>NC_090926.1:265246506-267746506 GCF_040938575.1 Ambystoma mexicanum | reverse complement strand
CGGAATAGTGTGAGTGTCGCCGTTGTTAATTTGGCATGCGTGCAAGTGAGAAGTGTTGATTGTAATATATAACGAATGCCCATATATCGAATCTTTTATCCTGAAAACTTTTATAGTGAACGTTTTGTGGGGTGGGGGGGAGTCCCCCCAAACCCCTCTTTTCCACCCCTAAAAACCCATCCCGACCGGTTCCCAAAAATATTTAACCCTTTACCCCACCCTAAATACATTCACTATAAAGGTTTTCAAGATAAAAGATTCGATATATGGGCATTCAATATAAAGGATTCAATATAAACACTGGAGGTCATTACGAGTTGGGCAGTAAGGGTTAACGGGCACCTTAACCCTTAGAGCCCTATTCCGAGGTCTCTTAGCGGGTCCCAGCAGGAACGGCTGGTCTGACCAGCCGTTCTCTGCAGGTCCCATTAAGGGACCTTGAAGCTAATAACGGGCCCGCAAATGGGAATGGGGAGGGTCAACTGAATGGGGACTTACCGGGTCCACATAGGTCGGAATGTCCTGGTAAGTCCCCATTCAGCCAGACCCGACCCGGGTTTGGAGGCAGCCAATGGCGCTAATAGCGCCATGGCTGCCTCCAAACTCGTAATGACCCCCACTGTCTACCGATGTTGGTATCTTTACTTCATCTTGTATCATTGTACGTTTTGGCATTGTGTATTACCAGCAGATATACTTTTTTCCATAGTCCTTGCACAGATGAGATCATGATCTGGGGCTAACCAGATGGTTGTATGGATGTGCGACACTGCTTTCCATTGTTTGTAACCTTTGTTTTTTAGGTGCAGTGTCCCGTGTCAACTTCCTTTTGAATGCTTACATTTTTTTTTTTTTTTTTTTTTTTTTTTTTTTTTTTTTTCAAGGTAAAACGTACTGGCTTTATTAGCAATGACATTTCTTTTTTTTTTTTTTTTTTTTATTTGTTTATTTATAAAGTTTACACATAAATAATCAAACAATCAGAGCAATCAGAACAAAAATACTCAGCCAGAATACACAGAATAAATGAATATTATATATACATAACTTGCAATAAATCAGTAAATACTCAGAAAGTCATCCCACACCTTTCCGTACAACCTCAACTTCCCTTGCCGCTTGTAAACCACCCTTTCCATGGATGCAAGGGCAGACATCCCCTCAACCCAATCATCAAGAGAAGGTGCCTTCCGTGACTTCCAGCCCCTGAGGACCAACTTTTTGCCCATACCAGCTCCACGGAGTAAAAATTTTTTCCGTGACATAGATAGATCATCCAGCAATTCACCACCTCCCAAAATCATTGTCATAAAATCCAATTCAACATCCAAATCCAAAACACGCAAACAGGCACCACAAACCTCGTGCCAAAAGCCCCGTACACGCACACATTCCCACAACAGATGTTCCATACTTCCCTGTCCATTCCCACAACACCAGCATTCATCCGAGTCTAACAGCCCTCTCTTAAACATTCGCTCCGGACTCCAAAACACTCTATTGAGGATCTTTATCTGTCTTGACCGCTCCACCAAATCAATTGCACAGAGTTTAACATTCGCACACATATCCAACCACACCTCAGACGAAATCTCACACCCCAACCTCCTTCCCCATTCATCTCTCAAATCAGAATTTTCCTTATAAGCAGACACAATACAATTATATATCCTGCTAGCAATGGAACAACCACCTGGCTCCCTTTCCATAAGATAGAGATTCACCATTGAACTTCCTAGTTCCGTCACATCTCCAATAGATCTTTTCAATTTCCTGTAGTCTTCAGTTCTGAAATTATCAATGTGAAACTTTGCTCGTAACTCACATTCCCCAATCCACCCCCCATCCACCAGAACATCATCAATCCAGAGCACTCCGCCTAGAAACCAATCCGGCCAAAATAGAGACCTGCCCCCAATAGCAATCAATGGATTCAACCAGATGGATGAGTGAATGGTCCTTGAAGCAACCGAGCCTAACAATTCATGAACCTGTCTCCACGTCTCTCTCAGAAAAACCGTCAAAGGTGATTTATTACATGACTTGTTGGTCGCTGTGAGAATTGCCCTTGGAGGGAGCGGACCCAACATACTAGCCTCTGCAATTACCCATTGATCAGGCAAATCTATCAAAAAAGGCACAATAAAATGACTTGAAAAGGCTAAATGATATGCCCTGAAGTTTGGTACCCCTAGACCACCTTTTTCTACTGGCAACTGAAGTTTCCACAATTTAAGCCTAGGCGGCTTATTATCCCACAGGAAAGACTGTAAGAAACCATCAATTTTTTTCCAGTAATGCTGACCAATTTTCATCGGAAGCATACCTAGAACATAATTAATCTTTGGGGCTGCATTCATTTTGATAGCGTTCACCTTGCCCCATAGGGACAAATGAAGTAAAGACCATCTCAAGATGCTCATTTTTAAATCAGTACAAACCTCGTTCATGTTTACCACAACCATCTCATCCACCAGTGGGGTTAGCCATATACCCAGGTACCTTAGTTTCCTTTCACACCATTGAAACCCTATCCCAGTAATCAAGTTCTTGTCACAATATCCTGAAATTGGTAACACCTCAGATTTAGACCAGTTAACCTTAAATCCAGACACTGTATGAAATCTATCCAAAACATTCAGCAAGGCCGGAAGGGACACCGTTAAATTCCGTAACATCAAAAGTAGGTCATCCGCATAAAACCACAACTTTTGGTCAGCACCATGAAAACTCAGACCCTGTATCCCCGCGTCACTCCTTAAGGCAATCGCCAATGGTTCCATGGCCAAAACAAATATCAGGGGGGATAAAGGACATCCCTGTCTCGTACCCCTCCGTAGCACGAAAGTGTCTGACAATTGCCCATTAGTCCTGACAGCGGCAGTCGGGCTAGCATAAAGCAAGGCGATCCAAGAAATAAATTCCTCTCCCAAATTCATGGCACGCAATACTGAAAAAAGATAGTCCCAGTCAACACGATCAAACGCTTTTTCCGCGTCTAAGGAAAGCACCGCAACATCATCATCTATATCCTGTGCATGTGTCATCAACAACAATAAGTTCCTAATATTACTAGATGTCCTCCGGCCATGAACAAAGCCTGACTGGTCAGTGTGCACTAACTTCACAAGAAGAGTCTGCAAACGAAGGGCCAACAGTTTTGCAAGGATCTTATTATCAGTATTAATCAAACTGATCGGGCGGTAATTTGAAGTCAAACAACCATCTTTACCCTTTTTTAAAAAAACCGATATAATGGCCTGACTAGTAGAAGCAGGAAGCAAACCTCCCACCCTGGATTCTACGAACATATCCCGCATAAGTTCTACCACTGAATCAGGTAAGATTTTATAAAATTCAGCAGGCAGACCATCCGGGCCCGGAGACTTGCCCGAATTCAGCTTCCCAATCGCGGTTTTCAAGTCATCCACAGTCAAAGCCTCACCCAGCATTGCATTCTCCAAATCATTCACTCTAGGTATCTCCAATCCATCAAAAAAGGAACCATTCAATCCATTGACATCCAACTCCCGTTGGTAAAGTTTCATATAATATTCCTTGAAAGTCTCATTAATCAATTTCGGGTCACAAGTCACCTGACCATTCTCTCTAATGATAGAAGTGATAGACCGTTCTGACTGCTGTTGTCTCAATCTATAGGCAAGCCAGCGATCACACTTTTCACCATAATCAAAATACGAACATTTCAATCTAAACAACTCCTTTTCAGATCTAGCTTTCAAAGTCTCATTCAGCTTCCTCTGTAGTTCCCTAAGTTTTCTCCTTTTCTCCAGATTCATTGAGTCATTCACCAAATCCATTGAAAGCTGCTTAATATTTTGTTCCAAATCCAAATTTTCCCTCTCTATACATTTCCTCTTGCTACTGGATAAACCCAGGATCAATCCCCGCATCGTACATTTAAATGCCTCCCAGACTGTCCCAACACTAATTCCCTCTGTCCTATTTTCTACAACAAAATGATCAGCCTCTGATCTGATTTTTTCCACTATCTCCTCATCCTGAAGAATTGAGGTGTTCATTCTCCAACAAAATGATCTAGAAGTATCAAAATGCAAACTCATATTCATAAACACAGGTGCATGGTCAGTGACAGCGACACAGCCAATCTCACAGCTTGCCAGATTCAAGGTTGCTGAACCAGCCGTGAGAAACATATCTATGCGAGAATGTGAGCCATGAGAGTTAGAATAAAACGTGTATTCTCTCAAATCAGCATGAAGTAATCTCCAACAGTCTTCTAAGGCAAATTCCGAAACAAGTGAGTTAAAAGAACAAAATGTTGGATCCCGCCTGCAAGCAGTACTGGATCCACTTCGGTCCTTGACATTATCAATAACCAAATTAAAATCTCCCCCCAGAATAACATTCCGGCAAGCAAAATCCTGTAATGTTTGAGCCACTTTTCCAAAGAAAGAACCATCATCCACCGACGGAGCGTAAACATTGCAAAGAATAGTTTGAACTCCCTGAACTTCCACTAAGAGTGCAATCACCCTACCCTCCTTATCAGAACATGAGTTTAAAACCTTAACTGGTGAATTCTTCCGAATCAGAATAGCAACCCCTCTACTCCTGGACGAATAACACGAGACAAAAAGTTCCCCAATCCACCCCTTGCGCAACACGTTGACTTCGTCCATCAATAAATGGGTCTCTTGAAGAAAATAAACATCACTGTGCATATCCTTTAAACAATTAAAAATCATTTGCCTTTTGAGTGGATTATTTAGACCATTTATATTCCATGAGGAAACAGACAACTGGTCACCCCTCCCAGAAGGCATTGCAAGGGAAAAAAGAAGACAACAAAAAACCAAATAAAAAAATCTGTACCTATAAGAATCAAAAACCCTCCCCCACCCCCACCTGCAGAAGTATGAATCCAACGTCAACAAGAACTAACAAACCCCAAGCCACCCCCGATACCCCTCCCAATCACATGGAGATATCCCAACCAGAAAACACCAAAATCAAATAGAGCCCATACAGGCCATAAGCAACCCATAACATAACCTGAATCACTTCAACAGCATCCCAGTCATTGAAGCAACAGGTGAAAAGGATGCAACAAATATATCTAAAACTAAATAAATACACCCATTGGACCACCTATCAAAACATCCCCGACCCGTGAGTCAAAAGATGGAGATGCCCAACCCCTCTTTAAAAAATAAATAAATAAATAAATTTTAAAAAAAATTAAATAAAAATAAAAAAAACACAACAACATATTAAGATAGCAAAGCAATAACAATGTAGCAACATATATTAGGCAAACATGAAGCAAATCCCCATTTCTGTCCAAGTCCAGCTGTAAATCACAAGCAGATTTACTAATAACTTGTTAAACTGCCATTCTGTCGCTTTAGTGCACATTGCGTACCACTAATCATAGTACCTGAATAATGTCATGGACGTAGCTAGTGTGACTACGATACGGAGACTGCGCCTCAGAATCAAAAAACACCCAGTATGAGACCATGAGGAGTTACATCCCACCAAGTTAAAAAGTCAAGATGCCACCGCATTGCCCCATTTCTGCAGTTATATCATATTGTTATGAACTGGGAAAATGAGCTCCTCATGTCTTCTTTCTTCTCCTGACCTGTAACCAATGACAGGCACAAAACAGTGGAGACAGCCTTCTGGAATCTCACTTCCAACATGCTTTTAAAATTGAACCAACACTGCAGTTCACTTCCGCCCCGCTTCCACACACTGGTCTCCCTCAAGAATAAAAATATTCCGAAAATAAAATGCTGTATGTTTTGTCAAGTAACATGCATTTGTCATTTGGATCCAAAAACAGATACCGGAGCAGTGAAGATGACCACTCCGCAACTCCCGGAAAGCAATGTCACAAGGAGCCAGTGTAAAGAATGAAGCAGGACCCCAGCAGCTGCGTGCCCATCCCGACTCCACCACATGCCAGTGCCTGAGTCATTCATATTCCAAACATAGACAATTCGTAGCACATGAAAAAGTCATCTTGCCACTTCAGCTCCAGTCACAGACCTTGAATAATGTCACAAATGCAGCAAATCAGACTTTAAAAATGAATCCACACCCTTTGACCGCCCCGGATTAACCAATGTCAGTATCAGTAGATAGCACTACAGGGCAGCATGTCACAAGGCAGCCAGTAGAAGGAATCATTTAGCAAGTGCCACCACACAAGTGCTATAAAATAAAACATGCATAAAATGGGAAAGCATGCCAAATGTGTTGTCATCAGTTCCACAGTAGTATTATGAGAGCTGCCAGGTCAGGGAGACACATGGGCACAGGGTAGAATGATGGTTACTGTACCACTTGACGTATCCAATAGAGTACGTGTGACCGTGCGTTGGAAAACACCAGCAGTTCACTTTATTTCTAATAAACCAGGGTATGTTATACACACCAGCACAGCACATTCCAAATAGATTGGAAGAGGGTATAGGGCACTGGGTCGCACCCTGTATGTCCAGAGAGTGTTAAAAGTCAGCTGCTCCGTATATACCAGAAGGATCGGGGGCACAACTGCTGCAGCCCTGCGCTCCGTGTTGCGCATACCCCCGTTAATATCCTCCCTCAGACCAAAACAGTACGGGCAGCTGAAATTCACTCGTAGTTCGTCGAGTTTAGGCCCCGCAGCAAGATCGCTACCTCCTACCTACCTCTGACCTTACAGTAAACCACTCCCGGTCTCCATTCCCGGCGTTCGAGCCACCATATATCCATTACACGAGGAGGGAGCGCCACAACACGGAACATCCACACCAGCCGTAATATCGACGTACCACAGAGAAACGCGTCACGTGTCCTCACGTCGGATAACAAGGTCCTTTACTCTCTCCCATCAGAGCGTCGCCGCTAAAGATTCCACAAGCAGTATCACAGCATCGAATGTAGGTGAATTTGAATGTATAACTGTAACTACCATCCGGCGCCATTTTACCACGTTAAATGTTAAAAAAAAAAAAAAAAAAAAAAAGGTATTTAAAAAAAAAGGAAAATACACGTGAGAAAAAGAGGGGAGGCCAAAACAAAAAAAAAAAAAAATGTCAATCAATCAGCAATAGTGCCAGGTGTATCCCGAAGCGCCTCCAGCCAAATTAAAGCTTCTTTTGGATCCTTAGTTATTCTCTCCCCCTCTGGCAGCATCAAGGTCAATGAATTATATTTGTTCAAAAGGAACTTCACCTTCAGGGTTTTTGCCAAATCTTTCACACCCTTAAAGCTCCTCCTAGCCATCATGACTTCTTTAGGGTAGTCTGGAAACACATATATATCTTTTCCCTTGTAAGAGGTAGATCCTTTAGACCTAGCAGCAAGTAGCAGACCTTCTTTCTTCCTGGCCAAAACAAAGATTACCATGATGTGCCTGGGTCTAGAGCCAGGCTGCTTACCAATCCTATAAACATGGTCAATATCCTCTTCCTTAATTGATATTAGACCATAACATTCCTTGAAGATCCCAATAACTGTTGAAAGCAGCTTGTCAACTCCAGGGTCTTCCTCCACTCCCACCAGCCTGACATTTCTTTCCCGCAGTTTGAAGTCCATCTCCAGCCTCCGGTCCTTCTCATCATGGAGATCCCTTTTCAAATTATTATAGGCCCTGTAACTTCCCGCCATCTCAGAAGTCATTGAATGTGATTTTCTTTCCAACTCTTCCACTCTGCCATCCAAATGACACACCTTAGAATTCAGTTCTGCCAAGGTAGTTTTAACTTCTACCATATCCAGGGACACCTGTTTCAAAAGCTTATATATGTCCTGGCTGCTAGGATTATCCTCTTCCACGTCCATCAGTTGCTTCTGCTTCTTAGAAGTAGGATTTTCTGGTTCTTGAATTTTCTTCTTTGAGTTCATTATCAATCTTGAAATAGCTTCAGGGAGGGGATCAGGAGCTGCAGGTTCAAGCTGCTGTCACCTTGGCCAACATTCCGGAATCTCTCTGAATGCTTACATTTGAACATCACCTACAGTGCTTGTCCGGGACATCGACTTTTATTTCTGGTGGACGCTTTACATTTGGGACCACTTTGTACCACCTTACCTGGGACCAGTGTGGCGCACTAGGGAGAAGAGTTCAGAGGGTGATGATATCAAAGTTTGGGAATTTGTGATATATTTATTTCTTAATGGACATTTTACAATAAGTACAAAAGACCCTTCTCTCTTGTGGTTTATAAATTATCTTTGTATTCTTGCAGCATTGTAATTTGCACTAAGTATAAATGTGGAACTAGATTGTATACATGTTTTAATTAGATTAGATAAGTACAGTTACAGTTTATACATTTATATAATGTCATATTTCTTTATTTCAGTAATAGGAGGCTTCAGCATACCCCAATTGTCTTAGCAACGTGTATATATAGACATAATTACTTGTGATGTATACATTCTGTATTTTCAAATTATTTAATGGTAGTTACTATATATTGTTAAAGACCTATATTTAATTTTCATTTGTCGTATGCGGGAAGGTGTGTTTCCACATGACTTCTATTCGTGTCTCCAGATTTCATCACCCACAGCAATGGCGGTTAGACACTATGGGCAGTAAATACCATATTTTGAATATTGTTCATTTGTTTTTTAAATGTTGACTTAACCCCCTAGGTACCAGGCTATTATGCAAGTCTATGCAAAAGGGACGAGCATAACACTCATGCTATGGCTCGCCAACTCAAGGTGGCCAGGTTTTTGTCCACTTGTCTTAGTGTTTGTGCACAATAGTGTCTCTGGTAGGACCTAGTCTTTTTCTACACTTGCTATACTGGTGGGGTGGTAGCGTGAGATTAATTGGTTTGTGAAGTGTGTTCTGCAAAGTGATTATCACATTCTTAACGTAAATGCTGTAGTGTGTTTAGCACATATGGAGGAGCATACAAGATACACCCACATTGTACTTATGAGTATTGCCCCCAGTTAAATGGACCAGCCACATAGAGCGATTTACTGCTTTGGCACGTTTTATATCTTCTTGGTGGGGGCCTCAAAATATTGCCACACCGAAGAGGGCTGACTGTCCATGAGTGCAGCTCAGGTGATACTGTAGTGCTGTGTGTATGCATGTGTGCTGTGACAGATTCTATGGTTGGTGTCTGTATGCGCTGTGGGACTCTGTGGGAGTGGAGTAGTTTTGTGATATAAGGGTGGAAGTGTGTTTGGGGCATTTTATCAGCGAGGGTTTGCTTGGGTGCGTACTAGTGGGTGCTGTGTCAGGTCTATGCTTGGTGTGGAATCTGTGTACCAGAGGTAGGCGGGATGGGGTGTGTTGTTGAGCGTTCCCTAGGCTAAGTTCACGGACAGTTAAAAGCAAGGATGACGTTTACACAACTCCATTGGCTTAGTACTCAATGCTAGAAGGCCTTTGAGGCACATCAACTTTGGAACTGAGACCAGATGTGCACAGATCCTGTTTGTTGCGGCTTCCTTGTTGCTCTTTGGTGTGTGCACGGTAATACTTTGTTGTGCGTAGCTACTATAGGTAACCAATCGCAGTGTAAGGAAAGAAGTAGCAGAACTATGTTCCCTGCTGGTCTGCCCCCGCTCCCCACAAACCAGATCACTATTCCCCCTCCCACGTGCAAGACAAGCCCCCAAACAAATGCACCTGCTGTTTAAGGGAATGTTAAGTGCAGTGCGCTGAAGTGCAAGTTTCAACTTTTTCCTACACTTTTATTTTTAAAAATAAATCATCTCAGAACAGTTTCTTTTTAAAATAAAAGTATAGGAACAGTACTTCTTTTTTTTTTAAAGTAGAGGAGCGCCGCTCCCTACTGCTCCCGCCCACTTCGATCACTGGTAACCTTTAGTTAGCACTTTTCTTTTTCCATGTTTCATCCTCTTGGTTTGATCTTAGGGCCAAGTCTTCTCATGAAGCGGTGATAACCAAAGGAAGAACCTAGCCGTCTGCTCAATTCTTGTGATGCCGGTTTTTGTATACACCGCGGGGCTGAGACTCCCTTCGCTGGCCTAAGTAAGGTGGTGAATGTGGGAGGCGTCTTGATTCTCCAGTAGATTTCGACAATGTTCGTCACAGCACCCTACTAAACCATCTCTAGTTGCAATGGGGAGGTACAGCTTTAAGGTCGATGGGCTCCTATTTATCTTACTGCCTTTTGTGGTGACTCTCGGTGCATGTCACTACAACCTAGAAGGGGACACCACCGTGTGTCTTCTTTGCCCCTTATTCTGCTTAGTTTTGGCTGAGAAGTTACACTTGCACCACCGCGGTGGAAGAATAACCCTATATGGCATTTTGTTTATTGGACATTTGTAAGACGCCTATACAAAACATGACGTTTCAAGGCGCCATAAGACAAAAAAGGGGGCGGGGGAAGAAGGGAGAAAGATAACAATACTGGTCCTACTAGACCGTGTGACATTCGGACTGTGCACGTGCAGTCATAAGAAGTGCGTGGCAGAGCGGTGTGGAGGAAGTGCCAGACTGTGTGAAAGTAAAGTCCTAGGGTGGGAAGGGAAGTGCAGGGTATAGAGGGAAGTGCAAGTGAAAGTAGTAGGGTGGAGGGGGGAGGGAAGGGGCCACAGGGGCTTGGCAAGTGCAATGGGGAGGGCAGGAGGGCCCGTGCCTGGGAATTGCATGGGATGCAGGGTGTGAGGGTCCACATGCTGAGGAGGAGGTTGGATTGGCAGGGGGGTGGGCTGGTGCCCTGTAGAACTCAGAGGGAACCAGGCAGCCAGTCACTGCAGCAGATGGGGGTGTTAGCAGTGGAGGGGGAGAGGAAAGGAAGAAGATTAAAAGGAAGGTCTTGAGGAGCTTCCAGATCTTAAGGGAATCCGCTCAAGTCTGAGAAGGGCAGGGAGGCCATTCCAGAGGGCAGCTCCTGCGGAAGAGAGATATTTACTCCCACTCTCTGCTTAGAGAAGCGTCTAATCCGCAGAGAGTTGGAGCTAGAAGACTGAAGGGCGCTAGCATTGAGGTATTTAGGAAGAAGGGGTTTGATGTAGCTTGGTCCCAGGCCCCAGAAAGCCTTTTGGATGATGCAGGGGGTCTTGAACTTGATTCTAGCAACAACCGGGAGATTTGTATATGGGGACATGCTTTAACTTTCCATTTCCTTCCTGATCAGTATTCATCCAATCACGATTGGCTATGTGAGCAATGGCCTGCTCGTTTCACTGACCACAATGTCAATGAGGGGAAAATGGCAGGGTAGGCACAGAGAGAGCTGGACAGGGGCAAGCACTGAGAGAGGACAGAGCATCACTGCTCTTCCCCCCCTTGCCCCAGTGGCATTCCCACTAACTCCCCCTCTTCCCTGGGCACGCAGTGAAAGGGAGTGGGGCATAAGAAATTAAATGGATATTAGGAGCACATAAACAGAAACCTTTGGCACACCTGTGCTCAACCAACCCAGCCTGCCTCATCAGTCCCCCTGTGGTAGCAAAGCCAGGTACCCGTCCAGGCCTAGTGGAGCACAGGGAAATTGCTGCTCAAATTTCCTGAAATCCGCCAGCCCTGCCCGACTCCATGGCCAACTGTCAATGGCAGTGAAGCCGGTGTGCTTGCCAGTGGCGGGGAGTGCAAGAATGCCTCTCTCGCACGGGCAGATCCCATGACCTTGCGGTGGTAAATGGGCATAATAGAATCTGGCATCACTGTGCTAACTGGACTTTGGAAATGTTCCCTTGCTCTGTGGGCAGACATCTGGCTCTACTATGTTTACTGCGCATACTGGAATCTGCTCTTTATGTGCTGAGAGGTAATGCTGGCATCTGGCCCTACTGTGGCAATGAGACATAAGGAAATCTGAATGATGTAATGCGGCCTTCTTGCTGAAACTGGCCATAATGGAATCTGATTCTGCTATGCTCACACTGTGTGATAGAACATGCCTTACTGTGAGCTCAAATCACAGCAGATCACATAAATCACCTAGAATCGGCCTTACACTGGCTTCATGAAATCCTTAATTGTCCTGCTAAGTGGATATAATGGAATCTGTCACTATTTTACTATCTGGGCGAAATACATTATGGTGTTTGACTTTACCTTACTATGTGGCCATAATGGAAGCCTCACTATTCGCCTGCTTGGCCATACTGAAATCCACCACTGCTATGCTGATTGGGCTTGATGGAATCTGTCTATGTTGTGCTCGCTTGACATCCTATCTGCCATGCTGCACTTGAGTAGATGGGATTCTTGCACCGCTGTGGTCACTGTGAATAATGGAATCTGTGCTACTCTGTGCCAGCATGACATAATACTATCGGTCCTTATGCTGCTAAACAGGCCTTTATAGACCCGTGCAACTTACCACCTCGAAATAATGGAATTTATGACCACCTCGCAAGCTGGCCATCTGGAATCTGGTATCAGGAATCTGCCACTCATTTGCTAAGTAGGCATGGTTGAGGCAGAACATATAATGCCAGTAGGGCATAAAAGAAGCTGGCACTGCTGTGTTCGCTGTTTGTAATGGATTTGAAAAGTCCCCTGCCTGGCTCTGGGGAAGGCTGGGAGAGTGGTTCAGGCACCCAGATGCTATCCCGAGCTGGTGGGTGTTGGGCCTGGGGCTGAAGTGTGAAGGATCCCGGGGTCACTCCCCCAGGGTCTGCGACAATTGGCACGGGTCAGTCACTTGGATGAAAATAGTATTCCCCAAAAATTAGCAGACCTATGTTAGACCCCTCCCCTTTCCCTAGACAGAGACCCAAAACTACCTCCCGTGCCCCTACGTATCTTGCGACTGCAATGAATGGCATCCCCATGAAAACAAAGCCCCACCCCCAATGCACTTTTTCACTTTGTGAAATGTTCATGAAGATGAACAGAGCCGTACCCTCCCCAATCAACAACCTTAATCAGCTGAGAGACACCCATACGAACCGGGGACAGCCAGTGGTTGGTGGGGGGACCAGCAGAAGTGAAGAGTTAATGGGGAAGGGTTAGAAGGAAGGGTTAAAATAAAAGGGAGGACAGGAAGCAGGAAGGCGTGGGTTGTTTGGGTGAGTTCATGGGAGGAGCAAGAGGACAAAGAGACCAGGCGGCGGAAGGACCAATTGGTCGGAGGGAGCAAGGCAAGGTATTGTTTGGTGGGAGAGAGCGATGCTTCCATTTGAGGGTGCGTGATTGATAGAGGGAGAGTAGGGAGTGAAAGAAAGGGTGACTGGGAAAGTGAAAGAAGAGTGACTGAAGGAGAAGGGGTAGGTGGAGTGAGCAGTAGTGTGTAGATAGGAGCAGTAGTATTGTGGATAGTGGAACAGTAGTGATGTGTAGAGGGGAGTAGAAGTATTGTGAAGCGGGTAGTAGAGATAGTGGAGAGGAGTGAAGGAGAGTAGTAGGGAGTAACAACAGAGGGTGGAGGCAGTTACTGGAGAGAAGAACTTTGGGGGGCAGAGGAGGAATTGTCAGGGAGAAAGAGGAGAGACAGTGGGCAGAACCGGAGGGAGGAGATTTGGAGGAGGTAAGGAGGAGTAACAATCATAGGGAGAGTAATAGTTAGGCAGGTAAGAATAAGATCAAGTGGGGCCTGAATGTCTGAAAGGAACAAATCCACATCTACACCATCTTTGGGGCGTAAGAGCGGGGACCACCGAGATAGATAAGGTATTCTGCCTTTAGGCCATCACGATTAGGTGGGACAGATTTTAGATAGTACGGGTAGCGACCATCCCATGGTTGCAGGACTCCTGGGTTAGAGAGGGAACGCCCATCTCCAGATGAGATAGAGAGGGGCGGCCATTAGAGAGCCCCTTCAATACAAAAGCAATAAATCCCCTTTAACTGTCTTTGAGATTTGGTGTGTTCTTGACAGCATAAACAAGGTTAGCACTACTCTCCTAACTGAGCATAATGGAATATGACCGTGGACATTATGGCATCTGGACATGGTTTCCTAACTGAACATAATGGAATATGACAGTGCTACCTGGACATTATGGCATCTGGACATGGTTTCCTAACTGAACATAATGGAATATGACAGTGCTACCTGGACATTATGGCATCTGGACATGGTTTCCTAACTGAACATAATGGAATATGACAGTGCCACCTGGACATTATGGCATCTGGACATGGTTTCCTAACTGAACATAATGGAATATGACAGTGCTACCTGGACATTATGGCATCTGGACATGGTTTGCTCACTGAACATGATGGAATATGACAGTGCTACCTGGACATTATGGCATCTGGACATGGTTTGCTAACTGAACATGATGGAATATGACAGTGCCACCTGGACATTATGGCATCTGGACATGGTTTCCTAACTGAACATAATGGAATATGACAGTGCTACCTGGACATTATGGCATCTGGACATGGTTTGCTCACTGAACATGATGGAATATGACAGTGCTACCTGGACATTATGGCATCTGGACATGGTTTCCTAACTGAACATAATGGAATATGACAGTGCTACCTGGACATTATGGCATCTGGACATGGTTTGCTCACTGAACATGATGGAATATGACAGTGCCACCTGGACATTATGGCATCTGGACATGGTTTGCTAACTGAACATGATGGAATATGACAGTGCTACCTGGACATTATGGCATCTGGACATGGTTTGCTAACTGAACATAATGGAATATGACAGTGCCACCTGGGCATTATGGCATCTGGACATGGTTTCCTAACTGAACATAATGAAACTAGCGACTGCTATACTATAGTAACCTGGCATATCCTTGGCAATGTTGGGAATATTTATGTATATTAGGGCAATGGTGTAAGAGTCTTAGGTTTTAATGGCAATACCTGCCAAAAGGGTGAGTTGATACCTGGGCTTTTGATAAGAAAGCTTTGACATTCTGTGAATACGTGCACTTTTGATAACAAAAACTAGAAATGGTATGAACGTCTGGCCATTTCTTGACAACGGCCCTCATTAGGGGTTGGGCGGAACAGTAAAAATGTGGCGGTAACGCTATTACCGCTGCATTACCACTCTGCATAATCCCGAGTTTGGGTGGAAAGTGGGTGGTGTACCGCCAGCTTTTTGCTGCAGGTAAAAACCTCCCCTTTCTGCCTATTTCCGGTGCTATTAGCGCAGGCGCTGTTATCGCCAGAGGTAATAGTGCCGAAAAGCCCCATCGTGTTCTGTAGATTCAAATAAATGGGGATTAATAGTGCCACCGCAACATCGGGATGTGGCACAAATTGCGCCAGATTGAGTTGCGGTAACGCTAATAGCATTGGTTGGTATCCCTGCGCACGTACACCCGGGCTACCACCCAACTCGTGATGAGGCCCAACACCAGGCACATGACAGCAATACTTCTGACACAATGCGCGTATCAGTGCACACCAGCCAATGCCTGGAAAATAATGGAATTCATGGGACATATAGCTGGCAAATCTTATCACTTCCTTACCATGTAATGCCAAATCCTGGCAAATGCTTATATAATTCCTATCCACAAGCCAAAACTATTGGTTTTCTCTATGTTAATCAGTTCTGTGATCTTGTTTATTATTTCAGTGGTCATGTTCGCACTTAAATTGACACTATATCTGGGTCAGGTATGCAAGCAAGGGTGCCCTATATATCATTTCCTGCAACGGTAGGACCAAACTTAGGTCTGTTAAGTAAACATGCAATGTAATCTGCAGTTTAAAATGCAAGTACTTCTCATAAATTGTGCATGGAAATCTTGCAGAGCCCTCAACTGCAATCAGTTGCTCCTATGACCTGGAGACTGGGAAATGTTTCCAATTAATAACACATGCAAAGCTCCTCACCTAACTCGTGATTATGAATAATTGCACTAGAGTACTAAGGACAGTTATACTACTCAATTATGTACTTTTAAGTTAAATGAATCTACCAAATATGTACAATACTGTATGTATATTTGTATATATGCCTACTTAACAGACCCTGTAAGTAATGTAATGCTCTGCTCACCATTCAGCTGTTTCCTACCCTGTAACCAAGTCTTTATGTATACTTACTCCTCTGTTCTCTGTTGCGCCCTGTTACCTCTGGGTTTTGCGCGCTATATCAAATAAATAAACAAATAACTAAACAAACATGTATCCATTATAAAATGCATTCAATATCTCAAACATCTCGCCTGTCCCTTTTACCTGACTAGCCTGTGTGCGTAATTATGGGGAAAAGTGGTGGTCAAATGGCAGTTATCACCACTTTTACGATGCTGCAAAGCTATGAGGATGGCGATAAAGTGGAGGAGATGTCTCCAACCTTTTGCTGCAGTTCATTCCGCCAGGTTAACACCAATAACTGCAGAAAGCCCTACATGGGAACCATGGCAAATTTTCTTTGTTCATCAAAACAGAAAGTGAGACCGTGCCACACTGGTGCAACTGTGTGAAAGCACATATTTTCCACGTATTATACAAAAAGCAAGGAATGCCAGGTGGAAAAACAACCTAGAACTATAGTGCACTCTAGTATGGCCAATGTCTTTCAAATGTGAATCCAAACAAATACCTCGATAAGTACTGATAACAACCCTAGATGTTTGATACATAATTTGCCATATTCACAGATTTTGAGATTGCAAAGATACATTTCAGAAGACCATGACGTGCCTATCGTTCAACAAGTTATGAAGTCCATGTTTATGAAATCAATTAAATCCGCCTGGAACCAAAACCGTACGTCAAGAAAAAACTAGGGGGCTCATCCTTCTCTCTCCTGGCTGCAAAAACCTGGAACATCATCCCAAAAGAATAAGAAACACCAAAGACCACCTACAATTCAGAAAACGACTAAAAACCTGGCTTTTCAACACAACAGAACCAAATTGAAACAACTAAACAATCAAACAGGAAACACAAAGAACAGGTTGACAGGATTTAGGATGACACAGACAACCCTAGAACCGACTAAGGGAAACTCCCACTATAACAAGATAGACAATGCTAGGTGGAATAGGACACAAGCGACAACTCCATGAGAACAGAATTAACATCCCTGCCCAACCGCATCCAAAAACTTAAGGGAAACCCCAAAAATAATCAAAGAGACAACGCTAGGTGGAATAGGACACAAAACGACAACCCCATGAGGACAGAAATGAGCATCCCTGCCCAACTCCATCTAGCAACCTCGCCCACTCCATGAACACTACCAAGTGCCATACTCGGATCGAATTCTGACTGTTGACGGTAGGCACATTTGGATGGGTTTGTGGATGTTGGCAAGTGCCGGTCACGGACAAAGCTGTGAATGATGGCAGGTGCCACACTTGGACATAGTTGCGGGTGTTGGCATGTGCCATGCTGGGATGGGGTGTGAACGGTAGCCTGTGTGAGCTGCGTGCGCAGCTGGATAGGATTGTGAGTACCGACCATCGCCACATCTGAATAGAGTAGCGGTTGCGGGCCAATGCCGCGTCTGGAGTGCATTGGCATGCTATCAAAGCCAGATTTCGATGGAATCGCGAACACTTGTTCGCTTCACATACAGACAGGCTTCAAAGGTGGGCAGGGGCCAAAATTAGATACAGTTGTGGGCTTCATATCTGGAAGGGATTGTGAATTTCAACGGATGCCGGATTGAGACAGAAATGCAGAGATGTTCACACGCCACACCTAAAAAGGCAGCGGAAATTCATCACATTGCTTCCAGACAGCGATGCCAATAACCAACCCACTAACCACCTCCCCCCTCTGCATATACCTCTCAAACTCTAAACAAACACAACCACAACCTTATAGCACAAAAAACCGCACAAACTTCACTACACCGCAACAACAAAACAAACCACGCATAGACTCACACAACAACACATGCCGGCTACCGACCAAAAAAAACACCCCAAGCCCAGTGAACAGTGTTAACCGTGTTGAGGCTGTCAACAGCACATCACTGCTCTCTTGCACTTTTCCCGTTTATTCCCACTAACTCACCCCTTTCCCTTTTCAGAGCCGCCAGAACGCCAGGGGACCACTGCAGTGGGGATAATGCGCAGTACAAATATCCTTTAACATTAACATTTATTCCTAGTGAACATCCACATGACTTCCTTGTCAAATAACTAATGCCAGCATCTACCAAACCATGCACTACTTTACTTAGACCACCTCAACCTAAATCTCCACCCTCTCTTAATATGATTACAATATTTTCATGGCAGAGTAATGTCAGTTGTAAGATTGTGGTGAATAATTGGAACATCATTAGTTCAGATTCCAAACTGAAACTGTTTCCAGAAAAAAACATGTTTACTTATTCCAGAAGCAGAAATCCAAAGGAATCGTTAGTTCATGCTGCGCAACCCATAGATAACGCGCAACAATTCATGGAGTAACTCATCCAAAAATGGGACAAGAGCAAACCTAAACAATACTCAAACTACATGTCAAGTCATGTCATCTACTCTATAAAATGCCTTTGCAGGCTTTTTAATATTGGCAAGACCAACAGAGAAGCATGCATTTGTTTGAATGAACACAAGAAAAGAATTAGATCTAAAGCCTCAAACTCTGCCGTTGCTTGACATTTTGTGCAACACTCCCATACAATTGTCCAAAAGAGATTTACATATTTATTTTTTATAACTTTATAGTCTGTTTTCTAGGACACGACTTCCAAGTAGCATATACTCTTTCTTTTGTTTTCTTAGTTTTTGATATTATCTGTTATCTATCTTCATAGTCAGTTTTTAGTCTTTACTGTCACATGATTTTCTAGTAGCATATAGACTCTTTAATTCTCTTCGTTTCCTTTATAATATGTTTTCTATTTGCATATCTTTGCTGTCTTTTTATCTAGATAACACTGGACACTGGACACTGTGCAGTTCAGATGACTATTTACAATGCACAGAGCCTACTATCAAACATGGCCATCCTTTCTTGCGACCGATGTCTTACGTAAGTGCCAATAAGTGCTCTTTCATTCAGGGAGTGGCGTCTAGTCGCTCGCTCCACTCTTTCCAGGTGTGGGAGCACGAGGAAGAGGTTTTGCACAACAGCTTCACACATATGGACTGCTGTGCCCATTTCCATTCACAAAGATGAAAAACCATCGTGTTTCCTGATCCTCCCTATCGCAGTTCCTGACCCTGACATCTGGGCGACATAGCAGCACCAACTCAGTGGATTCCTTATAGAAATGACTGCAGGATCCGCTAATTCTTGAAATCCCCCAGATTATGGGGCATCTGCCGATTTGGTGGTAATGGAGGCTGATTTCCAGAAATGCTGCATGTGGAATTTAAAAAACAATCTACATTCAATATTTGTAACATTGTTTTGTAATGTCCACCTTCGTTTTGTGGCTGGAAGTGGAGTATGTACAGAAGGGGATCACGCCGCTGAAGTACAACCTTTGATAATGTTGAGAACATTTTTCTCTTCTTCTCTGCATTGCAAAGAAGGTGAGTAGATGGGGTTTAGGACCCCCCTCTTGAGTGTCGGTCATCATGCAGTTTATTTTACTTTCCTGTGCCAGGGAGCCCCTGAGCGTCCATTCACGACCTGCAGATAAGGTTTTTTAAAATGTTATGGATCTTTATGTATTTTTAAAAAAATTACATTCTCCCCCTTGGATCGATGTAAAAATTGGACAACACCATATGAAATATTTCACATTATGATCAGACAGTCTCTAGTACATGTTGCTTTCCATCAGATACTGCACCCAGTATTCCCCTGCAATACTGGGTACACTAAGTACCCCAAATGTCACAGCATGCCGAGCAGTACAAACAGGCTGTATTGAAATGAGTGCTTCTTTTCACCATCAATGACTTGCTCAGAATGAGGACCATGTATAACTTAATTCCTGCACTCCACAAAACCCACTTACATCAATGTCAGACAGGGGTGGTACTTCATCTTACATACTCAATGGGCCCGATTCCCAACAAAATGTCTGCTTCACTGGGATTTTACAGAACCCTTTTTTCCAGATGGATTTTCTACTGAAAGAAATCAATCCAAAAAAAATAGCCAATTTTTTCATTTATTTTTATTTGTGCGGGTCCCCCAACCCTCCCTGTTTCCCTATTATCTTGACCACACACCCCAATTCCCTCCCCACCCGTTTTAACCCCTTCCCCATATATATATATATATATATATATATATATTTATATATATATATATATATATATATTTATATATATTTATATTTAAAATAAAATCAGTGTTTTTTCAATTAATTTGTTCGGTTAAACAATCCATCGAAAAAATGTTTTCGGTAAAATCCCTGGATACCAAAATATGCGTCTTCATGCGGTTCAGGATTACCAAATAGGCAAAGTAGGCACCAGCCTATTGTCCCACTCCTTTTACGGGACCCGCAAGACTGTAATAAAATTGGTTTACTAAAATTGTTGGTTGGTAAAATTAAAAAGTATTAGGAGATCATTTCTGAGGGGGGACTCGAAATTTCCATGCCTAGGAACCTCCACAGGGTTTAATCTGGCACTGTCTTCATGTGATGTGCACTCACACCAGGATGCTGTTCTGATATGATATGATATGGTATGGCATTTATAACGCACCTATACACAAGTGTTTCAAGGCGTGACGAGGCAAGGGGGGGGAACAAAGGGAGGAAAGACAACGATCTTACTAGGCCAGGTGTCATTCAGATCGCGCAAGTGCATGGGAAGGGGGAAAGGAAGAGTGCAAGGGGGGAAAGGGAGAGGGGAAAGTGAGGTACATGGGAAGTGGAATAAATAAGATAAATAAAACACATAAAAAACAGGCAAGTGCAGGAAGTGCGGACAAAGTGCTGGAAAGGGGACTGAAGTGATACAGAAACAGTCCCCAAGTGCAGGGGTTGCCAGGGAGGCAGTGCAGGTGGGCAGTTGACAGGGCCTGGGCCAGTGATCAGAAGCGTGGCCAGGTAACCAGTGCAATTTCAGTCAGGAGTTCAGCAAGGGAGGGGAGGAGAGAAAGCAGAAGCAAAGAGGAAGGTTTTGAGGTGTTTCCGGAACCGGAGGTGGTTCTCCTCGAGTTTCAGGGAGGCAGGAAGGCTGTTCCAGAGAGAGACCCCTGCCAAAGAGAGTGATCTGCCACCAACTCGTTGCTTGGAGAAGCGACTGACCCTGAGGGAGTTGGAGGCAGATGAGCGAAGAGCTCGAGAAGGAAGGTATTTAGGAAGAGAGAGTTGAAGGTATTTCTGTGATAGTGCATCTTATTGCGAAGTGTGAATTCCCAAACCTTAAGGGCTCGGTGTCCTCTTCAGGACTCACTGCACAGTAGCTCATTAATATGTGTGCATAACACGTGTGCACATGACTTAATTGTGTATTTTTTGCGCTACAAACATATGCATTGCCACCACCGGCACAAGTAGCATATGATGGTGAAAATGCAGAAACATGCATATATGCAAACGAATGCTTACATTTGCAACACATCGACCGCAGATGCATTAACAAAATATTTGGCATGCTTGAATACGTTGCTCTTCTGATGATGATACCCAGTCAATAGTGCGTATATCCAAAAGATGTGCACGTGAAGTGCGCAGGCCAAGAAGTTGCAGTCTGACGTATCTAAGCTGGTAAGTATCGTATAGAAGGCGACGCCACCACCGGACCCCCAACACCAACCTCCCTCCCTGGACTTCATACCACAGAGAGGGGAAATGGGTTAGAGAGGGAGACAACATGGTTCTATCTTGGTTGATCCTAGTAAATTATACCACTGGTTCATGCAATTTTAGGGCTTCTAATACAGTATTCCCCAAATGTACTCGGACTGGTATAATTTACAAATCTAACACCAGTCTTAGCATATTTGGGGAATACTGTTTTAAAAGTCCTAAAATTACATCAGGCAACCAGTGGTATAATTTACTAGGATCAAACAACACAGAGCCATTTTGTCTCCCTCTCTAACACATTTCCCCTCTCTGTGGTATATGATATTTTATTTATATTGCGCTCGTATACAAGTGATTCAGAGCGCGAAGTCCAGGGAGGGAGGTTAGTGGGTCAGGGCACCTAGGGTGAAATTGATTGTCTGCCCGCATAGTAATTACCAAGATCAAACAAAAGTATACAGCCAAAAGAGAAGAAAAAAAGGAGTTGAGGAATATGGTGAGAAGGAGAGCAAAACACCATAAGAGGGTGCAAAATAGAAGCCAGGAGTACAAGTTGACGGCCTAATGGGGAGCTAATGAATTGTTGTCTCGATCCCATAACTCAAGGTGATAGCTGAAGTCTTCCCTGATTGAATAATTCAAATTGCAACATTTTCAAAAAGAAGAGGTTATACTTGGAGTGGCAGCACAGCCTGTGGTACAACTAGGGTAGAGGTCTGCACCCTTTGGCTCCCCAAATATTTTGGACCACAAATCCCATCATCCCTAACCAGCATAGTCAAAAGCAAGATATTCTGGGAATTGCAGTCCGAAACACAAGGAGAGTCAAAGATTGCAGACCCCTGAATCAGGGTCTGAAATGACACCTTCTCCATGCAGGAAGAAGACAGACAAATGTCCACAAGTATGACTTTGGTAAAGTGGAGGAGAAGGAGAAACATTTGGCACAAAGGAAGGACCACACCGGAAGAGGATAGCATCCGATATAAAACAAAAGAGCGGCTCCTTCTATAACAAGGCTCTAAATGCATTTAACCCTAACCTTATATATGGTTTCATGGATAGTAGGCTGCCAAGACAAAAAGAAGACCCATGTCCGAATAGTCCAAGGGTGTGGGAGGAGGAGCCTAATCATTACCAATAGAAGACCCCAGGCCTGGGCTTCAGATCTGAAAATGGAAGGATGTCAAGAGAGCAGCCTTCGCAGGACCTGCCGAGGGTCCCCTCAAGGAGTTGATCTCTGAACTCTGACTTCGAATAGTAGTCACAGACGTGGCCATATGGAAAAACCACTCTCCTGAAAAATCACGCATAGATTGAAAGGACTGCTAGTTTACGCTGAAGACACGGCTCTATGATGTGTTGCTGGTTTTTCTTTGCCGAATTACACTTTTTCCACTTGTTTTTTTCTGAAAAAAGCAGGGAGACCCCTTCAACCCCCACCCTTTCGACCCACATTCTATATACCTTACCCAAACATACTATCTGTTTGCGGTAAAAAAATTAAATTGCAGAAAGTGTAATTTTGGCAAAAGTGGGTAATACTGAAGGCAACTCTCAAATGAACTACAACTTTTCTAAAAAGAAGTGGAGAAGAACTACAATAGTGCAGCATGAAAATGGCTAACCCTCAGGACATGCCCTGATGTAGGAAATCTCTGCTCTTCAAAACACTGGGGGCAAAGTGGCAACACACGCCCCCCCCCCCCCACTTCCAGGGCAAAAAGGACAACTAGCAGAAGTGTTCATCCTAGGGGCTGGGGATTGACAGCTGAATTGAGAGATGGAGCCAACGCTTTGAGGGGCCAAGTCAGAGTGGGCCCCCACCATCAACTGATGCCCATCCTTGTGAACCTTCTGCAATATCCTCCTAGTCGTGCAAAGGGAACCCGGCAATAGAAACTGGCCAGAAGATTGACATGGCCCCTACTCTTCTTGTGTCTGTATCCAGAGAACAAGGACATTAGTGTCCGACAAAAGCATTGCTCTTGGTGGCAGATTGGGGAAGAGGCCAAAAATCCTGCAATTTCCCAGGACAGTCAGAGGACAGATGAGCAGTTCAGTGTGATGGAAGAAATATGGTTCTGTACGCTGGCCTGAATTATCACATTTAATAGGAATGAAGTAAATTAGAAAAGATATTGATAATGATATATGGCTTGGAATGGCTAGCAGTTTCATTAAATTAAATTAAACACTTTTCTGTACTAAATGATGTGTGTGTAGGGGCTGATCGCAAGAGGACAGAATATATTTTTTTTAAAGAACATTAAAGTAGGAATTAGCCAAGTGGAATGATGTGGATATCTTATATTATCAAGGGATTATCCTCTGCAGAGTCTCCATCTTGAAGCAGGCTGATGAAAGAACGAGGTCTCTCGACCTCAAGCTCAGGAGTAGGCCATAGCCCTCTGAACTGTGAAATCTAAGAACACCAAAGGAAAGGAGTATAATCCTGTCTCCTGGTTGGCTACATAAACTGGAAAAAATGGTCGCCTTTTCCAAGACAGGCAGCATTGTTTACTGCATTGTCATTAAATGACACTCAACCAATTGACCTCAGAAGGATAAAGGGAGAAGCAACACCAGCCGGGACACAACCCAGCAAAGTGCATGCCGCACCCATATCTGACTCTTCATTCCTGAGGGCCCCATGCCAAGGACTCCCCAAAAAGATCTACTTGATGGAGGGTGGGATGTCTCCAAACATCAGGTGTGTAACGCTCACCTGGTTCCCACGGGGGCGCTGGTCTAGTCTGGATTGCTGTGGCCTCTTCTAGCGTGATGCGCAGGACCCGGAACACCGATTGGACAGGACCTCCAAATCGTGCTTGCCTGGCCCGTAGGAATATCCTTCTGCAGATGAGAAAGGGGATTAACAGTCTGCAGAATAGTGTGCTAGCTCCCCACTTTCCCCCTTCCCCCTTCGTTCCTCTCTAACTTCCTCCAAACCCCGGTTTAAGCTCACCTTATGGTTTGGAAGGATGAACTCTCCATCCTGCTTCTGGTGCAGGGGCGCGTGTTCGTCCAGTTACTTCACTGGTTTTCAGAATGGCGCTGGCAAAATCCACTTGACTTTCCTGAGCGATGCGCCGTAAGTATGAAAGTTCAAAGTTCAAGTGAGGCCCCCTTTATGTTGTCTTTCTAACCTGTGATCTGTCCTTTATTTCAGGTGCAGAATGAAGGCGATGCGTCGAGGGGTTAAACTGATGAGGTGAGTAGTGATGAGGGCGATCCCTCTAAATGTCCTTATCATTCCCCAGAAATGTCTCTTGTCCTTTCCCCATAGGGGCCGGGGTACGGTACCTGCCAACGGGGCGGCGCCGACCCGAAATGTGGAAGAAAAGCCGGTAAGTATTATGGCTGTTAATCAGGCTTTCCTTCTGTGTTCCTTCTGCTCACCTTTTGTTTCTTCCTCTCTCCCCTAGGTGCAGAGATGTGGCGCCCGATGCTGACAGCCGCGATGGAGCCGGGAGATGTCTCGAGGACAGGTGAGTGAAGCGTGGCGCTGCAGCGAGCAACCCAATGCTTTTAAATGGAAGTCTTTCTTCAGGGATGCTGGCGAGAAGATTCCGGATGCAGGTAAGAAGTTTGAAATAGTCCTTGGTTTTCACCTTTCTCTTCTCTTCCTTCCTTGCAGGTCTTCCAGGTTCGAGGCGGGCGTGGCTGGAGTCCAGGAGCAGGAGCAGACACGGTGAGCGTTAAGCTGCAGGAAGCAGAACAACGCGAAGCATGAGCTGCTGTCTGGGCGTGGCTTAAATAGCCTCCAAAGAAGTCCCAGGTATGTATCCTTCCCCAACTAGGTATGTATCCTTCCCTGGCCACGCCCGAGTGAAAAAATAGTCCCTTTCAGGTCTCAGGGAGGCCTGAAGCGTGCAGCATGGTCTGCATCAGGTAAGTGCACAAAACACCTCCCTTTATGAGCCTGGCGCCTATGGCGCCAGGACTGATGTCCAACATGAGCCTGGCGCCAAAGGCGCCAGGACTGAGTCCAAAGAGCCCCTATAAGGGGCCGCTGGGCTTTTACCCAAGGGCATGATGCCTGCTTCCGGGGGTGCTGGGCCTGGCCTGGTGCTCCGGGGGTAGGCATCATGACAGGTGTCAATTGTCTGTAACTCGGTGTTTTCCAGACTGGATAGAAAAGTAGCAAATTGGCTGCAACAGCCTCAATGTGATGGTCAGAGTTTAGGTGAGCTAATCTGGAATTTCCTTTTCCCTCGAATTCTGGAAGTATGGAGGCCGTTTCTTGGGAAACTCTGCATATTATGTGCCTTGAAGCCACTATGCATCCCCTAAATATTAATTCCTGAAAGGGGAATGGGGAATGTACGGCTACTGCCTTAGGTATGGCCTCAGTGTGCCAGACATGGGAAATGCTCAACATTCGACAATAACTGTGCTTGTGTGTGTGTATGGGGTTCAGCGTTGACTGGGGTGTTCAGGTTGGTAATGGTCACAGGGGCAGAGGGGAGAGAGATTAGGAGGCTAATGGTGTAGGGCTTCCGGCCTCCTGGTATCGCTCCAGGGAGTATAGCGGGGATAGGCCCCTGCTCTACTGCCACGTCCAAGGCATCATTATTCTGAACCATACTATTGATAATATGCAATTACCCATGATGACTAACTTGTTTGATGTGCAATGTTTTTGACTTGTTGTATTTTGTATGAATAAATGCGCCCTAATGCTTTTCCAAAGAAGGGCATAATGTGTCTTCTTGGCAGGCTCTGGCTCCTGTGCTTCCCATGATGGCAAACCCCATCAACATTCCAGGATGGCTGGGTTGGGAGAGCCAGGTTGAGTGTGCCTTGAGGATCCATTGTCCTCCCCTCCCCTTCTGACACTGTGTTGTGATGTCATCTTCGAGCAGCGCACAGTGCCAGGGATGGAGGCTGCATTTCGCTGCCTATTCCCCGGTGCAGAGGTGGCGTGGCAGGAAAGGTGGCATAAAACACGCAGCTCTAGGGTGTAGTCACAGTCGCCTTCCCGATGTGCCTCAGCATCGACCCTGACTGGGCTGCTGCTGCATGGAGTACAAGCCGGATCTCTTTTCACACCCACCACCCCTAGACTTGTTGCTTGAAGGGGATTGATAACAGATGGGGAGCACGAAATGGATTGTTTTGGTGCTGAAACTTTGTCCCTACTGGTGGTTCTGGTGTTCAGGGTCATCTAGTGAAGTTGTCTAGCCTGTGCTCACCAGAGGGCTCCAGGTCAGTAGGGGAGGCAGGGGTGGGTGGAGCAGGATCAGGAGGAAGATGGTGTAGGTTGTGGGGTTTCCGTTCTCGTCGAGTTTCCACTCTCTGCTAACATGTAATTTAACATTAATGATGGGTATGAGCAGCATCGCAAGCCATATGTCGTATTCCAAGTTAGAAAAATGAGCACTGTATTGAAATGCATTTGAAAGGTATGCAGGTGATGTAAAAGAATTTACAATTGAGAGCAGAGAATTATGCTGTAAGTCTGGGATGTGCGTGAATGTTATCTTTGCTAGGGAACACTGCAAACAGATCATGTGAACAATGTTTCTGAGACACACTCCGGACAGTCTGGAAAATCACTCTAAGTGCATCGGTTTGTTATGATAAACAAAGCTAAATGGTTTAGCTAATAATGACAATTAATAACAAACTACAAAGAACTAGAGCGTTTCTGACGGAGTTGGATACAGGGAAATAGCCATAATGCGATAAGAGGATGCCCGTAACTGGACAAATGGTTTCCGCAATTTACTGTTGGCCTTACTTTAGACGTAAGCTGATAATGGGTAAGTGGTTGGCACTTATAATGGGAATATAATCTAAACAGCGAAGCACTCTTGCTAAACACTGACAGAGGGTTCATGATCTAAGTTGGGTCCTGCTCCTGACACTGATAGGTAGAACGTGAGCTAAGCAGTTTCTCGTTCTTGGTTATAGTGCGCTGAGACTATATAAAAAGGGCTGGTTCAGGGAGAGGGAGTAGGGTGTTCTGATGGACTGGAAGAAGACGGGAGGTAGGCAAACAAGGGCTGGGAGGGTTTCACATAGAGAATCATTGGAGCCACTTTTTCCTATGAGAAGGGGAGGGGGACGTCCCTCCCTTTTCCTGGTCTGATTTTTGAAGACACTGAATTGGATTGTTTGGCATATCAGTCTCCAAATGACTCTTAAGAGGAACTACTATTTTTTAATGGAGCTGAATGCTGTCTAGGGCATGGAGCTCACCACCTTTTCACAATTGACTATTTCTGAAACGCTGGTCAGTGCCATTTGAGAGAGAAACCTCTTAAAGCATTTTCTTTCTTTGGATTCAATATTTTTACATTAATCTGAATTGTGAAGACTACATGCATCCTGCCCCTCTCCCTATCTCCCTACCTTCTATCTTCCATGGAGAAGTGAGTATGAGAAATTGTTTTACCCGTCTTTAATATCCCATTGGGAAAGAGGAGAGATATTGAGAGGGCAGATCCTTCTATGAGGTTGCCTCATAAGGTAGACACTTATATTGTAGTGGCTAGTATGCTTCTGAAATGATTGATCTCAAGCAAATATAGAGGCAGTGACAATGATTGCTGCTTACTCATTAATCATTTTTTGCATATTAAGTGTGTTATGTGTAGTGAAGATATTAGCAATATGTCTATATTATTAATTTCTCATAATTAAAAGATTTACACTATACAGGAGAGTGTAAGACCATTCATTGAGTGTTCATTTCAGAGAATTGTGTCAGAAGCATTTGAATATGAGTATTATGTGTGGGGCATCTGTTTGGATGTATTGTATATTGATATGTTATATATGGTTCATGTCTTTAATACAGACATTAACAAACCACTCGTGTGCGGATGAAAGAGATTAGCCATTCACTGCAGGGGGCTGTTGCCTACTCTCTTTACTGATGCACAGTGACAGGTATATGACCTTTCCTACCTCTACTCTTGGACACTCCATGAGGGGCGAAGGGAAGGATCTGTGATATGGGGGTGATAAGAATCACGTAACCTTTAGCACCACAGATGGGTTCCCCACTTCTTAGACAATCCTACACCTTAAAACATTCTCCCTACTTAGCTACTGAATAGGAGCTAAGGAGGTTGAGTACAGGCCTGGCGATACAAAGAATACAAGTTAATATCTTAAAGTACACTCTAGTGAAGAGCAGGGTGTAGAATAAATAGATTAAAGCATGCTCTTATGAGTAGCAGGGTGTCTTTTTAAGCACATACTCTTAACAGCTTTCTAGCTAAGAGATACTAGAATGGCTAACCTACATGTTGATGTCTCTATACCTGTAGATTGCCGCTGAGTGGTAACCAGGTGATTACAGGAAGGAGGTGTTAGAGATGGCAACACCAACTTTACATAAAGACACCTGGCATTGAGCCAGGGGATAGGTTTGAAACCCTAAACATCAGACGGGATCTAGACAAAATAGATTATACAGCCGATAGGTATCCTGAGTTAGCTTTGCAGCAGGTAGACCACCAGAACTAGTTTGAAGTGGGTTTGACATATCCCACTGCCCGGGCTAGACATGGCCCATTTGCAATAGAGGGGTTAACCTTAGAATGCATCCTTAGGTTCCACCCAAATAGGGAGTGTGAGAAACCTGAGGGTATTCTAACTCCTACTCCCCCTGAATCTTCTTCTCAGTTGACCAGGGGACGGCCATCTCTGTTGGATCCAGAAACTGGGGGTGGGCAAGTGAAGGAGGATCACCTAGGTGGAGGGTCCTTGGGTATTGGGAGTGAGGGATCCACGGGTGAGACGCGGTATCTCTCTTTTCCTACTGACAGCCAATCTACCATTTCCCCTCCCACAATCTCTTTAGGTTGCAGTAAAACATCTTCCCTCATTTTCCCATATGTAACATCATCCCCCATTCCCATTTCCAATAAGTACTAAGGCAAAGAAGTGGTGACCGGGAGTTATAAGGATTACCCCTAGGAATAACAATGTGCAGGGAGAGGCCTACTACACTCCACGATTAGGCTGTCCCATAAATAGAGTCAGGCGAAATCAGGCACTTGACAGCAATCCTACATACCTGAACTCTATCAGGATTGACCAGGAGAAAAGGGGACCTAGGGGTCAGGCGTGTCCTATTAATTGGCCCAATGAGGGTCAGGCAAGAGAGGCAAAGGACTCACACTTGAAACTCCTTAACAGGCCTCAGGTATATAAAAGGTGGGACATTGAGCAGTACAGTCAGCATCAGTTGCGAGAACAGACGGGAGGCTGTGTGGCCAGCAAGGGATCCCTTCTCAACCCAACCAATTTTCTGCCAGAAAAGCAGAGTGAGCTGGGGTTGCTAGATGGAACCAGGAGGCCAAGCAGCATAAGGTTGCAATGAGTGGAGCCCAGAAGGACCACAGAACGCTGAGATGCTGGCCCGGTGTGTGTGAGGGGCTGCAGTGTTGTGAGGGAGCCGTGCCTCCAGGAAGCAGGAGAGGGACGGAATGCAGTCTTTCGGCCTTGTTTAGACCAGTGCTCGTTCCCCTGGGATGTGTACAGGTCCCAGGGGTGCTGAGGGGCAGGTGGTGAGACCCTGACCTCGACACAAAACCATTTGACCTGCTCGCCGGCACCACACTACTGTTGGTGAGTTTCATGAGACAGAGAGAAACTCAGAAGCGTCCGGTTGGCTGGAGCAGAAGCAGGAGTGTTGTGTAAAGAAGAACCCGGTGAGCGAAAGCAGGAAGAAAGCAAAGTGAAGCAAGCGCAAGGTAAAAGCAAAACAAGTGAAAGCTGGAAATCAGTGAAAGAAAGCAAAGCAAAACCAGAGAAAGGTAAAAGCAAAGCAAAGCCAGAGAAAGGTAAAAGCAAAGCATAGAAAGCGAAAGCTGGAAAGCAGTGAAAGAAAGCAAAGCAGAATGGCAGAAGGCACAGAAGTGATGAAAGACATCAAAGTGTGCTGGCAATGTGGAAACATCCAAGGTGGCTGCAAGAGACCCAAAAGTAAGGAGAGGGGTGCCAACACCCCAATACTGAGAGAGACAGGAAAGAGACAGTGAGAAGGAAAACCGACAGTCAAGAGAGAGTGAAAGCAACACGAAAGTGAGAAAGAGGGTGCAAGCAACCCAAAGGAAATACAGAGAGTACTAGAGGCACGTTAAAGGTAAAATGAAGGTGCAAGAGAGCACCTTGAGAAACTAAAGGTGCAAGAGAGCACCTTGAGAAACTAAAGGTGCAAGAGAGCACAGTGAAAAACAGAGAAGTGTGCAAGAGGCACAGAAAGGTGGAAAGAAGGTGCAAGTGTGCACGACAGGAAAAGAAGGTGTGCAGGAAGCACAGTGAAGTTGAAAAGGACAGAGTGAAAGAGGCACAGAAGAGGAAAATGTGCTAGAGAATAAGGAGATGGGTTAGAGGTCAGAGTGGTCGTGCCTGGTAGGAGCAAAGAGCCTGGCATTCTTGAAAGTCTCTGATAATACCCTCAAAAGTCTTTGATACTACCCCCATGAAAGCACCTTACAGTGAAGTTAAATCCTGACAAGAGGAATTTGTTTGGTTGAGACCAGAGGGGCTTAGGCCTGGGGAAGGGAACCCTAAGAGGCCCACGAGAGACATTGGTGAACTTCGTAAAGAGGGGCCTAGGCTTGGGGAAGAGAATCCTAAGAGGCCGGCTAAATACATTGTTGATCTTTATGGCTAGCTGACCATAACTGTAACTCCTCTATCACATCCAATACATTCCTCCCCTGGACAGATCACAGCTGCATACAATTCTCTATCCCCACGATACCTACCAAAAAAACACCAGTGCATAAATCTGCCACCTTAGCCAGAAGCTCCAAAAAATTAACTGCAGACAACTTACGCCACCTTCTCAACACCCCATGCCTCGCCCCACCTATCCCACAAGATCCTAACATTCTAGCAGACATCCTCAAGGATACGCTCACTAATGCTATAAATTCCATTGCTCCTCTAGAAGAAAAAAAAGACAAAAAGTCTTTCCATTCCAACACATGGTTCACAGAGGACCTCCAAGCTCTGCGTAACAACAAGCGCCAAGCACTTAAAAATTGGCAGGCCAACCCATGCGACATCACCAAAGACTTATTCAAAGACATCGCAAAGAAATACAAAACTGCCATCTTCAATGCCAAATCTGAGTCATACAACCGCCGAATATCAGACTCGGAGCCCCACTCAAGAGAACTCTTCTCCATCTTTAAAGAGCTCACAGTGCCTCCCACTTCCACTGACGAGATCATTAAGGATGAAGGCTGGTGAAACAATATCCAAGCCGCCATGCTCAACAAAATAGACCTCTTACAAAACAAAATCCGTGACCACTACAATACCCTGCCGAAACAGAGTCGGCACTCACATTCTCAATCCTCTAGCAAAACCATTAACATCCCCAAATTTGCCTTTAACGAAGTTTCAGAACTACAAGTCCTGGACATTCTGAAACATTTGAAACCATCGACCTGCAAAGGCGATAATTTCCCACCAAAGTTAATCAAGGACTGCGCTGAACCACTTGCCCCACTCATTACCGCATTCATTAATGCTTCATTCAAGACCTGCTCCATCCCAGACAGTCTTAAAGAAGCTTGGGTGCGCCCACTTCTAAAAAAGCCCACTCTCGACCCCACAGTGCCCAACAACTACAGACCTATAACGACAGTCCCTTTCCTTCTCAAGATTTTAGATAAAGTGGCACACAGCCAAATCCAACTATACCTTGAAACTAACTTAATCCTAGGTACCAGACAGTCAGGCTTCCGCAAAGGTCATGGAACAGAGACTGCTCTGCTGGACCTTAAAAAACAAATAACTAAGATACTGGACACAGGTAAACTCACCCTTCTACTTCTCCTTGACCTCTCAGCGGCGTTCGACCTAGTGGACCACAAGACCCTCACTTCACACCTCTCCCACTCTGCACACTTCTCTGACCAAGCCACCTCCTGGATAACATCATTTCTAGAAGGGAGGGCCATAAAAGTCTTTTCTAACACTTCTAACGCAACACCATCCATAATACACTGCGGTGTCTCACAAGGCTCTTGTACAGCACCTACGCTGTACAACCTATTCACTAAGCCCCTTTTCGATAAACTGGATGCACTTGGGATTGCCTACACCAACTACGCAGACGACCCCCAAGTGCTCCTCCCACTAACTGGCTCATACCACACAGACGCCCTGACTCTAAAACATATATACGCCGCCATTTAAGCCTGGATGGCCACTAACGGCCTATGTCTTAACGGGGATAAGACTGAAATCCTTATCCTCGGCCAAAAATCCACACTGGCCAGGCTAGATAGTCGCTATGCCAATTTCAACATTGACAACTGCACTATCACAGTCCTATCTTCTGCGAAAACACTAGGGGTCTACATTGATGCAACCTTGTCTATGGACAAACAAGTTAGTGCCATTGTCTCTGCATCTGCACTAAGGATCAAATTCATCAACGCCATCAAACCATTCCTCTCCAAAGAAAACTGTCTATCAATAGCAAGAGCTACCATAGGCGCTAAACTTGACTATTGTAACGCACTCCTAGCTGGCACCTCTGAAAAAAACCTAAACAAACTTCAGGTCACTCAAAATAACGCTCTAAGAGCAGCCTTAAGCATCTCCAAAAGGGACCACATCTCACTTGCAAGACAATCTGTTCACTGACTCCCTGTCAAAGAACGCATCACCTTCAAGGTACTGACTACTACCCACTAATGTATCCACCACACTGCACCATCATATCTCTCAGACACTATTCACTGACTGACCTCATCCAGACCTACCAGACTTTGCTACACTAACCAACTCACTGTACCACGCATCAATAAGACTACAGCAGGAGGGCGGCGGTTCCCCTACATAGCACCCAGACTCTGGAACAATCTCCCCCACGCTCTAAGAGCAGAAGGCTCCCTCACAGCGTTTAGAAAAAAACTCAAAACCTCTCTCTTTGACTAAACTTCCTCTACCTACAGCCAAACAGGCACACATTACTAATATTGTTATTGTCTAAACCTGTATGCTTGTATGCCTCTATGTTGTAACTAAGTCGCGCTATTTCTGCAACCAGCGCTATTTCTGTAACCAGCGCCACGATGCCTCAGGGCTGACTCTGTGCGCTTAACAAATTACAAATAAATAAATAAATAAATAAAAGAGAGGTCTAGACCTGGGGAAGGGAACCCTGAGAGGCCAACAGGAACTGTGTCTTTTTGTTTAGAACTGGAAGGATCAAAGCTTGGGGAAGGGAACCCAAGAGACCCAGGGACCTTGTGAACTTTATTGATTTGCTGCAAGAGCCCTAAGTGGAAGGTTCCAAGGGCAACCCTTTTCAGTTCAGCTATTTTGAACTGGCAGAACTACACCTATTGGTAAGACTACCTGAAACCAACTGTAGTTTACATTTTCTTTTGAATCCCCATTTTTCCTTTAGGAAGACCCTCTATCACATTTGGTTTAAGAGTGAGGGCAAGCATAGGTTTGAACAGAGACGAACGTTGGTTTTGGGTTTACGGACATCGACGGTCCTTAGAAACATCAGTTGAGGGAACAATCCCCTTAGGGGTAGGGCCAGATAGGCATTACACCAACCCAACAAAGTTTGATAATAAAGGTTTTCAAACTGTTATTTTTGAGTCTGAGTCTCTCCTGATACCATGCCTGCCTCACAGGAGGCAAATGACCCATATACCAGGGAAGACTATGAACACCTAAGGAGACATTTTGATACTGTCCGCGCTCAAGCTGTATAATATAGAGCCTTGGGAGCAGCACCAGCAGCACCCAGGCCATTAATAGCAGGGGAGGAAGGAATACTTCTATTCCAGACCCTCAAAGCCTTATTAGATATCTGCCCCACAAGGCAGATCCCTAGCTGGTATTCACCTAAATTGAGTCAGCCTACCCTCAAGTCACTCCTCAACAGAGGCAGGGGTTTTAGCATTCATAATGCCAACAGGTTGTAATTCACCTATGCAATACTGTGACAACTCTCCTAAGCTGGGAGTCTTCTTGTAACCTCTGCGCCCTGATACCTTCGGGTCCGGCGCGCAATATAGATAAATAAATAAATAAATAAACAAACAAAAAAACAACTGGGTTTCATTGTATAGTTGGTTATACCTGCATTTAATAGGGACTCCTTCAATGGCGGCATTAAGTTCCATTCTGGGAGAGATACTGAATTCCCAGGGAGCAGAAGCGGCAATGATTTTAGGACTGGCAATAGCTGGGGGCCATTATCCCATGGCAGAGGGAGTGCTCATGCCCATCATAAAAGGTGAGTCAGTGAGTCTAGAGGTCTTCAGACACCTAGGGGCATTGCCCAGTGATCAGGAAAGGAAACTACAGTTTGGTCACATTGTGACAGCTACTTACAGGTCCCTAGGTAAAGATCACCTGGGTAGAAGCTATGAGGAGAACACAAAGAAGGAATTAGGTGAGAGTAAGCACTCTAAGGGGGCACCACCTATTAGCACCACTTGTATCAGGCAGAAACCAGGCAGAAATACCTTCTCAGTTAGTGGCAGAAAAAGAAGTACACGGGCTTCCAGTACATCCCCTGTCAAAGAAGAAAGGGACTCTTTTTATAGCAGAATATCATCTGTAGAAAGGGACAGTAAAGGCCCTAGGCAAGATGCTGGTTGGGGTAGAAGCCCCTATCAGGGCAGAAGTGGTGAAACAAGTTTGTTTGTTTGTTTGTTTAGTATTTATTATGCGTGCCGGACCCAAAGGTATTAGGCCGCAGGCAATAAGAAGTCCTACAGCTTAGTACATAGGTTACTTTAGTTACAAGGCAATGGCATTAATAAAGTATCATTTAAAAATTCGGGAACAGCTTAGGCAACCACAAAGATACAGAGATGAAGACTGTCCTTGTCTTTCACAGAAAGAGAAGAAACAGGTCTTGGCACCCATTGGATTCTGGCACACAAGTCTCCATATTTAAAGAAAGACACAAGAGGCTTTTACAACATGCTCCTACTGATCAAAATGTAGATGTTATGACTCCCACAAGAGAAGTAGTTGAGGAAAATGAAGTGTACGTAGTTACCATACATCTTGAAGAGGGACATCTAAAGGAAATAGATGCACTATTTTGGTCTAAGTTGCATTTAACACAAGATGGCCTTTTAGCTAACACAATTGGCCCAGGCTATATGTTAGTGAAAGTCCTAGTGGGGAAGAAGTCACTAAATCAGCTTTTTCAGAAGTTGAGAAACATGTAGTAAACACATATGCAGCCTCATGGGCTGTTTAAGGTGCAGCACAGTTAATCAAGAATCATGTAGGACATGACATAGATTGCCCTCCACCTAAAACGCCAGTGTTTGCAACACCAAAGCTGCAGATACAATATTCAATCAAAGCACAGGCTATACCACATTTGAAAATAATTGTGGATCAGTTATTAGACCAAGGGGTTCTGATACAACAGGCCAGACCATGCAACACAGCCCTACTTCCAGTGTCCAAACCAGATGATGTATACCGACTGGTAAATTACTTTAGGGTTTTAAACACCAGTACACACACAGAGGACGTTCAGAACATGCAAAGTTCAGGCTTCTGAGTAACATATGCCGGACCGGAGTGGAGTGCAGGCACGAGGAGAGCAGTCCGAATGTGAGGCAGACCTAGGTGTACCCTTCACTATAGGGGATCAAACAAAGAGGCGGGGACAGAGATGGGTTCAACCTGGTTCGACCACCGGGGGAGAGCCTGAGTTAAGGGGGCGAAAGAGAGGCACCCAATATGATATGATATGGCATTTATAACACGCCTATACGCAAGTTTTTCAAGGCGCGACGAGGCAAGGGAAGAGGAACAGAGGGAAGACAGCGACAACGATCTTACTAGGCCAGATGACATTGAGATCATACAAGTGCAGAGGAGTGGGAAGGGAAAAGTGCAGGGGCAAGAGGGTGGTGCCAGTGCAGTACAAAGGATAACAATAACATAAATAAAACAATAAATAAAAGTGCGGCCAGCTGCTGACAAGTGCAAGGGTAAGTGCAGAAATCAGGTGTTAAGTGCTGGTAGGGGGCTGTAGGGATACAGAAACAGTCCCCGAGTGCAAGGGTTGCCAGGGGGGTAGTGCAGGTGTGCAACTGGCAGAGAGGGGAACTGGGCCTGATATTAGAGTAGATATTAGAGCCCAGTAACCACAGCAGTTTCAGTTTCAGCCAGGAGATCAGCAGGGAAGAGGAGGAGAGAAAGCAGAAGCAAAGAGGATGGTCTTGAGGTGCTTCCGGAATCGGAGATGGTTCTCCTCAAGTTTCAGAGAGGCAGGGAGGCTGTTCCAGAGGGAGGCCCCAGCAGAAGAAAGAGATCTACCACCAACTCGTTGCTTGGAGAAGCGACTGACCCTGAGGGAGTTTGAGGCGGATGAGCAAAGAGCTTGAGAAGGAAGATATTTAGCAAGAGAGAGTTGAAGGTATTGAGCCCCCAGATCCCAGAAGGCCTTGTGGACAATGCAGAGTGTTGTGAACTTAATCCTCAAAGCCATTGGGAGCCAGTGCAGAGATTTCAGTCCTGGAGAGATACGATCACTAGGCTTGAGGCCAAGGACAAGTCTCGCAGTCCTGTTTTGGATGAGTTGCAGAGGGCAGAGAGAAGAGGCAGGCAGATTTAGAAAGAGGCTGTTGCACTAGTCCAGCCTAGAGAGAACCAGGGCTCTGGAGACATTAAGCTTCTGTGGGAAGGAGAGGAAAATAAGAATACCGCTGAGGAGGTGCAGCTGGTAGTGTGACTTCTTAGAGACGCCAGAGGTGTGAGGAGAAAAGGAAAGTGTGGAGTCGAAGATGACCCAGAGGTTTTTAACCTCACAGGTGGGAGCAGGAAGAGGGCCAAGAGAGGCCGGCCAGAAAGTAACAGGAAAGGAGCGAGCAGGTGTGCCAATGAGGAGAATCTCGTCTTACTGGCATTAAGGCAGAGCTCATTGGCGGCACACCACTCCTGGATAGCAGACAGACAGTCAGAGATGAGAGAAGGAGAAGAGGCGGCAGAAGGGAGACTGAAAATGAGTTGAGTGTCATCCGCATAGCACTGTAAGTTGGGGCAGAGAGCGGCAATGCGGTGGGCAAGAGTGACAGGTATTGTTTGAACAGCCAGGGAGAGAGGTTAGACCCTTGGGGAACACCACATGTAGAGATAGAGATAGAGGAGAAGGAGGACCCAAGTTGAACCTGGGAGGGTCGATCGAGGAGGAAAGAAGGCATCCAAACAAGGGCCTGATCAGTGATACCCAGGTTATCACAGAGACGGTTGAGCAGGATGGCATGGTTGACCAGAGCTGATGGACTGTGGGACACAGGGAGAACAGCCCAACCTCAAGGAACCCGCGGGGTTGGTAATTGTGGCACACCGAAATATACTGAAGGGGAAGATACAGCCCTTTGAGGATACACTATGCTTCCCACATCACAGGTGGGGGGCAAGTGTACCACACCAGAATACACAACAGGGGAAGAGATATGTGCAACAGACAATCAAAACAGATGCTGTAGGATAACGGACCGCCATTAACCATCCCTATGTGAAAAAAACCTCATCCTTCCGCATACACCTCTCAGAGTCCTAACTAGACACAACCATATCTTTACAGCAAAACAAACTGCACACACGTCACTACACCACAACAATGAACCAAACCACACATAGCCTTGCACAATAGCAAATGACGGCTACCAACCGAAAAACACACCTATGCCCAGAAAACGGTGTCAACAGAACTGAAACTGCCAATAGCACATCACAGCTCTCTTGCTCCTTTTTCCTGCTGAGTCCTGCTAACTTACCTCCCTACCCTCTTGCGTTACAGAGCCTCCAGAGCACCAAGGAAGCATGCAAGCTGCAATAGTGTGCAGTATAAGAACCTTTAATATAACATAACATACAGAGATGTTAAATATTAAAGGTATCTTTACCGCGCACTGTCACCAACGGAGTTGGTCCCCAGGCGCTCTGGTGGATCTGCAAAGGAGACGGCAGAATGGGTTAGTGAGGTGAAGAGGGAGTAGGATAGTGAGAGGAGTGGTGTTCTGTTGGCAGCTTCATCTCGGTATACACTGTGCGCTGAGCTTTGGTGCGAGTTTCGGATAGATGTCAGTCCTCGTGTTGTCAAAACTGATATAATATTGTTTTGTCCTCATTGTATATGTTGGCCTATGCCCAGTCGCTTTGCGAGGAAATCCGCATCGCAAGGTCGTGACCTTAAGTTAATCATACCTCCATTTTAGGTTAAAGCTGCCATTTTGGCTTGTCGTGCAAAGTCACCCTGTGGCCTAAAATGGCCGACCTGTGTTCTCTTGTTCTTACTTTAACCTCTTCAACCTCTGTAGGCGAGTTAATGTCCAACCTGCCTGCAGGCTACATGTTAGGGCCATGTAGACCTTGTCCTTTGTTGACCTCGGGATCAGGGGATTATTTGGATCGACGATGTTAACCTACAAGTATACAAGAACGATAATGCTATTTAAAACATCATACGCGAAACATCTGTTTGACCTGCATTGAAGCAAATGTGTAAAGAGTGTAAAGTTAAACCCAGAGAATAATAGTATTTGTTGGTAAATGTATTAAGAAGTAAACCACATGCATGAGATATGTAAATTAGGAATTAACCTGGCGCGAACCCTAGCCCAGTACATGATTAACTCGTAAGAGGCTGGACATCGTTACGAAGAAACTATATAAATATGCTGATGTCCAGCTAGCAATTCCTGTTCACTGCTCACATTGAACCTACTAGTGTTCTCTGTGGTGTACTGACGGCCAACTAGCTATTTGTGTACTTTGTTTTGTAAACTGTTCAGTGTTGCAATAAAGATTCTCTTCGCATGGTGTAAAAGCCTTAATATTGTATTTTCTGATTCCACAGATGGCGCCCGAACAGGGACCCTCAAGATTGACTTTGTCTCTTTGAAGGTTGGCTCGGCTATCGGACCGGGATCGGACGGTGTCAACAAAAAGGCCCCTGTGGATGAGAAGTGAATTCCTCGACAGAACAGCATGATCCGATCCCTGAACGGTGAGCTGTAGCCTGAGACGACGTCTTGACGAGGGTCCGTATATCTAGGTGGGTAAATTTGCCGAAATCACCAGACACGTGGGTCCTTAGATTGTCCTTACTAACCCGATCGGGCCTCCCCGTCCTGTGGTCAGGTGAATCGTGACCCGATTCTTAATTTAACCCTGACAATTTGAATTTGGCGCATTGTACTCGCGAGCACAATTATTTGACCAGGTAACACCAGAATTCTGATATGCCTGGGAAATTGTCTGCTTGCTTTAGGGCATTATTCCGCAGCGACAGACAATCTTTGGAAGTTAGCCGTCCCGCACCATAGGAGGGGTCGCCGGCATGTACTATGTACTGTAAGAAAGGCTTTGGTAGTATAGCATTTAATGATATTTGGCACAGACAGGCCAGACATAACCCTACTCTTCGGTGGCCAACCAATGGTAGCTTTGAAATCCCTCGGTTAGAATATTTAGAGTCTGTATTGATAAAAAAAACAGGCTAGACCTGCAGCATTTGATGCATTGTACAGTTGGAAAACAGAAGCTTTGCAGCAACAAAAGATTAGAGAAAAACATGCGTCGACATATGACGAATGCCGAAAAAGCACTGTTATATGATCAAAATAAACAATTGGAATCAGTTAGGAACACAGACAGAGCGTTTCAATTAGGCATTCAGAAAATGTACCCTTCGAAAGATTTTCATACATCCGATGAATTGATTAACAAACTTTTGCATGAACGAAGGCCCGATGCCTCTGCGCCACCCCCATACGTCCCTCCTCCCGGTGCTTTGCCTCTTCCTGTCGTTATTCCTCCTCCTATAGTCCCCTCGGTCCTTCCTATTGTCCTTCCTGTTGTTCCTCCAGTCGTTGCTCCTTTGCCTGCCCCCTTGCCTCCACCTATTGACATTCAGAATGTGCCTACTCTTCCTCTTCCAAGTGATTCCGCATCGCTTGTAGTAGACCAGGGAGCGGGATCAAGGGTTGTGACTCGTAATACTGTGTCCCCAAATAATAAGAATGAATTGATTGCTTGGGCTAAACATTGTATGGAGAAGGGTGAAAAAGCTGATGTTTTTCCACACTCGAAAATCTAAAAAGTATTCCTGAGAAAAATGTTTTTATTGAAGGGTTAGGAATTCATTTAAGCCTAATGTGGAATAGATTAAACGATGTAGATCTCCCACAAGGGTTACGGGATTTGAATACCTTAGCATTGTCTAGGGATACTGCGGAGAAAGTATATGAGCATATCAAGAGGATTTTTGTATATAGGAAGGAGTTGGAAGAGTTACAGAATGAAGAAGCAGATGGTGATAGTTTAGGCGCTATATTCTTACAGAAACGGTTTTCTCATCGCCGTGAGGTGAGGAAGCGCAAATTTGTACAAAGGAGGCGATAAGATGGATTTCGGATATGTCGATAACTCCAGATGAAGTATATGACACGTATAGTCAGTATACGTTAGAAATGCAAAAGAAAGTGATACAGGATATGGTAGAATACCTGCAGGAGGAGTGTGTAAAAAGTAAGATATGTTGTCCCGCAGAATTGTTGGGTGTTTATAAGAGAGCCTTTTTGATTGATACCTCATCGACTGGCTTAGCGCTTGATTTGGCTCTGTTGCTTAGTAAGCCTTCGGAGCTACCTACTTCTCAGTTCCTATGAGAGAGGTCCCTCCGACATTTGTCCCAAAAGTTGAGATTGCGGCCGATGCTGCACGAGGTATAGTCGCTATGGACATTCCTGCACATTATGTATCGCAGTTTGTTCACGTCCCGTTCTCGAGACAGGAAGTGAACACCATAAAGCAATCTATTCCTGATATAAGAAAGAATCCGACGGGGTTCTATAAAGAAATAGAGTCAGTCTTACAATCATCGGTATTCACCTTAAGCAATATTGATTTATTATTTCCCGTACTCCTGCCAGTTGATTTGTGGAAACAGATTAGGACTGTAGATGATATACCTGGGTTAGGAGATACATGGGATAATATGGTTAGGCTCGACAGAGAAAGACCAGCTGGCGAGAGACCGCCTCAAGTGATGTTAACTTTGCCTGATAGGATTATTGTAAAATTGAAAACCATAGTTCCTGAAAAAAGAATTATTTGGGGCAAGCTTACGGCCTGTGTCCAAGGAAAGTCTGAGGGTGCTACCGAGTTCTTCAATCGGTTCGAACAGGTATTTTCAGATTTCAGTGGACAAGACTTAGGCACAGAGTCAGGGAAAAGGCTGTTTGTCAACAAATTTGTATGTGGATTGCTGCCTGACATCCAGTTACAGATTATGTCCTCTGAAAGCGCTTGGCAGGCGAAGTCTCAATCAGACGTACTGCACATGGCTCAGTACTATGAAAATCGTGTGAATAATGAAAAGGGAAAACTTGAGAAAAGAAAGGGTGACCTGAAAACAAAAGTACTATTACAACAGATTGTTAGAAGCCCTAGAGGGGGTAATACGCAATTTAGAGGTCAATATGTTCCACAGGGAAGTACGCCCTTGGCTCCTGTAACCATTAACCAGTGTGCCTATTGTCGACAGGAAGGTCACTGGCACGCACAATGCCCGATCTTGCAGCAAAGGTCATTTGGGAACATGGGTAGAAGATCTAGAGGTCGCCCTGGTGTAGGGGGCCCTGGTAGAGGCCAGTTTGCGCCAGAATCACAGCAACCTTCTTCACAGGATAAACAAGTATTGAGTGTGGATAATAGAAACATTTTTGATCATCCTTCTGCCGCGTACCTCTCTGAAGAACTTACTTTTGATGACATTCTGTTTCGTTAGGATTGCCCAAAGCAGGATTTGGAACCAACGCCTATTCCCGTTCATCAGAAAGGTCCCTACGTTGAGATGGCGGTGGGAAATAGGAAGCATCTATTTTTAGTAGATACGGAAACACAAAGGTGTTCCATTGACCATTCACGGGTTCCAAACATTCCCCTGTCAGAGCAATCCAACGTTTCCGTAGGGTTTTCAGGCACACCTGTAGTTTGTCCAGTCTCTTTGCCCGTACCGATAACAGTGGGTCCCTTCACAGAGCAGTGTCCATTTCTACTTACTTCAAACTGTGGAGAGAATTTGCTGGGGTTAAATTTGTTGAAGGAATTGAATGCAGTAATACATTGCTCCCCGGATGGAGTTCGGTTAACAATTTCACCTCAGCAATCACTCGCCTCTCAGTTCTTGACTCGACCTTTACCGCCAGAATTCAGTAACATTCCGGAATGCTTATGGGCAATTGATGATAATGATGTGGGCAGTCTTCAAATTAAACCTGTTAAAATTATTCTGAAACATGGAGTAAAACTGCCTCGCATTCCACAATATAAAATCTCAGTTGAAGGCGAACAAGCTTTGAAATGTATAGTTTCTGACTTTGTACATCGTGGAGTAATTGAGGAAATTACAGGTAGTTTGTGTAACAGCCCGATTTTGCCGGTATACAAAAAAGGTGATAATGCGATTCCTTTTTGGTTTATAATTGATTTGTGTGCTATTAACAAAATTGTGGCTCCTCAATTTCCCATTGTACCTGATGTAACTATCATACTAACTATGATTCCGGCTTCTGCCACTCACTTTAGCGTTGTTGACCTCAAAAATGCGTTTTTCACTATTCCTATACACAACGATAGTAGGTATTTGTTCGCATTTACCCTAGGTGGACGCTTGTTCACATTCACTCCTGCACCACAAGGGTACACTGAGAGTCCAAGTATTTATAGTAGAGCATTGAAAGAGCAACTCGATACTCTCGAGTTGCCTACTACTTGCACGTTACTACAGTATGTAGATGATCTCCTCTTGGCTGCTGATTCTGAAAGTGCCTGTAAAGAAGGCACCATGTTGTTGCTTTGTCATCTAGCAAAACATGGCCATAAAGCTTCACTCAAAAAATTCAAATATTGTTGTCAGGAGGTCGCCTATTTAGGCTATCTCCTGTCAAAGGAGGGGAGAAGGTTGACACCTGAACGAATAAAAACTATTTCTGGCATGTCTGTCCCAAATACGCAGAAGGAAGTTAGAGCCCTGATAGGTATGGCTTCTTACTGTAGATTGTGGATCCCTAACTTTTCGTTAACGATTAAACTAATGCTGGCTTTGACAAAGAAGGGCATTTCTTTGCCATTGCCATGGACTTTGGAACACCAGACAGCATTTGATTTACTCAAAACCGCGCTGTGTTCGGCACCGGTTTTAGGAACTCCAAATTATGAAAAGGCCTTTGTGTTGTATGTGCATGAACGTGATGGTTGTGCTTTGGCTGTGTTAACGCAGGAACATGGAAGGAAGAATAGGCCGTGCGGCTATTTTTCATCCGTCCTTGATCCTGTTGCATGCGCTTTGCCGAGATGTTTGAGAGCTGTCGCTGCTGCTGCTGCGTCTGTAAAACAGAGCGAGGGAATGGTCCTGGGTCATGCGTTAACCCTAATGGTACCTCACTTTGTAGATGTTCTATTAAATAGAACTTAAACGCAACACCTTACTTCTGCACGATTGACAAGATACAAATTGATCTTGTTTGCTCCCCACATTCAAATTCAGAGGTGTTGTGTATTAAATCCGGCTGAACTTTTACCTGTCTGGCAAGATACTGTTGATGGGGACGAAACGTCACACGATTGCCTTTACACTACAGAACAAGAGACTAAAGGTAGAATCGATTTGAAAGATACGCCTTTGAATACCCCACAAGGAGAGCTATTTTGTGATGGCTCCTGTTTTAAACTTCCGAATGGTACATCCACGGCTGCTTATGCTGTCACTACCTTAAACACGATTGTGGAAACCAAAAGAATTATGCATAATTCCACGCAGAAATTATAGCATTAACTCGAGCTTGTGAACTTTCTGAAGGGCTTACAGTAAATATATATACCGACAGTCAGTATGCCTTTGGGGTAGTTCACAACTTCGGTAGACTTTGGAAAGAAAGAGGTTTCTTGACCTCACATGGCACAAAAATACAGCACGGCACTTTAATAGTGCGATTACTTTCAGCGCTCGCACGCCCTGTTCAGTTAGCCATTGTAAAATGTACAGCACATCAGAAGGTTACAGATGATCTAGGAAAAGGGAATGCTTTCGCTGATCAGATAGCTAAACAAACTGCCACTGATTTTAGTTCAGAAATGTATGCTGTAAGGGAAACTGTAAATGTCTGCACCTTTGGTGAAAGTATTGATTCTGTAAAAGACATTCAAGCAGATGCTACTGTAGAGGAGACCAAGAAATGGGTCGAGGGTGCAGGGAGATCGGATGGTGATGGGTGTTGGGTGGACAATGTTGAAGGAAAATGGTTACTCCCTGACGCCTATATTACAATGATGGTCATTATGGCTCATGGTCTGACCCATGTCTGTGCGCGTAAATTGACTAAAATGTTACACAGAGTATGGGCCAATGATAAAATCTTCAAAATTGCAGAGCGCTTTGTCCAAGGGTGCATGGTCTGTTTGCAGCACAATGTAGGAAAAGGTACCTCGACTCCTAGAGGAAGTTTCGCTCCACCTTCTGTTCCGTTTGAGATCATCCACTTTGATTTTATTGAGATGGAACGTTGCAACAATCTTAAATACGTGTTGGTTGTCATTTGTTCATTTAGCAAGTGGGTTGAGGCCTTCCCAGTTAGAGATGCAACGGCCATAACCACGGCAAAGACTCTGTTGAAAGAGTTCTTTCCTAGATTCGGCTGCCGAGAGTCATCTGGTCGGATAATGGGCCACACTTTATCGCTGCTATAATCCTACAAATATGTGAAGGATTGCAGATTGATAAACAGTTCCATTCGGCCAGACATGCCCAAAGTGCCGGATTAGTGGAACGGTATAACGGCATTATAAAGAACAAGCTCGCTAAAACGTGTGCTGGCACCAAGTTAAAATGGCCGGACGCCTTACCGATCATGTTGCTGTCGATGAGAACAACCCCTCAAACTAGGAATGGTCTCTCTCCCTTCGAGGTGGTGATGGGGAGGCCTGCTAATATTTGGGATATGCCAAAGAGTCGCTCATTGCGGGATGTAGAGAATGTGCTTCTTTCAGATTATTGTAACCAGTTGACTAAAAATCTATTTTCGATTTATCACCAGGTGCGAGAAGCATTACCTGTATGGTACGAGGGTCCCGGTCACAGTCTACGACCGGGGGACTGGATCCTCACGAACGTTTTTGAAAGGTCGTCTTGCCTTGCACCTCGGTGGAGGGGTCCCAACCAGGTCCTGCTAGTCACCCAGACTGCAGTGCGGGTACCAGGGCGGAAGAACTGGATACACGCAACGCACACCAAACGGATCCCGCAGCCCATGCCATACGATACAGAAGACACAGAATCCCTTTCCAATGCTGTAACCAACGTGCCCGAAACAGCAACAACCGACAAGAGAGTATCGGAGACCGTTCCAGAATTCGTAAGGCCAGACAAATGGCCATCTTGTCTCCGCACTCTCCAACAGTGGTACTTCCGGATCATCCATTTTCTGATCCCATTTCCGTTCACTCACCACCTCCAGTGGAAAGTGACGACACACTGCTTTCTGATCCTTCAGCACTGGAAATTGTGAAATATAATTTACGTCCTAGAAAATAGACGTACGGCACGGTTTGACTGTGCAATTGGAGAAATCATTTGCGGGCTTGCCTTTTGGCCCGACTATACGAAAGGATTCTGTTGGCTAAGGGTTGTGGGAAAGACATTAAGAAGACGCGCGACTGTACGAACAATTGGGTTTTTTTTCGATTGAAGACTACGATGCCTGCACCCGCTACCGCTCGTACCGAACTTTTAGATAAATATGTGACTAGCAGAGACAATGAGCAAGCGTGTAGGGGGACCCCGAAAACGTATTGTTGCCTTTTTGTAATAATAACTGGGTTTTTAGTGACCACTGGTTTTGGGTTGTGGTACCTGGAGGAAGCATATCCGCTAGAGGACTTTTTACCTGTTGAAAATGTATCTGTTACACCCACTCCTTCCATGCAATTGCATACCTTGTCGCCTAGAGATTCTTCGCATAGACGGAACTATCAGAATAATACTCTTTTGTTAATAATGAATGCCACTCATGCAGTTTTTAATAGGACCAACTGCTGCATCTGCTCGCATTTACCGCAACATGGGGATAAGGGGCTAGGTTGGTACATTCATCCTTTACCTTTGACAACTGCTTGTTATACTTCTCTTAGAGCACTATTCTTTGGCCGTTGGAATGACAGCATCTCAGGGAACTTTGATGGTACAGATTTTAATAGTTTTGAAAAACGTGTTTTGATTCCCCTGGGATGCTCGCTTTTTGCAAACAGGAGTAAGCCAAACATTGCTTCTGTTAGGCCCTCTGATAGATTGTCTCGTCCTTTTCAGTCTTTGATCTCTTTCAAAATGGCTCCTATTGGCAATAAGGATGCCACGCCTCCATCTTATTCTGTTAACCATAGCCCCGATTCAGTTTCCTTCTGCGTACAGAGGAATGGGACACGGTCAATGGGTGATTTTAGAAGTTGCGCCAATGTTGCGAATTTGACTAGTGTGAACAGACCTCTGTATGTAGGTGAACCTGTCAATTTTGTTTGCGGTAATGTGGCATTTCCATGGTTGCCCAGGGATTGGCAAGGAACTTGCTATTTAGGGATTCTATTACCTGTGGTATTTATTGCCAGTACTGCAGAAATTTTGAAGACTCGTCCACGACGAGATGTGAAGGGGGATACTTCAGCGCAAACCCTAGGAGACATAATGAAATCCTTTGTGCCATTTTTTGGGCAAATTATGAATTCAGAAGATATCAGGGGACTAGCGAGAGTACTGGAGAGAACCATCAACCGGACCACTGACATACTCTATAATATGACGTTAGAACAGAAAGCGATGAGATTAGTAGCTCTTCAGAACCGGATGGCATTAGATGTCATTCTGACTGAGCGTGGAGGAGTATGTAAATTAGTGGGGTCCGCTTGCTGCGTTTACGTACCAGACTCCTCTCCAACGATCCAACGATCTTTAGGGCAATCCAAAATCTACATGTTCTTAGTTCGGAAGTGCATGTTCCTGAGGGAAACTGGGAACTTAGTGCATGGTTTTGGGATCTCCTACGGTCGTGGGGATGGAAGTTGCTTTCGGCCTTGCTGATCATCTTGGGTAGTTTACTATTCCTTTGTTGTTGTATACAGTGTCTTCCTGGTATATGTTCGGTATTAGGGGGATGTTGCGCTCAAGCAACAAGTGTATTAGGGCATAAAATATACGCCCCAGATAAGGTTTCCAAGGAGTATGTGTCGAAAGAAACTCTAGTGTCTGACCTAATGGCAATAGATATGTCTGATAATGATTCGGAGTGTATAGACGTTGAAATGTGGAGTTAGTCGTAAAGTGATTGGAAGTAGTTTAGCGCTTGGCATAGGCCAAAAGCAGGGTTTGTCAAAACTGATATAATATTGTTTCGTCCTCATTGTATATGTTGGCCTATGCCCAGTCGCTTTGCGAGGAAATCTGCATCGCAAGGTCGTGACCTTAAGTTAATCAAGCCTCCATTTTAGGTTAAAGCCACCATTTTGGCTTGTCGTGCAAAGTCACCCTGTGGCCTAAAATGGCCGACCTGTGTTCTCTTGTTCTTACTTTAACCTCTTCAACCTCTGTAGGCGAGTTAATGTTAGGGTCATGTAGACCTTGTCCTTTGTTGACCTCGGGAACAAGGGACTATTTGGATCGACGATGTTAACCTACAAGTATACAAGAACGATAATGCTATTTAAAACATCATACGCGAAACATCTGTTTGACCTGCATTAAAGCAAATGTGTAAAGAGTGTAAAGTTAAACCCAGAGAATAATAGTATTTGTTAGTAAATGTATTAAGAAGTAAACCACATGCACGAGATATGTAAATTAGGAATGAACCTGGCGCGAACCCTAGCACAGTACATGATTAACTCGTAAGAAGCTGGACATCGTTACAAAGAAACTGTATAAATATGCTGATGTCCAGCTAGCAATTCCTGTTCACTGCTCACATTGAACCTGCTGGTGTTCTCTGTGATGTACTGACGGCCAAATAGCTATTTGTGTACTTTGTTTTGTAAACTGTTCAGTGTTGCAATAAAGATTCTGGGAATCTTTACAAGCCCCTGTTGGTGTATTTCTCTTTGCATGGTGTAAATCCTTAATATTGTATTTTCTGATTCCACAGTGTGCTGTTGGTGCAGCTTATGTGTTGTTGCGGTGTGTTGAAGTGTGTGCAGCTTGCTGTGCACAAGATGGTTGTGTGAGTTTTTGAGTGAGTATGCAGAAAGTTTGAGCTTTTTGGTTAGTCGGTTGTATATTTCAAGCAAATATTGATGTAGATGTAAATATAAGATTGTGTTGGGAAATGTATTTATTGCACAGCCTTTGGATCCATCAAGCCATAAATACACAGCAGTAACATTTAGGGGGAAACAGTTTTGCATCACAAGGTTTATACAGGAGTACAAAAACAGTCCAGGGCTATTCTCCAGTAGAATACAATTCCTCTTAAAAGGCATACAGACATGCTGGACATATGCAGACAACATATGCTGCACAGATGATGATTTACTTGGACACTTGGAGAAGGTGGACATAAACACAAGGACACTAGCTGCTAAAAGCTACATTTTCAATTTTAAGAAATCTAAAATAGCCCATAGATAAATCATATTTCTGGGGTTTCAATTATCTGATGAGTGATGAGGGCTTGCACCACAGTTCCTAGAGAAATGTGCACACTTGCAAAGCCCACATACACCTAAGCAGCTTCAGGCCATAAATGACCTTTTCAGCTGTAGGCGTTCATACATTGCAGACTACGCAGCTTTAGTGTAATCACTATATCACTTGTGAAAGCTCACCTTCCATCCAGCAAACTTCTGCACAAGGTCTACCAAAAGATAACTCAAAGTAGTCCTCTCCAGAACAGAAACATGATCAGGACTTAGAAGTGACATTGTTTGCTGTTCCAAAAGCTTTTACATATGTAGTGTGTAACCATGAAGAGACAAAACCCATAGCATACCACTCACATATCTATACTATTACAAAGCAGAGGTTTACTCCAGAGGAGACGATTCTGGCTGCAGTACAGATAATAATGCAGAAGGAATGCACATTAGCTGCAAACAAGATCATGCACCTAAACACAATGTTAATGCAATCTGAAGCAGCTACACGCTCTAGTATTGTAAATGTGAAGGCACTGCACTCCAGATAGGTTAATGGGCCCTGACGCAGACAGCAGAAGATATAAAATATAATTAATTATAAACCAGAACTACTACACAAGTGTGAACTGGAATGGTCTTTAAAACCAGCTGAGAATACAGCAGTACCAGACATCCCATTTTGGATGCTTGCAGATGTAATATTCTGTGATAGAAGTGCTGTTCCAGCAGTATTCTGATGCCTGTGCTGCCGTAAAGGGCCATTCAACCATAAGAATGAGTTTGAACCCCAGGATACCCAAGCAACACCTTTAGGGGATGCATCACCTCGTATTGGTGAGTTACAAGGCCTCCTCCTTGCACTGGGACAAATTGGTCCACAAAAGCCCTCTTTAATTATGTTTGATTCAGACTATGTAGTAAGGGGGTGTAATTTTGACCTTCAATGGTAGCAATCCAACTCATTCAGAGACTCTAAAAGTAAGCCAATATTGTCAAAACAGCTTTGGCAAAACATATGGGACATCAAGAAGGCTAGAACTCTCCTGTGGGTTATGCATAAAAAAAGCACACAAAAGGATTATGGGCCTCATCAGGGGTTAAGCAGAGCGGCAAAAAGGCAGCATTAACATTATTACCGCCGCATTACAGCTCTGCCCAAACTTGAGTTTGAGCGAAATATGGAGGTTTACCTCCAGCTCTTTGCTGGAGGTAAAACTCTCCACTTTCTGCCCTTTTGCAGCGCTATTACAGCATGCTATTTACACCAGTGGTAATAGCGCCAATACTGTCCCATTGAGTCTTATGGGAGTAACAGCCTTACACAACTCGGGATCTGGCGCTAATAGCACTGGACCGAGTTGCAATAATGCTATTTGTGTTGGTACCATCCTGGTGGATTAACCGCCTGGATACCACCAAGGCTGTGTTGAGGCCCTATGTGCACAGTGCAGGCAATGCGCTTGGCGATCAGTCTGCAAGACAGTGGACTGTACAAAAGATGGTAGCAGCATTAGCACGTTCCACCACATACATAGATGAGGACATAACAGCATGTCTAGATGCAAATAGTCCTACCCCGCCAGTGTTTTCAACCACATATGCCTACACTTTAAAAGAGAATACAGTAATAGTCACTATACCTAGGTTAAAGGGAGGCCCTATTGATAGGGTACTACCGAACAAGCAAGTTAGATTGAAAATAATCTCTGCAGCACATGCAAGTGCATCCACAAACCACTTTAGGGTGTCGGCTACTACACATCTCTTGCAAGACAGATATTAGTGGCCTGGGCTTAGTAAAGAAGTATGGCAGTACATTGCAAATTGCTCCATATGTTTGCAAACACCAGTGGTCCCTGGTCAATTCCCAAAAACTACCAGTGAGCACACTAACACGTGTGAAAGGGGTATCTGGTCATTGCATCTAATGCCATTCCATTGAATGCCATTCCATCTAATTTTTTTCCATCTAAAAATGTGCATCGAATGGTTGTCTTTGGGGGGTAAAGGGTTAATTTTTGTTCGGGTTGATTTTAAAGGGCAAAAATCAGGGGTTTGTGGGGACCACCCCCAACCCCAAAAAAACAATAATGCATTTGATGCACATTTTTTAGATGGAAACAATTTGATGCAAATGCATTTAGATGCAAGGAATTAGATGCAATGACCATATACCATGAAAGGGCCTTTTGAATGCATGTATATGGACCACATAGGTCCCCTGACACCCGTCATCAAATACAAATATTTGTTGGCCGTGGTGGATTCGGGCACACAATTTACTTGGTGAGGATGGAGGTAGGAGGGGAGAGACCAAGGGAGCCGGACCGGGCCTGATGCAGGGCTCTTCGGGGGCGGCGGAGCAGGCTGCGCCTACTCCACCTCGGTCAGCACAGATACGGGGCTCGGGGGAATTGCAGCCGCCAACAGCGCTGGTGCGGGATGCTCGGAGGTGCCGCCGCTGATGGCACTAGTGTGGAACGCTGGGGAAGTGCCGCGGACAACGGGGACGCCTTGTCGCCCTTCCGCACCGAGGCCGCCTGCACTGCCGCGGCGCCGGCCCCTCTCACATTGGCCCGGGGCACTGGCGCTGCAGCAGGGCAGCACAGCAGAACCCTGTACAAGCGGGATACGGGCCGGCACCTTACTCTCCAGCGTTGAGCAACAGCAGGGCTTGTGGACACGAGTGCCGGGCTCGGGCCGACCGCTCAGTGTCGGAGGGGCTCACAGTACCAGGGAGGACGCGGTCAGGAGAATAAGTCAAACCCCCCCTCCTTACCTAAAAATTCTGCCGACGCAGGACAGCCCACGAGACGGGCTGACCATGGAATACCATATGGGGGGGCGGATCCTGTAGGGAACACGCACGCCAGGCAGTGCTCAGGTGCAATGGCAGCAGGGAAGGAGTTGGAAGCTTGGAGGGAGGTCTGGGATCAGCCAACAGGAGGAAGGGAAGAGGAGGGGGGAAGGCAGCTCTACTTCTAGTCGGAGGACTCCTTGAGTCTACACCAATCAGAGGGGGGGTGGAAAGAGTCCCTGATTGGCCCTTTTACAACCTATGACCAGGTATAAAAGGGACTGGCCTAATGGCAGTGTTGTTGCTTTTTGCAGGGAGAAGGAGAGGAGTGTGGAAGCAACTGGTGGGCCTATCTGAGTACGAGTGAATAGGAGACGCTTCATAAGGAACACCTATCCTGGCATTATCCCACAGTGAAGGAACTGTGGGCATACCGGGACCCCAACCTTAATTGGGTAACACTGAACATTTAACCCGTGTATAAATAAAGTTCTCTCAGCATCAACCCCGGCTCCTGTACTGATTCTCACACTCCCAGACCTGACTCCTAAGAAAGGTATGCATCAAGTGACTGTTGATCACTTTAAGTCAGCTACAGATGGTTAATGCCTGGTTCCTGAGGGAGGAGACTCTCTTTCTTGAACAACCTGACGAGCAGGCAAGAATAGAAGATCAATAACTCCAGAAAACTCTGCATCTTATGAAATTATTGATATTTTACCTGGACCAGATGAGCCAGACACAAGGCTAGAAGTAGAGCCAAGCACACCGTCTATCCAAAGTATTTTGACCATCCAAAGTGCACCAAGAACTGTGAACCTTTTGGTGGAGCAATAATCCTGTTCTACACTTTGCTGTGGATAAATTGTCTCTCCTTCTTTGTCCTATTGACCATGGGCCATTTTTTTATCCCACTGGAGATGCCAATGATCAGCAGACAGTTGAACATTTCAACTTTAGATGTAGCACATACAGTACACCCAGTGCAAGAGAGGGAGGTGCGGGTTGCTAATGTGGGTGGAGTTTCAACACAAATAAGCATATACCCACTAGAGTTAGGGCAATTTTAGATGCGCCAGTATGAAACCTACATTGGGCCTATCCTATTATGCAACTCTAGGTACATACACTATCATTGATAGTAGTAGTAGTATGTAATTTCTATAGCGCCTTTCATCATTAGTGTGGCCACAATGCACTGTAGGTTGAACACCCTTGGGGGAACGTATGGGAAAATTTGAGGTGGTGCTAGCATGCGTGTGTGCATATTGGCCAATGTTTAAGATATGAGGGGTGGCCAAGTCCCTGCTAGCCACCCATGTCAAGCTGGCATGTGGATGGGTGGTGATAAATGGTCTAGAGGGGGTAAGCGAGAGTAGGGTAGAAGTTGTGTAACTACGTATTGCATTTTTGATAGTCTCTAGGATATTGTCTCCTAAAATGCTTGTCAAAGACACCTATAGGAACATGTTGAGGGCCGAGATTGAAGTCTTTGCTCAAAAAGCACTGTTAGATCCTAAAGATGATATAGAAAAGTTACATGATATGGCAGACCATGTATGTTTTGTTAAATATTGTGACACCTTTCTTTTTGGCAAACAAAGGCCAGTGCGTTGGCCAGGCCATACCAGTTGGGAGCACTGCCCTGTTCCACTTCTGAACTCACCACCAGAGTTTAAGACACAATGCCCTTACGCACTAACACTCCCATCGAAGGGGGAGTTTGTAGAGCTGAACCACTATATATTTCCCCCACCACCTGCAAATGCCCAATTTCTGTAGTTTACAAATTCTATGGTGTATGATGAAACATTCTATGCCACAATGACAGAGAAAACATGGCAAGAAAAAGTCCCTTTGAACATGACATGGGAGGGGTGAACCAAGCTCATGGAACAGACACTCTAGATTTAGCATGTTGAAATCTGCATTTAATGTACTTCCCCAATTCCACTCATTTTCCATTATTGGTTACCAAATGTCCAAGTATCCAGTTAGGAAAGCCAATGAGGGTGCATTTTGGAGGTCATCACAGCAGCTTAACAAAGTGATGCAAGAAAATAAATATGAACATATTACAAATGCCTCAGGCATTCCAGTAGGCTTGAACCTTTGTGGAAATGAGTGTCATAAGAGACGCAGAGGTATAGGTGTAGGTAAATAGGCAGCTTATGTTTCACTTAACATGTCACAAACCTATGCAATTTCCATAGGCAAAGAGTGACAACGGCAAAACACACACCTTTAAAGGAGGTTGTTAGCGGATAGACACATGGGGAAAGACAGGTCATTGGCCAGCAATCGGAGGATTAGATAGGGCAACTAGGAAAGGGTAGCACCAGAAGAGAGGTGAAAAAACAGACATCTCCTATACCTGGAAAAAGTTGTCCTGGAGATCTAAAGAATGGCAGGAGGACCCATGGAGAAGAGCCTTCTTGCCACGGATGACAACTTCATTGTATTTTAGCAGGGAATCTATAGGCTGACAGATGTGGTAGTAAATATGGTGCAGATCATCCAAGAGGACTTGGAAACTTTACAAGATGAATAACAAGCAATTGGTGAACTTCTGAAGATCACAGATTTCCTAAACACACTGTCTACAGGTCATTCCAGACTGGACTACAGCACATGGCCAGAGAAACTGACAGAACTGAACCTATCAAGACAGGCTCAGAGACAGGCCATTTCAGAGTCCACCTACACTCTTATGAGTGTTCTCAGAAAGACAGTCTATGGAATATCGGCATGGGACAAAGACAGTATATCATGGACACTACATGGGATCCAAGCAAGATCACCACTGATGTATGAGAAGCTGCAGACCTGGGGCCCCATGCAATGTATACAACCATCGATGAGGTGCCTTGTACCCATGCCTGTGTGACACATGAGGACTCTACAGTTCATCTGAAAGACTCCGTGGGAACACTTCATGCAAGATACCAGGACATTGCTAAGTTCAGTCCATGTGAGCAGAGTTCAAATTCTACCAAATGTACACTGAGTGCAATACGAATGGAATTTTTTAATAGCAGAGCTTCACTATTACCTAATGGATCCTACATCGTGCAGTTTGACTTTCATGCTATGGTGTGTCTGTGGGGATTGCCAGCTTGATCACTGTCTCGCAGGTGATCAAATGTTGCAACATCATCCTTCATCCCCCAGTGTGTCCTGAACTGGTGCTATTAAATTGGCATGAAGTGAAACTATTGCCTCTGAAGTTGCTGCAATTATCACTGAAACTGGCATATCTCCTGCACATGAAGATACATATCACTAGCACCACAGAAACCTTTGTAGAAGCATCAACCAGAGCCGTGCAAGTGGCCAGAAACCTTCTGGAGAGGGCACCAGATTGGCCAAAAGAGATTCAAAAGAGATTCAAGCCCTACTGGAGAGCTCCACTCCAACAAATGGGAGCTCCATCCTGGGATCCATTATGGACTAGCTGATGAATACAGTTTCCTCCATCAATCCATTGAAAAGCATATTGGACTTCTTTGAAAACATAGGATCTGGGATTACACCTGTGTTCTACATTCCTGCAGATCAGTTCATCCTAATCCTGATCATCTTTTTATTTTGTCTTGACAAATAACAGAGAACCTGTTCAATGCACCAAAGCTAAAACCTGACTGACAAATGAGAACTGTTTGGAACTTTTTGTGTGGAGAACATCTACCCATCTCTGATTCATCTACAGACATTCATCATCGACTGGAATACTGACCAGCTCTTGCTTCAGCTGGATCTTCTCACGAAGATATATGTTTATGTCTTAGTATGTAGTAACTCATGAAGTTCATGGGTGAACACAGTTTAGTGAATACGTATTATGTTATGTTTTCAAGGCTCTTTCCTCTCTTCACTCTCATTTCAATGGGTCTTAAGATTCCTTCCTGGTGTGTTCATGACTCATGGAGAGGGTGACATGTAATTTAGCATGAATGATGGGATTGAGCGGTATGGCAAGCCATAGCACTGAGAGGATAGCTCAGGGGCAACACATTTTGTCTTGGAAGCAAGTCAACACATAGCAACACCAGTTCGAATTCCGGGCTCACGCTTAGAAACTGGTTCTCTGGTATTAAGCACGTTATAAAAAATAATTATAATTATATGTGGTATTCCAAGTTAGAAAGACAGCACTGTTTTGAGATGTATTTGAAATGTATGCAGGCGACATAAAAGAATTCATGTTGGAAGTTTGGGATGTATGCCAATGTTATCCTTGGTAGGAAACACCGTGAACAGATTGCGTAAACAATGCTTCTGGGATGCACTCCAGACAGTCTGGGAAGTGCTCCAAGTGCCTCAGTTTATTATGATAAACAAAGCTAAATGGTTTAGCTAATAATTACAATTATTTTAAAAACTACGAAGAACTTCAACGTTTCCATTGACGTTGCTCCCTTCAAATGTGCCCTCATCAATGCACGCTCCTTACCCGCACATGCACTGGATGTTCTAGATCTCATCCAAAGCAGCAACATTGACCTTCTAATGATTACCGAAACCTGGCTCTCTGATTCCTCAGGACCTGCCCTCGGCTTGGCCATTCCCCCAGGCTACAATATCTTTAGACACGACCCCCCCCTCCAGAAAGGAGGAGGGGTAGCCCTAATTGCAAAAAACTCTATTGCCATAAGACAACTAGAAGGGGATCTTAGCCATAACTGTGACTACCTTCCTCTTAAAGTTAAGGTCTCCGCAAACTCCACCATTGCAATCCACATCATCTATAGACCACCTGGGCCTGTGGAAGACTTCCAAGATGCACTAATCCATGCTCTCTCAGACAATTTAAAGAAAACATCCCAATCCATTCTCCTAGGAGACTTCAATCTGGGCTTCAACGACCCTAATGATACCCAAGCAGCCTCCCTTAGCAAAGCCTTATCCACCCTGGGGTTCACTCAGGCCATCAAAGTACCCACACATAGCAAAGGCCGCACCCTCGACTGGGTTGCTCATCACAACTGCTCCATCAGAGTCACAGACGTTTCTCCCATTCCATGGTCTGATCACCATTCTATCATGTTTGAAATTAAGGTCTCCAGGGACCAACTCAAACTGACCCCCCTACCTGCTGATATGGCAAGAAGTGCCCGGCAACTAACTAAAGAAAGGCTTACATCCTATCTGTTAGTTCCAGCCCTCCAGGCCCATGGCTCCAATGACCCAGAAACCCTTGCTGAAGTGTTTAAAACGGTCATCTCTCAGGCAGTGGATGCAATCGCCCCCCATACCTTGAAAAAGGCCAAGCGGTCCAAGCATTCCAAACCTGGTTCTCCAAAGAGCTATACGACCTCAGAGCCAAAAAAAGGAAAGCGCTCTCCCATTGGAAAGCAAAAACCAATGACACCACCAAGTCCACCTTCAAGGCTTTATCCAAAGAATATAAAGCGGCAATTATTAAAGCAAAAGCCTCTTCCTTCAACTCTAGGATAGAAAATGCAAAATCCAACACAAACGAAATCTTTGCCATTTTCAGGGAGCTGGAAACTCCCACTACCCCCCCACCAACACTCCAAAAGGATGAAGATTGGTGCAACAAAACAAAATCCAAATGGCTATGTTGGACAAGCTCAACATGCTCCAGAACAAAATCCTAGCCCATCAACAAGCCCTGAGTCACCAGATATCTCATTCTCGGACCTCTGCTAGCGTTGTCTCCCCCTCATTTGAGTTCAAGGACATGAGCGAACAAGAGGTTATCACTCTCCTCAACTCAATTAAACCATCATCCTGCAAGGAGGATGCTTGCCCAGCTCAACTTATCAAAGAATGCGCCCTCCCCTTTGCCCCCTTCATCACAGCGTTCATTAACGCCTCTTTCCAATCCGGCCATGTCCCCACTAGTCTCAAGGAAGCATGGGTTCGCCCTCTCCTTAAAAAGCCGACCCTTGACCCTACCATCCCAGGAAACTATAGACCCATCACAACAGTCCCCTTCCTTCTAAAAATTCTGGACAAAGCAGCCTATCTGCAAATCCAAAAGTTCTTGGAGGATAATAATGTGCTTGGCCTTAGGCAGTCGGGCTTCCGTCCAGGACACGGCACCAAAACTGCCCTCCTAGACCTAAAGAATCAAATGGATGACCTGAGAGACGCCGGCAAACCCGCTCTTCTCCTGCTCCTTGATCTATTAGCAGCATTTGACCTAGTGGACCATAATACCCTCTGCCACCACTTGTCCACTAGTGCCAACATTTCCACTACAGCCATTGCTTGGATCACCTCTTCCTTCAAGAAAGGGTTATGAAAGTCTTCTCGGACTCAGCCTGTGCCCTCCCAAGCCTCATCAAATGTGGAGTCCCACAGGGATCCTGCATTTCTCCCACCCTCTATAACCTGTTTACAAGGCCCCTGTTCCAAATCTTGGACGCCTTGGGCATCACATATACCAAATATGCTGATAACACACAGGTCCTCATCCCACTCACAGGTGACTATGGAGCCAATTCGGCCACCCTCGAGGCCATCTATTCCACTATCCAAACCTGGATGGCCGAGAATTGGTTATGCCTCAATGGGGAGAAAACCGAGCTCCTGATAATAGGATCACCGGCCACAGTAAAAAAAATGGACAAACAATACAGTTCCTTCACTATTGACCACTAGTTTATCCCAGTATCACAAGCTGTAAAGACACTGGGCGTCTACCTGGACTCAGACCTACGATGAATAGGCAGGTCAATGCCATTGCCTTGACATCCGCCTATCACTCCAAACTAATTAACGCAGCCAGACCTTATCTCTCAAAGACCAACTGCCTCACCATTGCAAGAGCCATAATCAGATCCAGATTTGACTACTGTAATGCCCTCTTCCTAGGGACCTCCAAAAAAAAACCTCCAAGCTGCAGATAGTCCAGAATAACGCCCTTAGGGCAGCTGCTGGCATCTCTAAAAGGGAACACATTTTGGAGACCAGAAAGCAAGCTCACTGGCTACCCATTAAAGAGAGGATAGTCTTTAAAGCCCTTGCTCTAACACACAAGTGCATCAAAAACCGTGCACCCCTATACTTAGCACAAAGAGTTGTTAAGCAGGTACCCACCGGACCTACCAGAATAGCCTACACGCACATGATTTCTGTGCCTAGATCTAAGAGAATGCGAGCAGGAGGCTCCAGCTTTCCGGTACTGGCAGCCTCACACTGGAATGCCCTCCCTCCCCCAGCCAGAAAACTTGAATCGTACCTTGCTTTCAGGAAAGCTATCAAAACAATGCTGTTCACCTAAAGGCCTTGATTCGCGGATCTCAATATGGCTGATTTGTCATTCCAGCCTACGGGTGTTCTGTACACCTAAAATGTATCTTGCTCACTGTAACCGAGAGCCAAATCATGTCTACTGTATGATGATCTCAATTCGCAATAACGCCTTCATATGTCTCCTGCTCACTGTAACAATGAGCCAAGCATACTCACGTAACTAAGACAAATATGTGCAAATAAGACAACTGCTGCAACAGCGCCTCGATGCCTGTGGGCTGTACATGCGCTTTACAAATACAAATAAATAAATAAATACAGGGAAATAGCCATAATGTGATAAGAGAACATCCCGTAACTGGGTGAAAGATCTCAGCAATTTGCTGTTGGCCTTGCTTTAGATGTAAACTCATGATAATGGGAATGTGGTTGGCACTGATAATGAGAATATGATCTAAACAGTGACATACCCTAGCTAAACGCTGACAGAGGGCTCATGATCTAAGCTGCATCCTGCTCCTGATGCAGTATCTCGCTTTTGCTGATAGTGGGCTGAAACTATAAAAAAAAGGGCTGGCTTTGGGGGAGAGGGAGTAGGATGCTCTGACCTGCTGGAAGAAGGATGAGGCAGATGAATGAGGGGAGGACCATACATAGAGAAGCACTGGAGACACTTTTTCCTATGAAGAGAGGAGAGGGAAGTCCCTCCTTTTTCCAGGTCTGATTTTTGAAGCCACTGAATGGTATTTTTTGCCATATAAGTCTCCAAAGGACTCTTTTAAGAAGAACTACTATTTTTAACAGAGTTGAATGCTGTCTAGGGCACTCAGCTCACTACCTTTTCACTATTGACTATTTCTGACACCATGGTCAACTCCAATTGAGACTGAAATCTTTTCAAGCATTTGTTTCAATTGTTGCTGTGTTGGAGATGACATTATAAACCCCAACGCAGGATAGAGATTTACATTGTGTAAAGTGTATTATGCCCCAGTGCAGTAGAGTTGAAAGGCGATGTAGCCACTAAAACATGGGATACAATGTAGTTAGAGGACTGGAGAGTGTGAGAAACCTGGGGGTGTCCTCACATTTATTCCCCTTGGGTCCTCTTCTCAGGTGGCCAGGGAAAAGCCATCGCTCTTGCATCCCAAACCTGGGTGTGGAGAAGCAAGGGAGATCACCTGGAGGATGGTCCTTTGGGAGTGTGAAAGAAATTTCCCCAGGTAAAATGTGGTATTCCACATTTCCATTTCAGGGAGAACCCTTTGTCCCAGAGATAGTTGTGGAGTGTTGCCATGTGAAACTGGATATTATATGAAGAGGCCTGGTATGTTATCATTAGAAATCCATTACTCATTTAGTGAATCATTAGTAATTAGTGACTCATTTAGGGATTAATTTTCCATCATTCATTCTGATTAGTAGTGACATTAGTTATCCATATTATTCAGCCGTTTGCATTTTCTAGAGAAAGAGGCCTGTTATATGACATGCCTTGTAGAGACATGTAGAGAAAGTCATATGTTATTATGTATGCATTGTAGAGACACGCATGAGTGTGCACTTAGAAGTATGCATTGAGCCATGGTATAGCGCTTGGGTTGCGAGAGGTTGAGTAAACGTTAGAATGCATGTAGCTGGCTCCTATGCCATTCTGAAGCCACTGAGCCACACAGAAGAGCAGCGCCACAGCGAAGAATGTTTTGAGTCAGAGATTAGGTGACTTTTGCCTTAGTAGAGAAGGGAAGAGCTAGCTTTATTATCAGGCCCTGGCTTGTTTGCAGGCAGACAAGAAGGTGGGGGCATGCAAAAGGGAGCGAGGAGCTTTGCACAGAGAGACACGGAGAGAGGGATTTCAGTGAAGGAGAGAAATGGAGGATGGTATGGTTTCGTACACAGATAGCATGGTATAGATATGATGTACAATGTCACAATGACAGAACACACAGTGATTGGGAACAGAACAAGAGATGCATACACAGACTTTCAGGCGCTTGGCTAGAGAAATGCTTGTTTGACAGAAACAAGTGAATGCTTAATGTAACCATGGAGAAAGAGTACGTCATTTGACACTAGAACTGGAAGCCTGAAATTGACATTATGGAGAGAGGCATTTGGGAGTGACTGGATGTACTTCGTGAAGTGTTTTGGGTGCAGCAGATTTGTCCCACTGACCCAGAAATTGACGAAAGATGGTATGACTCTAGAAATACCAGAGGAAGGGTAAAGAGGAGAAGGAGTAAGAATAACACAGGAGGGACATGGTATCCCCCCTTTTCTGTTGAGGACCAACCTAACCCTCCTCCAACCTTTATGGGTTCCTATGAAGCTGTTCCCATAATTTTCCCACATGTGACACTTCACAGTACTGGGATTAGGAAGAGGCGACTAAGAGTAATGACCACTATAACATTTCACCACTTTAGTAATAGGACGAGGAAGATGCCTGAAAAGTGCTGCGAGGGTCAGGCATGTCCCTTTCATTGTGGTCAGGCAAGTCTAATTAGGCACCCACACTTGCAGCCTGTCAAGGGGATGCAGGTTCATAAAGGGAGACCAGTGGGGCATAGAGAAGAGGAACAGGGAGGCCTGTGTGGGAGAGACCAGCAGGCGACCCGGATTGAGAGGAGGCAGCCGTGGTGGGGCCGGAGAAGGAGCCAGGACATCGGCGAATGCCCCTGAGGACTTGTGGGCCCATGACTCCTGTCTAGATTCCCCGGGTCCTCTCACCTCAACCACTCGTGAGGCAAAAAACCTTGGGATCATCTTTGACTCCTCTCTCTCTTTCTCTCACATCATGGACCTTGCCAAGAAATCCAATTTTCAGCTGCACCTCCTCAGGGGCATTCTATCTTTCCTCACCTTCCCCAGAAGCGCAACGTCTCCAGAGCCCCGGTTCTCTCTAGGTTTGACTGCTGCAACAGCCTCAAATCTCGCCACTGGCTCCCGGTGACCGCAAGGATCAAATTCAAGACCCTTTGCATCATCCACAAGGCTGTTTGGGGCCTAGGACCTCTTTACATCTAGCTTTCCCTCCCTAAATACCTCCCGGTCATAGTCCTTTAGTCTTCTGGCTCCAACTCTCTGCAGGTCAAACACTTCTCCAAGCAGAGAGTGGGAGGTGGATTCCTTTCCTTGGCTGGCTTCTCCCTCTGGAACTCCCCCTCAATAAAAAATAAAAAAGGACGAGTGTGCCACGTTGTTGCCACAGGTGGGGGGAGCCTCCATGACAGAGAGCGACCAGCAGGATCTGCTAGTGAGAAGAGGACCCTGTCTGCGTCCAGAGAGAAGCCTTTCACGTTGCTGCCATGCAGAGAATACACAGCATGCAAGAAGGGCTCGCAAAGGTTGGCCCGCCGACCTCGCAAACAGACAGGAATCAACGTAGGCCAGCGGAAGGAGGTGCAGAGAGCCAGTGAGTGTCAGGGAAAGCACTTGGGCACCGGGACGCTTCTAGCGGACCGTAGATAAGTAACAGTCCCTGAAAGTAAATACAACAAATGCCTTTTGAGTATCGAGCTGAACAGAAACCTGAAATAAGGCATAACAAATGCATCTTAAATACTGAACTGAATGGGAACATGAAAACAAGCATGACGAATGCATCTTAAATACCTAACTGAAGGGAAATGTGAAATTAAGCAGAACAGATGTATATTGAATGCCGAACTGAATGGAAACCTGAAATTAAACATGTTGAATAGATATTGAACACTGAATTTAATGAAAACTTGAAGTTAGACATATTAAGTATTGAAAGGAATGAGACTTTATGGGCAAAGCAAATATCAGAGGACAACACAGTTTCCCATGTGAAAACAAACAATGGAAAAGGGCGCAAGTTTGGAGAGGTCCATAGAAAGGTGGGATAGGAACAAAACCCCCAAAGAGTGAATTTTAGAAGGGAATGCAGTGTGGCAAGGTCAAAGACTGGCAAGTGGTGTGTGACACTTGATGGCAGAGCCAAGAAGCTGACAAGGAAAAGCCAGTTAAGTGTAAATCTGCGCATAAAAACCAAGAGGCCAATAAAGAGAAACTGAGTGAAGGTGACTTGGTCGACAGGGCTAAAGACTGAAGAACCTGTGTGGGTTGCAGAGCCCAGGGATCCCAGTTGCGCAACCTGTGATGGGTGGACTGTGTGGTGTAACAACTGCGCTTAGACCAGTGAGACCAGAATGCTGAAAACCAAGGACCTTGTGAAATACACTAATAAGTAGCACTGTAAGTGAACTGGTGAGGGAGACCAGAAAGAGGGTCAGGTCGACCTTGAGTTGTGTTAAACATTTTGAAAAGAATGAAACACGCATAAGTGGTGAAGCTAAAGTCTTGGGGAAGGGATACCTGAGACTTGAGGAATTACACGTGTTGTCTGGAGGACGGAGCCTCAAGACCCTTTTGATTTTTAACTGTGTTGGTTGGAACTTGGGGAAGGGATCCACAAGGATTGTTTGCAACTGTATCACTGTGAACTGGAGAAAGGTAATCCTGAGACGTTTGTGGAACTTTCTTACATGTGTGGAAGGGGAGCAGAAAGAGAGCTATGAGCTGGAAGCAGCTCAGAACCTTGAGTTAAAGATGATTTATTTTATTATTGACATCCCTAAACACGGATTAGCTTTAGTTGTGAAGGAAAGTATAGGTTTTGGACACAGACAGACTTTTAAGTTGAACTCTTTGACTCAGACTTTCCTTAGTTTAGTTCAGATAGGGAAATCCCACCTTAGCACAGGGCAAGTTAGACCTTCTGCCATCCTGACATTTGATTTAATAAAGTATTTTATTTTGAACTTTAAGTCTGTTGTCTGTGTCTTGCTTCATGATGCCTTCATAAATACTACTTTGTAATCACAGATTACAGTTACAGTAGATAGTACCATTATTAGTAGTATAGACAATTGTGAAGGCATCATGAAGCAGACACAGGCCACAGGTACAAGTTTGGTCCACAAAGTTTTATTCGCTTAACTTGTAGGGTTAGATAAGGCCTAACCTGCTCTATACTAAGGTGGATTTTCCCTACCTAAATAAACTAAGGTTAGTCTTTGTCGATAAGTCAGAAATAAAAGTCTGTCTGTGTCCAAAACCTATACTTGCCCTCACGTCTAATTGTATACAATGTATAGGGATGTCAGCATCAAAACAAAAAGTTTTCATAGTAATGTTCAGAGCTTCTTCCAGCTCGTGGCTTGTAATCAGCTTCGCCTTCCCCAAGTTCAAAATTGTTCAGAAAGCAGAGCGGTTCCCTTCCCCAAGAGTTCAAATATTCTAGCTTTTTAAACAACAAAGCTCCCTGGGACACGTCCCAGCCTTCAGAAGATTGTCACGTTTCACCAGTTCATATATAGGCAGTTCAGTTCTGTGACTTCAAAACATACAAGAAGTTGTTATAAAACACAAGCTCTTTTCCAGTGGCTCTTCCACACAGAGGTATACTCGGTCCAGACGCAGTTGTTGGAACACACAGTACATCAATTACAGGTCATGCAACCGATACCCCTTCTTGGCTTCTTTCCCATCAACTATATGCCACTGCATCAACTTGACAGTGAGGTTTGCTTCATTCATCTGTGCCTCACTCTTCTGGCACTGTGCTGTGGCTTGTTTGACCACCAAGCATTGGTAACACTTTCTTGCACTCTCCTGACTGCTTCCAATGCTTGGTTTCTCATATAATACACAGTTTCTTGGATGTTCTTGGCTTTTACCAATGCATGTTTGCTCATACAGTACTCAGTTCCTTGAATCCGGCAGATTCCCAATGTTTCTTTCACTCTGCTCAGTGTTCAAGAATGCTCAAAATGTGTATCTGCTCTGTTCGGCATTCAACACTGTTTGTATTTGTTTTTCACTTCATTTGTTATTCAAAAAGTACTTGCTTTGCTTTTCACTTTATTCAATATTCAAAAGTACTTGCAGTGCTTTTCATTTAATTCGATATTCAAAAGCACTTGCTTTGCTTTTCACTTCATTCAATATTCAAAAGCACTTGCTTTCCTTTTCACTTCATCCGGTATCCAAAAGCGCTTACTTTGCTTAACACTTAATTCGATATTCAGAAGTAATTCTGCTATCAGCTCATAGTAAAACAATGTTTGTTGCCTGATTGTCATATGCGCCTGCCAGTCTGGTTTCACTGACGGGTTATCTTGCGGCTCTTCAGCAAGGTCCTTCCCGTGCAGCACCTTGCTCTTACTCCCAGCGGTTTCTCGTGGCTACGCTCACCCAGCGTTGCTCCACCTGCACCTCTGTATTCTTCTGACCACTTGGCTTGGTCGGGCCGGTCTTCCTCCTGCAGTCCATTATTGGCTTCCAGTGTTCCCCCGCTTCGCTTCCTGCTGCATAAACTCTGCAATCGTGAAACAAACTCGAGCCCTCCTCCTGCCACACCACCGATCTGGAGAGGTCTACCTGCATGTAGCAGTCATGCTTCACTGCCTCCACAGCTGACTCCATTTCTAAATGAATGTCGGTTTTTAAAGATCCCACCATAAAAATGAGTCCAGGAAAAACCAGACTGCTCGCCATTAGAACAGTAGTTCTGCCTTACTCATACTGTCCGTCTCCTCGTCCCAGCATACAGCTGAGGATGATATTTGTTTGTATTACCAAAATGAGGCTGATGTGTGTTTGCATTAATAAAATGAGGATGTGTCTTTCTAGTTGGTCTCTTCCTCATCCCAGTATTAAATTGTTGTTTCTTGGTGACAGTTTGTGAGGAAAAACAGGGAAAGGGTTGACAATAGCCTACAAAGGCTTGAGGGATAGAGAGTTCATTACAAAAGGGAAATGGGGGATACCATGTCTCACCCAAGGAAATCCTCTCCCCACTCCCCAGGTCTCCTACACCCTGGTGATCCTCCCTCGCATATCCACCCCCAGGGTCGGGATCCAAAAGCGATGGCCTTTCACTGGCCACCCGGGAAGCGGGTACATGGGAAAAGAAATGAGGACACACTCGGGTTCCTCACACAACGTATTGTGCAATGCACCATTTGTACAGGCACAAAGCGGGAAGCTCTGCGCACATGGGAACAAAAGGAAGTGAACATGGGGAGATGCAGTAATTATGAACATTGTACCTGTGAGGGTTTGACAAAGGCTTAAAATGTAAAAACAGTTTTCACTCAGTTTAAAAGTCCATGTAAGTTGCAGAATGTGTTGGTTTCAGGAAAGGGGATTTTCAGCTGTCCCAGAAGGCATAGGTAGATGGGGGCGAGCTGCATATGGCTGGCTGTGATAATATCGAGAGGAGAGTAAGATGCAAAACCATTTTTTCTGAGCCTTTATGGTTGGATTGAATTGTAAATACAAGAGGTAATTTTCTTGGAGGCACGTAGGTTCCTGCATGGCAGGCTGAAGGAAGAGTTTGTTAATAAACCACATGGGGGTCTAGGGTTTTTATGGGCTCTGAAGGAGATAAGCAGGTTATGGGTTAAACATTATATGGTCTGAGATGACAATGTCAAGTAAGGCTATGTGAAGTGATGACGAAAAAATAATACAAAGACGCCAGTGGGTTTGAATTTTATTGTTGTTCCAAAGGAATAATAGCCCTGTACAATCACCATAATGGGTTTCGGTCACATAGTATGAATAATAATAAACTTGGTTGTTTATGAACAATATATGTATCATGTGGAAATACGTCATGTCTGATGAGAGAAGACGATCGGATGTCAAAAGCGGTGTACCCTATGAAAGTATCCAATGGGATTTTAAAGTTGGGGTGATTAAGTTACTTTGTATTAGTGTTAGCCAATGAAGGGTTACACGAGGACTATGTAACAAAATATGTGTGATTATGTAAATTGTTTAACTGCTATTTTGTATTACCCTGAGTTCGTTTTTCAGCTCTAAGTAACTGACTAGCCCCTCCCAATCATAATCATGCAATAAACCTGTTTTCTGACAGAAGTGCATGTGTCCCTTCATGGAAGCTATACTTTTGCATTGGAAGCATTCAGTCATGTCCCAACATTTGGTGACTGCTGAATTGATGCCCTGGTCAGTTTCACGGCTGGATTGTCCTGCCACACACTGACTGCGGCTTCTTATCTTTGACGTTATCGAAAATTCGGTGCACAATAATGAGATAGCCTGCGGGTGCTAAATTGAATTTGAGGACCTGTTTTTTTCAGGTGTGAAGTGCCATAGTCCTATCGTGCCGGCTCTTGTTTTGGGAAGGACATCGCTGCAGATGGCCTCGGGGAAAGTCTCTTTTCTAACGCGAGTACACTTCTGCAAGAAAACCAGGGTGGCGGGGTTATTGGAGTCAGAGAGGGTGTGGAATTGGAATATTTTTGGAGTTAGAAAGTTAACTACCTAAATTGGATGAAAGTGAGTGATTTCGTTTATGGGTGAGAAGTTAGGGTGAATTGTTATATGTTGTAAGCCCTTCCATTTTCATTTCTTATGTTTCTTGGTTAGTCAAGTAGTGAGAGATCTTCCTGTAGGCAGGAAAGGACAGCAGCATAGCCAAAGTTGCTGCATTAGAGAGAAAAGAGGAAGTGGTGTGTAATAAAACACCACCCTTCTCTAGTGCTCGCGGGAGATTTATTAACCATGGTATTATATTTTTATTATTGATAATAGGCTGTCATTTGCATAAGAGTGATTAATGTAAGTATGTGCTGAAGTTTATTGTAGTGTGAATGAGGAAGGGGTGAATGATTTTCTGAGGGGTTTTGAAGACTTGGGAGGAAATTGGCTTTTGTTTGGGAATTGTTTGCTTTTTTTGGCATGCCGCAGGTTCGGCTTGTGTTTAGATTTGTATTTTTCTTTTTTTGATTCTTTTTGTTAGATAACAGATTGTAAAGGTTTATGGAGACTCCGCTCGATCATCTGTTAGTCGTTTCCAAATGATAAGGAATATATTTTAGAATATCACAGAGAATGGGTAAAATAAACTAAGGGCAGAATGTTTAGATCATGGCCCGAGAAAGGTACACATGACGCAGGGATGTTGGAGAATATGTATACCTTTTTATCAACAAGGTATAAGGGTAAGATATTAGAGAAGAGGCAAAGCATTTTAGAATTGTGGAGAATGTTTGAGGAAAGAGAAAAGGCCCAGGAAGCTTAGATGAAAAAGGGGAGTAAATGAAAGGGGGTTTAGAAACCCTGACAGCCCCACCACCGTATGGGCGCTTTCCCTTATCACCTGCTGCGGGATATACTAACACCCAGTATTTGCCACAGTCTTCTCAATCCTCCATGCCAGTAAATTCAAGGAGGAAGCAAGCAACGCCTCCCATGGCGAGAATAGAAGAAAGATTAAGACGAGTGGTGGAGAACCAAAAGCGCAGAAATTTGGAGGAAGCGCTTCAGCAGGCTGAGGGAGTGAGGGTACAAGCAAGACAGCAAGGAAGAGAGGAGCATGGTGAAGAAGACAGGTGTGTAGCAGGATTAGGATTGGATCAGTGGTGGTCGGGGCGGTTCCTTTTGAAAGTTGACAGTGCTGCTATAACAGACTTCAAGGTAGATTTCTCTCAGTGAGATATGTCCTTAGAAGGGAAAATTGAGACATTGTCCCAGAAACAGAGAACCATGGTTGAGTGGGCCACGATTTGGGGTGGACAGAGGTGGTAAGGATTGTAGGGGAGGAAGATGAAGAGGAATCAGAGGGAGAACAAGGAGAGCCTGGTGCTCCAGCACCTGAAGAAGTGGTTAGAGAGATTACACCATGGGGTCTTAGGACACGCTGTAGTACTCATATAGCAGTAGTGAAATGTAAAGGTTTTTGGAAACCTGAGGGTATCCTCACTCCTACTCCCCCAGGCATGTCCTTTTAACTATACTCGGGGAACCCCAATAAGGTGATTTCAAGTGTATAAAGGGAGACCAAAGGAACAGCAAGAAGAGCAACAGGGAGGCCTGTGTGTTAGAGACCAGCTGGGGACCCTTTTTGTGATGAGGCAGCCATGGTGGGTCCAGAGGAGAAGCCAGGATGCCGGCAGATGTCCCAGAGATCATTTGGAGCCCAGAGCGAATCACACCATTAGGCTGCCACAGCGGTGGGAGCCTCTGTGGTTAAGGGAAAGCAGCTGGAGTTGTGAGCAAGAGAGAGGAAGGAGAGGATGCTGTCTCCATCTGTGGAGCAGAAGCTGTGCAACCGACGTGTGACAGGAGCATCCAGAGAGTGATCAGGGCTCACAGGGACCGGCCCGCCAGCCTGTGAAGCCGACTGGAAGCAGAATAGCCGAACGCTGAGTACCAGTGAGTGCAAGGGAAGGGCACTCGGAGCCGGCTGCTCCTAGGAGGCTACGCAGAAGCACTGAAGTGTTGTATGAATTATATTGAATCCCAAACAGTATGAAAGCTTGAAACAAAGTTAAAACATGTATATTGAATCCCAAACTGAAAGAACCCATGAGGTAAAGCTAAATTACGCACATGGAATGCCAAACTGAATGAAAACCTGAAGCTAAGCTAAATTATAAATTATATTGAATCCCAAACTGAATGGAAACTTGAAGCAAAGCTAAATTAAATATATTGAATATCGAACTGAATGAAACTTTATGGGCAAAAGCTAATAGCTGGTGGAAGCCAAAAGGGAAAGTGCCAGTTTGCAAGCAATCTACGGAAAAGAGTGCAAGTTGAAACAGTGAGACAGAAAGGTGGGGAATACACATAGCCACCTTAAAGGGAACTTCATGAATGGATACAATGTGGCAAGGCCAAAGACTGGCATAAGAAGTGTAACACATAATGGCAAAGCTAAGAGGCTAACCAGGAGAAGCCAGGAGAGTGAGAACCTGCAAATAAAGCCAAGAGGCCAACAAGGAGACCTCAACATCCACCTGAATGCTTCTCATCCCTCCAACTTCTGCGACACTCTCTCTCTCTCTCTTTCCATTCTATCCTCTGGTCCGACACACTCTGCCAGGCACACCTTGGATGTTCTCATCTGCTCAGACATCCCGCTCTCGAACCCTCTCACCACTCCTCTCTCTTGCACGGACCACTTTGTACTCTCCTCTCACCTGAAGCTCTCTATCTCCCCAGCGAAGCCCACCCCAGGACTGCCACCTACCTTCGCAGGCATTCGGCCCTTGAAGCATGTGTCAGTTAACCCACACTCTGACACAGCATCTTTCTAGCTCCACCACTCTGGATGTCCTTGCCCCTGTCATGAGAATCCGTCTGAAGCCTACCACCAAGTGCAACTCTTGGTATGACTCTGTCCTCGCCACCCTGAAATGCAAGTGTAGGGTGGCTAAGAGGAAGCGGAGGGCATCGGGCACATCCTCTGACAAACTTGCCTGCCACCTGCTCCAAAAGCAATACAGACTATCTGTCTTGTCCAAGAAGAGAGCCCACATCCAAGCCTGTATCTCTGCAGCCTCTAAAAACATGGCTGTACTCTTTAAAAACTCAGAACTTTGTGTTGATCACTATTTCTTTTTACATTATTCTTATTATTATTGACATCCCTACACATTGTTTAGCTTTGGTTGTGAGGGCAAGGATAGGTTTTGGAGACAGACAGACTTTTAACTTGAACTCTTTGGCTCAGACTTTCCTTAGTTTCGTTCAGGTAGGGAAATCCCACCTTAGCATAGGGCAAGTTAAGCCTTCAACCATCCTGACATTTGATTTAATAAACCATTTGAGTATGAACTTTAAATCTGTTGTCTGTGTCTTGCTTCATGATGCCTTCACAAGGGATAACAGGGAAAACCCCAATAATGGTACAGCGAAGACCGTTTCCATTGCTACAGAAAGGGTTGGGTATAGCAAGAAATGTATTCTATTGGCCGCATAAGCACAGGAATAATGTTATGAAGTCACTATCGTCTGTGATGAATTGGGCGATGTCATCACTCTTTTCTCCGGGAAAGTCTCTCCCCATTTGGCCTGGGAAAGGCAGAAGCTAACCGATCTTGACCCTGAGGGTCGCTATCTGTGGGAGGACCACATGGGGGTGGCCAACCTCGGTGGGGTGAAGATGGCTCACTAGAAGAAGACCTGTCATACCCACCTTCTGAGGGATAATAGTCGCCAGTTTTTGCCTTCCCAGCTATGTCTGCCATATTGTAATATGGAACCTGCTGTTAAAAACCATAGACAAACACATGCTTGTTCCTATGGGCCTATTGGGACGAGGAAGAGGGTCTGAGGTTTGAAGATCACGGCCGCTGAGAACCAGACAATGCAAGCTAGTTGTTCCGAACAGCTGACCAATGCCTGGAACTTTAAAACACTTGACAAGCCGTGAAGATGGAAACACACCATACCCAAGGCTGGTTGGGAAAACAAAGGGACGCCGAGCAGACCAAGAGAAGGCGAGATTGTGGTAGAGGGTGAAGAGGAGGCCATGAAACCGGAGGTCTGCTGCGTGGAAGTAAGGAGCAAGAGACACTCTATTGGGAGAGCCGCTGCAGTGCGAAGACCGGGGAGCATACGCAATGCTGGACAGAAGACAAAGCTTACAGCTGGGCAATGCGCAGACTGTGTAAAGCTGAAGCAGCCTGGAGAGACCGATGGGCCCACACAAGGAGATTGGGGCACTGGGGCGCTTTGAGGTATACACAGCATGCCATTTGAACATAATTGGAAAGCCTGGGAGAACCCGAGTAGGGGAGCTGGGGGAACCTGGCAAGCAGGTGACGTTGTGAATGAAAGGTGGGTAAAAGGCCCAATACTCAAATGGAAACAAATATGAGCATAAGAGAGTGTTAGAACATTGACAAAGTGCTGGCAGGAGAGTATACCAGGCACCTTTCATGCAAGTCTGGGACCCGCACCCAAATAAAGTAAATGAAGAGTTCTGATAATGTCCTGGCAGGATAGTATACCAGACAATTTGAATGTGAGTCTGGGACCTGCATCCAAAATACAAGTAGTCAAGTCTTAACCAAGTCCTGACAGGAGAGTACACCAGCCCCCTTTTGTTTATGAGTCAGGAGACTCATCCCTGAACTGTGTTGAATACAAATAAGGAAAGAAAGCAAGTCTTGTGAAGGAGTGAAAAGACCGAGCAGGAAAAGTGCAACTTCTTGGCCTCTTTTTTCTTTTGTTGTGAACTTGGAGTGAGAAAAACCCTTTCTACCAAGAGAGGAGGGAAATCTCTCCACACATATGTGGAGAGATATATTTGCTATATATTTGAAAGTGGTGGAAAGGTTGAGAGGAGGTGAACACCCTTCTGGCGCTTATGAGACTGAACTGTGAAAGAGCTAAGAAACTTAGAGGAATGGAATCCCTTTCCAATGATTGTGGAACTTTTGGTTGTTTATTTCTTTGACACCCTTTTGGAACTTTTAGTTTAACTTGTGAACTACAGCTGCAAGTGGCAGCTAGAGAACATTAGGCCCTTTTGCACTTTATTATGAGGTTAGCGGGTGAGGGTCAGTGTAGGGTTTTGGAAGACTTTCACTTTGGACATCTTGACTGTAGTTAGTTTTGGTGAGGGAGGGAAACCCCTACTAGAGTTAGGGAAATATAATTTTTTTCCATCTGATTTCTTTTAATAAAAGTGTATAGCAATCATCACAATTCCTCTGTGTCTGAGCTTTACTCCAGATTCATTACACCTCGCACACTGCAGGGGCATGGAAGCGGATTTATGCATTAGAAAAGCAAACAGCAGGTGTTATATTGGCAGTAGGAGATATGAAAAACTTGCTTGCCACCCTAAGAGGAGAACAAGTAGATGATATTTGGAGGAAAGCGGGGTATCCAGAGGTCCAGCTAGACACAAATAACCACGATGCTTCATCCTATAACAATTGCAGGGCAAATGTATGGGCAGCTTTAAGAGCTATGTATCCTGACACACCAGATATTAATTCAATCATAGCTAGGACCATGAAGGCGGATGATGATCCTGCTGAATATATACCAAAGATTCAAGAGATGTAGAGAGCAGAGACAGGGGAAGCATGGGATAAAAACATGGTCATTTTCTATCATGTGTTAAAAAAGGGACTCCCCACAGAGGTACAGCAAGATTTTGATAAAGTTGTAGGAATGGAAGCAAAGGGTTGGCCAGAAATTTAAGCACATATAGTCCACCATTGTAAAAGGAGGTAGGAGAAAGAAACGCAGAGCAGGGGCAGAAAGTGGTGCCTAATTGATTCAAAAGAAACTGGCTAAAAGGTTCCATGTCATTCCGCCGACAGGCATCTTTATGACTGCCTTTTTTACGTGGACACTATTATGAAAAAAGTCATTGAATTCTTTTGGGGGGTTCCCCTCCCTAAATCCCCCTACCCCCACCTATTCTTAACTATTCCAGACCCCCAACCCCTTATCTGCCCTTTACCACACCCCCAAAATTTCAAAGACTTTTTCGTAATAGTGTTCACGTAAAAAAAGGCAATCGTAAAAATGCCTGTCAACGAAACAACAGTTTACCCCTTTAAATAGGTTTAGAAGGAGCTATGATTACAGGCTCCACCAGGCAACAGGGACAGCAGGGACAACTTGAATCAAATATGACACAAGGGTGGATGGATGGACATGCTCCTGTTTTCAAAAGAAATGGGAGGGGTTTCATGGGGCAGAGGGCATTTTCAGAGGTGAGGATGGGGTGCATTTGACAGATTTAGAGGAATGAGGCCTAGGCTCAGTGGACAAATTCGAGGCCAGTTTGGAGGGCCATATGGAGTCCAGTGTTGGTCCTGCGAGAGAAGGATTGCCAGAGAAGGCCATCATATTTTTATAATCCACATGCAAACCTTAGTGGACCAGCAAGTAGGGCAGTATAAAGGGCAGGACATAGACTGATATGCAGGAACATTTCTTCTCTGTGAAAAGAACAGTCAGCTAAAGACTTGGTTGAGACTCTCCCAGGGGCCATCCACCCAAGAACAAGTCAATTGGCTGTGTTCGTGCTGATAGAGAGTTTCCCAGACCCCCCTCTGTTTTGCATAGGTTTGCGGGTGATCCCGCTCCCCAGATGCAGACCCAACTATGCCCTGCATCCCAGGCTTTGTGCAACCTCAGCAAGCACAGGTATGACAGAACTCAGAGTCTAAGGCTGCATAGACCTATGTACCATAGTCAGTTGTGTCAGCACAGGCACCAGTACAGTAGTGGAAGAGGAATCCTTTGCCTCAAGGTACCGTCACATATTACAGAGGAGCGTCTGTTTTAGGAGGGGCCCTTTGCCACTCACGAGTACAAATTCATACCCGGTTAGGACAGCCCACAGAGAGCTCTGACGTGTCCAGTTCAGTCTGTTACTGCAGATCCGGAAGAGGAACCCCAGGTAGGTGTAATGAGAGACGATCTCATTTTTTCCTTTATGGTTGATACACAGGCAACTAAATCTTGCATCAAGGAAGGTACGTGTCCCCTTTTAGGTAAAATGCTGGATACTCAGGGATTCTCTGGGGCTATTCTGTCGGTTTCACGCACAGATGATATATCTATCAAGGTAGGTACTCAAGATTTATCAGCTCTTTTTTTGTACGGTTCAGATACTCCAGTGAATCTCTTGGCGGAGACTTGTTCAGTGAACTGATTATGACGATCTTGTAAACCAAACAAGCTATAGTATATTCAACCCCAGGTTTGTATCATGTGATAACTATGGCGCTTTGCAAGCATGTTTTAGTGACAGTGCAGTAAGGGGGAGTGCCTGTACATTCAGATTTGTTTCTTTATTGAGCCATAGTGGTGTTGGTGTGGGTTCCCTGGATTCAGATTAGAGCATTATGAATACCAGCAGAGTTTTTTTTTCGTTCCACGGTGTCACTAGAGAAAGCGCCAGGTACTGTTGTTAATATATTTCTAGATGCCATAGCTGTTAAAAGGACAAAGGACAAGGTGGTTCTCTCAGGCACTAATGAGGAAGGAGAGGAATGGCACACAGTTCTGTGCATTGATCCAACACTATCATTGAGGGAGGTGTCTGCCGAACAATTGTTAAAGGATGCTGAGGGTCTTTATCAAGGCATAAGTAATATATCTGAGGGATTTTATCCCATGTTGTTCTGGCTGCCGATTGGCAATGTTTCTTAGTAAACTTGCAGAATCCCTGAGGCTGGTGCCAGTATCAGCGCGGGTCACTCATCAGTGATGAGATTTACTAAGAAACATTGACAACCAGCAGCCAGAACAACATGGGATAACATCCCTCAGATATATTACTTGTGCCTTGATAAAGACCCGTTGGGGTTGAAACAAGTGCCGGATGACCATTTTCCTTTTACCATATGTCCACATCAGGGACAATAAAAACCACATGTGAAGACACAGCAACCTGTGTGAGATCCTTTTTATTTACAAGGGTCAAAAATAATATAATTTACTGCAAGGTAACCAGGACCTCTTACGAAATTTCCAATTGGTTTGCCCCTTACTCCTTGTGACCTTGCAAAGATATACCAGAAAATAGAACTACGACTACACAGAGCTCAGCACAGTAGCGTTCATTTTCTAGAACCCATTCCCTGACACCTAAATACGGGGCCAAGGATTATGAACGAAATTATGCAGAGCAGTAGGCACCTCAAGCTCAATGAGCAAGCTAGTTGTTTTCTGAAAGCCCCATCGCGTGGGACATTTAAAGATGGAAACCAAACTATGAGCAGTGGTTCAGGAGAAGGCGTTGCATCTCTCGCAGAGGTGTATAGAAACTAGAGGCAAGAGCTGGTGTAGTGGAGCAAAGGGACTCACCAGCAGAGAAGGGAAGTAACATTGCATGAGCAGGAGGTGCCATGGAGATGCCAGGAAGCACTAGAGGATTCCTGGGCGTTCGGCAGCTGGAAGAAGCAGCGTTACCTTTACCGGGACCTGATGGAAAGCAGGTGTGCAGAGTGGGAAACAAGTGGCAAAGCTATGCCGCATAAGTATGAATGCCACACAGAGCCATTGAGTCAGCCCAGCCAAAGTGGGGACCCTGAGACGTTTGAACATTGCAACACCGAAGAGACAGCAACAATAAGAACATTGTTTTCAAGTTTAAAGGGCAGAGTACAAACACAAACCCCAATAACATATGAGTGCATGGAATGCAGATGTGGGGAAAGCTTGAAACAAACATTGAAACTGATAGATATACCAAACCAAGGAAAGTATATGCAGTTTTGGATGTAAAGAGGAACTGTAATAAACTAGAAGTCCTGGCAAGAGGCAGCTGAAAGACCAAGAGGAGCCCTTGCAGGAGAATACACCAGGCAGTTGTAAGTGCATGCGAAGTCCTGGTAGGGGAGTATACCAGGCAGTTGGGAGTGCATACAGAGTCCTGGCAGGGGAATATACCAGGCCAATTGCAAACCTACAAAAAGTGTCAAGAAAGGGCAGTGTTTGTTGAACAAAGATGGAACTTTTGTTAAAGAGGGACTTACAAGGCTAAACAGCTTTGTACCTAACAGGATTGTCGTGAGTCAAGAAAGACACAAAGAACTGTTAGACCAAGAGACATTGGGCCTCATTACAAGTCTGGCGGTAACGGACTTGCAATATTATCTGGCACCTGGCTTCTGGTAACACCGGGGTATTACAACCCTGGCGTTCTGGGAAGTCAGGCACCGGTAAAGTGTAAATCGCCATTCCCATTGAGTCCGATAGGACTCAATGGAAATGGGGACCACAGCAGCCCCGGCACACTTAATAATGGTGCCGGTACTTCTGTGAAACTCTGTGGGTGGGTGCCGTTCCACCCGCCAGGTCTGACACTGGCAGGTGGGACAGCACCCGCCCGCAGAGTCGTATTGTGCCGATCCAGCAATAATGGTGCTGGTAGGCTTACTGGCACCGTTGTTACCGGACTGACGCAGCCGTTATGAGACCCAATGTCATACCATTGAAGAATCCAGGGGAAGGGAATTACCCTCTGGAACCAAGGTCTTTTCATCTTGAAGAATGTTTACGTTGGAACTGTTCTGTTTTTATTTATGAACTCTTTTTACAAATACCAGGTTAAAGACATTTCCCATCTTACTTTATAATTTTGTTTGCAGTGTGAGAGTCACGATAGAACGTTAAGACACAAGGATGGCTTTTGATTTCTGACATCCTGACACAGGCAGATCCTTCATTTTTAGGAAAACTCCTCTTAGAGCAGGGTGAGAAAGGCATTTTCCCAGCCTGTTTATGTTAGTAAAAGTATTTAACCAAAAACATGACACCTTTGTGTCCAGCTTTCATTTCTGAACCCTCAGAGTACCCTGTAAAAAGGCAAAGGGATCAAGTTGGAGGATGGTAAAAGATTTGTGTACTCTGAATAATATTGTTGAAGCAGAGGTCCCGGTGGTCCCAAATCCTGCTACCATTCTTTGTAACAACCCTACTGGAACTGTAGTTTGACAACTAGGGTGAGAATGCATTTCCCATTGTGTCATTCATATAGGCCCCCTAAGAAGATGTGGACTGCTTTGTCAGCCTAAAACACTGATCGAAAGAGAGGCATTGTGTTGCATTTCACATTAAGTGTTTATTTAAATGTATCTTTCTGATTTAGTTCTGTGTAGTAATAAGTGTTGGACAGATCACTATAAAATAAGACATGGTTGTATATTTTTTATACAGACATGCATGAACACAGGATCCCATTGGTGGGGGTGTGAGCAAGCACCACTATTGCCCTGGTCAAGGCCGGGGTTAGCTGGAGCGCCGAAATTGCTTGCCTATTGGCCAAAACACAATGTGTCGACCATATCTAAATTGTTAAATAGGTGCAGGTGTTGTGGATAATTTTCATTTATCCTTTTTTTTCCCCCAAATTGGGAGGGGTATTTGTGTCAATTGTTGAATTTATGTTGTAGTAATGTATATATATTTATATAAATGTTGTCATGTGTTTTCAGTGTTTTCTGATTAGGTCTCTGTGTTGGTTACACAATTATCATTCTATGTTATCACTGTGTTTTGAATAAGAAAGGGTAGGTGTTTTTGTGTATTAGTCAACTTTTCAAAATTCATGATGTCTGGTGCTTATTTGAATTCCTGTACATTCGGTGTATTAAATGAAATTAGGATTGCATATGTTTTTAATATTTGACATACAAAAATCAAATATATATTTTTTGAGTAATCTGGCTATGTATTTTACATGGGTATGCAGTTATTTTGTTGAATTAAAAATCAACTAATGCATTTTTCAACTAACCCAAATGACACTTTTTTAAAACTATATATATGGATCAGGGAATGGGAATAGTAGTTTTGGAGGTGGGGAAAAGGTATGATTTTTAAGAAAGTGGGCTTGGAGGGGGAACCCTTCCAAAAACAACAAAAAACTATTCGTTATTTTTTTAGATGTTTTTTGTTCGTTAAAAATTCATTCGTTATTATGTGATTCGTTAAAATCACATGTAACCTTTACATGGCCCAATCTGTCCAACACATGGGTCTTGATGAATTTGCTGGCTTGGTAGATGTGTTAGCTTGGACGACCAGGGCCTTACCAGGCATCCTTTGTGTCTGAAATCCCTACTGGATCCACTCACTTTACTTTGATGGATCTGAAATATGCATTTTTCTCTCTGTATTAGCACTCTGACTCTCATTATCTTATCGTATTCACATTTCTCCATGCAAGCAGCTGAATTGGTAGCACTCATGGAGGCGCTTGAGATCAGTAAGGAGAAGGTAATCACTATTTACTCTGATTCTGCATACATCACATCCACGGTGCATTCAGGGTTGTCGAGATGGCAGAGATGAGGGTTCAGGAGATCGGATGGGTCTCCAGTACATCATGCTGCACTATTAGCCAAATGCATTAACATTACCAGCAGAAACATCAGTTGTTAACTGCGTTGCACATGCTACCAATATTGACCTAATTGCACTTGGGAATAATGCGGCTGATAGTGCAGCAAAGGAGGCTAAGTATTTGCCATTCACAGATTCCCATATCCCAGAAACCATGTCCCAACAAGTACAGTTATCAGTCTCATACAATGCGTGTCCCTAAAGCAATCACCCGTCGCACACGTCTCGACAGAAAATAGAGGCTGACCTCTAGGAGGACTGGTTTGTTCCCAAACTACAAGAACAGGTGAGTAAATCTGAATCAAAACTGTGTGAACTGCTGCCAGTTCAATCCTGGCCCCTTCGAAAACATCACATTGACTATGTGGACATGATAAAAAGGTGCAGAAATTTCAGTTATCTCATTGTTGTCATTTGTCCATTCTCCTGATGGCTTGAGGCTGGACCCTGTGCACACACTGATGCTAAATCAGCTCCAACATTTTTGGTGAGTTAGGTGTTTCCAAAGTGGGGTATATCTCAAGCTGTGGGGCCTGATAATGGAACTCACTTTTTTTAATGAACGTTTCACAGAAATAACTTCTCTGTTGGGGATAAAACATAAGTTGTGTTTAGTGTATCACCTACCGGTCAATGGGATTGTGGTTCACATTAATGGTTGCTTAAAAAGAAGTGGGTACACTGCCTTCCCCTGGCTCTGTTTTATGTCCGTAACCATCCAGGGAAAGGTGCACCATTTGTCCCACCATGAAATAGTGATAGGGAGAAGGATATGCACACCACTTCCATCCACACACACAGCATCAGATGCTCAGAGGCCCTCTGAGATTCTAGGGGAGGACTTTAGGGCCTGCCTTGGGGACTTAACCCAAGCTGTCAAGATTACATCTTCATGGGTTGCTTCTTCTCATCAATAGCCGGGCGCAACAGAGGCCATCGATCAAGAATCAGGAGTCCTAATACAGCCCCCTCTTCCCGGGTGATCAAGTACTGATTAGACCATTTGTTCACCAGTGGAATGAAAGTCGGTTTCATGGGCTCTATGAAGTAGTCTATGCGACCCTTAGCACTGTGAAGGTGGAAGCGAAAAAAACATTGGATCCATTTGAGTGAAGTACAGAAAGTGGCCTGCGACTCTCCAACTTCACAAGAACAGATATCTAGCGGGGCGGATTCAACAGATAATACTGAGTTAAGTATTCCCATAGAAACCGGGGCTCATTCGAGTGAGAACAACCGAGTGAATAAATAGGATTTTCTTTTAAACCTTTATTTATTTGACTTGACAACACACAAGTAAACGGAGACACTCACAGCGTAACAACAAGGCATATTTTTACACAAGCATACTGTACAATACAGTGTTGGCATTTCATGTGCAATCAAGAGGGTCAGGGTCTAGGTGGTGTTACAGATATATGATTCAATTGCCACAGTTCATGGGACAGCCCTAGGAGGGGACAGGGCAGAGGCAGAGGATTCTGTGTCCGAGTTTGAGGTCCTGGTGGACACATAACTGCGAAATCTCCGCCAAATGTCCCTTCGTCTCGAGTGCGAGTGCTGTAAACTACTCCAGACTGTGAAGGCGAGTATCACGAGAATGTTGCGTACCTGTCTGCTTGGTTGCTGATCTTGATGTGGTAGCCATACTGACAACAGTTGCTTGATGAGCAAGTGACACGGGGAACCAGCCTCTCCACCACCCAAGATTGATACTGGGTGGAAGATGGACCGACTCCCAACGTCACGGGATGCACTCTCCTGATTAGCGTGATGTAGGGACTGTACAAGCACAGGCAGGAGAGGCGGAAGTTCAAGGTCCTTAGTCAGAAGATTCTTGCCAAAGGGTGAAATCCAAAAGAGCCAATCCCAGAAGAAATGAAGCAGATGCTGAGGCCGACCCAAGTCCCAGGCTGGCCGGGGATGATCACGAGGTGAAGACAGAGGCTGGTTCAATTATGTCCACAGGAATGCGAGGAGATTGCAGGCAATAGGAGACAGGTCTTGATGGGGTTGGCCAGACAGGAGAACCACTGATTGTCGAAAAGTCCGGGACAAAAACAGGGGAGGACTCAGGCAGGAGGAAGGAAACTGATCCAAGAGTTGGTAAACCCAAAAACCAAGGAGGGAGCCTGAAGACTGAGATGGGAAGCCAAGGGAGTACAGGAACAGGGGAGGGAACCCACAGCCAAGCTAGGGCTGGACAAGGAAATGGTCCAAGGACCCACTGGAGAGGGAGAACAGGAAAGGAATGGAGAAACCAGGGGCAGAGCTGAAGGCAGGAGCAAAACAGGAAAACTCGGGAGCTGAACGAGCAGGCAACACGATCCGGAACAAACCGCTTTGAGACGCGACTTGCTCCCGATCACGGCTCTCTTTTATGGGTCGCTGGCACCCGCGAGGCTTGAGACGCAAGCCGTCTCATTGCCGGGCACCGGCGGAACCCAAAGCGAGGCTTGGAATGCAAGCCCTTCCAATTGCGAGGACCCAATCCGCGGCGCATGCGCGGAACCATGACGGCGGTTTCCCGTGCATGCGCAGCGAAGTTCCAGCGCGGCCCCCGACGCTCTCCCCGTGGTAGATCCCCATGTGCGAAAGCATGGGTAGACACGCCAAGAGGTGGAGGGGAAAGCGGGTGCAGAGAATCCCGGTCTCCAGGTAAGTGGCGTGACACTATGCCCCCTCTCAGGAAGGCCCGGGGCCCCAGGTTTCCAAGGAAACTGACCATAGAACTCACGCACAAAGCGGGGAGCGTGCACATGCTGGTGCGGTTCCCAAGTGCGATCACAAACTGGGTACCCTTTCCAATCCACCAAAAAGTGGAGCACCCCCCTATGATAGCGGGCATCACAAATCTCCTGAACCTCAAATTCGGGAACACCTTGCACTAGGACAGAAGCTGGACGAGGACAAGAACGACCATAGGTGTCATCAACATAGGGCTTCAAAAGGGAGACATGAAAAACAGGGTGTACATGCCAAGAATGAGGCAACTGGAGACGGAAGGCCACAGAGGACAGACGCTTGGTAATCTTAAATGGGCCAAAATACCGGGAAGCCAGCTTAACAGGCAAATTGCGAAGCGGCAGGTTCTTAGAGGACAACCAAACCCTATCCCCAACCCGAAAATCAGGTTCCTCACTCCTCCTCCTGTCAGCCTGAGATTTCATACGATCTTTTGCCTCCTTCAAAGTCTTGCGTGCCATTTCATGTTGCTGTTGGATGGTTGATATCAGGGCATCAGCAGAAGGGACTGCACTGGAAGGCACGGGATGGAAAGGCATCAATTACGGATGCTGGCCTGTCAAACAATAGAACGGACTGACTCCAGTAGAAGAATGGACAGAATTGTTGTAGGATACCTCAGCAAGGTCTAGACACACCTTCAAGTTGGACAGAGTAGCATTAGCAAAACAACGGAGGTACTCTTCCAGAGTCTGATTAGTTCTTTCAGTGAGGCCATTGGTTTGTGGGTGAAAACCAGAGCTGAAAGCTCTGTGGATACTAAGATGGCCACACACCTTGCTCCAGAAAGAAGAGAGGAATTGAGAACCTCGATCTGAAATAATCTTTTCAGGAAGGCCATGTAACCGATACACTTCATGTAAGAAGGCAGAAGCCATTTGGGTAGCCGTAGGTATCTTGTTCAAAGGGATAAAATGGGCATATTTAGTGAAACAGTCCACCACGACCATTATGCAAGTATACCCATCAGAGGGAGGCAGATCCACAATAAAATCAGTGGCGATGGTGTGCCACGGATATGGTGCTAATTCCGTCAGTAAAAGCAATCCCAAAGGCCGTCTCCTGGGAACCTTGGACTGGGCACAAACGGGGCAACTTTCCACTTACTTCTTGACCTCACCAGCCCATCCAGGCCACCAAAACTGTCGGGATATCAGTTCTTGCATTGCTCTAACCCCTCGATGACCCCAATTGGTGAATCATGGAAGCCATGCAATATGCCATCTCGAATCGCCCCCTTGGGAATGTATAGCCTTTTCTGGAAAAACAGGAAACCATCATGTTCGGATACTGATGTTTGTCGAAGAAGAGCCGGCCGTTCGGGATCAGTTCGAGTGGCATCTGATATAGACTTAGATGAGGAGACGTCAACAAGAAATGATGAGGAGAAATCAGCGGCTGATTCTGACTGGAAGTCCCTTCCTCCTTCTCCAGGGATCGGGACAAGGCATCCGCCTTCAGGTTAGACGTACCAGGGACGTAAGTGACATGAAACACAAATGGGGAGAAAAAGAAGGCCCACCTGGCTTGGCGAGGCTTTCCACATTGTAAGGAACGCAAGTACTGCAAATTGCGATGATCAGTACGGACCTCCAGAGAAAAGCGACCCCCAAGTAGATGATGTCTCCATTCTTCAAATGCGGTTTTTATGGCCAACAGTTCTTTCTTGATAACCGCATAATTTCTCTCACTGGGGTTCAGCTTGCGTGAGAAGTAAGCCACTGGATGTTCAACAGACGTCACAGGATCCTTCTACAGGAGAGCAGCCCCAACGGCGAAGTCCGAAGCGTCGGCCTCCACAATATAAGGTAATTCATCCTGAGGGTGACGCAGAATTAGAGCGGTCATGAAAGCTGACTTCAGGGTGTCGAATGCCCGTGTGGCAAGAGACTCCCACTTGTAAGTAATCTTGCTGCTGGTCAACCTGTTGAGAGGCGCTGTGATTTGAGAAAAATGTGGGATAAAACGCCTGTAAAAATTTGCAAATCCCAAAAAGCGTTATAAAGACTTTACATCATGGGGTTGTTTCCACTCTTGTATAGCTTGAACTTTCTTGGGATCCATTTCTATGCCAGTATGATTGATCACAAATCCCAGGAACTCTATTCTAGGTTGATGAAAGAAGCATTTCTCTGCCTTGGCAAACAAATGATTGAGAGATAAGCAACGAAGAACTTCATGTACATGCCCTACGTGTTCTTCAAAAGATTTGGAGAAGACCAAAATGTCGTCCAAATATATCCAGACCGAAATGCCTATCAGGTCAAAGAAGATGTTATCCATGAATCGTCGGAAAATAGCTGGGGCATTGCGCAGACCAAAGGGCATAACCCTATATTCATCATGCCCAAAAGGTGTCTTAAATGCAGTTTTCCATTCGTCCCCGTTCTTGATACGGACGAGATGATAGGCTCCTCGTAAGTCAAGCTTGGTGAAAATCCGGGCCGTGTGCAGGGATTCCAGGATACTGCGAATCAAAGGTAATGGATATCTGTCCTTTGTAGTTATGTCGTTCAATTGCCGGTAATCAACACAGGGTCTCAAAGTGCCTTCCTTTTTTTTCACAAAAAACAAGGGGAATCCTGAAGGCGACTTGGACGGTGTTATGTATCCTTTCCTTAAACAATCTGACAAATAGTCCTGTAACACTTGTCTCTCGTCCTGAGTTAAAGCATACAGTTTCCCATGGGGAATCTCAAAGCCTGGCAACAAATCTATAGCACAATCAAACGAACGATGAGGTGGCAAGGGTATATCTCCTGGCTCAGAAAATACATGTTCAAACTCGTCATATACTTGTGCGATCTGAGAAATGGAACAAAGACTGACCCCCTTGCCAAGGGATTCCAAGGGAGTTGAGGAGACCTGAGTTTGAGCTGACAAACTGCACTTCTGAGTGCAAAAAGCGGAAGAAAAGGTCAGGGTGTGAGTTCTCCAATTAATAACTGGATTATGATGTTGCAGCCAAGGTAACCCCATTACCAATTTGTAGGTAGGGGACTTAATCACATCCAAAGCAAGATTTTCCAGATGGTCAGCAATCTGAAGAGTCAAACCCACTGTGTGCAGTCGGACGGGTCCAGAAGATAAAGGGGTACCATCGATGACTTCCACAGGTAGGGCTGTGTGTCTGGACAGGAGCGGGATCTTGTTGATGGTAGCAAATGTTTCATAGCTGTAATTGCCTGAGGCCCCACTATCCAACAGCCCAAAAACTTCTAGAGTTTTGCCTGGCAATTGTACTTGAATCTTCAAAGTCAGTAAAACAGCTGGTTACATGGGGTGGAGCACAGAACAAGAGGTGGAAAGGTCTGAAAAAGGGATGAGACCTGTCGTTGCCCTTCCAACACATAACAGGTCCTCTAGTTTTCCACCTTCTTCTTCTGAGGGTGTAAAGGACACGTACCCAAGTAATGCCCAGCGGCCCCGCAGTAAAGACACAGGCATAATGTCCTTCTCCGTTTCCTCTCTTCCACCGATAAAGGAACCCTCATGGCTCCCAATTGCATAGGCTCTGTTCCAGACTCCGTAGAACCAAAAGATCCGGCAGGTAAACTGGTCATTCTGAGATTAATTCTCTCAAACCGACGTCTCTCTGCCTTTCGTTCGGCTAGTCTTTGATCTATCCGGAGCACCTGATCGATTAGGTGTTGGAGGGTCTCTGGCTCAGGAATATGGAGTAGCTCATCCTTGTACTCCTCTCTCAGCCCTCGGCAAAACAGGGTCTTTTGTGTGATTTCTGGCCATTGAGAGTCGGTTGCCAGTTGGCGGAAACGACTTATATATGTTATTATGTCAGCGTTTCCCTGTTTTATGTCCATCAGTTGATTCTGCGCAGCTGAGGCCAGGTTAGGTGTTTGAAAAACCTCCAGGAAAGCCTTCTCAAAGGCTACAAAATCATTTAGTATAGGACTGTTAGTGGCCACAAGAGGTGTTGCCCAGGCGAGAGCATTCCCAGTTAAATTACCCAAGATGTATCCAATATTGGCCTTATCATTATTGAAATGAGTAGATCTGAAAAGAAAATGAATTCGACAGTGGTTGCAAAATTCCGCCACTCGTCGCGGATCTCCATCAAACTTGATTGGAGTTGTGTGTGCCAGAGAACCTTCAGCCTGTGAGGCACTCATTGCCCCTTGTGTTATCATTTGGCGTAATGCTTGATTTTACTGGTGCAATGCAGTCATCTCAGCTCTGAGAGCTTGTAACTCATTCCGCATGTCTTGCGAGTCCTCCATCTCCAAATCTGAAGGCAGGCGTCTCAATCTGTTAAGGCGAGTATCACGAGAATGTTGCGTACCTGTCTGCTTGGTTGCTGATCTTGATGTGGTAGCCAGACTGACAACAGTTGCTTGATGAGCAAGTGACACGGGGAACCAGCCTCTCCACCACCCAAGATTGATACTGGGTGGAAGATGGACCGACTCACAACGTCTAGGACAGCTGGAGGGGAGTTCAATGAACATATGGTGTAGTCTGCCTGGGGTGTGGTGAAATCTTTGTAACACCTTAAATTGTATTACATGCGCAGCGGAGTTCCAGCTCGGCCCCCCGACGCTCTCCCCGTGGCGGTTCCCCATGCACGAAAGCGCGGGTAGACACGCCAAGAGGTGGAGGGGAAAGCGGGTGCAGAGAATACCGGTCTACAGGTAAGTGGCATGACACGGGCCTCCTCAGTATCATGTGCCCATGTGACTGCTCTGAGCCACTGTGCATGCGTGGGTGCTCTAGGCCGAAGCCAGTTCATCAAGATGCAACGCACAGCTAGTATCATGCAGAGTCCCGCTAGTCTCCTTGAATCTCGCCCCAACTGATGTAGTCGTGGAAGAGGCATCGCAGTGGGGATGGATCTATGGTATGATCTAGTACAGCCGATAATGTGGTGCAGATTTCCGTCCAAAATTGTGACAGTCGTGGGCAGATCCAGATCATGTGGATGTAGGGAGCTTGGTCTGCGCCACATCTAGGACAGCTGGAGGGGAGTTCATTGAACATATGGTGTAGTCTGCCTGGGGTGTGGTGAAATCTTTGTAACACCTTAAATTGTATTAACTTAAATCTGGAATTGTAGGATACATTGTGGGTGCGGCTACACATTCGGTACCAGCGTTCATCAGTAATCTCAACTCTGAGATCTTCTTCCCACCTGTGTCTCAGTTTAGTGAAGGAGGGGGCAGCTCTAGTCTGCAGTAGAGTATACAGCCTTGATACTTTCCCCCTAAAGGAATCGAAGGAGCATAGCTACGCAATTATGGGCTCGTCGAGTGGAATCATGGGGATGTTGGGGTATCTGGCTTTGAGATTTCTCCTGAGATAGGAGTATTGTAGCCATACTGAAGGGTTCCGCTTGAGGGGGGGTGGGAGATCTGCCCATTCAATGAAGTTGCCCTGGTCAAAGACATCCCGGATTGCCAAGAAGCCTGCGTTAGCCCATCGAGATACAGTGGATTGTGGGACTTGTGGGACATCAGGGAAAAAATTCCAGAGCGGGAGGTCCCCATAGAAGGGGTGAGGCGTGCCCACCAGTTTCCAGATCTTAGTTAGAGCCAAGGATGTACATGTAACCGGGTCCGCTGAATCAGGGTCGACTGGAATGGGCTTGAGAATAAGGGAGCCAAGTACTCGATCACTGACCGTTTCTCCAACCGGACATGAGGGGGGGGGTCAGCGGTGTTAAACCAGTGGGAGGCAAATTGGGACTGGGCCACAATCCAATACCTGGTGAAATTCCATAGGGGTGGTCAATGTTGTTAATTTAAGGCGGATTGCGCCGGAGTGCCATAGGAAGGTGTTAGTTATGTGGCGGAGTGTCCGAAAGAAATCATCGCCTTGCCTCAGGGGGAGATTGGTGAATCAGTAGAGGAGTTGGGGCAGTACAATCATTTTAAGTATTCCTATCCGGCCTGCTAAGGAAAAAGGGAGTCTAGACCAGCTAGTGGTTTTAGTGGCCAGATTTGTGAGGTAATTCCGGTAGTTATCCTCACGAAGCTCCACCGTATGTTGAGAGACCACCACCCCCAGGTACGTGAAGTTAGTTGAGGACCATGTAAACCCCCTGAGGTCAGAGGGGGCTGCGTGCAATTTGTGAGTGGAAATAGGACAGATTTAGAGCAGTTTACTCTAAGCCCGGATATGTGTCCAAAACGGACCACATCCTCTAGGATCGGGGCTAGATTGGTTTCAGGGGAGCGAATGTAAAGGAGGGCATCGTCAGCGTACAGGGAAACAATATTGGACTGGCCCGCAGTACGCAAACCTCTATGGGAATGTGCCTGCCGCATCATGTCAGCAAAGGGTTCCATGGCTATAGCGAATATTAGCGGGGAAAAAGGGCAGCCCTGTCTTGTTCCTCTGGCTATCTGAAAGGGAGGGGAGGATCCATCCTCAGTGCAGACTCTAGCTGATGGGCCGGTGTAGAGTAACTTAACCCAGGCTCGAAGTTGGGGCCGAAGTTTGGATTTCTCTAGGACTCGCCACAGATATTCCCACGATACTGAGTCAAATGCCTCCTGCATATCTAGGGTGGCCGCCACTGCCTGCACCTCCAGGCTGATCCTACTTATCACATTGAAGAGTCTTCTCAGGTTGAGAGAGGTGGACCTGCCTGGGACAAATCCCACTTAATCAGGGTGAATGATGTGGGGGATGAATGAGGCTAGTCGGATGGCTAATAGTTTGGCATATATTTTGACGTCGGAGTTGATTAACGAAGGGGACGGTATGAGCCGCATTGGGTGGGGGGTTTGCCAGGTTTGAGAAGGACCGTTATCATTGCCTCATGGAGTGTGGGAGGGAGTATGCCCCTTCCACATGCCTCCTCCCATAGGGCCAGTAGGTGTGGAACCAGAAGAGATTTGTATCGTTCATAGAAGTCAATGGTAAGGCCGTCCGGTCCCGGGGCCTTGCCCGATGATGACGATTCAATGGCCTCAGCGAGTTCCTCAGGAGTGAACGGTCTCTCCAGGGAAGTGCTGGAGTCAGTGGAGAGGACTGAGAGAGGGAGCCTCTCTGAATAGGAGTCAATTTCTCATATCTGGACGCTTTCGACTTTCGAATATACAGAAGAATAGAATGATAGAAATTCAGAATCAATGTCTTGTGGTGAGGTGGCCAGCGTACCATTGGGTCTCTCTATCGCCAGTATGTTGGGGGCTCCAAACTCACGGCTTATCAACCTGGCAAACAAACGGCCCGGCCGTTCTCCCTTGACATATTTCCTTACCGGCTGGGGGCTGTCCAGGAATTTGACTTCTCGCTCGGCTAGACTTCGAAATATGTACAGCTCAGCCCCTAACTGTGCCAATATTTCAGGGGATTGTTCCTGGGCATATTGGGTCTCGAGGGTGGCTAGGGTCAATTCGCTACTAGCAATATCCGAGCGGATTCCTTTCAGAATACCACTCCCTTTGGAGATGGCAATACCCCTAATGTATGTCTTAAAGGATTCCCAGAGAGTGGCCCGTGATGGCACAGAATTGGTATTAACTTCGAAGAATTCCTCGATGGAAGACTAGAGTTTAGAAGCAAAGACCTGGTCAAGTAGGGCATGAGGCCTCATCTTCCACTGTCTCTCTCTATTGTAGTCTGGACCCCAATCCAAGGGGATGATCACTGGCGAGTGGTCGGATAGGATTCTAGGGGGGATCGCTAGATGGGATAGGCATCTGACCAATATATCTGATATGAGCCATCTATCTATTCTAGAGTGCGAGTCATGCACCGAGGAGTAATAGGAGTATGTGCGGGAGTCGGGGTACATAAACCGCCAAGCGTCCACGACCGCCAATCGGGGAAGCGTAGTCAGAATGGTATAGGCAGCTCTGGAAAGCCGGCAAGGTCTGGAGCCTGATCTGTCCAGGCTGATGTCTAGGATTCTATTAAAATCTCCTCCCCATATAATCGGAACCAAGGAATTACTCTCCAACAAAGAGGCTAGGTGCAGGTAAAAATCAGGGTCATCAATGTTCGGGCCGTAGATATTCAAAATGGCTACCTCTTGGTTTTGCAATCTACCAATGGTTAGAACATATCTCCCCTGCGGGTCTATATGTGAATGGCAGTTTAAGAACTTAAGGCTTCTGTGTATGAGAGTAAGGACACCTCAGGTTTGGGTAGAATAATTTGTGCAGTACCTTTGGGGCCCCCACTGTTTAGCAAACTTTTCACATTGTTCAGAACGGGCATGAGTCTCCTGTAAACATAGGATTTTAACGCTGTGGCGTTCAGTGAAAAGTTGCATCTGCTGCATCTTTTTGTGATTGCCTAGACCTCTAACATTCCAGCTCATGAATGCCAAGCTACTATCCGCCATTTGTGTGGGAATGTTGGTTAAACTCCAGTTTACTGTGCCAATTTAACTGGAGCGGACATGTCGCCCTAACCGTATGCTTGTGACCTAATACTGTGGCATGCGTGGTCTCTCTTGTGGTTGTCAAGCCTTTTTTAACATAACTCCCGCACCCCCGACCCCCACCCACATCCCTGCCCCAACCAGAGGGATGACAACTCAACATAACCATAACAACAGCCAACTCATCGGCATCAACGCCTGGGGGCCTGTTAGCTGGCCTGGCGGTGTCGCCCCGGACTGGGTGAAGTATAAGGAGGTCTTCAATACCAGACAATTAACCAGTGTAAGTAGTATAGACTTGGTGAGTGGAGAATAGACAGTTCAGTAGAAGAACAAGATCAAATTGTTAATGCAAACCCGTGGGGCATAGCCCCAGATGAATGTGGGTACGTCAATAGGCTTGTTTCCAGGCAAGGACCTGGTGTACAGCGATCAGGTCACAGCGGCTCCATTGCAGCAGCAGAGGATCATCCAGGGAAAGGTTCATCAATACATTTTGAAGCCTCCTCCGGGATCGTGAAGAAGAAAGTCTGATTGGAGTGTTCGATTCTTAGTTTGGCGGGGAATAACATGGAGTATTTAACCCCTAGGTCTCGGAGTCGTTTTTAACTGCCACAAAGACCTTGCGTTCCTGCTGTACCGCTACAGAGAAGTCAGGGTAAAGGTGGATCCTAGCCACCCCCATTCGCAGTTCACCTTTGACTCTAGCCGCTCTCAGGAGAGCATCATGGTCCCGGAAATTTAAGATTCTGGTTATGATGGGCACGGAGGTGCGCCAGGCTTAGGTTTTGCAATCAAGGATCGATGGGCTCTTTCCACTGCGAACTGTGGGGAGAGTTTAGGGGAGTCAAGAACTGTCAGCAACATGTGCTCCACAAAGTCTTACATGGGCTTGTTGATGTTGTCCTCAGGCACTCCGACTATACTCAGGTTGTTGCATCTCAAGCGAGATTCTAGGTCATCGTTCTTTTTTTCAACCGCCAGCTTCCGAGTAGAGAGTGAGGAGACCGTGGCCCATAGAGAACCCAGTTCATCTTCTGTGGCGCCCACCCTTGTTTCTATCTCCGCCACTCGGCCATCAGTCTTCTCAATGTGTGCCTTAATGGATGAGATAGTACCATTCATATCATCAAGTTTAGTGTGTAGAGTGGTGAACCCCTCGCGGATATACTCTAGCATCTTCTGCGAGTCATCCGGAACTGGAGTGGCAGATGTTGCCAGGGCTTCATCCAGGGTCTCAGCTGCGGATTTAGCTGGGGTCTTTGTAAACATGTTCAAGGAGCTTTGTTTTTCCCGGTGCCCGCTCCTTTGGTCATGGTGTCTGCAGAGAGGGGTTCAAGCACAGGGTAGGGTGTGGGGAGTTAGCAATATCAAAGTTCTGTTACCACTCAGCGTATGGTATCTCAGGCCACTCCGGTTGGGCCGCTAAGACATCTGTTTTGGGTCCTTGAGGTAAGTTATGCCCCAGGCTCCTCTGGAGGAGTCGTGAGTATGCCACTGTGGGAGCGTGCCCCATCTCAATCCGCCGAGAGGTTCGCGCCGGGTGATGGGGTACAAGAAGTCTCACTTATCTGTATGTGGAGTAGTCAACCAATCCAATATAAAGTAGGAGAGTAGGTGGGGCCCAGCCCGCTGCTGTCACCTGTAGGGCGTCCGGCCCGGGGCTTGATTTATTTGCGGGCTATTGGAGTTCCAGTTCTCATGGGAATTTACCCCCAGTGCTTGTGGGAGATAGATGGTGATGGGGAGGGGGGATCAACCCCGACCCAGCAACAGGGGCCGACGAGACAAAGGTAGGCCCGCTCCAGGGGCATGCACAGGGAGGTGAGTGATGGCTGCCACTATTGTTCGATGCGGTGATGAAAGTCTCTCTGTCCGGTCTCAAGGCAGCCGGTACAAAGCCACCACTATAAGGGCCCTTCTCGCTGTGCCCCGCAATGCCCGGCAATCCCCCCTGCTCCCTACCGTGTCTTCTGGTGTGCAGGGCGCATCCGTCAGCCGGGGGGATGGGGAGGGCCAGGAGGGCAGCGCGGGCCACACTGCGCACCGCTTAACGCCCAACGGGGCACCAGCAAGGCAGCGCCCGCCCGCCGGCTCACCACATGAAACAGGATCTAGCACCGGTGTACTGGGCCCTCGGGGGTCCGGTCGCCTCCCGCACAGCACCGCAGGGCCACCAAAGCCCAGATCAGGCCACCCCCTCCGCTCGCCGTCATCCGCTGGAGAATAGTTGCGCAGCGAAGGGCGAAATGCCCCTCCCCCTCAGAGGTCGCTGCGCCGCGGGACACAGCAGCAGGGAGGCCGCGCCCCCCGGAGCTACAGAGCGGGGAGAGCTAGCCGGCTCCCCGCCGAGGTCAGGGACCGCCTATCTCCGCAGTCACAGGGTTTCGGGCTCTGCCGTTCAGCCAGGTTCGTCCAAGGAGGTCTGTTCACAGGATTTAGGGCGTTGAGAGAGGAATAGTGGCGAAAAGCTGGCTATATTATGAAAAAGGGCCGCCCCAGTCCGGAGCTCGGCACTTAGGCTGCCAGCTTCATTGCGCGCAACAGCGCCCCCCCCGAATAAATAGGCTTTTAAGTTCCTGCACAGATAATGGAGATGTCTGTTAATAAACATGAGGGGTGGGATGTATGTTTTGTTGTTGTTTTCCTGTTTTCCTTGTTCAGGCGTGACACTGAATAATAATGTAGATATGGGTAATATGTTTAAAAATTATGAAATATTGAAACCCTAAACCACAAGCAGTATGGACCCAGGGGGATTTGTAGATGAGGAGGTGGGTTTTGACCAGATGGTGAATGGACATGGCTTTGCTCCTGATAATCTGTGGTATAGGCATATGACGAGGGTGAGGAGGGAAAAGACGGCAGACCCATGCTATATTTGTTCACTCATTCCTCATGCTTCTGGCATCCAAAGATTATTTATTCCTGATGAAGTGACACCACAAATAGTACAATGCATGGTACACCTATTTTTGTACATAGTGAGGGGCTTATTTCAAGGGCAAGCAGTCCAGGCTACTACCACACCAATCGATCAATCTTAATGTTTAAGGGAAGAAAAGTAGTAGAACGAAGATGTTCAATGTAGTCTGCGATCACAATTGTAATTAGGAGGGGTTTTTTTTACACAGTGAATGTGAACAGGGGGTGAATAGTTGTAAAAGGGGAAGAATGAGGAACTTTACTGAACAACAGGTAGATAATGTCAACAATGAATGTTCTGAAGTATTATGTCAAAAAGTTGACATGTCTGAAATCACAAAAAAGACCTGTTAATATACAGTTACTGACACATGTTTCCTTATGTTTCTGGGGCGATGGCACTATACCAGTCATGACTAATAAAACCTGTACTAAAATTTTGCGCATTGCGGATTTGGCCAGTGGGACTTCTGCCATCCTCAATAATTATTGGGCATGCTGGACCCTGGTGTATGCAGCGTGGTTACTTTGCACGCCCTGATCTTGGTAGTCCCTGAAGCTCATCTGGCTATCTCTATCATGCTGCCCCAAGCCACTTTTGTGCCCCTATGTACCCTCTTTTGCTTAATACATCTTAACTTAAGACTGTTGAAGGACATGAAACCGTTGAAGTTTTGAGGCGATCGATCCAGAGTAATTATGTGTCATCAACTTCTTCAGAGGTGTTTAAAAGAATACCAGAAAATGTTTGACTCTTCAGCAGAACAGATCTGGTGGATTCTGGATCCCAAGCCACCTGCCTGTCCAAAAACGAATTTGGCCAACTAAACTCTAGACGGTGAGAGGGCCACCATATTCCACTCACAACACTTTCCGGACAACTCCAAAATTTCAACGGGAATGATATTTCCATTCAAGGGAATGCAGATCTGGTTATAAAAATTGGACGGCACAGGCTGAAACATCTAGTGATAGTTGTGACTCCAGAGGGCACAACTTGTTTACTGGGGAACGATCTCCTGATGAGGTTATCACCTCTGATCGACTGTGTAAACAAGGTCGTCTGGACTCAACCGCCCTATAAAATTAAAAATGAGTACCAATTATGTAAGAATCATTGGTACCTGTCACGTAACTGAGCAATGCTCTGAGAATGTAGAGTTCCTTTTCAAGAATAACCAAGTCCTAGATATCACTGTCATCTCTGTAGAAGAACAAACTGGTGATGGGAACCCTTCTCCATTCCTGAAAATCGACCTTCCTCCAAGAATTAAGTGGCAATTCACACTGGAAGGGAACACCCTAAAATGTACACCAGTCCAAAATTAGACGAAATATTGAGTCCCATGAAACCAGGCAAGGTAGAACCCGCTCAAAGTCTGACGGACATTCAGGAAAAGGGCTAGCAGTTGTTTTTCCCCATTCAGTTAAATGAGGGGGAGGAACCGATGCTTGCCAGTGTATGCCTGAATAATGGATGGAACTTCATCAGCGAAGAACAATTCAGGAAACTTTCAAAAGATCAGACAATTCCCACATTTAAACTGATTAACAAATGGGAAGTAGGTCTGGAAACCTCAAATTACAAACATCTCCTTGCTAACAGGTATATGCTACAAATGTCCATTGGCGACAAAAGCATAGAGCATAATTGTTGGGTTGTGAGAGATGTCCATTGCACTTTTTATCTGGGGAGTGACATCCTCATTCGATTCGCAATCAATTTGGACCTAATTAATAATAAAGCCTGGTCCCAACTGGGGGTATCCCCGTGGGCTTTGACAACACTGAAACAGCATTCCGGTTAGCTCAATTGCTGCCTGCGGTTAAGGTTCAAGTGTGAGAAGAGGTTACCATCCCAGGGCAGGTGTAACAGTGTATTCTCCCCCTCAAAATTAAGCGAGGACAGAACCTCACCTCAAACATCAGGACTCCTATATAAATCTAAATTCCCATGTCCAACAACAAGGTATGTATTTAAATCTGACACCTCTAGTAGACCTAAAACATGACACCATTCTAATATTGGTGGATAACAGCGACCCTCAAAGTATCACTTTGGGTGCAGACACCTTTGTTGGAATGGCGATTCATGCCCAACATTATTCTTTTGATTTAGGTAATGAAATCATGGGACCAATCCCAAAAGACTGTTTCGAACTCAGCTGCGGTATACCTCCAGAAAGGATTTTTACAAGGCATGGGGGGAATTTCATGGTGTACTCTTCCTACCCCTATGGTGTGTAAGCGGTGACCTGTGACATTAGGAGGGAGGAGGTATTGTTCAGAGTCAAGGACCACTACCTCAAATACTCTTTCCTGGTCAACACCATCAAAAGAGATCTCTCCACCCAACTGGAGGATACCGCTGAAATTGCCAAGTCTGAGGTCTTTCCAGGTTTCAAGCAGGTGGTCGAAGAAAGGATCAATCTTGCTGATGCCTGTGAGACTGAGGAGCAAAGACAAAAGCTGAAACAGGTCTTCCTGGAATTCCAAGATATCTTTTCAGTGGACTCATATGACTGTGCACAAACCTTCATTCATTCAAACACCACTATCGTGGAACCCCGATATGGCTCCAGTGTTTGTGAAACAATACCGGTTACCTCTCACATCCATGGAGTCACTCACAGAGATCATTAAGAATTTAGAATCCTGTGGGATAATTCGCCAATCCACAGACGTTCAACAACCTGGTCCTGGGGATACTCAAACCAAATGGCCAAAGGAGACTATGCGTAGACCTGAGGGAGTTGAAAAAAGGGATCCACATGTCAAGATGGCCCCTTCTGTACATCGATCAGGGATGGACCCAGATCCAAGGGTCAAAGGTGTACACCACCATTGACCTGACCAACGGTTACTGGACAATACCCGTCAGTAGGGAAGACCAGTACAAGCTTGCCTTTACCTTCGTGGGGCAGCAGTACACATGGACCCGAACCCTCTTTGGATACGTAAACTCTGGAAATAAGTTCAACATCTTCCTACATAAGGCCATAACCGATGTGTGCAGGGAAAACCTGGCCTATGTTGATGATGTTTTGGCCAAACTGTGGAGGAACATATAGCAGACATTGGCTATATTCTAACCCCGTCACAGAAAGCCGGAGCAAAACTGTCCTTTTAGAAGGCACAGAGGTGTAAGACCAGAGTGAACTTCTTAGGGAACAAGATCACCCCTGAGGGTCTTAATCCACAGGTGAAGAAGGTGGAAGCCTTCTTGAAATTAGAAGACCCTACCACTCTGCAAGAATTAAGAAGCATTCTTGGACTCACTAATTATAGTCGAAAGTTAATTGAAGTCTACGCAGAGGTCACTCGACCCTTGGTCCATTTATTAAAGGCCTGAGTCAAGTGAGAGTGGGGTCCAGAACAATCTGAGGCAGTTAAACAACTGAAGGCACTCCTGGCAACAGTGTGGTCATTGGAAAATTACCACCCATTCATCCAGGGGGAGCACATCATTGTTGAGACACCTCACCAACCCTTGCAGTATCCACAAAGTGACAGAATCTGTACGGGAACATTAGTAATTCCAGAATTAATTCCTGGATTTTGTCCATGCAAAGCTTTCCTGAGGAGGTCAGATATGGCCAAAACAAGAACAGTCCCCTAGCGCAAGGGTTGGGGGACTTGCATGATTGTGCTCAAGAAACTGTCTTGAGGATGAAAGTCTAATAATCAACAACAACATGGAGGCGTACTTAACTTCCCCACACAAGGTCTATGAAGAAGACACATGTCAGGGGATGCCCACATTTTATGTGGATAGATTCTCCTACCATGATGAGATCAACGAGGCAAAATAACTGGTGGCTGGCATTGGGAATCCCTGGGTGAATGATACCCCAGAACCCTCTGCTGGTTATAAAATAGGACCCTGAATTAGTCCAGTTGGAGAGTTGATGGCCGTTTATCAAGCCATCCTCACTGCAGTGCACGACCAACTCAATGAACTGGTCATAATCACTGACTCTGATTATGTCAGTAATGGGTTTGTAAGCACCTGATTAACTGGAATAATCGAGGAATGCTTTGTGCCAACAACAAACCCATAAAGCATGTCAAACTGATCCAGTCAATTGACAATCTACTTAACTTGCAACAAGATTACCATCTATTGGAAGAAGATATGAGGTAATTCTAAGATAGACTTCCCAGATAAGACTGGCAATGACCTGGATGACCAGCTGGCTTAAAACGCAGTTCTGCAGTGGGATTTCATAGAAACAGAATCTCTGCTGGGGGAAATCCAAATTGCTGCTGTCACCAGGTCACAAACCCATGTGAACAGCTAACTCTTGACTGCCCAGTGGAGTAAAGATACCCCAGATTTGAGCACAGAAAGAGGACCCACTCATTGGGAAATGTTATTGACACATCGAAGACCCTGTGAGCTTTCCTCTAACAGAGTCGGATTATACCGGTAAAGAGGATCTCCAGGTGTTGATGAAGTTTTTCAGGATGTTTTGGATCCAAGACGGTTTGTTGGTAAGGAGAGCCCTATCTGGCTGTGACCAGTGGGTGGTACCTATCTCATTCCGAAGCCTGATGTTGAGTCACGCCCATGATGCGGCCACTTCCGGTCATAGAGAGTTTCACACAACATTAGTAATCTTGCATGAGGTTGCCTACTGGCCACACATGGGCCAGGACCTCAAGACTTACTTCAAGGGGTGTCTTGTGTGTGCTCAATTTCAAACCAGTTCACTCACACATAGAGCTCCCCTACATAAAAAAAGGAATGGCACTGCCTTGGTCAGATTTGCAAGTCGATTTCATCGGGCCAGTGATTCGCTCCTCTAGAGGAAATAAGTACATGTTGACTGTGACATGCATGTTCACAAAGCGGGTAGAATTGGGGAGCTCCAAATTCTAAGCTGCAGACAGCTGCTGCAATCATGATCAATCACATTTTCTCTCGTTTGTGCCTCCCGCAAAGGATTGAGTCAGACCGAGAAAGCCGGTTTACCAGTGAGGTGATGGCGAAGATTTAGGAGATTCTAGGGGTAAAAAGAAAACTCCACATTGCCTACCGCCTGGTGGGGAGGTAGAGAGATACAGCAAAGCAATTGTGAGTATCATAAAGAAGTTTGTTCCAGACTCTGGGCCCAGTTGGGACATCCAATTACTGCTTATCCTGGTGGCTATTAGGTCTGCTAGAGTGCTGAAGAGCAGGGAGACCCCACACTATGGACCAGGGAATTACAACAACAATATGCACTGATAAATGATCCCGAGGACTTAATTTAATAGATCTGTATCAAAAATAAATTATTTAAACTGATACGAAAATTGTGAATGAAAATGAATCATGAATTCATCACAAACAAAAATAACAATTAGGTTGCAGGTAAAATCACATCCAAAAAAGAGCAGATGACATAATCGCTCCTACACAGCAAAATCCATTCATTCATCCAACAACCATATTCTTACAATCATACACCTACAATAGTGCTTTCACATACATTATAAATAATATTTAGTGACAACATCAGTAAATGCATATGTCATCATATTTTGGAGTGGATCTTGATGGAAGTTATAGTTTGCATTATCACATCACCAAATAGATTCAAGACCGACCAGTTTTGATGTGTTGCCTTATTTTGACCACGTCTTCATCAGGGGGCCCAAGTTATACACTAATTCACCATCACCTAGCTCCATGGACCAAAAAGAGCTGGGGCGACAATATGGCTTCAGCAACTGTTAGCTTTACGTGTAGGAAGAGGGCATATCTGTCTTGGAGTCAAACATGACCTCGGGGTAGCAGCAGTTGTCATTAAGGCTGCATACATGATATGCTGCAGTTGTCAGGACAATGGAACTATTGCCACCAGTTGTAGTTCTAAACTATTGGAAATCTTACATTCCATATTGGCTGCTCATGGAAGTGATCCATAACTGGGAACCATCTGCGAGTTGATTTGGTCGCATGGAATGGCCCGACAGCAGAAAAGCTCTTAGGTCTACTCCACCTTCTGCAACAAAGATGGCTCCATTTGAGTTCATGAACGGATGAAAAGCTGTGGTACTGCAGCATCTGCTCTATAGGACACAGGATCAGACACTGATAAATATATCCACTACTCATGAGTACATTGGAAATTTAAGCAAGCACCTGCAGCATTCTTTTGCTTATGCTCAGCGTAATTTAGAAAAGTTGACTGAAGGAATGAAGAGCTATTATGTCCTAAAGACCACCAAGAAAGAATATGAGGTGGGGGGTAAGGTTTACTTGTACAGTTTTCAAAGGAATCAGGCCATGGAGTGGAAATTCCTTCCATCTTGGGGTTGTGCCTTTAAAATTGTAGATAAAATATCACCTGTTGCCTACAAAATCTGCATCCCAAAAGGAGAACAGACAGAACAAAAATGGGTCCACATAAATCAGTTGAAAAGCTGTCACCCCAGATATGCTTCATGACTGATTGAGGCGCCAAATGAAAGTTGAGCAGAGGAACCCTTTGAAGAATGAAAAGGAAGGATGAAAAATCAGACAGAAACTAAGACGAACATATATAACAGGGAGTAATTTATTTGGTGCTCATGGTAAAAATAATTTAAATAAAGAAAATAAATAAAATGTGGTTTGTGAAATGGTGAAAATTTCTTTTTATACTTGTACGCAGTTGTTGTTGTCCATTCTATGTACATCTTCCGGGGAAATATGTGTGTAAAAAGTACTGAACATCTTTTCCTTTCTACTATTAGAGAACTAACCACCTTCATTTCTAACCTGGAGGCAAGAAAGGAGTCCGGTGAGAGCACCAGGGACCCCGGAAAAGAAGGAAGAAAATGGGGTGCCGTGCTGCACCCTCCAACCCAAAGAGGGAAGGTTAGGCTGGCGTGCCCATTTCCTAAAGAACAAAGAAAGGGGGTGCCATGCAACACCCGCCAACCCAAAGATGGAAGCAGAGGCCGGAATGCCCACTCCCAATGAAGGAAATTGCGCCTAGTGAAACCTCACTCTGCCCTACTCTTCCCCATCAAAGATTCATGGAAGAACAGGAAGGGGGTACGTGGGGTGCATTCAACAGCCCGAAACTGGATGTGAAAATGTACCACTGCTAACAGAAAAATGTCAGGGAAAAGACATGGTGCGTGTTGACATAAAGTAATGTATATTATATTTTGCATGCAAAATACCAGCAAACATTTGAAAGGAAAAGCCACTTTGTTTTCATGAAACAGTGTCTCTGCGCCAGAGGCAACCCCTTTTGCTGGCTGTGGGATACTTCACAAAGAAATCCCCCACTACCAGTCTGGATTTGACATTCAACTAATTATAAACTGCAAAAAGAGTGTACTGCTAAAGGTGTGGAAAACCGAGTGTTCCCCAGACGTGCTGGCTCTGAAGGCAGCTACTGCAGGACAAGTTCCCCTTGACTGGAGCATGACTAAAAGGTGTGAAGACAGGGGGTTACAACTTCAAACAGGCAACCAACTTCAAAGAGCAAGCTTCAAACACAAATAGAATAATAAAAACTCTGGTTAAAGACTGACCCAGTGAGACCATATGGTCTGAAGGCAGGAGAATTCCCATTTGTCCAACATGAAGATGTACTAATAATGTAAAAGGACTATTATCATTTAGGCCTTTTTCCCAGCAACCAAAAGGTGGATTTTCTTTATTTATTTACAATGTTTTAGGTAATTTCCAGGCGATTATTTGAGATATAAAATGAATGCACCTACGAGTTAGGGAACTGTACTGACCATCTAAGATATGCTTCTGGCTGATCTTAAAATGTTTCAAATGTGAGAGTTGGTGAACAGGAGGAGGATGAAATTAGGAACATGGGTAACAAATTACATATTCATAACTGTTATGCTGTTTTTGGAAACAACAGAAAATTGCCACATGGCCTTGCAACATGTTGCGGACCTGGCTGCAATCTTATTTAATTCCCCATGATTAGCTGAATCTGAAAATATGTATATTATGGCAGTTATTAGCCAAATTATGAAGTTTTGCCACATAACTCGTTTTTGCCAAAAATGTCACATGAGAAAAAATGGGGCTTGTAAATTAAGCTGCCATATGTCTGCTCCAGACTCTTAAACAAATCTGTGGAGAGGGGCTGGAGTGGGGAGGAGAGAGAAGGGTAACTGTCCAATCCTAGTTGTGAGAACTCTGGCAGGGTACTTCCCCTAGATTGTAAAATTGGTTGGGTCACTGAAAACACAAAAAGTGCAGCTGGCTTTCCTGAACTTTAAACAGAGGCTTTCTGTGTAAGTAGAACAGAGCCCTGGGAAACCAAAAGGTGGGGGAATCTGCATGCCTTAAATCCTTTCCCTTCATAGTTGGTGGGGAGGGGGACAAACTGTGTAGATCCTTAGCCTACTTAACTAAAATATTAATTTAATTAAATCCCCATTTGGAGTAACACTACGGCACGATTTTTGTTAAAATTCAAAATTAACAAAGCTCACTTGCCAGTGTGCGCTGAAAAACTATAGCCTATAACTTAATTGGGTGATCCTTTTTGCCCTGTTGACCCCGACTTCTTTAAGGAAGAGGGGTGTCTTTGTTCTTAAATCAGTCCAATCTTTTTGTGCAACTTATCCCTAACACAGGCCTTTCAGTAAAGGGAGGTCTGAAATCCAAAAGTCACCAAATCATTCCCATTTTTCTGTCTGACTTCCCCAACACAGAAGTAAGGCAGTGTCTGAAAAACAAACCGCTAAATCACCTTGTGTTTATTTTAAACGAAAAGTGTGGGTGAAATCATAATTGTAATATGTATTTGTGCCAACCTTCAAACCCTACTGCTAGCCTTTTAATCCCGCAGGAAAATCAAAATTGCACAGCACTACATTTTAACGTATTTTGGTTATTGATCAGTTTAATTATTTCTCGAAGTGAAATTTGTAGAAAGTAAAGAATTGTGATTTGTTTTTTTTTTTTTTTACTAATTTGTGTAATTGATTTGTGTAACAAGAAGTTAATGGAGCCACACAGAAGGTGGTGCGTGTAATTCCGTGTGATTTCTATTTCTTTTAATTTAAATAAATATATATATATATTTCCTGTACATTGGCCTGGTTCTTGGCTCATTGTTGGCTTAGGGGGATCAAAGGGGTATGATATGTGTCTGAAGTGGGGCTGAATAAAGTATCCCTTAAAAAGTTTTCTGTATCACACCTTGAGTGGGGAGGGAAGCAACTCCCCATGTTGAGGATGGCTTCTCAATAAACCGTTACTGATGGCATATATACCTGCAGTATTCAGACTCACAATATATACAGTGCAAGTAACATAAAACCTTCATAGTCACGCCCAGGTCACAAGAAGGAAGAAGTGCAGTGGCACTGCGCCCTTCTGATGCAGGGGGAGGGGATGTAGTAGGAGGAGGCATTTGAGGTCTGCAGTGCTGGGACATCCAAGGCCCACAGGTCAAGTGGCATTTGCACTGTGGAGGCACCAGAATGATGCAGTGTGGGTAGCACTAAATATTTGCAGCGCTTCGGGCGCTTTAGATCTGTGCAGCGCCTAAACACGTGGATGAATGAGTGCAGGTACTAGTGTTACTGTTTGGAGCGTTAGGTGCACAGACGGTCGCTTTTACAGTGTCAGTGGATAGGCGAGGCACAGGGCAGATGGTTTTAGGGAAATGACGTCACACCCGGAGAATGCGCTGCGGGTGGCATTGACGCTTACAGCTCCAGGATACCGGGGCGATGTGGCAGATTTGCGGTGCTGTGGCACGCAGGGCAGGCAGCGGTGGTGGCCTGATATGTTTGAAGCGCCTGATGCCTGCGGGTGCCACTCGACCGATGCAATGCAGGACACACAAGTAAGCGCCGCTGGAAATCGCGAGGGTGCCGTGCAAGTGTTACTTGCTATTTGCCACGCTCCGACATATGTGGTGGATGTGCGGGTGCAGGCGTCGCCAGGTGCACACGGAAGGGCTGGCACGGCGTTCGCAACAGTAGGTGGCACAGGATATTTGTAGTGCCCGGGCGCAGGGAAGTTGCAGTGTCGGGACACATAGATCTCTGCAGTGCAGGTGACGCGGTGTAGGTGCAGCTCACCGGCCACTGGATTTCTGCGGTGCTGGGACACGCGTAGTTACGAACAAGGGCTCTCGGTTTCTTTAGTGCCCGCAGTGCCCGGGATACTGGACACGGGGTGCAGTGCACGGAGCATTGGATCTGTATCTCATTGGGACAGTGGGAACTGGATGCCGGCAGGCAGCGACGGGACACACGAGGACCGAGAGAAGCTGCCGCACATCACACGTCTCGGTTATAAATCTAGGCGGCGCAGCACCGCAAGGCAGCCTGTGAACCCGCCGTGGCTGGCGCAGGGAGGGGGAGACTCGGATGGTGGCAGTCTGCTGCAGTGCTGCAGGCTCAGCACTTCGAGGCCCCCCGCCCCCGAACGCTGAATGAATGAATGAACGAACGAACGAACGAACGAACGAACGAACGAACGAATTAATGACCGGGTTAGAATACTAGTACAGACCCACTGCTCCCCACGTTCAGACCAGCACTCATGATGGAACGCAGACCAGCACCTGACCTGGACAGCACCCACCCTTGGGTCGCGACCAGGACCCTCCCTGTGTGCCCCCTGTCCAGGGCCGCAGGTCAGGCATCATCGCTAAGTGAAAGCCCCATCCTGATGGGCAGAGCAGTCCCCGCCCAGGGCTCCCAGTAGCAGCCCCTATGCCGCGTCCCGTGGTGCGGGGAAAGCACCACCCAGGGCTCCAGAGCAGCCGCTATCCCTTGACAGTGGCAGCCTTCATGCGTCCTGGGCCGCGGGGCACGCCATGCTGGCGTTGCAGAGCAGCGATCATCCCACAGGCACTGGTGTGGCATCCCTGTGCCCACCTCAGTAGCAGCCTGTATCCTGGGCTGCGGGGAGCACCACCCCGGGATTCCAGGGCCACGCTCACCCCAGGGTCCCCTGGTGACGAGAAGGAGCACACAGCACGCCCGAGTTGTCCCACTCTGGGGTCCCAAAGCAGTCAGTCTGGGGCTGTATGATGCGCACGACAGCCCTCTCTCTTACTGATGCCCGGGTGAGCCCCTTCCCGGGGGTCCCGAAGAAGTCCTTATTGTGGCACATGCTTCGCAAACTCTAATAATAATAACGACTCTTCCGTGTTCAAGGCACACGCCATGCACTGAGCTGTCCCTGGAAAGGGGGGTGGCATTATACCCGACCCCACGGTGCTGTGAACCGCTTCTTGAAGCGGCGGGCCACCCCCTCTCACACCGTGTAAGGCGACGGAGCCCCCATCGCTGGCCCCCGTGTACTCACTCACCAGGTCCCGGGTCACACTCTGCTGGGTGGTGGCGATCATCGCGGCGGCGGGGCGCTGGTTCCACTTCTCCGGCTCCCTGAGAGGCGATGGGGCGGCAGCAGCTCAGCTCCCAGCTCCTGCACCGCATTCAACAGTCCCACAAGGTGTGAGCAGCGCCCGCGGCCCCTCCCCCACGCTCGCCTCTCCCGGGCGGCGCACTGGCTCAGCGGGCTTCTCGCCGTCCACGCTCCTCTTTCTGTGACACCCCTCTCTTTATGTGACGCCCTTTCCCTGTGGCCCTCCACCGGCACTATCTGCGCCCCCGTGCCACTTCTGTCACCGTCTGCCTCTCTCTCTTTCTGTGCCCCCTGCCCTTCTTACTAAGTGACACCGTCTCTTTCTCTATGACCCACCGGCTGCTTTCCTCTGTGACTCTCCTCTTTTTTTGCCCCTCCCACCCCCCACACTCTGTGTTTGCTTCCACGAGTCCCTGTGTTGATCGTTGACACCCGCCTCGTTCTGTGAAACCTCCCCCCTTTGTGTGTGGCCCAGAGAGCTATCAATGTGGACCCTGTTCGTCTCTTTGACCCATCCCTCTGTGTGCCCTCTTCAGTGACCGCCCGTGTATCTTGGTGACACTCTCGCTTTCTGTGACCCCATTGTTGTGTCCTGAATTACACATGCATTGTTATTACATTAATAACGAGGCCAGGACACCATTTAGTTCTTACTACATTTAATGTCTAACTTCAACTGAATACCCCAAGCCATCCCAAATTCCAAGTTCCACCTGCTTGATTCTACATTCCATTGCACTACCTTACACTACAACAACCCCCCTTATTTATTTATTTATTTTCTTTAATTTTTGTTTATTAACCAATTGGTTTTTTACAAAAGATCTGTGTCAAACTGTTTCAGTCTTGTGAAGGCTACTCAGGACACCACTCTGGATCAACAGAAAGAGCTTCTAGAGCTTCTGGAGCTTCTGGTACGACCTTAGATCCAAGAAGCCGAAGAGACTGGTCGTCAGGCGCCGTGTTGGAGGAAACACCAGGTGCGCTAGCTCTTTTGAGTGCCAATTCCAGAAATTTTGCTGCCATTCTCGACCGTCTGGTGGAGTCATCTGCAATCAGCCAGAACCATATGTTTCCTTCATCTAGAACAGACGGCTGTGTAATGAGTGGTGCCAAGTATGCCTGTCTTTCCCGCGTTAGTGCTGGACACGATGTAAGGAGATGACGTACTGTCTCTACTTGATCTACCACTCCGCACAAGCGGCAGTTTGTTACTGACGAGAGCGCTCTGGATGCCAAGACTTCCCTGGTATGAAGTAAGTTTAAACGGGCACGCATGCAGACTTTCCTCAGATCTTTCTCAGGGAATTTTTCACAGTACCTCAAAGGCGCCTTTAGTTGATTGTGGCTTGGTGGGAGATGTTTTAAAGATTTGTAGTGTAGAATTCTCTCATTTGTATTTATCCAATCTTGTTGGCAGAGTTTGATCTTAACTCGTCCAGGGTTGGAGATGAGCAGGTCTTCGTTACAATTGACTTCTTCCAACTTTGCTTGAATTTTCTTGACCCACTCAACTAGAGGTTTACAAGATCCGTTGCTGATTTCAGCGGCCACAACCAGGTAGATCGGGAGGGCATTTGGCATACGAATTTTCCTATAGAGCAGTATGGCACTTTGCATTTCCACGGAGGCTAGGGATGGTAAACCAAGATCGCGTCAAATTGCTGGCATTGGGGCTGATTTTGGTAAGCCTAGCACCGATTTTCACAGGAATCCTTCCAGTTTAGTCCAAAACTCTGCGCCTAGGGTTAGATTGGCCGCCATTCCGTATGTTATCGTAGGGACTACTTTTGATTTATAAAACTGTAGAGCCGGTGTCCATGAAAACTTTCCAAATTTTCTATCCACTGCACGAGTTTGTGCTGTCAAGCTTCTCATCTTTGACCACAAGGAGTTTTGAAGGGAACTTTCGTTAAGTGTGTTGTCTAACTGAACACCCAGATATTTAAATTCTTTGACTTCTTCTATTTTTGTTTTGTCCAAGAACCAGAATGGACTGGCCTGACTCTTCTTGGGTATTTTAGAGAATGATAGAATTTTTGTCTTGGTTTTGTTGATTTGCAAATTATTACTTTCCATGTATGTTGACAGATTTGTAAGTTGCCTCTGCAGGCCGATCGCCGTGTGATCCATCAGGGTCAGGTCGTCTGCGTACCACAGTCTCGACACTTTTGAAATTCCAACTTTTGGCAGGAAGGATCTTGCCATTTTTTCAGATTCTTGAAAGTCACCAATGAAGGCAATAAAGAGGGCTGGAGCCAGAGGACAGCCCTGTTTTACACCGCGCTCCATGTGAATCTGATCTGAGAGAGTCCCTTGCTGATTTAGACGTACTCGAAGCGAGATTGATGAATGAAGAGCCATTATTGGGTCGAGAATCGAGCCTGGATAGTTCCAAGAAGTTAACTTGGACCACAATTTTTGACGGTCCACTGTGTCAAAGGCCTGAGAAAGGTCCACCATTGCCTTATTTATCATTTAAGTTCATAAGCATATGCTTATTCATTTCACATCTACATTTGCTTAATGAGGCGTGAAGTCTTGCAAATACCTCTCTGGGGTCGACCACTCACAGCAGTTCCCTGAGATTCTGGGCCCTGTAAACACAACAACAAAGAAGTTCCAAAGCTTCCAGGAATACTAAGACACGGCTTGTGACTCTTCCTCCTAGTCATCCTGAAACATCCTTCTAAAGAAAGAAGCATTCCTGGTTATCTCACCATCATCCCTTACTGCTGTAATCTTAGGTCCTTTGACCGCTTTGATTACTCGAGGCATTGGTCTATATCTCAAATCCATCTTCCTTCGTTGTCTCTGCTGGACCAACACACTCTCACCCACTGACAGCTGATGTTCTCTAGCTTTCCTCTTATGGTCTTTCCATTCCTTGACTCTTCTTCTTTTCACACTCTCCCTTTCTCTGATGTCATCATCTTCAATAGGAGTATAATCCTCAAGTTGTGGAAGCCTAGTTCTTGGCTTATACTGTATCATCAATTCCGCAGGTGAACGCCGAGTCGCTTCGTGCAGCGTGTTACGATAGCTCCGCAACATCTGTCAGATCGCTTGTGGCATAGACATAAGATCTGTAACAGCCTTCTGCCTGGTTCGTTTTATTGTAGACATAAACCTTTCAACCATACCATTAGCCTGGGGCCATAACGGGGTGATCTTCTGATGTCTGAAACCCAGGTGTGATGCAAACCTTCCAAACTCTTGTCCCTGAAAAGGCGGGCCATTATCAGTCTTAACCACGTTAGGGACTCCCCACACACTGAAGAGCTCATCCAGGACTACCACCACATGATGAAAGGCTGTGGATGCCACATGTTTGACCAGTGGGAATCGTGAATATTCGTCTATCAGCACCAACAGATGTCCTCCTTCTTCTAACGGCCCATAGAAATCAATTGCAACCCTCTGCCAAGGACTGTCAAGCATTGGCACTATTTGAAGTGGGCATGAATGAATGAATGCTGAATGAGGTCACCTGACAAGCCAAACAATGTTGCAAAGTATCTTCCACAATTGTATCCATATTTGGAAACCACACCTGATTTCTTAGTATCTTCTTCGTGTTTGCAACTCCCTGATGACCCTAGTGTGCTAGAATCACATGAGCTTTCTGCAAACTTTTTGAAGCTACCAATCGATTCCCCCTGAATAATATCCCTTGATCAGTTGCAGACAGCTCACTGTGTATTCTTGCTAATCTCTGTAGGTCTCTTCTGAAGAGAGGGCACGTTGTATTCCCAGTATTCGGCAGAGGTGTTTCCAAAAGTGAGATATGTATTGAGACCCTCTGTCTGATATAATCTTGGATGGGAGTCCATGGAGTCTAAATATGTGTTCCAGAAAGATTCCAGCAAGTTCCGAGGAAGAGGGTAGTTTATGTAAGGGTATAAAATGAGCCATATGAGTGAATAGATCTATGGTGACCATGATAGTTGTATACCCCCTGGAAGGTGGTAGTTCCACAATGAAGTCCGTAGCAATAATTTCCCAGAGCCTTGTTGGTAGTGAGGGCTGAAGTAGGAGGCCCGCTGGTCTCTTGTGGTCATGCTTGTTTTGACTGCAGACTGTACAGGCTTGAATATACAGTCGTACGTCAGACTTCATTCTCGGCCACCAGAATTGTCTCTGTAGAAGACGGAGGGTGTTTGTAATACCACGATGTCCGGAGTGAAGGGTATCGTGGCAGAGATTTAATACCCTTTGCTGTAGTTTTTGTGTGGGTATGACTAAACTCTTATCCTTGAAAAGGTATCCATCCTTAGTTTTGCGGTTCCATCGGTTCTTTCCTGAATATTCTTCCCATAGTTCAGAGGACTGTGTTTGTATTCGAACCTTGTCTAGAAGGCTGTTTGCTTGAGCCACGAATATCGTATGTGAGAACATTTTAGGGAACGAGCGGTCTTCAAGGGTTTCGCAGTCGGGACATCGAGACAGGGTGTCAGCAATCAAATTCTGTGTTCCAGGGACATGATGAATTTGGAACTGATATTGGGCAAAGAAGAAGGCCCAACGAGCTTGTCGGCTATTCCTACATTCCAAGGCCTTTAATACTTGAAGGTTACGGTGGTCTGTGCGTACCTGGACTGGATGATTTGCTCCTAGAAGTAAATGACGCCACTCTGTGAAGGCTTGGCGGATGGCTAGCAGTTCTTTTTCAAAAACAGAGTAATGGGTTTCACTGGGAGTTAACGTCTGTGAAAGATAATCAATAGGATGTTCTAGGCCATCATTGAATTCCTGTTTTAGAACCGCACCGATGGCAGAGTTAGAGGCGTCTGTCTCTACTAGGAAGGTTCGGTTGATGTCAGGTTGAGCCAGGATGGGAGTTTGTGTAAACTCAATTTTTAGCCGTTGGAATGCCTCCTCTTGGGCTGTTGTCCAATGGAAGGGACTGTCTTTTTTCAACAAGGCTATGATCGGTTGAACTATCTCGGAAAAGGAAGGTATGAATTTCCGGTAGAAGTTGGCTAACCCCAGGAAGGATTGAATCTGTTTCACAGTGGTCTGGGTCGGCCAAGATAGTATCCTTTACCTTGGTTTGATCCATACCAATACCGTCTGGACTAAGGACAAATCCTAGATAATGAACAGTAGAAACATGAAAAAGTCACTTCTCGGGTTTTGCTAGGAGTTTGTTTTCGCTTAGCCGTTGTAACACTGCCTTAACATGCTCTTCATGCTTCAGATGGTCCTTAGAGAATATCAAGATGTCGTCCAGATACACGATGACGAAGAGTAATAGCATGTCTGAAAATACCCGATCAATGAAGCGTTGGAAGACCGCTGGGGCATTTGCAAGTCCAAAGGGCATGACCAAGTACTCAAAATGACCAAAAGGTGTTCTAAAGGCTGTCTTCCATTCATCTCCTTCTCTAATACGGATCAGATGGTAGGCACCTCTGAGATCCAACTTAGTGAAGATTACGGCTCCTCTTACAGCTTCCAAGATATCTGAGATCAAGGGCAATGGATAGCGATCCTTGAGTGTATACTGATTTAAACCTCGATAATCAAGACAAGGCCTGAGCTCATTGGTGTCCTTTTTAGGAACAAAAAACAGTGAGGCTCCGGCTGGGGATTTGGATGGTCGTACGGTGCCATTTTCATGGTTTGTATCTAGGTACTCACGGAGGGCCTTCTTTTCAGGTTCGGATAGGATGAACATCCTTCCAAAGGGGATTCCCAAAACCATTGGGTAATGGGCGGACTTAATGATGTCAAACTTTATCTTCTCTCGATGGTGGTCTATTGCGAGCTCAATTTCCTTGGTTTGAAGGGTTATGGGTCCTGAAGAGAGAGGTCTTCCATCAATTGCTTCTACAGGCTGCATGATATCTCGGGATTTGTATGGAATATGGTGTTTAAAGACCCAGTCTTGATCTATAAATATTCCCATAGCTCCACAGTCCACCAATGCCAGAATGGGGTAGGTTTCCTTCTTGGATGATGATAGAAAAGCCTGTAAAATCTCCAGATTGTTTTTTCCAGGAGAGTTCAAGGATGGAATAGATGTGGAGCAAACATCACTCTCCCGAAACTGTGCTCCATCTAGGATCGGGAGCTGCCGTTTCCTGAACGCTGAGGAGGAGCTATAGGACACTCTCTCACTAAATGTTTGTCCGAGGTGCAATACATGCATAAGCACGTATGGATCCTTCGCATTCTCTCTTGTGGGGAGATGGGTCCACGAAAGGCCCCTAGTTGCATGGATTTGGGTTCGTTACTAGGGACAGGAACAGGCTCGGACTTCGAGGAAGTCTCCATAGGGTTCTTCTGGAAGGGCAACTTGGTCTTCTTTTTCTCTGCATTTCTTTCCTGGATGTGAAAGTCAATCTGTAGAGCGAGATCCATAAGGGCTTGGAATTAACCTGGGCGAGCAACGGTGGCTAGTTCATCCTTGATGTCTTCATTTAGGCCTCCACGAAAAAGAGTGAAGCAGGCTTCTGAGGAGCAATCTGCTTCTTTAGCCATTTGCTTAAATCGTGTTACACATGTGAGCATGTCCTGAGAGCCCTGTTGGAAATCGAGTAGACGCTCCTGAGCGGTATAAACCTGTTCTGGGCGGTCAAACATGGTCTTAAGGGCTTGAATGAACCCATCATAATCATCCAGGAGGGCATCTCCGGCATTAACTAAAGGTGTGGCCCAGGTTAATGCATTCCCGGAAAGGTGTGAGATGATAAAGCCCACCTTAGCCCTGGGAGTAGAAAAATAATAAGGCTTAAAGGTAAAGTGGACCAGACAGGAATCAAGGAATCCACGAAGATCTTTTGCAGACCCATCGCATTTGTCAACAATGCCGCCCAATAGTACACTTTCCTTCGTGGCGGAGTCGCAGGATAAGACTAGTTGCTTTAATGCGGCATTTTCTGCCTTTAGGTTTTGTACTTCGGTCGTTAGTTCTTGCATGCCGTGCATAAGATCTTGAATGGCTGCCTCCATATCTGTATTGTCTTCAGTTAGGTGGCGTCTCAATCTGTCACAGGTTTCCCCTTTTCTCACCTGTTTTTGCTGCTTACCGGTATTTTTGGGAGGAGTATTCTTCTTTACGGTTCGGGTTTTATATAAGCCCGCTCGGCCATCGTCGGCTTCCAGCGTTCGTTCAGCTTCAGTGTCCGGGATCGAGGAAACGTCCAGGAAGTCCAGGGAACAAGAAGTGTACTCGGAGGCGGGTACACGGAGTCCGGAAGGATGACAGGAAAGGGGGCTTGAGAATATAGGAGAAGACGGAGGGACCGGGAACCAGGAATAAACAGAGTACCGCAAAAGTGAACTTACGGAGCACACGTCTTGCCACAGCAATCAGTAGCGTGGAGACGCGCTGGCCCGTGGGGGCGTGGCTACTTTATAGGACATGCTGCATCGGACGTAAAGGCTGGGAGGCAGCGTTTGGTGCTTAACGGCCATGTTGGAAGTAGCATGGAGTGTAAGCCTCGATGTGTCAAGGACCAGGAGGTCCAGAAGGGGCGTGTCCGACGGCTCATGACACCCTGTCCCAAGTTCATTATTAATTGTTTAAACCTGGTTCTGTTTCAGCAAAGTACTGACCATGGTAGGTGGCAAAATCGGAGTTTACAGACAATAGATGTTCCTTGACCTCTGCTCAGCTAAATTATAGGCCACCAACTCTGGGAAAGTTGCATTCACCCATTCACCCAGGACACAAGTCGAGCCGAGGATATACTCAGGTGGACGAAGCGACCCCCTGTGCCCCTCGACCGAGGGAACAAGTCGTGGATGCATTCGGGTGACGGAGCCCCTCTCCCCCGAACCGCCCCAACTCTGTAGAAATTGGTGTCACTCAAGGTTGAACATGGATGGAATCCCCATCCCTAGATTTTGAGGTGGGGCCTCAGTCCACCTTCGGTTAGCTAAGGAAGGAGTTGGTGTCCGATTTAAGTTTGACGCAAAACAAAAAAGAGTGATCACTGGAAGGTTTAGATTTAATCTTAACCTCTGGCTGTTTTGCTGTAGTCACCCTGAGTGGGGTGGGTATGCCCAGATGTGAGTCCCGTGCTTGCTGGCCCTAGAGACCCAAGATACTCCTCACTGATGAGGCTCAGCAAGGCCCAACATGTTTGGGGATACTTGTGGTCTCATACTGAAGGGTTGTGGCCGAGTAGTTCAGGCTGGGCTGCCCCTTTTGGGCTGGGACCATGCCCAATATGCCTATGGTCTTTCCCCGATGGTCTGGAAGGATGCCCAGAGCAATGCCAGAGGTTAAGATTAATTCCAAACCTCCCAGACATCACCTCTTTTGTTTTGGGATTTAAGTTGGTGCCTGTGGACAGAGCAAACCAGAAGAGCCTCGTGCCGGACTGCATTTACTTATCCGCCTCTCTCGGCTTGAGCCCCTTTTGCTGTCTACACAATGGCCTCGCAACTGGCTACCCAATATGTACCTGCATTCAAGGAACCAAAACCTAAAAACAATGATGAAGCTGTTAGAAGCTGTCTATTCGATATCCATTAAGATAGCTTGCTAGGCACATAAAACATATTTCTTCTGTTAAACTGCAGATTTAATCTCTTCATGCACATCAGCAAACTGCATACCTGTGTCAAAGCATGACCACATGTTCGGGCACTGACCAAGGTTCTTCCAGTGGGGGGTGTCTTTAAGACTTAATCACATCCTGTATTTATAAAGGGAAAATAACACTGCATGCACATTGCAGGAATTCCAAATTACGCGAGTTCAACCCTCACTTGGGATCTACAACACATTTCTTTAAATAAGTGTGACTGATCAAGGAGTGTTGTTAATAAGTGTGACTGATCAAGGAGTGATGTTGATAAGTGTGACTGATCAAGGGGTGATGTTGATAAGTGTGACTAATCAAGGAGTGATGTTAATAAGTGTGACTGATCAAGGGATGATGTTAATAAGTGTGACTGATCAAGGAGTGTTGTTAATAAGTGTGACTGATCAAGGAGTGATGTTGATAAGTGTGACTGATCAAGGGGTGATGTTGATAAGTGTGACTAATCAAGGAGTGATGTTAATAAGTGTGACTGATCAAGGGGTGATGTTAATAAGTGTGACTGATCAAGGAGTGATGTTGATAAGTGTGACTGATCAAGGAGTGATGTTAATAAGTGCGACTGATCAAGGGGTGATGTTAGTAAGTGTGACTGATCAAGGAGTGATGTTGATAAGTGTGACTGATCAAGGGGTGATGTTAATAAGTGTGACTGATCAAGGGGTGATGTTAGTAAGTGTGAGTGATCAAGGAGTGATGTTGATAAGTGTGACTGATCAAGGAGTGATGTTAGTAAGTGTGACTGATCTAGGGGTGATGTTAATACTTGAGAGTGATTAAGGAGTGATGTTTAGTGGGAAATGTGGACAGGAGTTTGTCAACATGAGTTGGGTTTTGAACTCCAGCAGCAGGGCCTCCTCGTCAGTTACTTTCCATGCATGTTATTGTATTGCTGTGTGGAAAAGAGAACACCTGCTCTACAGCCAATCAAGAGAATTTAGAGCAAGTGGCCAGATACCCAACCCTGCCCCCACTATTCACTAAACGCGTCTGGCAATGCCTCGCTGCTGTCACATCACATCTACTCGCGCCCTGGTGCCACGAGCTGCCTCAGCTGGTACCGCCCCTCGGCCTCTCTAAACAGGACAGTAAACTCGCAGCTGATCATCAGCTCCTGCTAAGGCAGGTGGGTGGGAAAATAATCATCTCACTGCCCGCCACCATCAAACAGTACTCATCCAATCCAGAAACACCTCAGCCTGGCACAAGGGCGTACACCATGGGCACAAGCCCAGTCTACTTTGGGAAAGGGCTGGGCAGCAGACCGTTTGGCGCCACCTCTCAGAAGTCTCCCCTGCCCACCCAAGCCTAGATGCCCATGTGGGGGGCATTCATGGGAACCCTCACTCTCATCGTCCGACCTAGATTGTCTTGCACCCCGGACCCTGTTAGCCTAGCTTTCGTGAGCCTGGTTCGCATCCTAAACTGTCTTCTTAATAGACCCTTCGTAGACGTGCATCGCTCCCCTCACAAACTCTCACTTTCTCCCATTCCCAATCCCTCCCGGCGTCTCACACTTTGTCAGGCCTCTCCAGTCCCCCATCACACACCCTCTCTTTATTTTCCAGGCGGTCTCCCTCCTTCATATGTCTGCCCCGTCTAATGCTTTCCAGCACTCAGCCCATTCGCTGCTTCTCTGCCTCTGTGTCACCGTCTTTCCCTCCTTCAATCTCTCGTTCTCTTTCTCTCTCTCTCTTTTCCTCCCTTCTGCCCCTCGCTCTTCCTTGCTTTAATGTTCCCCATTCCCTCACCCTTCTTCTCTCTGCCTCTCACACACTCTCCCACTCTACGTTCCTCTTTCCACCTTCTCTTTCTCTGCCTTCTGTAACCGGTCTCCTATCTTCTATTTTATCCTCGCCTCAAACATCATCTCCTCAACTACTTCCCTTCATTCTTCCTTCCTCTCACCCTCTCTTGTTCACTCACCTCTCCCATCGGCGCTACACTCCCTCTTCTCCCCTCCCCCTACTCCCTTTCTAGTTCCTTTTCTGTTGCCCTCTACTGACATCTCCCTATGTGTGTGTTTGTGGGCGCGTGCGTGTGTACCTTCTCCTCGGCGCCTCTTACTCCCCTCTCCAATCTCCATCCTCACCCCCCACCGCGGGTCAATACTATATTGACCAAGAGAATTAATCACGATGACACCGCAAACCCTGGTCTCAGCGAAATCTCCCTCCACTCGGGCTGCGGGCAGCCAGCTCAGTCATTCATGTATTCACAGACGGGAGAAGAGCCGGTCTCCGCGGCGGGTCTGTAAGCAGGCACAGATGGGGGCTACAGCTACACCAGGGGGTGGGGCTCCGAGATGAGGCATATGACAGTGGGGGGGGGGGCAGGATGGGCAAGAGACCGGATTGGGTGGAGGGGATGCAGTGCGCAATGAAACGGGGAGCCGCTAGGGAAAAGCAGAGAAGTAAGGGGGTAGGACATGGCAAAACGGGGAAGAGGCAGATTCATTTATTTATTTAATTTATAAAGCGCGCATACAACCCGTAGGCACTGAGGTGCTCTTACAAGTACCGAGTATTAGTCAGGCTTATTGTAATACAGGCATCGTTTCATACAAGCACATGGCGAAGAGCTATAACCAAGGGGCAGTTATCACAGAAAGCATACAGAATCTTTCATTACATAGGAGTGAAACCAGGTGGCAATTATCCTCAAGTGGTGGGACAAAGACGTTCCTGGGGATAGGTGTGCTGGGGGGGATTTAGGCGAATAGTTGCGTTTTTAGTGCTTTGCGGAAGATCCGGTAGGACTTCTCTGCCCTCAGGGAGGGAGGGAGGTTATTCGACAGCTTGGCAGCAAGGTACGGGAAGCTGGCACCTCCAGCTGTGCATCTTTTAACTTTGGGCACAATAAGTCTGTCTGTGTAAGGGGTTCTAGTAGGTCTGGAAGAGTGGGCTTTGGCAATTCTTTTGGCGAGGTAAGGTGGTGTTGTGTTAGACAGGCATTTGTGGGTGTTGGAGACGGTTTTGAAAATGATTCTCTCCTGGACGGGAAGCCAATGTGTGTGCATCTCTTCTGGCTCTTGAGATCACAGAAGGATGAGGGGGGCCAAGGGGGGGGCAAGGGATAGAAAATATGAATGAGGACAGGAAGCAAATGTGTGTGCATCTCTTCTGGCTCTTGAGATCACAGAAGGATGAGGGGGGGCCAAGGGGGGGGGCAAGGGAAAGAAAATATGAATGAGCTGGGTAGGGATGGAGAGTGAAGATTACAGAATGGGAGAAGAAAAAAATAAACTACATGTGGTGAGAGAAAGGGGTTAGGATGGGGAAACAGCAAGGAGTGGAAGAGAACATGGATGGACAGGGTGAGAATTAGGTCTGAAGAGGAACAACAGGAGGCAGAAGAGTGGACAAATGGACGGAATAGAATGAGAGAAAGAGAGACCGCAGGATCGATAGTGAAAATGAGATGGGGAAGAGGGAGAAGTGTGAACAAAATGAGAGGGGGCGTAAAGCGACGGAGAGGTAGATAGAGAGCAAGAGTGGGGCAGCCAGAAAGAGGCTGGTATACATATATATATATATATATATATATATATATATATATATATATATATATATATATATATATATATATATTACACGGCCCGCAGTAGCAGCCGTGTAGTTATGGTTAAGTTGCTAAACTCATAGGAAGAGCACTTTTTCGGCGGCTTATAACTTCGCTCCCCCTGGACAAATCCTCACCAAACTTTGCAAAAGAAGTATATGGCCGGCTCTAAATTTCTTCGCCAAGTTGGGCGAGGTTTCGTGTGGGAGGGGTTATAGGGGGATCCCAAAATGTTTTTTCCCCCAATAAAAATTTTGCGCACGGCTACAGGCCGAATGGCTGGACGGATTTTCACCAAATTTGCAGCCGGAAAGGGGGCTTGGGCCAGAAAGTGTGCTTTTGTGTGTTTGGTGGAAATCGGCTGGTAATTTATTTGCTAAACACTGAAATGTATAACCCAAAAAATGTGCGATATCTGGGTCCGCTCCTTGAACCCATTTCCCTGTTCCCTCCGCGGACCGATGTCTTATTGGCCGGCGGTATGCCGTGCTATCGGCGAACTCTGGATGCGGCCGGTGGTTGGATGGAGGGAGGCGTGCTGTGCGTGAACATTTTTGGGAGACGTCACCATGGTGTAGCAGAGGATAGTGGCTCGCCAAAAGGCATTGGAAAGAATGGTTTGCAGGATCGACTGGGTGAAAGAGGGGGAAGCAAAGATATTGGCAATGTTTTGTGCTGAAGGTGACATCTGCCGGTGGTTATGTTGATCTTGTGCGTTTGTGCTCTTTTGCAGCGGTGGGTTTGTGATGAAATATTAACATGCTTCTTTAACTTGGCTTGCTGTGGGTCTGGATAAGGCATACCCTTTTCACTGCATGGACATGCCATGTAGAAAGAGCCTAGGGCTTGGGCACCACCACCGCAATTTAATGCCTCCATGCATGGAAGAGCAGTGAGGCACTTAGCGGTTAGGTATGCAGCCAAGTCTGGTCACACCGTTGCTGCAAGGGAGGCCATAATGACATGGAGAAATGGAAGGATTGTTTGGCAGCACATTGTTGCGATATGGATCATTCCCGCAGCTAGTGACATACACTGGATTGGTGGTTAGGTGTACAGAGGACTATGATATGTTGGTCACTGTAGGCAAACTGTATAGGGGATGCAGAGTGAATTGGAGATAATATGAGGATATTTGCAGTCAGTGTACTATGTTTTGTTGTGCCTCTAAAGGCCCTACTGCCTTGTGTGCATGGCAATGGCCTTTGGCTGTAAAAGTGTGGGCACTGGTTGAAAGTAGGTGTGCAAATGTTGCTTTGGTTGGCTCCTTTAGTGTAGTTATACATATGTGTAGGCAGGAAACCACAGTGGGACATGTTAGCATGCATGCCTCTATTGCCTTCCAGTGGGTGTGCGGTAGGAGTAAGCAAATGGGTGCACGCGGCCTCTGCCTATGTACCGAAGATCTTCGGCCTTGGGCACAGGCTTGCATTACGCAGGGCAGTTAGACATTTACAATATGATGATATTTCAGTTGGAGTGCTATGTGCTGTGCTATTGATATGTGGATAGCACTCATATGTTCAAAGAGTAGCTTAGGTGTTGGGCACACTACCTGAAACGCATTGTAGGCATGTATGGGCGGACTGTAATAATGGTGTGTGAAATGCACACATACGTAGAAAGAGTGCATTGAGTCCAGGTAGACTGCATTCCCGCAGCTACTGACATACACTGATTGGTGGTTAGGTACACCGGGGACTATGATGTGTTGGTCACTGTAGGCAAACTGTATAGGGGATGGGGAGTCCCTTGGAGATAGTAGGAGGATACTTGCAGTCGGTGTACTATGTTGTGTTGTGCCTCTAAAGGGCCTACTGCCTTGTGTGCATGGCAATGGCCCTTGCTCGTGACAGTGAGGGCACTGGTTGAAAGTAGGTGTGCGAATGTTGCTTTGTTTGGTTACTTTAGTGTAGGTATACATACGTGTAGGCAGGAAAGCACCGTGAGAAATGTTACCATGCATGTCTCAATTGCCTTCCAGTGGGTGTTTAGTAGGAGTAGGCAATTGGGTGCAGGGGCGGAGGCCGTAGGCCTCTGCCCATGTACTGAAGAGCCTCAGCCTTCGGCACAGGCTTGCATTACGAATGGCAGTTAGAAATGGACAATTTCATGATATTAGCAGTTGGAGTGACATGTTGTGTTGTGCTTGCAAAACCCCTAATTACTTGTGTGCATGGCTGGGGCCCTTGGACCAAACAGGTTAGCCTCTGGTTGGAAGTAGTTTACAGATTGCTGCCTTGGGCTCTTGGACATAACAGGGTGGACACTGTTTGGAAGTAGGTTACAGAATGTTGCCTTGATTGCGTTCATTACTGTACCAATATGTACCTTTAGACAGGAAAGGTGAGTGGTCACATGTTTCAATGAATGGTTCCATTGCTTTGCAGTGGGTGTAGGGATGGAGTAGGTTGTTGGCAATGAAACGGCAACGACATGCTTCAATGTATAGGAGTACTGTGCTATTGATATCTGGACAAAGAGTAGCGTAGGTGTTGGGCACATTACCTGAAACACATTTTAGGCATGTATGGGAGGACTGTGATAATGGTGTGTGCTTAGCACACACACATAGAAAGAGTGCATTGAGCCCAGGTGGACTGCATTGGGGATGGGGAGTGAATTGGAGGTAATATGAGGGTATTTGTAGTTGATGTATGACAGTGTGTTGTGCCTGGAAAGGTGTACTGGATTGTATGCATGGCCAGGGCTATAGGATGTAACAGTATGGCCAGTGGTTGGAAGTAGGTTGGAGAATGTCGCGTTGTGTGACTTGGTTACAGTACCCACATGTACCGGTAGTCAGCAAACGTACGTGGCCACATGGTAGTATGCATGTATATATTGCATTTCAGTGGGTGTATTGAAGGAGTACGGTATTGGGTGCATGGCTGGAGGCCGTACGTCTCCGCCTATGTAACGAAGACTGTAGGGCTTGGCCAGAGCCTTGTTTTAGGGAGGGCAGTTAGACATTGGCACATGGAAGGAATTTGTATGCAGGTACTCACATGTACTTTATCAGTGGGTAGTTGTGGAGGCCAGTATCATTTTTTGGTGAGTGCAGGAAGACTCTATTGAGGATAGGGAGTGCATTGGAGACAATATGAGGATATTTGCAGTCGGAGTGCCATGTTGGCTTGTGCCTGAAAAATCCAGACTGGCTTGTGTGCACGGGTACGGCCCTTGGCCGTAACAGTGTAGGCACTGGTTGGAAGTAGATGTGAGAATATTGCTTTGTTTGAGTCTGTTGCTGTATCTATATGTACTTGTAGGCAGTAAAACACTGTGGGAAATGTTACCATGTATGACTTTATTGCGTTCCAGTGGGTGTGTAGTAGGACTAGGCAATTGGGTGTATGGGCGGAGGCCATAGGCCTCCACCTATGTACCCAAGAGCCTAGGGCTTGGGCACAGCTTTGCGTTGGGGAGGGCAGTGAGACATTGGTAGATGGATGGAATTTGTATGCAGGTACTCACAGATAGTTAATTGGTGGGCAGTTGTAGAGGCGAGTTTCATTTTTTGGTGAGTGCAGGCAGACTCCATTGGAGAAGGGGAGTGCTTTGGAGAGAATATGACGATATTTGCAGTTGTAGTGCATGACTGGGGCCCTTGGACATAAGACGGTGGGTACTGGTTCGAAGTAGGTATCAGAAAGTGGACTTCATTGGGTTCACTACGGAACCGACATGCACCTGTGGACAGAAAGGGTAAGTGCTGACATGTTTCCATGCATGGGTGTATTGCTTTGCAGTGGGTGTGGCAAAGGAGTAGACTCTTGCTAAGAAACCTCCACCGCAATGCTGCTATGTATGGGAGTCCTCTGATATTGGTGTGTGGATTGAAGACATATGTATAAAGAGTCCTTTCACTTTGCCTTATGTAATTTGTATAAGTTATTAAAAGCTTACCTTGTGTCATACAAAACACTTGTAAATATGTAAGTGTGGTAAGATCCGCGCCTTTGCAGAATCAATGTGGAGGGCATGGTGCAGGTCGTAAAGGGTCATTGGTGAGATAAGACACCATTTGCGTTAGGAGGGGTGTGGATGTGAAGTGAGCTTTCTTTCAGGGAGTGCATTAAGAAAGTGGGAAATGCAAGGATTGTTCTACTGCATAATGTTTGCGACATGGCGCATGTACGCAGATACTAACAAATAAAGCGTTGTGGGGTAGCTGCGCAGGCCACAACCTTCAGATGTCGAACGGGAAATCATATTATACCCTCTTGATCGTATATCTTGGCCTAAGCCCAGACGCTCTGCGAGAAAATCAGCGCTTCAAGGTTCTGACCTTAGATCGATTTAGCCACCATTTTACGTTCATCCGCCATTTTGATTCTTGCTCCAAAATCACCCTGTGTTCTAAGATGGTGTACAGTGTTCTTCTGTTAGTAACATGGCCATCTTGACCTCTGCATGCATGTTAATGCTTTAACTGCCTGCAGGCCAAATGTTAGGGTCATGTAATGAGACCTTGTCCTTCGTTGACCTGTGGATAGAGGATTACCTGTACCAACGATACTAATCCGTGAACCTATATTATGCACAATACTGTTCGAGCATTTGATGTGAACACTTATTTGACTATATTGTATGAGAATATGTACGAAGACTAATATAGAATCCAAAGACACACCGTTGCTATTGTAAAATATTGGAGAATGTATTAAGGATAATCCGTAAATGTATAGATGCATAAATTAGGAACAAACTTGGCATGAACCCCTATCCCAAGGAAATGGTTAACCTGCAAGTGGGCTGGACATCATATTACATATTGTATAAAAGACGCGACCATTCTGATGTGCAGTCCCACTCACTGCACACACCGAACAGGACTGGTATTCGCTGTGTTGTACTGAGGGCCTGATAGCTATCTATTGCTTTGTTCTTTGAAAACTGTTCAGTTGTAGAATAAAGATCTGTGTATCTTTTGAACCCGCGTTTGGTGTATTTCCTTTTGGGGTACTCAGCCTCGATATTCTCTTTTTGCTTTCACAGATGGCGCCCGAATAGGGACCCTCAAGATTTATGCCAGCTCGTTGAAGGTTGGCGCGGCTATCGGACCGGGATCGGACGGTGTAAAGGGGACCCCTTTCCTGAATGAGAAGCGACACCTCAGCAGCACTGCACGGCCCGATCCCTGGACGGTGAGCACGCGGTCCGAGTCAGCATCTTGACGAGGGTCCACATATCGAGGCGGGCAGATTTGCCGAAATCACCAAACACGTGGTAAACTTTATTAGAAAACTTTGAAATCTGATCGGACCTCCTTAGGATTTGATCAGGTGAGTCGTGACCCGATTCTTAAGTATCCTGATCATTGGTTTTGGTGCATTGTACTCGCGAGTTCAATTACTGACCAGGTAACACCAGTATTCTGATATGCCTGGGAAATTGTCTGCCTTCTTTAGGGCGTTATTCCGCAGTGACAGACAATCTTTGGAATTTGGCCGACCGGCACCAATGGAGGGGTCGCCTGCGTGTACTATGTACTGTAAGCACGGCATTAGAAGTATAGTATTTAATGATATTTGGCACAGACAAACTAGACATGCTTTCGAACTTCAGTGGCCAATCAATGGTAGTTTTGAAATCCCTCGTATTGAGTATTTAGAATCTACATTATTAAAGAAAAAGGCTAGACCTGCAGCATTTGATGTATTACAGAATTGGAAGAAAGAAGCTTTACAGCTGTTTAAGAGTAGAGAAAAGCTTGCGCGCCATCAAAAGACGAACGCCGAAAAAGCGTTGTTATATGACCAAAATAAACAGTCTGAGTCAGCTAGGAATATGGATAGGGCTTTCTCACTTGGTATCCAGAATATCTATCCTTCTAAAGACTTTCATGTTTCTGACAAACTTATTGATAAGTTGTTGAATGAATGAAGGCCTGGCGCCACTGTGTCACCTCTGTATGTTCCTCTTCCTGCTGTTATTCCTCCTCCTGCTCTTCCAGCTCCTCCTATCGTTCCTCTAGCTGCTCCTCTTCCTCCAGTTGTTGGTCCTCCTTTTGTCGCTGCTCCTCCACCTGCTCCTCCACCTTTACCTGTTGCACCAGTGATAGCACCTCCACTGAACTTGCCTACTCTCCCTCTTCCGAGTGTTTCTACACCGCTTGTAGTAGATAGGGGAGCGGGATCGAGGGTTGTCACTCGTAATACTGTGTCTCCTCAGAAAAAACGTGAGTTAATTGCGTGGGCTAAGCATTGCATGGAGAAGGGTGATCAAGCTAGTGTTTTTACCACACTTTCTAATACAGACAGTTTTCCTGAGAAAAACGTTTTTATTGAGGGATTAGGGATTCATTTATGTGTAATGTGGGACAGACTAAATGATATAGATCTTCCACAAGGATTGAGGGATCTAAATACTTTGGCGTTTTCTAGAGACACTGCAGAGAAGGTGCAAGAGCATATTGAGAGGGTACTTGAGTATAGAAGGGAGCTGGAAAGGCTACAGAATGAAGATGAAGATGGAGATAATTTGCGTACTATGTTCGTACAAAAACGGTTCCTTCCTTGTCGTAAATCGATATCTGAGGAAACGCGAATTTGCACGAAAGACGCGATTAGATGGATTTCAGACGCATCCATAACTCCCGTTGAAGTATATGACACGTATAGTCAGTATAGGCCAGAAATGCAGAGAAAAATGATACAGGTAATGGCAGAATGCCTACAGGATGAGTGTGTAAAAAGAAAGATTTGTTGTCCCGCAGAGTTATTGAGTATTTACAAGAGAGCATTTTCGTTCGACACTTCTTCGCCTGCTCTAGCGCTCGATTTGGCTCTGTTACTTAGTAAGCGTTCGGAGTTGCTTACTTCTCAGTTGCCTATGAGAGAGGTTCCTCCGACATTTGTCCCGAAAGTGGAGATTCCCGCTGATGTTGTAGCAGGTACAGTTGCTCGAGACATCCCTGCACACTATGTGTCCCAATTCGTTCACGTCCCGTTCTCAAGACAGGAAGTGAACACCATTAGACAATCTATTCCCGACATTAGGAAGAATCCGACAGGGTTCCACAAAGAAATAGAGTCTGTTTTGCAATCATCAGTATTCACCTTAAGTGATATTGGGCCTCATTACGACCCTGGCGGTAAGGGGTTAACGCCAGCGTTAGCTGCGCCGACCCCTTACCGCCAATTACGAGGTCCCCTAGCGCCATGGTGCTTTTAACACCTGCTTTTAGCGGGTGTTAAAATCCATGGCGCTAAGGGACCATGGAGTTAATTACGCCACCGTAATTTACGGTGGCGTAATTAACGCCTTCCCCACTCCCATTATGCCCTATGGGGCAAAAATGGGAATGGGGAAGGGTAAATGGGGATTGGGGACTTACCGCCCCGCCAAGGTCGGAATGGGGCGGTAAGTCCGCCAACCACCATGGCGTAAACGTAGTTTACGCCATGGTGGTAAAGTCACGGCCCAGGCGGTAACTTACCGCCTGGGTCGTAATGAGGCCCATTGACTTGTTATTTCCTGTGCTTCTGCCTGTTGACTTGTGGAAACAGATTAGAACTATAGACGATGTAGCAAGCCTAGGAGACACATGGACTAACATAATTAGACTTGATGGAGAAAGGCCAGCTGGCGAAAGACCGCCTCAGGTGATACTAACTTTACCTGACAGAATAGTTGCAAAATTGAAAACTATAATTCCCGAAAAAAGAATTATTTGGGACAAGTTTACTGCCTGTGTTCAAGGGAAGTTTGACGGTGCCATCGAGATCTTTAATCGGTTCGAACAGGTATTTTCGGATTTCAGTGGACAAGACTTAGGCACAGAGTCTGGGAAAAGATTATTCGTAGACACATTTGTGCGTGGATTGCTGCCTGACATCCAGTCACAAATTATGTCTTCTGAGAGCGCTTGGCAAGCACAGTCTCAATCAGAAGTACTGCACATGGCTCAGTACTATGAGAATCGTGTCAATAATGAAAAAGAAAGTGTTGAGAAGAGACTTAAAGACAAAAGTATAATTGCAGCAAATTGTTTGAGGCCCTAGAGGGGGTAATTCACAAATTAGAGGTCAGTATATTCCACAAGGTAATGCGCCCTTGGGTCCTGTAAACATTAACCAGTGTGCCTATTGTAGGCAAGAGGGTCATTGGCATGCACAATGCCCGATCCTCCGACAGAGGTCAAATAACACATTTTGGAATATGGGTAGATGATCCAGAGGCCGCACGGGTGTAGGGGGCCCTGGTAGAGGTCAGTTCTCGCAGGATTCACAGCAACCTTTTTCGCAGGACAATCAGGCATCAGGTGTGGATACTAGAAATATTTTTGATCATCCTTCTGCCGCTTACCTCTCTGAAGAACTTCCTCTTGATGACATTCTGTTTCGCTAGGATTGCCTGAAGCAGGGTTTGGAACCAACGCCTATTCCCGTTAAACAGAAAGGTCCCTATGTTGAAATGATAGTGGGAAATAGGAAACATCTATTCTTGATAGATACAGGGGCACAGAAGTGTTCCATTGATCATTCTTGGGTTCCAAACATTCCACTGTCAGGGCAAAACAATGTTTCTGTAGGGTTTTCTGGCACACCAGTTGTTTGTCCGGTTTCTTCACTGCTACCTATTTCTTTAGGTCCCTTTATGGACCATTGTCCATTCCTTTTGACTTCAAATTGTGGAGAGAATTTGCTGGGGTTGAATCTATTGAAGGAATTAAATGCGGTAATTCATTTTTCTCTGATGGAGTGCGTTTGACGATTTCACCACAGCAACTTTCTGTCTCTCAATTCTTGTCCAGACCTTTGCCCCCGGAATTTAGTGATGTTCTGGAGTGTTTGTGGGCAATTGACGGTATGATGTCGGTGTTTTGCAAACTGAGCCTGTTAAAATTTTCTTGAAACATGGAGTAAAGCTGCCACGTATTCCACAGTATAAGATTTCAGTCGATGGTGAGCAAGCTTTGAAATGCATCGTCTCCTATTTTGTGCATTGAGGGGTGATTGAGGAAATTGCAGGTACTTTGTGCAATAGTCTGATTTTGCCTGTGTACAAAAAGGCGATAATGCAATTCCTTTTCGTTTTATAATTGATCTGCATGCCATCAATAAGATCGTTGCCCCACAATTTCCAATTGTGCCTGATGTGATGATGATATTAACCATGATCCCGGCTTCAGCTTCTTACTTTAGTGTTGTGGATCTAAAGAATGCTTTCTTTATTATTCCTATATACAAGGACAGTAGATACTTGTTCGCGTTCACCTTAGGGGGACGTTCGTTTACCTTCACCCGTGCACCGCAAGGTTACACGGAAAGTCCTAGCATTTACAGTAGGGCTTTGAAAGTGCAGCTCGACACCCTTGAGTTGCCCTCTTCTTGTACACTGCTTCAATATGTTGATGACTTGCTTTTAGCTGCTGACTCAGAGAGCGCTTGTAAGGAGGGCACTGTGTTGTTACTTATTCATCTGGCTAAACATGGACATAAAGCTTCGCTTAAGAAATTTCAATATTGTTGTCAGGAGGTCGCCTATTTAGGCTATCTCCGGTCAAAGGAGGGAAGAAGGTTGACGCCTGAACGGATAAAACTAATTTCTAGCATGTCTGTCCCAAATACACAGAAGGAAGTTAGAGCCTTGATGGGAATTTCTTCTTACTGTAGGCAGCGGATCCCCAACTTTTCACTAGTGATTAAGCCGATGTTGGCTCTGAAGAAGAAGGGCATTTCTTCGCCATTGCCGTGGAACATGGAGCACCAGCATGCATTTGATTTGCTCAAGACTGCATTGTGCTCGGCACCGGTTTTGGGCACGTCAAATTATGAAAGGCTTTTCTGTTGTTTGTGCATGAATGTGATGGATGTGCTTTGACTGTATTAACACAAGAACATGGAGGGAAGAATAGGCTTTGTGGTTACTTTTCTTCCGCCCTTGATCCTGTAGCATGTGCTTTGCCAAGAGTTTTGCGAGCTGTCTCTGCTGCTGCTGCTGTGTCTGTAAAACAGAGTGAGGGAATGGTCCTATGCCATGCTTTAACCCTGATGGTACCTCACTCTGTGGATGTTCTACTGAACAGAACTCAAACGCAACACCTCACTTCTGCACGGTTGATGAGATATGAATTGATTTTGTTTTCACCACACATACAAATTAAGAGGTGTTTTGTTCTTAATCCGGCTGAACTCTTACCTTTCCTGCAAGGTACTGCTTGCAGTGATGAAGAGTCACATGATTGCCTTTACACGACCGAACAAGAGACAAAGGGTAGAATTGATCTGAAAGATACTCCTTCGAACAATCCATAAGCGGAGCTGTTTTGCGATGGCTCCTGTTTCAAACTTCCGGATGGTACATCCACAGCTGCTTATGCAATCACTACATTGAGCACGGTCGTGGAAACCAAGAGAATCACGCATAACTCTGTGCAGGCCGCAGACATTATAGCATTGACCCGAGCTTGTGAACTTTCCGAAGGGCTTACTGTGAATATATACTCTGACAGCCAGTATGCCTTTGGAGTAGGTAACAACTTTGGGAGACTTTGGTCAGAAAGAGGGTTCTTGACTTAACATGGTACAAAAATACAGCATGGCTCCTTGATAGTACGGCTACTCTCAGCGCTTGCACTCCCTACTCAGCTAGCTATCGTAAAATGCGCAGCGCATAAGAAGATTGTAGATGATGTAGGAAAAGGGAACGCTTTTGCTGATCAGATAGCTAAACAGACTGCCACTGATCTCTCTTCAGACATATATACTTCAAGAGAAGCCACAAATGCCTGTACTATGGATGAGGGTATTGATTCCGTAAAGGATATCCAAGCCGACACCACGTTAGAAGAGTCTAAGAAATGGGCTGAGGGCTTGGGGAAACTTGAAGACGATGGGTGTTGGGTGGACAGAGTTGAAGGGAAGTGGCTACTTCCCGATGCGTACATTATGAAGATGGTTGTTATGGTTCATGGTCCCACACACATATGTGCTCCTAAAATCACTAAACTGTTGGAAAAAGTATGGGTAAATGATAGAATCTCTAAAGTAGCTGAACACTTTGTTCAGGAATGTATGATTTGTTTGCAGCACAATGTGGGAAAGGGCACAGCAACTCCTAGGGGTAGTTTTGGTCCACCTTCTGTCCCCTTCGAGGTTATCCACTTTGATTTTATTGAGATGAAACAGTGTAATAATCTAAAGTACGTGTTAGTCGTCATCTGTGCTTTTAGCAAATGGGTCGAGGCTTTTCCTGTTAAAGACGCTACAGCCATGACTACTGCAAAGACTATGTTAAAGGAATTGTTACGTTAACCTGGTATCCACATGGACGCCACCCAGCTGGGTTACTCGCTGGTATGCTTCTCAGCTTTGCCCTGATGTGGTCTGCGGGGAAGGTTCTGCCTGAAAATACAGGAGGACTGTGTTCAAGACTGACCGACTGGTAGTAAGTATCCTCCCTCCACCCCTGTATGCTATCAGTCCCTCTGGCGCCCTCTCTTCACCTTGTGGGAGAATTAGGTGTGCTTTCCGTCCTGCCTTTTTGCAGCGGCGCGTTGTCTTTCATGGGCGAGTGCCGTCCAGTTACTTCACTGACGCCGGCCCGTTTGATATTGTTCAGGTAGGTCTTATTGCTGTTCTTTAGTTTTGTTGCTATGCTGCAGGCCTTTCTTTGTTTCAAATGTCTCTTTTTTCTCCCTTAGGTATGCAGAGCTTCAGCGGGGAAAACTGGCTTGGTTGAGCCCCGCTGGTAAATGATGGCGCATTAAGAGCGCTATGATGCGGTAAGTAAGCGCTATGCACAGCGCTGAAAAGTCTTGCCTTTGCTAACCTGTGTTTTCCTTCCTTGTAGGTCGCGGTGTTCTTCAGCGCGAGTGGAATGTCCGGAGTGGTGCCAGCCGAGAGGCGACCAGCCAGGTAAGCCTTTTGAGCAGTTCGTAATTTGTAAATGTCTCTACAGCTTTTTTTAATGTTGCCTCTATCTTCCTCTTTCAGGTCATTCTGTCCGGGAGGCATGCAGATTCGAGGAAGCTGTTCTCAGTAGCTGCGAGTGTTTAAAGATGAAGACTGCAGGTAAGATGCTGCTGCTAATAATGTTCCTTTTGTCTCCTTGCAGGTTCTGCTTCTCCGAGGTTTGAGGGAATAGCTAGACACGGTGAGCGTCACGTTGCAAGCTGCAAAGTAGCACGAAGCATGTTCTGCAGTCAGGGTGTGGTTTATATAGCCCAGGTAAAGTAGTACCAGGGAAAGTAGTTCCAGGCCTGCCACACCCAAAACACTAGACCGCATAGCTTGGTTCTTAGGAACCAAGCTATGTGGATGCCTCCATGTTGGCTGACAATACAATAAAGTAGTTCCCAAGCACATTGTTGTTCATGGTGTATGAGCCTGGCGCCATAGGCGCCAGGACTGGCCCCATGAGGGCTTTTGAAGAGGATGCCAGGCTCTAGAGGCCCAAGTCCTGACTCCACCTGGCCAATGGGTTTGCCTGAGGAGGTTTTGGGCGAGGGTCATGACAGCACTCCCCCCTTAGGCCCCTCCAATGGTGTTCCTTCTGTCTGGCCCAGGTTTGGTTGGGAAGTTCCGATGGAATTTCCTGATTAGACGTGGTGCGTGGATATTCTCACTGGGCTCCCCGGATCTATCTTGTGGTCCAAATCCTTTCCAATCGACGAGATAATATAGCTTGGTCCTAGAGTATTTAGAGTCCATAAGGGAGGTCTGGACGAGGATGTTGCAGGATTGGAGAGGAGGTAAACCTTCGTTTAAGTTCCTGAAAGGCTTCTTCTGCTTCTTCGGTCCAAGCAAACCTTTTATTGTTTTTTTCGTAATAGTACTGTGATTGGGTGCACAACCTGAGAGAAGTCTGGGATGAACCGGCGGTAGAAGTTCGCAAAGCCCAGCATGCTTTGTACCCCTTTCAGAGACGTCGGTGAAGGCCATTTCAGAATGGCATCTACCTTGTGCACTTCCATTCTGATGCCTCCTGGAGTAAGGATAAAACCAAGAAATTCTACTTCGGTGACATGAAAAAAGCATTTTTCAAGCTGTGCAAACAAGCGATGTTGACGGAGCTTGGTGAGGACTGAACAAACGTGCCTGACATGATCTTGTTCCAAGGCTGAGTATACTAAGATGTCGTCTATGTACAGTAAGGCGCACACATCAATTAACTCCCTTAAGACGTCATTCATGAAATATTGGAATGCCGCAGGAGCGTTGCATAACCCCAAGGGCATGACTTGATATTCAAACAAGCCGTACTTAGTACAGAAGGGGGTTTTCCATTCATATCCTTTTCTGACTCGGACCAGGTGGTACGCTCCTCGAAGGTCCAATTTGGTATAAATCTGGGCATCTTTAACTTGGTCTAGCATCTCAGGGATAAGTGGCAAGGGGTAGCGGTTCTTCACGGTGATCTGGGTCAATGCGCGGTAGTCAATACAGGTTCTCAATTCTCCTTCCTTTTTCGGTACGAAGAACAAAGGACTGGCTGCGGGGGACTTCGAAGGACGGATAAATCCGTTTGCAAGGTACTGGTCTAAATAGGATTTCAAATTTTTTGGTTCTGTGAGAGCGTAGATCCTGCTGCAAGGGATTTGTGCACCAGGAACAAGGTCGATCTGACAGTCATAGGGCCTGTTCGGCGGCAATGTATTGGCTTGGTCCTTTAAGAAAACATCCTGGAAATCATGGTATTCACTTGGCAAGGTATTAATTGCACCCTGGGTTGATACTGTCGCTCCGGGAGTCATGGGGATACAGACGCCGGGTTTCTCCTCTTGGTAATAGCAGGCAGGGGAGCAGTCACCGGGGAAGGTTAATTTTTGTGCCAGCCAGTCTAACAAAGGGTTGTGAGCAACCAACCATGGCATCCCTAGTATTAGCCTGAACTGAGGTGCATTGATGAGATCGAATGAAATAGACTCCCGATGTCCGTCCTGACACAGCAAGGTTACCCTGGCTGTGCACTGGGTTACTGGTCCGGAAGCGATTTCTGTCCCATCCACGGTGGTTACCTTGTCCATAGTTGGCTTAGAACACAAAGGAAGCCCCATCTCTGCTGCCAGTTCTTGATCAATATAATTTCCAACTGCTCCGCTATCGATGTATGCTTCAACGGCATGCATTCTTGACGACTGTTGGTGGTTAATTAAGATCACTGGTATTGCAAAGTGCGAGGTCAGCAACTCTTTCTTCTCACTCGACAAACTGACCTCTACGTTTGTCGAGCTTGGTAGTTTCCCGATTCCTTGGCTTCATTCTTCTCTGTGGCCCGACTGTTCTTCTTGGGGGTTTTACTGGACAGTCCTTCAGGAAATGTCCTGGTTTCCCACAATACAAACAAAGCTGTTGTTGTCTTCTTTTGTCCCGCTCTTTTTTTGTTAATGGAGGCCGTATCCGTCCAATCTGCATGGGTTCTACAGCATTTTCAGGTACACGGGGTGTGTTTTCCCTTGGTTGAACATACACGGTCCGAGGGTCCGTCTTAGACCGGTCTGCCTCTCGGTCCTGCAACCGGTGGTCTAGCTGCACGACCAGATTTATGAATTCTGCACAGTCTCTGGGTGGATCAACCATCTGGGCTATGACGTCCTTTAATTCGCCTCGTAAGCCTCGATGGAATAACGTGGTTCTTTTGTTTTCTGGCCACCTAGCTTCGGCAATCAGTCTGTTGAAGGTAGCAATGTACGTTAACAAGTCCTGATTCCCCTGTCGGAGGGACAAGAGTTCATTGTCTACTGCTTGTTCCTGGGTATGGCGAGCAATCAGTTTTTCCATTTCTCTCTGGAACCCCCCAAAGTCATGTAATAGAGGATCGTCATGGGTTACCAATGGCACCGACCAATCTGCTGCACTACCACCCAGGTATGATAAAACAAAAGCTACCCGAGCTTGGTCGTTTGGAAATGCTCCAGGCCTACAAAGAAAATGAAGGCGGCACTGATTGATGAATGCCGCATACTTCCGTGGGTCGCCTGAGAACCTTTCTGGTTTTGCCAGGGGCACTGTTCCAGGTAACATGATCTGTACCGGAGTGGATGGTATGGCAGGGTTTTGCATTGTTGGATTGCTTCCAGGTAGAGGCGTCTGTCCTGCCTGTGATTGCAAGTATTGCCTGCTAATCTCTTCAGTGCGTTCTTTGGTCACTATTAGGTCTCTCCGGAGGGCATTAGTCTCTTGTCGGCAGAATGAACCTCAGCACGAAGCTCTCCTCTCCAATTGGTCAATTTCTGATGTCTCCATGGCACCCAGGTAGATTTGTTATGGTAGGCGTTCGTGTTCTGTTATGCTCACCTGGTATCCACAGGGACGCCACCCAGCTGGGTTACTCGCTGGTATGCTTCTCAGCTTTGCCCTGATGTGGTCTGCGGGGAAGGTTCTGCCTGAAAATACAGGAGGACTGTGTTGAAGACTGACCGACTGGGGTAAGTATCCTCCCTCCACCCCTGTATGCTTTCAGTCCCTCTGGCGCCCTCTCTTCACCTTGTGGTAGAATTGGGCTTGCTCTCCATCCTGCCTTCTTTGCACGGGCGCGTTGTCTTTCATGGGCGAGTGCGGTCCAGTTACTTCACTGACACCAGCCCGTTTGATATTGTTCAGGTAGGTCTTATTGCTGTTCTTTAGTTTTGTTGCTATCCTGCATGCCTTTCTTTGTTTCAAATGTCTCTTTTTTCTCCCTTAGGTATGCAGAGCTTCAGCACGGCAAACTGGCTTGGTTGAGCCCCGCTGGTAAATGATGGTGCATTAAGAGTGCTATGATGCGGTAAGTAAGCGCTATGCGCAGCACTGCGAAGTCTTGCCTTTGCTAACCTGTGTTTTCCTTCCTTGTACGTCGCGGTGTTCTTCAGCGCGAGTGGAATGTCCGGAGTGGTGCCAGCCGAGAGGCGACCAGCCAGGTAAGCCTTTTGAGCAGTTCGTAATTTGTAAATGTCTCTACAGCTTTCTTTAATGTTGCCTCTATCTTCCTCTTTCAGGTCATTCTGTCCGGGAAGCGTGCAGATTCGAGGAAGCTGTTCTCAGTAGCTGCGAGTGTTTATAGATGAAGACTGCAGGTAAGATGCTGCTGCTAATAATGTTTATTTTGTCTCCTTGCAGGTTCTGCTTCTCCGAGGTTCGAGGGAATAGCTAGACACGGTGAGCGTCACGTTGCAAGCTGCAAAGTAACACAAAGCATGTTCTGCAGTCAGGGTGTGGTTTATATAGCCCAGGTAAAGTAGTACCAGGGAAGGTAGTTCCAGGCCTGCCACTCACAAAACACTAGACCGCATAGCTTGGTTCTTAGGAACCAAGCTATGTGGATGCCTCCATGTTGGCTGACAATACAATAAGGTAGTTCCCAAGCACATTGTTGTTCATGGTGGACTGGCCACATGAGGGCTTTTGAAGAGGATGCCAGGCTCTAGAGGCCTGAGTCCTGACTCCACCTGGCCAATGGGTTTGCCAGAGGGGGTTTTGGGCGAGGGTCGTGACAGGAATACTTCCCGAGATTCGGGCTACCAAGAGTCATCTGGTCGGACAATGGTCCATACTTTATTGCTGCTGTAATTCTGCAGATATGTGCGGGATTGCAGATCGATAAACAGTTCCATTTGGCTAGACACGCTCAGAGTGCTGGATTAGTGGAAAGACACAACGGCATCATCAAAAACAAGCTCGCCAAAATGTGTGCCGGCACCAAACTAAAATGGCCGGACGCCTTACCGATCGTGTTGTTATCGATGCGTACAACCCCTCAAACTAAGACTGGGCTCTCTCCCTTTGAGGTGGTTATGGGGAGGCCTGCTAATATCTGGAACATTCGGAAATGTTGTTCTTTGCGAAATGTTGAAAATGTACTTCTTTCAGGTTACTGTAGCCAGTTGACTAAAAACTTGTATTTGATTTATCACCAGGTGCGAGAGGCTTTACCTGTACGATATGAGGGCCCCGGTCACAGCATACGGCCTGGGGATTGGATCCTTGTTAAAGCCTTTGAGCGATCCTCTTGCCTCGCACCTAATTGGCGGGGCCCCTTCCAAGTCCAGCTGGTCACACAAACTGCAGTGCGGGGAGCGGGCCGGAAAAATTGGATCCACGCGACGCACACCCAGTGCCATACGATACAGAAGAAGCAGAACCCCTTACCAGTACTGCAACCAATGATCCCGAAGCAGTAAACAGCATTGAGAGTGCATCAGAGATTCTCCCTGAGCCCGTGGGGCCTGGGGAAACAGCCATTTTGCCTCCACACTCTCCAACAGTTTTGTTTCCGGAAACTGTTCCGGATCTTGCCTCTAATTCTACTTCTGATTTGTCGCTTCCAGCGGGAAATGACGACTCATTGTTCACGGATCAATCAGTACCAGGGATCACAAGGTACGATATGCGTCCAAGAAAATAGAGTTACGGCACGGTTCAGCTGTGCGTTCAGAGAAGAAAAGGTCATCAAGGGTTTGCCTTTTTTGCCCGATTAATTTTTTGAAAAGGGGATTCTGTTGGCTAGGGTTTGTGGAAGGTCTAAGAAGACGCTCGGCCTGGAGGTTGCCAGCTAAAAATATTGGTGCGTTTGTTTGAAGACTACAATGCCTGCAACTGCTCCCGCTCGTATGGAAAAGCGAAAAGACTGTGTGACCAGCTACGGAAATGAACATTTAACTGTTACGAGGGCCCCAAAAATGTACTGCGTCTTGTGATAATGTTAATTGGTTTTATAACAGTTATTGTTTTAGGCTTCTGGTATCTAGAAGAAGTACATCCGCTTGAGAATTTGTTGCTGACTGAAAATGTACCTACTGTTTCTACTCCTTTCGTGCATCTGCACACTCTATCTCCTAGAGACACTCAGCACAGACAGAGATATCATAATAATACACTATTACTCATCATGAATGCTACACATGCCATCGTCAACAAATCTAATTGTTGGGTCTGTTCACATTTACCGCAACATGGGGATAAGGGGCTAGATTGGTATATACATCCTCTATCTTTGACAACTGCATGCTATGCTTCTCTTAGAGCACTATTCTTTGGTCGTTGGAACAATAGCATCTCAGGGAACTTTGATGGGACTAATTTGAATCAGTTTGAAAAACGTGTTCTGACTCCCTTGGGATGCTCGCTCTTTGCAAATAGGAGTAAGCCTAATGTTGCTTCAATTAGACCTTCTGATAAACTGTCCCGTCCTTTTCAATCTTTGATCTCCTTCAAGATCGCTCCTAACGACCATTAAGGATGCCACACCTCCTTCTTACACTGTTAACCATAGCCCGATTCAGTTTCTTTCTGCATACAGAGGAATGGTACTCAGTCAATGGGTGATTTTAAAGGTTGCGCCAATGTTGCGAATTTGACTGGGGAGGACAGAGCTTTGTATGTAGACGAACCTATCTACTTTGTTTGCGGTAATGTAGCATTTCCACGGTTACCCAGGGATTGTCAGGGAACTTGTTATTTAGGGATCCTGTTAACCGGGGTATTCATAGCCAGTACCGTAGAAGTTTCAAAGGCTCGTCCATGGCGGAACGAGAATGGTGACACTTCAGCACAAGTTCTGGGAGATGCAGCAAAATCCTTTGTGCCATTTTGGGGACAAATAATGAACTCGAGGATATCAGGAGACTAGCGAGAGTACTGGAGAGAACCATCAACCGGACCTATGACATACTCTATAATATGACTTTAGAACAGAAAGCAATAAGGTTAGTAGCACTTCAGAACTGGATGGCATTAGATGTCATCCTGGCTGAACATGGTGGGGTATGTAAATTAGTGGGGTCCGCTTGCTGTGTTTTCGTGCCAGATTCCTCCCCAACTATCTTCAAGGCAATACAGAATCTGCATGTCTTAAATTCAGAAGTGCATGTTCCCAAGGGAAACTGGGATCTTAGCGCTTGGTTCTGGGACTTCTTGTGATCTTGGGGTTGGAAGCTACTTTCGGTCTTGCTGATCATTTTAGGAATTCTGCTGTTTCTTTGTTGTTGTACACAATGTCTTCCTGGTATATGTTCGATGCTAGGGGGATGTTGCGCACAGGCGATGGGTACATTAGGACGCAAGGTATATGCCCCAGACAAGAACTCCAATGAATATATGTTGAAAGAAATCTTAGTAACTGATCTTATGGCAATTGATATCTCTGATAGTGATTCAAGGTGTATGGACATTGAGACGTTCGTAGAGTGACTAGAAGTAGTTCAGCACTTGGTTTAGGCCAAAAGGAAGGTTTGTCGAACGGGAAATCATATTATACCCTCTTGATCGTATATGTTGGCCTAAGCCCAGTCGCTCTGTGAGAAAATCTGCGCTTCAAGGTTCTGACCTTAGAACGATTTAGCCACCATTTTAGGTTCATCCGCCATTTTGATTCTTGCTCCAACGTCACCCTGTGTTCTAAGATGGTGGACAGTGTTCTTCTGTTAGTAACATGGCCGTCTTGACCTCTGCATGCATGTTAATGCTTAAACTGCCCGCAGGCCAAATGTTAGGGTCATGTAATGAGACCTTGTCCTTCGTTGACCTGTGCATAGAGGATTACCTGTACCAACAATACTAATCCGTGAACCTATATTATGCACAATACTGTTCGAGCATTTGATGTGAACACTTATTTGACTATATTGTATGAGAATATGTACGAAGACTTAATATAGAATCCAAAGACACACCGTTGCTATTGTAAACTATTGGAGAAATTATTAAGGACAATCCGTAAATGTATAGATGCATAAATTAGGAACAAACTCGGCATGAACTCCTAGCCCAAGTAAATGGTTAACCTGCAAGTGGGCTGGACATCAGATTACATATTGTATAAAAGACGCGACCATTCTGATGTACAGTCCCACTCACTGCACACACCGAACAGGGCTGGTATTCGCTGTGTTGTACTGAGGGCCTGAAAGCTATCTGTTGCTTTGTTCTTTGAAAACTGTTCAGTTGTAGAATAAAGATCTGTGTATCTTTTGAACCCGCGTTTGGTGTATTTCCTTTTGGGGTACTCAGCCTCGATATGCTCTTTTTGCTTTCACACAGAGGCTATTGGGGGTGGGGAGTGTATTGCAGATGGTATAGGGATTGTTGTAATCGGTGTACCATGTTGTGTTGGTAGTGGGAAGCGCATACTGCCGTGTATGGATGGATATGGGTGTTTGACGTAATAATGTGGATATTGTTTGGAAGTAGGGTTAAGAATGTTCCTGTCCTTGGGTTAGTTCTTACACTGATATGTAAATCCAGCATACACTGCTGGAAATAAGTATGTCTCCTGTGGGTGCTCACTGTCGCAGCATGGTTTTAGAGGAAATTTTGCAGTTGGCATACCAGTAGAGGTGGCGTGAAGTGACAGCACGTGAATATGGTGACCGTTATTGGCCTTGTTGCCATTCACTTACTGAGATGACACAATTCATGTACAGTATGGTACACCTCTTATAATACCCTGTACTTTAAGAGCGAAGGAAGGCAGCCTGAGACATGACACAACCTAATAAGTATTATACATGAAAACTATGGTGAATGTACAGTCCAACATAAATACATTTGCAGCCGGCAACATAATGAACGCCGTTAAGTGGAGCTATATACAGGATGGCAGGCCATCTTACTGTTACCTTGTTTGGCGTACTTGTTCAGATGGCAAAAGGAAGCGGGTGGAGCTTTAAGTGTGTGGAATTGCAATGTGTGCATCGCTTCCGTTAGATATTCCTGTGTGCCGGCTACACCATTGCAGTAGTCACTGGCGTTAGTGAATTCACTTGTGGAAAGTCGTTCGTCATGGTGGGCACTCCAGGTATTTATTTTATGTGCGTGCCAAGCGTAGTGCACTCTGTCATGTGAGTACCTAGCTCTGGAAAGGAACAAACAACATAAACAAAAGGAAAAGCGGACATGCGCAAACAGAGTTTACGGTTCCAGATCATTCCAAGCTTTACTAACAATACGGTTAGTGGTTGGAAGTGCTTTATTTGGCCACAGAAAGTGAACGCAGTTGGTGGAATCACAGCTGTTTTATTTCGCAAACGAAATCCAATGACCAATGCCATCTGTGCAATTCTGTTCTTCTGTTCTCGTGTAGCACAGTGGGAAAAGGAGTACGTAGTGCTGATTGGTGGCCCGTGTGGAAGAATACATATTTTTGAAAGGTAGCGAAGGTAGCATCTGGTGCCTCTGGGATGGCTTATAGAATAAAGGTTAGCAGGTTGGTTCGTATAGCAGGAACCGCAAGTGGACATAGCGGTCGGCCCAGATAATAACGATGGAAAAGACATTGCTTATTGGTAATCTTCCAATGGTTGGTCCAGCAGCCGTCAATTGTAATGTGGAAGGGGTGGCACGCGCAATAGGGTGCCAGATATCTGAGTAGAAAGAGGAATAAGAGTAGATGTAAGTAGCGGGTAGTAGTTGCAACGTAGAGGACAAAACTTTGCGGGAAGGATAATGTAGTAATAGCTTCATGCCTGATGAACCATGAAGTGTGTGTAAATGTGCAGCTCCGTATCTGAACCCACTGCCTTGGTGTCTGGTTTGTAGGTAATACTGTGATTGTAGAGCTGTACACAAGAAAATGTCTTGAAACCGTTGGGAGTAGATGATGTTTTCATGTGTTGCTTTTTTACAAAACTTGACAGTGGCAGCGAGTGCAGGTGAACCCACGGCACAAGGTGTCTGTGTGTCTACAAAGAAAGTAATACAATAAGAAACGTAATGGGGGTCACCTCGGATTGCTGGAGAATGGAGGAGCTGCTTTGGTAAGAAGCGCGTCAATGAAATGTGAACTGTACATGTTTGTGTGACGGTTGAGCGCTGCATGCACCTCTGTCTGTTATAACGTATAGTACACTGAGGGTGCGTAGACGCAGTAATTGTGTGAAAGGGCATAGAAAGGGGAGAACAGGGAATGTGGCAGAGTACGAGTGCGCAGAAGGTGAGGTGCTTTAGTGTAAGACTTACGTTCTATGTTTGTCGTGCCTTGTATGTCTGCATTTGGAGGGGGGAAGAATGGCAGCAAAAGAAAGTGCAATGATAGTTGCAATTTACTGGGAATGGTGGAGATATGGCAGTGTAACAGCGTTTTTTAACTGCCGTCACAAAAATCTGTGCAATGTACGGAGAGAAAGTGAGTGGTAGAGGATGTTTTTTAATATGCATACTGAGGAGCACATTAATAACTGTTAATGGTAATACACATGTGATGTAAAGGTGTACTTACATAATTTCGGCAACCTCCATGCTTCTATTGGAGGGCGTATATACAGGATGGCAGACCATCTGACTGTTACCTTTGTTTGTCGTACTTGTTCAGATGGCAGAAGGAAGCGGGTGGAGCTTTAAGTGTGTGGAATTGCAATGTGTGCATCGCTTCCGTTAGATATTCCTGTGTGCCGGCTACACCATCGCAGTAGTCACTGGCGTTAGTGACTTCACTTGTGGAAAGTCGTTCGTCATGGTGGGCACTCCAGGTATTTATTTTATGTGCGTGCCAAGCGTAGTGCACTCTGTCATGTGAGTACCTAGCTCTGGAAAGGAACAAACAACATAAACAAAAGGAAAAGCGGACATGCGCAAACAGAGTTTACGGTTCCAGATCATTCCAAGCTTTACTAACAATACGGTGAGTGGTTGGAAGTGCTTTATTTGGCCACAGAAAGTGAACGCAGTTGGTGGAATCACAGCTGTTTTATTTCGCAAACGAAATCCAGTGACCAATGCCGTCTGTGCAATTCTGTTCTTCTGTTCTCGTGTAGCACAGTGGGAAAAGGAGTACGTAGTGCTGATTGGTGGCCCGTGTGGAAGAATACATATTTTTGAAAGGTAGCGAAGGTAGCATCTGGTGCCTCTGGGACGGCTCATAGAATAAAGGTTAGCAGGTTGGTTCGTATAGCAGGAACCGCAAGTGGACATAGCGGTCGGCCCAGATAATAACGATGGAAAAGACATTGCTTATTGGTAATCTTCCAATGGTTGGCCCAGCAGCCGTCAATTGTAATGTGGAAGGGGTGGCACACGCAGTAGGGTGCCAGATATCTGAGGAGAAAGAGGAATAAGAGTAGATGTAAGTAGCGGGTAGTAGTTGCAACGTAGAGAACAAAACTTTGCGGGAAGGATAATGTAGTAATAGCTGCATGTCTGATGAACCATGAAGTGTGTGTAAATGCGAAGCACCGTATCTGAACGCACTGCCTTGGTGTCTGGTTTGTAGGTAATACTGTGATTGTAGAGCTGTACACAAGAAAATGTCTTGAAACCGTTGGTAGTAGATGATGTTTTCATGTGTTGCTTTTTTTAAAAACTTGACAGTGGCAGCGAGTGTAGGTGAACCCACGGCACAAGGTGTCTGTGTGTCTACAAAGAAAGTAATACAATAAGAAACGTAAGGGGGGGTCACCTCGGATTGCTGGAGAATGGAGGAGCTGCTTTGGTAAGAAGCGCGTCAATGAAATGTGAGCTGTACATGTTTGTGTGCCGGTTGAGCGCTGCATGCACCTCTGTCTGTTATAACGTATAGTACACTGAGGGTGCGTAGACGCAGTAATTGTGTGAAAGGGCATAGAAAGGGGAGAACAGGGAATGTGGCAGAGTACGAGTGCGCAGAAGGTGAGGTGCTTTAGTGTACGACTTACGTTCTATGTTTGTCGTGCCTTGTATGTCTGCATTTGGAGGGGGGAAGAATGGCAGCAAAAGAAAGTGCAATGATGGTTGCAATTTACTGGGAATGGTGGAGATATGGCAGTGTAACAGTGTTTTTTAACTGCCGTCACAAAAATCTGTGCAATGTACGGAGAGAAAGTGAGTGGTAGAGGATATTTTTTAATATGCATACTGAGGAGCACATTAATAACTGTTAATGGTAATACACATGTGATGTAAAGGTGTACTTACATAATTTCGGCAACTTCGATGCTTCTATTGGAGGGCGTATATACAGGATGGCAGACCATCTGACTGTTACCTTTGTTTGTCGTACTTGTTCAGATGGCAGAAGGAAGCGGGTGGAGCTTTAAGTGTGTGGAATTGCAATGTGTGCATCGCTTCCGTTAGATATTCCTGTGTGCCGGCTACACCATCGCAGTAGTCACTGGCGTTAGTGACTTCACTTGTGGAAAGTCGTTCGTCATGGTGGGCACTCCAGGTATTTATTTTATGTGCGTGCCAAGCGTAGTGCACTCTGTCATGTGAGTACCTAGCTCTGGAAAGGAACAAACAACATAAACAAAAGGAAAAGCGGACATGCGCAAACAGACTTTACGGTTCCAGATCATTCCAAGCTTTACTAACAATACGGTGAGTGGTTGGAAGTGCTTTATTTGGCCACAGAAAGTAAACGCAGTTGGTGGAATCAGAGCTGTTTTATTTCGCAAACGAAATCCAGTGACCAATGCCGTCTGTGCAATTCTGTTCTTCTGTTCTCGTGTAGCACAGTGGGAAAAGGAGTACGTAGTGCTGATTGGTAGCCCGTGTGGAAGAATACATATTTTTGAAAGGTAGCGAAGGTAGCATCAGGTGCCTCTGGGACGGCTCATAGAATAAAGGTTAGCAGGTTGGTTCGTATAGCAGGAACCGCAAGTGGACATAGCGGTCGGCCCAGATAATAACGATGGAAAAGACATTGCTTATTGGTAATCATCCAATGGTTGGTCCAGCAGCCGTCGATTGTAATGTGGAAGGGGTGGCACGTGCAGTAGGGTGCCAGATATCTGAGTAGATGTAAGTAGCGGGTAGTAGTTGCAACGTAGAGGACAAAACTTTGCGGGAAGGATAATGTAGTAATAGCTGCATGCCTGATGAACCATGAAGTGTGTGTAAGTGCATAGCACCGTATGTGAACCCACTGCCTTGGTGTCTGGTTTGAAGGTAACACTGTGATTGTACAGTTGTACACAAGAAAATGTCTTGGAACCATTGGGAGTAGATGATGTTTTCATGTGTTGCTTTTTTACAAAACTTGACAGTGGCAGCGAGTGCAGGTGGACCCATGGCACAAGGTGTCTGTGTGTCTACAAAGAAAGTAATACAATAAGAAACATAATGGGGGGGTCACCTCTGACTGCTGGAGAATGGAGGAGCTGCTTTGGTAAGAAGCGCGTCAATGAAATGTGAGCTGTACATGTTTGTGTGCCGGTTGAGCGCTGCATGCACCTCTGTCTGTTATAACGTATAGTACACTGAGGGTGCGTAGACGCAGTAATTGTGTGAAAGGGCATAGAAAGGGGAGAACAGGGAATGTGGCAGAGTACGAGTGCGCAGAAGGTGAGGTGCATACGTTCTATGTTTGTCGTGCCTTGTATTTCTGCATTTGGAGGGGGGGAGAATGGCAGCAAAAGAAAGTGCAATGATAGTTGCAATTTACTGGGAATGGTGGAGATATGGCAGTGTAACAGCGTTTTTTAACTGCCGTCACAAAGATCTGTGCAATGTACGGAGAGAAAGTGAGCGGTAGAGGGTGTTTTTTAATATGCATATTGAGGAGCACGTTAATAACTGTTAATGGTAATACAGATGTGATGTAAAGGTGTACTTACATAATTTCGGCAATTTCCATGCTTCTTTTGGAGGGTGTGAAATTGCAATGTATGGCGTATGAGATCGTTGCAGAGTACCTTTGGGGCACATGCACAGAGGAACTGCAGTGCAAGTTATGTATCTTTTTTGCTAGACTTCTACACAATATCTGACCTTGGAGCTAAGCATTCTTCCCCCTCAAGGCTGTTTTACAATGAGCTTGTGTCCTGTTTAAGAAGAGGTATGTTAAGTTACGATTTCCGGAGATGATGAAGGAAAAAAAGGAAGGAATCAGCCGGCAACGTGATTCAATTGTGGCATGTATTTAGGAATGTTGGTAGTGTAATTACGGTGATGGTAGTGCAACGTACAAGTAGATATGATGGTGCCGTACAAATGGTCACGTGAATGCACAGATGACAAAATTCATAAAATGTGCTTTTACAGTGGGTATGGACAAGTTAGATGTGCAGTGTGTTACGAGGGGTAATGTGAGACTGTGTTTGCTGTTTCAGAACACGTGGGTGGGTGGTCCATAGTACGCAGTTTGGTGTCGTACTACATGACCTTTTTTGGGGCTACTGTTTAGGAAAGGAAAGCAGTTAGTGTGAACGTTTGTCTACCATTGTAAGGCGGTTATGGGCTTTAAATTGTGTTTTATTTACACAAGAAAAAAGGGTAACAGAAGTTTAAAAAGTTAAGCAGTAAGGCAGTGGTTGCAATGTGGCTGCTGAACTATGATGTATGCGCTGTAGTGAAGTGTGGGTTGGCTACGTTTTTTGGAAATGGTGTACATAACAATGAAAGTGACCTTATGGCCTACATGGTGGCAGTGGAAAGCAAGGAGCCAAATGTTGCAGATGGTAGGACCGTTACGTAAGATGTATTTATGTATGCACGAAGTTGTATTGTTGTGATTGTCCAGATTGTATGGTAGGTTACTATAGTGTTGTTTATTCAGTGTGTGCACTTATGATAGGGTTAGGTGACAAGTGTACGTAGGAAACAGGTTATGTATTCTGTGGAAGAAATACCAGGGAATGTAAACTGCTGTGGCTAAGAGATAGGTGGCTGTGTTATGTGTGGGGTTAGTCGTACATGGATAGATGTTTGTATGTATAGGTCTGCAGTGAAGCAGTAATAGTGGGCAGGGTGTCCAATGGTTAGTGTATGGCTGGAGGCCCTACAATGTACAGGGTGTAGTGAAGTGTGTAGGGCGTGGCCACAAGCTGCATAGTGTAATATAGGTGTTCATTGTCAGTGGTGGTATTGGTATGTGTATAGAGATAAGTGCACTTATTGCACTGTGGATATTGTACACAATTATAATAGCAATCGTTGAAGACTTACTGTTTGTATTGATGAAGGCCTGCACTGTGTTTTGTGTGTGGAGTGTATAATGTTGTCGTACTGGTTGCCGCATTATCTGTGGGAATAGAGAACACAATATGTCAGCGCAGGTATTTCGTTACTTTGCAGTACACTACATATCATATATTTCTTTATTTTGGGAACCCACAAAACGAGCACTTCGTAAGTACTATGCTTTGAACCAGTGAACTTTCCAATCAGCGCGGGTCCTGTGGGTCTGTGGGTTAAAACAATCCATGCTGGAGAAAAAAAAACTTTGAAATGTCATTGCTACTATGGTGCACAAGGAATGATAGTGACGTTTGGCATGGTTACAGAACTTTTTAAGGTGTACTCTTGAAGTAGGAGGAAATGTAGTGGTGTACGATATCTGGACTATACATGTTGGCAGGATGGGTGGCGTTCTATAGCAGGTGGTGTGATTTGTGAATGTTTTACGGCTTCCTTTTTGTACCATTGTTTCTTCATGCGTTTGATTTCTGCTGGTTGATCGCAAGTATTATGACATTGTTTTGTGGTATTGCAGTATTATGACCGTAGTTACGTAGCTGTTGGCTTATTGTAACTGTGTATACTTTGGAAGTGTTTGAAGCAATGTTTGTAGCACAATAGTTGTTGAAAGTTGAGTTGGGTAGTTGTGATACTGCAAATAACATCATCTTAATCAGGTTGCAGTTAGATACCAGGTGGCATATTCTAACTGTTTACAGTGTCCTGTTTGTGAAGGGTACATAGAGAAGCTTGTGCATTGCTATGGTTATTTGGACATCTGTGTACATTTTGAACTGGTACTGCCGAATTACGTATTTACGTGGTGGTACGTCCATATGTGTTGGAGTTGTATGACTATTGGCAGACTATTGGCGGAGAGCTGGTGACTCATTTGCGTAAGTCGTGATTTCAGAGGTTACTGAGGATAGTTTTGAACCCTCATTCTTAGCACTTTCCCTTCCACGTATCTAGTGGAAAATACTGGTACTGTGCTTTGTGTAGACGTACTATTTGTGTGAATGTACTCCTTGGGTTTATTGGGGATAAAATTGTCCAACACACACTGTAGTGCATTTCGTCAATTCTTCTAGTATGGTACGTTGCTTTAGGTCGATAGTGTGGAAGGAAAAATATTATTTGCCCACTTACAAAGGTAGTGGTTGATTCTGGGGAGTAAGGCATGGTAGGTTTGTACATCAATGAGTACATTTTGGTTTCCAGAATATTAAGTAGGAATTTCCAAGATTTGCAGGTAGTCGTTGCTTTGGACTGATGGAAGTTTCATTGCATTCCCACTATGACGACTGTTTTGTAATGTATCCAGAATAGTGGACTCCATTGGTGGAGTCTCTGCTAGTGCAGAATTTGGACGGTAGTTACGTACCTGTTGGCGTACTGTAACTGCTGATACTTTGGAACACAGTAGTTGTTGAAGGTTCAGTTGGGTAGTTGTGATGATGCAAATAACATTGTCGTATTCAGGTTGCAGTTAGATACCAGGTGGCATATTCTAACAGTTTACAGTGTCCCGTTTGTAAAGGGTACATAGAGAATCTTGTGCATTCCTGTGGTTACTTGGACATCTGTGTACATTTTGAAGTGGTACTGCCCATTTGCGGATTTTCGTGCTGATACGTCCATATGTGTTGGAGTTGTACAACTATTCTCGGAGAGCTGGTGACTGATTTGCATTAGTGGGGATGTTAGAGGTTACAGAGGATAGTTTTGAACCCTCACACTTAGCACTTTCCCTTACATGTATCCAGTGGAAACTACTGCTACTGTGTTTTGTGTACATGTGCTGTTTGTGTGACTGTACTCCTTGGAATCATTGGGGGTAAAATTGTCAAACACACACTGTAGTGCATTTGACAAGGCTTCATGTATGGTACATTGCTTTAGGTCGATAGTGTGGAAGGAAAAAAATGTTTTGTCCACTACGAAGGTAGTGGTTGATTCTGGGGAGTAAGGCATGGTAGGTTTGTACATCAATGAGTACATTTTGGTTTCCAGAATATTAAGTAGGAATTTCCAAGATTTGCAGATAGTCTGTGCTTTGGACTGATGGAAGTTTCATTGCATTCCCACTATGACGACTGTTTTGTAATGTATCCAGAATAGTGGACTCCGTTGGTGGAGTCTCTGCTAGTGCAGAATTTGGACGGTAGTTACGTACCTGTTGGCGTACTGTAACTGCTGATACTTTGGAACACAGTAGTTGTTGAAGGTTCAGTTGGGTAGTTGTGATGATGCAAATAACATTGTCGTATTCAGGTTGCAGTTAGATACCAGGTGGCATATTCTAACTGTTTACAGTGTCCCGTTTGTAAAGGGTACATAGAGAATCTTGTGCATTCCTGTGGTTACTTGGACATCTGTGTACATTTTGAAGTGGTACTGCCCATTTGCGGATTTTCGTGCTGATACGTCCATATGTGTTGGAGTTGTACAACTATTCTCGGAGAGCTGGTGACTGATTTGCATTAGTGGGGATGTTAGAGGTTACAGAGGATAGTTTTGAATCCTCACACTTAGCACTTTCCCTTACATGTGTCCAGTGGAAACTACTGCTACTGTGTTTTGTGTACATGTACTGTTTGTGTGACTGTACTCCTTGGAATCATTGGGGGTAAAATTGTCAAACACACACTGTAGTGCATTTGACAAGGCTTCATGTATGGTACATTGCTTTAGGTCGATAGTGTGGAAGGAAAAAAATGTTTTGTCCAATACGAAGGTACTGGTTGGTTCCGGGGAGTAAGGTATAGTAGGTTTGTACATCAATGAGTACATTTCGGATTCAAGAATATTAAGTAGGCATTTGCAAGACTTGCAGGTAGTCTGTGCTTTAGACTGACATTCCCACCATGACGATTGCTTTCTAATATATGCAGTATAGTGGCCTCCATTGGTGGAGTCCCCTGTGTGGTAGATTATGGCAACAGTTGTGAAGGTTTTTTTGCCAAGTGATACCTGTCCGTGTGTGAAGGCAGTAAGTTTGCAGTTGTTTTTGGTACCGTCGGCTTTGTATCTTAAGAGCATTAATATCACATATTGACTATGTGAGTGTATATGTAGTGTCAAACGAATATCAGAATTGCACGAGGTACACCACATGCTATGGTTTGCATTTTGCATCAGTTGCTGAAATTGAATGGAGTCACAGTTAGGTATTGATACATACACGAAGCATTCGTTAGGGACTTGATCCTGAACTACATGGTTGCAGAGAGTGCATGTATGTTTCTACATGTAGGAAATGTGAAAGATTTCATTTATAAGTATGTTTTTTCTTTCCAGTATTTGTAGTAAGTACTTTAGAAATTCATGAGGATCTTCTTGTCGGTTTAAAGTGAATTTCACCATTCCACTACTGTAGTCCAATTCTTGCCTTATTCCTGAGACACTGTAAATGGTGTCAGAATTACTTACTGCATTTTTGTGAAGGACCAGCATTTGCAAACACAACTGGTCTGCGCCATTTAAATACATTTTTTCAAGAACTGCTGGTATTTGGAATAAAAAATTGATTGTTACATTAATCACCTGTTAAGTTACATTACAGCTCTTACTCTTGCATTATATTTTATCCCGCCTCCTTTTGTTACTCTCTGTTATTTACTAAGCATGCATCACTTTTGCCACTCTCTTTGGTCTTATTCACTCACTGTTCGCATGTTTTCATCTTCGGACCCTCGGGATCACTGCCTTCGTTACCGTCTCTTCGAGCTGCTTTTCGATACACTTCTCGTAGATGTGCGAGGAGTTCCTATTTTAAAAAAGGGTCCCGTCACACACGTCTTGCAAGATTGGGTCCTATTCTAACCACGGTCTACGGGGAGCTTCACGTCCTGTCAGCCGAAAGGCAAAGGTTGCGCGATATTGCCGAGACCCTAATGTTTACTTTACTTATGTTGACGGCCGATGGCATCTTATCTAACCATCAATCTCTGCTACCAAGTGAACTGGAGACTTCCAGCCCTTTAAGATGAGTATCAATACCCTTGAGATGGATGGGGATGCATGTTTTAATTAAACATCAATAATTCAGACGACACAAATAGCTTGGCAAAAAGTGTGTCTGTTTTAATGTAAGTAAGTAAAACAGGGAGTACAGCGAACATCAGCAATCCCTTGATACTCAACTCTCAACTCATTTAAGAAATAACTATATTTTTATAGAGCAAATGTGTCACTACTGATGTGTAGACCTGCGTCATTACCAATGTCATCCTACGTGACAAACTTCTAAAACCTATCGGGAAGCGGGATTGGCTCTAAGTGAACTACTAAGTATAGGTATAATATCTGTATAGAGTAACAGAGAGAAATAATTGGATGGTCAACAACGGGTGGGACAACTAAGCCCTCCCTTCAAAATGGCCACTATAAACAAATCACTAAATGTACGACATCCCATTGGCTACACAAACTATAGGACCCCTAACTATGTAGTCCTCTACAATTGGTTGGCTTCTAAACCCCCGTCAATAACTTTTCACCTACGTGATCAGCATGCAGACTGAACAACCAGGTGCGGGTGAGCTTGTCTTGATACCAGCTTCCCACCGATTAAAAGTACATTTCCTTCATCACCTCAATGTTTCAGAGTCAATTAGTGTTTGAAGTTGGCCTTGAGTCTTTACTGTTCTCTAGGATTGTTTAACCCTTTAAGTGCCATGGGTATTTCTCCCCAGTGCTAGGGCCTTTTTTGGTGATTTTGGTATGTGGCCATTCAATGGCTTGTAACTTTTTTGTTACATGCGATATCTCGGCCAAATTTGGCTCCTTTTTTTCCCACATGTAGGCAGTCGTAACGCCACCCAGGAATCCCAGGTTGCTGTAGGGGGGTGAGAGAAAATAAGGAAAAAGTGCGAAAATTTTGGGTTTTTTCAAAAAATGCCAATAAAATGATGTACAAAGAAGCCTGTGGTTTTTTCCTTGTAAGAGCTAGGAACAAATGGTTTGCTGTGCTGAGTTCCCCAATTTCGTGGCTTTCAGGAACAGGTTGAGTTGAAATGGAAGAAAATTATTTTGATGTGGTTATCAACCGTTTTGTGAGAGGTAGGCGATTTTTGCCATTTTTGCCAATTGGACATGCATGGACGGAATTGAAGAAAAGGGCAGGAAAGCCGAATTGGAGGACAGAAAGGCATATATTTCTGAAAAGTAGACAAAATTCCAAGTTTAGGAAGGGGTGATTTGCATAGGTCAGGCAACAACTAGGTAGGGGAAACTGCCATCGAATGGGGGAAAAGCGGGAAAATGACTGAAAAAAAGGTATGTGTTGGGCATGGTTGGCTTGGTACGGCAACGGCTTCTATGAATTTTGAGAAAAGCAATGCTCCGCTACATTCCCCCGACTCTTGCAGTTAGGAGAGCATACAATTTTTGTAGTGTTTTTACAAAACAAGCAATACCACAAGCCAAACACTGAGCCATGGTACACAGGAGTTTTACGCTCACGGCCTGACCAGATGTACTTAGCATGTGTAAATTGGGAAAACCAATGTGGTGAGGAACGGCAGCCATACATTTTTTGAAAGAGCACAGGAAGACCTTTTCAAGGGTAGGTGACTTGTGCAGGTTACAAAAGTGTATGGTGGCGAAAGCAGCGACTAAATGTAGGTCACATTTGGGAAAAGAAAGGGTTGTGAGACAAAGGGCAGCAGCAAATGGGTCAAAACGTTATGAAAACCACACAAACAAAACACGTGGCCTACCGTCCCGCGTTCCCACAGGTGTCCCGATGAAAACGGTACCCCACATGTGTGGGTGCACCTACCTGGCCGCCAAGGGGAAAGCCTAAAACACAAGTAACCCCAAGTCTGTTTTCAGAGCGAAATCTCAGACATTCTGCCGACCGGCACAACGTACAAATATGGGCCTCGGGTGTCCAAGCCACCGGGGAAAACAGGGAACCCCATGCATTTCCGAAAAGAGGACACCCGTGGGAATCCGCAGAGGTATGATTTGCGCACATCGCCCCAGATTTTATTACCCAGACAGCCCCGCAAAGTCCGAAATGTGGGGAAAAAAACTCTTTTTCCGCACATTTCGCTCGACGCACCCATTGAAACACGCCCCCAACAACACATGGCCTACCGTCATGCGTTCCTACAGGTGTCCCGATGAAAACGGTACCTCACATTTGTGGGTGCACCTACCTGGCCGCCAAGGGGAAAGCCTAAAACACAAGTAACCCCAAGTCTGTTTTCAGAGCGAAATCTCAGACATTCTGCCGACGGGCACAACGTACAGATATGGGCCTCGGGTGTCCAAGCCACCGAGGAAAACAGGGAACCCCATGCATTTCCGAAAAGAGGACACCCGTGGGAATAGGCAGAGGTATGATTTGCGCACATCGCCCCAGAATTTATTACCCAGACAGCTCTGCAAAGTCCAAAATGTGGGGAAAAAAAGGCTTTTTCCGCACATTTCTCTCGACGCACCCATCGAAACACGCCCCCAACAACACATGGCCTACCGTCACGCGTTCCCACAGGTGTCCCAATGAAAACGATACCTCACATGTGTGGGTGCACCTACCTGGCCGCCAAGGGGAAAGCCTAAAACACAAGTAACCCCAAGTCTGTTTTCAGAGGGAAATCTCAGACATTCTGCCGACCGGCACAACGTACAGATCTGGGCCTCGGGTGTCCAAGCCACCGAGGAAAACAGGGAACCCCATGCATTTCCGAAAAGAGGACACCCGTGGGAATCCGCAGAGGTATGATTTGCGCACATCGCCCCAGAATTTATTACCCAGACAGCCTTGCAAAGTCCGAAATGTGGGGAAAAAAAGCTTTTTCCGCACATTTCGCTCGACGCACCCATCAAAACACGCCCCCAACAACACATGGCCTACCGTCACGTGTTCCCACAGGTGTCCCGATGAAAACGGTACCTCACATGTGTGGGTGCACCTACCTGGCCGCCAAGGGGAAAGCCTAAAACACAAGTAACCCCAAGTCTGTTTTCATGGCGAAATCTCAGACATTCTGCCGACCGGCACAACGTACAGATCTAGGCCTCGGGTGTCCAAGCCACCAAGGAAAACAGGGAAACCCATGCATTTCCAAAACGAGGACACCCGTGGGAATCCACAGAGGTATGATTTGCGCACATCGCCCCAGAATTTTTTACCCAAACAGCCCCGCAAAGTCCGAAATGTCGGGAAAAAAACACTTTTTCCGCACATTTCGCTCGACGCACCCATCGAAACATGGCCCCAACAACACATGGCCTACTGTCACGCGTTCCTACAGGTGTCCCGATGAAAACGGTACCTCACATGTGTGGGTGCACCTACCTGGCCGCCAAGGGGAAAGCCTAAAACACAAGTAACCCCAAGTCTGTTTTCAGAGGGAAATCTCAGACATTCTGCCGACCGGCACAACGTACAGATCTGGGCCTCGGGTGTCCAAGCCACCGAGGAAAACAGGGAACCCCATGCATTTCCGAAAAGAGGACACCCGTGGGAATCCGCAGAGGTATGATTTGCGCACATCGCCCCAGAATTTATTACCCAGACAGCCCTGCAAAGTCCGAAATGTGGGGAAAAAACGCTTTTTCCGCACATTTCGCTCGACGCACCCATCAAAACACGCCCCCAACAACACATGGCCTACCGTCACGTGTTTCCACAGGTGTCCCGATGAAAACGGTACCTCACATGTGTGGGTGCACCTACCTGGCCGCCAAGGGGAAAGCCTAAAACACAAGTAACCCCAAGTCTGTTTTCATGGCGAAATCTCAGACATTCTGCCGACCGGCACAACGTACAGATCTAGGCCTCGGGTGTCCAAGCCACCAAGGAAAACAGGGAAACCCATGCATTTCCAAAACGAGGACACCCGTGGGAATCCACAGAGGTATGATTTGCGCACATCGCCCCAGAATTTTTTACCCAAACAGCCCCGCAAAGTCCGAAATGTCGGGAAAAAAACACTTTTTCCGCACATTTCGCTCGACGCACCCATCGAAACATGGCCCCAACAACACATGGCCTACTGTCACACGTTCCTACAGGTGTCCCGATGAAAATGGTACCTCACATGTGTGGGTGCACCTACCTGGCCGCCAAGGGGAAAGCCTAAAACACAAGTAACCCCAAGTCTGTTTTCAGAGCGAAATCTCAGACATTCTGCCGACCGGCACAACGTACAGATATGGGCCTCGGGTGTCCAAGCCACCGAGGAAAACAGGGAACCCCATGCATTTCCGAAAAGAGGACACCCGTGGGAATACGCAGAGGTATGATTTGCGCACATCCCCCCAGATTTTATTACCCAGACAGCCCCGCAAAGTCCGAAATGTCGGGAAAAAAACGCCTTTTCCGCACATTTCGCTCGACGCACCCATCGAAACATGCCCCCAACAACACATGGCCTACCGTCACGCGTTCCCACAGGTGTCCCGATGAAAACGGTACCTCACATGTGTGGGTGCACCTACCTGGCCGCCAAGGGGAAAGCCTAAAACACAAGTAACCCCAAGTCTGTTTTCAGAGCGAAATCTCAGACATTCTGCCGACCGGCACAACGTACAGATATCGGCCTCGGGTGTCCAAGCCACCGAGGAAAACAGGGAACCCCATGCATTTCCGAAAAGAGGACACCCGTGGGAATATGCAGTGGTATGATTTGCGCACATCCCCCCAGATTTTATTACCCAGACAGCCCCGCAAAGTCTGAAATGTCGGGAAAAAAACGCCTTTTCCGCACATTTCGCTCGACGCACCCATCGAAACATGCCCCCAACAACACATGGCCTACCGTCACGCGTTCCCACAGGTGTCCCGATGAAAACGGTACCTCACATGTGTGGGTGCACCTACCTGGCCGCCAAGGGGAAAGCCTAAAACACAAGTAACTCCAAGTCTGTTTTCAGAGCGAAATCTCAGACATTCTGCCGACCGGCACAACGTACAGATGTGGGCCTCGGGTGTCCAAGCCACCAAGGAAAACGGAGAACCCCATGCATTTCCGAAAAGAGGACACCCGTGGGAATCCGCAGAGGTGTGATTTGTGCACATCGCCCCAGATTTTATTACCCAGACAGCCCCGCAAAGTCCGAAAAGTCGGGAAAAAAACGCTTTTTTCGCACATTTTGCTCGACGCACCCATCAAAACACGCCCCCAACAACACATGGCCTACCGTCACGCGTTCCCACAGGTGTCCCGATGAAAACGGTACCTCACATGTGTGGGTGCACCTACCTGGCCGCCAAGGGGAAAGCCTAAAACACAAGTAACCCCAAGTCTGTTTTCAGAGGGAAATCTCAGACATTCTGCCGACCGGCACAACGTACAGATCTGGGCCTCGGGTGTCCAAGCCACCGAGGAAAACAGGGAACCCCATGCATTTCCGAAAAGAGGACACCCGTGGGAATCCGCAGAGGTATGATTTGCGCACATCGCCCCAGAATTTTTTACCCAGACAGCCCTGCAAAGTCCGAAATGTCGGGAAAAAAACACTTTTTCCGCACATTTCGCTCAACGCACCCATCAAAACACGCCCCCAACAACACATGGCCTACTGTCACGCGTTCCCACAGGTGTCCCGATGAAAACGGTACCTCACATGTGTGGGTGCACCTACCTGGCCGCCAAGGGGAAAGCTTAAAACACAAGTAACCCCAAGTCTCTTTTCAGAGCGAAATCTCAGACATTCTGCCGACCGGCACAACGTACAGATATGGCCCTCGGGTGTCCAAGCCACCGAGGAAAACAGGGAACCCCATGCATTTCCAAAAAGAGGACACCCGTGGGAATACGCAGAGGTATGATTTGCGCACATCCCCCCAGATTTTATTACCCAGAGAGCCCCGCAAAGTCCGAAATGTCGGGAAAAAAACGCCTTTTCCGCACATTTTGCTCGACGCACCCATCGAAACATGCCCCCAACAACACATGGCCTACCGTCACGCGTTCCCAAAGGTGTCCCGATGAAAACGGTACCTCACATGTGTGGGTGCACCTACCTGGCCGCCTAGGGGAAAGCCTAAAACACAAGTAACCCCAAGTCTGTTTTCAGAGCGAAATCTCAGACATTCTGCCGACCGGCACAACGTACAGATATGGGCCTCGGGTGTCCAAGCCACCGAGGAAAACAGGGAACCCCATGCATTTCCGAAAAGAGGACACCCGTGGGAATACGCAGAGGTATGATTTGCGCACATCCCCCCAGATTTTATTACCCAGACAGCCCCGCAAAGTCCGAAATGTCGGGAAAAAAACGCCTTTTCCGCACATTTCGCTCGACGCACCCATCGAAACATGCCCCCAACAACACATGGCCTACCGTCACGCGTTCCCCCAGGTGTCCCGATGAAAACGGTACCTCACATGTGTGGGTGCACCTACCTGGCCGCCAAGGGGAAAGCCTAAAACACAAGTAACCCCAAGTCTGTTTTCAGAGCGAAATCTCAGACATTCTGCCGACCGGCACAACGTACAGATATCGGCCTCGGGTGTCCAAGCCACCGAGGAAAACAGGGAACCCCATGCATTTCCGAAAAGAGGACACCCGTGGGAATATGCAGTGGTATGATTTGCGCACATCCCCCCAGATTTTATTACCCAGACAGCCCCGCAAAGTCTGAAATGTCGGGGAAAAAACGCCTTTTCCGCACATTTCACTCGACGCACCCATCGAAACATGCCCCCAACAACACATGGCCTACCGTCACGTGTTCCCACAGGTGTCCCGATGAAAACGGTACCTCACATGTGTGGGTGCACCTACCTGGCCGCCAAGGGGAAAGCCTAAAACACAAGTAACCCCAAGTCTGTTTTCATGGCGAAATCTCAGACATTCTGCCGACCGGCACAACGTACAGATCTAGGCCTCGGGTGTCCAAGCCACCAAGGAAAACAGGGAAACCCATGCATTTCCAAAACGAGGACACCCGTGGGAATCCACAGAGGTATGATTTGCGCACATCGCCCCAGAATTTTTTACCCAAACAGCCCCGCAAAGTCCGAAATGTCGGGAAAAAAACACTTTTTCCGCACATTTCGCTCGACGCACCCATCGAAACATGGCCCCAACAACACATGGCCTACTGTCACACGTTCCTACAGGTGTCCCGATGAAAATGGTACCTCACATGTGTGGGTGCACCTACCTGGCCGCCAAGGGGAAAGCCTAAAACACAAGTAACCCCAAGTCTGTTTTCAGAGCGAAATCTCAGACATTCTGCCGACCGGCACAACGTACAGATATGGGCCTCGGGTGTCCAAGCCACCGAGGAAAACAGGGAACCCCATGCATTTCCGAAAAGAGGACACCCGTGGGAATACGCAGAGGTATGATTTGCGCACATCCCCCCAGATTTTATTACCCAGACAGCCCCGCAAAGTCCGAAATGTCGGGAAAAAAACGCCTTTTCCGCACATTTCGCTCGACGCACCCATCGAAACATGCCCCCAACAACACATGGCCTACCGTCACGCGTTCCCACAGGTGTCCCGATGAAAACGGTACCTCACATGTGTGGGTGCACCTACCTGGCCGCCAAGGGGAAAGCCTAAAACACAAGTAACCCCAAGTCTGTTTTCAGAGCGAAATCTCAGACATTCTGCCGACCGGCACAACGTACAGATATCGGCCTCGGGTGTCCAAGCCACCGAGGAAAACAGGGAACCCCATGCATTTCCGAAAAGAGGACACCCGTGGGAATATGCAGTGGTATGATTTGCGCACATCCCCCCAGATTTTATTACCCAGACAGCCCCGCAAAGTCTGAAATGTCGGGAAAAAAACGCCTTTTCCGCACATTTCGCTCGACGCACCCATCGAAACATGCCCCCAACAACACATGGCCTACCGTCACGCGTTCCCACAGGTGTCCCGATGAAAACGGTACCTCACATGTGTGGGTGCACCTACCTGGCCGCCAAGGGGAAAGCCTAAAACACAAGTAACTCCAAGTCTGTTTTCAGAGCGAAATCTCAGACATTCTGCCGACCGGCACAACGTACAGATGTGGGCCTCGGGTGTCCAAGCCACCAAGGAAAACGGAGAACCCCATGCATTTCCGAAAAGAGGACACCCGTGGGAATCCGCAGAGGTGTGATTTGTGCACATCGCCCCAGATTTTATTACCCAGACAGCCCCGCAAAGTCCGAAAAGTCGGGAAAAAAACGCTTTTTTCGCACATTTTGCTCAACGCACCCATCAAAACACGCCCCCAACAACACATGGCCTACCGTCACGCGTTCCCACAGGTGTCCCGATGAAAACGGTACCTCACATGTGTGGGTGCACCTACCTGGCCGCCAAGGGGAAAGCCTAAAACACAAGTAACCCCAAGTCTGTTTTCAGAGGGAAATCTCAGACATTCTGCCGACCGGCACAACGTACAGATCTGGGCCTCGGGTGTCCAAGCCACCGAGGAAAACAGGGAACCCCATGCATTTCCGAAAAGAGGACACCCGTGGGAATCCGCAGAGGTATGATTTGCGCACATCGCCCCAGAATTTTTTACCCAGACAGCCCTGCAAAGTCCGAAATGTCGGGAAAAAAACACTTTTTCCGCACATTTCGCTCAACGCACCCATCAAAACACGCCCCCAACAACACATGGCCTACTGTCACGCGTTCCCACAGGTGTCCCGATGAAAACGGTACCTCACATGTGTGGGTGCACCTACCTGGCCGCCAAGGGGAAAGCTTAAAACACAAGTAACCCCAAGTCTCTTTTCAGAGCGAAATCTCAGACATTCTGCCGACCGGCACAACGTACAGATATGGCCCTCGGGTGTCCAAGCCACCGAGGAAAACAGGGAACCCCATGCATTTCCAAAAAGAGGACACCCGTGGGAATACGCAGAGGTATGATTTGCGCACATCCCCCCAGATTTTATTACCCAGAGAGCCCCGCAAAGTCCGAAATGTCGGGAAAAAAACGCCTTTTCCGCACATTTTGCTCGACGCACCCATCGAAACATGCCCCCAACAACACATGGCCTACCGTCACGCGTTCCCAAAGGTGTCCCGATGAAAACGGTACCTCACATGTGTGGGTGCACCTACCTGGCCGCCTAGGGGAAAGCCTAAAACACAAGTAACCCCAAGTCTGTTTTCAGAGCGAAATCTCAGACATTCTGCCGACCGGCACAACGTACAGATATGGGCCTCGGGTGTCCAAGCCACCGAGGAAAACAGGGAACCCCATGCATTTCCGAAAAGAGGACACCCGTGGGAATACGCAGAGGTATGATTTGCGCACATCCCCCCAGATTTTATTACCCAGACAGCCCCGCAAAGTCCGAAATGTCGGGAAAAAAACGCCTTTTCCGCACATTTCGCTCGACGCACCCATCGAAACATGCCCCCAACAACACATGGCCTACCGTCACGCGTTCCCCCAGGTGTCCCGATGAAAACGGTACCTCACATGTGTGGGTGCACCTACCTGGCCGCCAAGGGGAAAGCCTAAAACACAAGTAACCCCAAGTCTGTTTTCAGAGCGAAATCTCAGACATTCTGCCGACCGGCACAACGTACAGATATCGGCCTCGGGTGTCCAAGCCACCGAGGAAAACAGGGAACCCCATGCATTTCCGAAAAGAGGACACCCGTGGGAATATGCAGTGGTATGATTTGCGCACATCCCCCCAGATTTTATTACCCAGACAGCCCCGCAAAGTCTGAAATGTCGGGAAAAAAACGCCTTTTCCGCACATTTCACTCGACGCACCCATCGAAACATGCCCCCAACAACACATGGCCTACCGTCACGCGTTCCCACAGGTGTCCCGATGAAAACGGTACCTCACATGTGTGGGTGCACCTACCTGGCCGCCAAGGGGAAAGCCTAAAACACAAGTAACTCCAAGTCTGTTTTCAGAGCGAAATCTCAGACATTCTGCCGACCGGCACAACGTACAGATGTGGGCCTCGGGTGTCCAAGCCACCAAGGAAAACGGAGAACCCCATGCATTTCCGAAAAGAGGACACCCGTGGGAATCCGCAGAGGTATGATTTGTGCACATCGCCCCAGATTTTATTACCCAGACAGCCCCGCAAAGTCCGAGAAGTCGGGAAAAAAACGCTTTTTTCGCACATTTTGCTCGACGCACCCATCAAAACACGCCCCCAACAACCCATGGCCTACCGTCACACGTTCCCACAGGTGTCCCGATGAAAACGGTACCTCACATGTGTGGGTGCACCTACCTGGCCGCCAAGGGGAAAGCCTAAAACACAAGTAACCCCAAGTCTGTTTTCAGAGGGAAATCTCAGACATTCTGCCGACCGGCACAACGTACAGATCTGGGCCTCGGGTGTCCAAGCCACCGAGGAAAACAGGGAACCCCATGCATTTCCGAAAAGAGGACACCCGTGGGAATCCGCAGAGGTATGATTTGCGCACATCGCCCCAGAATTTTTTACCCAGACAGCCCTGCAAAGTCCGAAATGTCGGGAAAAAAACACTTTTTCCGCACATTTCGCTCAACGCACCCATCAAAACACGCCCCCAACAACACATGGCCTACTGTCACGCGTTCCCACAGGTGTCCCGATGAAAACGGTACCTCACATGTGTGGGTGCACCTACCTGGCCGCCAAGGGGAAAGCTTAAAACACAAGTAACCCCAAGTCTCTTTTCAGAGCGAAATCTCAGACATTCTGCCGACCGGCACAACGTACAGATATGGCCCTCGGGTGTCCAAGCCACCGAGGAAAACAGGGAACCCCATGCATTTCTGATAAGAGGACACCCGTGGGAATCCGCAGAGGTATGATTTGCGCACATCGCCCCAGAATTTTTTACCCAGACAGCCCCGCAAAGTCCGAAATGTGGAGAAAAAAAACACTTTTTCCGCAGATTTCGCTCGACGCACCCATCGAAACACGCCCCCAGCAACACATGGCCTACCGTCACGCATTCCCACAGGTGTCCCAATGAAAGCGGTACCTCACATGTGTGGGTGCACCTACCTGGCCGCCAAGGGGAAAGCCTAAAACACAAGTAACCCCAAGTCTGTTTTCACAGCGAAATCTCAGACATTCTGCCGACCGGCACAACGTACAGATATGGGCCTCGGGTGTCCAAGCCACCGAGGAAAACAGGGAACCCCATGCATTTCCGAAAAGAGGACACCCGTGTTAATCCGCAGAGGTATGATTTGCGCACATCGCCCCAGAATTTTTTACCCAGACAGCCCCGCAAAGTCCGAAATGTCGGGAAAAAAACACTTTTTCCGCACATTTTGCTTGACGCACCCATCGAAACACGCCCCCAACAACACATGGCCTACCGTCACGCGTTCCCACAGGTGTCCCGATGAAAACGGTACCTCACATGTGTGGGTGCACCTACCTGGCCGCCAAGGGGAAAGCCTAAAACACAAGTAACCCCAAGTCTGTTTTCAGAGCGAAATCTCAGACATTCTGCCGACCGGCAAAACGTACAGATATGGCCCTCGGGTGTCCAAGCCACCGAGGAAAACAGGGAACCCCATGCATTTCCGAAAAGAGGACACCCGTGGGAATACGCAGAGGTATGATTTGCGCACATCGCCCCAGAATGTATTACCCAGAGAGCCCCGCAAAGTCCGAAATGTCGGGAAAAAAACGCTTTTTCCGCACATTTCGCTCGACGCACCCATCGAAACACGCCCCCAACAACACATGGCCTACCGTCACGCGTTCCCACAGGTGTCCCGATGAAAACGGTACCTCAAATGTGTGGGTGCACCTACCTGGCCGCCAAGGGGAAAGCCTAAAACACAAGTAACACCAAGTCTGTTTTCAGAGCGAAATCTCAGACATTCTGCCGACCGGCACAACGTACAGATATGGGCCTCGGGTGTCCAAGCCACCAAGGAAAACGGGGAACCCCATGCATTTCCGAAAAGAGGACACCCGTGGGAATCCGCAGAGGTATGATTGGCGCACATCGCCCCAGATTTTATTACCCAGACAGCCCCGCAAAATCCGAAAAGTCGGGAAAAAAACGCTTTTTCTGCACATTTCGCTCGACGCACCCATCGAAACACGCCCCCAACAACACATGGCCTACCGTCCTGCGTTCCCACAGGTGTCCCGATGAAAACGGTACCTCACATGCGTGGGTGCACCTACCTGGCTGGCAAGGGGCAAGCCGAAAACGCAAGCAACCCCCAGTCTGTTTGCAGAGGGGAATCTCAGCCATTTTGCCGACCGGCACAGCATACAGATATGGGCCTTGGGTGTCCAAGCCACCAAGGAAAACAGGGAACCCCATGCATTTCCGAAAAGAGGACACCCGTGGGAATCCGCAGAACACAAGTAACCCCAAGTGTGTTTTCAGAGGGAAATCTCAGACATTCTGCCGACCGGCACAACGTACAGATATGGGCCTTGGGTGTCCAAGCCACCGAGGAAAACAGGGAACCCCATGCATTTCCGAAAAGAGGACACCCGTGGGAATACGCAGAGGTATGATTTGCGCACATCGCCCCAGAATTTATTACCCAGACAGCCCTGCAAAGTCCGAAATGTGGGTAAAAAAATGCTTTTTCCGCACATTTCGCTCGACGCACCCATCGAAACACGCCCCCAACAACACATGGCCTACCGTCACGCATTCCCACAGGTGTCCCGATGAAAACGGTACCTCACATGTGTGGGTGCACATACCTGGCCGCCAAGGGGAAAGCCTAAAACACAAGTAACCACAAGTCTGTTTTCAGAGCGAAATCTCAGACATTCTGCCGACCGGCACAACGTACAGATATGGGCCTCGGGTGTCCAAGCCACCAAGGAAAACGGGGAACCCCATGCATTTCCGAAAAGAGGACACCCGTGGGAATCCGCAGAGGTATGATTGGCGCACCTCGCCCCAGATTTTATTACCCAGACAGCCCCGCAAAGTCCGAAAAGTCAGGAAAAAAATGTTTTTTCCGCACAATTCGCTCGACGCACCCAATGAAACACGCCCCCAACAACACATGGCCTACTGTCCCGCGTTCCCACACGTGTCCCGATGAAAACCGTACCTCACATGCGTGGGTGCACCTACCTGGCTGGCAAGGGGCAAGCCGAAAACGCAAGCAACCGCCAGTCTGTTTGCAGAGGGGAATCTCAGCCATTCTGCCGACCGGCACAACATACAGATATGCGCCTCGGGTGTCCAAGCCACCAAGGAAAACAGGGAACCCCATGCATTTCCGAAAAGAGGACACCCATGTGAATCCGAAGAGGTATGATTTGCGCACATCGCCCCAGAATTTATTACCCAGACACCCCCGCAAAGTCCAAAATGTGGGGAAAAAACGCTTTTTCCGCACATTTCGCTCGACGCAACCATGGAAACACGCCCCCAACAACACATGGCCTACCGTCACGCGTTCCCACAGGTGTCCCGATGAAAACGGTACCTCACATGTGTGGGTGCACCTACCTGGCCGCCAAGGGGAAAGCTTAAAACACAAGTAACCCCAAGTCTGTTTTCAGAGGGAAATCTCAGACATTCTGCCGACCGGTACAACGTACAGATATGGGCCTCGGGTGTCCAAGCCACCAAGGAAAACAGGGAACCCCATGCATTTCCGAAAAGAGGACATCCGTGGGAATACGCAGAGGTATGATTTGCGCACATCGCCCCAGAATTTATTACCCAGACAGCCCTGCAAAGTCCAAAATGTGGGGGAAAAAACGCTTTTTCCGCACATTTCGCTCGACGCACCCATCGAAACACGCCCCCAACAACACATGGCCTACCGTCACGCGTTCCCACAGGTGTCCCGATGAAAATGGTACCTCACATGTGTGGGTGCACCTACCTGGCCGCCAAGGGGCAAGCCGAAAACGCAAGCAACCCCCAGTCTGTTTGCAGAGGGGAATCTAAGCCATTCTGCCGACCGGCACAACATACAGATATGGGCCTCGGGTGTCCAAGCCACCAAGGAAAACAGGGAACCCCATGCATTTCCGAAAAGAGGACACCCGTGGGAATCCGCAGAGGTATGATTTGCGCACATCGCCCCAGATTTTATTACCCAGACAGCCCCTCAAAGTCCGAAATGTCGGGAAAAAAACGCCTTTTCCGCACATTTCGCTCGACGCAACCATCGAAACATGCCCCCAACAACACATGGCCTACCGTCACGCGTTCCCACAGGTGTCCCGATGAAAACGGTACCTCACATGTGTGGGTGCACCTACCTGGCCGCCAAGGGGAAAGCCTAAAACACAAGTAACCCCAAGTCTGTTTTCAGAGCGAAATCTCAGACATTCTGCCGACCGGCACAACGTACAGATCTGGGCCTCGGGTGTCCAAGCCACCGAGGAAAACAGGGAACCCCATGCATTTCCGAAAAGAGGACACCCGTGGGAATCCGCAGAGGTATGATTTGCGCACATCGCCCCAGAATTTTTTACCCAGACAGCCCTGCAAAGTCCGAAATGTCGGGAAAAAAACACTTTTTCCGCACATTTCGCTCAACGCACCCATCAAAACACGCCCCCAACAACACATGGCCTACTGTCACGCGTTCCCACAGGTGTCCCGATGAAAACGGTACCTCACATGTGTGGGTGCACCTACCTGGCCGCCAAGGGGAAAGCTTAAAACACAAGTAACCCCAAGTCTCTTTTCAGAGCGAAATCTCAGACATTCTGCCGACCGGCACAACGTACAGATATGGCCCTCGGGTGTCCAAGCCACCGAGGAAAACAGGGAACCCCATGCATTTCTGATAAGAGGACACCCGTGGGAATCCGCAGAGGTATGATTTGCGCACATCGCCCCAGAATTTTTTACCCAGACAGCCCCGCAAAGTCCGAAATGTGGAGAAAAAAAACACTTTTTCCGCAGATTTCGCTCGACGCACCCATCGAAACACGCCCCCAGCAACACATGGCCTACCGTCACGCATTCCCACAGGTGTCCCAATGAAAACGGTACCTCACATGTGTGGGTGCACCTACCTGGCCGCCAAGGGGAAAGCCTAAAACACAAGTAACCCCAAGTCTGTTTTCACAGCGAAATCTCAGACATTCTGCCGACCGGCACAACGTACAGATATGGGCCTCGGGTGTCCAAGCCACCGAGGAAAACAGGGAACCCCATGCATTTCCGAAAAGAGGACACCCGTGTTAATCCGCAGAGGTATGATTTGCGCACATCGCCCCAGAATTTTTTACCCAGACAGCCCCGCAAAGTCCGAAATGTCGGGAAAAAAACACTTTTTCCGCACATTTTGCTTGACGCACCCATCGAAACACGCCCCCAACAACACATGGCCTACCGTCACGCGTTCCCACAGGTGTCCCGATGAAAACGGTACCTCACATGTGTGGGTGCACCTACCTGGCCGCCAAGGGGAAAGCCTAAAACACAAGTAACCCCAAGTCTGTTTTCAGAGCGAAATCTCAGACATTCTGCCGACCGGCAAAACGTACAGATATGGCCCTCGGGTGTCCAAGCCACCGAGGAAAACAGGGAACCCCATGCATTTCCGAAAAGAGGACACCCGTGGGAATACGCAGAGGTATGATTTGCGCACATCGCCCCAGAATGTATTACCCAGAGAGCCCCGCAAAGTCCGAAATGTCGGGAAAAAAACGCTTTTTCCGCACATTTCGCTCGACGCACCCATCGAAACACGCCCCCAACAACACATGGCCTACCGTCACGCGTTCCCACAGGTGTCCCGATGAAAACGGTACCTCAAATGTGTGGGTGCACCTACCTGGCCGCCAAGGGGAAAGCCTAAAACACAAGTAACACCAAGTCTGTTTTCAGAGCGAAATCTCAGACATTCTGCCGACCGGCACAACGTACAGATATGGGCCTCGGGTGTCCAAGCCACCAAGGAAAACGGGGAACCCCATGCATTTCCGAAAAGAGGACACCCGTGGGAATCCGCAGAGGTATGATTGGCGCACATCGCCCCAGATTTTATTACCCAGACAGCCCCGCAAAATCCGAAAAGTCGGGAAAAAAACGCTTTTTCTGCACATTTCGCTCGACGCACCCATCGAAACACGCCCCCAACAACACATGGCCTACCGTCCTGCGTTCCCACAGGTGTCCCGATGAAAACGGTACCTCACATGCGTGGGTGCACCTACCTGGCTGGCAAGGGGCAAGCCGAAAACGCAAGCAACCCCCAGTCTGTTTGCAGAGGGGAATCTCAGCCATTTTGCCGACCGGCACAGCATACAGATATGGGCCTTGGGTGTCCAAGCCACCAAGGAAAACAGGGAACCCCATGCATTTCCGAAAAGAGGACACCCGTGGGAATCCGCAGAACACAAGTAACCCCAAGTGTGTTTTCAGAGGGAAATCTCAGACATTCTGCCGACCGGCACAACGTACAGATATGGGCCTTGGGTGTCCAAGCCACCGAGGAAAACAGGGAACCCCATGCATTTCCGAAAAGAGGACACCCGTGGGAATACGCAGAGGTATGATTTGCGCACATCGCCCCAGAATTTATTACCCAGACAGCCCTGCAAAGTCCGAAATGTGGGTAAAAAAATGCTTTTTCCGCACATTTCGCTCGACGCACCCATCGAAACACGCCCCCAACAACACATGGCCTACCGTCACGCATTCCCACAGGTGTCCCGATGAAAACGGTACCTCACATGTGTGGGTGCACATACCTGGCCGCCAAGGGGAAAGCCTAAAACACAAGTAACCACAAGTCTGTTTTCAGAGCGAAATCTCAGACATTCTGCCGACCGGCACAACGTACAGATATGGGCCTCGGGTGTCCAAGCCACCAAGGAAAACGGGGAACCCCATGCATTTCCGAAAAGAGGACACCCGTGGGAATCCGCAGAGGTATGATTGGCGCACCTCGCCCCAGATTTTATTACCCAGACAGCCCCGCAAAGTCCGAAAAGTCAGGAAAAAAATGTTTTTTCCGCACAATTCGCTCGACGCACCCAATGAAACACGCCCCCAAAAACACATGGCCTACTGTCCCGCGTTCCCACACGTGTCCCGATGAAAACCGTACCTCACATGCGTGGGTGCACCTACCTGGCTGGCAAGGGGCAAGCCGAAAACGCAAGCAACCGCCAGTCTGTTTGCAGAGGGGAATCTCAGCCATTCTGCCGACCGGCACAACATACAGATATGCGCCTCGGGTGTCCAAGCCACCAAGGAAAACAGGGAACCCCATGCATTTCCGAAAAGAGGACACCCATGTGAATCCGAAGAGGTATGATTTGCGCACATCGCCCCAGAATTTATTACCCAGACACCCCCGCAAAGTCCAAAATGTGGGGAAAAAACGCTTTTTCCGCACATTTCGCTCGACGCACCCATGGAAACACGCCCCCAACAACACATGGCCTACCGTCACGCGTTCCCACAGGTGTCCCGATGAAAACGGTACCTCACATGTGTGGGTGCACCTACCTGGCCGCCAAGGGGAAAGCTTAAAACACAAGTAACCCCAAGTCTGTTTTCAGAGGGAAATCTCAGACATTCTGCCGACCGGTACAACGTACAGATATGGGCCTCGGGTGTCCAAGCCACCAAGGAAAACAGGGAACCCCATGCATTTCCGAAAAGAGGACACCCGTGGGAATACGCAGAGGTATGATTTGCGCACATCGCCCCAGAATTTATTACCCAGACAGCCCTGCAAAGTCCAAAATGTGGGGGAAAAAACGCTTTTTCCGCACATTTCGCTCGACGCACCCATCGAAACACGCCCCCAACAACACATGGCCTACCGTCACGCGTTCCCACAGGTGTCCCGATGAAAATGGTACCTCACATGTGTGGGTGCACCTACCTGGCCGCCAAGGGGCAAGCCGAAAACGCAAGCAACCCCCAGTCTGTTTGCAGAGGGGAATCTAAGCCATTCTGCCGACCGGCACAACATACAGATATGGGCCTCGGGTGTCCAAGCCACCAAGGAAAACAGGGAACCCCATGCATTTCCGAAAAGAGGACACCTGTGGGAATCCGCAGAGGTATGATTTGCGCACATCGCCCCAGATTTTATTACCCAGACAGCCCCTCAAAGTCCGAAATGTCGGGAAAAAAACGCCTTTTCCGCACATTTCGCTCGACGCAACCATCGAAACATGCCCCCAACAACACATGGCCTACCGTCACGTGTTCCCACAGGTGTCCCGATGAAAACGGTACCTCACATGTGTGGGTGCACCTACCTGGCCGCCAAGGGGAAAGCCTAAAACACAAGTAACCCCAAGTCTGTTTTCAGAGCGAAATCTCAGACATTCTGCCGACCGGCACAACGTACAGATGTGGGCCTCGGGTGTCCAAGCCACCAAGGAAAACGGAGAACCCCATGCATTTCCGAAAAGAGGACACCCGTGGGAATCCGCAGAGGTATGATTTGTGCACATCGCCCCAGATTTTATTACCCAGACAGCCCCGCAAAGTCCGAAAAGTCGGGAAAAAAACGCTTTTTTCGCACATTTTGCTCGACGCACCCATCAAAACACGCCCCCAACAACACATGGCCTACCGTCACGCGTTCCCACAGGTGTCCCGATGAAAACGGTACCTCACATGTGTGGGTGCACCTACCTGGCCGCCAAGGGGAAAGCCTAAAACACAAGTAACCCCAAGTCTGTTTTCAGAGGGAAATCTCAGACATTCTGCCGACCGGCACAACGTACAGATCTGGGCCTCGGGTGTCCAAGCCACCGAGGAAAACAGGGAACCCCATGCATTTCCGAAAAGAGGACACCCGTTGGAATCCGCAGAGGTATGATTTGCGCACATCGCCCCAGAATTTTTTACCCAGACAGCCCTGCAAAGTCCGAAATGTCGGGAAAAAAACACTTTTTCCGCACATTTCGCTCAACGCACCCATCAAAACACGCCCCCAACAACACATGGCCTACTGTCACGCATTCCCACAGGTGTCCCGATGAAAACGGTACCTCACATGTGTGGGTGCACCTACCTGGCCGCCAAGGGGAAAGCCTAAAACACAAGTAACCCCAAGTCTGTTTTCAGAGCGAAATCTCAGACATTCTGCCGACCGGCACAACGTACAGATATGGGCCTCGGGTGTCTAAGCCACCGAGGAAAACAGGGAACCCCATGCATTTCCGAAAAGAGGACACCCGTGGTAATCCGCAGAGGTATGATTTGCGCACATCGCCCCAGAATTTTTTACCCAGACAGCCCCGCAAAGTCCGAAATGTCGGGAAAAAAACACTTTTTCCGCACATTTTGCTCGACGCACCCATCGAAACACGCCCCCAACAACACATGGCCTACCGTCACGCGTTCCCACAGGTGTTCCGATGAAAACTGTACCTCACATGTGTGGGTGCACCTACCTGGCCGCCAAGGGAAAAGCCTAAAACACAAGTAACCCCAAGTATGTTTTCAGAGCGAAATCTCAGACATTCTGCCGACCGGCACAACGTACAGATAGGGGCCTCGGGTGTCCAAGCCACCGAGGAAAACAGGGAACCCCATGCATTTCCGAAAAGAGGAGAACCGTGGGAATCCACAGAGGTATGATTTGCGCACATCGCCCCAGAATTTATTACCCAGACAGCCCTGCAAAGTCCGAAATGTGGGGAAAAAAACGCTTTTTCCGCACATTTCGCTCGACGCACCCATCGAAAACAAGCCCCCAACAACACATGGCCTACCGTCACGCGTTCCCACAGGTGTCCCAATGAAAACGGTACCTCACATGTGTGGGTGCACCTACCTGGCCGCCAAGGGGAAAGCCTAAAACACAAGTAACCCCAAGTCTCTTTTCAGAGCGAAATCTCAGACATTCTGCCGACCGGCACAACGTACAGATATGGGCCTCGGGTGTCCAAGCCACCGAGGAAAATAGGGAACCCCATGCATTTCCGAAAAGAGGACACCCGTGGGAATACGCAGAGGTATGATTTGTGCACATCCCCCCAGATTTTATTACCCAGAGAGCCCCGCAAAGTCCGAAATGTCGGGAAAAAAACGCCTTTTCCGCACATTTTGCTCGACGCACCCATCGAAACATGCCCCCAACAACACATGGCCTACCGTCACGCGTTCCCAAAGGTGTCCCGATGAAAACGGTACCTCACATGTGTGGGTGCACCTACCTGGCCGTCAAGGGGAAAGCCTAAAACACAAGTAACCCCAAGTCTGTTTTCAGAGCGAAATCTCAGACATTCTGCCGACCGGCACAACGTACAGATATGGGCCTCGGGTGTCCAAGCCACCGAGGAAAACAGGGAACCCCATGCATTTCCGAAAAGAGGACACCCGTGGGAATACGCAGAGGTATGATTTGCGCACATCCCCCCAGATTTTATTACCCAGACAGCCCCGCAAAGTCCGAAATGTCGGGAAAAAAACGCCTTTTCCGCACATTTCGCTCGACGCAACCATCGAAACATGCCCCCAACCACACATGGCCTACCGTCACGCGTTCCCACAGGTGTCCCGATGAAAACGGTACCTCACATGTGTGGGTGCACCTACCTGGCCGCCAAGGGGAAAGCCTAAAACACAAGTAACCCCAAGTCTGTTTTCAGAACGAAATCTCAGACATTCTGCCGACCGGCACAACGTACAGATATCGGCCTCGGGTGTCCAAGCCACCGAGGAAAACAGGGAACCCCATGCATTTCCGAAAAGAGGACACCCGTGGGAATATGCAGTGGTATGATTTGCGCACATCCCCCCAGATTTTATTACCCAGACAGCCCCGCAAAGTCCGAAATGTCGGGAAAAAAACGCCTTTTCCGCACATTTCGCTCGACGCACCCATCGAAACATGCCCCCAACAACACATGGCCTACCGTCACGCGTTCCCACAGGTGTCCCGATGAAAACGGTACCTCACATGTGTGGGTGCACCTACCTGGCCGCCAAGGGGAAAGCCTAAAACACAAGTAACCCCAAGTCTGTTTTCAGAGCGAAATCTCAGACATTCTGCCGACCGGCACAACGTACAGATGTGGGCCTCGGGTGTCCAAGCCACCAAGGAAAACGGAGAACCCCATGCATTTCCGAAAAGAGGACACCGGTGGGAATCCGCAGAGGTATGATTTGTGCACATCGCCCCAGATTTTATTACCCAGACAGCCCCGCAAAGTCCGAAAAGTCGGGAAAAAAACGCTTTTTTCGCACATTTTGCTCGACGCACCCATCAAAACACGCCCCCAACAACACATGGCCTACCGTCACGCGTTCCCACAGGTGTCCCGATGAAAACGGTACCTCACATGTGTGGGTGCACCTACCTGGCCGCCAAGGGGAAAGCCTAAAACACAAGTAACCCGAAGTCTGTTTTCAGAGGGAAATCTCAGACATTCTGCCGACCGGCACAACGTACAGATCTGGGCCTCGGGTGTCCAAGCCACCGAGGAAAACAGGGAACCCCATGCATTTCCGAAAAGGGGACACCCGTGGGAATCCGCAGAGGTATGATTTGCGCACATCGCCCCAGAATTTTTTACCCAGACAGCCCTGCAAAGTCCGAAATGTCGGGAAAAAAACACTTTTTCCGCACATTTCGCTCAACGCACCCATCAAAACACGCCCCCAACAACACATGGCCTACTGTCACGCGTTCCCACAGGTGTCCCGATGAAAACGGTACCTCACATGTGTGGGTGCACCTACCTGGCCGCCAAGGGGAAAGCTTAAAACACAAGTAACCCCAAGTCTCTTTTCAGAGCGAAATCTCAGACATTCTGCCGACCGGCACAACGTACAGATATGGCCCTCGGGTGTCCAAGCCACGGAGGAAAACAGGGAACCCCATGCATTTCTGATAAGAGGACACCCGTGGGAATCCGCAGAGGTATGATTTGCGCACATCGCCCCAGAATTTTTTACCCAGACAGCCCCGCAAAGTCCGAAATGTGGAGAAAAAAAACACTTTTTCCGCAGATTTCGCTCGACGCACCCATCGAAACACGCCCCCAACAACACATGGCCTACCGTCACGCATTCCCACAGGTGTCCCAATGAAAACGGTACCTCACATGTGTGGGTGCACCTACCTGGCCGCCAAGGGGAAAGCCTAAAACACAAGTAACCCCAAGTCTGTTTTCAGAGCGAAATCTCAGACATTCTGCCGACCGGCAAAACGTACAGATATGGCCCTCGGGTGTCCAAGCCACCGAGGAAAACAGGGAACCCCATGCATTTCCGAAAAGAGGACACCCGTGGGAATACGCAGAGGTATGATTTGCGCACATCGCCCCAGAATGTATTACCCAGACAGCCCCGCAAAGTCCGAAATGTCGGGAAAAAAACGATTTTTCCGCACATTTCGCTCGACGCACCCATCGAAACACGCCCCCAACAACACATGGCCTACCGTCACGCGTTCCCACAGGTGTCCCGATGAAAACGGTACCTCACATGTGTGGGTGCACCTACCTGGCCGCCAAGGGAAAAGCCTAAAACACAAGTAACACCAAGTCTGTTTTCAGAGCGAAATCTCAGACATTCTGCCGACCGGCACAACGTACAGATATGGGCCTCGGGTGTCCAAGCCACCAAGGAAAACGGGGAACCCCATGCATTTCCGAAAAGAGGACACCCGTGGGAATCCGCAGAGGTATGATTGGCGCACATCGCCCCAGATTTTATTACCCAGACAGCCCCGCAAAATCCGAAAAGTCGGGAAAAAAACGCTTTTTCTGCACATTTCGCTCGACGCACCCATCGAAACACGCCCCCAACAACACATGGCCTACCGTCCTGCGTTCCCACAGGTGTCCCGATGAAAACTGTACCTCACATGCGTGGGTGCACCTACCTGGCTGGCAAGGGGCAAGCCGAAAACGCAAGCAACCCCCAGTCTGTTTGCAGAGGGGAATCTCAGCCATTTTGCCGACCGGCACAACATACAGATATGGGCCTTGGGTGTCCAAGCCACCAAGGAAAACAGGGAACCCCATGCATTTCCGAAAAGAGGACACCCGTGGGAATCCGCAGTACACAAGTAACCCCAAGTGTGTTTTCAGAGGGAAATCTCAGACATTCTGCCGACCGGCACAACGTACAGATATGGGCCTTGGGTGTCCAAGCCACCGAGGAAAACAGGGAACCCCATGCATTTCCGAAAAGAGGACACCCGTGGGAATACGCAGAGGTATGATTTGCGCACATCGCCCCAGAATTTATTACCCAGACAGCCCTGCAAAGTCCGAAATGTGGGTAAAAAAATGCTTTTTCCGCACATTTCGCTCGACGCACCCATCGAAACACGCCCCCAACAACACATGGCCTACCGTCACGCATTCCCACAGGTGTCCCGATGAAAACGGTACCTCACATGTGTGGGTGCACATACCTGGCCGCCAAGGGGAAAGCCTAAAACACAAGTAACCACAAGTCTGTTTTCAGAGCGAAATCTCAGACATTCTGCCGACCGGCACAACGTACAGATATGGGCCTCGGGTGTCCAAGCCACCAAGGAAAACGGGGAACCCCATGCATTTCCGAAAAGAGGACACCCGTGGGAATACGCAGAGGTATGATTTGCGCACATCGCCCCAGAATTTATTACCCAGACAGCCCTGCAAAGTCCGAAATGTGGGTAAATAAATGCTTTTTCCGCACATTTCGCTCGACGCACCCATCGAAACACGCCCCCAACAACACATGGCCTACCGTCACGCATTCCCACAGGTGTCCCGATGAAAACGGTACCTCACATGTGTGGGTGCACATACCTGGCCGCCAAGGGGAAAGCCTAAAACACAAGTAACCACAAGTCTGTTTTCAGAGCGAAATCTCAGACATTCTGCCGACCGGCACAACGTACAGATATGGGCCTCGGGTGTCCAAGCCACCAAGGAAAACGGGGAACCCCATGCATTTCCGAAAAGAGGACACCCGTGGGAATCCGCAGAGGTATGATTGGCGCACCTCGCCCCAGATTTTATTACCCAGACAGCCCCGCAAAGTCCGAAAAGTCAGGAAAAAAATGTTTTTTCCGCACAATTCGCTCGACGCACCCAATGAAACACGCCCCCAACAACACATGGCCTACTGTCCCGCGTTCCCACACGTGTCCCGATGAAAACCGTACCTCACATGCGTGGGTGCACCTACCTGGCTGGCAAGGGGCAAGCCGAAAACGCAAGCAACCGCCAGTCTGTTTGCAGAGGGGAATCTCAGCCATTCTGCCGACCGGCACAACATACAGATATGCGCCTCGGGTGTCCAAGCCACCAAGGAAAACAGGGAACCCCATGCATTTCCGAAAAGAGGACACCCATGTGAATCCGGAGAGGTATGATTTGCGCACATCGCCCCAGAATTTATTACCCAGACACCCCCGCAAAGTCCAAAATGTGGGGAAAAAATGCTTTTTCCGCACATTTCGCTCGACGCACCCATGGAAACACGCCCCCAACAACACATGGCCTACCGTCACGCGTTCCCACAGGTGTCCCGATGAAAACGGTACCTCACATGTGTGGGTGCACCTACCTGGCCGCCAAGGGGAAAGCCTAAAACACAAGTAACCCCAAGTCTGTTTTCAGAGGGAAATCTCAGACATTCTGCCGACCGGTACAACGTACAGATATGGGCCTCGGGTGTCCAAGCCACCAAGGAAAACAGGGATCCCCATGCATTTCCGAAAAGAGGACACCCGTGGGAATATGCAGAGGTATGATTTGCGCACATCGCCCCAGAATTTATTACCCAGACAGCCCTGCAAAGTCCAAAATGTGGGGGAAAAAACGCTTTTTACGCACATTTCGCTCGACGCACCCATCGAAACACGCCCCCAACAACACATGGCCTACCGTCACGCGTTCCCACAGGTGTCCCGATGAAAATGGTACCTCACATGTGTGGGTGCACCTACCTGGCCGCCAAGGGGCAAGCCGAAAACGCAAGCAACCCCCAGTCTGTTTGCAGAGCGGAATCTCAGCCATTCTGCCGACCGGCACAACATACAGATATGGGCCTCGGGTGTCCAAGCCACCAAGGAAAACAGGGAACCCCATGCATTTCCGAAAAGAGGACACCCGTGGGAATCCGCAGAGGTATGATTTGCGCACATCGCCCCAGATTTTATTACCCAGACAGCCCCGCAAAGTCCGAAATGTCGGGAAAAAAACGCCTTTTCCGCACATTTCGCTTGACGCACCCATCGAAACATGCCCGCAACAACACATGGCCTACCGTCACTCGTTCCCACAGGTGTCCCGATGAAAACGGTACCTCACATGTGTGGGTGCACCTACCTGGCCGCCAAGGGGAAAGCCTAAAACACAAGTAACCCCAAGTCTGTTTTCAGAGCGAAATCTCAGACATTCTGCCGACCGGCACAACGTACAGATGTGGGCCTCGGGTGTCCAAGCCACCAAGGAAAACGGAGAACCCCATGCATTTCCGAAAAGAGGACACCCGTGGGAATCCGCAGAGGTATGATTTGTGCACATCGCCCCAGATTTTATTACCCAGACAGCCCCGCAAAGTCCGAAAATTCGGGAAAAAAACGCTTTTTTCGCACATTTTGCTCGACGCACCCATCAAAACACGCCCCCAACAACACATGGCCTACCGTCACGCGTTCCCACAGGTGTCCCGATGAAAACGGTACCTCACATGTGTGGGTGCACCTACCTGGCCGCCAAGGGGAAAGCCTAAAACACAAGTAACCCCAAGTCTGTTTTCAGAGGGAAATCTCAGACATTCTGCCGACCGGCACAACGTACAGATCTGGGCCTCGGGTGTCCAAGCCACCGAGGAAAACAGGGAACCCCATGCATTTCCGAAAAGAGGACACCCGTGGGAATCCGCAGAGGTATGATTTGCGCACATCGCCCCAGAATTTTTTACCCAGACAGCCCTGCAAAGTCCGAAATGTCGGGAAAAAAACACTTTTTCCGCACATTTCGCTCAACGCACCCATCAAAACACGCCCCAAAAAACAAATGGCCTACTGTCACGCGTTCCCACAGGTGTCCCGATGAAAACGGTACCTCACATGTGTGGGTGCACCTACCTGGCCGCCAAGGGGAAAGCTTAAAACACAATTAACCCCAAGTCTCTTTTCAGAGCGAAATCTCAGACATTCTGCCGACCGGCACAACGTACAGATATGGCCCTCGGGTGTCCAAGCCACCGAGGAAAACAGGGAACCCCATGCATTTCTGATAAGAGGACACCCGTGGGAATCGGCAGAGGTATGATTTGCGCACATCGCCCCAGAATTTTTTACCCAGACAGCCCCGCAAAGTCCGAAATGTGGGGAAAAAAAACACTTTTTCCGCAGATTTCGCTAGACGCACCCATCGAAACACGCCCCCAACAACACATGGTCTACCGTCACGCATTCCCACAGGTGTCCCGATGAAAACGGTACCTCACATGTGTGGGTGCACCTACCTGGCCGCCAAGGGGAAAGCCTAAAACACAAGTAACCCCAAGTCTGTTTTCAGAGCGAAATCTCAGACATTCTGCCGACCGGCACAACGTACAGATATGGGCCTCGGGTGTCCAAGCCACCGAGGAAAACAGGGAACCCCATGCATTTCCGAAAAGAGGACACCCGTGGTAATCCGCAGAGGTATGATTTGCGCACATCGCCCCAGAATTTTTTACCCAGACAGCCCCGCAAAGTCCGAAATGTCGGGAAAAAAACACTTTTTCCGCACATTTTGCTCGACGCACCCATCGAAACACGCCCCCAACAACACATGGCCTACCGTCACGCGTTCCCACAGGTGTCCCGATGAAAACTGTACCTCACATGTGTGGGTGCACCTACCTGGCCGCCAAGGGAAAAGCCTAAAACACAAGTAACCCCAAGTATGTTTTCAGAGCGAAATCTCAGACATTCTGCCGACCGGCACAACGTACAGATAGGGGCCTCGGGTGTCCAAGCTACCGAGGAAAACAGGGAACCCCATGCATTTCCGAAAAGAGGAGACCCGTGGGAATCCACAGAGGTATGATTTGCGCACATCGCCCGAGAATTTATTACCCAGACAGCCCTGCAAAGTCCGAAATGTGGGGAAAAAAACGCTTTTTCCGCACATTTCGCTCGACGCACCCATCGAAAACAAGCCCCCAACAACACATGGCCTACCGTCACGCGTTCCCACAGGTGTCCCAATGAAAACGGTACCTCACATGTGTGGGTGCACCTACCTGGCCGCCAAGGGGAAAGCCTAAAACACAAGTAACCCCAAGTCTGTTTTCAGAGCGAAATCTCAGACATTCTGCCGACCGGCAAAACGTACAGATATGGCCCTCGGGTGTCCAAGCCACCGAGGAAAACAGGGAACCCCATGCATTTCCGAAAAGAGGACACCCGTGGGAATACGCAGAGGTATGATTTGCGCACATCACCCCAGAATGTATTACCCAGACAGCCCCGCAAAGTCCGAAATGTCGGGAAAAAAACGCTTTTTCCGCACATTTCGCTCGACGCACCCATCGAAACACGCCCCCAACAACACATGGCCTACCGTCACGCGTTCCCACAGGTGTCCCGATGAAAACGGTACCTCACATGTGTGGGTGCACCTACCTGGCCGCCAAGGGGAAAGCCTAAAACACAAGTAACACCAAGTCTGTTTTCAGAGCGAAATCTCAGACATTCTGCCGACCGGCACAACGTACAGATATGGGCCTCGGGTGTCCAAGCCACCAAGGAAAACGGGGAACCCCATGCATTTCCGAAAAGAGGACACCCGTGGGAATCCGCAGAGGTATGATTGGCGCACATCGCCCCAGATTTTATTACCCAGACAGCCCCGCAAAATCCGAAAAGTCGGGAAAAAAACGCTTTTTCTGCACATTTCGCTCGACGCACCCATCGAAACACGCCCCCAACAACACATGGCCTACCGTCCTGCGTTCCCACAGGTGTCCCGATGAAAACGGTACCTCACATGCGTGGGTGCACCTACCTGGCTGGCAAGGGGCAAGCCGAAAACGCAAGCAACCCCCAGTCTGTTTGCAGAGGGGAATCTCAGCCATTTTGCCGACCGGCACAACATACAGATATGGGCCTTGGGTGTCCAAGCCACCAAGGAAAACAGGGAACCCCATGCATTTCCGAAAAGAGGACACCCGTGGGAATCCGCAGAACACAAGTAACCCCAAGTGTGTTTTCAGAGGGAAATCTCAGACATTCTGCCGACCGGCACAACGTACAGATATGGGCCTTGGGTGTCCAAGCCACCGAGGAAAACAGGGAACCCCATGCATTTCCGAAAAGAGGACACCCGTGGGAATACGCAGAGGTATGATTTGCGCACATCGCCCCAGAATTTATTACCCAGACAGCCCTGCAAAGTCCGAAATGTGGGTAAAAAAATGCTTTTTCCGCACATTTCGCTCGACGCACCCATCGAAACACGCCCCCAACAACACATGGCCTACCGTCACGCATTCCCACAGGTGTCCCGATGAAAACGGTACCTCACATGTGTGGGTGCACATACCTGGCCGCCAAGGGGAAAGCCTAAAACACAAGTAACCACAAGTCTGTTTTCAGAGCGAAATCTCAGACATTCTGCCGACCGGCACAACGTACAGATATGGGCCTCGGGTGTCCAAGCCACCAAGGAAAACGGGGAACCCCATGCATTTCCGAAAAGAGGACACCCGTGGGAATCCGCAGAGGTATGATTGGCGCACCTCGCCCCAGATTTTATTACCCAGACAGCCCCGCAAAGTCCGAAAAGTCAGGAAAAAAATGTTTTTTCCGCACAATTCGCTCGACGCACCCAATGAAACACGCCCCCAACAACACATGGCCTACTGTCCCGCGTTCCCACACGTGTCCCGATGAAAACCGTACCTCACATGCGTGGGTGCACCTACCTGGCTGGCAAGGGGCAAGCCGAAAACGCAAGCAACCCCCAGTCTGTTTGCAGAGGGGAATCTCAGCCATTCTGCCGACCGGCACAACATACAGATATGCGCCTCGGGTGTCCAAGCCACCAAGGAAAACAGGGAACCCCATGCATTTCCGAAAAGAGGACACCCATGTGAATCCGAAGAGGTATGATTTGCGCACATCGCCCCAGAATTTATTACCCAGACACCCCCGCAAAGTCCAAAATGTGGGGAAAAAATGCTTTTTCCGCACATTTCGCTCGACGCACCCATGGAAACACGCCCCCAACAACACATGGCCTACCGTCACGCGTTCCCACAGGTGTCCCGATGAAAACGGTACCTCACATGTGTGGGTGCACCTACCTGGCCGCCAAGGGGAAAGCCTAAAACACAAGTAACCCCAAGTCTGTTTTCAGAGGGAAATCTCAGACATTCTGCCGACCGGTACAACGTACAGATATGGGCCTCGGGTGTCCAAGCCACCAAGGAAAACAGGGATCCCCATGCATTTCCGAAAAGAGGACACCCGTGGGAATACGCAGAGGTATGATTTGCGCACATCGCCCCAGAATTTATTACCCAGACAGCCCTGCAAAGTCCAAAATGTGGGGGAAAAAACGCTTTTTCCGCACATTTCGCTCGACGCACCCATCGAAACACACCCCCAACAACACATGGCCTACCGTCACGCGTTCCCACAGGTGTCCCGATGAAAATGGTACCTCACATGTGTGGGTGCACCTACCTGGCCGCCAAGGGGCAAGCCGAAAACGCAAGCAACCCCCAGTCTGTTTGCAGAGCGGAATCTCAGCCATTCTGCCGACCGGCACAACATACAGATATGGGCCTCGGGTGTCCAAGCCACCAAGGAAAACAGGGAACCCCATGCATTTCCGAAAAGAGGACACCCGTGGGAATCCGCAGAGGTATGATTTGCGCACATCGCCCCAGATTTTATTACCCAGACAGCCCCGCAAAGTCCGAAATGTCGGGAAAAAAACGCCTTTTCCGCACATTTCGCTTGACGCACCCATCGAAACATGCCCCCAACAACACATGGCCTACCGTCACTCGTTCCCACAGGTGTCCCGATGAAAACGGTACCTCACATGTGTGGGTGCACCTACCTGGCCGCCAAGGGGAAAGCCTAAAACACAAGTAACCCCAAGTCTGTTTTCAGAGCGAAATCTCAGACATTCTGCCGACCGGCACAACGTACAGATGTGGGCCTCGGGTGTCCAAGCCACCAAGGAAAACGGAGAACCCCATGCATTTCCGAAAAGAGGACACCCGTGGGAATCCGCAGAGGTATGATTTGTGCACATCGCCCCAGATTTTATTACCCAGACAGCCCCGCAAAGTCCGAAAATTCGGGAAAAAAACGCTTTTTTCGCACATTTTGCTCGATGCACCCATCAAAACACGCCCCCAACAACACATGGCCTACCGTCACGCGTTCCCACAGGTGTCCCGATGAAAACGGTACCTCACATGTGTGGGTGCACCTACCTGGCCGCCAAGGGGAAAGCCTAAAACACAAGTAACCCCAAGTCTGTTTTCAGAGGGAAATCTCAGACATTCTGCCGACCGGCACAACGTACAGATCTGGGCCTCGGGTGTCCAAGCCACCGAGGAAAACAGGGAACCCCATGCATTTCCGAAAAGAGGACACCCGTGGGAATCCGCAGAGGTATGATTTGCGCACATCGCCCCAGAATTTTTTACCCAGACAGCCCTGCAAAGTCCGAAATGTCGGGAAAAAAACACTTTTTCCGCACATTTCGCTCAACGCACCCATCAAAACACGCCCCAAAAAACAAATGGCCTACTGTCACGCGTTCCCACAGGTGTCCCGATGAAAACAGTACCTCACATGTGTGGGTGCACCTACCTGGCCGCCAAGGGGAAAGCTTAAAACACAATTAACCCCAAGTCTCTTTTCAGAGCGAAATCTCAGACATTCTGCCGACCGGCACAACGTACAGATATGGCCCTCGGGTGTCCAAGCCACCGAGGAAAACAGGGAACCCCATGCATTTCTGATAAGAGGACACCCGTGGGAATCGGCAGAGGTATGATTTGCGCACATCGCCCCAGAATTTTTTACCCAGACAGCCCCGCAAAGTCCGAAATGTGGGGAAAAAAAACACTTTTTCCGCAGATTTCGCTAGACGCAACCATCGAAACACGCCCCCAACAACACATGGTCTACCGTCACGCATTCCCACAGGTGTCCCGATGAAAACGGTACCTCACATGTGTGGGTGCACCTACCTGGCCGCCAAGGGGAAAGCCTAAAACACAAGTAACCCCAAGTCTGTTTTCAGAGCGAAATCTCAGACATTCTGCCGACCGGCACAACGTACAGATATGGGCCTCGGGTGTCCAAGCCACCGAGGAAAACAGGGAACCCCATGCATTTCCGAAAAGAGGACACCCGTGGTAATCCGCAGAGGTATGATTTGCGCACATCGCCCCAGAATTTTTTACCCAGACAGCCCCGCAAAGTCCGAAATGTCGGGAAAAAAACACTTTTTCCGCACATTTTGCTCGACGCACCCATCGAAACACGCCCCCAACAACACATGGCCTACCGTCACGCGTTCCCACAGGTGTCCCGATGAAAACTGTACCTCACATGTGTGGGTGCACCTACCTGGCCGCCAAGGGAAAAGCCTAAAACACAAGTAACCCCAAGTATGTTTTCAGAGCGAAATCTCAGACATTCTGCCGACCGGCACAACGTACAGATAGGGGCCTCGGGTGTCCAAGCTACCGAGGAAAACAGGGAACCCCATGCATTTCCGAAAAGAGGAGACCCGTGGGAATCCACAGAGGTATGATTTGCGCACATCGCCCGAGAATTTATTACCCAGACAGCCCTGCAAAGTCCGAAATGTGGGGAAAAAAACGCTTTTTCCGCACATTTCGCTCGACGCACCCATCGAAAACAAGCCCCCAACAACACATGGCCTACCGTCACACGTTCCCACAGGTGTCCCAATGAAAACGGTACCTCACATGTGTGGGTGCACCTACCTGGCCGCCAAGGGGAAAGCCTAAAACACAAGTAACCCCAAGTCTGTTTTCAGAGCGAAATCTCAGACATTCTGCCGACCGGCAAAACGTACAGATATGGCCCTCGGGTGTCCAAGCCACCGAGGAAAACAGGGAACCCCATGCATTTCCGAAAAGAGGACACCCGTGGGAATACGCAGAGGTATGATTTGCGCACATCACCCCAGAATGTATTACCCAGACAGCCCCGCAAAGTCCGAAATGTCGGGAAAAAAACGCTTTTTCCGCACATTTCGCTCGACGCACCCATCGAAACACGCCCCCAACAACACATGGCCTACCGTCACGCGTTCCCACAGGTGTCCCGATGAAAACGGTACCTCACATGTGTGGGTGCACCTACCTGGCCGCCAAGGGGAAAGCCTAAAACACAAGTAACACCAAGTCTGTTTTCAGAGCGAAATCTCAGACATTCTGCCGACCGGCACAACGTACAGATATGGGCCTCGGGTGTCCAAGCCACCAAGGAAAACGGGGAACCCCATGCATTTCCGAAAAGAGGACACCCGTGGGAATCCGCAGAGGTATGATTGGCGCACATCGCCCCAGATTTTATTACCCAGACAGCCCCGCAAAATCCGAAAAGTCGGGAAAAAAACGCTTTTTCTGCACATTTCGCTCGACGCACCCATCGAAACACGCCCCCAACAACACATGGCCTACCGTCCTGCGTTCCCACAGGTGTCCCGATGAAAACGGTACCTCACATGCGTGGGTGCACCTACCTGGCTGGCAAGGGGCAAGCCGAAAACGCAAGCAACCCCCAGTCTGTTTGCAGAGGGGAATCTCAGCCATTTTGCCGACCGGCACAACATACAGATATGGGCCTTGGGTGTCCAAGCCACCAAGGAAAACAGGGAACCCCATGCATTTCCGAAAAGAGGACACCCGTGGGAATCCGCAGAACACAAGTAACCCCAAGTGTGTTTTCAGAGGGAAATCTCAGACATTCTGCCGACCGGCACAACGTACAGATATGGGCCTTGGGTGTCCAAGCCACCGAGGAAAACAGGGAACCCCATGCATTTCCGAAAAGAGGACACCCGTGGGAATACGCAGAGGTATGATTTGCGCACATCGCCCCAGAATTTATTACCCAGACAGCCCTGCAAAGTCCGAAATGTGGGGAAAAAAACGCTTTTTCCGCACATTTCGCTCGACGCACCCATCGAAACACGCCCCCAACAACACATGGCCTACCGTCACGCATTCCCACAGGTGTCCCGATGAAAACGGTACCTCACATGTGTGGGTGCACATACCTGGCCGCCAAGGGGAAAGCCTAAAACACAAGTAACCACAAGTCTGTTTTCAGAGCGAAATCTCAGACATTCTGCCGACCGGCACAACGTACAGATATGGGCCTCGGGTGTCCAAGCCACCAAGGAAAACGGGGAACCCCATGCATTTCCGAAAAGAGGACACCCGTGGGAATCCGCAGAGGTATGATTGGCGCACCTCGCCCCAGATTTTATTACCCAGACAGCCCCGCAAAGTCTGAAAAGTCAGGAAAAAAATGCTTTTTCCGCACAATTCGCTCGACGCACCCATTGAAACACGCCCCCAACAACACATGGCCTACCGTCCCGCGTTCCCACACGTGTCCCGATGAAAACCGTACCTCACATGCGTGGGTGCACCTACCTGGCTGGCAAGGGGCAAGCCGAAAACGCAAGCAACCCCCAGTCTGTTTGCAGAGGAGAATCTCAGCCATTCTGCCGACCGGCACAACATACAGATATGGGCCTCGGGTGTCCAAGCCACCAAGGAAAACAGGGAACCCCATGCATTTCCGAAAAGAGGACACTCATGTGAATCCGAAGAGGTATGATTTGCGCACATCGCCCCAGAATTTATTACCCAGACACGCCCGCAAAGTCCAAAATGTGGGGAAAAAACGCTTTTTCCGCACATTTCGCTCGACGCACCCATGGAAACACGCCCCCAACAACACATGGCCTACCGTCACGCGTTCCCACAGGTGTCCCGATGAAAACGGTACCTCACATGTGTGGGTGCACCTACCTGGCCGCCAAGGGGAAAGCCTAAAACACAAGTAACCCCAAGTCTGTTTTCAGAGGGAAATCTCAGACATTCTGCCGACCGGCACAACGTACAGATCTGGGCCTCGGGTGTCCAAGCCACCGAGGAAAACAGGGAACCCCATGCATTTCCGAAAAGAGGACACCCGTGGGAATCCGCAGAGGTATGATTTGCGCACATCGCCCCAGAATTTTTTACCCAGACAGCCCTGCAAAGTCCGAAATGTCGGGAAAAAAACACTTTTTCCGCACATTTCGCTCAACGCACCCATCAAAACACACCCCCAACAACACATGGCCTACTGTCACGCGTTCCCACAGGTGTCCCGATGAAAACGATACCTCACATGTGTGGGTGCACCTACCTGGCCGCCAAGGGGAAAGCTTAAAACACAAGTAACCCCAAGTCTCTTTTCAGAGGGAAATCTCAGACATTCTGCCGACCGGCACAACGTACAGATTTGGCCCTCGGGTGTCCAAGCCACCGAGGAAAACAGGGAACCCCATGCATTTCTGATAAGAGGACACCCGTGGGAATCGGCAGAGGTATGATTTGCGCACATCGCCCCAGAATTTTTTACCCAGACAGCCCCGCAAAGTCCGAAATGTCGGGAAAAAAACACTTTTTCCGCACATTTTGCTCGACGCACCCATCGAAACACGCCCCCAACAACACATGGCCTACCGTCACGCGTTCCCACAGGTGTCCCGATGAAAACTGTACCTCACATGTGTGGGTGCACCTACCTGGCCGCCAAGGGAAAAGCCTAAAACACAAGTAACCCCAAGTATGTTTTCAGAGCGAAATCTCAGACATTCTGCCGACCGGCACAACGTACAGATAGGGGCCTCGGGTGTCCAAGCCACCGAGGAAAACAGGGAACCCCATGCATTTCCGAAAAGAGGAGACCCGTGGGAATCCACAGAGGTATGATTTGCGCACATCGCCCCAGAATTTATTACCCAGACAGCCCTGCAAAGTCCGAAATGTGGGGAAAAAAACGCTTTTTCCGCACATTTCGCTCGACGCACCCATCGAAAACAAGCCCCCAACAACACATGGCCTACCGTCACGCGTTCCCACAGGTGTCCCAATGAAAACGGTACCTCACATGTGTGGGTGCAACTACCTGGCCGCCAAGGGGAAAGCCTAAAACACAAGTAACCCCAAGTCTGTTTTCAGAGCGAAATCTCAGACATTCTGCCGACCGGCAAAACGTACAGATATGGCCCTCGGGTGTCCAAGCCACCGAGGAAAACAGGGAACCCCATGCATTTCCGAAAAGAGGACACCCGTGGGAATACGCAGAGGTATGATTTGCGCACATCACCCCAGAATGTATTACCCAGACAGCCCCGCAAAGTCCGAAATGTCGGGAAAAAAACGCTTTTTCCGCACATTTCGCTCGACGCACCCATCGAAACACGCCCCCAACAACACATGGCCTACCGTCACGCGTTCCCACAGGTGTCCCGATGAAAACGGTACCTCACATGTGTGGGTGCACCTACCTGGCCGCCAAGGGGAAAGCCTAAAACACAAGTAACACAAAGTCTGTTTTCAGAGCGAAATCTCAGACATTCTGCCGACCGGCACAACGTACAGATATGGGCCTCGGGTGTCCAAGCCACCAAGGAAAACGGGGAACCCCATGCATTTCCGAAAAGAGGACACCCGTGGGAATCCGCAGAGGTATGATTGGCGCACATCGCCCCAGATTTTATTACCCAGACAGCCCCGCAAAATCCGAAAAGTCGGGAAAAAAACGCTTTTTCTGCACATTTCGCTCGACGCACCCATCGAAACACGCCCCCAACAACACATGGCCTACCGTCCTGCGTTCCCACAGGTGTCCCGATGAAAACGGTACCTCACATGCGTGGGTGCACCTACCTGGCCTGCAAGGGGCAAGCCGAAAACGCAAGCAACCCCCAGTCTGTTTGCAGAGGGGAATCTCAGCCATTTTGCCGACCGGCACAACATACAGATATGGGCCTTGGGTGTCCAAGCCACCAAGGAAAACAGGGAACCCCATGCATTTCCGAAAAGAGGACACCCGTGGGAATCCGCAGAACACAAGTAACCCCAAGTGTGTTTTCAGAGGGAAATCTCAGACATTCTGCCGACCGGCACAACGTACAGATATGGGCCTTGGGTGTCCAAGCCACCGAGGAAAACAGGGAACCCCATGCATTTCTGAAAAGAGGACACCCGTGGGAATACGCAGAGGTATGATTTGCGCACATCGCCCCAGAATTTATTACCCAGACAGCCCTGCAAAGTCCGAAATGTGGGGAAAAAAACGCTTTTTCCGCACATTTCGCTCGACGCACCCATCGAAACACGCCCCCAACAACACATGGCCTACCGTCACACATTCCCACAGGTGTCCCGATGAAAACGGTACCTCACATGTGTGGGTGCACATACCTGGCCGCCAAGGGGAAAGCCTAAAACACAAGTAACCACAAGTCTGTTTTCAGAGCGAAATCTCAGACATTCTGCCGACCGGCACAACGTACAGATATAGGCCTCGGGTGTCCAAGCCACCAAGGAAAACGGGGAACCCCATGCATTTCCGAAAAGAGGACACCCGTGGGAATCCGCAGAGGTATGATTGGCGCACCTCGCCCCAGATTTTATTACCCAGACAGCCCCGCAAAGTCCGAAAAGTCAGGAAAAAAATGCTTTTTCCGCACAATTCGCTCGACGCACCCATTGAAACACGCCCCCAACAACACATGGCCTACCGTCCCGCGTTCCCACACGTGTCCCGATGAAAACCGTACCTCACATGCGTGGGTGCACCTACCTGGCTGGCAAGGGGCAAGCCGAAAACGCAAGCAACCCCCAGTCTGTTTGCAGAGGAGAATCTCAGCCATTCTGCCGACCGGCACAACATACAGATATGGGCCTCGGGTGTCCAAGCCACCAAGGAAAACAGGGAACCCCATGCATTTCCGAAAAGAGGACACTCATGTGAATCCGAAAGAGGTATGATTTGCGCACATCACCCCAGAATTTATTACCCAGACACCCCCGCAAAGTCCAAAATGTGGGGAAAAAACGCTTTTTCCGCACATTTCGCTCGACGCACCCATGGAAACACGCCCCCAACAACACATGGTCTACCGTCACGCGTTCCCACAGGTGTCCCGATGAAAACGGTACCTCACATGTGTGGGTGCACCTACCTGGCTGCCAAGGGGAAAGCCTAAAACACAAGTAACCCCAAGTCTGTTTTCAGAGGGAAATCTCAGACATTCTGCCGACCGGTACAACGTACAGATATGGGCCTCGGGTGTCCAAGCCACCGAAGGAAAACAGGGAACCCCATGCATTTCCGAAAAGAGGACACCCGTGGGAATACGCAGAGGTATGATTTGCCCACATCGCCCCAGAATTTATTACCCAGACAGCCCTGCAAAGTCCAAAATGTGGGGGAAAAAACGCTTTTTCCGCACATTTCGCTCGACGCACCCATCGAAACACGCCCCCAACAACACATGGCCTACCGTCACGCGTTCCCACAGGTGTCCCGATGAAAATGGTACCTCACATGTGTGGGTGCACCTACCTGGCCGCCAAGGGGCAAGCCGAAAACGCAAGCAACCCCCAGTCTGTTTGCAGAGGGGAATCTCAGCCATTCTGCCGACCGGCACAACATACAGATATGGGCCTCGGGTGTCCAAGCCACCAAGGAAAACAGGGAACCCCATGCATTTCCGAAAAGAGGACACCCGTGGGAATCCGCAGAGGTATGATTGGCGCACATCGCCCCAGAATTTATTACCCAGGCACCCCCGCAAAGTCCGAAATGTGGGGAAAAAAACGCATTTTCCGCACATTTCGCTCGGCACACCCATCGAAACACGCCCCCAACAACACATGGCCTACCGTCACGCGTTCCCACAGGTGTCCCGATGAAAACGGTACCTCACATGTGTGAGTGCACCTACCTGGCTGGCAAGGGGCAAGCCGAAAACGCAAGCAACCCCCAGTCTGTTTGCAGAGGGGAATCTCAGCCATTCTGCCGACCGGCACAACATACAGATATGGGCCTCGGGTGTCCAAGCCACCAAGGAAAACAGGGAACCCCCATGATTTGCGCACATCGCCCCAGAATTTTTTACCCAGACACCCCCGCAAAGTCCGAAATGTGGGGAAAAAACGCATTTTCCGCACATTTCGCTCGACGCACCCATGGAAACACGCCCCCAACAACACATGGCCTACCGTCACACGTTCCCACAGGTGTCCCGATGAAAACAGTACCTCACATGTGTGGGTGCACCTACCTGGCCGCCAAGGGGAAAGCCTAAAACACAAGTAACCCCAAGTGTGTTTTCAGAGGGAAATCTCAGACATTCTGCCGACCGGCACAACGTACAGATATGGGCCTTGGGTGTCCAAGCCACCGAGGAAAACAGGGAACCCCATGCATTTCCGAAAAGAGGACACCCATGGGAATATGCAGAGGTATGATTTCCGCACATCGCCCCAGAATTTATTACCCAGACAGCCCTGCAAAGTCTGAAATGTGGGGAAAAAAACGCTTTTTCCGCACATTTCGCTCGACGCACCCATCGAAACACGCCCCCAACAACACATGGCCTACTGTCACGCATTCCCACAGGTGTCCCGATGAAAACGGTACCTCACATGTGTGGGTGCACATACCTGGCCGCCAAGGGGAAAGCCTAAAACACAAGTAACCACAAGTCTGTTTTCAGAGCGAAATCTCAGACATTCTGCCGACCGGCACAACATACAGATATGGGCCTCGGGTGTCCAAGCCACCAAGGAAAACGGGCAACCCCATGCATTTCCAAAAAGAGGACACCCGTGGGAATCCGCAGAGGTATGATTGGCGCACCTCGCCCCAGATTTTATTACCCAGACAGCCCCGCAAAGTCCGAAAAGTCAGGAAAAAAATGCTTTTTCCGCACAATTCGCTCGACGCACCCATTGAAACACGCCCCCAACAACACATGGCCTACCGTCCCGCGTTCCCACACGTGTCCCGATGAAAACCGTACCTCACATGCGTGGGTGCACCTACCTGGCTGGCAAGGGGCAAGCCGAAAACGCAAGCAACCCCCAGTCTGTTTGCAGAGGGGAATCTCAGCCATTCTGCCGACCGGCACAACATACAGATATGGGCCTCGGGTGTCCAAGCCACCAAGGAAAACAGGGAACCCCATGCATTTCCAAAAAGAGGACACCCATGTGAATCCGAAGAGGTATGATTTGCGCACATCGCCCCAGAATTTATTACCCAGACACCCCCGCAAAGTCCAAAATGTGGGGAAAAAACGCTTTTTCCGCACATTTCGCTCGACGCACCCATGGAAACACGCCCCCAACAACATATGGCCTACCGTCACGCGTTCCCACAGGTGTCCCGATGAAAATGGTACCTCACATGTGTGGGTGCACCTACCTGGCTGCCAAGGGGAAAGCCTAAAACACAAGTAACCCCAAGTCTGTTTTCAGAGGGAAATCTCAGACATTCTGCCGACCGGTACAACGTACAGATATGGGCCTCGGGTGTCCAAGCCACCGAGGAAAACAGGGAACCCCATGCACTTCCGAAAAGAGGACACCCGTGGGAATACGCAGAGGTATGATTTGCGCACATCGCCCCAGAATTTATTACCCAGACAGCCCTGCAAAGTCCAAAATGTGGGGGAAAAAACGCTTTTTCCGCACATTTCGCTCGACGCACCCATCGAAACACGCCCCCAACAACACATGGCCTACCGTCACGCGTTCCCACAGGTGTCCCGATGAAAATGGTACCTCACATGTGTGGGTGCACCTACCTGGCCGCCAAGGGGCAAGCCAAAAACGCAAGCAACCCCCAGTCTGTTTGCAGAGGGGAATCTCAGCCATTCTGCCGACCGGCACAACATACAGATATGGGCCTCGGGTGTCCAAGCCACCAAGGAAAACAGGGAACCCCATGCATTTCCGAAACGAGGACACCCGTGGTAATCCACAGAGGTATGATTTGCGCACATCGCCCCAGAATTTATTACCCAGACACCCCCGCAAAGTCCGAAATGTGGGGAAAAAAACGCATTTTCCGCACATTACGCTCGGCACACCCATCGAAACACGCCCCCAACAACACATGGCCTACCGTCACGCGTTCCCACAGGTGTCCCGATGAAAACGGTACCTCACATGTGTGAGTGCACCTACCTGGCTGGCAAGGGGCAAGCCGAAAACGCAAGCAACCCCCAGTCTGTTTGCAGAGGGGAATCTCAGCCATTCTGCCGACCAGCACAACATACAGATATGGTCCTCGGGTGTCCAAGCCACCAAGGAAAACAGGGAAACCCCATGATTTGCGCACATCGCCCCTGAATTTTTTACCCAGACACCCCCGCAAAGTCCGAAATTTGGGGAAAAAACGCATTTTCCGCACATTTCGCTCGACGCACCCATGTAAACACGCCCCCAACAACACATGGACTACCGTCACGCATTCCCACAGGTGTCCCGATGAAAACGGTACCTCACATGTGTGGGTGCACCTACCTGGCCGCCAAGGGGAAAGCCTAAAACACTGCTATCCCCCCCAAAGGGTTTGGGGAGGAAACCGACAGATTTAGGCCTGGGGTGCTTCAGCCACCAAGAAAAACAGGAACCCCCATGCATTTCCGAAAAGAGGACACCCGTGGGAATCCGCAGAGGTATGATTTGCGCACATCGGCCCAGAATTTATTACCCAGACAGCCCTGCAAATTCCGAAATGTGGGGAAAAAACGCTTTTTCCGCACATTTCGCTCGACGCACCCTTGGAAACACGCCCCCAACAACACATGGCCTACCGTCACGCGTTCCCACAGGTGTCCCGATGAAAACGGTACCTCACATGCGTGGGTGCACCTACCTGGCTGGCAAGGGGCAAGCCTAAAACACAAGTAACCCCAAGTCTGTTTTCAGAGCGAAATCTCAGACATTCTACCGACCGGCACAACGTACAGATATGGGCCTCGGGTGTCGAAGCCACCAAGGAAAACGGGGAACCCCATGCATTTCCGAAAAGAGGACACCCGTGGGAATCCGCAGAGGTATGATTGGCGCACATCGCCCCAGATGTTATTACCCAGACAGCCCCGCAAAGTCCGAAAAGTCGGGAAAAAAACGCTTTTTCCGCACATTTCGCTCGACGCACCCATGGAAACACGCCCCCAACAACACATGGCCTACCGTCACGCGTTCCCACAGGTGTCCCGATGAAAACGGTACCTCACATGTGTGGGTGCACCTACCTGGCTGCCAAGGGGAAAGCCTAAAACACAAGTAACCCCAAGTCTGTTTTCAGAGGGAAATCTCAGACATTCTGCCGACCGGTACAACGTACAGATATGGGCCTCGGGTGTCCAAGCCACCGAGGAAAACAGGGAACCCCATGCACCTCCGAAAAGAGGACACCCGTGGGAATACGCAGAGGTATGATTTGCGCACATCGCCCCAGAATTTATTACCCAGACAGCCCTGCAAAGTCCAAAATGTGGGGGAAAAAACGCTTTTTCCGCACATTTCGCTCGACGCACCCATCGAAACACGCCCCCAACAACACATGGCCTACCGTCACGCGTTCCCACAGGTGTCCCGATGAAAATTGTACCTCACATGTGTGGGTGCACCTACCTGGCCGCCAAGGGGCAAGCCGAAAACGCAAGCAACCCCCAGTCTGTTTGCAGAGGGGAATCTCAGCCATTCTGCCGACCGGCACAACATACAGATATGGGCCTCGGGTGTCCAAGCCACCAAGGAAAACAGGGAACCCCATGCATTTCCGAAAAGAGGACACCCGTGGGAATCCACAGAGGTATGATTTGCGCACATCGCCCCAGAATTTATTACCCAGACACCCCCGCAAAGTCCGAAATGTGGGGAAAAAAACGCATTTTCCGCACATTACGCTCGGCACACCCATCGAAACATGCCCCCAACAACACATGGCCTACCGTCACGCGTTCCCACAGGTGTCCCGATGAAAACGGTACCTCACATGTGTGAGTGCACCTACCTGGCTGGCAAGGGGCAAGCCGAAAACGCAAGCAACCCCCAGTCTGTTTGCAGAGGGGAATCTCAGCCATTCTGCCGACCAGCACAACATACAGATATGGGCCTCGGGTGTCCAAGCCACCAAGGAAAACAGGGAAACCCCATGATTTGCGCACATCGCCCCTGAATTTTTTACCCAGACACCCCCGCAAAGTCCGAAATGTGGGGAAAAAACGCATTTTCCGCACATTTCGCTCGACGCACCCATGGAAACACGCCCCCAACAACACATGGACTACCGTCACGCATTCCCACAGGTGTCCCGATGAAAACGGTACCTCACATGTGTGGGTGCACCTACCTGGCTGCCAAGGGGAAAGCCTAAAACACTGCTATCCCCCCCAAAGGGTTTGGGGAGGCAACCGACAGATTTAGGCCTGGGGTGCTTCAGCCACCAAGAAAAACAGGAACCCCCATGCATTTCCGAAAAGAGGACACCCGTGGGAATCCGCAGAGGTATGATTTGCGCACATCGGCCCAGAATTTATTACCCAGACAGCCCTGCAAATTCCGAAATGTGGGGAAAAAACGCTTTTTCCGCACATTTCGCTCGACGCACCCATGGAAACACGCCCCCAACAACACATGGCCTACCGTCACGCGTTCCCACAGGTGTCCCGATGAAAACGGTACCTCACATGCGTGGGTGCACCTACCTGGCTGGCAAGGGGCAAGCCTAAAACACAAGTAACCCCAAGTCTGTTTTCAGAGCGAAATCTCAGACATTCTACCGACCGGAGCAACGTACAGATATGGGCCTCGGGTGTCGAAGCCACCAAGGAAAACGGGGAACCCCATGCATTTCCGAAAAGAGGACACCCGTGGGAATCCGTAGAGGTATGATTGGAGCACATCGCCCCAGATGTTATTACCCAGACAGCCCCGCAAAGTCCGAAAAGTCGGGAAAAAAACACTTTTTCCGCACATTTCGCTCGACGCACCCATCGAAACACACCCCCAACAACACATGGCCTACCGTCCCGCGTTCCCACAGGTGTCCCGATGAAAACGGTACCTCACATGCGTGGGTGCACCTACCTGGCTGGCAAGGGGCAAGCCGAAAACGCAAGCAACCCCCAGTCTGTTTGCAGAGGGGAATCTCAGCCATTCTGCCGACCGGCACAACATACAGATATGGGCCTCGGGTGTCCAAGCAACCAAGGAAAACAGGGAACACCATGCATTTCCGAAAAGAGGACACCCGTGGGAATCCGCAGAGGTATGATTTGCGCACATCGCCCCAGAATTTATTACCCAGACACCCCCGCAAAATCCGAAATGTGGAGAAAAAAACGCATTTTCCGCACATTTCGCTCGGCGCACCCATCGAAACACGCCCCCAACAACACATGGCCTACCGTCACACGTTCCCACAGGTGTCCCGATGAAAACGGTACCTCACATGTGTGGGTGCACTTACCGGGGCTGCAAAAGGAAAAGGTTAACCCACTGGTCATCCCAAGCCTTTCGCTACTGCCCATTGTGTTCATGTGGGCAACCTACAGATTTGGCGCTAGGGCGTGGAAGCCAGCATGGAAAACAGGGAACCCCATGCATTTTCCAAAAGAGGACACCCCTGGGAATCCACATAGGTCTGCCTTGTGCAAATAGCCCCAGTTTTTATTAGCCACAATCCCCGACAAAGGGTTATATTTGGTGGGGAAAAAGAAACACAATGTTCACTTTGTCTGGTGTTCTGGGTAATAAATTCTGGCCCGCTTCGCGCAATTCAGACCTCTGCGCATTCCCACAGGTGTCCTCTTTTGGGAAATGCATGGGGTTCCCTGTTTTCCTTGCTGGCTTCGACACCCTAGGGCCAAATCTGTAGGTTGCCCACATGAACAAATTGTGCTGTGGCGAAAGGCTTGGGGTTACTAGCGGGTTACCCCTTTCCTTTTGCGCCCCCGGTAGGTGCACCCACACATGTGAGGTACCATTTTCATCGGGACACCTGTGGGAACGCGAGAAGGTATGACATCTGTTGGTGGCGACGTGTTTCGGTGAGTGCACACAAGGAAATGTATCTGAAATTGGCTGGAAATGCAGACAATTCTCAGATATTTCCCTCTGGCCACTCACCGAAACACACCGCCAACAACACGTGGCCTACCTTCCCGCATCGCCACACGTGTCCCAATGAGAGGCAGACCTCTTGTGTGCAGGTGTGGTACCTGAGTGACAATGGGTACATCTTTTGTATAGTAACTTCTCTGTAGTGCGCTTAGGAAACAGTAAAGTACTGGTAGTAAGCCATTTCACATGCACCTTTCCTCACACTTCCCATACATACCAGACACAATGCAGTTAGACACGCAAGGTGGGATTTACCACAAGGACAAACCTCCTTGTGTAGCACAAGAAGGTTTGTCCTTGTGAGCAGTGATGCCACGACAAGGCACCCACCGGATCACTGGCCATTCGTATCCCTTTCGTGTCTGCAGTCAGTTGGCATCCATTTCAGCAGTTGCACTTCTACCAAATCACTAGCACCAGAGCAAGTGTATCTACACAAGAGCATATCTACACACTTATACCACGTGGACATGTGTGTACAATGCAACTGTGTCTCTAGCAATATCTTAACTATCATTTGGCATCAATTTTATAGCAACTGTGTCTGCATGCAAACTTTATGTGCCTGCAATCACATGTGGACACTGATAGCAAGTGCATACTGGCTCACTTCGCTACCCTGCCCTACAGGCGCTATCTTCCACACCAGCTTTGAGTATGCCCATAGCAACTATGGGCAAACATTCTTATGTTCAACCTTACCCACACAAAACAGCCACCCTGCAACATGACAATCATTTCGGCAGTGCTGGAAAAGTCCATTCACAGAAATTGCATCTGCATGTTCTTTGTATCTTTACCTAATTCACACATCAATCATATCCAATTCATTCCTACAGAAGACGTGTCACTTACACCACACATAACATTACTCGCAGTAAAACAATAAACAAGGCAGGATTTTACGAGGTACGCAAGACACCGCTGCCATATAGTTGGTGTCCAAGTACCACTTTCATGACACTTAGACCTCAAGGGAGGGAGCCAAAGTGGCGTGTATTATTTTGAAAAGACACCCCTTGAGTGGAGGGAACCTGAATGGTCTTCTGGTCTTCCACAACGCACGGCTTGAGTAGAGGGAGCGGGACTGGCCTTTCTTTGCTTGCCAAACCTTAGGTGGAAGGAGCCAGATTCGGGTTCCTGTCCAAAGTATGCCGGAAGCGGATGGGGTTTTCCAGACGTTTTTTTTTGTAAGGCAATCTCGAACAGGAGCAAGCTGCACTCCCATAGGGGAGTGACCCAGAGTGCTCCACCCTTCTTCTCCATGGCCCGCCTCAACTAGAGGATTCCTTTCCAAGATGCGCCTGCTTTGGAAGAAACAAGCATTGCGTTACTTTGCAAGGCACACCACGCGCAGAGGGAGCTAGACTGCCTTTTCCTTATGAGGCAGACCTGAAGTGAAAGGTACCGGGGGTGATGTCTCTTTCCCAGGCAGGCCTCAAGTGGAGGGGGCAGGACTAGCATTGCTTGCCTAAGCACGCCAAAGGGGAGTAAAGCAGAGTGCTGTCCCCACCTACTCCAAGGCACACCTCAAGTGGAGGGAGCTAGAGTGGCATTTCTTTCCAAGATCCGCCTGCTTTGGAAGAAACAAGCATTGCGTTACTTTGCAAGGCACACCACGCGCAGAGGGAGCTAGACTGCCTTTTCCTTATGAGACAGACCTGAAGTGAAAGGTACCGGGGGTGATGTCTCTTTCCCAGGCAGGCCTCAAGTGGAGGGGGCAGGACTAGCATTGCTTGCCTAAGCACGCCAAAGGGGAGTAAAGCAGAGTGCTGTCCCCACCTACTCCAAGGCACACCTCAAGTGGAGGGAGCTAGAGTGGCATTTCTTTCCAAGATGCGCCTGCTTTGGAAGAAACAAGAATTGCGTTACTTTGCAAGGCACACCACGCGCAGAGGGAGCTAGACTGCCTTTTCCTTATGAGGCAGACCTGAAGTGAAAGGTACCGGGGGTGATGTCTCTTCCCCAGGCACGCCTCAAGTGGAGGGAGCAGCACTAGCATTGCTTGCCAAAGCACGCCAAAGGGGAAAGACCCGCATGGCACAACTCAAGTACAGGGACTCGTAATGATTACTATTTCGCAGGCACGCCTCCAATGGAAGGAGCCTGATTAGCGTTCCTTTGCAAGTCACGCTTTGAGCTGAGGGATCTAGACTGATGTAAATTTTCTTGGCAGGCCTCAAGGGAAAGCTACGGCTGTGGTTGCCTTTCCAAGGCAGGTCTCAAGTGGAGGAAGCAGGACTAGCAATACTCATGAATGCACGCTAAATCAAGTGAAGTGAGTTGACATCCTGTTGCTTTTTCATTGAAGGTACACCTCCAGGGCAGGGTGCAAGAGTGCCATTCCTTTACAAGACATGCACGATTTCAGTGGCTAAGGGTCCCTTTCAAGGAATGATGGGCATTTTCGGAAATCAGTCGATCTCCCAATAATTTTCCTTTGTATGATACAAAAGGAAACAAGGCTGAAAGCAGAGGGCAGGCTGGGAAGGGCATTGGGGACAGTACACCCGAGTATCCTTCCTCTTTCCTTGTTTTGTACACACCTTACATTTTCGGTACGGTTGTGCCTTCGTGGCAGTGGGAGGAACATAATCACCAAAGTGTCGCTCTTGCAATCTGGCCACATCTTCGACCTCTGGAAAGGAGGGAATTTGTACATGAACATTAGCCAGAGATTGAACAATTGCTAATACAAAATCCAAAAAGGAGAGCTTGTTTTCTGGAGTAGCTGCACGGTACACCACATAAGCATTGTACGTTGCCATATGCACAATATGTGTGGCTAACTTTTTGTACCAGAAACGCGACTTGCGTTCAGCGTGGTATGACTCAAGCACTTGGTCATTTTTGTCTACTCCACCCATGTACTTGTTGTAATCCAGAATGCAATTGGGCTTCAACACTTGCTGAGTCTGCCTGCGCAGAGGGACAGCTGAAGTACTTTCATCATGAATAGTACTTAGCATGTACACATCCCTTTTGTCGCAGAATTTCACTGCTAACAATTCATCCTGCCGCAATGCCATACATTGTCCCTTGGCCAACTTCTTACACACAAGTTGTCTGGGGAAGGCTTTGCGGTTACTGCGGATTGTACCGCATGCCAGTGTGCCCACATTGAACAATTCCTTGAACAGTGGAATTACAGTGTAGAAATTGTCTACATACAAATGATGTCCCTTGTGGAGCCATGGTGTGAGAAGATCCCAAACAATCTTCTCACTTGTCCCTAAATGGGCTGGGCAGCCCGGAGGGTTTAGGGTAGAGTCTTTACCGGTGTAGACTCTCATGCTGCTGACATACCCAGTGGTACTTTCACACAACATGTACATTTTAATCCCATATCGTGATCTCTTGCTAGGAATGTATTGCCTGAATACAAGGCGACCTTTGAACAACACCAACGATTCATCAATGGATATGTTCTGGCTAGGAACATACACCTCTGCAAATCGGTGAGTGAAGTGGTCCAGAAATGGCTTCAGTTTGAACAGCCTATCAAAGTTTGGGTCCGTTTTGGGTAATGCTGCCGAGTTGTCATTGAAGTGCAACATACGGTGCAGTGCTTGAAAGCGATTTCTGCTCATTGTAGCTGAAAAAAACGGGCAATAAAGTGGTGCTACAGTAGACCAGTATATCGCGACAGACGGCTTGTGTCCAATTCACATGAGCAAAATTAGACCCCAAAACTGTCTCATTTCAACATCGTTTGTGGGTACCCATGCTTGTGCTCTGGAGTGGGGTTTCAGAGTGGGACCCCTAGACCTCGTGAACTGTGCAGCGTATAAATTGTTTTGCTGAACCACATCTGCAATGAACCCATCATCAACAAAAAGGTTGAAAAAATCAATAGGCTGAAACCCTTCTGTATTCACTGTGCACCCTGATATACCAGTGAAAGGGGGCACAACAGGCTGAGCCATTGCTGGAGGCACCCAGAGCGACTCTTGAGTCATGTAAGGAACTGCCACATTGCGTGGCCGTCTTGCACGTCCCCTCCCCCTTACAAGTCCCCTGCGTGTGGGAAGTGTGCGAAAGGGTGGACGCACTCTTCCTTCCTCTTCATCATCAGATGATGACGATGATGAGTGGGAGGAGGGACTTTCGTCAATGGCCATCTCACTTCCCCAATCACTTCCCTCCTGCCCCTCAGAAGCACTATCTGTTTCAGAATGCATGTACATATCTGTGCTTTGCTCTGAGCCAGACTCCATCACTGCAGCTAATGCCTCCGCACCAGACATTGATCGCCGAGAAGCCATGAGTACCTTCGCTATGGAACCCTTCACTGCCCAAAGACCAGATGAAGACTGAAACAATAAGTATGTGTGCTTCTGAAAGTATGGAACGTAGCACAGTAAGTGGTATTCAGTGCCACAAACCTACTCCACACAAGTACACCAAAAGGTCCAGACTTTGCTCACAAACTGTAGCAGCCCTCTGCAATATGACGTACTCCCTGCACGCTACAATAAACGGAGTAGTACTTTGCAAACACTCACGTGAAATGCTAAGGACCAGCTGACTGCTTTCCTACAAGTGGGTAGACAGCTACAACACACCTGCACCTAAAAGAAAGAGAACAAAAAATCTATGGACAATGTACTATTCCGCTAAACTGTACAGAAATACAAGCGTGGGGACGAGGATTTCAGCCACACTACCTATTCAGAAACAGCCAACATGCTTTGCACCATGCCCTCCTCCATGGGATGCTTGTGGATGGGAAATCGAGGTGAGAAGCAACCATGCAACGTATTAGTGATTGGGTGAGTTGAAAAGCCATAGGCAATGAAGAAGCAGAAAGGGAAGATAAATAAAGTACACGGCTGGTCCTTCCGGGCAACTGCTGGCACACTTTTGACAAAAACACCTGCTCATTCATATAGGGGTGTCTATTGTAAGGGGAAAGCTCACAAGGACAAAATTAATGCAAGGCCAAGCAAATTGATGTAGGCTGAAGCAAGTGGTGATGGGTAGCTAAGAAATAAGCAGCACAGACATACTGAATGCTTTGACATGCCATGAATGCAAACAATTGCTAGGAAGTGGAAGTCTCACTGCCAACATACTTACTACCATTTTTATTCACTTTTCACATCTTCCAGTGCGTCCATCAGTCACTGGGCAAACCCCCCCTAAAATAGCGTCTGGGCAAAATCCATTATGTTTCCAATGAACAGCTCCATGCCTGTTTTGGAAAGGTGCACCCCATCTCTGTGAAACATCACAGCACCTTTGATATTGCCATGGTGAATGGTCCGTATTCTGGTGTTGCCCTCTGTCAGTCTAGTGAACTCTCCATTCAGTTTCCACACCGAGCGGTTGATGGCCCTTCTATTCCCTTGAGTTCTCCAATCCATCCTGGGAATCATCTGGGACCAGGCCACCACAGTGTTTGGAAACCTCTGTGCAATCCATTCAAGGTCTGCCATGAGCTGCTCCCGTACCCCCTTCCGTCCCACAGACGCAAAATCATTTCCTCCCAGGTGAACCACTATAAGGTCAGGGGGGGGGCCTCTCCTTTTGCTTGGGCAGCGATGATGACTCCTCGGAGCTGGTGAAGGCGCATGCCCCCCACCCCAAACCAATGCACTGCAAGGCCATCCCTTCCAGACCCAGATGTAGGTGGCCCTCGGAAAAGTCGTGCAGCCCTTTGGATATAAGAGTGGCCAAAAATCCACACAACCCTCATCCTCACTAGGAAATGGAAACAGGAAAACCCCCATGATTATGGCTACACATACATTTCACCAAATTACACAACAATTGCGGCAATACATGACTCTTGTAACAATCCCAGACACACACTTCACCCATTCAGAAACCACCTCTCATTTGAGATAACAGTAGGTCAACACATAATTGCCACATTATTTTCAGGGGAAAGAGGTGAAGAAGATAGTATGTCACCTTGTGCCAATAACACAGTTGTGCTGGCGCAATTGTAATCAGTAAAAGTTGTCTGCTCCTGTGGCCCACCGCCTGCACAGCACGGTGGTAAGGTGACTTGCACATGCTACATCGTTACACTTTGGCAGGGTGACTAGTCTCACAGAGGATATGGAGTCCACAGGAAGTGTGCTTTGTACGCTCTCTGAATATAGGTACCCTGACAGAATGTGCCACATTTACCACAAATGGGTGCACCTTCAGACACTTTCAATGTGAGTGTTTCGGCCATAGCTCCAGGACCACTGGTGAACTTGGGGGCACTTCACTACCAAGGAAGGGAGGTGGCCAAGGTCACACCCATCACCCACCACCACCCTACATCGCTTCCTGGTCAGCACTACAGCTTTCCTCTCCAGGAAGGGATTGGACCCTGCCAGGGCACCCTGCACTCACTGCTGAATTTGGAGGACAAAATATCCACCTGGGGGACGGACGCCCAAGGCCAATGACACCCCCCCCTCTCTAGCTATCCTGCGTTACAGTTTTTCCCCCTGCAAAACGATGGGGACCCTGACAGGGCACACTGGGACCACTGCTGGAATTGCACCACAGAAATGGTGAACTTTGCAGTGAAAGGAAGGAGCTCTGTAACAAGTCTGCATAGCATGCTCAGAAAAAATGACCATCTATATAACTACTGGAAAAAAATTGAAAATTTGCTGCTACTTATGTCGGCCAAACCTTTCCTTCTGCAAAGCAGCCGCCTTCCTCAATGCAAGGAACACCCATCACTGGCCCCCGACGCTCCCCACTACCTTTTCCCACCCTTATCACTGACAATGCAGCCACAATTCTTTCCACCGCAGTAACCCTCCACCCCCACATTACCAAGTAATAAATGGAGGTGGGGTGTACCTCACGCAGCCGTTAGGAGGAGACCCAGGGAGGCCTGCATGAGGTGTGTCCCCCAGCAATTGGGGGTGGCTGGGGGGGGCACCACAAAAGGTGGGGCAGGACCCCCAATAGATGGGGCAGTAGGGTTTGGGCACCCTGGGGGCAGATAGCCACACTAATGTGGCCATCTGCACCAAGCAAAGTTGGGTAAACAAAAAACAAAATACAAATTCATAGGCTGCTTTTTAGGGGGGGCTGAGGGCCACCCTAAATTGGCAGCGAATGATGTACCGTAACGGGGGGTGGCCCTCAACCCTCCCCACCCCAAATGGAGGGCCCCACCTCATGCATCCCTCCCTGGGGGCAGATAGGGGGGGGCCCACCTCATGCATCCCTCCCTGGGGTCAGATGCCCCTTCCTAGGAGCAGATATCTGCCCCCAGGGAGGGTTGCATGAGGTGGGGCCCTCCATTTGGGGTGGGGGGGTTGAGGGCCAACCCCCGTTGCGGTACATCATTCGCTGCCAATTTCGGGTGGCCCTCAGCCCCCCCTAAAAAGCAGCCTGTGATTTTGTATATTTATTTTTGTTTACCCAACTTCGCTTGGTGCAGATGGCCACATTAGTGTGGCTATCTGCCCCCAGGGTGCCCAAACCCTACTGCCCCATCCATTGGGGGTCCTGCCCCACCTTTTGGGGTGGCCCTCCACCCCAAATGGAGGGCCCCACCTCATGCAACCCTCCCTGGGGGCAGATAGGGGGGCCCCACCTCATGCATCCCTCCCTGGGGTCAGATGCCCCTTCCTAGGAGCAGATATCTGCCCCCAGGGAGGGTTGCATGAGGTGGGGCCCTCCATTTGGGGTGGGGGGGTTGAGGGCCGCCCCCCGTTGCGGTACATCATTCGCTGCCAATTTAGGGTGGCCCTCAGCCCCCCCTAAAAAGCAGCCTGTGATTTTGTATATTTTTTTTTGTTTACCCAACTTCGCTTGGTGCAGATGGCCACATTAGTGTGGCTATCTGCCCCCAGGGTGCCCAAACCCTACTGCCCCATCCATTGGGGGTCCTGCCCCACCTTTTGGGGTGGCCCTCCCCCCCCCACCCCCAATGGCTGGGGGACACACCTCATGCAGGCCTCTCTGGGCCTCCTCCAAACGGCTGCGTGAGGTACACCCCACCTCCATTTGGGGTGAGGGGGGAGAGGGCCACCACAAAGGGTGGGGCAGGACCCCCAATAGATGGGGCAGTAGGGTTTGGGAACCCTGGGGGCAGATAGCCACACTAATGTGGCCATCTGCACCAAGCAAAGTTGGGTAAACAAAAAACAAAATACAAATTCATAGGCTTCTTTTTAGGGGGGGGCTGAGGGCCACCCTAAATTGGCAGCGAATGATGTACCGCAACGGGGGGTGGCCCTCAACCCCCCCCACCCAAATGGAGGGCCCCACCTCATGCAACCCTCCCTGGGGGCAGATAGGGGGGCCCACCTCATGCATCCCTCCCTGGGGTCAGATGCCCCTTCCTAGGAGCAGATATCTGCCCCCAGGGAGGGTTAAAAGGGGTGTCCCTTTCTACTTCGGTACTTCGGTTGGCATCCCTCCCCCCCCTTTCATTCAATAAAAAATCCATGGCGGCTAGTGGCCCCACACCCCCACCCCTTCCCCCACCCCCTTTCCACATCATTTCAATTTTTTTTTTTCATTCCCCTGGGGCAGATGGTCAGCCATCTGCCCCAGGGTTCTCATGCATGTGCCCCCATGCTTTGGGGGCCGGGAGGGGGGAGAGGGCTGCTTACTTGAGGCAGCCCCCTCCCCCCCTCACAAACGGATCCATGGTGGTCTAGTGGGTTGCTGGTCACGGATTGAGCGCTCTGCGCCGATCCGTGACCAGCAATGCCTCATATATGTGGTGTCCTTGGAAAGGGGGGAACCCCCCTTTCCAAGGACACCATTTTTTACAAAATCCCTGGTGGTCTAGTCGGCCCCAGGGCCCCAAACCCCCTCCCACCTCCCCCTTCCCTCTGATTTTTTTTTTTTCTCCCCACCCGTATTCACCCCTGGGGGCAGTGATCATCTGCCCCCAGGGGTCTCTGCCGCTGTGGCCCCATGCCTTGGGGCCACGGGGGAGGGGGGCCGCTTGCCTAGTAAGCAGCCCCCTCCTCCCCCTGCGTCACAAACGGATCTGTATTGATCCGGTGGCATTGCTGCCCGCGGATCGCGCGCCCTGCGCCCGATCCGCGGGCAGCAATCCCACACAATGGGTATCGTTGTAAAGGGGAGAATCTCCCCTTTCCAACGATACCCGCCTCGATCTCCGGCTTGAAATACAGCCGGAGATCGAGGCGGACAAAGAAGGTCTCTTACCTTCTCTCTTCCCCGCAGCAGCCGAAAATGGCTGCTGCGGGGAATTTACTTTCAGTTTCACGCCGACGTGGGTTACGCACGCCGACGTGAAACTGAAGGTAAACCAGCCCCCTGGCAGTGAGGGGGGACCTCCCCCTCACATAGCCCGGGGGTTGGATTACAGTTTTGAGCGATCCCTGCAGGGATCGCTCAAAACAAGGTGCCGAAAAGGACGAGCTATCTTGTCCTTGGCACTGCGTGTGCACTGTCAAGGACGAGATACCTCGCCCTTGGCACTTAAAGGGTTAAGTAGTATGGGTACTGTCTGGCCTACGTGCGTAGGTGTGATCTCCTCATGCGTCCAATTTTCTTCCATTACGTGACTGTACACCACGATTTGAGCCTTTTTCGTGTATTTGATTTTATTCCTCAATAGTCCTCTAACGTCTTTTGTTTTCACTTGACCTTATTGAACAGGAGCTTCTGTTCTTTCACGTTAATTGTATCTAATGTCAGCCAATTTTCGTTCTGATAAGACCTTGGCTCTTTGGTTCATCCAACTCCTTAACTGAAATATATTCTGTTTATTTCAATAGCTTTTGTAACTGCGACACTGAATTTGAGGCCTTCCTCATTTTTCAAGACTGCTATATACATAGAGGAACCTTCATTCTTTATTCAATCCATATGTATCTATGAGGTACATATGTATATGTTGGCGCTTGCCGCAATCTATTTACTATAAGCATTTGGCTAGCTTCATTATTACTTTGCTGCTTGCGTTTCATTGCATCTGTACACGTTTATACTGACTAAGTATCTTCATTATGCTTATGGTATAAATCCCTTTATCTTGATCTCAAGATGTCACTTATCCTTAGTACTTCTTCATTCTTCATAAATCGTCTGCCTCTCTGATCTTCTTATCTTCTATATGTGGAATTGATTCAGTTTCGTATGACGTCACCATTCATCCTGGTCATTCAGTTTCTTTATTTCATCAGGAATCACATTCAAATGGCCATCATATTGTCTTGGATGTACGTATGGTTTCCTTAATGGATACTTCACTTCCCATATTCTCTTAGGTAAAGGTATTCTTATGGGTACTGCACAGAGTCGTTGCTCTTCTTCTTGCCTTCTGATTGGTGTAGTATATGTCACATACTTTGGTTCATATTTCTTAGGTAATGTGGGTGGGGTATGTGGAGTAGGGGTACTTGGCTCCTCCTCTACACTCCTGATCACTATTGTTGATAAATCGTGCTACGTTCACACAATTTTGATGTGTTTTTATCTTTTTGGATTGAAATTAAATATTGTTTTGAGTAATGAAACGACACGAGTGCTTCAATTAATACATTAACAATTACTTTGTGCATTATAGCATCAGCATTATAGCATCCTGTCCTTGTTGTGAATAAAAAGGTGCATTATAGGCAGGGTTAGCCGGTCTCTACCTTTGTCCTTATAGTCCCTTCTCTTCTCTGTAGAACCGGCTACCCGATAACAAAAAAGTGGGGAGGATCCAATTTCATATACTGAATCGAAGCCTTAGATTACAACCTTCTGTTTAGTTCTTGCCATTATATGTAAGGTATTGGACTAGAGCTAGGCGGGAGATGGGATAAGAGAAGGGACACACAGCTAATGGACCTCTGTTATTTAATTACCCACCCATGGCCTTCTCAAACAGGAAGTGATGTCATTTGACCCCACGCCAAAGTAATATCACGGGAAGCGATGGAACACGACCTTTGGCCCCTTGGCAAAACAGGAAGTGGTATCACATAGCATTGTTCCTAAGTACAGTACGAAAAATATGGTTACGAAATCACTATAATGTGATATACATTTCATACAAGAATGGATCGCCATATGTATCATTAAGATCAGTGTGTATAGGCCCGTATTACCAAATTACTGTGAATGCAAGCAGTCGTCCATGGCCAAATGATAATGATGTTTTATTATATAGCATTTGCGCCTAAGCGCTTTACATAGAATACATACAATATCACCCAACCTGTGTTGGTATCATTTATCGACCTCAGACGAATGAAAGGCTGAGTTGGAGTATTTAAGAACAGACTACATCAGTGACTCACCCCCTGAAGTGTGCCTGGAATAAACCTTTGATGAGTCTAGTACTTATTGTATAGAATTCCAGAAAGACAAATTATTTGGTATTCCTATTATTTCTTATTTAGGGTCACTGCTGATAGACTTGTGGAACCCCCATTCTTTTTTTTCTTCTTTTTTTTCATAAGAGGCCTGAACAAGAAAGCCAGCCACTCCAGAAGCAAAGTGCCACATGGTGCTAGCCACAGCCCAGGAGCTTGATTTAAAAAAATAAAATTAAAATAAAGTTTGACTTTTCGTTTTTTTTGTAGGAGTAGCAAGGGAGACCACAGGGGTAGCAAGGGAGACCTAAGGGGTCGCAGTTGTGACACCTGGCGACCCCTAAATGACATCCCTGGGCGCATCATTAAGAAAAAGGAGCGGCCTTTCCAGTAAATATGGGGGCGGAGCTAAAACATGCGACACGAGTTACATGCATGCATTGGCATTCTTGGTCTTGTAGCCATGGATTTCAACATTTTAAACACAGGGCTAAAAAATGAAAATGGTTGCCATGTAAATGCATGTATAGAATACTGAATAATTATTTTTGTATGTATATATGTCAAACGTATAAGTGCTGCAGAACAAATATCTACAACCAGCATGTGATGAGACCCATTCCAAATGGTCAGACAGCTTCAGTCATATGGCAAAACCCTGCAGCCCAAGGGCCTGATTCCCAGAGCGTGTTCCTATGGGATTGCGACATTATAAAACGCTTCTGGGAATCAGAGCGTGTTGCTATGGGATTGCGACATTATAAAACGCTTTTGGGAATCAGAGCGCGTCCCTAGGGGATTGCGACATTATAAAACGCTTCTGTGAATCAGACCGCGTTCCTATGGGATTGCGACATTATAAAACGCTTCTGGGAATCAGAGCGCGTTCCTATGGGATTGCGACATTATAAAACGCTTCTGGGAATCAGAGCGCGTTCCTATGGGATTGCGACATTATAAAATGCTTCTGGGAATAAGGCCCCAAGTATGCCCATGTGCTTACCCAAATATCAAGAGCAACACACCGATTCAACGTTTGTAAAATGAAGATTTGGCTCTGGGCATCTTGAGCGGAAGAAAATATAACATCTTGTGAATGCTGCAGCTCGAAAGACTGAAAGGGGATTCATTTGAATGGGTTCTTTCATTTGGAGATTTTGGAGAACACACCTCGAAATTCCGACTAGCTTTGGCAGCAACTATCCTGATGGACAGATATGAAAGCAAAGTGAAACGTTAACATTTGCTACACAACAAAAAACAAAAAAATATTATGCAATTTGATATGTTTTCTGAGCTGTGTGGTGTTGGAATGTAAAGCAAAGCAAAATCAACGATGCGATTTTTTTAATTGTGCTTACTGTATGCACAGCAATATGGCCAACAATTTCTATACCATTTCTTTCAATTTGTGCTTCTATGTTACCTTCAATTAATGAAATAAAGTTCATGAACGTATTGGTACATTTTTCTCTTTTGTTCATTTGACATCGGACCTGCAATTTTTACGTGTCATGTTTGGATCATTCAATTTACAGAATTATTGAAAAAACAAACAATAACTGATTCAACGGACCGAATTTTCGGGAAAGAAACAATAAGTGATACAATACAGACTCTCTAAAAAGCATCAAGGTAAAGCAGTCAGGGGGTGTATTCCTCTACTCACACCTTGTGTTGTGGTTTGCAATAGTCACCCCTGTGTCAACATACAAATCTTTCATATAATGGGGTCCCCATTGAATTATCCACACATGATATGCACAAAGTAGGAATTACGAAAAATTACAGGTCAGATGGCAAATGAACAAAAAAGAAAAATATACCAATACATTATACCATTGGTCAATATTACTAAGTTCCATAACAGTTTAATCCTCCTGGACATCATTTTCGAACTAAATTTCAATACAAAGCCTATTGTTATGTGCCTTGACTGCTTTAACTAATTCTGCAAACAATACTAATGAAAAATGTTTTTTGTGTTGGAGGGAAGGAAATGAATGCTGTCATGCATTACTTGAGGGAGTCTCCTCCGCATTTGCATGAACAGACTGGATTGCGCAATTCTGTAGATAGCATATTTAGCTTCATTGTCCACTGATGTCACAACCATTGTTTTGCGGGGTCTGTGCTATAATTTACTTCTGCAAGGCACTTGCCCGTAGCTTGATGGCGGGTGAGATTACCTTATCACAAGAGGACGGATGGCAACAGACGCGCTTCAGGGATATTAATCCTTCAGGTGTGAGTGATATGTCACACAAAAAGGGTAATACCTCACTGTGTGGTGCGGGGGATGTAATTACGAATGGTAAAATTAAACATAAGGGTGAAACTTTCCTTTAATGAAATGTGAACATTATAATGGCCCATGTTTCCACCAACATGGATATGTACATGGGTGATTCCAGACATACACTATGTATGAACACTCAAAAAACACTCAAAGAACTCAAAAAGTGGCATTACCGACTGTAAGAAATATGTTTCTATCAATGTTCTTTTGGGAAGAAGGTTAAAGCCGAGAACACACTGTACGCAATATGCTATGGAGGTAAACATTGTTTTGGAAAACATGACATTGTAGCTTTTGTAGTCATGTAAGGACACATAACACCAATGCAACATGAATGATATAAAAGGGCATCTTTCTACCAGCATGCATATCCAAACCAAAATGTGTGTAAGAGTGTTACTGGAAGGGCAGAATTCCATTTTTGGTTTGACTGTCCCTTTGATGGGACCTGTGGTAAGTGCATTCTGGAGACGGGCAAGAGGCCATGTTTGCAACTTAAAGTTTTCATTAGAAAGAATAAGGCATATCCTATCCCTACTTTTATGAAGATTATTTGCCCTAGCTATGAAAAATAATAAAAGGGTGCTCGTCAAGATGTCTTACAACAGAAAAAACAGTCGTTCTTCCAAACCCTAATCTATCTAGGGTCTATCCTTACCACTGTTACTTATGGTCAACAGACACGTGACCCAGAAATGTCTTTAAGGGTCTATTGCCTACTCATGACAATGGTGGTTGGTTTTTGATCCCTCCCCAATGTCTCCTGGGATTCTCTCAGGCCACATGCCTGATCACTTAGTTCAAAGTGTCTTTGTTTTAGTCTTTCTCTTTTCCTGTTGATGCTTGATCTCCACAACAATGTATCTATGTCTTCTTCAAGGTCTTCTGCTGGTGGGGCAGTTTAAGTCTTAGGATTACTCATTGTTTCAGTAGTCTTTCTTGCCACTTTGGATGGCATTCAGTGGTCCCTTGGGTTGTACAACAGTCTCTATCACACTTTCTTAGGGCTGCTCTTCCTTCTCCCTGCATGGGAGGCTTGTGATTCGTACCCTGTCTTGGCATCCTGTTTCTCACACCCCGCCGGGAGCTGTCTTGCCTTTCACCCCATCCGAGGTTAATGTGGGCCTCCTCACAAGTTGGGCGGTATCTGGGCACAATTACTGTTGGGCGGTATTTGCGTTAATGCCTGAAGTTGTGGCGCAAACAACACCCTATCACGATTGGTGGGCACGCCCACATGGGCCGGGCGTTAACGCTATTACCGTTGCGGCGGTAATAGAGGCTGGAAATCCGAAAACCAAGTGAACATTGCACTAGCGTTGATGGCATCCCATAGCGCACGCTAATACCGCAGTGGGAAATACATCAACGCCAGAACGGGAAACAAAGTGGTGGCCATTTTGGAAATCCCAATCCACCGAAAATCGGAGCCCCTGGAAGCCATCCACTCCAAAAAAGTTATTAGGGGCAAGTCTGGCCTGGATAGGTTGCGCAAGCCCAAGTTCTCTGACAGTAAACTGGCAATACTTGTAGAGGAGGTGATTTTGCACCAGGATGAACTATATGGGCCCCAACAAAAGAAGACAGGATCACAGTGGTGTAACAGGATCTGGGCGGAGATCAGTGATAAGGTCACTGCGGAGGCCGTATCCACAGGGATGGCAAGGACTGCCACAAGAGATTTAACAACCTGCGGGTCCGTGCCCGCGGCATCCTGGCACAGCAGGAGCAATAGCATGGCAACCAGGGGAGGTTCACCACCGCCACAACCGGAGCTGGCACCATGGGGAAAGCAGTGCACCACCCTCATCGACATGGCCTCCATTTGAGGGAGTGGGAGTAGCGGAGGCAGGCACCAGCACCCAGGAGGCTGGAGCTCAGTCACCCCCCAAGGCAAATTGCATTGTAAAGAGGCCACTACTCTAACCCCAGTGTGAATACCCGAAAGTCAAGCATTGTGAGTGAGAACAGTGCATGGGAGTGACCACAGGCACCCACGACAGCACCCATGTGCCGGTGCACCCAGGCCACCCCTGTGAGCCAGAGTAGTGGGTAGGGCAGCCAATTAACACATGCAAGCACCATGCTACACACAGCCATAGCAGGGGCACAGCATCGCCCCATTGCCAGGTGGGCATGTGTAGTACCAGCCCCCCCTCACTGAGTGCGGCATTCCAGCTGTGCATGTGCATCATACACATGAAATGACTAGGCCAACAATTCCAAACTGTGTCCCCCCTCACGTAGCAGCCCTCAGTAACACCAACCCATTGCAAAATTCAAACAGACCAGGCCCAAGCATGAGTGTAACTGCCCGGTGCAATCCCCCTGTAAGTACTGAAATGCATGCAGAAACATGTGAGGGACTGCATCCTCATACCATACCCTATGGTCCCTACAGGCATGCAGGCATCATCTGAGGCCAAAGTGGATGCAGAGGAAGCGTGCCCATCCCAACGTGTGCCTAGCCGTGCCTCCATACGCACCACTACCCCGTGAAGGGCCCAGCAGGACACACCAAGGCGGAGGACCCACCCCACCGCAGCAGTGCCACACCACCTTGGTGGAACCAAGCCACCAGGAACTCACCACCTCAGCACTCCCAAGCCACCAGGGATTCACCACCTCAGCGCTCCCAAGCCACCAGGTATTCACCATCTTGGCGTTCCCAAGCCACCAGGGACTCACCACCTCGGTGCTCCCAAGCCACCAGGTCCGCATCACCAAGCCCGTCACAAGCCACCAGGTCTGTGTCACCAAGGCCGTTCCAAGCCACTGGCGCTTACCAGGATGACGTTCTGGAAGTGGCCACGAGTGCAACCACCCCAGAGGAAGGAGCAAGAAGAAAATAATTTGTGGACGCAAAGAGGGTGTTCTTTAAACCCACTGAAGCATTGTGGTGACAAGACAGCACTGGTAAACCAGTGATGCCTATAGGCTTATTAAGGGTAGCGCTAGAACAGTTACACTACCCAGCGCATACAACTTGGGAGAATCTTGCTGTAACTGAGGATTGGTTTGTACCAAACCTAATGGAACATGTTGCTTTTTTTATGGTAAATTGCCAACAATTCACAGCTGGGCATACACTGCGTATAGTGAGGGGGGTCATCCCAAAACCCAATGGCCCTTTTCAGCACTTGCATATCGACTATGCCGACATGATACAAGTTTGCAATGGATACCGATATTTGCTTGTTGTAGTGTGTCCTTTTTCTATATGGAAAGAGGCAGGTCCATGCACCCAGATTCTACCTGCGCAGCTAGGTTCTTGGTGCGAGAAGTATTTCCTAGATGGGGAGTGTGTGAAGTAATGAGATCGGATAATGGACCTCATTTTGTTAATACAATTTTCGAGCAGATCACCTGGTTGCTTGGTATAAAGCACAAGTCTTCTTCGGCTTATCATCCTCAAGGAAATGGAATCTGTGAAAAGCTCAACAGCCTGTTAAAAGAAATAATAGACAGGTTGAAACTTACTTTGAAAAAAGGATGGTTATATGCACTAAGGAACCAACCAGGTTCTGACCACCATCTTATGCCGCACAAAAGCATGACAGGAAGGCGAATGAGAACACCCTTAATGCCTCCATCCCGAGTTAAAAGTGATGCTCAGCTAACAATTGAAGTTTTAGGACTTGAATTGCAAAATATTTTGAACTGTTTGACATCTAGTTTTTCTGTAATTTCAGGACAGTTGCAGAGACGAGGGTGTGAGGCAGTAAAGAACACAGAAGCAGATGCTTCAACAACCCAACCTGCTGAATTTCAACTTCGCCAATTATACCCCAGAAATGCGGTCTTAGTTCATAACCACACAAGGAAAAGGTGGGACGAACACAGATTCAACAGTCCTTTTATCGTTGAGGACGTAACAACATCTGCTGTCAAATTGCAGGGTAGGCGAGCTTCGATCTTCCTGGGAGATATGAAAATCTACACTGCAGAAACCCCTCTGCCTACACCCCTCCGCAAAGAAGCTACAATCATCGGGGAAGAACCACAGCACATGCAGACGAGATCTATGACGAGGAAGAAGGACGCATAACCTGACAACTGGAAAGCGTGAAGAACTCTTTAGTGGACTGTGGCTTGATTTTGGACGCTCCCTTTTTGAGCTATAAATAAAAGGGTAAAAGCACATATTGGAACACCCTGTGCATCTTAGTTGTAGGGTTAAGGGAAGATCTGCATTCTTAAAGCCACAGTAGCTTATTGACTTTGGACTAAGGCATGCTTAAGCCTGATAAGAAAAGGGAGAAAAGTTTGTTGACTTTGGACTGAGGCATGTTTAAGCCTTGATAAGAATAAGCATATGTCAGATTCTGATAGTGGACACAGCAATTGGAAGAGGGTACAATACCCTGATTCCTTTTACGCAGAGTTCTTGTTTGGTTCTACTCATGGTGTTACCCAGTAATTACCTTTCTAGGCACGTGCTTACTTATTTCGAGTTGGTATTACGCTCTTATCCTACGTTGGTGGGGAGAACTTGTCGCATTCCAGCTTTTATTCAAAATCCTGACAATGAAAAGCTCATAAGAAAATTGCTCATAATCATTACTGAAGAATTTCTGAAGTTGCCTGAGTACAGTGAAGAAAGCACAAATGCCTTTATCAAACGACGCAGCACACGGACTGGTCAGTGTGGTGTTCTTTTATCTAATTGAAGAATACCCACATCTCGTTGGAAGACATACGGCTGTGGTTAACTTTCTTTCCTCCGAGGGACAGATCGAAGAAGTGAACAAAAGACAAAACATTTGTTCATGCAGACAGGGAAGCAACATGTAATCTGGACAGAAGCAGATTTGAGGCTTTGATTGGAACCTGATATATGAAGCAGAGCTTGTATAGACTTGCAGAGGACATTTTTCTTCACGATAAAGGAACATTTCCATCCCAACTGGTGAAAAGATTGGTTCTAGAAAGAAAGATAAAGCCATTTCTAGCATCCAGAAAGCAGATAGTTGATCTAGGACGAATGCTAAAGAAGACAGCAGCTTCAAGAAATCAATCACAAATGCAGAGCCATTAAAAGTTTGTTTTTCCTTCCTTAGCATCAAATGATCGAGATGGGAAACTTTAATAGCAACGTTGTGTGCCCCATGAGAACAGACACACACACTGTCCAAGAAGTAGGTGCTGTAAGCTCAGGCACCACTGCATCATCTACGCATGCATTATATTCATACTCATATTGCTTTCACTGACAGTGAGAACTGCATTTTATATAGGAGCAAATGGGACAAAGACTCCTGTATATGTTTCTGAGCAGAAGGAAAAGGTGAGCGTGGCAACTACAAGGCAGCCTAGACCCTATATAGTTATTCCTGTCACAAGAAAAAATGGGAAGATACCTGAGCTTGAAATGGATTTTGTTAGTAATGAATCACATACAGCACTTGTTTCAGAAATTACTTTTAAATGCCGGAGACAGGGTTGGCGAAGCAGGCAAGGTAAGGGGTTAATAAAGGTTAGAAATGTAGTGATAGAAAACTACATGAAGAATTTGAGAACCAAAAGAAGCACCCAAGAAGATAATTATGAACTGAATGATTATCTGGACAGCACAGCACAGCACACTTGGGAAACAACATATGGTACCAACACATGAAAGAAGTTGGAAGAAGGACGTCAGATGAAGAATGTTTCGTATGTGCACTCCTACCATACCGCATCGGAAAGTCGAACATCTTCATAGCTATTGAAATAGATGTCCTAACTGCACACTGCATAGTGCACCTAGCTTTCTGTAGTGCAAGAGGCCAGTTCATGGGTCGAACAGCCTCTCTTAAATGGGCAACTGAAGGAACAGATCCAAATGAAGATGACTATGTTCAAGACATAAAGACAAGAAACAATACTAAGACAAAGAATACTGTGATCAGCTACGATAAACCTGGAGTAAAAGGAACTGGAAGAAGAACATAATTAAATATAAAACTGAAAGTTCCAGGACACTCTACAGAAGACATCCACAGATGGAAAAATAGAGGCCAGATGCAGATTTGGGGAACTGTCCTATCACCAGATGGCTGGGAAGAAGGAGTAGTAATCTGCACAGACTGGGTAATAATAGGTCACTACCAACCAACAATCAAGAATGCACAAATGTTGTGTAAACAATTATGGCCAAAACATGCTAAACTACTGACATGGGTCGAAGACAGAGGAGGATCCCTGCAGATAGTACCACTCACTAGAAAGTTCTAAATTGTGCTTCAGGAACAATGGTACAAGAAACATTGGGAAGAATCAGAACTGTGGACGAATCTTCGATGCCCCAGGAATTAATATCGGAACAGCAGTAATCATGGATCATTATTGGGCTTGTGGATCCAAAGCCTACATCAGACTGCCTAAAGATTGGGGAGGAATCTGCACATTGGTGAATGTCCATGTTTCTGCATTGGTGATTCCTAAAGGTGACCTGAACATTGATAGTTTCCCAAAAGAAGATGCACATCTGAGGAAGAAGAGATCTGTGGAGCTGATAAAGTGAATAAAGAGAGAGAACTACTTTTCAGCCAAATCAATAGAATACTTTGACTCTATTCTGTATGAACATAGACTGTTCAGCCAGACTTCTTCAGTGTTCACGTTGATCTTCATGCCAAGGATCCAGGTTGGAGCAAATACCAACTGGCTTCAGATCACCAGATGGGGATTCCTACAAACGATGTATACTACCATAAAGGGATTCAATGTAATCAGAGAAGAATTGAGAGTTGTAAGATTGATGACCCTCAAGAACAGATATGTCCTGGACATGATCACAGCTATGGATGGAGGTGTTTGTGCCAAATTTGGAGAATCATGTTGCACATTTATACCTTCTCATGATGACGAAAATGGAACCTTGACAGAGGCCATAGACATGCTGATGAAACTCCATGGCCAGATGATAGAAGAGGTAGAAGACATTGCTGATGACAGCTGGTTTGGATCACTCTTCTCATGGGATCCACAATGGATGGCAGATATGTTCAAATGTCTTGGAGCTGTGTTATTATTAGTGGTGCTTGGATTCTGTGTGATTAAGATAGTACTCTCACAGTGCAAGAAGACAGCAAGGAAAGCCATAGGGATGAATATCATGATTGATGTTGAACCAGGATGGAAGCCTAAAGATCTGACTGATGAAGAAATTAGAGACTTTGTGAAGGCCAGTATCTATGCATCTGAGGGAACAAAGTTCCTGTATCAAAAGAACCATAAGAAATATGTGGGAAGATGGATCTTTTGCAGTCCAAATGGACAATGCATGCTCATGACATGGAACAAGGATGAGCATGTAAAAACAGCTGGATGCTTGAGGGATTCATAAAAATATGGATCCCTAAGAAGCATAGAAGATGATGTGAGAATGGTCGATAAATCGCCCAGGGGGGAGTGTAGAAGAGGAGCCAAGTACCCCCACTCCAACTGCCCCGCCTACATTACCTGAAACGTATGAACCAAAGTATGTGACGTATACTGAACAGGTAAACCAGCAAAGAGAAGAACGTGGACTCTGTGCAGAACCCATAAGAATACCTATACCTAAGAGAATATGGGAGGTAAAGTACCCAGTGAGGAAGCCATACCTGCATCCAAGACAATATGATCGCCATTTGAACGAGATTCCTGAAGAAGCAAAGAAACTAAATGACAAAGATGAATGGTGACGTCATACAAAGTTGAACCGACACCCATATAGAAAGATAACCGGACCAGAGAGGCAGACGATTTATAAAGAACAAGAAGTACCAAGGATAAGTGACATCTTTGGACCAAGATGAAGAGACTTATGCCACAGACCTGATGGAGATGCTTAGCTAGTTTAAACATGTACAGATGCAATGAAATGCAAGCAGCAAAGAAATCATGAAGTTAGCCACATGCTTTTAAGTAGATTAGAACGCGGCTCGCGCCAACATATACATATATACCTCTACAGATACATATGGACAAATAAAGGATGAATGTTTCCACTATGTACATAAGCAGTACTGAATGAAGCAAGAAGGCCTCATTTTAGTGTCGTAGTTGAGAAAAGCAATTGAAGTAAACAGAATAAAAGTGCAGCAAAGGAGTTCACTGAGCCAAGAATGTCAAGGTTTTATCAAACTGGAATTGGCTGACATTGGATACAATTAACGTGAAAGAACAGAAGCTCCTGTTCAGAGAGGTCAAGCAAAAACTAAAGACATAAGAGGACTATTGAAAATAAAATCAAATACACGAAAAGGCTCAATTTCATGGTGTCCAATCACGTGATGGAAGAAAGTTGGATGAGTGAGATGATCACACCTACGTACGGAAGCCGTCTGATGCCCATACTCCTTAAAAATTCTCAGAGAACAGTACACACTCAAGGCCAACTTCAAAACACTAATTGACACTGGACCATTGACGTGATGATGGATGATATTTTAATTGGTGGGAAGCTAGTGCAAAGAAGAGCTCACCCGCACCTGGTTGATCAGTCTGCGTGCTGCTAACGTAGGTAGGAAAAGTACTGACGGGGGTTAGGAGCCAACCAATTGTAGGGGACCACATAGTTGGGGGTCCTATAGTGTGTGTAGCCAATGGGACGTTGTACATTTAGTGACGTTCATAGTGGCCATTTTGAAGGGAGGGCTTAGTTGCTCCACCTGATGTTAACTATCAAATTACCCTCCTCCGTTACTCCATACAGATATAGAACCTATGCTTAGTTATTCACTGACAACCAATCCCACTTCCCGATAGGTTTTTGTAGTTTGCCACCTCGGATGACGTTGGTAATGAGCAGGTCAAAACGTCTTTGATGACGAGTTATGGGTATAAGAACCCAACCTTTTAATGACGTAGTTAGAGTCAGAGTATCGAGTGATTGCTGATGTTCGTTGTACTCCCTGTTTTATATACTTGATATTAAAACAGACAAACTTTGCCAAACTATTTGTTTTGTCTTGATTATTGATGTATGAATAAAATCTCTATCTCCAGGGTACCGCTACTCATCTTAAAGGGCTGTACGAAGCCTCCAGTTCACACATCTAGATGTTATAGAGGCACACCAGAGGAGGATCGAAGGCATGGCCAGTGCACAAAACTGCCACATCAAGGCCATCAGCTGTGCTATTAGGGGGGCGTCCAAGTCCATGGCACGTGACAATGCATGCACACGTAAGGCCGTGGAGGCATGAACTCCTGCCCTCACGGGGTTTGGCCAGAGAGTCCGTGAATTGTACTAGGGCTAATCTTCACATGCTGAACAGATGCAGGAGTCGAACATTCTGCTCCGCCAGCAGCTGCAGTTGGCTGCATCGGTGCTATCTTCCTCCACCACCCCCACAGAGGGGTCCCTACAGGGGTCACCCAGGCAGAGGTCACTGCGTCATTTGCAATGCCTCTCACCTGATGCCAGTACACGTAGGAAGCATCCATGTCCCTGTTAAATGAACACTGCACTGTTGGCCTGCGGGCCTGAAACATGGACCCATTGGCACTGTGTGGGGGTAGGGGGGTATGTGTGCTGGGGAGTTGATGGGGAGGGGCGGTCTGTGTGCTGGGAGTTGTAGGGGAGGGGGCATGTGTGCTGGGGAGCTGGTGTGGGGAGGGAGTCTGTGTGCTGGGGAGTTGGTGGGGGAGGAGGTTCTGTGTTGTGGGGAGTTGGTGGGGGGATGGATATGTGCGCTGGGGAGCTGGTGGGGAAGGAGGTTTGTTTCACATTCATTAAAGCCTGTTGAAACCTGAGATAATGCAAGGACAATCATGATTGTGTACACATGCTCTTTATTTTACAAGTGCTGGTCGTGGTGTGTGTGCATTCACCATGTTACATATAATTGTCTATCAACACCTGTCTGGCTAACCTCCTCTCCCTCACCCCTTAACTGTGTGCAAGGGCTCCAGCCCTGGCCACATGCTCATCATCACGCTCATCCCCTGGGGGTTGCCTGTCTGCGCCGGGGGGTAGGGGCACATTCCTTCGCAGCAGATGTAGTGCAGCATGGCACTAGTGAGAACTATTGTCCCGACTTTTTCTGGCGCATACCTCTATGCCCCTCCAGTACGGTCCAGGCACCTGAATCGTGCCTTTAATAGTCCAAATGTTCGTTCTATACAGATGCGTGTCCTACTGTGGACATGGTTGTATGCTTGCACTGCAGGTGTTTGGGGATACCGCACAGGGGTCATCAGCCATGTGAGTTGCTGGTATCCTGAGTCACCTGGATGGGATGAAATGAGTACATGAGGCCTACATCCCTTCAATGGGTATGCAAGGACAAAGCATTGATACACTATGCACTGTGGTACTCCTTGAGTGCAACAGGGACATGCAATGTGATTGGCTGATTAGTGTACATCCATCATGGTTCATGCCATGCTTCATTTGACTCGTACATGCACCCTATGTGGTTGAGCGGGCTGTCCTGTGGCAGTTGACAGTTGGCTGCACATGGGGTGACTGAAGTGGCGCTAGTGGATGCTGCACTATGTTAATGGGGTTATGTGTGCCACTCCTACTCATCAAATACTGTTATGTAACCACTTGGAATCGGGTGTATGCATGTTCCATGGGATTGCTCTGCAATGGGCTCCATGACCCTTGTAGCCCACTTTCCATGTGCGCTGCTCCCTGAGTGTGATTGGCAAAGTGGTGCATACAGACCTTCAGGATCAGGCTATCGTCATGACTGGCTGTTCAGGGAAAGTGGTACTTTGTATTTGGATGTGGCTGCCTCGATGGATGGTGGATTATTTGCAACATGGCCCCAGTTTTCATTTTGGTTTTCATGCATGTTAATGTGCACTTATGGGTCACTCTCTCAAGGATGTTCATGTCCGTGTTTGCTACTGATCATCTACAGTGGTTTAGGGGATGGGGAGTGGGGAGTGGATTCCTCTCACTTTGCATTCCTCTGTGGTGCCCTGGGTGGAGTTGCTCTTGGTGTCAGGGTGTAAAGCTGCAATGCAGCACAGACAAGGTGCATTGTGGTTGTCGTGGTCCCATGTGCTATGGTGTTTGGAGCAGTGTGTGTCCATCTCCTTGTGGGGGTCCAGGTGTGGTGGCCATATGCAGGTGTCCTTGTGTGCCACCTGTACATGGTACTGGTGCTGTGATGGTGCAGGCTCCGGCACATGGTGGCATGCAAGGCTTCCTGTGGCTATGCCCCCCCTTCATTTCTTGTGCTTTGGCATGCATTTCTGGCAGGGTTTGTACTCACCCACTATCCATGCACGTTGTCCTCTGTGGCTCGCATGTAGGCCGGCAGTGTGCTGTTGCGCAGCACCATGGAGTCGTGGGTGGATCCAGGGTAGTGAGTGCAGCAGTGGCTGATGGCGAGGTCAGGGCCACAGGTCATCTGGACATTCAATGAATGGAAATGTTTCCTATTACCGTATGCTGACTCATGGTCCTGAGGTGCAACCAGTGCACCATGTGTGCAGTCCAGGGCTGCAATTACGTTGGACACTTGTGTAATCCCATAGAATTGTGCCTTTAGTTCATTCACTTGTGCATGGGTGGTGGGCAATGCCATATGCTGGTTCACGTGGCGCAGCAGTGCATCCCGCACCTGGCCCAGAACTGCACTAAATGTGGACTGGGCCATGACATGCATCATTGCTACCGGGTGCTCAAAGCTGCCCGTGCCAAGGTATTACAGGACTGAAACCAGCTTGACGAGTGGGGGCACGGCGGTGCTAATGGCAATCCTGCTCCCAATGTCCCCTTGAATTGTGGCCAGCAACTGTGTGATGGTAGCCCTGTCCAGCTTGTACTCTGCTACCAACTGGCCCTCAGTCAGGGCCCAAGGTGATGGCCTGACCCTGGGGATGGCTGCATGCCTTGCTGGGGATGGTCTCCTCCTCCCCCTCCTCACCCTGCCCCTATGTGCTCCCTGTACCCTGGACTGGTTGTCAAGCCTCTGTAGCTCCAGGCACAGCATGTGGAAATCCATGTCAAGGCTCCCTGCTTCAAATGGCATCATGGTGTTGGGAAGTGTGTTTGGGGCCTGGATGGGTCTTTTCTAGCCGTCTTGTGTCCAATGTTTGCATCTGTGGCTTTATTGCTGTCACCTGGGTTCATTTACATCCAGCAGGTGGCTGGGGATATTTCCAGCGGTATTAGCACCGCTTTTCTAGTGCTATTAACGCTGGTACTGTACTTCTGATAGTTCTGTGTTAGCGTTGTGTGATGTCGATGCTATTACAGTCAGCGCTATGACAGCGGGCTGTATTAGCGCCGGCTGTAATAGCTCAGGCTGGATTACAGTCGTGATCCGGGAGAGCGGTATTGGCGGTGCTAACACCGTTACCGCCGGATTTAAGGGCTGCTGCCCAACTCATGATGATGCCCTGTGTAACTTGTCCCCTCTTGCACATTCTAATTTCTCTCCCCGTCTTGGCTTGTCTGTTATCACGCCCTGTTCTGGACTTCTGGGCTTCTCACCCATTCTTAACTTTTTTGATATCTCACCCCATTCTGGGCTTCTGGGTTTCATATCCCTATTTGGTATCTTGCCCCATTCTGGGCTTCTCGGTTTCTCACCCCTTCTTCTGTCACCTCGAGACCTTGCCGCCCTCCTCCAGGTTACCAGTCTGTGCTGTGTACCTTGTTTTCGCTGGCATGTGTCGTCGGGGAGGAGGTCTAATTCATTGCCATGAAACAACTGCTCCAAATTCCCAATTAAACGCTGCGTTGGTTCCCTGGTGTTGGTTCGTTCTGTTGGCTATGTGACAGGACTTCAGCATTGATTCCCACAAGCTGGTTCACTGCTTTGGCATTGGTCATTTCTCTTTGGTATTCGGCGGGCCCAAGCTCCTCTGGCTCTCGGCCTGACTGCAGGCGACATCTTTCCATGGACTCTCTTGCTTGTTCCCTCTCCACGCTGTCTGCCTGGTGCTGCACACTGGCTCTGCCTCTGTGAGGGGCGAACCCTACTCCGGTATTCAGCTGGCCTGACGGCAGGCGGCAGCTTTGCATGGAAACAGTTGCTTGTTCACTCTCCATGCCTTCTGCGTGGTGCTGCACACTGGCTTTGCCTCTGTGAGGGATGATCCCTCCTCTGTGTTACTCAGGAGCTTGCCGTCTTTCTCTGACTTCCCCTTTGTGTTCGGCGTTCCAGATCTTTATGTTCCTCTGTACTTCGAGTCGGGCAACCCATTGGTCCTTTTCCCCATGCAAGGATGATAACCAAACAGCATCAGAAATCACACCAGACACTTTTAAAGGGCTCTGCAACTCATTGCCCTACTCAATCCCAATATAGCCAACAGAAACATGGGATTCTGTAGATGGGCTCCCATTTCCCCTGTCTCCTGGGGGGTGTTAAGTGTAGCGGGCTCAGCACCCTAGTCTCAAAGGAGATAGCTCCTACCTGGGGAGAAGGGACACATTCCCTGGATTTGCCACAGACCCCTAAACCTTTGGAATTTTCCCCTTATGGTGTTTAGAATCCTAAACTAAGTCCCCCGCCACTGCAACCCTTCTTTAGTATATTGTCCTATGGTAGCTAACAAGGCTCCTAAGACAGGGGAGCATTTTAAGCACCCCATTTTAGTTGTAGGGTGATTATATCACTCTACATTAGTTTTAAAAAGTAGGCTAGTGGCAGCTGTAATTTGCAAGCCGATTTACCAAATTAGTACCCCAGTGTAACCTATTGGTGGCAATTGGGGGACTACTGTATTTTTAAAACTCATTGCTCTCTGCCATTTTCTTTTTATGCCACTCGTTTGCCTTGGGAAACCACAAAGCATGTCTAACATAGCTTTTGTATACCCATGGGCTCCTTTTAAGCCCAGCCCGCACCCTCTGCTCTGCTGTGGGTTGGTTTGGGCCAGTCCCTAGCCTCAGACAAATTACACATCCTGTGGGGCTGGACATGATTGTTTGGCAGTTTTGGGATCAACCTGATTGATTGGCTGCCAACACCTTTGTTAGGAACCCTGGGGTGTGGTTGAAGGGCTGTTTTTGCCAGCCCATTAGCGTATGGGTTTATCTAGGACAGACCCTGACCCTGCCTCAGTTATGTCTATCTGATTTTTGCTGGATTTCAGACAAACTCTTAAGGTTTGCTTACCTGCTCGAAGATTTGGTGCCAAAAAGTGGCTGTTGAAATTTTGAGACCAAGTTTGGGCTTACTTTTCCTCCCCCCGGTCCTCTTCATTTGCTGGACGGTGACATCTGGGCTGGGAATGTCTCTGGTCCATTCTAATGCTCCGTCCCTGTTTTACTGCCCCGGTCATCTGTCTTGGTGTAGGAAGCTGCCATCACCCAGAAGGCACACCAATGCCCTACCTCTCCTGTTGGGATTGTCCTGGGTTGCTTTTACTGTGCTCTTCATTGTTGAACTGTTTTCTGCTGGTGGGCTGCTCCCTTTAGTCCACTGAGCAATCAGAATCTGTGTGGCCAGGATCCGTTTGCCTTCTAGGAGCAATCCTCACCCTTGCTTTCAATTGTGACCGATCGGTCGCACTCCGGGGAACATTGATTCTTCTTTTTGCCATTTGGGTTCGATGTTGGTCCAGGGTTCAAGTCCCTGAGTGACTGGATCCTGTAAACTTCACCTGCAATAATAAAAGCTGTACTCACCTAGTATATAGTATGGGATGTTCTATACCATCGTGCTCCTGAGGCAGTACTGCTCCCGGACTGATTTTAGAAGCGATGGTTTGTAGGATGAACTCCTTATTAAAGTCTGTCATTTTTAACACAGGTTCTTGGCAGAGGATATGTTTCAACCCTTTGAAGCTGTGATGGTATTCTTGACTCCAGATTAACTTTTGAGGTTGTGAATTTTTTAATTCATTGTTGAGACTAGCCGTAAGGGTGGAATACTTAGGGATGAACTTTTGGTAGTATCCGGTCAACCCCAAGAAGGCTCGAAGATCTCATTTTGATTTTGTTGTTGCTGTTTGTTGCACTACCTTCAAGTTATCAATCCGCGGTTGAATAAGGTAATTCCCAACAAAATAACCCCAATACATAACAGCTGTTTGGGTAAGTGACATTTTTGGGGGTTAGCCTTTAAGCCACCTTTCCTGAGGATACAGGGATGATATATAGATGATTTAAATGTTCCAGTTGGCTGTCACTATATATTACAATGTTATGCAGGTAGGCTCCATAGAAAGCAGGATAATGTTTCAAGATTTTATCTATAAGCTGTTAAAAGGTAGCAGAAGCTCCATGAAGGCCAAAGGGAAGTACCTTAAAATGAGACAAGCCTTGTGGTGTCAAAAAGGCAGTTGTTTCTCTATTGCCTGGGTTTAAAGGTACCTGCCAATACCCCTTTGTGTAGAGATGTACTTTGCAGGGCCCAACATTTCAATTAATTTGTCTATTCAGGCATGGGCTAGTTGTCAAAGGTGGAAATTGAATTGAGCTTTCAAAAGTCAATACAGAAATGCCAAGATCTGCCTGGTTTGGCAATGAAAGATAGGTCCTAATTACAGGGGTACCCCTTAATTATACGGGTACCCCTAATCACTCTCACACCAGATTAAAGTTCACTCCTCTAGGGAATCAAGGCCAAGAGTCTCATCTTGCAAGAATAACAAGTTTAATCTGTACAGAAATGAGGATGGGGCAAAAAACTCTGCTCCTGAACGGTCTGTTCTGTCCCTTCACTGTTCCAAGCTCCTCCAGACTGTAGTCAGGCAGGAGCTTATACACTTCTTGATTTGGTCACTGGATACTGGCATGGCTCCATCCAAAACTGTCCTTCTTCCCTACAAGGGGCGCTGCAGTCTTCCTTCTTTCATGGTCGAATTTCTGTTTAGGACTTACTACTTAACATGTTGCTAGCCTACGCAAGAATACACTGTACCTCCTGTTTTTCACCATTTTGCTACATTGTGAACATTTATATATAAAAACATTTTCCCATCATGCTCTCTATATTTCATTCATTCGACTGATATTTGTATCTGGTCCTGTAATTTCTTTTAACACTGGTTTTCCATAATTCTGCAAGTTGTGCATTGAGCATGTACAATCCCATTTTAGCATACATGGGGTTTTGATAGACAGCAAACAGCTGATGAGTTACATGCTGCTCTGCCAGAGCTAGCACACACCACGGCAATGCCTGTAGTCTATTTTTAGCATAGGCCACACTCCTTTTGGCAGAGAGCCTACTGCTCTCTATCGCGCTTTGAGAAAAACTAAATAGAATTGAACATTTACAAACTTATTCAGCTAATAGTTATTTGCACCTTATATTTAAATAATTGCCTTCTTTTAGTCCTTGTCCATGTCTGTGTGTGTGATTATATTTGCATGAAAAAGGCTTTCTCAGTGCTCTAGTGCTTAGAAACAATCAAAAGAAGTATTGCGTGATTCTAAAGTACTTGGGAACGAAGGAAAGTGCTAGCTCCTTCCCAACAGCAACTAGGATGATGGGAGATGACTAGGGACTCTGAGAGGTCTCAGTCATATCAGCCTTGAGTATTTCTTCTAGTTCTTCTGCGATAATATTTCTCCTAATTTCTGGGATTCTGTATGGCCTTAAGTTCACTGTTTGCCCTGCTGGGTTCCGAATACAACGGAAAAAGTTTGAGACCCTACTTCTAGGAATTGCCCAGTAAATCATTAAGTTCTCCCTGTTGGGAGAGGGACAAGTATTTGGGAACCAACTGATTCTTTACTTCAGACTCTGTAAGGAGGGCATCCATGGTTACCGTGGTTTCACTAGGATCTATATTTTCACGTGGTAGATTTGGGTCTTGTGACGTCTGTGATATGTAGTTTAACTGTCCCTTTTTTTCTCTAAGATTTTAGACTGATTGACCTATTGAAAAGGACCTGGCCACTGCTTGTTTGTCATAACCCACCTTTTTACGTATCTGCGCATGGCCTAGATGTTGTTTCACTACCTCTCTCATGGCGATCATGTGGTCTCCCCATTTCTGTGGGCTTGGGAAAATTGCCAGAATAGCCTCTGCACTTTCCTCATAGGTTTCTTTTAACATGCATAACATGTCTTGAGATTCCCTCTAATACAGTAGCTCAAAGGGGGAATATCCCAGGGAGGCTTGAGGGGTCTTACGGACAGCAAAAAGAGATCAGGGGATCATAATATCCCACCTTCTCCCATTGGTTTCACCCAGCTTATGTAAGTTCTCTTTAGAATCTTTAGAACAAAAGATGGAGGATTTAGGAATGACCTCACCTGATCAATGCGCTTTAGAGCACATTTTTGGTCTCAACCTGTGTTGCATGAAACTGGAAAGTGATGTAGAATGCTTCCCTAGCTATCCATGCATTTAAAAGTAAAATGAATGTATTCAAGTTTCTATTGCGCTCAAACTCCTGTTGTCATGGTTGTATAGAAGTCAAAAATGATTTGTCACACAGAATGAACTGTCAAAGAATATACTTATGGTAACACAAGGTTTATTATTTTATATAAGTAAATCTAATGAGCCTTAAATCCACTGAGCCGACACATGTTTCGAGAACTACTTCTCTTCTTCAGGGCTCTGAATATATATAATGTAGCTCTGCATATACAATCATAGCGACATTTCTTTTAAGTGATGTTAGTATTGGGAACAATTTCTGCACGATTGATCTGTTATTGGCATCTGACAATTAGTTACATCCTATGTGTGCAGAAGCCACGTTATAGTATCAATAGTCAGAGTTTCCTCGGATAACTGGTTGGCTTCTCAAGGTTGGTATTTATATTTGCCAAAGTAATGAGTGTTGGCAGTCATTCACAAATTTCTTGTTTGGGAAACTGATCCATAAAGTACTTGTGATTAGTCTTGTTTCTCTAATTGTAGTCTCAAATCCATGAAACACTGTTCAGTAATTGAAAATAAATATCCAGATACAATATTAAAGATGTGGATTCCATAGCTCAAATGCCTTATAAAGTTGAGCTGAACTGAGGACAGTCTGGTTTCCTTCTGTCCCTTCCTCGTTAGGCTCTTAAGAGTCTGGTTGAATCTTTCTACCAATCCATCCATCTGTGGATGGTATACTGACATATGTAATATTTTGATATTGAGTCGTTTTTTCACTTGGATTATACGGGACATTAAAGTGGTACATTGGGCTGTAAGGATTTCCTTGGGAAATCCTACTTGGGAAAGGTAACAGATGCTTTAGGATCTGTTGGCTTATGTTATTCTGAAGGGGGTAATGCCTCAGCGTATCGGGTGGCATAGTCCACAATTACCATGATAAACGTGTTCCCCAGCTTGGATGTTTCGAGTGCGCCAACCATGTCCATCGCTATCCTGGACAAGGGGACCTCTATGATTGGTAGGGATTGCAGAAGTCCCAGAGTGAATGCTGTCTTCTGACAGATGTCACAGGCCGAGATAGCTTTTTACATCACAAACACTCAAGGCCAATAACAACTGGGGACCAATTTGCTGTCTGTTTTTCCTACCCCTTGGTATGCTGCGGTGAGATGAGAGTGGGCTAACTCAAGGATTATCTTCCGGTGGCTCCTGGGAACCACTAGTTGGGTTTGGGGAAAACCATCGCTCCCCACGTCTTCTCAGTTTAATAAAGCCTTCTTTCAGAAGAAAAAAGGTCCAACTTGGATGCACCCGTTCTCTTCCGTTATTGCCCTACCAAAAGCCTACGTAACGGTGGGATCATTTCTTTGGGCAACGGCGAGATTGGGTAGTGGTATAACATTCTCTACATCGTCTCTAGGGATCTCCTTCAATAAGCAATCCACCTACCCAAAACTGTGCCCCTTTCAGTCTCCTGCAGTGTCCTACCTCTTGTCCGATGGGAAATAGAGCCTGTTCTAAAATCCCTTGGGCCATCTCTGGCCCTTCTTAACTGTATGGGGGTTTTCCCCTAGTTATGTATCAGAATTTTAACTACACTTGAAAATCAGGGTGTATTGCGCCTGCCATGACATCAAGGCCGTATCTCCAGGTGAGGTCTGATTTGGAGGCCAATCTGATATAGGTTCCTGGCAGTGGGGAAAGGCTGAGTCCGGTAGGGATTAATCATAATTATTAAGAGGAACTATAACCTCTTCTATACTCTATAGGTCAAAACCTACGGACTGGTTGGTAGCTACAGTATGGTTCCTAGCCTTAGAATTCAGTTTTGTGAACAGCACGGATCACCAACTTTTGTCAGTTAGTGTGCATCCCACTCTGACACCATATTTGGTGAACCAGAAGAAGGATTTGGACACATGGTAGACATGATGAAGCATTTTATTTCAATAATAAGAGAAAATGCCTATCTTGCCCTACTGTACTGCTATCAGGAATAGTCCCAGCCTAACAGAACTAAATAAGGATGCTCGTCTGTCAGTAAGAGACCAAAATGAAATGTCCACCGTCCAAAACCTTACTTCTAACTTGCCCTATCACTAAAAGTAATAACTTAAAATTGCCAGTTTGTATTCTCTTTGGCAGGTTCCCTTGTGCCTCCTGGATGTGAGGCCTTTCCTCCACAGTTTCCTCCAGAAGAAAGGTTTCTGTTATCTTTGCGTTATCAAAATGTGTCAAAAAGTTATATTGGTCCAAACTCTCACAAGGTTTCTCAAGAGCTCCTGTAGCTTGTTACCCACATTTCCTGTTAATATTTCCTAGCATTTGCCAGACTGCTTGAGGACCTTAATGTCCATCTTATTTTTCTTCTCAATGTAGTCTTTCATAATTCTTCCTCTTGTTTTCAATTCTAGGCTCTCTTTGTATTGAGGACAGCCTCTCTTAGGACTTGGTTTCTCTTGCTCCTTCTTTTCACTACAGTGGCACCCCACTTCTGGGGCCTTTCCACTGGTTTACCCCTCTTGTACTCTTCTAATGCTGTGCTTTGTATTTGAAGTTAATATTGGATGGCTTTCACTGCCGTGTCCTAGAATATTCCAATGTTTGACAAACAAAGCACTTGGCAACTTCCTGGGTTCCTCCTAGTACACACTCTCGTGGTTTCTCAGTGGTTAACATTCATTCTTATATTTAATTTCATAGTTACTCTATAATCTCTGCTGACTCCCCCTCTCTCACTCTACCCCGGTACCTTCATTTCTGGGTTTTAGATTCCTGGGGTCTGGGCCTAGACTGAACTGCGTCACTCTGGTTCTGCTGCCATCTTCCTGACTCTGCTGAAGAGTCACTCTGCGCGTATAGACAACTCGGGCTGTTCAGCATTACTTGTCCGGTGAGAAATTTCACTTCTCTTGCTCCTGTTTGTTTCGTCATTGTTTCTCAGGCCCCAGGACCACGATGAATCTCCCATGGTCACCCCACCACGATGGACGGTCTCCTGGACTCCGCCCTGCCCGCAGATTTTTCCCTGCTTGCAACACCAGTCTTCTGGCATTCTTGGCTGGCATCCTCTCCTTCACTGACAACTGCAGGTTCCGTGGTTCCTCGCTGCTCTACCATAGCGACGTCAGAGGGATTCCCATGTGTATTGCTCTCTCATCTCTTCCATTATTTGAAGTCAATAGGAAAGAAGACGTTTGACTTTGTATAGGAGATAATCTCATTCAAGCAGATATTGTTGCTAGTATTGGGAGCTCCTTATGGGAATGACAGTCTTTGTCCCCTAAAGTGTAGTCCCACTTGCCCGGACACCCACGGAGCATCTTGCAGAGCGGGCTCACCTTCCTAGACTCACAGGGGTTGGATCCCCCCTTGGGGAGAAGGGGTGAATAATCTTGAGTCGCCACAACATACCAATACAGAAACAGTTCATCAGATAAATGTCTCTAAAAAGAAATTCCTAATATTACATGTTAGACGAATCAACAGAGAATTCCTGATATTACATGTTAGAGCAATCAACATAGTAATTGCACTAAAACTACAGCATACAAAAATTAGCAAGGATAAACAATTGGTTCCAGCAATGTAGAATAAAAACCAATGGAGTACTGAGTGGGGTTTGGGGCGTTTCAGTTTGCCCTCCTTGTAGCTCTTTTAGAGCATAACCGGGTAATTTGGCAGTGGGCCAATGCTCCCGTTCAGCACTCTCAAGAAAGGTGTCCAACCGGCAGGACAAAGAGGGTGCCGAGCACGGTGTTCGTGCTCAGCACCCTCATTGTCCTGACAAAGCTCATTACAATCTGAGACATTAGACATTGATTGGAGGGAGGGGGGACTATTAGCAGGGACTTTTGTCCATTACAAAATGTGAATCGGGGCGATCAGACGTGAGAATGGTGCATAATGCTGCATGCTTTATGAATGAATGACTATAGGGCGCATAACCCTTTCCCCGGTCTGGAGAAAATGCTGATAAAATTGCTGATAATTCTAGCACCAGCATTTTTAACAGACTGGGGAAAAACAAGATTGCCGTGGAGCCACAGATCCACCTCCAGGCCTGACTTGCCGGGATATCAGGCCCCCACCAGCAAACAAATGCCGGGATTACATCAGTGGAATGCAGTGTTACTGGAATTTCTGCCGCCCACAATGCCGGAATATCCAGTGGCAGGAATGCTAATTACCGACAGGATACCACCAAACTCGGAATGAGGGCCTATGGCTTTAAAACCCAAGGGGGATTTGTTAGGCTCACATTAATCTGCATGATGCTATTGTGACTTTGCATGCAGGATGGGGAGAATAATACTAAAGCCATACTCTTATTGCTCAACATATTTCTATGATGATATTTATAGTGTATAGTTAGTTTATTATGAAAGGCTTGTGTAATGTGGAAAGGAGTGTGGGAGCCCCTCTACTGAAAATGAACATGGGTCAAATAACCTGTTCTATGGAATTTCTTCCACTCAGGAGGATTTATAAAAGGGTAGTTCAGTAGAGGGGCTCCCATACTCCTTTGTAATTTTGAAAAACTTGGGGTTTCACCATAGGTAACCCAGTGTAATCCAGATATGGACCCCTTGCTCACTGTGCTTAGAGAGGCTCAGCTTCACCTCACTGATGAGGCACAACTAGGCCAAAATACGTGTCTGGAGTTGCTGATGGTCCTGGTACTCTTGTTCAGAGGAGAATTGCCCAGCATGACAGCCTTGTTAGTGGGACAAAGCCTGAAATGCAAATGCTTATTTATTTATTTATTTATTTATTTACTTATTTATTTATTTCCGATTTATTTTATTCAGGTAAACCCTGATACATTTATCGAATGCTCCCATCCTTTGTCACTTGTTCTCTGAACTTCGTTTAGTATGCATTTTCTCGCTACCAGGGTACGATGAGCTTTAGAGAGAGAGAGAGATGGGCTTTAGAGTTTCAAGTAACTGATCTGGTCCCATCAAGACGCTGCAGCTATCGCCGTCGGTTTGATCCCCTTGAGTTCTTTTGTGTGAGGCAAAGTACTTTCTCCGAGCTGCTTGAAGGTTGCCTCGATTAGGTTTACCATAGCCACCGACCATCTGGTGGATTCCCCCGATATCAATCTGTTCCACAGCTCATATTCTTGAAACATCCATGGGTTTTCCATCAGAGGTAGTAGGTAGGTTGTTCTGTTCTGTTTGTTGTTTTCACAATTGAGAATTAGATGTTTTAGCGTTTCCTTCATTGCCGGGTTTTTACATAGTCGACATTCTGATTTGTCGGAAGCGGATCTGATCGTGAGTATTTCTTGAGTTGGTAATAAATTTAGCCTTGCTTTCAAGAGCAAGTTTCTTTTTCTTTTGTCGGGATATTTTTGACAGTACTTGATAGGAGATGTTACTTTATTAAAAGTCGGAGGGATATGGATCAGGAGTTTGTTATTTGATGCCAGATCAAGTGTTCGTATCCAGTCTGTCATTACTATTTTTTTCTTGATCCTTTCCGGGTTTTCTTTGAGTTCATTAGCTGAGCACGCTATTTCCTGCAGTTTCTCTCTCCTTTTTTCTTACCATTTTTCCAGGGCTGCACATTTGGTGTTGTCCATCTCGTCTTTGATAATGGAGAAGGCTGGCAGGGGCTCATCCAAGATGGATTTTCTGAAAAAATTCATGGCTGCTTGTTCAACAATGGATTCGAGAGATATAAGGCCCAGCTCCCTTCTGATTGCCGCCATCAAGGTAGATTTGGGGACTCCCAAGACTGATTTCCAAATTAAGCCTTCGATTTTGGTCCAAATATTTGCTGGCATTGTGAGCGAGACTTCCATTCCATAGTTAGGAGCGGGGGTGACTTTGCCCTTGTAGAAATTTATGGCAGGTGTCAAGGAGAATTTGCCGAATTTTTTGTCGACAAGGCGCATTTGCGCTGTTAATCTTTTAGCTTTGTCCCATATGGTCCTTTGGATGTGTTTGAGCTGTCCAAGTCGACTCCCAAGTATCTGATCGATTTCACTGATTCAATTTTTACATTTTCCAGGAACCAGACTCGTTGCTTTGCTTTTTGTTTAAATTTTGTGCTTTCTCAATCGTCAGGACTTTGGTTTTGTTTTTGTTGATGACAAGATGGTTTTGGGCGATGTATTTAGCCAAGTTATTTAGTTTGTGCTGAAGGCCAATTGCGGTCTGGTTGATTAAGATAATATTGTCAGCGTAGAGCAGTCTTGGTATCGTTGTTTTGCCTAATTTAGGCGGAAAGCACCTGATTTCGGTTTTGGCGTGTTGGAAATCGCTTCGGAATGAGATGAAGAGGGTTGGTGCCAGGGGGCAGCCTTGTTTGGCCCCTCGTGTTATTTTAATCTCTTCAGATAGTGTTCCTTCTTGGCTGAGTTTCACTCTTACGGTGTTCTCTGAGTGAAGTGCTTTTATCGGATCCAGAACTGGTTGGGGGCAATTCCAGGCCTGTAGTTTGGCCCACAGTAAGTTGTGATCGATTTTGTCTAACGCCTTAGATAAGTCAATGAAGGCTAAGTGGATCTTTGGAGCCCCTTCCTTCACCTTGGCCGATAAGATGTTGATGATCATAATGTTTACCGAGGTGGATCCTTTTTTTTGGAACCCCGTTTGACGGTTGTCACTTAGTGGCCCACTTTTTTCCCAGGCACGGAAGTGGTCCAAAAGAAGGGAAGCGTAGAGTTTGCCGATGACGTCCAGTAAGGCATTAGGCCTATTGGTAGCCGGGTCTTCACGGCAGCCTTTTTTGTAGACTGGAATGATTACTGCTTTCAGCCATGATTCAGGAATTTCTTTTTTGTTTTCCCATTCTTCAAAGATTTTGCTGATCACCTCCGACCACTGTTTGGAAAATTGTTTTAGGATTACGTTAGTTAGACCGTCGGGGCCCGGAGCTCTCGAAGACTTTAGTTTCATGATTTTTGCTTCTATGTCTTCTCGGTTATTTACGTTTACCCACCTTACGTTCGTATTAGCTGGCTTTAGAGGTGTTGCTTCTTTGACCTCTTCGAATTCCGATGTTATGTAAGATATCCATTTCTTCTCTTCAACCGCGTTACACAGCGGTGTGTGCTGAGACTTGCCCGATTTGTTTAGCAATGACCAGAATTCGCTGGACGTAGCTGTTTGAGAGGGCTGGCCCTGGTCGTTGCTATTTATTGCTATTTGCATTCAACGTTGATCGCAACTAGTTCCAGGGGCCTTGTGGTTTGCGCAATGCAGATTGTAGTTCTGTGCATTTGTTCTCGTCTGGCATTTCAGAAAAGTCCTCTCGCGGGCTAGCGTAAAGCTTGTTATTTCTTGGACTTGGATCATGCGTTTTGCCTTGCAGGTTAGCGTGCATTTCCTGACTTTTTAAGTAGCCTGGCTGTTTTTCATCGTTTTTTTTTCTTGTTTCTTTATTTCTGTTAATTGGAAGCCCATCTCCCTTAGTTCTTGGCAGGCGTTTTGATTTACTTTTTTCCTGCTCTCTGATTCGATGTGGATGTAAGCTTTGGCTCTTCTGTTGCTATGATAAGGGTCTACTAGTTTGATATCTTCTGTTTTAAGATGTCTTAACGTTTTAGATCTGTTCATTGTCTGAAGTATCATCGGCCGATTGAGTGGAACTTGGTCTTTCTTTGGGTCTAGATGTTATAGTTTAAAAAGACCAGACCATCCGTTTCCTGAATGGCCCTCTGTGATGCTGGAAATGCATCGGAGGGACAGGGCCTCCGTATCCTTGTCCTTTTTCTGTTCTTATCGTGTGTTCTGTCGTGTTTTCCGCGCAGAAGTCCATGCGGGACTCCTGGCGGTGCAGCTCTCTCTTTTGGTTTGGTGAACAGACCCATGGGATACCCTTATGGCACCCATGGGTAGGGGTACAACCTTGTGCCCCTAGTGTATGTTTTTGGGCACCCGTGGGTGGCCCACAGAGTAGGGTATGGGCTGGTGGCAGCTACATGCTGAATTTGACAGGTGCGCTGGGTATCCGCCATTTTGGGGTACCCCGGCCCTGCCATTGGAATCAGTTGATTCCTGATAGGAAACAAGATGGCCCCGGTGGCCTCTTGCTTTCTATCCCCTGATACCTTGTTTTCCCAAAGTCCTGGGAAGCCCTGACTCTGTCCCTTCCCCCTGACTGGCTGTTGGGTGGAAGTTCCGTATATGGTGTTGTTGTGAAGGCCCAGCTAGACTTACTGGAGCCTTCCCGCTGACTGTATGTTGTGGGTACCGCCTGTGGGTGGGACCTGGGTGAATGGGGAGTGTGACCAATATGCACTCCGTGTTGTGGCTGTCTGGTTTCTGCCATGAGAGACAAAGACTGAGACAGCCCTGCCCGAAACTGGACTGAATGCAGTGTGTAGAGTTGAATGGCTGAGTACTTGTCTCAATCCACATTCCTTGTTGTGAGTGTCTGAGCGGGAGAAGAGTGGCCTGAATGCCCTGCGTGCCTGATTGGCTGACCGACTGCATGAATGCCCTTCTGTACGATTGGCTGCTGAGTGTGTGCCAGCAGTGTGGATGAGAGACCGAATAGTATATCTGGGGACCTCTCACCACTGGAAATTGTTCAGAAGCTGAAGTCCACTACGACGAGTAACTGGAGTAACTGACGCTTGACCTTGAGGCCCTGCTGGAGGAGAAGGATTGCCGTGGCTCTCCTTCACGATCTAAAGGCGGCTGTGTCTCCAAGGACTGACCCAGAGAGGACCTGGTAAGGCGCCCTCTTCCCGAGCTACGAGGGACCATCGTGCACAGCTGACCTTTGCCAACGCTCCCTGGTAGACAGACCTACGACAGGCTGCCGACCCGATACGGGGACTGCTGAGGAATCCCAAAGCGAAGCGCCCGGACTGTTGTCCGCCACTGTCGATGACCGCCGTCGCCGACCGGAGCCGCCGTGCTCCCGTTTGCCTAAGAACGTTAACTTGATCAACGGACGCTCTCGTCTGCATCGCCGTACCGTCTCCTGTGGGAGAAGGCCTGACCGTCGACGCGCCGAGGAGTATCCACCGGTGGGTTTCCCGCCACCCAAAGGCCGCAGAGACGCCGACGACTCGACGCCCTTGCTGGGCCACAGTTCTCCTTCATCTCTTTGCGGTCCAGAACTATCGTCACCGAGGTGCCCCGCACGCCTCTTCCTTGCAGGACGCCAACGCTCTGTCGTCGACGAGCACCGCTCGGATCAAGCCTGCTGCCTCATCGACGTCGTTCTACCCGGTTCACGGTCGGACGTTCGGCGCCCCGTGTCTCCCGCTTGAAAGGGGCGACATTCAAGAAGGGCCGCCGATTCCCCGACACCGAACCCCGAGTCCGCGACGCCTCTCGACGATCCGTGGCTCCTGCCTTAAAGGGAGTCACTCCAGAAGGATCGGTCGACGCCTCGCCGACGAACTCTACTCCACCAGGTACATTGGGGGGGTAAAACATTGTGGGAGAGAACGAGACTCTTGAACAATATATGGACTGGGCTTGTTTTATATATCGTTATTTTACAGGTTGCCCAGGTGGGGGGATCTCCACTCAGAGCTGTGTCCAGTAGCAAGGACCAGTCGTCTGCCTATTGTTTCATCCGTCTGCTTTCTCTCTTCTCTCTATTGCTGGTTTCATTGCTATTGATCCGTGTGGCATTTTCACAGCCTTGTTGAATGCACTCTAATCGAATATTAGTGGTACCACTTTAGAATTGTAGATATTTACCATTGTTGATTTTCCGGAGCACAAAGTGCGTTATTGTGATAAGTGTACATAACCTTTGAATATTAATTATATAAAGACTGTGTTTTCAGTAATACAGTGTGTGGACATTCCTTTGTGGGGGCTTGGGGATACACTGTACTTAAGAACCAGCCCGCATCACCTCCTGAGAAGCTAGGCCTTGATTGCTCGACCAGCGTTACCATATCAGAGAATCTCGGCTGGGGTCCTCTGTGCCTTTCCTCTGCCATATAGAGAGCGGAAGTACAGACCCCCCCACCTCGTCCTGACAAGCGTGGTGGCAGCGGTGGGATGCTTATGGTTTTAAGAATCAGTGTATAACCGTGCCACTTACAAAATATCTGCACTTTATTGAACTAAGGTTTAGGTGTGTTCCAAATAACTGCATTACAAGCGATGGAGACCATTGCGAATGGTAAATTGACTCGGATGAGCTTAGAGGCTCTCCAGAGTGCTTGTGAAGCCAGGGAGTTAGACTTTGTGGATAAGTCTAGGGCTGAGCTGATAGCTGCCCTGGTGGACTACCAGACTGATGGTGAAACTCTTGATGAAGGGGGGGATGCAACCAGTGAGGACTCTGCCCCTGGGGTTGTCGCTGAATCTGTTTCTGGGAATGCCGCCATTCCTGCTGCCTCTGTTCCGAACCCCAGCAATTCCATGGAACTTGAGTTATTAAGGATGAAATTGGCCTTTGAATATCGCAAGTTGGAAATAGAAGCTGAGCTTAAGAAAGAGGAGCTGGCACAGCAAGTGGAACTCAAGAATAGGGATCTTGCGCTCAAAGATAAGGACACTGAATGTCAGAGAATCCAGTTAGAGAAAGCTCGAGTGGAGACTTCAGCTAAACCAATTGAGAGTGTTGATTTTCCGGAGCACAAAGTGCGTTATTGTGATAAGTGTACATAACCTTTGAATATTAATTATATAAAGACTGTGTTTTCAGTAATACAGTGTGTGGACATTCCTTTGTGGGGGCTTGGGGATACACTGTACTTAAGAACCAGCCCGCATCACCTCCTGAGAAGCTAGGCCTTGATTGCTCGACCAGCGTTACCATATCAGAGAATCTCGGCTGGGGTCCTCTGTGCCTTTCCTCTGCCATATAGAGAGCGGAAGTACAGACCCCCCCACCTCGTCCTGACAAGCGTGGTGGCAGCGGTGGGATGCTTATGGTTTTAAGAATCAGTGTATAACCGTGCCACTTACAAAATATCTGCACTTTATTGAATTAAGGTTTAGGTGTGTTCCAAATAACTGCATTACAAGCGATGGAGACCATTGCGAATGGTAAATTGACTCGGATGAGCTTAGAGGCTCTCCAGAGTGCTTGTGAAGCCAGGGAGTTAGACTTTGTGGATAAGTCTAGGGCTGAGCTGATAGCTGCCCTGGTGGACTACCAGACTGATGGTGAAACTCTTGATGAAGGGGGGGATGCAACCAGTGAGGACTGTGCCCCTGGGGTTGTCGCTGAATCTGTTTCTGGGAATGCCGCCATTCCTGCTGCCTCTGTTCCGAACCCCAGCAATTCCATGGAACTTGAGTTATTAAGGATGAAATTGGCCTTTGAATATCGCAAGTTGGAAATAGAAGCTGAGCTTAAGAAAGAGGAGCTGGCACAGCAAGTGGAACTCAAGAATAGGGATCTTGCGCTCAAAGATAAGGACACTGAATGTCAGAGAATCCAGTTAGAGAAAGCTCGAGTGGAGACTTCAGCTAAACCAATTGAGAGTGGCAGGTCCCCAGCCACCAAGTTTATGAAGGATTTGGTTGGTGTGTTTTTGGAGGGTTCAGATATCCTCCAATGGATTGAAGCGTTTGAAATGGCTTGTGCGATTCATGAGGTTGATAAAAGAGATTGGGCTAAGTGTTTGTTAAGTAGAGTACCTCAAACTGGGTATGACTGTATTCTGAAACTGAGTGTGGAAGAAAGGGGTCAGTATGAGTGTATGAAGTCTGCTTTAATTGCCAAGTTTGGCAAGACACCTACCCAATATCTTAAAAGGTTCCGGGATTTTAAGAAACGAGAGAATGTGTCTTGGGTTGACTGGGTGAGTGCTGCGCACATGAACATGATGGGGTGGATTGATGGGTACAAGGTGAAAACTTTTGCTGAATTATCCCACCTGTTGTTTTTTGAGCATTTTTCTGAAGCCTGTTCGCCAGAGCTGCGTCAGTATGTTGCTGACCAGAACATTTTGGACCCCTTTAAGCTGGCTAGGTTGGCTGACAAGTGGGTCTCCCACCGGGTGTCCCCTAAGGACTCCAGTGGGAAGGACAAGGATAAAGAGAAGGGGGCCTCTCAGAAAGCTGAGGAGTCCCCCAAGCAGTCACAGTCGAATAAAACAAAACCTTCCTCTCCTAAGAACCAAAAGTCTAGTGGGGATAAGTCCTCTGTGGGTGGGAATAAGAGTAGTGGTCCACCTGCTGCAAAGCAGGCTCCCAGTGGTTCCAGTACCGTACCTCGCACTCCTAGCACTTGTTGGGATTGTGGGGCTCTGGATCACCGAAGGGGTGACTCCAAGTGTAAAGGTAAGGCACTTGGAGTACAGGCTGTCAGCCTGACCTACCCTTACCCCGTGTCTGAGGTGGAGGCCACCGTCCTCCCCTCCTCTACCGGAATCACATTTGGTGCTCCAGTAGAGATTTCCTTAGTGTCCCTTGGGGCCTGGGACCAGTACGCAGAAGTACTGGCGACTATCCCGCAGAACACCCGTAGGTTTTTGAGAAGTGTCCTCTTGAATGGCCAGCCTTCTACTGGTTTGAGAGACACTGGGGCAAGCATGACAGTGGTGGACAGGACCCTGCTCAAGCCAGAGGACTATGTAAGTGCTCCTCTGAAAACCACCAGGTTAGCTGGTGGGCCTCCCAAATTATCGCCTGTAGCCTTAGTCACACTCATGATTGGAGACAAGACAGCAAAGCTTCCTGTCCTGGTTCAGGACAATGTCCCTGCTAACATTCTGTTAGGTAATGATCTAGTAGAGTTGGGGTTGATCTCGGATGGTCTTCCCATGACTGCTGCTGCGGTCACTAGGTCACAGGTGACACCGGGTCTGGCTGTGAGTCAGGTACCCGAGCCAAAGGCGAGGCCTAAGGCGCGAAGAAGGAAGACCAAGAAGGCCACCTCTGTGGGAGGAACACCTTCTCTTCCTGCTGTTCCGACAGCACCCATTGGGATCCATGCTCCGGACGGGCTGGGTCCAGTGGAAAACCCGGACTCAACTCCTGTGGGAGAAGAGACAGAAGACTCTCCTGTGGGAGAGGTTCTCAACCCGGAGGATCATCCCGACCTTCAATGCTTGTTAGCTGAAGGGGGACCCTCCCGGGCGGACTTCTGTAAAGGGCAGAGAGAGTGTCCCTCTCTCGAGGGTCTGCGGACGCAGGCCCTGTCCCAGGCACAAGGTGAAGTGCCTAGGACATTCAAGATTTATTGGGAGGGTGAGCTCCTTGTTAGTGAGCCCACTAAGCCTGAACCTGGTGCCCTCAAGAGGTTGGTGGTACCCCAGGTTTACAGGCCCTTCCTACTGCAGTTGGCGCATGAGGTGCCCTTGGCTGGTCATCTTGGTACCAAGAAGACTAAGCAGAGGCTCTCTGCCCACTTCTACTGGCCTCGGATGGGAGTGGAAGTGGAGTCCCACTGCCGGACCTGCCCCACTTGTCAGTTATCTGGCAAGACTGGAGGCAGGGTCATTGCCCCACTGCAGCCATTGCCAGTGGTCGGCACACCGTTTGAGAGGGTGGGCATCGACATTGTCGGTCCCCTGGACCCTCCCACTTCAGGTGGACATCGGTTCATCCTGGTCTTGGTTGATCATGCCACCAGGTACCCTGAGGCTATACCCCTTCGGACTATTACGGCCAAGGTGGTTGCCCGGGCTCTCCTGGGCATTTTTACCCGTGTTGGATTCCCCAAGGAAGTTGTCTCCGACCGAGGATCCAACTTCATGTCGAGTTACATGAAGACCATGTGGAAAGAGTGCGGGGTAACCTACAAGTTCTCCACCTCTTACCACCCCCAGACCAATGGTCTGGTTGAGAGATTTAACAAAACTCTCAAGGGCATGCTAGGTGCTTTGGAAGAGCCCCTACGGAGGAAATGGGATCTCCTCCTGCCATGCCTGCTGTTTGCTTACAGAGAGGTACCTCAAGAGGGTGTTGGTTTCAGCCCCTTTGAGTTACTCTTTGGACATCCCGTGAGGGGGCCCCTCGCCTTGATCCGAAAGGCTTGGAAGCCACCCCTCCAGGTCCCGCCAAGCAAGTGGGGGACTATGTGTTAGGCCTCAGACGGAGGATGACACAGATGATGGGTCAGGCAACAGCAAATCTCAAGGCCAGCCAAGAATTGAACAAGTATTGGCATGACCTTAAAGCTTCGCAGGTCGATTGGACTCCGGGACAGGAAGTCCTCGTGATGGAGCCTACCAAGCCTAGAGCGTTGGCAGACAAATGGACTGGACCCTTCAGGATAATCTCCAAGATGGGCGAAGTCAATTATCTGGTTGACCTGGGTGCCTCCGGGGTAGCCCCTCAGGTATTCCATGTCAACAGGCTCAAGCCTTTCCACCGGCGAGCAGAGGTCTCATGTCTCTTGCTAGCTTCAGGGCAAGAAGAGGATGAGAGTGAGCCCCTTCCTGATTTGCTGCATAGCAACCCTCAGGACGGCTCAGTGGAGGGAGTGCAGCTCTCTCCCGATTTGACAACAGAGCAGCAGAGGGCCTGCCGGGCTTTGCTCCAGCAGTATGCCTCTCTGTTTTCGCTGACACCGGGCCTTACACCTTGGTGTAGGCATGAAATTGACACTGGTGACAGCGTGCCTGTCAAGAGCAGGTGCTACCGTATGTCAGATACCGTTAAGAACCACATCCAGGCTGAGGTCGCCAAGATGTTGGATCTGGGTGTAATTGAACCCTCAACCAGTCCCTGGTCCAGTCCAGTGGTCCTTGTCCCCAAGGCAAGTTCCCAGGCGGGTACCAAAGATTGGAGGTTCTGTGTGGACTACCGAGGAGTCAATGCCGTCACCAAAACTGACGCGCACCCATTGCCCAGGGCTGATGAGCTCGTGGACACCATAGGTGCTGCCAAATTTGTGAGCACCTTTGACCTCACCTCAGGCTATTGGCAAATAGCTCTGACGGACCATGCCAAGGAAAAGACGGCATTCTCCACACCAGAGGGACTCTACCAGTTTAGGGTCATGCCTTTTGGGTTGAAGAATGCCCCTGCCACTTTCCAGAGGTTGGTCAATCATGCGCTCAGTGGGCTGGAGGCCTTTTGTGTGGCCTATCTAGACGACATTGCCGTCTACAGTTCCACCTGGGAAGCGCATCTGACACACCTGGATAAAGTGTTGCAGGCCTTGAAAAGGGCTAACCTCACTATCAAGGCTACCAAGTGCCAGATAGCTCAGGGGAAAGTTACCTATCTTGGTCATGAGGTAGGAGGGGGTCAAATCCAGCCTCTTTCCAGTAAGGTACAGGACGTACAGGACTGGGAGACTCCCACTACTCAAACCCAGGTGAGAGCCTTTTTGGGCCTCACTGGGTATTATCGCAATTTCATGGCGGACTATGGGACCATAGCCGCACCACTGACAGCGCTGACTTCACCCAAACAACCTAGGAGGGTTAATTGGACTGAAGACTGTCAGAGGGCCTTTGATGGCTTGAAAGAAAGTCTGTGCAGGGCACCCGTGTTGTGTGCACCTGACTACAGCCGACCCTTTATCGTCCAGACGGATGCCTGCGACACCGGAATTGGAGCTGTCTTGTCCCAGTTAGATGACAAAGGGAGAGAACATCCTATCATATTCATCAGTAGACAACTCAAGGGTAGAGAACTTAGGTGGGCTACTGTTGAAAAGGAATGTTTTAGTATAGTTTGGAGCCTTAGGCGTTTTAGGCCCTACCTTACGGGGTCCACCTTCAAGGTCCAAACAGATCATAAGCCCCTGAAATGGCTTATGCAGATGAAGGGTGAAAATCCGAAACTGCTCAGGTGGTCCATTAGCCTGCAAGGGCTAGACTTCACCATAGAGCACAGACCAGGGAAGAGTCACGATAATGCAGATGGCCTTTCCAGAAGGTATGTTGACCGTCTGGATGAGGGTGTCTATCCCGTGGGAGATTAGGCACCCTAACCTCAGTCTGGGGGGGGCGACTGTGATGATGGAAATGCATCGGAGGGACAGGGCCTCCGTATCCTTGTCCTTTTTCTGTTCTTATCGTGTGTTCTGTCGTGTTTTCCGCGCAGAAGTCCATGCGGGACTCCTGGCGGTGCAGCTCTCTCTTTTGGTTTGGTGAACAGACCCATGGGATACCCTTATGGCACCCATGGGTAGGGGTACAACCTTGTGCCCCTAGTGTATGTTTTTGGGCACCCGTCGGTGGCCCACAGAGTAGGGTATGGGCTGGTGGCAGCTACATGCTGAATTTGACAGGTGCGCTGGGTATCCGCCATTTTGGGGTACCCCGGCCCTGCCATTGGAATCAGTTGATTCCTGATAGGAAACAAGATGGCCCCGGTGGCCTCTTGCTTTCTATCCCCTGATACCTTGTTTTCCCAAAGTCCTGGGAAGCCCTGACTCTGTCCCTTCCCCCTGACTGGCTGTTGGGTGGAAGTTCCGTATATGGTGTTGTTGTGAAGGCCCAGCTAGACTTACTGGAGCCTTCCCGCTGACTGTATGTTGTGGGTACCGCCTGTGGGTGGGACCTGGGTGAATGGGGAGTGTGACCAATATGCACTCCGTGTTGTGGCTGTCTGGTTTCTGCCATGAGAGACAAAGACTGAGACAGCCCTGCCCGAAACTGGACTGAATGCAGTGTGTAGAGTTGAATGGCTGAGTACTTGTCTCAATCCACATTCCTTGTTGTGAGTGTCTGAGCGGGAGAAGAGTGGCCTGAATGCCCTGCGTGCCTGATTGGCTGACCGACTGCATGAATGCCCTTCTGTACGATTGGCTGCTGAGTGTGTGCCAGCAGTGTGGATGAGAGACCGAATAGTATATCTGGGGACCTCTCACCACTGGAAATTGTTCAGAAGCTGAAGTCCACTACGACGAGTAACTGGAGTAACTGACGCTTGACCTTGAGGCCCTGCTGGAGGAGAAGGATTGCCGTGGCTCTCCTTCACGATCTAAAGGCGGCTGTGTCTCCAAGGACTGACCCAGAGAGGACCTGGTAAGGCGCCCTCTTCCCGAGCTACGAGGGACCATCGTGCACAGCTGACCTTTGCCAACGCTCCCTGGTAGACAGACCTACGACAGGCTGCCGACCCGATACGGGGACTGCTGAGGAATCCCAAAGCGAAGCGCCCGGACTGTTGTCCGCCACTGTCGACGACCGCCGTCGCCGACCGGAGCCGCCGTGCTCCCGTTTGCCTAAGAACGTTAACTTGATCAACGGACGCTCTCGTCTGCATCGCCGTACCGTCTCCTGTGGGAGAAGGCCTGACCGTCGACGCGCCGAGGAGTATCCACCGGTGGGTTTCCCGCCACCCAAAGGCCGCAGAGACGCCGACGACTCGACGCCCTTGCTGGGCCACAGTTCTCCTTCATCTCTTTGCGGTCCAGAACTATCGTCACCGAGGTGCCCCGCACGCCTCTTCCTTGCAGGACGCCAACGCTCTGTCGTCGACGAGCACCGCTCGGATCAAGCCTGCTGCCTCATCGACGTCGTTCTACCCGGTTCACGGTCGGACGTTCGGCGCCCCGTGTCTCCCGCTTGAAAGGGGCGACATTCAAGAAGGGCCGCCGATTCCCCGACACCGAACCCCGAGTCCGCGACGCCTCTCGACGATCCGTGGCTCCTGCCTTAAAGGGAGTCACTCCAGAAGGATCGTTCGACGCCTCGCCGACGAACTCTACTCCACCAGGTACATTGGGGGGGTAAAACATTGTGGGAGAGAACGAGACTCTTGAACAATATATGGACTGGGCTTGTTTTATATATCGTTATTTTACAGGTTGCCCAGGTGGGGGGATCTCCACTCAGAGCTGTGTCCAGTAGCAAGGACCAGTCGTCTGCCTATTGTTTCATCCGTCTGCTTTCTCTCTTCTCTCTATTGCTGGTTTCATTGCTATTGATCCGTGTGGCATTTTCACAGCCTTGTTGAATGCACTCTAATCGAATATTAGTGGTACCACTTTAGAATTGTAGATATTTACCATTGTTGATTTTCCGGAGCACAAAGTGCGTTATTGTGATAAGTGTACATAACCTTTGAATATTAATTATATAAAGACTGTGTTTTCAGTAATACAGTGTGTGGACATTCCTTTGTGGGGGCTTGGGGATACACTGTACTTAAGAACCAGCCCGCATCACCTCCTGAGAAGCTAGGCCTTGATTGCTCGACCAGCGTTACCATATGAGAGAATCTCGGCTGGGGTCCTCTGTGCCTTTCCTCTGCCATATAGAGAGCGGAAGTACAGACCCCCCCACCTCGTCCTGACACCCTCGTACCCTGGTTCTGCAGATTTCCTTTTTGTCCTTCGTTTTTCTGCGTTATCCGGCAATTCTCTGTGTTTGTACTCCTGGTGCTCGTGTTTTTTTGTTTTGTTAGGATCTCTCATCTGTTTGTCATAGTCGCTCATCACGTCGGAGTAATTGTGCCTTTCCTTTGGCGCAGTTGTGAATCTTATTTTTTCTTCTGGTCTGAAGACAGGTGTTTCGCTCTCCTCATTTTTGTCTTGAGCTTTAAGTTCTGTTAGTTGGAAGCCCATCTGTTTTATTTCTTTTAAAGATCTATAGTCTATGTTTTGAACTGCTTCTGCTTAGACGTGTAGGTATGCTTTGGCTAGGATGCCGCTGTGGTAGGGTTCCACTCGTTTTATGTCTTCAGTTCTGATATTCCTCAAGGATTTTGTTTTTCTCATAAGACGGATTACCGTCGAGCGGTTTAAGATGAGGTCGTTTTTTCCTCCCTCTTGTTGCTCCAGTTTGAAGAGGCGTATGGCTCTCTTTGTGTTTTGGTATTGGGAATAAGTCCTGCTTCTCCATTTTGTCTTTGTTTTTCCTTGTTCAGTATGTGTGTCCTGTCGTGTCTCTCTGGGCGTCTTGGAGTGGTGCTGATCTTGGCGTTTTTCACCTTTTGTTTCACAATGGTGAATTTCTTGTGGTTTATTGGAGGGATCAACCCTCTTTGGCGTCGTTTTACTTTTTCTCGGTGAGGTAAGATCCTCGTCTGTGCAGCTTGAGGTGTTCATATGTTGAGATAGGTTCATCAGGACTTTGTCTAGCATGAAATCTTCTGTGGTGCGTGGGGAACTTATGATGATTATTTCTTCAGTTTGTGTCTCGATCTGAGGTAGAATCGGTACTTTAGATGTAGGTTTCGCTTGAGCTGTTTCGTCCCTTGTTTTTCCAGAATACGAGCTTTTTTGTTGTTAAGGAGCGCGATGGTTTGCGTTTGCTCCGACATTGGATTAGAGCTGGATGTAGAGGTTTTTTTGGCCTGATGTTCGAGGGCCAACTGTGTCCTTGGTGGCCCATCCCGAGCCAAGTGGTGGGCAGTGGTGAGCTGTTCCAGTGTGGCAAGCTTTTTTTCCAATTCTTCGATTCTTGAAATCCTTTGTTGATTTTGTCCGCTTTGCTTTTCTTCCATCCCCGTTAGATAACTCTCCACATGGGAAATTTTGGTAATCATGTTCGTCAAGATTGCCGTATTATCATGGATATCTTCTTTTATCGCCTCGTATAATTTGCAGAAAGGTGCAAGTACAACTAACATTGCTGACATGATTGTAATCATGTCCGGTTTGTCGTTTGTGGTGGCTTTCTGCATTCCGGCTGCTATGTCACTGAGGCGACGGTTTTTAGGCGTAAACAAGGTATTGTCAGACCTTTTTTGTGGCATCACAGGGTCTAGATTTGCGAATTCCATTGAGGCATTGTGCTCAAGATCAACTGGTTTGTGGCTTTTGGACATTTTTTGTTTGGGAAAGTCTGAGCCGTGTTGGTTCCTCTCGGCTTCCATGGACATCGCAGTCAGCGTCTTTACTACACCTGTAGCCAAGTGTGGTTTAGTCCAGGCATATCTTTGCTCTTTTGAACCTATTGCAGGGTTTTTGGCATGGTCATTTGTGGACCCTGTCGGTGGAGTACTGCCGTTCCTTGCTAGTGCTTTGGGAGGGGACTTTTCCTGAGCTAAATGAGTGCTCATTTGTGGAAGTGTTGATTCAGGGTTGTCAATTTCCTTTTCCAAAGTTGTCATGGGAGCATCAATATTACTGTCCAATTCACTTTTTTGAGTCCAGATTGAGTCGGTGATTTTTGGCTTTGTACCAATTGGTTGATCATGCGCTATCTCTAGCATTTCCACGTCTGAGACTTCCAGCTCTGAGGTTAACTTTCTTTTGTATTGTTGAGTGAAAAAAGCCTTGAGTGTGCATGAAAGAAGGGGTTTAGGTAGAGCGTGCTTTTGCTTTCTCTTTCTTTTGATGACTTTAACGAGTTTGTATTCTTTTAAGGTTGGTTTAGGATCCTCATCCCTATTTTCTGATCCCTTTTTGATTGCTGGTTTTTTTGTTTTTATTTTCTTGCTTGTTTTCTTAGAAGCTTTTCGGGCCGGTTGCAATTGTTCTTCCTCCGGATTGGTTGCGTGGATTTCCGATTTGTTGCCTGATTCAACATCTCAAATTTCTTCAATCGCTGCGGCTGGGATCACACAGTTGTTCGGTGTCATGGGGACCGACTCCTTTGCCTTAGGCGTTGAGTTTGGTTGCGTGGTGGGTAGGGACATCTCATGTTGCGAAGGTGGCACAGAGGCTGCTTTGTCTTTTTCCGGGTGATGGAACTGTGCCTTTGTGGTTTGGCCAGTACGAGGCTGGTCTGTGCTGTGGAGTTTCAAAACTGGGTTGGATGTTATTTCACTAGGTTTGCTCGTGGCAGTAGCCTCTGAGGAACTTGTTGGGCTTGGACTTGCCCTCTTTGCCCCACCGCAGTCTCCTGTAGGTTTTGTCGGGTAGGGGGGCAAGTTGGAGTGCACCTTTTCCCCATAGTTTCGCACACGTAGTGAAGCCAGTCCATCGGCGTCTTCGTTGGGGTCTTCTATGGGGCCCAGTCTTTATTCCTCTGTAGGAGGTTTGGATCTCCCTGCCCCGCCTGCGGTGTTCGGATTTGCCTCGGGCGGGGGCCGTCCTCCGACAACTCCATCGCCGCGTTCACTCGTCCAGTGGGCGGGACGAACACCGCTCGCGGCTGCGGGCGGCGAGCCGGCGGGCTCTTTCGTAGATTCACCGGCCCCCAAAGATCTCCACTCCCGGCGCTCTCCCATGACAGTTTCCAGCGGCTGCTCCGGCGAATGTTCGGGCACTGACACCGCCATACCCGATTCATCGGAACGCCCGGGTGGAGTGGATAATTTCGGGAAGCATTCACTGGTCTCGGTAAGGTTTCTTGCACTGAATCTTGTTTCCCTTTTGTTCAAATGCTCCACCGGCTCGACCGGCTTGCGATCATGTTTCTCCGTTGGGGGTGGCGTTAGTTGAATGGATTGGGCTTCATGAGACTTTTCTCGTCTTGAAAGATCGAGCTTGGAGTCTCGTTACTCGTCTCCAATGAGCCACTGTTTGCTTTGCTTGGATGTACTGGGAGTACGGACACCGCGCTTGGAGTCCTGACGGGTTTCGTCCTAGGACGGACTTCGGGTTCCATTTGGGTCCTGCTCCGAGTCTGCAGTGGACTGCTGCAGACTGCTCCAAAACTCGGCTACCAAACTCCGCACCCCGCTCCGCGGTTAGGTTGGGCAGATAAAGATTTACTTCCGCAAAAAGGACGTACATTGCTTATTTCTCTTCTATGAAGGATGCAGTGAGCTAGAACATGATTGTAGACTCTCCTGAGTAGACGAAATTCCATAGAACAGGGTATTTGACCCATCTTCTGTCTCAGCCTAGGGGCTAGCACACTCCTTTGTTATTATGTAATGTGGTTTGCTTTCAGGGCATTGCTATAAATAAAGTATTATTTAAGCACCTGAAATGCAAAGAAAAACCTTAATAAATATCTTTATCAAATAAACCTAGGAAGGTGTGTTCAGCTGCTTAAATTGTCCACATCACGGGTTCACCATTTAACCAAAGTCTGTGATCCTGGGCAAATCATTTAATCACACTGGGCCTCATTACAGGGATGGCGGAGAACCATGGCGCTATTAGCGCCATGGTTCATGCCGGTAAAATACCGGCACCGCCTTGGCGGAAAGGGGAATTACCGCCCCATTCCAAGGTTGGCGGGGCGGTAATTCCTCCTTCCACCATTGCCCTTCCCTATTCCCATTTTTGCCCCATAGGGCTCAATGGGAAAGGGGAAGGCGCTAATTACGGTACCGCAAATTGCGGTACCGTAATTAGCTCCCTGGGTCCCTTTGCAGGTTGGTTTTTAACGCCTGCAAAAAGCAGGCGTTAAATCCCCCAACCCGCAAAGGGACCTCGTAGTAAGGCGGTAAGGATTTACCGGTACTGGTATTTTACCAGTACCGGTAAATCCTTACCGCCATCCGTGTAATGAGGGCCACTGTCTCTTATCTGCAGCTCTGTAAGTGATTCACTTAATAGCTTGTGTTAATATATATCATGCTGTTATTAAAAAAAGGCCTTATGGTTATAGAGTTGCTCATATGTAACAATAGTGCAATTTAAGTATTTTGCACCACAGAGTTATTTGCCACTTGTCTTACTTATGGCAACTTATTCTAATGTCACTTCCATGGTGCCTCCAAGTATCAAAGACTGATGATGCTCCTTGCGATGTCCTTTTCTGTGAAGTCTCTTCTGTTGGTGCAATCCATCTGCAAATCAGGAGGTTTGTATGTATTTTGCCCTAGAGCACATGGACAGAGCTCTAATAGATGAGTCCCTGCATCTGTAATGTTCCTGCAGTTTTATGTTGTTCCTTATGTGTATGTGTTAAAATTCCATCTGCCACTAATGTTACCCAAAAAGGGGGCGAATGAGAGCGTATGGAATCGCGTGCGCTGTATTTGGGGGGAAAAGTAGTATGACTTTTATTGTGCTTTATTGTGTTTTACCCCGCCCCCCCCACTCTTGCAATGCTGGATACTCCCCTGATAAAAACTCATAATCTGTGAAGCCCTAAAGTCATACCAAATTAGACTCATTGTGAATGGATAACGCTGAAGAAACATGGGAGCTGTAGTCCAGAACATCTGGCGAGCTGACGGTTGCAGACTCCTGCTGTGAAATCATGTTTTTGTCTGTACGAGTAGTGCGCTTTACAGATAATGATGGAACACGCACGGCTGTAATGTTAATGTTTTATGTACCCTTCATTTGTAGATGTACTGTTGATTAAACAGAGCGGATCTATTGCACTGGCTCACGGCAGCCAATGGCATCATGTGGTTTGAGAGCTAAAAGTAATTGCGTCCTCGGAGTCAATGAGGCTAATTGGCTAGGCTGATGTCTTGGAATGCTACCTGATATGATGTCATTCCTGTTCATCAGAGAAAATAATGCATGAGTATGACAACATCGCAGCGGCCAACTGATATGTGGTGAGAGAAGTAGTAGCCTTTTGGGGCATTCCAGATGTGAAGCCAAAAACACTTACATCAACTATTCCCCCCCCCACTCCTGCCTCGCCCCCTGGCTTACTACTGGAAGACCCATCTAAGCAAGTATCACACACAAGCAGAGACAGGTTATTAGGTTGCACTGACAAACGAGACAAGGGACATGATACAATCCAATCTATTACTGCATCCAATACAGAATCATTTTAAGTCAAATAGATTCCGAGAAAACAGGGGCATGCATCGCAAATGCATTAGCAACGGAGTAACCCACCTGGCATCTCTCCAGGTATTCCATGGAGTACCCCACCTGGCATCTCTCCAATTATTCCATGGAGTACCCCACCTGGCATCTCCATGGAGTACCCCACCTGGCATCTCTCCAGTTATTCCATGGAGTACCCCACCTGGCATCTCTCCAGGTATTCCATGGAGTACCCACCTGGCATCTCCATGGAGTACCCCACCTGGCATCTCTCCAGTTATTCCATGGAGTAACCCACCTGGCATCTCTCCAGTTATTCCATGGAGTACCCCACCTGGCATCTCCATGAGTACCCCACCTGGCATCTCTCCAGTTATTCCATGGAGTACCCCACCTGGCATCTCTCCAGGTATTCCATGGAGTACCCACCTGGCATCTCCATGGAGTACCCCACCTGGCATCTCTCCAGTTATTCCATGGAGTAACCCACCTGGCATCTCTCCAGTTATTCCATGGAGTACCCCACCTGGCATCTCCATGGAGTACCCCACCTGGCATCTCCATGGAGTACCCCACCTGGCATCTCTCCAGTTATTCCATGGAGTAACCCACCTGGCATCTCTCCAGGTATTCCATGGAGTACCCCACCTGGCATCTCTCCAGTTATTCCATGGAGTACCCCACCTGGCATCTCCATGGAGTACCCCACCTGGCATCTCTCCAGTTATTCCATGGAGTAACCCACCTGGCATCTCTCCAGGTATTCCATGGAGTAACCCACCTGGAATCTCTCCAGTTATTCCATGGAGTACCCCACCTGGCATCTCTCCAGTTATTCCATGGAGTACCCCACCTGGCATCTCTCCAGGTATTCCATGGAGTACCCACCTGGCATCTCTCCAGTTATTCCCCGGAGTAACCCACCTGGCATCTCTCCAGGTATTACATGGAGTACCCCACCTGGCATCTCTCCAGGTATTCCATGAAGTACCCCACCTGGCATCTCTCCAGGTATTCCACGGAGTACCCCACCTGGCATCTCTCCAGGTATTCCATGGAGTACCCACCTGGCATCTCTCCAGTTATTCCACGGAGTAACCCACCTGGCATCTCTCCAGGTATTCCATGGAGTACCCCACCTGGCATCTCTCCAGGTATTCCATGGAGTACCCCACCTGGCATCTCTCCAGGTATTACATGGAGTACCCCACCTGGCATCTCTCCAGTTATCCCAGAGAGCAGATCACCCAATTGAAAGAATATATTATCTAAACGTTTATTTCAAATGGAACAAGCTAATACGGCAACTTGCCTACCTGAGACGCCAAAAGTCTCTTTAAAATTAGTTCATAAGGGGGTGAGGGTGGGAGGGGGGCTTGGAGTTGCCTGTTTATCCCTTAGCTGTAATACAAGCATAGATTTAATAGTTTAGGAATAACCAGGGATGGGACTAATGCAAATCCTTCTCTCGTTGCCAGCCGATGCCAAGTTCCTGTGCTGCATTTTGTAGATGGCCTTGGGTGGGGGCGGGGGTGGTTTGAGGACTGGAGGTTCTGCTGCAATATCGCACTAGCCCTCCATATACCTTACTTCTGCGATCATAGGTGATTGGCCCCTGGGCCCACGGAACCTTAGATAGGAAAGGGAGCAGCATTAGCTATGCCACTCAGTGAGGACTATATGGGTGCATAAGGAGAAGGAAAGCTGGGTCCGGGACGGGCTTACGGCATGTGGCTGCGTCGCAGACGGAAGTCCCTGGGTGCTTCTGTGGTGGCAGCACCAGCGTGCAGTGAAAGAAAAAGCTGGCTTGCCTGCGGGGCTACTGGCGCCCCGAGCGGTCGCCCAGGTGGCCCTGCCCTAAGGCCGGCCCTGTGTGCTGCGTCCTGCAGTATCTATTGCAGCGCTGCCTTCTGGTGTAGGGGGGCATTGCTGCTGTGATCTGGCATCACATCGCAGTGTTCGCGTTGGTTATAAGAGGTGTAGGTCTTTGGGACCCGCATTGAAGAAGGTGTCTGACCATGGACGGAGAGTCCTGATGCCTGGCACTATATAAACCCTGCAGGTGGAGGGAAAGGGTTGTGATCCTTGGGGAGAGAGAAGGTAATGCCCTGGCATCAGAAGAGCCCTGTATCTACATTGAAGTGCCCCTGAGTGCTCTGCATCCCACTTCCCATTGGCCGCTGATGATTTTCCAGGGAGATGCATGTACTGGGTACCCTCTGGCCCTGATCCGAATTCTGCATCCTTTATTTATTTATTTAATGCATTTATGGTTCGCTTGTTAGGCGCTTATACAGGAAGTACATACTGTTTCAGAGCGCCCACAGGGCAACAGGGAGGGAACAGGGATGAGAAACAATTGAAAACATAACAAATATTAAATGCAGTGGGGAGAGGACAAACCTACTATGCCTTGTGAGGGTTCAGAATGTGAGATTGCAGAAATCAGGGGGAATAGGATAAGTGCGGGGGTGCTCATGGGTGAGCAACAGTTGACGTGCAATGAAGGGAAGTGCAAACATCCAGGGTGGAGGGTGAGCCGAGGCAAGTGCTGAGGATAGACAGAAGCTGGCGGTGATTTGGTGTGGGAGGCAGGGTCGGACTGGGACAAGAAATAGGCCCGGACAACAAAAAAAAGTGACCCACCCCTCGCCTCAAAAAAGTGGCCCACCCCTCGCCTCCAAAAAAGTGGCCCTCAAACCATCATCCGTGAATCGCATCAATTCATGACTTTTACAGAAAATACTACATATTGAGGATTCATGTGTCTGTTACATTACAACACAACTCATAAAATAACATTACTTTGTATACAGTTCTGTGACAGGGTCCGTCCACAGCTCCGAGGCGCAGGAGTGGCATGAACCAACCACCCCCACTGCGGTTTTGGGACCTGCTGCAAGTCAATGCTTATACAGGGCTCCACAACCCCAGCATGGAAGGAAGGTTAGGGTAGGGTGACAATGGTTGGATAGGAGGGGGGGTAGGGAAACCGGAATGTTTCTGTGATCTGGCCCCAGGTAGTTACCGCCTTCAGGGTCGGTAATGAAATACCACTGCTACCAATGGCTAATTGCAATAAAGCCAGCAGTACCGACGGGCAATTTACCACCGGCCATTGATGTAATAACAGATGCTCACGAGTCACGTTGGCATTGACAGTACAAACCGGCATCGTGGAGTTATGCACTGCATATCACACTGCACTTTAACTCCCAACATTACGGTAAATATTATTCTTTTAAGAAATCCAAAGAATTCCTGACAATAATGTGCAATCTTGCAGATTGTTACTGGATGCTAACTTTCAGGACCACACAGGTCTCTTCCTCCTGTGGCCTGAGTATTCAAGCAGCTAAGCCTGCCACACAGAAATCCCACCCAAAGGAAAGCGAGGGGGGTCAAACCCATCCCCAGATAGAACCAACACATTGTACAGAACATTTTGCAGCAGGAATTGGAAAACAGCCATGGGATTAACAGTCGTTTTTAAACATATAACATCACAGCAACATTCGCTTAACCTGCTGAGCTGTCTTTACATCATTCTGCTTTAGCCTAGGATGACATAATTTTCCCACACCCAAGGCCATACAACTTTAGGTTGTTCGCCTGTCCTCAGCTTATCCGCTCCCCTCCCTGACTGTCCTCTCTAAATCAAGGCTCAGGCAGTCATTGTTGATTCAGTTGAAGTGAGCAGGGTTTGCTAATCACGCAAGATACATGCTAACACTTCACCAAGCCTGAGCCCAGCAGGCGAGGAGTTAAAACCCCTGTAATGCACATGGATGTAGAACAGCAGGCCACACAATAGGATTTTTTTTTGTTTTCTTTTTTGGTCACGCCATACAAATATTTGCAGAATCTCCACAAATGGGAAAGCTGACACTCCTTTCTCAGTTGTTGAAGTAGAACTGGGGCAATTTCCCCCTTTACCCCGCCCATATACTCAGTGTTTATGCGTGCAGCAATACCTTCTAGCCAATCCCACCCAGTTTACAGTTTCAATTTTGCTGTCATTCTCTGGAGCACCACATGACGCATTCTGGCACAGCATGCATAACATATGCCTATGTGTTGACATAATAATCTATAGTAACCTGACTGCGGCACTGCTTCATCCAGGACAGTGGATGCCATGCCAGGACCGAAATATGCAATTACGCATTCCCAGACAAGCATGCACAATGACGAGGTGGAGAGCAACTGGCGCTAGGTGCTTTACAAATACCATTAACGTGATAGGACAGGTCGGTCAATGCAGTTCTTTGCCTCTCAAGTGGCCGCATCCCAGCCTTGTTAACCGGCAGCTGCACCAATCAAATTTGCAGTTTTAAAACCAACAGAACAGTATAGAAATTAATAGCGCGTGTAACATCGCCTCTCTTCCACTAAAACATGGTCACAAAATCCAGAAGAGAATGATAAAAATGCATAAAACCAAAGGCATCTAAAAAGTCTATAGAACAATTCCTATTTTTCTGACAGACCCACAGGAAAGTAATCATTTTCCTAAAGTGCTGCAGGCACTTTCATTATCGCTTGTAAAAGTGCTCCGGCCCACAAAGGTACCCTATGAGCATCAAACATCCAACACGTGCAACGGGCCTTATTAACCCCACAATCCATGCATATATCAGATAGAAAGTTCAAAAGCTGACATATGACTACTTATGATCAATGACAATGATACTTTCAAGACAATCATGCACATATGTGAAAAATATGATGTACATTTCGGGGACAATCACATCTATTTTGCTGCAAAGTCATTACTCAATTACTCACTCTGGATACCTCCCTATGTACACTTACAACAATCCCCCCCCTCCATCGCGGGAGGATAGCTCAGGGGCAACATGCTCACCTACCTTGGAAGCAACAGACACAGAGCAACACAGGTTCGTCCCCGGCCCGCACTTAGAAATCGCTGGGTATTAAGCACGTTATAAATAACCTATCACATCATATCAGCAATCAATGAGTGCCAAGAGCCACATAAACCGTCTGCGTTTGTGGTGCGCTCGGTGGGATTTTCATTGTGTGCTGACCGGGGGAAAAAGAAGGTGCAGGAATTTGGGTGGCCCCGATTTCCATGCCTTTTTACACCTCATCCAGTAAATACACGGCTGTGCTGGCTGCCGTTCAAGTGCACGGAGGCCGGCATTATATAAAGCCCCACGGCTTCTGTCACCATGTTGGAAAGCAGGCGCTATCCGGAGGGGGAATTTTCCTGCACGGAGCAGATGTAACAGGAGGTGGGGCGGTTAGTGGTTACACTCTATGGCCCCTCTGCTCCATCTCGAAAATCCCATGAAAATTATCCGGAATGTAAAAAAACAGGCTTACCTCACTTCTCCTGTTCTTTCAGTTCCTGGCCTTTTAGAATCTCAATTAAAAAGAGGCAGTTAGCCGCTTCACTGGGGAGAGGCTCGAGATGTAACCAGCCATGCCCTCTTGCAGCTGGTCGTCCTCACTCACTCAACCTAAAAGGGCATTTTAAACCATGCCTCTTCAGTGCCTCGATCCACCCTGCTTCATTACGAGGGGAAACAGGACAAGGACGCAGGGGCTGATTTACAAAGCGTTTCCCTTTGAAAAATACTTTTTACATCAGGCCCATAGAGTCTTGTCGTAAGGACTCACTCGCCTGCTGCCTGGTGGTCCTCTGCTCTGTGGCTGGGCACTGGGCACTGGGCTGGTGGCGGCGGCCTCCAAGTTGTCTGAGGTCCACTGGTGAGTGGTGACGGTGTGCTTCTGGGGCTCAGAGCTCAGCTGGTGCCTGGTGGTGGTGGCTCTCTCTCATCTCAGCAGTCTCACTCATTGCCCGAGTCAGTGCTGCCTCAGCTGCGCACTGTGTCGGTGTGACTGCGCAGTGCGGTGTGCGTGCCCAATAAATCATGCCCAGGTGGGTCAGAGGCCCAAGGGCAGGTAATTAAAGACCAAAGAAATAGCAGCAAGACAATTGGCGGCACTGGGCGGGCAGGGGGCAGCCTGCCCACCCAGCTGAATTTTCATTGTCTTGTTCCGGCGCCAGCGGCCCTGGGCCCCAGCCCCCAGGCACAAGTCAGCAGTTGCAAAGTAAAGCAACTAGTCTAGTAGTGTGAAATAAATGTCACTGAAGTGCTGCGGCCCCAGCTCAGCCTCAGGCCCTCGGTCCAGCTGCAGGCAGGCTGCCTCACCCCCCACACCTCCCCAGGGTCAGAACTCGGAGGGAGGCAGGTGTTTCAATTGCTTTAGTGTCAATTGCTTCAGCCTGCCTCCCTCCCAGATCAAAGTAAAATTCTGGCTGCCGCTGCACCGGCCCGAGCGGAGCGAGAGCCAGCTGAGCACACAAGGCACCGGCCCCCTGCAGTGGCAGCAGGGCGGGCCGCCAGCCTGGTGGGCCACATGGCCCCACGTCCGTGATTAATTATTTATGCACATGCATCTGCATGCATCATAAATTATGAAGCATGCATGATGCAGATGCAATCATCAAAGCAAGGTAACATCTAGTGTTACCTTGCATGAAGATTATGTGCAGACCGCAGTCTGCAGACAGTGCCGTGCGCCGGCGCGCGGCGCCTCCCTCCTGGCTCCCCCTGCCCTGTCCTGCTGCAGACCAGCCCAGAGGTGGCCCAGCCCTCCCCTCTGACTTCCCGGACGCGGGCGGCCGGTGGGTCACACAATACTGGCGAGCTGCGCCTGCTGCTGCTCCGCACGGCGCACACACACGGGGCCAGGCCCGCCAATAAAAAAATCACATAATTTTTTTTAAAAAATGGCCCAGTGGTGGCTGCCGGGAAGCCGGCCCCAAGGGGCCCCCAAAGTTGTTTGTCCACGGGCCGAAAGACCGTAAGGGCCAGTCCAACCCTTGTGGGAGGTCAGGGCCCTGAGGATGTATAAGGGCCCTGAACACCAAACAAGCAACTGTGAGATTAGCAGAGGAGAGGGGGTGCGCAGGAGGAGGTAAAGATGAAAGCCTTGAGTAGCTTCCGAAATTTAAGAAAGTCCTGCTCAAGGCAAAGAGGAAAGGGGCAGCAGCAGTTCCAAAGAAGGGAGCCAGCTGAGGAAAGCTATCAGCCTCCTGCCCTCTGTTTAGTGAAACACTTTACACACAAAGAGTTGGTGCCAGAGGAGCGCAGCGGTCTAGAGCGGCAATATTTAGTAAGAGGGAGATGCAGATAGAGTGGTCCCTGGCCCCAGACAGTCTAGTGTATGATACAGAGGGATTTGAATTTAATTTGCGAAGCAACGGGAGCCAATAAAGATTTTTAGGTTGGGAGAGATGCAGTCCATGGGCTTGAGGCCAAGGATAAGGTCGCAGAGTGGAAGAAGGAAGATTGAGAAGGAGGCTGTTCCAATAGTCAAGCCTGGAGAGAACCATGGCTCAGGTAACATTGAGCTTCTGGGGGAAGATGAGAAAAGGTAGAATTCCTTTGAGAAGGAAGACCGGAAAGTGGGACTTCTTGGCAATGTCCTGGGTGTGAGGGAGGAAGGAGAGAGAGGAGTCGAAGATGACTCCAAGCTTTCTGGCTTCAGAAGATGGAGCAGGGAGAGAGCCCATGGAAGAAGGCCAGCTGTAACTCTGATGCCGGTTTCTGCAAGCTCCATTTTGACACACTTACAGTGCTGCTGATATTGAAACCACACCTACCACACAGTAGAGCTGGCCAGTTGTACGAATGGAGCAATGACTTCATTGCGCAACCTTACACTGTCCACACTTGAGGGTTTGGGATGCTGCTTCTGTGCTACTTGTTTCTGATCAGTTCCAAGAGGCTCTTGCCATGTTCTGATTGCGTTGTGGGGCTAGGTTGTGAGCACACACGTCAAGCACCATTTAAGAGAGCCAAGAGAAGATTATGGAGCTGATGTTTCTCCAAAACATAATTTTTCAGAGAGGACCTGGCGACGCACTGACGGTGATCGGTCACTCACAGTGAGATGTCACTTCCACTGCTGGTGACGAATCTAGCCAATGCCACGCCACTGGTCAATGTCAGAGTCAAACTTGGCAAGTGTTTTCATTTACAAGTAGGGGGGAGGGACCGAGACCGCCAGGTATGGCCCATGCAATGGCTGACCGATCATGCCAGTAGAAAGCACGTCTGCCGAGGATGAGACAGATGACCCAGAATATGAAGGAATCACATGCAAGACATGATGCAAGAGATCAACGCTTTGAAATACTGAATAAACAGTATCCAGTGATAAAGTCTCCTGGGAAAAGGTTGCCAGGGGGCGGCATCTCCCTAAATGTACACTCCCATGAAAATCAAGAATTTTCCCCAAATATTCTACGACTGGAGTTAGAATAGCAATTAACACCCATCCTAGAATATGTGGGGGAAGGTTCTTAGAGGTTCAGGGGGAAAAAATTGCCCACCTGCCAACTTTTTCCCAGGGCACATTTTTACATCAAACTGAACAAATGAGCAATAGGAGATCTTGGAAGAGAATGAAAAGCGGTAACCCTGGTAACTTAGGGTGAGACCCCAAGTACCTCAAAATATGCAAAAAAAGGTCTGGGAGCATTTCAGTGTCTTTGGGTGGGACAAAGACTGATCTACATATGGAAATGTCTCCTCTGTGAAAAGCGCAGTGAGCTAAAGCGTGGTTGAGACTCTCTGTGGCACCATCCACCCAAGATCAGGTCAATGGGCTCTGTTTGTGCCGATAGAGGGTCTACCAAACCTTCATTTGCATATTTTGAGGTACTTGGGGCCTCACCCTAAGATACCAGGGTATTGCAGAAGTGGATCCCTAGCTCACTGTGCTCAGAGTGGCACAGCTCCATCTCACTGATGAGGCCTGATTAGGCTGAAACACGTGTCTGGGGTTGCCGTTGCTACTCTTGTTCTGTTCAGAGGAGATTTGCCATAGCACTTCGGTGCTGGACTGCCTTTGGGTGGGACAAAGACTGATATGCATGTGGACATTTCTGCTCTGTGAAAGGCACAGTGAGCTAAAGCGTGGTTGAGACTCTCCCAAAGGCCATCCACCCAGGAAGAAGTCAATGGGCTGTGTCCGTGCAGTAGAGGGACTCCCAGACTTTCTTATGCAAGTTCAAAGACTATCACTCATCGGCTTTTCATTTTTCAGTTACCCTACATTTTCTAAGGTAACTACACCTATTGGGTCCACTATCCCGCTCAACTTACTTTCCTTTTAAACAATGTTCTTAATATCAGTGAATTTATTTTGTCCTATGTGTTTATCCCTCACCTTTCCTCGCAAAGAAATTGATATATGTTTTTCTTTTGAACATTTGCAAATAAACATTGTTGTAACTCATTCTTCAATGTCTAATCATACTATGCAGATTACTCTTCCTAACGTCACCTTACCATAATTTAACCTAATTACAAACACTTTGGTCTCCCAATGAAAGAAGTATTTGTTTTTTAGCATATATTACCCCAGCTTCCACTGTGAAAGAGGTTCACCCAAAATGTTGCTAAGACACCATCATATGTGAACATCCATGTTGGCATTTGATCTCCCTCTTCTGCTTCTCTTAGAATGCAATGTTTCTTAGTTGTGGGTTGAATTTTGGGGGAGTATTGGGAGTGCTGGGTCCAGCATCCCTAGTAGAATTATTTAGAGGGAAGCATGAGGTGTTTAGAGGACCAGCTTTAGATTCCATAGGCGGCTTCTTTACGGGTTCCCTCTGTCAGGAAAAGGGTTTTATCTCACTTTTTGACTTGGATTAAATGCACCACCTGCAATATTAAGGGCTTGGGCTCCCCCCTTCCAGGGAAGAAGAGTATTAAACCGGCCTCAGAACTTGAATGCAGAGGGGGTGTTCCTCCAGGAGACTCACCTTGACCATCCGGAGTGGGTTACACTTTGCAGAGGCTGGGTAGGGAAGGCTTTTCACACGACTTTCTCGAAGAGGAAGAGAGGAGTATCGATAAAAATAGCAGCATGGATCCCCTTTGCTCCTATACCGGTAAATGCTGGCTGGGAGGGTAGATTCACGGTGGTTAAGGGATTTATTTGCAATAGAGGGGTAAGCCTGTGAATGTGGATGGCTCTGTAGAAGACAGACCAGGATTTTTCAGCAACCTCTTTGCAAATTGCACCTCCATGTGAAGCCGTTTGAGCCTAATTGGGGGCATCTTTCAAGTGGTTTGGTCGTAGGGTCTCGACTGGACATCGCCCGGGCAGGTAGCAGACAGACCCGTTAGAGCAGCAGCAACCCCTGTAGTCTTCACAGGCAGACTCAATGTTACTGACATGTTCATATATTTACACCACTAAGTTCATGAGTATTCCTTCTTTTGCTACCCTCATTAAAGATTTGCTCTTGACATGTGGTTCGCCCCAGTGCGTATCCTATGGCACATTACATTTTGTTATATATATTGCCAATCACCATCTCAGATCAAGCTACTAAAATTATAGACAATGATGTCATGGATACCACAGACAGACCCCAAGATGGAGACTCAAGTTTGCTGTCCTGGAGTTCCCGGACATAAGGGAGAGTTAGGAAAAAGCATTTGATGAATTTTGGGATATGAACCTGAGCACGGACATGCCTGTTATTGCCGGCTGGGAAGCCATGAAGGCATTCATGAGAGGCCAACTTGCGTCACTTTGGGTGTCTAAATTGAAAACCCTTAGCGCTAAGGAGCAAGCATTCACAGAGGAGGTAAAGTTGGGGAAGATGAGATATAGACTGGAAGAGAAGACCAATCATGGGACGCACCAGCATTTTCTTAAGTGCAAAATGGCCTATTCCAGACAGACCTCCAGGCCAACTTGCCTATGCACTGGAATGCCGACAAGAGGCAGCTGCAATTCCTTCGACAGAGAGAGCAAAGGGGGATTGGCTTTACAAGTGAAAAGCATTAATACACATATTATGACCTTTTACAGAATGTTTTCTTCGTTCGATTAACCCCCTCACTCCAGGTTTCTCAAGAAGACTTATGCAGCCTGAATGCCGCAACAATGACGATCACTGGCCATCAGTCATCTGCATAAGGGGAAGGCAGCAGGGCTAGTTGAACTTCCGATCAATTACATCACAAATGTATTACATAATTGTCTCCTCAATTTAGAGGAGGCCTTTTGTGAGGTATTGGTTGGAGGTAGGGTCGCCCCTCATTACATGATGCCGCCACAGTGGATTTGCATAGGCATGGGAGGACCTCAATGAGGGTCATATCGACCACTTGCTTAACGGGGACCCCCGAACCACCTCCAGTGCGGGGCCCCGCCACCACATGTCCTGGGAGGGGGGCCCCCTTGGACTAAATAAAACCGAAGAAAATGTTTAAAACGTTGCTTTAATCACTCGGCCTTCATAAATAAATTAATTCTGTTCCAGCGTAACAGAAATTATGTCTTTATGAAGACAGAGTGACTACAAAAAGAAACAACTTATATTTGAAGTCCGAGGGTTCCCCCGACCCCATGACATGGAAGCCTCTAGGCTGGAGGCCTCCATGTCATGGGGTAGGGAGAGCTCTATGACTTCAAAAAGAAATAGTCTTTTTGAAGTCACTCTGCCTTTATAAAGAAATGATTTCCATTATGGTTCAGTCCTTAAGGGAAATCATTTCTTTATGAAGTCGGAGTGACTTAAAAAAGAAACCATTTCTTTTCGAAGTAATAGGGCATCCCTCAACCCCATGATGCGTGCGTGTGTGAGTGTTTGGTGAAAGGGTGCACACTTAAATGTATAGGTGGCTGCATGTGTGAGTTTATGGTGAAAGGGTTCACAATTAAACGTATGGGTGGCTGGGTGTCCGTGTCGAGTGTATGATAAAAGGGTGCACACTTAAATGTATGGGTGGCTGCCTGGGTGTGCTTGAATGATGAAAGATGAAAGGGTGCACACTTAAATGTACAGGTGGCTGCCTGTGTGAGTGTATGGGGAAAGGGTGCAGACTTAAATGTATAGGTGGCTGCCTGGGTGTGCCTGTATGTGCATACTTAAATGTATAGGTGGCTGGCTGCCTGGGTGTGCCTGTTTGGTGAAAGGATACACACTTAAATGTATGGGTGGCCGGGTGTGCATGTGTGTGTATGGTGAATGGTGTGTGTGCTTGAGTTCAGGGGTATAACAAAACCTACATTTCAGGGGGGGCTAACCCTTCAAATGTTGGGAGAGGTGCTAACTTCACAGGCAGTGGGGGACGGGAAAACGTATTTGTGTGGGGCATCTAACTTCTGTATGCATTCTAATGAGACTATTCTAGTGCAGCTTCAATGTTACAAGCAGTTAACTCTCTCCTTTAAGTCTGAAAGCACCCACTTATGGACTGCTGTGAGAATAAGTGGTCCCCTGTCCCTTCTCTACCCTTCCGATCACTTCCCTGGCATTCAAGTAGTAAACCCACATCAAGATTTCAATTGTCTAAAGAATTGTGCATTTCAATTCAGTACCTAACAGTGACATGCCTTACATTAGTAATTGCTGGGCCATTGTTAACAGCGAAGCCCAGGTGCTGTTTAACATCTGTGTCCTGCTCTGTTTCGCAAGGCTCTGTAGGTCAGCCAGGTCGAGTCAACATAGCTCTAAATTCCAAGGGGAGGAGAGTGCGGGGAGGGCTGAAGCCCAGTCAGCTCAATGGTGTTGCAACACTACTTGTGTTTAATCCCTTGGTAATTGATAATCTTTGTTACTCATAGCCCTAGTCTTCCTCATCCCAGTACTTGTGTATGAGGCACTTTGACTGATGTACAATTACTGGGATGAGGTAGAGGGACATGGAGGTAATGCCTGGCTTGGTTACATGTAATCTTCATTACTCCTAGTCCCACTCTTCCTCATCCCAGTACTTACCTATGAGGCATGGAGCCTCTTATGTAAGCACTGGGACAAGGAAAAGGGATGTGGAGGTAATGCTTGGCCGAGAAGCTGATTTTGGGGGTTGGGGAAGGGGGTGGGGTGGAGAGGGGATGTGTGCGAGGAGACGGTGTGGGGATTGTGCGATAAATCGCAATGGTCATCCGTGTCCAAGCTAAGCAGGCATGATAGGCGCGTATTAGTGGATAGAGAGGTATTTTGGTGCAGTCAGTCTAGTCATTTCTTAGTTTGGCTTGACTTTTTTACCGGGCATCTCATATTTAAGCAGTCCTGCTAAGTGTAATTACCTGGTTAGACGGGCATTTGGGTGCTGCCAGTCTAGCCATTTCTTACTGCAGCATTGTATATTTTCCTGGGCAATCTGTGATCAGGGCTATCACAAGATGTGGTGAGGCCTGGGGCAAAACATTTGGTGAGGCGCCCTTACAATTTTTTGCACTGGGCCAGCAGCGGCACCTCTGCAAACAGGAGACTTGAGAAATCTCCCCTTGAGTTTGTTTGAAGGACCCCAAATATGGTTTATTACTACAGCTGCAAGTCAACTACAGCAAAGTTAGATTTCTCTACTGAAGAAAGGTTTATGCCAGACTAACTTTTGTATCATATGCATAAATATATATAGGTTGGCATGATGCATGTGGTGCGTGACGCCAGCATTAAGGAGCACCTTGCTCCTGTGTGCACATTCAAACACACATCGTACACAGTGACAGATAGATGATGTACAGTGGAGTCTGGTACATTTCTGAATTTAAGAGGCTTAAATGTTTGCGCCAATTATGCAGGATCAACAGAGCACAGTGAGGGAGCCCAAACCAAACAAGGGTTGCTTTAGGGGTTCTCACTCCCAAGAATGTGTGAAACATTGGGTTAAAGGTATGCATTTTACAGCACTTTCTTTGCAAAATTGGGTAGAAATCCATACAGTTTGAAATTGGTTTTGTATGGAAGCATATGAAAAATCCCAATAATTGCAAATCACAAACTGTGCACAGAACCATTTTTCAATACATTTCATGCCGCCTTTCCACACAATATATGTTAGTATAAACATATATTCATGCTGCTTGTCCCCATGTATGTCCATGCAGGCTGCATCAATATATGCCAATATTACCATGTACGGACTCCCTGCCAGTAAAAATGCCATTCCACAGAAAGTATGTCCAGGCTGACTATGCACCATAAGTGTTATTACTGGCTAGATTGGCCTAAATTCAATGTGGGCCAATTTAGCCAAGTAGTATGTTTGCTTTAACGTTGATGCATAGTCCTGTGCATCAAGAGTAAAGCAAAAAGAACATTGGCAATGCTAACAGTTTGGGCTTTATGTGCAGGCATGGCAAAGGCACTTCTGTATTGGTATTAGCTGGCCATTAATGGTACCAGGTGCAAAATGTTTTCAGTACCTGAGCAGCTAATAGCAGTGCCTAGCAAATGCCTAATACATACGCACAAGCCAAGCTGTTGGCTTAGCCAATGCTTTTTTTTTTTTTTACAGGACTTCAGCGAAAGACATCAGGGTGCTTTTAAATCGAGTGGCTGAAGGCAGACCTGATCAAGACATTTTTATTACACCCGTTCCGTGTTTACAACTCCAATGAAGTAATTAACTCTCAGAAAACTCTTTGAGAAAACACTTGCAGGCACATTGAGGGTAGAAGTTTGATGGCAAGTCTTGATTACCGTTAGCTCAAAGAGTTCCAATGAGGAGGTGTTTTCGGTGGGGAGGCCAGGAACTGGGTGAGAATTGGCGTATGGATGAGCATGGTCATGAAAAGTCAATGGGTGGGCAAATAAATTAACAACATCTACAAGCTTTGTGTCCCACCTCATATGCCATTTCTTCCTATCTGTACTCAATGCTGTCATTGGGACGGATCTTCCCAGATCCAGGATCTGGCAACAATTACTCACCAGATCTCAGATACAGCTCCATAATCTGGGAAACCTATGTGCACTATATGTTTATTACAGAATGGTGTGATGTGTTCGTGCTTTAAACAATTTTGGGCAGGAATTTGAACCATGATCGCTAGGTTCCAAGGTGAGACACTTCCCCACAAGACCACTTGAGGGTCTGAGCGGGAGCCCTGTGAAATCCCTTGTCAATGTTGCACTGTACAGGAAATATTGATGTTCATTTTTTAGGTCTAAAAGGGGTGCAGATTTTGAACTTTGCTAACAAAAAATCCTCTGAGGGAAAGAGGCAAATGTTCATGGGGTGACTAAAATAACGGCCATAAACCCTCCTAATCCTCCCATCGCTGCACCCGGCCTCTTTCACTGTGGTAGGAGGGATGCCCCAGAGAAAAAGACTATTTCCACCACTGAATAGTTTTGGCTTACTGGTGGCACACCTAATAACCCAAACAAAAAGAATGCCATGCAGTGGTGCAAAACCATTGAGCAGATCAGGCTCTAGCCCCCTCCTGAAATGTTGGACTTGCTGAGCACTGGAGACCCAAAGTGAAAGCCAAGGCAGGCAGAAACACAACGCGGTTGTGTTTACATGCTGCAGTGTTTCTGCCTACAGCTGATTTCCCATTTGGGGCTCTCGGGCTCCCCAGGGGGGCCCGAAAGCCCCAAATGGGAAATGCTAAATGCTGCAGTGTTTCTGCCTAAATCTGCTTTCACCTTGGGGAGCCCGAGAGCCCCAAATGGGAAAGCAGATTTAGGCAGAAACACAACGCGGTTGTGTTTGAAAACGCTGCGGTTTTTCTTTCTAACTTTCTCAGGCTCAGAGGAGCCTGAGAAACTTAGAAAGAAAAACCGCAGCGTTTTCAAACACAATAACGTTGTATTTATGTTTGCGGTAGCTTTAAAAGCTACCGCAAACATAAATATGACGTTTTTAAAGCTGCGGTTTTCTGGGCTCCTTTTAAAAAAAAAAATAGCACTTACCGAGATGCAGCTGCAGCTTTTCTGCCTGTAGTCTCCGGTCCGCGTCCTCCGAGTCCCGGCACCAATGAAGGAAAAGCCACCCAGTGGTAGCTTTTGTTTACTACAGCTGGCTGGCTTTTCCTTCATTAGTGCCGCAAAAGCAAAAGCCAGCACAGGCAGGCATCCATTTCACAAAATGGATGCCCCCATGTGCTTGCTTTTGCAAATTTTGAGCTTGAATTGCTCAAAATTTTACATAGGAACTTAAAAAAGAAAAGTGCAAGTATATTTGTTTTATTACTGCCCATCTTTTTGGGCAATACAACATTTTGGGCGAACCATTCCTTTAAGTGTGACATTTCAAAAATGGATGCGAGAGTTAGCTGCTTGCAACATTGAAGCTTCCCCAGAATAGTCTCATTTGAATATGAAAAAATGTTAGATGCCCCCACACAAGTAAGTTTGCCCGTCCCTCACAGCCTCTCAACATTTGAAGAGTGAGTTCTCCTTGCCCCCTGAAATTTTAGCCTAGGTGCACCTCTGATGCCGTGAACCCACCCCTAAATGAAGTGGCCCGCAGGGTGGCTAAATATAGGGATGGCGCTGCACACACACTCACATACAACACTTTCACCCATGCATTCATCCACCAGTCACACTCCTGCATAAAACCAAACACAGCATCGACACAAACATAAACACCAACATGCATGCATGCCTTCATGCACATATACATACTGATTTAATTTAAACACACATATATACACATTTAATTTAAAATAAAAAACAACTACCTTACCTTCATGTACCCTTGAAAAGCCCCCGTGCAGCCACAGGAGAACCGGATGGTCCTCACTTCACTACGACAGGTAGACATGCTGTCTGACAGGAGAGAACTCCTCTCCCATCAGTCAGCGGGGTCACGCTGAGCAATGTGAACACACTGGCCGACAGGAGAGGAGTCCTCTCTTGTCATTCAGCATGTCTACGTTATCAGCTGAATAACGGGAGGCAGCACAGCTCACTTCTGAGCCCTGCTGTCTCCTATTATTTTGCTGTTTGTTGCATAGCCAAACCGCTTCGCAACAAACAGCAAAATCATTGCAGAGGCAGAGAGGAGACGGCACAATCCCCGTGTGAATAAAAGACATGGGTGGACTGTGCTGCCTTCTACTTAGGGGGGGTGCAGCAAGGCCCCCCGCAAGCGCGAGGCCCGAGGCCCCTCCCTTGTGACGGCCCTGTCTGTGATAAAATAACCATGATAATTGTTATTGCGTCGACTGGCATTTTGGTACAACCAGTCGAGGTATGTCTAAATGTGGCCTGGCATGCTTTAGTGTAAAATGTTATTACGTTTCTAGACTGGTCTACATTGTGCAGCCGGTTGGACATGTTTTCATTGTGCATGGCATTTTTAATAGCAAAGCGTTATATTAATTAAAGCATTAATGTTTCTGTGCACTGTAAGTGACTTGCATGAATTGGATTTTTGGATGGGTGTTACCATACAAAACAATTGCAAAAGCTCTGGCCTTTTAGCCAATTTTTTTCCCGAAACTGTGCTGTATAATGCATTAAAATACTTATTTATATCTTTCTCCTAGTGCAGTCTGCGGCGTTTGTGCATATTGCGCAAGTGTGGTAATCTAGGGCAGCCCAGAATGTGGTGCGACCCGTGATTGCTCCCAAATGTTGTGTTATGCCACTGATATCGACTGATCTTAATGAACTCTGATGCAGAACTTTGGCAATATGTTTGTCTCAACTCCTGGAAAAAGTCCTCATTAGTATGGTCCCGCAGAATCAGGCAGGGTTCATTAGAGGACGACCTTGGTGGAGAATATGAGGCATTTCTCCAATATTGTGGATGCACACGAAGAGTACATACACAATGTTGTCTTCTCCCTGGATGCAGAAAAGACCTTTGATCGTATCAGATTGGACTCTATGTTGCCGATTTTGGTATTGAAAGCTATGTCTTAGCTTGACTTGCCTCCTGTGTATGAAACTTCAAGCATCAGTGCTAGCGAATGGCTTTCTGTCCTTGGGCTGCCAGCCATTTCCTGGCACATGGCAGGGGTGCCCGCTCTCGCCCTTATTCTGAAACCCGGCTATGTATATACAGGATTCGGGCTATACCCCACTTAAGGTGTATACATCGGAGGGGTGGAACCTCGGATCTTGTTGTATGCGATTATGTCCTCAAGTCTGTTGCCAATCTCTGAATGTCCATCCTGTCATATTATGTGCGAGCCCTGGAGGAGTATGGCTTAGTAGTAGGGTATAAAGTTAAGTTGCTGAAGATAAGAACATAGGCCATCGCAGCCCTGCATAAGGAGGCATTTAGATACCTGGGCGTGTCCAATGTAAAGACTAGACTCCAGGAGCCTCACCTGTACGCACCTGGCCATTCTAGGATTCAATCAGACCTGCTCTGATGGAAAGTACTTCCTCTAGTGATGACAGTTCGGAGTGATGCCACCAAGCTCAATTTCATGAGAAAATGGCCCTACCTTGGCCGGATGCTCCCCCTCCAGAGGATATAAAGAGATTGGCTCCCAAGTTTGGCTCCCAAGTTATGAAGTTTGTTTGGTGACATAAAACCCATCAGTACATTCTACTGTTCTGAAGGAAGCTTAACCCAAAGAGGGCTGGCAATTCCACACTGGCGGTGCTGTGGCCTAACAGCCCATTGGCTTATGTCAAGAAAGGGAATGACATTGTGGGATTCCCAGTGGAGTAACTGTGTTGAAAACGTAGGAGGGACATGACATCTAAAGGAAAAGGACCCCGGCCAAATGAGGGGGATAAAATGATGTGCCACGAAAGTTGGTGGGGGGGAGGGATACAAACACCTTTGCCCCAACTACAATTACGCCCATGCGCATTCCCCAGATTGGAACTGTAAAGCGCCTGGAGTGCTGCCTGCTCTATTTCCAACTGGTGTAATTGCTCTTCTGCCCATTAAGCTTCGCGCCAGGGTGACTTAACATCCCATTGTGGGGTTGGTAGTGAGGTGCCGGCTCAAGATTCTGGGGAAAATGGGGTTGACTTCAAAAGAACACCCCCTGGGATGAACCCGAAAAGACCATTCACATTGGCCAGCAGGGGAACAGCCTCTGTGGCACAGTCCATCAGAGTGGGAGCAGGCAGCAATTAACGATGTGCCAAGATGGCAGGGGCCTCTCTCTGCCTTTCTTGCTGGTGTGTAAGGGGGCGGGGCTATCATGGGTGCAGTGTATTACTCTACATGCAATCCTGAAGTGAATGGTCCATCCTGAGACGCTATCCACACCCCGAATTGTGGGGAATTATAGATGAGTGATAGGAATGACATATGCCCTAGGATTAGCCACCACAGCCGGTCAGATAGCACAATGAGTCAAGCGCTCGCCCCTGATGTCTGTGTGCAGCCTACTGTGGCAGGTTCGAATTCCGGCAGGTCGATGAATTGAGTGCCACTCTTTGGGATTATAATGTCTCCTGTTATTGCAGCGCTCTAAGACCCGTGCTTGTGTAGCGCTATGTAAGAAATACATTAATATTAAACCATTCCATAAACTAACGATGGAAGGAGAGAAGCACGTGCAGCACTGTGGACAGATATCTTGGGGCACACTATTGTGCATGCAGTTGTTTTGGCATTTTGAGATCTTATTGATGGAATATTATTTTGTCTGGAAAATATGGTGGTCCAATATAAAATGATACAATGCTTACATCTCCCCCCTCTCAAATGGCAGCTCTGGACTTTTCAGATTCCCTGAATCGGTGCCGGGGGGGGGGGGGGGGGGTGAGGTTAGAAGGATGCTGGGGCATCCCGTTTGGTCCTGTCCTAAAGTTCATGCTTTCTGGACAGCCATTGTGCAGTATTAGGCTGCACTATACACAGCTCGGCTACTCTAGCAAAGGATGGCAGTGCTGTCCCCCTTTCAACTTCAAGATTAGCTGAAAACAATTCATACAAAAAGTCTTTCTGGGGGACAGGAAACCCCTTCTGTCTACATATAAGGCAGCTGGTTGCTCTGAAGTGTCTGTCTGGGAAATCATTGTCTGCCAATTATGCTTCCAGAGGATAAGAACTTGAGGAAATGTTGTTTTCCTTAAGTGGGGGCTAAACTATGGGACCCCTAAATATGGATCATCGAGGGATGAGGGATATCGCTGAGTAATGGGGGCACAACCACAAGTTGCCAATTTCATGTGGGCGATGAATAGACTTAAGCTTTGGTAGCTAGCAGTGGGGGGGTCACCAAGGAGGCAGTTTCTGTTTATAATGGGATCTGGGGGTTGGGCTCGGTTGAATGGGTTATTATTGATACTCTGCTCTGACTATTTTGTCACAATGTTTTTTTCAGCTTTTGACAGTGTGGAACTTTGCACATTTCTTAATTTGTTTTAATTGTTGCTTTATATAGTGATATCTGCAAACATAGTCACTGTGTAGAGATCAAAGAAGAAACATCAAGAGGAGTGGAGAGGGTCCTGCTCATTCACAGCCTTGGACCATCCCAGATCAGTTAAGTGCAAGAGAACAGGACACGAAGGGAACAGGAGCGGAGGCAGCTTGTGGTGTCGCGTGGGCTGAGGGGGGTGGGTAATAGGGCACCAGCGGGAGGCTGGGTAGTGTACATGGAACCAAAGGGGACACAGAAGGGGGCGAGCGCCCCCACTCCCACCTGCTCTGCCACTGGAAGGGAAGCCCTGCATGTAAGACATGACAAGGAATGCAGGAAGTGCAAGTCCACGCCCTCCACACGTAAGTGCTGATGTAATATTTGTCTAGCTTTATTGATAAGAAGATAATGATATGTCACAGCAGTGTGAGCGACAACTAAACAGACAACTCAGAGCCTAGAGGATCAAGTTTTAAAAGGTTTATTTTACAAAATAAGCATGCAAAGGGGTTAGGGTCAACTGGAAAGGAGGTTATGGGTGATTGAAAGAAAATCACTCTGCTTAAGGAGCCAGTACATCAGTCCTGCTATCTTCTTCCCTGGGGATCTGCCGGTCAGTCCTGGGACAGTACATCAGTCCTGCTATCTTCTTCCCTGGGGATCTGCCGGTCAGTCCTGGGACAGTACATCAGCCCTGCTATCTTCTTCCCTGGGGATCTGCCGGTCAGTCCTGGGACAGTACATCAGCCCTGCTATCTTCTTCCCTGGGGATCTGCCGGTCAGTCCTGGGACAGTACATCAGTCCTGCTATCTTCTTCCCTGGGGAGCTGCCGGTCAGTCCTGGGACAGTACATCAGTCCTGCTATCTTCTTCCCTGGGGATCTGCCGGTCAGTCCTGGGACAGTACATCAGTCCTGCTATCTTCTTCCCTGGGGATCTGCCGGTCAGTCCTGAGACAGTACATCAGTCCTGCTATCTTCTTCCCTGGGGATCTGCCAGTCAGTCCTGGGACAGTAAATCAGTCCTGCTATCTTCTTCCCTGGGGATCTGCCAGTCAGTCCTGAGACAGTACATCAGTCCTGCTATCTTCTTCCCTGGGGATCTGCCAGTCAGTCCTGGGACAGTACATCAGTCCTGCTATCTTCTTCCCTGGGGATCTGCCAGTCAGTCCTGGGACAGTACATCAGTCCTGCTATCATATTCCCTGGGGATCTGCCAGTCAGTCCTGGGACAGTACATCAGTCCTGCTATCTTCTTCCCTCTGGATATGCCAGTCAGTCCTGGGACAGTACATCAGTCCTACTACCTTCTTCCCTGGGGATCTGCCAGTCAGTCCTGGGACAATGTTGCTCGTAGTCTTTGGTGTTTTAAGTGCCCCAACACTTCCTTATTGTATTTGGTTGATGATCATCCTTGCAATGCATGTGTTGGGTTGTGGCTCTTCTTGGGATACGTTTGCACCACCTGGGATCCGTGGGGCCCTTAGGTCATGGGCCATGTAGCCAAGGTTTCATGATGATGGACCAGACAACTCTGGGCCCAGAAATGGCCATGCTCAAACTCCCCGGTGCTGTTACCAGACTCTGCCACAGTCTCCACCAACACATGGGCTGTACTCTTTCTACCAGACTGAAGAACCAGGCCTTGGGCCACCTCGTCCTTCTCCTGGCCTCTCACATTCTTCCCCCTCTCCTCAGCTGTGTCGCCATCTTCTTCTTCCTCCTTGATGCTACCCAATGAGCTGACCCTCTATTCCTCTCCTCTTAGCTTTATGCTCCTTCAGATTATCGCTCCTTCTTTCTGGGGTGCCTCCCTTCTCCACTCCACAAAAACGTTCTCCTCCTTCCTCCCCTCTTCCTTTATAAGTGTGGCCAACCTCCAGGCTGTAACTTTCTCTGCCTCTCTTGGTTGACCACATTTCACCTTCACTCTCGTTTTCTGCTATTGCTCCTTCTTTTCCTCCTTATGTTGCTTCAGCCCACCTCCCCCATTCTCTTACTCCACTCTGGCTCCCCCTCCTCGATCTCATTCTTATTCACCACCTCATGCTCTTCTCTAACCTCCTCCACTGTCTTTCTCTGCCCTGCTCACCCTGCATGCTATGCTCCACCAACTACTTAAATCTCTCTCTCTCTCTCTTTCTCTTTCTCGCTCTCCCTCTTTCTCGCTTTAGCTCTCTCTCCCATTCATGCTCTCCCTGCTCCTTTTGATTCTGCTCCATTCTCCCTGAACCTCCAACATTTAAGTCCCACAACAGCTGCTGCTGAGTATGATCATTTGTGCTTATAGAGGTCTGTCCGCAGGTCCATAATAGAGAGATCATGCACAGCTCTCTCCTTGTTTCAGCCGAGCATACCGATTGGTTATCCTGGTTTGAATTCAACCACTCATGTGATACGGCGGGGTTCCGTGTATCGATCAGCAGGCCGCACCCCAATTAGGACCATCTGCCATTTTGGAACTTGATTCATTGTTTCATTGGTAGTGTTGTTGCAAAGCAGTGCAGCTGCTCTGGGCATACCTGTTGAGAGAATGCACTGTGAATGTTCTCTACTGGCTTTCACAAGCTTTGACACTCCTGGCTTGTGATGTGGGTGTGTGCAGTGCAAGCAGCGCGGCATCTCCGGTTAACACGCCTGCACAGGACATTCTCATTCAGAAGCCCGCTGGGCCCCGCTTATCTTTATCCATGAGTGGGTCTCTGCAAGGTCCCATTAGCAGGGCTGTGGTTCCTGTGGTTCACTGACTGCCAAGGGCAGCTGTTGCAGGGATAAGCAAACGCCTTGACAGGCACATTGGGGCCACTACTAGTAACTAGGTTTTGGGGAGCGTGTAAATATCTCGAAGACGCAAGAGGGGGGTAGTTTGTGGCTGTAGATGAAGGCACTGTGAAATGCTGACTGGGCCTACTGTGTGCTCTAGGCTGGGGGTGTTATCCTTTAGTTCAGCCCAGTGTCTTTTCAGGGGGAAATGAGGTGGCTTCCTCTCCCTAAATTTTGCTTCTGTACTAGTAGTGCCAGTCTGCCCTACCTGGTCACTGGCCGCCATACCCGAGGGAGTGTTTGGACACATTGCTTTTGGACCTGTTGCCCACTGTTTTGGGGTCTCTCTCCCCATGAAGGCCTTATCCTGTCCAGTGTTAGAGTCTAGTGGGGATCATTGTGGCTATGGCACTCTGATGGGTAGGGAATCTCTGTTTACCGCCTTTGGAGCCTGCATCATGGAGCAGGTGGGGTGATAGCCGGCTCCTATTGCTCTTCCCAGTCCCATCACCCAGCCTGGAGCACGGGACGTGCCCGTGCCTCACAGAAATGTGCACTCATCATGGGTTGGGACTCCATCGCTCTGCCCCTTTTTGTACCCATATGAGTTGCAGTTGAACATTTTTGATTTTACGGTTTGGGAGGGGAATGAGGCTTTGCTGATTTTTACTTCACTGATGATGCTTATGCGCACCATGTGTTGAATAGCTCCTTTTTGTTTTTAATGTTGAAAACCAATGACGATATTAATATACATATTTATTTAGATGGGCTTTCATAGACTGAAGAGGCTGTCTTCAACTTAGCTATCCAGATGGCAAAGCCGCCTACTTATGATCTTATCCGTGATAAACCATTTTCATTGGAGGGGCCAGATTCTACCAAGCACTAACAACTCTAGGTGCAGTTCAATGGCAATTGTTTGTCAGATCTGGACAATAGACAGATATCCAAACTTCCACTGGAGATTATCCAACACTTGTAGAGGGACTGCCTCAAGAAGGGCCTAACCCCTGCCAGGGGGAGGGAAATGTGTGCCCTCAGGTGGGGCATCTACCCCCTACCATCAAAATGGCTACTGTAGACGTCATTATAAGTATGACGTCCTATTGGTTCTACTAACTATAGGACCCTAGATTACTTGGTCCATTGTGATTGGTTTGGCACCAACACCACTCATACTTTCCACTTTGCTTAGCAGCACGCAGAATGGTCAGCCAGGTGCAGGGTGCCCCTTAACTCCCCCGGCCTTCCTCCAATCGTTGTTACAATCAATCATCACTTTAGTGGCCATGTGTCAATTATTTCACTGTGGTTGGCCTCGAGACTGCATCTCCTGTCTGGAAAAGTTCTGATATCTTCACTTGGCCTGTTGCCCTGCATAGGTGTGAAGGTCTCACTTCTCCTTGCTTGGCTGATCACATGATTCAGACATTGTGATTTTGCCTCTTCTTCATTTAATTAGTGTATTTGATTTCTGTTTCACCCACCACCTGCCTTCGGTTTCTTGTCTTGACCTTTTAGAGCACGATATTCTGTTCTTTGCTTCAATTAATTGTAGCTACTGTTCATCCATTTTGACTGATACGACCTTGGTTTTCCTGGCACGAGTTGCTTCTGCTGAGTTTCGTTTCCGCCGCTTATTCTCAATTTTGCTAAATATGAAGCTCTCCTCGTGTGGCCTTTAGTAACCTTTGGTTAATTCTGCTTCTTGTGCAAAGTGGAAATATACTTATATAACGTGCTTCATTTGAGGTAGATTTGTATAGGTGGCGCTTGCCGCACTACCATTCCACTAAGCATAGCAAGCCGCACAATTTTCTTAGCTTTCTTGCAGTTCCAAACATAAGTACATGCGTAAACTGGTCGAATATCTTCATCATGCACATGGCTTAAGCTTCTTACATTTCACATCGTCCTTTGACTTTAGGTTCACGATATCGCTAGCCCATGGCCTTTCGTCTCTTTATGTCATTCTCTGGTCAGCATATCTTCTGTGTATGAGTCAATCCGGGTTCTTGTGACATCACCATTCGTCTTCCATTAAGACCTTTTTGGTTTCTTCAGGGACTGTACTTAGACGATCATCATTTTGTTTCATTTGTTGGTATGGTTTTCTCAATGGGTACCTTACTGTTCATGGCTTCCTTGGTATTGGTACTTCAATAGGTGTTGTTCTTCTGATAGGTACTGGACAGAGCCCCACTGCGGCTCTCTGCTGGTTTATTTGCTCATCATACGTCACATATTTTGGCTTGAACGTTCCTGGTACATCAAGATGGACGGTTGGAGTGCAGGCTGCATTTGGGACCTCCTCTAAACTCCCCCCTCTGGGCGATTCATCAACCACTTTCCTTGGATCCATCTTCTTTGGATCCTCTGTATTCACCTTCACTTCATCGTCTGGGTTCATTCTTTCTTCATCTTCTGGGTCTATGCATGATGGTCTGAAGAAATGTCTCTTTGAGGTCCATATCGTTATTACTCCTTTTAAACTTCCTGCTGTTCTCACGTGTTCATCCTTGTTCCACGTCATCAGTTGACATTGTCCATTTGGGCTGCAGTAAACCCATCTTCCCACATAATTTTTATGCTTCTTTGGATATAGAAACTTTGTTCCTTCTGGTGCATGAATGCTGGCCTTCACAAAGTCTCTTATTTCTTTGTCAGTCAGGTCTTTGGGCTTCCATCCTGGCTCAACATCAATCATGATCTTCATCCCTATGGCTTTTTTCGCAGTTTTCTGGCACTGAGATATTATTATCTTGATGACACAGAATCCTAGTAATATCATCACAAGCAGGGCTCCTAGGAACCTGAATGCATCTGCCATCCATTGTGGAACCCATGAGAATAGTGATCCAAACCAACTGTCGTTGTCCACCTTGTCAGTTTCATCAAACATTTGATTCTGTAGTTTCCTCAGCATGCCTATGACTTCTATTAAGGTTCCATTTTCTTCGTTGTGAGATGGTATAAATGTGCAACATGATTCTCTGACTTTTTGCACAAACTCCTCCATCCATAGCTGTGATCATGTCAAGTACATATCTGTTCTGGAGAGTCGTCAGTCAGACTGCCCTTAACTCCTCTTTGATTGAATTGAATCCCTTTATGTTTGTGTTGATGGTCTGCAGAAACTCTCATCTGTTTATCTGCAACCATTTAGTATTTGCTCCAACTTGAAATCTTGGCATGAAGATTGTCGTGAACACTGATGAAGTGAGGCTGAACAGTCTGTTTTCATATGGGATTGCGTGAAAAGCTTCTTCTGATTTGGCAGAAAAGTAATTCTCTCTTTTCATTCGAGTCAGCAGTTCCACAGATCTCTTCTTCCTCAGGTGTGCATCTGCTTTCGGGAAACTGTCAATGTTCAGGTCACTCTTTGGGATCACCAACGCTGGAATGTGGACATTTACTATTGTGCATATACCTCCCCAGTTTCTCGGCAGTCTGATGTATGCTTTTGATCCACATGCCCAGTAATGATCCATAATTACTGCAGTTCCATGCATCATTCCTGGAGCATCAAAGATTCGTCCGCAGTTCTGATTCTCTCCCATCTTTCTAGTGCCATTATTCCTGAAGCACAATTTTGAGTTCTCCAGTTGTACTATCTGCAGGGGTCCTCCTCTATCTTCGACCCATGTCAGCAGTTTTGCAAGCTTTGGCCACAATGGCTTGCATATCCTTTGTGCATTTCCAATTGCTTCTTTGCAGGCTCCAAGGACTATCCATGCCGTGCAAATCTCTACTCCTTTCTCCCATTCTTCTGGTGAAAGCACTGTTCCCCAAATCTGCATTTGGCCTCTGTTTTTCCAACTTCAAGCCTCTTCTGGTGTTTTTCCTTGGACATTCATTTTTTTATTTGCTTCTCTTCTAAGCTCTGCTCCTTTAACTCCAGGCTTCTCATATCTGATCACAATGTGTTTTGTCTTTCCTTTGTTTTTTGTCTTTATATTCTGGACATAATCGTCTTCATTTGGATCGGTTGCTTCAGTTGCCCATTTCAGTGAGGCATCACTACCCATGAACTGGCCTCTGGTTTTGCACATTGCTATGTGTGAAAGACAGTGTGCTGTCTGGACGTCAAATTCTACAGCTACGAAGATCTTGGACTCCCCCATGTTGTATGGTGGGAGTACACAAACAAAACATTCCCCTTATGAACTTCATCTTCCAACTTCTTGTGCTGGTACCAGATGGTGTTTCCCAAATGAGATGTGCTGTCCCAGTAATCATTTAGTTCACTGTTGTCCCCATGTATGCTTCTCTTGATTCTTAAGGTTTTCATGTAATTTGCTATAACTACATCCCTGAATGCATCCGTATGGCTTCTTCTTGCTGGAGGATTATCGGGTACCCTAATCTATGATGTAGGTATCTTTATCTGTGCCAGTCTAGTGGAGGAAAGTCTGGCAATTATTTCTATTTCCTCTTGCCTCTTCCTGGCTCTGGCTAACAAAGGCCATAGTGATTCTGCTATCAACTGTGCTTGTGAGATTTTCTTCGAGCTTGTCTTTGTCTCTATCAGTGTCATATCAGGGGTGTTCATTAATGTCATTTCCGTTGGTTTCTTCTCCAACTCCTCTTGCATTCTTTTTTTCTTGGTCAAAAATGTCCACATCTACTCATTGGTCCAGTGTATGGCTGTATTGTAGAACTTGGACTTGTCTCCTTCCTTGGGTCATGTACGCTTATTAATGTTATCTCGGTTGTTTCATTCTTTAGCTCCTTTTGTCTCTTTACAGGTCAATTTTTCTCCACTTGTCTTGTCACCTCAGTTGCAGTGGAACCTCTCATATTAGGCAGTCTCTTCTTCTCCCATGCTTCGGATTGTGGTTCTGCAGTTATTGACACTAGGCCTGGCGTGTGTGCATTCAATGAACATGCGTGTGGTTGTCAGTAGCCTTTTTACATTCACACTCTGCCGACCCTGGCTTTTCACTTTGCTTGTTACCATAAGTGTGTGTGTGTCATTGCTAATCACATCTATCTCAAGTTCACTCACTCCACCATCATATTTCCTAGGGACTGGAATGACTATGTAAGGTCTGGGTGCCTTCGTGGGCTTCATGTGTGCACCATTAGGTGGGTGCACTGGGATTGGAACGCTTTGTACACCAATAAATAATGCAGTTCTGATCGTCAGTGACAGTAAAACAATGATGAATATAATGCATAAATACATAATACCCCTGTGGGTCAATTTACAGCATTTACTTCCAGAAATGTACCGACGTTTCTCCTCTTGACAATGCTGCTCTGGATCACCATCTCGATCATCCGTTGAAAGATGCTAACTTTTAATGCAACTTCTAAACAATATTATCTCTGGATTCTGTTGGTTCTGCTTGTGAGTTGCAGGTACTAAAACAGTTGTCCCCTTTTGTCTGCACACTGGATTGTCTGTTATCTCTGGATACAGTTCTCTTGCTGGGCTATGGGAAGTGTCCAAATCAGGCAATAATTCAGCAAGTCTCTTTACTGTGCATGTTCAAAGTATATTAGTTCCCAATCTGTGCTTCTGATCTGCTTCATTCCCAAAGACATACTGTGTCCTTGTCTGTACATAGAAAATGAAATCTCTGGCACTACTCTCTCGATCTGTCCCTCCCTGGAAAGTAATCTTCTCAAATAGTTCTGCTGATGGTTAGAAGGTTTGACTTGCATCATGATACCATGCAAGAGCATGCCAATCTGCATAGAATTAGCTGGGTCTCTGATGAATGTGAGGATGTCAACACTGACATGTCTCCCCTCAAGCTCTGGAAAATCCTTGATTAGGCCGAAAGAAAACATTACTCGCCAATCTGCTGTCTTCTGGTGGCAGGAACATTTGCCCTACCTTTGCTGAAGTTTGGACCTGTTTAGCCCTCACTCACTATGAACTGTTTCTACAATTTCGGTGTGCATGAAGAGCAACATGAATAATAATTCTGTTTAAGATTATACTTAGACGTTCTATATTTGTAGATCTCGAAGAAATGTCAATACATCTGTCGTTCTTCTGACAAGATCTGGACAATCTTCAATTAGGCGACAGAACAGTACATTAATAATCCTATTTGCTTCTTCCTCCGCTTGGGACATTTGGGTTTTCCTCGCTGTATTCCGGAAGCAGGTGGAACGGCTCAGCAATTACAGTAAGCAGCCTCCTTATAGTATTTTCGTTTTCAGGATCTTGAAGAAAGTCAGTGATACTGGTGAGCCTCCCCACCAGTGACGGGTACGATCTTAGCACTAGATCGAAATATGCTAGTACATCTTTGGTGATGTCGCTACTGTGGGACACCATAAGTGATTGCAAACAAAGTCTCTGTGTGGAAAGAATCTGGATACTGTATTTTCTTCCAATTTATTTGTCCTCGATCAAAATTTGGCATATTCTTTTCTAATCAAGGCTTCAGTGTGCCTTAGTCCAAAGTTCAAAGTCAACAGACTATGTTGTGGCTTATAAGTGAAATTTTTCTTCTTCACCCTGCAACTAGGATGCAAAGAGTGTCCGTTTTTATTACCCTATCCCCTTTTTTTGCTCAGAGGAAGCCACAACTTGTGCACAAAGGTTCTTTGTTGTTTCTTGCTGCTGGTCATCCGTCCTTCTTCCTCGTCATGGATCATGTCTGCACACGCTGTGGTTCTTCCCCATTGTCCGTAGTCTCTTCACAGTGGGGTGCAGGCAGGGGGCCTTCTCCGATGTATAGCTTGATGTCACCCAAAAAGATCCAAGCTCTTCTTCCTTGCAGTTTCACTGCAGAGGGAGTGCAGTCTTCCACTGTAAAGGGACCATTAAACCTTGGCTCGTCCCACCTTTTCCTCATATGGTTCTTTTCCAGGACGGTGTCTCCAGGGAAGATTGATGGAAGACGTAGTCCTTGAGCTGTGTCTGCAGTAGTATCTCCTTCTGTGTTCCGTGCTGCCCTGCACCCTTTTCGTAGTCGCTGCAGCTGGCCTGAAATTACAGTAAGACAAGATGTCATGCAATTCAAGTAATTATTTCACACCCTAAGATTTCTCTTGTTGGCTGGGCGTCAATCTAGCTCTGTCTCGGGGTGTCAGGGGAGTGCGCATTCTTCTTCCTGTGGCTATTTCGTGCGGCGTAAAATGATGGTCAGAACCGGGTTGGTTCCTGAGTGCATACAGTGCCAAAGGAAGGCAGTGTAACCATCCCTTTCTTAGAGTAAGTTTCCACTTAGCTATCCTCTCCTTTAATAAGCCGTTGAGCTTCTCATATACTCCATTACCTTGCGGGTGATACGCCGACGAGAACTTGTGCTTTATACCAAGCAACAAGCTGATCTGTTCATAAAATTCATTTACAAAGTGAGTCCCGTTATCTGATCTCATTACTTCACATACTCCACACTTGGGAAATACCTCTCTCACAAAAAATGTGGCCGCACAGGTAGAGTCTGGGTGTGTACATGGACCTTCTTCTATCCATCTAGAGTATGGACACACCACAACAATTAAATACCTGTACCCGTTACATACTTTACATACTTGAATCATATCGATGTAATCGACATGCAAGTGCTGAAAAGGTCCATTGGGCCTTGGGATGACTCCTCTAATTACTCTTAGTGTGTGCAACATGCTCTGCTAAGTTCAGTACGAACCAGTCTTCAGAGAGTGTTGCTGCTAGATTCTACTTTGTCATGTGTGCTGGATAGTGTAACTGCTCCAGTGCTATTTTTAACATGGCTATAGGCATTACTGGCTTACCAGTGCTGTCTTGTCACCACAAGGTTTTGGAGGGATTTAAAGAACACCCTCGACGCTTCCAGAGGTTTTTCTCCTCCTGTGGTGCCTCCCCTTGGAGTTCCATTAACTGTTTTTGTTCCATATTATTGTAGCTCTCAGGTTCACTCCGTGCAACAATAATATTTTCATTTACATTTGTGACATCCACATCCATGATTGTCTTGCTCTTGGATGCTATACACTTGGCTTCTGCGTCTGCTGCTTGATTTCCGTGTGAGATAAAATCTGTTCCTTTCGTGTGGGCAGTGCATTTCACGACCACTATGCCCACTGGGAGCTATAGTGAGTTGATCAGCCTGTCCAATAAGGCTGCGTGCTGCACTGGCATACCTTCCGCTCGGACGGTACACATATCCAATGTGCTAAGCCTGCGTGCATTGTCGATGTCACATAGGCAGAGTCACTGTACACCGTTACTTCCTGGTCTGCATGATTCTCAATCGCGAGTATCAACGCCAATAATTCTGCAGCCTGTGCTGAATAATGAGATGGTAATCATGCACTAAGAAGCACTCAAAATAATCCAATCGCTGTGTGTTTCATTACAGCAGCGCCTGTATATCTTTGTCCATCACTTTGATCGATCCTTGAGGAACCGTCAACGAAGACAATTTCTCCTTCTGCCAATGGATTTTCTTTCACTCTGGGAATTTCATCATAGAATTCTTCATAATTTGCACAGTCATGTATTGGCTCTCCTTCAGTAACTGGTTCTGCTATGAACATAGCTGGGTTCACTATCTTGCATCGGACTATCTTAATCGATGGATTTGATATGATCACTTCATAAGCAGAAGCTCTCTGAGATGTCAGTGTGCCCTTCGGTTTCTCTAGAATAGCAAATAGCGAGTGCTCGACGTACAGCGTCATTGAGCATCTGATCACAATGGTTGTAGCCTTCTTGATGGCGAACGCTGCGGCAGCTAAACTTTGTTCGCAAGGGAAATTACCTCTCATTACTGGGTCTACATTTCCACTATAATATGCCAGGGGCTTGCCCCCGAATGTGGTTCCATGTGTGAGCACTGCCGTCATAATGCTGCCATTCGTGTGTGAAAACAGGTAAAATTCCACTGCATAATTGGGAATCCCTAAAACTGGTGCTGTGCAAATGGCTCTCTTGAGTTCAGCAAATCCTTCCTCCATGGTCACAGACCATTCATTCTTTTCTTTTGTCACTTGTGCCTTCTTCAGGGCATGTAGCAAAGGTTTGATATATGAGCTGTAGTCAAAGACCCATGACCTGACATAATTGCAAAGGCCTAAAAAGCTCTGCATCTGCTTTATCATGTGTGGCTTAGCCATGTTCAGTATGGCTTCAGCCCTTTCTGGGGTAACTCTTTTCCCCTCATGTGAGATCAGCTGGCCTAGGTATAGCACTTCTTGTGCACAATATTGTACCTTCTCTTTGTCAACTTTATATCCTTTTTTAGCCAATATAATTAATAGCTGAACAGAATTGTGTCTGCAACTCTCTTCTGTCTTGCTGCAAATTAAGATGTCATCCACATATTGTAAGACAGCACTTTCTAATGCAATATTGCTTAGGTCCATCTGCAGGACTCTGTTGAAAATAGAAGGAGACTCACAGTACCCGTGGGTAGCCTTGTGATTTTCAGACGCATTTGTCTGAACATAAATGACGTCAGATCTTGAGAGTCGCGGTGCAATGGGATTGAGAAAAAGGCATTTTTCAAATCAATCACCATGAAATATTTTGCCTCAACAGGTATATTACATAAGATTGTAGCCAGGTTAGGGACTAAAGGGAACTCATCCTCAACAATATCATTTATCGGTCTTAGATGCATGACGACTCTGATGTCACTAGGATGCCTGTTCCATCATAGGCAAAATTGTCTTGAAAATTCCTTCATCTGCCTCCCTGGACATGGGATATTGTTGTGCTTTTGGTAGAATTGCTCCTGGCTTCAGTTAATTTTTACTTCTCCGACTCCTTTCAATAAGTCTACGTCATAGGGGCCTGTGGTCCACACTGAGACAGGCGCCTGGGCCATGTCGTCCTCGAAATATTCAGGATGGTTCTGTGAGAACATCATTCTCTGAGGCACTTCTCTTTTGATCACTCTCACACAAAAAGTGAGGTTCACCTCAACTGCTGTTTCTCCCTCAAATGCCTGCTCGTCAAACAGATCGTCATCAGTGACGTCAGTCAATCTGTACCCTTCTTCAATGGCGATTACTGTGCACCATTGTTGGCCTTCATCATTACAACCATCAATCAAAGCCATTTTACCTCACATTGCGGCTGTGTGTATCAACAAGGGAAATACTTGTCCCTTTTCCTTGTGCATAGGTATTCTTGGCCTAAATAGAAATTCATCTGGGGTCCTCATGGATTTCTCAGCAAGGCCTGGCACCCTTGCCATTAGCACACATACTCCATATGCGAATATTTCGGGCTTTAATGGTACAGCCCTCATAGCTGTGTGTCCTGTGTAGGCTCTAATCATTTCACATACCTTCAAGTAGTGCATTCCTGGAGTTGAACATACTATGCTCTCCTCCGTGAACGAGATTGTCATGTTTAACCTCGTCATTAGATCTCGACCCAAGATGTTTACTGGCGTTTGTCACGAATATAATAGAGGTACATTCATATCACATTCTCCTATAAAGACTCGAAGTGCGTCTGTAAAAGGAACACAACTTGTAGCTCCTGTGAAACTCTGAGTATTCATAGCATCGCCAGACAAGGAAAACTTGCCTTCATGTATACACAAACCTGTTGCACCCGTGTCAACTAAGAAGGAATATTCTTTTTCCCCTATGATGACATCCACCCTTGGTTCCTGGTGAGGGTCTGGTGTCACTGATAGGATAGAACACATCAGGGTTCCCAGTGAGCTGTCCTAGTCCATATATAATTTTGTTCCACCTTGTGCAAATGGACTACCCCCATCACCAGTGTTACTCTACATTCCTGGGTTTGAAGCCTGTCCTGCACTTACTGTCTGTGACAGTTGCATCAGCGACTGTTCAGACTGTCTTTGTGGAAAACTCATCAAATTCTGAGGTTGCGAGCCTTGCAGTGCTCCTGGTGTTTGTTGTTGCACCGTGTGATTCTGTGCAACTCCATTTCCTCCCTGCTGTCGAAACACAGGTGGATTCACCATACCTGCTCTTGTTCCTTGGTCGTTTTGCAACATGCCTTGACTTCTGCATGTGTGTGCTAGATGCCCTGTCATTCCACACAACCAGCATACTGGCGGTGGTCTGATCATTTGCCCATTTGACATATCTTGATTGCCGTTTTGCATGTTTTGAAAGCCTCCTTGATTACTCCGAAAACCTCCCTGATTACTCTGCCATCATCTTCCCCTAAATCCTCTTCCCCTGAGATAGAACCCAGTATTGTCCTGATTATTCTGCTGTGGATTATTGGCCTGCTGCACGCTCGACCCATCTGTGCTAGTTTTCATTGCCCCTTCATGGGCACATTTTGACAATTTCTTCTGCACTAATTATGCCTCTTCACCCTTTCGTGCAGCTTCTTTTTAGCGATTCTTTTCTTGAAGCAGCCTGCAAAAATGTGCGATGGTCAACTGTATCTCAGACCACGGTTTGGCCTCGATTTCGACCAATTTCTTGAGCTGTTTCTGTACTGGCTCTGGCAGCCCTTGTCATAATATATGGTAGAACACGGGTATAGATTTCCCCCAAGATTCCCGAGTCTTGAGTACCCACGCGTCTTGGAAATTCTGGCTGTAAATCAAAGGGTCCTCTGACTCCTTCATTTTACGTGTCATTATAGCTCCCATGTCGGAAGCATCTGGAAACAGCCATCATAATGCTTTCCATACTGCTGCTCTGCAATTGTTAAATGGAGCTCCATCATGCATGGTATTAACTGTGGTCACACCGGGGTAACCTGCCCATGTCCACACATCATTGGCTCTATCACCAAGTAAGGCGATTAAGAGTCCTTTGATATCCCCTATAGCTAACCTGTTCCCCCCTGTCATTTTTTCTAGCTCGTGTATCCATTTTCCGGCTCCCGATGTCAACATTGGAAGCTTATTTTTCAGGTTTTCCTGATCCATGTGTGGCCATGGAATATACTGTGGTCTCGTTCCACCTTTCTCGAGCAACGGGAATTGGGGTGCATAGCCCTCTCTCTCTTCTCTCATTGTTCTCTTGTCTATTGCAGGAGTAATATTCCCACATCACCGCCTACCGGGCAATGTCCTTAGCCGGCTCACATAGGGTGGTGGCGACACCCCTCTCTGACCGTGAGATACTCCTTTGTCTCGGTCTGACTGCGTGGCTGATCCTGATGCCCTCGGTGCAGACCCACTGGAATCTAACCATCTTATTCCTTTCCCTCCTGAGAATTGTTTTTCGCATCTCCTCTCTTCCTCCTTTTCTTCATGCTCCTCTCTTTCAGTGTCAGACATTGTCTGCGCCCAACTTGTGCAACTTCTTGCATCCTCTTTGCACCTACTTATTTCCAACCTATCCATGGACAGTTCTCTATTTACATTACATTGGGAGATGTCCTCAGTATCGTAAAGGTGAGTGCTCTCCAGGCGTTCATCTTCCCCCTCCCCTTGGGGTACTTGTTCTAGCCCCATTTCATCATATATTCTATCGATCGCCTCTCCGATGCTTCTGGTGTCAAAGTCATCCTCCATATTCATCCTAGACGTGCCTGGTACTGAATCGTACTCAGGAAAGAATTCTTCTAAATCTTCCCAGTCTACTACTGGCTCAGGTTTTTTAACCTCCCTTTCCAGATATTCATGATCGCATGCTCTCTGTCTTCGCTTACGTTCTACATCGTCATGGAATCCTCTGCGCTTCCTCGCTTCTTCTTCCTCTTTCTTTGCGTCTCTACGTTCATTTGCCCTTCGGATTTCCTCATCCCTTCGTCTCTTTATTCTTTTTTCCTGTATCCTTTTTCTTCTTCTATCCTTCGTTGCTCCTGTCTGTCTTGATCATTGGCTGCTCTCTGTTTACGATCACGTTGCCTTTCTTGCTCTTCGCGATATAACTGTTCTCGTCTCTGCCTATCTTTTTTCCTTAGTCTTTCGTCTCTCAATCCTTTTTCCTTTTCCTTCCCATTTCTCTGTACATCGTCTATCTTTTCCTTTTGTTTCACGTCATCTATGCCTTTACCATCGAATTTCAATAAAATCTGACCTCCCATCCATTCGTTTTGTGTGAATGCTATCTCATCAGTTCTATCCTCATTTCCTTTCCATCTTTTGCCTTCTCTCTCTGTATCGAGAGATGTACTTGCTTGTGCCTGATCTTTTCTCTCGTTCTCGCATCTCTCCTTGTCCCTCGGGACTTAGGAGGTGATATCTCCATCTTTATCTTTGTCTAGATTTTTGTCACTACTTTGTGTAGATGACTCATATGCTGGGTTGCTATACCTTGTGGCTGCTTTATGTTCTCTGAATGGGTATAACCCCTCGTCCTTACTGTCTTCAATTCTTGTTTCAGATGGGGCTGGTGGCGGTGAGGGCGTCTCACCCCCCTCTGTGCATTTTTTTGAAAAACAATTTTTTGCATTATAGTGTTACAAGCATACATTACAAGCCCGAACTGCAGGCTGCAAACTAGCGCCATTAACCCCATCACACCGGCCCCTCCTCCCCCATCCGACCCCCCCACCTCCAGTCACAGTCATTTTGATTAGTCGGTCCCATGGTGCATCGAGCTTCTGTTGAGTTTTAGACTGCCGGTGCTGTTTTGTGATGGTTTGGCCGGTTCATCAGGAGAAGCAGCATTGGAGAGGAGAAATGAAATGTATGGACCCCAGATGTCCGGAGGCCTCGCATGCAGGGGGATTGTTTTTATGAATTCCATTTCTGTTTCTTGGCAGTAGAGAATATATTTCCTCCAGTTTGACAGTGTCAGAGATGGACCCCGTCCCCATGCCATGGCTATTGTTCTATGTGCTAATACCAGTAATACGTTTGCTAGTTTTCTTACTGGAGGTGATAGGGGTTTTGTCATCCCGAGGAGTGCCACTATTGGAGTATGTCCTATCTCCTCACAGATTATTGCTTCGGTTTCTCCGAATATGTCGGACCAGAATTTGGCCACCGCCGGGCAGCTCCAGGCGAGATGCAGGAAGTCAGCGTCAGACGCACCACATCTGTCGCATGATGAGTTTGACTCTGGGCGATGCCTGTTCCTTTTTTGGGGGGTGTAGTATGTTTGGTGTAAAAAATTGAAATTAATTTGTTTGAAGCGTGAGTTGAGTGCTACTTTTTGTGTCTGTTGAAGTATATAATAATAATAATAATAATAATAATAATAATAATAATAATAATAATAATAATAATAATTTGGCATTTATGTAGCACTACGAACCCTCAGGTATCCCACGTTGCTGGCTGTTGTGGGAACGAGGGGATGAGGTCTTGCAGGGTATATCGAACTCTAAAGTATATGAATATATCTAGGGAAGTGGTGCTACCCTTCTCCTTTGCTTGTTGGGGTGTTATAAAGGTTTCTTGTGTGAAAAGGTCGCCTAGCGTGCTTATTTTGTATTTATCTGCCCAGTTTAGGAACACCTTTTCAGGAGTGAGTGGGACCCCGGGGATGAATTTGACAGAGAGTAGAGGCGAGTATCTAAACTGTATCTTATACTTTTGGGTCATTTTCCACCATATCGTGTATGTGGATTACACTATGTTCAATGTCGTGTGTGGTACTGCTTGTTTACTGATGATCACGACTCTCAACAGGTTGGGCGAGGCCAATTCTCGTTCGACCTGTACGTGTGGTCTTATGAGCTGGGTCGCATACCAGTGATTGAGAAACTGGGCTTGGGCTGCCCAGTAGTATCTTTCCAGATCGGGTAATGTTAGGCCGTCTTTGGTTACAGGGAGTATGAGGGAAGTGTATGCCAGTCTTGCAGGTTTGCCCGCCCAGATTAGGTCTAGAATCAGGCTTCTCAGATTCCCTAGAAAGCGGCGTGACAACAGGATAGGGATATTGGAGAATAGATACAGTAGTTTGGGGAGAATTACCATCTTCACCAAAGAGGCCCTTCCCCAGAGAGTGAGTGGGAGTGTTTTCCACCTGTTCACCTTTTCCCTTAGTGTTCTGAGTGTGTTTTCGTCGTTATCTTTAAATAAATATCGTGGTGGTTCAGGGACAGCAGGATCCCCAGGTATCGGACATGGGCTTTTTCCCAATGGAAGTTGAAATCGTCAGAGAATGTTCTGGTCTTGGTGTTTAAGGGTAATACGATTCATTTGGCGTGATTAATTTTTAATCCTGATACCGACCCGAACTTTATTATTTCACGCATAATCGGGTTGAGGTTTTCGCTCGTTTTTTGTATGGTTGGGGCAAAAAATGTGTAGAACTCGCCGGTTAACCCCTCGGGTCCGGGAGCCTTGCATGTCAGTAGACTTTTTATTGCTTCTTGGATCTCATCGGGTGTGATGGGGTCGTTCAGTGGCTCCCGGAGTTCCCTCTTTACCCAGTACAGTTCTGTGTCATTGAGATAGTAACGAATCACCTCGCTGTCTGGCGAGTGATTGGCACTGTATAGCTCTTGGTAAAATGCTCTGAACACCTCGACTATGTCTTCTTCTTTATGTAGTATGTTTCCTTGTGGTGACCGGATACTATCCACCCTTGTTGGTTTCCTGTCTGCGGTAATGAGACATGCAAGGAGAACACCAGGTTCCTGACTTTCGCCGTATTGTCTAATTCTGTGATTGTGGCCTAGGAATTTTATTTCTCGTTCCGCTAGGTTTCTGAAGTTGAGAAGCCCTTCCTTCAACATTGCCTGAATATGATTCGCATTTGTGGTGCCTTGCAGATCTTCCAGGCTTTTCAGGTGAGTTTCGCTGGCGCTTAGTTCACGTCGGATTAGTTTCAGTATTCCGTTTTCCTTAGCCAAGCAAACACCCCTTATATAGCATTTGAGTGACTCCCATAACAATCCTGCGGAGTTGACTGTGCCCTGGTTAATTTCAAGGAAGGCGCTGATTTCCTCGGGTAGTTCTGTAGCAAATACTTGGTCCGCAAGTGATCCGGGTTTAAAGCGCCAATGGGGTGGCCTTGGTCTGATAGCCGGTAGGTTGCATTTGAAGAATGTTCTGGGAAGTATTTGGCAACTGCCCCATTGCCATTTGCTATGTGAGGAGACCAGCATGTAATCAATGCGTGAACTTGAATTATGAACGCTTGAGTGGTAGGTGTAGTCTCTGGCTTCCCAGTTTTGGTGTCTCCATATATCTAGTAGGTCGAAAGCTTTACAAATCTCTTGCACTTGTAAGCTGGCCTTGGATGGGTTCGCTGTTGTTGGCTGTGACTTGTCTTTCTGTGGGTCGAGGTGTGTATTCAAGTCGCCTCCCCAGATTATGGTTGAGTTACGTACTTGTGCTAGGCGGGATAACACCCAGTCGAAATTGTTTGCACCATCTGTGTTAGGGGCATAAGAATTGACGAATACCACTTCTTCTCCCAGCACAATCCCCTGCACCAGGAGTGCCCTCCCCCCACTGTCTCTCTCCATTTTGATCAAACAGAAACATAGCGATGAGTGAATGAGGATTGCGACTCCCCTTGCGTAGGATGAGTACGAAGAAAAATAGTGGTGGCAACCACAGTTGGGGGCCCAGAGGTGTTTGTTATGCAGTAGGAGATGGGTCTCTTGGTTCATTGCCACCTCAATCTTGTGCCGTCTGAGAAGTTGCACGATCTTTCGTGTCTTGGCTGGGATATTGCCCCCTCTAATATTCCAGGAGGCTACCTTGAATTGGCACAGTGGTGTTTTATGTGGCACCCATTTAAGAGTGTAGCGTTTGGCTTCTCAATGGTGGTGCTCCGGTGCGTGGGCTGACTGGAACGTATGGGGTCTTCGTCGACTATGTAGGAGTGCGTGGTGCGTCCCAGGGCCCCGGGGCGAGGCTGGTGGCCAGGCGACGTTGCATGGCGCCTACTTTGAACAACAACAACTTTATAACACATTTCCTTGCACGGACAACCCCCAACTTGTCCGTTTGGAATCCCCCCAACTAGAACACGAAGCGTGCTGTGCACGGGGCGCAGGTGCCCTTCCAAGACATAGGCCCCCTGATGGCTTGTTTCAGTATGGCTTTGGGCAGGTGCTTCGGGTACTCATCAAGGCGGGACTCCCCCTCTGTGCATACATTTAATATCCAATCTACTGGCGGCTCCTCCTCTTTATCCTGTTGGTACATTTTCCACAACCCTAAACTAGCTAGTCATTTGTCTAATTTTTTGCCCGTGTATGTGGCGTGCAAATATGTCGTCATTTGCTGTAGGACTGTTTTAGATAACGTTCCACCCTGGTGCCAAGGCATAAACATTTTGTTTGCGGTTCCTTTAATCCATTCTGCACTGTACTTTTTCAGCTTAGGTGCATGTTTTGGCAACTGTTTGCACAGGTGTTCTAATGGAGTCATGTCTTCCATATTTAAATCTGTTCATGTTCTCTTTATAGAACACTTGTTAATGTCTTCCGTTACTTAAACAATTCCAACAATATGAGCGAGCACCAATCGTCGCAAGCTCCAATCCTGTTTCTCCACAACATTTTATATCTTCTATTTTACTCAATAAACATCAGGTTGTATTCTACAATATTTAAAGTATCCAATTGTGTAATTTTTATGCTAGTTCCTCAAAGGAACATTTTTTGTCCTGTGACGTCACAACAAAATACACGTAAGACAGACGTTCACAGACTAGACAAACTCCAGCTGGTTACACAGACCTCTGCCTCTAATATTACCCTGAAATGGAGTTTAAACTCATTCCTTTCATGAGCGTCTTTAACCGCTGTCGTGACCTATTTGTTTCTCTTTTATTCAGGACTATGGATGCAAGTTTCTTCTAGCTGCTATATTAAAGAGTATGAATTAGGCGAATCCTCCCACTTCTCGGTTGTCCCACCCCGGAATCCTCTCTCTTCTCGGGTGTCCTCCTCGGTATCCTCTTTTAATAACCCCTTTAACACTACTTTTAATACCGCCTTTAAGTCACTATTTCCTTCCCCATATATACATCCTACTCTACTTCTGACTATATTTTTTTTCCCCGCCTCCCTCCGTTACCTTTCCATCACTTGTTCTAAAGCATGCACTTTTGCCAAAACATTTAGTCTTTTTCACTCACCGTTCGCATGTTTCCTCTCTGGATGCTCGGGATCAGCGCCTTCATCACCGCTTCTCCTGCCGTTTGCCCGCTCAGCTGCCCGTAGGAGTGGGAAGGGATTAAGTGGGGGAGACACAGGTCCCTTCAGACCTCTGTCTGCAGATTCTACTTTTTACTCTAGCTACTGTCTACTCAGCCGGATGGCAAAGGACTTGTGATATTGCCGAGGACCTAGAGTACTTTATGTCAACGGTCAATGGGTGTCTTATCTAATCGATAATCGATGACCATCCTCTACTACCAAGTGTGCTCCGGGACCCCCAACCAGTCCATAGAGTCGGGGTTTGCCCAGAAGCACTTTAAGACAAGATAGCAGCACCCTTGAGATGGATGGGGGTGCAGACTAATACTCCAACACTAAATCAATAATGACAACTCGACGGTTTGGCAAAGGGAGTCCGTTTAATGACAAGTACAGAAAATGGGGAATCTCGTGAATATCAGCGGATGCGTGATCTTCTCTCTCACTTCACAACTTCAACGAACTTCATAAAAAACATAACATTTATACTGAAAACTCGTCATCATTGACGTGTAACACTTAAAAGTTGGCATGCAATTTTATTGGTTCAGGAAAGGTAACTTTAATATAGGTACTACATCTGTATATGGTAACAGAGTAAAGGGATTGGGTAAACACTGTCAGGTGGGGCATCTACGCCCTACCTTCAAAATGGCTACTGTAGACGTCACTAAAAGTATGACGTCCTATTGGTTCTACTAACTAAAGGACGCTAGATTACTTGGTCCATTGTGATTGGGTTGGCACCAACCCCACTCATACTTTTCCACTTTGCTTAGCAACACGCAGAATGGTCGGCCAGGTGCAGGGTGCCCCTTAGCTCCCCTGGCCTTCCTCCAATTATTGTTACAATCAATCATCACTTTAGTGGCCATGTGTTAATTATTTCATTGTGGTTGGCATCGAGACGGCATCTCCTGTCTGGAAAAGTTTTGATATCTTAGCTTGGCCTGTTGCCATGCATAGGTGTGAAGGTCTCACTTCTCCTTGCTCAGCTGGTCATGTGATTCAGACACTGTGAATTTGCCTCTTCTTCATTTAATTTGTGTATTTTATTTTTGTTTCACCCACCACCTGCCATCGGTTTGTTATCTTGACCTTTCAGAGCAGGATAGTCTGTTCTTTACTTCAATTAATTGTAGCTACTGTTCGTCCATTTTGACTGATATGACCTTGGTTTTCCTGGAACAAGTTGCCTCTGCTTAGTTTCATTTCTGCCGCTTATTCTCGATTTTGCTAAATGTGAAGCTCTCCTCGTGTGGCCTTTAGTAACCTTTGGCTATTTCTGCTTCTTGTGCAAAGTGGAAATATACTTATATAACATGATTTGTTTGAGGTAGATATGTATAGGTGGCGCTTGCTGCACTATCTTTCTACTAAGCATAGCAAGCCACGCGATTTTCTTAGCTTTCTTGCGTTTCCAAGCATATGTACATGCGTAAACTGGTCGAATATCTTCATCATGCTCATGGCTTAAGCTTCTTACATTTGACATCGTCCTTTCACTTTAGGTTCACGATATCCCTAGCCCATGGCGTTTCGTCCCTTTATGCCATTCTCTGGTTGTCATATCTTCTGTATATGAGTCAATCCGGGCTCTCGTGACGTCAGCATTCGTCTTCCATTAAGACCTTTTTGGTTTCTTCAGGGACTGTACTTGGACAATCTTCATTTCTTGATATGGTTTTCTCAATGGGTACCTTACTGTCCATGGCTTCCTTGGTATCGGTACTTCAATAGGTGTTGTCCTTCTGATAGGTACTGGACAGAGCCCCACTGCGGCTCTCTGCTGGTTTATTTGCTCATCATACGTCACATATTTTGGCTTGAACGTTCCTGGTACATCAAGATGGACGGTTGGAGTGCGGGTTGCATTTGGGACCTCCTCTACACTCCCCACTCTGGGCGATTCATCAACCACTTTCCTTGGATCCATCTTCTTTGGATCCTCTGTATTCACCTTCACTTCATCGTCTGGGTTCATTCTTTCTTCATCTTCTGGGTCTATGCATGATGGTCTGAAGAAATGTCTCTTTGGGGTCCATATCGTTATTACTCCTTTTAAACTTCCTGCTGTTCTCACGTGTTCATCCTTGTTCCACGTCATCAGTTGCCATTGTCCATTTGGGCTGCAGTAAACCCATCTTCCCACATAATTTTTATGCTTCTTTGGATATAGAAACTTTGTTCCTTCTTGTGCATGAATGCTGGCCTTCTCAAAGTCTCTTATTTCTTTGTCAGTCAGGTCTTTGGGCTTCCATCCTGGCTCAACATCAATCATGATCTTCATCCCTATGGCTTTTTTCGCAGTTTTCTGGCACTGAGATATTATTATCTTGATGACACAGAATCCTAGTAATATCATCACAAGCAGGGCTCCTAGGAACTTGAATGCATCTGCCATCCATTGTGGAACCCATGAGAATAGTGATCCAAACCAACTGTCGTTGTCCACCTTGTCAGTTTCATCAAACATTTGATTCTGTAGTTTCCTCAGCATACCTATGACTTCTATTAAGGTTCCATTTTCTTCGTTGTGAGATGGTATAAATGTGCAACATGATTCTCTGACTTTTTGCACAAACTCCTCCATCCATAGCTGTGATCATGTACATATCTGTTCTGGAGAGTCGTCAGTCAGACTGCCCTTAACTCCTCTTTGATTGAATTGAATCCCTTTATGTTTGTGTTGATGGTCTGCAGAAACTCCCATCTGTTTATCTGCAACCATTTAGTATTTGCTCCAACTTGAAATCTTGGCATGAAGATTGTCGTGAACACTGATGAAGTGAGGCTGAACAGTCTGTTTTCATATGGGATTGCGTGAAAAGCTTCTTCTGATTTGGCAGAAAAGTAATTCTCTCTTTTCTATCGAGTCAGCAGTTCCACAGATCTCTTCTTCCTCAGGTGTGCATCTGCTTTCGGGAAACTGTCAATGTTCAGGTCACTCTTTGGGATCACCAACGCTGGAATGTGGACATTTACTATTGTGCATATACCTCCCCAGTTTCTCGGCAGTCTGATGTATGCTTTTGATCCACATGCCCAGTAATGATCCATAATTACTGCAGTTCCATGCATCATTCCTGGAGCATCAAAGATTCGTCCGCAGTTCTGATTCTCTCCCTTCTTTCTAGTGCCATTATTCCTGAAGCACAATTTTGAATTCTCCAGTTGTACTATCTGCAGGGGTCCTCCTCTATCTTCGACCCATGTCAGCAGTTTTGCAAGCTTTGGCCACAATGGCTTGCATATCCTTTGTGCATTTCCAATTGCTTCTTTGCAGGCTCCAAGGACTATCCATGCCCTGCAAATCACTACTCCTTTCTCCCATTCGTCTGGTGAAAGCACTGTTCCCCAAATCTGCATTTGGCCTCTGTTTTTCCAACTTCAAGCCTCTTCTGGTGTTTTTCCTTGGACTTTCATTTTTTATTTGCTTCTCTTCTAATCTCTGCTCCTTTAACTCCAGGCTTCTCATATCTGATCACAATGTGTTTTGTCTTTCCATTGTTTTTTGTCTGGACATAATCGTCTTCATTTGGATCAGTTGCTTCAGTTGCCCATTTCAGTGAGGCATCACTACCCATGAACTGGCCTCTGGTTTTGCACATTGCTATGTGTGAAAGACAGTGTGCTGTCTGGACGTCAAATTCTACAGCTACGAAGATCTTGGACTCCCCCCATGTTGTATGGTGGGAGTACACAAACAAAACATTCCCCTTCTGAACTTCATCTTCCAACTTCTTTCATGTGCTGGTACCAGATGGTGTTTCCCAAATGAGATGTGCTGTCCTAGTAATCGTTTAGTTCACTGTTGTCCCCATGTATGCTTCTCTTGATTCTTAAGGTTTTCATGTAATTTGCTATAACTACATCCCTGAATGCATCCGTATGGCTTCTTCTTGCTGGAGGATTATCGGGTACCCTAATCTATGATGTAGATATCTTCATCTGTGCCAGTCTAGTGGAGGAAAGTCCGGCAATTATTTCTATTTCCTCTTGCCTCTTCCTGGCTCTGGCTAACGAAGGCCATAGTGATTCTGCTATCAACTGTCCTTGTGAGATTTTCTTCGAGCTTGTCTTTGTCTCTATCAGTGTCATATCAGGGGTGTTAATTAATGTAATTTCCGTTGGTTTCTTCTCCAACTCCTCTTGCATTCTTTTTTTCTTGGTAAAAAATGTCCACATCTACTCTGTCATTGGTCCAGTGTATGGCTGTATTGTAGAACTTGGACTTGTCTCCTTCCTTGGGTCATGTACGCTTATTAATGTTATCTCGGTTGTTTCATTCTTTAGCTCCTTTTGTCTCTTTACAGGTCAATTTTTCTCCACTTGTCTTGTCACCTCACTTGCAGTGGAACCTCTCATATTAGGCAGTCTCTTCTTCTCCCATGCTTCGGATTGTGGTTCTGCAGTTATTGACACTAGGCCTGGCGTGTGTGCATTCAATGAACATGCGTGTGGTTGTCAGTAACCTTTTTACATTCACACTCTGCCGACCCTGGCTTTTCACTTTGCTTGTTACCATAAGTGTGTGTGTGTCATTGCTAATCACATCCATCTCAAGTTCACTCACTCCACCATCATATTTCCTAGGGACTGGAATGACTATGTAAGGTCTGGGTGCCTTCGTGGGCTTCATGTGTGTACCATTAGGTGGGAGCACTGGGATTGGAACGCTGGGATTGGAACGCTTTGTACACCAATAAATAATGCAGTTCAGTGACAGTAAAACAATGATGAATATAATGCATAAATACATAATACCCCTGTAGGTCAATCTACAGCATTTACTTCCAGAAAAGTACAGACGTCTCTCCCCTTGACATTGCTGCTCTGGATCCCCATCTCGATCATCCGTTGAAAGATGCTAACTTTTAATGCAACTTCTAAACAATATTATCTCTGGATTCTGTTGGTTCTGCTTGTGAGTTGCAGGTACTAAAACAGTTGTCCCCTTTTGTCTGCACGCTGGATTGTCTGTTATCTCTGGATACAGTTCTCTTGCTAGGCTATGGGAAGTGTCCAAATCAGGCAATAATTCAGCAAGTCTCTTTACTGTGCATGTTCAAAGTATATTAGTTCCCAATCTGTGCTTCTGATCTGCTTCATTCCCAAAGACATACTGTGTCCTTGTCTGTACATAGAAAATGAAATCTCTGGCACTACTCTCTCGATCTGTCCCTCCGTGGAAAGTAATCTTCTCAAATAGTTCTGCTGATGGTTAGAAGGTTTGACTTGCATCATGATACCATGCAAGAGCATGCCAATCTGCATAGAATTAGCTGGGTCTCTGATGAATGTGAGGATGTCAACACTGACATGTCTCCCCTCAAGCTCTGGAAAATCCTTGATTAGGCCGAAAGAAAACATTACTCGCCAATCTGCTGTCTTCTGGTGGCAGGAACATTTGCCCTACCTTTGCTGAAGTTTGGACCTGTTTAGCCCTCACTCACTATGAACTGTTTCTACAATTTCGGTGTGCATGAAGAGCAACATGAATAATAATTCTGTTTAAGATTATACTTAGACGTTCTATATTTGCTAGATCTCGAAGAAATGTCAATACGTCTGTCGTTCTTCTGACAAGATCTGGACAGTCTTCAATTAGGCGACAGAACAGTACATTAATAATCCTATTTGCTTCCTCCTCCGCTTGGGACATTTGGGTTTTCCTCGCTGTATTCCGGAAGCAGGAGGAACTGCTCAGCAATTACAGTAAGCAGCCTCCTTATAGTATTTTCGTTTTCAGGATCTTGAAGAAAGTCAGTGATACTGGTGAGCCTCCCCACCAGTGACGGGTACGATCTTAGCACTAGATCGAAATATGCTAGTACATCTTTGGTGATGTCGCTACTGTGGGACACCATAAGTGATTGCAAACAAAGTCTCTGTGTGGAAAGAATCTGGATACTGTATTTTCTTCCAATTTATTTGTCCTCGATCAAAATTTGGCATATTCTTTTCTAATCAAGGCTTCAGTGTGCTTTAGTCCAAAGTTCAAAGTCAACAGACTATGTTGTGGCTCATAAGTGAAATTTTTCTTCTTCACCCTGCAACTAGGATGCAAAGAGTGTCCGTTTTTATTACCCTATCCCCTTTTTTGCTCAGAGGAAGCCACAACTTGTGCACAAAGGTTCTTTGTTGTTTCTTGCTGCTGGTCATCCGTCCTTCTTCCTCGTCATGGATCATGTCTGCACACGCTGTGGTTCTTCCCCGTTGTCCGTAGTCTCTTCACAGTGGGGTGCAGGCAGGGGGCCTTCTCCGATGTATAGCTTGATGTCACCCAAAAAGATCCAAGCTCTTCTTCCTTGCAGTTTCACTGCAGAGGGAGTGCAGTCTTCCACTGTAAAGGGACCGTTAAACCTTGGCTCGTCCCACCTTTTCCTCATATGGTTCTTTTCCAGGACGGTGTCTCCAGGGAAGATTGATGGAAGACGTAGTCCTTGAGCTGTGTCTGCAGTAGTATCTCCCTCTGTGTTCCGTGCTGCCCTGCACCCTTTTCGTAGTCGCTGCAGCTGGCCTGAAATTACAGTAAGACAAGATGTCATGCAATTCAAGTAATTATTTCACACCCTAAGATTTCTCTTGTTGGCTTGGCGTCAATCTAGCTCTGTCTCGGGGTGTCAGGGGAGTGCGCATTCTTCTTCCTGTGGCTATTTCGTGCGGCGTAAGATGATGGTCAGAACCGGGTTGGTTCCTGAGTGCATAACGTGCCAAAGGAAGGCAGTGTAACCATCCCTTTCTTAGAGTAAGTTTCCACTTAGCTATCCTGTCCTTTAATAAGCCGTGGAGCTTCTCATATACTCCATTACCTTGCGGGTGATACGCCGACGAGAACTTTTGCTTTATACCAAGCAACAAGCTGATCTGTTCATAAAATTCATTTACAAAGTGAGTCCCGTTATCTGATTTCATTACTTCACATACTCCACACTTGGGAAATACCTCTCTCACAAAAAATGTGGCCGCACAGGTAGAGTCTGGGTATGTACATGGACCTTCTTCTATCCATCTAGAGAATGGACACACCACAACAATTAAATACCTGTACCCGTTACATACTTTACATACTTGAATCATATCGATGTAATCGACATGCAAGTGCTGAAAAGGTCCATTGTGCCTTGGGATGACTCCTCTAATTACTCTTAGTGTGTGCAACATGCTCTGCTAAGTTCAGTATGAACCAGTCTTCAGAGAGTGTTGCTGCTAGATTCTACTTTGTCATGTGTGCTGGATAGTGTAACTGCTCCAGTGCTATTTTTAACATGGCTATAAGCATTACTGGTTTACCAGTGCTGTCTTGTCACTACAAGCTTTTGGAGGCATTTAAAGAACACCCTCAACGCTTCCAGAGGTTTTTCTCCTCCTGTGGTGCCTCCCCTTGGAGTTCCATTAACTGTTTTTGTTCCATATTATTGTAGCTCTCAGGTTCACTCCGTGCGACAATAATATTTTCATTTACATTTGTGACATCCACATCCATGATTGTCTCGCTCTTGGATGCTATACGCTTGGCTTCTGCGTCTGCTGCTTGATTTCCGTGTGATATAAAAATCTGTCCCTTTCGTGTGGGCAGCGCATTTCACGACCACTATGCCCACTGGGAGCTACAGTGCCTTGATCAGCCTGTCCAATAAGGCTGCGTGCTGCACTGGCATACCTTCCGCTCGGACGGTACACATATCCAATGTGCTAAGCCTGCGTGCATTGTCGATGTCACATAAGCAGAGTAACTGTACACCGTTACTTCCTGGTCTGCATGATTCTCAATCGCGAGTATCAACGCCAATAATTCTGCAGCCTGTGCTGAATAATGAGATGGTAATCGTGCACTAAGAAGCACTCAAAATAATCCAATCGCTGTGTGTTTCATTACAGCAGCGCCTGTATATCTTTGTCCATCACTTTGATCGATCCTTGAGGAACAGTCAACGATGACAATTTCTCCTTCTGCCAATGCATTTTCTTTCACTCTGGGAATTTCATCATAGAATTCTTCATAATTTGCACAGTCATGTATTGGCTCTCCTTCAGTAACTGGTTCTGCTATGAACATAGCTGGGTTCACTATCTTGCATCGGACTATCTTAATCGATGGATTCGATATGATCACTTCATAAGCAGAAGCTCTCTGAGGTGTCAGTGTGCCCTTCGGTTTCTCTAGAATAGCAAATAGCGAGTGCTCGATGTACAGCGTCATTGAGCATCCGATCACAATGGTTGTAGCCTTCTTGATGGCGAACGCTGCGGCAGCTAAACTTTGTTCGCAAGGGAAATGACCTCTCATTACTGGGTCTACATTTCCACTATAATATGCCAGGGGCTTGCCCCCGAATGTGGTTCCCTGTGTGAGCACTGCCGTCATAATGCTGCCATTCGTGTGTGAAAACAGGTAAAATTCCACTGCATAATTGGGAATCCCTAAAACTGGTGCTGTGCAAATGGCTCTCTTGAGTTCAGCAAATCCTTCCTCCATGGTCACAGACCATTCATTCTTTTCTTTTGTCACTTGTGCCTTCTTCAGGGCCTGTAGCAAAGGTTTGATATATGAGCTGTAGTCAAAGACCCATGACCTGACATAATTGCAAAGGCCTAAAAAGCTCTGCATCTGCTTTATCATGTGTGGCTTAGCCATGTTCAGTATGGCTTCAGCCCTTTCTTTCTGGGGTAACTCTTTTATCATTTATCGGTCTTAGATGCATGACGACTCTGATGTCACTAGGATGCCTGTTCCATCATAGGCATAATTGTCTTGAAAATTCCTTCATCTGCCTCCCTGGACATGGGATATTGTGCTTTTGGTAGAATTGCTCCTGGCTTCAGTTAATTTTTACTTCTCCGACTCCTTTCAATAAGTCTACGTCATAGGGGCCTGTGGTCCACACTGAGACAGGCGCCTGGGCCATGTCGTCCTCGAAATATTCAGGATGGTTCTGTGACAACATCATTCTCTGAGGCACTTCTCATTTTGATCACTCTCACACAAAAAGTGAGGTTCACCTCAACTGCTGTTTCTCCCTCAAATGCCTGCTCGTCAAACAGATTGTCATCAGTGACGTCAGTCAATCTGTACCCTTCTTCAATGGCGATTACTGTGCACCATTGTTTGCCTTCATCATTACAACCATCAATCAAAGCCATTTTCCCTAACATTGCGGCTGTGTGTATCAACATGGGAAATACTTGTCCCTTTTCCTTGTGCATAGGTATTCTTGGCCTAAATAGAAATTCATCTGGGGTCCTCATGGTTTTCTCTGCAAGGCCTGGCACCCTTGCCATTAGCACACGTACTCCATATGCGAATATTTCGGGCTTTAATGGTACAGCCCTCATAGCTGTGTGTCCTTTGTAGGCTCTAATCATTTCACATACCTTCAAGTAGTGCATTCCTGGAGTTGAACATACTATGCCCTCCTCCGTGAACGAGATTGTCATGTTTAACCTCGTCATTAGATCTCGACCCAAGATGTTTACTGGCGTTTGTCACGAATATAATAGAGGTACATTCATATCACATTCTCCTATAAAGACTCGAAGTGCGTCTGTAAAAGGAACACAACTTGTAGCTCCTGTGAAACTCTGAGTATTCATAGCATCGCCAGACAAGGAAAACTTGCCTTCATGTATACACAAACCTGTTGCACCCGTGTCAACTAAGAAGGAATATTCTTTTTCCCCTATAATGACATCCACCCTTGGTTCCTGGTGAGGGTCTGGTGTCACTGATAGGATAGAATACATCAGGGTTCCCATTGAGCTGTCCTAGTCCATATATAATTTTGTCCCACCTTGTGCAAATGGACTACCCCCATCACCAGTGTTACTCTACATTCCTGGGTTTGAAGCCTGTCCTGCACTGACTGTCTGTGACAGTTGCATCAGCGACTGTTGAGACTGTCTTTGTGGAAAACTCATCAAATTCTGAGGTTGCGAGCCTTGCAGTGCTCCTGGCGTTTGTTGTTGCACCGTGTGATTCTGTGCAACTCCATTTCCTCCCTGCTGTCGAAACACAGGTGGATTCACCATACCTGCTCTTGTTCCTTGGTTGTTTTGCAACATGCCTTGACTTCTGCATGTGTGTGCTAGATGCCCTGTCATTCCACACAACCAGCATACTGGCGGTGGTCTGATCATTTGCCCATTTGACATATCTTGATTGCCGTTTTGCATGTTTTGAAAGCCTCCTTGATTACTCCGAAAACCTCCCTGATTACTCTGCCATCATCTTTCCCTAAATCCTCTTCCCCTGAGATAGAACCAAGTATTGTCCTGATTATTCTGCTGTGGATTATTGGCCTGCTGCACGCTCGACCCATCTGTGCTAGTTTTCATTGCCCCTTCATGGGCACATTTTGACAATTTCTTCTGCACTAATTTTGCCTCTTCACCCTTTCGTGCAGCTTCTTTTTAGCGATTCTTTTCTTGAAGCAGCCTGCAATAATGTGTGATGGTCAACTGTATCTCAGACCACGGTTTGGCCTCGATTTCGACCAATTTCTTGAGCTGTTTCTGTACTGGCTCTGGCAGCCCTTGTCATAATATATGGTAGAACACGGGTATAGATTTCCCCCAAGATTCCCGAGTCTTGAGTACCCACGCGTCTTGGAAATTCTGGCTGTAAATCAAAGGGTCCTCTGACTCCTTCATTTTACGTGTCATTATAGCTCCCATGTCGGAAGCATCTGGAAACAGCCATCATAATGCTTTCCATACTGCTGCTCTGCAATTGTTAAATGGAGCTCCATCATGCATGGTATTAACTGTGGTCACACCGGGGTAACCTGCCCATGTCCACACATCATTGGCTCTATCACCAAGTAAGGCGATTAAGAGTCATTTGATATCCCCTATAGCTAACCTGTTCCCTCCTGTCATTTTTTCTAGCTCGTGTATCCATTTTTCGGCTCCCGATGTCAACATTGGAAGCTTATTTTTCAGGTTTTCCTGATCCATGTGTGGCCATGGAATATACTGTGGTCTTGTTCCACCTTTCTCGAGCAACGGGAATTGGGGTGCATAGCCCTCTCTCTCTTCTCTCATTGTTCTCTTGTCTATTGCAGGAGTAATATTCCCACATCACCGCCTACCGGGCAATGTCCTTAGCCGGCTCACGTAGGGTGGTGGCGACACCCCTCTCTGACCGTGAGATACTCCTTTGTCTCGGTCTGACTGCGTGGCTGATCCTGATGCCCTCGGTGCAGACCCACTGGAATCTAACCATCTTATTCCTTTCCCTCCTGAGAATTGTTTTTCGCATCTCCTCTCTTCCTCTTTTTCTTCATGCTCCTCTCTTTCGGTGTCAGACATTGTCTGCGCCCAACTTGTGCAACTTCTTGCATCCTCTTTGCACCTACTTATTTCCAACCTATCCAGGGACAGTTATTTATTTACATTACATTGGGAGATGTCCTCAGTATCGTAAAGGTGAGTGCTCTCCAGGCGTTCATCTTCCCCCTCCCCTTGGGGTACTTGTTCTAGCCCCATTTCATCATATATTCTATCGATCGTCTCTCCGATGCTTCTGGTGTCGAAGTCATCCTCCATATTCATCCTAGACTTGCCTGGTACTGAATCGTACTCAGGAAAGAATTCTTCTAAATCTTCCCAGTCTACTACTGGCTCAGGTTTTTTAACCTCCCTTTCCAGATATTCATGATCACGTGCTCTCTGTCTTCGCTTACGTTCTACATCGTCATGGAATCCTCTGCGCTTCCTCGCTTTTTCTTCCTCTTTCTTTGCGTCTCTACGTTCATTTGCCCTTCGGATTTCCTCATCCCTTTGTCTCTTTATTCTTTTTTCCTGTATCCTTTTTCTTCTTCTATCCTTCGTTGCTCCTGTCTGTCTTGATCATTGGCTGCTCTCTGTTTATGATCACGTTGGCTTTCTTGCTCTTCGCGATATAACTGTTCTCGTCTCTGCCTATCTTTTTTCCTTAGTCTTTCGTCTCTCAATCCTTTTTCCTTTTCCTTCCCATTTCTCTGTACATCGTCTATCTTTTCCTTTTGTTTCACGTCATCTATGCCTTTACCATCGAATTTCAATAAAATCTGACCTCCCATCCATTCGTTTTGTGTGAATGCTATCTCATCAGTTCTATCCTCATTTCCTTTCCATCTTTTGCCTTCTCTCTCTGTATTGAGAAATGTACTTGCTTGTGCCTGATCTTTTCTCTCGTTCTCGCATCTCTCCTTGTCCCTCGGGACTTAGGAAGTGATATCTCTATCTTTATCTTTGTCTAGATTTTTGTCACTACTTTGTTTAGGTGACTCATATGCTGGGTTGCTATACCCTGTGGCTGCTTTATGTTCTCTGAATGGGTATAACCCCTCGTCCTTACTGTCTTCAATTCTTGTTTCAGATGGGGCTGGTGGCGGTGAGGGCGTCTCACCCCCCTCTGTGCATTTTTTTTAAAAACAATTTTTTGCATTATAGTGTTACAAGCATACATTACAAGCCCGAACTGCAGGCTGCAAACTAGCGCTGTTAACCCCATCACACCGGCCCCCCCACCCCATCCGACCTCCCCGCCTCCAGTCACAGTCATTTTGATTAGTCGGTCCCACGGTGCATCGAGCTTCCATTGAATTTTAGACTGCCGGTGCTGTTTTGTGATGGCTTGGCCGGTTCATCAGGAGAAGCAGCATTGGAGAGCAGAAATGAAATGTATGGACCCCAGATGTCCGGAGGCCTCACATGCAGGGGGATTGTTTTTATGAATTCCATTTCTGTTTCTTGGCAGTAGAGAATATATTTCCTCCAGTTTGACAGTGTCATAGATGGACCCCGTCCCCATGCCATGGCTATTGTTCTATGTGCTAATACCAGTAATACGTTTGCTAGTTTTCTTACTGGAGGTGATAGGGGTTTTGTCATCCCGAGGAGTGCCACTATTGGAGTATGTCCTATCTCCTCGCAGATTCTTGCTTCGGTTTCTCCGAATACGTCGGACCAGAATTTGGCCACCGCCGGGCAGCTCCAGGCGAGATGCAGGAAGTCAGCGTCAGACGCACCACATCTGTCGCATGATGAGTTTGACTCTGGGCGATGCCTGTTCCTTTTTTGGGGGGTGTAGTATGTTTGGTGTAAAAAATTGAAATTAATTTGTTTGAAGCGTGAGTTGAGTGCTACTTTTTGTGTCTGTTGAAGTATATAATAATAATAATAATAATAATAATAATAATAATAATAATAATAATAATAATAATAATAATAATAATAATAATAATTTGGCATTTATGTAGCACTACGAACCCTCAGGTATCCCACGTTGCTGGCTGTTGTGGGAACGAGGGGATGAGGTCTTGCAGGGTATATCGAACTCTAAAGTATATGAATATATCTAGGGAAGTGGTGCTACCCTTCTCCTTTGCTTGTTGGGGTGTTATAAAGGTTTCTTGTGTGAAAAGGTCGCCTAGCGTGCTTATTTTGTATTTATCTGCCCAGTTTAGGAACACCTTTTCAGGAGTGAGTGGGACCCCGGGGATGAATTTGACAGAGAGTAGAGGCTAGTATCTAAACTGTATCTTATACTTTTGGGTCATTTTCCACCATATCGTGTATGTGGATTACACTATGTTCAATGTCGTGTGTGGTACTGCTTGTTTACTGATGATCACGACTCTCAACAGGTTGGGCGAGGCCAATTCTCGTTCGACCTGTACGTGTGGTCTTATGAGCTGGGTCGCATACCAGTGATTGAGAAACTGGGCTTGGGCTGCCCAGTAGTATCTTTCCAGATCGGGTAATGTTAGGCCGTCTTTGGTTACAGGGAGTATGAGGGAAGTGTATGCCAGTCTTGCAGGTTTGCCCGCCCAGATTAGGTCTAGAATCAGGCTTCTCAGATTCCCTAGAAAGCGGCGTGACAACAGGATAGGGATATTGGAGAATAGATACAGTAGTTTGGGGAGAATTACCATCTTCACCAAAGAGGCCCTTCCCCAGAGAGTGAGTGGGAGTGTTTTCCACCTGTTCACCTTTTCCCTTAGTGTTCTGAGTGTGTTTTCGTCGTTATCTTTAAATAAATATCGTGGTGGTTCAGGGACAGCAGGATCCCCAGGTATCGGACATGGGCTTTTTCCCAATGGAAGTTGAAATCGTCAGAGAATGTTCTGGTCTTGGTGTTTAAGGGTAATACGATTCATTTGGCGTGATTAATTTTTAATCCTGATACCGACCCGAACTTTATTATTTCACGCATAATCGGGTTGAGGTTTTCGCTCGTTTTTTGTATGGTTGGGGCAAAAAATGTGTAGAACTCGCCGGTTAACCCCTCGGGTCCGGGAGCCTTGCATGTCAGTAGACTTTTTATTGCTTCTTGGATCTCATCGGGTGTGATGGGGTCGTTCAGTGGCTCCCGGAGTTCCCTCTTTACCCAGTACAGTTCTGTGTCATTGAGATAGTAACGAATCACCTCGCTGTCTGGCGAGTGATTGGCACTGTATAGCTCTTGGTAAAATGCTCTGAACACCTCGACTATGTCTTCTTCTTTATGTAGTATGTTTCCTTGTGGTGACCGGATACTATCCACCCTTGTTGGTTTCCTGTCTGCGGTAATGAGACATGCAAGGAGAACACCAGGTTCCTGACTTTCGCCGTATTGTCTAATTCTGTGATTGTGGCCTAGGAATTTTATTTCTCGTTCCGCTAGGTTTCTGAAGTTGAGAAGCCCTTCCTTCAACATTGCCTGAATATGATTCGCATTTGTGGTGCCTTGCAGATCTTCCAGGCTTTTCAGGTGAGTTTTGCTGGCGCTTAGTTCACGTCGGATTAGTTTCAGTATTCCGTTTTCCTTAGCCAAGCAAACACCCCTTATATAGCATTTGAGTGACTCCCATAACAATCCTGCGGAGTTGACTGTGCCCTGGTTAATTTCAAGGAAGGCGCTGATTTCCTCGGGTAGTTCTGTAGCAAATACTTGGTCCGCAAGTGATCCGGGTTTAAAGCGCCAATGGGGTGGCCTTGGTCTGATAGCCGGTAGGTTGCATTTGAAGAATGTTCTGGGAAGTATTTGGCAACTGCCCCATTGCCATTTGCTATGTGAGGAGACCAGCATGTAATCAATGCGTGAACTTGAATTATGAACGCTTGAGTGGTAGGTGTAGTCTCTGGCTTCCCAGTTTTGGTGTCTCCATATATCTAGTAGGTCGAAAGCTTTACAAATCTCTTGCACTTGTAAGCTGGCCTTGGATGGGTTCGCTGTTGTTGGCTGTGACTTGTCTTTCTGTGGGTCGAGGTGTGTATTCAAGTTGCCTCCCCAGATTATGGTTGAGTTACGTACTTGTGCTAGGCGGGATAACACCCAGTCGAAATTGTTTGCACCATCTGTGTTAGGGGCATAAGAATTGACGAATACCACTTCTTCTCCCAGCACAATCCCCTGCACCAGGAGTGCCCTCCCCCCACTGTCTCTCTCCATTTTGATCAAACAGAAACATAGCGATGAGTGAATGAGGATTGCGACTCCCCTTGCGTAGGATGAGTACGAAGAAAAATAGCGGTGGCAACCACAGTTGGGGGCCCAGAGGTGTTTGTTATGCAGTAGGAGATGGGTCTCTTGGATCATTGCCACCTCAATCTTGTGCCGTCTGAGAAGTTGCACGATCTTTCGTGTCTTGGCTGGGATATTGCCCCCTCTAATATTCCAGGATGCTACCTTGAATTGGCACAGTGGTGTTTTATGTGGCACCCATTTAAGAGTGTAGCGTTTGGCTTCTCAATGGTGGAGCTCCGGTGCGTGGGCTGACTGGAACGTATGGGGTCTTCGTCGACTATGTAGGAGTGCGTGGTGCGTCCCGGGGCGAGGCTGGTGGCCAGGCGACGTTGCATGGCGCCTACTTTGAACAACAACAACTTTATAACACATTTCCTTGCACGGACAACCCCCAACTTGTCCGTTTGGAATCCCCCCAACTAGAACACGAAGCGTGCTGTGCACGGGGCGCAGGTGCCCTTCCAAGACATAGGCCCCCTGATGGCTTGTTTCAGTATGGCTTTGGGCAGGTGCTTCGGGTACTCATCAAGGCGGGACTCCCCCTCTGTGCATACATTTAATATCCAATCTACTGGCGGCTCCTCCTCTTTATCCTGTTGGTACATTTTCCACAACCCTAAACTAGCTAGTCATTTGTCTAATTTTTTGCCCGTGTATGTGGCGTGCAAATATGTCGTCATTTGCTGTAGGACTGTTTTAGATAACGTTCCACCCTGGTGCCAAGGCATAAACATTTTGTTTGCGGTTCCTTTAATCCATTCTGCACTGTACTTTTTCAGCTTAGGTGCATGTTTTGGCAACTGTTTGCACAGGTGTTCTAATGGAGTCATGTCTTCCATATTTAAATCTGTTCATGTTCTCTTTATAGAACACTTGTTAATGTCTTCCGTTACTTAAACAATTCCAACAATATGAGCGAGCACCAATCGTCGCAAGCTCCAATCCTGTTTCTCCACAACATTTTATATCTTCTATTTTACTCAATAAACATCAGGTTGTATTCTACAATATTTAAAGTATCCAATTGTGTAATTTTTATGCTAGTTCCTCAAAGGAACATTTTTTGTCCTATGACGTCACAACAAATAACACGTAAGACAGACGTTCACAGACTAGACAAACTCCAGCTGGTTACACAGACCTCTGCCTCTAATATTACCCTGAAATGGAGTTTAAACTCATTCCTTTCATGAGCGTCTTTAACCGCTGTGGTGACCTATTTGTTCCTCTTTTATTCAGGACTATGGATGCAAGTTTCTTCTAGCTGCTATATTAAAGAGTATGAATTAGGCGAATCCTCTCTCTTCTCGGTTTTCCCACCCCGGAATCCTCTCTCTTCTCGGGTGTCCTCCTCGGTATCCTCTTTTAATACCCCTTTAACACTACTTTTAATACCGCCTTTAAGTCACTATTTCCTTCCCCATATATACATCCTACTCTACTTCTGACTATATTTTTTTCCCCGCCTCCCTCCGTTACCTTTCCATCACTTGTTCTAAAGCATGCACTTTTGCCAGTACATTTAGTCTTTTTCACTCACCGTTCGCATGTTTCCTCTCTGGATGCTCGGGATCACCGCCTTCGTCACCGCTTCTCCTGCCGTTTGCCCGCTCAGCTGCCCGTAGGAGTGGGAAGGGATTAAGTGGGGGAAACACAGGTCCCTTCAGACCTCTGTCTGCAGATTCTACTTTTTACTCTAGCTACTGTCTACTCAGCCGGATGGCAAAGGACTTGTGATATTGCCGAAGACCTAGAGTACTTTATGTCAACGGTCAATGGGTGTCTTATCTAATCGATAATCGATAACCATCCTCTACTACCAAGTGTGCTCCGGGACCCCCAACCAGTCCATAGAGTCGGGGTTTGCCCAGAAGCACTTTAAGACAAGATAGCAGCACCCTTGAGATGGATGGGGGTGCAGATTAATACTCCAACACTAAATCAATAATGACAACTCGACTGTTTGGCAAAGGGAGTCCGTTTAATGACAAGTACAGAAAATGGGGAATCTCATGAATATCAGCGGATGCGTGATCTTCTCTCTCACTTCACAACTTCAACGAACTTCATAAAAAACATAACATTTATACTGAAAACTTGTCATCATTGACGTGTAACACTTAAAATTTGGCATGCAATTTTATTGGTTCAGGAAAGGTAACTTTAATATAGGTACTACATTTGTATATGGTAACGGAGTAAAGGGATTGGGTAAACACTGTCAGGTGGGGCATCTACGCCCTACCTTCAAAATGGCTACTGTAGACGTCACTAAAAGTATGACGTCCTATTGGTTCTACTAACTAAAGGACCCTAGATTACTTGGTCCATTGTGATTGGGTTGGCACCAACCCCACTCATACTTTTCCACTTTGCTTAGCAACACGCAGAATGGTCGGCCAGGTGCAGGGTGCCCCTTAGCTCCCCTGGCCTTCCTCCAATTATTGTTACAATCAATCATCACTTTAGTGGCCATGTGTTAATTATTTCATTGTGGTTGGCCTCGAGACGGCATCTCCTGTCTGGAAAAGTTTTGATATCTTAGCTTGGCCTGTTGCCATGCGTAGGTGTGAAGGTCTCACTTCTCCTTGCTCAGCTGGTCATGTGATTCGGACTCTGTGAATTTGCCTCTTCTTCATTTAATTTGTGTATTTGATTTTTGTTTCACCCACCACCTGCCATCGGTTTGTTATCTTGACCTTTCAGAGCAGGATAGTCTGTTCTTTACTTCAATTAATTGTAGCTACTGTTCGTCCATTTTGACTGATATGACCTTGGTTTTCCTGGAACAAGTTGCCTCTGCTTAGTTTCATTTCTGCCGCTTATTCTCGATTTTGCTAAATGTGAAGCTCTCCTTGTGTGGCCTTTAGTAACCTTTGGCTATTTCTGCTTCTTGTGCAAAGTGGAAATATACTTATATAATATGATTTGTTTGAGGTAGATATGTATAGGTGGCGCTTGCTGCACTATCTTTCTACTAAGCATAGCAAGCCACGCGATTTTCTTAGCTTTCTTGCGGTTCCAAGCATATGTACATGCGTAAACTGGTCGAATATCTTCATCATGCTCATGGCTTAAACTTCTTACATTTGACATCGTCCTTTCACTTTCGGTTCACGATATCCCTAGCCCATGGCGTTTCGTCCCTTTATGCCATTCTCTGGTTGTCATTTTTTCTGTATATGAGTCAATCCGGGCTCTCGTGACGTCAGCATTCGTCTTCCATTAAGACTTTTTTGGTTTCTTCAGGGACTGTACTTGGACAATCTTCATTTCGTTTCATTTTTTGATATGGTATTCTCAATGGGTACCTTACTGTCCATGGCTTCCTTGGTATCGGTACTTCAATAGGTGTTGTCCTTCTGATAGGTACTGGACAGAGCCCCACTGCAGCTCTCTGCTGGTTTATTTGCTCATCATACGTCACATATTTCGGCGAGAATGTTCCTGGTACTTCAAGATGGACGGTTGGAGTGCGGGCTGCATTTGGGACCTCCTCAACAATGGAAAGGGACCGGACTCCAGTTTCCGTTTCCTGGCGGCAATTTCCTTGGTCATTTTTCTGCAGCGTTTCGGAACAGAAAATAATCCTATTAGTACCCCGGTCTTGCAGGCCGGGGTACTAATAGCAATAGGCCCCTCACTGCAGGGGTATTACTGAGTCTGGTAATGCCCAGGGACCTTCATTTAGGCCCTTGCTTCGCTCGGGCCTATAACTATGGACCCCGAGGCATTACCGGACTCAGTAATGCCCCCGCAAGCTCGGGGCATAATGCTTAAATATAAAAGGGAAGATTCTCTGAAACATCTCTGCCTACAATGATAGGGAGATATCCAACTCTCCAGACTTGTCAATATTTCTCTTGGAACTCAATCTTTATTTGAAAGTGTGTAGTGTGTGAGCAGGAAGGGGAGACATTCCTTACACAGTGCAGAGTCACAAGGGTACCAGACAAAGGAGAGAGGTTATGCTCGACGACATCAGACATGGTTCCCGTGGTTTCATGATTGGATTTCTTCTCGTGGAAAGTTTCCACCACGGAGTGGGACTGTAAAGGTGGCAGGAGCTCAACCCTCTTCAGTTCACCTTCGTAGATGTAAACGGTCCAGCCTTATTGTGCCCATCGCACAGTTTGCCTTGATTGTTCTAATACACCTTAGAGCCATGGCAAAGATTTCAGTGCCGCCTTAAGGAACAGCCATTTGACACATGTCCTCTGCATCAAGAAAGGTCAAACTGCAGGATCCTAGTTCGGTTTTTCCACAATCCCAGTTTGGGCTAATTCTACAAGAAAGGCCTTGAACCTATATGCAAGTATTTTTGAGTAGATGTTGTAGTCGAGTTCAACATTTATATATGCAGTGCTCTAGAATGTTGCCCCATCAATTGTTTCCAGTGGATTTAAACTATTTAAACGCACATTTATTGGGCTGTTAAAAGGTGTGCTTTCATTCTAGGCTTCTATCCATTTGTTTACAGATCTGCCAACAATGAAGATTACCCCTGCTAACTGCGCAGGGAGTATTAATTCTATTAAAGACTAGGAGGCAACCATTATGCTTCAACTTCTTTATTTTACTACTCCTCAGCAGTTTCAACAAACTAACAAAAATCAACAACAACACTGAAAATGTGTCCCAACAGACTTTTCTTTGATTGAAACTACAAGCCCCATAGTCTCTGTAGTCCATCTCACTCCCAGCTCAGCTATGACCACATCCTGTACCTGAGCTCCTCCTCTCTTTTACTCGCTCTGAAAAGACACTCTTTAACTCCACACAAAGTCCGGCAACTGGCGAAGACTTGAACTCTTTCCAACGAATGTCAAACTTCCTCGACTCCAGGCGATTACGCTTGCCAGTTTCCTCCTTCAATTGTTCTTCTGCTCCTCAAAACAGACAGAAAGCAGAGAAATCAGGGTGGTGTCCATGTATTGCTGATATCATAACATTCTTATCACAAGCAATAATCAAATATCCTTTGCAATACAAAGCTTGGGTGGGAATTTAATGCTCACCTCCTAGTCTTTAATAGAATTAATACTCCCTGCGCAGTTAGCAGGGGTAATCTTCATTCTATGACAAGACTGGAGGTGAGCATTATGCTTGTTCAAAGCTTCCCAACACAGCGACCGCTAAACTCTCGGTCGCTTGAAATAAAACTCTTTGAAAGTTTGATAATTTGACCAGTCTGCCGTTAGCATAATATCTCTAAGGGATACCCCTGTCTTAAACGCTTTGGATGCCATGGCTCCGCGTACAGAATGAGCTCCATACTTCCCCACATCTATCCCAGCTGCTTGCATAATCTCTTTCACCCATCTAGCAATAGTGGCTGTGGATACGCCCTGAAAAGGCTTTCTACGTGCTATAAGCAATTACGTGGTATTCGCGGATCTGTGCTCCGCTGTCCTCTATTCAAATTCCCTGACGCAGCTTGCAACGCTTATCTGGGAAATATGGGTAGTGTACTGAAGGAGTGCCTGTCTTAGTTCTCTTAACTATTGTAAACGTCACACCTTCTGGTCCGAAAGACCTTCTATTTATTTCTAGTGCTCTCACGTCTGACACGCGTTTACAAGACACTAGGTACAAAGCATTGCCAATTTCCCCGACAACTGTTTGAGGGACAAATATCTGTTCCTGGGCCAGCTCTCCAATAGCTTAAGGACGACCAGAACATCCCAAACTGTCGTATATCGAGGCTCTGGAGGTACTTTAAATCTAGCGCCTCGAATGAGTCTAACTACTGCTGGGTGCTCACCAGATGGTACTCCCCCAATAGGCAGGTGACCCGCGGAAATCGCAGACGTGTACACTTCGATAGTGCGGAATGCTCTTCCGCCCTGTATTAACTGTGCCAAAAAGTTTAGGATCATCACTACAGTTGCAGAAATGGGATGAACACCTCTCCCCTTGCACCAGCTAGTCCATTTGGCCCAAGCCACATCGTAGCTCCTTCTCGTGGACGGAGCCCAGGAGTCTGCGATGAGCTGGGCAGCCTGTGTCGAAATGCCTGGCAGCGCCCAGAGTCTCCTGATATCTTGCACGCGATAAGCGGGAGTGTCCCTCTCACTCTCAGAGGATGAAATGACCCAACTGGGTCCGTGAGCAGGTGCTCTCCTTCTGGGAGCATCCTCGGATGATTCACTGTCAGCTCCATCAGGGTTGGAAACCACTCCTGAGACTTCCAGAGCGGCACTACTAACAGCAGCTCCGCATACTCCCACCGACACTTCGCTAGAACTCTGCTCAGCATCATGAATGTGGGAAAAGCATAGTGCGGACCGCCGTTCCATTCTTGTAGGAACACATCTGTCCCTCGAGCACCCGGGTCCAGCCACCAGCTGAAGTACACTGCTGTTTGGGCGTTCAACCGGGATGAGAAGAGATCTATGTGTAGTGGGCCCCATCTCTCGTTCATCCTCTGGAACACTGCAGGTTCCAGTCTCCAATCGCTGGAGTCCGTGAGGTAGCGCAAGTTCCCGTCCGCTATCACGTTCAGCATCCCGGGAAGGTACTCCGCTGTGACTGATGTCTCTGATTGCAGGCAAAAATGCCAAAAATCTTTCACTAGCTCAGCTAGCATCCTGGATTTGGTGCCGCTTAGATGGTTTATATATCGCACTGCTGATATGTTGTCCATCTTCAGTAAGACGCACAATCTCATCCTCCCCTTCGTGAAGGTTCTGATTGCAAAAGATCCTGCTAGAAGCTCTAGGCAATTTATGTGGAGGAGGAGTTCCTCTTTGCTCCATTTCCCTCCTGTCTGCAGGTCTCCACACCTTGCTCCCCAGCCTAGCCGGCTGGCATCGGATTCTATGATCAAATCCGGCTTGTCTCTGAAAATGGCACGCTCATTCCAGGCATCCATATTCTTCAACCACCATTCCATTTCCGTCCTGGATTCTTGATCCAACGGTACTGACTGATGATACCTCAAGCCCTGCTGCAGGTGCCAGATCTTTAGTCTCTGCAGCGCTCGATAATGTAAGGGACTGGGAAATATGGCTTGAATGGAAGCTGCTAGAAGCCCTACTATTCTCGCCAGTGTTCTGAGGGACACTACTTCCCTATGTGAACACCCTCTCAGTTCTCTCTTGATGTCGTGAATTTTTCACGCTGGCAATTCGAGGGTCGCTTTCCTGGTATCTAGAGCGAAGCCCAGACAGTCCAGCCTTTGCGCTGGTTCGGTGTCTGACATCTCTACATTCACTAGGAAACCTAGCGATGTTAGCCGGTCTTGTACCCATCTTGTCTAGTATATAAGTGCCTTTCGGTCCTCAGCCAATAGAAGGAGATCGCCTAGGTAGATGATCAATCTTATTCCTTTCTCCCTTATAGCTGCTGTTATGGGCTTCATCAATTTGGTAAGGCCCAGGGAGCTGAAGCAAGCCCGAAGGGCATGGCCTTGAATTGCCATAGCCGTCCTTTTGAGCAAAAAGCTAGGAAGGTCCTGAATTCTTCTGCTATTGGGATCATTAGGTAGGCATCCTTCAAGTCTAACCTCGTCAGCCAATCTCCTTCTCTGAGGGAGTCTCACAGCTGGTGGATGCCCTCCATCTTGAAGTGACGGTAGACTACCCAACCGTTTAGTTCCTTTAAGTTTATAACTGGCCGCACCTTCTCCTTCCGGTGCACCAGAAACATATTTCTTATGAAGTCGGTGTCCCTCGGGCGCCTCTCTATGGCATTCTTCTTGCTAGAAGGGATAGCTCCTGATCTAGGAGTGTCTGCTCTGCGCGCGCTAAACGCTGTTGGTGAGGTCTGTGCTCTTGTGTGGGAGGTCCCACAAACTCTAGATGCATACCCCAAACTGTTTGCAGTACCCAGGCATCGCTGGAAATCTCGTGCCAGTTTCTCTAAAACATACAGGTTCTCCCCCCTACTGGTGGGTAATGTACAACTCTCACCTTGGGTGAACCCTTGTCCATGTCCGGAACCTCTTCCTCTGCGCCCTCTGTGGAAGCGCCCTCTGGTCGGGAAGAAGGAGTCCTGCTGTCTGTTCTCCCAGTATTGAGCTCTGGGATTCAGGGGTCTTCTTCCTCCTTGGTTACGACCAGTCGAGTGACCCCTGTGACGACTGGTCCCGCCAAAAACTCGGTTGGGGAAGATCTTGCGGATTGAGGCCTGCGCCTTTTCCAGTGACGTATAGGTGCCAACGAAGCGGGCCATTTCTTTGCCGAAAGTCTCTTCGAATAAGAGCCCTTGTGCTGCTTCTCCGGCCTCATAGGAGGCGAGATTACTGAGCTTTGTGTCGATCTTCAATAGCAATCCTCTCCGGCGTTCCGAGGCAATGGCGCAGTTAGCTCTCTGCGCCCAGCCTGCTAGGGCGTTAGGGTCTACTTCCTCCCCCGTATCCCTGGCCCTTTCAGCCAGGTCCATGATTTTAGCTAGCGGACCGGCTAGGTTAAGCACTTTCTTTTGACAACTTCTCCAGGATCTATCGATACCTTCACGGGGATCCTTGGCAGTTTTCAACATGAATGTCAGCATCTGGGGTCTAGCTCTGGTGTTTCGGCCACCTTGTCTGGAGGATCCGGTCTGGGGCACTCCGCTCGAAGGCGTTGCCGGACTTCTTTGTCCAATGCTTTTCTCAACCTTTTGGTCATATACTGCGCCGCTCTAGGCGAAGGCTGCCAATCGGTCGACCTCGGATTCCGGATGCTGTCCGGATCAAACACATCCTCCTCACCCTCTTCGAGGTGTTTCTCCTTGCAGATTCTTTTCCCTCCGCTGGGTTTGCTTTCTTCCTTCTCTCTCAATTCATCCTCATCTTGAGAGGGAGGTTCTCCATCCTCCGGCTCCTCTTCCGAGCCCGGGTTCTCTTCTCCATCATAATCTTCCCCTGGATTGGGGGTCGTGAGGTCTGGCACTGTCTGACGCCGCAAATATGCTTCGCAGAGCTTTGCGAAGGCATCAACGACCTCCGGGCCTTCTCTTTTGCCCCTTACAAAGGGACCTGGGGGTCGAGAGGGGCTTTCCACTTTAGGGCCCTGGTACTCCCCATTGACCCTGCTTCCGAGGGTTCTGTGAGCATGCGATCAGTCCGTTTGGTGCTGTCTATAGGCTGATGTAATATCGCCTCCAAGGAGTCCAGCCTGTCTTGCAGGGGTTTAGCCCCTTGAGCCACTGCATCTATCAGTGAGTTACCAAGCACTTCTTTGAAGCTGGCAGCTTGGTCCGAAGACTGCTCCTCTTCACTCCACTCAAACTCCAACATCTTGAGAGGATGCTGTGTGCCTTGTATACCTGCAAAGGTGTCGCAGCACGCCCCTTTCACTATAGATGCTACTGGTGCTCCTCTTCTTTGAGGTGTTTCCTGGAGAGCACCAGAATGAGCTGTCAGGCTAGAGATAGTATTATCCCCTTTCTTTCTTCTTTTATTATAATTGTTTTTGTTTTTTTTGTGGCTGCAACGGACTACTTCACTTCTTATGGGTGCCTGGGATGGGAGTTTTTCACTTGGTGGGCCCCCCTGTGATGGGCACCATGTACTGCAGAGGCTGTATGCCTGCTCTTGCTTATTGCTGCTTTCAGCACCTCGTGTGCTGCTGACTGCTTCCTCGAGGAGGGCGCGTGGTTTAGAGCGCTCCGCTTCGTCAATCCAAGCAGATTTACTTTTAATCTGCTATAAACGTAGCTCTCGTAGATCATCGCCGGGCCCGGCTTTCACTGTACGCTCCGCTCCGCGTCGCTGGGAAAAACATGCGTCACGGAAGCGAGCGGCGGTGAGGCCCCTCCTTTGTAAAGGAGGGGGCCGAGGAACTTCGCTCCGCCTCCACGAAAGAGGGGGCTGAAACACCGGCCGCACTACTATGCTCGAGCCTACGCCCCTCCAAAGGAGAGGGCTGGAGGCTCCTTGGGAGCACGACTCCTCAGGTCGCTGTAGGCTCTCACGCGCTGACCCGCCGCCCCTGGGGTGCCGGTCATATGGCACGGTGTGGCCATGCCGTGAGAAGCGCTTGCACGAAAGGCAATATCAAATGAACAAAATTCGAAACCACAAGTAAGCCCGCACGCGGTTCCCGAACGCCGCTCTCCAACTGTATATATCGCGGTCTGAAATAACGATCTGACCTTAAAAATTAAAGCTAAAAGATGCTTGCTTCTGCTGTACTCTTCCTGCGCTGCGCACTCTGTCACATATCTAAGTATTCAATCTATCCCTACACAATGCTGTGCTAAAGACCTCATTACATAGGGAGATGAGCAAAATAGTACTTATCTGCTTGAAGAGCAGTAAAAGAAGAGGAGGAGCTCAGGGACAGGATGTGGTCATAGCTGAGCTGGGAGTGAGATGGACTACAGAGACTATGGGGATTGTAGTTTGAATCAAAGAAAAGTCTGTTGGGACACATTTTCAGTGTTGTTGTTGATTTTTTGTTAGTTTGTTGAAACTGCTGAGGAGTAGTAAAATAAAGAAGTTGAAGCATAATGCTCGCCTCCAGTCTTGTCATAGAATAAATGCAACATCAAGATGTGGTCCCAAACCTTCCTTGTGTGCAATGATACGCACTACACGCTGCTCTCTCGCAGTCAAAGGAAGATATTGCACCCTCCAGAATTATATCATCGTTAAATGAACATTCAATAAGCTTTGATGGTGGACGTCTTAACTCCACCAATTTATGTCAACATATGCTGTATGTGGTTTATTATCCGGATGCAACATGTGCACAGTACCTCAGATCAAATCCTTAACATAGAATAAAATTTGCATGCATACTCCAATGTGTAATTGTGGTAATCACTCATTGAATGAGTAGTTACATTCAGCTATAGGCAATATGTACAATGCAACACCACATTAAGTTCCCGGACAACTCTAAATTGAGGAAGAAGTCTATTAAGACCATGCACTTTTGTGTCAAATGTGAATGTGCACACACTGTTGGAAGCAAAAGACTACAAAGCTGGTTTTGGGGCAATGGCAGCTTTTATTTCTTCGAAACTCACGCATTTGTTAAAGATGAAATGTGCTCAATATTTTAAAAGATAATTAAGATGTTCGGTCTTTCCCCTGGAACCTGGCATGGTAATGAAAGGTTTTGGGAAAATATTAATCTTGCTGATCACACATCCAAAATTACCTACTTCTGACTTCATAAATAGGTGCTTGTCTTTGACCAATGACAATCTCTTTCTCAATAAAAGACACTTAGTACTGTGCAAAACATGTAATTCTGCACTGGGACGAGCCCCCCTCTAGAGACCGCACACATATGATATTATATGCAGAAGACAGACTGAATTTGAATAGAGATGACCTCTACGTCTCTTGGGATGGGACGGACCCAGATTACAGAGACCCAATAAGGGAAGCCTTACACCAGTGCTGAAGGTGAAGGGTGTGCCAGGAAGGCTGGGTTCCAGATATGTTACAGCAAGGATTTAAAAAGAGTGATGGCCATGGCCTTTGGCCATGCCCGATGGTACTGGCCTACCGGCCAAGGCCCATACCCCCTCCCTCGTCCAGGGTGTGGCCACAGTGCATGTTGCACCAATGTTTTAAAAACAGGGAAGGCCACTTGCCCTGGCATACCAGCCAAAGCCCATACACCCAAACCCGTATCTAAGAAGATAGCACCAGCCACAGCCTGAGCTGGCAGCATCAGGGTCCACCACCTCTGATCATTTCCACTGTTCATGTTGCATCAACTATCAAAACTGACCAATATCCCTCTGCGTAATAGATCAGCTCCCACCTCTGTGTATATTTCCCCCTCAGCACACCTTTTCCTCCTCTTTTTATTACTCCAATAATTTATAGCGCTAACATATCATGACTTGGCTGATACTGTCCTCTGTTCCCGTGAAAATCCTTCCTGGTTACCATTCCTGTGGTCATTGTTAAGATGATTTTCTCATCTGTGACCTGGTGGGCAGAGGTTCAGAAGGCCAGCCTAGTTTCTTGGAACAGGGTAACCTTCTGGACAAGCCAGACCAATCAAGGTCACATTGGCAGCAGTCAAGACTAGGTCTCAGGAAGGGTGAGGGTGATCGAAAACCCACAATGAGCACATACAGTAAACAACACTACAAATTACTCTCAGTCAGGGGTATATATCAAAAATACATATACTTTTATTAAAGGCCTTTTGAGTCAAACACAAAGCAAATATCAGCAGTAATAACTAAACCAACACAACACTACTGTGAAACATATATACAGTTACCGATGGCCTAAAGGAATAGTACACAGTAAGGGTCCACAACCTTTGAAGAAAGGGAGCATACAGTGCAAATAACAATTTGGCAGTCCTTCACTTATCAAACCCTAACTAAGAGGCAGTCCAGTCCTTTCGATGAGTGGAGCCGTGAGCTCAAAAGTACTTTCGGTGCTGTTGCACGCGATCGTGCGGTTGGGCCAAAACGGGGTCTCTTGCAGGGGCTGTAGCAGCTCAGCAAGGCGGCTGAGGAGGTTCTCCCCAAAAGGGCAAAACAAGATCAAAGAGTTGGGAATAGTTTGGTAGCACAGGCTACCTCGATAAAGAAGAATGGCCTTCAGGGGACACTTGTGCATAAAAATAGATCGATGCACCAGGGGCCACCAGTAAGGGTTGCAAGTACTCACTGACCCTCGGCGCACACCAGACCAAACTTCGACAGTTGAGTCCTCTTTGGTTGGTATCCCTACATATTATCCCCACCAAAAATATCGCCGTACATATGGTCGTTTGTCTCACCATAGGCGATATTTTTGGGGGGATAATTTGTAGGAGCGGGTATTGTGGGGGTGTCCCCTGCACATTTAAAAATAATGCAGGGTTGCGGGTGTGTCCCCCGCAGGGTCGATGACTCAATATCACCACAAACATATGGCAATATTTTTGATTGCAATATTTTTGCGGGGATTTTAACACATTGAACCCTATGGTACAGTTTGGAATCCTGTACTTGCGCGGTTCTGCGGCTTTCAGGGGCTGCGTTCCAGGCATGATTCTGCGGCGGGAGAGTGGCGATTTCTCCGCTCCTGATGAAGAGATCAGGCCACTTCCACTGCATCAGGTCTGAGGGCATAGGGCGGCACAGCAGCAATGCACCCACAAAGTTCATCACCTCAATAGGGCGGCACATTGACCGCGTATGCTTGGGTTCAGGCGTACTCTCCTAATTGCAGACCTAGGAATGCTGGCTGTACGGTGGGATAGTGCCTTATACCCAGAGCTTACAGTCTGCAAATGCTGTAGTGTCAACTCGAGACGGTGGCGGTTCCAGGACAAAGGTCCAGTGCAAGCTGTTCAGTTCACTGGTTGGCCCAGGAACACTTCCGAAAAGGCTTGCTTCCAGGTTAAGTTGGAGGTGTAGAGAATACTTAGTCCCACTATTCCAATGCATCAAAGCACCTATGCAGACCTTCAAAGTTGGATAAGAAACAGGGGGTCCAACGGGACGACAGCAGGCTCAGGGTGCCAAACCTTCTGGTGGGTCACCAGCGTTTCCTCGGCTCTGCTTCTTAGTTTCAGGATACTTGGCTCCTATCCTAAGTTCAGTGAGAACTCAAAAAATTGACCTGGAATGGGTGTAAGATGCCTTCTCTTGTCCGGAATCTCCTTCGTGCCAAAACAAAGAGGACCAAAAGAGAGATCTGCTCACATACAGCCAAGCCATCCCAGACATGGACCAATCACCGACCCCGGTGGTCTCAGTCATTCCCAGCACACCAGACATCCTGCTACCTAGGATGTGTATTGGAACTAGACAGTCCAGCCCACATCCAGCCCACATCCTGGAGGCAAACCCACAAGGCATGCAGAAGTCTGTGGAAGCTTTGATTTGTGTGGGCATCTGCATGACCAAATAAGGGTTTTCCCTGAACATTTTGAAGCCAAGCCACTGTCCTGGGCCAAATGCGGTAAATGCAATATGGACCACACAAAAGGGTTAAAAATATATGAAAAATAACAGCTGCCACCAGTTCTGTCCGAGGCACATCTGCACATTTACTGAAAATCCTTTGAGGGTGTCTAGGACCTTAAAAATGAAAAGAAGACCCCAGCGCACTGTACTGTGAGGTACTTTGTGCACTGATAAATTGTTGCTAAGAACTAGCAACAAAGTGAAAGACTAAGGGAAACAAAGTGTCCCAGTACTGACTGTCATTCAGGGCATGTCAGTTTCCCCATAACAAAGTGAGCCCAGCGGAGTACAGCATAAGGCTGGCCTCCACTGGCAAAAGTCAGGCTAGGATGGTCAGACAACAGTAAAATGTTGGGGGGTTCACAACTGGAGAAAAAATAACACATAAATGGAACTCTTTCCTAACAGTAATACAGAGTATGCCAATTCTAGTGGAAACACAATGTCTGCTAATTTCTGCTGTAATGGGAAAATACTTGAAAATGTAGCAGTCATCCCTGCACCCACTTGTACTCTCTGTGTGTCCCTCTGAGCTGTTCTGGATCCCACCACTTCCCTTCCTGGTGTGTTTCTCTCTGTCCCTATCTCATTACCCCCTTTAACTCTCTGATTCGTGACACATTTTCTTTTCCAAGCGCAACATTGACTTGACCGTGACAATCTGACAAGATTCCTGTGGGATTCTCTCAATAAGATGAAAACAATCTGCCTCAAGCTGGCTCCCCAGCCCACCATAAATTCCCCACTGACCAAGTGGTCCTCTTTACTCCACCCCATTTGTGGCCTGACATGAATCCACCCCTTTTCTTCCTTCTTTAAGCACTTTTCGTTTTTGGCTTCCCTTGGAATTACTGCAGGAATCGATGACATCGAGCACAAAATATCAGATTTCATTTCTGAAAAGCATCTCCACTGTAATGCCCCATGGGAGGTATATAAAGTTTTTTTGGGAGCACGGCATCCCCTTTTCTGTTGAATATTTTAGGAACGACTTCACAGGTTTGCACCAAATCAATAAAAGTCATATGTGTGATGCTTTGTGTCTAACTTGTTTGTTATTTGGTGAAAATCATTCAGTGGTTTTCGTGCTACAAGTGTTCAATGAAAACACTTTTTATGGGAAACAGGAGTATGCCAAAAACATCATTTTTTGTTTTTTTAATAACCTTTGAACTGTTTTAATGAATTTTCACCAACGCTTCCCGTTTGGAGTGGTCTGGGCAGATACGGCCAACAAGTCGAAAGTTATTAGCAACAGAATTTTGGGGAAAGTCTAATATAAAAATGTAACTGTTGTTGTACACCTGCAAATTAATATATATATCACTAACAAAAAACGTTGTTAAAGGGACGTTATGGTTAAGTTGCACTACTAAAAAACCCTATGAAATTCAATGGAAAAATGTTGCTACAGGGATGTTATGGTTACAGGTAAAACCTACGAACCCCAGAAATTCGCCAGTTATGGTAAGGTACGCAACCATAACTCATGCTACAACTGTGCACTGCAAGGATTAGCACCCATGACATTAAAGATGACATCACAAATGTCATTGATGACATCACTGGTGACATCATATGTGCATTTAGTTGTCATGAAAAGCCTCCAGAAGGGATTGTCATTGTAATTTTGGCAGAGAACTATCAGTAAAGGGAAAAAGTTCTTAATAACATTTATAGACTTCACCTGGTTGGCGTATGTGCAATTACACGGCAAGTATCGGTAGGAATCCATTAAAGTCCGCAAGTCTGCATCTTCAAATGCACTATTAAGTAGTTGTGGAAGCACATGTGTTTACGTTTCACACCTAGACCCATGCATAGGTCATGCACTGTATGCTGATAACACCGCCCCTGTCGCCAGCCCTACGTATTCATGCAGTAGGCTACCGCATTTAAAGTATTGCTGTCCACTTTGTGGGAGGCTCTGCAAACTTAGCAATGTGTGGCTAAAGTACTCCTAACTGTATAACAGCCACTGGTAAACAAAGAACAGTAACCTGCACTGTGACGTGGGTGTGTTAAATGTGGCATTAAATAGATTTATCTGCTGCTTCCCTTTCCATGACCCATGAAACTGATGCATTGTGTGTCCACTGAGCAGTGTGACGGAAAGTATGAACAGGTCATGTGCCGGTTATACAGTTGAAGAAAACATGTAACTGCAAGTGGGACAGTTTGTAGTAAGGCTGCAAAATTGCAAAGCTTGTGCACCTTCCGCACGCACATACTAGTGCATGTAAAGGCAAGTAAGGAAACAGCAGAAAATGCAGAGTGCAAACAACCTTACTGGTGGTTAGAAAAGCACTGTATGTGCATGGGTTGCACAGAAGAAATGGCTTTGTGGCATATGTAAAGAAGCTGTGGTTGGTGTTGTTGTAAACATTCTTGTATTCCACAATGGATGTATTTCCGTGAATGGTACCGCTAACAGTCATGGCGTAACATAAAGTGTTTGTACTGCATGTGACAACAACTCAAAATGAAGGACAAAGAAGCAGTGGGCCGGCTACCGTCTTTCAAAGAATGACGGGTACTTTCATGTACAGCATTTGCCACATCTGCTGCGAACAACAAGAGGGGCATTCCTGTAGGGCAGCGGAGCTGTAAAACAACCTTTCCAAAGCATATGCGGCGCTACAGACCCTTATCCGGCAAAGGGCATTGTATTGTACATGTAGCGCAATGCTCTACTGTGCACAGTGAAGGTACAATGAGTGCCGCCTATATAGGTGATGGCCACCCAATAATTCCGTCTACCGGCATGCCCCATATAGTATCTAGGCAGGTGCTGCCCCTTCTGTACCAGACCTTTCCTGGCTTTCCTTCTCTGGTGTGTATGAGAACACGATAATAAATAAAGATGCACTGGGGAACGAAAAAAGGTAAACAAAGAAAGCACCTTTCACAGATGAACAACAGAATTGACAATGCACGTATGCAGGGCAGGAGGCGTGTCAATGTGGAGAACACTGTAGTGCAGTCGGTTGGAAAGGAGTGCGCTGTACAAAGAGGTTTCTTTACGTGTTGCAGAGTGTTTTGAAGACAGTCACAGTGGAACACTTACTACAAGAACATATCACTACTTGCAAGAAAGGCACCAAACCAATTTAGATGGGGTGTGCAGAAATCGAGATAGCTGCCACAGTAAGATGAACGTTGTAGGAAGGGAAAAGTATTTGTGCTGTGAAATGTCATAATGGCATGGGCGAAGTATGCCATTGGCACATGACAAAGAAATGCACAAATGCACTTCTTTGCAATGTACCACGCTGTCTCCATTGACGGACTTAATAGAAAATGATGCTGCCACATTGGTAGCTGCATACTGCGATAGAAAGTTATGCAAGAGATCGGAAAGAAACACATGAACTGGGCAAGTGCCCCCTTCTTCGCAAACGGCACTGAAACTTGTGTAACATGTTGTGCAATGTTCCCTGAACAATGAACAACAATAATGTCGTCATGATTGCGTATCACACCCACAAACCAAAATCAGGCACTTCATTGTACCTAGTCCATAGCACTACACATGTACATCATAGAATAGTAAATGAGTAAATGAGCTTTTCAATCTGATTTGGAAAGGCTGCAGTAAGCAAGTGCTGCGCAGTCTTGGTCTTGCACTGTTGGATGTGCCATCTTGCAAGCAGTATCAGTTGGAGCAGTTTTTAATGCCATTCCATAAACCACACATGCCTGACACAAAATCAATATGTTAGCAATAGGAAGAATAGATACAGTGCCAAGAAGGAAAAGGGTTTACTTTGGGTTGGCGGCTTTGGGGTTTATATATTTATAATGGATAATGTTCTCTAAACATATGGCAATGGGGGATTTCCCTGGTTCTATCATTGAATTTACATATAATAAGTCACACTGCGAAATTCACTCATCTCTGTGGGTATTCCCTGCTGCCATACCAAAGGGTAACATGTCCGTGAGTACTGAACACTTTTTGGCCCGCAAGTAAACTAAAGGCTGTAACGTAAAGAGAGTGTGTGTGTGTGTGTGTGTGTGTGTGTTTTTTGCTTTGCAAGTTGCAGCAGCCCCCCCCTCCTCTCCACACATGTTTGTGTTTGGAAGCAAGGCATTTCAGTGGAAAGTATGTTGAAAAGCCCAATTCTGGCCCTGGGTGCCTGGTTTTGTTTGTGATGATAAATCTGTCAATTAATGACCTTTTAGAAAATATTTGTTAAGATTAGTTAACTCCACCTGCTATACCGCGATAACCATGATATACCGTCATTTGGCAAGAAGGTTATCGTACCGTCATAAAACTACTACCATGACACCCCTAGTCAGCATACCCTAAAATCTGCACGCTGTGCCCATGAAACACACACCCATAACGGCACCCTCTGCATTTCTGTGAACAAATACGCAGTGTAGCTCCGTTGGTCCGTACACACCACACCCACAAACTTCATTGCCCAATCCTGTTTGGATTGCAGACCCATTTCTATGGGCGTCATCTGCAAAAGGGGCATATGTACCATGTGCCACCCAGCAACTATCGCAATATTTGCCGACTTTTTGTGCTGCAAATGCACAGGAGTGGGGGAATAACTTTGTACCAGGGGAGCGGACGTCGTTGGTTGTGGTGGCTCTTAAAAGAACCTTTGTTTTTTGTGTGTTATTTAATTTTTTTTATTTTTTTAAAGGTGCTTCCCTAGAAACACTTTCTTTGTAGTTTTCATACGTGAATGTGCGTTTTGAACTGCAGCTCACATTCTTACAGTAGGGTCTTCAGTGCATTCTGTAGATTGTGCACGAACATTTCATTCCCACTGGCCGACAAAGACATGCCATTTCCCTTGAAAAGGTGTATGTATGGGGAACCAATGTTCTTATTCTCACAGGAGAACATCCCAGCAGCACTCAAGAAGTCACACATGTTTCTGTTGATGTGACCCCTTCTGACCTCTGGCTGGAGACAAGAAGCATTGGAATAATGACACGCGATTCTCAGCAGTACACATGAGAAAAGCACCTTGGCAATAGGAAAAATGCACTGCACAGCTTTCATCAAAATCTTCAGTTGACTGAATACACGGGAACAAGGCATGGAACCCAAAAAGAAGCCTCCAAAGTGCACAATCACAACATGTACAGTTGCCGAAGAGGCCACGCGTCGACATTCTAGAATCAGTCCGCCGAAACAGCACGATTCCATACTACTCCACAAAACGTCCACTCCATCCAAACCCAAATTGTTAGACAAGTCTTCTTAGAGGGCATACACGCACAGATCTTCCACAAAGTAATCACCCACGACGATAACTGTACGCCTTGCCATGTTTGCCAGCCGCAGTACACAAAGTTCTGGAAAAGTGAATGCCTCCCTTTCCTGTGATGCACACCCAGAGCACCTGATTCGCCAAAGGCCATAGTCCCATTTCCATTGGCCAAAATGGTGGGAGGGGCAAAATGTGGCACATGCCTTTCCCCATTCACTGCGAGGGAGGCGCCCCGGTGAAGTAGGAGGACTCCTTCTCCCTATTGGTGATCTTTTCTGTAGTGTACACCCTGACCATCTCATTGACCAAAGGGCATAGTCCCATTTCTATTGGCTAGCAATCTCACAAATTAAGAATGTGGCACGTGCCTTTCTCCAAGTACCACCAGGGCCGCACCCCAGTAAAGCCAGAGGAGTCCTTCCTATTGGCGCAATTCCCTCTGATGCACACCCTGAGCAGCACATGATAGGGCAATCGCTATAGTCCCATTTCCATAGGTCAGCATGGTGAGGAGCGTCGAATGTGGCATGTGCGGGTCCCCAAGTATGTCGAGGGCAGGTCCCCAGTGCAGCAGGTGTCCCTCTTCCTATTGCCACACATTCTAAGCAACTCATTGGACAATCCCCTCAGTTCCATTTTCGTGGCCGCCACCCGCAAAATCCCTGCATTTGACTTTCGTGCTGCCTGCGGGTGTGGGGGAATAACTTGCAACCAGGGCATGGGGAGTTCGTAGTAAGGGGCGACTCTAAAAAGAGTCTTTTTTTTGATGGTGTAGATCCTTCTACAAAATACCTTTTTTGTATGTTTTCAGTAGCTTTTGTGTTTTCTTCTATGCACATTAGTTCAGTAAACTCTTCACTGCATCCTGTAGACAAGCAAACAAAATTGCTTTGCCAATGGAGGACAATAAAATTCAATTTTCTTGGAAACAATCCGTATGTCCACAAGTAATAAGGTCATTGTTGCAGAAGAACATTCCAATAGCGGACAAAAAAGTGTACATGCTTCTGTTGATAAAACACCTTCCATCGTCTGGCTCAGAACAAGATCCATGAGCAGTAAGCCATACTCTTCGTGGTATTGTAGATTAGAGAAGCACTTTGGCAGTGGAAAAAAGCATCCTGACGACACCCAGCAACCTCCTCAGTCTACGGGACAAATATAAGCAGGGCAGGTAACCCATCTGCATGCCGCCGTAATAAATTACAGTAACATCTACTACTGGAAACTTGGTGAGGTCTTTGCAAAGTGCATGCATATCGACGAAATGGCACTCATGCACAGCGTTCCACAATGCGTCCACTCCTTCCAAACCAAAATTGCTGTCAAAGTTTCTTTGCAGAGCACAGTTGTGCACATCTATTACAAAGGGAGCACCTACAGGCAACACAATACGTTTCGCCATGTCAACCACCCTCAGTACGCATAGTAGAATGTGTAACAGTTTCACCTCCCCTTCCTGTTAACCACACCCACACTACCTGATTGGCTAATCCCCACACTGCCATGGCAATTGGGCAAGGTGGTGTAAAGGTCAGATTTTGCCATGTGCGCCTCCCAACGTAGAGCGTGGGCTGCATCCCTGTAAAAGTGGAACAGTCCTTCTTCCCTTTGCACTCTTCTCTGCAGCTCTACTTCATTAGGTTACTGGTAAATAGGCACACACACATCCACCAATCACATTAAAGCTGCCATCATCGAACACTGTCACTTTGTGCAACACTTGAAATGTACCGTTACACATTCACAGTACACATGTCGTGCCATTCCAAAGCACGTCCACTGCAAAGTTCAATGCATACATCCACATGGCCACCCAGGATGTGGCACGTGCCATCCTGAAAGTACCGCATAATCCACTACCTTTTCGTGATAGTGAAAGGGGGAGAATGAGTGGGGTTGGTAAACAATATGAAACTAGGCAGGGGATTCAGTCTTCCAGCGTATATGTATGAAGGTTTTTCTTTTTTTTTTTAGGTGCGTGCAAGCAATTTATTTTTGTATTTTCTCTTTGTATGCATTTCTGTTTGCATGTCCTCACATTTTTACAACATTCTGGTTAATGCTTCTTGCACAGTGTGAAAGAAAACGGCATTGCCAATGGCGCTCAAATAAATGCAATTTCTAAGAAACCACTGCATATTTTGCGACCTCATGAACTCATAGTAGGTGGAGAACATACCAGCAGTCTGCATAAACCGACGCATGAATCTGTTTATAACACACCTTTCTGACCGCTGGCTGAGGACAAATTACACCGTCATGGCCCCACACTGCTCTTGGTGTTATGCATGAGAAAACCACCTTGGCAGTAGGGAAAAGATGCATCACTCCGGCCAGCAACCTCATCAGTAGACGGATTAATCGTCCCCACGATATGTAACCCAAATGTGCATTTCCATAGTGCACCACGACACAGTCCATGTTCGTGACGGACGCCACATATCTGCAAAGGAGAACTATCCCGCCGAAACTGCAGTCACCCTGACAGGCCCAGAAAGCATCCACCTGAAATTTCCAGCAATACCTCTTTGCACGCAACACCTGTGCAGATGGCTCACAAAGATATCACCGACGATAAGCACGGTGCGTCTCTCCATGTCGACCACCCTCACCACACAGTATTGTGACAAAATGGTAACGCCCCTTTCTATGAACCACGCCGTACACTCCTAATTGTCTATTTCCCACAATTCCATTTCTACCCTGCTCATAATGGGAAGATGTGCATGTGCGCTTTCCCATCTACAGTGAGGGCCATGGCCCAATACAACTGTGACAATACTTCTTCCCTTTGGACGGTCACTTTTTGCAGCACTCCCCAAATTGTGTGCTGTCACATTTCAAAACACGCATGCACCAATCGCATACAAAACCTCTGCATTGCACACTGTCATTTCTATACACCACTCATTTTTTTACCGTTAAACACTCTCAGTACACGTTCTGTTTGTTTGCAAAGCCCCTCGTACAGAATGTTCTGCTAAATAAGGCACTATTGCAGCATCCACAAACATCCTAACATGCCCCCAGCACACATTTAGGTATGCACACAACATTGCAACCCTTTCCACATCCACTGCAACACTACACATCCAAGCAAACGACCATGTGGGTACCTAACATTATGCACAAACGTTACATATGTAGCACCAGTTTTACCTATCTCCCCCAAACCATAAAACACCCATTCATGAAAACGTGTCACACTTACAGAAGCCACAACCATAGCGCAGCCTGCACCACCCCTATGCACTACCATTCACACGCTATTGTGTCACTGCCAACCTATGCACACCACCTTCACAACATTGAGCCTACTTCAATAGATGTGCACACAGCACAATAACCAACCACATATAAGCTGCCCTTCAACCATACCCACTTCCATACTCACATTACGTACGCACTGCGCCCTGTGGCCACACTACCCAACTTCTCACTGCACCATCTCCTGCTGCACACCAAATACTGTGGTATGTTCCAACTAGCACCACAACCATAGAATGCACAATTCATGCTCTGCAACTCATTTGTCCTGCTGTAGCACGTCGACAATGTGCTCCACACGCATTCCTCAAAGATCATCACCATGTGGTGCATACACTGCCAAACCTGCATTGCTACAGTGGTTCTGCTCCCTGCACACATTACCCCCACCATAATTGAACAATACATGTCAGTTTATCGCCAGCTACCACTATGGACATTTGCACCACTGGCACCAGCACTTCTAACCAACCTCGACACCGCAATGGACATACACACCATTATGCATAACTGTTACTATAATGTATAAACATTAAACTGTCTCTGGCACCCCTACGCCCTTTATGATATGATTGTTTATTTATATAGCGCCTATACACAATGTGTTTCAAAGCGCTTCAAGGCAAGGGAGGGAACAAGGGAAAATACAAACACATTTTTACAGGCCATGAACAGTAAGGATGTGAAATTAACTATCGTACTCGGCCTGACGACATTTCAGATAGTGCAAGACCTAAGACATAGATAAGGAAGGGAGGGGGAGAGTGGGAAGGAAATGGAAACAGACAGGCGACTACCGTACAAGGCCTGACAACATTTCTGGTAGAGCCGGAGAAAAACAAAAGGTAAGGGAGAGTGGTGCAGAAAGGGAGGGGAGGAACAAAACAAGCGACTATCATAATAGGCCTGACGACATATCAGATAGTACTGGAGGGGTGGTGGGGAGGAAAAAAACAGTAATGGGAGGGTGGAGGAAACAGACGAGGTTGCTATCATATTGGGTCCAGGGACAATTCTGATAGAGTAAGTGCATAGAAGAAAGTAAGGGGAGGAGATAGGAAAAGGGAGAAGGGAAAGGAGGAGAGAAAAGAGAGTAAACAGTCAAAAAGAGTGGAGAAGCAAGAGTGGAGACCGAATACAATTGCAGAAGTCAATAGTAACACATAATGTTGCAAGCCAGGATACAAGATGAAGATGGGAACAGCATGATTCAGGGCCACCACGAGTACAAGATACAAAGGAAGTCCAGCATGAGAGTTGAGAAAGAATGACACACTCTTTCATTCAAATACTATTCTCTTACCTACTTCCACTCAGAAAGGATTGTTTCACTGGCAACATAAGCACAACATGTTTAGAACATTGCCCATACTGCAAGCATTGTGCACACAGCACGCTAGCCAGGCACATATAAATTGCCCTCAACCATACCCTGCAACAGTTACCATAATGTACAAACCAGACACTCTCTCCTGTATTCCTATGCACTTTCAATCACATACTATGGGTGTACCCACTACCATTCACAAAGTATTGTGCCGCTGCCACCCTACCCACAATCTATTTGCAACAGTGGCCTATAATGGCTGAAATGGGCTCCACACCCATTCCTTACATGTCACCACCCTCTAACTCATGCATATTGAAAAATCCATTACTGGTGTGCGTGTCCTGAAGGCCAAGGCTCTACAATGCATGGCCTACAGCCAACGGCCTTCAGCCATGCATCCAAAAGTCTAGGCCTTGAACACACTCACAGCAACATAATGCCACCATGCATGTCTCCATGTCAGCTTCTGCGACGATCCACATAGACACCACTGCCACCAACACTCCTACGCAACCTGTACACCGCCATGGCACTACGCAGCAGCAAATGGCAACAGTTAACACAATGGCCATGTGGGCAGCTACCATTTTGCACAAACGGGCCACATATAGGTAGCAGCACTTCACCCCAACTCCCCCACACCATAAAACACCCAATCACGAACACAGGTCGCACTTACCAGAATGCACAAACATACCACATCCTCCACCACCTCTGCTCACAACCATTTACAAAGTATTGTGTCACTAACCACAACATTTGCAGAACATTCGGCCTACTTCAGCAATTCTGCACACAGCATAGGCCTTGAACACACCTGAAGCAACATAATGCTGCCATGCTTTTCATCATTTCACCAACTATGACCATCGACATACACACCACTGCCACCAGCATTCCTACCCCACCTGTGCACCACCACGTAGCTATGCAGCAACAAAGTGCAACAGGTAACACAATGTGGAAAGAAAACACTCTCTCTTGCACCCTTATACACTTTCATTCACATACTATAGGCGTACCCACTCCCATTCACAAAGTACTGTGTCACTGCCAACCTACCCACATTCAGTTTGCAGCACTAACGCTACTGCAACCAATCGGCACACACCGCACTTTGCACCACCCTGTACCGCATGCAGACTGAAACATGCCTTCCTGCGGTGTGTATGTTGCAGCCCTATGCTCCTCAGTGCATGCCCTACAGCCTACAGGCTACGGGCTTTGGCCATGCACCCAACAGTGTAATCCTTCCACAGACCCACCGCACCTTCATTCACCCATGCATGCCTCCATGTGGCCAACTACCACATTCCATCTGCAGCGCACTGCCACCCACGCTCCCACCCAACCTTTCTCATGTGCAATTCACTTCCTATCTGCAAATGACCTGCCATCACTCACCACGAAAAGAGTTTGCCGCAAACAGGCTGCGGCAGAAACTAAGGGACTGTTACGACAGCTGCCTCAAATAACCACAGAAAATACTAGCCTATGTATGTCACATGAACCACTTCTCACTCCTCTAGTCATTCCTTCCTTTATGGCCGCCGACACAATGCGTACGGTACATTTTCCAGACCCTGCTGCCGCTGCACCGTTCTCCGATAAACCATGGCAGCTTTCCCAAAAAATGTTGACGCACAGCACACTTCCTTCTAGCCAACCACCGTCCAAACTTCTCCGACACCACGCAGTACCACGATCCAATGACACTTCTGTCTGTGGAGTGAACAGGGAAATGGGTCCGCGGAGCAGACCCTGATATCACACATTTTTTGGGACGTACATTTCAGTGTTTTGTAACAACTTTACCGGTCCGATTTCCACAGAAACACACACCAGCATGCTTTCTGGACCAAGCTCTCGCTCCTGGCACAAATTTGGTGAAAATACATCCAGCCGTTCAACCTATAGCAATGCGCAAAGTTTTTCCTGATTCAGTCTATGGGGGAAAAAAAAACAATGTGGGACTCCCACTATAACTTCCCCCCCCACACGAAACCTCGCCCAACTTGGTGAAAAAATTCAGAGCCGCCCATATACTTTTTTTGCAAAGTTTGGTGAGGATTCGTCCAGGGGTAACAAAGGTATAAACCGCCGAAAAAAGTGCTTGTTCTATGAGTTTAGCAAGTTAACCATAACTACACGCCCGCTACCGCAGGCCATGTCATATATATATATATATATATATTCACATATGCTATAAACAGTACATTTCACACAATAAATTCATAAATCTAAAGAGACTAATAATCATGCATGACGCACAAATAGTAAGAAGGCAAATACATCATCCATCAATAAATTCATATATCCACCCCTACATGTCTTTCTCCAATGATTTGTATAAATATGTAATTGGACATCTTACATAATCTTAATAGGATTGTTTTGAGATTTTAGGGAAGACGTTAAATCTGTGCTCCTCCTTTCATTGTCTAGGGTGGTCATCCAGTATGTGTGAGCCGGCTGCAGTGACCTATGATTGACACTCCCTTAATCAATCAAATTTAAAGTTACATTTTGTTTAATAGTTAGGTTTAGCACTGCGCCAAGGCCAAGGAATATACAGTCAGTAGAAAGTATATAAAAGATATTGATTCCAGAATGTAATGAGCATTTGAGTCAACCTTTTAGTAATGTCAATATCAGCATTCAATTACAGTATTTGAGTAATCTGTGTAAGTGTTTAAGCCAACTTAACCAGTTGGTTGCACGTGCTGATGTTTTTCCCTGCTACGGGATTTGTCAAGGGTACTTGACATTAGTCGTCAGCATTAGAAACACAAGTTGTCTGTTAGTCTGTTCCGATTCACAGGTGATTGTGAGTTAGTATAGTTGTGCAAAAGATTATGGGCCTCATCACACGGTAGGCTGTAGCATTGGCGCTATTAGCGCCATGGCTACCCCCTTACCGCATTCCGGGTCCGTGTTCCCGGAATACGGACTTACCGGGTCATTCTGACCTTGGAGGACCCGGTAAGTCCCCATTCCGGGAAACTTTCCCCATTCCCATTGAGCCCCACAGGGCTCAATGGGAATGGGGAAGTAGCTAATAACGGTACAGCAATTTGCGGTACCGTTATTAGCTCTTAAGTCCCTTACGGGTCCCGTCCTTAACACCAGGACAGATCTGGCGTTAAGGAAGGGACCCGCTAAGCGACTTCGTAGTAGGGCGGTAAGGGATTACCGGCACCGGTGCCCTTACTGGTGCCCTTACCGGGGCCAGTAATCCCTTACCGCCTACCGTGTAATGAGGCCCTATGATCCTTATTATTTAGTCATCTGTTAAATGCAGTTCACGTAGTTGTACAGAGCATTAGTTTCATGCATTAGTATCCCAATAGTACAGTATTACAGTATACAGTTCATATTAATCACAGATTAATCATGTCAGGTATATCATTAGGGCCAATGTCCACTTGGCAGTTGAACCTGTTTTTCAGGGAGTGAGAGAGAGGGAGGAGAGAAATGAAGGAGAGAGTTAAGGCGGGGTCGTTCATGTTTTGAGGCTACTAATAACAGGGTACGCAATGTGTGGAACAATCAGGCAACCCATTTGTCTAACGAGTGGCTTAACATAAAGTGAGTCTCTTAATTGTCTAACAAGTGTAAACGGTGCCAAAGCATGCCGCAAGTTGCATTCACATTGGCCCATGATGTCACTTACCTGGATTATATGAACCCAAGATCCATAAATTGGTTTCTCTGGTTGGACCCTTATCCAAACATTCAGTCTGAAATGCTGAGGTGTTTCTGTTGAGAGAACGCATTGTTTAATGCATGTGTGTGAGCTAAGACCTGTGGCTCTTGCGAAGTGGTGCTGCAGGCCCTTGCCGTCTATCGATTGTCCCAAAAATATATTTTTGTATACATCTTGCCTATTCATATTTTTCCATTGGTTGTGTGATAGTATTGCATCCATTGATGCTGGTGCCTAGATACAATAAGTATCGTGCTCTATCCAAGGTGAGAAGACTTCCACAATTTGCTGGTATGACCAAGCTCTCCAGCGGTAATCCGGCTACTTAGGTGTCTGATGTTGTCATTATGGCACTAGAAGGTTGCTAGTGTGGGCATACAAAGCAAGTCTAGCTTGCAGGTGCGTATGAATAAAAAAGCAAAATAATTTGAGTTGGGGTCAATTACCTGGCATCTGTTAGCATTGTCCTGACATATGCGAAGTTCAGGGGGAAGTTGCTTTTAGCAATCTATTTCTGTGTAGTTTCTTTAGTGAACTGTTTCAATGAATGAGAGTCTACTGTATGAGGAACAGGTGTTTGACAGGCTGGCTTCGTGAGTATGGAATATAGACACGTGAGCTACTAAGATGGCTCAATGTCGTCTTACCTGGTTAGGAGTTTGAGGCTGTCAACTCTGGATCTCGGATGGTGGCGCTCTGCTGTGTAGTGTGAGCGCCGCCATAATGGGATCGGCATCATATGCCGTGGCGTAATGTGTTGAATAACGACATCATTGTCACTATCAAACTGCTGCAATCGCAGTGGTTGATAGTTGCATGTGCAGAGGATGCCTGTTCTTGATTGTTAGTTCCACATTCTTGTTGTTATGTTAGCAAGTATTGGCTACTATTAGTATGTTATTCATCAGAGCTCAGGGTGTCCAGCACCCTCTAGTGCATGCCGGCTCCATCTTTTGGTTATATCAAAAGTATGTTTCTGCTAGAGAATCCGTTTAGCGTACCAAGCAAACCCACTGAGCCCATATCACATTTGTGCATGAGCTAAGTCTACCCGTGCAACCCTAAAGGGGTAAACAGTGTTCACCGGGTTGCTGTGTTGTGAGCCTAGGTTCAATGACTGGTGATGTTATGTCAGTAAATACAGTTGTCATGTTATGATTCACCGGTGGTATGGGATTTGAGGTGATTATTCAATTATATACCATTGTGCCGTGATGTTGTCTTGCACTAGTGAGCACAGTACCTATTACCTTGGTGGCCATAAAGTGGCTTGGATCAACCCACAAAGTGAGCAAAGACGGGTAACATGAATATATACATAGGTGGTCATAAGAAGTAATGCATTTCTTTGTCTGCATTGAGACCTTCTTTGATAGTTCTGAGGATGCAGATGATTCTATCTTCCTCTTGGCGTAATACCTTTTCTCGGTCTCCAAGCCTTGGGTCCAGTATGATGTGTCGAAACCCAAAGAATTTGAGATTGTCTTTTTTCTCTCATTGGTGCTTCTTGTTTGTTGTTGTACAAGATACATCTTGTTGCTAATCCGTTTTTCTTCTTTGATCGCTTGTACACGAGTTAGTCTTCTTTGAATTGGTTTTTGTAATTATGTCCTTTTCATTTAGTTAAAGTGCAGTTAATGACCGGCTTAACTTGGCACGCTCCCATTGATGTCCCCCACAGTGTCAATTTGTATGTCATTGAGAATCCCTTCTCTTATAATATATATGTGCCCTTGGGCTTTGCAATAGGAACACGCCGAGTTAAGCCAGTCATGACTTCCCGAATGCGCTCAATTTCAGGGGTATTGGAACAACACATTTGGTAAACATAACTGCACTTTAACTAAAGGTTTTGCAGTGAATTTCAAGTTTTTTTTTCAAGGTTTTTTTTTAATCCATTATATTAATTTCTCATCACTGGCCATGGGCTTCGGCCCACTGTATACTCAGCCCACTGTATATTTTACAACAATACCAGGCCACTAGCCATGGCCTTCGGCCGTGCCCACTGTATATTTTACATTACCAAGCCACTACCCGTATCCTTCAGCCATGGCCACTATACATGTGTACCTGGCCCACTAGCCAGGGTCTTCAGCCCTGGCTAGTGAATACGGCCTTTGGCCGTGCCTACTGTACATTTTACATTACCAGGCCACTAGCCATGGCCTCTGGCCATGGCCAGTGGCCCCGACCTTATGCCTTGGCAACTATACATGTGTATCAGGCCCACTAGCCAGGGCCTTCGACCGTACCCACTGTATATTTTACAACATTACCAGGCCACTAGCCATGGCCTTCGGTCTTTCCCACTGTATATTTAACATTACCAAGCCACTAAGCCACGGCCTTCGGCCATGCCCTCTGTATATTTCACAACACTACAAGGCCACTAGCCATGGCCTTCGGTCTTTCCCACTGTATATTTAACATTAGCAAGCCAGTAGGCCACGGCATTCGGCCATGCCCTCTGTATATTCAGCCCACTGTATATTTTACAACAATACCAGGCCACTAGCCATGGCCTTCGGCCGTGCCCACTGTATATTGTACATTACCAAGCCACCACCCATATCCTTCAGCCATGGCCACTATACATGTGTACCTGGAAGCAATAGCCCAAGACCCCCAAAGGATCGTGAGTCAACGCTTTGTGCCCAAGTTGTTTCAGACCTTTTTTTCTGTGCGGTCCAGCATAAATGTACCTTTTGTACTCAACTGAACTATTGTGTGGTGCCTGTTGCACTATAATATATATATATATATATAACACACACAATTTATATATGTGTGTGTGTGTGTGTTTGTGTATGTCTGTGTGTGTGTGTATATATACATATGTATAGACAGAGAGAGAAAGCAAGAAAGAGAGAAAGTGAGAGAGATGCGCTGGTAATGAGCCAAGAGAGATGTTGTGAAGCATAAGTGGTGGACACACTGTGGGGAGGTGAGATAGATGCTGCAGGGCACAAGCGATGGACAGGCCGTTGATGAGTCGAGAAAGATATTTGAAGGCAAAAGTGACTGAAATACCGGTGAACAAGAACAAGCTACTGAGAGAATGGAAAATCACTCCTTGGATTGTGAATACAGAAAAATAATATGAGGCCGGGAAGCCCAGAAAGAAACACACCAACACAGGTTACAAAGAACATACAAGTGCTTTATTTAAAAGCTACAACAGTTACCAAAGTCAATTGACAAACGGATAGCTATTCGGCTCTCAGAGTAACATAATGAACTTCAACGAGAGTTCAATGCGTTAGTGAGAGAGACCGTACATTGGAATATTTGGGTCTTTATACTATTTGTCCAGCCCTTGGCCAACCCTCTCGCGGGTTAACCATTCTAGGAGTCGGGCCTATGGGTTCCTTGCCAGGTCAATCCTATAATATATGCATTTTGATCAGTTTCGCTGATATAGTTGTACATTTACACATAGGTCAACAGTAGGACAAGGTCTCAGTTCGCGACCCCGACAAGTGGCCTGCAGGCATATTAATTATTCGTGTGTACGGAGGTCACAACGGCCAGAATCTTACTCAGAATGTCATTCGGCCTCCATTTTGATGTTCAGGGTGACTTCCATATAACAAGAGAACCTAAAATGGCGGCTTAATCCAAGATGGCGACTTACATTACTTTCTCTAAGGTCAAGACCTTGCCGTGGAGTTTGTTCGCATATGATGTTTAGACAACTTGGCGTAGGCCAATACACATACAATTGTTGCGATAGGAGGCATAACATTGTTTCAATTCCGACAAACCCTCCTTTTGGCCTATGCCAAGTGCTAATATCATTTCTAATATCTTTGTAAATAACTCCATGCATTGTCGTCTATACATCCTGAATCATTCTCTGTAATGTCTATAGCCATTAGGTCGTTCATCAGAACCTCTTGTAACACAAACTCTTTAGATGCTGTGTCTGGGGCATACATTTTGTGCCCTACTGTGCTCACTGCCTGAGCACAACATCCCCCTAGCATTGCACATATACTAGGTAGACATTGGAAACAGCAACAAAGGAATAGCAGGATTCCCAAAATAACCAGGATAACAGAAAGCACCTTCCAACCCCAGGATCGTAGAGAATCCCAGAACCAGGCGCTAATATTCCAATCTCCCACAGGAACATGCACTTCAGAACTAAGGATGTGCAAGTTCTGTATTGCTTTGAAAATTGTCGGTGAGGAATCTGGTACGAAAACACAGCAAGCGGACCCCACTAGTTTGCATACTCCACCACATTCTGCCAGGATGACATCTAATGCCATCCGATTTTGGAGTGCTACCAATCTTATTGCTTTTTGTTCTAGTGTCATATTGTAGAGTATATCCATGGTTCGATTGATGGTTCTCTCCAGTACCCTTGCTAGTCCCCTAATATTTTCAGAATTTGCTATCTGTCCCCAAAATGGCACAACTGATTTTGCTATATCTCCCAATACTTGCCCAGGGGTATCTCCATTCTCGTCCCACCGTGGGTGAGCCTTATAAACTTCCAATGTACTAGCTATAAATACCCCAGGTAACAGGATTCCTAAATAACAGGTTCCCTGCCAATCCTTGGGCAACCAGGGAAATGCTGAACTATCACAAACGAAATAGACAGGCCCCCCCTACATACAGAGGCCTGTTCTCCCCGGTTAAATTTACAATGTTCACACAACCTTCAAAATCTCCCATTGACCGAGTGCCATTTCTTTGTACACAAAAGGGACTGAATCGGGGCTATGATTAATAGAGTAGGAAGGAGGCACGGCGTCCTTATTGCCTATCGGAGCCATTTTAAAGGAAATTAGAGTTTGAAAAGGAAGAGATAGTTTATCAGATGGCCTAATAGAAGCAACATTAGGTTTACTTCTATTTGCAAAAAGCGAGCATCCCAGGGGAGTCAATTCATGTTTTTCAAAATCATTTAAATTAGTTCCATCAAAGTTCCCTGAGATGCTATCATTCCAACAGCCAAAGAATAGTGCTCTAAGAGAGGCATAGCAAGCAGTCGTTAAAGGTAAAGGGTGAATATACCATCCTAGCCCCTTGTTCCCATGTTGCGGTAAATGGGTACAAATCCAGCAATTACTCTTATTAAAAATGGCATGCGTTGAATTCATTATTATCATTAAAGTGTTATTATGATACTTTCATCTATGCTGGGAGTCTCTAGGTGACAAAGTGTGAAGGTGTACAGAGGGAGTCAAAGCAGTAGGTACAATCTCAATTGGCAGTAGAGGTTTTAGAGGGTACATTTCTTCAAAGTACCAAAGTCCCACAGCAGTAACTATACAAATTCCAATTATTATTAACACAACACAGCAATACGTTTTCGGGGCCCAGGCACATTGTTCGTTGTCCGAGTTGGTCACCCCCTTATTTACAAGTCCAATGCGAGCAGCAGCGGTGGACGTGGCAGGCATCGTAGTTTCTCAATCGACGACCCCAATGTTTGTTGCTGGCGACACTACGGTCGCGTGACTTTTTAGTCCTTCCCCAACCCTAGCCAGCAGAATCCCTTTTTTTCCTTTTGTTAAAAAAAAGAACTTTCTTTTACAAGAGAAAACTTTCAATCACTTCTTCTTTTCAGATGCACAGAAAAGACCTGTGCCGTAGTTCTATTTTCTTCGTCGAAAGTCGTACCTGGTGGTACCCGGTAATGTTTGATACGGAAATAAGGTAACGTCACTTCCTGAGGGAAGCAACGTATCGGAGGCGACGGAAGTCGCAGAACTTGAAACAGTGTTTTCCGGAAGTGACTTTTTCAAAGAGTGCGGAGACGAAATGGACTGTTCCCCAAGCTCCACGGGCTCAGAGAAATTCTCCGACGCACTCACAGCACTGTTTGCTACTCCGGGATCAGAGATTGTAGCACCAGCGAGGGGTTCTGCTTCTTCTGTAACGTGTGGCGTCGGGTGAGGAAGTTTCTTGACATGTGTCGCGTGGATCCAATGCTTCTTTCCAGCAACCCGCACTGCTGTTTGGGTGACCAACAGTACCTGGTAGGGTCCCCGCCAGCGAGGCGCGAGACAGGAAGACCTTTCATAGGCCTTCACCAGGACCCAACTTCCAGGCTGAATATCGTGTCCTGGGCCCGTAAACCGTACAGGTAAAGCTGATTGGACCTGATGATAAATGAGATATAGATTTTTAGTCAACTGGTTACAGTAGTCTACAAGCAATACATTCTCTACCTCCCTCAAGGTTTTGGGCTTCGGAAGGCCCCAAATGTTAGCAGGTCTCCCCATCACTACCTCAAATGGAGAGAGCCCAGTCTTAGTTTGAGGTATGGTACGCATGGCTAACAATACAATAGGTAAGGCATCTGGCCATTTCAATTTGGTGTCGGCACATGTTTTTGCAAGCTTATTCTTTAGGATACCGTTATGTCACTCTACCAACCCAGCACTTTGAGGATGTCTAGCCGAGTGAAATCATTTTTCAATGTGTAACGCTGTGCATATCTGCAAAATTACCGCTGCAACAAAATGGGGACCGTTGTCCGACCAAATTACCCTTGGAAGCCCAAATCGTGGAAAGAATTCTTTTACCATAGTCTTTGTAGTGGTCATGGCAGTAGCATCCTTAACGGGGAAAGCCTCGACCCATTTACTAAAAGCGCAAATAATCACAAGAACATATTTTAGATTGTTACACCGTTCCATCTCGATAAAATCAAAGTGAATGACCTCAAAGGGGACAGAAGGGGGCCCAAAACTACCCCTTGGAGTTACTGTCCCCTTCACCACATTGTGCTGTAAGCAAATCATACAATTCTGAACATGTTGCTGTGCAATCTTCAAAATGTTATCATTCGCCCAGACTTGTTCTAACATTTTCGTGATCTGCTGAGCACACACATGCGTAGGACCGTGTGCCATCGTAACCATTGCCAGCACATATGAATCAGGGAGCAACCATTTCCCTTCAGATGTATCCACCCAACACCCATCGTCATCTAGTTTCCCCATTCCTTCGGCCCACTTTTTAGACTCATCTGTTGTGGCGTCAGTTTGGATATCTCGCACAGACCCGATACCCTCATCCATTACATAGGCATCTTTTGTTTCCCTTAGAGCATACATGTCTGCGCTAAGGTCTGTAGCCGTTTGCCTGGCTATCTGGTCAGCAAAAGCGTTCCCTTTTCCCACATCATCTATGACCTTATGATGTGCTGCACATTTCATAATTGCTAACTGCCTAGGGAGTGAAAGTGCCGAGAGCAATAGCACTATCAAGGGATCATGCTGGATCTTGGTCCCATGTGAAGTTAGGAACCCTCTTTCCGACCAGAGCCTCCCGAAGTTGTGAGCCACCCCAAAGGCGTACTGGCTATCAGTATATATGTTTACTATATGCCCTTCGGAGAGTTCACAAGCTCGGGTCAATGCTATAATCTCTGCGGCCTGCGCAGAGTTATGCGTAATTCTCTTAGTTTCAACAACCGTACTCAACGTAGTAACTGCGTAGGCAGCTGTAGATGTACCATCAGGGAGTTTGAAGCAGGAGCCATCACAAAACAGCTCCCCTTCCGCATTATCCAAAGGAGTATCTATAAGGTCTATCCTGCCCTTCGTTTCCTGTTCAGTAGTATACAGGCAGTCATGTAATTCTTCGTCACCGCAAACAGTATTTTGCGGGAAAGGTAGGAGTTCAGCAGGATTAAGAACACAACACCTCTTAATTTAAATGTGAGGGGTGAACAGAATTAATTCATACCTTGTCAGCCGTGCAGAGGTGAGGTGTTGCGTTTGGGTCTTATTCAATAGGACATCTACAGAGTGAGGTACCATCAAAATTAAATCATGGCCTAGGACCATCCCCTCACTCTGTTTTACAGATGCGGCAGCAGCAGCGACAGCTCGCAAACATCTTGGCAAAGTGCATGCGACAGGATCAAGGGCGGAAGAGTAGTAGCCGCACGGCCTATTCTTCCCTCCGTGTTCCTGTGTTAACACAGCCAAAGCACATCCATCACATTCATGCACAAACAACACAAAGGCCTTGTCATAATTTGGAGTACCCAGAACTGGTGCAGAGCATAACGCGGTTTTGAGAAGCTCAAATGATCGTTGATGTTCTGATTGCCATGGCAGCGGCAAAGAAATGCCCTTCTTCGGCAAAGCCAACATCGGTTTGATCACTAGTGAAAAGTTCGGGATCCACAACCTACAGTAAGAAGCCATACCTATTAAGGCTCTGACTTCCTTCTGTGTATTTGGAACAGACATGCCAGAAATATGTTTTATTCTTTCAGGTGTCAATCTTCTCCCCTCCTTTGACAGGAGGTAGCCTAAATAGGCGACCTCCTGACAACAATATTGACATTTTTTGAGCGAAGCTTTATGACCGTTTTCAGCCAGATGAATAAGCAACAATACAGTGCCTTCTTTACAAGCACTTTCAGAATCTGCAGCCAAAAGCAAATCATCGACATACTGAAGCAGTGTACAAGTAGGTGGCAATTCAAGGGTATCAAGCTGTTCTTTCAAAGCTCTACTATAAATGCTTGGACTTTCAGTATACCCTTGAGGTGCACGAGTAAATGTGAATGAACGTCCCCCCAGGGTGAACGCGAACACATATCTGCTCTCCTTGTTATAGGAATACTAAAGAAAGCATTCTTTAGATCCACAAAACTAAACTGCGTAGCTGTAGCAGGGATCATTGTTAGTATCGTTGTTACATCAGGCACAATTGGAAATTGTGGGGCGACAACTTTGTTAATAGCACGTAGATCAATTATAAAACGGTATGGGATTGCATTGTTGCCTTTCTTGTATACAGGCAAAATTGGGCTGTTACACAAACTACCTGCAATCTCTTCAATCACTCCTCGATGCACAAAATCAGAGACAATGCACTTCAAAGCACGCTCGCCCTCAACTGATATTTTATATTGAGGAATGCGTGGTAGTTTAACTCCATGCTTCAAAACTATTTTAACAGGCTCAATCTGTAGTACCCCGACATCATTGTCGTCAACCGCCCATAAACATTCCGGAACAACACTAAACTCAGGAGGCAATGGTCGAATCAGAAACTGAGAATTGGGAAGTTGCTGTGGTGAAACCATTAGTTGCACTCTGTCAGAGAAACAATTAATTACTGCATTCAGTTTCTTCAACAAATTGAACCCCAGCAAATTCTCTCCACAGTTCGAAGTCAGAAGGAAGGGACAATGGTCCGTAAAGGGACCCAAAGAAACAGACACCGGCGAAGAAACAGGACAAGCAATTGGTATACCAAAAAACCCTACAGAAACATTTGTTTGCCCTGACAGTGGAATGTTTGGAACCCGGGAATGATCAATGGAGCACTTCTGTGCTCCAGTGTGTATCAAAAACTGATGTTTCCTATTCCCCACTAATAATTCAACGTAGAGACCTTTCTGATTAACGGGAATAGGTGAAGGTTCCAAACCCTGCTTCGGGCAGTCCTAATGAAATAAAATGTCATCGGAAGGAAGCTCTTCAGAAAGGTAGGCAGCAGAAGGGTGATCAAATATGTTTCTTGTGTCCACATTCGAAATCTGATTTTCCGGTGAAAAAGGTTGCTGAGAATATTGCGAAAACTGACCTCTATCAGGGCCCCCCGCTCCGGGGCGACCTCTAGGTCATCTACCCATACTCCCAAATGCATTGTTTGACCTTTGGCGAAGGACGGGCACTGTGCTCGCCAATGACCTTCCTGGCGGCAATAGGCACATTGATTAACATTTACAGGACCCAAAGGAGCATTTCCTTTCGGGACATACTGACCTCTGATCTGTGAAGTACCCCATCTGGGATTTCTAACAATTTGTTGTAACAATACTTTAGTCTTCAAATCTCCTTTTCTCTTCTCTACTTTCTCTTTTTCATTATTAACACGGTTCTCGTAATACTGAGCCATGTGCAAAACTTCGGATTGGGATTTCGCCTGCCAAGCGCTCTCAGAGGACATAATCTGTGACTGGATGTCGGGCAACAATCCACGTACAAATTTGTCCACAAACAACCTTTTCCCAGACTCTGTGCCCAAGTCCTGTCCACTGAAGTCAGAGAATACCTGTTCGAATCTATTCAAGAATTCGGTAGCACCTTCAGTTTTTCCTTGAACACAGGCCGTAAGCTTGTCCCAAATAATTCTTTTCTCAGGAATTATGGTTTACAATTTTGCGACAATTCCATCAGGCAAAGTAAGTATTACCTGAGGTGGTTTCTCACCAGCTGGTCTTTCCCCATCAAACCTAATCATGTTAGCCCACGTATCTCCTAACCCTGGCACATCGTCTATTGTTCGAACCTGCTTCCATAAATCTACGGGCAGGAGTACAGGAAATAGCAAGTCAATATCACTTAAGGTGAACACAGAGGACTGCAAAACGGACTCTATCTCTTTGTAGAATCCTGTCGAGTTTTTCCTAATATCGGGAATTGATTGTCTAATAGTGTTCACTTCCTGTCGTGAAAACGGGACGTGAACAAATTGCGATACATAATGTGCTGGAATGTCCACAGCGGGCGCACGAGCGTTAGCGGGAATCTCAACCTTTGGGACAAATGTCGGAGGAACCTCTCTCATAGGTAGCTGAGATATAGGTAACTCTGTCCGCTTACTAAGCAACAGAGCCAGGTCGAGCGCTAAGGTAGTCGAAGAAGTGTCGGGCAAAAAAAGCCCTTTTACAAATACCCAATAACTCTATAGGACAACTAACCTTCTTCCTTACACATTCTTCCTGCAGGTACTGTACCATTACCTGAATCACCTTCCTCTGCATTTCTACTGTATACTGACTATACGTGTCATATACTTCATCTGGGGGTATCGATGAATCCGAGATCCATCGAATCGCATCTTTGATACAAATTCGTACTTCCTCAGGTGCCGATCTACGACACGGAAGGAACCGTTTCTGTACATACATACTGTCGTCTTCACCATCCTCATCTCGTAATTTCTCAAAGTCCCTCCTATACTCAAACAATCTCTCAACATGACCATGTACTTTCTCCTCTGTGTCCCGCGAAAGTGCTAAAGTATTTAGATCCCTCACCCCTTGTGGGAGAACCGTATTACGTAATCTACCCCACATTACACATAAATGAGTCCCCAAACCTTCGATAAAAATATTTTTCTCTGGAAAATTGTCCATATTTGATAATGTGGAAAAAACGTTACCTTGATCACCTTTCTCCATACACTGCTTAGCCCATGCAAATAATTCCTGTTTCTTGTCTGCAGAAACAGTATTTCGAGTGACAATCCTTGACCCCGCACCCTGATCAACTTCAGTCAATACAGAACCACTCGGGAGCGGAGGTGTGGGCAAATTCAATGAGGGTGCAACTATCGGCACAAGAAGAAGGGGTGGCGGGATAGGTGGAGGAACAACAACTAGAGGAATAGGAACAATAGGTTGCACAGGGGGAACAGGAATAACAGCAGGAATAACAGCAGGAATGGGCAGAGCACCCGGGAGAGGATCATACGGATGTGGCGCAGAGGCACTAGGCCTGCGTTCGTTTAACAATTTTTCAATAAATTCTTCAGAAACATGGAAATCTTTAGAGGGATACATTTTCTGGATACCGAGTGAGAAAGCCCTATCCATATTTTTAACTGACTCTGAATGTTTTTCCTTATCATATAACAACGCCTTTTCGGCATTTGTTTTATGACGACGTGCATGTTTATCCCTACTTTTAAGCTGCTGCAACGCGTCTTTTTTCCAATTCTGCAAAACATCAAATGCTGCAGGTCTGGCCTTCTTTTTTAGCAAGACTGATTCTAGGTATTCAATACGGGGGATCTCGAAACTACCATTGATTGGCCACTGAAATTCAGAGGCATGTCTGGTTTGTCTGTGCCAAATATCATTAAACACTTTACTTCCAATGCCATACTTACAGTACATAGTACATGCCGGCGACCCCTCCTGTGGTGCCGGGCGGCTAAATTCCAAAGATTGTCGATCACTGTGGAACAGAGCCCTAAAGCAGCTAGACAATTTCCCAGGCATTTCACAAAAAATTGGTGTTACCTGGTCAATAATTGTGTCTGTAGATACAATACGCCAAATTCAAATTGTCAGGGTTAAATTACGAGCCGGGTCACGACTGCACCTGACCAAACCTAAGGAGGACCATACGGTTTACCAAAGAACTTACCTAACGAATTTTACCTTGTGTTTGGTGGTTTTGACAAATCTGCCCGCCTCAAAAATGGACCCTCGTCAAGATGCCGTGTCAGACCACACGACTATCGTCCAAGGATCGGATCGTGCAGCGCTGCCAAGGTATCGCGTCTCGTTTGGTCGGGCCCGCAGTATCACACCGTCCGATCCCGGTTCGATAGTCTGCGTCAACCTTCAATGATCCGGCATCAATCTTGAGGGTCCCTATTCGGGCGCCAATTGTGAAAACAGAAAAATAATATGAGGCCGGGAAGCCCAGAAAGAAACACACCAACACAGGTTACAAAGAACATACAAGTGCTTTATCTAAAAGCTACAACAGTTACCAAAGTCAATTGACAAATGGATAGCTATTCGGCTCTCAGAGTAACATAACGAACTTCAACGAGAGTTCAATGCGTTAGTGAGAGAGACCGTACATTGGAATATTTGGGTCTTTATACTATTTGTCCAGCCCTTGGCCAACCCTCTCGTGGGTTAACCATTCTAGGAGTCGAGCCTATGGGTTCCTTGCCAGGTCAATCCTATAATATATGCATTTTGATTAGTTTCGCTGATATAGTTGTACATTTACACATAGGTCAACAGTAGGACAAGGTCTCAGTTCGCGAACCCGACAAGTGGCCTGCAGGCATATTAATTATTCGTGTTTACGGAGGTCACAACGGCCAGAATCTTACTCAGAATGTCATTCGGCCTCCATTTTGATGTTCAGGGTGACTTCCATATAACAAGAGAACCTAAAATGGCGGCTTAATCCAAGATGGCGGCTTACATTACCTTCTCTAAGGTCAAGACCTTGCCGTGGAGTTTGTTCGCATATGATGTTTAGACAACTTGGCGTAGGTCAATACACATACAATTGTTGCGATAGGAGGCATAACATTGTTTCAATTCTGACAGGATTCCAAAAAAGGTAAGCCCCGAAGGCCCCAGGCCCCCCAAGAAGTGCAAAGGTAGACCCACACATGGAGAATCCAAGGGGCTCGAAATAAACCAAAGGCTGTGCTGCATTGTGGGAGTTGAAGTAAAAGCCCGAAAGGTTTTTGTGAATGAGGAAGACACGTTAAACTGTTAGAAATTAAGTAAAGGTTCAAAAGCATTAGTTGAATAACAAAGCAAGTGTGTGAAAGTCAGCACTGCATTCTGGAAAATGGAGTTTAAAGTCTCAATGTGTTATGTGAATGAGCAAGACACTGAGTAGGAGAAGTCAGAAGAAAGGAACTTGAAAAACAATGATGGGACAAGTAGAGGTATTAATACAGTTAACTTGGATAATAACTAATGCGTTCACTGCTACTGGAGGGTGAAATGGAGCTGCAGGATATGATTTATACAGTGCTTTTGACTATTTGATACCATTTGTGGGAAAAACCCTCATTGTGACAGATCTCTAAAAGGCTCTATAGTGAAAATGTTATGGGAGAATTGCGCCCAGATCTACTCTGGGTGTTAAGCACTTTAATTTATTTTTTTTAATGTATATTATTGATCACTAGCTGTCCCCGGCCACGCGTTGCTGTGGCTCAGTCTGGTGAAATGGAAAAGAAAGAAAAGAGAAAGTGCACGTTTCTAATATGTTTATTTTCACAATGTTTGTGGGTATACAATATTTTTTGTTGTTCCATTGTCTGTGCAGATATAGAGATTGTCTGGTTTGCTGACTGTAGAACATGCAACATATAATTGTCCATGTGAGAAGCAATCAGTTTCTAGATCTAAACCGCACAATTGGAAAGATTGGCCTTGAGCTTTGTTGATGGTGATTGCAAACGCAAGTTGGCATGAATTGAACTGCTACGATTCCTGCGCCAAACAATGTCATTTGGAAGCTGAGTCAGTTTAATTTTCCCAGCGGCGCAACACATTCCTTTAGTTTCTCCATTAAATTTCAGAGCCTTGCAATAAGGACACACTTCAGTCATAGTGCCGATGAGAACATGCCGACTCAAACTATAATCATCAGCTGGGTTGTACCGGAATGCAAGGCGATTGTAATCGCGTGATTGCTGAGCACAGAGTCGTATTTGATGCTGATCTGCTGTTTCCCGTTGACGGCTTTTAACCACTCTCAACCTGTCAGGTACATTCTGTTGAGAACGAAGGAGATCTGAAGCTGCAGAACGTGATCACCATGCTCGCAACCGTGCATCCTGAAGTCTGGCTGCACGTTGCTCTGCTGCTTCCTTGACACGTATTTGAGCCATTCTAAATCAGAAACACTGAAATGGAATTGGAAAATATTTAGTATAGCGTGTGTTGCTTTTACGTCCAACAGATGCCACTGTTGTTAGGAAAAAGCATGTTTTCACCTGTCAATGGTGTGATATCTATGTATTGTAGGTATATGAAAACACGCGCATATTCAAATGAAACGTTCTATCAAGATTTCTTACCAATCGGTGGAAGAACTTTCAGAGATTTTGAACAAACAAACATTTACATTTGTATTTATATAGATTTGTAAGGAGTTTTATACAACAGAAATGTGTTTCAAAGTGCCACAAGGCAAATGTGGAGGCAACCAGGGAAATAATAACAGTGGCAAGAAACAAAAAAGCAACATTAATATATATACAGTCGTGGTGCTACTAGGCCTTGTGGCATTCGGCCGTGGAAGTCCATTGATGAGAAGTGCAGAGGAGGGGGATCTAAAGAGGGAGCAGAGGAGTGGACAAGGGTGGGAGGAGGGCCCGAGAGGGACGTGCTAAGGGGAACCAGGAGGAGCACCTCAGGCTAAGTGCTAGTATAGGTAGCTCTCAAGGGTGGTATGTGGAGCCACCAAGCATGGACCCGCAGGGCAATGCAGTGGGTGAGGGGGTGCTGGTAGTGATTGGGAGGAAGGGCCTGAGAGCCTGTGGGGTTCATGAGGATCAGGCCACCGGACACAGCGGCAGTGGGGTAAATAGCAAGGAACGGGAAGAGGGAAAGAGGTAGAGAAGAGCAGAGTTTTGAGCAGTTTCCAGAACTTAAAGAGGTCCGGTTGGAATCTGAGAGGGGCAGAGAGGCTGTTCCAGAGGGTGACACCAGGTGCAGAGAGAGATCTGCCACCACTCTCTGCATAGGGTCTAGCAGGAGAGTATTTATGGAGGGAATGTTGAGGATAGCATGGTCCCAGGTCCCAAAAGGCCTTGTGGATGATGCAGAGGGTCATGAATTTAATCCTGGCAGCATGTGGGAACCAGTGGAAAGGTTTTAGAGCTGGAGAGATACGGTCCCTGGGCTTGAGGCCAAGGATAAGTCTTGCAGCCTTATTATGGATTAGCTGAAGGGGACAAAGAGAGGAGAGAGGGAGATTGAGAAAGAGGCTGTTGCAGAAGTCAAGCCTGGAAATGACCAGAGCTCTGGAGACATTGAGCTTCTGAAGGAAGCAGAGAAAAAGAATGCCTCTGAGGAGGTGAAATTGGAAGTGGGACTTTTCGGTAAGGTCCATGATGTGAGGGGAGAAGGAGAATGCTGTGTCGAAGATGACCCCAATGTTTTTGGCCTCACAGGATGTGGGGGTAGAGGCCCCAACGAGGGTGGCCAAAGGGTAGGAGGAAAAGAGGGCACAGGTGTCCCGATGAGGAGGATCTCCCTCTTACTGGCATTGAGACAGAGAGTGTTTGCTGAACACCATGCATGAATGGTGGACAGACAGTCAGGGATGAGAGAGAGGGAAGAGGGGCAAGTAGAGGGAAGTTTGAAGGAAAGCTGTGTGTCATCGGCATAACACTGGAAATGGGGATAGAAGGAGGAGATCAAATGGGCAAGAAGGGCGAGATACGAGATAGATATGGAAGAGCCAGGACGATAGGATAAAGCCCTGTGGGAGACCACAGGAAGATAGAGCCGTGAAGGAGGAGAAAGGGCCCAATTGTAACTGGGAAGGCCGGCTAGTGAGGAAAGAGGTCAGCCAGTCCAGTGCCCAGCCAGTGATGCCAAGGGTGTCACAGAGTCAGTTTATGAGAATGGAATGGTTGACCGTGTCAAAGGTAGAGGAGAGATCGAGGAGAATGAGAACAGCAGGAGAGTTGGAGTCAAGATTTGCAAGCATGGTATCATAGGTGTTCAGAAGAGTAGTTTCTGTGCCTCTTGATGCCCGGAATCCAGATTGGTGGTCATGAAGGCAGCCAAGAAAGATCAGTGTGGAGGGTCAGTTGAGGGGGCCTTTAAAGAGCGGATCACTTAGAGACCTCGTCCGGTGTTATGGGAGGAGAGTGGGAGGGTGGAGGATGTAGTATCAGGGATAGTGGGGAGGATTACATGGATAATGTCACAATGGCCATTTTTTACTTTGGGAAGAACTCATTTGAAGTATGGAGAGGAGATAGAATATCACAGCTAATCTGAGAATATATAGTAAGAATTGCAGGAGTTGGAAAATATGTGCGATGATGACTAATGGTTTGCTTAATCGGGCACTATACTGAATATCCAATCGGGGCTTTCTACCAGAAAATGTAACCAAATTCGATAGCAACTCAGAGGACAGAATATCTGAAGAATCTAATTTCAGCTGAATTTGCAAACATCCAGCAAGAAGGGTCCCTCCTTAAACACAGAGTTGAGCAAGCTTCTTCACTGAAAAGAGAGGACCTCTGTATCAAGTTGCACTTAATCTTAAAGTGGTTGGCGGTCCCAGGTTCCAGTTACTGAGCACAACCTTTTCAGAAGACATTAATGGAGTTGTTTCACACTCACCTAAAGACCACACATTTGGGGAAAGAAAAAACACAGGAACATGTTTTAGGTAGAATCTATTGGCCAGGAGTGTACCACAGAGTTAGGAAATACTGAAACAATTGTCCTGTAAACTAGTAAACAAGAGTTGAATGCATATTGAAATCACCTCTTCAGGGACAACTGAATATTCAAGTACCCTTTAAGTGATCACACTTGGTATTTTGGTGGCCTTGAAGCCACTGAAAATTGAATTTGTGCATATTCTGGAAATTTGTGTCTATGTCAACAGATATCTAGAAATGTTTCCCTTTCACAATGGAAATGAGTTCCTTATTTTAAGAGAAAAGATTTTCCACAGGAAATACTGACTGATAAATCAACACCTTCGTATTGAAGATCATGGAAGAATTTTACAACCCCCTCAAGATGAAAACACTTTAGACTTCCATTTTTCTCCAACAAACAGATGGGTCGACTGAAAGTTTCAATGAAACATTAAAAGAATACACCGCAAAGTGGTAAATAAAGATGGTTAAAATTGCAATTATTATTTGCCCTCTGTCATTTTTATGGTACAAAATAGTCAACAGAACTTCACAGGATGTTTGCCCTTTGAATTAGTATACAGGAGAAATCCTAGAGATTTAATGAATATATTAAGAGAAGACTATGAGGAGGGCGGCAGTCCTACCTATAACCTCAAGCCACATTCTGAGAACTGAAGTAAAAGTCTATAAATGCTTTGTGAACAGGAAGAAAGATGTGTAAGGGTAGAGAAGTAAGACTTTGACACAGAGGGGTCTTAGTGTTTCCTATAAACATTTATTGAAGTGTAAAAAGGAAAAGAAACCCTAACTAGCCCCAACTCAAATGAAATAACTAGTGTCAGAATGTCCAAAGCAAAAGTCCCAATGCCGAGTGTCAAAATCCTAACTCTGTTCCTTACACACTTAGGTAACTAAATCAAAGGAGATGTCTTCTTGGTCCAGAGGAATGACTCCCTTTGCCTGGATATTGTCTTGGTAAGACTTTCCCAATGTGGTTTCAGCCACTCCCTAGCTGATGGGAAGTGTCTCATTTCCCCCATCCTTCCTCAGACTTACAACATAGTTTCTTGGGGTCACAGACCCTGGTTGGCAGCTGTGGATTCCTTTCATTGTATACTGGGCTGAAGAAGAACAGCCGGGATGCACTCTCCAAGATGTAGTGGGTCCCTGACCCTGGCGTGCAGTCCTGGTTTCCTCTCACCAGGTACTGCAATGAAGAAGAGTAGCCTGGATGCACTTCCCAAGCTGTAGTGGGGCCATGACCCTTGGGTGCAGACCTGGTTCCCTCTCACAAGGTACTGTGACGAAGAAGAGAAGCCTGGATGCACGTTCCAAGCTGTAGTGGGTCCCTGACCGTGGTGTCAGGACCTGGTTCCCTCTCACCAGGAACTGTGATGAAAAGGAGTAGCCTGGATCCACTCATCAGACTGTAGTGGGTCATACAGGCTTGGTTCACTGACCTGCCAAGCACTGTCTATCAGGGTCCAGTTCTTTTTACTTGTGTGTGAGTCCCAGACTCGCAATTCTGACCTTAGTTTTCCATTCTGTGGGCTTGGTTCGCTCTCCTGCCAAGTCGTAGTACAATTCTGTGTACTTTGTTGCTTTTCACCCACTGCTTTAGGGACCCAGACCCTCCTTTCACAGGCTTTCAATTCATACCCCCACCTCCTTGAGACTTTGGCACCTTCTTGGCAGCCTGTGTACCTTGTGGTGTGATTTGCATGGCTATCGGTTCCCTTGAGGTAGCTGGGCTTCTTTGCGGGGCTCCAGAACCTTCCTGGACCTTCCAGGACAGTGTGGCCTCACACTCCTGCACTTCCTGGGTCTATGGGGTGCCCCGCGTCTTAGTCCACCTGTGGGCTGTGCAGCCCTCACGTCCTGGACCAGCCTCAGACTCTCTCTCCCGGTCCTTGACGTCCCGGTCAGAACCCGCCTGCACGTCGGGTTCCTCCTGGCTCGCGCGGTTCCTTCAGGGAAGGCTTGGCACTGGGTTCCCCAGTGAAGAATTTGGCAGGCTTCTCCTGCTCTCCTTTCCTTGCTGGCTGGCAAAGGTTCCATGTCTGTCTGGAGGGCGCACTGGTGCACAGCTCCTTCTCAGTAAAGCATAGCTTCCCTTCTATGCTCCTGGCTTCTCGGGGGAGGGCTTGACAGCACTTACGGGTTTCCCTTCTCTATTTCTACTGATGTTGGACCAATAGGAAGTTGATAACCACTAGACTAGTAAAAGTGGTTCCAATGATTATTCGGTATTGCTCTGCACTTCCTCGTCTCAGTACCAAGTGAGTGCTGATGTGGCAACTCACTAAGATTCTTCCTCGTCTCAGTACTCTCTATTTGGACTGCTTTAGAAAAGTACATAGGGTATTAGGGTAGGATTAAAGAGGAATGAGGTGAAGGAAAGGTGGGGTACCTGTGGGAAGGGGTTCTAGGGTCATGAAATTGGTGGGAATACAGCATTCTCCCGATGTGGATGTCACTGCTCCCAAAGGGGGTTTCTGGTCCCATGAGATCCACCTGCTGAGGACCATCCCCAGGAGGACTATCGGGTGGCAACCTCACCTACCTGGCCATATGGAACGGGGTTGCCCCTATGGAAGCAGTGACGATACTCTGGGATTCATCACAGATGAGAAGTCAAGGACTCATAGCCAGCAAAAGACTGTAATTTAATGAAGAGACAACATACAACAGAATACAGATTCTAACAATAATTGTAACAATAATCTCTATTTCAGTTGTCCATGCTCAATTGATGCCAATTTGACACAGCCAATTGACAGTTTAACAATCAGGAGGTCATCTTGTAAAGTAAGTACTCTGATTATATATTTAAACAACGGATGCAACTAATTAAAATGCGGCAAACCACATCCTCAAAAAATGTTCTGCTCCTCTTTGCACAATAAAATGCCACCAAGGTTCACACATTCTCACGTTTTTTTTTACATTGTCGTGATTTTGCTGGAAGTCGAGATTACAAAAACATTTGGCTCCACACAACCTTTCTACCAGCTCATGGATGTGTTTTAAAGGGTGGCAGTTGAGCAAAACGTTCCTATTAAGGATTCAGAGCTCAATACACAAACGTAATTGTCCATCCAGTTTCCAACAGCCATTATCAGGGACATCAAGAGCAAAGACTTAACTGTTTCTAAAATCTTTTGGATTCAAATTCATTTTTTTTTTCTCCACAATTTCTTTTATTGCATTTTCTTAATACACATTACAAAAAAAAGCAGACTACAAAACCATCTGGACACAACAAATAACAGACAAGACATAGGGCCTCATTACACGGACGGCGGTGGACCAAGGTGCTATTAGCACCTTGGTCCATGCCGGTAAAATACCGGCACCGTCTTGGTGGAAAGGGGAATTACCGCCCTATTCCAAGATTGGTGGGGCGGTAATTCCCCCTTCCCCCATTGCCCTTCCCCATTCCCATTTTTGCCCCATAGGGCATAATGGGAATGGGGAAGGTACTAATTACGGCACCGCAAATTGCAGTACCGTAATTAGCTCCCTGGTCCCTTTGCGGGTTGGTTTTTAACGCCTGCAAAAAGCAGGCGTTAAATTCTCCAACCCGCAAAGGGACCTCGTAGTAAGGCGGTAAGGGTTTACCGATACCGGTAAACCCTCACTGCCTATCGTGTAATGAGGCCCATACTGTTTGTGAAACATGTATCACCCCCAGATTCTTCCTGGGCAGTCTTTGTACAATATCCATCACCCTTCACCTCTCTGATACCCCTTCTCCCTTTAAGTTGGTTATGATATGATATGATACGATGTGGTATTTATAACACGCCTGTACACAAGTGTTCTAGGCGCAATAGTTATCACTAAGGCATATACAAGCCCCCTCAAACATTAAACAATGCGATGACAATACGGGAAACATTAGGAATATTACCCAGAGTTGTGGCCAACTAATGCTAGACCGCCTATACCGACAGGCTGGTTCATACATTCATCTAAGGGAACATGAAGCAGCTCCATAATATTTGGGAAATCTTCTAATAACACTTCATTTACTTCTCCTCTTTCCCCCTTTGAGTCCATCTGTACCCCCAAAATCACAGCAGGGGATGGACCTTTTTCCCCTATCCGTGCCATATTTCAAAGTAATTAACCCCCATTCCTCCATGAAGGTAGACATATCGTCATGAGCCATATATGACAATGTCTTCATCAGGTATACCTCCAATAACTTCCTCAACCAGTCCCCTTTATTAGATATAGCGGGTTCCTTCTAATTGTGTGCAATCGCTATCTGTCCCGCACGCAGAAGAGCCTCCCACATCTTTGGAAATCTATATCTATCATATCCTTTAGATGGAATACCCAAGAGGAGCGTAAGAGATTGTGGTTGCAACAGAGTCCCTGTGATACCTTTTATCCAACTCAACAAATCTGCCCAGAAGAACTGGATGCAAGCGCAGTCCCACCAAATATGCACCGACATTGGCAATTCCCCACATCCCCTGGTACACATCAGTGATACTCCCAGCAATATCTTTGAAACTCTCACTGGATCTCTATGCCACCTGTGAAGTACCTTAAAGTTGTGTTCCATAGCATGGCTAGAGAGGCACCTGTGAAGTGTTACCTTGTACATTTCTCCTTAGAGGTCTTCTGATATTGTGTCTCCCAACACCCAATCCCAGTAAGATTTAAATGTCCTCTCTTTAACTGTTGACATAACTATTACATCTTTGAAATAAAACTGTCTAGAATGTGCCATCTCTAAATTATTCTCAAATGTAGTGAGGTCACAGGCCCGACCTTCCTTCCACTTTGGGTCTAAGATCACCCCTTAAGCTTGAGATACTCAAAAATGTGCTACTCCCTCCAGGACTAGATGTGACCATCTTTGTGCCCTTTTAAACCCTAAACTCCCCAACATGAGCAGGGGCCCCTGCAGAGAACACAGGGGAGATGGCCAAGAAGACAACTCCCTATTCAACTTGTTATTTCTCCACTGCATCATAATACTCCCAACGTTAGGTGTTCACGTATTTCTTTGGGAATGAATCTAATGGGTGTCCATAAATAATCCCTAACCTTTTTCGGGTATGTAACGCAATCCTCCATGTACTTCCAATAGGTTCTCAAATCCTCTGACATATTGGGGGTCATTACGAGTTTGGAGGCAGCCATGGCTGCCTCCAAACTCGTGTCCGGGTCTGGGTTCTCAGAATGGGTACTTACCGGGTCATTCCAACCTTGGAGGGCCCGGTAAGTCCCCATTCTGAAAACCATTCCCCATTCCCATTCGAGCCCCCATAGGGCTCAATGGGAATGGGGAAGGAGCTAATTACGGGCCCGTTATTAGCTCCCTGGTCCCTTAGCTGCTCCCACTAAGGATGTCTGGTTTTACCAGCCAGCCTTAGTGGGACCTGCTAAGGGACCTCGGAATGCAGCGGTAGGGGGTTAACGGCACCGGCATCCTTACCGGTGCCGTTAATCCCCTACTGCCATACTCGTAATGACCCCCATTGTTTTATTATTCATTTATAACGCACTTAATACCAGCAAGTGGTTTCTATGCGTGGAATCAGGATTCAAACCTGTATTGCCCGTGTTGTTTTGCTTCCAAGACAGACGCATTGCCCCTGATATATCCTGCCTCCCCAATATGCTCTAACATGATTCTGGGTTGCGCCGCCTTTTAATATGATGCAAAGTTAGGGAATCCAAAGCCTCCCTCCTCTTTTGGGCAGAATTAAGGCATCATGTACTATACATGCTCTCCTTCTCTGCCACACAAAACTGAGGAGCATATGGTCAATCTCTTTAAAAAACCCATCAAGAAGAATGATGGAGAGCATCTGAAAAAAACACAACAGTCGCAGGAGCACATTCATCTTTACAACCATCATCCTTCCTATCAACGACATAGTACGGTCTGACCACCTCATCAAATCATGTTTCAACTCATCAACAAAAGGCAAGTAGTTCAGCCTATATAGATCCTGGAGGTTTCAGGCTATCTTAACTCATAGGTACGATATTACATCTTCAGCCAATGTGAGCCCACGGCAGTCCTGTTCAGTCCTGGGAGAATGACTTTGAATAATTTACTTTCAGCCTTGCCAGGGTCCCACATGCCTGCAAGACCTTTGTCAGTTCTCCAAGGGAAACACCCGGGTCGATAGTACAGCACAATACACCATCCGCAAATAAGGACACCTTAAATTCCACCTCTTCACAGTCAATCCCTCGTATCCCCGGAATTGCTCTAATCGCAGTTGCCAGGGGTTCTATCATAAGGGCGAAAAGGAGAGGGGACAACGGGCACCCCGGTCTCATATTCTATTATAAGGAGAAATCCCCCGACAATACCCCATTCACCATAACCCTTGCTGTCGGGTCTCTGTACATTGCCTGAACCATGTCCGAAGACTCACCACAGAGCCAAACCGTATCAGGACTTTGTTCAGGAAACCCCACTCTACCCTATCAAAAGCTTTCTCGGAATCCAAAGACAGCAGATAGGCTTCACCTGTGCGTTTTTGTGCACGATATAGGAGATTTGGTGTTTCCCTGATGTTGTCTGCACCCTGTTTGCCCCTAATAAAACCAACCTGGTCACCATAAATAAGTAAGGGGAGGAGTTTATCCAGTCTATTCCCCAGAATTGTGGCCAGTATTTTAACATTGGTGTTAAGCAGGGAGATTGGCCTGTAGGATGTACACTTCTGAGGGTCCTTTCGTGATGACCATAATCAGGGCCTTAAGCATTGTCTTCAGAGGTGGTTTCCCTAGCAACACTTCCTTAAAGAACTTTGCCAATGTGGGTGCTAACGTTGATCAAAACAATGTATAAAACCCAACTGTGAGGCCATCCTCCCCCGGGAATTCACCACTCTTCATCCCCTTTATTGTCCAAATCATTTCCTCCACTGCAATTGTGGCATTCAATACCCGTGCATCATCTGCCGAAATCCCAGAAAGTCCCAATCCCTGCAAATAGGTTATAATCCCTTCCCTGTCCCCACTACTATCCAATGAGTAGAGAGCAGCATAGAAATGTTCAAACTCCTCTGAGATTTCTCCATTGCTTCTCAGCGTTTCCCCCTTGTCCGACTCTAGAACGTTCATCGTCCTAGACCTAGTTTGTCCCCTCAATCTCTATGCAAGGAGCTTGTCCACTTTTCATCGTTCTGAAAGTACTGTTGCTTAAGGTGCTTGAACGCCCAGTCAGCCTTACCTGTCTTGGGCTCCTTCACTTTTTCTGGGCTCATGTTCTTATCAATCCCACCTATGGGTCGGAGTTTCTCAATCCTTCCTCTCAGGGTTTCCTCTTGTTTTGCACTATACCATTTAGCTCATGCGCCGATCAGTGCACCTCCAATGGTTGCCTTGAATCCCTCCCATAGAATGTCCGTAATGACCTGCCCCGGGAAGATAGCTAGAGTCCACCAACAGCCGGCCAATCCGCAAGAAGTATTCATGCACCACTGAATAATGAGTCAACGGTACATGGAGTGGAATCCCAACTCCCCCCTAGCCCAGTGTGTGCCTCCCAGACCTCTACAAGTCCCAACCTCTCATTCATCTAGGGTCCCCACTTCTGTGCATATCCCCGCTGCCACCCGTAGTCCTAAACCTGTCTGATTGAGGATTTAAAACCATATTAAAATACACGCCCACCTCCAGAATCCCTTCTACAACCCTTTGGAGACACAATTCCACCTCCTCCCAAAAGTTCACCTGCCCTGCATTAGGGCGTTACCCTGCAGTGTCCCCCTTCAAAAAAAGGAACCGTCCCTCCTGCTCACATTCTGTGTAATCCACCCAAAATCTGAAACCAGTCCCCAAAACAAAGTATGGCCACCCCACTTAGTTTCTCCACTCCAGAGGAGAAATACACTTTTGAAATCCTACCGCCTTTAGAAAGCAGCTCCTTCCCCCTCACAAAGCGAGGTTCCTGAACACATAGGCCATCCAAGTTCGAGTTTCTGAACTCCCTCCTCACCAACAACCTTTTGAAGGGTGACTTCAAGCCTCTGCAAAACTGGGAAAGGCGGGCACCACCCTTATAATTCTTCTCAACGGGATATGTTCTGTTCCAAATTAGTAACACTTCTGAGGAGCCCTGTGGTCAGACCCTGGGCACTGGGGTGATCAATGCAACATATGTACCCTAGACCCCAAGTTCTAGAAAACCATGAACACTTAATAAGCTTTTTGAAGTATTATCATCTGCTCATGCACTTAAATCAAACACGTGTCTGTGTTAAAAAGATTCACTTTCAAAATAAATGAAGTGGACAGATACTTTAGTCCCTCGACTGAGGAGGACAATACGAATACTATAGGAGTGCCTATGCATTTCAGACCATGTCCGAAACAGCCATATCTCTGCACCCATGGGTGACATACACACACCTAGTGGAGATTGAGCCTTTTCCTTTGTATAGACGGCTGACAATGGCATAGATCGTTCAAGGATGTTGACAATCACAGCGGTGGCCCTGAAGACGAGCATGGCCTGAAGTGACTACGAGACCACGAAGTGGCCGGATGGTGAAGCCCTGGTGCTGAAGACCAGAAGGACGAAGGGGCCTGTGACTGTTTCCTACGACCAGAGTTTGGCCTTTGTGGAGACAAAGTCTTCACAATCCACCCTGGGCACACAGGGAAGACACAGTCTGTCAACAGTACAAATAAACCCACAGGCCCGGACGTCTAACCTTTCACTAGCAGACTTTACTGAGAATGCTTGAAAGGAGGCTATTGGACTGGGATCTTAAGAACCAAGAATCGAAGAGCCACAGGAGACGTTCTACCTGTGGACCAAGAGTTACAGAGACCAAACCCAAGGCAACCAAAAGGACTCAGATCTACCTCTTGGCAGAGACCATCCTGACTCCTGACTTTTGAGTGGATATTGCTTTCATGCACTTCCTAATGAGGGTAATCACTGTGAGGGAGACCGGTCCTGAGCCTTGTGACTGTTCCCTGCATTTATCAGATCGTTTGCCCTTTTGTGGAGCATAGGCCACCCTTCTTTCTCACTTTTGTTTTTCTGTTGTGCTGGGCACAATAAACATTGCCTTGTTATTTCTCATTTCCCACTTCAGTGCTTTGTTGATCGTCTTCACCATAACATCACCCTTATTCCCTTAGTTTACCCACAAATATAGCCAAATGCCCCCAACCTACCACACGAGAACAAATAAACAATCAAAAAGACATGAAATAAATCATAAAAACAACAACCGTCCTACTAGGCCTTGTGACATTCGGATCATGCAAGTGCAGGGGCAGAGAAAGGGGTCAGGGGGTCAGGGGGTCAGGGGGTGAAGGGTAAGTGCTGGAAGGTCCCCCAGTGGGGGTGGGGGAGTGCCAAAGGTGCCTTTTGCGGAAGCAACAGGTAAGTGCAAGGGCAGAAATGACCCAATGAAGAGGGAGGTCAACCACACACCAGGTAAGTGCAGGCCGGAGACTAAGACCCAACAGGCATGTGTTGGCCCAAGGCCAGTGCAGAGGGCAGTGCGGAGGCTGGTGGCGATTGGGCAGATGGCCAGGACCCTATAGGACTCATGAGTCACCAGGCCACCAATCTCAGTAACTCTGGGGATGGTTAGAACGGGAGGGGGAAGGAGGAGCAAAAGAGAAAAGTCTTGAGTTGTTTGCCGAACTTGAGTATCAAATGGTAGCGGCCCAGCATTACACATAAGTGCACACGCACACACATCCACTCACTCATTTAAACATCCAATTCACACTACATTCGCTCATTTACTTGCGCACCCAGCCACCCATACATCATACACTCATTCACACACTCACTCATTCACACATACACACTCCTTGCACACATGCATACATACATTGGGCCTCATTACGAGGTTGGAGGTAGCCATGCCGTTTTTACCACCATGGCTACCCCCAAACTCGGGTCCGGCTCCGGGTCCCGCGAAAGGGGAATTACCGGGCCATTCTGACCTCGGGTGGCCTGGTAATTCCCCTTTCGCGGGACCCGAAGCCGGTACGTCCCCATTTCCATTTGAGCCCCCATAGGGGTCAATGGGAATGGGGAGGATGGTAGCACCGGTACCGTTCATAACGGTACCGTTGCTACCATCCACTTCGATGGTAGCAACGGTACCGTCACTGTACCGCCACATTACGAGCAGAACTCGTAATGTAGCGGTACAGTGATAATGGCACCGGCAGCACTACCGGCGCCGTTATCACTGTACCGCCACTGTTATAATGAGGCCCATAGTGAGTTCACATGCAACACCCTTTCACACTGCTAGTTTCAGAAAAGGCCTCCTTCGCCTCTGCCGAACAAAAAGTAAGTGTGCACATCAGCCCCTTCCCCGTGGATGTGAAAAAACACTTAACATTGTGATATGTTGGCCTGCTTCCGTGGGGAGGGGGCTGGTGTGTGCATTTCATTTTTGTTAGGCAGAGAGGCGAGTGAAGCCTTTCTTGAAACTCAATGTTTTGCTGCGTTTGTGCAAATACATTTTTGTACACGAGCACAGTAACACTTTAAAGCCGCCAGTTTCAGGCAAGGCTTCTCTCCCCTCTCTGACAAACAAAAAGCTATGTGTTTCAGCCCCGCCCTTCATCTCAGAGGGTGGGGGGACTGAAGCCCATTTAGCTCAACGGCGGTGCGTGCGCACCTGCCTAGACCTACACTTATTTCAAGCTTGCTTGCCTTTTCACATGTCCCATGAAAGCACTGTCAATAGCAGAGAACTTGGGATGCATCATGTTGGCTTCCTTCTGTAAGAAGAGGCACACAGCACCCTCCAAATGGCATGGTTTTCCTAAGACCATGACAAATGCAGCTGGCTGGGCTAAGGCTCTGGCTGCAGAGGGCCTCTCCCTGCGTGTAGGATCTGGCTGGGCTAAGGCTCTGGCCGCAGAGGGCTTCTGCCTGTGTGTAGGATCTGGCTGGGCTGAGGCTCTGGCCGCAGAGGGCTTCTGCCTGCGTGTAGGATCTGGCTGGGCTAAGGGTCTGGCTGCAGAGGGCCTCTGCCTGTGTGTAGGATCGGGCTGGGCTAAGGGTCTGGCTGTCTGCGTGTAGGATATGGCTGGGCTAAAGCTCTGGCCGCAGAGGGCCTCTGCTTGCGTGTAGGATCTGGCTCCGCTAAGGCTCTGGCTGCAGAGGGCCTCTGCCTGCGTGTAGGGTGTGGCTGGGCTATGGCTCTGGCTGCAGAGGGCCTGTGCCTGCGTGTAGGATCTGGCTGGGCTGAGGCTCTGGCTGCAGAGGGCCTGTGCCTGCGTGTAGGATCTGGCTGGGCTGAGGCTCTGGCTGCAGAGGGCCTGTGCCTGCGTGTAGGATTTGGCTCGGCTAAGGCTCTGGCTGCAGAGGGCCTCTGCCTGCTTGTAGGGTCTGGCTGGGCTATGGCTCTGGCTGCAGAGGGCCTGTGCCTGCATGTAGGATCTGGCTGGGCTGAGGCTCTGGCTGAAGAGGGCCTGTGCCTGCGTGTAGGATCTGGCTGGGCTGAGGCTCTGGCTGCAGAGGGCCTGTGCCTGCGTGTAGGATCTGGCTGGGCTGAGGCTCTGGCTGCATAGGGCCAGTGCCTGCGTGCAGGATCTGGCTGGGCTGAGGCTCTGGATGCAGAGTGCCTCTGCCTGCGTGTAGGGTCTGGCTGGGCTAAGGCTCTGGCTGCAGGGCGGGGTCTGGCTGGGCTAAGGCTCTGGCTGCAGAGGGCTTGTGCCTGCATGTAGGATCTGGCTGGCTGGGCTAAGGCTCTGGCTGCAGAGGGCCTCTGACTGCGTGTACGGTCTTGCTGGACTATGGCTCTGGCTGCAGAGGGCCTGTGCCTGTGTGCAGGATCTGGTTGGGCTAAGGCTCTGGCTGCAGAGGGCCTCTGCCTGCGTTTAGGATCTGGCTGGGCTAAGGGTCTGGCCGCAGAGGGCTTCTGCCTGTGTGTAGGATCTGGCTGCGCTGAGGCTCTGGCCGCAGAGGGCTTCTGCCTGCGTGTAGGATCTGGCTGGGCTAAGGGTCTGGCTGCAGAGGGCCTCTGCCTGCGTGTAGGATCTGGCTGGGCTAAGGGTCTGGCCGTCTGCGTTTAGGATATGGCTGGGCTAAAGCTCTGGCCGCAGAGGGCCTCTGCCTGCGTGTAGGATCTGGCTCGGCTAAGGCTCTGGCTGCAGAGGGCCTCTGCCTGCGTGTAGGGTGTGGCTGGGCTACGGCTCTGGCTGCAGAGGGCCTGTGCCTGTGTGCAGGATCTGGCTGGGCTGAGGCTATGGCTGCAGAGGGCCTGTGCCTGCGTGTAGGATCTGGTTGGGCTGAGGCTCTGGCTGCAGAGGGCCTGTGCCTGCGTGCAGGATCTGGCTTGGCTAAGGCTCTGGCTGCAGAAGGCCTCTGCCTGCTTGTAGGGTCTGGCTGGGCTATGGCTCTGGCTGCAGAGGGCCTGTGCCTGCATGTAGGATCTGGCTGGGCTGAGGCTCTGGCTGCAGAGGGCATGTGCCTGCGTATAGGATCTGGCTGGGCTGAGGCTATGGCTGCAGAGGGCCTGTGCCTGCGTGTAGGATCTGGTTGGGCTGAGGCTCTGGCTGCAGAGGGCCTGTGCCTGCGTGCAGGATCTGGCTTGGCTAAGGCTCTGGCTGCAGAAGGCCTCTGCCTGCTTGTAGGATCTGGCTGCGCTAAGGCTCTGGCTGCAGAGGGCTTCTGCCTGCGTGTAGGATCTGGCTGGGCTAAGGGTCTGGCTGCAGAGGGCCTCTGCCTGCGTGTAGGATCTGGCTGGGCTAAGGGTCTGGCCGTCTGCGTGTAGGATATGGCTGGGCTAAGGGTCTGGCTGCAGAGGGCCTCTGCCTGCGTGTAGGATCTGGCTGGGCTAAGGGTCTGGCCGTCTGCGTTTAGGATATGGCTGGGCTAAAGCTCTGGCCGCAGAGGGCCTCTGCCTGCGTGTAGGATCTGGCTCGGCTAAGGCTCTGGCTGCAGAGGGCCTCTGCCTGCGTGTAGGGTGTGGCTGGGCTACGGCTCTGGCTGCAGAGGGCCTGTGCCTGTGTGCAGGATCTGGCTGGGCTGAGGCTATGGCTGCAGAGGGCCTGTGCCTGCGTGTAGGATCTGGTTGGGCTGAGGCTCTGGCTGCAGAGGGCCTGTGCCTGCGTGCAGGATCTGGCTTGGCTAAGGCTCTGGCTGCAGAAGGCCTCTGCCTGCTTGTAGGGTCTGGCTGGGCTATGGCTCTGGCTGCAGAGGGCCTGTGCCTGCATGTAGGATCTGGCTGGGCTGAGGCTCTGGCTGCAGAGGGCATGTGCCTGCGTATAGGATCTGGCTGGGCTGAGGCTCTGGCTGCAGAAGGCCTGTGCCTGCGTGTAGGATCTGGCTGGGCTGAGGCTCTGGCTGCATAGGGCCAGTGTCTGCGTGCAGGATCTGGCTGTGCTGAGGCGCTGGATGCAGAGGGCCTCTGCCTGCGTGTAGGGTCTGGCTGGGCTAAGGGTCTGGCTGCAGAGGGCCTCTGCCTGCGTGTAGGATCTGGCTGGGCTAAGGGTCTGGCCGTCTGCGTTTAGGATATGGCTGGGCTAAAGCTCTGGCCGCAGAGGGCCTCTGCCTGCGTGTAGGATCTGGCTCGGCTAAGGCTCTGGCTGCAGAGGGCCTCTGCCTGCGTGTAGGGTGTGGCTGGGCTACGGCTCTGGCTGCAGAGGGCCTGTGCCTGCGTGTAGGATCTGGTTGGGCTGAGGCTCTGGCTGCAGAGGGCCTGTGCCTGCGTGCAGGATCTGGCTTGGCTAAGGCTCTGGCTGCAGAAGGCCTCTGCCTGCTTGTAGGGTCTGGCTGGGCTATGGCTCTGGCTGCAGAGGGCCTGTGCCTGCATGTAGGATCTGGCTGGGCTGAGGCTCTGGCTGCAGAGGGCATGTGCCTGCGTATAGGATCTGGCTGGGCTGAGGCTCTGGCTGCAGAGGGCCTGTGCCTGCGTGTAGGATCTGGCTGGGCTGAGGCTCTGGCTGCATAGGGCCAGTGTCTGCGTGCAGGATCTGGCTGGGCTGAGGCGCTGGATGCAGAGGGCCTCTGCCTGCGTGTAGGGTCTGGCTGGGCTAAGGCTCTGGCTGCAGAGGGGGTCTGGCTGGGCTAAGGCTCTGGCTGCAGAGGGCCTGTGCCTGCGTGTAGGATCTGGCTGGCTGGGCTAAGGCTCTGGCTGCATAGGGCCTCTGCCTGCGTGTAGGGTCTTGCTGGGCTATGGTTCTGGCTGCAGAGGGCCTGTGCCTGTGTGCAGGATCTGGTTGGGCTAAGGCTCTGGCTGCAGAGGACTTCTGCCTGCGTGTAGGATTTGGCCAGGCTAAGGCTCTGGCTGCAGAGGGCCTCTGCCTGCGTGTAGGATCTGGCTGGGCTGACCGTCTGGATGCAGAGTGCCTCTGCCTGCGTGTATGGTCTGGCTGGGCTAAGGCTCTGGCTGCAGGGGGGGGGGTGTGGCTGGGCTAAGGCTCTGGCTGCAGAGGGCTTGTGCCTGCGTGTAGGATCTGGCTGGCTGGGCTAAGGCTCTGGCTGCAGGGGGGGGTCTGGCTGGGTTAAGGCTCTGGCTGCAGAGGGCTTGTGCCTGCGTGTAGGATTTGGCTCGGCTAAGGCTCTGGCTGCAGAGGGCCTCTGCCTGCTTGTAGGGTCTGGCTGGGCTATGACTCTGGCTGCAGATGGCCTGTGCCTGCATGTAGGATCTGGCTGGGCTGAGGCTCTGGCTGCAGAGGGCCTGTGCCTGCGTGTAGGATCTGGCTGGGCTGAGGCTCTGGCTGCATAGGGCCAGTGCCTGCATGCAGGATCTGGCTTGGCTGAGGCTCTGGATGCAGAGTGCCTCTGCCTGCGTGTAGGCTCTGGCTGGGCTAAGGCTCTGGTTGCAGGGGGGTGTCTGGCTGGGCTAAGGCTCTGGCTGCAGAGGGCTTGTGCCTGCGTGTAGGATCTGGCTGGCTGGGCTAAGGCTCTGGCTGCAGAGGGCCTCTGACTGCGTGTAGGGTCTTGCTGGACTATGGCTCTGGCTGCAGAGGGCCTGTGCCTGTGTGCAGGATCTGGTTGGGCTAAGGCTCTGGCTGCAGAGGGCCTCTGCCTGCGTTTAGGATCTGGCTGGGCTAAGGGTCTGGCCGCAGAGGGCTTCTGCCTGTGTGTAGGATCTGGCTGGGCTGAGGCTCTGGCCGCAGAGGGCTTCTTCCTGCATGTAGGATCTGGCTGGGCTAAGGGTCTGGCCGTCTGCGTGTAGGATATGGCTGGGCTAAAGCTCTGGCCGCAGAGGGCCTCTGCCTGCGTGTAGGATCTGGCTCTGCTAAGGCGCTGGCTGCAGAGGGCCTCTGCCTGCGTGTAGGGTGTGGCTGGGCTATGGCTCTGGCTGCAGAGGGCCTGTGCCTGCGTGTAGGACCTGGCTGGGCTAAGGCTATGGCTGCAGAGGGCCTGTGCCTGCGTGTAGGATCTGGCTGGGCTGAGGCTCTGGCTGCAGAGGGCCTGTGCCTGCGTGCAGGATCTGGCTTGGCTAAGGCTCTGGCTGCAGAAGGCCTCTTCCTGCTTGTAGGGTCTGGCTGGGCTATGGCTCTGGCTGCAGAGGGCCTGTGCCTGCATGTAGGATCTGTCTGGGCTGAGGCTCTGGCTGCAGAGGGCCTGTGTCTGCGTATAGGATCTGGCTGGGCTGAGGCTCTGGCTGCAGAGGGCCTGTGCCTGCGTGTAGGATCTGGCTGGGCTGAGGCTCTGGCTGCATAGGGCCAGTGTCTGCGTGCAGGATCTGGCTGGGCTGAGGCTCTGGATGCAGAGTGCCTCTGCCTGCGTGTAGGGTCTGGCTGGGCTAAGGCTCTGGCTGCAGAGGGGGTCTGGCTGGGCTAAGGCTCTGGCTGCAGAGGGCCTGTGCCTGTGTGCAGGATCTGGCTGCGCTAAGGCTCTGGCTGCAGGGGGCCTCTGCCTGCGTGTAGGGTCTGGCTGGGCTACTGGCTGGGCTAAGGCTCTGGCTGCAGAGATTATTGGTGAAAGAGTAGGATCTTATACCTTGGAATTAAAGTAATCAAAGCGCTGCCACCTGTTCCCCAGGGTCTTGATCAGACACATTCTTCAATAATAAATGACTTCCAAAATGTGCAAAGTGAAATATATGCTTCAGTTGGATCATTAAAGGGGTGCACCCAGGTGTACGATAGGCTTGGGGTCACGATTTCGCAGGTCATCTTTCTGCAACCCCTTTTCCCGCTCCTGTTCCCTTTTCCTGCTCCCCGTTCACTCGTCGGGAGGGGTCGTATGTTACCTCTCCCTCCCATTGCAAGGGGCCAACTCCTTAACCCCAATTAATTTAAAACATGTTTTTAAAATGGGATACAAAATCCTTTACCGCAGAAGCATTACTGCGGTAAAGTGGCGGCTCCCGGACAATCTGTGGTATTTTTTTTACTGTAACAGTTTTTACAGTCCAAGCTGCCAATGTGTCTACAAACTGCCCGGGTTCAGCGTAATTACTCTCGAGTTCTGACTGCGCTTGATGGTCAAAAAAGTGTCCCTCCTCTGCACCCATGACATTATATGGCAAAGTAAACTTACATTTCGGGGTAAAATATTGCCCATGGAAATCCACCAGGTCCTTACTAAGGTTTCTATCTCAGGCTTTGCCTTTTACCAGTGGGCCCCCGAAGATCAGAAAAGGATGTGTTGTAGACACCCTGGAATTCTGCATGAGTAGGCAGAAATAACAAGGGGCGTGTAATTGAAATGTCACTTTCGATGTCACTTTAAATGCAGAAAAGCCGCGCCACAGATGTGCTGTTAGTGTTACTTTCCCGCAGAAAAAAACAGCAACAAACAAATCAAATACATCCAGTCAGCAGGGATCTGAATTACCAATAGCAGCGCATCAGCTTACCGGGCATTAGTCAATACAGCAGGCCTGCTTCCCACAGTCAGCATTCAAGGGGGGCGCGCTGCATAATGTACGCAGTTACCCAGTGACTGGGAGCGCTTCCCCTCGCTAGCAAGATCCAGCATGGCAACGGCACAGTTACCAGGTGACTGGGAGCGCTTCCCTCGCTAGCAAGATCCAGCATGGCAACGGCACAGTTACCAGGTGACTGGAAGCGCTTCCCCTCGCTAGCAAGATCCAGCATGGCAACGGCACAGTTACCAGGTGACTGGAAGCGCTTCCCCTCGCTAGCAAGATCCAGCATGGCAAACAAGTGGGTACAGATGGGTACAACGTCACAGTTACCAGGTGACTGAAAGCACTTGCCAGAGCTGAAGAGATGCCTAAAATCCAACATGGCAAACAAGTGGGTACAGCTGAGAACAACCGCACAGTTACCCGGTGACTGGGAGCGCTTCCCCTCGCTAGCAAGATCCAGCATGGCAAACAAGTGGGTACAGATGGGTGCAACGTCACAGTTACGAGTTGACTGGAAGCACTGGTCAGACCTGAAGAGATGCCTTCCCCCCGCCAGCAAGATCCAACATGGCAAACAAGTGGGTACAGCTGTGTACAGCTGTGCCCCGGTGCTCAGCTTGGAAACAAGACGACACAAAGCAACACAGGTTCGATCCACGGGTCCGTGCTTAGAAACCTCTGGGTATTAACTGTGTTGTAAATACGCATCTAAGTCATATTCCTGTAACAGCGCCTTGATGCCCCCGAGCTGTGTGAGCGCTTTCAAACTTTTAATAAATAAATTAAATAAATACAACGTCAAAGTAACCCGGTGACTGGAAGCACTGGTCAGACCTGAAGAGATACCTTCCCCTTGCTAGCAAGATCCAAAATGTCAAACAAGTGTGTACAGCTGTGTACAACAGTGCCTTCCCCTCACTAGCAAGATCAAACATGGCAGACAAGTGGGTACAGCTGTGTACAACAGTGCCTTCCCCTCGCTAACAAGATCAAACATGGCAGACAAGTGGGTACAGCTGTGTACAACTATGCCTTCTCCTCAATAGCAAGATCCAACAAGGCAAACAAGTGGGTACAGCTGGGTACAACATCACAGTTACCCAGTGACTGGAAGTGGTGGTCAGACCTGAAGAGAGGCCTTCCCCTCGCTAGCAAGATCCAACATAGCAAACACGTGGCTACAGCTGTGTACAATGGCACACTTACTGGTGGGACAATCCGATGGCATGTCCTTGTATTGTATTGTATTGTAGTTGTCATTTTTATAGCGCCTTTTCTCATTTGTACCGCCTCAACGCGCTTTGTGGTAGGAACGTCCTTGGGGACCAAAGACCAGGGAAAATTCTAAGAAAAGTCTTATAGTGTGTGTGTGCATTTTGCCAAGATTAGCAAATGGATGGGCTAGAGTAGTATTGGATATGAGCAACTCACTACCCTTGGGACATCACCAATGCCAGAGAGTTCTTCTTGCAGATCATTGATGCATAAGTTGAAGAGCAGTCCACACAGTCCGGCCATATTCCTCCCCCCAATGGAAAGGTTGCAGATGGATCACCATTTAGGCAAGATCTTACCTTAATTGTAAGGTCCAAATGCAAACTGTCCAGAATGGTTAACCCTTTGTTCTTCAATACGGACCATAATTGGGCCCCAGCGGGGGGTGTGGCTTGGCGGCCATGCGAGAGTGAGCGAGTCACCAAGAGCTCCCGGGTGATCCGCTACATGATTCTTATAAACGGCTGAAAAACGGCAGGAGACCCTGAACAAATCGAAGGGACGGCCCCCAGAGGATCCAGGGCACGCACGGGTGGAAGCCCGAACAAAATCAGAGGTCGGAAAGACCCGAAACGAGGCAAGGCAGAGGCGCGGGACCGCCACACACAAATTGGCGGCCTCAGCCCACTGAGGATCCGCCCGCGCTCCGAGGGGTAGCGGAAGCTGAATACGTGAGACCGCCAGGCGCAGGGGCGTGGACGACTGCCCAGCAGATACCCACACATCACCCGCGGAAGATCGAGAGAGGTACCAAACCTGACCGCCCTCCCTAACAGGGACGAGGAACGAGGCGCGCACCACCGCGCCGCGAGAACACGGGCAGAGGAGGAGCAGGCAACCGAGGATAGTGGCAGAGGAGAGTGGAGGGCCGAGACACAGCAAGAAGACGGTACCTGCAGCCCGAGTGACCGACAGGGTACCCCCCAGCACACAGAAGTTCTACCGAAGCACGCCCATGCAGCGAGAGGCAGGCAGGCGGCCACAGGCCCGGAACCGCGGCGGCGCAGCAAGCAGCAGCAACCAGCAGTGACGCAACCGGAGCACCCGGTGAAGACGCGACAGCGGAGGCAGGAGATCATAACAACCCCCCGGCGAGGCTGCAGCTGGGTAGAGCGACCACAAAGAGACTTTAGCCAATGTGCGTCGGTCGGCCCGCATCTTCCAGGGCGGTATAGACCCTGCAGAGCGGGGCCCAGGGAGGTGCTGGGGAGCGGCAGGGCCGACGAATGCCTGAAAAGGACAGGGCCACGATTGGGATAACCCGTAAGGAAGGGAGAGCACCGACCACGAAGTGGAGGTCGCCCAGGGGGACACCGCCCCTATCCAAGCACAGATTCACAAGGCCACAAACATCAGCATGCCCGACAAACAGAAAGGTAGCAAAGGGAGGCAAACAAGCATGGAGACGTTCGCCTGCAAGAGCGAGGACCCACAACCTGGGACGGTGGCGGCGCACACAGCTACATCATACGCCACGCAAGGGGAGCTCAAACAAGTGGAGGGCAGTATCCTAGAGGCCGTAGAGGCGGTAAAGGCCTCAATAGAGGGCAAGCTGGACGCAGTGATCGTAGATGTGGGGCTCCTCAGGCAGGACACGAGGAACCTAGCAGAGAGAGTGACAATGGTGGAACAACAGGTGCAGAGCAACACAGCAAACGTGACCACCTCTCAGTCACAAATGTCAGATGCGCTGGAACAGATCAGAACACTAGAACGCAGGGCCGAAGATGCGGAAGGCCGAGCCAGACGCAACAATGTGCACATCGTAGGGCTGCCGGAGGGGGTGGAAGGCAGAGACCCCACAGATTACATAGAGAACTTATTGCTCCAGGAAGTAGGTGCAGAGACCCTGTCCCAGGGCTTCGTGGTGGAAAGGGCGCACAGAGCACTAACCAGGAAACCCTGCCCGGGCGCGCCACCGAGACCCATGGTCGTGAAGATCTTGGACTTTGAAGACAGGGAGAAAATCCTGACATTCTCGAGAGAAGGCGGGGAGATAACACCCAACAGAGCCAGGATAACCATCTTTCCTGACTATACGGCACTTGTGCAAAGACAGTGAGCCCAGTTCTGGCTGACCACAGAGCGCCTTCGGGCAGCGGGGGTGAAATTCATGTTACTCTACCCGTCCAAGCTCAAAATTCTGCACAACGGGAGGACACCGATCTTTGAGACCACGGCCGACACCCAGGAGTGGATGGACCAGCAGGGGATCCCACAACCAAGAGAGGGGGTCGAGAGGAACCGTGAGGCACCCCGGTGAGGTAGGGAATGAGGGTGAGGACAAAACACTAAGGACACCCTGCCGAATCGAGATACAGCAGGACAATCAGCAGAATGAGTACCGAAAGCTTAAATTAATGGTTAACCCGGGGGCTCGAGGCCTCCGGCACTGGACCGCCAAGACCCACAGAGGGGACCCCAAGCAGCGATAAGTTAGCAGTGTCAGTTTTAAGGCACTACGCCGCGACGAGTGCACGTTCGGAACGAGGGCAGCACCTGGAATGCGGCGGGGCCCGAGCAGGGGGAGGGAGGCTGGGCGTTGGTTTATAGTAGTTGTATTAGTGTGGTTAAGTTTGTTAAGAGAAGGCACGAGAGGAGGTAAACATAATGAGCGAAGAGGTCACGGACACGGCAAAGGCAACGAAAGGGCGCAAGTGAGGCTGCACTCAAACGCGGGAACCCGGCAAGGAACACCAAAGAGAAGAGGTAGTGAGAAACAGACACTAGTGGCAGGGCGGACCGCCAGGACAGGGGGAGACAAAAGGGAAGGTGGTCCCGAGAGCTGCCAGGGGAATAATGAGGAGAAGACGATGGATGGACCTCCCAGGCCAGCCTGCCAGAAAGGGAAAACTAAACGGGCCGATGGGAACGAGCGGGCCGCTGGAATCTGTAAGACACAGGAACCGAGATGAACTAAAAGTGGTGACTTGGAATGTCAGGGGGCTAAACGCCTACGTGAAGAGACTGAGGGTCTACGCATGGCTAAACAAAGTGAAAGTCCACATCGCAATGATGCAAGAGACCCACCTGACAGCTGAAAAACAAGCCAAGATGGCCAAGAAATGGGGCCGCCAGATATTCAGCTCCACATACTCTAATTATACGAGAGGGGTAGCGACCTGGATTGCCCCGGGCATCCCATTCCAAATCATCAAACCGGAGAGAGGTGCCGAAGGCAGGGTCCTGATCGTTCACGGAATGCTGGAGAACCGGGAAGTGTGTTTGGTGACTACCTACGCCCCAAATCACGATGCAACAGACTTCTTTAAATCACTCACACCCCGGCTGGCCCCGTACAGGAATGCCACGACCATCTGGGCTGGAGATCTTAATTGCACATTGGACCCCAGGCTGGACCGGTCAGACGATAAACAAAAAAGGGCAGCACCACCACCACGGGTGTTGCAGAAGACACTGGACCAGCTCGAGCTAGAAGACGTCTGGAGGAAGGTACATGGGGGCGAAAGGGGAAACACCTACTATAGCGCCCCACACGGGACATTCACCCGAATTGCCTGTTTATTCACGGGCAAAGAGACACGAGGCAAATTCACTGGGGCACACATTCACGCACAAACCCTATCTGACTACGCCCCACCGGGAGCAATATGGGCACATACATACAGGAAAACCCCCATACCCACGTGGAGACTTAGGGCGGAAACACTCCTAGAAGGGGATTTCGAAGACCATATCCAAACCACAATAGACAACTACTTTGAGCACAACATGGGTAGCGTGGACAGCACGGGAACGACCTGGGAGGCCTTTAAGGTGGAGATCAGGGGGGCGGCGATTGGGAAAACAGGAGGCCTTAGGAGAGAAACCCTGGTTGAATTGGATGAGATAGAAAGGAAGATAGAGAGGGCGGAAGCACAGGTGGGGAGGGAGGGGGAGAAACGGGTGACCTCACCACCCTGAGACAACAGTGTACGGCGGCCTGGGAGGGACTAGGGCGGCTAGACTATGGGAAGTACATACAAAGGCTGCACGCAGATGGGGATAAGCCTAGTAGACTTCTCGCCTGGCTAACCAACCAGGAGACCAAGCAAGAACCGATAAACACAATCCCAAACAGTCAGGGGGAGATCAAAAGGTCCCAGGAGGGTATAAATACGGTGTTTTCGCAATTTTATGAGGAACTATATACCAAAGTACAGGAAGCAGAAGAGGAAGACCTTGAAGACGCATTTTGGAAATCAAACTCCCACGACTGTCAGAAGAGCAGGCCCTGATGTTGGACGCCCCCCTTACTGTGGAGGAACTGACGGAGGTCATCACCCAGTTACCGACGGGAAAGTCCCCGGGGCCTGACGGGTTACCAGGCGAATTCTATAAAAGATACAAAGATAGCTTGGCTCTGAGATTGGTAGAGACGCTGGAGGAGGCGTACAAGAGCAGACGACTCCCGAGCAGTATGTCAGAATGTGTAATAGTCCCGATACTTAAAGCAGGGAAGCTGCCCCTCGAGTGAGGGTCCTACAGACCAATCTCTCTGATAAATCAAGATTCCAAGATATTGACAGCGGCATTGGCCAACCGGCTAAAAAGGGTGATACCCACACTGGTACACACAGACCAGACGGGGTATGTGCCGGAACAAAACACGGCATGGAATCTCCAGAGACTCCATCACGTGATTGACAGAACGAACCAAGAGGAGGGAGAATACGCAGTGGCGTCATTAGATGCAATCAAAGCGTTCGATTCAGTGAACTGGGACTGGCCAATTCGGGATAGGCAGGGGGTTCCTACGTTGGATAAAGCTGCTGCACAACGACCCGCGGGCCAGAGTTAAGACAGGCAGGCATGTCTCAGGGGAGTGGAGCATAGGGCGAAGTACGAAACAGGGGTGCCCGCTGTCCCCGATGCTATATACATTGGCTCTGGAACCGTTCGCGGCCTTCCTAAGGGCGGAGTACGCGGACACCGGCATAGTAATAGATGGGGAAACACACCAGATTTCAATATACGCAGACAACATGCTTTACGTCCAGGACCCATGAACCCACTTGCCGGACCTACTAGAGGCACTGGGAGCGTTTGGCAGGTTATCGGTAATCACCATCAACAAGGGAAAATCCTCAATGTTCCCCCTGGCAGGCCTGAGGGCGACGACATCAGACCAGCTGCCACACCTGGACCTGACATGGACTCCAATCACCTTCAGATACCTGGGGGTGGACATATATCACAACACCACGGAAACACACATCACCAACACGCAGGCAGCCCTGGACAAAATAGAGAACACCATGCAGTTCTGGAAAACACTACCGCTGGGGATGATAGGCCGGGCAGGCCTAATGAAGATGATAGTTTTACCCCGACTCCTATATTATTTCACTAACATCCCCTATAACATCCCCGGGTCCTTCTTCAGATGATTACACTCCATGACAAGGGCCTTCCTATGGGCCGGGAGGGAGGAACAGGGTAGCACTGAGCACATTACAAAGGGGCTACGAATGGGGAGGGATAAAGCTCCCGGACTTCGAGCGTTACTACTTGGCCGCACAACTCCAATTCGTAGTCCGGTGGCTGGGGGAAGACACCTCCATAGATGCAACAATGTTTCGATCCTTCGCTTCAGCGATACTATTTGAAAGAACTCGTGTGGATAAACGAGACCCAAGCAAAAACCCTTCCCAGAATAGTCCAACTAGGCCGAGATCTGTGGAAAAGAGCATGGAAAGTGCAGGACATGAGAGACCCCTGTTCAAGGCACATCCCCCTGGTGGGACTGGTAGACACCCGTATAGCAAGCCTGGCTACGGTCAGAACACAGTGGGAAGACAAAGGAGTGGCCCAAATAAGTGATCTGTGGCAAGAAGGACACTGGGTAGACTTTCAGACCCTGGCGGAGGAGCAGGACATCCACAGTGGCCAATTCATATTGTATAACAGCATGGTCCAAGGAATAAGAAAGAGGTGGGAGACCCTACCGGAAGAGGAAGACATGGGTGGGCGACTGGACACCTGGTACGATGCATCTGAGGGGGGACACACTGTGTCCAGACTTAACGAACAACTGTTGGATTCCATCAACTCTAGGACACTGAACAGTCGAACAAAATGGGAGGAGGAACTTCAGCGACCCCTCAAGGATGAAGAATGGAACAGAGCCCTTCAATAGGCAAAGAAAATCTCCAGAAATGCAAGGTTCAGACAGCTGCAGTTCTACATAGTGCACAGGGCATATTTAACGCCTAAAAGAATGTCGAATATGGGGATAGACAAATACGGAGTTGCCCACGCTACCAGGAAGAACAGACAGATATGGTGCACATGTTTTGGACATGCCCGGGAGTGACAGCCTTCTGGAATACGATACAGGAAAGAGTGTTGAAGGCAGGAATCCATATGCGAGCCTGGTCGCCGGCGTCCTACATACTGGGCCTGTTCCCGAGGGGAGACAAGCAGAGGGTCCATGTAGCTAAAATAACAGACTTGATGACAATACTGGCAAAACGCTGCATCGCAATGGCATGGAAAGCAAGCGCAGGACCCTCGATAGAAGGCTGGTGGTCAGACCTACAAAAATGGGCAGTAGCAGAAACAAAGGTCTGGACCAGAGCCTCGCAAAGGGAGAAAATAACAGTGGGGCCAGAATACTAGCGTGGAATACCTTGGTACAAGACTTATTTGGGAGCGACAAGGAAAACAGCACAACTGATTCGAGCAAGCCGGGAGGAGAGGAGAACTGTCCTGTCCGCACCCACGCGCAGCATGCAGATTGGAACAAGGACACCATGACAGAGGAGGAGGGTGCCTAGCCGTGACCTGAGCAGATAACACACATTGTGAACTCAAACCCGAAAGTGCCAGAGCAAATGTTGTGAGTTGTTGTTTATTTGTTTTGTGTTTGTTTGTTGTCAAATGAAAATAAAGAAAAATAGTTTTAAAAAGAAAATGGGGCCCTAGCCACAGTCAAAATTTGGTGATGGGTTCATGAATGATTACACGCAATCTGTGGTGCTCTGAGAATGTACTACTTAACAAAAGATTCAGAGATTGTTCATTTGTACCCATCCCCTCCCTAAGATCACATTGGACTTTAGCTAAAGGATAGAATCCTACGGCCAGCCAAGGGCCTTCCAAAGAACTTAACTGCTGCATCTAACAGGTGGACTGAAAGCATGATGGATCGCCCTTCTTAAAAATGGGGACTAGTATTGCCCCTTTCAAAGAAGTAGAAACACTGGACTTACAGACTGCATTAAACACAACTGTTAAAATTGGTACCCAAAACCTGAAGTCTAACTTAAATACACCACCTGGGACCAAAAATCAGGACCTGGACTCTTTGATTTGTTGCTATTAAAAGCACAGCCTCCTCATGGGGAAGTCATAGATATTTCATTGAGAGCAGTTGGGTTCCATGTTAGCTCACTAGGGCTTCTGGTTTATGTTTCACAGCAGTGTCAATTCATATAATGAATAACCCAAGCGGCCTCAATGATGTTGTTCTCACAGAACGATTTATCATGTCCACCTCTGGTTGCACCTCATATATCCCCCTTCTACCTACAACGGTTACCTTTTCCCTCTGCCCCTGGTTTATTGACACATCGATCCACCAGGAGTTGGTTTATTCATTTCTGCATTCCATATTATGCCAAGAAGGAGTCTTCTTGTTTTCTACTGTCACATCTCACTATTCCCGTTTGTCGTGGTGGCGCCATGGCCGGCTGCGTTATACTGGCGCCCTTATGTCCCGCAAGTATGCTACACAGACTACCCCCAAAATGGCGGCGGAATTGTGCCGCTCAGATACTATGGGTTTGACTGGTCTAATGTGCAAAGTATCTCCGCCCTCTAGCAGTCATGTGACTGTTCTTAAGCCGCTGAAGCCGGAGCTCCTGTGCGTCGCTACTGCAGATTCAGATGCTCCGTGAGTTTGCAATCTAGGAAAACCTTTCTTACCCGACTGGTTCACTTCTCTCTTATCTTTCTCTCTTCCCTTGCTGAACTGCGCCGCTCGTGGTCACGCCCGCTCCAGGATTCCGCATTTCTTATAATCCCGCTATGTTCCGCTTCAAGCTCCCAACATCTTAACGAGTGATACCATAGAGATATGGTAGGGATTCATACTTATAACAAAAACCATTCCGCTTCTAGCAGAGGACAGCCAAACTAACCTTCCATTCTCTTTAGTTCGTCATCTAGAGAATATACGCCCCTCTTTGGAGACGTCCAATTGTTTCCATTCTCTTCACTTGTGGTTCAACACCACCGGGAACAAGTAGGTTCTGGGGAAGAGGGAATTATTCTTTACGAATTAAGGGAATCCTGTATTCATTGTTCTTTACTACCTGAGTAAGAAACACGCCACTATCCAGGAAGCACTTCTCTTCTCCCAAACTTGCCTTCTATGGAGGTTTAACCCACGTATTTCAGTTGCAGGTGCCGATCCTTACTTTCTAACTATCTCTTCACCTTCCTCCTTCTGACACATATACTTACCCAATCTCTTGTGTTTGATAGACAACTTCCTAGACAACACTGCAGAAGAGTAGCTGTTTCTTCGTCCGAGACCCAGGATCCGCTGCCGAGTTGCCGCTCCAGTCCAGCACAGGGTTTTCTACCCCAGAGGGTTTCCCTGGGAATTTTGTCTCTCTCTGTTACCTGTTCCAGTCAGGCGGAGAGGGGACAAGGTTTGCAGGGGGTTTCTCCACACGTCCAGGGATTGTGATCTGCTCAGGTTAGTTGTTTCTGCTAAATCCTTGTACCAAGTCAGTTGATTGATAATACCTACTGCTGAATCTAATTTCACTTGACAACAGGGGAACCAGGCTAGCAATTAGTTTGACTAAAGATATACAATTTCACTAGGATCCCTTAACTGCAACAAGGCCTCAATGATTTAGCATCGTGAACAGAGACCAAGTGGTATGGAAGCAGATTGCTGACAATTGTAACGCTCGCCTATTCCTCACTACTGGTCTTGGGGTATGAACTGTTTTTCCCAGAGTGCATTTGGGGAATTGAGCCTGAGGTCAAGCAGCACAACCAAAGGATTATCATCACGTTCAGGGTTATCTACCACTCTCAAATCTTTCACCAATTACCAATTCTCTAATCGCAGCTTGAAGTGGTCTATAGTGCTGCTTTTCCGTGAGCTACCCTTCTTTGTTAGCCTCTCAAGGACATCTTGGGTTTTTCATCCGTTTTCTTAAGTCCCTCATGCAAATAGACCAAGAAACTCACCCATCCTTCATCATCTCTCCTGAGTTGAGACAACAAAGTGCACTGTATGTTAAAGGTGGCGTCCTTTTCCTCAGCGAAGGAGTCTTGGTCACGGTGCAAGCCCTATTTTCAAGCTAACGTCACCCCCAATCAGTAGTCCTTCATTATCCCCATTCTCTAAAAGGTCATCAATCGACAACCTACATTTGTGAATTACCATCATTTGGACCCTTGGTTGAATTGTAAAAGTTTACTAAAATAAGGGTAAAACAGCACTTAAATGACAATTTTACTATAAAAATTACATATGCGTCTAAAAAGAGTCTCCCCATTCTTTTGTCCCCTTGTGGATCTTTTTGCATTTGAGAATATACACAACACCATCCATCTGGTGACATACGACCCATGTTTCTTGGATAAGAGCAACACCTGGGAAGTCTTAATCATCAATATTTTAAGAGACATGCTGGTTCCAATGCCAATGAGGAGAACTGTTTGACTCCAATAAGGACCATCCACTTGAGATTCCCATATTGATGCAGAGTGATTCAATGATGTCCGTGTTGCTTAGTCCTCAAACCTGTTTAGGCACGGTACCGCTATATCAGAGCAAATAGACCATTCAGAACCTAATGTTGGCTGCTGTTAGGGCATATTTGTCTTATAATTAATTTACCTCTATATTTGTGGACCCCCAAACCTTTTACTTTTGTGTGCGCATCCTGACCTGACTTTTGCCAGTGGAGCACAGCCTTAAGCTGCACTCCACTGGGTTTTCTCTCATCATTACATGGAAACTGACACGTCCTCCAGGGTATTAGTACTGAGAAACTTTGTTTCTCTTTGTCTTCTGACTTTGTTGCCACTTTTGGTAACATTTTATCATTGCACAAAGTACATTACTGTACCGTGCAATGGGGTCCTTGTGTTTTCTGACCCTAGCCATCCACTAAGACATTTTTGGTGACTGGACAATGTGCCTAGGAGTGGACTGGTGGCAGCAGAAGCTTTTTCGTGTAATTGTATAACTTTTTCCTGAGCCATATTGTGCTTACCGCGATTGGCTCATGACTGTAGCTAGTGTCTGTCATGGCCATGCCATGAGGCCTTTTGTCTACTCCTTTGGGCATTTTGTCAGTTGGCCTTCCCCCAGGTCTTTGTGACCCGGGAATTCCTTATTTCGGCATGCAGTTGCCCATGACAGCCACATCCTTTGTGTGCTACTGCAGCTCATGTGTGTGGGTACCCAGGAAGTGGGCTGTGACAGTCTGGCCCCAAGCCACACTACTAGTGCTACAAATTCTGGTACACATGAGCGCATGAGAGCCGCAGGGCTCCCTGATCTGACCACTGCTGGCATACATGAGTGGGGCAGATCTCCTCATTGGCCGGCTGGATGCGAGCACTCATTGGACTTGTGTATATGAGGAGGGGTCCTGAATGCAGATCCACAGATCAGTAACATGTGTAAATCGACCTGTAGATGGAGCCAAGTATCCAGAAGAGCCAAGCAGATTCAAGGACTCTCCGCAGAAGAAAGTTGGCACCCTGAACCCGCTGTTCTGGTAGGACCCTGCTTTACACTTGATCTGCGAATACCCGCAAACGTGCCTCAACCCCTTGGAGTGGTGGGACCAATCACTCTTGACACCTCCTGGTTGCCCTGCAAAAGAGCTTGTTCGGAAATGTCCCTGGGCCATCCAGTGGACTGTCCAGCTCTAACCTTGGCACCCGTGCAGGAGCTTTGGCACATTAAAACTTTGGGGAATCCTAGCTTGCACTGCAAAGCAACGTTTCACCAAATTTCGACATCTCAGCTGCTTTGGGCCACGAGAGAGAAGTGTGCGTCAGATCGCAAGAGTTGGGTGCCCGTGCATTACTGTGGGAAGGTGACGGTCACTGAAGGCAGTTTTCCCCATGTTCTTTCTTGTGCCCTCAGACGAGCTGCATTGATGTTCCCTTTGTTCTTCTACCAAGAAAAGAGATGCAGCTCCTGGTGTAAACCGGACAGCATCTGCACCTGCAGGGCCTGTGCACTTTGAAGGTGAATCAAGAGTGGGAAATCGTACCTCTGGCGACCCCCTCCAGACCTTTCAAGTTTGGACCTGAACCGAGCTAAGGGCAGAGAGTACTGAAACCAATCACTGTTGGCCCCTTGTTCATCCATTGTATTTTATGCACATAGAATCCCTTGTGGTTCTCTCTTTGGCTTGGGTAGCCTTCGCTTCCTAAAGTCCTCTGAAAGTAGGGAATAGCTTTGTTCATTGCAGCAGATCCTCCCCTGAGTCTGTTTTCACCCTTCCGAATCCTGTCAATAACTTTGCCAGCTCCTTAGATAGTGTACTTAGTGACTTTACACATGACTGAGCGTTTTACACACGCATCGAACATTGAGCACAAGACTCCATACATCGTAGGGCAATGTGGGCAGATGTCATCACCCTGAAATTGTATCTGGGTAAAAAAGTCATAAGGGGGAGGGAGGCCAGTCCAGCACGGTTCTCAGGCCCACCCCGTTTTGCTTGGGGACTGTGAAGAGCTTGCAACAAACCCATGGTCCTTTGGTACATGCTCCAGAGCTCTCATCCCCATATGTTGATTGGAGAGGCACTTCTAAATCTGCCTGATGCAGGCAGGGAAAGAATCAGAAGGGATAACCTGTACCCAATGGAAACCACAGATGAAAACCACACAAGGTTGATACATCCTGCCACAAAATGCCTCCCACCAGATATGGGTGGGACCCAGATAGACAAGCCATTTTGGCTTCTCACTGTGTGAGGGTATGGTTGGTGCATAATGGGCAATAAAAACCTTTGGTCATTGGGCACGGTGTCCTCTGGGTCTGCTGGTAGATCTATCCAGTCGACAGTCTCCTTTCAAGGACCCCTCTGCAGCAATCTGAGGTCCTACATCTAAAGTCTTTGAGCTAGACTGGAAGATCTTGTCAACAGTAGACTTCAACGTGAGCGCCTAACCAGTTAATCCATGGAAGAGTACACCGCCCTGCATTCCCCCTCCCTTAAGGGGAGTGCCAGTATCTTGTACTGAACATCCTGTGCAAACTTGGACGAGGTAATCCATGCCATCCTTTGCATGTCTATGAAGTGACCGATTCTTCCCAAGGAACGATTGAGGGAATTCGTGTCAAATCAGAAGAAAATGGTGCATTTTTAAATCACAGCGGGATAGTGGCGTTGCCCAAAACACAACAGGATATAAAGACAAAGGGCCAGATTCTCAAACCTCTTTTTGCCACAAGTGATGAGATGCGTAAGGGCCTTTTATCACTTGAGCCAAAAAAGGAAAAGGCCAATCCACTTGTGCAAATCAAGGGACGTTTCATTGTATTTAAAAGTGCATCCCGAATTCACAAATGTAATGTGCTTTTAAATGCACAGCAAGCCAAGACATCCCCCAGAACCTCTTTGGAATGGGCCAAGGGGGGGTGCATTGCATTATAGGGTCTTTCCTGATCCTATTAGCCCCGGTTAAAACCACAGTACACTTGTCACACTTGCATATCCACTCCCCAAACAGGGATGGAGGCGCTATTTTTATTTGCTCACATCCACAAGTTCTGTGAAATGCATGCCCAGCACTTACCTGGGTGATGGGAGCCACACATACATTAAAGTCTGGAGGGCGATTTCAGAAAATAATGTAGGCAATGAGGATGACGAAGCATTTTATTTCGCTACTGTCCAGCCCACTCTGAAATGCGCAGGTCGCCTTTGAGAATAAGTTGAGTGTGAGCTATGCATTTTTACAATGAGCATACATGAAAAACATGCATCCTCTGCGCATTTTTCATTTGCACTCATTTTTGAGGATCAGTCCCAAAACGCTCATTTTTATTGGTAGCTGTCAGGATGGTAATGCTCAGTCGTGAGACGTGATTCTAAAACAAAGTATTCAAGAATTGGACCGGAACACAAACTAGCATAAATTAAGAAATCAAATGTCATAATTTTTGATGCAATCAGTATTAAAGAGACAATGGAAGAAGGGGTACAAGTTAGATCCCTAATGGAGAGCATTATATTATAATTTAATTCTTATCCATGCAAGCCTGAGTGGCACTAGGTTTGGAGTACCTGTGCCGTGTCAGTGGGCAGTGTGAAAAACCTAAGGGTCTTTCCCAACCTACTCCCGGGATCTTCTGCGCAGGATCCCAACCCTAGGGGTGGACAAGCTACGGAGGATCACCTGGATAGAGGGTCCTCGGAGATTGGGGAGGGAATACCAGAGCGCGAGACATGGTATCCCTCTTTCTTGATAGTGACTTTCCAACCCTCCTCAGTCTTTATACGGAATGTTCAAGCACACATTCCTCCTTTCCCCAAACACTATCCAAAGACTGCGACGAAGAAGAGGAAGTCGAGAGGAGTGCAGATTTTCCTTGAGAAACACCACTGTGGTACTGGGGTGAAGAAGATGCAGATCAAGGCACACCGACTCCCCCCAATGGACATGTCCCACTAACGAGGCCAGGCAGATTCAGGCAATAGATTTCAACTCTGCCCACCTGCAGCCTGTTAACTACTCAGATGGCTATAAAAGCAACACACATGTTTGGCAAAGCAAGCAAGTAGGGCGAGTAGAGCGAGTTGGATGGCGAGCAGGAGAGCTGGCAAACCAAGGCCATGGAGAGCGAGATGTCGGGACACTGTAAGACTGCTGGGTTTAGCAGGAAAAAGCGCAGTGAGAAGGTTGTGTCTCCAGAGAGCCGTAGGAATTGTTGGACGGGAGCATGTGGTGTGTATTAATCCCATACTCTGTGTGGCCAGCGAGGTGCTCATTCCCCTGGACAAAGCAGGAGGCCCAGGAGGATCTGAGGAGCAGGCAGAGAGACCCTGACGTCAGGTGGTAAAGCCGATGAAGGAAGGAGTGGTAAAAACACTGACGGGTGAGTTTCTGAAGTGAAAGAAACCTGGCACCCGTTAAGAAAATACTGTATACATTGTAGAGGTGTGATCGCAAGGGAAAGAGCACTCGTTCCCGAGAGTTGTCAAGATACCGCTAAGATATGGACAATGAGAAGGAAGGTATGAAAGGATATTAAGTAAAAGAGTCGTCACCTATAATGGTATACCTATTCGAAAGTGAAGGAAAAGAAGCATCGCTGCGGCAGGGGAGCTGTTCACGAGCAAAGTGGGAGCAAAATAGAAATCCTTTTAAATATGAAACTGTAGTAAGAACAAAACTGTAATGGCATACTGTGAATGAAATAAGAGTGTGACGAAGTGCATTGGGGTAGCCCCCAGGCAAGTGGTTGATCCAGGCGGGCTGAAGAGACCCCACAATAACGACCAAACGAGAGACTTAAGCAAATCTAGGCACCTGGTTGCGTGACCTGTAATGGGTGGACCATGCAGTCTGCAACTTGTGCCACGACCTGTAGGTGATTTCAACCCGGCACTTCACCTAAGTCAATGCCTAGCGTGGGATGCACAATTGAAACCCTTAATTATTTATTTATGTCTTTAAGTTGATTTATTTCTGAATGATGTACCCTTACATCACGCCCCTCTCTTTGAATCCCCCCCGGGCACACTGAACCAGGAAGCAGGCTGTTTTGCAAAGTTAAAAATATTTATTTTATGGATTTCACAATATATATATATCACACTACTTTAATGGTTATACAATGGTCACAAATGGGTGATGTCACACTAACAATCTCTTTAATCAAAAGGAGTAATGATAGGAAAAATAATGCAGCATAGAAATGATACTTTTGTGTGGGTTCAATCAAAATGCAATGTGATTCCTCTTTCCCCCAGCACACTACTCAATCCCCCCAATATGCAATATAAAGAGATGGAAGGAGAGAAAACAGGTTTCAGGAATACAGAATTCAACAATATAGTATCAATCCCAAATTCCCTCCAGCACACAGAGAAAAACAGGAAAGATTGCTAACTGGTCAAATGGTTTTAAAGTTGGCTTTGCATGAAAAAACACTGAAAATGGATTTAATTCACTAAAATGGCTTCAATACTAGTGGGAGCCACTTTGTACAGTTTCAGACAAACACTAGCAATGATTATTGAGTAACTAGCAGGTTGAAAACTTAATTCTGAGGTCGGATGCAATGAACAGCTATTTCACACGTGATGGATTTGAGCCAAACGAAAAATGTGTGGCAAACTATTCTGCGCATGATAAGCGCAATTGCGGAATAACTAGAAGGAGATGGATTCATTGGAAAGCTGAGGGTGTTAGCTTCAAGTGGATACTTGAATTTCGTTTCTAGCACACACAGTGAAGGAGTTATAAAGGTTTTTGTGGAGGTCGTTTTTTCAGAAAGAGTCAAAATTTGCAAAAGAAAGATGCGCTTTTTAAAATGACAAACAAGATTTCTTTACACTGGGGGTAGACTATGAAGCCGCAAACTACACGACAGCGCATCCACCAGCCCAGGATATCACTGGTTGATTTGGCCTGCTGAGACGCTCGCCTTTCTTCAGTAAATATATTAGCGCAAAGATGATTTTTAACACTACTATTACAAAGGACTATAGGGTGAGAGAAAGAGTTCAGTCAAGACAAAAGATTCTACAGTGCAGTTCTGGAAATAAGAGAATGGGTTTGGATAGGATGACTTATGGATAATACATATGCTAGTAACAATCCTATGCTATGGATACTCACTACCAATGTTGGGAATGAACCCGTCAGGGATCTGGTCAGGGATCTTTCTGGACAGAAATTCTGCTAGCACACCGGACTGGACTCAAGGCGCTTTGGTTCTACAATCAGCAAGGCACTCTGGACACTGCACGGTGGGACTGGACTGGATCTTTGGATTCTGGCAAGAATTCTTAGCTAGAAAGCAGCACAGCACAGCCAGGCTGTTCTTGGGTTCCCCTTAGAGATCTGGGGTAAAATCTGGTTTCAGGATTTTTAAAGGCCGAGCTGAGAATGGTTCAGCTTTGGAAATGGGCCTTTCTGCTTTCAAAGTTCTGGAGTCTGGAATATGGATTTCTCTTGCAAAGTGCTCTGCCAGCAATCGGATGATAGGTGAATGTGTGTCCCTAGGTCCTAAGCTATCTCTATTTATGTATTTTCTAAAAGGGTGGGTATGCTGAATTCTGCTAGGCACACCCCTTGGTATTCTATTGGTTAGGGTCTTTCCTCTCCCCTGATTTGAGAAGAAAACAGGGTGTCATCATGACGCTGTGTTTTATGATCCAGGGAGAACCTCCACTTTGTTTCTGCACAGGAAATCTATTTTTCATACAAGACATATTTACAATTTTACAAACTTGATAGTAATGGCATATTGATATCACAGATTTGGGGGAGCAAGTATTCATCCGAGCCCCGTCACGGTGGGAGTTTGGGTCTAGAATTGGCAATTTTTTACACTTTTGGTCCGATACCCAATGTCGGATTTATACCCAATTTTACACATATGTGCGCATTATATCTGGGCATAATCACATGAAGTTTCATGTTTCTGACATCACCACAATTGCTACAAAACCACAAATTCTGTAGTCACGTCCCTGAACATAGCACAGAGTTCTGAGTACTTTTAAAACGTGACCAGAAATTTCACATTAACAATACTGTCATTTTACAATTTTTACAATTTTGCACAGTTCTGTGTCAGTCCTTTTCAAAAATATACTTTTCTGTGTTTTCAGAATATACAACACTGTCTGTCCCACCCCCAAAGTTTTGGTGGCTGAAAAGCAATCCCTGCCTCTTTCCTCTGGCAGGAGTTTCTGTTGACACTTGCATCTGCATATTCTTTTCAGCCAAGGAAACCCTTTGTCTCTCCCAGGAGCAGCAGAGCAAAATCCCCTCCCCTCTTTATTAACACCTGACTGGGAATTCCTGGACTTTGATGAGAAGCAGGAGAGATGCCTTTTGTTGGGGCAACTGTGGAATTTGCTTTGAAGTTCTTTGGCTTGCATCAGGTTTACTTTAAAGTCAAGTGTTACCTTTTCTTAGTTGAAAAATAAACTTACATTTTCACAACAGGCAAACAGATCTCTAATTCCAGTCTTTTAAAACATGGAGATTAAATAGTTGCAACCTATATTGCTTTTGATGGCAAGTCACTTCATTCCAACCATTTAATTTTAACTGCACAAGTTTAAGCTTCCAATGTGATTAAATGACAGCTGTCACACAGGCGGCCGATGATACTGCGCCCATATTTTACAGATTTTCACAGACTAGCACACTTTTTAATGTGGATATTTTTATGATGGATTCTGCTTTTCCTGACATTGGGCCTCATCACGAGTTTGCCGGTAACCCTTAAATGCGGCAGTAGCGCTATTACCACCGCATTTAAGGGTCCGCCAAATCACGGGTTTGGCAGATTTCCCCCCAGCTCTGAGCTGGGGGAAATACGCCGAAATTTCACGCTATTACCGCCGGCGGGAAATCCGCCAGCGGTAAGAGTGCAAAAATTACACATCGAGCCCAATGTGGAATTGGGAATTCCCGAATGGGCAAAGTGGGGAATGAGCAATATCCGTTCGGCCAACCCTGTTATCCGGCGCTATTAGCGCCGGGGGGGTTGGCGGCAGGGCTATTAGCCTCATCACAAGTTGGGCGGTAACGCCGGCGCTATTAGCACCGGCGTTACCGCCAAACTCGTGATGAGGCCCATTGTGTGCTTATGTGGATTCCTTAAATAAGATGATGGGTAACACCCAGCAAGGATGTTGGATATTTCCTGATGTTTTGAACCATTATTTAGCAATTTCAGCAGCCAGGGAAAAAAGGATTTCAGAGCACCTTTGGGTTTCCTTGCAATAAAGCACTGCCTTTCATGAAGTTTCCATTTGCACTCTATGGGCAGCCCAATGACAGGTTTCAGCAGTGTGGTCTCCTGTTCCACCACTGACACATGCAATGTAGATTGGCAGCCATCTTTCTGGTTTCACAGCGCAGTTTTCCTAGGTTTACCACGCATAGGGCTTCTTGCGGCCCTTTTGCTGGTTCTGGTGCCACAAGCACACAGTGATGTCTCAGGGCAGCGCTAGTGGGTCAGTATATCCCACAGACCAGGGGAGCCTAAGTGAAAGAAGGAATAATTTGAGATACTGAAGTTGAAAGTCACAAGGACGTGGTTTAGCATGAGGAAGGGAGTCCCGTAAGCAACAAATGAAGAGCGATATTTTCCGGTGTAACTGTTGTGAACTTTACTTTTGTGTTTGGAAACGAACATTGAACATTGGTACATTGAAGGATAACCAGTAGGGTCTAAATCCGAGACCAGGGGAGCCTGAGAGACCCTGTGACGAAGTGAATCCAGATAAGGAAAGGTACTGTGAGTTTTGTCAAGTGAATCCTGACAACTTTTGGACATTTCATACCCTGAGTGTCTTGAACTTGGGGAAGAGAGCTGTGGAAGAGCTTCATAATCACATTGACTTTGCTTTGAACACTATTAGGTTGGCCAAATCCCACACATCATATTACTTTGTAGAAGTGAGGACAAGCATAGGTTTTGACACAGACCGTAGTTTACTTTAGACTGACATACTTAGTCTTCCCTTAGTTTCCTTTTCATTAGGGAACATTCTCACCTTATAGTTAGGGCAAGATAGGTATTTTTCACTCCTGACCATTAACAATAACAATTTTTCAAGTCTATCTATTTATCTGTGTCATCTCTTCATACGATGCCTGTCTCACTGCAGTCATAAGGGAGGCAGGCAATTGACTACAATTGTGGACCCTGAATTTGCATACTGGCATAGCGTAATTTAATATAGTCCTATTATTGCATAATATAGGAGAGCGGAGATTAGGGTAGACTCTCTCCTCGGCCCTACCCGAGCAAACTCCAGTGATTGGCAGCAAAAGGAGAAGGTATAAATCTTGACACTCCACCTGCTACACTATGATCTCTGACTTGGGAGCCCTGACTTTCTTGGGTGAATTCATACTCTACTGTCAAATCACATGGTATTGGACTGAGACAGGGCCAATGCTCTGATGAAATAATCCTAGGCAACAGCACAGAGGGACACCTAAGGGCCACCACTGTGTCCCCCAAAAAGGACAAAGTTGCGGTGAAATGGCACTTCTCTTGAGCCACCAAAAATAATTTCATCAATATTTCAAAAGGCACCAATAATCATTTTCCCAACCCTAAACTACTGGAGTGCGCTGAGCTGAATAAACAGAGGGGATTGCCTTCAGCCCATTTGGCTGCATGGAACTAGGAAAACAGGACACACCCATTTTCAAGTCTGACTGAGCAGAGCTTTGAATCCATGTAACTTGTATCTAGTATGGATAGAACAGGAAATTCATTCTGACCAACTAGCCTGAGCCCAGGATTCCCATGGAGGAGTGAAATGCAGAGTGTTGTGGAGACAACACTTATGTTGAACATACTACAGAAGAGAGAAGACACTGATGGCTGTTAATGGTGATAAACCAAAACAGTCTTGACACAAACAAGAGGAAATGGTGAGAAGACAGAACAAAGATATAGTGAGTGGAGTGAAGCAGACTATAGCGTATAGGGTTCAAGGCTAGGCATGGACACCTAAAGTAGGAGCCAGTTGATGGCCCATTAAAGTCTCCACCGCTGGCATATTCTTACAGGTGCGAGGCAGCAGTCTGTTAGCAGTAGACAGCTCCCCCCCCCGACGTCCTCCTCAGACTCATAGATCTGCCCCATCTTCTCCCAGACCTGAGGCTGCTGCTGGTCCTGGATGGAGTTGAGCCATGAAGGTTCCGAGGGTTTGAGTTCCCTCTGAGTGTAGTGCGTGTATCATCCTCAGCCAGGCAACATACAAAATGTCCTGCTCCGGCTCCCCACTAATCTGGGAGAAGTCCCCATCTCCTTTCATTTGGAGCACAGTAAACAGGGCTCCCACAGAGGGGCACCAGTATCCCGGGAGTTGGCGCCTCTCACTCTTCCTCAAAATCAAAGCAGCCCCATCCCCATTTCCACAAACTCGCTGACTCACTGGGTCTGAATCATTGGCCGATGGGTTGGGTGATGCAGGTTGGCAGCAGCAGGCAGCGAGTGACGTTACAGGCAGGACTGTTGTTAGGCCCCCTGTTAAGTTCACAATATGATGTCTGTCTCTCTTTATAATCTGGGTGAATTTCCCTTCCCCAGATTCAAGCAGGATTCTGCTCAACAGTTATAAAAGAATAAGGAAATCCTGTCTTGAAGCAAAGTTCCAAAGCAGTTCTTTTGATTTCCACTTGAGCAACAAAATGTTCCAACACTTGAGGATTGTTCAACAAGGTTTATTTCTCTCCCACTTGTGATGTTGAGAAAAACAACCTTCTTCACATAAACCAACAACATTTCCTGAGTTCAGTAGAATTAATATAAATTGTCTTTGTCAAGATTATTCTACAGCCACAAATTTTTTTAGAGACGATGGTACACTTGTACCGCAGTGTATGCACCACTTTCCTCAGAAGCGATGGTACACTCCTGCAGCAGTGTATACAATACTTTCCTCAGCAATGAAAGTTTGTCAGGATGATTTGGCAGTGTTTCATCAAAACATACCAATGGTTCTACCGCTACTTCTTCAAGATTTGTTAACGCCACTTCATAGCATTTCATCAACTTGCACCCGGTTTACTGCAATGCTGGGCCTACTACTTCAATTACCCCGGGTTTACAAACTGATATTTTTTACAGACTCATTGTCACTGTTCCTTTGGGACTTAGGGGCACTTCCAGCTCTATTAATCTCCATGGTTTAAGAGGGATTTCATTCTTCCAAATGCATAAGTAAGGATGAATGTTTCCACCCACTTTAAGATATTCAACTTGGGAAGCTAAAGGATCTTTCTGACGATAAGCCATTACATGCTTTGGCATTGCTGATATTTCTCCCTAGAGCAAGACAAATACTGCGTCTCACAAAAGGGAGTCCTCCCGTTCCCTTGGGGCCCTTCTCCACCCAGTTAATCCTAGACTAATACCACCCCAGGGTTAGTATCAAGAAGTATCTGCCTTTCCCTGGCCACCTGGGAGGAGACTTTAGGTAGGCTCTTTGTGAGGACTCAACAGGATTCATCCCAGTTTCTTAGTGAGGAAATTAAAAGAAACAGGTGATCTAACACAAACAGCAATTGGGTTGATTCAAACTAATACGTGATGAGAGCTTTACTCATTTCTTCCCTTCCCTTGAGCATCATCATAGTCCTGAGTGTGCCACACTCTTTCTATCTAAGAGCCACCGCACTCTGGCTCAGAATAACCACATTCTTTCTATCTCCGGGTCATCGTCCTGCATAGATAAAATAGTCCCTCATAGATACAGGGTCTTTATACTGCTCCCAAGCCGGTCTTTCTTGTTTTGGGGTCTTTCTGGACAGTCCCAGGACTCTTCAGGAAGCCAAAGTGATCCTCCCAGACTCTGGTATTAGGCACCACCATCCATGCACCCATAGGTCATCTAATAAGTCTTGGGCATCAGACTCTTCAGCACCAGTTCGACCCCAGAGTACTTTCCATCCTCTCCTTGTAAAGCTTTGGATGCCACCGTTTTCCTCAGGCCCAAATTACAGGTTGTCTTTGATATTGTTTTGGGTTAGTTATCTCTGGCTTTGAGTTACCGCATTCCACATCAGCACCATCCTTTCACCATGCTCACCTCCTCTCCTTCCTCCTGATATTCTCCTTCCTACTCTCCTTTCTCCTCTAGGTGGCTTTGTTCCACTCTCTCCACTGTATGGCTCTTGGGCCAGAGCTTCAAAGTGTAAAAATAAATCATTGAAATAGACTACATTCTTCAGAATCCAGCCTGGAGACAGGTGCTGCAAGGTCTGCTCGCTTTTGCGTTGATGGGGCGAGCACTCGTCTTGATTTCAGCAATGTTGTAGATGTGCCTGGGTGGCTCCCACACGTTGGGTCTCCACAGTGAGTGAGTGAGTGAGAGGGAGAAGAGCTTAGGTCGCAGAGACATATTCATACACCCACCAGCGATGTTTGCATTTAAATGACAGATTCTGTGACCCTGGATGGTGATGCTGGCACCACTGCAGCCCATAGACCATTTCTCTGTAACAATCCTCAGCGCCTTATCACCACTCCTATTTGCCAAGGAAGTAAGGGTCAATATCCTATTAGACATTGTCCTCAGTTTCATTCTGTAAGAATGATTCCCCTATGATCTGTTGCATTTCTTGATCACTGCTGAGTTCATTACAAAAATAGTTTAATGGCACCCTGAACAGCACCTATGAATGTTGGTGCTTACAGAAAGGGCTGTTGGATTGTTTATGGTGCTCCCTTTTGGGCACAGTTGAAAAACACACATAGAAACATGTAACAATTAGGTATTAATTATTAGTAGACTACAAACTAAGGCGGTTATTCAGAGTCCGGTGGAATGTTTTTAAAGAAATTATTTCTGGAGAAAGTTGACACCACCGCTCGTAGTTTTTCAGAAAATCCTCCCTATTCAAAGTTTACCCCCAGAAGAAGTGGCATTTCTGCAATACCACTAGAGCTATTTCAGAAATACCACCTCAGCTGGTGGTGAATTCAGATGTTTTGTTTTTTTAATATTTCTTTGAGCCATTTTCACCATCATTGTGAAGGGAGAAATTGATGATGTCTGGTAGTGGCTCCTAACCATTACTGTACATCTTTTAATGCAAAATAGGATACATTCTGACCCGTTTAGCTTTTTATGCATTACATGGGTTAGGTGGTGTGGGGAGGCAATCAGAGATGCCCACTATTTCACCCCGTTGACATGGCCCTTTGTAAAAACATGTTTCACTATTGAAGGGAAGCACTTGCGCTTCCCTGCCCTTCAGTGCAATAAAAAAAAATATGGGGCCAATTTGAGTTTAGTACTTCCACCCTCGAGGCAGTACATGTTTTCGCTACGGAGTATTGAGATTTTGCTGTTAGCCTATTCATAAGTGAGTGCACATGTATCAACACTTCAACACTCCCTTGGGTAGATGTTAGATTGAGGAATAGAGGTTACCCAGGCAACCCTGGATGCAAATGAGGCTCATTGAGTTCAGCCCCAAACATGTTCCCTTGACTTTTTTGGCTCTTGAATTTTGGAGTGATGTAATTGACCTCTGCATAAAAGGCGGGGGCACCGCAATAAAGTACCTAAAGCTGTTGCTATCGCGCTCACACAGCGGGCGCGCACTGACTGACACTCCCCTCTGGAGAGGTAAGACAGAGGGAGACGAGGCTGCCATGGTAACCTGCTAGCATCATGGACGCGACTGAGGGTCTAGGACTCTATATTGAGACACGTTACGAGCGCGGTAAACAGAGCACGAGTATACGCGGCAGCGCTTCACCGGGGAGAAGTGTTTTGCTTTCCGGCCGACAAGCTGGACGGATCAGTATATATATATATTTTTTTTTTTTTTTATTCCATCAGAGCCTACGAAAAGAAATTGAGTATTGCATACAGCATAGTGGAAATAGTGAACTAAGTGAAGTGACATAGTGACGTTGCTTTCACGTTGTTTGTTTTACAGTTAGGAAGATGAGCTGGTCTTCACCCCCGCAGTCACGCCGCTCATGCAGCTATAGACGCGGACCCTGCGCCTGCTGACAGCAGGACCCGGCAGCTGTGTAAGACCAGGGAGGCACATGTGAATATTATTCCTTTGCCATGTGCACAGAACGGTTTAGACGCAATGCCACTGGGGTTGACTGTCTCAACATGTTGTGACAATGAATGTGTCCACAGTCACTGACACGTGTGTGCTGGCTGTCCGGTTTTAGCTAATGGAGGCAGGCGGAATGCTGCATAGATAATAAAATATGATTGAATCCGGAGCAGGATATGGGCCTCAAGAGAGGAAGGGAGGAAGGAGCTTGCCCACGAACAATTAAAGAATAGCATCACTGTATGCCTCTTCCCAAAGATGCAGCATGAACAAGTGAACAACGGTATGAGATTCAACACCTTTCAGAAATCTCAGAACCCGTTCTGTTGGGGAAGTCTCCAATATGGACAAGGTATGCGATTTGAGATCAAAATGAAATAAGGAAATATGTATATATGTATTGTATTTTACATGTTTCCCAGATTTGTTCCATGACAAGGAAAATGCAATGTCATACTTAGAACAGCATTTACAGCATTTGAAAGGGAGAGCTACCAAGAGTCCCAAGTAAGCATTTTTACTCTGACTGTTTGAATGTAACATAGTCTGTTGAGAGTGATTGAGTTTGAAACGTATGGTAGGTTGTTTTCTTGCATGGGTAAAAACTTGGAAATAAAAGGATCCACTTGTGCCATACATTTCGGTTTCATGATGGTGAGTGATCTGTTGTTTGTCCTGATGAAGGCCTCACCAAATTATGGAGCTGTGGAGTTAAAACCACCCCATTAGAGGGTGAAACACACATCAACATTGTTTTGTTGGTTGTTGTACACAGCGCATTGAGGGTAAGAATGCGGATCTGATACTAAGCACTTCATCCTGTTATTAGCCTGTCATGGGCTTGCCGTGAACACTTGGCCTTAGGACGACATCCAAGTTTAATGTCACCACTGGGAATGGCCAGAAGAAAGAAATTGAGGAACCCAGTCCAGACACCTGCCTCTGCTATAGAAAAGTGTAACTGTGTTAAGAAGTATTGTTAGTTTTGTATATAATACATTTGTCACTTTTTACTAACCCCCATCACGAAACAATTGTGAAAATGAGTCCACCAGGAGTGGACGTCAGACTGTTATTTGGTCCATTCAGACAATTTTAACTTCTTTTGATATAACTAAAATGATTTATTTTTGTACAATAGAGCACAGAGTATAGATTTGTTTCTGCAAGAAGAGGATGCATAGAGTGTTATGTGAAAATGCAAGACTGATGAGTATGGGTATATGCTTGGAGTTATACATATCCCATTAGTCCGGGACCCACCTTTTTTTAGGTAAACTGCAAACTGGTACACAATGAAACCTGGCCTCAAATACCTGCCATCCCATTTCAGCAATTATATTATCCTGGTGAAAGCATTTTCCTATATTTGATATGTTGGTAAGTTTCCTGGGATCCGGTTCTTAAGAAACTACAAACATAACTGAAAGATATGTTGCATATAAGGAAAGTAATGTAACTATTGTCTACAATATATACCTGAGAATGTGTGAGACAGGGATAGCTTGGTACTGAGTTTAGTTGTTCTAGAAGTTGAGCCAATGCATAGTGGGCTTGGGCCGCTGCACTATGGCCAGAAAATTCCACTTGCCCCCCATGCTCATTAATGCCAATCCTGTGCAACCCACCATACCAAAGTTTCAGAAGATCCATCTGCCATGTTGGAGTCATGCAGCCTTGTAACCCTTGTCACTCAACATCAGGATGGTGTAGCCAGCTCCTGATGCTGCATTTCCTCACCAATGCACTGCTCTGCTCTTCTGCCTGGATCATAAGCTTCACCCAGTATGCGTGGGAACTTCATGAGCTACAGTTTTAGTAAGCAAAGCAAAGCTTATGTTCTGGCGTCCCAGAGCAGGCACTTCGTAGTGAGATCAGGCATAATTCATAAACCTAAGGATGGGATGGATGCCCTGGAGGATCCTCCGTACATAGCCTACATGGCCAGCATTGGGGTGTAGGCAGCTACTCCTTGCCGCCTGGTCCCCAACGCCTCCTGTATTCGCAAAGTCTTCAGCCCAGGTATGCATTTTGGTAGAGGTGGCACGAGGATCCCTGATGTGCTGTGATGCCAAGGACGAGCTAGCCCTCTAGTTTTTATATGCATTGACATCACTGCACATTGCATCAGTCTTTGACACTGAAAGTCCTTAAAGGGGTAGTTCGGTCACAAGTTTTATTGGCCCAATCGATCACGCATGTATTTTAGAGCATACATCGATCATTCTTAAAACAAATTCCAATGCAATTTACCCAAGTTTTTCTCACTTTAACATGCAAAAATGATGAGTCGAGTACCGCCATCTCGGGCTAATCTTATCCGTTGATCCATCACCTTAAGTTCAAGTGCCCTTGCGGCACTAATTCAGATCACCCACCCCTAACGCTGACATCACTAGATGCTCATGATGAGCTCTACCTATTTTAATGACATTAGGGGGCAGCGTAGTCAAGCGTATCCTGTCATCACTAACATCATAGCGTTATCTAACGCAAAACCAGGAACATAAACACACACAACCACAACAGATGCAAAACCTTTGTTTCTTTTCAGAAAAATTATGAAAACAGTTTGTTTTTAAGAAAACAGCGATAGTCGGGAGCGTAACAAGTACTTTTAATTTTGACATAATGCTGAAAAGAGGTAATTAAGTCCACGAAAACTTATAACGTTTTCCAATAGAAGTTATAACTAGCGAACATCGCATGGTTCTCGAATGATTAATCCCAGTCTTTGCATTCTTCACCGAAAGTTATTATCTTCCATCACCGATTTCTGATCGACGCACATGGCGTTCCATTACAGAGAAGAAATCAGTGGTTTAAATTTCAAATGCAACTCTTTAACAACTGCACGGTTGCAGAAACTATAATCTGCCATGTTGCTCCTTATTGCTGCAACCGCAAAAGGACAGATTGGTGTCTGGCGATCATCCCAGCTAATGGTTATCACAGATGCGATTTTGATAATTATTGTCCAATTATGGTTGAAGAAGCCGTCGACCAGTAAACTGTACCCATGACAGGCACACATCGGTATAATATAACTATGTAAAATTGAAAATTCAAAAATATATTTCAGTACCCAATTTATAATTTTATATACACAATACATATTTATTTGAACTATCAATTTAAGTTACAATTAACACGTACGATGTCTATTATTTGCGTCAAATTGAACATTCATCCTTCACAAAGTTAATCATGCAGCATATTTCACACTTGCCATCCTCACTAGCATAAATATTATTGAAAACTTTGCTTACATTGTCACTTGTGTTTCCATTCTCCCTGTGTAATGGATGCCCAACCACTTTAAAAGACAGATCTCAGTAATAGAAACTTAACTTTCCTACGTAAGCTTTCAATATAGTGAATCTTATCACTTCTTTGTGGATATTCGACACATTTTGGCCTTCAAATTGTTAGTGCGATGGATTCAAGGACAAATAACAATGCAACCCTTCATCCAGCGTTCACAGCATGTCAAAGAGAGTTTCATTTTGGGAACATATGCCAGAAAAATGAACAATATTAATGGCAAGCTGTGCAGTGAAAAACAACAAAATATTTCAAGTATCCCACATATGAAAATATTGACTTCCATTTTAATGGTATCAATGTGCCAGATCCCACAACATTTACATATTCTTTCAAAGATGACCCTAGACTGGGTACATACAGGCTCGGATTTCCCTATACTTCAATAGAGCAATGCCCGAAAAAAAAAGCCAAATTAATAGTGTGGCCCAGTTTTTTGGGCCAAAGTGGCCCACTTCTTTCCTGAAATAATCAAAATTAGAATATGAAAGTGGTGGGTTAATACATAGAGACGGCATGGACATACCGGGAAGGGAGGGAGGGGCGATTTCGCACCAGGCTGTGTGGACTGTTGCAGCCAGAGCAACATGTGCAATGAGCAACAATAAAAAGAAAAGAGGTTTACATCACTAAAATTCCAGCATGCCTCCAATGAGTGCAGTTTTGAAAGGCTTAATGGCTTCTGTGTATATCTATTCCAGCAATCATATTGATTTCTGCATTGATGCATGCATGCATGGTTGTACTCCACATATGGGCTTCCACAGTAAGATATAAATGTGCAAAGGCCACAGGTCATAGTGCACATTGGCAGGACATATTCCTTTGCTCATTATTTCAATATTGGCTAACATTGTGGCATATAAACCTTTTTGTCTATTGCTATCTCAAGCCACTTATCATAATTCCTACATTCCAGCGAGGTTAGACTTCATTTATTTTATTTATTGGATATTTTTAAAGCGCCTAAAATGACTTTTGAAGTGGCCACAAGACAAAAAAAGGGGGCGGGGGGGAGAAAAAACAAATAATGTTCCTACTAGGCCTTGTGTCCATCGGATCATGCAAGAGCAGTAACATGAAGTGCAGGCTGGAGGGAGTGGAGAAGGGGCAAGGTGTAAGTGAGGGCAGAAGGGAAAATGGTAGGGTGGGAGGGAGGTGTGGGGCAAGAGGAGTTATAGAAGTTCAGGGGGGAAGAGGAGGGGGGAAGAGGGCCAATGGGGCTAGGCAAGTGCTAAGGGGAGGCCAGTGTCACGATCTGAGGTCCACAATGATTATAGTACCTCCGTTCCCAAGTACCAGTCAGAGAAGAGCAATTAACTCGCTGACCGATTATTGAGGCCACAGGTGGTTGGCAGGAACAGGAAACACCGGGTCCCGGATGACTGTAAGGGACAGAGAAGGGTTAGCAAGTAGGTACAAGGAAACTACTATAGGCACCAAATGGTAGACAGAAAGAACACCTACCCTAGGGATATTCGGTGACAGCTTGAAACCTAGATGTTCCTCTTGAAGTGGAGAACAAGGTAGGGTCCTCGGGGATGGGAAGTACCACCTGGGAGGGTGAGTTAGGAAACAAGGCAATCCAGTAGCAATTCAGAGGTCTTGAACAGTTCAAATGAGGTATTCCGTAATAACCAAATCCAGAGGGCAAGACCAAAGGCAGTCCAAGAAGCAATCCAAGGGTCTTGTTCAGTTCCAATATACAGAGTACCAAGGGGCAAATCCAATAAGAAGGTCCAGAAGCAAAACAAGGTCAAGAATCCATGAAATCAAAAAACAGAAGTACGAGGAGCACAGAAACGCTACTCGCCGAAGGAACAGCTGAGAAGCACTGACTGAGAGGGCTGGAACTCTCTTATAGGGTTCCTCCGAGGCACGTGACTTCCCTCCTAGTCCATGACCGCTAATCGGTTCACATGACCTTCTCCTGCGATGCGCCATGCCCAATAAGCTCCTATGATGAATGAGAGAGGTTCTGCCTGCCTGCAGACGCCAGGGTAAACCCCAGCGTGATCGGGGAAGCGGGCGCCAAGGACGCCACAGCATGAGACGTGTTCTCGGAGGCCAGGCGGGCACAGGAGCGGATGCGATCTGCGATTCACGCCGCCACCGAGAAACCACCACAGCAGGTGATTGGGAGGAGTTCCGGGGTCCAGGCTGTTGCGAGAAATGCATGCCAGTCAGATGGGCAAGTGCCATGGGAAGCAGGAAGTGAGGACCACATTAGAATCTCAGGAAAGGGGTTTAAGCGAATTGGTAGGGATGCACACCCCACCAGGCTTGTCAGGGGAAAATTATCTGGAAGGGCAAGTGCAGGTTGTGGGGTGGGGCATGTATACAGGGTGCTGGGATATACTGGGCAAAAAGGGCCTGGTGTCTCGTGGAGCTCAGAAGGAAGCAGGCAGCCAGTCAATGGGACAGAGGGGGGCATTAGCAGGGGGCAACAAAGAATAGAAAAGTTGGATCTTGAGAATTTTCTAGAACTTAAGGAGATCAGGCACAAGCCTCAGAGGGGCAGGGAGGTCATTGCAGAGGGATGCTCCTTCCAAGGAAAGAGATCTACCCCACACTCTCTGCTTGGAATAGCGTCTGATATGCAGAGAATTGCAGCTAGATGACCAAAGGTCTCTAAGAGGGAGGATGTAGGGAAAGAGTTGGATGTAGTGGGGTCCCAGGCCCCAGAAAGCCTTGTAGATGATGCAGAGGGTCTTGCACTTGATCCTCACAGCCACTGGTAGCCAGTGGAGATATTTGTGGCTTTGAGGGATGTGGTCCCTGGGCTTGAGGCCAAGGATAAGTCTTGCAGTCCTATTCTAGATTGGTTGAAGGGGGTGAACGAAGGATTTAGGTAGACCAAGGAAGAGGCTGTTGCAGTAATCCAGCCTGGAGAGGACCAGAGCTCCGGAGACATTGAGTTTCTATATGTCTGCTGCTCCAATTTTCTGCTTGCATTCTTCAGCTATTGTGAGTTCATTACAAACAGGGCTCGGAATTAGGATTGAATAAGTAGGAATTGCCTGGGTATACAGCAGTAACCGGTCACCAGGAGCTACCACTATGGAACAAGGAGCTAGTTTATAGCATTACATTAGCTGGCCTTGGGGAGCCAAAATTAGCCCCTGGTAACTGTTGGTGTTAAGCTCACCAGTCTCTTATACATTTAATTTGATTTAAGTCACATACTTGAAATAATCAGACTCGCATTTATTGTTCTAATATAAATCATTCATATTGATGGTAATAAATACACAAATCAAAGAAGAAAAATAAACATTTTAAGGTCTATCTAATGACATTCCTTAACAAACAGTAATTAATAAAAAATACATTATTTAACAATTACATCTCAAGTGACATACTGTTCTATTTATTGTACAATGAAAACAGTTTCTAAACACTGTGCAAAAGCTTGAAACTGGTTTTGTTAAACATTGAGAAGAGAGCAACACTTTATTTGAATCTTGAAGCCAAACTTTCAACAAGTTCAAGTTTGGGACGGCAAACCTCTTTTGCAATGTTCTGTGGCATAGACTGGGCCCTGTAAACTAAATCTGGATCAATTACATGTGTTTGCATGGCCAGCAAGTCAGAACATTCATAAATTTGAAATCCATCTGCCGGAAGAATGGCTTTGCCATCCAATGTTTGCTTCTTTTGGTAAACTCCTTGTTGTAACGAGGCATCCTGAAAATTCCTGCAGATTTTGCTTTTTCCCTTCCAATGTTCTCATCGTGTGCAAGTACAGACGGTCTTGTTCTGGCCTCCATACCGTCTATGCCAAAATGCAATCTTTTAGGCCTATACTTAAAGCACATATTATGGCACACCTCCAAATCTCAGTGTAGCAGAACTCAGAGTGTCCCCTTATGTCTCTTGAAAGCATTTTGTTGTACACAATCTTCTCAAGCGCTGTGTGAGGAGGGGATCCTGGAACCAACTACCTTTTCTTACACTCCTGCTTCTTGCTCAATGGTCCATGTGCACATTCGCAGAAATGTTTGTTTTCTTTCCAAGAGTGTATGTTAGAACAGTGGTGCATCAATGAATGCCATTTTCAAGCAGAATATCTACAGATCCATCGCACATTTTTTAGCTCCACCAAAGATGGTTGCTGATAGACTGTGACCAATTTAAAACATTTTCTGAGCCTTTTTTTCCAGCAGCTGTAATCAAATTGATTTTGTAATCTGCCATACATCACATGGATGCTTTATGTCTGGGAACTGCTCTCGCATTGCCTTGGCTATTGAAACATGCCCGTCAATGGCTATCAGGTCTATTTGCATTCCTCTGAATTGCAGAAGTTGAATGGATTTAATGAAACCATATTTTTCCATGGCAACAGAAGATGTACATTCAGATACTTGCACAATGACTGAACTCACTATTTTTTGGGTTTCCATGTCTTGGAAGTGGTAAGTGCAGTATTAAGCAGAACACCTGGACTGTCACATTGTCCATCACCAGCAAGCCAGCACCTTTTGCCAGCGAGAGCATTGTCAATTGACATCTGTTTGAGTGTCAATGTGTGGCTAATAGCAGGGAACAAGAAATCCTTCTGATATTTGTAGTACGGGGTTTTAAAAAGGAACTCGAGACCCACACATTTAGAACAACTTGAAATTGTACTGTACATTGATCCGCTAAACAACAAAGCAGATTAACAAAGTACATTTACAGCAGGCCCTTTTCCAAGTATAGGTTGAGCAGACCACGAAAATTGGCTATGGTGGTTTACACAACTACCCGTGATCTTCAGGTTGGTGCCTTTGACTACACGAGTAAACTTTATCAATGGCTCCCCACAAATCTTCCTATGCAATTTATGATCACATTTAATAATTTTCATAATCTTGATCTGGCAGCAGTCGAATACAATGTATTTTGGTTCCTTAATAGCCAATCATCCTGCATTATACTGGTTTGAGATTCCATAGTGGTGGATAAGCCCTCAATACTAGAAGAGTGAAGTCCACATCACAAGCACAATTGTCAATCAGTAGAGAAGATGCTTCGGTTATTTCTGTGTATGATATTTCTGATTTGGCCACATGTATTGGGGAAACAGGGAATATTGTCTGTTTCTTAGATAGCCTTTATTTAGAAGGCGTGGATTCTGTGAGCGGTTTTGTAACCAATTCTGAAACATCTTCTGTTTTGTCTGTTTCTTCTGGGTGACGTTGTGTTCTGCAACAATGATCCAGGGTCACTTTCTATGGGTCACTGCTTACATTCAATTCAAATTCCGGCCACTGGACAACTGCATCACAACACTGAATTTTACGAGGACCATGCTAAGCCTCAAAATGTAGCTGCTCCCAATTAACAACGGTTTGGTAAGTGACGTCAATAGTTTGTGTAGTTGTCTGAGTCTTTATGCTCCTCTTCTTCCTGGGCCTCTAATCGAAGAGAAACAAATGCTGAATTTATAACACACATACAGAATATACGAATTACAAGATGAAAATGTAGTATCAATGAAATAACTGATAAACACCTTTTTTTTTAAACCTTTCTGTTATCTCCCCTTTTTTCTGAATTTTCCTTGAAACAGTCAAATTGGATTTGCCGACCACCAGACCAAGCTAAAAAACAGCATTTTGAAATTGTATAAACCTTGAAGTGTGCTCTTCCACTTAAAGAATCATATATAAATATATAACAACATGTCACTATGGAAACCATTCAAACATATCAAAAATTACATCACAGTTAAAATGGATGATAAGTGATATTTTACAATATCTTATGTATACTTTGTACAATATCTTATGTATACCTTGTACATAACTGTCATGGTCATGAAGTCAGGGGCGCAGGCACGCAGGTGTCGCATGCACAGGAGACCGGGATGGACACTGTCCTGGCGTCTTTGGCACCAGGCTCATGAACAAAAGTAAACAAGAACATTCATTAAACACCAAAAAGCTTTTATTATGGACATAGCACTTCAGATGCATTAACCTTGCACATTCCATCCATTAAGCACTTCAGATGCATTAACCTTGAACATTCCATCCATTAAGCACTCAGATGCATTAACCTTGAACATTCCATCCATTAAGCACTTCAGATGCATTAACCTTCAACATTCCATCCATTAAGCAGCCCCAAGTGTATTCTTGGATGTGGCTGCTAATGGATTCACAGCTATATAAACTGCCTTGATCCTCAAGACAGACACTTCGAATTATTCTGCACTTACCAGCAGCATAACGCTCACCATCGCCTGAGGTCAGACCTGATTACCTTTGAAGACCCTGCTTCCTGGACATCCTGCTTCCTGCCAGCATACTTACCAACTGGGGGAAGCTGTTCTTAGCTGTACATCTCTTCGGTGAACCGAGCATTCATCTTTACACTTTCCGGAACGCCGAAATCTTCATCTTGGCACCGCAGCACGACACGCTCCATCGTCGACAGCAGCACCTGCAAGGAAAAACAGAAGACAAGGTTAGACATAGAAAAAAGTCAGTTTAAGGTCGCGCTTCGCAATACTTTGTGCTTTTCCTTAAACTATCACTTACCTGCTGTCAAACGTTGCGATAGCATCAATCTTCCATCTGTCCCGCGTCTCACAGCTGCATTGAGGCCACATTTCAATCTAAGGGAAGAAAACAGAAGAGAGACATTATTGTGGGCATAAGGAACAGAACAGAACATTGAACAGAATCACAAGAGTTCAAGAGACACTTACCAATCATAAGGAGAAGCATAGTCACTGCTGGACTGGACTAATCCTTATCAGGGATCAGTGAAGGAACTAGATCCCATTCAATGCGCCCCTGCTAGAAGTAGCAGGACGGAGAGCTTACCTTAGATAATTCACAGGAGTCGTATCACCACGTACCACCGCTCACCGCTTTTCTACCGAGGGAGAGGCCTGAAAGGGGGTGAGTCAAGTTCAGGGAGGGCTGCAACTGTGCCCCAACGCCTCTGCAGAGACCAGGTGAGCATAAAAATAACAAATTCAAAGAACATTGATTAAATTGTTAAACAATTTAATATTAAAATCTTTGATCTCACAAAGTACACCTTGAAAAAGTTGATTTAATGATTTTCGACTATACAATATTGGTTAAACTATGTAAAAAGATATGGTTAATCGTCTGATTAAAGTTTTTAAATAAGTATTGACATAAAGTCAAACACTGTGTACATGTAGCATTTTAAAACGACAAATTTGAAAACTGTACCTGATAACCTTCAGAGATGGCGCAGGGAGTTGGTGAGAGATCATCCTGCAAAACATATTGATTAAATTGTGGCCCCTTTAATGCATTGTAATGTTATTTTGTTTCACCGATTCCATTTTTTGCCAAGCAGCTAATGTTTATAAACATAAACATATGCCATTCATATAGTGAAAGGGTCTATGTTATTCAGCTACAAAGTACATTTTTCTGAGGGTTTAGTTTCAATGTTGCATGTGTTTCTGCGATAAATACATCAAGGTTGTTGATCTAATGCTTTACAATTTGCTGTCAAAAAAAGAAGTTATCTTAAATGTAAAAAATATTGTTAATCAATAACTATTAGTATAAATCAATAAATGATCACTTCTCATACCTCATCCTCCAGACCGTTTGCAGTAGAAGAATAGTACATTGTTGAAGTTCCAGGCTCCGCAGATATAACAGTCATTGTAATAATAAAGACATAAAATAAAAACAATTACATGTAAAAGATGGTCGATATTGACAAAGACACCTATAAGCCAGTTTGTATCAAAAGCTAATACTATACATAACAATAATCAGTATGTTTTATGTTGAATTTGAACACATACATATTTTGTATAGTCACATCTGAAGGAATATTCTAAAGAAATTACTTGAAAGGTGAGTGAGGTTTGTGTTGACTCCGAAATAGTGGTCGATGTAGCATCACAGTCCTGACATGGAAATTAGTAATATAATTTAGACCACATCAAAAACAATTGAAAAATGTTTGTGTGCAAGTTGCTTGGCCTCACCATTAGGATGTTGGACATGTGTGTGGTTTCCTCCATGGTAACGGTCTGGAATTCCATCATTGCGGTCTACGTAAAGACAGACATGGTAATTTTTAAAGAATAACCTATTTTTAAAGGACGCGATGTGAATGTGTGTTTGAAAAGGCTCCCATTTCACGGTACTATTCAAGTATCCCTTAAGTAGGGATACACAATGTAATCTAAAGTTCAAAATGTACAAACCACAGTACATTGTGTCACAAAGGAAAGTTGTGTAATAAAATACCAATGGAAATATTCCCCAAAAACTGAAAACTGTTCATTATGTTACCTTGTCAAGGCCTATTTCAATATGTTGAGTGTTAATTTATAAGACATATTATGCAGGCAAATTTAGAAAATAGTAAAATACATTTAAAAAATCAGCATCCAGTACTGAGCTGGGGGTAAGCGTGTGCGGAAATTCAGTTGTAACTGCATTGGGAAGTAATTTACGAAGGAGCCTGGGGTGACACTTTTCAGTGTACTGTGATTGTTTGTACATATCTTCGGAGAAGTGCATGTTGCAGACGCAGAAATGATTGCCCCTCACATATTTCAAGACATCCTTGGCTTTGCTTTCAATTTTGGACACTGGAAATCCGCAGCTCAAGAACCATTTTCTTATTAAATTTAAATCCTTTGGAAATACATGCAGGACTGTATGACTTTTAGCACGGCTGTTATTAGTGCAACCCAAAACGATACAAGAAGGCATTGTTAGATTGTCCCTATGATCTGTTAAATAAATATAAATGAACATTACTATTAAAAAAGTATCACAGTGAGTAAACCAAACATCATATTCTTTTGATTATAAAAGAAAAATAACTTTATAAAAAATGGCACATAAAGCAAACATGCATTGAAAACATGCACTACAAAAGATTACATTTGGAAACAATACTCTGTAATGTCATGTGCTAATTACAGAGATAAAGATTTGTAGGACGGTTGATAATGGTGTAGACTTTTTGAATAAAATAAAATGAGAATAGGGTGTACATTGAGTATAAAGCAATAGAAAGTGGGCTAGCATAGAATGTTGACACTACAGAAAACAATAGTAAAAATGGACTAACCGTTACTTAGAAGAACAGATGTGCCGATTCAGCAAGGATGGTAAATGGTGGAGTACTGGCGATATCCGATGTCAATCTCACACATGTTTTCTTGTCAACTCCCACAGTGTTTATAAAGGATTACAGAAGTGGGTGTGTATGTGAATGTCTGACGTGTTCGTTCACAGCCACCATGCCTCTATAACAATGTTTGACCTCCTCAATCCCGCCAGTGCAGCCTCCTTATGATTGCACGCCCACAGGTTTGAACTGTCATTGATAGAAGAGGGGGATGGATGTGGATGAGGCAAGCGCAATAGGCTCGGTACACAGTCAAAGGACACAGGCATATGCTGATTGCAGGGACAGGGTCTTCAAAGGGGAGTCTGGAAACACCGGGTCTGGGGTGACCATGTGGATAAGGGTACCCACCCTTAGTGGTGTACATGGTATTTAGCATCTTCTGCATTGCCATCTTGCCAGTCCCTTGCGAGCACACGCCCACAGGCACGAACTGTCATTGTGTTGTACATGGTATTCTTCACCTTGAGCATTTTCTTTTTTTAATTTAGTTTGGTAAAGTGGATGGCAATGACACTACAAATTGTACTGCTGTGGTCGAGTTACTTTATCCACTGTATTGTCCGTGGTCACTGGGGTATTCATCACGAATGGCTTGAACCACACAGGCAGGTATTACTCTTCGAACACGAAATCCCAGTCTTCCATGAATCCACCATCTAAAGGCACGATATGCCACAAGTCTGTACCACCTGAGTAAGAGATACAGAAATAGTTTACTTGAATGAACCCAATAATTGCATTTTTTTGTTTGCACTACCTTGCAAAATGTAAGGCATTGTTATGCTTTAAAATGTACCTTTTCATGCAAAGTACTGACGGTACTTGTGATTTCAAGTAGGGATCAATTAGAAATGTGAACGCACATAACAGCAAAAACAGTTTGGGAGATACTTCCAAGTGAAAGAAACGCAATTGTTTGACCATAAATCTAAAGATGAACACTTTGGTTTCAGATTAGAATGAGTAATTAATTCAATTTACAGAAAATGTATTTCGTCAGTGATCCGTCTCAGTTATAATGATGTAGGGGAACAACATATTATGTTAGGTGTCTCAGTTGTCAAACACAACATATTTAGAGTGAACATACTTGTTACTTGGATTACACGAATGAACTGTAGCTCGAGGTTCGTGCATAAGGACCATCATCATTCGCTACACAGATCTTGTAAGGCAGGTGGCCCTGAAGTCATGCAGCTCGGTAACGCATAGCCGTGGTGTGTCTTCTTTGGCAATGTAGGCCAAGCAGCCAGAGTTTTCTCTGCAACAATGTAGGCCAAGCAGCCAGAGGTTTCTCTGCAACAGCAGTTCTCCACCAGAGCAGGCATAAACTCACAACAATGGCAGGCACACCAGGTGGAAACATGTTCCATGCCTCTGGGTTCAGGCTCCAGTGATTGATCCTCATGACTTTCATCTGATTCCACATCACCTCAAGTTTTTTCTCTATCAAGTATTTCCTCTTCTGAATTTTCGGGGTCCTACAGGTAGGGCTGATATGTTGCCATAGTTCCTGGATAGTGAAGAAGCACATAATAAACAGTGAGGTAAATAAAAACGTTTCTGGTTGTATACAGTAAAGAAAAAAAGGTTTCCCATTAACATTGAATGTTAAAGAAAGATAAACGAAGACACAGCCATGTTACAAAAACACATTGTGAAAAGACAAGATTAATAATCTCAAACTTTAAAGGTTTGCAAACATACATGTTTAAATATGGTTGGTTTGGTAAAGACGTTTGTCCATAATATAAGAAATGAAAAGCAGCGACTGAGTTGATTCCTTTTAGGCAGTATAAGTTGTCAGTGTGTTGTGCTTGGCAGAAAGCTAAACAGAGCAGGAACAAGTGAGAGAAGCTCGAAATGAAATACACTGACACAAAGGAAAAAGAAACTGCAATGGTGTGTGATCAGAAAGGATTTGTTTACACTTGTCGAGGAAGGAGGCGTCTTGGCTTTTCGATGGAGACACGTCAATAGATTTTGCACAGAGGACGCTGACATGAGAAGTGCATTGGGGTTGTGAAATGGGGCGTGAGTGTCTAGTGATGTCAGCGTTAGGGGCGAATGATCTGAATTAGTGCAGTGAGGGCACTTGAACTTAGGACAATGGATCAACAGATAAGATTAGCACATGATGGCGGTACCCGACCCATTGTTTTCGCATGTGTTAAAGTGAGAAAAACTTGAGTAAGTTTCATTGACATCTTTTTTAAGAATGATCGATGTATGCTCTAAAATACATGCCTGATCGATTGGGCCAATAACATTTCTGACAGAACTACCCCTTTAACTGAAGTGACATTGCAAGAGGTTGAATCAGTGAGGGAAATGGCTTCAAATACATTACACGGTAACAGTGCATTTCAAGATTAAGGGTCTCATCAAAGATATGATGGAGGTAGCAATGAAAAAAGTGGTATTTTAAATACCTCTTATTTTTAAATACCAGCTAATTATGAGTTGGGTGTATTTGCTGCCTGGAATAAATAGAAAGTACTGCATGGGGTGAATGAACACTGCCATGAATATACTGAGTGATCGCAACCTGTAAATTAGCCTCTTGTTTTTACTGTTACTACTATACCTGTAAAGAGACCCTACATCTAAGTGCATTGGCAACTGAAGGTCAACAACGAAATCTGCATGCAACGTTCCATTATCTACTGCTATAGGGGGCCACTGAGCTGCATGGGTATGTAGCAGTATAAACCTAATATGTAAGCTCTCAGTGAGCTTATGGCAGACCCACAGGTACATTTTGAATCCTGGCTGGGCCAGACTTTCATCCCTCCATGGTTGATAAATGATTCTCAATGTGTAGGTTACTATCACTAATTATTCAAGCATTGTATTTGTGGTTTATATTGCAAATGGAGCCCCATTCATAGTACCATGAATATTCACCAGATGTCCTTTGAGGACTGAGTCACTTTCCTTGGTACCTCTGAGCTCTTGTCCACCATCCATAGATAGCAGCCCCTGGGGATTCCATCCAGAAATAGTGCCCTGTTCTTCCTTTATCAATAAATATGTGAGTTGCTGGGGGTGTGGCTAGCAGCCATGTGAGGTGGACGTGGGGATTTGCAGCTCCTGCAGATCCGGCAATTGATTACCTCCATGAGACATCCTGAAAACACTAACAAGATCTGGACTAAACTTAAAGGGGTGTTGAACAGAAACATGGACACTATATAAGATGTACAATTGTAGCAGGGGCAGCAAGAAGAGTCACGGAAACCCGGTAGGCGGTACGCTGAGAGCAGACCCTCTTCTGCCACTAAGTGAATTCAGGGCTACTGAGCAGTGCCTGCCCATAGGTCGCCGTGGAGGCTAGTCTATCGACCAGGTCGAATGGGGCAGAACCGGGAGAATCCTAGAGTTCCTGGCACAGCTGGACATGTTAAGTTTGAGTTTGGTTTTGGGATAGTTGATGGGGGAGGGGGAGGGAGAGGGATATGAGAGAGCGGCCTAGTATTGAGAAGGAAATGCTGCGTCCCACTTATGTAACAGTTTGCTGTCGTCCGGCGACCCCGAGAGCAAGGCCAATTCCTAGAGATAATGGCTGAAACAATTAAAATTCTGACTTGAAATGTCAGGGGGCTGAATAACTACATTAAAAGCAGGAGGGTAAGCATGTATATATGGAGGAATAAGGTGGGGCTTGCGCTGCTATGGGAAACACACTTAGATGCACAAAGGCAAAGGAACCTAGCAGGTGCATGGGGGGGGGGTGCTGGTGGGATCCACATATCCGACATATGCCAGAGGGGTACTTATTTGGGTGGACCCGACCATACCATTCAGAGTACTGACCACGAAGACAGATAACGAGGTGAGAATTGTAATGCGACATGGGGTACTGGAAAATAGAGAAATATGTATTGTAAATATCTATGCACCAAATCATGACACTACAGTATTTTTTAGGTCATTATATGCGAGGTTGGGACCGTATAGAGACGGGATGTTGATATGGGGGAATTTCAATTGCACGCTGAACCCCATCTTGGACAGATCTGACAAGAAGCATAGGCGGCCATTCCCACCAGCCAAGGAACTGCATTCACTGTTACAACACTTCCAGTTAGAAGATCTGTGGAGGGTGCAGCATAGAGGTAACAAAGAGTTTACACATTATTCGGCCCCTCATAAAGTATATACTAGAATCGATTATCTGTTCACAGGAGTGGAACATGTAACAGAATTCACAGAGTTAGTATATTTAGCCGGAGTCCTGTCGGACAACTCCCCGATGGTGGCACTTTGGCAGGTATTTGCCCCGAGACCACCTATACCCGCATGGAAGCTGAGAAGTGAATAATTACTAGATAGAGCGTTTGCGGAGCACATCAGTGTAAGTACAGTAGATTTTATGGCAACTAATGTGGGCAGTGTGCCAAAGGCAAGCAGGGTCTGGGAATCCTACATGGTGGTTATCAGGGGAGAAATGATAGCCGAGGCAGGGGGACTAAAGAAAGTAATTATCAATGACCTGGATAACAGATAAAAGCAATTATTGTGATGCAGGGTTCGAAATGGTCGGACAGCTATGGAGAGAGGACAAATTCATCCCAATCACAGACCTCGAAGATGCCCTCCAACTGCATCCTATTTCGATTTTCCTTTATCTCCGACTGAAGGGAGTCCTATCCAGACGGGAGTGGAAGACTAAGATCCTCACTCCCTTTGAGAGAATCCTCGACACGACCTCAACGAACAAAGGGCTAATCGCACGCATGTACAATACCCTGATCACCAAAGACCCAAATCCGAACTGTCGACTCAAGGGAAAATGGGAAAAGAACTTCAATAGAGAATTCGATCAACAGGCATGGGAAGTAATCTGCAAAACTCTGTCCCGTATATCCATTGCTGCACAATGCAAACTACATACCATAAAACTACTCCATAGATAGCAGTATGACCCCCACCGACTATCGAAAATGTACCAGACCAACAGCCCCAAATGCTGGAGACAATGTGGTGCGGTGGCCAACTACTGGCACATGTGGTGGGACTGCACCAAAGTCCGTATATATTGGAACGAAGTGCTCAGATGGATCAAAGAAATAGACGGTATTGAGAGGGTACCATCCCCCCTCCTGACTTTATTTGGCCTGGAAGAAGAAGACGATGAACTAAGCAAAATAAAGGGACTAGCTTCCCCACTCCTACTCGCCGCAAGGGCCGGTCTGGTTATTAAATGGAAATCACCTCGCCTCCCAAACAAAAAGGAATGGACCGCTATTGCAACCAACAAATACACGATGGAAACAATCACAGCAGCCCTCCACGAAAGAGCAGCTCGTCACGAGGAAGCCTGGTGTGATTTTGTCAATGTACACATCCCAAGCCAAAGACAAACAACGCTGGAAGATCTAGAATCTTCATAAGCCAATAGGAAGGCGAGATTTAATCACCACCCTACAGGAGGGAAACAATCAGGCCTGTCGCACTGTCGCACCGAACGACCACATGCAACCTTAAAGAGATCGACGTCCCATCTTGCATCAAACACAGAACACCTGTCTCCGACAAAATAGACTAACTTGCCAGACTGTCTTGGGGAGGGATGGGGGCGGGGGGACAAGAACTCTTTATACACAATGGGGAACAGGTTTTTCATTGTTAGTAAACAATACCATTGTTTCACCTGAAAGAACATGTCGATGTACCTATGCGAATGAAACATGAGTATACTTATGTACCTAACCCTTGTGTTTTAAAATCAATAAAACTTATGTTGGCCTTAGAGAGGGAAGCAAAGGCAAACAAAGAGCACATTGAAGAGGTAATTAGACTGAAGCAGGACTGCTTAGTCCAGTGGGAAAGGTTGGGGAAATTTGATCCCTGGAACAAAGACATGCACAAGGGGATAAACCAGGCAGAATGCTGACCTGGCTATATAAGAGTGCAGACACAAGATCACCTATATGCTCCATCCAAAACATCAATCAGGAAGAAGTGAACATGCAGGCAGGTATAAACAGAGTCTTCTCCGAGTTTTATAAGGCACTATATGCGGAACCCCAGCACGAAGAGGAGAGAGATGTACTAGATGTGCTAGATCTTATCACCCTACCACACCTGGATACACAGCAACCAGAAGCACTGGAGCTGCCCATTACCCCGGACGAGGCCGTAGCCACCATAAGAGTGTTACCCTCTGGAAAGGTCACAGGCACAGATGGGCTTACAGGAGAATTTTATAAGACTTATGCAGACACACTGGCACCGCGTCTTGCCGAGGTGTATAACGAGGCATATGAAGATGGAATCCTCCTGGAGAGCATGAGGGAGGCCCTAATAATTCTGTTACTTAAACCAAATAAGGAAGATACCGACTGTGGTTCCTACAGGCCATTGTCACTGTTGAACCAGGATAGCAAGATCCTCATAGTGATTCTGGCCAATAGACTTCGCTGAGTAATACCCACGTTGATAAGCACAGACCAGACAATGTATGTGCCGGGGAGGAACATTGCAGATAACCTCAGGAGATTACACCATGTGATCTATAGCACAAGGGATGGCACAGTACGTGGTCGCTTCCTTAGACACGACCAAGGCATTTGACTCAGTGCACTGAGATTGGTTGTATGCCACAATGGTCAAGATGAGGATAGGGCAGAGATACATGAAGTGGGTGAGGCTGATATACACTAGGCCCATGGCCAGAGTTAGGACAGGAAGGACATATTCAACAAAATAGCAACTATACAGGGGCACCAGGCAGGGATGCCTCCTGTCCCCTATGCTTTATATCATAGCAGCGGAACCCATAGCTGCCTACCTGAGGCAGGAATACTTGGATGCAGGAATAGAAATTGATGGGATAAAACATATAGGGCCTCATTACGAATGTCATTCTGGAGGGGAACTGATGTGTAAGGAGAACTGGGAAAGGGAACTAGGCAGTATATTTGAAGATAAGGAATGGAAAGACATTAGGCCTCATTACAAGTTTGGAGGCAGCCATGGAGCTATTAGCTCCATGGCTGCCTCCAAACCGGGCTCCATTACTCCGGCTCCGGGTTCCTGCAATGGGGACTTACCGGGTCATTCCGACATAGGAGGACCCGGTAAGTCCTCCTTGCAGGAACCATTCCCCATTCCCATTTGAGCCCCCATAGGGCTCAATAGGAATGGGGAGGGAGGTAACAAGGGGCACATTACAAGTGTCCCGTTGTTACCTCCCTCTTCCCCTCGCGGGACCCAGAAAAGACGTCTGGTTTTACCAGACATCTGATCCAGGTCCCGCAAAGGGAACCTCGTAATCAGCCCTGACGGAATGAATGGGGACGGTCCCGTACCAGCCCCCTTCATTCCATCAGCGCAAGCCTCGTAATGAGGCCCATAATGTTCTACCACAAAAAGATGTCCAGGAATGCTAGACTCCAAATACTGCAACCTTACATAACACAGAGAGCATACCTCACCCCAGCAGCTATTGCTAAGTTTAAGGGAGCTGGGAAGCAAGAGTGCCCTAGATGCAGAGCTGAGGAGGCAGGCCTCATACACATGTATTGGGGGTACCCGATAGTACAAGCATTCTGGAGGGAGGTGGCACATAAGGCATTCCAAGGAGGGATCAAACTCGAAATTCAGACCCCAGAGGCTTGCATGCTGTGCCGTTTTAAGAGAAGTGCAAAGAATAAACCGCTAAACAAGATTAAGGACTTGTTTGTTTGTTTTTTATAAAACCACAAACCTTATATGACTTGATGTACATTTTGGCCAACCATAGCATAGCCATGAGATGGAAGGACACGAAAGCGCCTAGTATTAATACATGGTGGAGAGAGGTGGGCAAAAGGGTGAGGGTGGAAACGGGAGCATGGGAAAAGGCATTGGCGGAACAAAAACCTGATCTGGGAATGGAATTTCAACGTTGGATTGCAATACCTGAGACTCTGTTGGCTGTGGATGAGGGGGTAGCTGACAGGCAAGACACATTGGCTGAGGAAGATGCAGCATGACAACCAAGTGCACACTCATTAACCTATGCTAGAGAAGGCTGGGGGTTTGGGGGAGTATTGGGAGGTGCAGAGACTATTCATGTTGTTGTGTGTATTTGGTGTTATGTTTGGCTATGTTTATGAAGAAATAATAAACACATTTAAAATAAATAGGTGAGTTGCTATCAATGATCTTTGTTAGGGGGATTAGTACCCGGTGAGGAGGGTGTGGCGGCCTCCCAGACAATGAGTAGGCTCAGACGGGGTTTTTACGACACAGTTAAGACCCCGTTCTGAGTCTCCTCAGAGCGGGAAGCTGCCATCTTCCCTTACCGGGAATCAGGTAAGTGCACTCCCATGTGTCCTCTTCCCCGCCCCCCATTTCACATATCCAATACCTCCCACACTTACCTTGTGCTGCCTTGTGTCTCACTGGCACCGGGAACACTAGTGATCCAGGCGCATCACGGTCACGGCAATGGCTGCAATGGCCGCCATGGAAAGGGAGAACGGACTAAATGTAGTTCCCTTCACCCCAATCCATGGCGACCATCTTGGTTTGTAGTTTTATCGTAAGCTGAAAAACGGCAAACGCGCTCTGTTTCTCAAATTGTGATAATAGCACTATTAGTACCTCGGTACAGCGATCCCAAGGTACTAATAGCAATATAACACTCGCAGGGGACCTTTCCAGTTAGGTAATGCCCCGAGGCTAACGTTACAGTCCTCGCATCTCTCAGGCTTGTAACTTATGCCCCGGGGCATTACCTGACTGGTAATGCCCCCTGCTCGGGTTATTTTGCTTATATAGAAGAGGAGGCAAACAAAGCTGGTGGACACTAAGCAATAGGGGCGGGAGACAAAGGGTACCAAATATGTATACTTTTGTAAGTACACAACAAAGGTGGGCAATCATAGGGCCATGATTTTAAAAGGGTGCTTGTGTGATGAAGCCAAGAGACACATAACATTCTGCTGTTCGGTTTAGGGATGGTCACTATTATCATAAATATATGAATCACATTTCTATTTCACTCTGGGTGAGGCGTTTTTGAATAGTGTACAACGTGTGAACCTAACCACGATCGAATCACTTGCAGGGGATCCCAATTTTTGTTCATACGGCATAGCAAGATTAAATGCTGTTCCCAGGATCACACACTTTGGTTAAGAAGTGAAGCCAGGATTTAAGTCCTCTCTGCAGCTTAGGCATTTGTCCACATACATTTGAGCTCCAAGTGGTAGAAATATTTCATGAATTGTCGCTTTCCAAAGGTATGATAACATTCTGCTTCATGTAGATTGCTTGCAAAAGTACACACCTCACGCAATACAGCAACTCGACAAGCTGTAACTACCTGCAGAAGGAAGTTATACAAAAGGAGCAGGATTGTAGCTTTCTTCTCCTCAGTGGAAGGCTACACTTACCAGTAATGTGAGACCGAAATGTCTCCTCTGGGCTTTGTCACTGTACCCTCAGGACTTATAGACACATAAAGCCGCTGGTGGGTGCAGGCTGGCAGCTTGTGATGCATGATATTAAAACAATGTTCACAAAAAGCATCCCCTTTTTGTGCATCAAACGAGTAGACCTCATGGGTATAAACTAGGCGGCTTTGTGACTCCATTTAACTCTCTTGGTGGGATATACAGATGTGGGAGGCATCACAATCATCTAAATACCCACACACACAACACAATATACTGCTGACAACACATAAAGGCTTCAAATAAAGCAGGGCTCAAGTCGAGGGTACACGCGTGGTGACAGAGTCCGCCCACGTCATACTGGGGTGGGGGGAGGACTCCGCCATTGAATGTCATCTTTGAATGTATGTAATACAGCCAACCTGAGGGATGAAACCGCAGTCGTCAGGTTTGCAGGCGGTGCACTTCACCACTGCACTATATACCTTGATAAAAAGTACGAAACAATTCAAGGTGAAATGTCTCAGTTCGGTACTGCAAGCTCCAGGGAACACATTTGTATTGGTTCTTGGAGTTGTAAACATGAACACCTTTTAACGTTTTCAAAAACTCTATTAGAAGAAAATATGCCCTCTTGGTTTTCTGTGTGTGTTGATTTTATGAAAGGCAAATGCCATTCGTCCTGTGCAATGTGGGTGGTTATGCAACGCCATTTTAACTAAATGTGCATGTTTCACCTTGATATTTTCATTTCTGGTGACATCACATTTCATTTGTTGATGAGTCACTTAAATTTGTAGGGCTTGATCCCTGCCCTACAGTATTTGCCAAGCAAGTCAATGGGGAAAAAACAATCCTCCTTCTTCTGTATCAGGTAATATTATCCCCACCAATGATATCGCCATCTATATGGTTGTGGGGTAGGCCATAGGCGATATTACTAGTGGCGATAATTTATGGGGTTATTGGAACCGGGTTTTGCGGCGGTGTCCGCCGCTCCATTGAATAAATTATGGGGGTTGCAGGGGTGTCCCCCGCAGCTTCCATGTGTTAATATCGCCGCAAAAATATGGCTATATATTTGTATGGTGATAATTTTGCGGGGATATTAGCACATGGAACCCTCTCTTCTTATTAAAAAAATCCCTCTTACATTTTCTCAATAGTTGTGCCGTATACCAAGCTCTTTGTAAAGCGCAAGAACAGCGAACTCCCGGACACCACGCGCCAGATTCTCAAAAGTCATGCAAGTGGAAAGAACACTGAGGATGCTCTTGCTTCATTTGTGTTACCTTATTCTCAAAGGTGACCTGCACATTTCTTGGGAGCTGTGCAACAGTGCAAAAGAGGCACCGGCCAGCCCCCTTGCATACATAAGTGTCGGAAGTGCGCTACCAACACTATTATATGAATGGCTACCAGCAGCTACGTGGGTGCTGGGAGCGCATTTCATAGCGACGAGCCTTGAAATGTAAACAAGAAATAAATAGCATTTCTTTACCTGTTTGGGGGATGGAAAAGCAGGTTTGACAAACGCAGTTTAAACTGTGGCTGTGACACTTCAAGAAAAAGACATGACAGGGTCACAAATGATCCTGTCATCATTTGCGCCCGGGGTGTTGCTAGGCCTGGAAAAGATCAGGGGCTAAGCTGATGTCAGGACTGGCGGGATTCGGGGCTAGTTAAGGCCTTTTGGTTGTAGTCCCCGAGCTTCTATCCGGGGCTACAACCAAAAGACCCGGGTCTATAGCCCTCATAGCCCCCCCCAACAACGCCTCTGATTTGTGCACCCCCTTGTGTCTACTCCCAGCATGCACAGGGGAATGTGGCTTCATCTGCGCATTTCTAAGTGCACCCCCCCTTGTGAATTTGGTATTGCATTGCAATGCGCAGAAATATCCCTTTAATTCTGCAAATGTACTGTGAGGGTGGGAGGGGCATCTGAATGTGGGCATCTGTGATCTGGATGGCGTGTGGACATAGGTGCTAGGGAGGGGCCTGAAACGGAAATGTGTAGTACATCCGAGTTAAAGAATAAAGATGTTTCTGAGGGCGCCCTGGCAGACAGTGGAGACGAGGGGATAACCAGCCCAGACACGCTGCCACATTGGGGTCCATTTTCTTCCCCGTACTAATTTCACAAAGAGGATCACTCACGCTAACACTTGCACATGAGCAGTCCTGTCAGTGTAATTTCATTTGTTTGCACTCCGAAGTACAAACAAAACACATAAATCCTGGTGCTCGGTTTGCAGTGTGTAGTGCACATATTGGCTAATCCCCCTCACTATCGCCAGTGGGGGTTTAGATTCTATTAAAGACACTGAGGTGAATATTATGCATTAATCTCCTTTATCTACTCGTTCAGCAGCAAAGAAACATTTTTACCTTTAAGGAATACGTTTTCAAAAACAAAATTAAACAGCTTCTGATAACATGAAACGTGGCTCCATAACTAGCTGGATTCATGACCTCTGACCCAGCCCCCCACAGCCAGACTCAATACATAAAAAGGCTGTGTCATTAGTCTGTCGTCCTTCTTCTTTAGCCGCTCGGAACAATAGAATTTACTTGAAACAATCCCCATATTACGGATCCAAGCAAAGAGGTAAACCAGCTCCCTTCTGACTTCTTATCAGACACTGGGTCCCATTACACGGTAGGCGGTAGCCATGGCGCTATTAGCGCCATGGCTACCCCCTTACTGCATTCCGGGTCCGTGTTCCCAGAATAGGGACTTACCAGGTCATTCCGACCTTGGAGGACCCGGTAAATCCCCTTTCCGGGAACCATTCCCAATTCCCATTCGAGCCCCCATAGGGCTCAATGGGAATGGAGATGGAGCTAATAATGGTACTGCAATTTGCGGTACCGTTATTAGCTCTGAAGTCCCTCAACGGGTCCCTTCCATAACTCCTGGTAAAACCAGTTGCTAGGGACGGGACCCGCTAAGGGACCTCATAGTAGGGCGGGAAGGGATTACCGCCACCGGTGCCCTTACCGGTGCCGGTAATCCTTTACCGCCTACCGTGTAATGAGGCCCACTGTCTATCATACGCTGTGTTTTTTAAGGATCAAGGACACTTCCGCAGGGCCTTTCGACTGCTCGTTTGTCACTGATAAACCAAGATGAGCCTTTAAACCATGACGTCCACTCCTCCCTTGGAACCTGAGAAAAAAGAAAGAAACCAGTGGGTAGCATGTAGGGACGACACTACAACTTTGAAAAAGCCGACTTCCAAATTCCATTTGGTAACCATTGCTATTGTCAATCTGGAAAAGTGAATACCCTTCATTTGAATGACAGACGTAACTTGATGGCCGAAGGCCAACCATTTTATGCACAGAATTATAGAAATACAGACTGCTATGCTTGACCAACAAGCAGCCATTTTAGATGATTACTCCCCTACGATATTTAAAGCAATCTGGAAATCACATGTCCTGAGTTCCACACTCTCTACTGAAGAAGGGGGTTGGGGGATAGGATCCTGGTTTTGGGGACTATTGCGGTCCTGGGGATGGAAGTTAATTTCGATACTAATGGTGGTACTTGGTATATTCATAACATGTTGCTGTTGCATACAATGCTTACCAATAGTTTGCACTGAAATAACTGATGGATGCACTAAGGGATGTATGCACATGGTGTCGAGAGGAAAACAAACGCATGGCCGAAATAACAGAGACACTGATGAAACAAAAACAGTAAAACAATTCATGGCTATAGACATTAATGATGAAGATGATGCTCATGATAGCATGAAAGGTTCAGCCATAGATACCCCAGACTTATCCTCATCGGAGGAGGATACAATGAATCAATAAGATGTTTGGCATACGGCCAAAAGGAGGGTTTGTCAATCTGGAAAAGTGAATACCCTTCATTTGAATGACAGACGTAACTTGATGGCCGAAGGCCAACCGTCTTATGCACAGAATTATAGAAATACAGACTGCTATGCTTGAGCAACAAGCGGCCATTTTAAACGTAGCAAGAATCGCCATTTTGCTTGTTAACCATTGCTCATTGCTTTCTGTCTAAAACTGCTTTGCAGCTTGCAATTCTTGCGAATTCTGCTTACTCTGCTCAACTGTTAACATTGTTGTCTGAATATGAAAGGGCAAGGTCGCGGGACTGAGGAGTCCGTTGAAACTCCTCATAAGTAGCCCAGAAAGGAATGCCCATGCTCCCTCTCTGTAGCCTTGAGGGAGAGCTGCAGGGCATTTAATCATTTCACAGCTGCCAGCCAGTCTCGTACTGTGGTAGAATATGTTATAAAAAAACAGCCAAAGGCTTGAATTATACTCTTCTTACGGCCCCCTCATAGATAGCAAAGCTTGGAATGTGGCTCTTCCCCCGTGTGCAGCTTGCTTCCAAGAACAGAACCACAGTGTTCTGTTCAACAACTAAAAGATGCCTCCGCACTTTCTAATTGCACATTGTTACTAGAGTAGACATCGAAAGTGTCATCATTGTCATACCTGTCGGAAATGTCCATCGTCATCCCGAGTTCAAAGAAACTTAATAAAGGGGGGTGTTAAACATGACATACCTGATTGCATGATATGCATTTTGTATATATGTAACTGATGTACATAATTCACTCTTTTGCGTCCCTCGAGGTCTAGAAAACTCACGTCGCGGGGCGTGAGACCACAGTTGGCCAATTGGGACTATTTTTGCTTGCAATAAACCCTAGCATTGGGAATTTGAACCTCATGTCTCGCACATCTTTTCGTGTATGGTTATTGCCTTGTTTCCATATCGCGAGGGACCCCTAGGAGCCCCTTTCAAGATGGCGCCCGAATAGGGACCCTCCCTCACTTGCCCCATCATATACGTTGTAACGAGTAAAGGCGGAAGAACGGCGAGGACGGGACGATCGAGCCGGGATCAAGAGGTGTACGGGGCACCCTGTAGAAGTGAGGAGAGATTCCTTCCGCAGATCTGCACACATCTGATCCCTGATCGACGTCCCGAGGCGAGGGTCCCGAGACGAGGCAGAAGCCAGAGAAGCGCAGACACGACGTTGGGAGAGGTTGCGTTAGGACAGGCGACTTGGTTTATCAGGTGAGTCATTCCCCGTTTCAAACAAAAACCTGATTTTTGGTAGAGTGTTGATTTTGCAAATTCAAACGTCCAGGTAAAGGTTAGCTAACCAAAGGGGAAGGTTAAAAACATGCCTGGAGTACTGTCCACTTTAGTGGGGCTTTTCAGCTGCGGTAGACAGTCCTTGGAATATGGGCAAAGTGCACCGCCTGGGGGAACGCCGGCTTACGACATGTATGCAAAATATGGTGTGGGTGCGATAATATTTTGTGAAATTTGGCATAGGCAAACTAGAAAGCAACAGGACCATCAGTGGCCGATTAATGGTAGCTTTGAGATTGCGAGGATAGATAACCTAGAAAGGGTGTTGATTAGGAAAAAAGCGCGACCCGCAGCTTTTGAGACTGTCAAAGATTGGAGGAGGGAAGCAATGCTCTGACTTAGGAGTAGAGAGAAGCATGCGCGTAGGCACAAATCGAAGCTTGAGGTAGCAGAAGAAAAGGAGGAGGAGTGGACGGCAAGTCTAAGACGAGAAGGGAGACGTGAGCAAATGAACATAGAAGGAATATACCTGCAGCGCGAACTACACATAGCAGACGAATTAATGGAACATTTGTTAACTAATACGGGTCGAGGCCCAAAACCAGAATCAAAACCAAATAAGCCAGTAGTGACTGCGCAGGCTCAACCAGTAGCTCTCATACCCCCTCCCGTAGCCCAAGCACTTCCCCTCACGCAAGCATTAACCCAAGCCCCACCCACAGCTCGAGCCCTCCCACAAGCGCAGACCGCAGACGCACAATTTCCCAGCACCCAGGGAGGCCCTTCACAGATGCCACCTGGGTCACTTGTCCCATCCGCACCTCCCGCTCCAGAGACAGATTCAGCACCATCCGCCCCTCCCGAAGTCGAAATTGAGACCGGGGAGGCGAGAGGCGGGGCTGAAGGAACAGGATTTGGACGGGTAACCCGAAGCACGATCAGCAAAAAAAGAAAGATTGAATTACAGCGAGAGGCAGAAAGGTACATAGAAGGAAATGATGGGACGGCAGCATTGGCCTCATTGTATGGGTACCGAAGAAGCAACAAGAGACAGGTAGTGTTGGAATGCATGGGGGAAATTTTGGTGGGAGAATGGAAAAAGATACTTGGGAATTTACCGCCACAGCGATTGTTAGATTTGAATAAGTTAGCACGCAGTGAGCAAAGAGATGAGGATGTAAGAAAACATGTGTACAAACTCATTGAACTGAAAAATGAAATGGAAGATAGATATGCTGAAATGTTTGCTACACCTGAATATAGTAGTGAGTGTATTAAGAAAGGTAGGAAGGAGGCATCGAGGTTGTATATGCAAAAATCGTGGCCGAGAGTTTTTTCAGGTGGTGCAAAGCATTTTCCGGTACCGGGACAAATAGGTGATAAACAAAGATTGCAGGCATGGGTGGGGGAAACAATGCGATGGATGTCGAACAAAAGAACGTCAGTGAAGGAAGTAAGTGAGATATGTAATGGGTACCCATTGGAGATGAGAAAAGAAGCGATGCAAATGATAGTAGGAGTGTTACTGCAGCAGGTCATTGGATACAATAGAGGTAGAGGAAATGCACAAGGCAGGGGAAATTTGAATAATATGCATGGGGTGTCATTGGGAGTAAATCAATGTGCGTACTGTAAGGAGGAAGGACACTGGCGAGCGCAATGCCCGCACCTACAGAATAGAGGTGGGTTTGGCCAGAGAAGGCCTCATAGAGGACATCAGGGGTCAAATGGCCCAAGCAGAAATAGCACGCAGCAGCAGCAGGGATATACCAATGGAGGTACTCAAAACCAATCCTATGGTCAAAACCAAGCGCAACAGAGCCAGGCATTGAACCAAAGTGTCCGAACCAAAATCAGGGCGGGCAGGGCCAACAGAGAAATGATCAGAGTGGGGAACACCGAGGGGGAAATGGGAATATTTTTGATACACAGCCAAACACGTATTATAGCAGCAGCGGTGACTACACATCGGACAATGGGTTATTTTCGCAATAGGACAGCCCACGGCAGGGGTCGGAACCAGTGTCTATTCCCGTGAATCAGAGAGGACCCTACGTAGAAAGGAGAGTCGGGAATAAGGAGCACCGTTTCCTTGTAGATACAGGGGCACAGAAGTGTTCAATAGACCACCACTTGGTTCCGGAGATCCCACTGTCGGGGCAAAAGAATGTTTCTGTAGGGTTCGCAGGTACACCAGTAATTAACCCTATGTCCGAAGCTGTCCCAATTACAATAGGACTATTTACGGAACAATGTCCATTTCTTCTGACAGAAAATTGTGGGGAGAACTTGCTAGGATTAAATTTGTTGAGAAAATTGGGGGCAGTTATACATTGTACGGCAGATGGGGTGTTCCTCACGATGTGGCCTCACGATGCACCGGTGATGGAATTTATGTCAAAAGCGTTACCAGAAGAGCTAAGTAGAGTACCAACCTGTCTGTGGGCAATGCATGATAACGATGTAGGATGCTTGAAAATAGAGCCAGCAAAAATAACTTTGAAAGAAGGTGTTACATTACCACGAATTCCCCAGTATAAAATTTCTGTTGAAGGTGAGAAGGGATTAAAAAGTATTGTTACTGACCTGGTGAGATTGGGGGTGGTTGAAGAAATTGCAGGTAGCACGTGCAACAGCCCGATTCTTCCAGTTTACAAGAATGGAGGCAATGAAGTACCCTATCGTTTCATAATTGATCTGCGCGCATTGAACAAAGTGGTAGACCCACAATTCCCTTTGGTCCCAGACGTCACAACAATACTGACAATGATACCGGCCACTGCAGAATACTTTAGTGTAGTTGATTTGAAGAACTCGTTCTTTAGCATTCCAGTGGATAAAAGCAGTAGATATCTGTTCGCGTTCACTCTAGGAGGTCGATCATTCACATTCACACGCATTCCACAAGGATACACAGAAAGCCCGAGCATTTACAGCAGAGCGCTAAAAGAGCAGCTAGACATGCTAGAATTACCCGAAGGTTGCGTACTCTTGCAGTACATAGATGACTTATTACTAGCTGCTGACACAAAAGAGATCTGCAAAGAAAGTACTATATTACTATTGACACACCTAGCGACCCATGGTCACAAGGCAAGTTTGAAGAAATTCCAGTATAATCAAAAGGAGGTGTCTTATTTGGGTTACCTACTTTCAAAAGAAGGGAGAAGATTAACACCAGAACGCATAGAAAGTATTTCTAGTATGCCTATTCCAAAAACTCAAAAAGGAGTGAGAGCTGTAATTGGCATGGCCTCTTATTGTCGGCAGTGGAGCAGTAATTTTGCGTTGATTGTGAAGCCGATGATAAAGTTAACTAAAAAGGATGCAGTGATGCCTTTACAGTGGGATGAGGAATGTCAGAAAGCGTTTGCGCAATTGAAAGCTGCATTGTGTGCTACGCCAGTTTTAGGCACTCCTAACTATAAAAAGATCTTTAGACTATTTGTGAGCGAGAATGAAGGATGTGCATTGGCGGTTTTGACACAGGAACAAGGTGGAAAAAATAGGCCGTCAGTGAAACAAACGGAAGGAATGGTATTGGGGCACACTTTAATTCTGATGGTGCCACATGCTATAGACATCCTATTAAATAGTACACACACGCAACACCTCACCTCTGCTAGACTAACAAGATATGAGCTCATCCTGTTTGCACCCCACATCCAAATTATGAGGTGTAGCACATTGAATCCTGCAGAATTAATGGCACTGCCCATAGCAGAAATTGGTGACAACGAATCACCACCCCATGATTGTTTAATGGTCACTGAAGAAGAAACAAAGGGAAGGGTTGACTTGAGCGACATCCCACAGAAAGAGCCAGATGGGGAGTTATTTTGTGACGGCTCTTGTTTTAAATTACCTGATGGCACATCAACGGCCGCATATGCAATTACTACCCTAGAGAGTGTTGTAGAAGGCAGAAGAATCCCCTACAATTTGGCACAAGCCACAGAAATAATAGCACTGACCCGAGCCTGTGAACTCTCTGAGAATTTGAATGTGAACATTTATACTGACAGCCAGTACGCTTTTGGCGTGGTTCATAACTTTGGCCGACTCTGGGCTGAGAGGAGTTTCTTGACATCACATGGAGCCAGGATTCAGCATGGCCCTTTGATTGCGCGATTGTTGTCTGCACTCACGTTTCCAAAGCCCTTAGCTATAGTGAAATGCGAGGCGCATAAAAAAGTAACATGTAAAGTGGGAGAGGGAAACGCATTTGCAGACAGGATTGCAAAGCAAACAGCCACAGATTTGGGAAATAAAATGATGACAGTACAGACTGAGGAAGTACCTTGTATGATAGAGAATGGAGTTGCCACAGTCAAAGAAATGCAAGCTGAGGCCACGACCAAAGAGATTCAGGGGTGGGCTGAGGGCTCTGCTGAGTTAGATTTGGAAAGATGTTGGGTGGACAAAGAGACCAAGAACTGGATGTTGCCAAATTGTTACGTGACTGCAATGGTTACAATGGCGCATAGCCCTACCCACATTTGCGCGAAGAAGATGGTACAGCATTTATCCACAGTATGGAAAAATGAGCACATAAAAAAGAATGCAGAAAGGCTAGTGCAGAATTGTATTACGTGTCTGCAACACAATGTAGGGAAGGGAACCGTGACTCCAGTAGGTAGTTTTGGCCCACCCTCTATGTCATTTGAGGTGATCCATTTTGATTTCATAGAAATGGAAAGGTGCCAGAACCACAAATATGTGTTAGTGGTGATTTGTGCATTTAGCAAGTGGGTGGAGGCATATCCTTTAAAAGACTCAACTGCCATGTCAACGGCAAAAGTAATGTTGAAAGAGTATTTCTCCCGGTTCGGGCTGCCCCGTGTCCTGTGGTCAGACAACCGCCCACACTTTGTGGGCGCAGTAGTACTACAGATCTGTGCAGGTCTACAGATAGAGAAACGATTCCACAGTTCCAGGCATCCCAGTTCTGCCGGGCTTGTTGAGAGACATAACAGTATCTTAAAGTCAAAGATAGCTAAAATCTGTGCTGGGAGCAAGTTGAGTTGGGTGGATGCATTACCCCTAACGTCTGTGCAGGCTAAAACTGGGCTCTCCCCCTATGTAATTATAATGGGGAGACCGGCAAATGTATGGTGCGCACCGCAGCCCAAAGGATTATGTGAGGTCGAGCATCCTGTGTTAAGCACGTACTGTGACCTTTTAATGCAGAAGTTGCGTTTGATTTATCAGCAGGTGCAGGAGGCGTTACCAGTACGATACACCGGACCGGGGCACTCGCTGGAGCCTGGAAGCTGGGTCCTGATAAAGAACTTTGAGCGGAAGACAGCATTAGCACCCAGGTGGCGCGGCCCCTACCAAGTACTTTTGGCGACGCAAACGGCCATTCGAGTGGACGGACGGAAGGCATGGATCCATGCAACACATGCCAAAAGATTCCCAGGACTGCTGACAACTTCCGACGACCAGAGAAAGGGAACGGTCTCGGAAACGAAAGAAACTGTTGCCATTCCACTGCCACAGCATCAGCCTGAGCGAGAAGTGAAAGATGAAACAAAGCCCAAGCGAGAAGTGAAACTCGAAACAGAGCCTGAGGAGGCTGCCAGTAAGGGGAAAGGGCGAAAAGTGCCCCAACGCTCCTCAGCAGAAACAACATCACTGCCGAGCGACACAAACCCTGCATTTCAAACACGAGCAGAAACAACTCGTGTACCCCTTTGGCACCCACAAGTTTCTGAAAACGCACCAAAGCCAAAGAAAGAAACTACATCATTGCCACGGCGCTCATCGCTACCCATCATTGTGCCGCAGGCTGACACTGAGCCTGATACTGGAAGTGCAACGGCACTATTCACAGATCATATAATACCAGGAGTGAAACGGTATAATTTGCGGCCTCGACAGGCAAAGTAATCTGCAGATCTTTGGTGCTTTTCTTTTGCCTTTGGTTCCACTCACGGACGGAGTAGGAGTCAGGGGCGTAGAGGAGAGAAGTGTGAGAGTTGTGCAAGTCGGACAATTCAAGACTCACGGCTCCTCGGTGTGCTTATAAAAACAAAAAGAGTACATGTGTCAGGAGCCAGAGCAGGACAAGCTGGACGCACATAAGTACTAAGGCTGATAGAGTACATGTGTCCTAAGCCAGAGCAGGACAAGCTGGGTGCACATAGTACTCTATCAATAAAGAACTGTTCAGAAATCGTCTGAGCAGTGGGAGAAAGAACAACTAATCTTGCTTGGAGTGGATAAGTGATCTAGGCTGTGAAAGGGCTGGCAGAATTGAACCGTGACATTTCCGTTGAACTTTTCTGGCATCAAGAACGAGAGACATTTGCGACGAACTTTGCCAGCAAGAAGAAGGATGATGAAGAACAAGTCAAGATCAGTTTCAGCCTCCTCCTGCACCCCTGCTGAAAGAATGATAGTTTTAGAGACTGTAAATTTAGGGAAAAAGCATGGTAAAAGGAATAAGGTACTGATTTGGACATTGGTCCTGTGTTTCTTAGGTATGGTAGTACCAACAATAACAGCTATTACACTATGGTTCCTGGAGTCCGCGCACCCATTAGAAACACTTTTACCAAAAGCAGCTACTGAAAGCCCGCTTCATGTAATCACTGGTACTTTGCCCCCAATGGAAGAAAGACATAGAGAAGGATATGGCAACAATACATTGTTGCTCATCATGAACATGACCCATGCGGTTTTAAAGAAAAAAGATTGCTGGGTTTGTGCCCATTTACCACAGCACGGTGGGAAAGGGATAGGCTGGTATGTACAACGGTTACCATTGGTTTATTCATGTGAAGTATCGTTGAGTGCAATGTTCTTTGGGAAATGGAACAAGAGTAATACGGGTCAGCTAGATGAGACCAATATGAATGAATTTGAGGAAGTTATCATGAGACCTGTGGGTTGTTCCATATTCCACAAAGCTTGCGTGTTCTCACCAGATCCCATGAGGAAGAATACACGAAAGACAACAAGACTAGATAGATTGCAGAAGAAACATCAGTAATGACATTTCGAATGAGGGATGAATGGAATAAAGATGCTGTGCCCCCTGCCTATACAGTAGATCACAGCCCCGAAACTGCTCCCCTATGTTTACAGAAAAAAGGTTCCTATAAAGTAGGAACGTTTAGCAGCTGCCTGAACACAGTGGTTTTGAAGCACGAAATAGAACCCCTGTACGTAGGGGACCCTGTTTACTTTATATGTGGGGAAAAAGCATATCCATGGTTACCTAGGAACTGGGGAGGCACATGCTACCTAGGTCTACTGTTTCCAGGAGTGTTCCTCTTAGAAACAGCAGAAGTAGCCAGACGAACAAAAGGTAGAACTCAAAGGAGTGGCGAGGATGGAATGATAGCAATAGATATAGCCAAATCATTTATACCATTCTTGTCCCAAATAGAAAATTCCTACAATATAAGAAAACTGTCTAGAATATTAAAAAATACAATAGATTCAACAACGGATATTTTATTGAATATGACGTTAGAAGGGAAAGGAATAAGACTAATGGCACTACAAAACAGGATGGCTCTCGATATAATATTAGTTGATCGTGGGGGAGTTTGTAAACTCGTAGAAACTGCATGCTGTGTGTATATAGATGATTACTTAAAGCAATCCGGAAATTACATGTCCTGAGTTCCACACTCTCTACTGAAGAAGGGGGTTTGGGGGATAGGATCCTGGTTTTGGGGACTATTGCGGTCCTGGGGATGGAAGTTAATTTCAATACTAATGGTGGTACTTGGTACATTCATAACATGTTGCTGTTGCATACAATGCTTACCAATAGTTTGCCCTGAAATAACTGATGGATGCACTAAGGGATGTATGCACATGGTGTCGAGAAGAAAACAAACGCATGGCCGAAATAAGAGAGACAATGATGAAACAAAAACAGTAAAACAATTCATGGCTATAGACATTAATGATGAAGATGATGCTCATGATAGCATGAAAGGTTCAGCCATAAATACCCCAGACTTATCCTCATCGGAGGAGGATACAATGAATGATTAAGATGTTTGGCATACGGCCAAAAGGAGGGTTTGTCAATCTGGAAAAGTGAATACCCTTCATTTGAATGACAGACGTAACTTGATGGCCGAAGGCCAACCGTCTTATGCACAGAATTATAGAAATACAGACTGCTATGCTTGAGCAACAAGCGGCCATTTTAAACGTAGCAAGAATCGCCATTTTGCTTGTTAACCATTGCTCATTGCTTTCTGTCTAAAACTGCTTTGCAGCTTGCAATTCTTGCGAATTCTGCTTACTCTGCTCAACTGTTAACATTGTTGTCTGAATATGAAAGGGCAAGGTCGCGGGACTGAGGAGTTAGTTGAAACTCCTCATGAGTAGCCCAGAAAGGAATGCCCCCGCTCCCTCTCTGTAGCCTTGAGGGAGAGCTGCAGGGCATTTAATCATTTCACAGCTGCCAGCCAGTCTCGTACTGTGGTAGAATATGTTATAAAAAAACAGCCAAAGGCTTGAATTATACTCTTCTTACGGCCCCCTCATAGATAGCAAAGCTTGGAATGTGGCTCTTCCCCCGTGTGCAGCTTGCTTCCGAGAACAGAACCACCGTGTTCTGTTCAACAACTAAAAGATGCCTCCGCACTTTCTAATTGCACATTGTTACTAGAATAGACATCGAAAGTGTCATCATTGTCATACCCGTCGGAAATGTCCATCGTCTTCCCGAGTTCAAAGAAACTTAATGAAGGGGGGTGTTAAACATGACATAGCTGATTGTATGATATGCATTTTGTATATATGTAACTGATGTACGTAATTCGCTCTCTTGCGTCCCTCGAGGTCTAGAAAACTCACGTCGTGGGCGTAAGACCACAGTTGGCCAATTGGGACTATTTTTGCTTGCAATAAACCGTAGCATTGGGAATTTGAATCTTGTGTCTGGCGCATCTTTTCGTGTATGGTTATTGCCTTGTTTCCATATCGCGAGGGACCCCTAGGGGCCCCTTTCACTATCACTATATATATATATTGCAGTACCCGAGGGGCTCTGATATGGAGGGAAACAGTAATAATAATACTGCACACTGGAGGCAATTTACATGAATATCTATGCAACAATACCAATTAGCATGAACAGAAGCACAGAGATCCACAAGGATGCTACGGAGTCCGGCAGCTCCTTTGGAAAATCTCACGGATATCCAATATAGATATTCTGTGATCCATATGTCAGACAGAAATAACAATAAAAGATGTAACCGTGGAAAAGAAGGCAAAGCAAATCACACCTCAAGGAGGAGAATAATTTCCTGCAGCCAGTGACCCGAGATTTGCCAAACCTGCTTGAAAGGAAATCCTATTGCAAATAAAATGCACTCTATTGCCCTAAGGGTGCCATTGTGATATGATGTCTTGCCCCCTGCCGCCTTGAGTAGTACCCGAATGCGTTATAGAACAGATCATGGTATGACCTACCCTTTCTTTGAATATGGGAAGTTATTCTCCTTGTTGGGAAATATTTTAGACGTAGGCTACTAGCAGACTCCATCTCAACAGGACGACATGAACCTCCCCAACCTTACCTCTGTCTGACAACCAGTGAAAATAACAACCATTAGGTCACAGCCTATACCCCCTGGGATCACAGGGAGTAGAATATGTATTAAAATATACCATGAAGGATCATTCAAACCAAATGGGGAGTGCACCAGAAAAAAAACCTCAACAACTGACACTTGCAAAGGTGCTTCCCTATAACCAATGAACTGCCCTAATCCGAAAGGTAACTACAATGTAAAGAGACTCCTACATGAATGCTGAGCAAACCACATTCAAATCAAAAGGAAAGCAGAAATTAGACCCGAATGGCCTTTTCCATAACTCCCAAATGCGATGTATTAAATTGAAACCAAGCATTTAAATGTTTCACATAAGAGGATCTTCTGCGTCAGGATAAGACATTTCCTGGATAGCGGAAACAGGTCATTGAGCCAATTTACCAATAGGAATATTCTTTGCAACATTCTACAAAATGGGTACCTACCATTCACAAATTAACTGCTAAGAGAAATAACATACTTTCTGTGAACTATAAAATGGAAGAGAGCTAATTGAGTCATGTAGCTATGTTACTATAAGGAACAAGACACGCTGCACGGACTGACCTATTGCCCGCTCCCTAGCCATGATAGCATCTCTCTTGTCAAATATTATGAGATGTTTCATGTGATCCTTGACACTGGATAGGGCACCTTAATCCTCTTACCCATTGAATACTCGTCTTATTGTCATAGTCCCTTATTCACAGAGCGTTTTCCAATGGGGTTTTGCCGTTATGAAACGCTTCTGTGAATTAGGCCCATAGACTCTCAGTAGGCAGGGCCAGCTGAAACCATTTGGAGAAAAAACACTACCCATTGTAGTTACTGTAACATAAGGGTTCGGGACTGAACAATGGGAGAGCCAAAACTGATAAACCTGTGTAACAGCATCCCAGGGATATAGGGTGAGAAATCAAGCCTCTGAAGCAATAGGAAAGAAACTTCCTGACACCAACGTTGAAACCAGACAAGTGTGAAAAATTGCCTATTGGAAGGTAGAAGCACTATGACAATTATAGGATAGTATCATCTTTGCAATTACAATCCTCTTCTCCAGCTTAACCCTAGAATGAAAAGAGCTACTATAAACCCGGGAGGGATAATACTCGCCTCTGTGTCTTTAATACAATCTAAACCCACACTCATGACAGTGAGTGAGATTAGCCATTCTATGTCAAGACTGGAGGCTTCCTATTATGCAAGTGTAAAGCTCTCTGAAAATGCCTATTTCACGAGTTGTGAATAAACCATGTGTTACACCACAAAATCGCAACAAGCTAATGTTAACACCGTTATATGTCATAACCCAGCTGGGCAGAAAGAAATGGTGATGATTTATTGATAGAATATAAACAGAAAATGTGACTGTATGCCCCAGCGGATTTGTACCAGGCACTTACGAGGCGGTGAAAGTCACGTAAATAGACCCATTTATGAGAATACCCGCTGAACCAGTCTAGGGAAACTAAGGGAAGAAGAAACCGCACTGACCATGCAGATGGAAACCATCCAAGATTTAAGTAAAATAAACACTGTCCACTTAGGAAGAAGACATTTGGACCCAGCAAAATTCTCTTCTTAATGACAGAAAACAGAGAATGTGGTTGTTTGATCCGTTTGGGTAGAGGAATCAAATAAAATGGAGGGACAAATATGCCATATACAGATGTTAGACACTTGAAAACTAGGGACATCAACAGGGGACCCCTGGGTCGCAGTTTGCATCTCCTGGGGACACCCTTGCGACCCCCATGATTTTAAAGATAAAGAAGAAAAGAAATGTTGGGAATAAAGAAAAAAAAAGAAAAACGGTATCTCCTGTTGTAGCAGGGGCCCCTGCAGCCGCTGCAGTGTGGGGGCCACCACCACATCAGGTTTAGGGGGTCCCTGACCCATTCCTCATGCATCAAGGTGAAGGCTGGGCTGGGGACGCGCTCAGTATGGTTGGAGTTAGAGCTGACCGTGACATGTAGCATATGCCACATGCCACGTTGAGCTCTAACCCCTTCTCCCTCGGCTTCCTCGCAGCTCAATTACAGGAACTAGGAAGCTCTCGCAGGTAAGAATACACATTTTTTTTGTTTAAAGTGTATTTTGCTGCATGTGTGAAGTGCGTGTCAGATGTATGTATGTGAATGGTGGGTGAATGAGAAGTGATGTGATGTGTGTTTTTCAATGTTCTGGGTGGGTGGGTGTGGGTCTGTGTAGAGAATAAATGAGAGGATGTAAGAGAAGGTGTGAGTGAGCGACTGGTGGGTGAATGACTATGAAGGTGATGGTGTGTTTTTGAATGTTGTGGGTGGGTATGCGCCTGAGTAGAGAATGCAATGAGTGGATGTAAGAGAAGGCATGAGCGAGTGACTGGTGGGTGAATGAGTATGAAGGTGATGGTGTGTTTTTGAGTGTTCTCGGTGGGTGTGGGCCTGTGTAGAGTATGCAATGAGTGCATGTAAGAGAAGGCATGAGCGAGTGACTGGTGGGTAAATGAGTATGAAGGTGATTGTGTGTTTTTGAATGTTCTGGGTGGGTTTGTGCCTGTGTAGAGAATGCAAAGAGTGGATGTAAGAGAAGGTGTGAGTGAGTGACTGGTGGGTGAATGAATATGAATGCAGTAGTATGTGTTTGAATGTTGTGTTGTGTGCCTGAGTGGTGAATGCAGTGTGAATCAAGGTGTGAATGGATGTATGGGTGAGTGGCCGGTGGGTGAAAGGGGCTGCATGTGTGCATGGGTGTGTAAGGCCCCAAGAGACGGGATCACTAGAGCATTTTTAACACATCCTTTATTGACTTTGCATGTTTTACTGGTATTTTCAGGAAAAGCCAAATGCATGAGTGTCGTTACCTGGCTAGACTGGCATTTTGGTGCAGTCAGCCTAGCCATTGCTTACTGTGGTATGACATTTATTACTCAGCATCTTAAAAGCAAGCATGATAAGTAGCGTTACCTCGCTAGACTGATGTTTTGGTGTAGCGGCCTGTATATTCTTCGCTGTAGCATGACTTTTTATTAACTGAGCATCTATGATGAATCAAGCATGATAAGTGCTTCAATAGGTCTAGGCTTGCTTACATTGGAACCAGTTTGGACAGGTGATCATATTGTGACCTGTCACTTTTAATGGCCAAACCAACAGGAGTATGTTCTTACATAGGAGTACGTGCATGCATTGGCAGAGCCTGTTTTGTGCCCAGTGCCAGTGATGATGCTATAAAAGAACATCTTAAAGCGAACATGATTATGGTCTTATAGGGGAATACTAGCATATGTTGGTGGAGTCAGCATAGAAATGTATGGGCACAGCCAGCATGAAAATGTTTTTTATACAGGCATATATTGCAGGGTCCAGTGAGATAATGCATTGGGAAATAGTTTGTGCACTTTTGGTGACTTGCATCTATTTTACTTTTTTTCATGATTTACCCTAAACTCTACAAAACCGATTGTTGGCCTCTTGCCCAAATTGTTGACCTTTTACCCACATTTTCACAGAAAGTGTGCTGTGTAATGTGCCATTTGAACCCATCATTCAAAACATTTCCTCAGGGTAGGGGGAAGAAACCCCCCCCGACCTTCAAACACATTTTTGGTAGTTCGGGCTCCCTCACTACGCTCGGTCGCAATCACATACTTGTGGCAAATATTTACACCCTCCAAAAAACAACTCACCAGCCACCACTGGTGGCTGGTATATTTGTGGATCAGGCACCAACCCCTTCTTTCTACACTCCGTGAAACATAAAAGCTTTGATTAAAAAACATATTTACTTCTTTCATTTGCAGTAGTGCATGCCCCTGCAGCGGCATAATCATCATAGACATTGCATACACGTGGTGGTACGGGCCGGCGTGGGGTGTGGCAGCCCTGTACTTTGTTTGTTGAGCTTGGGGGGTTGGAGGACCCACATTTTGGGCTACACCATAGTCTGACAAAGGGGTACTGTGCAGTGCGTGCCTTGAAGTCTGCCAGTGAGTCCCCGGGTGAGAAGCAACTATGGGTGTTTTTAATTTAAAACAACTGTGCGTTGCCACAGATCTATGTGTGCAGCAATGATATGATATTAAATGGTGCAGGCTTTTTAAATCCGCTGGCACCCACGTTACGCTTAAATAATAAAAACTATGGGGGGTATTGGGTATATTGAAAGAACCTTTCCCAGGTACTATACTCCAGCAACGATGACATTATCAGGTGCACTCCCTTGGGTGCACGCATACCAGTCCAATAGGTTTCTTCTATCGTTGTGGTATCTGACTCATAGATACATTTATAACCAGGGAATTTTGTTGATACTAAAACCTGGTCAATGATTTAATTTTCAGGTCTTGCTCATGCAGCATTTTTGCTCCGGGGTAAAAAGCAGCGCACGCCTCCCGAGGTCAGTGCTTTTTTGACTTGTTTAACACAGCAACGCCACAGATCACAAGTACTTCTGTGTCCATTGATCTATAGATGTTTCATATACTAGCTGTAGGTAGAGATTTCGGTTACCCTGTTACAAGTACTGCATTATGTATGTTTTCCATATAGACCCCACGTCGAATATGGAAAATGACATTCCCCAAATGTGTGATCGTGGACAAATCACACCCCCCTCTGTGCCTCGGTTCTTATATCTGGCTGAGATGAGAGCACCTGGAAACACGGGTGCTAGACGCATCTGAAAAATCTGGAGGTTGTTTGCCATAATTTCCTGTGTTGTCACTTGGGGACGGGGTCAAATGACATCACTTCCTGTGATGTCATTAGGGGGAGTCACGGGTCGTGTGATATCCCTTCTGTTACCTCAGGCATTTTGATGAAATGACATCCCTGTTCAAAACACTTGTCTCTCTTACCAATGGAGAATGTCACCTTCATACCAGCAACAAATGCCCTCTGTTAGTGTGAGCAGACGCCAGACTCATCAAGAGAACGTATGTCCTCCATGCTTTGCTAGCTGACAGGACTGATAGTGTGTGCTGCCTTGAACAAAAGCATCTGAAGTGTACCTTACTTAATATAAGAACCTTGCAGGCAAGTTAGATGGCTGTGATCGGGAAAATCCTCCGATGAGGCTGAAGGAGACCGTATGGCACTTTTTAGTCAGCACTCGCCGCACTTTTGACCTGAAACATGAATCGAAGGTTGCGACCTTCCTACATCTGAAAGGGAAATAAGGGACCATATGTGGAAACATGCCTTAACCCCCCTAGGAGCAGAAGGAAAATCTGCTCATGCATTTGCCTCTTCGTTTGAAACCCTCATTCAACTGGACTTGTAAGTTCCATGACCATGTTCAGGAATGCAATAAAAAAGAATACATTTTGTCACCAACAATCAAAGAAAGAAACAAACCCAGGTCTCCCAACAATAACATTTTAAAACAGAGTATGTGTCAGGAACGTTGTCTTGCGCGGAGGTAGCACGTACATTTGCCTCCCCGTTGGGTCTTGGCGCCTGGAATATTCACAACTCATGCATCCGCGACCCGCCGGGGAAAGAGGGTGAGGGTCCACTGGTTTGGAAAGGTAGGGGGAGTTAGGTAAACCGGGTTGAGGTATAGGGAAAGGTTGTGGATAGGGATGGGGAAGTACAGGGACATAACGTTGAGCCCTCCTGGGCTTTCCGTGGACTCTCAGGCACTGCCAGAATCATGCACCTTAGCACTTCCTCGTGCTTACCATATCACATTACCCAGATTTCTCCTCTAGGTTCAGATGCATTAGGCAATACCATATCACATTACCCAGATTACTCCTCTAGGTTCAGATACATAGACAATACCCCATGTTGCTTGATAGAATTGCCCCAACTGTGTTTCCTGACATTCAGTGTAGACTCTAACATGCAATTCTTCAGTATTTACAGCTAACATATCCTAGGGCCTCAAAGACATTCACACAGTGGCATTCATAACAATACTGGAAGCTTTAGGCACTTAGCTTCGTCTCAAGAAGTACGGGAATCTGCCAGGGATCGATCACTGTCCAATGTTCTTTAGCTATGCCGCTTAGTCGGCGGACTGCCACTACAAGAAACAAAACATTAATGAGCTTGGTGTTTAACACCGTTAGACATTCGCAAACTCTAACGGCTTGAGTGCTGCTAGAGCCTGTATGCGGCATGCAACTCTACAAATCAAGGGTAAATGATGCCGGTGCCCCGGTTCAATACAACATTGGAATCCGGCATGCAACTCTGCAAATCGAGGGTTAATGGTGCCGGTGCCCCGGTTCAACACTATATAGCAATCCGACATGCAACTCTGCAAATCAAGGGTTAATGGTTCCGGTGCCCCGGTTCAACAGCGCGGCATTGGAATCCAGCAGAAGCGTGAACTAGAGTTAACGGTGCCAGTGCCGGTGCCCAATCTGCGGTCTTTCAGGAGCGGGTTAGTAATCACAATAACTTCCCCTCACGCCCACGTTCCCAACAAATGAGTAACTCGAGAGAATGCACTTATCTCAAGTAGGCAGCGGGGCCTGCAGTGTTCGCAGGCGGGGATTGGCCCCGCTGAAGGCAGCCTGCAGGAGCCCACGAAGACACGTCTTCTCTGTCGGAGAGTCTGTAGTGCAAGCGGGGATCCACGTGGGTTCTGCGCGCATGCGCAATTGGATGGGCGTTGTCCCATAGCTTCCCAGAGGCTCGCGGTCGCGCGGGGCCTCTGGGAAATGTAGTCTTCTGTTCGTTTTTGCGTGTCTGGAGATTTCTATGCCGGAAGGGCTGGTCCCAGGTCTTTTGCCTGCACGTTGGACATAGGAGGGCCCTGAAATAGAGGCATTTACTCCTTTTAGGCATTCTGGCAACAGTGTACACCCCAGCTACACGCACAGGATTCTTGACAGTACTCCCCCCTCCCAACAGGTCCCGGTTTCGAAGGGTTGTTGACATGAAACCTTCGGACCAAACGAGAGGCATGAACATTGGCAGCTGGTTCCAAAGACCGTTCTTCGGGTCCATATCCCAGCCAATCTATTAAATATTGCAGTACCCCATTCCGCATGCGTGAATCCAAAATAGACTGTACTTCATATTCTGGATTTCCCTGCACATGAATGGGGGGAGGCCTCTTTAGGTGAATGGATGCGGGAGCCGGCTTTATTAGAGACACATGAAAAACTGGGTGTAAACGCATCTGAGGTGGTAAAGTTAAGCGAATGGCTACTGGGTTTATTATTTTTTCTACCATGAATGGGCCTATAAATCTTGGCTGAAACTTCTTGGGACCATGCAAGTGGAGATTTTGTGTAGCCAAACCAGACTTTATCACCAATTTTATACTGTGGGCCTGGTCGTCTTTTCATGTCAGCAGACGTTTTGTATGCTAGTTTTGCTTTGTTCAAATTCGTAAGAATATTCTGCCATATCTTTACTAAGTGTTCTCTGTGTGTTTGGGCGGCAGGTACCATGTCAACAGCCCCATGGGGAACAGGTTGGAAACACGGATGATAACCATAAGTACCATAAAAGGGTGTTATTTTAGTAGATGAATTCACAGCATTATTGTAAGCCAACTCTGCCAACCAGAGGGTATCAGCCCAAGAAGCGTTATTATCATAGGTCATGCATCGTAAATAATGTTCGAGTGTCTGGTTGACCCGTTCAGTTTGTCCGTCTGTTTCTGGATGGTAACTGGTAGACAGTCTCATATCAATACCCGTTGATGCACAGAAAGCCCGCCAGAAACGAGACGTAAACTGAGAATCCCGATCTGATACTATGCATTGAGGGAAGCCATGTAACCTTACGATATTCTGGAGGAAAAGCTCAACTAATTCCTTGGCTATAGAAACCCCCTTAGAGGGTATAAAGTGAGCTAGCTTGCTGAAAGAGTCTACTACCACTATTATTGTGGTGAGGCTGTGACTGACGGGTAGATCTACGATCAAATCCAAGGAAACAGTATGCCAGGGTGTTGGTGGTGTAGGTAATGGCCGCAGCATTCCGGCAGGTCTTTGATGATCCGCTTTGTTCCTTAGGCAACATTCACAAGTTCGTACATACTGCTGAACGTCTCGTCGCAGTGTAGGCCACCAAAAATGGCACTTCAATAATTTGCAGGTTTTGGCAACCCCCGGGTGTTCCACAAATGGCGAATCATGGCACCATTTAATAGCTTGCTTTTGTATGGCTGAGGTAGGCAAATATAAAGTCAACCCTTGGAAGGGAAGTCCCTCTTTGAGTGTTCGTGAATTCTTTGGGTCATTCCAATGTGCTAATTCCTGAGCAGTCCTTGCTTTCCTAATGTCAGTGAATATATCATCCACGGTAATTCTGCCTATGATGCATGCTGAAGGCACGATGGGTCTTGGTTCCTCTTCCTTAAGTGTTTTAGGATCTGGTTCTGGGTAGCGTGATAGGATATCGGCCTTCTTATTTTCAGTTCCTGGACGATAAGTGACTATAAAATCTTACTCGGCAAATAGCATCGCCCAACGCAATTGTCTGGGGCTTAGAGCCTTGGCCGATTTCAGGAATTGTAGATTCCTATGATCCGTTAGTATGGTTATAGTGTGGCGGGCACCCATCAGGTAGTGACACCACTCATTGAAGGCCACCTTTATTGCAAGAAGCTCCCGGTCTGTTATCATATAGTTACGCTCTAGAGGAAGTATTGAGAGTGAATAGTACGCTACAGTATGTAGTTGACCAGAATTGTCCCGTTGTGACAAAATTGCCCCCAGCGCATAGCTGGAGGCATCAGTTTCTACTATGTAGGGACGATTGGGATCTGGATGAAGCAACACAGGGGCTGAAGCGAATGCATTTTTCAGGGATTGGAAACCAGTCTCTGCAGCTGCATCCCAAAGGAACGTAATTCCCTTTTTGAGTAGACGTGTAATAGGTTGCACTTTCTTTGCGAACCCATTAATAAACCGTTGATAAAAATTGGCAAAGCCCAACACCGTTTGGACTTCCTTCACTGACGTAGGAGAGGGCCACTCCAGAATGGCTTTCACCTTCTTATTATCCATGGTTATGCCATCTGGGGACAAAACAAAACCTAAGAACTCTATAGTGGACTGATGAAATTCGCATTTTTTGAGTTTTGCATAGAGTTGGTGTTCCCTTAGGCGTTGTAGAACTGCCTTCACATGTTTTTTGTGTTCCTCCAGATTGTGGTAATAAATAAGGATGTCGTCGATATATACCATAGTAAAGACGTCTAGATACCCCCGCAAAACTTCATCCAGGAAGTGCTGGAAGGCGGCGGGTGCATTGCAGAGCCCGAATGGCATGATTTGATACTCGTAAAGGCCAAATTTGGTCCGAAAAGCAGTCTTCCATTCGTCGCTCTCACGCACCCGCATTAGATGATAGGCTCACCGTAAGTCGAGCTTGGTAAATATCTTAGCGTCTCGCACTTGATCCAACAGGGTGGATATTAACGGCAGAGGGTACCTGTTCTTTATGGTTATATGGTTTATGGCTCTATAGTCAATGCATGTCCTCAAGTCCCCGGTCTTCTTTGGGACAAAGAATAAGGGGGACGAGACAGGTGACTTGGAATGGCGTATAAACCCATTGGCTAAATTAGTCTCGATGTAGGCCTTTAAGTGTTCATTTTCTGCTTCCGTTAGGGCATATATTTTACTGCAAGGCATAGATGCACCGGGTTCTAAGTCTATCCTGCAGTCGAAGGTTAGGTGGGATGGCAAAGTTTCGGCAGCGGTTTTACTGAATACATCCCTATAGTTCTCATACACTGCGGGTAACGTGGTTTCGATACTTCCGATTACCTGTTCTTTCTTCATTGACACTTTACCAACAGGCAGACAGGTCTTGGAGCAGTAGCTAGACAGGAAACACAATGACGCTTGGACCCAATCTACATCAGGATTATGGGTAACCAACCAAGGTAACCCTAAAAGTATTCCAAATTGGGGTGCTGCGATGACATCAAACCTGATGTCCTCATGATGCTGCGGATCGCATTCTAAATGCAACCATCTGGTTTGCTGAGTAATGCGACCTGAAATCAAGGGTGATCCATCTACTGATTTCACTTCTTCCTCATGTTCCTTAAGGGTTAAAGGAATACCTAACTGGTTTGCCAAGGTTGTGTCGATAAAATTCCCGGTAGCTCCTGAGTCTATCATCAGCATAACTGGTATACGTTGATCTTCCAAACTAATATGCCCGGAAACGGTTACATGTGTGAATTTTGATTGTTGAGTATTAGCGAGAAACTTAGGGGTGTCTTCAGATTGGCTCGCCGGGGCCACCCTTACTGGCGAGCTTTTTCGTTTCCCGACTGCTCTACCTTAGGCTTGTTGGTGCAATCTCGAACAAAATGTCCTCCCTTTCCGCAGTAAAGACAGAGTTTCTCACGTCTCTTGTCTTTTTCTTCCTTACTGAGGGGGCCTCGCACTGTTCCAATCTGCATTGGTTCTTCGGAGGATTTCTCTATCCGGGTGTTTTTAACCTGTTGATCTAGGCACAGTAGGGGCCTTGCATCCCATTTCTTCCTGTCTTGTCTCCTGTCACTCTGCCTTTGATCTAACCGTAAGGCTAGGTCAATCATAGAGGAACATGTTTCTGGTTGAGGGTCAACTTGTGCTATGAGGTCCTTAATTTCGTCCCACAACCCTTGGTAAAATAAGGCCAGACGTTTCTCTTGGGGCCAATCCGTTTCAACTGCCAACCTGTTAAACGTAGTGACATAGGAAACTAAATCCCTGCCTCCTTGATGCAAGGTGAGAAGCTCCCGGTCTTTAATCAAGGTTGCCGCCCTACGATTAAATATCTTTCCAAATTCTTCGAGGAACGTGTCCCAATGGTATAAAAGCGCATCATCCTTAGATACCAATGGTGTAGCCCATGAAGCGGCGTCCCCCCCCCAAGATAAGATATTACAAAAGCCGTACGAGCCTGGGAGGTACGAAAGACATTTGGCTTAGTAATGAAATGCAACTGGCAATGCATGATGAACTGGTTGAATTTATGTGGATCTCCATGATACCTTTCGGGGGCTGACAAGGGAATAGGAGCTTCTGTGGACACTGATACCTGGACTGGGGTAGGTAAAGTCGGGTCCGGAGGCAATGGGATAGCTTGGGCATTGGTTTGCACAGTAAGGGTATGAACCTGCCCCGCCAAGGTTGCATAATCATGCCGGGTAGCTTGCAATTCCTTTTTTAAGTCACGTAAGGCGTTTAACACCTCTTCCATGGCGACGTGCTACCCAGGCGCTTGACTATACTTGGGCTTGCGCTCCTGTCAGGAACGTTGTCTTGCGCAGAGGTAGCACGTACACCTGCCTCCCCGTTGGGTCTTGGGCATGGAATATTCACAACTCAGGCATCCGCGACCCGCCGGGGAAAGAGGGTTAGGGTCTGCTGGGTAGGGGGAGTTAGGTAAACCGGGTTGAGGTATAGGGAAAGGTTGTGGATAGGGATGGGGAAGTACAGGGAAATAACGTTGAGCCCTCCTGGGCTTTCCGTGGACTCTCAAGCACTGCCAGACTCATGCACCTTAGCACTTCTCGCGCTTACCATATCACATTACCCAGATTTCTCCTCTAGGTTCAGATGCATTAGGCAATACCATATCACATTACCCAGATTACTCCTCTAGGTTCAGATACATAGACAATACCCCATGTTGCTTGATAGAATTGCCCCAACTGTGTTTCCTGATATTCAGTGTAGACTCTAACATGCAATTCTTCAGTATTTACAGCTAACATATCCTAGGGCCTCAAAGACATTCACACGAGGGCATTCATAAGAATACTGGAAGGTTTAGGCACTTAGCTTTGTCTCAAGAAATACGGGATTCTGCCATGGATCGATCACTGTCCAATGTTCTTCAGCCAAGCCGCGTAGTCGGCGGACTGCCACTACAAGAAACAAAACATTAATGAGCTTGATGTTTAACACCGTTAGACAGTCGCAAACTCTACCGGCTTCAGTGCTGCTAGAGCCTGTATGCGGCATGCAACTCTACAAATCAAGGGTAAATGATGCCGGTGCCCCGGTTCAATACAACATTGGAATCCGGCATGCAACTCTGCAAATCGAGGGTTAATGGTGCCGGTGCCCCGGTTCAACACTACATAGGAATCCGACATGCAACTCTGCAAATCAAGGGTTAATGGTGCCAATGCCCCGGTTCAACACCGCAGCATTGGAATCCGGCAGAAGCGTGAACTAGAGTTAACGGCGCCAGTGCCGGTGCCCAATCCGCAGTCTTTCAGGAGCAGTTTAGTAATCACAATAACTTCCCCTCACGCCCACGTTCCCAACAAATGAGTAACTCGAGAGAATGCACTTATCTCAAGTAGGCAGCGGGGCCTGCAGTGTTTGCAGGCGGGGATTGCCCCACTGAAGGCAGCCTGCAAGAGCCAGCAGAGACACGTCTTCTCTGTCGGAGAGTCTGTAGCGCAAGCGGGGATCCACGTGGTTTCTGCGTGCATGCGCGATTGGACGGGCGTTGTCCCATAGCTTCCCAGAGGCTCGCGGTCGCGCGGGGCCTCTGGGAAATGTAGTCTTCTGTTTGTTTTCGCGTGTCTGGGGATTTCTATGCCGGAAGGGCTGGTCCCAAGTCTTTTGCCTGCACGTTGGACATAGGAGGGCCCTGAAATAGAGGCATTTACTCCTTTTAGGCATTCTGGCAACATTGTACACCCCAGCTACACGTACAGGATTCTTGACAGTATGACAATATGAAGGCATTGTATACATGTACATACCAACAAGTATGTCAAGAACAAATGCATCCAAGCAGGGTAAAGACCTGATTGCTCCTGAGACCACATGGTCAAGCCTATAATTGTCTAGGGTGCGAGCAGTGCATTCATGAAATCATGGGACACAGAACTCTGACTTCCTTTCCGGGAGCAACTTTAGGTGCAGAGTCTGACAAATGTAGCACCAACATTGTCCTTTCTGTCCAAAACAATCTGCTGCCGAGCAGGCAAAAGGTGTAACAACGCTGATAAGAGGTCCATAGCAATCAACTGCCGAGCAAGCAGAAGGTGTAACAACGCTCATATCAGGCCCATTGCAATTCACTGCCGAGCAGGCAGACACCGCCGAGCAGGCAGAAGATGTAACACCAATACCAGGTCCATAGCAATCCACTGCCGAGCAGACAGGCTCTGCCAAGCAGGCAGAAGGTGTAACACCAATACGAGGTTCATAGCAATCCACTGCCGAGCAGGCAGAAGGTGTAACAACGCCCATATCAGGCCCATTGCAATTCACTGCCGAGCAGGCAGAAGATGTAACACCAATACCAGGTCCACAGCAATCCACTGCCGAGCAGGCCGAAGGTGTGACAATGCTCATATCAGACCCATTGCAATTCACTGCCAAGCAGGCAAACACCGCCGAGCAGGCAGAAGATGTAACACCAATTCCAGATCCATAGCAATCCACTGCCGGCACAGACACTGCCAAGCATGCAGAAGGTGTAACCCTGCAAATGCTAGGGATATAGCAACCCCGTGCCGAGCAGGCAGACACTGTCAAGCTGTCAGAAGGGGGAACGGCTATAGCAGTCACCTGGCCCGTTACTAAATTAGGTAAATTCGACGAGCAGGCATGAGGGTAATCAATACCATATAAATTGAGTGTTTTGGGTTCCAGTATATGAGTGGAAACATGACTCAGAGCAGGGATGTAAAATAACTTAACAAAAATGACATACATAAAACCTGTATGCAGTGAGGGGCAAAAAGCAGAGTGCCTTTTCCCCAAAACGTCCTTGTTGTGGAACAAAAGTATTTGAACTTAGCAGAAATGTATTAACTTCCAAAATGACGTAAATAAACACATTCATGCAGTGAAGAGAACCCGAACAGAGTGCATATTCCTTGTTGTAGAACTTGCAAGGAGCAAGTCGAGGGCTGATAATGCAGCCCGTTTTGCCCTTTGAGGTTAAGCTAAAATCAAAAATAAATAAAAAATAGCAGCCATGGTACATGCTCATGCATTTTAAAGAAAAAATGAACGCACTTAAAAAAAGTAAAGCACTCACTGAACACAGGCTCGAACCCGCAACGCCCAGAATTATCCAGTTTTCAAGCCAGTAAGTTGCCCTTGAGCCATTAGTTAAGCTTCGTCCAGAGCCTAAAACAGTACAATGTAGACCTTTTGAAATAAACAGAGCTGTATTTATCATAGCTCTCAACTCACCCGCTTTTGGCAGGTGTCACCCGCCTTGCAAGTAGCTGAATCACCCGCCAAGTCCCATATACACCCATTCACTTCTATCTTCTCTTACCCGCCAAAAACAAAATCGTGGGTTTTCACCCGCCTTGGCGACACAAAAGGTTGGGAGCTATGTATTTACAGACGGAAGAAACACTCGCGTAAATGGAAAGCTGCTGAGCAATGAGGGACAAAATACCAAAAGGTGTGTGGTATTCTTTTGAATGACATAAGACCCAGCAGGGAAAAAGGTGCTGCGTGGCTATAACACAAAAGAACTGTACGAGCCCCACAGCGAAGCCCAATTAACCACACGGCTTCTCCTGTGAGCTTGCTCCTCTACACATAGAGCAACATAGAACAGTGACGCAGTAAGAATATTCTTACACTGCAAGCAGCATTACAATGAACACATATTACACGGCCACAGTAGTGGCTGTGTAGTTATGGTTAAGTTGCTGTTTCCATAGGAAGAGCACTTTTTATATATATATATATATATATATATATATATATATATATATATATATATATACAACAAAGTAAAACCACTTGAACCAAAGTAAACACATAAGCAAACATTGGTTAGACTAACACATGAGTAATCATAATTCACAGGAGTGTAGAGTATGTATCTGCTGTGACGAGCAGCAAAGAAGGAGAGACTTACAGCCTTTTATGTATTAGGCATGGCTCTGATTGAGTGGGTCACAGGTCATAAATCCAGCAAGTTATGGAGCCAAGTTTCATGTTATCAGAAACTGTTTAATTTTGTTTTTGTACAAATGTTCTTTAAATGTCAAAAATATTTCTTTGCTGCTGGACGAGTAGATGAAGGAGATGAATGCATAATAGGAAGCCTCCGGTCTTGACATGGAATCCTCTGTGTTAAATGAGGTGTACAAGATTGACCCCCCCATTCCAGCGTACCAAATGCCACACACAACCAGTAACAAGTTAAAAAATCCAAAGAACCACAATTCCCATATGAAAAAGCCTGACCACACTGTCTCAGTGCACATTTGAAAGGTGCCCTTATTAAAGCAAAATCAATCACAGCCCACTCCTTAGACATTAAAGACCTCATCAAATTTAATGACCTAGACATTCTGGCAGTCACGGAAACTTGGCTCCATATGGCCTCAGGCCCCTCCCTATCACTAGCCATCCGAGAGGGATATACAATTTATACGAAGGAAATAATAACAGCTAAAGGAGGTGGAGTATCTTTCCTAGCTAAAAATACCTTTGATATAAGAATATCATGAGAATTCCCTGTCACCTCGGGTGAAGTAATCACTTTGAAAATTGAACTCACACATACTTGTACTTGCTCCCTTCACATTGTCTATAGTCCTCCAGGTCCCCTATCCATCTTCGAAGATGACATTACCTTTCTCCTAGCATTCAATATGAAACCCCATTCCAAAGCCATCATCCTAGGTGACTTGAATCTCAGTCTGAACAATCCCTTCGACACCCATGCAGGCTTCCTAGCCAATTCCATGAAAGCCATTCTTCACAAGCTGGAATCACCAGCCCCGACCCCTGACCACTCCATCAAAGATCAGTAATGGTGCACCAATGTGCAAAAGGCCCTCACAGACAAAATCACCCTTCCGCAAAGTAAAATTGAAATAAAAAAACAAAACTTAACCTTGGCCTTGCCTCCCAAGCTACATGCTCGACCTTAGAACCACACGTAAATAATAAATTGACGTCCACGCCAGTGTCCACAGCAGAAACTATTAACATCATCAAAGGATTAAAACTTTTGAGATGCAAAGGTGACACTTGTCCTGCCACCCTTATACAAGTATGTGGAAATGAATTGGCACCATTCATTACCACCATCATCAACAGTTGATTGCACACCAGTTCAGTAACCGATGACTTAAAAGACGCCTGGGTATTACCTCTATTAAAAAAATCTACTTTGGACCCCAACATCCCAACTAATTTCCAACCCATCACTACAGTCCCATTCTTATTAAAAATCCTCGACCGTGTAGTTTACCTGAAGATCCAACAATTCCTGGAAATCAACAATGTATTAGGACTGAGACTATCTGGGTTTAGACCTGGTCATGGAACAGAGACGGCTCTGTTGGACCTAAAACACAAATGGACCAATTCAAGGACAGAGAAGACATCTGCATCCTCCTCCTACTAGACCTTTCTGCAGCTTTTGATTTGGTCAAACATAAAATCTTATGCCATCATCTCAAAACTGCGGTCCACTTCTCCCCTGAAGCCATCAAATGGATTGAATCTTTTTTTTCCAATCGCACAATGAGAGTCTTCTCTACCTCATCAGCAGCCCAACCAGTCCCAGTACCATGCGACGTACCGCAAGGCTCTTGAGTGTCACCGACATTGTATAATGCTTTCACAAAGCTCCTATTTGACAAACTAGACAAAATGGGTACTAGATATACAAATTATGCAGATGATACGCAAATATTCAAACCTATCACAGGTTGTTATGATGCTGACACCAACAACCTCAACAAAATGTAACTTGCCATCCGGGCCTGGATGGCTCAAAATGAATTATGCCTCAACAATGATAAGACTGAGTTAATCTTAATAGGAAATAAATCTTAATAAATAACCTTTCAAAGCAAAACAAATCCTTCAACATTGATGGCAATATTATCAATGTTGCCAATGAAATAAAAACACTGGGGGTCTACATTGACTCTTCCCTCACCCTAACCAAACAGGTCAATGCCATTGTCTCGTTGGCAGCATACACGTCTAAACTTATTAGATCTAGTAGACCTTTCCTCTCGACAGATAACAGCATTACCCTAGCAAGAGCACTGATCCTCTCGAGGATAGATTATTGTAATTCTCTATTCACAGAATCTAGTACCAGAAACATTAAAAAACTCTAAATAGTACAAAATAATGATATCAGAGCTGGATTGAATATACCTAAGAATTAGCACATTTCGTCAACTAGACAACATATCCAATGGCTTCCGGTCCAAGATAGGATCAAGTTTAAAATCCTTACTCACACCCACAAATGTCTCGCCAACAATGCACCAGCATACCTCAGTAACCAAATTGTCAAAACTCAATCTAATAGACCCACTTGAGCTTCATATGATAACCTCATTGCTACACCTGTGGGGTACATTTAAGGCCCTTGCAGAAATTATGATCAAACTTAAACCGCAATGAAATACTGCAAAAGGACGGCTGCCCTTTTCTTTCCATGACGCATATGTGTGGCGAGCACTGAACACAAGAATGCCACCCAAAGAATTGCTCTGCACTGTTTTACATCCATTGAAATCATCTGAAAATGACCAGCATTCAAGACGACTTTGCCATTTGTTCTTGATTTAATTTTTAAAACACCACAAAGTGTACGCTTAAGGAAAACACACCCATGCATGCTTTATTTCTTCGAATTAACAAGAAGCGAGGCAAAACATTTCAAGGACTGCATTGCAGTGATGATAAAGTGCTTAAAGAACAAAGAATTCTGATTTTCCCTCAACACGGCTACTGTTTCCTTTTACTATGATCCACCATCTTCAATTTGCACAAATGAAAGAAATGACATGGCGTTTGTTTTTCCCATGTCAAAGATCAAGGAAATCCTGTGCAGCATTCTCTTGTGTCCATAAATCAACCGTAAATGTAAACGCTTCAGAAGATTGCTTGAAGTGAAACTGTGGCCTGCAGAAAACTGCATTGGTCAACGTGAAATGAAAGAAAAATGAACACACGTGTAAAACTGTGCTTTTGCAAATCAGGAGAATGCCATTAAAAGTGAAATGTCAAATGACAGCGTTTGTTTGCACAGAAATGTTATTGAATCTGTGGGTCGGGGATTTTCATATGTAAATGGATATTATATTTATCCACAAGACTTGGTTTCAATTGAAGAAATGAAGAAAAAAAACTCTGAAACCAGCAGAACTGGTTTGGCCCAATTGCATCCATAAGGGAACCAGCCCACAAGGGCACATGAAAGGCCCAAGAGTGCACAAATACACTACCTTGCCATACTGGCTGGCATCCCTGCAGAAAGGAACAAAAGACCCAAGTGGAACTAGTATGTTACTGAGAGGCGCAATTTCCTCCTGCATCCATTCCCAGGACAAACTGCAAGGCTTTAAAGGGCATCATAAATGTCCTTTGTGCAGACTGACCCAGGGGGAGACCGTATGGCTGTGTGGGTTTGAAGGACCGCCCACACATGTGACTTATCCAGCCCATTGACTTTAAAGAACATTTTATATTAAGACATTTCTCCAAATGCCCTGAATAAGCAGCAATGTTATATTATGCCAGCATTTCATAGGAGTTGTGGACAAACACAAAGAGACTAAGCACATGTTTCTATCACTTGGTGAACTGGAATGGCAGGAAAAACACATTTTGGTGTGAATTATAAATGGAACAGTCATGAAACGTGGTGAAAAGATGCGAAATATTAATGGGCATATTTGGAGCTATTTGCAGAATTTTCAATAGTATGCTGTGCATAAAAAGGGCGAAATTGTGCCAAAGGGTGATGCAACATCACACAGAGTTGGCGATCAGATTGTCCAATTCCCTGTGACATATGGAATCCATATATCTGATTCTTATAATGGTAAACAACTCTATGAAATGCATTAAAGGTATATGTTTTCATTATAATACACAACTATACTTGAAAATTGTGTCGAGCACATATGTATGTGTTGGTGTTCAAAACATAGAGTTGTTTATGAGATTGGCACACCTTTTCACATGGTTTTCTTGTAAATGCATATAGTTGCATTAGTTCATGCACTGTCCAAGAAGGACAGAAAGAAAGCTGAACAGTTTATAGAAAATCACTTGTATGTATAAAAAAAAGAAATCTTTTGTATAAAGTAAAAAGCAGAAAAAGATAGAAAGAATCATTAGACCCAACCGGCTAAATAAAAAAAGCTGGTGGAACTCAACACAGCACTCTTCCCTTGAGGATAATAGTAGATGCAGAGATGTTTCTGCTAAATTAAAAAATATGACTAACTGTGTATTATTTACCTGAATGAGAGTAGTAAATATATGAATGTACGTGGCAGGATGCCTACCCATTTGTTCAAAGTATATTTAGCCCATACGTTCTCCCACTAGTTAGGGCTGTCCCTCCAGTTACCTATGCGTATGTTTTCTTTTGCATTGTTTTCTTCCCAAAATCGATTTTCTCACCTGTGTTCACATTGCCTTTGTGCCCTGCTCAGTAGTCTGTAAGATTCCTTGTCTCTTAAAGTGCAACCGCGTGAATGTCTGTCCTAGCTATCCCTTGCAATTGTCAATTGATGTACAAGTAACCAGTAAAATCCGAGTATGCCATTTTGTTCCTAAATAAGGTTTTCATTTTTGTTTCTAGCCTCCCATCTTGGGTGGTGGGCTGGATTAAAAATGTGAAGTTTCTCTCTTCATACTGACTCCTTGACACTACTTTCCATCCACAAAGAATTTAGTTAGCAGGTGTTTGGGGGAAGTGTTGCAGGGGAAGTGCTGAACTTGAATGCCAGCTATTGTTCTGAAAAAACGATGTTGCTTCTGTTTTCTATTAAAGGTGTATGTAGGTTATGTCAGGAGTTTGAAGTAACTGTATTGTGGGATTGTTTCATCTGTACTGTCACACAGGGGTGGCTGCTGCCCTTTTATTTGATTTTGCTCTGATTTTCCATTGAACCATAACATTTAAATATATTTCATTGTTACACACCGGCCTGGTTCATAGTCCATTGCGACACCGGGTGTTTGTGAAGGTGGATGTGAAAAGGGTTGGGGCCCTTCTAAAGAGAGAACCCAGGGTTCAAATAAAAATAAAAAGCGTTTTTATTGTGCGCCACATTCATTGTCAGTAGAAGAAGTCCCTGGCTGGAGTGTGCTGTGTTCTAAAACCGTTACACAGCGAGATTTAAAAGACGGAAAGCAGGGGGACTCTAGCTTCCCGGTAATAGCAGCCAAAATGTGGAACACCTTGCCACTAGAACTGAGAAATGACCCATCCCTTTGGTCATTCTGAAAATTTCTGAAAACTAGACTTTTCAGCCTAGATTCCCAACAATGTATTTATTTGATTTATTTATTTAAATAGCACCGTAAGCTCACAAGCAGCGGGGCGCCATCACATGAACACATTACAACAGAAGGAACGTACAACAGACACACAAGAGTAGTGGTAATACCACTCAGGAGCAGGTAACTGTCTAGCGGAATAAGATATTTATGATCATTTAAACAAGTGTGTTTTCAATTTTTTGCGAAACACTGAGAGGCCGATTCATGGAATAATTAGTGCGGCGCAAGTGGGCAAAAACGTGCGAATCGCAGTGGAATAGCGAAAATCGCAGTGCAAGTGCGAAAATCGCACGAAAAGCAGCGCACATCGATTCATGGAAGGCCGTGCGCGAGAAAACCATCGGATGTGCGATAAAAAAGTGCGCGGCGCACGTTGGCGCACAGGCCATCTAACTGCGTGCGCCAGGTCACAGCGAAAATCGCACAGGCCACAGCAAAATCGCACATAGCGCGGCGCACGCAACAAAAGTAGGCGGAACACGGGGCGCAACACTCGGAATGGGGAACAACTTGCCAAAATGTGGGCGTCACGGGGGAAGTACAGGGTACAAGTACGCGGAACGCCCACACGCTCGCCTACAACACTTATTCATGGAATAGAATAGGGCAAAAAATCGAACGATCAAACCAGCGCACAGGCACAAACATGACAGCCACAAGAAAGCAGGCGGTAGCGTCTCTGCGCCTGGAACAAATGTGCGCCAAAAGGTGCGCCAACAAATAGCACCTATATACAGCCATGATGAATGTCCTATACTGTGGCCCTCCAGGACAAATGACGTGCAAAGGGGTACCCACAAACACGGACACCCGCTGACAAAAAATACGTGTGCGTGTATACCGGGGTGCGTGGGAAGTCTCACACGCGATTTGGCAGGGTACGTGGATTTCAGGGCTGCGCAGGAAGTTGCACACGCGATTTGGCAGGGTACGTGGATCTCAGGGGTGCGCGGGAAGTCTCACACGCGATTTGGCAGGGTACGTGGATTTCAGGGGTGCGCGGGAAGTTCCACACGCGATTTGGCAGGGTACGTGCGCGGGAATTTCCACACGCGATTTGGCTGGGTACGTGGATCTCAGGGGTGCGCGGGAAGTCTCACACGCGATTTGGAAGGGTACGTGGATTTCAGGGGTGCGCGGGAAGTTCCACACGCGATTTGGCCGGGTACGTGCGCGGGAATTTGCACACGCGACTTGGCTGGGTACGTGGATCTCAGGGGTGCGCGGGAAGTCCCACACGCGATTTGGCCGGGTACGTGCGCGGGATTTTCCACACGCGATTTGGCTGTGTGCTCCCAGGTATTTCCTGTACACCCTCCACGGCCCCTGCAGGCAGCCGACACCACAGGGGACTACCCTGCACACCTGCTCATGTCACCCAGCACCCCCACCCCCCAGCAGTGTGGGGCACCCTCCACCAGGCCCCCACCCATGTCTCCCACCACCCCCACCCCCAGCCACCATGGGCAGCCCCCACCAGGCCCCCACTCATGTCTCCCACCCACCCCCACCCCCCAGCCACCATGGGCACACTCCACCAGGCCCCCACTCATGTCTCCCACCACCCCCACCCCCCAGCAGTGCAGGGGCACCCTCCACCAGGACCCACCCATGTCTCCCAGCACCCCCACCCCCCAGCAGGCAGGGGCAGCACCACCACCAGGCCCCCACTCATGTCCCCCTGCACCCCCACCCCCCAGCATCCAGGGGCACCCTCCACCAGGCCCCCACTCATGTCTCCCACCACCCCCACCCCCCAGCAGTGTGGGGCACCCTCCACCAGGCCCCCACTCATGTCTCCCACCACCCCCACCCCCCAGCAGTGCAGGGGCACCCTCCACCAGGCCCCCACTCATGTCTCCCACCACCCCCACCCCCCAGCAGTGCAGGGGCACCCTCCACCAGGCCCCCACTCATGGCCCCTATCACCCCCACCCCCCAGCCACCATGGGCACCCTCCACCAGGCCCCCACTCATGTCTCCCACCACCCCCACCCCCCAGCAGTGCAGGGGCACCCTCCACCAGGCCCCCACCCATGTCTCCCAGCACCCCCACCCCCCAGCAGTGCAGGGGCAGCACCACCAGGCCCCCCACTCATGTCCCCCTGCACCCCCACCCCTCAGCATCCAGGGGCACCCTCCACCAGGCCCCCACTCATGTCTCCCACCACCCCCACCCCCCAGCAGTGTGGGGCACCCTCCACCAGGCCCCCACTCATGTCTCCCACCACCCCCACCCCCCAGCAGTGCAGGGGCAGCCTCCACCAGGCCCCCACTCATGTCTCCCACCACCCCCACCCCCCAGCCACCATGGGCACCCTCCACCAGGCCCCCACTCATGTATCCCACCACCCCCACCCCCCAGCAGTGCAGGGGCACACTCCACCAGGCCCCCATTCATGTCCAACTCATGTCTCCCACCACCCCCACCCCCCAGCAGTGTGGGGCACCCTCCACCAGGCCCCCACTCCTGTCTCCCACCACCCCCACCCCCCAGCCACCATGGGCACCCTCCACCAGGCCCCCACTCATGTCTCCCACCACCCCCACCCCTCAGCAGTGCAGGGGCACCCTCCACCAGGCCCCCACCCATGTCTCCCACCACCCCCACCCCCCAGCAGTGCAGGGGCAGCACCACCAGGCCCCCACTCATGTCCCCCTGCACCCCCACCCCCCAGCATCCAGGGGCACCCTCCACCAGGCCCCCACTCATGTCTCCTACCACCCCCACCCCCCAGCAGTGCAGGGGCACCCTCCACCAGGCCCCCACTCATGTCCCCCTGCACCCCCACCCCCCAGCATCCAGGGGCACCCTCCACCAGGCCCCCACTCATGTCTCCCACCACCCCACCCCCCAGCAGTGCAGGGGCACCCTCCACCAGGCCCCCACTCATGTCCAACTCATGTCTCCCACCACCCCCACCCCCCAGCAGTGTGGGGCACCCTCCACCAGGCCCCCACTCATGTCCAACTCATGTGTCCCACCCACCCCCACCCCCCAGCCACCATGGGCAGCCCCCACCAGGCCCCCACTCATGTCTCCCACCACCCCCACACCCCAGCCACCATGGGCATCCCCCACCAGGCCCCCACTCATGTCTCCCACCACCCCCACCCCCCCAGCAGTGTGGGGCACCCTCCACCATGCCCCCACTCATGTCTCCCACCACCCCCACCCCCCAGCAGTGCAGGGGCAGCCTCCACCAGGCCCCCACTCATGTCTCCCAGCACCCCCCCCAGCCACCATGGGCATCCCCCACCAGGCCCCCACTCATGTCTCCCACCCACCCCCACCCCCCAGCCACCATGGGCATCCCCCACCAGGCCCCCACTCATGTCTCCCACCACCCCCACCCCCCAGCCACCATGGGCACCCTCCACCAGGCCCCCACTCATGTCTCCCAGCACCCCCACCCCCCAGCAGTGCAGGGACAGCACCACCAGGCCCCCACTCATGTCCCCCTGCACCCCCACCCCCCCAGCAGTGCAGGGGCAGAACCACCAGGCCCCCACTCATGTCCCCCTGCACCCCTACCCCCCAGCATCCAGGGGCACCCTCCACCAGGCCCCCACTCATGTCTCCCACCCACCCCCACCCCCCAGCCACCATGGGTACCCTCCACCAGGCCCCCACTCATGTCTCCCAGCACCCCCACACCCCAGCAGTGCAGGGGCAGCACCACCAGGCCCCCACTCATGTCTCCCACCACCCCCACCCCCAGCAGTGTGGGGCACCCTCCACCAGTCCCCCACTCATGTCTCCCACCACCCCTACCCCCCAGCAGTGCAGGGGCAGCCTCCACCAGGCCCCCACTCATGTCTCCCACCCACCCCCACCCCCCAGCCACCATGGGCAGCCCCCACCAGGCCCCCACTCATGTCTCCCACCACCGCCACCCCCCAGCAGTGCCGGGGCACCCTCCACCAGGCCCCCACTCATGTCCAACTCATGTCTCCCACCACCCCCACCCCCCCAGCAGTGTGGGGCACCCTCCACCAGGCCCCCACTCATGTCCAACTCATGTCTCCCACCCACCCCCACCCCCCAGCCACCATGGGCAGCCCCCACCAGGCCCCCACTCATGTCTCCCACCACCCCCACCCCCCAGCCACCATGGGCATCCCCCACCAGGCCCCCACTCATGTCTCCCACCACCCCCACCCCCCCAGCAGTGTGGGGCACCCTCCACCATGCCCCCCTCATGTCTCCCACCACCCCCACCCCTCAGCAGTGCAGGGGCAGCCTCCACCAGACCCCCACTCATGTCTCCCACCCACCCCCACCCCCCAGCCACCATGGGCATCCCCCACCAGGCCCCCACTCATGTCTCCCACCACCCCCACCCCCCAGCATCCAGGGGCACCCTCCACCAGGCCCCCACTCATGTCTCCCACCACCCCCACCCCCCAGCAGTGTGGGGCACCCTCCACCAGGCCCCCACTCATGTCCCCCTGCACCCCCACCCGCCAGCAGTGCAGGGGCAGCACCACCAGGCCCCCACTCATGTCTCCCACCACCCCCACCCCCCAGCAGTGCAGGGGCACCCTCAACCAGGCCCCCACTCATGTCCAACTCATGTCTCCCACCACCCCCACCCCCCAGTAGTGTGGGGCACCCTCCACCAGGCCCCCGCTCATGTCTCCCACCACCCCCACCCCCCAGCAGTGCAGGGGCACCCTCCACCAGGCCCCCACTCATGTCTCCCACCACCCCCACCCCCCAGCAGTGCAGGGGCAGCACCACCAGGCCCCCACTCATGGCCCCTATCACCCCCACCCCCCAGCCACCATGGGCACCCTCCACCAGGCCCCCACTCATGTCTCCCACCACCCCACCACCCAGCAGTGCAGGGGCACCCTCCACCAGGCCCCCACCCATGTCTCCCAGCACCCCCACCCCCCAGCAGTGCAGGGGCAGCACCACCAGGCCCCCACTCATGTCCCCCTGCACCCCCACCCCTCAGCATCCAGGGGCACCCTCCACCAGGCCCCCACTCATGTCTCCCACCACCCCCACCCCCCAGCAGTGTGGGGCACCCTCCACCAGGCCCCCACTCATGTCTCCCACCACCCCCACCCCCCAGCAGTGCAGGGGCAGCCTCCACCAGGCCCCCACTCATGTCTCCCACCACCCCCACCCCCCAGCCACCATGGGCACCCTCCACCAGGCCCCCACTCATGTCTCCCACCACCCCCACCCCCCAGCAGTGCAGGGGGACCCTCCACCAGGCCCCCACTCATGTCCAACTCATGTCTCCCACCACCCCCACCCCCCAGCAGTGTGGGGCACCCTCCACCAGGCCCCCACTCATGTCTCCCACCACCCCCACCCCCCAGCCACCATGGGCACCCTCCACCAGGCCCCCACTCATGTCTCCCACCACCCCCACCCCCCAGCAGTGCAGGGGCACCCTCCACCAGGCCCCCACCCATGTCTCCCACCACCCCCACCCCCCAGCAGTGCAGGGGCAGCACCACCAGGCCCCCACTCATGTCCCCCTGCACCCCCACCCCCCAGCATCCAGGGGCACCCTCCACCAGGCCCCCACTCATGTCTCCCACCACCCCCACCCCCCAGCAGTGCAGGGGCACCCTCCACCAGGCCCCCACTCATGTCCAACTCATGTTTCCCACCACCCCCACCCCCCAGCAGTGTGGGGCACACTCCACCAGGCCCCCACTCATGTCCAACTCATGTGTCCCACCCACCCCCACCCCCCAGCCACCATGGGCAGCCCCCACCAGGCCCCCACTCATGTCTCCCACCACCCCCACCCCCCAGCCACCATGGGCATCCCCCACCAGGCCCCCACTCATGTCTCCCACCACCCCCACCCCCCCAGCAGTGTGGGGCACCCTCCACCATGCCCCCACTCATGTCTCCCACTACCCCCACCCCCCAGCAGTGCAGGGGCAGCCTCCACCAGGCCCCCACTCATGTCTCCCAGCACCCCCCCCCCAGCCACCATGGGCATCCCCCACCAGGCCACCACTCATGTCTCCCACCCACCCCCACCAGGCCCCCACTCATGTCTCCCACCACCCCCACCCCCCAGCCACCATGGGCACCCTCCACCAGGCCCCCACTCATGTCTCCCAGCACCCCCACGCCCCAGCAGTGCAGGGACAGCACCACCAGGCCCCCACTCATGTCCCCCTGCACCCCCACCCCCCCAGCAGTGCAGGGGCAGCACCACCAGGACCCCACTCATGTCCCCCTGCACCCCTACCCCCCAGCATCCAGGGGCACCCTCCACCAGGCCCCCACTCATGTCTCCCACCCACCCCCACCCCCCAGCCACCATGGGCACCCTCCACCAGGCCCCCACTCATGTCTCCCAGCACCCCCACACCCCAGCAGTGCAGGGGCAGCACCACCAGGCCCCCACTCATGTCTCCCACCACCCCCACCCCCCAGCAGTGTGGGGCACCCTCCACCAGGCCCCCACTCATGTCTCCCACCACCCCCACCCCCCAGCAGTGCAGGGGCAGCCTCCACCAGGCCCCCACTCATGTCTCCCACCCACCCCCACCCCCCAGCCACCATGGGCAGCCCCCACCAGGCCCCCACTCATGTCTCCCACCACCGCCACCCCCCAGCAGTGCAGGGGCACCCTCCACCAGGCCCCCACTCATGTCCAACTCATGTCTCCCACCACCCCCACCCCCCCAGCAGTGTGGGGCACCCTCCACCAGGCCCCCACTCATGTCCAACTCATGTCTCCCACCCACCCCCACCCCCCAGCCACCATGGGCAGCCCCCACCAGGCTCCCACTCATGTCTCCCACCACCCCCACCCCCCAGCCACCATGGGCATCCCCCACCAGGCCCCCACTCATGTCTCCCACCACCCCCACCCCCCCAGCAGTGTGGGGCACCCTCCACCATGCCCCCACTCATGTCTCCCACCACCCCCACCCCTCAGCAGTGCAGGGGCAGCCTCCACCAGGCCCCCACTCATGTCTCCCAGCACCCCCACCCCCCAGCCACCATGGGCATCCCCCACCAGGCCCCCACTCATGTCTCCCACCCACCCCCACCCCCCAGCCACCATGGGCATCCCCCACCAGGCCCCCACTCATGTCTCCCACCACCCCCACCCCCCAGCCACCATGGGCACCCTCCACCAGGCCCCCACTCATGTCTCCCAGCACCCCCACCCCCCAGCAGTGCAGGGGCAGCACCACCAGGCCCCCACTCATGTCCCCCTGCACCCCCACCCGCCAGCAGTGCAGGGGCAGCACCACCAGGCCCCCACTCATGTCCCCCTGCACCCCCACCCCCCAGCATTCAGGGGCACCCTCCACCAGGCCCCCACTCATGTCTCCCACCCACCCCACCCCCCAGCCACCATGGGCACCCTCCACCAGGCCCCCACTCATGTCTCCCAGCACCCCCACCCCCCAGCAGTGCAGGGGCAGCACCACCAGGCCCCCACTCGTGTCTCCCACCACCCCCACCCCCCAGCAGTGCGGGGCACCCTCCACCAGGCCCCCACTCATGTCTCCCACCACCCCCACCCCCCAGCAGTGCAGGGGCAGCCTCCACCAGGCCCCCACTCATGTCCCCCTGCACCCCCACCCCCCAGCAGTGCAGGGGCAGCACCACCAGGCCCCCACTCATGTCCCCCTGCACCCCCACCCCCCAGCATCCAGGGGCACCCTCCACCAGGCCCCCACTCATGTCTCCCACCACCCCCACCCCCCAGCAGTGTGGAGCACCCTCCACCAGGCCCCCACTCATGTCTCCAACCACCCTCACCCCCAGCCACCATGTGCACCCTCCACCAGGCCCCCACTCATGTCTCCCACCACCCCCACCCCCCAGCAGTGCAGGGGCACCCTCCACCAGGCCCCCACTCATGTCCAACTCATGTCTCCCACCACCCCCACCCCCCAGCAGTGTGGGGCACACTCCACCAGGCCCCCACTCATGTCCAACTCATGTGTCCCACCCACCCCCACCCCCCAGCCACCATGGGCAGCCCCCACCAGGCCCCCACTCATGTCTCCCACCCACCCCCACCAGGCCCCCACTCATGTCTCCCACCACCCCCAACCCCCAGCCACCATGGGCACCCTCCACCAGGCCCCCACTCATGTCTCCCAGCACACCCACGCCCCAGCAGTGCAGGGACAGCCTCCACCAGGCCCCCACTCATGTCTCCCACCCACCCCCACCCCCCAGCCACCATGGGCAGCCCCCACCAGGCCCCCACTCATGTCTCCCACCACCGCCACCCCCCAGCAGTGCAGGGGCACCCTCCACCAGGCCCCCACTCATGTCCCCCTGCACCCCCACCCCCCCAGCAGTGCAGGGGCAGCACCACCAGGCCCCCACTCATGTCCCCCTGCACCCCTACCCCCCAGCATCCAGGGGCACCCTCCACCAGGCCCCCACTCATGTCTCCCACCCACCCCCACACCCCAGCCACCATGGGCACCCTCCACCAGGCCCCCACTCATGTCTCCCAGCACCCCCACACCCCAGCAGTGCAGGGGCAGCACCACCAGGCCCCCACTCATGTCTCCCACCACCCCCACCCCCCAGCAGTGTGGGGCACCCTCCACCAGGCCCCCACTCATGTCTCCCACCACCCCCACCCCCCAGCAGTGCAGGGGCAGCCTCCACCAGGCCCCCACTCATGTCTCCAACCCACCCCCACCCCCCAGCCACCATGGGCACCCTCCACCAGGCCCCCACTCATGTCTCCCAGCACCCCCACCCCCCAGCAGTGCAGGGGCAGCACCACCAGGCCCCCACTCGTGTCTCCCACCACCCCCACCCCCCAGCAGTGTGGGGCACCCTCCACCAGGCCCCCACTCATGTCTCCCACCACCCCCACCCCCCAGCAGTGCAGGGGCAGCCTCCACCAGGCCCCCACTCATGTCCCCCTGCACCCCCACCCCCCAGCAGTGCAGGGGCAGCACCACCAGGCCCCCACTCATGTCCCCCTGCATCCCCACCCCCCAGCATCCAGGGGCACCCTCCACCAGGCCCCCACTCATGTCTCCCACCACCCCCACCCCCCAGCAGTGTGGAGCACCCTCCACCAGGCCCCCACTCATGTCTCCAACCACCCTCACCCCCAGCCACCATGGGCACCCTCCACCAGGCCCCCACTCATGTCTCCCACCACCCCCACCCCCCAGCAGTGCAGGGGCAGCACCACCAGGCCCCCACTCATGTCCAACTCATGTCTCCCACCACCCAGCATCCAGGGGCACCCTCCACCAGGCCCCCACTCATGTCTCCCACCACCCCCACCCCCCAGCAGTGTGGAGCACCCTCCACCAGGCCCCCACTCATGTCTCCCACCACCCCCACCCCCCAGCAGTGCAGGGGCAGCCTCCACCAGGCCCCCACCCATGTCTCCCACCACCCCCACCCCCCAGCAGTGTGGAGCACCCTCCACCAGGCCCCCACTCATGTCTCCCACCACCCCCACCCCCCAGCAGTGCAGGGGCAGCCTCCACCAGGCCCCCACTCATGTCTCCCACCACCCCCACCCCCCAGCCACCATGGGCACCCTCCACCAGGCCCCCACTCATGTCTCCCACCACCCCCACCCCCCAGCAGTGCAGGGGCACCCTCCACCAGGCCCCCACTCATGTCCAACTCATGTCTCCCACCACCCCCACCCCCCAGCAGTGTGGGGCACCCTCCACCAGGCCCCCACTCATGTCTCCCACCACCCCACCCCCCAGCAGTGCAGGGGCACCCTCCACCAGGCCCCCACTCATGTCTCCCACCACCCCCACCCCCCAGCAGTGCAGGGGCTCCCTCCACCAGGCCCCCACTCATGGCCCCTATCACCCCCACCCCCCAGCCACCATGGGCACCCTCCACCAGGCCCCCATTCATGTCCCCCTATACCCCCACCCCCCAGCATCCAGGGGCACCCCCCACCAGGCCCCCACTCATGTCTCCCACCACCCCCACCCCCCAGCAGTGCAGGGGCACCCTCCACCAGGCCCCCACCCATGTCTCCCACCACCCCCACCCCCCAGCAGTGCAGGGGCAGCACCACCAGGCCCCCACTCATGTCCCCCTGCACCCCCACCCCCCAGCATCCAGGGGCACCCTCCACCAGGCCCCCACTCATGTCTCCCACCACCCCACCCCCCAGCAGTGCAGGGGCACCCTCCACCAGGCCCCCACTCATGTCCAACTCATGTCTCCCACCACCCCCACCCCCCAGCAGTGTGGGGCACCCTCCACCAGGCCCCCACTCATGTCCAACTCATGTCTCCCACCCACCCCCACCCCCCAGCCACCATGGGCAGCCCCCACCAGGCCCCCACTCATGTCTCCCACCACCCCCACCCCCCAGCCACCATGGGCATCCCCCACCAGGCCCCCACTCATGTCTCCCACCACCCCCACCCCCCCAGCAGTGTGGGGCACCCTCCACCATGCCCCCACTCATGTCTCCCACCACCCCCACCCCCCAGCAGTGCAGGGGCAGCCTCCACCAGGCCCCCACTCATGTCTGCCAGCACCCCCACCCCCCAGCCACCATGGGCATCCCCCACCAGGCCCCCACTCATGTCTCCCACCCACCCCCACCCCCCAGCCACCATGGGCATCCCCCACCAGGCCCCCACTCATGTCTCCCACCACCCCCACCCCCCAGCCACCATGGGCACCCTCCACCAGGCCCCCACTCATGTCTCCCAGCACCCCCACCCCCCAGCAGTGCAGGGGCAGCACCACCAGGGCCCCACTCATGTCCCCCTGCACCCCCACCCCCCAGCAGTGCAGGGGCAGCACCACCAGGCCCCCACTCATGTCCCCCTGCACCCCTACCTCCCAGCATCCAGGGGCACCCTCCACCAGGCCCCCACTCATGTCTCCCACCCACCCCCACCCCCCAGCCACCATGGGCACCCTCCACCAGGCCCCCACTCATGTCTCCCAGCACCCCCACCCCCCAGCAGTGCAGGGGCAGTACCACCAGGCCCCCACTCATGTCTCCCACCACCCCCACCCCCCAGCAGTGTGGGGCACCCTCCACCAGGCCCCCACTCATGTCTCCCACCACCCCCACCCCCCAGCAGTGCAGGGGCAGCCTCCACCAGGCCCCCACTCATGTCTCCCACCACCCCCGCCCCCCACCCACCATGGGCAGCCCCCACCAGGCCCCCACTCATGTCTCCCACCACCCCCACCCCCCAGCCACCATGGGCATCCCCCACCAGGCCCCCACTCATGTCTCCCACCACCCCCACCCCCCAGCAGTGCAGGGGCAGCACCACCAGGCCCCCACTCATGTCCAACTCATGTCTCCCACCACCCAGCATCCAGGGGCACCCTCCACCAGGCCCCCACTCATGTCTCCCACCACCCCCACCCCCCAGCAGTGTGGAGCACCCTCCACCAGGCCCCCACTCATGTCTCCCAGCACCCCCACACCCCAGCAGTGCAGGGGCAGCACCACCAGGCCCCCACTCATGTCTCCCACGACCCCCACCCCCCAGTAGTGTGGGGCACCCTCCACCAGGCCCCCACTCATGTCTCCCACCACCCCCACCCCCCAGCAGTGCAGGGGCAGCCTCCACCAGGCCCCCACTCATGTCTCCCACCCACCCCCACCCCCCAGCCACCATGGGCAGCCCCCACCAGGCCCCCACTCATGTCTCCCACCACCGCCACCCCCCAACAGTGCAGGGGCACCCTCCACCAGGCCCCACTCATGTCCAACTCATGTCTCCCACCACCCCCCACCCCCCCAGCAGTGTGGGGCACCCTCCACCAGGCCCCCACTCATGTCCAACTCATGTCTCCCACCCACCCCCACCCCCCAGCCACCATGGGCAGCCCCACCAGGCCCCCACTCATGTCTCCCACCACCCCCACCCCCCAGCCACCATGGGCATCCCCCACCAGGCCCCCACTCATGTCTCCCACCACCCCCACCCCCCAGCAGTGTGGGGCACCCTCCACCATGCCCCCACTCATGTCTCCCACCACCCCCACCCCTCAGCAGTGCAGGGGCAGCCTCCACCAGGCCCCCACTCATGTCTCCCAGCACCCCCACCCCCCAGCCACCATGGGCATCCCCCACCAGGCCCCCACTCATGTCTCCCACCCACCCCCACCCCCCAGCCACCATGGGCATCCCCCACCAGGCCCCCACTCATGTCTCCCACCACCCCCACCCCCCAGCCACCATGGGCACCCTCCACCAGGCCCCCACTCATGTCTCCCAGCACCCCCACCCCCCAGCAGTGCAGGGGCAGCACCACCAGGCCCCCACTCATGTCCCCCTGCACCCCCACCCGCCAGCAGTGCAGGGGCAGCACCACCAGGCCCCCACTCATGTCCCCCTGCACCCCCACCCCCCAGCATTCAGGGGCACCCTCCACCAGGCCCCCACTCATGTCTCCCACCAACCCCCACCCCCCAGCCACCATGGGCACCCTCCACCAGGCCCCCACTCATGTCTCCCAGCACCCCCACCCCCCAGCAGTGCAGGGGCAGCACCACCAGGCCCCCACTCGTGTCTCCCACCACCCCCACCCCCCAGCAGTGTGGGGCACCCTCCACCAGGCCCCCACTCATGTCTCCCACCACCCCCACCCCCCAGCAGTGCAGGGGCAGCCTCCACCAGGCCCCCACTCATGTCCCCCTGCACCCCCCACCCCCCAGCAGTGCAGGGGCAGCACCACCAGGCCCCCACTCATGTCCCCCTGCACCCCCACCCCCCAGCATCCAGGGGCACCCTCCACCAGGCCCCCACTCATGTCTCCCACCACCCCCACCCCCCAGCAGTGTGGAGCACCCTCCACCAGGCCCCCACTCATGTCTCCAACCACCCTCACCCCCAGCCACCATGGGCACCCTCCACCAGGCCCCCACTCATGTCTCCCACCACCCCCACCCCCCAGCAGTGCAGGGGCACCCTCCACCAGGCCCCCACTCATGTCCAACTCATGTCTCCCACCACCCCCACCCCCCAGCAGTGTGGGGCACACTCCACCAGGCCCCCACTCATGTCCAACTCATGTGTCCCACCCACCCCCACCCCCCAGCCACCATGGGCAGCCCCCACCAGGCCCCCACTCATGTCTCCCACCACCCCCACCCCCCCAGCCACCATGGGCATCCCCCACCAGGCCCCCACTCATGTCTCCCACCACCCCCACCCCCCCAGCAGTGTGGGGCACCCTCCACCATGCCCCACTCATGTCTCCCACCACCCCCACCCCCCAGCAGTGCAGGGGCAGCCTCCACCAGGCCCCCACTCATGTCTCCCAGCACCCCCCCCCCAGCCACCATGGGCATCCCCCACCAGGCCACCACTCATGTCTCCCACCCACCCCCACCAGGCCCCCACTCATGTCTCCCACCACCCCCACCCCCCAGCCACCATGGGCACCCTCCACCAGGCCCCCACTCATGTCTCCCAGCACACCCACGCCCCAGCAGTGCAGGGACAGCCTCCACCAGGCCCCCACTCATGTCTAACACCCACCCCCACCCCCCAGCCACTATGGGCAGCCCCCACCAGGCCCCCACTCATGTCTCCCACCACCGCCACCCCCCAGCAGTGCAGGGGCACCCTCCACCAGGCCCCCACTCATGTCCCCCTGCACCCCCACCCCCCCAGCAGTGCAGGGGCACCCTCCACCAGGCCCCCACTCATGTCCCCCTGCACCCCTACCCCCCAGCATCCAGGGGCACCCTCCACCAGGCCCCCACTCATGTCTCCCACCCACCCCCACCCCCCAGCCACCATGGGCACCCTCCACCAGGCCCCCACTCATGTCTCCCAGCACCCCCACACCCCAGCAGTGCAGGGGCAGCACCACCAGGCCCCCACTCATGTCTCCCACCACCCCCACCCCCCAGCAGTGTGGGGCACCCTCCACCAGGCCCCCACTCATGTCTCCCACCACCCCCACCCCCCAGCAGTGCAGGGGCAGCCTCCACCAGGCCCCCACTCATGTCCCCCTGCACCCCCACCCCCCAGCAGTGCAGGGGCACCCTCCACCAGGCCCCCACTCATGTCCCCCTGCACCCCTACCCCCCAGCATCCAGGGGCACCCTCCACCAGGCCCCCACTCATGTCTCCCACCCACCCCCACCCCCCAGCCACCATGGGCACCCTCCACCAGGCCCCCACTCATGTCTCCCAGCACCCCCACACCCCAGCAGTGCAGGGGCAGCACCACCAGGCCCCCACTCATGTCTCCCACCACCCCCACCCCCCAGCAGTGTGGGGCACCCTCCACCAGGCCCCCACTCATGTCTCCCACCACCCCCACCCCCCAGCAGTGCAGGGGCAGCCTCCACCAGGCCCCCACTCATGTCTCCCACCCACCCCCACCCCCCAGCCACCATGGGCACCCTCCACCAGGCCCCCACTCATGTCTCCCAGCACCCCCACCCCCCAGCAGTGCAGGGGCAGCACCACCAGGCCCCCACTCGTGTCTCCCACCACCCCCACCCCCCAGCAGTGTGGGGCACCCTCCACCAGGCCCCCACTCATGTCTCCCACCACCCCCACCCCCCAGCAGTGCAGGGGCAGCCTCCACCAGGCCCCCCACTCATGTCCCCCTGCACCCCCACCCCCCAGCAGTGCAGGGGCAGCACCACCAGGCCCCCACTCATGTCCCCCTGCACCCCCACCCCCCAGCATCCAGGGGCACCCTCCACCAGGCCCCCACTCATGTCTCCCACCACCCCCACCCCCCAGCAGTGTGGAGCACCCTCCACCAGGCCCCCACTCATGTCTCCAACCACCCTCACCCCCAGCCACCATGGGCACCCTCCACCAGGCCCCCACTCATGTCTCCCACCACCCCCACCCCCCAGCAGTGCAGGGGCAGCACCACCAGGCCCCCACTCATGTCCAACTCATGTCTCCCACCACCCAGCATCCAGGGGCACCCTCCACCAGGCCCCCACTCATGTCTCCCACCCCCCCCCACCCCCCAGCAGTGTGGAGCACCCTCCACCAGGCCCCCACTCATGTCTCCCACCACCCCCACCCCCCAGCAGTGCAGGGGCAGCCTCCACCAGGCCCCCACCCATGTCTCCCACCCAGGGCTTTAAGTGGGGTAAGAAATCGAGAGGGGGCCCTCATTTGGGGGCGTGGCTTCTGGGAGGGGCGTGGCCTAAAAAGCACGCAAATCGTAAGCTCTGCACACAGATATATATACATGTTATATATCTGTGTGCGTACCTTACTATGGTTTGTGTACTTTGCAGGCCATCTTTTCTAAACATAGAAATATGTAACATATGTAATGTTACATATTTCTATGTTTAGAAAAGATGGCCTGCAAAGTACACAAACCATAGTAAGGTACGCACACAGATATATAACATGTATATATATCTGTGTGCAGACCTTACGGTTTACCTAGTTTTCAGGCCATGTTTTCGGGTTTATAAAAGATGGCTTTGAAAGTACACAATTCAAGCCATCTTTTATAAAGCTTTTATAAAGCTTTGACTACGGACAAAATTGCCCGTCGGCAAAGCTTTATAAAAGATGGCTTGAAATGTGTACTTTCAAAGCATCTTTTATAAACCTCGAAATATGTCGAGGAATCCCCAGGTTCGCCGAGGGTTAAAGACGCCTCGGCGACCTGGGGAAACAAAGGAACAGTAACTGCCTCTGATGACCCCTCGCGCGAGGGGTCACCAGAGGCAGTTACTATGACTGACAGGAGTGGCAGCCAGGCACAGCATCGCTGTGGTTGGCTGCCACTTCTGTCAGCTAGCCTGACTTCATGGCAGGCGCATCTCCCGTCGCGGCTGCGGCCGCGACGGGATAATGCATCCCGCCAATGTTGCGTGCGGTGGGACTGGGGGCCCCGGTAGGGCCCCGGCTCAGCCCCACTTTTTGGAGACTGCCGGGGCCCGGCCCCGGCAGGCCCCGGCCCACTTAAAGCACTGCTCCCACCACCCCCACCCCCCAGCAGTGTGGAGCACCCTCCACCAGGCCCCCACTCATGTCTCCCACCACCCCCACCCCCCAGCAGTGCAGGGGCAGCCTCCACCAGGCCCCCACTCATGTCTCCCACCACCCCCACCCCCCAGCCACCATGGGCACCCTCCACCAGGCCCCACTCATGTCTCCCACCACCCCCACCCCCAGCAGTGCAGGGGCACCCTCCACCAGGCCCCACTCATGTCCAACTCATGTCTCCCACCCCCCCACCCCCCAGCAGTGTGGGGCACCCTCCACCAGGCCCCCACTCATGTCTCACACCCCCCCACCCCCAGCAGTGCAGGGGCACCCTCCACCAGGCCCCCCACTCATGTCTCCCACCACCCCCACCCCCCAGCAGTGCAGGGGCTCCCTCCACCAGGCCCCCACTCATGGCCCCTATCACCCCCACCCCCCAGCCACCATGGGCACCCTCCACCAGGCCCCCACTCATGTCCCCCTGCACCCCCACCCCCCAGCATCCAGGGGCACCTCCCACCAGGCCCCCACTCATGTCTCCCACCACCCCCACCCCAGCAGTGCAGGGGCACCCTCCACCAGGCCCCCACCCATGTCTCCCACCACCCCCACCCCCCAGCAGTGCAGGGGCAGCACCACCAGGCCCCCACTCATGTCCCCCTGCACCCCCACCCCCCAGCATCCAGGGGCACCCTCCACCAGGCCCCCACTCATGTCCCCCACCCACCCCACCCCCCAGCAGTGCAGGGGCACCCTCCACCAGGCCCCCACTCATGTCCAACTCATGTCTCCCACCACCCCCACCCCCCAGCAGTGTGGGGCACCCTCCACCAGGCCCCACTCATGTCCAACTCATGTCTCCCACCCACCCCCACCCCCCAGCCACCATGGGCAGCCCCCACCAGGCCCCCCACTCATGTCTCCCACCACCCCCCCACCCCCCAGCCACCATGGGCATCCCCACCCAGGCCCCCACTCATGACTCCCACCACCCCCACCCCCCCAGCAGTGTGGGGCACCCTCCACCATGCCCCCACTCATGTCTCCCACCACCCCCACCCCCCAGCAGTGCAGGGGCAGCCTCCACCAGGCCCCACTCATGGTCTGCCAGCACCCCCACCCCCAGCCACCATGGGCATCCCCCACCAGGCCCCCATATAGTCTCCCACCCACCCCCACCCCCCAGCCACCATGGGCATCCCCCACCAGGCCCCCACTCATGTCTCCCACCACCCCCACCCCCCAGCCACCATGGGCACCCTCCACCAGGCCCCCACTCATGTCTCCCAGCACCCCCACCCCCCAGCAGTGCAGGGGCAGCACCACCAGGCCCCCACTCATGTCCCCCTGCACCCCCACCCCCCAGCAGTGCAGGGGCAGCACCACCAGGCCCCCACTCATGTCCCCCTGCACCCCTACCTCCCAGCATCCAGGGGCACACTCCACCAGGCCCCCACTCATGTCTCCCACCCACCCCCACCCCCCAGCCACCATGGGCACCCTCCACCAGGCCCCCACTCATGTCTCCCAGCACCCCCACCCCCCAGCAGTGCAGGGGCAGTACCACCAGGCCCCCACTCATGTCTCCCACCACCCCCACCCCCCAGCAGTGTGGGGCACCCTCCACCAGGCCCCCACTCATGTCTCCCACCACCCCCACCCCCAGCAGTGCAGGGGCAGCCTCCACCAGGCCCCCACTCATGTCTCCACCACCCCCACCCCCCAGCCACCATGGGCAGCCCCCACCAGGCCCCCACTCATGTCTCCCACCACCCCACCCCCCAGCCACCATGGGCATCCCCCACCAGGCCCCCACTCATGTCTCCCACCACCCCCCACCCCCCCAGCAGTGTGGGGCACCCTCCACCATGCCCCCACTCATGTCTCCCACCACCCCCACCCCCTCAGCAGTGCATGGGCAGCCTCCACCAGGCCCCCACTCATGTCTCCCAGCACCCCCACCCCCAGCCACCATGGTCAACCCCCACCAGGCCCCCACTCATGTCTCCCACCACCCCCACCCCCCAGCCACCATGGGCATCCCCCACCAGGCCCCCACTCATGTCTCCCACCACCCCCACCCCCCAGCCACCATGGGCACCCTCCCCAGGCCCCCACTCATGTCTCCCAGCACCCCCACCCCCCAGCAGTGCAGGGGCAGCACCACCAGGCCCCCACTCATGTCCCCATGCACCCCACCCCCCAGCAGTGCAGGGGCAGCACCACCAGGCCCCCACTCGTGTCTCCCACCACCCCACCCCCCAGCAGTGTGGGCACCCTCCACCAGGCCCCCACTCATGTCTCCCACCACCCCCACCCCCCAGCAGTGCAGGGGCAGCCTCCACCAGGCCCCACTCATGTCTCCCACCCACCCCCACCCCCCAGCCACCATGGGCAGCCCCCACCAGGCCCCCACTCATGTCTCCCACCACCCCCACCCCCCAGCAGTGCAGGGGCACCCTCCACCAGGCCCACACTCATGTCCAACTCATGTCCTCCCACCACCCCCACCCCCCCCAGCAGTGTGGGGCACCCTCCACCAGGCCCCCACTCATGTCCAACTCATGTCTCCCACCCACCCCCACCCCCCAGCCACCATGGCAGCCCCCACCAGGCCCCCACTCATGTCTCCCACCACCCCCACCCCCCAGCCACCATGGGCATCCCCACCAGGCCCCCACTCCTGTCTCCCACCCACCCCCACCCCCCAGCCACCATGGGCATCCCCCACCAGGCCCCCACTCATGTCTCCCACCACCCCCACCCCCCAGCCACCATGGCTCCCTCCACCAGGCCCCCACTCATGTCTCCCAGCACCCCCACCCCCCAGCAGTGCAGGGGCAGCCCCACCAGGCCCCCACTCATGTCTCCCACCACCCCCACCCCCCAGCAGTGTGGGGCACCCTCCACCATGCCCCACTCATGTCTCCCACCACCCCCACCCCTCAGCAGTGCATGGGCAGCCTCCACCAGGCCCCCACTCATGTCTCCCAGCACCCCACCCCCCAGCCACCATGGTCAACCCCCACCAGGCCCCCACTCATGTCTCCCACCCACCCCCACCCCCCAGCCACCATGGGCATCCCCCACCAGGCCCCCACTCATGTCTCCCACCACCCCCACCCCCCAGCCACCATGGGCACCCCTCCACCAGGCCCCCACTCATGTCTCCCAGCACCCCCACCCCCCAGCAGTGCAGGGGCAGCACCACCAGGCCCCCACTCATGTCCCCCTGCACCCCACCCCCCAGCAGTGCAGGGGCAGCACCACCAGGCCCCCACTCGTGTCTCCCACCACCCCCACCCCCCAGCAGTGTGGGGCACCCTCCACCAGGCCCCCACTCATGTCTCCCACCACCCCCACCCCCCAGCAGTGCAGGGGCAGCCTCCACCAGGCCCCCACTCATGTCTCCCACCCACCCCCACCCCCCAGCCACCATGGGCAGCCCCCACCAGGCCCCCACTCATGTCTCCCACCACCCCCACCCCCCAGCAGTGCAGGGGCACCCTCCACCAGGCCCACACTCATGTCCAACTCATGTCTCCCACCACCCCACCCCCCCAGCAGTGTGGGGCACCCTCCACCAGGCCCCCACTCATGTCCAACTCATGTCTCCCACCCACCCCCACCCCCCAGCCACCATGGGCAGCCCCCCACCAGGCCCCCACTCATGTCTCCCACCACCCCCACCCCCCAGCCACCATGGGCATCCCCCACCAGGCCCCCACTCATGTCTCCCACCCACCCCCACCCCCCAGCCACCATGGGCATCCCCCACCAGGCCCCCACTCATGTCTCCCACCACCCCCACCCCCCAGCCACCATGGGCTCCCTCCACCAGGCCCCCACTCATGTCTCCCAGCACCCCCACCCCCCAGCAGTGCAGGGGCAGCACCACCAGGCCCCCACTCATGTCCCCCTACACCCCACCCCCCAGCAGTGCAGGGGCAGCACCACCAGGCCCCCACTCATGTCCCCCTGCACCCCCACCCCCCAGCATCCAGGGGCACCCTCCACCAGGCCCCCACTCATGTCTCCCACCACCCCCACCCCCCAGCCACCATGGGTACCCTCCACCAGGCCCCCACTCATGTCTCCCAGCACCCCCACCCCCCAGCAGTGCAGGGGCAGCACCACCAGGCCCCACTCATGTTCCCCTGCACCCCCACCCCCCCGCAGTGCAGGGGCAGCACCACCAGGCCCCCACTCATGTCCCCCTGCACCCCCACCCCCCAGCATCCAGGGGCACCCTCCACCAGGCCCCCATTCATGTCTCCCACCCACCCCCACCCCCCAGCCACCATGGGCACCCTCCACCAGGCCCCCACTCATGTCTCCCAGCACCCCCACCCCCCAGCAGTGCAGGGGCAGCACCACCAGGCCCCCACTCGTGTCTCCCACCACCCCACCCCCCAGCAGTGTGGGGCACCCTCCACCAGGCCCCCACTCATGTCTCCCACCCCCCCCACCCCCCAGCAGTGCAGGGGCAGCCTCCACCAGGCCCCCACTCATGTCTCCCACCCACCCCCACCCCCCAGCCACCATGGGCAGCCCCCACCAGGCCCCCACTCATGTCTCCCACCACCCCCACCCCCCAGCAGTGTGGGGCACCCTCCACCAGGCCCCCACTCATGTCCAACTCATGTCTCCCACCCACCCCCACCCCCCAGCCACCATGGGCAGCCCCCACCAGGCCCCCACTCATGTCTCCCACCACCCCCACCCCCCAGCCACCATGGGCATCCCCCACTAGGCCCCCACTCATGTCTCCCACCCACCCCCACCCCCCAGCCACCATGGGCATCCCCCACCAGGCCCCCACTCATGTCTCCCACCACCCCCACCCTCCAGCCACCATGGGCACCCTCCACCAGGCCCCCACTCATGTCTCCCAGCACCCCCACCCCCCAGCAGTGCAGGGGCAGCACCACCAGGCCCCCACTCATGTCCCCCTGCACCCCCACCCCCCAGCAGTGCAGGGGCAGCACCACCAGGCCCCCACTCATGTCCCCCTGCACCCCCACCCCCCAGCATCCAGGGGCACCCTCCACCAGGCCCCCACTCATGTCTCCCACCACCCCCACCCCCCAGCAGTGCAGGGGCACCCTCCACCAGGCCCCCACTCATGTCTCCCACCACCCCCACCCCCCAGCAGTGCAGGGGCACCCTCCACCAGGCCCCCACTCATGGCCCCTATCACCCCCACCCCCCAGCCACCATGGGCACCCTCCACCAGGCCCCCACTCATGTCTCCCACCACCCCCACCCCCCAGCAGTACAGGGGCACCCTCCACCAGGCCCCCACCCATGTCTCCCAGCACCCCCACCCCCCAGCAGTGCAGGGGCAGCACCACCAGGCCCCCACTCATGTCCCCCTGCACCCCCACCCCCCAGCATCCAGGGGCACCCTCCACCAGGCCCCCACTCATGTCTCCCACCACCCCCACCCCCCAGCAGTGTGGGGCACCCTCCACCAGGCCCCCACTCATGTCTCCCACCACCCCCACCCCCCAGCACTGCAGGGGCAGCCTCCACCAGGCCCCCACTCGTGTCTCCCACCACCCCCACCCCCCACCAGTGTGGGGCACCCTCCACCAGGCCCCCACTCATGTCTCCCACCACCCCCACCCCCCAGCAGTGCAGGGGCAGCCTCCACCAGGCCCCCACTCATGTCTCCCACCCACCCCCACCCCCCAGCCACCATGGGCAGCCCCCACCAGGCCCCCACTCATGTCTCCCACCACCCCCACCCCCCAGCAGTGCAGGGGCACCCTCCACCAGGCCCCCACTCATGTCCAACTCATGTCTCCCACCACCCCCACCCCCCCCCAGCAGTGTGGGGCACCCTCCACCAGGCCCCCACTCATGTCCAACTCATGTCTCCCACCCACCCCCACCCCCCAGCCACCATGGGCAGCCCCCACCAGGCCCCCACTCATGTCTCCCACCACCCCCACCCCCCAGCCACCATGGGCATCCCCCACCAGGCCCCCACTCATGTCTCCCACCCACCCCCACCCCCCAGCCACCATGGGCATCCCCCACCAGGCCCCCACTCATGTCTCCCACCACCCCCACCCCCCAGCCACCATGGGCACCCTCCACCAGGCCCCCACTCATGTCTCCCAGCACCCCCACCCCCCAGCAGTGCAGGTGCAGCACCACCAGGCCCCCACTCATGTCCCCCTGCACCCCCACCCCCCAGCAGTGCAGGGGCAGCACCACCAGGCCCCCACTCATGTCCCCCTGCACCCCCACCCCCCAGCATCCAGGGGCACCCTCCACCAGGCCCCCACTCATGTCTCCCACCACCCCCACCCCCCAGCCACCATGGGCACCCTCCACCAGGCCCCCACTCATGTCTCCCAGCACCCCCACCCCCCAGCAGTGCAGGGGCAGCACCACCAGGCCCCCACTCATGTTCCCCTGCACCCCCACCCCCCCGCAGTGCAGGGGCAGCACCACCAGGCCCCCACTCATGTCTCCCACCACCCCCACCCCCCAGCAGTGCAGGGGCACCCTCCACCAGGTCCCCACTCATGGCCCCTATCACCCCCACCCCCCAGCCACCATGGGCACCCTCCACCAGGCCCCCACTCATGTCTCCCACCACCCCCACCCCCCAGCAGTACAGGGGCACCCTCCACCAGGCCCCCACCCATGTCTCCCAGCACCCCCACCCCCCAGCAGTGCAGGGGCAGCACCACCAGGCCCCCACCTATGTCCCCCTGCACCCCCACCCCCCAGCATCCAGGGGCACCCTCCACCAGGCCCCCACTCATGTCTCCCACCACCCCCACCCCCCAGCAGTGTGGGGCACTCTCCACCAGGCCCCCACTCATGTCTCCCACCACCCCCACCCCCCAGCAGTGCAGGGGCACCCTCCACCAGGCCCCCACTCATGTCTCCCACCACCCCCACCCCCCAGCAGTGCAGGGGCACCCTCCACCAGGCCCCCACTCATGGCCCCTATCACCCCCACCCCCCAGCCACCATGGGCACCCTCCACCAGGCCCCCACTCATGTCCCCCTGCACCCCCACCCCCCAGCATCCAGGGGCACCCTCCACCAGGCCCCCACTCATGTCTCCCACCACCCCCACCCCCCAGCAGTGCAGGGGCACCCTCCACCAGGCCCCCACCCATGTCTCCCACCACCCCCCAGCAGTGCAGGGGCAGCACCACCAGGCCCCCACTCATGTCCCCCTGCACCCCCACCCCCCAGCATCCAGGGGCACCCTCCACCAGGCCCCCACTCATGTCTCCCACCACCCCCACCCCCCAGCAGTGCAGGGGCACCCTCCACCAGGCCCCCACTCATGTCCAACTCATGTCTCCCACCACCACCACCCCCCAGCAGTGTGGGGCACCCTCCACCAGGCCCCAAATCATGTCCAACTCATGTCTCCCACCCACCCCCACCCCCCAGCCACCATGGGCAGCCCCCACCAGGCCCCCACTCATGTCTCCCACCACCCCCACCCCCAGCCACCATGGCATCCCCACCAGGCCCCCACTCATGTCTCCCACCCCCCCACCCCCCCAGCAGTGTGGGGCACCCTCCCACAGTCCCCCACTCATGTCTCCCACCACCCCCACCCCAGCAGTGCAGGGGCACCCTCCACCAGGCCCCCACTCATGTCTCCTACCACCCCCACCCCCCAGCAGTGCAGGGGCACCCTCCACCAGGCCCCACTCATGGCCCCTATCACCCCCACCCCCCAGCCACCATGGGCACCCTCCACCAGGCCCCCACTCATGTCCCCCTGCACCCCACCCCCCGCATCCAGGGGCACCCCTCCACCAGGCCCCCACTCATGTCTCCCACCACCCCCACCCCCCAGCAGTGCAGGGGCACCCTCCACCAGGCCCCCACCCATGTCTCCCACCACCCCCACCCCCCAGCAGTGCAGGGCCAGCACCACCAGGCCCCCACTCATGTCCCCCTGCACCCCCACCCCCCAGCATCCAGGGGCACCCTCCACCAGGCCCCCACTCATGTCTCCCACCACCCCCACCCCCAGCAGTGCAGGGGCACCCTCCACCAGGCCCCCACTCATGTCCAACTCATGTCTCCCACCACCCCCACCCCAGCAGTGTGGGGGCACCCTCCACCAGGCCCCCACTCATGTCCAACTCATGTCTCCCACCCACCCCACCCCCCAGCCACCATGGGCAGCCCCCACCAGGCCCCCACTCATGTCTCCCACCACCCCCACCCCCCAGCCACCATGGGCATCCCCCACCAGGCCCCCACTCATGTCTCCCACCACCCCCACCCCCCCAGCATTGTGGGGCACCCTCCACCATGCCCCCGCTCATGTCTCCCACCACCCCCACCCCCCAGCAGTGCAGGGGCAGCCTCCACCAGGCCCCCACTCATGTCTCCCAGCACCCCCACCCCCCAGCCACCATGGGCATCCCCCACCAGGCCCCACTCATGTCTCCACCCACCCCCACCCCCCAGCCACCATGGGCATCCACCCACCAGGCCCCCACTCATGTCTTCCACCACCCCCACCCCCCAGCCACCATGGGGCACCCTCCACCAGGCCCCCACTCATGTCTCCCAGCACCCCCACCCCCCAGCAGTGCAGGGGCAGCACCACCAGGCCCCCACTCATGTCCCCCTGCACCCCTACCCCCCAGCATCCAGGGGCACCCTCCACCAGGCCCCCACTCATGTCTCCCACCCACCCCCACCCCCCCAGCCACCATGGGCACCCTGCACCAGGCCCCCACTCATGTCTCCCAGCACCCCCACCCCCCAGCAGTGCAGGGGCAGCACCACCAGGCCCCCACTCATGTCTCCCACCACCCCCACCCCCCAGCAGTGTGGGGCACCCTCCACCAGGCCCCCACTCATGTCTCCCACCACCCCCACCCCCCAGCAGTGCAGCGGCAGCCTCCACCAGGCCCCCACTCATGTCTCCCACCCACCCCCCACGCCACCCATGGGCAGCCCCCCACTCATGTCTCCCACCACCCCACCCCCCAGCAGTGCAGGGGCACCCTCCACCAGGCCCCCACTCATGTCCAACTCATGTCTCCCACCACCCCCACACCCCCCAGCAGTGTGGGGCACTCTCCACCAGGCCCCACTCATGTCCAACTCATGTCTCCCACCCACCCCTACCCCCCAGCCACCATGGGCAGTCCCACCAGGCCCCCACTCATGTCTCCCACCACCCCCACCCCCAGCCACCATGGGCATCCCCCACCAGGCCCCCACTCATGTCTCCCACCACCCCCACCCCACCAGCAGTGTGGGGCACCCTCCACCATGCCCCCCACTCATGTCTCCCACCACCCCCACCCGTCAGCAGTGCAGGGGCAGCCTCCACCAGGCCCCCACTCATGTCTCCCAGCACCCCCACCCCCCAGCCACCATGGGCATCCCCCACCAGGCCCCCACTCATGTCTCCCACCCACCCCCACCCCCAGCCACCATGGGCATCCCCCACCAGGCCCCCACTCATGTCTCCCACCACCCCCACCCCCCAGCCACCATGGGCACCCTCCACCAGGCCCCCACTCATGTCTCCCAGCACCCCCACCCCCCAGCAGTGCAGGGGCAGCACCACCAGGCCCCCACTCATGTCCCCCTGCACCCCCACCCCCCAGGCACCATGGGCAGCCCCCACCAGGCCCCCACACATGTCTCCCACCACCCCCACCCCCTAGCCACCATGGGCATCCCCCACCAGGCCCCCACTCATGTCTCCCACCCACCCCCACCCCCCAGCCACCATGGGCATCCCCCACCCAGGCCCCACTCATGTCTCCCACCACCCCCACCCCCCAGCCACCATGGGCACCCTCCACCAGGCCCCCACTCATGTCTCCCAGCACCCCACCCCCAGGCAGTGCAGGGGCAGCACCACCACGCCCACTCATGTCCCCTGCACCCCCACCCCCCAGCAGTGCAGGGGCAGCACCACCAGGCCCTCACTCATGTCCCCCTGCACCCCACCCCCCAGCATCCAGGGGCACCCTCCACCAGGCCCCCACTCATGTCTCCCACCCACCCCCCCACCCCCAGCCACCATGGGCACCCTCCATCAGGCCCCCACTCATGTCTCCCAGCACCCCCACCCCCAGCAGTGCAGGGGCAGCACCACCAGGCCCCCACTCATGTCTCCCACCACCCCCACCCCCCAGCAGTGTGGGGCACCCTCCACCAGGCCCCCACTCATGTCTCCCACCACCCCCACCCCCCAGCAGTGCAGGGGCAGCCTCCACCAGGCCCCCACTCATGTCTGCCACCCTCCCCCACCCCCCAGCCACCATGGGCAGCCCCACACCAGGCCCCCACTCATGTCTCCCACCACCCCCACCCCCCAGCAGTGCAGGGGCACCCTCCACCAGGCCCCCACTCATGTCCAACTCATGTCTCCCACCACCCCCACCCCCCCAGCAGTGTGGGGCACCCTCCACCAGGCCCCCACTCATGTCCAACTCATGTCTCCCCACCCACCCCCACCCCCCAGCCACCATGGGCAGCCCCCACCAGGCCCCCACTCATGTCTCCCACCACCCCCACCCCCCAGCCACCATGGGCATCCCCCACCAGACCCCACTCATGTCTCCCACCACCCCCCACCCCCCAGCAGTGTGGGGCACCCTCCACCATGCCCCACTCATGTCTCCCACCACCCCCACCCCCAGCAGTGCAGGGGCAGCCTCCACCAGGCCCCCACTCATGTCTCCCCAGCACCCCCACCCCCCAGCCACCATGGGCATCCCCCACCAGGCCCCACTCCTGTCTCCCACCCACCCCCACCCCCCAGCCACCATGGGCATCCCCCCACCAGGCCCCCACTCATGTCTCCCACCACCCCCACCCCCCAGCCACCATGGGCACCCTCCACCAGGCCCCCACTCATGTCTCCCAGCACCCCCCACCCCCCAGCAGTGCAGGGGCAGCACCACCAGGCCCCCACTCATGTCTCCCACCACCCCACCCCCCCCAGCAGTGTGGGGCACCCTCCACCAGGCCCCCACTCATGTCCAACTCATGTCTCCCACCCACCCCCACCCCCTGCCACCATGGCATCCCCCACCAGGCCCCCACTCATGTCTCCCACCACCCCCACCCCCCAGCCACCATTGGGCACCCTCCACCAGGCCCCCACTCATGTCTCCCGCCACCCCCACCCCCAGCCACCATGGGCATCCCCACCAGGCCCCCACTCATGTCTCCCACCACCCCCCACCCCCCAGCCACCATGGGCACCCTCCACCAGGCCCCCACTCATGTCTCCCAGCACCCCCACCCCCCAGCAGTGCAGGGCAGCACCACCAGGCCCCACTCTTGTCTCCCACCACCCCCACCCCCCCAGCAGTGTGGGGCACCCTCCACCAGGCCCCCACTCATGTCCAACTCATGTCTCCACCCACCCCACCCCCCAGCCACCATGGGCATCCCCCACCAGGCCCCCACTCATGTCTCCACCACCCCCACCCCCAGCAGTGCAGGGGCACCCTCCACCAGGCCCCCACTCATGTCCAACTCATGTCTCCCACCACCCCCACCCCCCTCAGCAGTGTGGAGCACCCTCCACCAGGCCCCCACTCATGTCCAACTCATGTCTCCCACACAGCCCCACCCCCCAGCCACCATGGGCACCCTCCACCAGGCCCCACTCATGTCTCCCAGCACCCCCACCCCCCAGCAGTGCAGGGGCAGCACCACCAGGCCCCCACTCATGTCTCCCACCACCCCCACCCCCCAGGAGTGCAGGGCAGCCTCCACCAGGCCCCCACTCATGTCTCCCACCACCCCCACCCCCCAGCAGTGTGGAGCACCCTCCACCAGGCCCCCACTCATGTCTCCAACCACCCTCACCCCCAGCCACCATGGGCACCCACCACCAGGCCCCACTCATGTCTCCCACCACCCCCACCCCCCAGCAGTGCAGGGGCAGCACCACCAGGCCCCACTCATGTCCCCCTGCACCCCCACCCCCCAGCATCCAGGGGCACCCTCCACCAGGCCCCCACTCATGTCTCCCACCCCACCCCCCCCCAGCAGTGTGGAGCACCCTCCACCAGGCCCCACTCATGTCTCCCACCACCCCCACCCCCCAGCAGTGCAGGGGCAGCCTCCACCAGGCCCCCACCCATGTCTCCCACCACCCCCCACCCCCCAGCAGTGTGGAGCACCCTCCACCAGGCCCCCACTCATGTCTCCCCCACCCCCACCCCCCAGCAGTGCAGGGGCAGCCTCCACCAGGCCCCCACCCATGTCTCCCACCACCCCCACCCCCAGCCACCAAGGGCATCCCCCACCAGGCCCCCAATCATGTCTCCCACCACCCCCACCCCCTGCCACCATGGGCAGCTACCACCAGGTCCTCACAATCCCCAATCATGTGCCTTATGGTCAGCCTCACAGCCAAAAAGCCCTACCAAGTAACCCATTCACCCACATGGAAATGGAAATTACATGTTACACCCCCAATGTACATGAAGCTAATGAACCCATGTCCGTCACACACAATGGTTGCAATTGAATGGGAAAACACCCAACATGACATGCATGAAACCAATGAGATGATACCACACAGTGAAGTATGAAAACAAAATTGTATTTAAAAAAAGAAAGAATGCTAAAGAAATGAAACAAACTACAATGGGAATGAAAAAAAGATAAGCTGCATGTTCGTATTAAAAAATAAAAACACCAAATCCCAATCCAAAAAAATGTCGTCCAAAGTGAAATGAAAAAAAATAATCTATCCAATTAAGAACTATGTAAAAACTTCCAAGGGTCCATGAGCCCAACTGAACAAAGGAAACCTACAAAAAACCTAACTAAAATGCAACTATATACAAAAAGTGGAGCAGTGTCCGTCGACTCCAAATCATAAGAACAAACAAAGGAAACCTAAAACTAAAAAACTATATACAAAGGCGGCGGGCAAGTCCAGCGGCTCACTCCGTGGTGTTCCGGGCCAGGGCATCATCGAACTCCTGTTCGATGTCCCGGAGGCGGTCCAGTTCCATGGCCCCGAGGGTCCGCAGGGACGACGCCGTGTCCTCCTCCAACCCCCTGCGGATTGCCCTCGAGGCACTCGGCCCGCCTCAGGGCCCTCCGCATGGAGTTCTCCGCCCTGACCATTGTGAGCCGCGCCTCTTCCGCCCGCCGCTGCTCAGCACCTATGGGCGTGGCCCAACCGCTGCCACACGGAAGACACTCTCTGTCCTGGGTCCTCCTGCCCTCCGGCCGATGCCTGCCCCTCCGATGTCGAAGGCCCCGAGCCTTCATGGCTCCCACCATGTTGCTGCTGCTGCTTTTGCCTCTGCCCGTGCACTGCCTCCTGCTGCCTGCACATCCTCCGCCGGCTGGGGTGCAGTTGTTGATGTGGCCACACCTACTGGACGTCCGACTCCCGACTGTGGCAGGGATGCCTCCTCCACCAGCCTGGCCGCACTGTCAGAGGCAGCTCCACAGGGCACCCAGGTGACTGATGGGTGGGAAGATGGCACAGAGGATGACTGGCGCGTAGGGGGGCCAGTTGAGGAGGGGGTCGGAGCAAGCCCCATCAGACGGAGGAATCCGGCCTGGGTGACCTGTCCCAGCAGGCTGACGTGGTCAACGAGCCATTCGAGATGACGTGCAGTCTCTCCATGAAAAGACTGCAGGTCACCTCGCATGGCCCGTTGACGCAACGCACACCAGCCATTACAGGCTCAACCCGGACCTGGATAGCCACATCCGCAGGCAGAGGAAGGCCAGTTGAGTCAGCTCATCCCCTGCCTGAAAAAGGGTCTGGACGTAGGCATCCCTGCAAGATGATGCAGGGACAGGATCGGGGACAGGATTGCACACAGGCACCTCCGCGGCGGCCTGTGCTGCCTCCTGGCCCTGGTCCTGCACTGCACCACTAGCACCAGTGGGATCCCCACCTCCAGACCCCGTCTCTGGTGGTTGCACGGCCTCCTCCTCCACCAAACCCCCCACCAACCTGGATGACTCCGTGCCATCTTCCCCTGTTGGGCCCTGTGGGGTCCCAGCTGCCCCTTCTGCTGCCGAGGAGTCCAACTCCAACCTCCGCCTCTTGGACCTCCCCCCGGCAGCTGCAGCCTGGGACGCGGCACCGGACTCCTCACTCCCCGACGAGATGACAACACGGGAGGGGAGCCGGGCCTTGCGTCTCCGGCTGGCGGTGGGATCCCCGCCGCTGTGCTCCACAGCACCTTCTCCGCCCTCTTCATCAGTTGACGCTGCAGACAGGGAGAAACAAAACACAGGCATCAGGGCACTGTACAATGGACACATACACACATGACAGTTGCACATGAGTGGCATTGGCAAACCTCAGACATGTCATCACAATCCCCAACACACATGTCATTGCAACTCGCACACATGAGCCATACCACAGCCATATCGCAACTGCCACCACCATCCCTACACATACAACAGCATGAGCAGCCAAAGGTGAGCCAGACATCACATGCAACACAGGAAGTGCACCACACATGTACACACACCACCACACTTGCATGCATGTGTACACCTCTGCCAAGTGTCGCACTGTTCAGACGGGCATCCATGTCACATCTGCCAATCAGGCTTCCACATACCGCTGTCACATGCATCCATGTTGCATCACTGTTGCACCCTTGTCAAATACACACACATGCACATGTACACAGTGCTCATACATGCAGCCGAAAACAACATACATGCGTGACATCACGGACATGTCTACTTACATACACATTCATCCAAACATGTGTGCCCACACAACTGCATTTGGCATACAAGACTACACACACAAGCACCATCCATGTCTCACACATTACAGCCCTCGCATGTGTCAGCCCCACGGCCCTGTACACCCCCACCCATACTCGACCCCATACAAACAGATGTGCAACCTGCACACTACCGAATAATCACCACACGCACTGCTCACAATCAGGATGCATGTACACTCACCGCTCGACTCCAGACGGGTCTGCTTCTCTAGGACCGGGACGTGGAGCGCTGGGGATATGCGTTTCAGGACCCTCATCTGTTCTTCCGACAAGTGGCCCCGGCGCCCCTTCGCATCCGCTGCCTTCAAGAGGCGCCGGGCCTTGTTCAGGGTCCTGGACCTGAAGTCCTCCCAGCGCTTCCTGACATGTTGTAAGTCGCGGACTGCCACCCCCTCCGCGTTGATGGCAGTCACGATGTCAGTCCAGATCCGAGTCCGTCCTTCCTTGTCGGCGCGGGAACTTCCGAAGAGGGCATCATACTGCCCCAGGACTTGCTCCACCAGGACACCAACTTCGGTGGCACTGAAGCTGGTGCCCCTCTGCCTCTCTGGCCGGGGGTTGTCAGTGGTCACAGATGGTGTTTGCCCCGACATGACAACCCCAGAGGCAGGAGTGGGTGGGCAACTGGGTCCTGGGGCTGGGCTGTGGAGCGATGGAATCCCAGTCGGGAGTCTTCGGTTCCAGCAGGGGTGGTCACAGCAACAGCACCCCTGGCTGATGTGCAGGCAGCAAATGGCAGTGCACGTGGGCAGCAGGCAGTCAGGCAGCAGCAGATGGCAGGTGGGAGCGTGCTCGGGGCTCTGGGGGGCAGTAGTTCGGCCTTCTGGGCAGGAGCGTGGTCTTCCGTGTGCATACGCGTGGCCAGCTTGATACGGAGTGATTTGGCACGTGAAAAGTCTGCACGTCAGCGTGAAATTCGATGAAAGGCCCTTAGCGCGTAAGCGCGTCAGCACGCATACGCGATTCTATTGGACCAAAGGCCCTCAGCGCGTAAGCACGTCTGTGACGTGACCCGCACGGGTGTTTCCCACACAGCACGTGATGACAGAGCACACGTGGAAAGACTGCACGTCAGAGTGTCATCGCGTGTAATTGGACAGCATGTCAGAGTGTCATCGCGTGTAATTGGACAAAAGTGCGCGTACACGCGATTGGCCTATGTACGTGTATATCAGGGGTGCGCGGGCACTTACACACGCAAGTACGTCAGCGCACCTGTATCCCGGGGTGCGTGGGAATTTCCACACGCTATTGGACTGGGTACTGGATTTCAGGGGTGCGCGGGTCACACGCTCGCCTACAACACGCGCAACGCATAAATTTGCGCGCTAACAAAATAACAAGCTCAGACCCAGGATGAACATACCGTTCCTAGCAGCAGTGGGCGTGGGCTACCAAAGGAGGAGGAGGATAGTCAGGGCCAGAATATTCACACCCAGAACCAGCCTTTTCGGGATGCCTGATGACCAGGTGCATGGGAGGTACAGGTTTCCACCACACATTATACTGGACCTGGTGAGTGAATGGGAGGATGACCTCACATCACCCACCCTGTGCTCCCAAGCACTCAGCCCCCTGGAGAAGGTCCTCAATGTACTGCACTTCTTAGCCACTGGATCATTTCAGCGGACAAGTGCCATTGTGGGTGGGGTATCACAGGCCACCCAGTCACGCTGCCTACACCAGGTCTTGAACATCATCACTGCACACCCATCAGTCCGCAGGCACATATACCTGCCCAGAACACCTGCAGAAAGGCATGCTACCGCCCTGGATTTTTACGGTGTGGCACGATTCCCCAAAGTTCTAGGTGCCATCGACTGCACCCATGTGGCTCTACGTCCCCCCAGGGCATCAGAGCACATCTATAGGAACCGCAAGCACTGGCATTCCATCAACGTGCAGGTAGTATGTAATGCCAAGGGAATCATCACCTCAGTATATGCCAACTATCCCGGGTCCACCCACGACAGCTTCATTTACCGAATGTCCACCCTAAGCCGGGACCTAGAAGCTGGGCGGCATGGCGATACATGGCTGCTTGGTGAGTATGAATGCCACTGCACATGCATGCATGTCAGATACTGAGCAAGGTCACAACCCCACCAATGATACCAATCACCACCTCCACAGGGGACAGTGCCTACCCTCTCAGCCCCCACATGATGAATCCAATTCGGAACCCCACCACGCCACCCCAGGTAAGATATAACACAGCCCACATTACAACCCGGGGCATAGTGGAGCGCACATTCGGAGTGCTGAAGTCACGCTTTCGCTCCCTTGACCGTTCTGCCGGGCAGCTGTTGTACGCTGCCCCAGTAGTGTGCAGGATCATAGTGGCAGCATGTGTCCTGCACAACGTTGCAACATGCCGGGGCCTGGCCGTGGACATGGTGGTGGCCCCACATCCCCAACCACATGCACAGCCGCTGCGCATGGGAGGGGAAAGGGCACGGGGGGAGGCAGCCCGTACACAGCTAGTGGCTAATTACTTCACATAGAAATCACACCCCTGTGGAGTGCACACTGCCCTGGCACATTCCATCTGACAATCAATGATGACTCAACCTGACACTGATCCTGAATGTCTGGAGAATCAACCGTGAAAACCATATCAGCCTGAGATTGTTCACTTGGAAGTGTTACAATGTGTGCATCCCTACCCACACAGACACCACCAATGCAGTTTTGTGAAGAAACACATTCAAGCAGCTAAAATGAATACCCACTTGCAAAATGCAACAAGAGGACAGTGCCATGTCAGCCAACCCATCCCCAGCACCGCCACAGGACACACCGTGCCATGTCATGCTATTTGCAGGTAAACAAACTAATCCCCACAACATGACACTAGTGTCACAATGTACAGTGTCCCTAATTGAAACTTGCAACACCTGAAATGCTCACAGTACTGCAGGACCAACAACAAACTTGAGCAGGTACTACCATTAACATGACATCACAAATGTTATGAATTAGTAGTCTCACCACCTGGAAATGCCTGCACTCCCACCACTACCAACTGTGCAGTGTTGGCGCCATGTAGAGTTGTAGGTGCACTGCTGCCAACATGGACCCCATCTCCAAACTAGAGGGCCTTGTGTAGACATGAGGAAGGGACCTGCAAATTGGGAGGTAGACACAGATGATGAGTTACACATCAATGCAACATGCAGTGTACAACACAACAGCAATATGCACTAGGAATGTATACACAGTATTGACTAGACTACCCACACATGTAGTGGGAGTCCAATGTCACCATGTACGTCAATGTCACTTGGGCACACCCTTTGCAAGCCCATGGAAACGGGAAGCAGGAGGGGTGTGTGTGACTCAAACCCAAGCATCTGAACCAAATACATGACAAGCCTGCATGTGCCCAGCCACAATGCAGCGTATGCCCACAGGAACCACGGAAGGCAACAAATTGTCCCAAAAAAATTGGGAAAAATAATAATTAAAAATAAAAAAAAATAAAAATAAAAATAAAAATAAAATCAAAAATGGCCATTGATGGGCCCGGGGGGGTTTGGGAGGCCACCCAGGAGGTCCGAGGACAGGGTGCACACCAAAACCCACCTGTGTGGATCCTGGGAAAAAAAAACACCTCCATGGGCTCATGGCCCACACGGCTACCCTATTGTGGGAGTATCACTGCTGTCGCTATTATCACCCTGTGCAGCTGCATCCGGAGGTGGTTGCACTATGGGAGGCAGCCCACGCAAGGCCCTAGTCTGCTCCTCCATGGCTGCAAGCATGCGGGTGTGGTAGGTCTGGTTCTGGAGGATGAGTGTGCGGAGGTCCCCATGCAACAACTCACGGGATGCCCGGACCTCCGCCCTCGTTGCCTGCATCTCAGCTGAGAGCGTACGGGTGAGACGCTCCAGCTGCTGTTCTGTCCTTTGGTGTGTTGAAGCCTCAAGCTCAACAAGAGTCGTCCTGAGGTGAAGGAGCTCCTGCCTCAGGGCTTCCCTGTGGCCCTGGGACTCTATGGAGATGGCCTCCTGCAGAGTCGCCAGTGCCGCCCGCCTGTCCTTGTTGGACGCCAACATGTCCTCCCTGTGTGACTGGCAGATGGAGTCGGTTGCCTGCTGTAGTCGCTCCATCAGCCTTTCAGGGGGGACAATGGAAGTGGCCACCCTATCCATGGCCTGAGCCATCATCTCGGATGATGCTGCCTGTTGGGTTGCCATACCGTAAATGGATTGCTCCCATGCAGTATTGCCAGGTGGCGTACGGCCACCACGTCGGCGGGCACCACACCTGTTTGGGGCAAGGCGAACTGCGCCTTGCTGTGCCGGCACTGCCTGAGGCTGCAGGACTGCATTCCCCCTCTGATCTGCTGGCCCAGGAACAGGATCAGTTGTCGCGGAGTGTGACCCTGCATCCGTAACCACCAAAGGCGTAGCTGCCAACACTAACATCCCCATTGAGGGTTCTGACCCTGGTGCAGGTGGGTGGGACAGAACAGTATCCCTCCCTGGAACACTCACCTGCGACGGCACGTAGGTCTCATCATCCGAATCAACACCTGAGTACAGCTCGGGGGAGGTGCAGCCAGAGACACCCCTTGAGAGCACGACCTGCAGCACTTGTGGGTTCTCACCCACCACCACACCACGTCCCTCACTGGTGGTTGGTCGGCCCTCGGACCCCTCCTGGGTCTGCACCATCTCCACAACCCCAGCAGTATCAGGTGCGTCTTCCCCTGCAAAGACATAAAAACAAAGAAATGGAAACAGGCATTAGCACCATGGCACACAATGAGGGCTGTGAAGCAACAGAACCAGTACTTGATTGACACATGTCCCACATGACTAAAACCCTCCCATGCATGCACCCTCACTGCATATGAAGGGCAGGCAAATGGCACACACTGATGACACCAAGATGGAAGATGAACACATTTTCTGCATGCTGCCTGGCAGTGGCATCACACATTGGCCTGTGATTGCCAGGTGAAACACACATGCCATCACACAGATGGCATGTACCATTGCTATTGAGTGAAGATGGAGAGGAGGGCAGCACCTATTCATTCAGTCCAGTTCCCGCATGTAATAGCTTTTCTAATTCAAACAGGTCAGATTTTTCACCTGGAGCTGCCAGTCCAAAATGGTCCAATTGCACAGGGACATGTGTGAACAAATGATATCCAGGTAACAAAGTCACTCCACTTTACCATAGCCATGTCAGACATGTGACTAGAGGACTGCGAAATGCCTAGTAAAAGTGGTGGAATGCAAACAATCTGACTGAATGAACAGTGAAAAATGAGCAACAATGTTGTGCGAAGGTGACACTTCAAGGGCAACTGGCGTGCAGTTGGGCTAGATGTCTACTGTTGGCAGAAGGGATACTGCTATGGCCAAATGCAGCTGCGCAGGATGTATTGCATGAAGCACATGGCTGACCCATACGACTCAGGTGCACACACTCTCACCTGGCACACAAACAGAAGCCCTCACACACACCATGCACATGGATGACACACACATGCATGTGCACTCACCGGACAATGCCTCGTAATCAGGCAGATCTCCCACGCCTTGGATCTGTTCCTCCGTGACGTAGGTCCCAGCGACTGACTCATGTGGAGTGAGTTCCATGTCTACTACTGGAGACCCACCTCCAGTCACTAGAGTTGCGGCATGACTTGAGGCCAGCTTACTCTTTGCCCTGCGCTTTAGGTCATTCCAGCGCTTATAGCAATCATTGGCTGTGCGCCTCACGATTCCAAGGGCACTTACGATGTCCGCAACCGTCTGCCAGTGTGCCTGGCGTTGTGCAGGTGTGGTCTTGGATCCTGCAACAATGACCATCTCGTTATCATGTGCGGACACATACTCGACAAGTGCATTCAGTTCGGCATCCGTGAAGCTGGGCTTCCTCGACGGGCCGGACTGTGTAGCCGTGTCTGGGGCATCAGCCTGTGCCGGACGAGCACTCTTCCTCTTCCGCTTGGAAGGTGGTGGTGATCCTGAGTGTCCTGCGCCGCTCTGGACACTAGGGGCAGGAGCCCTGGTGGACTCTGTATCAGGAGTGTGGGATTGCACACTCAGCATGGGAGTTGGTGCAGGCATTGGCTCAAGTGTAATGGTGTCAGGGGGAATGTCAGCAGGATGGACTAGGACCGACACTGTCCTGGCTGGGTGTGTGAGAGCTGGGGTGGATGGAGCCGCAGCTGCCCCTGCAGCCTCTCCGCCCTGCCTACTTGGGGCAGCAGATGACCTTGCTGCCCCAGATGCACGTGGCATGATGACATCAACGTGCACCAGCGCACGTGTCATAGGCCTGCTGACCTGGAAGTCAGCCATGGAGTCAGCCAGGTCTGGTGCCACAATGGGCTGGTCCAACAAGGGCTGAGCATGGATGGTGTCAGCCACATCAGCCTCAACGGGAGGGGGGGGGATTATGGGTGCCCTTGACTGGTCCTCCATACATGGGGGGACAGGCTCACCCTGCAAGTAACGACCACGTCCCCTACCGGATCCACCACGGCCACCACTTGTGGCTCTTCCACCTTTGCCACCCTTACGGAATCCTCGCCTCCCAGCCATGGCACTGATGTTAATGTGCGTATGGGAGTGGCTGTAAACTATTGTCCTGGGCAATTGGGGGTCAAAGGGGTTGGGTACCAGATGGTAATTGTACCCTAGTGCTCTTGCAAGGCTGAATGTAACCCCTGGGGAAAGATGACAGGTCACGCTACGCACAGGAGCACCAAAAAAGGGAGATGACGTGCACGCAACCCCTCCTAGACCACGTGTGCAGAAAGAAAAACCTGCACTACGCTGTGGCACCCAGTAACACAAGAATGAACGTATGCGTGTCACACACAGCCTAGAATGACCTCTGAAGGGGTAGGCTACACACGGGGCAAGCACAGATGTTAGATACGTGCGTGACTCACCGTCTGCCAGGTAAAAGAGCGTGAAAAAGGAGCGCGTTTGGTTGGCAACACCCCCGCCAAAAGAAGATTTGTACGCTGTCTGAGGAGACAGGACAACAGTAGAAGGGAACACTGTTTGAGGGAACAGGCCCAGGTAAACCAGTAAAAGAGAAAAAAGAGAAAAAGCTGTCAGAGGTAACAGGGAATAGGAACTTGAAACGCTGTGAAGTAAATCGCGCGTGAAATGACAAGAAGTACAGAATTCACCCACTCGCTCTCCACAAAAAGCACGTACAAGGAAATGGTGTTCTACACGTACCTTTTATACAGGCCCACACGTCCAGCGTCACTTACGCGGTGTGTACGCGCTAGGGCCATTTCCACCAATTACACGCTTTGTCACTTCTGCGTGTAGGGCCATTTCCACCAATTACACGCTTTGTCACTGCCGCGTGTACACGCTAGGCCCATTCCCACCAATTACACGCTTTGACACTCGGACGTGTCTTTCATTTTTTTCACACGCAACATTTTCATACGTGTGCCCAATTCAACGTGCACGTGACTTCATAGACGCGCATACGCTGGCGACGCGTTTACGCGCTAAGGGCCTTTCCTCGAATTACACGCAGGCGTGTTGGATTTTTCACGTGCCAAATCACTCCGTATCAAGCTGGCCACGCGTAAGCACATGGAAGACCACGCTCCTGCCCAGAAGGCCGAACTACTGCCCCCCAGAGCCCCGAGCACGCTCCCACCTGCCATCTGCTGCTGCCTGACTGCCTGCTGCCCACGTGCACTGCCATTTGCTGCCTGCACATCAGCCAGGGGTGCTGTTGCTGTGACCACCCCTGCTGGAACCGAAGACTCCCGACTGGGATTCCATCGCTCCACAGCCCAGCCCCAGGACCCAGTTGCCCACCCACTCCTGCCTCTGGGGTTGTCATGTCGGGGCAAACACCATCTGTGACCACTGACAACCCCCGGCCAGAGAGGCAGAGGGGCACCAGCTTCAGTGCCACCGAAGTTGGTGTCCTGGTGGAGCAAGTCCTGGGGCAGTATGATGCCCTCTTCGGAAGTTCCCGCGCCGACAAGGAAGGACGGACTCGGATCTGGACTGACATCGTGACTGCCATCAACGCGGAGGGGGTGGCAGTCCGCGACTTACAACATGTCAGGAAGCGCTGGGAGGACTTCAGGTCCAGGACCCTGAACAAGGCCCGGCGCCTCTTGAAGGCAGCGGATGCGAAGGGGCGCCGGGGCCACTTGTCGGAAGAACAGATGAGGGTCCTGGAACGCATATCCCCAGCGCTCCACGTCCAGGTCCTAGAGAAGCAGACCCGTCTGGAGTCGAGCGGTGAGTGTACATGCATCCTGATTGTGAGCAGTGCGTGTGGTGATTATTCGGTAGTGTGCAGGTTGCACATCTGTTTGTATGGGGTCGAGTATGGGTGGGGGTGTACAGGGCCGTGGGGCTGACACATGCGAGGGCTGTAATGTGTGAGACATGGATGGTGCTTGTGTGTGTAGGCTTGCATGCCAAATGCAGTTGTGTGGGCACACATGTTTGGATGAATGTGTATGTAAGTAGACATGTCCGTGATGTCACGCATGTATGTTGTTTTTGGCTGCATGTATGAGCACTGTGTACATGTGCATGTGTGTGTATTTGACAAGGGTGCAACAGTGATGCAACATGGATGCATGTGACAGCGGTATGTGGAAGCCTGATTGGCAGATGTGACATGGATGCCCGTCTGAACAGTGCGACACTTGGCAGAGGTGTACACATGCATGCAAGTGTGGTGGTGTGTGTACATGTGTGGTGCACTTCCTGTATTGCATGTGATGTCTGGCTCACCTTTGGCTGCTCATGCTGTTGTATGTGTAGGGATGGTGGTGGCAGTTGCGATATGGCTGTCGTATGGCTCATGTGTGCGAGTTGCAATGACATGTGTGTTGGGGATTGTGATGACATGTCTGAGGTTTGCCAATGCCACTCATGTGCAACTGTCATGTGTGTATGTGTCCATTGTACAGTGCCCTGATGCCTGTGTTTTGTTTCTCCCTGTCTGCAGCGTCAACTGATGAAGAGGGCGGAGAAGGTGCTGTGGAGCACAGCGGCGGGGATCCCACCGCCAGCCGGAGACGCAAGGCCCGGCTCCCCTCCCGTGTTGTCATCTCGTCGGGGAGTGAGGAGTCCGGTGCCGCGTCCCAGGCCGCAGCTGCCGGGGGGAGGTCCAAGAGGCGGAGGTTGGAGTTGGACTCCTCGGCAGCAGAAGGGGCAGCTGGGACCCCACAGGGCCCAACAGGGGAAGATGGCACAGAGTTATCCAGGTTGGTGGGGGGTTTGGTGGAGGAGGAGGCCGTGCAAGCACCAGAGACGGGGTCTGGAGGTGGGGATCCCACTGGTGCTAGTGGTGCAGTGCAGGACCAGGGACAGGAGGCAGCACAGGCCGCCGCGGAGGTGCCTGTGTGCAATCCTGTCCCCGATCCTGTCCCTGCATCATCTTGCACCAGCAGGGATGCCTACGTCCAGACCCGTTTTCAGGCAGGGGATGAGCTGACGTCAACTGGCCTTCCTCTGCCTGCGGATGTGGCTATCCAGGTCCGGGTTGAGCCTGTCCTGGCTGGTGTGGCGTTGCGTCAACGGGCCATGCGAGGTGACCTGCAGTCTTTTCATGGAGAGACTGCACGTCATCTCGAATGGCTCGTTGACCACGTCAGCCTGCTGGGACAGGTCACCTAGGCCGGATTCCTCCGTCTGGTGGGGCTTGCTCCGACCCCTCCTCAACTGGCCCCCCTATGCGCCAGTCGTCCTCTGTGCCATCTTCCCACCCATCAGTCACCTGGGTGCCCTGTGGAGCTGCCTCTGACAGTGCGGCCAGGCTGGTGGAGGAGGCATCCCTGCCACAGTCGGGAGTCGGACGTCCAGCAGGGGTGGCCACATCAACAACTGCACCCCAGCCGGCGGAGGATGTGCAGGCAGCAGGAGGCAGTGCACGGGCAGAGGCAGAGCAGCAGCAGCAACATGGTGGGAGCCATGAAGGCTCGGGGCCTTCGACATCGGAGGGGCAGGCATCGGCCGGAGGGCAGGAGGACCCAGGACAGAGAGTGTCTTCCGTGTGGCAGCGGTTGGGCCACGCCATAGGTGCGGAGCGGCGGCGGGCGGAAGAGGCGCGGCTCACAATGGTCAGGGCGGAGAACTCCATGCGGAGGGCCCTGAGGCGGGCCGAGTGCCTCGAGGCAAACCGCAGGTGGTTGGAGGAGGAGACGGCGTCGTCCCTGCGGACCCTCGGGGCCATGGAACTGGACCGCCTCCGGGACATCGAACAGGAGTTCGATGATGCCCTGGCCCGGAACACCACAGAGTGAGCCGCTGGACTTGCCCGCCGCCTTTGTATATAGTTCTTTAGTTTTAGGTTTCCTTTGTTTGTTCTTATGATTTGGAGTCGACGGACACTGCTCCACTTTTTGTATATAGTTGCATTTTAGTTAGGTTTTTTTGTAGGTTTCCTTTGTTCAGTTGGGCTCATGGACCCTTGGAAGTTTTTTACATAGTTCTTAATTGGATAGATATTTTTTTTCATTTCACTTTGGACGACATTTTTTTGGATTGGGATTTGGTGTTTTTATTTTTTAATACGAACATGCAGCTTATCTTTTTTTCATTCCCATTGTAGTTTGTTTAATTTCTTTAGCATTCTTTCTTTTTTTAAATACAATTTTGTTTTCATACTTCACTGTGTGGTATCATCTCATTGGTTTCATGCATGTCATGTTGGGTGTTTTCCCATTCAATTGCAACCATTGTGTGTGACGGACATGGGTTCATTAGCTTCATGTACATTGGGGGTGTAACATGTAATTTCCATTTCCATGTGGGTGAATGGGTTACTTGGTAGGGCTTTTTGGCTGTGGAGGCTGACCATAACGCACATGATTGGGGATTGTGAGGACCTGGTGGAGGCTGCCCATGGTGGCAGGGGGGTGGGGGTGGTGGGAGACATGAGTGGGGGCCTGGTGGGGGATGCCCATGGTGGCTGGGGGGTGGGGGTGGTGGGAGACATGGGTGGGGGCCTGGTGGAGGCTGCCCCTGCACTGCTGGGGGGTGGGGGTGGTGGGAGACATGAGTGGGGGCCTGGTGGAGGGTGCTCCACACTGCTGGGGGGTGGGGGTGGTGGGAGACATGGGTGGGGGCCTGGTGGAGGCTGCCCCTGCACTGCTGGGGGGTGGGGGTGGTGGGAGACATGAGTGGGGGCCTGGTGGAGGGTGCTCCACACTGCTGGGGGGTGGGGGTGGTGGGAGACATGAGTGGGGGCCTGGTGGAGGGTGCCCCGGGATGCTGGGGGGTGGGGGTGCAGAGGGACATGAGTGGGGGCCTGGTGGTGCTGCCCCTGCACTGCTGGGGGGTGGGGTGGTGGGAGACATGAGTGGGGGCCTGGTGGAGGGTGCCCATGGTGGCTGGGGGGTGGGGGTGGTGGGAGACATGAGTGGGGGCCTGGTGGAGGGTGCTCCAAACTGCTGGGGGGTGGGGGTGGTGGGAGACATGAGTGGGGGCCTGGTGGAGGCTGCCCCTGCACTGCTGGGGGGTGGGGGTGGTGGGAGACATGAGTGGGGGCCTGGTGAAGCTGCCCCTGCACTGCTGGGGGGTGGGGGTGCTGGGAGACATGAGTGGGGGCCTGGTGGAGGGTGCCCATGGTGGCTGGGGGGTGGGGGTGGGTGGGAGACATGAGTTGGACATGAGTGGGGGCCTGGTGGAGGGTGCCCCACACTGCTGGGGGGTGGGGGTGGTGGGAGACATGAGTTGGACATGAGTGGGGGCCTGGTGGAGGGTGCCCCTGCACTGCTGGGGGGTGGGGGTGGTGGGAGACATGAGTGGGGGCCTGGTGGGGGATGCCCATGGTGGCTGGGGGGTGGGGGTGGGTGGGAGACATGAGTTGGACATGAGTGGGGGCCTGGTGGAGGGTGCCCCACACTGCTGGGGGGGTGGGGGTGGTGGGAGACATGAGTGGGGGGCTGGTGGTGCTGCCCCTGCACTGCTGGGGGGTGGGGGTGCTGGGAGACATGAGTGGGGGCCTGGTGGAGGGTGCCCATGGTGGCTGGGGGGTGGGGGTGGTGGGAGACATGAGTGGGGGCCTGGTGGGGGATGCCCATGGTGGCTGGGGGATGGGGGTGGGTGGGAGACATGAGTGGGGGCCTGGTGGAGGGTGCCCATGGTGGCTGGGGGTGGTGGGAGACATGAGTGGGGGCCTGGTGGGGGATGCCCATGGTGGCTGGGGGGTGGGGGTGGGTGGGTGACATGAGTTGGACATGAGTGGGGGCCTGGTGGAGGGTGCCCCACACTGCTGGGGGGGGGGTGGGAGACATGAGTGGGGACTTGGTGGTGCTGCCCCTGCACTGCTGGGGGGTGGGGGTGCTGGGAGACATGAGTGGGGGCCTGGTGGAGGGTGCCCATGGTGGCTGGGGGGTGGGGGTGCTGGGAGACATGAGTGGGGGCCTGGTGGGGGATGCCCATGGTGGCTGGGGGGTGGGGGTGGGTGGGAGACATGAGTGGGGGCCTGGTGGGGGATGCCCATGGTGGCTGGGGGGTGGGGGTGCTGGGAGACATGAGTGGGGGCCTGGTGGAGGCTGCCCCTGCACTGCTGGGGGTGGGGGTGGTGGGAGACATGAGTGGGGGCATGGTGGAGGGTGCCCCACACTGCTGGGGGGGGTGGGGGTGGTGGGAGACATGAGTGGGGGCCTGGTGGGGGATGCCCATGGTGGCTGGGGGGTGGGGTGGTGGGAGACATGAGTGGGGGCCTGGTGGGGGCTGCCCATGGTGGCTGGGGGGTGGGGGTGGGTGGGAGACATGAGTTGGACATGAGTGGGGGCCTGGTGGAGGGTGCCCCACACTGCTGGGGGGGTGGGGGTGGTGGGAGACATGAGTTGGACATGAGTGGGGGCCTGGTGGAGGGTGCCCCTGCACTGCTGGGGGGTGGGGGTGGTGGGAGACATGAGTGGGGGCCTGGTGGGGGCTGCCCATGGTGGCTGGGGGGTGGGGTGGGTGGGAGACATGAGTGGGGGCCTGGTGGAGGGTGCCCCACACTGCTGGGGGGTGGGGGTGGTGGGAGACATGAGTGGGGGCCTGGTGGTGCTGCCACTGCACTGCTGGGGGGTGGGGGTGCTGGGAGACATGAGTGGGGGCCTGGTGGAGGGTGCCCGTGGTGGCTGGGGGATGGGGGTGGGTGGGAGACATGAGTGGGGGCCTGGTGGAGGGTGCCCCTGGATGCTGGGGGGTGGGGGTGCAGGGGGACATAAGTGGGGGCCTGGTGGTGCTGCCCCTGCACTGCTGGGGGGTGGCGGTGCAGGGGGACATGAGTGGGGGCCTGGTGGTGCTGCCCCTGCACTGCTGGGGGGTGGGGGTACTGGGAGACATGAGTGGGGGCCTGGTGGAGGGTGCCCATGGTGGCTGGGGGGTGGGGGTGGTGGGAGACATGAGTGGGGGCCTGGTGGGGGCTGCCCATGGTGGCTGGGGGTGGGGGTGGGTGGGAGACATGAGTGGGGGCCTGGTGGGGGATGCCCATGGTGGCTGGGGGGTGGGGGTGGTGGGAGACATGAGTGGGGGCCTGGTGGGGGCTGCCCATGGTGGCTGGGGGTGGGGGTGGGTGGGAGACATGAGTTGGACATGAGTGGGGGCCTGGTGGAGGGTGCCCCACACTGCTGGGGGGTGGGGGTGGTGGGAGACATGGTTGGACATGAGTGGGGGCCTGGTGGAGGGTGCCCCTGCACTGCTGGGGGGTGGGGGTGGTGGGAGACATGAGTGGGGGCCTGGTGGGGGATGCCCATGGTGGCTGGGGGGTGGGGGTGGGTGGGAGACATGAGTTGGACATGAGTGGGGGCCTGGTGGAGGGTGCCCCACACTGCTGGGGGGGTGGGGGTGGTGGGAGACATGAGTTGGACATGAGTGGGGGCCTGGTGGAGGGTGCCCCTGCACTGCTGGGGGGTGGGGGTGGTGGGAGACATGAGTGGGGGCCTGGTGGAGCTGCCCCTGCACTGCTGGGGGGTGGGGGTGCTGGGAGATATGAGTGGGGGCCTGGTGGAGGGTGCCCATGGTGGCTGGGGGGTGGGGGTGGGTGGGAGACATGAATTGGACATGAGTGGGGGCCTGGTGGAGGGTGCCCCACACTGCTGGGGGGGTGGGGGTGGTGGGAGACATGAGTTGGACATGAGTGGGGGCCTGGTGGAGGGTGCCCGTGCACTGCTGGGGGGTGGGGGTGGTGGGAGACATGAGTGGGGGCCTGGTGGGGGATGCCCATGGTGGCTGGGGGGTGGGGGTGGGTGGGAGACATGAGTTGGACATGAGTGGGGGCCTGGTGGAGGGTGCCCCACACTGCTGGGGGGGTGGGGGTGGTGGGAGACATGAATGGGGGGCTGGTGGTGCTGCCCCTGCACTGCTGGGGGGTGGGGGTGCTGGGAGACATGAGTGGGGGCCTGGTGGAGGGTGCCCATGGTGGCTGGGGGGTGGGGGTGGTGGGAGACATGAGTGGGGGCCTGGTGGGGGATGCCCATGGTGGCTGGGGGATGGGGGTGGGTGGGAGACATGAGTGGGGGCCTGGTGGAGGGTGCCCATGGTGGCTGGGGGTGGTGGGAGACATGAGTGGGGGCCTGGTGGGGGATGCCCATGGTGGCTGGGGGGTGGGGGTGGGTGGGTGACATGAGTTGGACATGAGTGGGGGCCTGGTGGAGGGTGCCCCACACTGCTGGGGGGGGTGGTGGGAGACATGAGTGGGGACTTGGTGGTGCTGCCCCTGCACTGCTGGGGGGTGGGGGTGCTGGGAGACATGAGTGGGGGCCTGGTGGAGGGTGCCCATGGTTGCTGGGGGGTGTGGGTGCTGGGAGACATGAGTGGGGGCCTGGTGGGGGATGCCCATGGTGGCTGGGGGGTGGGGGTGGGTGGGAGACATGAGTGGGGGCCTGGTGGGGGATGCCCATGGTGGCTGGGGGGTGGGGGTGCTGGGAGACATGAGTGGGGGCCTGGTGGAGGCTGCCCCTGCACTGCTGGGGGTGGGGGTGGTGGGAGACATGAGTGGGGGCATGGTGGAGGGTGCCCCACACTGCTGGGGGGGTGGGGGTGGTGGGAGACATGAGTGGGGGCCTGGTGGGGGATGCCCATGGTGGCTGGGGGGTGGGGTGGTGGGAGACATGAGTGGGGGCCTGGTGGGGGCTGCCCATGGTGGCTGGGGGGTGGGGGTGGGTGGGAGACATGAGTTGGACATGAGTGGGGGCCTGGTGGAGGGTGCCCCACACTGCTGGGGGGGTGGGGGTGGTGGGAGACATGAGTTGGACATGAGTGGGGGCCTGGTGGAGGGTGCCCCTGCACTGCTGGGGGGTGGGGGTGGTGGGAGACATGAGTGGGGGCCTGGTGGGGGCTGCCCATGGTGGCTGGGGGGTGGGGGTGGGTGGGAGACATGAGTGGGGGCCTGGTGGAGGGTGCCCCACACTGCTGGGGGGTGGGGGTGGTGGGAGACATGAGTGGGGGCCTGGTGGTGCTGCCACTGCACTGCTGGGGGGTGGGGGTGCTGGGAGACATGAGTGGGGGCCTGGTGGACGGTGCCCATGGTGGCTGGGGGATGGGGGTGGGTGGGAGACATGAGTGGGGGCCTGGTGGAGGGTGCCCCTGGATGCTGGGGGGTGGGGGTGCAGGGGGACATAAGTGGGGGCCTGGTGGTGCTGCCCCTGCACTGCTGGGGGGTGGGGGTGCAGGGGGACATGAGTGGGGGCCTGGTGGTGCTGCCCCTGCACTGCTGGGGGGTGGGGGTACTGGGAGACATGAGTGGGGGCCTGGTGGAGGGTGCCCATGGTGGCTGGGGGGTGGGGGTGGTGGGAGACATGAGTGGGGGCCTGGTGGGGGATGCCCATGGTGGCTGGGGGGGTGGGGGTGGGTGGGAGACATGAGTGGGGGCCTGGTGGGGGATGCCCATGGTGGCTGGGGGGTGGGGGTGGTGGGAGACATGAGTGGGGGCCTGGTGGGGGCTGCCCATGGTGGCTGGGGGTGGGGGTGGGTGGGAGACATGAGTTGGACATGAGTGGGGGCCTGGTGGAGGGTGCCCCACACTGCTGGGGGGTGGGGGTGGTGGGAGACATGGTTGGACATGAGTGGGGGCCTGGTGGAGGGTGTCCCTGCACTGCTGGGGGGTGGGGGTGGTGGGAGACATGAGTGGGGGCCTGGTGGAGGGTGCCCATGGTGGCTGGGGGGTGGGGGTGGTGGGAGACATGAGTGGGGGCCTGGTGGGGGATGCCCATGGTGGCTGGGGGGTGGGGGTGGGTGGGAGACATGAGTGGGGGCCTGGTGGGGGATGCCCATGGTGGCTGGGGGGTGGGGGTGGTGGGAGACATGAGTGGGGGCCTGGTGGGGGCTGCCCATGGTGGCTGGGGGGTGGGGGTGGGTGGGAGACATGAGTTGGCCATGAGTGGGGGCCTGGTGGAGGGTGCCCCACACTGCTGGGGGGGTGGGGGTGGTGGGAGACATGGTTGGACATGAGTGGGGGCCTGGTGGAGGGTGCCCCTGCACTGCTGGGGGGTGGGGGTGGTGGGAGACATGAGTGGGGGCCTGGTGGGGGCTGCCCATGGTGGCTGGGGGGTGGGGGTGGGTGGGAGACATGAGTGGGGGCCTGGTGGAGGCTGCCCCTGCACTGCTGGGGGGTGGGGGTGGTGGGAGACATGAGTGGGGGCCTGGTGGAGGGTGCCCCACACTGCTGGGGGGTGGGGGTGGTGGGAGACATGAGTGTGGGCCTGGTGGTGCTGCCCCTGAACTGCTGGGGGGTGGGGGTGCTGGGAGACATGAGTGGGGGCCTGGTGGAGGGTGCCCATGGTGGCTGGGGGGTGGGGGTGGGTGGGAGACATGAGTGGGGGCCTGGTGGAGGGTGCCCCTGGATGCTGGGGGGTGGGGGTGCAGGTGAAAATGAGTGGGGGCCTGGTGGTGCTGCCCCTGCACTGCTGGGGGGTGGGGGTGCAGGGGGACATGAGTGGGGGCCTGGTGGTGCTGCCCCTGCACTGCTGGGGGGTGGGGGTGCTGGGAGACATGAGTGGGGGCCTGGTGGAGGGTGCCCATGGTGGCTGGGGGGTGGGGGTGGTGGGAGACATGAGTGGGGGCCTGGTGGGGGATGCCCATGGTGGCTGGGGGGTGGGGGTGGGTGGGAGACATGAGTGGGGGCCTGGTGGGGGATGCCCATGGTGGCTGGGGGGTGGGGGTGCTGGGAGACATGAGTGGGGGCCTGGTGGAGGCTGCCCCTGCACTGCTGGGGGCTGGGGGTGGTGGGAGACATGAGTGGGGGCATGGTGGAGGGTGCCCCACACTGCTGGGGGGGTGGGGGTGGTGGGAGACATGAGTTGGACATGAGTGGGGGCCTGGTGGGGGCTGCCCATGGTGGCTGGGGGGTGGGGGTGGTGGGAGACATGAGTGGGGGCCTGGTGGGGGCTGCCCATGGTGGCTGGGGGGTGGGGGTGGGTGGGAGACATGAGTGGGGGCATGGTGGAGGGTGCCCCACACTGCTGGGGGGGTGGGGGTGGTGGGAGATATGAGTGGGGGCCTGGTGGGGGATGCCCATGGTGGCTGGGGGGTGGGGGTGGTGGGAGACATGAGTGGGGGCCTGGTGGGGGCTGCCCCTGCACTGCTGGGGGGTGGGGGTGGTGGGAGACATGCATTGTTGATCAATAGTGCAAGGTGACATGTGGGTTGGCTGCGGGGCATGCCCATGGTGGATGGGCTGCCTGCGGGACATGAGCAGGGGTGCAGGGTAGTCCCCCGTGGTGTGGGCTGCCTGCAGGGGCCGTGGAGGTTGTCGAGCGTACACCTGGGAGGACCCACACGGCCAATTCACGTGTAGTACTCCCCAGAACCCCTGGAATTCACATACCCTGCTGAAATCGCGTGTGGAACTTCCCACGCATCCCTGGAATACACGTACCCTGCTCGCACGGGGCCAATCGCGTGTGGAACTTCCCACGCACCCCTGGAATTCACGTACCCTGCTCGCACGGGGCCAATCGCGTGTGGAACTTCCCGCGCACCCCTGGAATACACGTACCCTGCTCGCACTGGGCCAATCGCGTGTGGAACTTCCCGCGCACCCCTGAAATACACGTACCCTGATGAAATCGCGTGTGGAACTTCCCGCGCACCCCTGGAATACACGTACCCTGCTCGCACGGGGCCAATCGCGTGTGGAACTTCCCGCGCACCCCTGAAATACACGTACCCTGCTCGCACTGGCCCAATCGCGTGTGGAACTTCCCGCGCACCCCTGAAATACACGTACCCCGATGAAATCGCATGTGGAACTTCCCGCGCACCCCTGAAATACACCTACCCTGATGAAATCGCGTGTGGAACTTCCCGCGAACCACTGAAATACACGTTCCCCGCTTGGCGTTTGCTGTTTGCCAGCCCGGTGAACTGTTCCAGGGTTAGCGCAGCCCTTTGCGATTATTTGGCGATTTTGAAGGCTTTTCCTTGCGCGAGGGCGTTCTTGGGGGCGTAACTGGCGCTGCTGCAGGGTCGCTGCGCCACGCTGCGCCACGGCTGGTTTTGGATGCAAAAATCCATGAATGCGCTGTGCGCGGAAATCGATTTTCGCGCACGCGGCTGGCGCAGACAATCACCCGCGGACACTCTGCGCCAGCCGCTTGCGAAACTTTTGTGCGAATTTCTATGAATTACCCTGTGAGTATTTTGATTCCAATCTCAAATTTACTGGCAGTCTATTCCATTTGCCAGCTGCCACTATAGGGAAGGCTTTCCCCAGACCATGTGAGCGTTTATGAGGTGCGAGGACTACCGTACCCAGAGTGGCAGATCTTAATGCTCGGCCTGGTACGTAAAGATTGATCTTGGACTTGAGGTAAGCTGGCGCTTTCGTCTAGATACATTTATGTATCAACGTTAGAGCCTTGAATTGTACTCTATCCTCCACTCTCAACCAATGAAGTTCTCTTCTGGCACTGCTGATATGTTCGGTTTTGGATTTTTATTTAATTATCCTGATCGCATTCTTCTGAACGTGTTGGTATCTGTCAACGCATTGTTTGTTGGCTCCCAGTAAAAGTACGTTGCCGTAATCCAGACGTGACAAGATAGTTGCTCTAGCTATTGTGGCACAGTTATCATCACTCAAGTAGGGTTGATAGCTTTCAACAATCGGAGGTAGTAGGAGCAGTTTTTACTAATGTAAAGAGCTTGCACGTCGGCGCTCTCAGAGGCTTCCAGTATCATCCGGAGGGAATTTTACCTTACGCAATACCTGGATGTGAGTATCTTTAATCACGAAGGACTCATAATTCAAAGTAAGTTGGGCCCTGGCTTGTCATGAACCGAATACCATAAGCACGGTTTTCTTGCTATCTAAACACATCCACTTATGGTCCATCCAGGATTCTACTGTGTTGTATAAGGTTGTTACGGTTTCACTGTCCTTCTTGTAGTTCCCGCTTAATTCCACCAATGGCTGAGTATCGTCAGCGTAGTTGGTGAAAAAGATGTTAATGTGATCAAAGACTAAGCAATGAGACACCAGGTCCAGGTTAGACAGTCCATTCCTAACTAACAGCCCAATCCCAAAAAGAAGAAGATTGGTAAACTCACCCACCTACTGATCAATGCCTGCAATTCCCAGTGCCACTTGACATGAATAATAATTACTTATGCGTCAACTTGATACAATATATATGTCACACCTGCTTTGTATATCTGTATATTTGTAGTATGTAAATTATATGTTGTAGTGTAACTGTACCTGTTGAAGTACTCTCCTGTAACCAAGCTCTTAAGTTCCAGCGCCTAGATGCCTCTGGGTTACATGAGCTTTATAAATGTAAAAATAAATAAATTAAAGCATCAAGCTTTCACGAATGGTTTAACACTCTGGGGGATTGAACAAAATAGGCTGTTTGTGTTTTGCTGGGAAAATCATCTGATCTCCCTGGCATCAGAACCAGGAAACGTCAAGCGCTGGTATGCAGCCAGATACATGGAGTGCACTTTCCCAGAGCAGGAAACGTGTGTTCATGAAAGTCATTTCAGCCAGAAGCTGGTTCAGACCAGACAGACCACTCCTTCCTGAGCTGGGCAGGGGGGCTTTGTGCAAGAGCTGGAGACTGGAGCAGAAGTCACTTCATGGCTCTGGATTCTTTAGAACCTGCAGTTCTGCTACCAGGTGCGGAGCTGTATTCAGGGGGGTTATACCATAGAGAATCGGGATCACAAGGGTGCGTCTAATATTTGCACCTGCCTGCATCCGCGTGCCTGATTCACAATGCCTAGAACTCGAGCGGTTAAAGATGCCAGAGTGCAAATGCGAGCGGCTCAATGGTATTGATTAGAAACTACTTGTATCTGCAGACTTGGGATCAGGTATAAATACGAAAGCAGATTCGGACCTGAAATGCTCTGGGGATTTCCTTTTTTCCTCCACTGCAAATCTGGGAGACACGGCAATGGACTTACTATTGCCTTTATTCTACTGCCCTCTGCTGCTTCTATTACAAAACTACTTTTTAAGACTCACCAGCCTAACCATACCTTAAACTTTTTCATGTTTCACAAAACCCCATGGATTTTTAGCTTTTATTGCATTAAGCACACATTGTAATATGGCTAGATAATACTTTTGGATAGTACAATACGAGTTATCAGAGCCTGCTTCGGGGCCGGGGGTATTGGATGTTTAAAGTAGATGAACGTACGTCATCGTCTCTCATTTTGGAGAGATGTATTCTCACGTGCAGCTTTCTGTCTACTGATAACAGAAGCATATTGCGTGCGTTCCTCGCTCACGTGACGACCGCGCCTTTTTCCCCAGGAAAAGGGAAGGCGTGGGCGTGCCCTTTTCATTCGATGTGTTTTCATATTGTTTTAAAGCACGGCTTAAAGTTGAATGCTGCCTCATATCTTTTAGTGTGGTAACAGGGCAGACAGGGAATTCTTTTTTACTTTAGGCTGTAGTCTTTATTTGTGTATGTTTGAGGTTTGTGCCAGTGTGAAACAGAGGAAGTGAAAACAAAGAAAAAGATGTAGGTTTTCATGTGTATGTGTTTGCATTTATGCTTGTTTCTGGCAGGGTGCTTAAGGCGTTCACGCTGTTTCAAGGTGCTGTTGTGACAGGAGAAAGGGAAGGGGAGGGAAAATATGAGGGAGTGGAGGACGGGGTTTGGAAGAGAAATGCAGGAAGCGACAGTGTAAGTGTAAAGAGGCAGAATCTGGCAGTGAGTTAGATACGAGGCATGCAGGCCCCTCTCTATTTCCCCCCTCCGTGTCTGCCGAATGGACAATCTGCCACATGGATGTGTTTGCCCAAAGAGCTTATGTTAGCTAGTTGGAGGGCAAGCAGCGGGCACTCCCATGTGCAGGCCCCCTAATTTACACACGTGTGTGTAAGTTTACCCCAAGCAATGCCTGACGTTATGATTCACTTGAAACTTCCAGCAATCACTCTTTTGACTCACTGCACAAAAACCCAGGTTCGTTAGAGTGGAAAAGGTCGCTTTAATGTGACAGGTCAAAGCTTACAAATAACCACTTACCTGGCCCCTTGGCCTTACAAACTAACAAACTATTTTAACAACCAATTAACAATTAAAACTTTAATTTTCCCAATAATTAAATAAATAAATAAATCAACTTCCTCCCTAAACATCCCTTGGTCTCAACAGTCTCCTTACCACTTCTCAAGGCGTCCCGTTTTTCTCCTGGGGCCATGCCCCTTCAGGTTCAATACCTGCTCCTCAGGGGTAGCCCGTTTGTGCAAACAGCACCACCCCATCCTTTCCTGCACCATTCCCCCATTGTGCTTCCCTCCACCCACATCTAAAGGGGCCATGCCCCCGCCACCAGAAAAACCCTCCCCCGAGGTATTCTTTCTGCCCCACCCCCCCATTCCTTCCTACTCCCAATTCTTTAACATATCTCTCACCAACCAGATCAATTCCGACAGATAATAAGTATTACCAATCTTTGACAAGTGGACACCATCCTCTCTAAATATCATAAATCCTTAAACAATATCTTTGTGGTCTAAAACCTGCACCGTCGCCGAGACACAACATTTTACCATCTCTCTGTTTATCCCCTTACTTGCTCGCTCTATCGCTCCTTCACTTCTCGTTCCCTTCCAAACTCTCCTAGGCAACAACTTGGTCCAAACTACAGATACTTGTGGCCACATTTCTGGGACCCATAACAAATCCATTTTCATTTTTCTAAGTAGAGCCACACAAGTATCCCTTACCAGGTCATTTTCCCCAGCATGAATAATCAGCCCATCTGGAGTCCCGTGACGTTCCCTCAACCCAGCCAACATTGAGAGTAACTGATCCCAGCAGAGCCCCCCTAAACCTGACCATCTTACCAACACATCTTTATAGCTGAAACCCAATTGCCTGCCAAAAACTCTTTTCTCAGCTTCCTTCCCCGCCCACTTAACAATAGAATGACCCACTATCCACATTTGTGACATCTGCCCTGGCCCCCGAGCAGCATCTGAAAAAGAAATTACAAAATCACTTACAAATCAACAACATTGTGCTAAATACAACACTCCTGCAACTTCTGAAAATATTTTTTCAAACATCCCGTTTATCCAACTCCCTGACATACCCTTTGTATCTCCCTGACTTCCAACGCCCCAAACTGTTCACCTTTCTTCAGAATAGCCCAACCTGCTACCTTCAGATGCTGCCCCCATCCTAAATGAATGAGTTCCAAAATCCTCTGCCTTCTCACCGACCGCTACCAGAGCTTTCCTTAGAACCCCCAGAACTTGTTGCGCTGATAGTGGCTCCCCCTTCTCATGCTGGGAAACCAAACCTGTCCTACCCTCACAGCGCTCTTTCCATGCGAAACCTGTCAGAACCGGGCATAAATCCTTACTCCCTCGACCCAGCAAAACCCAAGAGCCCTTTCCTTTCTGATCTGTTTTAGACCTCCTGATCTTGATGTCCAAACCTAACTCAGTGAAATGAACATCTTCCCATTGCAGCCCACCTATTCCTCTTTTCCCCCCATCAACTCAACTGCATCCCTCAGCCAGCGCAGACCAGCTCCACACGGCCTGCCTGACCGTGTCTTATTCTTCCGCCTGACCCGCCCATGCCGGGCGCGACGCGGCACCACAGCGAGGCTGAGCCTCGATCTGCCCCATATTTGGCTTGCAGTATCCGCCGGCAGGCGGATGCGCCGGCGGCCTGCATGAAGGCCGTATAAAGGCCCTGTTTGCGCCCAGGTCCCCCTCATCAAGACGACCTTCGAGGGTAGCGGGCAGGAGCCCCCCTCCCATCCTGCAGCCACGGACACCAGGCTGCATCCCTCAGCCAGCGCAGACCAGCTCCACACGGCCTGCCTGACCGTGTCTTATTCTTCCGCCTGACCCGCCCATGCCGGGCGCGACGCGGCACCACAGCGAGGCTGAGCCTCGATCTGCCCCATATTTGGCTTGCAGTATCCGCCGGCAGGCGGATGCGCCGGCGGCCTGCATGAAGGCCGTATAAAGGCCCTGTTTGCGCCCAGGTCCCCCTCATCAAGACGACCTTCGAGGGTAGCGGGCAGGAGCCCCCCTCCCATCCTGCAGCCACGGACACCAGGCTGCATCCCTCAGCCAGCGCAGACCAACTCCACATGGCCTGCCTGACCGTGTCTTATTCTTCCGCCTGACCCGCCCATGCCGGGCGCGACGCGGCACCACAGCGAGGCTGAGCCTCGATCTGCCCCATATTTGGCTTGCAGTATCCGCCGGCAGGCGGATGCGCCGGCGGCCTGCATGAAGGCCGTATAAAGGCCCTGTTTGCGCCTGTTTGGCGACTGGAAGGCGAGGAAGTGCCCATCCCCTCACCTCTGTTTCCTAAAGGTAGCTCGGAGGGAGCCTCGTCCTACTCTACGATGGGCCCCCATCACGGTAAGCCTTGGGGCCTTATTTTGCATTGCTAGCAGGGAAACAAAAAACCTTGAAACTGTGATCCAGTAACTACGCTCTACTTAATGACATAGAGCCATTCTGTAACATTTCTTGCGCTGCAGCGAGCTGCGCTCACATACCTCGGCCCACTATCGCGCAACTCGCACAGTCCCAAAGCATGAGGCTCGACTTTCCATAATGTCCGCACTATTTCAATAAGGTGTTCCCCTATGCTACTTGAACCTCAGCTACTGTGGCCTACTATGCATTTGCTATTCTCCATCCAGTACGCCCAATCGAAATAGACTATCCAGCTCTCCATGCTTATAGAAATTTAGCCCTATGGCCGCTTAGAGACCACTGTGATATTGTGTTGTGCCTTATGGTCGCTTAGAGACCACTGTGATATTGTGTTGTGCCCTATGGTCGCTTAGAGACCACTGTGATATTGTGTTGTGCCCTATGGTCGCTTAGAGACCACTGTGATATTGTGTTGTGCCCTATGGTCGCTTAGAGACCACTGTGATATTGTGTTGTGCCCCATGGTCGCCTAGAGACCACTGTGATATTGTGTTGTGCCTTATGGTCGCTTAGAGACCACTGTGATATTGTGTTGTGCCCCATGGTCGCCCAGAGACCACTGTGATATTGCGCAGTGCCTTATTGTCGCCCCTGACCTCTCACAGGCCCTCCTAGGATCTCTGCTATTAGCCTAACAGGATTTTACTGTTGACTACTGTATCTAGCCCAATTGGTGCTAACAAAGCGAGCCGAGCCACTCTTTACACCGCCTCCCTATATCCCTAGCTATGTTAAGTTGGACATTGTGCATCATGTTCCCCTTCTGCCTTGTCCGAGCGGACACCCCGTGCACTGGCACTCACTTCCTCGCCCTCAGCAATGGGCTCTCCAAACTAGCTTGCCCAAGACACCATCCCATCCCCTGCCCTACCCCCTTCCTCCCTACCACACCTCCCTTCCCATCCTCCTCCATTCTCCTTTCCAGGCTCAAGGACACCTACGCAACCAGTAAGGAAAACCATCCCACCTCGACCATCACTGATGATCCACATGTATACCCCAACCCCTCAAGCAATGGTAAAACACACCCTATCCTAGGACATGAAAGAACATCCATTTAAGAACTCGCACTAGACCACCATACCACAACCCTACCACCAAGACGCAGCCTCCTAGATCACCCAAACCCACGACCCACACAACCAACGACAAGCACACCCAGCCTAGAGCAACTAAAACCACTCCACTAGGTGGCCCACCAACCATAAACACACCCTCTAAGGAGCCCAACCCCCCCATTAGTCTCAAAAATGCACTCATTAACGCCCGCTCCCTTGGAGCCCACGCCATTGATATTCATGACCTCATCATCGAACTTGACCTTGACATGTTAGTAATTACAGAAACCTGGCTACACCAAGCTTCAGGCCCTCTGCTAGCACTGGCTATTCCACCAGATTACACCATTCTCAGATCTGACAGAACCACCACTCCAGGAGGCGGTGTGGCTATCATTGCAAAAAACACTATCAAACTTAGATCAAGTTCCATTGAAATGATCTCAGGGTACGAACTACTACTCGCCAAACTCTCATTGAATGAAAACACCACAATTAACATAGTTGTCATCTATAGAGCCCCTAGCACAAACAGCCACCCAGAAACAGACATCCCACTAATACTGGCGCCCTTCCTCAAACCTAAAACGAAATGTATCATCATTGGTGACTTGAATCTAGGTTTTAATGACAACCAAGACTCCAAAGCAACCGCCCTCATCCTGGCACTAAATGACATGAACTTCTGCCAACACGTCAATGCCCCCACCCATACCAAGGGCAGAACTCTCGACTGGATCCTCACCCTCAACACCAACATCACCTTAGGCCCGATTACCGCACTGAATTGGACAGACCACTTCTGCATAGAATTTACAATCACTAGTGACGAACCCAGCATACCCAAGAACATACCTATGGACATCATCGAAAGTAGAAATTCTAAAAAGCTCACAGCTGAGAACTTCGATCCCACTTTGAATAAATTGCTAGATACCCAATCTATCCTCAGTAATGACCCAACTACTATCGCTGAGTACTACCACACATGCCTTTCCACAGCGATTAACACCATAGCACCGGTAACCTCCAAACTAAGGCGCCTCAATAAAAAATCCAACTTCTGGTTCAACAAGGAACTAATCGCCCTTAGAAGGAAAAAACGCTCTCTTGAGCATGCCCATAATAAACATCCCTCCCCAGACTCAGCTAAAGCATTCAAAGACGCAAATACCCTCTACAAATCAGCTATCATCTCACATAAAGCTAACGCCTACAATGCTCGCATTAGCAATGCAGCATCTGATTCCAAAGAGCTCTTCTCTATCCTTAGAGAACTTGAAAACCCACTTCCGACCGACACTCCCATTAACACAAGCAAAGAATGGTGTACCACTATACAAGATGCTCTTGCCTCCAAAATCACTATGTTACAAAACAAAATCAACTCCAAAAAATTACTCCTAGCTACAAAAACCCCCCCCTCCTCTAATCCCTGTACCCTTTCCAGTGACAACTCCAACCCCCCCTTCCAATTCACACCAGTCACCCACAATCTCGTACTCGAGACTATCTCCAAACTAAAAGCATCCAACTGCAAAGGAGATACTGTCCCAGCCAAACTAGTCAAAGCCTGTGCACCCACCCTGACCCCCCTCATCACTAAATTTGTCAATGCCTCATTCAACTCCAATATAGTTCCGACTTGCATTAAAGAAGCCTGGGTTACACCACTTCTAAAAAAACCAAATCTAGACCCCACCATTCCAACCAACTATCGCCCCATAACCACGGTCCCATTCTTACTCAAAATCATCGACAAACTAGCCTACCACCAAATTCAAGCCCATTTAGAATCTAACCAGCTCCTCGGTACCAGACAATCAGGCTTCAGGCCTAACCATAGTACTGAAACAGCTCTCTTGGACCTCAAAATCCAGATGGATGCCATTAGAGATTCAGGGAAACTCTGCATTCTCCTGCTGTTGGACCTCTCAGCTGCGTTCGACTTGGTGGACCATGACAAACTCTGTAATTCACTTGCCCGTGAATTTAATTTCTCTGGGGCAGCCACTGCTTGGGTGAAATCATTCTTAACTGACCGCACCTCCAGAGTGTCCATAGGCAAAGAAGCAGCCAACCCCATCCCAGTCCCCATAGGAGTGCCCCAAGGCTCTTGCCTTTCCCCCACGCTGTATAACGCATATACCAAGCTCCTGTTCTCAGCACTCGACGATATGGGTGTCATATACACAAATTTTGCGGATGACACTCAGATCCTAATACCCCTTACAGGCAACTATGACCAGGACACTTCAACCATCAATAAAATTTACGCCATCATACAAAACTGGATGGCATTAAACAGCCTATGTCTTAACGATGAGAAGACGGAAGTCCTCATCGTAGGAGCTCCAGCCAAATTAGCAACCCTTCAGCCAGAATATTCAACCATCAACATCGACGGCACCAATATTCCAGTATCAAAACAAGTAAAAACACTGGGCGTGTACCTCGATGCTAGCCTGACCATGACTAAACAGATCAATGTACTTTCCTCCTCCACGGCCTACACTTCCAAATTAATTGCACTCAGCCGCCAATTTCTGACTCCAGTTAACTGCCTCACCCTGGCCAGAGCACTGGTCCTATCGAAATTGGACTACTGTAATGTATTACTACTGGGCACTTCCAACACTAACCTAGCCAAAATGCAACTTCTGCAAAACAAAGTTCTGACGGCAGCGCTAGGTATAAAAAAATCAGACCATATATCCAAGACCAGGAAAGATGCCCACTGGCTCCCCATCAAAGCCCGCATCATTTTCAAAACATTATGCATCACCCACAAATGCATCACTAAAAAAGGACCCATCTACCTCAACAACACTCTGCATCCTAAAACTAATATAAGACTACTGAGATCCAATGACAAACTCCTCCTGGACCCCCCCCGATTCAAAACCGCAAGAGCAGGGGGCAGCAGCTTCACCACTCTAGCCCCCAAACACTGGAACATCCTACCCACCACCATCAAAAAAGCATCCTCCTTCACGATCTTTAAGAAACAGCTAAAAACCTGGCTATTCAACCAATATTAGCACCCAAAGATAGGTCCCCTCCCACCGGATACTGCTGTGAATACTTAGGCCACTGTATATTTTTATGAATATGTTTGTAACCTATATCATGTAAAGCAACTAATGTAATGTATGAATATGACTAATTCCTAAGGCATCTTATTTCCTCGCCGTGACACCTGAGGGTTTGGGCGTGTAACAAATAAATAAATAAATAAAAAATAAATAAATAAACCCTAAAAGCCCCAAAGAATAGCCAAGTAAAACAGGTTGCGAACAATTCTCCTTCCCAAGCCGACCAACAAATCCCCCCTACCGCCTTACACAACCTAGTTAGCAATTCTGACGATACCGGTCTCCTCTTATCTTTTTCCCTCTTACTTTCCCTTGCCCATCCTTCCAACATCCTGTTTGCCATTTCTCGCCCGCTCGGCTGAAAACCCCAAAATCACTTCCCATAGAAAGCAATCCCTGCTAGTTTCCCTGTTATATTTGCCCTAGACCAGCCCCTATCCATGCACCACAAGAGGAAATTAGTGACATCGTCCCTTCTCCTTTCTTCCACATCCCCCCAGCCTTTCCAACTACAAGCTCCCCCTCCTATAAAATCCTCCTAAGCCCTCCTGTAGGCCTTTCTAGATGCCGGAGCAAGAGAACCCTCCACCAATGCCAGCGCTCTCAGCTTCCTATTTTCCACAGTTCCTCCGAATCCGCTGCCCCTCCGATCCGCATCTGGAGCCAATCCACGGAATCTCTGCCATTGAAAACAAGATAATGCATCAGCGATGCCATTATCCTTCCCAGGCACATGTGTTGCTTTGAACACCACATTCAATTCCATGCAACGCAGAACAAACTCTCTCATCAACCTTGCCACCCTCTGATCCTTTGCTGACTGCCGGTTCACTACATGAACCACACATTCATTGTCAATGTTGAAATTCACCTTTTTGTTTTGCAACTCCTTCCTCCACAACTCCAGTGCAACCAACAAAGGAAAGAATTCCAGGAATGCAATGCTCCTACCCTCCCTCAACCAAAGCGATGGCCACTTCTCCGCGCACCATTTTCCTCCCCAAAACACTCCCAAACCTCCTGCACCTGCTGCATCTGAAAAAATCTGAACTTCCCAAGACACCGGTTCTCCCTGTACACATGGACACTCCGTTAAAGCTCTCCAAAAAACGCAGCCAAATTCTACAATCCTCCCGCACTGCACCTGTTAATCTTATCCGATGATGTGGGCACTTTGCTCCTGCCATAGACCGCGCCACGTTTCTGCAAAAAGTCTGTCCCGGGGCCACCACCTTGCATGCAAAATTCAAATGCCCTACCAAACTCTTTTCAACTAGCATCAATTTCTTTGCCCCAACCGTTTTCTCCAGCAATCCTACCAGCTTACCTTGTTGTGCGGCAAGCGTGAGGTCATAGCCAGTGAATCCAGTTCAATTCCTAGAAACGCCAACACCGCTGCCGGCCCTTCTGTTTTGTCTTCCGCTAGAGGCACACCCAAATCCCCCATCAAAGCTTGGAACAACTTTAGCATCTCTTCGCACTCTCTTTCTCCTTCCGCCCCGCTAATAAACAGAAAATCATCTAGGTAATGTAGCACACTTTCACGACCTGAACTGTATGAAAAAACCCGCTGTAAGAAAGAACTGAAACGCTCAAACAATGCGCAGGAAATTGCACACCTCATTGGCAGAGCTTTGTCAATGTAAATCTTGTCCTCAAATTGCAATCCCAACAGCCAAAAATCCGGTGCAGGTTTTAGACCAACAACCTGAAAGCTGCCTTGATGTCACACTTGGCCATGAAGCCCCCGCGCCCCGCCTCCCTCACCAAATCCGCCGCCTGGTCCACACTTGCATATACAACCCCATATTTTTCAGGGGCAATGAAATCGTTGACGGACATGCCCTCGGGCCATGACAAATGGTGTATCAATCTGAACTCCCCCGGGGCTTTCTTAGGCACAACACCCAGCGGGGATACAACCACATCACCCGGCAGATCATCAAATGGCCCTACTATCCTCCCTGCCGCTATTTCCTTGTCCAATTTTTGTCTTACCACGTCAACATTTTCTTTGGCTGACTTCAAATTTTAAGCAAACACACGACTCACCCTAGGCCCCTGATAACCTAGCCTGAAACCAAGACAAACACCCTCACTCAAAATCCTAGCCCCTTCCCTGTCTGGATAAAACTCCAACCACTTCTCCAGCATGTCCAACTTAATTGGAGTAAAAGCCTTTCCCCACAACCCCCCTGCCGGATCCTCTTCCCATACCCCTGTCTCCCTGTTGGAAACACTGAGTGACAGAGTGTTTTCCTCCACATTTGCTACATTCATGCCTAAACCTACAGAAATTCTTTGTGCAGCCGTCCTTGTTAAATGCCCAACACGCTGCTGAAGACTGCCCTCTGCCTTCTCCCCTGCCCCTTCCTGGGCGGGGCGACCAAGAAAGGGCCGGAAAGGCACAGGCAGACCACTTGCTGTGTGCAATGTCGGCCAGGCCTCGTTGGCGCCATCCATTGCAGCCATAAATCCATGTCTATCTCCCCCCAAACAGCCTGACTGTCCTCAGCCATTCTTGCTCTGAATTCCTCATCATAACGTACCCAAGCAAAGCCCCGAAACTTGTAAACGCCTTCCTAATAACATCCATATATTTTAGCAGAGCCACACACCGCTCCAGAAATTTCTCACAATATACACTGGCATAAATAGTAAACGCTGATGTCCAGTTTTCAATGGTCACCGGTACTCTTGGGCGTGAGGCCAACTCTCTCTCCTCTTCCTTAGAACCCTCCCTCACTCTCACTTCCCTATGAAGCAATTTAAACACGTCCACAAACTCCCCTGCTTGAATCTTATCCTTAGTCGCTGCCATCAAGTGTGCCCCCAAAGGTTTCGTGATACCCATGTAAGGCAGCTTTTTCTCCTTTCCCTTCCCTTCATCTTCTTTCTCTTTTGATACCTGTACCTCAAGCACCAATCGCTCAACCACTTTGTCCGTTTGTACTTCTACTGAGCAATTTCCTTTGTCGCTCACCATGGCTCCAAAAGCCTGAATACCAATCTCTCTCCTTGCCCGTTGCAGACCAGACCCTTCATTTCCTGCCCCCATTCTCCTATCCCCTCTCTGCCATGGAGTTGACCAGACCCTTTCCTGCTCACCTCTTTCGGGCCTGCCATCGCCTCTCTGCGGTCTGACTTCCACTCCAATGCTCCTCATCTCCTCTCTTACTGGGCTCCTACTGCGGGGACAAAACATGTCAGCATACTCACATAGCCAATTATTCCCCCGACCTCTTGTCCCCCAAATCCCCCGCCCCCGTCTTTCCCAATCCAACCTAAAACCCCCGCTCTCATTCCCCCTCCTCCGTAGTGCCCACTAACCTTCATCTTCCCACTGCCCCACATATTCTTCCATCTCAAATTCATCATCCCTGAAATACCGTTGCTGATGTGAGCTCATGCTCGGGTTGAGTAGCTCCTCCTCTTGAGAGCCCAGGGTGTCCACTCCTTTGTTGTCTTCTCGGCGGGGCCGCAGAAACCCCTTCCTGGTCCTCTTCTCTCAGGCGAGGTGTGCTCTCCTCCACCCTGTGGTCCTCGTCGCGAGGCGCCGTGCTGCGCCCTCTAGCATGTCCTTGCGGTGATCGAGGAGGGGCCGTTCCTAAACCCTCTCCATCTTCATCTTCACTAAAAGCAGGGGCTGTGCAGCGCCCTCTGCTGACCTCCTTTTTGCCGGGGGGCCGTTCCGCGCCCCTCCCTAACCTCACTAATTGATGGGGACCCTTCTCTCCTTCTCCCACCTGCACTCTTCCGCCGGTATTTACCCCCTTTTCCCCTCTGACCTAACCCTCCACTTTGTGCCCCATCAACCCCACCGTCTTTACCCCCTTTTCCTATCCCTCTTTGTACACCCCTGTCATCCTCTACCTCCCCTTGATCATTATTAGTTGCATCCATATTTGACTCCCCCCCCAAATGTAATTCTCCCCTGGATGCTCTCCTGTCGATCTCCCTTCTCATCTTCCTGCCCCTGGATTCCCAACTCTTCTTTCTCCCCGCCACGGGGGTGGAAGCCACCACTGCCGCGAGAGCCCCATCTGCCGCTGCTTTACGCTGCGGCCTACACCCACCTACTTCCCCTTCTCTCGTGACCTCCACCACTGCCCCCTTCCAATTGGGCCTTAGATGCCCTACTAATAATTTCTAGGGCCTCCCTCGAGGCCCTAGCATCCACCAGACCTTTCTTACTGGCACCCTGACCCACCATAATGCAGCAATAATCTGATAGTGCACTAAAATATATGCCCCCTACCGCTAACTAGCTAAACTAAAACCCCCAAGCCAGCACCTACCCGGGACAATACCCCAAGAAAAGAGAAACCCAGAAGAAAATTGGGCTATAAACTATAATAAGCTTTGAAAGAGTTAATTATTATATAATTCCCCCAAGAGGAAAATTAAAATATATATATATTTTTTATATATGCCCCAGTCCTTAAAACCCCAGCCCAAAACTCCTAATCTGCCTAAGAGAAAAGAAAAGCACCAAACAAAAACCCACGCTCAATAATGGCCAAAAAACGAGCGTATTCTAATGCTCACAGGTGCCAAGAGAGCTAAGCACACAATGTTGACACCGCCCCTTTAAGAAGGCCGCACTGCCTCCTCTGAACAAATGCTTCTAGCCCGCGTATTGAAACGCTACTTGAAGCAAACAACACCCGGGCCCCCGCCGCTTATAACAACAATGCCCTCCCTCCAACAAGAAAAGGAAACCGAGGCAGAGCGGACCGCCTCAAACTGCAAATACTTGAAAACGCTGCTCTGAGACAACGTTGACCGGCACCTAATACCACCCCACAACAACATATAAACTGGAAGTGCCTCAAACCGTTGCATGCCCACGCCCACCGACAACCAGTAGCCCAAGAAACGAAAAGAAAAGAACCGTTCACAGAAGAAAACCACGGGGCTTGAAAATAAACCAACCCCCAACGACACGTAGCAGCACCAGAAAGCGGGCCTCAACGTCGCCTTGCAAAATGACTCAGTAAGAGAAATAGGAGGTACCATATTTACGGTACCTCCGTTAAAATTCCCAAACCCACTCCCCCTTTTTTTTGTTTGATAGCTACCTAACTAAAACCCTTACCGCTATTCTCCCCTACTCCTCACCTCACTCCCAAACCCCCTATCAGGCCTAAAATCAGGGAAGGCTCGGGAGCAGGCTACCAGGACAATCCAAAGTCCACAACCGTCACCTGCTTCCCGAACCTTCCTTTACCCTTAAATACCCCCAAGGACGCTCTGCACACAGCCACTTCGCTGGCCTTTGCAGCGTCAAAATAACTTCGGGGGGGGAAACGCTATGCGAGCACAGAGCACATTAGATCACTGAGGCCCAGTGGCATACCGAGCGAGAGGGGGGGAAGAAGTGTGACATTTGTCAGTGGGAGACCTCTCCTGTTCGACACCTCAATGAGGCTGACCAACGGGAAAGGTGTCCCGCTGGTAGGATGTGTGCCGAGAAATTCCTGTTCAACACACTCATTGTCCTGGCAGCAGGACACCTTACCCTTTCCGAAGGGGAGAGGTGTCCCACTGCCAGGACAATTTCCCAAGGAGCTCAGGGCAGCAGAGGGGTGTATGTTGCTCAACAGAGCATTAGAATGTGAGCCATTAGGCACTGATATGAAGGAGGGGGGCATATTAGCATGGACTTTTGTCTTTAGAAATGTGAATGAACCATAGTAAGGTATACAATTGCGTATCTTACTATGGTTTGTGCACTTTTCAAGCCACAAAAGAAATGGCACCATTTTAAAACTATTTAGAACATCCTTTTATCAGAGTTAAACTGCCAGCTCCGCCCCCCACTCCCCTTCTGAACTCTGCCTCCTCAGAATTCCGCCCCTCCTCCAAACTCTCCTTGTGGGATCTCCCTTCAAATACTTTCAATTTCCACCACTGACGGCTTAGTAGGTGAAGAACGATGGTCTGGAGGGTTGCCACAGCAATGCAAGAGGTTAAGATTGATTCTAAACCTTACTGCCATCACCTCTTTTGCTTTGCTATTGTCACCCCACGAGTGGGACGGGTATGCCCAGTGGTGGGTGCCATGCTTGCTGGGCCTAGCGACCCAAGCTACTCCTCACTGACGATGCCGAAACATGTCTGGGGATGCTTGTGGTCTGCTGCAGAAGGGATGTGACCAAGCAGTTTGGGTTGGACTGCTCCTTTGGGGGTGGGACCAAGCCTGATTTGCATATGGTCATTTCCCTTTTGTAATGGCTTGGGAGGCGAAGAATGATGGTCTGGAAGGTTGCCAGAGCAATGCCAGAGGTTAAGATTTATTCTAAACCTTCCAGTCATCAGCTCTTTTGTTTTGCTATTGGTGATAGGCCATGACAGGATCATGGTGTAGCGCCAAAAGGGATTATCGAGAAAGACAAACAATACACAAAAGTTGTTGGGATACGAGGAACGCAGCCCATACACAGTAACATAAGACCAGAGGCACTGTTATTATATAGGAAGTACCTATGGGCCATGTCACAAGAGATGAGGGGTAAGGGCAATGCTTTAAGTGGTATGCATAATGAAGCCTGGGCTCTTACGGGGGTGTGGCCGAAAAGGGCTCTAGCCTGGCAGGGGGTGAACGCTGCAATTAAGAGACAACACTTCCTGGACCTGAATGCGGCCTGTGAGGCCACATCCCTTTTCCCAGACACAGCCCTGTAAAATCCAAGGCTTGATTGTGCAAAAGGGCAGTGGCCTAACCGGCGGCATTCAGGTCTGGTAAGTGTTGTCGCTTATTTTCAGCTCCAACCCCTGCCAGGCACCCATTTGCATCATTATTTTTATTATTATTATTATGGTATTTTCTTAGCACGGGCCTAGCTTCGAGAAGCAACAGATCGCTTTATAGAGGTAACAACAGAACAGATATAGAGCGGGGGTAGAATACAGATGGGGCACAGAGGAGGGGTACAGCTGCTCAGGGTGGCAGGGAGGAGAGGGGCGAACAGTCTAGCGAGTCAGGTGGCGCGGAGGCAACACGATGGCCTAGGTGTTGAGGAGGAGAGACTCCTTAAAGAGGCAGCTCTTGAGTTGTTTTCTGTATTCTAGGAGCGTGGGGGCAAAGCTGATGGTGATGGGAAAAGGTTTCATAGTCTTGGGGCATAGGCAGAGAAGGTTTGTTTTCTGGTCCTTTCCTTTTTGCAGCAGCGAATTTCAAGTCTGCACGTTTCCTGGCTTCTGGTGGTGTGCTGTCCGCCGGAGATGTTGAATTTCTCCACGGTGCAAGGGTGATGATCCCTGCATCTGCAGTTAAATGGGTGTCGAGCGGAGGTCGACACAAAAGAAGAAAAGGCTAGGCTATTTTTCTAACGCCTGAATCCCTTGCTTATACAGGAGAGCTTAAAAAATGCTTTGGCTTTTTTTGGGCTTCGTTTACCAGGGGACTTTAGAGAGCTCCGGCAAGGTCCCATCTGGAACCCAATTTTGGGAGATTGCAGGGGCTCTGCCCGGGCTACCCCCATCCCACCCACCCCCACCCACTTCTCGCCTCGGCTACGGGTAAGGTTGGGTGCGGAATGATAGGAACTGCTGCAAAGAGAGAAGAGGAAGCCTTTGGAGGGTGCAGAGAACAAGAGGCTTAATTTAAAGTATGTCAATGCAGGGAACCTTGGAACTTGGGAGCAGGTAAGCAGGATACAAAGGGGTGGAGATAGGGTGTTTGGGCCGAGGATGGAAGGAGGTCTGTAGAAAAGAGGGCAAAGAGGTAAGCATCAGAGTGAGTGTCCATCAAAGTGAGTGAAGAAAAATATAGACTCCACGCGAGAACAGGAAAGAAGATTAAATTAAGGGCCAGTATTAAAACATTAGTAGAGACCAGTCTCTAGGAGGAAAGCAAGGTTTCCAGGGTGATCAGGGCGGTTCAGAAGCTACTCAGGCGGCACACGAAGGGTGAAAGGCAACAGACGGAGTGAGGGTTTGATAAAGGGCATGGGGCACTGGAAAAGAGGGAAGATGGGGCGGTGGGATGGAAAGGTGAGGTAAATATTCACATTTGAGTTGACTCCTCAAGAGAACGCTTTACATTTACTCATGTAAAGCGAACAGGAAGGGGTGTAGGTGGGGGTCACGAGGGACAGAAATCCATATTCTTGTCTCACTGCCATAAAAGTACTGCTGCAGCTTCGGTTCTTCTTGAAAAGTGCCATTTCCAGGCGTGGCCAACTTGCCGTAGACATGTACTCAGCCCTCTGAGATACCAAGCTTACCTTGCCGTGTATTCTGGGCAGAGACGTTTTTATGGGAGGGCAAAAGGGGCACTTGCCGAGGACCCCCACCTGGGAGGAGGCCCCACAAGGATGCCTGATTTAAAGAAGTAAGTCCTTTGTTCACCAGACTTAAAGAGCACACATCAGGATATTTTTTGGCATGGTGCTGAGGCTCTAAACCTATTGCCTGTCTGTTTTGTCAAGTACATTCTGAGCCTCATTACACGGAAGACGGTAATGGTTAACGGCCACCGTTAATGGTAACGGTGACCGTTAACCATTACCGCCTTACTACGAGGTCCCTTAGCGGGTTGGTGCTTTAACGCCTGCTTTTTGCAGGCGTTAAAAACCAACCCGCTAAGGGACCTCGGAGCTAATTACGGCACCGCAAAATTGCGGTGCCGTAATTAGCGCCTTCCCCATTCCCATAGAGCCCTATGGGGCAGAAATGGGAATGGGGAAGGGCAATGGCGGAAGGGGGATTTACCGCCCCTCCAACCTTGGAATGGGGCGGTAAATCCCCTTTCCGCCAAGGCGGTGCCGGTATTTTACCGGCATGAGCCATGGCGCTAATAGCGCCATGGCTCACCGCCTTCCGTGTAATGAGGCCCTCTGCCTCGATAAATTCATCATGTAATTCTTTCTGTGTTCACTGTGGTATATTGGGAATTATGTTGATCATGTGCAATAGCCAAATTTGAAATGCATATTGGTAAATTGAGTGCCACAATGGTTCAGAAGTTAGCTCAGTGTGTTAAGCACTCATTGCAGAGATGCGTGTTCCTATGCAAGATTAGAATAGCACATTCCTGTAAGGCTGGCTGAGCCTTTCCTATGTCTGAAGGTTATAAACCTGCCTGCGTATGTACTTTGTCTTGCAGCACAACAGGTGCTATTATCAGGACTGGACCTGCACCAGATACGGATTGCTATAAAAACGAACATGTCATCCTTATGGCGAAGGTCTAGAAATTGGTTTGTTCAGATGGGGTGTTGTAAAACCTAGGTAATCACCTCCAACGGTGAGCATAAACTGTTAATCCAAGAAATTAATAAGTATCACAATTTAGAACCAAAGCATTCATGCTTTTATCCTGCCGTTGCCAGCAGACAATACAGTGATCCTGGTCAAATCATTTAATATCTTGTACATTACTGTACTGTCTTCTGTGAGGTTTGCCTCCTCGTGTGGAGGTGGCATTGTTTAGCCCATTACTTGATCTTTCTTCTTATGTAGGCCATTTCAGTGGAAGGGGTGGGAGACGGAAGGGAGCGGGCCAGATAGTGCAGGACTAGGGCAAGCATATTTTAAAGTCTGCTCCTTTGACACAAAAAACGCTTTGCATTTTTTTAAAAGTCAAAGGTTTTTCTGCACATTTATGAATGACAATTTCACAAGCCAGTGTTTTGGAAGTATTAAAGCTTTAAAATAGAAAAGACCACCCAGATTAAATCTGTTAAATCAAACTGATTGGTATACTGGTATTTATATACTTCTTTTGATGATGGAGAGAATGAAGCTAGAATCATTCTGTGTTAAACCATTCTATAATATTTGTTTTTACAAATTGTCATGTTTGGTAATGTGATTGGTGTACTTTCCAAGTCAGTTTTATAAAATGAGATTATTTTGGTTCATGGTAAGAACTGGTAATGGAAGTGTTCAAATGCAGAAATTGCGGAGTTGGCACAAATCCCAAATCCACCCCTTAACCAGTGTGTGTAATGCTGGGCATCTCATTTAATATTGTATTCCCTAGACTCTTGAAATTGCCAGTCCCTAAACCTTTCAAAATGGTTAGCCCTTCAGAGAGATTTCCTTCTCAGGGTATGATCTTCAAAGCAGCCTCAACCATAGTTTCACTGGCTATAGTGCTGCTTCCACTATAATAGTGAGCATTGAGATATTGCACACCACAGGCACTTTATTCTTTTTATCTCTAATGGCAACACTATTTGAAAACCATGTCCTACTTATAATCTCATTCTGTCTGGATACAGACACCTTCCTGGTAGCTTCTAATCTGCATCCACTACCGATGCTATGGGGTGTGTAGCGTTCTCCTTCCTACCAATTGGTCTTCTCTATCCATACTTGAGCATGGTTGCGTTCTGTGAGGCAGCAAATGTGAGTTCTCGGTCTATTCTGGCTTACATGTACCTTTTACATACAGCCCTGCATTAATACTACAGGCTAAATACCTTCCTGGATTCTACTGATAAAAAGTCTCCTTTATCTGTACTAGAACAGAAGTAACCTCTTCATAGATGGATAATGTTGGCCTCCAAATGTTACTTGTTTATCATTCTGATTAGAGCAAGAATGAAGAGGGTAAGGGAACTTTCCTTATTTTTAATGCTGTGAGTCAGCATATCAACCTATGGGTTGTGATTGCGGCAGCGGTGTAGCGGGGTAGATATTCTTGATCACTTAATTCCTTTGGTTTGGTGGAGGGAGGCCCCAAAGAAGTCCGTGCCTAGGGCCCCAAAAGTGCTTAAAATGGCCCTGTTTGTGCCCCTTCAGTACGGTTCAGGCACCTGAATCGTGCCTTCTACAATAGTCCAAAGGTCAGTTCGATACAGATCTGTGTCCTACTGTGGGCATGGTTGTATGACTGCTCTGCAGGTGTGTTGGGATCCTGCACAGGGGTTCTCAGCCATGGAAGCTGCGGGTATACTGAATCCCCTACAAGGGATGAAATTAGTACATGAGGCCTACATCCCTTGAATGGGTGTGCAGTGACAAAGCATTATTACACTATGCACCATGTCCTCCTTGTGTGCAACAGGCACATGCAATGTGATTGGGTGATAGGTGTACATCCATCATGTTTCATGCCATGCATCATCTGACCCGTACATGCGCTCTGTGTGGTTGAGTGGGCTGTCCTGTGGCGGCTAACAGTTACATGTACATGGGATGACTGCTGTGGCGCGGATGGATGCTGCACTATGGAAATGGGTGTGTGTGCGCCACCCCTACTCATCATGTACGGTCATGTAACCACTTCAACTTGGAATAGGGTGTAGTCATGCTCCATGGGTTGGTGTAACGCTCACCTGGTATCCACAGGGACGTCTCTCAGCCTGTTCTGACCTCTTACGACCTCAAACCCTTCCCTGGAAGCTATTCGACTGGAGACTGGGCCTGAAACACAGGATTGGTAGAGTTTAACTCCCTATTGTCTCTGTGTGCTTGAACCCCTTCTTTCCCGGGGTAAAAACCTTCCCTTTGATCCACAGCTCACCTTGTTTTCTTGGATAGTGTGCTCTCCGTACTGCCTTCAGCGCAGGGGCGCATTGATTGATGCGGGCTCGTTGCTGCCTAGTTACTTCACTGGCAAGAGTCCGACAGGTAAGTATAATGAGTCTTTTGAACAGTTCTCTAACTTCGTTCCTTTCCTTCCTTAGATGATGGCCGGCGTCCGGGGATGGTGGTGTGCTGCTGAGATGAGTAGTGCTGAAGGTGAGTGAGAGCGCGATGCACCCCTTTCGTATTTGCATTGAACTGAGTTCTTTTTCTGTGTCTTTTAGGTGCCGCAACGTTTTCAGCGTGGATGCCGGTTATGAAGAACAAATGCGGTGGGTAAGCGCGGTATGCGGCGCCTCTAGATGTTTCCACGCTAACCTGGAGTGTCTTTTCCCTCTTGAAGATGGATGAGAAGTTCCGGAGATAGAGTTCCCCCAGAGCGGCTGGGATTCAGGTAAGCGTTTGAAGCTCGTACAGTATTTAAAAATAAGCGAAGATTTGCAGAATGCTTACTAATGCCTTTTTTCTGTTCTTTTCCCTTTTCCATAGGAAGCGGCGTGCCAGGATGGGAATGACACCGCCGAAGATGCCCGCAGAACAGAAGGAGCGATGACTGATGGGCAGAAGCGCCGCAAGGTAAGGCTGTTCCTAACAGTGTTCTTGTTCTTGCAGGAGCTGAGTGCAGAAGAAAGATGCAGGCCTACTGGAGACCGATCCGAACACAGTGAGTGTCACGCTGCAGGTGCAGAAAACACAAAGCATGTTTCTCAGCCTGGGTGTGGCTTAAATAGTCTCTGGGTATCCCAGGTGCCTCTGTGCTGAACCACACCCAAAAGATTAGACCGGAAATGCAGTTCTGGGAACCGAAATATGTGGGGACATCCATCTTGTCCCCATCAATGCACTACAAGTCCAATCCCGAATGTTATCCTATGGGAGTGAGTGAGTCTGGTGCCACAAGTGCCAAGTCTGACTCCAAGTGGGTCTTTGGAGGGATGGAGAGGCCCTTGAGGGCCATGTAGGTGATCGTGGCCTGGCTCCAGCCTGACATCTTGGAGGGCTTGGGACATGAGGGGCAGGAATCATGACAGCACTCCCCCCCAAGGCCCCTCTCAAGGTGGCTCTTCTGTCTGGTCCTGGTTCGGTTGGATGGTTTTGATGAAATCGTCTAAGCAAGCGAGGTGCATGGATGTACTCACAAGGCTCCCATGTCCTGTCTTGTGGACCATACCCCTTCCAGTCTACTAAGTAGTATAATTTGGATCTGACGTACTTTCAATCTAAGATGTCCTTGACTTCGAATTCTAGCTCCCCGGCGACTACTACTGGCTGCGGTGGTGTTGCTACCCGGGTCCCAGGTTTAACAGGTTTGAGAGACACGTGGAACACAGGATGAATTTGCATGTTTGACGGCAAAGCTAGTCTGACCGCCACAGGATTTATCACGGAGGTGACGGTGAATGGACCCAGGTATCTTGGACAGAAAGTTCGGACTCCTTTAATGAACACGTGTTTAGACGCCAGCCAGACTTTGTCTCCCACTTGGTAGTTGGGGGCCTTTGCTCGGTGTTGATCAGCAAACTTCTTTTGGCGATTCTTAGCTTGAAGTAGGTTTTGTCGCGCTGTCCTCTCATTCTGTCCCTTTTTCACAAACATCTAGGTCAGACAATAGGACAGGCAACACTCACAATACACCAGTTACCCCAGTCAGGTTTCCACTCCATGTCCCTCACAGTGGAAGGGTGTCACGTGAGCGGGTTTACCCCAAGGGCCACACATGCAGACTCAAGGGTTCCCCGTTCCTTCACTCGCGTCTGCCAGGGCATCTGCAAGAGGGAGCTCGCAGGCGCCGGCTACAGGACGCTGCCCGCAGAAAGTCAATTCCGTGATCATGGAGACCATTGAGATCAAAACAACGCTCACGTGTCGCGTCTGCGGATCACGTGACGCGTTCATCCGTCTCACTCGTGGATCAGGTGACGCGAAAGCTTCCGCTATTTAAGCGCTGAACTTCCACACGTCCGCGCTTCACAGCTGTTCTTTTGAGGACTCTGTACAGCGTTTGGATACCTTATGTTTCACGGCTCTTGACTCTTGGATTGTTTTTGGATTCGCTTTTGCTCACGTCTTTGGCTCTGTTTGCTGGATCATCTCAAACTCGGAACGTCTTTTGGACTGTCTTGGATTACCCTGAATTGGACTTGGCTTTGTTTCCTCTTCACTGCATTTCATTATCAAGTACTTTGGACTTTGGTCCTTTTGTTTCATCAAGTTACAGTAGGGCAAGTTGGGTTTTAACCCAGCCTACAGTTCTTCTTCCTACTGTCATCGGGGAAACCAGCTCACGTGCCCCTCCACGGAATTACCAACCATCATAGGTTCTGGGCTTCCTCACCCATCAGTTTAGTTAACCCTGTTCTTTATTCTGCCTGTTTGCTTGTACTGTGCTCAGTTAATTGCTAATAAAGGTTTCCTTTACAGCTGCCTTGGGTTTCAACATTTCCCGTGGATCCGAGCTTCAAGAACTACCCACCTGTGGCCTCAATGATTGCATAGGGGGTAATCTTGTATTCTCTCTCTGTGGTACTTGGGGACGGAGGTTTCAATACTCTTCACGACAATCAGTCTGTGAAGCCTTTCTTTGTCGTGCAGAACAGAATATGCAGGGTGCCGCGGATGACCCCATGGAAGCTATGATTCAAGTGATCACAGTACTAAGAGCGGACATGGCTGCAGCCATCACAGCCCTTCACCAACGTTTAGATGCTATTCAGAGTACCCGCAACCCATTACCTGCAGATGCAGAGTTCGGGGACGCGGCATCACCTGCCTCAGTTCCCCAGGCCCCAGGCCCAACCACTCCTGCTCCCGTGATTCTACCCACTCCTTTCCCATTGGCTGCACCTGAAAATTTCCAGGGGGATCCCACCAAGTACCGCACATTTATAAATCAATGCAAGTTACACTTCCTGTGTCGACCTACCTCCTTCCCCGATCCTACTTCTAAGGCCGCCTTTCTGTTATCACATTTATCTGGAACAGCCGCTGCCTGGGCCAACCCACTTCTTGAGAATAATAACCCAGCATTATACGACTTCGACCTCCTGGTCACAGAAATGTCACGTGTCTTTGACACCCGCCACAAAGCCCAGTCCAGGGATCTAGAACTATTAGAATTACATCAAGGCAGGGGAACACTCATTGAATATATCACAAAATTCAACCAACTGTCAGCCGAGACTTCAAGGCCTGAGAGCAAGAGGGCTGTGGTATTCTACAAGGGTCTGAACAACGCTATGAAGGATGCATTATCAGTAGTTCCTTCCTTACCCACAGCGTTCCCGATTTAGTGGATCTGGCTCTCCAGGTCGATGCCAGGCGCTCAGAAAGGAAAGCTGAAGCTGGGTTTTCTGGTTCTATCCCTTCTGCAGAATCCTCTCATTCTGAGTCTGTTTCTGAACCTATGCAAGTGGGAGGTCTACGTAGTCCTTTAACTTCCACGGAAAGGGAGCGCAGGAGGGTGGACAATGCTTGCTATTATTGTGGGTTGAGTGGTCACTTTGTGAAAGAATGTCCACGTCGCCCAAAGGCTAAAGCTCAGGGTTTTCGGGCAGCTCGACCATAGACCCAGGGGTTGGTTCGAGCGCTATAAGTCACTCCCCGGACCAGCTACCTGCGTTTGGCACCATCAGACCTGTGATGGTACATGCATTGTTACAACCCAGTATTGAGGTCTCACATTCAGTAACTGTCATCATCGATTCTGGTGCCACTGGCAATTATATCGATATCAATATGGCCCACACACTTAATCTCCCTCTTATCGCCAAGACCCGACCAGAACCCGTACATACCATAGATGGGAGTTTGGTAGTTTCTGGCCCAGTTGAACAACAAGGAAAAGTTTATGAAAAAACAGATCGACTACCCCTCTCTTTAAGTCCTGTATGGGTCACAGGTGAAGATAACGGTTAACCTATACACTTTGTTAGTAAGGTTATCGCCTTTTTGGGAAAAATTACAAAGAAATGCAACTAAGTACAAAAAATTCTATCTTTTTAATGGTCATAAAAATACCTAAAAAACATTACAAACTTAACCAAACGTGGCAAACTTAATACATTTTCAATCAAAACATTTAGTCATCATTCATCTATTCTAACAGGGGAATACTACAACTTAAACAGCTTTGTGCATAACAGTAAATCAAGATATGCATGAGTGACAGGGGAAAAAACCATTGGATTTTCCCTTTAGCAGTCGACATATGTTTCGGCCCTTTATAGTGTACCACCTCTGTCAACAGTGATCACTAAGATGAATGTTGGGCCATCTTCAGGACAAATGGTTACTTTGTGGTAGATTATTCTTGTTCCCCATTGGGCACACTAGCACATCTATGGTCCATAGACTGAAGTTAGGACTATTGAGCTTGGTCAGACTCTCGGATGTGGCCAGGTATTGCCATCTCTGGTCTTGGTTCCTATAATTAATTAAATATAACCAATTTAACCGTTATCTTCACCTGTGACCCATACAGGACTTAAAGAGAGGGGTAGTCGATCTGTTTTTTCATAAACTTTTCCGTCATAGAGAATCCCTTCTTACAGTTCTGACCCCCCGTAAACAAAAAATAGGGATTACCCATTCATACATACCCAGTTGAACAACAGACAGCACCTCTCACTTTGGTCATACAAACTAACCACAAAGAAACCATTAGCTTTGACCTGATCTCCATGCCTCAATACGGCATTATTTTAGGCATCCCTTGATTGCGTCTGCATAACCCTTTGATCAATTGGAAGACTGGTTCTATGTTTTTTGAGTCAGATGTTTGCCAGGAGTTTTGCCTTACTACACCGCCTACTGAGAGCACTCCAGCCCAACTTCTCAGTACTGTTTCACAATTCACTTTGGAACCTTCTTCCGTTACCTTGGCAGACACGCATATTGTTGGTCTTGTCGCTGAGACAATTCTGGAGCCTTATCGAGACTACCGGGACGTCTTTGATAAGGGATCATCAGAAATCCTTCCACCTCATAAGTTGTACGATTGCCCTATTGAATTACTACCAGATTCTGTAGTCCCAAAGGGTTGTATATATTCGCTATCTCCCACTGAGGAACAAGCCTTGAAAACTTACATTCAAGAGTCCCTACGTAAGGGTCACATACGTCCATCTTCGTCTCCAGCAGCCAGCCCTATCTTCTTTGTCCCAAAGAAGGAGGGAGACCTTCGCCCATGTGTTGACTACCGACGTCTAAATGCCATCACTAAAAAGGACAGGTATCCTATACCTCTCATCACGCCCCTACTAGATCGCCTCACGCATGCTTCAGTATACACTAAGTTGGATCTCAGGGGTGCGTATAATCTAGTACGTGTGAGAAAGGGTGATGAGTGGAAAACGGCCTTTTGCACTCGTTACGGATTATATGAATACTTGGTCATGCCTTTCGGCCTTTGCAATGCGCCTGCTACATTCCAGCGCTTCATGAATGAAATATTTAGAGATATTCTAGATGTATTTATGGTGGTCTATCTGGATGACATTCTCATTTTTTCACATTCTCAAGAGGAACACATCCGACACGTAAGGGAGGTACTAAAACGCTTACGCATGTTCTCCCTTTTTGCAAAACCCAAAAAATGTCAATTCCACACTGACAACATTGAATTTTTAGGGTTTCACATCACTCCTGATGGTCTCACTATGAACCATGCCAAAGTCAAGGCGGTATTGGAGTGGCCGACTCCCACCAACCTGAAAGCATTGCAGTCTTTTTTGGGTTTTGCAAACTACTATAGAAGATTCATTTCTGGATTTTCTTCCATAGCAGCACCTCTTACTCTTTTGACCAGTCCTCTAGTTCCATTTAATTGGTCCAACGATCAACAGCTTGCATTTGATACCCTAAAAGCTGCGTTTACCACTGCTCCTGTCCTCCAACACCCTGACAGTGATCTCCCTTTTATAGTTGAGGCGGACGCGTCCTTGTTCGCCTTAGGGGCAATACTGTCTCAAGAATGTGTCCCTACTGGACCTTTGCATCCAGTCGCCTTTCATTCCCGGAAGTTTACACCCACAGAGTGTCACTATACGGTGACCGAAAAAGAACTTCTGGCTGTCAAAGAGGCTTTCCATGTCTGGCGTCACCATCTCCTGGGTGCAAAACATCGGGTGACGGTCTTCTCGGACCATCAGAATCTCCGCGATTTAGCTTCTCTGAAATGCTCGAATAGCAGACATGTTAGGTGGCATCTGTTTTTTGCCGCTTACGATTTCCAGATAATGCATCGTCCTGGTACCGTTCATGGAAAGGCTGATGCTTTGTCTCACTCTCCTGGGGGGGTTTCATTGCCAGTCTATCCAGAGACCCTGTTGGATAAGAAACATGTGATATGTCTCTGTAATCCTTCTCCGACTCTGCAGGATATGGTCCGTAAGTGGGTTTCCACTCACCCATCCTTACTTTCAGATTGGGATTTGGTATTACAAGACGGTCTGCCTTTCTTTCAGAACAAGTTGTTTCTACCTACCACTGATGTTCGCAATCTGGCTCTTGAATGGTCCCATAATCTCCCTGTTCATGCACATCATGGGCAGCGAAGAACACTTTCGCTTCTACAACGTTGGTGTTGGTGGCCTTCCATGAGAAGGGATGTGGAATGCTATGTTAACACTTGCTCTGTTTGTGCCCAATCCAAACATAGGAAAGGACGACCGTTGGGTCTCCTGCAGCCTCTTCCCATACCCCCGAGGTCCTGGCATACCGTGACGATGGATTTCGTGACGGACCTTCCCCGGGTTCAGGGTTTTGATTTCATCTGGATTGTGGTAGACTCGTTCACTAAAATGGCATGATTTATTCCATGCTCGGGCATTCCCTCGGCTCCTGTTCTGGCAGGATTGTTTTTCAAGTCCATCGTATGCCTTTTTGGTTTACCATAGGTGTTGGTATCCGACAGGGGTCCTCAGTTCACTTCTCGTTTCTGGCACGCCTTGACTAGATTAGTGGGGATCGATTCACGTTACTCTTCGGCCTACCATCCGGAGACGGATGGACAGACCGAGAGGGTTAATCAAACCATGGAGCAGTATCTGCGTTGCCTGATTCTCCAGCATCAACAGTCCTGGTTACGCATCTTGAATATGGCTGAATTCGCCTATAAAAACGCGGTGCACTCCTCCACTGGTTTCTCTCCCTTCTATGTCTTGTATGGTCAGCACCCTAAAATCCTGCCCATTCCGGATTTCTCGCTTTCGGGTAATCCGGCTGCCTCTTCTTGCATCAGAGACATCTCGGCTGTCCACGCGCAGACCTTGCTGCACCTCAAAGAAACCCAGGATTCCATGAAGGCTGCCGCGGACCGGAAGCGTTCTGTGGCCATTTTGTTTGCTGTGGGGGATAGAGTTTGGCTTTCATCTCGTCATCTGCATCTACAGGGTTGCCGCAAGTTGTTGCCCCGCTTCGTTGGTCCTTTTGTGGTTTCCCGGTTGATCAACCCCGTGGCCTATCGCCTTCGAGTCCCGGTTTCATGGTGGCTTCACCCCATCGTTCATGTCTCTCTTCTCAAACTTTGCCCTGGTTCTACCCGTCTTAGTTCCCCTGGAGCTCCGGTTTCCCCTTCCTCCCCGGATGTCTTTGAAGTGTCTGCTATTCTGGGTTCTCGTTTCTTCAAAGGGGGTTTGCAGTACCTAGTGGATTGGAAGGGTTATGGCCCGGAGGAGCGCTCATGGATTCCTGCGGGTGATGTTCATGCCCCTCGTTTGGTTTCCAGTTTCCATAGGGACAATCCGTTGTGCCCGCGGGGTCGTGGGCCTTTGGGGGGGGCCTGTGTCATGCTATCCTCTCATTCTGTCCCTTTTTCACAAACATCTAGGTCAGACAATAGGACAGGCAACACTCACAATACACTAGTTACCCCAGTCAGGTTTCCACTCCATGTCCCCCACAGTGGAAGGGTGTCACGTGAGCGGGTTTACCCCAAGGGCCACACATGCAGACTCAAAGGTTCCCCGTTCCTTCACTGGCGTCTGCCATGGCATCTGCAAGAGGGAGCTCGCAGGTGCCGGCTACAGGACGCTGCACGCAGAAAGTCAATTCCGCGATCATGGAGACCATTGAGATCAAAACAACGCTCACATGTCGCGTCTGCGGGTCACTTGACGCGTTCATCCGTCTCACTCGCGGATCAGGTGCTGCAGAAGCTTCCGCTATTTAAGCGCTGAATTTCCACACGTCTGCGCTTCTCAGCTGTTCTTTTGAGGACTCTGTACAGCGTTTGGATACCTTATGTTTCACGGCTCTTGACTCTTGGATTGTTTTTGGATTTGCTTTTGCTCACGTCTTTGGCTCTGTTTGCTGGATCATCTCAAACTCGGAACGTCTTTTGGACTGTCTTGGGTTGCCCTGAATTGGAATTGGCTTTGTTTCCTCTTCACTGCATTACGTTATCAAGTACTTTGGACTTTGGTCCTTTTGTTTCATCATGTTACAGGAGGGCAAGTTGGGTTTTAACCCAGCCTACAGTTCTTCTCCCTACTGTCATCGGGGAAACCAGCTCACGTGCCCCTCCACGGAATTACCAATCATCATAGGTTCTGGGCTTCCTCACCCATCAGTTTAGGTAAGCCCTGTTCTTTATTCTGCCTGTTTGCTTGTACTGTGCTCAGTTGATTGCTAATAAAGGTTTCCTTTACAGCTGCCTTGGGTTTCAACATTTCCCGTGGAACTGAGCTTCAAGAACTACCCACCTGTGGCCTCAATGATCGCATAGGGAGTAATCTTGTATTCTCTCTCTGTGGTACTTGGGGACAGAGGTTTCAATACTCTTCACGACAATCAAGCAACCTGACAGGTGTTCAGCTGCCCTTTTAAAGGTTTGAGAAATGGTTGTGTGCAAGGTTTTGACTGCTGGCATTTCCAGGGTTGTAGGAACATCCAACTCAGAAGTACGTGGGTGCCTGCCATACATGGTATAAAAGGGTGTCTGTCTGCCCAGTGCTGGTGTGTAGGGAATTATTATAAGCATATTCAGCTATCCATAATAGGTCGAACCAGCTTCCTTCATCTTGGTGTAACATGCAACGCAGATACTGCTCGAGCGTCTGATTTGTCCTCTCAGTTTGACCATCCGTTTGGGGATGCTGACTGCTGGATAGCCGGATGTCGATCTGGGCCATAGAGCAGCATTTTCTCCAGAAGTTAGATACAAATTGCGTACCTCGGTCTGAGACCAAAACTGAAGGAAACCCATGGAGCCGTACGATGCCTTGAAGAAATACCTTTGCCAGAGTGGAAGCATTTGGGAGCCCCTTGAGAGGAATGAAATGTGCCATTTTTGAAAATAGGTCCACGACCGCAAAAATAGTGTTAAACCCTTGACTGGGTGGTAAGTCAGTAATAAAATCGAGGGACAACGTGTGCCAGGGTGCTGGTGGGATTTCCAATGGTTGTAATAGCCCAGCTGGTTTCTGCTTGGATGACTTGTTTTGAGCACACACTCCACAAGATAGGATGAATTGGATAATGTCTTTACGCCACGTGGGCCACCAATAATTTAGTTTTACCTTGGCTAGGGTTTTAGCGATTCCGGGGTGGCCCTCGATCCAGGAATCATGATAACCGGACATGACTTGTTCTCGTAGTTCTTGGTTTGGTAAGAATAAACGATTCCTGAAGTAGGGCAACTGATCTTTTATCATGTACAGGGGTGGACTGGCCTATAGGGAATTCTGGAGATTTCCCGGTGGGCCTCTGCACCCTGGGCCTCTTTTGTGTGGTATTTCCTTATTTTCTCATAGGAAAAGTATTGGGCTTGCTGAAAATGTGTCATATGGGGCCACTTTGAACATTATTTCCAGGGCCTCTTCTGGTCCCCAGTAATTATTTCCAGGGCCTCTTTTAGTTCCCAGTCCACCCCTGATCATGTAATGTTCTCCTTGTGCACTCCACGCTTGTAATTGCTCCGGACTCATCAGGTTTTGGATTTCTTCATGTAATTCTTTCTGAGTTATGGTTGCTGTGAATCCTAGGAGCTTGTCACTTGGGATGATTGCTATTGGGTTTGGGTCAGGGGTCTGATACCCTTGCTCTTCCACTCCCATACGGGAAAGGGCATCGGCCTTCCCGTTTTTCACCCCTGGTCGAATGTAATCACGTAGTCATATTCAGCAAAAAAAAGAGCCCAACATAGTTGTCGTGAGGATTGGGCCTTTGCCGTTTTTAGGTACTGGAGGTTCCGGTGGTCAGTTATTACGATGATTGTGTGTCCGGCGTCCAAGAGGTAGTGCCGCCATGCCTTAAAGGCTGACTTAATGGCCAGGAGTTCTTTGTCTGTGATAGTGTAATTGAGTTCTAGGGGTGTGAATTTACACGACCAGAAGGCAACAGGGTGTAACTGGCCCGTTTCCGGGTCCTTTTGTGAGAGGACGGCTCCCATAGCCATGTTTGAGGCGTCCGTTTCCGCCAGGTATGGGAGATTAGGGCGAGGGTGGCATAAGATTGGGGCAGATGTGAATCTTGCTTTGAGTTCCTGGAAAGCCTCCTCGGCTTCTGTTGTCGACTGGAGCATTTTGTTGCTTTTCCTTAGTAATGACGTGATGGGATGCACGATTTGCGAAAATCCTGGGATGAACCGGCGGTAGAAGTTTGCAAAACCCAGCATACTTTGAACCCCCTTGAATAAATTTGGGGATGGCCAGTTCAGGATAGCATCTACCTTGTGTACATCCATTCGGATTCCATTCAGGCTGAGAATAAAGCCCAGGAATTCCACCTCGGAGACGTGGAATGAGCACTTTGCGAGCTTGGCGTAGAGCTGGTGTTGACAGAGTTTCTCCAATACAGATCGGGTGTGTTTAACATGGTCCTGCTTTGATGCGGAATATACTAGGATAGCGTCGATGTACACTAGAGCACAGACATCAATCAATTCCCGTAGGACATCGTTCATGAAGTATTGAAATGCAGCAGGCGCATTGCAAAGGCCAAAGGGCATTACTTGATATTCGTACAAGCCGTATTTGGTGAGAAAAGCGGTTTTCCCTTTGTCCCCCTGTTTTACGCGAACAAGGTCATATGCCCCCCTCAGGTCTAGTTTTGTGTAGATTTGGGCATCTTTGACTTGATCAAGCAATTCAGGGATCAGTGGCAGGAGGTAGCGATTTTTTACGGTAATCTGGTTCAGTGCACGATAGTTAATGCACGTTCTCAAGTCCCCCTCCTTTTTCGGTACGAAGAATAGAGGACTGGCTGCTGGAGACTTCGAGGGACGGATGAACCCGTTGGCCAGGTATTGGTCAAGATAGGCCTTCAGGTGCTGGTTTTCTGGTTCCGTGAGTGTGTAAATTCACCCACTAGGGATTTGTACGCCGGGTATCACGTCGATTTGGCAATCGTATGGTCTATGCGGGGACAGGGTATTAGCCTGTTCTTTCTGAAAGACATCTTGAAAGTCCTGGTATTCACTTGGTAGGGTGCCGATTGCCACAGTCGCAAGCGTGGAGGTTCTAGTGTATATTGGTTGTTTCTCTTGGTGATAACATGTGTGGGTGCCAGTCTCGGGAAAGGCCAATTCTTTTGCTCACTAATCGATTCCAGGATTGTGAGCTACCAACCATGGCATTCCCAAAATCAACCGGAACTGTGGTGCCTTAATGAGGGCAAAAACAATAGATTCTTGGTGTCCATCCTGGCACAGAAGGGTTCAAGCTGCAGTGCATTGGGATACTGGACCAAAAGCCATTTCCGTGCCGTCGATTGTGGTAACGGTGTCAGTGGTTGATTTAGGGCGTAACGGAAGCCCCATCTTTGCCGCAAGATCCTGGTCGATGTGATTCCCAACGGCTCCACTGTCTATGTACGCTCTTACTGCGTGCATCCGAGGTGGTTGTTGGTGATTGATCAAGACCACAGTGCAAAATGGGAGGTCTGTAGTTCACTTTCTTCACTCGACAAGTGGACCCCTACACTTTTTTTAGATTCCTTGATGGTATCTTCCTTTTCCGTGGCCCTACCGTCCTCCTCGGTGGCTTCACAGAGCACTCTTTAAGGAAAGGACCTGACCTTCCGCAGTACAGACATAACTGCTGCTGTCTCCTTTTATCCCTTTCCACTTTAGTCAAGGGGGATCTGAACCCACCCCCCGATTTGCATTGGTTCTCCTGAACCTTCCGTTGTTCGGGCAGTATTGTCCTTTGAACGCACATACATAGGGCGAGGGTCTGGTCTGGTTCGATCTGCTCTTAGGTCCTGCAACCTATGATCCAGTTGAACAACAAGGTCAATGAATTCTGAGCAGTCTTTCGTGGGGGTCACTACTTGTGCAAGAACATCCTTGAGTTCCCCCCGCAACCCTCTAGATGAAATAACGTGGTTCTCTTCTCCACTGGCCATTCTGCTTCAACTACGAGTCTATTGAACGTGGCTATGTATGTTAATAGGTCTTGATTCCCTTGGCGTAGGGACAGAAGTTCGTTGTCTAATGCCTGTCCATGAGTACGACGGGCAAACAGCTTTTCCATCTCCTGCTGAAAGCCCCTGAAGTCATGCAGCAAAGGATCGTCTTGGGCCACAAAGGGTACAGACTTGTCCGCGGCGCTACCACTCAGGTAGGATAGCACAAAAGTGACCCGTGATTGGTCATTCTGAAAGGCCTCTGGCCTACAAAGGAAGTGCAGGCGGCACTGGTTCATGAACGTTGCAAACCTCTTGGGATCCCCCGTAAATCATTCGGGCGGGGCCAAGGGAACGGCCCCAGGAAGGGTTATCTGAACGGGATTGGCTGATGGCGCTGGCATTGAGGGCACGCTTCCCGGCAATGGTGCATGCCCTGCTTGTGACTGGAGAAGTTGCCGGCTTAAATCATCAGTGCGTTCTTTGGCTACTATCAGCTCTCTCCTCAGGGTGTTGGTCTCTTGCCTGGCTGCATGTTCTTCGGAACGTAGCTGCCCCAACATGTGGGCTAACTGGTCGGTTTCTGACGTTTCCATGACGCCCAGGTGGATTTTGATGTGAGGCTTTGCGTTCTGTAACACTCACCTGGTATTCACGGGGACGTCACTCAGCCTGTTCTGACCTCTTACGACCTTGAACCCTTCCCTGGAGGCTATTCGACTGGAGACTGGCCCTGAAACACAGGACTGGTAGAGTTTAACTCCCTATTGTCTCTGTGTGCTTGAACCCCTTCTTCCCCGGGGTCCAACCCTTCCCTTTGATCCACAGCTCACATTGTTTTCTTGGATAGTGTGCTCTCCGTCCTGCCTTCAGCGCAGGGGCGCATTGATTGGTGCGGGCTCGTTGCTGCCTAGTTACTTCACTGGCAAGAGTCCGACAGGTAAGTATAATGAGTCTTTTGAACAGTTCTCTAACTTCGTTCCTTTCCTTCCTTAGATGATGGCCGGCGTCCGGGGATGGTGGTGTGCTGCTGAGATGAGTAGCGCTGAAGGTGAGTGAGAGCGGAATGCACCCCTTTCGTATTTGCATTGAACTGAGTTATTTTTCTGTGTCTTTTAGGTGCCGCAATGTTTTCAGCGTGGATGCCGGTTATGAAGAACAAATGCGGTGGGTAAGCGCGGTATGCGGCGCCTCTAGATGTTTCCACGCTCACCTGGAGTGTCTTTTCCCTCTTGCAGATGGATGAGAAGTTCCGGAGACAGAGTTCCCGCAGAGCGGCTGGGATTCAGGTAAGCATTTGAAGCTCGTACAGTATTTAAAAATAAGCGAAGATTTGCAGAATGCTTACTAATGCCTTTTTTCTGTTCTTTTCCCTTTTCCTTAGGAAGCGGCGTGCCGAGATGGTAATGACACCGCTGAAGATGCCCGCAGAACAGAAGGAGCGATGACTGATGGGCAGAAGCTCCGCAAGGTAAGGCTGTTCCTAACAGTGTTCTTGTTCTTGCAGGAGCTCAGCGCAGAAGAAAGATGCAGGCCTACTGGAGACCGATCCGAACATGGTGAGTGTCACGCTGCAGGTGCAGAAAAACGCAAAGCATGTTTCTCAGCCTGGGTGTGGCTTAAATAGTCTCTGGGTATCCCAGGTGCCTCTGGGCTGAAGCACACCCAAAAGACTAGACTGCAGATGCAGTTCTGGGATCCGAAATATGTGGGGGCATCCATTGTGTCCCCATCAATGCACTACAAGTCCAATCCCCAATGTTATCCTATCGGAGTGAGTGAGTCTGGTGCCACAAGCGCCAAGTCTGACTCCAAGTGGGTCTTTGGAGGGATGGAGAGGCCCTTGAGGGCCATGTAGGTGATCGTGGCCTGGCTCCAGCCTGACATCTTGGAGGGCTGGGAACACGAGGGGCAGGAATCATGACAGTTGGCTGTGCAAGTGACGCCATGACCCTTGTGTCCCGGGTTCCACCTGCACCGCTCCCTGTGTGTGATTGGCCCAGTGGTGTATGGAGAGAGACCCTCAGGATGGGGCTATGGCCATGACTGGCTGTTCGGGGAGAGTGGGCATTTGTATTTGGATGTGTCTGTATCAGTGGATGGTGGAGAATTAGCCTCATGGCCACAATTTTGATTTTGGTTTTCATGCATGTTAATGTGTACTCGTGGGTCACTCGCTCTGGATGTTAATGTGGATGTTTGCTATTAATCATCAACAGTGCTTTAGTGGATAGGGAGTGTGTTCCTCTCACTTTGCATTCTGTAGTGGTTCCCTGGGTGGAGTTGCTTTTTGGTGTGGAGCAGCACTGCAGCACAGACAAGGTGCATTTTGGTTGGTGTGGTCCCATGTATTGTAGTGCTTGCACGAGTGTGTGTCCATCACCTTGTGTGGGTTCAGGTGTGGTGGCCAAGTGCAGGTGCCATTGGGTGCTCCCGGTACATGATACTGGTGCTGGATGTGGCTCCTGGTGGCATGCAAGGCTTACTGTGGCCATGCCCCCCCTTCATTTCTTGTGCTTTGACCTTCATTTCTTGTACTTTGACATGCATTTCTGGCAGGGTTTGTATTCACCCACTATCCATGTGCGTTGTCCTCTGTGCCTCTTCATGTAGGCCGGCAGTGTGCTGTTTGCGCAGCACCATAGAGTCGTGAATGGATCCTTGGTAATGGGCAAAGAAGTAGCTGATGGTGAGGTCAGCCCCACAGGTCTTCCGGACATTCATTGAATGGAAATGTTTTTGTTTCTGGTACGCTGCCTCATGGGCCTGGGGCGCAACCAGTGCAATATGTATGCAGTCCAGGACTGCAATTATGCTGGACACTTGTGCAATCCCATAGAATTGTGCCTTCAGTTCATTCACCTGTGCCTGGGTGGTGGGCAGTGCCATATGCTGGTTCACGTAGCGCGGCAGTGCATCCAGCACCTGGCCCAGGACTGCACTAAATTTGGACTGGGCCATGCCATGCATCATTGCTACTGAGTACTGAAAGGTAGCCGTACCCAGGAACTGCAGGACCACCACCAGCTTGACGAGTGGGGCCACGGCAGCACAGATGGCAATCCTGCTCCCAATGTCCCCTTCAATTGTGGCCAGCAACTGGGTGATGGTAGCCCTGTCCAGCTTGTACTCTGCTACCAACTGCCCATGTGGAAATCCATGTCGAAGCTCCCTGCAACAAATCGCATCATAGTGTTGGGAAGTATGTTTGGGGCCTGGGTGGGTCTTTTGTAGTCGTGTGCTGTGCATTGTTTGCACCTGTGGCTTTATTCCTGTCACCTGGGTTCATTTACCTGGGCTGTGGGTATTTCCAGCTGTATTAGCACTTGTTTTTCAGCGCTAATAGCACTGGTACTGTACTGTCATAGATCTGTAAAAGCTCTGTGTGTTGTCGGCGCTATCACAGTCGGATGTTATAGCGCCGGCAGTATTTACAGTTGTGATCCGGCATAGTGGTATTAGCAGCACTAATACCGTTAGTGCCGGATTTAAGGGCTACCGCCCAACTTAAAAAACAGAGGATACCACAAGTGTAACACTTTGAGCAGTGACCCTAAATAAGAAAGAATAGGAATAACAAATAATTTGTCTTTCTGGAATTCTATACAATAATTGCTATACTCATTACAGGTTATTTCAGGTACACTTCAGTGGGCGAGTCACTGATTCAGTCTGTTCTTAAACACCTCAAATTCACAATGGAGACACAAACTTCCAAAAAGCATTTAGAGTAGAAGGAGCATCCATTTCGGACTGTGTATTTTGCTTTTCATAAATTGCAGTTTTAGCATGTTTTTGTTGCCGCTGTCTGTTACGATCATCACAAGACATTCCATCTTGGTGTCCTGGGTCACTTGACAAAATCCTTGTGCCTAAAAGCTTGTGTACAGCATAGAAATGTTTGATCAAAGCACAGAAAGTGACCCTTGATTTCAGTGTGCCACAATGAATGCTTTGTTGCAATGTGCCTACCTTTCATATCTTATATCTTCGGCATGCTATTCCGGGTGTTTGTTTGCATGTATGAGGTAACGAGTGCCCAGAGTACGGGATGCCGTGTGAGTGTACTGCTTTCCCTGTGCTGCTCTAAATTCTTTAATACACAGTTATGGATTCTCCCAATTGTATGTATTTTGTCAACCTCTGAAGCTTGAAAATTAGATCCATGCAGGCTTGACATGTGCCCAACTTTGCACCAGACCTGCAGATGAACTGGCCTACTTTTAAATCTCAGTTACCATTTTAATGGTATCCACTACAGAGTGTAATTTGCTTTCTGACTTTGAGAACATTCAGTCATGTAATCACTCATTTTACTATAGCTGGTGATATAGTTATAGCTGGTAAGATAGCTCAGTGGGTTGAGCACTCGCTGCTGCGATGTGTGTGATCTGCAGGTTGCAGGTTTGAATCCTGGCAAGGCCAACTCAGCCTTTCATCCTTCTGAGGTCGATAAATGAGTACCAACACAAGTTGGGTGATATTGTATGTAAATTTGTTCTATATAAAGCACTTAAGTTTAAGTGCTATATAATTCATCATTATCATTTGGCCTTGGACGTCTGCTTGCATTCACGGTAATTTGGTAATATGGGCCTATACACACTGATATTAACGATAAATATGGTGATCACTTCTTCTATGAAATGGATATCACATTACAGTGATATTGTAACCATATTCTTCATAGTCTGCTTAGAAACAATGTTATGTGATTCCACTTCCTGTTTTGTCAAGGGGTGAAAGGTCGTGTGAAATGACATCACTCTCTGTGATGTCATCAGAGGTCAAGGGTCGTGTGATGTCACTTCCACTACCCCAGGCATTTTGGTGAAATGACGTCCCTGCTGCTTTGCTGTTCGGCGCTGCCTTGCCCCAGTGTGCCAGAGCCCTGTCCTCCCTGCTGCAGTTGCTTCACACATTCTGCTCAGACTGAAGCCCACTGCCAGAGTCCCGGCCCGATGGACCATTTGAAGAATTTCAAGTGGGAAGAAAGTACCAAAATGGATTGAAGTGTGCCTGGCCGTACTGATCTTTGCCAGTCAGTGTTTCATTTTTAAATTAACAGTCATTGTTTGCTTTTAACCACTTCTATTCATGTATTACTTTGTGGGGGAGGTTAGGTAGGTGTGCTGAAAGGCCGATTTCTTTGCCTTCTGAGACGTGCCCCAAATTTAAAATATAACGTTAGAACTACAAGTCCCAGAATGCAAAAAATGGTCTCTCAGTACAGTACTAAAATATTCATTATTTTCGTTGCGCTTAATTGCTTTCTGGGCTGGCTTCCCTCTCTCCTGCTAGCAAGGGAGCACTACACAGTTCATAAGAAAGGCAGATGTGAGGCAGACGTGAACCGTTAGAAACAAGGCGGCCATTTACGACGGAGGAAAAGCTACAATTAGATCAGGTTGGTTTATTATTTACCTTAGGTACTTTTAAAGTCATCTATATAAGAATGTTTATATTCTTTTTTTATTTTATTTTTCAGAATGTTTATATTCTAAATGTACTGCATACTTCCTCCTGGCGATAATCTCAAAAATAGTAATGTTGCCGTCGCTATTCGTCACACCCCAAAGAAATTGTGCCTGCAGGGGAAAGGGCTCGGGTGTTCGGCAGCTGCAGGTGTGTGTGTGTGTGTGTGTGTGGGGGGGGAGGGGGGAGGGCTTGGGGGGTTATGGGTGGCTGTAACATCGCGGAGACCCCGAATCACTGGGATCAAATGAGGAGACACCCTGCCTGGAATCAGCAACGTCACAGTGAATCCTGATCAGGCTGATCAGTTGATGGGCTGAAGGGTTGTGTTTAATTCAGAGTCTGTGGGTCAGGCTGGGGGTGGGAGGGCTCTCTTCGGCCCATTGCTACCTACTATCCTCTCCGCCTCTACCCCTCACCCCTTCCCCCCACCCCCAATACAAAGTAAATCCACACCCTACGTTCATCACTGCTCAATCCGACCATGGCAGACTTTGCAGCAGCAAAGCGAAAATCCTCCTAGTGAAACCGAGAATGCTACCAGAATCTTCTCTGCCCTGTGCAAAAGCCGTGGATCTAAAAAGACCCATTAGCCCCACAAGACTCACGCGCAAAGCATATTTCTTGATAAAGGAAATCAACCAGTTTCTTGGTGACAACAGGTCACTTGGGAGTGGAAGGGGGGGGGGGGCCGAAGAGGATACCTTAAGCACCATCAGCAGAGTGACCACTCACAGAACTAGCCCTGGGTGCAGGGTCACTGACAATCTCATTGAGAATGATGAAGTTGGATTACTATCTCCTCGAGGATTTGTCCTGGGGCGTTCCAACCAGTACACCTCCGGAGCCTCCGACTCCCAAAGCGACTGTAATGACCGGCCTGGTCGACTCTGGCAGTGCATCAACTAGAATGAGTGCAGCGGAAATTGTTGCAGCACCATTGATGGTTACCGCACGCCAAAACCTGATGAACACTGTGCTATCAAATTGCTCATGGGGGGTCATGCGGGGGGCAACTACCCAGGAGCAGTGGCATGTGGGACTGCAAAGTCGATGAGCTAACCGCACAGTCCCCCCAATATGTTCTCATATCACTGGCATCACCCCAGGGCTCCACTAGCCCCATTTCAACCACGGAAAACATGGACATTGGGGATAACCTGTGTGCCACCAATGCTGAGAGTCCCTCCCACCTGGGTCCAGGCTTAAACAAGATGCGGCATGCCGTGCATGAAAAGAGTACCAGCCATTGCTGCTCATATAACACACCCGCTTCACTCACCTCGCATAACCTTAATTCAGTCACCGTGGGTGCAGCCTTGTTCTGTCTGAGATAGCAGACCTAAAAAGGCTGCTCCTGGCGCCTCTCGAAGCCCATGGAATAGGGAGAATAACAGGAGGGGCACTAATTAGACAGGAGGATGCACACAGGACTTCCCAACCATAGGAGAAGACAGACTGCCCTAAACAGGATGCGCCGACCAAGTAGTACTCGTGTGGCTGGGCCGACCCCCACTTTGGCACCCAGAGTGAGCACTGTCACTAACTTTGCTTTGGCTGCTAAAGGGGATCAGGCCCTAGAACACCCAGGCCCTACAGCCTTCACACTGAGATCAGGGAACCACAGAGCACTATCTTCACAACAGACAACTATATTTCAGCTTTATACACAAATAATATAAAGTTTATATACAATTATTCAAAGGATTATCAAAATAGTGTTGATATAATTAGCATTTTTTTGTTTTGTTTTTAATTTTGATCTAAAAATTCAGGTATCATTTTGATACGAAAAGAAAAAAGTGATATACATTTTTTTGATATCCCCAAAAATGTGATATCACATTTTTTTCATTTTGATGTCACGTTTAAAAACATTTTTATATAATCATTGTTGTAAAATTTGGTATACGAAAATTAGATATCAATTTCTTGTTTAATTTTGATATAAAAAATGGATATAAAACGTCTAATTTTGATGTGAAAAAATTGTTATATCAAATTTCTTTTTTCATTTTGATATAAAAAAGATATCCTTTTTTACATGTTGATATACAAAAAATCTGATATAATTTTGATATAAAAAATCCAATATAAAAAATTGTTGATATCAAAAATGTATTTTTGATATCAAATGTTTAAAACCTTTTTATATACTTTTTTTATATCAAACATTTTTGATATCACACCAATTATTCATAGCACATTTTTTTATTTGTTTTCATTTTATAAATAGAAATAATGTAAACTTTATATAACATTATTCAAAGGCTTATCAAAGGCCAACTTTATATGATATGATATGATCGTTCATTTATATATTGCCTATACACAATGTGTTTCAAAGTGCTTCAAGGCAAGGGAGGGAACAAGGAAAAATACAAACACATTTTTACAGGCCATGAACAGTAAGGATGTGAAATTAACTATCGTACTGGGCCTGACGATATTCAAATAGTGCAAGAGCTAATACATAGATAAGGAAGGGAGGGGGAGAGTGGGTAGGAAATGGAAACAGACAGGCGACTACCGTACTAGGCCTGGCGACATTTCTGGTAGAGCCCGAGAAAACAAAAGGTGAGACAGAAGGGCGCAGAAAGGGAGGGGAGGAACAAAACAAGCGACTATCGTACTAGGCCTGACGACATTTCAGATAGTGCTGGAGAGGGAGGGGGTGGGGAAACAAGCAAGGGGAGGGGGGAGGAGACAGACAAGGTTGCTATCATACTAAGTCCTGGGATAATTCTGATAGAGTAAGTGCATAGAAGAAAGTAAGGGGAGGATGAAAGGAGATAGGAAAAGGGAGAAAGAGAGAGAATAGAACGGAGAGTAAGCAGTCAAAAAGAGTGGATAAGCAAGAGCGGAGAGCAAATACAATTTCAGAAGTCAGTAGTAACACATAATGTTGCAAGCTAGTATATAAAATGAAGATGGGAACAGCATCAGCATGATTCAGGGCCACCATGAGAAATGGTGACGCACCGTGAATCAATGAAGACCGTAAAAGTCAAATCCAGCTTTGGCCACCACAAGACGGGGATGGTGAAACCAGACTGTATCAGGACAGACTCCTGCAGACATAGGCTGGAGGGGATGAGGGGGAGCAGGGTAGAAGAATCAAGTAAAAGCAGGCTACACCTGTGTCCGAGAAGGGGGGGCACAAGGGAACATCACAGGGGGAACACAGGGGTGGGGATGGCCTGTGGGAATAGAGGGAGTAAACACATGTTGGTGCATGCTTACATGATATAACATCATGACGTCATACCATCAATGCCGCAACCCACTTCCGCATCAGCAAAGCGTCACCAACACCTCACACTCGCTGGCTAACCCTTCCCTACTCACTCTGCCCGCGAACAAGCAACAGCGCACACGCTCTCCCATATTAAAAACATGTTAATATAAACTTTATATTAAAATCATTTTAATATAAACTTTATATCAAACTGATATAAATGATACCCTTTTCATATCAAACTTCCTATAAAAATAAACATTTGATAGCATTTTGATATCATTTTGATATCAAAAATTGTTGATATTAAAATTCATATCAAAAGCCTATCAAAAGGGTGCGGGACTAAAGACACAAAGGGGGCATTCCCACCGGTGAAAATGTACTTGAAGAGGAAAGGGGGCCCCATCTACTACTCCCATCCCTGTGCAAGGCCTGTCCCTGTGCCTCACCATGTCCAAAACCAGGGGGAAATTCACTGCTCTGGCTTAACGTTCCAAAAGAGTGTGTTTGGAATCTTGACATGTTCTTTGCCTTGTGCAGGAAATGTAGCTGGTCCTGCCATCATTCCCTAGTGCCAAAGTAGGGTTTTTCCTAATAAAAGCCCATCACATCCCAAGAGGGTAGCCCGGTGTGGAATAAATTCCATATCAAATTACCCCATTATTTTAATTGGGGCAGGTCATCTGCGCAATCTGCGTCCATGGGCTCTAAACTGTGTCTGTGTGCCTATTGGCGTGTGTGTGTGTGTGTGTGTGTGTGTGTGTGTGTGTATATATATATATATATATATTTTTTTTTTTTCAATGAAAAAACTTTGTTAAAGAGATCTTATGGTTCCAAGTAAAACCGAAAAACCCCTGAAATTCACCAGTTATGGTAAGCTAAACAACCATAACTTGCGCCACCACCGTGCACTGCTAAGACTAACACCCAGGACATCAAATATGACATCACAAATGTCATTGATGAAATCACTGATGACATCACATGTGCATTTACCTTTCATGAAATGTCTGTACGAGGGATTATTATTGTAATGTTAATAAAAAAAAGTGTCAAGGATCATTGGAATAAATATCAAGTGCTAATTAGTGCATTAAGCAATGCATTGATATAAATAGCATTGTATTATGAAGTTCCATCCAGTATACTAAGGTACTCATGTAGAAACATAGGCATTGTGTGCAGCATACATGATGGAGGTGCAATATTCATAATCTTGCCATGTTGAATAGTGAAATGATAACTGTTTTCTTTTTAGAGTTTTGCGTACTGTGAAACCTGTGATAAGTAGGTAATAAAGCCCACTTACTACATAATTGCATTACTATAGACAAAACACAAAGAGACAACACCACATGCAAATATGAGTATATACAAGGAAATTGAAGTAAGAAAAAAAACAGCAGTAGCAGTAAAAAGTGTTTATAACCTAACTGATTACCTTTATGCAGAGAAATGATTGCTCTGTTTCAAAGCTGCTACTTACCCTATGTATATGTATCACATGATGTGACTGGACCCTAAGGAAAGTAGTGTGAGTATAATGTATACAAATATGAGCATATACAGGGAAAGTACAGTAAGAAAAAAACAACAGAACTAGAACATAATCTGTAGAGTTATCAGCACTTTCTGATAACTCGCAAGATTATCTTCATGCACAGAAAGGATTGCTGTCTTTCAAGCTTGTGGCTTCCCCTATGTATATGTTTCATATGATATGACTGGACCCTAAGGGAATTATTTTAAGAACATACTGGAAGGATAAGTCTACAAATATAGTATGTTTACAATTTTTAGTTCCTGACTGTTACTGAACAAAACCATGTGGCCTAGATATGTCAGTAAAGGAAAAAAGGGGGAGCCAGACATGTGATGTCATCAGTGATGTCATCAATGACATTTGTGATGTCATCTTTGATGTCCTGGGTGTTAGTCTTAGCAGTGCCCGGTGGTGGCGCGAGTTATGGTTGCTTAGTTTACCATAACTGGCGAATTTCGGGGGGGTTTTGGTTTTACTTGGAACCATAACGTCCCTTTAACAAAGTTTTTTTTACTGAATTTCATAGGTTTTTATTAGTGCAACTTAACCATAACGCACCCTTAACAAAGTTTTTCCATTGAATTTCATAGGTTATTATGAGTCCAATTTAACCATAACGTCCCTTTAACAAAGTTTTTTCAGTGAATTTCATTGGTTTTATTAGTGCAACTTAACCATAACATCCCCTTAACAAAGTATTTTCATTGAATTTCATAGGTTTTTATTAGTGCAACTTAACTATAATGTCCCTTTAACAATGTTTTTTCAGTGAATTTCATAGGTTTTTATTAGTCCAACTTAACCATAACATCCCTTTAACAAAGTTTTTTTATTAGTGCAACTTAACCATAACATCCCCTTAACAAAGTTTTTTCATTGAATTTCATAGGTTTTTATTAGTGCATGTTATTTTCCTACAACTTACTAATAGCATACTTACCAAATATAACAATATTTGTGTCCAATTTACAAAGTGTCACCTTAAAACTCTGCCATTTCCCACCTTCTAGAATCATTTTTAACACATCTATACACTTTCTTCAACTATTTCAACTAGTTTTGCATCCGTAGATCTCTACGAACATCTGACTTCATTGCGGACCTTCCGGACAGTGCGACATGATCATACGCTAGCGTGCGGCATGATGACGTGTCCAAGAACCCGTCCGCACTTCAGAATATGATCCGTCCTTCGCGGACAGTTCGGAACTGCATTTTCTACTGGTCTAGGAACTTTCAACTTAAAAATTTCGCTTGCACAGCTCCAACACCTATTCCTACTCATCCATTAACAATGTAGTACACAGTACATACTTTTACCAAAACTGCTATTTTCCTTAGAATGGAATCAGCTAATGCCATTCCTCCTCCCCAAGAGACACCACCACTGCTTTAATCAAGGAGCATGAGAAACACTGCCCCCCACCTTAGAAATAACACACGCGCAACATTTTCCCCTGTCCACCTGCCCCTCCATAGTAGTGTTTGGTGCCTCTTCCCTCATTTCCCATCCAAAAACAATAAAATGAATATTCCTTTAGGAACCACCTTTCACAGTTAAAAAATAGAACTTCCTCCACCTCATCTTCTTTAACAAATACTGTAACCACACAGCCTGATGTCTGTGGTCATTGGTGCATTATAAATAAATAAATAAATAAATAAATAAATAAGGAGGGATACAGACCATTATCATCCATTGCAGCCCCTGAAATGGGGGATAAAAGCCATTAGCACCCCTGGTTCCCAAAGCGGGAACCCAGGCTGCTAAAACATAGATTTTTCTTCCTATAGCGGGACGCATGCTGCGTCCCGCTGTAAGATGGAAGGATTATTCTTCCTACAGCGGGTCGCCTTTGGCGTCCCGCTGTAGGAAGGAAAATCCTTTTACAAGACAGCCAACATCGAAAGAGAAGGCAGGGCTCCGTACACAGCCCCTCTTCCCTTGCCATGGCAGCCTGCAAAACCCTATGAACATATTACCACAAGCACTTTTTTTCCCCTTTCAAATCTATCCTACCTTCGAATAACTTTACCACATTGCCGGTCCCAGGTAGACATAGTCACTTTAACACAATTTTTCGTCCCTAGCGGTCATGGCCAGTAGCCAGATATCCGCGTCATGACCTTATGCCATGACCCAGACAATCTGGCAATTGCCCACGGCCACATGCTATACCTCAGTCACCAAAGGTATATGACTATTTTTTGTACCTACATTATTACACTTGTCAAAAAATAAAACACAGCCACATTTGAAAAACCATGCTTTAATGTCCTTGCCAATGCTCCTCACGAGTTTGCTCGAAACGCGCCCATGTTTTATTTTTTAAAAAGTGTCAAAATATATGTGCATACAATAGTCATATAACTTAGTTCCCACTTGACAAAATCCATTCAGTCTTTACACAAACATTGAAGGTTGGGTCTATAATCTTTTCAAAACTTTTGCCCACATTCGTTAAATAGCAACAAAGTTATAAGCCATCTAAACATTTTGAGACCCCCCTCTAATTTCACCCCCTCTTGAGAAAATCCCACCAAACTTTAGAAAACCATTTATATCTAGATCCAAAAGCGTTTTGCCAAATGTTGTGCAGATTCGTCAAATGACACCACATTTATATGCCTTTACAATATTTTGGGACCCCCCCTCTAATTTTGCCCCCTCTTGACAGAATTCCACAAAACTTTGCAAAACCATTTGGGATTAGTCTTAGAATAAAATTACAAAATTACATGCAGTTTCACTGAGTGGGGCAAAAGTTATAAGCCATCCAAAAACTGCTTTTCCCCAACCCTGTGATGCAGAAATAGGTACAGATGTCCTAGGACTGCTGAGGTGTCCGCGAACACCACAGGACTGCCCCAGGACATCTGGAGTCTTTGCAAACACCACAGGACTGTCCCAGGACATCTGGAGTGTTCGCTGACTTTTGGGAAAATTACATGCAGTTTCACTGAGTGGGGCAAAAGTTATAAGCCATCCAAAAACTGCTTTTCCCCAACCCTGTGATGCAGAAATAGGTACAGATGTCCTAGGACTGCTGAGGTGTCCGCGAACACCACAGGACTGCCCCAGGACATCTGGAGTCTTTGCAAACACCACAGGACTGTCCCAGGACATCTGGAGTGTTCGCTGACTTTCGGGAGTGAAAGAACCCATTTTTTGGCTTCTTATGGCCATATCCCATCCCATCCTCATCCCCCCCACCTCCCCAGAGATTGTTTGTTGAGTTTGAAAAGTGAAATGCGCGCATCCGGAAGTGCGTGGGAAGTGCTGAGGCTGTTTGGCTGGGACCGCTGCGCCGCCACGTGGACACAGCTACCCCTGATTGTTTTTCATTCCTCGTTTCGTGCCGCGAGTGAAGCCGTCGGCAAGTGGAAGTGCGAGCTCCGCCCACCGACCCGCCCATCTGCAGCTCGCACCCTCCCTACATCTTCTCCGGTGCCCGCGCATCTCGCGCGCGCATCCGGAAGTGCGTGGGAAGTGCTGAGGCTGTTTGGCTGGGACCGCTGCGCCGCTGCATGGACACAGCTACCCCTGATTGTTTTTCATTCCTTGTTTCGTGCCGCGAGTGAAGCCGTCGGCAAGTGGAAGTGCGAGGTGTGTGGAAACACCTAAGTAAATTTTGCACAGATCTTTAGTAAGATCTGCTGGACTTGTGCTGGACTTGTGCTTGCAACTTCTGTCTATTCCTTTGCTTTTTTGAACTACGCGCCAATTCTTGTTTCTCTTTCCCCCTAGCTCCGCCCACCGACTCGCCCATCTGCAGCTCGCGCCCTCCCTACATCTTCTCCGGTGCCCGCGCATCTCGCGCGCGCATCCGGAAGTGCGTGGGAAGTGCTGAGGCTGTTTGGCTGTTCGGTGGAGCGGTGATGAGGGGAGTTTTTACTCTTTACTTGAAATCTAGGGAGGTATTAATATACATGACTCGTTCTATCTACTGAATGTGTATGCGTTCTTCTCTATTGGCATCAACTGGTGTTTAGGATGTGTTAGCTCAATTGTACAATTGACAAATTAGTTTTACAATTGACGGTAGAGGGTGTGAATGCTGGTACGGATACCCGGCATTGATAATTTCCAATAATAATTGAAAATTTAAACAGTGCACTCTTTACCACTCTCCACTATGGGAACGGGGCTAAGGAGTTTGAAGAAACTTCAGGACCCACAAGGCATCATGGAGTTAAGTCATGTGAATGGTGCGTGCATGTCCGCTACTATGGTTAACGATATGCTGCCTCCAGATCTACATAATGGGGTGGTTGATGAAGTTGATAAAAATCACCCAGATTTATTAGATGTACACAAAGAGAGAATCTTGGAAGATATGGGAATAATACCTAAAAACCTGGCAACGGCACAGGTACACAACTCTTCTACTAGCCCTGTTAAATATAACACCACACTTAAATATGCCGTGAAAGACCTTAATAACATCTTACTTTCTGAGGAGTCGTTTGACGATCAAGAGGCTGAAAGTAAGATACAGGTGAATAATGAAACAGCTAATGTAGCAATGAAACGACCTAATGACAATATTATGGATTGTTCTATGTTGGGCCCAACAATTGAGGCCAAACTAGGGAGAAGGGTGCGACTAACGCATGGCCCTTCTACCCCAGTGAATTCTCGAACGATGGGCCGCGAAGATGTTTTTATGCTTAGCAATCTACCATCTAAAAAAGCTATAACAAGACCTCCTCATTTGAAAACACAGGAGGTGGTTAATACAATGATACAATGGGAACCCGACCTGGCGGCAGACTTCATTTCCGAAAAACTTGAAATGAGTTCTTCACAAAAGACTAGTCCTAAATCGGTCATTGATGCTCGTATGAACCGTGACTTACAGGAGTTCCAATCGACATTAAATGACAAAGATAAGGATTTTTCATCCCCTGTGGTGCGATTAGATATATTGGAAGAACGATCACTAACTACGAATTTTCCCGTAATAGCAAGTATCCTGGACCTCCTAGATAAAGGCCACGAACGTTCACATTGTGAGATAGGCTTGCTGAGAAGTACGATCGAAGAACTTGTGAATAAAACCAACCGAATTGAGGGATTATTATTCACATGTGATGCAGTGGCCAACCTAATAGGGAAATCTTGCTCGGGAACCATCTGGGCGGACAAAGCAACTCAATTTGATTATGAACCTGATTTATCAGTCAGTGACAAGAGAACCTTTGCCGAGGTGACCACTGCAAAAACAATGCTATCTATACAATGCCAGACGGACTTCCTATCCCAGAATGAGATAGGAGTCTCAAATATGGCTATCTCAATGCAAAAAATAGAATGTGATCTGAATGAGCTAAAAGATCTGTTTGGGTCCATTAAACCTATGAGTACTAATGTCTGTCCTGCTCAAGTACCACCTCTTGTTGAGAGTCCTGATAGTCCCTCTCCCCTGACGGACCTAATTGATCTTACTGAGGATTGTGTCGATGGAGAGGGCCTACCTGCACTGGATGTAAGTGTGGTCGATGACCAAGAGAAACCGATAGTTGTACTTACAAGAAGAGAAAAAAGATTAGCCATGAGAGCCCAAAAACGAAGAGCTAAAGCCAATGCCACAAAAAAACAAAAACAAACATTGAAGGAAAACATAAAACCTAACTCAGTCCAAACCTCCATGGATGCAATTGGAATCCATAATGAGGAGGGAAACATTGATCTTTCTCAATTAAATGAGGAATCGAGAGTCCATTTGAACCATAATTCTGATGGTACGGCTGTGGTAGCAAAGAACCAAAACAACTCCAGTCTAACCTCTAAAAAGGCAAAGATACCTGATATACGTACCAATGACAAAAACTTCAAAAAAAAAAACTCCTGCAGGGTTCAGACATGTTGACTGCTACCCTGCAATCCTCACTCTCTCAATTCTATCCTGTAACTCACAAAACTACTTCTGTGAACAAAAAAAAGATGACATCTCTTGAGAATCTACCCAATAAGCAATCCCTAGAATCACAGTATGAGTCGGATGAACCGTGGATGATTGGAGTCCTGGGTAAAGATGTCCAATATGCGGAACGGGGTTCAAATGTAATTCTGCCATGCTGGAATAATAATGTGACCCCAAGTATTATCGAAACTAAAAAAATTGGTACTCCATCCGTAGTGGTAGAGGATGTGCCACATAAATCATCAACCGATCCGGTACCCTCAGAAAGGAGGATTCCCGATATTCAAAATGTTGATATAAATTTAAGAGAAAATAGGGAAGCTATAATTAGTCCTGAAACGCCACTTATTCTGGGATGGGAAAATGATCCGAAAATTACTGGTAAAATCAATCTAAACCGTTCCTCATTGCTAAAAGCATTTAATTCAATACCATCGTTGAGAACGCTATGTTCGTATGATATTGACTGGGTGAGAATAGCCTCTTGCCACAATAATAGAATGATCTGTGGATTCCACTCATTGCTGATTCTGAAACTGGTATGGGAGCAGAGGGAAAATTTTATGTATGTTGGTTTGCAACCCTGTCTGTTCCAAACTGATTTGGAAGCTAAAACTTTTCTTGAAATGCCATTAACGAAGGTTGCCGTTGATCAGGCAAATGGGGTTACTGGTTCTTCAATGCTCTCCAATGATGATATGATTAAGCAACTAATGGCTCTGACAGCTGCTCTGAATGGGTTGAATGGTCTGAACAGTACTTTATCGAATGCAGTTTCTAAAATAACTATGCCTCCCCCCTAATCAACATTGTAGAGGGTTCAATATAATGTGCCGCTCTTGGAACAGTTGTGGCTTGGCAAATGTTCTTAGATGGTGGGACACAGAGAAAGTTTTCTGTCATTGGGATGCATTTTGTTACAAGAGACAATGCATATGTCGCACTTTAACGTTGAAGGTTTTATATGCCATACTCAGTGTGCCAAAAGAGGGGATTTGGGAAGGCCTTCAGGAGGTCTGGCCATCCTAATTAATAATTCTTGTAAGCCTACTTCTAAAATGGTATATAATGACGATGCTGTAATTGCTGTTGAGTTAACTTCTCCCTTGGGCCATGTGAACCCAATTCTGATTCTATGCGTGTATTGGAATAGGGTTACTACTACCTTCAATGAATTGGAGGGTAAAATTGATACAATCCTAGAAGATGCGTTTGGTAGACATGCGAACATCGGTGTCTTAGCGGGCGGGGACTTTAACTCTTCTTGTTTATATAAAGGACTAACTGGTGGAAAAAAAACTGTCATCTTCTGCACCCACAGTTAGGAACGGGAAAAAATGGGTTAAATTCTTTTTGAACTGGGATATGCAGGTGCTTGAAGTTAATGACCTTCTATCCCCGTATACATGGTCCCCAGGAGGACTATTCTCCCACATTGATCACTTTTTTCTGTCTATGGCACTGTATAAAAGGTGTGCTCCGATTATAATTGAAAATTTGGGTTTCAGTGACCATTGTGCAATCTCCACTAAACTTGAATTTGGGGATTGGGGCTTTACTATCTGTCCCGCCCTTACTTTGGTGGATACGGACAGACCTGGTCTGTCAGTTAGATGGACGCAAATGACGTGCTTACAGCTTACTTGGCGGATGAAAAATGACCCTATAATTATGGTCAATCTGTCCTGTGGTAATATGGATGCACCCGCTATGGATGCACTTCTTACTAAACAAATGAATCTGCATGTATTGGCTCTGTCCAAGAAGAGGGTCCCTCTCAGTAGCAATCATATACACAAACATAAATTCAATCTTGAGATATATAACATAAAGAAATTAAAAAATGCTAACCTTAGACATCTTGCTAAAATGGTTATTGATAGGGACTCTTATTGGGCTGCTAAGGCCAGAATCTTGCAGATGTACAAAAATTCATTGAAGTGTCTCAAATTAATTCAGTACGTAACAGACAACCAGAACATGATGTACCATTTGCTTAAATGTGACACTCGTAACATTTGGGCTGTTTTAAGATCTATTAATCATGAAAAGACTGCCCCTAAGGAGAATGATATCGCGGGGTCTGTTTGGTTGGATCACTTTAAGGCAAAATTTAATCTATCTGTTGATACTGCCAATAGAAAATATAATACATTCACTCTCAGAACTGTATGGTTGCCCACTTCCCCCTGGTCACTCAATGATGTTGAAAGGGCAATTATGAAATTAAATCCATCGCGAGCGGCTGGGCCGGACGGTTTTCCAGCGTGTCTGCTAAAATCTGACATAAAGTTCTGGGCCCATATCATGAAACAAAGAATTGATATGGTATTTGCCACCCAAACTTTACCTCGGTCATGGTGTGCCGCTACAATAATTCCAATCTACAAACAGGGCCCATTAACTGACCCAAATAATTTTAGACCAATAGCTCTTACGGATGTTTCCTCTAAAGTATTTTGTCATCTAATTTTAGAGGAACTATTGGAGTATATGAGTGTCAATGCTACTCTATCAAAATATCAAACTGGGTTTCGTCGCTCTATGGGATGCTCTCTAAATGCCACAGTTATCTCTCATATTCAATGGAATGCCAAACATAATCATTCAGGTGCAGTTTATATGGCTTCCCTTGACCTTAGTTCTGCATTTGATACTGTGGTGAGGGAACTATTGTGGAAGAAAATGCTTGACATGGGTTTTCCCTTGTATCTGGTATCTCTAATTGCCCTCTTGCATACTTTGACCTATTACAAGGTCAGACTAAATCGAGCAGGGGCTACTACGGATGCAATATCTACTAACATCGGTCTTAAACAAGGATGTATCCTTGCAGCTGTATTATTCAATCTATACATCTGCGATATCGAGGACTGTTGGATGGATGTTACTAATTTCCCTGTTAACCTGGGGGCGCTGAAGCTCAATTCTATAGGCTTTGCCGACGACCTGTTAATATTCGATAAAACTCCCTTTGGTCTCCAAAACAAACTGACGGCTTTTTCAAACTATACATCTGAGAATAATTTAAAAGTAAATCAGTCTAAATCCAACATACTTGTGTTTACAGATGGAAAAAAAAGCATTTAGATTCAATTGGTTCATGGATGGTGTTCAAATTGAATTAGTCAAATCAGTTAAATATCTTGGTTACATTTTGTCTGATATGTACTCTATCCAATGGTGGAAAATGAAACTGAATGAAAGAGTTAGGCCTTTAATCTCCCAGATGAAAATCATCATGAGAAAATACTGTGAGTTTTCTATGTTGCCTGCTCTGCAATTTTATCTACTCAAAGTGGAACCATGTATCTTGTATTTTTTGGATATATGTTTATATAATGTTGAAGATGCTCTCGATTCTCTCCAAGGTGGCATTTGGAAGCAAGTATTGGGTTTGGCTACCTCATTATCAAATGACATCATAAGACATGAAATTGGCCTCCTTCCACTATCCGCGAAATGGCACTGGCGGATGCTTACTAACTATGCCAAATGCCTAAGGCCACCTGCTAATAGTCTTTATGAAAATTTAAACAAACTGATACTGCTTAAACAACCTGTATCCATATTGGCATTTGTGGAAAAAATGAAGGTTATTATGTATGACACACAGATGCCAGAGGATCATATAATTCTGGGTTTACCTAGTTGCAAAAGGAAAATGCAACTATATTATTGGTGCTGTCAATCGGACAGAATAAGCAGATATAGCACATTTCAGGAATATGTTAGGATTCGAAGAAAATGGGGTACTTGTCCAAGCTATTTTATACAGTTTCCATCAAGCTCTGGAAGAAACCTATATCTTCGTTTTAGACTGAATCAGTTTCCTACCAATGAAAGATTAGCACAATGGGAAAGGTGTAAAGAATCATTCAAACCGGGTGTATGTAGATTCTGTCAGAATGCTTCTATAATTGAATCTATACAACATCTGGTTGTTTTCTGTGATCATTTTGAGACATTGAGACTCCATACGCTTGGATCATATTTCGATCCTTCTTCACTGTTAGCAAGATTGACCCTATGGTCCAGGTGTATGTCAGGTAATAGCAATAAAATGACGTTGAATCTGACTACTCTATTGGGTGAAATCGATAGGAAGTTGAGAGATATGAATTTTGATGCTCATAATGCAAATACATTCTAGAAAACTAAGATCAAGTGCATGATGGGGTCGGTCTTGTCTATGGCTTATGTAGATAAAAAGAAAATGTCATTTTTTTTTTTTTTATAATGATTTTTTTTATATGAATTGTTGTTGAAGAATTGCTTTTCTATCAAAATGAAATGTTTTTAGAATGATGTTCCTTTATTTGTTTTTTATGAATGTAAATATGTATGCAAAAAAATCTTTTCTTGTTTAGTATTGATTGTTGTTTTGTTTTGTTTTATAAATTGTAAAGGTTTTTAAATTTAGCAAATACAATAAAAAAAAAAAATGCTGCTTTTTTAAAAAAAAAATCACTGCGCTGTTCGCGAACCCCAAAAAAGTCTGCGAATCCAAGATGGCGGGCGTTTCAAGAAAACAGACGCATTTCATGTTTTCTCACCATCCAATCAGCGGACACGTCCCGTGTTTGCGGACCACGCAAAAGTCAGCGATTTTTTCGGCCAATCAGAGGCCAGTCCGTGGACCGAACAGGGAAGTGATTCCGCGGACCAGACATAGATATCACTAATTTTTTTGCTTTACATTTTGGTAATTTAAAAAGAAACTACTGGACGGATTTACACCATATTTTAAAAAAGCACGCTTTCGGGACCAAGCCGCCGTTCCTGCCGCAAATTTGGTGTAAATCCGTCCAGCGGTTTGGGCTGTAGGCGTGAGCAAAGTTTTTTCCCATTATGTCTATGGGAAAAAAAGAAATTTTGGGACCCCCCCTATAACTTTGCCCCCCCTGGACCAAACCTCACCAAACTTTGTAAAAAATTCAGAGTGGGCCATATACTTTTTTTGCAAAGTTTGGTGAGGATTTGTCAAGGGGGAGCGAAGTTATAAGTCACCCAAAAAGTGCTCTTCCTATGGAAACAGCAACTTAACCATAACTACATGGCCACTAACGTGGCCATGTAATATACACACACACACATATATAGATATGCAAATATAGGACACCTTTCTGGGCATACCCCTCAATCTTTTAGTCATCCAGACATCTGAAATCGGATTACTTTGATTTTGTTGGATGAGGGCAGGCCCGTTTCTTGGCCCGGGCAAGGCGGGCAGCTACCCGGGGCGCAATGGCCCCGGGGGTGCAATTGCCCCGGTCCCTGCCCCTGGCTGGAGGGGTTCACATGTCTGAGTTTGTGGCGGCGATTGCCGAGGGCAGAGTTCGGCAGCGCCGTAGCAGGTGCTGGCGCTGCCTCTTCTGACTGTAATGTCACAATGTACTTATGTACTACGTGACATTACGGAAGTCAGAGCAGGCTCCCAGCCCACCCCCTCCCTTGACTTTCGGGCCACTTGGGGTGGGGGCATAAAAAGGCGCCTTTCCTGATGGCTGCCCGCCTTTGCTGCTGGCTGTATCCTGTGCTCGAGATGCCAGAAACATTTATTTGCAGCTCGGATTTGTTTGTGTGCACGGTGCACCGCTTCATCAAAAAGAAAGTAGGTGCCATGTTTATTTTATTATGCTTTCTTCTTCTAAGTCCTTGACCCCTTCATTTGTGTTTTCCCTGTCGGAGACATACTATGCATGATTGCTCTCGTGTGCGTGTACTGAGTGTGTGTTTGTGTCAGCGTGAAAGTAGGAGAGTGTGTGTTTTCACTGGTCCCCTTTTCCCACTGTGTGCCCCCACTGTGTCCCCGTGTCCCAATGTGTGCCCCCACTGTGTCCCCACTGGTCCTCTGCCCCACTGGTCCCCTTTTCACACTGTGTGCCCCCACTGGTCCCTGTGTCCCAATGTGTGCCCCCACTGGTCTCTGGGTCCTAATGTGTGCCCCCACTGGTCCCCGTGTCCCAATGTGTGCCCCCACTAGTCCCTGTGTCCCAATGTGTGCCCCCACTGGTCCCCGTGTCCTAATGTGTGCCCCCACTGGTCCCCGTGTCCCAATATGTGCCCCCACTGGTCCCTGTGTCCCAATGTGTGACCCCATTGGTTCCCGTGTCCCACTGTGTCCCAATGTGTGCCCCCACTGGTCCCCGTGTCACAATGTGTGCCCCCACTGGTCCCTGTGTCCCAATGTGTGTCCCCACTGGTCCCCATGTCCCAATATGTGCCCCCACTGGTCCCCGTGTCTCACTGTGTCCCAATGTGTGCCCCCACTGGTCCCTGTGTCCCACTGTTGTGCCCCCACTGGTCCCTGTGTCCCAATGTGTGCCCCCACTGGTCCCCATGTCCCACTGCTGTGCCCCCACTGGTCCCGTGTCCCAATGTGTACCCCCACTGGTCCTTGTGTCCCAGTGTGTGCCCCCACTGGTCCCCTGCCCCCACTAGTCCCTGTGTCCCACTGGTGTGACTCTTGGTCTTACAAATCTTTTCAGAGGATACTACATGGTAGGCATATCCAACTGTCCTATTTTAGAGGTGAGTTCTACAAAGTTATTGAATCATGATGTAATAAAACCGATTTCATTTGTTTAGCAGTGTTATATTGAGTTTGGGAGTGGCGCGCGGTGGGAGTGGCACACGGTGGGAGTGGGGCGCAAGGGGGGGGCGCATTCCTAGTGTTTCGCCCTGGGCACCAAATAGGCTAGAAACTGCCCTGGGTGAGGGCCCATTGAAATCTATCGCTGGGTATGGGGCTGGCTGAGTTTGTGAACTGACTCCACAGTGGATGACACATGCCTAAGGCCTGCAAGCTGAGAAGTATGACTGGTGGATCTATGACTTCATCTCCCTTCAACATTCCCAGAAATGTGGGGAAATGTCTATTTTATGTTAACTTATCATTCACCAGTAGAATTGTGTGTTGCGCTTCTATATTATGGTGCCTTTTATAAGCCTTAGTCATAATTTTATCAATTAAATGATTGCAGGAGTGATGTCACTTGCTGTGATGTCATCTGAGTTAAAGGTCACATGATGCCATCATGGTCAGAGGGAGCGTGATGTCACGCCTGCTACCCTCCAATGATGAATTCACGTCACTCCCCGAGCTCCACCAATAAATGTGTGACGAGTTGGCACCCAAGGACACGGCAGGAAAAGCTTGAGCGCATTCCAAGGAACTGCAAACGCCCACAAACTGAAGCATGATGCCCAGTCTTGGGTGACGCATTGGACTCACGTGCCCTGTGCATGCCGCTCTAGTGCGTTGACGGGCCTTTCTTTAACAGGCAACTACGTCAGCCGTCACGAGGCGCGCTTCAATGGTTGTCTGCGTCACAGTGAGTGCGTGCAACCCACGCCCAGGCGGACGCAGCAGAAGGCCATTTTCGCAGCTTCGCTTCGTGCATTACATTACACACTGTGCCCGACAGGAATAACGGGAGATATCAATGTATTCGGTGGCAGCCCGTTTCCATAATCCGTCTAGATAATTTTCGCCTTCCCAGAATGTGCTGAAATCCCTGTTACTCGGATTGCGTGGCACTTGTTGTCGGCACCACAAGATCTTAAAACCTTCCTGTCGTTGTTGGGAATGATTTCTAGCGTGTTCACCGAGTTCTGCAAAGGCAGCACTTTCTCCTAATCATTAACTGCGTCCTATCTTTAGCCACTTCCCGTTTCATGATTGCGGTGTCACAATGCTGGGAAATACCCGTATCCCTTTCCAGGGCCCAGGGCACTCTTTGTTCTCCAGCATGCCGAAACTGACAAGCAGGAACGCCCCGCACTGGCAACTTCCTCCAAACTCTTTTAAGCTTTATATAAAAAATGCTGAATAGTAGGGCCGGGAAGCTCCAGCTACACCTTTATCGTCCAGAGACATTCTGCACCACCAACATTAAAAAGTAACGACTAGAATTGCTCTGGGCAAACTTACATAGCACTGGTGGAAAGCAACTGACCTGCCCACCTAAAAGAGAGTGGTCACGATTAATTCAAAGCCCTGCATCCATCACTTTTCTAGTGCAAAGAGGCCGCCCTAATGGAAGCAGTTAGTCTATTCAAATCTCAGTAACTTTACATTACATTTGTGATTTTACTCCGCTTTCCTCTGGAGAATATAATTTCTCACCTATCATCTTACTTTTCACCTCATCTTGAGTACGTAAATTGAGTGTGTAATCCCACAGAATCGATCATTTAAATACTATTTGTAAAGTACCTCAGTTGGTTGATGCACCTGCTATAGCAGTCTGCGTGCAAGCTGTAGATCACATTTGCATCCTGGGCGTGTCTCAGAAAATCATGTAATCCTGAGGCTGATGCAATGAGTAACACTGAGTTGGCTCATGCCTTCTTGCCTGGAAAGCTCCAAGGAAGCTTTCCACACTCCCCCAGGAGGAAAAAGTGGGAGCAGCAGGCGGCAACCACATGTCCTAGATGGTGGGAGACGGGGGAAAACCATGCAGAACGTGTGGACGATAGCAGGCCTCTGGATTATGCAAGCAGACCCCAAGCCTAAATTGAGTTCCCTCTGCTCCATCACCCCGCTCTCAAATTGTGTAGCAGATAGAGACTGTATGGCCACTGCCCAAGGTGAGTGTTAATAGTGTAATCGGCTGGTAGACTGCATGCAGTCAAGCCCCAGGCAATCCCCCTTGTCAACCAAAGACTCCAGTACTTTATTTCACTTTTCGGAAAGGATGGTACCCTGGTTTAGAAGCAATGGTGCCATAGGCAATGATCAAGTTAAGGGAGTGATGGTGCCATAGGCAATGATCAAGCTAAGGGAGTGATGGTGCCATAGGCAATGATCAAGCTAAGGGAGTGATTGTGCCATGGGCAGTGATCAAGCTATGGGAGTGATGGTGTCATGGGCAATGATAAAGCTAAGGGAGTGATGGTGTCATAGGCAATGATCAAGTTAAGGGAGTGATCGTGCCATGGGCAATGATCAAGCTAAGGGAGTGATGGTGTCCTGGGCAATGATCAAGCTAAGGGAGTGATGGTGGCATGGGCAATGATCAAGTTAAGGGACAGTTGAGCATGGCATATGCACTATCCAAATGATAAAAGTTATTATTATATATGGAGCAAGCCATGTGTGAACTCAAATCAACTGTAGTTCACTCTTCACATAAGCCCTTCTAGGTGATGCCAATTTTGGCAGCTAAAGAAAATAAGATCCTTTTCATTAGAGTAATTTGCCCAGGATCACATAGATTGAGCAAATGGGGAAGTCTACTTGTCATCCCAGGTGTTCTGGTTGCTCAGGTTGCACATTTGGAAGTGGCATAATGCACATTTTCCCGTTGAATCTTTAGTTGTCCTGGGTAAACGATGGATGGCTGCAAGTTATGGTTTTTTAGCTTAGAGCCCTCTGCTTTCTTTAACAGTATATGTACTTTTATTTTGCCAGAATAAAAACAGGATTTACGCATACCGTAATGAAATCTGGTGGGAGTCTAAATCTCAGGACTGACAGAGAATCTCACACGGGCCTACCTGAGAGGTCTTCAATGGCAACGTCATTGGCACTTAGTATTTAAAAAAGCGATGTGTCCTGTTTATGTGCATGTCGTGGATACAAGTTGCATTCCCACAAACATCTAAAAACACAGTAAGTTACATCAGCTGGTGGCTTTCAGTTTTAGAACATGATTATACTTCATAACTTTATTAATCTTTTTCTTTAGAGAAGTTGGAATACTAAGCAAGCAAACAAAACAGGGGCCCTCATTCCGAGGTTGGTGCTAGTCATGGCACTATTAGCACCTGACAGCCCTTCCTTTTCCCCACAGGGATAAAAGGTGGAGCACAAGAGCACACTACAAGCAAGGCAGACCGCACAATGGGTCAGCTATTCCAGGATGGCAGTTCAAGAGGAGATGAAAAGCAGAGAGAACCGAAGGGGCAACAAGGAGAGAGGTGCCCTTGTCCTTTTCGACCCAGACCGCAAAGCCTCCCAGAAAGGAATGGTAAGACCTCTAACAATAGCCGATGTGTGCTGTAGCAGATGTCAAAGGTGCACAAAGCCCTCCTACACTGATAAGCAGGAAGGGGAGACACCCTTGCTACTGTGGTACCATCCTTGACTCCAGATACGAGAAAAGCCCAGAAGTACATCACAGCTGGTTAGTCAAGAGGAGAACTGATAAGAAACTGAACTTTGTTGAATGAAAGTTGAAAATGGCAAATTAAGGAAATAACTGTTAACCTCTTAGTGGAAAACCAGCTGCATAGGGGTCCGGCACCACGTATGTGCTCATTTGAGAGACTGCGGCTGATCCCCTCTATTGTAGAAACTACTGATTCCTGAAGGCCTTAGGAGAGCCACAAGGAAAAGGTCAAAATGGTCATACGAGGGGCAAGTAAAATCATTTGTACAGTAGAAAGACTTTCACACATGGTGAACCCGACTGAGGGATGCGTACGAATTAGGGTGATCAATATCACCCTGAGAACATTGTGTGATGTGAAGCCTGACTGGGGGATGAAACCAGAAATTAAGTAAGAAAGGAACCTAAGTGGTCTGCAAGGGACTGTATGGTAAACTGTGACAAGTCGTAACCCGACAGAGGGATGCCAAGAGAAACCTACGGGAAGGGAACCCCGGTTTCTGAAGAAATTGTGAAAGCTGTAAACCAAGGCAAGTGTGAACCCGACGGAGGGATGCCGAAAGAAAGCTAGAGGAGGGAAACCCCCACTTTCTGATGTGAAAATCATGCTATGCCGTTAAAAGGGCGTTGTGAACCCGACGGAGGGATACCAAAGAGAAAGCGTGACTGGCAAACGTGAACAAGCTGAGGGGTGCCTGCAGAACAGGGTGAAGCATGATGCCCCAATGGACATTGTTTTGACAAGAGTGAACCCGATGAAGGGATGTCCACAGTGGATTGTTTAAAAAGACATTGAAACTAGTGAATGCAACAGGTGAAATCTTTTGAATAAAAGCCGTAGTGAACCAGATGGAGGGAGGCTAACAGTCGGGAAGGGTCTGAGCCCAGAAGAGGGGGATCCAGGGTTGAAAAGTCATCACCCAATGTACATAAGGAAAGGAACCTTTCGGTTTCTTATTTTGAACACATGAGGTCCTCGGAGGCAAGAGACTTTGTGTAGAAAAGAGACTTAACCACTGAAGGTCCTGATACCTGAGAGCAGAACTGTAGGCTGGTGCTGGGAAAGCTCAAGAGTGTGCTGTACTCCGGAGTCCCGGCTTGTCCCATGCTCATAACCTGGTGAAGGGAGACCCACAGCTACCACATCCTGACATCCTTTGTGAACATTTCTTTCTTTCTTGTGAAGCCTATCCCACACTCATTTTATATTTAGTTGTAAGGATTGGCAATAGTTTTCTTTTTTCAAAGAATCAAGCTGGGGGTAGAGCTCTGTCTTCGGCTGGGGCCTCCCTCTGGAACAGCCTCCCTGCAACTCTAATACTTGAGGAGAGCCATCTCCGGTTCTGGAAGCACCTCAATACCTTCCTTTTTGCTTCTGCCTTCACCCTCCCTCTCCCCTGCTGATCTTTTCTCTCCTGGCACTGTGCACCTGGCCACTCACTGTCCTCCGGGCCCATGTTCCTGCTCACCCTGCCACCCTCCCTCACTGCCTCTGGGCCACCCCTTGCACTGGGGCCTGTATCTGTTCCCATACAGTCCCCCCTTTTTGCACTTATCTGACCTACCATGTCTGCCGCCTTAAACTCAGCACTTGCCACTTGCTGGCTGCACTACCACTTTTGTTTGCTTTAAAAAAATCTATTTATTTTTCTTCAGTATTTATTCTGTTCTCCTTTTGCTCCGCACTTTCCACTTCTTCCCCCCTCCTTGCACTTTTCCCCTCCCCCATGCACTTGCGCGTTTCCAATGTCACTGGGCCTAGTAAGATTGTTGTTTTGTTCTCCCCTGTTTCTCCTCCCTTGCCTTGTCGCGCTCTGAAACACTTGTGTATGAGCACAATAGAAATTAAATATCAATTCAATTCAATAGTTTAAGCCTTTTTATTTGACAAGAAGCCACTAGGACTGTCTTATTGTTATTTGATGGTCGGAGCTTGCTCCCATCTTAGATTTAGGTTTAGATAAGGCGTGTTTCCAACCTACCTATACAGTTTAATGAACACCATTGAGCTGTGATCACTTGTGTCTGTCTTTACTGTTGCCACCATGAGTTCCTTACAAATAACATTTATCATGTTTGCTTTACCATTGATGCCCAGCCATTCTAGCAACAAGGTAACACGTATCATGTTTGCTGTATCATTGCCATTGATACCCAGTACAAAATACCATGCCACAGGAAGAAAATATAGCCAGGTTGGCTGCACCAAAGTAGACCACTGTAGCCATGCAATATCACTCATCTTGTTTGCTTTAACATTGATGTCCAGGACAAATCCCATACCACAGGAAAAATATATGGCCATACCAAAGTAAGCCATTCTAGTCATGAAATAATGCTTATCTCATTGATGCCCAGGAAAAAACTTGCCACACAGCAATAATAGATGGTTAGACTGGCTGCACAAAAGTAGGCCCTTCTAGCCATTTAATAATGTGTACCATATTTTCACACACACACACAAACACACACACACACACACACACACTCTTATACTTTTCTTTTCTTCTCACCTTCAGCCACATTCTGGATGCTGATCCTCACACCACAGGACAGTAATCCGGAAGCAGTGAGCAGTAATTGGTTCGTACACATGCGTTGAAGAGCCAAGCACAACACCCCAGTATTTATTGTGAGGCACAGGTGTCCCCAATGCTCACATTCATACATGTAGCTTCCCAGCCATGCTAGAATGTGGAAGCAAAACGTTCCCAGCTGTGCATGGCTGATAGGGAATGTGTGCTGGGGAACCTGAATTGCCAAAGGGAACATTTGTTTCCCTTTTACAGTGAAAGGGGTATTTTGTTCAGAGATTTTACTGTCCCAATCGATCGATCAGGCATGTATTTTCGATCATACATCGATCCATCTTTAAAAAAAATCCTATGCATTTTACCTTAGTTTTCCTCACTTTTATACATGCAAAAACACCTGCATGGGCAGTGCCATCTTGTGGAAATATTATCCGCTGATCCATCACCCTAAGTTCAAGTGCCCTTGTGACACTAAATCATATCACCCGCCCCTCAGGCTGACATCACTTGTGATAAATGTATGCTCCACCTATTTTAATGAAGTTGATGGGCATCGTAGCCAAACGTTCCCTGTAATCACCATGTCATAACGTTATCTAACGCAGAACCCGGAACATAACACACATCCACACAAGACATATATTTCCACAAAAACAGTGATAATCGGAAAGGTAGCAGTACTTTTATTTTTGTCGGTTTGATAAAAAGAGGAGATTATGGCCACAAAAATATTTAATAATGCCGATTCCCTTCAGCCATCGATTAATCACAGTCTTTGTATTGTTCTCAGAAATGTTTTCGATCGACGCACATTGGGATACATTAGAGAAGGATGGAGTGGTTTCAGTTCTAAATGTAACACTTTCACATCTGCACGTTTTCATAATCTGTAGGCTGCCATGTTGCTCCTTGTTACTGCAATGGGGAAAGGACAGATTGGTGTCTGGCGATCGTCCCAGATTATCGTTATTACTAATGCATTGTTCACTGGTATTGTCCAATTTCTATTGAAGAAGCCATCTACAAAAAGCATCACTCCTTTAAAAAAAAAAATGTATTTACATGTTTATTACATTTTATTTATACATAAAAAAACCCAAGCAAAGGAAACAACAACAATCACAAGAAAATAAACATAAAACCGAGTTCAGCACATTTTGAGTACTAAACACGTCATGTCATAAACAAAGTTATTTTCAGGCAATAATCAAGCATTAGAAACATATTTACACAAAAAATATCTTCCAGTTCCAAAACTCTTCCCCAGATTTGTTCAAACAAGTTCATTTTATTGTCTCTGTGAAGGATCATTTTCTCCATTCTCCACACTTGCTGTAGGTCCTTCATCCAGTCTGACACATCCGGTGTTTCCTCACTCTTCCAATTCCTCAGAATATTTTTTTTTTTGCTGAATTTGTAGCCTTGAAAAACCAGCATTGTTGTGGGAAAGAGAGATCTTCAACCAAGTCTTCCTCACCCAGAATTATACTCAAATAATCAAAGTCTTCGTTCAACATAAGAACCTTAGGGGGGCGTGGCCAGCACCGCTCCTGTGCCGCCAGCCAGATCCTGTAATAATCCTGCCCTATTTCGTTAACATATGAGAACCTAAAGTGCCTCCTCGACGTGGGAACCCGCGCTGCACACCTCCACCCGATTCCGGAGCAAATCGGTGCCCAGAAACCCAGTTTGAGAAGTTTACAGGCGGCGGCCCCACATGCCCTAATGCGAACAAAATGGCTGCTGCATGCTGCGGACGCGCGGCGTGCACCGCACGCCGATAACAAATACTGCCTGCGAGACAACGACACTCCGGAGGGGAGAGAGCGGCTGTGACGAGTGGGGGAGCGAACGAAGCAGCATACAGATTGACGCCGGCGCCGCTCCCTGATTGCGACCGAGCGGATCCCAGTAAGGCCCTCCCCGATTCCCGCCCGTCGGTCCCCCCGGGACGAGAGATTTCCCTACCCAGCTGCGCATCCGAGTGTGGAGGCGAGGTGTCCCTGGGAGCGGCCACCGATCACCCGTCGCCGACCTACAGCCACAGCCGCGGACGCACAGAACAGCCGCCTGTCATCACCGCCGAGACCGTGACCTGCTGTCGTCTACCTTGGGGAGAGGGACACATTGCCACCAAACAGCCGGAGCCGCGGTAGAACCGTGGGTGCTCCGCCCTGCGTTGAGCACCTGGTAGACTCCGGGGGCGGCTCCCACACATTTCCCCAGCGGTCCGGATCAGCGGTAAGGAGAAGGGGGGGACGGGAGATTGGAGCTGGACCCCCCCCATGTGACACTTCTGAACGCTTTTTCCACAACGACACCACTGTGGCCCGTTCTATAAATAAGCAAGCACCATGACCTGTGCAAACTAATTGCACTGCGACGACAAACCAGGCTCCAAATATAAGCGCAGTACCTTCCAAGCGCAGCTCCCTGGGGTGCTACTGATGTGAGGAGCGACAGCACGCCACGGCGAATAACTCTATACTACCCCAGCCACACAAAAAAGGAGTTAAAACGCTCAGGCTGACCCCGCCGGGCCCTGCGCGACCACTATCCCTGCGCTTCCGTTGACTGGAAGGAACCACTGTCGAAGACCCACTGAGCCCAAGCTTGCATAACCTGCTGCTACCCTCCTCCCCCAGCGCAAAAGACGCACATCTACACATCAACACGAGCTGTACTGGATAAGGCACCCATACAAACAAGGTGCGCAGACCCACGGCGGGCTTGGACCCAGCCGTGGGCTCATTCCCAACACGAACTCAGACGTGGGCCTACATCGTGTAGACATTTCTCCTGTAAAGCGTCACTGACATACCAAAGCTATAATCGGCGCGGCGCCAGACGACCATCACGCTCACAGCCCTGAAGGTGCAGAGCGCCCATATCCGAACCCCCCCCTCAATAACACCTGCTTTTCCACCCTCCAGCGGGCATCTCCCTCCAGGCGCAACCCGGACCTTCGTGGTCACCCCACCAGAATATCAGAAATGGGGAAAGATAAACCCAGTAAAACCTCCACACAAAGTAGGATTGAACAATACGCGACCACACCACTGTCTCGTTCCCCAGAGAGGCCATCACAGCCCGACACAGACTCCATGGAGGAGAACATTTCCCTCAGAGACATCATGAGTGCCATTGCCAGCTCTAGAACTTCCATGGAGAAAAAGATGGACAGTATTGGTGCGGATGTATCCTTGCTAAGACACGACCTGCAGAAGCTGACCTCACGCACCGGGGAAGCGGAGATGAGGATCTCGGAAACCGAAGACAGTCTTCGCGGAGTGAACCGCCAGATGTCCGGCATGTTGGCACGCATAAAGCTCCTGGAATCAAGAGCAGATGACAGTGAGGGCAGATCAAGACGCAATAACATCCGTATGCTGGGTCTTCCCGAAAAGGCAGAAGGAGATTGCATGGAGTTATTCCTTGAGCAATGGCTCGCGGACATATACGATGCACAGTCCTTCTCCAAGTTCTTTTCCATTGAGCGGGCCCACCGCATCCCTACCGGCAAGATCACGCCAGGTGCACCGCCAAGTTCAGTCATCTCAAGGTTCCTAAACTACAGAGATAGAGACACAGTACTGCAGTTGGCAAGGTATAAAGGAACTGTTACGTACAATGGATCAAGAATTGCTTTCTTCCCTGACTTTAACAGAGAAGTACAGAAAGCGCACCAATCATTTGATCCCCTCAAGAAACGCTTGCAATCAATGGGAGTTAAATATGGGCTAATAATCCCCGCCCAACTTAAAATATTCGACAAGAACGCAACGGTGCATTTCACTGATCCTAGGGAGGCGTGGAATTGGGCCGAAAGGCACATAGAGGGCGATTGGAACGCTGAGGGAAGAAGGAGAGGAGAACAGAACAGACCACATCCTGAGCGGCCACCTGACCTGGATCCGCAGCAGCAACAACAGTTCAAAAACCCACAACACGCTGAGGCATAAAAAAGCACCGACAGTATTTCGGACGTCCAGACCACTACTAATGTACCGCAAATGTGCCACGTTGCACACTGTAAACTTGGAGACAAAGGCTATACCGGCTGGCGGCCATCCAAATAGCCGACCCCCCCCCCCGGAGGAAGAGCGAACCCGGAGCACCGTAAAGCGGAGTTCCACTGCCCTGCCCCGAGCCATTTGCCGATCCACACCACCCGGCACATCTGTACTGTAAAACCGGATTGTCACGGGGTGGGCAGATGTAGAATACAGTTCAATTGTTCAAAAGTTAACACTGGGATGACAGATGCTTCAGTTGGGGGTGGAGTATGGGGAGGGGGGAGTTACATTTACTATATCTATTCAACGTTTAGCATACAAAGGCAGGATGAACACGCTGTACAGATCAAACGTGGTACAACTACTGCGTATACAACCAAAGGAACGCATGTGCGAAAGCAAACCCCACACAGACAATGGCAGCTGAGACTGATTCAACCCAAAGAAAGCTCAAACTCCTGGCATGGAATGTAAACGGACTGGGTGCCAGCATCAAAAGACGACTGGTTCTGTAACACCTAAATAGACATTCCCCGGATGTAGTCTTTCTCACCGAAACGCATCTAGCTGGATATGTATGCAAATTCTTCCAAAGATCAAACTACCGCACTGCAGTGCACGCCGGCTTCTCCATGGGTGCGAGAGGGGTGCTCATACTAATTCACAAGAGACTTCCGCTGGTGATCACGCGCATACTACAGGACATGGGAGGCCGATATGTACACATTCAAGCAACACTGTGGAATTAAACACTGCACTCATGGCAGTGTACTCCCCGCCAACTCTTCTTAACGACCTGTTAAACGAAATTACCCTCATCCTGGCAGCAAGCCCTACAGACATGTGGGTGCTGGGGGGGGACTTCAATGAGGTCATGGACAATACCCTCGACCGCACACACCAGAGAGCCAGGAACCCCGACACCACTACCAAATTGGCTTCCTTTGTGTCAGCATTAGGCCTGTGTGATGCGTGGAGAGCCCTTCATGCTGAGGCTTGACAATATTCTTTCCACTCGGGGGCCCACGCCTCGATGTCTAGAATAGACTACTTTTTCTTACCACACCAAATTGTCCATAAAGTAAGAAATGCATCCTTCCTCCCGCGGGGAATCTCCGACCACTCCCCAGTGTTACTTGAACTGGAAACGGCGAGACCACCACCGCCCCCCTCGTGGCGGCTGAACTCCTACTACTTGGGGTTCCCGGAATTTCAAGAAATGATAGAGACAGCCACTACTTCGAACTAAACGCAGACCCGGTTGATAATCCCAATACGCTATGGGAGGCGCACAAACCGGTCCTACGCTGAGAAATTTTATCATGGACATCTCAAAAGAAGGTACAACGCGAGAAAATCATTGAAGCCGAAAGAGAAGTCACGTCCAATGAGTTAGATCACATCGCCAGCGACACCCCGGAGACGAATAGAGCCTTGATAATGGCACAGAAGAAGTTGCTCAATTTATCCCTAGACTGTGCCAAAAAAGCACACACTGCCATGAAGGCACGTCTATACGAAACGGGGGAAAAAGCAGGCAAAATGCTTGCGTGGCTAGAAAAGCGCGACGAAGGACAACAGAAGGTGAAATGCATTAGAACCCTGAACACAAATCTAGTCCACTCCGATGCAGGGATTGCAGAACGCTTCGCTGAATTCTATGAGAACCTCTACAAACCCCCCACTAATGCTATAGCTAGCACCATATTAACTGATATTGACCTTCCAACACTCACCACAGACCAAGCCACCACTCTAGACAGCAAAATAACTACTGACGAAATATCAACCGCCATTGCTCAACTCCAAGCAGGCAAGACCCCAGGCCCGAACGGGTTCCCACTTGACATCTGGAAAAAGCTAAACCATCTGGACATACCCGTTCACTTGCTCAACGTGTTTGAACACTCCCTAGACCAAGGCGAGCTCCCACCAGATCTCCGCAAGGCCACCATCATAGTGATCCCCAAAAAGGGTAGACCCCCAGAGGAATGCACCTCTTACCGACCCATATCCCTAATCAATAGTGAAGCCAAAATACTAGCCAAAATACTAGCCAATAGACTACAAGTGGTCATCACGTCACTGATCCACCCGGACCAATGCGGCTTCATACCCCAAAGGTCCACCAGAATGAACATCTGCAGATTGCATCTAGCGCTTGAGAGAGCATCGGCCCTGCAACAATCACTTGCTTTGTTGGCCATAGACTTCGAAAAAGCATTCGACTCAGTTCACTGGGAGGCCTTGTGGGCTATAATGCGCAAGATGCACTTCGGGGAACCGTTCATAAAATGGGTGCAAATCCTATACAACAATCCAGTAGCGGAGATTAGAGTAAATGGGTGGCCATCGCGTACTATCCGATTAGGGAAGGGAACCAGACAAGGTAGCCCGCTCTCGGCAATGGTGTTTGCACTGATAATAGAACCACTAGTAGCCCTCCTGCGGGACACCATCACGTGGACTGGCTTCAGATGGGGGCCGAATTGGGAAGACAGAGTATCCCTCTATGCAGATGACCTCCTAGTACACCTGGGCGACCCAGCGTCTTCCTGCCCTGTGGTCACGCAAATTCTAATTAACTATGGAACCTTTAGCGGACTCAGAGTAAACTGGTCCAAATCCGTGCTGTTTCCGGTAAAAGGGGTAGACTGCATACCGGCATCGGGTTCCCCATATAAGGTTGAAACCACTCAGTTTCGATACCTGGGCATTCTAATCACCAATGGACTAGATAGCTACGTAAAACAAAATCTGCACCCACTGGTTAAAAGATACGAGCAAGACGCAGCCCACTGGCAAGCATTACCACTGACACTGCTAGGCAGGGCGGCACTCTTCAAGATGCTGGCCCTACCCCGATTCTTATACATCCTCCAAAATGCCCCTCTCCATGTCCCCACCACAGAGTTCCACAGAATAGATGGCACAACACGTACACTCCTATGAGGTGGGAAACACCTGAGAATTGCCCTCAAAACCCTTCAACGCTCAGTTTGGGAGGGGGGAATAGGACTCCCGAACATCCAGATCTACCACTGGGCGACATAGATGGCAACAGTCAATGACATATTGCACGGGGACCCGGCCATTCCTCATATAAAGGCCGAACTAGCCGCACGACACGGTATGTCCCCGATTGAAAGCCTCTATTGTAAACAGACTTGCCCGCCTGAACGTATGATAGCGGTACACACAGCCCTGGTATGGAGGGAAGTACACAAACACCTAGACTGGGACAACAAAATTACCCCAGTCCAACCCATCTGGAACAATGCTCACCTCTGGAACCTCAGTAACCTCCCGAAATGGCCAAACTGGGCAACAGCTGGCATACAGACAATCCAGTAGATATTCATGAACGATCAACTGATACGGTTTCCCGAGCTTGTCGCAGCACACAACCTCCCAGACATTGAACACTATCACTATGGACAATTACAGCACGCACTTACTGTGCACAGGGCCCAACTGGAGGACATGCCGGAATGCACGCCTATGGAAAGGAACATAGTTATTGGCAGTGTGAGTAATAAGGTCACATCTACCATGTACAATGCTATTTCCTCATTTACCACGAAGGAGCTATTGACCCTGAAGACGAAATGGGGAAGTGATGTGGGCCCTATATTACCTGAAGATTGGATTTCGACCCTGATGTATCCTAGAGACTGCGCAGTCTCGGCACAAATTAGGCTCGTTCAACTCAAGATACTCCATAGGATATATTATCCCCGAGTAGCCCTGTACAATTGGGGCAAAATGACTGACCCCAAATGCCTACGCTGCAAACAAGAAGAAGGGACCTTCTACCACATCCTCTGGCAGTGTGCATGTATACAACACTTCTGGCATAAATGTAGCGTGAGACTCTCCAAAGTCATAAGTCGCCCGATCCCAAAAGACCCCAAACTCCTTCCTATTAGGTATTGATGATACAGTAGACTTGTCGCGCTTGGAAAAGCTACTTGTTTCGACTACGACAGGGATTGCCAAAAGGAACATTGCGCAATTGTGGGGTTCAGAAAACACTCCGAAATATGACCATTGGGTATCGGATGTGGATGCTACCATCCTAATGGAACGCCAAGTCTATCAAGCTAGAGGCTGTCCGGGCAAAGCAGATAAGATCTGGGGAAAATAGGAACAGACACTATAACTCAGATGCAATATGGATAACGCGTAATTCTGCACAGACTGCATGAGTCAATATCACTCTTTGGGGCTGCTTGAGTAACATCAGTATGCAAAAACTACTCGCTGACTTGTCCGTTTCTATACCTTATAGCACGTGTCTCTACGTTCGCTTATATCCAAATATGTCTACTCGTACTGCTCTGCCACCTGTATGCAAAGTCTTATAGTTGTGTTTTGTATGTTGTTGTATTATTGCACAAAATGTAATAAAATGTGTTAATAAAAAAACGTAAGAACCTTATTCATTCTTGATGTGACCTCTCTCCAGAAGCACTTAATTCGTAACATTCCCAAATCATGTGCTCAAAGGTTCCCTTGACATGTTTACACCTTCAACAGGCCTCCAAATCAAGTAAACCTCTTGCAAATAATTTTTGAGGAGGCCAAAATACTCTGTTTAAGATTATGATTTAGCGACTCCTTTTGCCAAGATTCAAAGAGGTAAGAGCCACAGTCTTGCACAAATTCCTCCACCTGTTCTCAGTCATCTCCATTCCTATTATTTCTGTCCATTTGTCGAGCACACATTGAAACTATGTAACCGTAAAATCGGGAATAAAAAACAAACGTATGTACAAACTGTCTAATATCGATATTTTCACTACAATTCCAAGTTGTGATTAACACATATAATGTCGATTCTTTGCGTCTACTTGAACATTCATCAGTTAAATCATTAATCATATAGCAAACAGCACACTTGCCATCCTCACTTGCATAAATATCAATTCAAACTTTGCTTATCAATTCTTTGTGATATTTGCAACATTGTGTCCTTCAAGTTGTTACTGTGGTGGATTGAAGGCCAAATAACAATGGGACCCTATATCCGGTGTTCAGAGAGAGTTTAGTTTCTGAGGGTGCACATCCCACAAAAATTAACAATATTCATGAGAAGCTGTGCAATGAAACACAATTAATTATTTAAAGTATTTAGCATAGAAAAATGTTTACTTCCGTTCCAAAAGCAACAACGCAGCTGGGGACACAACATTTACACATTTTTTCACATATGCGCCTAGTGCAGGTGCAGACAGGCTCCTGTATGGCAATAGGGCAATGGTCGAAAACATTTTTTTCGAAATAATACTGTGGGGCTTTTTTCTGTGTTAAAGTGTGGAAATATTTTATGGAAAAAAACAGAATTTACATCACTATAATTAACGCATGTCTATTGTGGTTTTGGCTTTGAAAGGCTTATTTGACTTATGTGTACATCTATTACAGTAATCATCTTCAAGGATAACAAGTTTTATTTCCATACAAATGGAAAAAAGCGCCAACGAAGCTTGTCATTATCACTGGTGACGTCTACTGGTGAAGGCCAAATAACAATGGGACCCTATATCCGGTGTTCAGAGAGAGTTTAGTTTCTGAGGGTGCACATCCCACAAAAATTAACAATATTCATGAGAAGCTGTGCAATGAAACACAATTAATTATTTAAAGTATTTAGCATAGAAAAATGTTTACTTCCGTTCCAAAAGCAACAACGCAGCTGGGGACACAACATTTACACATTTTTTCACATATGCGCCTAGTGCAGGTGCAGACAGGCTCCTGTATGGCAATAGGGCAATGGTCGAAAACATTGTTTTCAAAATAATACTGTGGGGCTTTTTTCTGTGTTAAAGTGTGGAAATATTTTATGGAAAAAAACAGAATTTACATCACTATAATTAACACATGTCTATTGTGGTTTTGGCTTTGAAAGGCTTATTTGATTTATGTGTACATCTATTACAGTAATCATCTTCAAGGATAGCAAGTTTTATTTCCATACAAATGGAAAAAAGCGCCAACGAAGCTTGTCATTATCACTGGTGACGTCTTTGCATACGTGAGAAACCTGTGCTGCAGGTTGGAAAGATCATACACATCGGTCAGCACAAAACACGTCATCTAAGAGTGAAGGCAGAAGGGTCCTGTTTTCTGATCTTTGATGGATCGTACGTTCAGCAGATTTTATAGTCAGGGTTATCTGGTAGACTGGAATTCAGGGGTCCTAGAACCAAAGCAGTCTAGGGATTATAATGTAGGATTAGGGCTGTTGGGGGTTGGAGGCCGGTGCCCTCCTTCTCATGGGATCACACTATTCACGGGAACCCAGCCCTCCTCCCGTGGCCTTGCAGGGCACATACTTCCCAGGGTGCGAAGAGTGGCAACATTTAGGGACAATGAAGTGTTTTGTGGATCCATGTAGCTCTGGGTTTTCTCATCAGTGTTTGGGTTACCACCTATTCCTCTGCTCATGTTCGCGGTCTAAGCCTGGGGTGCGCTCTGCCCCACCACGTTTAAGATGGCTGCTCTTCCTGCATGCATGCTACATCTACAAAATGCACAACAATGTAATTGTGTGAACCCTGATAAGGGCACCCCCCTTGACTATGGTCTCACACATTACTGATAATGGCCTCTCCCTTATTTTAAAGTGCTTAGGGGTGTGGGAAAAAATATGTCCCCTTCCCAACATTATACAGTCGTGGTTCTGCTATTTCTCGATTTATTTATTTATTGGGCATTTGTGAGACACTTATACAGCTTGAATAGTGTTTAAAAGAGCCACAAGTCAAGAAGTCAAGAGAGGAAGGGAACTGTAAAGACAATGCACGAAAATGATAATAAATTAAAAAAGACAACAACAGTCCTGCTAGTCCTTGTGACATTCGGAACGTGCAAGTGCATAGAGGGAGGGAAATGGAAAAGGTGGTTGGGAATTGGTAGGGGACCCCCCCAGGGGGGAAAGTGCGAGGGAGCCTGTTTAGGAGAAAACAGGTAAGGGCCAAGGCTGTGACAGCCCAGGGAGGGGATGCCAGCAGCCAAAGCAGTAAGTGCAGATCAGACCTTACACAGCTAAAAAAGCAGGGGCGGGCCCTACACATGTGCAGGGATGTCGAATGCTAGAGGTGATTGTGCAGTAGCACATGACCTGGTAGGACTCCTAAGGTACTTGGTCGCCAATCTCATCGACTGAGGGGAGTTAGCACATAAGGGAGAGAGGGAAGGAAAAGGAGAAGATGAGAGTCTTGAGAACCTTGCAGAACTTGAGGAGAACCGGTTGAAGATGGAGAGGGAGAGGGAGGATTTTCAAATGAGGGCGACAGCTGAGGAAAGAGATCTAACACCAGCTCTCTGCTTGGAGAAGCGTTTCACCAGCAGAGAGTAGGAAGGAGAGTATTTACTAAGTGCGAGTTCATCCTTGCAGCAACCGTAAGCAAATGGAGAGATTTTAGGGCTGCTGAGATATGGTCTGTGTACATGAAGCCAAGGAAAAGTCATGCAGCCCCATTCTGGATTAGTTGGAGGGGCTGTACAGAGGAAGAGGCTGCATTAAGGCAGAGGCTGTTGGAGTAGTCCAGCCTCGAGAGGACCATAGCTCTATTGACATTGAGCTTCTGTGGGAAGGTGAGGAAAGGGAGAATCTCTCTAAGGAGGTGAAGGTGAAAGTGGTCCTTGTTGGCAAGGTCCAAGATATGAGTAGTGAATGAAAGAGAAGATTTCAACAACATCCCAAGATTTCTGCCTTCAGAGGAAGGAGAGGGAGAGTAACCCATTGGGAGTGGCCTGAGCACAGGGAGTATTCAGGGAACTGGAGTCCTGATAGGATGATCTCAGTCTTGCTAGGATTGATATAGAGATCATTAGCTGTGCACCATTACTGGATCTTGTTGTATTCGGACGTGCAAGTGCAATTAGGAGTAGTGCAGGGGATGGGGATGGAAGGAAGAGCAGAGTAGTGGACCAGTACTGGAGGAGGGCCCAGGAGGGCAGTGCTAATGGAAGCCAAGGAGGAGAACCTCAGGCTAAGTGCAAGTACAGGTGACTCACAAGGGTGGTATGTGAAGCTACCAAGCAAGGGCCCAAAGGGCAGTGAGGTGGGGGATGGAGGGTGCTTGAAATGACTGGGAAGAAGGGACCCTGATCATGTTACATTCCCTAGGGTGAGGCCAATCGGTCACAGTGGCAGTGTGGTGATTAGCAGGGAAGCGAAAGAGGGAAAGAGGTGGTGAAGAGCAGAGTTTTGACCAGTGTCTGGAATTTCCTGATGTCCTGCTCAAGTCAGAGGGTGGCAGGGAGGCTATTCCAAAGGGAGGCACCGGCCGAGGATTGAGACCTGCACCACACTCTGTGGAACTTTGTACAATAAAAAACATTTAGAAACACTGTGTAAACAGTTAAAACAGGCTTTCTCTAAAAAACAAAATAGAAACACACATCATTTGAATCTTGAAGTCAACCGTTCAACAAGTTCAAGTCTGGGAGGTCAAACATCTTTGGCAATATTCCGTGGCATAGACTGGGCTCTGGGAACAAAATCAGAAGCTACTCCGTGTGTTTGAATGGCCAGCACATTCAACACATTCAATGTAAGATATTTTACATACTCGAAATCCATCGGCTGGAAGATTGACTTTGCCACCCTTTTTGCTTTTTTTTGCTAAACTCCTTGTAACAGAGATTACTGAATGTTCCGGTAGTTTTTGATTGTTCCCTGCCAAAGTTCTCATTATGTGCAAGTACAGCCAGTCTTGTTCTGGCCTTCATACCGCCTATTGAAAAATGCAACCTTTTAGGCCTGTATTTGGGAACACCTCCAAATCTCCAGTGTGGCAGAAATCGGCGAGTCCTCTCATGTCTCTTGAAAGTGTTTTATCATACACAATCTTCTCGAGTGCTGTCTGAGGAGGGGAGCCTTGCACCAACCACCATTTCTTATGCTCATGCTCGTCGCTCAATGGTCCATGTGCACATTTGTGGAATTGTTTTATTTCTACCCAAGAGTGTTTGAACAATGGTGCATCAATGAACGCCATTTTTCGAGCAGTATATCTACAGATCCATCACAAGTTTTTGAGCTCCACCAAAGATGATAGGATCTGACCAACTTAAAATGTTTTCTACAGCCTTTTTTCAGCTGCTGTACATTTTTTAGAAATTGATTTTGCAGCCTGCCATACATCATACTGATGCTTTATGTGTGGGAACTGCTCCCGCATGACCTTGGCTATTGCCACATGCCTGTCAGTGGCTATCAGGCTTATTTGCATTCCACCGGACTGCAGATGTTCAGTGGATTTAACTAACACATATTTTTCCATTGCAACCGAAGATGTACATTCAGACACTTGCATGATGATTGAACTCACTATTTTCTTGGTTTCCATGTCTTGGAAATGGTAAGTGCAGTATTAAGCTGAAAAACCAGTACTGTCACAATGTCCATTACCCACAAGCCTGACCCGTTTTCCATGTAAAGCATTGTCCAAAGATATTTGTTCCTTTGTCCATGCCTGGCAGATCGACGGGTACACGAATTCTTCTGATAGCTGCAGTATTGTTTTTTTTTAAGGAACTCAAGTCCCACAAATGTACAGAAACTTGAAATTTAGCCGAACGTTGATCCACTAAACAGCAAAGCAGCTGAAAAAAGTAAATTTCGAGGAGGCACTTTTCCAAGTATAGGTTGCGGAGTTCATGCAAATGTGTTATGGTTGTGTACACAGCTACCTTTGATCTTTAGTTTTGTGCCTTTAACTCCCCGGGTAAAGTTCACCAATGGCTCTCCACAAACCCCCTATGTAATTATTGATCACATTTGTCCATTTTCATAATCTCAATCAGTCAGCAATCAAATACAATGGGCCTCATTACGAGTTCAGCGTTAAAAAAGGTGTTTCCGTGATGGCGGTCCCACCATTTCCGGCAACGCATAGTGCTGGAATCAAGTGTGCATTACGCCTTGTCGGCCGTGCACATTCCAGAAATGTTGAAACAGTGGACTGGCATCATGGAAACACTGTAAAAAAGCCCAAAATCGGGCCACACTACCAACAAGGGAGCCGGTGCCCCCGTTTCTGGCATGTGAATGCCTGCCGATGCCCGAAACACCAGTGCTGGAACCACTGGTGTCGGAAACACTGGAAATGCAAATAAAGTGATCGCCGGAAAAGGAACTGACCGACGGCCATTTTTAAAATCACAATCACTCCAATCTGCAGGTTCCAGTAGCCATCCACCCCGCCTGACTACTGAATCACATTCCACAGCATGACTGCTCGCCTCTCTGAGACCCGCCAGCGCAAGCTGTGCTTCTCAGAGGCAGAGCTAAACATGCTGGCAAACACTATAGTGCAGCATGCTGGGCAGCTGTTCTCCAAGGTCCAGCACCATAGAGCACAGCAGAGGAGGAAGGTGATCTTGGAGGAAGTGGAACAGAAGGTGTCAGCATTGGGGACGACTTCACGCACAGTAAAAGACTGCCACAAGCAGTGGAATGACCTCCGCATGAGGGTCGGAAACCTCCTGTCAGCACACCGCAGACAGTGCATGGGCACATGTGGTGGAACATCCTCCCCGATCCAGCTAATGCCCTGAGAGGAGAAGTACACCAGCGTGCTGTACATGAAGGGGATCGAAGGAGTTGGTGCTGTGGAGGTCGGAGCTGGGACACCCGTGGAGACCAGTGAGTACACAAAGCCCCAATATAAATACCACACACCTGCCCATCCTGCCCCCCTCTGTACCACTTCTGCACTGAAATGGGTATAGTACCGCTCACATCACCCAAATCAGAGACAGAAGTAGCATTGCCTCCCCTACCTACTGTGTCAATCGGTGCAAACCAAGTTCCATGCCCTGTCTACCATGCAGGCCCCATTTCTAACCACATGACAAGGCACCTCATAATGGGCCTCATTCATAAGATTACCCTTGTTTCCAGACTGCCACACTACGAGATTGTCGGATCCTGTCGGGTGCAGCGGCCCTGGCAGACAGAGTTGCCGTGGAAGCCCCAACACTGTTAGCAAGGGTGCTGGTGCTTCTGAGTCCACATTCCCATGGAATCCTATGGGACTCCATTGGAATGGTGACTTACAAAATCTGCCACCTGACTACCCGCTCCGCAGGGACTTGTAATGACATGATGGCACCGGGAAGTCAGGCTGCGTATCCAATGTTACAGGGATAGCTGCAACCCACATGACATAGCAGCGGGTTACCGGCAACCTCGCAATGAATCACCTGCACACTGTGTCACACCCACACCATTCAGGCACCCTCACACACACCCCTGTATGAACACCCTGGGCACTGTCTTGCCTATACACCCATGCCCCTGACAATAATCTGTGCCTGAAATCTCTGATGAACACTTCATAAGCACCCTGTACAGCCAAGTGAAGGAAGCATAATCCCTGGTACAGACACTAGGCACCACCTCACCGCATTCTGCATGTGTGCCTGCCGTGCCACCACTACCACCACAGCAGAACAATGGTACTCCTCACCTGCACCCACACATAGCCACTCACCCATTCAATGGGGAGGGTATGGGCCTTGCATGTCTCTGCCAGCCCTGCCACAAACCCCCCATTCACATACTGAGTCTACAACTGGGTCAGCCATCAGCTTTAGCCTTGCCCCTCCCGAATCCCCCATCATGTCCACCCTCATCACATCCCAACACCCTACACATGGACATACTGACATGCCAGCGCTCCCAGCAAATTGCGGGTGAACACACCAGTAGTCCCAGTACAGCTGTGTTGCATGTGCCATCATCTCACTACCTGAAGCTGAAGCCACACAACACATGCATGAGTGCAGCATGCCATGCACCAGGGCATATCCCCTCAACAGCATGCCACACAATCACCATATTGTAACTGGCCATTTGGTAGCCATGCTGGTCACTAACATCATGCCTTTCTTCAACCCTCAGGAACATCCTCTCACAGCAATGTAGGACAACCATCCGCATCAAGTGGCACCAGACGTGGAAGGCGGACACATCAATGCACAGCCACCACCTGGGACATGTCCGCACCCACTGTGCCCACTACAGCTTTCATCACCACCCAGGCAGCTACTGCTGTGCCCACTACAGCTGCCATCACCACCCAGGCAGCTCCTGCAGTGGCACAATTGCCCAAAAGGGCAACGGCAGGGGGACAGTACCCCCACCCCAGCAGCCCTATATATATGTGGCTGACTCCAGTGATGGGGAGGCAGCTACTGATACAGGTGACACCACAGGAGACAGCACGGAACAGGCTAGTTATGAGCGGCCAGAATTCAGCCCCATGAACCTGTCAAGCCCCCCACACCTAGCCTTCCCCAGTGTCAGGGACATGGACAGCCATCTGCGCTGCGTCGAGGAAAGGCAGGAGGGATTATCTGCCCTGGTGCAGCAGCACCTTGAGGAGTCCTGCCTGACGCGGGGGAAGGCAGCCCTGCTACGCACTGAGGCCCAGCTGATGCCGGAAAGCGTGCAGGACACAGGGTGCCGTGGTGCACATGCCCTTGGACGTCCTATGTCTGAGATTGTTCTCATGAGCAGGAGGGTGCGCGAGGGGAACAGCATAATGTCGTCCATGGTAGAGTCCATGGCAATGTCCCTGCAGGTGGCCCTGGATCAATGGGCCAGTGAGCCTTCACACATGCCGTCAACAAGCTCCACACCCGTAAGTTCCCAACAGAGCAGTCCAAGGTGGAGGTCTATGTGCATGACTGCTACAGGGCATGAGGGTGGGCCAGGTGGCAAGCATCCATGTAAATAGGTCCTGGTAAAATATGTGCCATGGCTGTGTCTTGAACTGGGACATAATTGACTATGTGACACAAGTCGTGGAGGGATAGTTAGGTAGGGAGAGATGGGGAGGGGGTGTGGGTAGTGATAGTTGGGGAGGAAGTATGGGGAGTGATAGTTGGGGATGGGGTGTTCGTCCACCTGTTAATTTCCTTCTTTAATGTTAATACAATGTGTGTTGCATTGAAAATCAAGACTGGACATTCATTATTTTCATGAGAGTGTGATTAATTTGCTGTACAGTGTTTATAGTGGTTGATGGTCGAGGCCATGTGCATGTGCTCTGTGCCTAAACGTAGTGGGTAATCTGTTGATGGCGTTCATCACACCCATCCATGGCATCCCTGCAATGGGCTAATGGGATCTCATCCTCAATGTCACTGCCATCGTCCACCTCTGAAGGAGGCATGTCCATGTCTGGGGGAAGGGGAATGTTGCACCTGATGCACATGTTATGTACCATGGCATCGGCCAGGACAATCTTGGCCACCTCCACAAGACTGTACATGAGGGCACCCCGAGATCTACTCAGGCAGTGGAACCTTCCCATCAACAGGCCGCGGGTTTGTTCAATGGTGCACCGTGATCGGATGTGTGTATGGTTGTATCTTGCTTGTGCTGGTTTTGTGGGTGCCTGACAGGGGTCCTGAGCCATGGCATCAAAGGGTATCCTAAGGCGACACAGGCTTCTACTTTGTCCATGTCATGTGCCACTTTTGTTTGTGTTTGCATGTTGTACATTGGTCATCTCTCCCATTCGTAAATCTAAGTTCAAACATTGTTCGGATTCATGTCACATGAATTTTGGTATATGCACTTGTGACAGGCAGGTGATCTTGCTTCATGCTGTGGGGCACACGGCTGGTGGGGTATAGGTTAAATCAGTCTGACATAGCAGTGATGCAGGTGGTGGGGGATGTGCACAGTGTGTAAATGCTGGGGTAGGTGGAATAGGTGAAATGCATTCTGGTACCTGTAGTGCATGTGATTTGACTGTCCATCTGTGCACTAATTGTGATGGGGTGTGCTCCATTTGCCCATGCACCACATGCCAGACATGCACTCCCGCGCATGCATGCAATCTGTGTGCATAACATGGCATAATGGGCATGCACTGGTGACAGTGGACAACCCCCCTTCCACAGTGCACATGATATTGTAGTTTGACTCACCCATCAGCCAGGTCTGCTCTCCGCTGTGTTGTGCCATTTATCCTGGAAGCGTGGAGTTCCGCAGCACCATGGAATTGTGCATGGATCCAGGGAAACATGCGCTGCAGTGGGTTATGAGTAGGCCTGCATCACATACAGCCGGCACATTCTGAGAGTGGTCCAGTTTTCGATTACAGTAAACTGTCTCATTGGCATGTCTGGCCACCAGTAAACATGCGTGCAGTCCAGAGCACCAATCACGTTGGGCATGTCTGCGAGGACATGGAACCCCACTTTAGTGGTATTCACCTGGGCAGGTGTTCTAGGGAGGACTATGTGGTCAGACACATGCCGCAGGGGGGCATCCAGGACCTGGAAAAGCACCTTGGAGAAACAGGGTTGGGATAAACTGTGCAGCTCCCCAGCACTGTGTTGGAAGGTGCCGGTGGCCAAGAAATGCAGCACTAAAACTACCTTGATCAAGGGGTGTATGGCAGTCCTGATGTTGATTAGACTCCGGATGTCATTCTGTATTAATTCAGTTATGGTCTCTGTGTCAAGCCGATACAGGGTGTGGATCTGTGCAGCGCTCAGGTCCTACAGTGTGGCCCTTCAGTGGGCTATCGGTGGCTGCCTGAGGTGTGATATCTGCTGGCCATTGTGCATGGCCATCATCATCCTCCTTCTCCACCTGTGCCTCCACCGCCTCCTCTGCCTCACTGCCTCTTCCAATCGAAGCTCAAATTTGATTTTTGCATGCAGGGCCCCCAGCTCCATTACTGCTACTGCAGCTGCCAACATCATTGTGTTGATAGGTGTGTGCAGTGTGGATGTGTTCCTTTTGAGCATTCACAGTGCTCATGGTGTGCAGCAAGGGCCATCTTAAGCTTGTTTGGGGCCCTGGGCACGGACAGCTTTGGGGCCCCCCCTCAATCAAACCAAAGGAATTAAGTGATCAAGTATATCTGGTGGCACCCCCCTCCACCGTGAGCAAAACCCATAGGTAGACATGCCGCCTTGCAGCATTCAAAATAAGCATGTTTACTCCCTTTAAGTCCCCTTACCCTCTTCATTCTTGCTCTAATCAAATTGGTAAGCAAGTAGTATTTGAAGGCCAACATTAACAATCTACGAAGAGGTTACTTCTGTTAATGATAATGATAATGATGTATTATTTATATAGCGCCTTAATCCAACAGGATACCTTTTATCAATAGCATCCAGGAAGGTATGCAGCCTGTAGTATTAATGTAGGATTGTATGCAAAAGGTTCATGTAACCCAGAATAGGCAGAGAACTCAATTTAGCTGCCTCAGAGAATGCAAAAGTGTTCAAGCATGGATAGAGTAGACCAAATGTAAGGAAGAAGAAAGTTACACACACCATAGCATGGATAGTGGAGGCAGATTAGAAGCTACCAGGAACGTGCCTCTATTAAGACAGACTATGATTAGAAGTGGGACATGGTTCTCAAATAGCGTTGCCATTAGAGATCAAGGGAACAAGTGCCTGTGGTGTGCAGTATATCAATGCTCACTATTATAGTGGAAGCAACCCTATAGCCAGTGAAACCATGAGTGGGGCTTTTATGAAGACCATACCCTGAGAAGGAAATCACACTGAGGGGCTGACAATTTTGAAAGGTTTAGGGACTGGCAACACTGAGAGGTTAGGCAATACAAGATTAAATGAGATGCCCAGGATCACATATTGCTTAAGGGGTGAAGCGGGGATGTGTGCCAACTCTGAAATTTCTGCATTTGAACACTTTCTTTTCCAGCTCTTACCATGTACTAAAACAATCTCGTTTTATAAAACGGACTTGCAAAGTACACAAATCACAGTTCCAAACCTGACAATTTTTAAAACCAAAATATTACAGAAGGGTGTTACGTAAAATGGGAATGATTCTAGCTACATTCTCTCCATCATCAAGGGAAGTATATAAGTACCAGCATACTAATCGATGTGATTTAACAGATTTAATCTAGGTATGTCTCTTGTACTTTTAAGCTTTAAATACTTCCAAAACAATGGCTTGTGAAATTGTCTTTCATAAACGTGCAGAAAAACCTTTGACTTTTATACAAAAAGCAAAAAGTTGTTTGTGTCAAACGAACAGAACTTAAAATATACTTGCCCAATGCCTACACCATCTGGTCCGCTCTCTCCTATCTACCACCCCTTCCACTCAAATGGCCTACATAGGAAGAAAGATCAAGTAATGAGCTAAATGATGCCACCAGCATGCAAGAAGGCAAACCTCACAGAAGACAGCACAGTAATGCAAGAGATATATGATTTGACCAAGATCACTGTATCGTCGGCTGGCAAAGCCAGGATACAAGCATGAACACTTTGGTTCCACAGTCTTTTATTCACCTTTTGGACTAATAGTTTATCCTCATCTTTGGAGGGGATTGCCTAGGTTTTAGAACGCCCCATCTGAACAAACCAATTTCTAAACCTTCACTATACGAATGACATGTTAGTTTTTATAGCAACCCCTATCTGGTGCAGGACATTGCTGATAATAGCACCTCTTATGTTGCAAAACCAAGTACATATGCAGGTAGGTTTATAAACTTCAGACATAGGAAAGGTTCAGCCAGCCTTGCTGGAATGTGCTCTTCTAATCTTTCATATGAACACACATCTCTGCAATGCGTGCTTAACACCCTGAGCTAACGTATGAACCATTGTGGCACTCAATTTATCAGTATGGATTTCAACTTTGGCTATTGCACATGATCAACATAATTCCCACAAGAAGGAAAGAATGCTACAGATGTTGTGCAGTACGGAACACACAAACTATGTATTCCACAGTGAACACAGAAAGCATTACATGATTAATTCATCAAGGCAGAATGTACTTGTCAAAACAGACAGACAATAGGTTTAGCGCCTCAGCAGCATGCCATAAAATCTCCTGGCGTGTGCTATTTAAGTCTGGTGAACAATGGAATCTTACTTTAGATCAGGCAGCCTTGTGGGGGCCCCCTCCAAGGTGGGGGCCCTGGGCAAGTGCCCCTTTTGCCCTCCCATAAAGACAAATCTGTGTGCAGCTGGACCTGATTATGGCCAACTGTGGCCTGTTTCTGCACACCCGAGACTGCTTCACGCCTGCTCCGTGATGCCAGTGTTTCCGGTAAGGCATTTGCAGTGCCAACGCCAGTTTATTACCTGTGTTTCGGTGTTATCGGAAATCATAATGTGCCCTTACTACCGCTGTGCTGGTGTTTGAGGCACAGCCTTCAGGTTCACCTGCTGTTCACATTCATGGTGCTGCCAGCAACGGTACCACCGTGGGTCTCATTTACGGGCACATAGTTTCCGTCACCGTGACTCGTAGTGTGGCGGTCTTGTAAGGGGAGCCAGTATAGTGCGATCGGCACCGCTATTTCTGGACCGCCACACTCGTAATGAGGCCCAATGTATATTGGCTCCCGTAACAGCCAATCGTCCTGCAGTACTGTGGTTTGCGATTCCGTGGTGGTGGATAAGTCCTCAACATTCAGAAGAGTGAGGTCCATTACTAGAGCTCATTCGTCAACCGCTTGCAAAGTTGTTTGACTTATTTCAGTTTGTGACGTTTCCGGATTTTCCAAATGTATTGAGGACAGAGTGAACATTTTCTCTTTCTTATATTGTAGCAATTCTGATAAATCGGTTGTTATTTCTGTATCTTCGTGGAGCATTTTTGTTGCTTTAGCAATGTTCCATGGTTACTTTACATGGGTCACTAGTGACATTCCATTGAAACTCTGGACACTGGAGATCTGCATCACGGCTCAGAATTTTGATTGAACCATGCTGAGCTTCAAATGATAGCTGCTCCCAGTTGACATTGGTTTGGCAAGCCACTTCATTAGTTTGTGCTGTTGTCTGGTTCTTCAAGGCTCCTCTTCTTCCTAGATCTCTGATGGATGAAAAGAAACATGTCTAAATTTTTGTACGCATAAAATTATATAGGAATTACACCCTCAAAATGTAAAATCAGCGCAATACTTCATAAAAAACTGGTTTAGATTAAAGAAAATTCTTTTTTTACCCCTTTTTTCTGTATTTTCCTTGGAACATTCGATTGCCGACCACAAGACCAAGCTGAAAAACAACATTTTGAAATTGTATCAACCATGCAATTTACTCTTCAATTGCTACATTCATATACACATATCTACAAATAACTAATTTCACTCTGCTAAACATTCGAAGTGTAAAAATATTACATGATTTTTATAAATGATGATAACTTGAAATTAATAAATATCTTATGTATACCTCAGGGCCATGGGTATCTTCAATTTTGACAACGTCAGTAGTACATTCCGTAAACATAACAAATTCAACAAAAACGATTAGATTGTTAAACAATACAATATTCAAATCATTGATTTCACAAACTACATCTTGAGACAGTTCATCTAATGATTGCCCACCTTACAATACCACTTAAAAATGTATAAAAATATATGGTAATCGGCTGTTTACAATTTTGGCATTATTATGGACACATATTCTAACACTGTGTATATGTAACATTTTAAAAAGACAGATTCGGAAGTGTACCTCATAAACTTCAGCGATGTCGCCGGGAGTTGGTGTGTGATCATTCTTCAAAACATATTCATTAAATGACGCGTTGGCATTTCTTTGATTAACCATTACCTTTTCAAACAAGCAGATAATGTTTATGAATAAAAACATACTCCTTTCATAAAGTTAGAGAACATGTCTATAACTCATGAAAGCAAGCATCCCCCATAAGGCAGTGGCCTCCCCACAATGAGAGGCAATAAAGGACACACCCCAGGAGGGAATGATACCAGGACCAAGTGCGGGTGATGTAAAAGGTTTTTTTACATAACCAATATAGGGCATGCAAAAGACTCTGCAAGCTCCGAGAGCGCTCTGTCTGACAATAGCAAAGACAGTCATATTTATTACAAAACCACGTCATAAATCCTGTAAACTATAGGGGGCACAAAGTCTCGGGGATTGGGTGGCGTTGACTAAGCTATAGGCGGCGTATCGATGAGCTTCTCCAGGATTGGTGGACATCTGCGTGGTGCCAACGTGGGGTGGACGGGTCAGCTGGGCTCATCGGGGTGGAGCTGCCAGGCCGGATGCGGGCTGTGTCGATGATTGGTGGCTGCACGAAAACTTTGCCCTTGTGGCCACACACACAAACACTCATCACATTATACGACTCCAGCTGTCCTGCAAATCCTACAATAGGTTAATCTACGATCACATGAGAGACAGGAGAGACAGCATGCAATATGAAGCTTCACCAATACATCAGTGTACAATTACTCTTGACCTAATGGCCAGGTGTCATACGTCCAGGTGTCTTGTCAGAGGGCACGGGATAAGCTGCCTTGTCATTCTCTTCTGTTAGATGTGGTGAGGGATTGTTTTACGATATGTTAGTACAGGGGTGAATAACTGTCTCTACGGCGCATTAACTTGGGGTGAACTGGAGTACTCTTGGATCAATAGGGGCACATCTCTGGCCTCTCGAAGGCAGTGGGATTTAGGACCAGGTAGCACATAATTTATTTGGCTTGGCCATGGCGGCCTCAGACATGGGGGAGGTAAATACTTGAAGCGGGTCAGGCAAGAATGTGGGGAGGTGAGGCTGTGCTGTTCGAACACCAGCAAGCCCTGGCGGGCCTTGGTGGGAGTGGGGGGAGATGACCTTGTAGCTCCAAATGATTCTCTATTCACTGAACTGCACAATATACCATAAGAGGGAACAGATGCTAAAGCTAATAACGTTAGAATGATTACATATTTCTATTGTTTATAACTTCATACATTTCGGCATTCATAGCAATGGGGGTTGGCTGTAGCACATATGATACATTACGTTATTTGAACACATACTTGTAATTCATAGGACAGCCAGATGAATAACAACATGAGGTAGTGTTAGGTTGGGTTGGGTCATGTACTAAGGAGCATGGACGCAATATGTTTGTTTACAGTTTCGTTTATAGCATATACTAGCTCAACACCTTTGAGGGTCGTCATACACTTTTAACCGTGTTTCGCTACATTATACACAGCATTCTATATATTGCTTCTCGCTTTGTCCTTTGTACATTTAGCAGCAATCATTAATTAGCATAAGGCGGAATGTATCAAGCCCTTTCATTAAACCTTCAAAGCACATGGTATCGGTCAGCGGGCGGGGTCATCCTTGCTTTTATTAACGTTATAAGTTGCATCCCTTCCCACCCCCCATTTTAACGTTTACAAAACAACCCTGTGAGCTGTTGGGTTTGGTATGTATCGTTAGCACTCCATCTGGGGGGTCTGGGCAGGGGTTTATGGAGGGGGGTCATGGACACCATATATTTAAATGCTGGGGGTCAGATACGGGGTCGGGGCATGTGTGATTAGGATGGTTCTTGTTATTTTCCAGACTCCGGCTACAAGTCAGGCCGCTTCTAGGGCAATGATGTACTGCGGAAGGTAAACGATACAGTGTTTGTTCTGATACTTGTACGTGTCTGGTTGCCTTTGAGAATGGGCATTCAGCGGATCTGCCATGGGGTGGAGGCACGGGCGGAGTGCATGGCTCCCTGTGCGCAGTGAGCAGGTGCCAAGCTACAGCTTTCGCATGCAGGCTATTTCGCTTGGGCTTTGGTCAGTACATCTAAAATGGAGTTTTGATGTTTTCAAAATGGTGCCTATGCTATGTTACAGTACGAGTTGTGTGGCCCTGTGTGTCGATCAGCAGCCATCCTGCCTCCCGGCCCCAGGTGCATGGGGGGCCGCTGACGAGCCACGAATCTCACAGAGGTGGGGAATGTGGGGGAGGGGGTCCTACAGACCTGTTCTCCCATACATTCAGTAAGAAATTATGTATATGATGTTTTCCTTCAATTGTAGCATTAGTTTGTGAGGAATACGTAGAGAATATGCTTAGGAATGTGCACACTGTATTGATAATTCCAACCAAAAAAGTTTAATATTATTCAATAATTTATCACTTGTCATACCTTATCTGCCAGAACGGTTGCAGTACAAGAATAGTACATTGCTGAAGTTCCAGCCTCCCCATATATTAATTAATGGAAATTAATAGAAATATGAAAGACGTAAACAGAAAATCGAAACAAAGAAGCCTACATTCCACTTAGACAGATTTCAGGATTGCTGTTCACTGAGACTAATAAATATTATGTATAGTCGCATCTGAAGGATAGTTTTCAAAATAATACTTGAATGGTGAGTGCAGTTGCTGAATATTGCTAGATTTACAACCTATCTCCTTTAATTGATACTTATATATTAACACCATTGTTAAATAGTCAATGTACATTTGTATTCTAAATTATACCACATCAAAAGCAATAATGTAAGTTTATGTGCAAGTCACTCGGCCTCACGATGTGGATGTTGGAAGTGTCTGTGGTTTCCTCCATGGTAACGGTCTGCATTTCCATTGGTTTCACCTAAGTAAAGACAGGCATGATAATGAATACATTGAACAAAATTATCTGTATGTAAAAGACGCAATATACTTTTTTCACGGAGGCTCACATTTCACCAAACTATCACTGTATCCCTGAACTCAGTACATAACTCAAGCAATCTACAGTTATAATTATATGAACTTTCATTGTTGCATTTGTTTCTGTGAGAAATACATTGAGGTGGTTGAGTTAATGCTTTGCAATTTGCAGATTGTATTGCAAATTAAAACAAGAAATAATATAATTCAATAATTTATCACTTGTCATACCTCATCCTCCAGACCGGTTTCTGTACAAGAATAGTACGTTGTTGAAGTTCCAGCCTCCCCGTATATCAAAGTAATTTCAATATTATTGATGTAAAAGTAAAATCAGTGAAAAGTATTACACGCAAAAGATGACCGATATTTACCCAGAAGCCTACATGTCACTTAGACAGATTATTGTGTTGCTATGCAAATAAATGTATAGTTAAATCTGAAGGAAAGCAATCAAGAAATTACTTGAATGGTGATTGCGGTTGCTGTTGACTCCGGAATAGTGGTAGATGTACAATCTATCTCCTTTAATTGATGAACATATATTCACAACGTTGTTTAATAGAAAATGATTAGTATTATACACTAGATGACATGAAAAGCTATGAAGTAAGGGTATGTGGAAGTCACTCGGCATCACCATTTGACTGTTTGATATGGCTGTGGTTTCCTTCATGGTAACAGTCTGTACTTCCATCGCTGCGGTCTACGTAAAGACAGAGATGCTAATCAGCACATTGAACCAATTGACCAATTTGTAAAAGATGCAATGTAAGTTTTTCAAGAATGCTCACAATGCTCCAAACGTTTAATGTATCCATAAACAAGGGGTACACAAAGTAATCAACAGTTATAAATATAAAAACCACAGCACATTGTGCCACATTTAGTAAAATGTAAAAAGTATTCCACAAAAGATCCCAAACCTTCATTATGTTACCTGCTCACAGACTAGTTCAATGTATTCAATGATCATTTCAAAAACATACTACATAGATACAATTTACAAAATAGTGCAAGACATAAAAAAAAGAATCTGCCCCCACTACACTGCTTACCTGGTTCAGCGTGCACTGAAATTCAGTTGGAACTGCATTGGAATGTAATTTCTGATGGAGTCTGGGTGACCCTTTTTCGTGAACTTTGACTATTCGTACATATCTTCAGAGAAGTGCACGCTACAGATGCGGAATCAATTGTCCCTCACGTCAGCCAAGACATCGTTGGCTCTGCCTTCAATCTTGGACATTGGAAACCCACAGATGGACAGCCATTTCTTTACTAAATTGATATCCTTCAGAAAGACATGCAGGACTGTACTTAATTTTGGCATGGCTGACATTGGGGCAACCAAAAATGATACATGAAGGCATTTTTGGATTGTCCTTGTGACCTGTTAAAGTAAAATATAGATTTTAATGTCAAAATAAAGTGACACTGAGTAGTATGGCAAACATGCGTTGAAAACATGCACTAGGAAATATTACATTTGGAAGCAATACTCACTAATGTGATGTGATAGGAGGATATGATATGTCAAATATAATGCGCAAGTACACAAGTGTAACTAGGAGCCACAATACAAGGGAGAGAAGATAGGTGGAAGACAAGAAAAACAATGCTACTAGCCAGTATATCACTCGGATCGTGTAAGTGCGACAATGCGAAGTGCAGGTGGAAGGGAGAGGGGGAAGTGCAAGGGAGAGGGTGGGGGAAGTGGGATTAGGGCTGCATGACTCAGGGTAAGTTCAGCCAGAGCAGAGCAGCTCTGGTTAAGTGAAAGCAGGCGGGGGGGGGGCGGGTGTAGGGTTTACAGTTACAGTCCATAAGTACGTGGTTGGCCTGAAGGCAGTGCAATGAACACTGGTGATGGATGTGCCTCATACCCAGTGAGACTCTGAGGGAAGCCAAGCAACCAGTCGGTGCAGCAGACAGGTAAGTTAGCAAGGATGCAAAAGAGATGCGTCCCCAGGAAGGATTGTGGACGATGCAGAGGGTCTTCAACTTGATTCTTGCAATCAGCCAGTTGAGAAAATTCAAGGATTGCAAGATACAGTGCCTGGACTTGAGGCAAAGGATGAGTCTAGCAGCCCTGTTCTGGATTAGTTGCAGAGGGCGAAGAGTAGAGGCTGGCAGATCGAGAAAGAGGATGTTGCAATAGTTCAGCCTGGAGAGAATCAGGGCTCTAAAAACAGTCAGCTTCTGGGGTAAAGTGAGAAAAGGTAGAAGACCTCTGAGGAGGTGCAGCTGGAAGTGGTCCTTTTTGACACGCTGCGTGATGTGAGGAGAGAAGAAGAGAGGTGATTTGAAGATGACACCTAGGTTTTCTGCATCACAGGAAGGCGAAGTAGAGCGCCGAAGGAGGGCAGCCAGAATAAGAGATTGAAAGCGGAAGAAGGGTTCCCAATGAGAAAGATCTCAGTCTTATTGGCTATAAGGTATAAGGCAGGCATCTTTTGAAGCGCACCAATACCACATAGAAGATAAACACTCAAGAATGATAAAGGTAGGACAGGAGGCTGAAGAGCTAAGCCTGAAAGAGAGCTGTGTGTCAACCCCATAACACTGAAAGTAATAAGAGAATGTATACATCAATTGGGCCATGAGCCAGTTAGAGAGCTAAAAGTACATGGAATGGTTGATAAAATGGTGTATATTCTTTACATATATTTAATAGGGTGTACATTGAGTATAAAACAATAGAAAGTGGCAGAGCATATAACATTGACACAGAAGAAAACAATAGCATAAGTTGACTAACCGTTAGTTAGAATAGCTGATTCAGAAAGCAACGACAAAAGTGGATAGATGGCGATATCCCTAGCCCATTTCACAGATGTTTCTTGGTAACTTCCACAGTGTTTATAAAGGCTTCCAGAAGTGGGTGTGTATGTGAATGTCTGACGTGTTCGTTCACACCCACCGGGCATCTACGACAAATTTGGACCTCCTCCATCCCGCCAGTGAAGCCCCAGTGCCAGCTTGCGGCCAAAAATGCAAATTGCCATCGATGGCAGAAGGGGGATGGATGAATGTAGATAAGGCGAACACAATAGTCCCAGAACACATTGAAAGGACACAGCCATATTCTGATTGCAGGGACTGGGCCTTCAAAGGGGAGTCTGGTCTGGGCTGGCCATCTGCTCAATGGTCCCGTGCCAAAGAGACCTTTGAGTTCTACATGGTGTTCGGCACCTTGAGCCTTCCCACCCACCCAGCCCACTTGGGAGGGTGCGACCACAGTTGCAAACTGCCATTGATCCCGGAGGGGGGATGGATGTGGATGAGGGGAGCGCAATAGGCCCGGAACACATTCAAAGGACACAGAGGTATGTGGATTGCAGGGACGGGGCCTTCAAAGCAGAGTCTGGAGACAGTCGGTCTGGGGAGACCATGTAGTCAATGGTCCCCGTGCCAAAGAGCCCTTTTGTGTACACTGTATTCCGCACCTTATGAGTTCCCAACTAGCCAGCCCCCTTCCGAGAGCAAGGCCATATATGCAAACTGCCATTGATCCCGCAGGGGGGATGGATGTGGATGAGCAGAGCGTAATAGGACAGTAAACTTGTTGAAGCACACCAATCTTTCACAATCCTCTTATACATATGTACATGGTGTGTAGTTATAAATAATTAGCAACAACATTTCATACACAATCAGTTTAGTATTTATTTTTTGCTACGTTTTATAAAGTGGATTGCAATGACAAACTACAAATTGTACTGCTACTGTCTAGGATCTGTCTGCATAAATCTGCGGTATTGTCCAGAGTCACTTGGAAATGTGTCACAAATGGCACAAACCACACAGGCAGGTATTACTTGTTAAACACGGACTCCCAGTCTTCCATGAATCCACCATGAAAATGCACAATAAACCACAAGCCTGTACCACCTGCGAAAGAGATACAGAAATAGTTTACTTATGTAAATGTACCCAATAATGGCATGTATTATGTTTGAAATACATATTTAAATGTAAGAGATTGTGATGCTTTAAAAAGTACATTTACATGGAAAGTACTAATGGTGCTTGGGATATCAAGTGGGGATCAATTGAAAATGTGAATGCCCATTCGATCAAAAACAGTTTGTGATACGGTTAAAACACGTTTTTTTACTTGCTAGTGAAAGAAAGCTAATTGTTTGGACGTTGAAATGTTAGCTGTCTCGGTTGTCAAACACACAACATATGTTCAGTGAACGTACTTGTTACTTGGATTACACGGCCCAACTGCAGATCGAAGTTCGTGCATAAGGATCATCATCATTCACAACACGGACCTGAAGTCATGCAGCTCGGTAACACATAGCGGTGGTGTGTCTTCTATGGCAAAGTAGGACAAGCAGCCAAAGGTTTGTCGTCAGAAGCGGTTCTCCAACACACTTGGCATAACCTCAGAACGATAGCAGGTACAATAGGTTGAAACGTCTTCCATGCATCTGGCTCCGGTGATTGATCGTCACGACTAGTATCTGATTCCCCATGGTCTCGACTTTTTTCTCTTTCACGGATTTCCTCTTCTGAATATTCAGGTTCATACATGTAGGGCTGAACATTATCCATAGTTCCTGAATATTGTAGAAGTACAGAATTAAAGTGAGATAAATAGAAATGTCTTTGTTTGTATAAATTAACAAAATTAGGTTTCACATTAAAATTCAATGTCAACTAAAAACAAGCTAGAAAACAGCCATGTTAGAAAAAGCAATTGTGCAAAGGCAAGATTCATGGAGATAAAATTGAAAGGTTCGCAAGGGCACATGTAAAGAACGTGCCATGTTAACATATAATTTAAATATGGTTTGGTAAATAAATTTGTACATAATTTAAGAAATGATTAAATAAAAAGAGACTACTGAGTTCATTATTTTTAGGCAGCATAAATACCTCTTGCAAATGTGTGGAGTACTTGGCAGATAGCTGAACAGAGAACAAACAAGTCAGGTAGACTCGAGAAAAGAAATAAATAAACTGACACAAAGGAAAAGGAATCCCAACGTTCGGTGATCAGAAAGCGAGTGTTTACATTTATGGAGGAAAGAGGCGCCTTGGCATTTCCATGGAGACACGTCAATTGATGGGGCATAGAGAACGTTCACATGACACGTGCATTTTCGTTGTGAGCAGGGGGGTAAGTGTATAGTGATGTCAGCTTGGGGGGGGGGTAGATATGATTTAGTGCCGCGAGGGCACTTGAACTTAGGGCGATGGATTAACAGATAATATTTCCACAAGATGGAGTCGCCCATGCAGCATGTATAAAAGTGATAAAAACTAAGGTGAGATGCACAGGAAATTAATGTTAAATGGATCGATGTATTATCGAAAAATACATGCCCGATTGATTGTGACAATACAATTTTTGAGCAAACTACCCCTTTAAAACCAGCCCAGAAGATCTCTGAGGTCGCAGTGTTTTCGCTGGGCTGGCTTCATTCACAGCAAATAATGGGGCGAGCCGGCAACCCCATTGACTATTATCGAGGAACCGCCCCTGATGGGGCTCTAGTAAAAACATATGGGGCATGATTCTGAGTTTTGTGGTAGTGGTCAAGCATCTGGTAATCAACACTGCTGGGTGTGTCACTACACTGCCACATTACATGCCAAATACCACATGTGGACCTAGCGGATGAGCAGCATCTGGAGTCAATGTGTGTGGTAGAAGTGCACAGCACCTTGCGCTACATACAATTGGGACACATATGATTAACGGATGTGCAAATCACTGCAGGATCACGACTTTTCACATAAAATATCATGTGAAACTCTAGGTAATTATAGGCTGACTAAAGCAGGTGTTAATGAGCACAAGGGGAAGGAAAATCAGTCCCACGTGCCTGCGACCATCACCCAGGACACAAAATCCATTCTCCAACTACTCCCAACACAGACCACCATGCTGGCTGTTGATGCACTACCACTGTGACTAGGTGAGCTTTACATACGGGTTGAGTTCTGTAGGAATGTAGACATCATGCGGCAGAGGGCATGCAACTGGGAATACAACTGGAACGAGAATCCAAAAGATCCCAATACCCAGGCCCATGCTGTCTCCATGGGCCCAAACGGATTTGCAGCTTCTGAGATTACATCATCTTGACAGGGCCACCATAAAGTGCATCCTACACCTCATTCAGGGCAACCTTGAGAACAACATCAAAATACATACATTGATCCCCCCTTCTCCTGAAGTTGGTGGCTGGATTCCACAGGCAGCTTTCTAAACACAATCGGTATGGTACATGAAATTGCACAGGCCACATTTTGTAAGATCCTCAAACACATCCTGATGGCCCTACTGCACTCTGCTGCAGTGGACACAGACCTTGCACAAATCCTCTTTCTTACTGGTGCCCTTTACTGCATGCATGTGCTTTCAGTGATATCCAATGCCACTGAGCACTTTTAACACAAGAGAAAAAAGGGGCACACACTGGACAAGCAAATGACCTGTGATGTGGACATGATCATCACACACTGTTGTGCAAGCTTCCCTGGATCTGGAAGCTTGCCTGGATCTACACTCTATTCGATGGTCCTGCACAACAGTACCTTCCAGCTTACTGTCCAGACAAATGGCTGTTAGGTAAGCAAATACATTATAGAGAATGCGTAGAAGTCTTAGAAAATAGTCTGCTTGGCTTCCCATACATTTTAACACCTTCCTTGCTCGATTCCAGATCACTTTGAACAACTTAATTCTAAGAATGTGGCTTCCTTGGTGACAATGTGCTTGCCCACAGCCCCACTGTGAAGACACACTCCCATTTCAATCTTGCAGGGTGGGTGACGCAAGTATATCTGAAAGATTCACATCAGGATCCAAACGTTTTGGGTTTTTCGCTGTGAATGGTCACTGCTCCACAGACTGCCATCTTGCCTTGGTACAATGGGGAATTGGAAGGGAGGCAACTTGGGAGGCCTGGATTGGGCAAGTTGACCCACGTGTCTCTGATCATGCTGTGACATCTTAATAAAAGCTATTAAGGTAACTTATTTTAAGTTTAATTTCTGAAGCCTGTTAGGTGTCTGCTTTGTACAGCTTGGTGCAGTAAGTCAGATCAATTTATGATGTGTTGTGTTAATTTTCCAATTTCTTTCTTGCTTCGCTCTCATATTACCCAAAACAAAGTCCACGGCGCAGAGCTTCTACCAGGATTGTTGTTCCTTTTTTATTTAGAAAGTTCAACGTAAAGTATCAGGTGATTTTAAATTGTATGCTTACACATACTTTGGCGAGCCAGATGAAGGGTCAGTCTCGAGGATGACAATTTTATGGGTGTTTGTTAATTTAAAAAGAGAAGGCCTATCTATCCCTACTGCTAATGGGGATTTTTCCTAGCCACTAAGCCCGTCTGTAGTCAAAATCAAGAGTAGTCCTCAGTCCAAACCTAATCGTTATCTGGCCCCACCACTGTGGGGAAGAACAACATACAAATATAAGCCAAAGCCATCTCACTGGAGATGGTTTTCAGTCATTACAAAAACAGTTCAGAAAAGAAGTGTTCTCAGCTCTCCTGTTTGCCTCTTCTGATATACTTGTAAGTCTCTATAAATCAAAAGTGACAAGTGTGTTATGTTGAGGAATGGTCTCCTTTGTTTCTTTGGCACCTCCTTGGCCAGTCTCTCGATAGTCCAATGTGTTAACTTCTTTAGAGGGGGGTGTTTCCCTTATTCCTTTTACACCAGCTTGGCAAGTCTCTACATTGTACTAATATCATTTATTTCTCGCGGGCTCTCCAGGCCCCTCTGGCTTTCATTTTCCTAAACCTTTCTGGTTGTATCTGTACTTCTTGACAAGATTAATTTCTCAAGTTTCTAGGGCTTCCGTAATCCTCCTTATCAGTTTCTTTCTCTCTGTTTGTTTCTGCTTGCCTCCCTCCACCCTTGGCAACCCTGGTGCCTTCTATGCCTTCGGGTGTGTCCCAGCTGGATGGCGTCCTAGCAGGGTTGTTGCCGTTCGCCCTTCTCCATTATGTCGTCGGCACATAAACATCAGCTTCTCTTCTGCCGATTCAGCAGTCTCTGCAGTCCTCGTGTTTCAGGTGGAGGATTCGTCCCTAAAGTCTGTCGTATCCTCAGTGTAGTTTCCCGGGTCCCAGACCCACCATGGCTGTAGTCTGGCCATGCCACCACATAAGGCGGTGCTTCGGTCCTCATCTCTTACGTCTCTGCTTCTGCCCGTTTGGCAGTCTCTGTGGCTCTCGCATTCCAATGGGAGGAGTCGTTCCTCTGTTCTGTCCTGGCTTCACCAAAGTTTCCTGGATCCCAGACCACCCACGGCTGCAGCGTGGTCACAGCACGGGACAAGATGGTTCTTCCATCTATGTCTCTTACTTGACTGTATCCCCTTTATCTGCGCCACTCTTATTGCATCTCTGCCTTCTCTCTGTGTCTCTGGATGCTACTACTGGCTCCACAGTGTAGCGTGGCTCTGCCCCTCCAGGACGTCTGTACATCAGAGGCTCTCCTCTGCACAGAATTCTTCTTCCTCCATTCAAAGTTCTTCATTCCCTTTATTTTCACTGCCATACCTCAAAGGGGCGCGTTGCTTTTTGTCAGTTGCTGAGTTCAAGGTAATGCCATTATCACCTTGAGACAATGATATAAAAGCAAGGTCAGTATATGCTGGATACAAAACAGAAGTAAAATCAGTCCCTTCTATACACATATATGCAGACAGAGTATTCTTCATAGGGAGTTCTTTGTAGGAATGGGTGTCTTTGTCCGCTAGAGGAGACTCACTCCCAGTGAGGTCCCGGTTTCCCTGACCCCTAGGGATGGTCTTATTCAGGGATGTCATTTCACCAAAAGGCCAGGGGTAGCGGAAATGGCATCACATGACCCATGACCTCCCTGATGACATCACATAAAGTGATATCCTTTGACCCTGCCCCCAACTGATATCAAAGGAAGTGGTTAATGTAGTTTGACCCCCGCCCCAAAAAGACATCACAGGAAGTGATAGCCCACAAATGATCACCACTTGACATCACAAGAATTGGCATCACAATGTCCCTCTGTACACTTAGAAAAATATTGTTACGAAATCATTGTAATGTGATATGCATTTCATACAAGAATGGTTCATCATATGTACTGTTATTATCAGTGTATCAAGATCCATTTTAGCATGGCAAGTGTATGAACCCAAATCCCTTCTTTATGTCGATCTGCCCTGCTATTTTTACATGACTAGAGAGCGAAATCACATTCTAGGGGGAAAGTGGAAGATAGACAGTTATATGGATAAGGATGGAAGGAGAAAGGGAGAATATTTCACCACAGAACATATGTTCTTATGCTTGATGGAACACATAATAAATACAGTCTTCAATGATTTGGATAGTTATGTTTTTTGTTGTTTATTGATTGGACAAGTTACCTTCAGGGTAACCTCTCAGTAGTGGTGTTTCATGGACTACATTATTTCTGCAAAAAACAGTCAGACATCTCCAATGTTTATTTAGTTCAGATCTTAAAGCTAACTTTAAAATGGGTTTGATTAGTGGCTTAGCAAATACTGATAGCAGGTCATATTTCTATATATCTTCTAAGTGCTTGTATAAATCAAGAGGAACAAAGCATTTCAAGTTCTTATTTCTACACATTACCAGTATTGCTCTCTCACAGTATTAATCAAGTATAATTTGCAATTCCATGTACACATCCTACCATACATGGTGTAGAGATTTGATGCGTTACAAAACCGGATTACCAACATTGAAAGCCTGTAATTTGACTTACTAATCGAGGGCTTCTGCATTGGCATTTTAATTCTGCATCCTTACCCAAACTCCAAAAAAGAGGTTACTTGGTTTACTCTGCCTGCATACCTGCCATGCCAAGCACACATGGGAAGGATGAGTAGGTGAACAACACAAAAGGTCAGATGATACTATAAGAAAACATGCAAAAGCTGGCCCTACCAATATATGCCAGTACCCCAGATACCAACATGCTCCTGATGGCTGTGCCATTAATAATACAATGCCACAATAAGAAAACATGTCCAAACTGGCTCCAATGTAGGCCAGTCGGGACACATAAGAACTCTTATCATGCTTGCTTTATCATAGATACCCAGTAAAAAATGTCATGCCACAGTAAGAAATGGCTGGACTGGCTACACCAAAATGCCAGCCTAGCCATGTGATACCACAGATATACCACAGTAAGAAATGGCTAGACTGGATGCACCAAAATTCCAGTCGAGCCACTAATAACACATATCGTGCCTGCTTCATCATGGATGCCCATTAAAAATAAATGTTAGCGCTCCGCTCTTGCCACTATACATACCCTCTACCTCCCACCCCTTTTCCCAGTCCCCAAAATCAGCTCCTCAGCCCAGCATTAAACACAAGCTTACACACATTCACACACAATTCAAACATGCACCCATTCACCAGGGTCGGACTGGGACAAGAAATAGGCCCGGTCACCCAAGAAAAAGTGTCCCACCCCTCGCTTCAAAAAAGTGGCCCACCCCTCGCCTCACGACCCTTGGCCTCTGATGACATCACCGGAAGTGATGTCATTTCACCCCCCCCCAAAGTGACATCCCGGCAAGCAATGAAACATGACCTTTCACCCCCTGACAAAACAGGAAGTTGCATCAAATAGCATTGTACCTAAGTACACTAAATTACTGTGAATTCAAGCAGAAGTCCAAGGCCAAATGATAATATGTTATTGTATAGCACTTACGCTTAAGCTATTTTTTATAGAACAAATATGCATACAATATCACCCAACCTGTTTTGGTACTCATTTATCGACCTAAGAAGGATGAAAGGCTTTTTGAAAAAAAAAAAATTTGAAAAGAAATTGTATTTTTCAAAAAAGGATACTTTCCAAACCGGCCCAGACATGGCCAGAAACTGTCCCTCACTCTCCAGGGACGATTTCAGCCCGACCACGGGCTGAAAGGCTGAGGGGAGAATCCGACCCTGCCATACACCATACACTCACAGACATGCACAACCAGCCACCCATGCATCATACACTCACTCATTCACACATATTGCATAATATACATATTCAACCCCACATGTGCGCTTTCCTTCCCACTCCATCCCCCAAACCCAAAATCAGCTCATCAGCCCAGCATTAAACACAAGTACACACCCATTCACACATGCACCTGTTAGGATCTATCCCCAGATGGCTCTGTTCTTGCCAGGCCATCTCTGGCAACCAACGTGGACCTGCAGGTATCAGGGTGCAGTGAAGCATGTCCTGAAATTAGGGGTAAAACCCTCCAATCTGAGCAAGTTGCTGATTCCTACCATGTAATTCAATGGCTCGGAATAGCTCCAGAGAATTCCAAGATGGCTGTCCGTATGCCCCTTTTTTAGTAACCAGAGCGGCGTTCTAGTATTTCCTAAAATGGCCACAGGGAACATTATGATGTTCCAATCCGCTCCCTCCTGCAAACAGAATAAAGCTGCAAGGCGATTGCTATGGCAGCGTCTCACAAACTGCTAAGATGCTTTCTTCGCTTGCCCGCTATGGATGTATTCCTTCAGACTAGGTATTTAGCATGTATGCAAGAGGAATGCTCTGAGACTCTGTGATTTCGTTGGTTGCAGATTATGTTACTTCACTCTGTATCCATGCCCAGTGTGCACTGGTGTTAATGCATGTTCATGAGCACTTTTGACCACATGGACATAGTTTACAAACACTTGTTCTTTAATACAGCATGACATGTATTCTGTTGTTTTGAATTCTTGTAACTCTCCAGAAAGGGCTTACTCAATCCAAGTTGTACCGCAGTGAGATATCAGGATTATATCCTGCAAACTAAATGGTCTGTGACTAAACAGACAATTAGCCATTGGAAGGTTCAAGCTTGACAGATCAGGAGATCAGCCACTCATATGCTTGATTCACATATCTGAAACTGTTTCCACTATTTGCATATTGGGTCGTCTTAGTACATACCTTACATCTTTTTCATCACTGCAGCCCCTGAGTCTGGGATTTCAATTGCTACTAGGAAAGGGGGCACAACCAATAAGACTCCTCTGCCTTATTGCCAGTCTTCTTATTCCTGTATGCCAAGTCAGGAATGGAAGGGTTGGCACCAGGTGGGGCTTGCCTGATTCCATGGTTATCAAGGATCCTACATGTTACAGGGAACTGGCCAGACCGGACAGCATTATACACTCACAGACAAGCACACCCAGCCACCCATACATCATACACTCACGTTACATAATATGCAGGTACACCCCACACGTACCCTCTCCCTTCCCTCCCCTCCTCAACCCCCAAAACAGCTCCTCAGCCAGCATTAAACACACACACACCAGTCACACATGCACCTGTTAGAAATACACTTACAGAAGCGCACACCCAGCCACCCATACATCATAAACTCACATTACATAATATATATACACCCCACACGTCCCCTCTCCCTCCCACCCCTTCCCAAACACAGCTCCTCAGAACAGCATTAAACACAAGCACACACACATTCACACATGCACCAATTCGCCATATACTAACACACGCACACCCAGCCACCCATACATCACACACTCCCATTACATAATATACATATACACCCCCACACGTCCCCACTCCTTCCCACTCCATTCCCCAACCCCAAAATCAGCTCCTCAGCCCAGCATTATGCACAAGAAAACACCCATTCACACATGCACCATACACTGAGACACACACACCCAGCCACCCATACACAATAAACTCACTCATTCAGACAGATTATACATATTGTAAGGGTATCGAAAAGGGAGACTGACACAAAGGTGGCATGATTTTGGCTATAGACATTTATTTAGGAAAATGCAAAAGAGGTCCTCGCTATCCCTAACTTCTAAGAGGGATGTCCCCACTTCAAACCTAATACTAAAACTGTCTGTCAAGATGCTCATCAAAGTATAAACCGCAATCCTGTGTCAAAAACCTACTTCTAAATAAAGAGTAAACTAACATAAAGTTCCTTCTCTAAGAGCTGCTCCTTTCTCTTTCTTCTGGATTGTTCTTTTAACCCAAATGGACCTTCAAACATAAACAACAGAGGAAATGAGTATCTTCCCCTGATGTGCAGGTTTCAAAACAGTCTTTATGTAAGGTTCTCTCCAAAAAATAGCTCCCTTCTCCTGGTGTGATTCTGTACACGTCCCAATAGAACCAGGGGGAATTACTCCCTTTCCCTGGTATGTCTTGATACAATGCACAACAACTGTACAAGTTCCAAATAGAACCAGTGGGAATAACTCCCGTCCCCTGGTATGTCTTGATACAATGCACAACAAGAGAATGCCTCCCTTATCTTGGTCTGCTCCTGATACACAAAGCCAGAGGAAATGGCACCCTTCCCCTGACTTCTCTCTACTTCTGCTTTGTTGCCAGGAGAATGTGTCCCTTCTCCTGGTATTACTTGATATTCAGTGCTTTCAGATTGCTACATAGATAATATTACTAATTGCAGCCTTATAGCAACCAAGGGTGAGCTTGTGATATAAGCTTGAGTATGTACTTTGGGTTGTTAGGCTGCAGGGGTATGCTGCTCTTACATTGAGGCTGCCAAATGTGCTGAAGAAATGGAAAGGGTTGATTGAGTCACCTTTGTTGCTGCGTCTCAACACATTTGCTTTAATGATGAATAGCAAAGATGACCATTAGATACAATATTTATTCAAGGTTTACTTTTAAATATTTTGATTATTGCAAGGTATTATGCCCTGTTGGGTATGATCTCAGATGTTACTTCACATCAAAAAAATGTGTTTGTCACAAATACAGTCAATTGGTTCTTAAGGAGGGTCAGTCTAACATTCAGACATTGCGAGCATGTATCTCTAAAGAAAAATCGACACAATTCTTTTTACATTTCACTCATTTTGTCAAATAGCCTACTTGGCTGCTATATCTAAAGTTTGTTGTTTGATTTGGAAGAGGCATAAATTATATATTTGACAGAAGAAAATATTGGTATTCATATGTTGTTAAATGAAGAATCAATGCAGAATAAAATCATTTCAATCCTTATGCCTAAAATCCTAAGTGACTGGGATGTCATTAGTTATTACTTAATTTAGAGACGCAAATTGTGTGTTTCAAGGATGAGGTAAGTTGATATTTAAACTAATAATTAAATAATGTGTACCAAGTTATGGTGTCTGTTACACTTGCTTAAAGTTAAAGACAAATGTCTTGTAAAATATTTACTCACATGTGAGATTGTCAGGCTGAAAGTCAATATTTATCCTTTGGTTAAACTTTTGTGGTTTTCTTGCAATTTTGCCACTTTTATTTTGGTCACGCCTTAAGAGGCTCAAGGTTGTGTCCAATTTTGGGTAAGTTCTTGTTGAGCCTGTTAACATTATAATGGTAGGTTTATCATATATTAACTGTGTGTTTTGCTTAAGGAATAATCTTATACTGAATAGTGATTGCTCCACAATTTTAGGAAAATCTTACTTGATTTACAAGTGTGCTATAATTCTTGATTTTGAAAGACACGATCCGGCGTGATAACCGTGGCTGTTTACAGCGTGTGATCAAAATTGCTGCTTATTGAAGGCAGCATGTTGACACGGCATGTTAATTAGCAACATCGCCCCATCATCACGCCATCCGCAGTCTTGGAATGGGGAACGGCATAATTTGATCGTGAATTGAACCAATTTGTACTGCAGGAACTATTTGCATTAATTAATAGAAAAACATTTTTTTGAGAATAAATATTCTCCTTGTTGTCTGATTTGTTGAATATGAAAAATCATGCCTTACCTTCACATTTTTTATCTCCAAAACATAATTTGATGTTTCTTCACATCATGAAACATTTTTATCTACATGTTCCTGCTTGGAAAGCAAACTGGAGTGGTTAAGAATTGCTAAACTAATAACAATCATCCTAAAGAAAGAAATAATCATTTTAGATTCTGAATTAGTGCCTGTGAGGCAAATTCCTACTTATAAAGAAGGCTAGGAGTTACTCAACTGATAATAACCATCATAAATAATGAATCATTTCAGAATCTGAATGTAAGCCTGTAATGCAACAGTCCATTAAACATATCCATTTTGCTTCACAATGTCTGAGGATTTTTTCCCAATTTCCACCTCTCACTGGTTTATGTACTTTTTCAATCCCAAAAAATTTGACCGAGTCAATTTTCTCATGACCATGCTCCTGATAGAAATGTTGTGCCAGTGGATACCTGAGGTGTTCAGCAATCCTGGTTTTTAGTTGATGGATGATGCTTCCTATATACAGTTTATTGCAAGTACATTGTATGCCATGAACTACAAATTTGGAATTGCAGTTTATGAATTCAGTGATTTTGTGTTCTTTTCCATTAGGCAATCTTAAAAAAGTTTTCCCATTTTCTGAGTAGAGCCACACTGTGCAAGTTCCACATTTATAGTTTCCTTGCTGATTCTGTGGGTTCCAAAGTTGTGGAAGTCCTCTTTGTCTTTTCTTGAGTTGAAAATGAGATTGGTATAATAGGTTCTTTATGTTTTTGGCTTTCCGATATGCTTTCCGATATGCTATGCATGGGGTGTTACTCAGGTGTCCTATAAGGTCTTCATCGGCTTTCAGTATTGGCCAGTGGTGAGACAAGATTTTTCGAAGTTGTTGTGCCTCTGAATGGTGGTGATGAATCTGACCTCCTTGGAGGTTAGTGATTTTTGTTTGACTTTGTTTATAGCAGTTCCGATCTTGTTCTATGCAATGTTTTTTAAAATGTTTTGTCTAGGCTCTTGGTGTCATATCCTCTAGCTTGAAATTTTAGTTTGGCTTGTGCTGCATGTTTTTCATGTACAATTCCTTTTTATTCTTAGAAATTCTCCATATGGAATATTGGACTTGATGTGTTGCGGGTGAAGGCTTGTTGTATGTAAGGTGCTATTCCCAGTTGTTGGCTTCACAAAGAGGGAAGACTGTATAGTGTTGTTTTCTATATAGAGTTCCAAATCTAAAAATTGAATTCTATTTGTATTTTCTTGCATTGTGAATCTCAAATTGTACGTATTGTTGTTGAGGTATGCATGATATTCCTTGAGATTTTGCTGTAAACCATTCCAAATAACCAAACTGTCATCAATAAATCTGCCCCAATATATGATGCGGTTATGTTCTGTGAAGAATGGATGCTGCCAGGCAGGTTGGAGCTTATAATGGCCCATATAAAGGTTGGCATATCCTGGAGCAAATTTAGCACCCATGGCCGTTCCTTGCTTTTGTCTATAGATTTCGTTATTGAACATGAAAATATCATTTTGTAACGTGAAGTTTAACATTTCTATTATCTCAAATTTTGTTGGTGGTAAGATATTGATTGTGTCTTCAGAAAATGGTAAGTGGTGTTGATGCCTTTAGTATGTAAAATGCTAGTGTATAAAGATGTGAAGTCAAATGTAACCAATCTGAAGTTTGGTTCCCAGTTTACAGATGTAAGTAGTTGGATTACTGTTACACCTTTCCTGCAATGGCAAATCCGGCGTCATTGGTCTCTGTGTGGAGATGTGTTACTAGGTAATTCTGATAGGGCAAAAGTGAACTGTTTCAACAGACTAGTTGTTCCACGTTGCCGGCAGAAGCACGTGACTGATCACCCGACGTCTCTTAAGGAATACGGAACACCGCTTCGAGGCAGCGCTTCTGTTGAATGTGATACTCCGTAAGTTTGCAGAAGATTCTATCCTTATGTTCTAAACCTTTGCAAACTACCTAACTCACCCTCCTAACTCTCATTCTTTCTCCTATAGAATTGTGTTCCGTTTCGAGCTTCCTGCTTCTGTTCCCTCTGTGATTCCCTTGACTTCTCCCGTTTTTCGAGCCGGGGTTTTGGTTCAAACACCCAATCTGAGTCAGAGAAAGAGTCCGCTTTGCGGAAGTAAGTCCTGATCCTTAATTGATTCTTCTGTTCCTTTCTTGCTTTGGGCTATCACTAATTATTCTTTCCTTGGCAGTGATTTCTCCCCCCTTCGGATTACAACGCTCTCAGCCACCCGGATTGCTCAAGGTGAAGGGTTTACTTCCAGTCACCTCAGTTATTAGTAAGCGCTCTCTCTCTCCCAGATTGTCATTCTCACTCTCTCTCCTTCTCCCACTTACCTGTCATTCTTTCATCCTGTAGGACTCCTCCCTCATTCTCTGCTTTAAGAAGAGTCACCCTTCCGAGAAGTTCAGTTCAAGACCTCCCGAGTCGCCAATCCGAGAAGACCGATCCCAGGCGCCCAGGGCTTTTTTCCCCAGAGGGTTTCCCTGGGGTTCGTGTTTCCCTTCGCTGGTGTCTACTTCCCAGTGTTAGGGGTGGCAGGGGCGTCCGGGTGATTCTTTCTTTCTGCAGGTGATGTTTCAGTCAAGCTAAAGCTCGATCAAGTTAGTGTCTTTTCCAAATTGTTCTCTTGTTGGGAATCAAGATACTGTGTTATAATCTTATCAACCCATAACAATTACGTGTTTGGTATTCTGTATAAAAGAGTCAAGTCCAGATGCTAACAGTTGAAGGTGCTTGTCAATTTATTCAGATATAGGTTCAGTCAAAGATCCAATTCCATGGGCCTCATTACGACCCAGGCGGTAAGTTACCGCCTGGGTCGTACCTTTACCACCATGGCGTAAACTATGTTTACGCCATGGTGGTTGGCGGACTTACCGCCCCATTCCGAGGTGAGTGGGGCGGTAAGTCCCCATTAACCCATTTACCCTTCCCCATTCCCATTTTTGCCCCATAGGGCATAATGGGAGTGGGGAAGGCGTTAATTACGCCACTGTAAATTACGGTGGCGTAATTAACAACAAGGTCCCTTAGCGACATGGATTTTAACACCTGCTAAAAGCAGGTGTTAAAACCTCCATGGTGCTAAGGGACCTCGGAATCAGGCGGTAAGGGTCGGCGCTGTTTACGCCGCCGTAAACCCCTTACCGCCTGGGTCCTAATGAGGCCCCATTTATGGTTGGTCTTGTTGAGGGCAGTTGAATAAATGGTTTGTGGATCTTTGGGATACAATAGACAGTTTCTATGATGGAATATGGTGTGTTCATGAAGTTGCTTTCATCTTCATATAACAAACCTTGATTGTGCCAATGATTGTTCATAGTTTTCCATTCTTTAATTAAATCAGGCAGCGGATTTTCTAGTAATTTCTCATAACAGTTGGTATCATTCAGATGTTGATTTGCCATGGTGATATAATCTTGTGTTCTGAGGATTACTCTTTTGCCTCCCTAATATGCTTGTTTTGTAGTGATTTCCTGATTTTTGCCAAATTCTTGTATGGCTAAAGATTCTTGATAGGTCAAGTTGTATTTGATTGGTTTCTGTTTTTTTCCTGACAGGTATTTTTTTCTCAAGTCATTTGTCACTGATTTCTGAAAAATGTCTATGGCGTTTTCCGTTGTTAAATGGGGGGTTAAACTTGAATTTACGTTTAAGAGTTGTCTCCTGTGCCAGTCTTAAATCCAAACTTAGATCTCGTGCAAAGGTTTGTAGGGTGTGGATGTCAGTTGTTTCCTGTATGTTCATCAAATCTATTGTGTCCTCTGCAATTGATGTTGTTAATTCTGATGGTGGGGGTACAGCCTCTGTTGTTTGTTTATTGATTTTTGTAGAGAAATATTTTTTAAGCTTCAATCTTCTGCAGAATTTGAACAGATCCAAGTTGATATAAAAATAATCCATATGATTTGAGGGGCAAAAGGAGAGTCCCTTGTTAAGAGCTGAGATCAAGTGGGGCGAGAGTTCTCTGCCTGTCAAATTCATAACTAGGTCCTCCTGGATTGGATGCTTTTGGATCTTGTAAATACTCCTTGAGTATTTACAGTGTCTCCTGTTTCTCCCCTTGCCTCTGGAGCCTCTACTTGTTGGTTTCCATTTGTGGATGAAGGCTGCATTGTTTTTTGTTTTGGTGGAGGTGGTTTGAATAGTGGATAGGTCTGTGCTAGCCTGTATCTTCAATATTCTTCTAAAAAAGAAAAAGGAGCTTCCTCTTTTGGTGAATTCGGAATGGTTGAGGTGGATGCTTCTGATTCATGTTCGCTTGCTGAATCTGGTTCTGATGATTGTGGTGATGTAGATGGTGGTTTTGATGGTTTGTTACATGATTCCATGGGAGGTTTGTTGATTTTGGTTGTTTGTGTTTTTTGAACTATATATGGACTCTTTTGTTCTTATAGTCCATTTCGTCCCTAAAGAATTTTCTTTGTTTCTTGATTTTGATTTCATTGGTGTAATGTGTTAGGTAGTTGTCCAGTATTTGATAGTCTTTAAAGGTGGCCCCAGGAATGTTAAGCTCCTCGATTTGTTTCTTGATGGTATCTATTTCTTTAAGGAGGCCCTTGTGTGCTTTTTTGTTGCTTGATCTATGACCCTACATGTCATCTCTTTAGAAGTGTTAATTAACAGTTGTGCCCAATCTTTCAGTGATTCTACCTCATCTTGCTCGAATGATGGGAATATACAGATTCTCAATCCTCTTGGGATATTTTTCTAACATGGCAACCTCCCACCTTCTTGAAACTTCTCTTTTGGATAACTGTTCCAATTTTTCAGAAAGAGATTTAAGAGAGGTTCTATTGGTTGTTTTACTGTTGCCTACTAGTGGTTGAGATCTTGAGAAAAGGTGTTCTGCCTCGTCCTATCTTGTTTTGAATTGTTGTGTCATTTTATGGTCATTATGTTTAAGCTTTCCTCTGCTTTATTTGCGCTTGAAGATCCTGTAGATTATATAACTAATTGCAGCCTCATGGCAACCAAGGGGGAGCTCTTGAAATAAGCTTGAGTTTGTAATTTGGATCTTTGGGCTTGCGGGGTATGGTGCTCTTACATTGATGCTGCTCAATGTGCTGAAGAAATGCAAAGGGTTGAGTCATCTTGGTTGCTGCACCTCAGCAAATTTGCTTTAATGATGACTAGCAATGATGACCATTAGATACAATATTTATTCAAGGTTTACTTTTTAATTTATTGATTAATGCAAGGTATCATGCCCTGTTGGGTATGATTTCAGAGGTTACTTTACATCAAAAAAACCTGTTTGTCACAAATCCCTCGACATGTGTTTCTCCAATATAGTCAATTGGTTCTTCAGGAGGGTCAGTCTAAAATTCAGACATTGCAAGCATATATCTCTAAACAAAAATCATCATAAAAATGTTTTACATTTCACTCATTTTGTCAAATAGCCTACTTGGCTACTATATCTATAGTTATTTGCTTGAATTGGAAGAGGCATAAATTATATATTTCGGTATTCATTTGGTGTTAAATGAAAAATCAATGAGGAATAAAATCATTTCACTCCTTATGCCTAAAAATATTAAGCGATTGGGGTGTCATTAGTTATTACTTAATTTGTCAGAGACACAAATTGTGTGTTTCAAGGATGAAGTAAGTTGATATTTAAACTAATAATTAAATAATGTGTACCAAGTTATGGTGTCTGTTACACTTGCTTAAAGTTAAACACTCATGTCTTGTGATATATTTACTCACGTGTGAGATTGTCATGTTAGGCTTGAAGTCAATATTTATACTTTGGTTAAACTTCTGTGATTTTCTTGCAATTTTGACACTTTTATTCTGGTCACGCCTTAAGCGGCTCAAAGTTGTGCCCAGTTTTGGGTACGTTCTTGTTGTGCCTGTTAACATTATAATGGTAGGTTTATTATATATTAGCTGTTTGTTTTGTTTAAGGAATAACCTTATACTGAATAGTAATTGCTCCGTAATTTTAGGAAAGTCTTACCTGATTTACAAGTGTGCTATAATTCTTGATTTTGAAAGACACGATCTGGCATGATAACCGTGGCTGTTTACAGCGTGTGATCAAAATGGCCGCCTATTTAAGGCGGCGTGATGGCACCGCACGTTAATTAGCAACATCGCTGCATCAACACGCAATGTCTGAATGTTACACTGACCCTCCTGCAGAACCAGTTTACTGTATTGGAGAAACACCTGTCAAAGGGATTTGTGACAAACAGTTTTTTTTCATTTGAAGTAACATCTGAGATCATACTCAACAGGGCATAATACCTTGCAATAATCAAAAAATAAAAAAATAAACCTTGAATAAATATTGTATCTAATGGTCATCATTGCTATTCATCATTAAAACAAATTTCTTGAGGCGCATCAACAAAGATGACTCAATCAACCCTTCAGATTGCTACATACTTTGCCTTGGGAATTTTCTGTAATCAATGTCCCAAATCTTCTTAGGATCCCAGATCCTTCTCTCGTGATTAGTGGACTTATTTCCACCACTATGATGAGTAAGATTTCCTCTCTGCTTTAATGTCTCTTTGTTGGGGCCCAAGACCCTTCTTATACCACCAGTGGTTTCCTCTTCCACACTGTCTGCAGTGGACAGGGACCCAGGCCCTTCCCTGGTGGCCAGTGAGCTCTTCTCCCCCACAGCAAATGTGGACAGGGTCCTAGGCCCTTCCCTGGTGGCCAGTGGACTTATCCCTGCCACTGTCTTGTGGGTGACTCCTGATGGTGTTTGCTTCTGGGTCTCAGACCCTTGTCTGGTGGCCAGTGGACTCGTCTCTGCCACTATCTTGAGGGCAACTCCCTCTGGTATTTACTTGGTTTGGCTTCGGGTCCCAGACCCTTATCTTGTTTGGGTTCCAAACCCTTACTTTCCTCCCCTTTTCGCTAGGCCCACTTGGTTTGCTCTCCTGCCAAGTACTGCCACAAGGAATATTACTTGTATCATCAAGTTTGATTAACTCGCATTCAGTATTTCCAATTAACTTGTATTTAATCAAATGTTTTCTGCCTCTACCGGTTCCTGAGTTATACCTGTTACCTTTGCTGGCTCCGGGACACTCTGCCAGTTCCTCCTTGGGTCTTGCTTCATTCGGGAGCATTGCGTGGACATTTCTTGTCTCTGCAGCTCCTTCTCCATGTTTTTTCATCCCTGCTTGCTGGGCGGGCGGTGCAGATGATGTTGCAGGACCACACTGTACACCTTCTCAAGGTTGCACCACTACTCCTCAGCCTTCAGACACGTTCCCAACCAGTTCCACACCACCGGCCCAATGACTCTTGCCACCTGATGCTCGTCTCCAGCGGATGATGACTTTCAGCTTCCCCAGACTGATCTTTGCTCCACCTTTTATTTTCCCACGCTAGACTGTCTCCTGTGCTGCTTTCCTTCTTGGCCAGCCTGCATCCAAGATGGTTCTCTCCTTCACTCACTCCTTTGTCCATTTTGACATTGTTTAGGTGAACACTTCCCTGCGGAGAACTAGAATGTTTTCTCTCGTTCCATGAGTCACTCCTCATGGCTCATTAGGGCCACCTCTTCTCAGTGCTTGCATTGGGGTTGACCTTTGCTTCTGGGATGATGTTTTTCATCTCAGTTGCTGAAACTGACCTGATGTTACAATAGCACATGGTTGCGTCAATCAGGGGGGCGCGTGGTGAAAAGGTATAGAGGTTTCAATAAGGTTTGGGTTCAGGTGGTGGGCCGTCTATTGCACAGGTGGTTGTCACCAGTAGGGGTCGTCCTTATCCCAATGTGATCCTCCTGCATTAAACCACCCCTAAGGGGACTATAGGGTAATGGTCGCACCTCCCTATCCTCATGAGAAAGGGGTTCCCTCTTGGGGAGATGTGACAGCACCTTGTGAATCATCATAATTTACCCCCCACATGTCCCCTCTCCATCCCGTAACCCCCAAAACAGCAACTCAACCAAGCATTAAACCCAAGTGCACACAGATTCAGACATGCACCAATTCACCATACACTCCCAGCGCACACAACCAGCCACCCATACACCATACACTCACATTAAATAATATATATATATATATACACCCCATACATCCCCTTATCCTCCCATTCCCTCACCAACCCCCAAAACAACTCCTTAACCCAGCAATAAATACAAGCACACACACATTCACACATGCACCAATTCACCATACACTCACAGACATGCACACCCAGCCACACATATATCATACACTCACATTACATAATATACACATACACCCCCACACGTCACAACACCCTCCAATGCCAAAATCAGCTCCTCAGCTCAGCATTAAGTTCAAGCACACACCCATTCACACATGCACATACAGTCAGACACACACAGCCAGCCAGCCATACACAATACACTCACCCATTCATACACATTGCATGATATAGATTTACACCCCCACAAGTCCCTTCTCTTACCCCCAATGCCCAAACCTGCTACTCAACCAAACATTAAACACAAGCACACACTGGGATGATTCACCAGGTCCAGTCACTTCTCCCCAGAGGAGAGCCTTTCCCATGAGGTTAGGGAGGTGTGGCTGCTACCCAATAGTTTCCCTAGGGGTGGTAATATGCGGGAGGACTTCATAGAGAGGGACTCCCTCCTGGGGATAAGGATGTCCACCTGGAGAAAAGCCGCCATTCCACCACAACAGCACATAAACCACTACCCTCATGGTCACCCTCTTGATACACCATTGATAGTGCAAACATGTGCTAGAGTAAACCTATCATTGTGACAAGTATAAGACCTACTGAGATGAAGAAGAGTATGAGAGGCATATGGAGTAACCATAGGAAGAGTCAACCAAGTACTGTAACAAGGTAGCTCACTGGAGGCATGAAAAGTGCCAAAGAGATGTTCACAGATGGTGATGACGTTACACGAGGGCGGTGTCAACAGTATAAACAGGAAAGCAAGAATGGACAAAAGAGATCTCATCAGGAAGCCAGGAGTATGCGAACAAAGCCCAGGAAGTTTAAAGTTGCAACACTGTAACTGGAGCTATTGCATCTCTCTCTAGGATCGAGAGAGGAAAGGCAGGACATTGCTGCAAAGTCCAGAGAGCTGGCAGGCAGCCAACTCACTTGAGGGTGGTGTGACCGCTGGAATGTGAACTGTTGGGTCCAAAAACAACACAGAGACCATGAGCCTGTCGCAGGTACACACAGGAAGTGAGAAGGAGGAGGAAAGGTCCCTGTTACCCCGGGAAGAACCAGAGTTGTGTCCCTAAGGCACCACAGGTAACGGTAACAGTGGGAACACCAGGTGGGGTTCGGGAAGAAGCCCAGCTCACTCCAAGTGCATCTGGAGTCACAACCCTCATCGCAGTTGCCAAACCCATACCACTGCTCAAGTTGAGTACCTTGTGTAAAGGACCTGAGGGGGGTGTCTGCACTTCTGCTCTCTATATGGTAGAGGAGAGGCACAGAGGACCCCAGCCAAGATTCTCTATTATTGGAACGTGGTCGATCAATCAAGGCCTAGCTTCTCAGGAGGTGATGCAGGCTGGTTCTTAAGTACAGTGTAGTCCCCACGCCCCCACAAAGGAATGTCCACACACTGTATTACTGAAAACACAGTCTTTATATAATTAATATTCAAAGGTATGTACACTATCACAATAACTCACTTTGTACTCAGAAGTCAACAATGGCAAATAGATACAATTCTAAAGTGGTACCACCAATATTATCAGACCTCTTTAAAGTACATCAACTATACTGTTAAAATGTCACACAGATCCATAAAAAGGAAACCAGCAATAGAGAGAGGAGGGAAAGCAAGATGGTTGAAACAATAGGCAGAATACTGAGTCAGTTACCTGAGCACAGTTCTGTGTGGGATCCCCCCACCTGGGCAAACTGTAAAATAAAGATATAGCACAAGCCCAGTCCATATATTGCTCAATAGTCTTATTTCCTCCTATAATGTTTTTACCACCCCCCCCAATGTACCTGGTGGAGCAGAGTTCTTCGAAGAAGTGTCGATGGATCCTTCTTGAGTGACCCCCTTTCAAGCAGGAGTCACGGATCGTCGAGAGGCGTCAAAGAAGGTGAACTTGGCGTCAACGGCATCGATGAGAAGTTCAAGGGTGCTGAGACCACGGCGTCGATCCAGGCGGTGCTCGTCGGCGACGTCCTGCGAGGAAGAGGCGTGCAGGGCACCTCGGCGTTGGATAGTTCTGGACCGCAAAGAGTTTCAGAAGAACTGTGGCCCAGCAAGGGCATCGAGTCATCGAAGTCTTTGTGGCCTTCAGGTGGCGGGAAACCCACCGGCGGATTCTCCTCGGTGCGTCGGCGGCCTCGACTCTCTCCGGCAGGATAAAGCGGTCATCGGTGCGGACAAGGGAGTCCTTCGATTCAGTACTCAGGCAAAGGAGCGGGCGGCTCCGGTCGTCGGCAGCACGGCGTCAAGCGGCCCCCTCTTCTGGGACAACACAACTTTGACGGGCCTCCAGCGGTTACACAAACCTGCGAACCCTGGTCGACGGCAATGGATTTCGACAGTAGCGAAGTCCGGGTGCTTCACTTCGTTTTCCTCGGTGGTACCCGTCTCCGGTCAGCAGCCTTTCGAGGGTCTGTCTCCCAGGGAGCTTCGGCGAAGTTCAGAGGTGCTCGATGGTCCCTCGGAGCACGGGAAGAGGGCGCCCTAGCAGGTCCTCTCTCGGATCAGTCTTCGACGAATTGGCAGCTTTCAGATCAGGTCGAAGCAAATGCAACAGCAAGTCTTCTTCTTCCAGCTGTGCGTCGAGGATCAGCAGTTCCAGTTACTCTTCAAGTGTAGACACAGCTTCTAAACAATTTCCATTGGTGAGAGGTCCCCAGATATACTATTCTGTCTCTCATCCACACTGCTGGCTCACACTCAGCAGCCAATCATACAGAAGGGCATTCATGCAGTCCGTCAGCCAATCAGGCACACAGTGCATTCAGGCCATCCTCCTCCCTCTCAGACACTCACAACAAGGAATGTGGATTGGGACAAGTACCCAGCCATTTAACACTACACACTGCATTAAGGCCAGTTTCGGGCAGGGCTGTCTCAGTCTTTGTCTCTCATACCAGAAAGCAGACAGCCACAACAAGAAGTGCATATTGGTCACACACTCCATTCACCCAGGTCCCACCCACAGGGTGTACCCACAACATACAGTCACTCGGAAGGCTCCAGCCAGTCTGGACTGGACTTCACAACAACACCATATATGGAACTTCCACCCAACAGCCAGTTAGGGGGAAGGGACAGAGTCTGGGCTTCCCAGGACTTTGGGAAAACAAGGTAACAGGCAATAGAAAGCAAGAGGCCACAGGGGCCATCTTGTTTTCTATCAGGAATCAACTGATTCCAATGGCAGGGCCTGGGTATCCCAAAATGGAGGATACTCAGAGCACCTGTCAAATTCAGCATGGAGCTGCCACCAGCCCATACTCTGCTCCCCGGGCCACCCACAGTTGCCCAAAAAGATACACTAGGGGCACAGGGTTGTGCCCCCACCCACGGGTGCCATAAGGGTATCCCATGGGTCTGTAAACCAAACCAAAAACATGAAGACCTGCACTGCCTGGAGTCCCACATGGACTCCTGGGCAGAAAACAATACAAAACACAAATGAAAAAGGACTACCGGACAAGGACTGGGAGGCCCTGTCCCTCCAATGCATTTCCAGCATCACGCCTTTTGAGTCATCTCCCTCGTCACAGTGGCCAAACCCATACCATTGCTCCAGCAGAGCACCTCAGTAGGCATCTCCCTCGTCACAGTGGCCAAACCAATACTACTGCTACAGCAGAGTGCATCAGGGGACATCTCCCTCATCGCAGTGGCCCAACCATTATCACTGCACAAGTAGACTTGCAAAAGGTTTTCAAGAAAGATACAGAAGAGCCTGGAAACAATATTTATCATCCAGGTGTTCAAGGGAAGCCAAATAAAGCTGCAAGCTTTTCTACTTTCTGGAAAGAGTTGAAGGGAATGGTACTTTTTGTAAAAGTGCTGAAGGATCACCGTGGAGAACTTTGAGAAAGGAACTAAGGGAAGGCAGTCATTACCCTGGCCTTTTTTGAAGGGACACTGAAAGAATTAGTATTATGAGAAGACTGAGACTAGACACCAGGAGAAGGGAGCCATTCTCCTGGTGAAGGAACTTTACTTTTGTTATAGACTTTTGGTTTAATTGTTATGGCTAGATTGCTAGGTTTCTGACAAATGACAGAGAACATCTTTTTTGGGGAAGGACATTCTGACAGGTCACTGAAGTTTCCTACGTTGAGGCAGGGGAAGCGCCTTAGAAGTAGGGAGAGGTAGGGTTTTCTTCTTTCATAATAAATGTTTGCAGCCCCAACCATGACCCCTCCTTGTCAGTCTCCTTCTTCTACACCCTCACAACACACATTGACACATGCCCCAAGTCACCATACACTCATAGACATGCACATCCAGCCACCCATACATCATATGCTCACATCACATAATATACACATGCACCCCCATCTGTCCTCCCTAAAAATAAAATGTTGTTACCTTTTTCAGGGGAGTGTTCCTCTAAAGCCAGGTGTCAGGCCTTCGGGTCCATGCTCCACGCAAGTCAGGAACAGTTCCTGTCATGCATATAGCAAAGTAGCTGGAGGTCTCCATCAGTCTGACTTCAAAAAGAAATGATTTCCGTTATGGAAAAACATAACGGAAATATTTCCTTTCTGAGGTCAGAGTGATGTATAAAAGAAATGAATGTAAAGAGGGTTCTCGGCTGAGCCCTCTACATTTGGTTTCTCTTTGGTTTCGCTCTTTCTCTGCAACCCTTAACCACGGGTCACAGACGCAGTAGCAAGACGCAGTAGCAGGGGTCGCACAGTTATTGCCATGGGTCACAGTTGCAACCCCCTACCAAACCCCAAATTACATCTGTGGTCTTGCTTAGTGGGCTCAACTCTCTAACCTTAAAGGAGTTGCCCCCGGGAAGAAGGGACAAATTGTCCAGATTCCTTACATACCCCTTCCATTAAGCGAGAGGCTCCACCATGGCAGAAGTGATGACTTCTCTGATTTTGTCAGATATTCCTTATGTGGAACCGGTGCACCTCCCTTCTGAAGTTTATGTTCTTAGGAAGTTACCCTGCTTCCAGATCCACAAAGCTGTGCCCTCTTGTTCCAATAAATCCCAAGATGTCAAGGGAGAGTACCTTTTGAAAGACTTTCCGGAGGAGCATGGATTAAGAGCTCTGGAAAGGAAGGGAACTCTGTACCTATAATAACTTTTTCGGGTAGGCCTGGTACAACTGCAGTTCTTACCGTGTTGGGACAACCTGGTGGGATTTTGGGAGTCAAGCTTACAGTGGTTTGTTTGCTCCCTGAATCAATTAGCACTTTAGCCCAGATGTCATCAACCCGGACAGTCTCTTGGGCTTGACAGTGTTGAGGGTTGTGCTAGCAAACTGCTGCCTGTTCTGGATCTTCTTCCCTTTCTTCTACCTCTCCTGTCCAGTCCTCTGCCCCTACCCATCCGATCTCCATGGGTTACTCTGGGAGGTTTTTGGGACAGAACCGCACAAAAGGACTCTTTTCCACACAGGAAAAACAGGTAGGCGCAGTGGACAAGAGAGCTTCACCCATGCTACTTCTTCCCCTGGGGTTATTCCCGTTTTAACACCAGTGGACATAAGGGTCTCCGCGTAGTGTCTTATTTTGGGTTGGGATTTATAAGAGAGGGTCTTTCAGGTCTTCTATATGATCAAATAATAGTTAATTGCAGGTTGCAGAACTTTAACCTAAAAAACCTTCAGATTGTCTGATCCATTCTAGGAGGGCAGTCTTCATCTCTTCAAAGGGGGTAGTACCCTGCGAATTACCATTATGGTAGGGCTGCTTATTTATTTATTTATTTATTTATTTATTTATTTATTTATTCACATTTGTTGAGCGCACAGCAGACCGAAGGCATTGTGGCGCTTGTTACAGTGTTGCTTATACTTAGTTACATACAATGTTGGTGTTCTCCATTCAATAGAGGTCCCAGATAACATACTTTAAGACACTCGTCCCACTGGAACTGGGCAGCTAGCCTTTCCAAGTTGGTAAAGAAGGCAGCAAAGTCTTCTCCCTCATGGTTCTGTTGTAAGACCCCATGAGGGAGGAACCAAGGAGGTTGGCCTAGCGCTATCCGGTCGAGGCTCTCCTGATGGTGTTGGTCGGTCCTGATTTGATTCTCAATAATCCGCTCCAGGAGAGTCTCGAGTGACGTCATTTTGATTCTGGGGTTAGAACTATCCGAATTTTATTTTCAGAGGAAGGAGATGAGTTCTTCCTCGTCCTCTGAAACCCCTGGGAGTTTGGTGGGTAGGAGTTTAGACCCTTGTCTCCCTAGCATAGGTGGTTTGGGTTTTACACCCAAAGAGAGTTTTATGCCCCAGCATCCTACTTGCGGAAGATGATTGATGGGTTTGGCCATATGATCGAAGCAAGGGTGCAACTCTATCTTAGGTCACTCTGATCCCACCCTGACACCATATTTGGCAAACCAGTTGAAGGTGTCAGACTCGAGGATGACAATTTCAAGGATTTTTATTAAATCTACACAAAAGGCCTATCTATCTCTACTGCTAAAAGGGTTTTTTCCTAACTACAAAACTAAGCTAATGGTGCTCGTCTGTCATCAAAATCAAAAGTCCAAACCTAATCGCTGTCTGGCCCTAACAATGTTGTAAAAACAACACAAAAATATTAGCCAAAGCAATAGTCTCTCAGCTTAAGCTATGTCTGGCCTATTGTCCTTTGGATTTCTCTCTGGATATGGTTTTCAGTTCATACAAAAATAGGACAGAAAAGTCCTGTGGTTATAGAATGGTCTTTGGAATTAAGCGGGTTACAAACGGTTAATGAAAAGAATTGTTCTCAGCTCTCCTTTTAGCCTCTTCAGATACGCTTGTAAGTGTATATATAAATCTAATGTCTCAAGTTCCTTATGTGGAGGAATGTCCTCCTTTGCTCATTTGCAACCCCCTTGGCCAGCCTCTAGAATGTGTTAACTTCTTTAGGGTGGAGTGTTTCCCTTATTCCTTTTACACCAGCTTGGCAAGTCTTTAGAGAAATCAAAAGGTGTCAACTTCTTTACGTTAAGGAATGCGTCTCCTGTTCTTTTTCCACCGCTTGACCATTTTCTCTCTATTTGTTCTACAGCTTAAACTGTTTGATTGAACCCTCCAGGTTCTCTTCTCCCTGTGATTGTACCAATGTCACTTATTTCTCAAGTACTCGCCAGGCTCCTCTGGCTTTTAGGTTTCCTTAACCTTCCTGGTTGTAAATGTGCTTCTTGCCAAGATTCAATTAATGAGTTCCTAGGGCTTATGTAACCCTCTTCATCAGTTTATTTCTCTCTGTTTGTTTCTGTATGCCTCCCTCCACCCTGGGCAGCCCTAGTATCTTCTCTGGCTTTGGGTGTGCTCCAGCTGGATGGTGTCCTTGCAGGAATGTTGTCAATCGCCCTTCTGCACAGCGTTGCCAGCACATAAGCTTCAGCTTCTCTTCTTCTGCCCAATTCAGTAGTCTTTGCACTCCTTGCATTCCAATTGGAAGATTCCTCCCTTCAGTCTATCCTACTCTCTGCATAGTTTCCTGGGTCCCAGACCCAACATGACTGCAGCGTGGTCATGCCACCAGGTAAGACAGTCTTTCCGTCCCTGTCTCTTACTTCTCTGCTTCTGCTCATTTAGGCAGTCCCTGTGGCCCTCGTGTTCCAATGGGAGGATTCATTCCTCTGTTCTCTCCGGACCTCGTCGTAGTTTCCCAGGTCCCAGACCCACAATGGCTGCCGCATGATCACACCACCAGGTAAGAAGCTCTTTTTATCTCTGTCTCTTAATTGGATGTATTGCCTTTCTCAGTGCTGGACTTCGAGCGTCTCTGCTTTCTCACCGTGTCTCCCAATGCTAGACTACCTCTGGGGCGTAGTTCGGCTTCGCCACTGCGGGACGTCAGTACGTCAGAGGCTTGCCTCTGCACAGGATAGTTCTTCCTACTGTCTTCGTCCCGCCACCGTACTTTAAAGGAGCGTGTTGTTTTTCGTCAGTTGCTGAGTTCAATGGAATGCCAGTATTACCTTGAGCCAGTATATAAAAGCAATGTCAGTATTTGCTGGATGCAAAACAGAAGTAACATCATATATGCGGACAGAGTATTCTTCATAGGGAGTTCCTTGCAGGAATGGGAATCCTTGTCCCCTAGAGGGGAGCCACTCCAAGTAAGGTCCTACTTTCCCAGACCACTAGGCATGCTCTTGTTTAGCGTGCTCACCGCCTTAGTCTCATAGTGGGTAGCTCCCCCGGGGGGAGAAGGGACAAATTGTCCAGGTGTGTCACAGTACTCATTCAGCTGCATCAAAATGCGCTTCCTATTCATGATTTGAGATTACAATTAGATCTGGATCTTTGTTGCATTACTGAAAGTTGGTTGAAAGAGACCTCTTTTTCAATTCTTTACATGTTGATTCCTAATAATTACAACATTCTCATTTAGAAGGGGTTGTGATCTTGCTGTAATTTTTAAGTTTTAATTTACAAGCTGTTTATTCTTCTTCTAGTACTTCACCTGAATTTATGTCTATTTTGTTTCATTATTCTCCTAAACTTTCTTTACATCTTTTTTACTTTCCTCCACTTGTCACGGAATACTGTTGCAAGCTTCAGTGATGTGGTTTACTATTAAATGTGTCACTCTCTCTCATAAGCTCTTTCTTCGAGGTGTTCAGGTTCCATTGACTTTGAGATGAAACTTGTGTTTCTTTAATGTTGAACTCCCTTAACCATCTCAACTTGTCCCAGTTTATGAATTTCCGGACTCATGAATTGCTAATACTCTGGATGTGGTTTTCTCTGCAAAGTCTTGTGTGAATTGTGATTTATTGGGTCTGATCATCCGGCAGCTCCGTTTTCTTGGAATCTTCCTATTGAAGGTTTAGAAGCCGACACCACTTTATTTCTACATGAGCTGTGGATGTGCACGAGCAATGATCAGAGCAAATACGTAGCCATGATAGTAGATGATGAGGCGTCCACAACCTCGTAAGGGGAGGTGGCACAGAAATCAATCTGATTGGTTGCCATGCACAGAGAAGCACATACGGCTGTGCATATGTCACAACAGGTTCTGTCTAGGACTCAGGTACACCCATTTTCCCAGCACCATGTGATAATTCACGGTAGGCTGCACAGTCTGAGAACCGGAATGAGAGTCATGTGGGCGCTAAGTCTGTATCACATAGGATCCAAAGATCCATTCAAGGCAGTAGTGTGTATTGCATGGGTCGACCGAGTAGGATAGTACAACACTTGAAGGGGCTGCAAAGCCATGCCCTAACAGGGCGGAGGATGTACCGGTAGGAAGTCCATTGTTAATGGAATCAACTAAATGTATCACCGACATTTCTATATAATGCTCATTTTGTTAAACCCTATAAAACTCTTGACCCGGGGACCATATTTTTTAAAATGGCAATACTATGCCAGTTTACCTGCCCATTTCTGCATAGATATGTGGAAATACATATTGGCCCTCAGTATGGCAGTCTGGAAATAAGGGTGCTGGTAGCAATTTACCGGCACCCTTTCAGGACCACCATACTATGAGAATGCCAGTAGGGGCCACGGATTCCCCAGTAGGCCTGACCTACCAGCTTCTCAGGCCCCTACCGGCATGTCTCTCAATGAAGCACGGGCACCGTTATCAACGGTGCCAGTGCTTCAGTGACCCCATTTCCATGGAATGCTACGGGACTCCACAGAAATGGTGAGTAACCATTACCGTGGCCACTTGTGATATTGCGATGAAACTGGGATATCAGGCGGCAGTAAGGGTGTTACAGGGTTGACGGTAACCCATTGCCTACCATCAGGGTTTACTGGCAACCCCATAATGAGTCCCATTGTCTCTTCCTTTTCTGCCTCATCTCCGAATAAGATTATTTTTTGATGGGCTACAGGATTAATCAATTAATGCCATTATGCCTCAGATTTGCCAAGCCTAGCTGAGACGGTAACAGGAGTAGCAGAGCACTTCCCTTAAAACCCTTGTAGGCACACAGAGGATTGGTAAGAGGCCTAATTGAAACCTCTAAAGGGGCTTCCAAGGGAAGCTGTCTGTGAAGGTTGGTGTTTCTCCTTGGGCTGTGGAAAGCCTGCATAAATTAGGTTAAGGCAGCAGTGATAGACGTGGGCAGGGTAAAGAATTAAAGGGGAATGTTAATTAGGGATTGGGGTTAGAAGTAAAAGGAAAATACTGGTAACACCTGTAACGACATCATGAAGTAGACGCAGACAACAGGTTCAAGATTGGTTCTCAAAGGTTTTAACTTAAACATCAGAATGGAGTACGGCCTAACTTGTCCTATGCTAAGGTGGGATTTCCTTACCTAAAGAAAACCTGACGATAGTCTGTGTCAGAAAGTTCAAATCAAATTTCTATCTGTGGCCAAAACCTATACTTGCTCTCACAACTATCTGTATACAATGTGTGAGGATGTCAGCATAAACATGAAAAGTGTTCAAAATAAAGTTCAGAGCTTCTTCCAGCCCTTGGCTTGTAATCAGCACCCCCATTCCCAAGTTCCAAACAGTCCACACAGTCCCTTCCCCAAGAGTTCAAATCTTCCAGCTTTTCAAAACAACACAATCCTGTGGGACTTTTTCCAGCTCTTTTGATACCAGTACTTTTCACTAGTTCACATAGGCAGTACTGTGTCTTGACTTCAAAATCACATAAGAGGTTGTTTACAAAAAACAAGCTTCTTTAGGGAATCTTTCATTGGCTTTTCCATACAGGGGATACTCGGTCTAGGTGCAGTTGTCGGACCACACGGTCCACCCACTACAGGTCACACAACCGATACCCCTTAATGACGGCTTACCATCAACAATTGGCCACTGCTTTCCTTTGACAGTGAAGCTTGGTTTTTTCACCAGTGTCACACTCGTCTGCCACTGTAACAGGGCCTGGTTGGCCACCATGCACTGTGTTACACTTTTCTGTATTCTTCTGGCTCTTGCCAATACAGGTTTCCTCTTAACCTGCAGTACCTTGAACTCTTGTAGCTTTGGCCAATACTTGGTTTCTCATCTCATACCCTTCTTGGTATTCTCTTGACTTTGCCAATACTTTTGTCTCAGACAATACATTCCGTGGTATCTGCTACATGCACCAGGTGGTGGGGACATGCACTTGTGGGTGCTCTAAACCTGCTTTTACTCTGTTCGGCATTCAAAAGTGCTTATAATGACTTTCAGTTTGTTGGGTATTCAAAAGTACTTATTTCGCACAGTTTCCAATGGCTCTTGCCAATACTTGTTTCACACAGTTTCCAATGTTGGCATTATTTTTAACACCACGGTTTTTCATTCAGATCGATATTCACAGATACTTGCTGTTACTCTAAAGCTTTACAGATTTTTCTTGACTGTGAGCAATTCTTTTCAATATCTTATATTCGTTTGCAAAAGTCTTTCTTTCTTGATACTAAGTTCGGTATTCAAGAGGTAACTCTGAACAAATTTCCGGAGTGCCCCGGTATGAGTGTTTCCCTGGTTTCCACTCACCGGTTGCACACGTCTGCTCCCTTCTGTTTGTTGTCCTTCACAACGTGACTCTTAACACTCCTTGTTCTGCTTTCCGGATTCCACAAGCTTGGCCTTTCATTTGTGGCAGCCACAGAGAGCAGCGCTCGCTCTCCTGGTTTCCAGCGGTGGCTGGGTTTCTTGGGTGTACCACAGCTCCTGCTGCGAGTACCTGATAAGGAGGGGAGCAGGACTTCAAGGCCCTCTCATGGCTTTTTTTTATTTTACTAGAATGACTTGGACGTGTTTGCTAATTGTTTAATGGTGGAGACTACGCCCATTCTAGAGTTAGGGCCAATTCGGAATTCTACCAACCCAACCAAAATACCAAATTAATGTTTTTAAAACTTAACTTATATCCCTTGTGTCTGTGTCTACTATTGATACCATGCCTTCCTTAAAGCTCCAAGTTGCCTCTTCCTCCTCCCAGTATTACTATGCATTTCAAAGGGTGATGGAAGTGGAACACTTTTGCAATGACGCATAAAGGTCAGGGGAATATTAGATTGACCATCCTTAGGATATGTCTCGCCCCAAAGGTACCACACTACCAGTCCCCCAGGGTCCTCCACCCAGGTGATCCTCTCTTGCTTGTCCACCCCGAGGGTCAGGATCCAATAGCAATGGCCTTTCCCTGGTCACCTGCATAGAGGATGCAAGGGATGTAGGAGTGAGAAAAGCCTCAGGTTTCTCACAGTAAGCATCCTGACATGATCCCGCCTAGCAGGGGCAGATTACAGCCAAGCAGCGGAGCCTGTTACTGTTGATTCAGCGAGGAACGCCATAGTAAGACACCAGTAGGCTGGCGAGAAGGGCAACAGGGAAACAGCTGCCTGAGAAGAGAGTAGTATCCAGTTGCTGGTCGTAGCTCGACCCCGATTACCTCGTAGTGGGTGAGATGCCAGCTGAACGACTCTGAGATGCCGAGACCATCACACCCACGTCCGTGGACGGCTGCAGCCCGAGGGGAGGCCGAGAATGAGATGCCTCCGAAAAGCCAGAACCAACAATGGAGAAAAATACCCGAGCATGTGCCGAGCCTTGAAACATTCCCCTACACAGATGAAGGTGCCGGGGAGAACAGGAAAAGCAGGCGGCCGCCGGGGCAAGAGTATTTGAAGAGTGCAACTTGTCCCAGTCATAAATGTGAAAAGCACATGAAGCAAGTAACAAATAACCCTGTGAGATGAATAAAGAGGGACTGGAGACAATGACCCTGGTAAGAAGGGAAAAGGTCTTCTGAGCAAAGAGACATAGGGCCTCATCATGAGTTGGGCCTTAGCCCTTAAATGCGGCAGTAATGCTATTACTGCCGCATTTAAGGGTTGGCCCAATCATGAGTCAGGTGATAAGTGGGAGTTTTACTTCCGGTTTTTTGCTCGAGGTAAAAATGTCAATTTACCACCTGTTTCTGGTGTTATTACCACCAGCACAATTACCGCCAGCAGTAACAGTGCACCCCAAACCCATTAGGTCCAATGGACCCAATGGGGATTGTGAACTTACTGTACCGCTACTCATGATGCGCCGCTAATAGCGCCGGTCCGAGTAGCCGTAACGCTATTTGCACTGGTGGTATCCCAGCAGTATCACCAATGGGATTCCGCCAGACTCCTGGTGAGGCCCAAAGACTGGTTAAAGCAAATCCCCTGCACAGCTTCCAAGGATTATGGAATAAGACTATCGAGAGAGCCAGATAATAGAAGAAAGAGTATAGAACAAAGAACCCAGGAGTGGGGGGATGTAAAAGGAGATCAAGTCCCATGCAAAGTAGGCAAGGATACATTGAGAGACTGTGAAAGAGTCCTAAGTGAATACAAGAGTGTGAGAGACATATCAAAACAGGCTGTACGCAGCATAAGCTTAAAGAGAGCACCAAGCCCAGAGGTGTTTTACAAGAGCTATAAGATCTCATGGAGGAGATATCCAGAGCTTACCAAACAAGATTTTACAAAGAAAGTATAAGAGAGAGACACTTTTCATACAGAGACTATCACAAACTATGAGAAGTAGAGGGGAATAAGACTTTCTCTTGGCTGAGTTTAAGTTGGTTATACTAGTGGTAGGGTCAGGTAGAGCTAGGTTTGGACCAAGGATATTTTTACTTTGGGACTTCCTGATGACAGAATAGCACTCTTAGTTTCTTTAGATAGGCAGGGTGAATCCTTTAGCAATAAGGAATTGTAGACCTTTCATTTAATTTCATTAAATAGAGTTAATAATGTCCTTAGTGAATCGGATACCACCTTCCGACCCACCACAGCATATTATTTAATTTCTGGTTGTAGATAGAGGTGTACTGTGAAATTCTTGATGGTGCCTCATTATGGGCATCACATGGGTTAAGTGTGGATTGTTCTGTATTGGGACACCACCCTATAGGAAATGGCCCTACAGGACCATGCTGTTGCATGACAGTAAGCAGAATGCAATAGCAAGTATGAAATCCACTAAGAGTGAACTACAGGTACTAAGATGCATAGGGAAACTATACCTACAGAGGCAACAATACAGTTTACCATTGCACAATGAGCCCAACACCAACAGACAGTGATGGCAGGTATGTTGCAAACCATGACTGTAATTGCCCAAGAGCAGGAATGCTCACACAACAAAAATGCACAATAAGAACTCTATGCCCCTCTGGGCATATGCACAAGAGCACAGCACAGGACTTCCACAGACAACATGTTGTAGTAGTAGAAGTGCGTCATTTGTATAGTGCCTTTCACCATTAGTATGGTCACAACGCTCTGTAGGCTGAACGCCGTCAGGGGACTGGAGTCCGGGTATGGGAAGACATTCAAGGAGGTGCTGGTATGCGTGTGTGCATATTGCCCAGTGCTTAAGATGTGAGGATCGGCCAAGTCCCTTCTAGCCATCCATGTCTAGCTGCCATGTGGATGGGTGGCGATAAGTGATCCATAGGGGATGAAGCGAGAGTGGTATAGAAGTCATGTGTGCATCTACATATCGAATTACTTTCATGAACGGTAGCAGCATTCTTATGGCAGAGGTGTTGTGCAAAGTGTCTTCAAGTGGTGTATGATGGCCGATGTGTGTGGGTCTTCCGCTGTGCCTTCGGCTAGTTTCCCTATGCATTAAGAGTAAGAGGTTAAATGCATGGTCTATATTATAAGCAGTGACCCAGATTTAATATGATGGCTAAATTCTAAATCAACTCGCTTTAATGTAGAGCTAAATTTTACATGCTGCCAGGATCGGAGTACAGGTTACCATTGACATTCTTCTATATTCAATATCTAGCTGTATTCTACCTTCTTCAAGATTCCAGTCGTAGCTAACATACTTCATTTCGCCTAGGTTCAGTATCCGTGCTAGATTGTACAATTAGCTTAAAGTCCATAAAGCACTATTCTGCGTTCACCTAATTTAGAGCAATGCTACATTCTGAGTTCACCTGGAAGTAATATAGTGGCTGCATTCCGCAAGGATCTGGAAAGAAGTGATGGCTAATTTACATAGGGACTGTAAGGGTGCAGGAGTATGAGTCTGACACAGTGGTGGAATGGTGATTGGCAAAGACATGTATTGGATGAAAATAAAGGAGAAAAACCCTAACCATCCGTAACACTAAGAGGGGGTTCCCTGCCTCAACTAAATGTACTATGGAATCTGTCAGGATATCAAAAGTAATGAGCCCACCATCCTGTGCCAAAAACCTATTTCCTTCCCTTACACTATGAACGGGAGTAAATAACTGAGGGGTTTTCAACAGTTCCGACTGGTTGTGCTCTGAGAGGACGTCGCGACTCCTCAGGTTGTAGTCTCGTTGGAAAGTAAGATACAATTCCAGGTTACGCAGGTTTTTTAAAACCTTGTTCACAATCAGTGTTCCTTCTTTATCATAGTTGTCTTCACTATGATGTCTTCAGAACATATGGTTCCTCAGCTTTCTTGGCAGGGGGATGGCTCTCTGCCCTCTGCTCCCAATTCACAGTGTTAGGGTGATGACTCCATCCCACAGAACTTCCTCATGTTTTTGGGTTGTTCAAGTCTCTGTTGGGGGTAATGTCTCCCTTCCAAAAGCCTTGTTCAGGCTTCTCAAAGAACACAATGCTTGCTGGGGAATGTCTCCCTTCCCTTGGTCTCGTTCAGGCTCCTCAGACAGTTCAATGTTCTTGGGGGAATGTCTCCCTTCCCCTGGCCTTTCTCAGGCTTCTCAAAAAACACAATGCTTGCTGAGGGGAATTTCTCCCTTGCCGTGGTCTTTCTCAGGCTTCTCAAAGAACACAATACTTGATGGGGGAATGTCGCCCTTCCCCTGGCTTTTCTCATGCTCCTCGGACAGCTCTTAATTTTATGACTTTCCTACCCTCATCCACTTTATGTACATTTATTTTAATGTTTACTGGCTTCTGCAAACGTTTGATCCGTTTCTATTGCTGTAGCCATTTTGAGTTTATTCAACTGTAAATGCAGCATTTTGAAGCAACAGAGGTACATTCTTCAAAAGCCAAAGTTTCTAGGACTTCCATAAGCATTTTCTTTCCCAACCATAAGGATAGGGTATTTTGATTTCTGGTGCCTAGCTCCACTGGTGTTTACCCTTGATTCAATTTTATTTCTCTAAGTTTATATTCATTAACCTTTTTGGTTGGTCCTACCCTTAGTAAAAGACCTTGGTTGATTTAGTTAAAGGGGGTGGTCCGCAGGGGATTGATAGTCTGATAGGACGCGTGCAATTCCCATTTTAATAGAGGAGCTATCATGTGTTTAATTCATCCCCCCAATGAAAATGATTAGCCAACCTTTTGAAGTTGAGAATAAAATGTCACAAGTCCTCACCTTCTTAGTACAGTTGCAAAATACCATAGGGGAGAACAGGTCAGCGTTGGGCTGGTAACAGGGGCGGATTGAGGATTTGGGGCTGATTTTCTGGGCTGGGCCGGTTTTATTATAAATGAAAATTTCATTTATCTTTCACAGTAAGTCTGAGAGAGTGGACACAAGTTTGCCGCTGCGCCGCCCCGGTCACCGTCCGCCAGCATTGTGCGCAGACAGCGTGTCACTGACACTGACACTGTTCTTGTGTGCCTGTGGTGGCCCGCGGGGTGGCCGGGGCTGTGTTGCAGCATTGTGCATTTTATTAAACATTTGTTTGTTTGTTTCCCTTTGCCAGTCACGCTCACACTCGGTGAACTCAGGCCACATGGCGCCGCCTGCAGGCAAAGGACCTCTGGGCTGGCCCGTAAAACAGAGGGCGCTTGCAAATTGCAAGTTGCTTCTGCCCACGGCGCAGGCAGCGGCCACGCCAGCAGCCAGGATAGTGTCGGCAGGTGGTCCGAATCAACTGTGTCTTCTCTGCAAGAGGAGGGGTTGGGCTGGCTGGGGCCGGGGCAGCATAAATCATCAAAGCAAGGTAACAATCATTGTTACCTTGCTTTGATTTGCATGCATGCATGATGTGTGCATCGTAAATTATGATGCATGCATCAGGAAGCATGCATGCAAATATGCAAACAACAAAGTAGAGGAGCCGGGGGTGTTGGTCTGGACGGTGCTCTGGCCCAGCTCCCACGCCGCTCACACAGAGAGACAAGTGTTTGTTTGCAACTGCAAAGACTTGTCGGTGTGAGAACTCACACCTGGCCTGGAGCTGCAGGGCAGGCTGCTGGAGGAGCCTGGAGCCAAGCTGCCTGCAGGACTGGGATGGGCAAGCGGCACACACATTAAAGTTGCTTTCAACTTTGCAGGAAGCAAGAAGCAACACATTTGTTGCACGCCACTATGCAAAGTTGAAAGCAACTAATATTGGCCAAAGAAAATGCGGCGCTGCAAGACTCCATGACGCCACTAGCCCTCACTGCCCGCCCCCACTGACTATATTTTGCTCTGAACCTGCTGTGTTGAGCTGAAGCCTGCCCTGACACAGACTAGTCTGACTGACACCAGGTCGCGGGAGAGGACTGGGCTGCAGAGAACCTCAGCCATGAACAGACAGAAAGGAGGAGGAAGACTAGTGCCAGGATCCAGGACCAGGGCCGCATCAAGGTCGAGGAGGAGGCCGCAGTCCGGAGGAGGCCAAGCTGCTGTCCAGAGGAGTCCATCACAGGAGTCCAGACAATTGAGGACCCCACAGCAGGCAAAGCAGCAGTGTAGCAGAGGGCCGCTGCCCCCCCAGCCAGCCCAGAAGGGCACAAAGAGCGGCACTCAGGCAGCCACCTTGACCCAGGCCAGCGGGCCAGCAAAGGCGACCCGCCGAACCTCTACCCCACACAAACAGGCACAGCCCAGCCCACCACCACCCCACAGAGGCCAGGTGCGTGCCACATAGCAGGGAGATCCCCATTGGACACCCCCACCTCCTTTGGTCAGTACAATAAACACTGAAATGATTACACAGACAACTTCTTTAAAGTTTGGAAAAACACACGGTCACAGTTTATTAGGAGCAAGACAACTTGGGACGGTCCCAGCCACATTATAAACAGTCAGATACGGGTGACACTGTCACCTCTTTAGCCAATGGCCAAACTGACAAACTGCTGGTTACTTCCAGCTACACTGGTACACCAGTGAGACACTCAGGGGCACTGACCAGGAGATTGTTGGCCTATCGCCCTAAGGAAGGAAGTCAGTGCCCGTCGAGGGATCGGCTCAAGCCCGGCCAATCCCGAGCCGCTGCAGCTGCAGCGTGAAATTCCTCATAGGCTAGGACCGCCCCGATACTCCGCCTGTAACAAAAACAATAGGAATTAGAAACAAATCATACAACACACTAAACTTATCTTCAATACTCATGCTATATACACTTCAAACTCAAAAAAAAAAAAACAAACAAAAACTTGATGATACGACCACCTCATCCTGGTCCTATTTTTACTACAGGTCTGTCTGTTTTTTTAGCACCCCAAACTCCTGAACTACCTTCTACATGCTTGCCCATGATTCTATACTTCGGCGTGGGTGGATGGGGATTCACACCAGGCGGGAGCTGCTGGAACAAGGACTGATGGCCAGCAGCTCCCGCCTTTATAAGTGCCCCCAGGGTGACCTGGCCGGAAGCCAGGTGTCCCAAAAGGACCCCCCCCCCTTCTGCCTCCCTGAAAAAGGGGGGGCGGACGGGGGAGGAAGAAGAGAGGCATGACCCGCGCCCGGAAGGGGGTGGCCAGAGGGGACAGCCCGCTATGTAGGCTGTCCCTCTAGCGCCCCCTGCGGGGGCCAGTCAGCCTCTGGCTGCCTGACTGCTGCATGCTGCTGCTGGCAGCAGAGAGAGAGATGCAGACAGCAGTGACTGAGCTGAGAGGAGTTAAGAGATGCTCCGCCCTGATTAAACATGCCTGTCCTACATGCTTGTTGCGACGCCAGGCTGCACCATGACAGTTGCCATGGTTACTGGGGTTTGCAAATCCAGCGCCGGGGACTGGCTTGGGCGGGCACCGGGCTGGTTTCGAGCGGGCAGATTATCCCCCGATCCATCGGGACGGGGAGCCCTTTGGGTCACAACCCCATTCTGCCACGGCACATGACATTGGTTGCCTTTGCTGTGCTGCCTATCTTGTTTGGAAGCCTCAGTGGATGGGCTCGCGGCCGTAATCCCTGAGCCCGCTGCCTCCCTGCTTTTCCACTCCCTAGTCATGCGTATGCGCTGTCATTCCATCATTGTTATTCTGCGCGGCTGCTAAAGGACAAGCAGAGGCGCCGATTACAGGGGGGCAAAATGAGCAACTGCCCCCTTAGTTCTTTATCAACAACGAGGACAGGCACCTCACTATGATCCCTTAAAAATGGTTACAGTTCAGTTTCTGGCCATGCATCCTAAATTATCTGTGCTGTGCACAGTGCTGCTGGAGATGAAACTCTATTGGCTTTTAAGTCACGTATTTGAACTGCACTGTTGGTAATGCAGTTATTTTGAGCAGTGCCAGGCAGGGATATACAGCCTACATTGAATTCTTTGACTGTTGAGTCATTGGTGAAAACTTGAAATCTTTCAATGTAGCCCAGTCGGTTAAGTGACTGTTTCTAACATATTTGTTCAGTGCTGCCTGTAGATTCTACTGCTTTCCCCCAATTTATTCTAAAGGATGTGCTTCAAAAGCCCACCTCGACTATTGGCTCAACTCGCTCTACTCTTGATTATATCTCTGTGACAACTCCACTGTTCAAAAGATGCCAAATGTATGTGAGAATCTTTTTAGTGAGCACAGCTAGTAGTACACATTAAATTCTTGCTTGTGCAGCTGCCAGAGGAGGGTGCTCCGCTCCCCAGTGACTAAGTGTGCGGACGTGTGCTCTGCTCTTAATTTCCACGTGACTTACAGTAGTAATACCCCATACGGACTCATGAGGGCCTGCAGCCTTAGACTGCTGCCAAACTGCACTGCTAATACATGCCATGTAGCTGTTAGCTAACCAAAACAAGTTCCATCCCAGTCAGTGTGGGGGATGGGAATGGAACTGTAGCAGATCATATGTACTATTTAGAATAATGCAGTATTTACCGCAAACCATATTCCCCAGAATAGCGTATGACTCAACGCCCCGCAGGTCCCACTGTTTCATAGTGATATTTGATTCTTGATGTATAAGGTGTCACTGAGGCGTGAATAACTGCAAGCAGCTGGCAACATATTTGTTGATTGCTCTGCAGGTTCGTTTATCACTTGTTTTATCCTTATCCTTCCCTTTACTGATCGACTTTGCAGATACAGGAATTTAGGTTTTGTGCTTGGTTATAAAGTGGCTTGCTAATTGGGGGTTTGGGCTTATGCATGCACCGCTGTGTGCGACTGGTCATTGCGTTGAGAAACATGTTTTGCTTCACACTGTGCTCGCACTTTGCTTTATTGAAGGTTATTCTGCATTATTTGTATTTACTTGTGCCAGCGGACACTGGAGAGATCTTGTTCTGTTATTTCTAGTTTACAACTAAGGAACATTCATTTGTACCACAAACCACAGCGTACCGTACACTAGCCATAAAGACCACTGCTGTGCTGAACCAAGCCGGAAACAAAGCATAGAAGGATTAGTAAAATCTGTGTGTGCGTTGTATACTCCCCCATAACTGTTCCGGACATACACACACACACACACAGAAATGCTTACCATATTTATTAATATGAGTGTGCATTTCCCTCCACATTCAGAATCATTTGCCTACTTCGTATAATATTTTCACAAAGCAAATGTGAATGTGTAAATTACAAATGCTCAAATTTTCATCTCACTGTGAATGTCCTGCAATGCTTGCTGGCGCAAGTGACGAGGGTGTGCAAGGGTCACTTGTTCCAGGAAAGGTTTGTGTCTCTAGCCCCAAGTGTCCCAGTTCACTTATCTCCCAAAGTTAGGGGTGTGTTGGAAAATACCAAATGTTGGTTTACTACTCAATGCGTTCATAACAGACTCTGAATGCCGCCCCATATCTAGAAAAAAAGAAAGGCTTTATGGTGCGACCATTATTCTGTAAGCAATGAAGCATTGAGCATTCCACTCACTTTGAAAGATTTATTTGATAAACATGCCCTTTGCTGCGTTCACAGCTCACCCCATCACAATTTCCCAGATAATAGCCAATCAGAACTGCTATTACTATTAGACAGAAGGCTGCTGCTGGTTGCTGTTCTGCAAGAGAGAGGGAACAATTCAGCGAAAAGACTGGCACATTAACATTTAACTGGAAATAGCTTTAGAAATGACATGCCTGCATAGAGTAAACCATACTATCTTGTTAAAAGCGGGGTTTCGTCTAAGGAGTGAAAGCTCTATTGGCACAGACAACGCAATAGTGATATTGTATATGTGTGTAGAGTCAGAAGCAAGGATGTGCGTTTCTATGAGTGTAACAGCTCGCTGGAAGCGTGCGCAGTGATCTAAACCTTACCCTAACATCCCCAGCATATCCATAACCTCTCCCTAAACCTCATTCCGGTTTCCCTACTCCCCCTTCCTATCCAACCATCGTCACCCTAGCCCTCCTTCCCTGCTGGGGTTGTGGAGCCCTGTATAAGCATCGACTTGCAGCAGGTCCCAAAACCACAGTTGGGGTGGTTGGTTCATGCCACTCCTGCGCCTCGGAGCTGTGGACCCTGTCACAGAACTGTATGCAAAGTTATGTTATTTTATAAGTTGTGTTGTAATGTAACAGACACATGAACCCTCCATAAGTAGCATTTTCTGTAAAGTCGTGAATTGACGCGATTCACGGATGATTTGAGGGCCAGTTTTTATGAGGTACGGGGTGGGCCACTTTTTTGAGGCGAGGGATGGGCCACTTTTTTTGGGTGTCCGGGCCTATTTCTTGTCCCAGTCTGACCCTGGCTGCTACAATGTTTTCTAACCCCTCCTGAAACCTGTTTTATTTGTGCCTCTATTTGATGCTTTACCAGGTGTTGTAGTAAGGTTTCTAAGGTATTCATTTTTTTCAAAGAAGTCTTGTTAACGTTACTGAGTCCTTGTACTTCTTCTTTTAAAATATCTAGAGAAAAACTCCATTCCGCTTCTGTCGGGAAAAAAGATATTTTCTTTGGGTTCTTTAAGTAGAAGAAAATTATTTTTCTAGTCTACTAGCGAGTTAATCGGTATCTACTTCTTTGCCAATATTCCCAGTAGGAAGTTCTCTACATACAGGGAGTACCTTCTCTTCTTTTTCTCTTTTCTTTATTATGCTCCCAAAAATAGATTTTTCCATAGTTATTGGAGAAGCCCTTTTAGGCTTGTTTTTCTTTCCTGGGGCACATAGTGGGGAAGGGTTCATCACTAAAGAGAATTTGCTATTCGGGCCAGTTGCATAATCAGAGAGGTGGGCTCTGTCTAGTATGTGCCTTCCCTTATAAAGGAGTTTATTTTGATAGATTGGACTTCCCTGTTGTTCTAATATGATCTTTTTGAGGGTCTGAATTTCCTCACCGGGAGAGACCTTCACTTGAAACTCATTCCCATGTAACTGCAATTTTTATTAACATTTGAGAATTATAGGTTCATAGATTCTCTAGTGGCTACAGATGGGTTACTTGCCGCATCGCTGGATTTAGTAAAGCTAAAGGGTTCCAGTTTCTTTCTACCAAGTTTGATCCCACTTGTGAAACCATATATATGGGTGCAGAAGGAAGGCTCTGACACGGAAGTGACAAGTTTTTGTCATAAACTTTTATTAAAGTGAATTGAGAGTTGGAAAAATGCCTCCCTGTGTCTAAATGCTAAGAAGGGTCTCCCTGCCTCTGAAACTGTCAGGATGTCAAAATAAAGTGTTAGTCATAATCGTGTCCGAAAACCCTAATTCCAACCCTAACGTCTAAAAAGAAAAGTGATGAAATTCCACTATCACAGGAAAGTTCCAAATGTCATTGGTTGCATTAATAAAAAAGGAAATGTTTTCTTCCAAAGACACACAGTCCGAAATCCAGGGAATTACTCCTTTCCCCTGGATTCTTACTTGTTCCACTTCACAAGCTAAGAAGTTGGCTCCTGAGAAACAAGAATTTTTCCACGAGGGAACTTGCATCCCTTCTTCTACTCTTTACTAAATTGTCAACCTCTTGTTGAAACCTGGTGTCTCATTTATTCCCTCGGTAGGTCTGGTTCACTCTCCTGCCAAATACTATCATGGGGAATATGACAGTTTCTAAGAGTGTCTTCCTGTTCGGTCATAGATCTTGTAGTATAAATAAAGCTCACTTTGTTCTTGGACTCTAAAATGGGTGCAGGTCCTAGACTCGCCGTGCTGTTTGCAACCAGCTTGGTTTACTCTCCTGACAAGCATAATAAAAATAATGAATAAATTATTTCTTATATCGCGCTACCCACCCATAGGTCTCACAGCGCTCAAATAATAGGAGGCATGGATTTCTTCAGTATTTCCTTCACTTTCTTTCAGGGTCCGTGACCCTCTTATCCTCTGTTTCAAATATGTTCCCAAGACTCGCTGTTTTGTTCTCGGGTAGCTTGGTTTAATCTCCTGCCAAGCTTTCTCCCTTCATGGCATCTCTTGTTATTAGGGTCCCAGACTCTAGTATTATCAATCTCTCACTCAGGGTGCCAGTTCGTCTTATTGTCTGGCTTTCAGGCTTCCCATTCAAATGTGGGTACGGGTCCCAGACCCACCATGCTGTTCTTGGGTAACTTGGTTAACTCTCCTGCCAAGCTAGACTTTCTCACTTCACAGGATCTCTTGTTATTCGGGTCCCAGATGCTCCTATTATCGTCTCTCACTTAGGGTGCCAGCCCATCTTATTCTTTGGTTTTCAGGTTCCCTGGCCATCTCAATCGGTTCTCTCTCAGCTTCTCCCGGCTTCCCCAGACCTCCTGCCCCTTCCAATCTGCCCGTGTACCCTTGCGTTCGGATTGAGTCTTGCAGGCAGCGGGACCTCCTCATGAGTCTCTGATATCGTATGTGCTCTTCCAGGCGTTGGTTGCGGCTCTGTGGAGTTATGTGTTTCTCTCTGAGTTTCCTCTCAGCTTGCAGTTGTTTCTGGGATTGTGGGACACCCAACGGTTTGTTCGGGGAGTGAGACTCGTAGTTCCCACATCCTGGGCTACGGCCGGTCTATCTTCCCTCTTCATTCCCAGCATCTTCCCTTCTGGCTTCACTGTAGCAGGCTTTGCTACTTCGATGGCACTTTTTCGTGGATAGTTCTCTTCTATCTGGTTTCCCTCATCTATTTTGTATCTCGTTGGTCCAATGAGAAACGGCAGAAGACTAGACCACTATTGGAGTAATCTTCCTACTTCTAGTCATCTTCTTCTTCCCAGTACCTATGTTCATGGTGTATGGAAGGCAAGTTTGATTTTCCTGAACCTTACTCATGTCTATTGTGTTAGGTGTACTGACTTTACAATAAAATGTGCGGATACTGTTTGGCAATGTGTAAGAAGGATCTGGCAGTATACTGCATTCTCAGGGGATAGTTGCCCCTTATTCCCACAGGGCCTACCTCTCCCATGTGATTCACCCCCTGTGTACCACCCGCAGGGGGATTATTGTACTGTGGACACACCGCCCTGGCCTCATGGCAAAGTTCTCCCCATAAGGAAGAAGGGACGACATCCAAAGATTCGTCAAAGTACCTGGGCACATATTACATTTTCACAATTACTCATAAATCATTGTCCTCACATTTCATTAAGTTCAAATGTGATTTATTTTGTAGTGTAGAAATGTCCTCCCACCACCCTCAATCCCCAACATCCATGCCCTCCCACCACCCTCAATGCCCAACAACTATACCCTTGCACCTCCCTCAATCCCCACACCCATGCCAACACACGTCCCTTGTGCCCGGTATAAATGTCAACTCAAATGCAGTTTCATTTCCGTGCCCTGTTCGACATGGCCTCTAGTTCAGGCTGTGTGTGTGCCACGTTCTTCTGTGAGCCGTGATGGGGGCTGCTAAGCGGTGAGCCCTCCGTGGGGGTGACAGAGGTGGAAGACTCATGGCCCGGATATGCAGGAGGGGTAGGAGCATGGTGCACTGCATGGTTTTTGCAAATGCTAAATGGTCCACAACTGAGAACCCTGCACCAAATCCCTGATTCTGTGGAAATGTTGGAGTAGCAGTTCTGCAAAGTTTTCTGTATACACCTGGTGTTTTTCAGTGGTATTTAGCCTCCTCCATATGGCACCCAGGGAATGCTTTGGCACACTCTCAGGGCTGTGTACAGGGCTGGGCTGGGCAAAAGGGTCCTGATCCTCCCTCCCCTACCACCTGCATCCACTGGTCCTATGCTATCTTCATCACAGCTTGTGTCAGAGTCACAATGCTAGGCATTGGATCAATGACTCAGGTGAGGAGGGGAAATGATGGGCCAGATGTGCGGGTGTGTGTGTCACCCCATGACTGGCTCTTTTGGCATGTGAGAAGGACCGGATGCGTGGGTGCATGGGTGCGTTTGTCACCCCATGGGTAGCTGTTTTGGCATGTGAGTTCTCAAGTGTCTCCACAGGGGTGGCCAGTGGAGTGGCCTCTGCTGATTGTGGGGGTGCAGCCCCTGCATATGTGGCAGCTGTACTGGAAGCAGGTGGTGGACCAGAACTGGCATGATCAATGCTGTTGGCGGGGTCCGTCAATACAGTTGTTGGAATAGTAGCAGTGGGGCAGTTGTTTCACTCCTGGGTGTCTTCCTGCATGTGACATGTCTGTGGGGCTCAGGGGTGGAGGCAGAGGTGCTTGCACTGGTGGATTTGCCCTGGTATGTGCCCTGGGATGAGTTGGGCCGGATTCATCTCTCTGAGTGGACTGTGAAACTCTTGGGTGATGAATGATATGCAGTTGGTCATCATGCATACTTGTATATGGCATTGAAGACACAGATGCACTATGATGGATGCTTAGCAAGACACATATGGCATGGAAGGGTTCAGAAGTAAGTGTCTGACACAATGGTGGCATGGTGATTGGCAAAGACTTTTAATGTGATATAAAAGTAAAGAAAAACCTTTCTTCCCTGTTTCTAAGAGGGGTTTCCCTGCCTCAACTAAAAGTACCACAGAATCTGTCAGGATGTCCCAATGTCCACTGTCCAGTGTCAAAAAACATATTTCCTTCCCTTACACTTTGGATGAAACTAAATAACTGAGGGGGTTTCAGTACTCCCAAACTGAGACTGTATTATGGGGGATGCCTCCCTTTCCCAGGTTACAGTCTCATTCTGAAGCAACATAAAGTTCCAGGTTCACCGGGTTCTTAAAGTACAGTCCACAAGGAATGTCCCTTATTGGTCATAGTTGTTTTCACCATGGTATCCTTGGGATCTAACTTTCTTCTGTCTTCCTGACCAGTGGAAGTGACTTCCTCCCCTAAGACCCCAATTCACAATGTCAGGGGGATGTCTCCCTTCCCCTAACCTTTCTCAGGTTTTTGGCAGCTTCTAGACCAGAGGGATGTTTCCCTCCCCTCTGGCCTTTCTCAGTTTTCTCAGACAACACACTTATTGTACACACTCAGGCTATTTGGACAGTTCGCAATGCCAGGGTGAATGCCTCCTTCCCCTGGCCTTGCCCAGCTTTTGTTACGCACAGTCAACATGGTTCACTGCCCTGTCAAGTACTGTGACTATGAAGAATGATGCTTATCTTTCTTTCTCCTGTGTGTCCGGGTCCCAGACTTGTCTTTTTTACTTGGCTTTCCTCCTTGATAGACTTGGTTCACTCACCTGCAAAGTACTATCGTGCAAGCCAAGTCAAAGTCTGTTTCCTTGGTCATAGTCCCTGACCTTGTATTCTTGACTTCTTTCTCCACTCTGGGCTTTCCACCAACTGCTCAGAGCCCCAGTACCATTCCAGCAACGTCCGTACCTTTCCTTGCGGTCCGCAATCATCCTGGGTCTTCTTTGATGCCTGAGACCTGCTGTGTGACTTCGCCGACTCTCGTGGTCTTCTTTTGGTCTGCAGCGGCTCTGCAGTTGCAAGCTTCCTTCAGGCAGCGCAGTTCACTCTTCTTGCACTCCCCAAGTCTTATGAACACTGGGAGCTTCTCTCTCTGGGGTTGTTGAGTAGTCCTTTCATTAATTATGGACTGGCTTTGGACCTACCTGCTTCCTTCTCAGCATGCCTGTCTGCTTTCCTCCTACCTGCAATGTTCTGGCTCTCGTGGTTCCTCCAGGGAGGATTGGACAACTTGAGCAGTCGTTCTTCTCTTTTGTGTCCTCAGAGTGTTCGTATTGACTGGAACGCATACCTTGGTCCTGCTAGGTGTTCCTCATTCCTCCGCACTTCTTCGTCCCAGAATCGAATACTCTCTGTTATGTTAGGTGGATTCTTCCTCGTCTCAGTTTTCTCATGCATTCCATATGGGTAGTCCCGACACTTCCTTGTCTCAGTATGCCTCATGAGGATGAGGTCTGCTATCCTACAAAAACATATGGAAGTGTTGGGAAATACAGAGGTTTGCTGAGGGTAGGAGGATGAGGGAGGTTGGTGTGAAGTGTGTACTTACCTCGTTCTCCCACAATAGTCCTCACTGGTCCCATAGGGGGGTTTTCTCCCCATGAGATCCTCCTGCTGAGTACCACCCCCAGGGGTACTATCAGGTAGCAGCAGCATCTCCCTGGCCTCATGGGAAGAGCCCTCCCCCCATGGAAGCAGTGACAATACACTGTGATTTGTCACATGTGTCATGGTGGTTTAACATTCTACAGGAAGTATAGCATATTTTTTTACACATTTTGCCTCTGAGGTGCACACACCTTGCAGGATGCAGGGGCTGTTTCTCGAGTGACATGGTGTTGTGATAAGTGGCATCTCTGTATTTTTCAGTGGGATGTGCAAGCAACATGGGCAGGGTAGGTTGTCGGGTAAAAGAGACTAACCCTTCATGGTTGGAGTAGGGTCAGCCGACATGGAGACTGTCCCAATTTCGTATGCAGGCCCCCATTGGCGGATTGTTTGCACACATGACATTTACATAGGTTGGGCCAGTCATTGGTGTTGGTGTTTTCTATGAGGGTTCATTAGCCTTAGGGTGTTTCACTGATGCATGTGGGTTCAGGGGGTTCACTTCAGCACATGGCCATGGGCTGCCCTGCTGGGTGCATCTAATGATTACATGGGGTCACATGTGCATGTACACTATGGTTTCACAGTCTCCCACCTTCCCTTGCACATGCATGTTGGTGCTATGCCATTGTTCTCATTGTCATTTGGTAGGGTATTCTCATGCAAATTGTGCCCATCTGGTTATGCAGGAAGATACATGCATAGGATTGGGAGCTTGGTCATGCATTGTCATAGGAGAGGTGACATTCATACTCACCAGCCTCAAATTCAGTGGTTGCTCCAACTTCAGCACCTCCTATGCCCTCAATGCTTTCCATGTAGAGGTCCATGTGGAGGATGCTGCTCGCCTTTTCCTCCCGTGGTGTGAGGGCAAGTGGCTGAACAGTGCTGCCACCTGTGGAAGCTGTCACCCGCGGGTAATTGGGCAATAGGCTGCGGACCCTGGCCGTGAGGTCATTCCACCTCTTGCAGCAGTAATCGGTGTCATGTGGTATGTTGTTTACTGACACCACCTTGCCCCTTATTGTATCACAGATGGCATTCTTCCTCTGTCCTGAGATTTTTTCTTTGGTTTCTCGTGAACAGCCCCTCTGCATGGCTGACTACCTCATCAGTGAGGACTTGCAGCTCAGCCTCATTTTGGCTTGTGGTGCCACATTTCAGGGACATATGTGGCACAAGTGCTGGCTTCAAAGGGCTACAGGAAAGGGGTGATTCTGGAAGAATTGTAATTTTAAAGATGGCCACCGCTGGACTTCCCATTTGGGGCATGACGTTCTTTCCGCGAGCACTAATTAAGCTCTGTTACCGCTGATGGTGTGTGCGTGCTCCCATCCACTTGTAATGTCAGTAACTCCACTGGACACCATGACAGTAACAGTAATTTCACATGGCAGAGTTAGCGCAGTACTTACTGCTGGAGTCGTAATGGGGTCAATTGTCTTCATGATATTGGTGTAGTCTTCGGCTTCTGTGAGTGTATATATTTGACCGGTAGGAACGTTATCACAGGCACCAGACGAATCAGGCAATCGAGCCCTGGGTCGAGGGTTAGTTTTTCAGCCTTGTTTTGTCAAACACATCAGAATATTCCTGTTAACATTCGAGTAGGGATGGGACTGGCATATCCACATCATGAAACAAAGCCAGCAGCGATAGAATCAGCGTTCTCAGAGTCAGGTTTGCTTTTTATAGACAGTTGCTTTAACAATGGATTGATACAAAAGACACCTCGTTAGTAACCTAGTCCGTGTCATGGTTGTGGACAACCAGTCATGGTATTCTAAAGGCGGCTATCAAGTCAAATGCCAACATGTCTCCTATTGAGAATCCTCGCGTGCCATCAACAACGCGGGTGTCTGTGAAGTGATGGGTCATGAAGAGAGTTTGGTCCCATCTACTGCACGAATGCCTTGGGCGAACCGGAAAGGTCATTGCGAGCAAGTGTGTAGTCCATACGTATGTCCTACACCACCAAATGCCTTGATCTTTAAGGGTTTGTGGTTTGTGGTGGGTTTGAGGGAGGTGGCAGAGATAGTCATATGTATCCCTGCCACCAGATGGAAAGTGGAGGATCCAACAGCTACTGCTCTTGTCCATTAGGTCCAATTCAATTCAAGAACAAGCTACATCTGTTTCTGAAGGCTTGGTAGGATAGCTCAGGGGCAACGTGCTCTCCTTGGAAGCAACAGAGGTTCGATCCCCTGGTGCGCGCTTAGAAACCTCTGGGTATTAAGCGTGTTATAAATAACATATCATATCATATGCTGTTGCAGCGTGCGCCAAGTGGGACACCAGACAAGACAAGTTTAGGTCGGAAAACGGACTGCTTTATCATCAAACAAGGAGTGATGTAGTACAGAATACGGCTCGATAAGAAAATAACTTCAGACTTATTAAATGTTTAGCAATACTGGTAAAACATCCAGTATTTTCAACTACCGGATGTTTTACCACTCCACCAAACTTTGAGTTGTATTACCAAAACTGATTTTCTGCCTGCTTTTGGGTGGAGGAAATAACCATATGCAAAAATTACCACAAGCGGTAATTACCGAACCCCATGGAGTCCCATGGGTCCCTGAAATGGGGACTTACAGAAGGGTATGCATGACTTGGAATCATGAGAAACCTACCAGGTACTGCTTGTGGTAACACTAAATGAGTTTGGCGGTATTAGCCGAAGGAATGGTAGTGTGTAAGAGGGAATAGTATTAAGGAGGAGGGTGTGTTAGTGTGGAGGAGTGAGTGCTAGTGAGGAGGAGGGTGTGGTAGTGTGGAGGGGGGAGTAGTAGTGTGGAGGAGGGAGTGGTAGTGAGGAGGATGGAGTGGTAGTGAGGAGTAGGGAGTAGTAGTGAGGAGTAGGGAGTAGTAGTGTGGAGGAGGGAGTGGTAGTGAGGAGGAGGGAGTGGTAGTGAGGAGGGGGGAGTAGTAGTGTGGAGGAGATCATAGTGGTGTGGAGGGGGAGTAGTAGTGCAGAGGAGGGATTAGTAGCACAGAGGGGGAGCAGTATAGAGAAGGAGGGCGGAGTAACATCAAAGTATGGAGACACATCCCCCTGAGAGACATCAGAGGGACAGATGAGGAGAGGGAAGACATCAGAGGGACAGATGAGGAGAGGGAAGAGAGCAGAGGGACAGAGGAGGAGAGGGAAGAGAGCAGAGGTAGGTGGACTTGGAGAGGTCAGTGTAGAGCGGTAAGGAGAGGGAGAGAAAAAAGAGAGGATAATTGAAGAAAGACAAAATCGAGCAGTACACGGCACAATACCATAACCCCCTTTAGAACACTAACACCTCGGTAGAGTAGGAAAAGCTAGGAAATTCCTGAGGGAGTTTAGTGAGATAAGGCCACAGGTCTTCAGGTTGACAGTGTCTAGTTTGTTGGTGTACTGAGGGACAGCAGGGTTAGGTAGGAGGGGCTTTAGGATGAGAGAGAGATGTCATAGGGCCCATTGAGAATAGAACAAAAACCCATACAGCATCTGTGAAGCTTGCTTGGAGCAATTCTTGGGCGATCTGTGACACTACCCGCATGGGGTGGAAAAGGGTGAATACTCCTGTAGCTGCCCTCTACCTTAGAGCCCGCTTGCAGGAGGGGTGTTACGGGGATTCCCTCATCTATCTCATCGGGGTCAAGCAGCCACTAGCTCGGAGTGTCCTCTGGCCCCTTTGGCCACCACACCATCTACCCTCAAGGCTGGGCAGTGGACTCCATGGCAGTGGACACTTGCACATGAAATGCTAGCATTTTCCACAGTACAGGCATGGGTTCCCAGGAGGACGCCCCTGCCTCTCTACCCTAGACAACAGTCATCAGATACTGCCTGTCTCAATTGGTTCCATAGGGGGCTTGCTACCCTTAATGGGGTTTGCTTACCTTAAGGACCAAAAGGGCAAGTGGCATTGTTCTGTGTGCCGTTCTGAGTGGCGAGTGTCTATTTGAAGCACCAAATCGAGCAATGCTGGAGAGGAATTAGGAGGGAACGACCAATAGGGCATCTGGGCTTCCCACAGACAGTTGTAGAAGACAGATCTTTCTACTTTCCAGTTCAGGATGTTTCAGCTGCCAACTAGCTAAACCATGTCACATAGCTCATGAAATCCTTCATGCCTCAGCCGGGTGTCCAAGACTTGAGCCATTGCACAGTTAGCACCTTGAAGTTGTATAGCATGATAAGGTTCATTAAAGAGAAATGGCATACACGGCAGCATTCCCTCCCAGATATGACAATACGAAGGGAGTCTTGGATGTGGTGTCCAAAAAAGCCACCGGAGACAGGGGAAGGGCATTTTGCAAAGGCCTATGCAGTGCGGTAAGTACTAGGTTATGACATACATCTTTCGAGAGGCTCTACAGGAAAGAGAATGCTGTCATCACTTTGGGGCTAGCCCTGCAGGAGGAGAAGGGATGGGCGCATCTCCATTTTCCCCTGAAGTCTGGGTCACGTGTAGGAGACAGAGGAGTCACAGGCAGCATGATATGAGAGGTAGGGGATGGAGGCAAGGACATCAAAAGGAGCTCACAGAAACAATGTCAAAGGGGAGGGAGAGATGTGCTGTCTGACATAGTCAAAGTACAAAACAACACAGTAGAAGGAAAAGACTGATCACGAGTTGGGCGGTAAGCCCCCACCGGTCTGGCTGCGTTACCGCCGGATCACGGGTTGGGTGCTAACTGTTAGACCCCATTCCCCATTGGGTCCTTCTGACCCAATGGGGAATTTTTCGGTGCAATAACTCTGCGTGGTAATACCGCCAGTGGTAATTACGCTGAAAAATTGTAGTTTTTTCAGCATGTTTACCCCCTGCTTTTAGCGCCAGACTCCAGATTGGACAGACCCTAAAATACGGCATTAACACCGCCCAACTCGTGATGAGACCAAAATTTTAACTAAACAGGTCCCAGTTGATACATGCATTTTAGATCGTGCATCTCAATAAAAAATAAAAAAGATTAAGATAAAAAAACAGAATATGTACATGCTGTGAAAGAAAATATCACTGATGGATCTGTTATTTTACTATGATGCGTTTGCAGGCTATGCAATAGCCAGTGGAGAAGAAAGGGTTTCAGTGAAATACAGAATTATGACACTACATGGGGAAGGTTACAATAGACATGGGTGGTGCACAGTGTTTTTTTGTAACAGGGGTTGTATTTTTCTGCGGGGATGATGCTAATAAATGTATACTTCGCCCACAATAGTAGTTAGTTTTATCTGGTTGCGCATGTGACCAATTTCCACCACCCCCACACAAGTGAGCACCAAGTGCACATGTAGTGTGTTCAGTAGTCTGTGGCAGGCATTCCCCCCTTAATGTCCCCCTTGATGTAATTTTCCATCTCATTATGAACCCCTCCTGTTATACGATGTATGTGCTCATGGGCCTTAAAATGTGGGGGGACACAGAGTTAAGGTGCTCATCACTTCCCTCACCCGCTTAATTTCAAGGGGTTTGTTGTGATGAATCAGATCACCTTAACTCTCTCTTAACTAAAGCTTTTTTTTAGTGAATTTGAAGGGCTTTGTTTTACTATGGGTTTTTAACGTTGCACTAGCCCCATTGGCCATGCCCTCTGTCTATGTTACACACATTGATTTAAAAGAGGGAAGGCTATTGGGCATGGCCCTCAGGAGAGCACAATACCCCCTTCCTACTCTGACGTCTCTAAGAGGTCACACTACCAGCTGCACCTCCTCAGAGGTATTCTTCCTTTCCTCTCCTTTGATTTTGATTGATTTATTACGCGCATCAGACAGAGTAAACCGTATTCGGGCGCAGATGACCACTAAACAAGGATCCAGAAAGGGAAGCAGCAGGGGTTCTAGTAATGTTAGACTTTCATTTTTTATTTAAATAGGAACGTTTTCAGTCTCTTCCTAAAGAGATCTAGAGTTTCACACATTCTAATCTCCAATGGAAGTTGATTCCAGACTTTAGGCCTGACAACTCCAAAGCTTCTGTCTCCTCTCGAAACACATTTAGTCCGTGGAATACAGGTGAGGAATTTGTCTTCCGAACGCAGATTCCTTCTTGGATGGTGTAACATAATTTTATCAGCCAGGTAATTGGGTGCATGCCCTTTCAGGCATTTAAAGACTAAACAGGCCATTGTGAATTTGATTCTGTCCTCCACCATCAACTAGTGGAGGGATCTTCGCATTGATGATGCATGGTCCCGTTTCCCGAGATTTCCTATTACTCTGACTGCCGCGTTCTGAGCTTTTTGTTTTTGGGGAATTCCTGCTAACAAACTGTTGCAGTAATCCAGGTGGATGTTAGTCATTGCCCCCAACGCAATTGCTCTGTCTTCTATTGGAATATAAGGGAGCACATTTGTTAGTGATCACAGTGCATAGTGGACTGATTTCACCTTTACCCCCACATGTGTCTCACTGCCTAGGTTCTCCTGCACCCAGCAGCTGAAGTTTTTAATTTTTTTTGGCGTACTGCATTTGTTCCCCTAGGATCAACAGGGTGGTGGGGGGCACTCTGTCTCTCAAACAACATTTTATCCTTTGTTATTAGTCATCCACTCATTAAGTTCTTCCATGCACTGGTTAATTCTCTCAAAGGCATCGTCAGTATTCAGAATTTCAATGTATAGCTGCGCGTCATCTGCATATGAGTGAAATCGCAAGCCATACTTCTTGAATATCTTGAAGACCGGGCGGAAGTACAAATTGAAAATAAGGGGGGATAAGGAGGAACTTAGCGGTACCGCACATTCCAGCTCTACCGTTTATGAGGTGAAGCCATCCAATATTACTCTCTGAGATCTATCTTTGAGAAATGATTCAAACCAGTTTGCCACCTGTTTGGATACTTTTCCCACGTGCCTGATCCGTTGTTACATTATTCGGTGGTTCACAGTATCAGAGGCTGCGGATAGGTCTAGCATCAACAGCACGGTTGATCCCCACTTATCCGCAGCCTCTAATAAATCATCATGTACAACCAAAAGGGCTGACTCTGTACCATGATTGGGATGGAATCCCGACTCTAGATTGTCCAACAATTTCTCACTATCTACAAATGCATGGAATTGGGTGCAAACCACCTTTTCCAAAAATGTTGTCTGCCACATCAGGTTGGCCCAGCCTGTAGTTCTTCATTATTTCCTGATCTAAAGTAGATTTCTTTAGCAGTGAAAAATCTATCATCCAGTTGCCAATCTATGTTGGCCGACTAAAATCCTAGAAAAAGTGGTCTGCAACCAATTTCAGCAGTTTGTAGATAGTAAAGGTCTCCTGGACGAATGCCAGTCGGGGTTTCTTCCCAATCATGGAAGTGACACTGCCCTATTGGCGGTCCAGGATGATCTACTGGAAGTTGCAGATAGGGGAGACTCCACAATATTGTTGATGCTGGACCTATCTGCAGCGTTTGATACGATTGATCATAAGATCATTCTTCAACGCATTGGAAAAATTGGGAAAGCCTCGAAAGTAGTGGTGGATTTGTTTGGCTCTTTTCTGCAGGATAGAACCCAGCAGGTGACATTAGGAGCCTTCCTCTCAGAGCTACTATGCTTGAGATGCACAGTCCCCCAGGGCTTGGCGCTCTCACGATTGATTTTTTATCTTTATATCCACCCTCTATTTAATATACTGAGGAAACATGGACTAAGATTCCACTCCTACGCTGACGATAAGCAGATCTACGTGGAGACAGAGAACGTATCTGAAGCATTTGAAAGGATAGACCTGTGCATGCAAGACATTAAAAAATGTATGCCATGCAACCAGTTGCAGCTCAATGCAGCCAAAACAGAGGTAATACTATTTGGACCAGATAAAAAAAGGAGAGGTGAAGAACAAAAGATGACTCAGCGGATTCTAGGTGAAGAAATTCCTTTCTCAAGGAAAGTGAGAAGCATTGGGTGCATATGGCAGGACAATCTGGGCAGTGAAGCACAGGTTGGGGCCAAAGTAAAGGCTGTGTACCACTCCCTTCGTATGCTTAGGAACGTGCTCCCTTTCGTGGCAACTGAAGACCACTCAGTGGTCGTAGGGGCGTTGACCAATTCCCATCTTGACTACTGCATCAGTCTGATGACAGGGATTCCAGCGAAACAGATGATGAGACTCCAGAGAGCCCAGAATGCGGCATTTAGGCTAATTGCCCATCTTGGGAAAAGGGGCCATGTCTCAGCGTCACGCAGAGCTCTCCATTGGCTTATGGTGGAGGACCGAGTTAAGTTCTAGGTGGCGTGCCTTATGTATAGATGTTTCTATGACCTTGCATCAAAAAATTTGTGAGCGCTAGAATCCACCATTATCAGCCCACCAGAGATCTCCGGTCTGGAGACAAACATTTGATGGGTTTACCCCCGGCTAATCTGACCTCGAAGGACGACAGGAGGTTCTCAGTGTTTGGCCCAAAGTTATGGAACCAGTTACCAACCGCTATCCGGTCATGCCCATCATTAGAAGACTTTAGAAAGGCACTCAAAACCTTTTTATTCAAGTGAGGCAAAGAGATATAGGCGAAAACAGCGTTCCTCAGCTAAAAGTTTAATCACAGATAACATCTGCGCCCGAATGCAGTTCAGTCTGCTTGGGGCGCACAAGAAATAATCAAAGTCAAAATCAACAGTCAGTGGCTTTACTTATACTATTTTCAAAGTTTTACGAACTTGGAACTCTTGTAGTGACTTGTTCACAAAGGCCGCAATAAACAGTGTTATATTGCTCGCCAAAAGTTTGTCTACACATGCCAGTGTTCTGCATGAAAGGTCGTTGGTGGGGTTCAATTGACTAATAAGGGTGAAGATCATCTATTCATCTTTTTTTAAATTGAAAGACTGCTTCCCTCTGCTTTATCTCCTCTTGTTCTTTTTCTCAGCCTACATTCCACTCTAACTTAGAGGAACTTCCCTGCTCTATATACTTTAGTATGGTGGCTATCTTTTCTTTGAAAAAGAGATTAAATTAATGTTCCTGCTACTGAGAGGGAGCTATAGTTTTATCCACATAGACCGGATTACTAAATCTTGAAACCACCTCAAATATAGCCTTCGACTGGTTTCCGGACTGCTTAATCTCTTTATGCAGTAATCCCGTTTTGACTGAAACAAGGCAACTTTGTAGGTTTTTTAACTGCCTTTGATATAATATGATATGATATGATATGATATGATATGATTGGTTATTTATAACGTGCTTAATACCCAGAGGTTTCTAAGCGCGGACCCGGGGATCGAACCTGCGTTGCTCCGTGTCATCTTGCTTCCAAGGCGAACGCGTTCCCCCGAGCTATCCTCCCGAGACGATCCTCCCTTTGCTCTATCAGCATCATTATTAGCCTTCGAGTACCTCCAAGTATTATTGGCATTGCTGAGCTGTTTCCGTAACAAGACAAGCTCAGGGCCGAAACAGGATTTAGATTTCCTGGTCTTTTTTTGTTTCAAAGGGGCATATTTATTGCAAATTTCTTCCAGAATCTCCATGCCTTTGTCAAAATATTCTTCATAGGTCGATAGACTATACATTTTATTCAGTCTCTCTTGTAATTCTCCCCTCAAGATTTTATGCAGGTCAGTCACAGAACGTCTCCAGATTAGTGGCATTTCTCTTCCTTCGCCCTTTGTAACTCACTAGTAGAGAGTCTAAACAACTGAACACAGTGATCTGATCACAAAATCGGGAGCGTCTCTTTGAAACCCGCAGCCCTTGCCCTAGAGGCCAACATATCCAAGCAGAGCCCTTTATTATGGGATGGTGCAGTTGTCAAGATTGTCAGACCATGGTTGTCCAAAATTTCCCTCAAAGCCACCGAGTCTGGATTACTGGAACTATCTAGCCAAATGTTCCAATCTCTGAGGCAAAGAAACGTGTTGTATTTACTCCGAGTTAGCGTCAGATATAGGTCCAGTAATTCCAAAATATTACCTAGTGGACCTGGGGGCCTATAGCCTAGCATCACTTCCCCCAGAAGCTCACTGTCTCCAGAGCTCTGGTTCTCTCTAGGCTGGACTACTACAACAGTCTCTTTCTAAATCTGCCTGCTTCCACTCTCCTCCCTCTGCAACTCATCCAGAACATGACTGCAATACTTGTCCTTGGCCTCAAGCCCAGGGATCATATCTCTCAGGACTGAAATCTCTTCACTGGCTCCCAGTGGCTGGGAGGATTAAGTTCAAAACCCTATGCATTCTCCACAAGGCCTTCTGGGGCCTGGGCCTCAATACCTTCAATTCTCTCTTCCTAAATATATTCCTTCTCGAGCTCTTCGATCATCCGCCTCCAACTCTCTCAGGGTCAGTTGCTTCTCCAAGCAACTAGTTGGCGGTATATCTCTATCTTCGGCTGGGGCCTCCCTCTGGAAAAGCCTCCCTGAAACCTGAGGAGAACCATCTCTGGTTCCGGAAGCACCTCAAGACCTTCCTCCTTCCTTCCACTTTCTCTCCACTGCTGAACTCCCGACTGAAACTGCACTGGTCACCTGGCTACCCTCTGATCTCGGGCCCAGGTCCCCTCCCCACCAGTTGCACACCTGCACTGCCTCCCAGGCAACCGGTGCACTTGGGGGCTGTTTCTGTGTCCCTGCAGTCCCCTATTAGCTCCTGACACTTGATGTCTGCACTTACCCCTACACTTGCTACAAGCTGGCTGCACTTTTTACCTGTTGTTTTTATTTTATTTTTATTTTTTACTGTTGATCCTATGTATTACACTGCACCCCCATTGTCTTTGTCTTCCCTCTGTTCCCCTTCCTTTGCCTCGACATGCCTTGAAACACTTGTGTATAGGTGCGTTATAAATGCCAGATCATATCTACTACCTAACCAGATCCCACTAGCCATAGCCTACGTCTATGGCCAGTGGCTTCAGAATCCACTGCTCTTTGGCCATGGCCAATGGCAATGGCCTTCGGTGGTGCCCACTTTTCATGTTGCCCCAAATAATAAAATACACAGAGGAACTTAACTAGTGGTCTCGGGGTCCACTGCCACATTGCATCAATTATTTAAAAAGACTCATATCCCCCTGCATAGTAGTTCTAATCCAGCCCACAGGTTTAAAGACTATTGCCAAATCCCAGTGCTCCAATTGATTATACTCCTTTCTTTTACCCCTTTTTATTCCAGCAATTATACTGAGCATGGCCATCCCAGTGGTAACATAATAATTGCTGATTCCTGTGGTAACATAACATTTGCTGATTCCCACAGTGACTGGAAAACACTTGAAAATTAAAAGGACTTCCCTGTCCTCCATTAAACTCACCATGTGTCCCCCACCTCTTTTCTTGGTCCCCCCAGTTCCCTGTCTTATGTTTGACCTCCATGAACTCTCTCCATTACCGCCTTTCACTCTTCGGTTAGTGTGATGCATTTTCGTTTCTGAATGCACATTGCAACATTCATTCCCACAGGATTTCCCCAATAAGCCAAACATTTTGTCCCCCAAACGGGCTCCCGAGCCCACCCCAAGCTCCCCCACTGAACATGTGGTCCTCTTTCCCCGTCCCACGGGTGTTGCCAGGTCTGGAAAAGACCCGGGGCTACGCAGATGTCAGGACTGTCGGGACTGGGGGCTAGCTAGTCTTTTGGTTGTAGCTCCTGAGATTCTATCCCGGGCTACAACCAAAAGACCAGGGGCTATAGCCCACTTAGCCCCCCCAGAAACGCCTCCGCCCCGTCCCCATCTGTAGCCTAATATGAATGCACACCTATTCCTCCACCAATTATCATTTTGAGCTCTCAAGCAACATGGCGGCTTTTCCTTTCAAAAAAGCCTCTCAGCCTCTCTGCCACAAAGCACCATGGGAGATAAATAAATGTTTCTTGGGAACAGGGGGCATCCCTTGTGCATAGAATATTTTAAAAGCTACTGGACATATGTATCCCACACCACCAAAGGCACATCTGTGACACTTTGTGCTTGTGCCCAAGTTGTTTCCTATTTGGTGTAAATCCGTCCATCGCTTTTTGCGCTACCGAGTGTTCAATCGATGCATTTCTTCTCTATGGGAGCAGGAATGGGAGTAGCCTGAAAAATGCGTTTTTGTTTCTTAATAACTTTTTCATATTGTCATATTGCCATAACTCTTGATATATTTTCACCAAGATTTCCAGTGTGTAGGGACTGGGGAACAAAGCTTTTCTTTTAGAAAATATCTGCCAAATATGTCCAGCGAGTCAAAAGTTATTAGAAATAGAATTTTGAAAAATGTTTTTGACATTCCATGGTATTTTCCCCCTCGATTATGTGGTTCACACCTGGCTCGCTTGTTGCTTAAAAGTATTGTACAATCACTGCAAAGGGATTGTTCCACTCACTTGTGGTGCCCTCTTTTACAGCGTTTCTGATCAAAGCACTCAGTTTTATTGATCAATACATTGAGATACAAATGTTATATGTATGTATTCTGTTTTTTGCAATATAATATGCTGCGTGTCTACAGGATACCAAGAGGGCAAACACTGGGACACCCTTGGATGTCACCAAGAGCCAGACAACCTTTCCAGGAAGCATTGAGCGCCTGACCATGAATGGTGGGACCTGAGGTGAGTGACAAATGACACCAAGGCACGAGGATGACTTTGCAGCGACTCTTGACAGGCAAGGTTTGGCGGTGGTGGATCAGGTTGAAACTCGGAATGTGCTCAGGTCACATTTCTTAGAAGTGAGCATGGGGGGTTGAAAGTAACAAAACTGGGTGCCATAGTTGTACAGAAAAATGCAATCAGTGCAGCACATAGCCCAGCACCCTGAGAAATATTTTTTTGGAGGCACAGTAGGGGTTGTACACTTTGGTCTAGGAGGTGAGGGGAAATGTTGGCACAAAAGGATTGGGCCTCAGGTTGGGCCCTTCCACTGGGCCATTGTGACTATTATCTCCTCTGTCTCTAGACACCTTGCCCTGGCAACCAAAGGCGCAAACCTGTGAGTACAGATTACAACAATGCGAACACAAGTCAACAGTGACTCACCGAGGTGATCTTCGCAGTTCCTGAACATGTGTCCTGTGAGCAGGCTCTCTAGAGAAAAGGTCTCAGGGTTTTGCTATTTTAAGCGCGTGGAAATCTTTTCTGTTGAATGAGTTCAGCCTCTCAGAGTTTGTGTTGGAATGTCAGTGGAGCACAGCTATTTTAGCAAGCAGAGTTTCCCTTGGCCTGCATTTGACTTTGCACTTTGGAGGTGAATTGTTAACCCACTGGAAGTCTGCTAATCATTTTGCAAGTGTGCATTGGCTGCTGCGCTCTTGAACCCATTGAGAAGGGACAAAGCTGTTGTGCTGTCCCTCTTAAATTTGAAACCTTTGGACCAGGAGACCAGGGCTCGAACCCTAACTTCACTGATTTAACCACATTATGTGATTTTATGTAAATTGAAGTATTACAATGTGCCTAATTTTCCTTGTGAGCTCTTAGCAGTGTTTCAGTTTGTGGGATAGAAAAAGTCTCACTCACACAAGCTTAAATACCTGGTAGTGTTGCTCCATGCATACTACCAAGAAGCTAAGTGTGGCATATATATGTTCATCATCTGTGAGCCCTGCCTGCAAAAAACACCCACGATCCTGCCTATAAGTCTGAAAGCCACCTGGAGCAGTGTGATTGGCTGCCTGAGAGGCATGTGATGCCCTGCCTCCCTTATTCAGTCTCCATTGAGTGTCTGCAGCTAAGGACCTAAAGCAACAAATGGCAACTCCCTGTTTGGGTATGTTAGGGCTGGAAAAGCCCTAAGTCAGGAACCCCTGCTCAAGCCAGGACTCCACCTCACCCTTTACCTAACTCGGGCTTCCAGACATATGAATCCTTCTAACTATTAACTATCCATTCACAGGGGAGTGTCTGTTACCTCACAGCACCAAGAAACATGAACTGCCTTTTGTTTACCTTGGGCCCAATTCTAGCCCAACTTATTAATCATGCCTGCTTCTTCTGAGCCAACCATCCACCCCCTTCCCTTTCCACTCACCCACCTAAGGTCCCTCCCTCTCTCTTGGGCCTGTAATGGAGTGCCAAAAGACTGTAGCGCAAGCCAAACAGAGAGGCTGGGAAATCTTGCACCAATAACAGAAATAGTCAAGGTAAATTGCAAAGACTGCTTTATTAACAATCCATGTAAACCAGGGACAGCAATAAGCACCCAAGTCCCCAGAGCGCTCTGGCTCTCCAATACCAAACGTTAGGTTTTGACCACAAAATACGTCATTATCAACATCACATCACAATCTTAGTTGCAAAAACCTACAGGGTTGAGGGATTGGTTAGGAGAATTGTCTACATATAGTTTATATATTGGGTTAGTCTTTTTATTGGATGTGAATGTCTAATGGCCACACCTTGGACCAGCCCAAAATTGATAAAGGTAAAAAAAGACATAATTTTAGCAACAGGCAATTGGCTAATGCAACAGTTACAGGGCAGCATCATTTTGAGAGTTGTGATTGGTTGGCAGTAGTCTTACCAACCTTGAATATTTGGCAGCTCATCAACACATGTGCAAAAAAATAGTGGTAGGGTGAGTGACATCAAAGAACTGCTTCTTCGAATTAAATAAGACACCATCTCTGATTTCATAGGCAACAGGTCAGGGCATCTCACTTTGAACTAGGCCTTGTCTGGCATCTCTGTTCTGAGAATTTGAGAGGAGCGAAGGCATGGGCCTGTCTGTGTCTTGTGTTGATGAATAGACACTGTTCTCTAATTATAAGTCACGTGTGAGGAGAACACGTTTTGACTTATTCTGGTCAGCTTTTATTAGGATTTTAGCTCATATTAATGCAAGTGTTATTGCTCTCTGTGGCCACTGGAGACATGGTCGATCCATTCCCAGTGCAGTATTAAGCTTTTAATTAATGGTGCCCTGGCTTTCAAAGGTCGTTTGTTCTCTACTTAATCTAAGAGAAATATGTCTTACGCCTTGGGAATGATTACCTTCTGTTCTCTTCGGAGCCATGCAGACCTCCTTTATTTTCATCGTAACCTTGGAAGGGTGCCGCGCAGCCACTGTCTGGCTTGCACAGATCTGTATTTCAGCTAATTCAGCAAGTCGAATTACCCTGCAGCTCCGAGGATTCCCATTCACTCTAACGCAGCTTAATTGTACATTTTCTCCAAGATGGGCACTCATTACCTTTACATTTCTACGTTTAGCAAGCTATATATGTATATATCGCTTGTGTTGCGTTTCAGCGTGTACATGAGTCTGTTATGTTCCTCATATCTATATGGTGCAGGTAATATTCTTCATGTCTAAATGCACATTTGACCTAGGATCCGTGTTTCTTCATGGTGAGTGCATCTCTGCTTCATGTCTATGGTATCTTTGTGTGTCAGTTTGGCGTGAGTGAGGTCACTTGCTCTCATCATCTTCAGTTACAGCATGTTCATTTCTTCTTGAGTTTGTAGGTTAATTTCTTCTTTGATTGTTCCAGGGTAAGGTCAATATGGTTGCCTTAGTGAATAGTGTTTCTCATATTTGCAGTGTAGAGGTGTAGGAGGGACAGACGCTATGAAAGACGTACTCTTCCCGCTTTTACAATATAGAGGCAGGGGAGGGTTTGATGCCATAAATGACGTATTAATTTGCCTCTCGACAGGCTGAACCCTTTCTTCAATGTCTTCATTTGCCTATTCCTTCTACCCTGCATCATGCACCTTGACTTTGCTCGATTCATCCTTCCACTCACCTTTTTCCTTCCCTTCAATCCTCCTAGCCTTCAGTCTCAACTCAGTCTAATCTGTGCCTCACTCCCCAGCCTTCCTATCTCCACTCTTCTTCCCTACCTCCACAACCCACAAACAAGACACTCCCACTCTCCCAGGATTTCCAACCTCATGTTTCTTCCTGGCCTACTGCACAATGCCTGCTCCTCCCCCACCTTCTATCACTCTTTCACTAGGCCTCTGAAATGCAAATGTCCTCTGCAACAAGTCTTCCTACATCACTGACCACTTTGACTCTAATTATCATCAAATTTGACTTCAGGTTATCACAGAATCCTAGATCTCCTGTCATGACTCAGCTACATTAGCAGCTCACCAAATTGATTTTGCTATCTTCTCCCACACTTCCTGACCTGCTGGTAAGGATAGTGGTGTGGGGATCCTTATCAATAAGGCTTTCAACAATGCCCTCTTACCCTCTCTGATGTCACCTCTTCCTCTTTTGAATATGTCACTTTTCTACTTCTCCCTTCTACTCCTCTCACTGTTGTGGCTCTCTATTGACCTTCTGGTCCTCTCAACTCCTTCCCTGATCTGAACCATCCTCTTTAGTCATGTCCTACCAACATCTCCATTGTTATGCTAGGCAACATTAACCTTCCCAAGCCCTCTGCATCCACCTGCCTTGAACTTAACTCCCTCTTATCAGACCACTCCCTCTACTCTCTACCAACTCTTGATGGAAGCTATCTTGACCTTCCCTTTCCCGCTAATTCACTCTGACCTCTCTATTGATCCCTCGCCCTCTGATCACTCCATTGTTCCATTTAAATCTTGGTCCCTCCATCCTCTACTCCTCCTCTCCCCTCTTCATTGACGAAGAGGAACTTTAAGCAGGACTCTCTTGCCCAGTGGTAGAAGTGTAAGAAAAGAAGTAGTGGAACCATGTTCCCTGCTGGCCTGCCCAGCTCCTCACAAACCCCATTGCCACGCCGCCTCCCACACACAATACAACCCCCAAACACATTTGCCTGCTGTTTAAGGGAATGTTCAGTGCAGTGCACTGAAAGTGCAAGTTTCAACTTCTTCCTACACTGTTATTTTAAAACGAAACCGTTCCGGAACGGTTTCTTTTTAAAATAAAAGTATAGGAGCTGTAAAACTTAGATTAAAAAAGTAGAGTAGCACCGCTTCCAACCGCTCCTGCTCACTTCGACCACTGCTCTTGCCCCTTACCTTGTTGATGTGAGACCCTCTCTACTGTCTCTCTCCCCCTATTCATGCCTCTTCCATTGACAGTGCTTTTTCAGACTTTAACCATGCACTTAAGACTCCATTTGACCAACACTATTCTGCATTCACATTCAAAGCTTCCAGTCCCTGTCCTCAGTTCTGAATGACCTCTTAAATTCATACCCTCAAAAAAGCATGCATCATGACCTATGATGGTGGTGCAAATTATGGACCCCTACCATTTCCCGGCCTATACAAATTCCCTTGCTGCCCTCACCTCTGCACTGGACTGAATAATCCTCCTAATCCACAGAGCCAATCACCCCTGCAACCTTTCATCAACCATTCAAGCTTTGCTCACACCTATCAACCTAATACCCATTGCCTCCTCCTTTTTGTGGATGACTTTGCTCATTGCTTTTCCTTAAAAATCTCTCAAAATTCATGACACTGTCACAGCTCTCCCCTCCCTCCCCAACACTCCTTCTGTCCACTACTTCTCCTCCTACCTCTTCCACGCTGAACTACCTCTCCCCTACCTTTCCTATTGAATTAATACCCATCCTTAGCATTTTCTATTGTCCCTTTTGTTCACCAAATGGTCAAATAATTGGTCTCAATCACCTGCCCTGCAATGTTTTCCCAGTTTCCCTCCTTCCCCATTATTCAAGGATCTTTGAGCAGGCAGTCTTCAACCAGAGCACTTTGTACCTTGAGGAAAATGTCCTTGTAGTTCACTTCAATCTGGCTTCCTTAGTAAACAGTCCACTGAGACTACAGTTGTGCATTTCTAAAACTGTTTCTCCCATTCTTGTCACTCCAAACTCTCTTCTATACTTATCCTTTTAGACCTTTCTGCCTCTTTCGACACTGTCAACAACTCCAATGGTCCTCACTTTATGACCTTGGATTTCGCACATTTGCTCCCTTCTGGATTGTCTCATGTCCAGAAGGTCGGTCCATTAAAATCTTTGGATCTCACTAACCTCTGACCCCACCCCTCCCCCTGTCAGCGTCCAAAAAAGATCCATCATTGGATCTCTGCTCTTCACCCTCTATATATCAGCCCTAGGAAGACTTATCTCAGCCTTTGGTTTTCACTATTACTTTTTTGGTGATGACTGAAATCTCAAATCTTTTTCTGCTTTCCCTCCTTCACCCCAACCATCGCAGAATGGATTAACAATGGCCCGGCTGCAATTTGTCACTGAACGGCTCTCCGCTGCGTAATGCTGATTCCCTCAAACACTAAAGTCATCTTTCCCCCAGCGTGCTATGCCAACCCTCCCGTCCCCTCTCCTGTCTCCTTCCCACTTTACCTTCTTGCTCCCTAGCCCAAGACTTGCAACTTTGGGTCCTTTTTGATAGCGACCTCGGACTGCAACAATTCATCAGTACCTCTGCTTCTGCTGCTTGTATTAACCTCTTCAACCAGTGGTCGAAGTGTACGAAAAAAGTAATCGAACTATGCTCCCTGCTTGCCTGTCCCAGCTCCCCACGAATCCCATCACCACACCAGGGGTAGCGGAGGTGACATCACATGACCCTTAACCCCCTGATGACATCACAGGAAGTGATGTCACTTGACATCACAGGAAGTGATGTCACTTGACCCCACCCCCAAGTGACATCACAGGAAGTGATGGCAAACAACCTTTGGATTTTTCAGATGCGGGGCACAGAGGGAGGCATGATTTGTCCACGATCACACATTTGGGGAATGTCAATTTGACGTGGGGTCTATATGTAAAACATGCATAATGCAGTATTTGTAACAGAAACCGAAATCTGTAATGCAGGCTAAAGCTAGTGTATGAAACATCTATAGATCAATGGACACAGAAGTACAGAAGTACACGTTATCTGTGGGGCTGCTGTGTTAAACAAGCCAAAAAAGCACTGACCTGGGGAGGTGTGTGCTGCTGTGTACCCAGAAGAAAAATGCTGCACAAACAAGGCCTGAAAATTAAATCATTGAGCAGGATTTAGTATCATCAAAATTCCCTGGTTATAAATGCATCTGAGTCAGCTACCACTAGAATAGAAGAAACCTATTATACTGGTCTGCGTGCACACAGGGGAGCGCACCCGATAATATTAACTTTGCTGGAGTATAATACCTCGGAAAGGTTCTTTCCCCCCCATAGTTTCTTTTATCTAAGTGTAAAACTGGGGGCTAGAGGAATTTAAAAAAAACACCATTTAATAAAATATCATTGCTACACACATAAATCTATGCCACCACACAGGTATTTTAAATTAAAAACACCTACGAGTTGCTTCTCAGTCCTGGCAGACTTCAAGACGCACACTGCACACTACCTCTTTGTCAAAACCAGTGGTGCCAAATGGCATAGCACAAAATCTGCCGGCTCCCCTGGAGGCCACGCTGTGGGGCAACCCTTAACAAAGCACAGGGCACACCAAACCCAGGGCCAGTCCGGACCATCACATGTGCGCAATGTTCATGATGATTATGCCGCTGCAGGGGCATGCACTACTGCAAGTGAAAGAAGTAAATATGTTTTTCAATCAAAGTTTCAATGTTTAACGTAACATAGAAAGAAGGGGGTGGTGCCTGGTCCACAAATATTCCAGCCATCAGTGATGGCTGGTGAGTTGTTTTCTTGAAGGGTGTAAATATTTACCACAAGTATGTGATTGCGACCGAGCGTAGTGAGGGAGCCCAAACTAATTAAAATGTGTTTAGAGGTGTAGGGGGGTCAGGGGAGATTTGTCACCCTCCCCAGAGAAAATTATTTGAATAATGGGTTAAAATGGTACATTACACAACACACTTTCTGTGAAAATGTGGGTAAAAGCCCAACAATTTGGGTAAAAGGCCATCAATTGGTTTTGTTGGGTGTAGGGTAAATCATGACAACAAGTACAATAGATGCAGGTCACCAAAAGTGCACAGGGCATTTCCAAATGCATTATCATGCTGGTCCCTGCAGTATATGCCAGTATAAAAGGGAACGTACATTGTTGGAATGGAGTGACAAATGTAAGGAACATTGGACCTGATAGGTCTAACAGAGAAATCACTCAAGGAAAATCCTGAGTACTTAAAACGAAGACTCTATGACCAAGACTGTATAGACACACTGGAGGCAGTCACAGGGTTGAAACTTTATGAGAAGTACTGCTCAGACATTAGGAGGCGAGGAACAACTTTACCATATCTGAGCAGATTCCCATTGGATCATTCACAAAACCAATTCTTAAGAGTGCACCTCAACTTACTGCCTACAAAGGATGTGCTTGAGGCCAGGAAAGAAAAGGCACTTAGAGACTATCATTGTAGACTCTGCAGTTATACAGTAGAATCCCTGTACCATCTGATCATGAACTGTCCGGGAGTTGACAATGTTAGATCTAATCTAATAAAAAAATGTTTTACTGGAAATTGAACCCTAACAGAGAAGTACATCTGGCTTCTGTTGATGCAGGGTTCCAGACCCTCGCCCACAGATGCCTTGTTAGAATTGGTGTCAGCAATTTTTAGGAAAATAGAATTAAGAAGGGAACATATAACCTGATTGATCTGCTTATCTTTCAAATTTTGACCTTTTTTTTCTTTTTTGTGACTGTGGACCTGCATGTAATTATTTTGGACCAATTGATGTTTTATCATTTCTGTTTTTTGCTTATTTTCTCCAACGGTTTAAACTGTTAGATTTGCTAAAGCGAAAAGGTTTCCCTTGTAAACCGTATGCTCAATAAAAAGATACATTTAAAAAAATCATTTTCATGCTGGCTGTGCCCATACATTTGCATGCTGGCTCGACCAACATATGCCAGCATTCCCATATAAGAACATACTCATGTTTGCTTTAAGATGTTTTTTTATAGTAGCATTACTGGCACTGGACACAAAACGGACTCTGCTAATAAATGCCAGTACTCTTATGTAAGAAAATGTTTCCATTGGTTTGGCCATTAAAAGTGACATGTCACAATATGAAAACCTGCACAAACTGGTTGCAATGTAAGCCAGTCTAGACCCATAAGAACACATATGCCTGATTCATCATAAATGCTCAGTTAATAAATAGTCATGCTACATGGAGAAAATGCAGGCCGCTACACCAAAACATCAGTCTATCGAGGTAACACTACTTATAATGCCTATTTTTTTAAAGATGCCACGTAATAAATGCCTTGCCACAGTAAGCAATGGCTAGACTGACTACACCAAAATGCCAGTCTAGCCAAGCAATGACAAACATGAACTTGGCTCTGCCCGAAACTACCAGTAAAACATGAAAAGTCAACAATGGATGTGGCAAAAATGCTCTAGTGATCCGCAGTCTCCAAGGGCCTTACACACACATGCACTCTCTTTCACCCACCTGTCACTCACCCATACATCCCTTCTCAGAGTCACTCACACTGGATTCACCACACAGGCACACACCAAACCCCACCCAAAACATTCAAAAACACACTATCACATTCATACTCATTCAGCCACCAGTCACTCACTCACAAACCTTGTCTTCCCTCCACCCATTGCATTCTCTACACAGGCACACACCCACCCACCCAGAACATTCAAAAACACACCATCACATGCATACTCATTCACCCAGCCACTCACTCACACCTTCCCTTACTTCCACTAATTGCATTCTCTACAAAGGCACACACCCACCCAGAACATTCAAAAACACACATCACTTCTCATTCACCCACCCGTCACTCACATCTTCTCTTATATTCACTCATTGCATTCCCTACACAGGCACACACACACCCAAAACATTCAAAAACACACATCACTTCACTTATCATTCACCCACCAGTCACTCACACTTTCCCTTACATCCACTCATTGCATTCTCTACACAGGCACACACCCACCCAGAACATTCAAGATCATACATCACATCACAGATCATTCACCCACCAGTCGCTCACACCTGCTCTTACATCCACTCATTGCATTCTGTACACAGGCACACACCCACCCACCCTGAACATTCAAAAACACACATCACATCACTTCTGATTCACCCACCATTCACATACATACATCTAACACACACTTCACACATGCAAAATACACATCATATTATTTTTTTTGAATGCCTTTTTACCTTTTTCTTGCAGCTTTGGTCTGTCATTCCAGGCCACCCTCGGCTCCTCCGTGCTGGTCACAAACAGGAACCAGGAAGCTGTGAGAGCCTCCTGGTTCCTGTATGTGAGCTGCGAGAAAGCCAGGGAGAAAGGGTTGGAGCTGAATGTGGCATGTGACATGTGCCACATGTCACGGTCAGCTCCAACCCCTACTGAGCATCTCCCCGGCCCAGCTTTCACCCTGATGGGTGAGGACTGGGCCGGGGTCCCACCAGATCTGGAGCTTCCATTTTTTTTTTAAAGTTAGGTTCTCCAAGGAGTCCCCAGGGGTTGCAACTGCTGCCCCCAGCGGTCGCATTTGCGACCCCTGGCAACCTCAAATGACTTACCTTGTTGGCTTTCCATGCACAACTGCTCCCTTTTAAAGTTCCTTCTCCTTGTCTACAAAGCTATCAATGGTCTTGCTCCTTAGTACCTGTTTTGTTGTTTCTCATCATCTCGTTCTATCTGATCCTTCTGTGCACTCAACCTCACTATCCCATGTCTGCTGTGTCTCCTCTCATTGCCACTTTTTCTCCCTAGTATCTAACTACTGAGTGTCTCCCCGGCTCAGCTCTCACCCTGATGGCTGAGGACTGGGCCGGGGTCCCACCAGACCTGGTGTGGCAGGGCTCCCCGCACAACAGGGGCCCCTGCTACACAAAGATCTTACGGTTTCTTTTTTTTCTAAAGTTGGGTTCGCCAAGGAGTCCCCAGGGGTTGCAACTGCTGCCCCCAGGGATCGCAGTTGCGACCCCTGACAACCTCAAATGACTTACCTTGTTGGCTTTCCATTCACAACTGCTCCCTTTTCAAGTTCCTTCTCCTTGTCTACAAAGCTATCAATGGTCTTGCTCCTGGTATCCGGTCATTGCATTGACAACCAAAGCATCGAAGGCCAAAGCATCTAAAAAAGCATCTAGCGCATTTCTTTTAGATGGTAAAGGGTTTAGTTTAATAAAAATGGGTTTTAAAGGTTAAAAAAGGGGGGTTGGAGGAGGACCCCCCCCCATTTAACAAAAAAAAAATCTTTTTTTTAGATGGTATGGCATTAGATGCTTTGGCTGCCGATGGAATGACTATAAACCCAATCAAAGCCAGCCTGACTATGGATCTCGTTAAATCTTGGCTTAAACGTCACGTATTTGCTGAGGAGGGAGCTTCACTGCCCTCTCCCCCATCTTCCCTGCCTGACCCCACCACTGCCTCCAGCGACACTTAATAATATAATGTTGTGTATTTATATAGTACTCCTTTGAAACACTTGTCCACTTAGGTTAATGTTACCTTTGTAAGTGACCTAAGGGGCCTCATTACAAGTTTGGAGGTAGCCATAGTGCTATTAGCTCCATGGCTGCCTCCCAAATCGTGTCCGGGTCCGGGTTCCTTGAATGAGGAATTACCGGGTCATTCCAACCTTGGAGGACCTGGTAATGCCTCATTCAAAAAACCCATCCCCATTTCCATTTGAGCCCCCATAGGGCTCAATAGGAATGGGGATGGAGCTAATAACGGGCCCGTTAATAACAGGCCCGTTATTAGCTCCCTGGTCCCCTTGCAGGACCCGAAAAGGACATCTGGTCTGAACAGACATTCTGAGCGGGTCCTGCAAGGGAACCTCATAATAGGGCGGAATGGGTTTACTGGCACCGGCACCATTACCGGTGCCGGTAAACCCATTCCGCCCACCTCGTAATGAGGCCCATTGTCTTATATTTTTTCCGGTTTTTGTCCCTGGTATATTTACAACTTTTGTACACCCTCATAAACTGACTCATCTCTTGTTCTCATCTTTGTGATGTTGTACAGGCCCCCATCACAGGAATGCCTCCGCCATCTGTGAATGTGCTATGGCACGTCATCGAAACTGAGAACCCTGTTCTTCAAATAAATACAAATTCAAATATGTTGCACTTTTAAAATGCTCAATGGTATTGAGCCACTGTTCTCTGATTAAAGAAAAGTAAAAGAAATTATATATTATTTTAATGGCACATGTATTTTATATGTATCTTTATTTGTGAATAGTCTGTTCTTTGTCTTTGGGGCTCCACGTCTTGTTTGTGCCCACTAACAAGGATGAATGTAGTCCACACCAGGATTGCATTCCCTTCTCCTTACTTTTGCTAGCAACTTCACCATCAGCTGTTTTTACATGTAGACTACCCTTTTTTTAGCTCCAAATTCCCATCTTGCTGTTAGAAACAAAACCTAGTTCCTGTATGAACAACGCAAACATATAAATTCCATTTCACACCACAGATTAAGCCAATCACATTTTTAATCACTCATCTTTGACACATAATATCAATTGATAGCGGTTTCACTAATTGTATACTGGCTTATTCATGTTTCTTTTCTTCAAGTACATCAACATACGCTTTGAGGCCTATCTTTGCCTCATTAATTGCTGGTTTGATGGGCAGAAAGTGCCAGTCTACATGTTTCTATCATTAGCAAGTCCTGTCGATGAGACAAAGGGCATCATCACGAGTTGGGGGGTAGCCCTTAAATGCGGCGGTAACAATATAAACCCGAGCGGTATATCGGCAGTATTATCGCTTGGATTCCACCCAACTTGTGATGAGGCCCTAAAGTTATTTAAAACCAAAAGATCAGGCACTCAATTCTAACAGGAAGTAAAAATTGAAACTTAAAAAATAATTCAAACGTATACTGCTAAAATGCACCTGTGTCACATTAGACAACCTCTGCCGACCCATTTCCCCCGCCCTAAAGTTAGGTGGGGCATGGCCCGTTGAAGGCAGTCTAGATGCGTTTCTATATTAACGGGAAAGCTGTGTCGCGAAATACATTTCTTTAACAAGGGACATACTTGTAACTACCGGTACCAAACTGCAAAATCTTCATAAGGCTGGCTAGCATTTGTAATAAAGTGGAAAGTGTTTTCAATCCCACGGTGGACTGAACAGTGGTTCCTTACATATAGAGATAATTACCATGCTCACTGGAATATGGAGATTGAAGGTAGATCCAATGCGCAAATCCTATTGGTGGTGGGTGTGTGACTGTGTAGAGAATGCTATGAGCACTGTGTTATCAACATGACCGGTATGTCACATGCCTGGTTTATCAGCTCAGATGTGTGGAGGGGACAGGGGGGGAACCTACAAAAACAGTGCGAAATGGGTTTAGATAAGTATTCACTGTAGGGGGGGCGCTGTTGAGCGCCGAGCAAGATGGCCGCCTGAAGTTAGTGCTCCGTGGCAGGCAGATCGAGCGATCCTGTTTTTGGCACTTTAAGCCTCTGATACGCTACTTTGGCGGATACGACCTTGTTGCCGTTGACTTTGGGAACCTGTAGCCCAAACCCTGACGAGAAACGGAGCCGGGGATCCCCAAATCTGAACAATGCCATTACCATCCCCCATCGGCGGCGCTCCTTCGCGCCAATACTTAACTCCGGCGGCTGGGCGTACTGTGCCCCTCCTGCCAGCTGCTACGGTGACTCCCGGCGCTCCTACACCCCTTCAGAGCTCCTGCTGGGTGGCGCAAGGATACATCTCTACCCTGACTTTTCAGTAGCCGTTCAGCGAGAATGCAAGACTTTCCTGGTGGTGAAGAAAAGGCTGAGGGACCATGCAGTTAAATACTCTATGCTATATCCTGCTAAACTGCGTGTAGAGCACGCCAACCAGGTGTTTTTCTTCACGATTCCGGAGGAGGCCTCCAGACTCATTGACGAACACTTTCCAGACTGACTCTCCTCACCAAACAACCTCCTTGCAATGGTTCAGCTGTCCCGGTGAGAGGGACCCCGGCTCCGGCCGCCCTCCTGCACCAAGGGTACAATGGGTTTATTTCCCCCCAATGTCTCTAGCTTGTTTTATCTCTACAAATGTGTGCCGCATCACTATGTGCAAAGCCCCCTTTCAAGTTACGTGTGAAACCTCATTGTTGGCACTATGCTTTAATCGGATCTGCCATTGGCCCGGAGCGCCGCCACAAGTCCGGCCTACAGGCCCCAGGCTTTGATGCCACTGGATTGTTTCTGTTTAAAGGGTTTTGGGATTGTCATCCCTCTGGTTGGGGAAGGGATGTGGGTGGGGGTGGGTTGCGATGGGTGTTCTGTTATAAAAAAGTTTGGCGTTGGCAGCGAGGGCGGACCGAAGGACAATGCTGAGTCAATGGGGCTACAGAGCTGCTACACTGGTCCATTGGACATTATCATACCGTCGATATGAACGCTACCGCTCCCTTGACGGAGAATATACTGTCTTTCATGAGTTGGAATGTGCGGGGCTGGGCAGTTTTTAAGAAAATGAGACAGCTACAGCTGCAAGCTGAACGGCATGGGTCCAAGATCCTATTCTTGCAAGAGACGCATGCCCGGTCGGAACAATGTATGAGATTTGCTAAAACATGGGGCCCCCAGAGATACTTTACCAACTTATCTACTCAAAGTCGTGGGGTCATGACTATTATTCATAGGAGTCTTAAATTTGCACTTATTTCTTCACAAATAGACCCCAAGGGTAGATATGTTCTGCTCCATGCCTCACTCCAGAACAGGGAGGTGATTTTACTGAATATCTATGGCCAAAACATGGACGACCCAGAGTTTTTCACGCACCTCTCGTCCCTTTTATATGGCTTCCCTATGGTTCCTATCCTCTGGGGAGGGGACTTCAACACCATTTTTGATATAGACCTTGATAGATCCGGGTCCAGGCCCCGCCAACTTACCAGGGCAGCCTATGCTACACTGTCGTCCCTTCCCCGCCTTGCTATGGTGGAAGCATGGAGATTACTCTACCCTGATTCCCGTGTCTATTCCTTTTACTCATCGGTGCACGATTCCTATTCCCAAATCGATAGATGGGTGATCTCGGATGTACTGATTAAGAATGTGATACATTTGTCGATCCTCCCTAGGACCCTATCTGACCACTCGCCAGTGCGCCAGTGACCATCACCATGGGGTAGGGCCCTGATGGTGACCGTACCAGACGCTTGAGGTTGAAACCTCATTCTCTCCTTGATCCCCTGTTCAGTTCTGAGCTTGAGGTGGCTATTGAGGAGTTCTTTGACATAAATAAGGACTCAGTGTCTTCGCAGGCCACCCTATGGGATGCCTTCAAGGCGTATATTAGGGGCATAGCGATATCCAAGGAGAGTGGCATTCTTAGAACAATTCGAAGGGATATTGCTGTTAGCGAAACCAAGCTGTCGTCCCTGGAGGCCTTGTGTTCGCTGTCTTCAACCCCCGTGACCCTGGCAGCTATAGGAGTGGAGCTGGACATATTTCGTTCTCTGGCAGAACGAGAACAGAAATTCCTAGATAGACCTGGCCTGGCGAGGAGATATGGTGAAGGCTAGCGCCCCGGCCGCTTCCTTGCTAGACTCATTCGTCACGAGCTGGATGCTCCACATATCCCCGGGATCGTTCGACATGATGGCTCCTTGGCTGCTACGTCACAGGCCATCAACTCAGAGTTCTTTGCCTTTTATGAAGCGCTATACTCCAATTCGGACAAGGCCACGGAAACGGAGGTGGACTCCTATCTCGATGCTCTTCCCTTATTGGCCCTCTCTCCTGAGACCGTTGGCTCCCTCGAATCCCCGCTCACCCTGGAGGAGTTCTCGGAGGCCATAGATTCCCTTTCCTCTGGGAAGGCTCCTGGTTCCGATGACATCCCGGTTGAATTTTACAAACGCTATAAAGCTCTCCTACTACCTCACTTAATAGCTCTCTGGGAGGAGTCTGTGGAGGCGGGCATACTCCCACCATCTCTCCGCGAAGCCACAATCACTGTTTTGCTCAAACCTGGCAAACCTCCCACCCAGTGCGGCTCGTATCGCCCACTCTCCCTCATAAACTGTGATACAAAATTTTTGCCAAAATGTTAACGACCAGACTTGCCCCTTGTATGCCATCTATTATACATCCGGACCAGGCGGGATTCATCCCAGGACGTTCCACTTCTCTGAACCTGAGACGGCTTTTCAATATAATTAGCAGGATTAGCCCCAATGTGCAAGCGGTGGCCGCAACCCTCGACATGCAGAAGACGTTCGATTCGGTCTCCTGGAGATACCTTTGGCGGGTGCTCGAGCAATGCAAGTTTGGGCCTGTTTTTCGCTCTTGGATCAGAGTACTATACGCAGGCCCGTTGGCCTGTGTCCGCACGGAAGACAGATGCTCCCCGTTCTTTAATGTAGCAAGGGGGACGAGACAGGGTTGTCCGTTCTCTCCCCGTATCTTCGCTATAGCGATGGAACCTTTTGCCGATATGCTCCGACAACTCCACTCACATAGAGGGCTTCGCTCGGCGGGTCAAGCCGACATTGTGTCTCTGTATGCGGATGATGCACTTCTTTTCGTGCGGTCTCCCGCCACTAATCTACCTCTGATACTGAAAGATGTTATCCACTTTGGGCGCATCTCAGGCCTCAAGGTGAACTGCACAAAATCTACGCTCTTCCCACTCACGGAATGTACCCTCCCCCCTCCGGACACCCTGGGGTTTACGTGGGCACAATCGAAATTCACTTACCTGGGGATAGAAATAACACGTGAATTTGAGTCGACTTTCAACGAGAACTATCAAAGCTATCTCACGCACCTAGCGGCTAAGACCCTGGCATGGAGCAAACTGCCGATCTCGCTTGCAGGTACAATAGGGATATTGAAAATGATAGTCCTGCCCCAATTACTCTACAGGTTCACCAACATCCCCCTGTGGCCGGGTGAGAGTTTCTTCCAAGTATTGACACGCAGTATCAACTTCTTCTTGTGGCACTCGGGGGCGGTCAGGCTCAAATTAGGTACCTTATCTACCCCTATGGCGGACGGTGGCTTTGGGGCCCCTGATTTTCTTAAATACTGGCTGGTCTCTCAGATCCAATACACATCCTACTGGTTTAACACGGCTGACCCTCCTCCACATGTTAGACGCGAAAAACTAGCGGTTGGTGACCGGGAAATCCGCTCCCTGGTGATACAACCCGTTCCCTCGGCATGGGATACACTGAACCCAGTGGTATGTACTTCCCTGACGCTAATGAAAACGTGGAAACTACTGGACACTCCCCGTCCATTTCATGGCAATCTCCCTCAATGGAACTTTCTCCCGGGGGTCCCACGTGTACCGCCATCAATCGTGCGCAGATGGGCTGAAGCGGGATACGAGCTGCTCCGTGATGTATTTGTCCAGGGTAACTTTGTTGAGTGGCCTGACCTACCGCTACCCTTGAGGGGTGGTCCGAGCGCATGGCTCCAATATTCGTCTCTACATAGAACCCTTAAACAAAACTACCCCATGTTTCCAGCAGTGCCACCAGACGACCCTGCTATTGAAGAACTAACCTTCCCCATACCTATCAGAGGTAAAATATCTAGGCTATACACTATGGTACAATCCAGATCCACTCCGAAATTCACTGGGCTAAGACGGGTGTGGGAGGAAGACCTCGGGGTGGAGGTGACAGACGAGCGCTGGGCCCACATGTGCGCTCGTATACATCAGGTGTCCTTCAATTCCCGCTTCAAATTGATTCAACTAAAGGTTTTGCATAGGTTACATTATACACCAAGAAGGTCACACCGTATGCTTATCGATCACTCCCCAAGTTGCCCCAGATGCGGTCAGGATGTTGCCGTCTATATACACATGATATGGGCTTGCCCCCGCCTCTCCCAATTTTGGGGTATGGTATTCTCAACCGTATCCGCTATACTTGATCAACCTATCGACCCCTCCCCAACGAAGGGCCTATTCCATGACTTCCCCGGACTACCCCGAGATTCCAAGAAACTGGCCGGCCTCTGCATGCTACTAGCGGTACAAGCCATTCTGCTCTGTTGGCTACGCCCCGCACCACCCACGCACGCTCAATGGCTCAGGGCACTCACATGGGCCTCAGACACTGAGGAGACCTGGTCCTGCCTACAACCAACTCACTCGAGGCCCAGGGATGTCTGGCTTAAATTCCGCTCCTATATGTCAGAACTAAATGCGACACCGGATGCATCTTCCCCAACTAATACACCCATTCACACAGGTTCTTTACCCTGAGCTAAGGGATCCCTCTCCCTGCGCTTGCTCTGTATTTGGTATTGTTGTAAGTTCATTGCTCCTGATGCAGTAACTGTATGCCTGTATTGTTTTAACTGTACCTACCTTGTACTTGCCCTGAGTTGTGTTTGCCTATGTTTTTACTGCCAAGCTCTTTAATAAATAAAAGTTTTTTTAAAAAAAGATAAGCATCCACTGTGGCGGAGGGAAAGGAGGGTGTGCTCACACTATTCTGACGAGTGCAGGGAAGATCTGGGGTTCGCAGTGGCCAATAGCCTAGTCTTCTATTAGCTAAGAACAGCCACGCCCCAGCGAAGGGTACAGAACTCGGAATTTTTGTTTTTTTAAGAAAAACACAATAGAAGATCTTTCAGAGAGGATACTTTTTATTGGGGCAACATCATATTTTTAGCAACACGCTTTCAAGACCATGGTCATTATGACTCTGGCGCTAGATATGCCAGTAAATACCTGCACGGCTTCCGCCAGAGTCATGAGTTTACCAGCACCCGGCAATGGCGACACTTACCGGGGCATTACAGCCCCGCCGGACCCGGTAAATCCCCGTTTCTGGGTGCGGGTAATTATTACTCCCCATTCCCATATGAGTCACATTGGATTCAATGGAAATGGGGAGGCCGGATGCACCGGCACCATTCATGAATGGTGCCGGTGCATCTGTCGAGGTCTGCTCGCGGGTGCCAGTCCGGGCGGCGGGAAAGGAACCCGCTCGCAGAACTCGTAGTTTGCCGGTCCGGTAACAACGGTGCTGGTAGTTTACCAGCACCGTTGTTACCGGACCAGCAAACTTGTGATGAGGCCCAAGTCCCTCTGTTATTCTGTGGTGGACAGCCAGCTTCTTACCGGTTTGGAACACCCTCCTCTTGTGTTTCCCTTTCACTCCACATAGTCTACGTTTGCTAACCACTGGATCGGGTCAATGCATGACACAATGCTTCCAGCTGTTAGCAGCCACTCGCCAGTGACTTGATTAGATATTTGTTCCTGGAGACTGACTTCTCTGGGACCTGTGTAAGTGAGGCTGTCCACGTATAATTCCCAAAGAAGAAAGGGCTAGCAAACATAAAGCAACAGATGGAAATTGGTTTAGTGCCCACTAAACTCTCATTGCAAACTGATAACTCTACTGAATTGATATAGCATTATAAGGGTGGCTCCAGCATTTGTCCTGGATTTTGCCACCCTAGATGCAAAAAGATGCCCTCATGTATCGGACCTTTGGCTCGGGCACCAGAGTGATGAAACCACATCATGTAGACCCTCAAGAGCGTTAGCTCCTAATGGAGAAGTTTGTGATTGGTGTTAACATTTTCACCAACCACCTCCACAAGCTGTGGTCCAATCGGGCCGTTAATGTCATTCTGAAAAGGTAAGGTTTATGTTGCTGGAGGGTACACACCATGGCTGACCAACCTAATACAAACGTACTCTACTGCTATTCCCTCTACAGTATTTATCGCGTCAGATGCACGTCTTTCAGGTCAGGCCGGACTTTGCAGTCAAAAGGTCCAGCTCAACTCTTGGGTGTGATGTTTACCGTCAATAATTACCACAGCCAGTAAGTGGAGGTGGTTGAGACAATGGTGCCACGATTTCAAAACTCCTCCATTTTGCTTCAGATCTTGAATAAGGTAAGGAGCTTGTCCCATACTTTAGCAGATAGGCCACTTTATGTTCTTGAGGAATGGTGGAGGGAGATTTTGTCAAGAACCCTGGAACCACCCTCATAAAGGCACATGATTTTTTATTAGGATTAGCTGGTTGTGATGAGTGTATAGGAAATACTTAACCTCTTTCACTCTGGTACTTTCTTAGAAACTACATGTGAATGACTTTAGTGGCACCGACCATGAGTCCCAAGTCCTTTGGGCACAACCATGTTGGCCACGGGGGGTTTGTGACGAAATGGCTTTTGGCCTGCAGGAGTTCAAGGGTGATGTGATGAATCAAGAGAATTCATCACTTCCCCCCAAAGAGGAGTCCTCCAGCTGTGAGGCTAGGAAGGTGAGCCCACTCCACAACACCCTTCGTAGGGGTCGGGGCAAGTGTGACCTCACCAGAGAGACCCCGGTTCCTGTGAGGAACTTCCTAAGTCATTTCCCATGGTGGCATATATGCAGAACACTATTGAAATCAGAGATTGGGCAAGAGACAAAAATGAAATATACATCTACAAAGAGAAAAAAGATCTGTCTCTTTATGGGGCTACTGCCATATAACTGAGAAAAGTAGAATGATGACCAAGAAGAAAAAGGAACGGCACTCAATGAGATGCAGAGGCGTTTCTAGGGAGGGGCAGATGGGGTTATAGCCCCGGGTCTTTTGGTTGTAGCCCCATATAGAAGCTCAGGGGATACAAGCAAAAGGCTAGCCAGCACTGCGTCCTGACAGTCCCGAAATGAGCATAGCCCCAGATCTTTTCTAGACCTAGCAACTCCCCTGCCGAGACTTAGCGATGTCCAGAGAGGGAACGGTGAGCATAAGCAACGGAAGACCACTGACGCCGAGACACCTGCGAGAGGTGGAGCCGAGGCGAGCCACGGAACACGCGATTTTCAAAAGTGGCCTGAATGCGAAAACAAGACGCTGGAGGCCCAGCGTCTACATGCAGTGAGTTGAGAGGAGACAGGAATCCGAATCCCGGTGGTAGCCTGACCATGAAGACTTCGTGATGAATAGTGCACCTGTCCAACAACACCAAAACCACTACGCGGAGGAGGCAGCATGACGTCCACTTACCTGCAGCTGTGCCGGGCCCTATGGATAGAGTGGACTGATAGTGGGATGCCGATGGAGTTGACGGGACGGCGAACCAGAGGGAGCAAAGCACACTCATGTAATAGTCATGCAACTACAGGCCCCAGTGATATTCCCCTGGAGAGTAAGAGGTAACAGGGAGAAAGGAACAACCAGAGGCCATCAGGGAATCATTATAAAGCAAGAGAAACTTGTCCCAGTGAAATTGACGAGACATTGAATTTGAAATTGATGATGTGGAAATGTACTAATGTGAGAAAGAGGTTCACAAATAAACCTGAAAGAGAGAGAGAACTCCGACCGGCTGGCCGGTTACTGGCATGGTTATGCAAAAATGAGAGGCCCAGACATCTCATCACAGAAATTATAGACGAATGTGGAGAGGTCTGGTAATGATGTTTTAGCAGTTATTACCAAACGCTATATGGTGGTGATAAGGTGGTAGATATGGAGGAGGTTCATTATACGCTGCTACATATTAATCTGCCTAAGGTGACGGCGGAACAAACTGCAGACCTGAAAGCGCCATTACTGAAGATGAGCTACCTTGTGTCACAGTGTCGCTGCAATCTGGTCGGACCACTGGTGGAGATGGGCTCCCGTCTGAATTCTATAAGGCTTATAATGATGCGTTGGTACTGGTGCTCCTTCAGGTATTTGAGGAAGCATATGAGACAGATTGCCTGCCAGATAGCATGTGTGAATCCATGATTCACACATAGTCTCGGGAGGATGGCTCACGGGAAATGTGCTCGCCTTGGAAGCAAGACGACATGTAGCAACACAGTTTCGATTCCTGGGTCCGCACTTAGGTTATTTATAACGTGCTTAATACCCAGAGGTTTCTATCATATCATATCTTATTATTGTCCCGATCCTTATATCTGTGAAGCCGCACTCCTTGTGCGACTCCTACAGACCTTTGCCGATGCTAAATCAGGACGTCAAGATACTGATGGCACTATTGACCGACGGGTTGAAGCGTGTTATTGGGTCATTGATACACTGTGACCAGACCGGGGTTGTCCCTCACAGAAGCACACCATTAGCTCAGGCTCTAATATATCATCGGCAGATCCCGGGCTCATGAAGTTCCTTACGTGTTTTTTTCACTAGATGCCATCAAGGCTTTTGATTCTCTGTATTGCCAATGGCTGTATGCTGCCTTGAATAGCTTTGGAATTAAGGACGGGTTCATCCAAGGGGTTACATTGATTTATTTGGCCTCCACGGCTGGAGTGCGCACAGGTAAATATATCTCCCCTGCCTGGACGATAAGAAGAGGCACCAGACAGGGCTACTACCTGTACCCAATGCTATACATTTTGGAGTTAGAGGCGTTGTCTGTATTTCTGTGGTCTGAGTTTGGAGATGCTGCGATATGGATGGATGAGACGCATCACTTGATTTCATTGTACGCAGATGATTGTCTCTTGTATGTCCATGATCTTGCGCATAATCTCCTGGGGATCCTGGAAGTATTAGATAACTTAGCTAAGTTCACTGGTATCTCCTTCAGCAAGAAGAAGTCTTGTATTTTTCGACTTTTTGGACCCCGTAACTAAACCCTAGAGGACCTCCCGATGCTGGGTATCAGGTGGGAAACTCAGACGTTTCCATATTTGGAGGTCAATATATGACACCAGGCAGACAGCATGCGCGAAGATAATATGGTGGGCGATGTAAGGAAATTACAGCATCTATGAAATTTTGGGAATGGTTACTGCTTTCATTGATGGGTAGAGGTGCATTATTCAAAATGGTGTTTCTACCCCATCTATCATACTTCTTTGCGAACGTCTCGTTCCTTATCCCGTGTTTGTTTTTTAAATCCTTGGATTCCCTTATAAATGGATTTCTCTGGGCAGCGTAAAGGCATACAATGGCATTGTTTACGTTAAAACTAAGGTACGAGGAAGGGGGGGTAAACTGCCGTGGCTTGAGCTGTACTACCTGGCCACTCAGGCACAGTTGTCAGACGACGCATTGCTTGACACTTGACACCTCGTTGATGCAGGAGACCATAGCACCGGTCATTCTTAAGGAGGCCTTGTGGATTATACTTGCCACATCTACCTTTAGCTGCGAGTGTGTGTGTCGAGACAAGTGTGATTTGCACTTGTTTATGAGATGGGAGGTTGGGTCTTGCCACTTGTGGTGCTGTCTTTAAGGATGGAGGATACAGGGAATTCTCTGTTGTAGTCGGCGAGTATGGGATGCATAAGGGACACTTCCTTGGATACATGAGGCTCACTTGCTCTGCTAAGGCGCAGTGGCCATATGGCCAGAGATACCCAAGCAGGACAATATGCTGTCACTCTATATGACCTGGAAGGTGGATGAAAGCCAGTTATGCGTCTTTATCAGAGTCGGATAGTGGGGCCGAGTACCAGAGTCACTCAACTTAAAGGTGCTTGGGAAATGGATCTGGGGTGCAAATGAGATGAAAAGCAGCCCTGCTGTTTGCAAAAAAGGTCTCTCGGAATCCATGATTTCATCTGCTGTAATTGAACATCTTGTATAAGACTCCACATTAAATCAGAGGTTTTAATAAAGTGGAGTCCCCCGAATGGCCATAGTGTGGAGGAGTGCCTGCAGACTTCCTCCATATATTTTGGCTGTGTCTGAAGGTTTGTTCCTTTTGGCTCCAAATTCAACACGCCCTGGAAACGGTGGGCATGTGCAGATATAAGTGGACTCATGCAGAATGCTTACTTGGCCTATATCCCTGCCCAGACAAAGCTAGGCAAATAGTTACACTTATGGATCTGACATATATACTCGCCAAGTGCAGAATTGCCTTGTTTTGGAGGGTCTGTGAGCGACCAGGCTATTGCGTGTGGTGGAGTGTTAGGCGGAAACCTGTGCAGTTCCCTCTGGGACCACTGCAAAAGTTTTAGGACTACAGGTGTTTGGCAGTAAACCCACTTGGTAGCAGTCCGTACCACACAGATTCACTTGGTAGCTGCGGCTGAGCAGTCAGGCTTCCCTCAAGAAGAGTTAGGCAGTATGTGGAGTATACAAGATAGGGCAATTTACACAGTAGAACAAGCAAACACGGAACAAGGCTTTGGTGTAAAGATATAAAGGTATTTATTTATAACAGCACATCTATGGAAAACACTCTGGCACTAATACGGCAAACACTTCAATCAAAATTACTATAAGAAAAAGATCAATCCCCCTAACAATATTTCGACAAGTCTAGGTTCAACGGCATCACTTATTTGCAGACAGAGGTGTATGCTTTAACCTAGATGGCACTCTAGTATTCGTTAGGACGGGAGAGAAAAATAAGGCAGGTTATGAAATCAACTCGGTACCAATACTTTACGGACAAATGCAAGGCAAATAAGGCAGTGTCTACTGCAGATCACAAAGTTCAGAGGCCAGGCCCACTCGGAGAGAGGCAAGGCAATATGTCCCAAAAGTGTCTCAGTGGAAATGCGCTTAGAGTCTTTATCGCAAATCGTTATGGAAAGATTGGACCAGTTCAGAACAGAAAGTTAAGAAAGCTTGGAGGCGACCCAATGGAAAGGCGAGGATTAAGACACCTCACTCTATCCGGCAGAAAGGGAAGCCAGGCGGACACGGTACCTTGTTTGTGGAGAGACAGCTCCGGCGGGGGCAGTTGTTCCTGGTGGTGGATGCACGTCGGGTCTTTGCCAAGAGTAGAGATGATCTCGTCGTCGAAGAAAAGTGAAGTCCGGTGCACCACCAGGGAAGAGACCAGCCGCAGAGTGCTCCGTCACAAGGCACCACCTTTTGGTCGCGGTACAGGGGTAGTGGCTATCCGGTTGCCGAGATGCTCTGCACGGGCAATTCGACCACTGCGTCCTGGAGCGAAGAAAAACCAAAGGGGACTGGTTGTTCCCACCAGTCAGGGGAATAGACTCTCCGGCAGGGAGATCTCTGTCGTCGGGAAGTGGTGAGTCGGTTCAGCAGGGCTCCACCGGAGGTGTCGTCGTTGCAGGTCGGCTCAGCTTTACCCTCGTCGGATTCTTAGGTCCTGTGGCGACTTCTGAAGATCCAGTCCCAAAAGCCCTGCTTTTATGCAGAAAACCCCCACTCATTCAGCCCAGCTGTCAATCAAAACACGCTAAGTGGTGAGCGGGGTGGCTCACCACTTGGACCAATCACACCAGAGTGCGACCGGAGTTGGCAAGGCAACTCAGTCCAGGGTGCCTAAACCCCCTCCCATACCCCCTGTGGTAACCCAGACAGAATGGCACCACTTTGGAGGGTCTCTGTACAGAAGCTCGCCAAAAGTGGAACAAAGGGCCAAACCTTTGGTTTAGGAGTCACAGAGACGAACACAGACGCCATTTTAAAAACCGAGTTCTGGCAGAAAATACCAACTGATAGATTTATTTAAGATAAATAAACCAGTGGTATGTTAGAGATTAACGAGGAAAAGTATTAACCTCCAACAATGGGAAGAATCCCATAGAGTTATATTCGGGGTCGAAAATAACAAGTAGTTTCCACTGCCACCAGCCAAAACTCGACGAGGGGGGACAGGACAGTGCCCCCTCGAATAACAGACCGAGGAGTAATCGAATTACCCCTACTAGTACGTCCACAATAGGATGGTGTGTACTAGTTCTGTTAATAAATTTAGGTCTAGTAAAGCCAATGGTGACTTTACATGCCCGGGGAGACAGTAGTCAGTCCCCGGGTATGGAGTCTATTATGGAGGTCCGCTAGGACGCCCCAGTGCTACGGCACGGAGGGTGCGTTGTAACACACATAGCAAAACATATAAGACCCTATGGAGTAAAAGACCCCATAGCCCATAGAACACATTGACATTCAAAGGAATTACACACATTCATGTCAAAGAGTGGGAGAAAAAGAGTCTCACTCTTGGCAGGATGGAAAAAAACAAACTCCAGAAATCCAGCAAAGCTGCTGGGGGACTCACTAGGTTAGGAAATTCAGCCTAAACAGAGAATTCTCCCTAACATGGAGGGAGTGGTTGAAGTGGTCCACGGCAGAAACAGTGGAATGCTGTAGGGCCCTGAGGATTGGCATGCAGGAGCCCACTGTGAAAATGGACGCCTGGAAGGCCCTCTTGCAGGCAATGCTTTGTCGCTCTGACGATAAACCCCATTGAGTGATCTGAGCCCCCTGTATACTTGTACTGCTGTTTATTATGATGTGTCTTCTAAAATCTGTTGTGCTGCACCCCTTGCAATGTTTCACTCAGAAGTACCTGCCCATCCAGGGATTTTATTTTTCTGTTCGCAATGGGGGAAAATTTCCTTTGAAGCCTGTGTTGCCGTGCTGTTTACATTGTTGTTGGTTTTCTATTGTTTTGTGTTTCAGCTGTTTATTTGTGTGCAATTTTAGAAACTCAAATAAAAAGATTTTAAAATAAATCCCAAGCTGAATCCCAAGCTTAACCTGAGATGAAGAAAGAGACCAAAAGCAGGGTATTGGAAAAAAGTATTGCTAAAGAGGAAGGAACACCCAAAGACATTGAGAAAGAGTGTTAAGAACTGATACAGAAAGTGACAAGAGACCATTTAAAAATAGCCTACTAAAAAGGAGTCCTGAGGAGAAGGAGAGACATTGCCCTAACATAGTCAGGAGGATGGAGGCATCCTACTGATCTTATTTAAATTGGTTAGACTAGTGGTAGAGGCTGCTAAAACTAGTTTTTTAATGGCAGACAGATTAATTTGATACTTTCGTTTTTTTAGTTTTTGTCATTTGAGACTTTCTAAAGACTGACGAGCACCTTAGTGATTTATACAGGCTGGGAACACACATACAGCAATGAGGAAAGACAGGCCTTCTTATTATTATGTAATAAACAACTAGTGGAAATGTCATCCCAGTGGGCGCCTCCTTCTTCTGACTTGCCACAGTGAGTGGTGGCTAAAGCACCTACTCAGCTCTCAAACTGCTACGCAACAAGAGCAAGACTGATCCCAATCCTAAATGTAAAACAGGCACAGGTAAAAGCTGTTCGCCTTTTATGGTATACTCTCAAGAGAGATGTGGGACCCAAACAGCAAAGCATAACAGTCCAAAATAAAGAGAATGTCCAATCAAGGTTCTATAAAAATGTATACATATTTTAATTAAACACACCATCTGCAAAAATAACTAAATAAGAAAAACGACATAAAACTCACCTTTGAGGAAAGAACATGGAAGATGCACAGATAGAAAGATGTAGCACTTTGAGTAGTGAGACGGGGGTGAAAGGCAAGCAAAAATGACAATGGGCCTCATTCTGAGTAGGGCGGTAATGGTTAACGGTCACCGGTAACGAGACCGGTGCCGTTAAACCCTTACCGCCCTGGCCACCCTTACCACCAGGGCCATTCACCCAGGAATGGCCCTGGTGAATGGGGAATTACCGGTCCCTCCGACCTCGGAATGGATCGGTAATTACTCCATTCACCAGGCCGGAGTTTGAACGAGGTCGGAGACAGCCATGCCGCAAATAGCGGCGTGGTTACCTCCAAACTCGGAATGAGGCCCAATGTTCTTTTATAACAATATGTTCTTGTAGCAAAAAAGAAATTTATGTGACCTAACCATTCTCGAGGACCCAGAATTGGACCAAGAAGACATTTACTAGTCAATAATACCTTTCTGTATTTCTTGGCGTTTCAACACTGTTGAACCAGACTTCTTGGTGCTGTACAAGCCAATCAAGCCAGTTTCCGGTGCGCAGAATCGTATAATCCGCAGGCGGGGAACGGGCGTCGAGGTGGTTCTAAACAGTAGCTCAGAACGGTTCAAGTGCAGTGTCCAAGCAATGCAGCTTAGATGGCTCACCAGAGTTGGTTCGAGTCATGGTAACTGCTGGGTGGGATCGGCATGTCACATTGTCAAAAGTCTCCGATCTAGAGACAATGAGAGAATAAGCGAATGTGATGCCAGCAATGGACCATCTGGAAACTAGGTAACAGTGTAGTCGCGTATAAGGAAATCGTACGCGTATGAAGGTCTCTGAACAATTGAATGTGAATTGAAAGTAGTACAAGCAAGAACTCGATAAAGAGCTGTTAGAAAACAGCAGAAGAGAGGGAGCAGTGAAGTGTGAGCAAACGTTAAATCTGGAAAACCCGTTATAAGGAGAGAGAGGCTACTAGTGGAAGCCGACAAAATTGAAAATAGGAAAAGGGGTGACAAAGAGAGCATCTCACCTACCAGTGAATATTTGGACAAAAAGCTTGGGCAAGAACGAAGCGAAATAAGAAACCAAGTAAGAACCCAGTTAAGGAACCAATTAAGAAACTACAAGTGCAACTGGTTGTGCAACCTGTTATGGGTGGACCGTGCAGTCTGTGAACTGCGCCAAGACCAGGGAGCCACAACCAATCTGTAACAATTGTTAAAGGAAGTCATAAATGCAGCGCTTTAAGAAATATTTTTTTTGAGCTTGGGGAGGGGATCCCTGAGTTCCTGTTCAACATTGTAACAATTGAACCTTGAGAAGTGATTTTGAGCTTGGGGAAGGGAACCCAGAGCTCCTGTTGAGTATTGTGAACCAATTGACTATTTTGAGCAAGTGCATTAAGCTTGAGAAAGGTAACCATGAGCTCTTGTGGACCTTTGTGAAATTAACGCAACATTGTACGTCAAAGAACAAGTGTGTTTAGACTTGGGGAAGGGAATCACAAGGCTAGGCAAATTAGCTGAAACAAGCATATACTGGAACTGTATCCTGAACTTGGTGAAAGGAGCCAGAGGTGCGCCATATTTGTTTTTGGACACTGTTTAGTTAACTAAGAACATCCCTACATTGTGTTTAGTATTAGATGTGAGGGCAAGCATAGGTTTTGACACAGACAGCTTTTTGGTTTGGATTTACAGACACAGGGCCTCATTACGAGTCCGGCGGTAGCCTTGCCAGTAAAATCGACAGGCTGCTGCCGGACTTGCGCATTTTCCCAGCACCTGGCTCCACGGAAACACCGGGGGATTACGACCTCGGTGTTCCTGGAAGTCAGGCGCCCAGAAAAATGTAAATCCCATAGGACTCAATGGGAATGGGGACGAGGGAAGTAGTGGCAACGTTAATAACGGTGCTGGTGCTTCCCGGAAACTCTGCGAGCGGGTGCCGTCCCGCCCACCAGGTCTGACCTGGTGCGAGGGACGGCACCCGACAGCAGTCTCGTAGTGTGCTGGTCCGGTAACAACAGTGTCGGTAGGCTAACTGACACCGTTGTTACTGGACCAGCACACTTGTAATGAGGCCCCCAGACTTTCCTTAGTTTATTTAGGAAGGGAAAACCCCACCTTAGTTATCGTGCAAGATAGGCATTAAACCAACCCAAAATTTTCAATAAAGGTTTTAAGAAACTGTCACTCTTGTTGTCGGCATCATCTCTTGATACCATGCCTGTCTCAAAGTACCGTTATGCCTGACAGAGAGGTAGGACTTGTTCCAGCATCAGGTCACCCCCAATGTGCCCTGGGGATGGTTGCAGGCAGAGATTTCCTCTGCCTTAGACACTCAAACTTCACATCCAGCGGCGGGCTTTGGAAAGGACTGCTTCCCTACAGAGGACCAATGAATTCTTCCTTGGGTGTTTGTTCCAAAGTGAATTCAACTAGGAGTGGCTTACCCCTTAATTTAAAGGCAAAGGTCAACAGGTGATTAGACAAAAGCAAGCCTGCTTCGGGGTGCCCAATGCCTGTCCTTGGAATAGGTTTACTTTGCCTTCTGACATCACAGCCAAACTGCCTTGCGCTACAGGAATTGGAAGGAACAGGAAGGAAAGGTAGAGGCAGAGACAAATAAGATGGTGGAAAATGTTTCCAGCTGTAAGGAGCTCCCTCTTTCTACACTAACCCTGCCCCCTTCCCTTCTCAATAGGATCAAAGGCCTTTTTGGTATGCAGCACTCCAATGTGAGACTACTCCATTTGTGAATGGATGTGCTCTTTGATAACTGTTCCAGGACAGCTTCCTTTAGAGTCGCAGTCTCTCCGGGGAGGGTTTTTCCCTCCCCAGAGAGACTGTTTTTCTTTGTAAAATGCCCTCACAAAAGAACAAAGAAAAACAACCTCCATGGCTAGAGTCCTGCTGGGAGCAGCAAGGACAGCCTGCCTAGGGGGAATAATCATAATCATTCCACGCCTGAGCTGGGCTGACAGGACGGAGGCATGTGTCATACTGATTTGGTGTGGCTGTTAATAATTATAACCAATATTCTCCAAAAAACAAAGTGGGTCCACTTCGTTAGGAAAGGCGCTTCTCAGTTAGCCCCAATAAATGGTTGCTGTTTGTTGGATAAATGCTCATAGTAACAAAAACTTCTTAATTAAATGAATGTGAAACAGAAAATGTTTAATGCACATTTCTGAATTGTTGGATGAAAATCTTCTTAATAGATAACACATAGAGCATCCATCAAAAATTGTCCATAATACTGTGGTGTTAGTGCCAATGCATTTCGGTGAAAACCTTCATCAGGGCAGTATTACAGCTCAACATGATATATTGTATATTTATTCTTCATTGAGTCTCTGAACGCCTGGTTAACCTCGTCGCTTGTTAGCAAAACGTGAGAATCTGACGGTTTGTAAGACGATTCAACCGCAAGTGCAGCTGGACGTTGAGCTGTAATACTGCCCTGATGAAGGTTTTCACCGAAATGCATTGGCACTAACACCACAGTATTATGGACAATTTTTGATGGATGCTCTATGTGTTATCTATTAAGAAGATTTTCATCCAACAATTCAGAAATGTGCATTAAACATTTTCTGTTTCACATTCATTTAATTAAGAAGTTTTTGTTACTATGAGCATTTATCCAACAAACAGCAACCATTTATTGGGGCTAACTGAGAAGCACCTTTCCTAACGAAGTGGACCCACTTTGTTTTTTGGAGAATATTGGTTTGAATAGATCCCGGTGCTAAGGGATCCTTTATGGACTGGCTGCTCCAGGCTAAAGTATTTTTATAGATTCTCTTCTAATAGAGGTATAGACATTTCTTACTATCTAGTGGTGCCCTCCTCCCTTTCCTTATTCATCTGTTAATAATTATAAGAAATACCATCCCCCATACCCTACCTCAGCTACGCTTTATATTTAAAGTATAATGTGCCAACAGGACAGAAACCTTGGAACTGGGCGGAACCAGGAATGAGACACGGGCACACAGAACTATGGTTTTGGCCATAAACATTTATCGACAAAAGAAAAGTGGGCTGGCGAATGCCTCTCTGTCCCTACTCTAAGAGGTGTTTCCCTACCGTGAAGGCATCATGAAGTAGACACAGACAATAGGTTCAAGATTGGTTTTCAATATGTTTTTATGAACTTAAAAGGCAGGATGGAGTAATGCCTAACTTGCCCTGTGGTAAGGTGGGATTTCCCTTCCGAAAGAAAACTAAGGATAGTCTGTGTCAGAAAGTCCAAATCAAATGTCTGTCTGTATCCAAAACCTATACTTGCCCTCACGGCTAACTGTATACAATGTGTAGGGGTGTCAGCATCAAACTGAATAGTGTTCAGAATAAAGTTCAGAGCTTCTTCCAGCTCTCGGCTTGTAATCAGCTTCCCCTTCCCTAAGTTCAAAACAGTTCACAAGGTATCGGTGTTCCCTTCCCCATATGTTTAAATCGTCCAGCTTTTCAAAACAACACAATTCCTTGGGACTCTTCCCAGCTCTTTTGACATCAGTTCTTTTCACGCGTTTACATATATAGTTCTGTTTATTGATTTCAAAATCACATAAGCGGCTTTTGCAAATCACCAGCTTCTTTATTGCTATTTTCATTGGCTTTTCCATACAGCGGGGCACTCAGCCTAGGCGCAGATGTCAGACCACACAATCCACCCATTACAGTTCATGCAACCGAATCCCTTTCTTGACTGCTTTCCGTCAACAATTGGCAACTATCTTCCTTTGACAGTGAAGCGTGGTTCTTTCATCAGTGTCACACTCTTCTAACACTGTACCATGGCTTGTTTGGCCACCATGCACTTTGTTACCCTTTCTGTATTCTTCTGGTTCCTGCCCATACAGGTTTCCTCTTAGCGTGCAGTTCCTTGAACTCTTTTAGCTTTGGCCAATACTTGGTTTTTCATCTCATACCCTTCTTGTTATTATCTTAGCTTTGCCAATACTTGTGTTTCAAACAATTCATTCCGTGGTATATGCTACATGCACCACCTTTCTTTCACTCCACTCTCGAGTGCTCAAAACTTGCTTTTTCTCTGTGCTGCATTCAAAAGTGCTTATAATGTCTATCTGTTCGTAAAGTATTCAAAAGTATTTGTTTCGGCATTCAAAAGTGCTTACAATAACTTTCAGCTTGTTTGAAATTCAAAAGTACTTGTTTCAAATTCTTGGAGCACTGTGGCCAGTATGGGTGTTTCCCTTGTTTCCACTCACCGGTTGCACACGGCATCTCCCTTCTGTTTCTTTCACTCCTCGTTCTGCTTTCCAGCTTACACAAGATGCGACTCCTTAGCGGCAGCCACAGAGAGCACCGCTTGCTCCCCTGGTTTCCTGTAGTGGCTGGGGTTTTGGGGTGTACCACAGCTCCTGCTGTGTGCACCTGGAAAGGAGGGTAGCAGGACTTCCAGACCCTCTCCTGGGCAGCCAAGTGATGGCATTTCCCTGGCCACCTGAGAGGAGGATGCAGGGGAAAAGAAGTCAGGGCACCCTCAGGTTCCTCACACTACCTGAAACAAAACTAAGGGTCTGTCAGATATCAGAATGCTCAAAGCAAAACGTCCTGTGTTCAACGTACTGTTCTGGCCCTCACATTCGAAAAACCAACTCTAAGGTGAAAAGGAAAATATCTTCGGCATTGAGTAGTGTACAAATGTTCAAAAAGGAAATGTGTAACTACAACATAAAAGTTCTAGAAGTATAGAGTTTCCGGTTCCAGAGAGTGGATCCCTTCCCCTGGTTTTCTCTTCACTTTGTTAATTACTTCCAAGAATATTCGCTTCTTAGGTTTCTCTTGATCAACAACACCACTGGTACATAAAATAACTTGGCTGTTAGTCTGTATCCTGGTAGGATAACTGGTGTACTCTCCTGCCAGATTTGCACTCCTTTTCAATATTTTTTAATATAGTCTTTTACTAGTCCTGATGTATCCTTCTCACAACCTCTTTAGGTGATATACTTTACATACACTGTTCAACTTGTCCTGGCCTGGTGTGCTTCCCTACCAGGTTGTTCTCATACAAACGTACATGCAACATGCATCCACCTAGTATACTCTCCTACCGGTTCTATGTAGTTTTACTGACAGTTTTTTCAATTGATTTTTTACCAAAAACAATCCATCGAAAAAACAAATTGAATTATTTTTGGGGGGTTCTCCCTTCAAAGCCCCCATTTCCCTATATTATTAACCCACCCCTCCTCCCCTTCTGTACCCCTTTTAACCCCTCACCCAACCCCCATATATATTTCAATGCGTTTTTTCAATGACATTTTTTCAGTAAAAATTCCATCGAAAAAACGACTGTCGGCATATTTACAAACTTGATAGTCTTCTATAATTGTTCTGTTCTGTCTTGAATCTGCATGGTATACCATCCTGCCAGGGATTCCACTATATATGCACTTTGCAGATTACATTTACAACCTTGACAGTCTCTTACTTAATTCTATCTCTTTAAGTGACATTCACTTGCTTGTTCTTTCCGAAATATTGCATTCACCGTCATTTGCTTTCGGCAGGGTTGCCAATATGCCCCGGTGTCCCTGTTTCCCTTGGGTGGACTCATCGTTTTATGATAGCATGTGTAGTTTCTCCTGTGATATGCCTGTGGTAGCTCTTTGGCATTCTGCTCCCTTTCACTGCCTCTGCGCTGAAGCTTCTGTGTCTCTTGCGGTTCCCGCTCATCTGGCATCTCTCCAGCCTCGGCCGGTTTGGAAGCTGCCTTACGGTACCTGCAAATGCTCTGAATCCTTTCTCTTGCTTCGGGTGTCCTCACAGCATACTGTACCCTTCTGTCAGCTCTCCTTGGCCTCTTCGGTGAGCCAGTTGGCTCCACGGACCTCGCACCGGCACTGCAGTCCCTCAGTCAATACCGAGACGACTAGAGTTCTCCAGCCAGCATCTGCTTGTCAGCTGGTTCACCAATTTAAATCCCCTGGCATCAGGTATGTTCCTGCAACAACTAGAATGCAGCTTCTGCTCTTGGCATCCATTGATCTTCATTACTTGGCTCATCTTCTTCCTCACAGTACTTAGGGAAATAGAAGTCAATTCTTGATAGCATGTATACAAAGTCTCGGACAGTGTTCTCAGTGATCTTGAAAGGCAAATCAGTTCTTGTTGACTTGTATACAGAGTCTGGGACAGTGTTCTCAGTGATCCTGAAATGCGAGCCAGTCCTTGTGTTATGTTTCGAGACCCCCGTGCCTGTTTCCGGGCTTCCCAGTCCCTAGTGCGTGGGTTTGCTCCTCACAGGACATGGCATTTTGCTGCCCCGTTCCTTTGCCGGTGGCAGCTGCCTTGAAGACGCTCTGCTGCAACAACGCATTGTTCCGGAAAGCTGGTTGCCATGGTTTCCCCCACGTGGTAACGTGATCAGATCAGGTGCTCTGGGCCGCAGGTTCTTCCCTCTGCGTTCGGATAAAGGAAGCACAATCCCGAGAGCTGCTGCTTCTGATTGCAGTTAGCTCACTACCTTGACTCTGCGTTCCTGGTTTTTCTTCAATCTACTTGACCCGTGCCTGCCTTTTCACTCTGTTTTTGCCTGCTGATTCTGTACCTTATCTGCCACACGGTTGCTGAACTCTGATTGCTTTTTGACTCTGTTTGCCTTCTGATTTTGTACATTACCTGCCACACAACTGCTGACCTCTGCCTGTCTTGGGACTCTGTATGCCTGCTGATTTTGTACCTTACCTGCCACGCCGTTGCCGAACTTTGCCTGCCTCTGGGACTCCTGTGCGAACAACGACGGACCGAACGCCATTGTTCTAATGCATGCACTCGCAGTCTCCATTATGCCTTCTGTTTGGTGCGGTCACTCCAATACTGACCGTAGCTACTGTGCGGACCCTTACACAGACTTCTCTGCAATTCATTGTATTCCACTGTTTCTCGATCTTACCTTCCTCACGGACACTTACAGAACCTGGTTGTGACCTTTTCAGCTTCAAGACTTTGTGTACCTACGGGTCGCTTTGCTGCTATCGTCTCGTGCACCATCCCGGAACTAGTGCGTCCCTCGTGCCGCTCTGGAAAGAGCCTCACTAACCTTCCCTGTTTATTATTTTTTCCTTACCATTGTCCGTTCCTCTGGATTCTTCCTGCTACGGCCAACCTCCTTATATCATCCACCATCCCATTACCCACTGGTAAGAACTTATTCTATCCTTCTACAGGGTTGTACTGTAGGATGCTCTCCTAGTATAGATAGTGACACATATCTTGTTTTCTATTAGGAGCCTGATTCCTGATAGTGCCGCCTTCCTGCCTCCTGAACGCCCTGGAGAGAGGAATCATGTTATTAATTAAGACGCAGAGTATTCATTAATATTCTCCGTACAATTCAGTAGACATTGTGCGTTCCTTTGTAGCCTGGTATTGTGGTGGTGTGTTCTCCAGCTCTTTCATTTGATTTACCCCTCTGCCTGTTCTGCTTACACATCGGAGGGGGCGTATCAATCGAAAAAGTTCCCTTCAATCAATTGGACTAACCAGGAGTCCAGCACTCACCCTGAATCACCATCTGTTTATCCCAGACGGTGAATGATACCTTGATGACTTGAATGCAGAGTATGGGAAGGTGTTTTCAGGAGTCTTGAAAGGCAAGTCAGGTTTGGATGACTTGTATGTAGATCATGTGTAAGAGTTTTCAGTACCATTCCTAGGTGGGTGAGGGAAGGCATGACGATATGCCATTAAGGCATGGGGAATGGAGGGGGTATCCTCAAAAGTGAAAGCTGGATACCATGTCTCATCCGATGATGTCAGGGCACCTGCTAGAGGGCTGCCTCCCCGCATGTGATCCTCCCTTATATAGCCAACCCCAGGGTCGTGATCAGGCAGCGGCTGCCATCCCCTGGCCACATGGGGAGCAGTCGCCGCCGGGAAAGAAGTGATGACACCATCACATATCTTAAATACAGCCACTGTGCTGCAGGGTCTTGGCTGTCACTGCGGCTGTCAAATGGGCACCTATGACCTCTGAACCTGCTCTGTGCCACTGGAGAGCATGCTCTCCCGATCAGGCTACTGGTGCAGCAGGGCACAGGTGTAAACTATGCTTTTGGCATGGAGCTTATGAAAAGGGGAATCTTATTAGTAGATTTTCATTCCTGGGATGGAATTACTCGTATCATTTTATTAATTTAATAAAAATCAAAAAGTCAGAACTTCTACATCCTTGCCAGATGGCAATCTGTCTCAGAGGGAGATGGTGTAATCAGTGCCTCCATTCTCTTCTCTTTGTGTATTGTGAGGGGTCTGAAATGAAAGCCGGACACAAAGTTGCCATGTTTTTGGTTAAAGACTTTTATTTTAAATAATAATGGGTTGGGAAAATGCCTCTCTGACCCTATTCTAAAGAGGAGTTTCCCTACCTAAAAACCAAAAACTAAGTATCAGTCTATGGGCCTCATCACGAGTTTGGCGGTAAACCTTAAATGCGGCGTGATCCGGCGCTATTAGCGCCAGGGGGTTTGGCAGTAGGGCTATTAACGCCGGCGCTAATAGCGCCGGCGTTACCGCCCAACTCATGATGAGGCCCATTATGTCAGGATGTCAGAAACTAAAAAGCTGCCCTTGTGTCCAAAACGTCCTATCCTGACACTCGCACTACAAACAAAACAACAAAATGAGCAAGGAAATGTCTTCAGCCTGATAATGGCAAAAATGTTTTCACAAATGATAATCAAAATGACTCCAACAAACATGTTCTCCAAGGTGACAAGTCCTTGGATCCAGCGGGTGGTGGTTCCCTTCTGCTGGATTCTTAAATGGGATGGCAATGCCTTTTTACTGACAGTTCCTTTGTGTCTCTCCTTGATTCACAATACTCCTGTTAGGCAACACGTTCTGTAACCATTTCTTGTAGCTTTGCAAATCACCTGCTGTAACTCTCCTTCCAGGACTCCTCTTATTTAGTTTCCAATGTCTGGTATACTCCCCTGTCAGGACTTCTTGTGTTTTCCATTTGCCTGATATTCTTCTCTTATCAGGACTTCGTATGCGTTTTTCAAATATCTGGAATGCTTCTCTTGCCAGGACTTCCTGTGTGTTTTTACAGTTCCTCTGTATCACCAAAAGCGGCATATACCGTTCTTGACTCGGTATGCCTGTCTGCATCGATGTTCATTCAAACTTTGCCCCACACTTGCATCTCATGCAATGCATTTGCATCATATTGGGCTTTGATTGTGTACTTTGCCTTTCCTGCTTTCAAATAATCTTCTTATGATTGTGGTATTAGCATTGCCGTTGCATTCAAATTGTCGTGGCATGGTTGCCGGATCACCCCGAGCTCCCCACTTGCTTTGGGCTGACTCGCCGGTCCTCTGCAGCGTCTCTGATTCTGTTTGCACTTCTTCAGTGTGGCTCTTCTGCTGACTTCCCACTCTGGGTGGTGCATACCTCCTTCCGGCTTCCTTTGCATCTTCACTGTCACACGCCTGCTTCCCTTCAGGTCCCGGTAAGGAGAACGCTGCTTTTCCGAGCTGCCGAGCGCCCAGGAACTGTCTTGCGGCTCCCGGCATCTCTGCGGTTTATCCTACTCATGCACTGCGTCTCTCTTTCTATCGTGGTGAACTCCACTGCTTTGCCACTTTGGTTTGTGTCTCCAGCATTGGCGAGCCTCTGCTGAGGAACCAGTGTATTCTCCTGCACTCCGTTGTGCGGTTGCCATCAATTAATGTCCCGCACACAGGTGGTTTTGTAGAACAACTAGTCTGCACATTGGGCTTCAGGCTTCTGTTACCTTGTATCAACTCCTTCATCCTCCTCGTCTCAGTACATAGGTGGTTATGGGAGTTGAAGTCCATAGTTGTGGACACAAACAAACATAGTTGTCATTGGACATAACGTTTTTGGATAGTTTTTCTTAGTGGTTTTACATGAGAGAACAGGTAAAAAGGTGTTCCAGAAGCAAAAAGGGTTTTGCTGGAGCTTTGATTCTTTAGACCATAGGTGGGGGTTTGACCTAAATAATATTGATAAGGGGTTTCTTTACTTCCTTTACCAGGGGATACAAACACTAGGCAATAGGCCAATATGATGTTGGGTATCTACATGGCCAAATGTGGATACCATGTGTCATCCATTGAAGTCATGTTATCTCCCCGGTAGTTGTTGCCTCCCTTGTGATACTCCCTCGCCTAGCCGCCCCCAGGGTTGGGATCAGGTAGCGGCTGCCGTCTCCTGGCCACATGGGAGGTGGTCACTGCCAGGGAATCCGTGGTGACCCCATTCGATTAATTACAGCATATGAATTTGCGAGTGGCCCTCCTCTCTTTTGGACTTTCAACATGACCTACTGGTGTACTTCTATATTTAGATTTTTTATGTAACACTCACAACCATTATGTTTTATAGGTGGGAACTATGAGTTCCCTCTCTGGTGAGAATGGATCCTCTCTGGTAAGAATGACTTTCCCTTTCTCAGTTCCGTTTTGATTTCAGTATCTTGATCCTGCTCTGCCAACTTCCATAAAAGCAGCCTTTGGGAGTTGCTGAATTCTTGAATTGTTGGGCCCCAATTTAAGTTGATGGTTACATTCCTACGGGAGCCTTTTGCTCATGTTACCTCTTTTCAAAGCACCACCCTAAGCTGGAAGGACATGGAAGACAACAGGATAGAACCTCGCCAACAGTTGCCTATATGAGAGCTGTAACTTATGTGAGAAACCTGAAGGTGTCTCCCTGACTAGTCACCGGGGATCTGTCATCCAGTTGGCCAGTACACGGTTTTGCTGTTGGATCCAGCTCCTGGGGGTGGACCACTGCGGGAGGATCACCTGGATGAGGGGTCCTCTGAGAGTGGAAGTGGGACACCGACGTGTGAGACGCAATACCCTCTTCCCTAGAACACCTTTTCCCCATCCTAACCCATAGGATATTCAGAAGTTCAAACCTCCCCACTTTTCCAACACAAACACTTTCCAACACCGAGACAGACAACGGACCAACACCAGGGCCGTTTACCTGACATGGACCAACTCAAGGGTCAGGCAGAGACAGGCAATTAACCGTAACAATGTATACCTGATGGCCCTTTGCCTTGCCCACAAGGATAAAAGGCGGAGCACGAAAGCACACTTTGAGCAAGGCCGAACACACGAGGAAGCAGCTATTCTGGCCCGGCAGTTCAAACCGCGGAGGAAGGTGGAGAGACCTGGAGGGATGACAAGGAGGGAGTTACCCAGGCCCTTTTCACCTCAGACCCGCGAAGACTCAGAAGGGGAAATCATAAGACTGAGAAGTCCAGTTGGCGTGTGGTGTGACAGGTTTCAATGGCACACAGGGCCCACCCACGCTAATGGGGAGAAGCGCTTGCCACCGTGGTGCCATGCTTGACTCCTGAGACAAGAAATCTCCAACAGTTCAGCACAGCCGGTGAGTCAAAGAAGACTGATAGAAAACCGAGCAGTGCTGGGTCCAAGGTTGCAGGCAGCAACATTGTTAAGCAAAGAACTTGTGTAATTGAATTTTAAAGGTTTAGAAGCGGAGTGGTCAGGCGCTGAGGGGGTGCTCATTTGGAGGGCTCTGACTGAAGCCTTTTGGGGTTGTGTTGTTTTTTTGAAACTACAAAGACCAGGAGGCCTTAGGAGAGGCTAGTGTAAAGTGTCAAAGTGGTCCTATGAGGGCTGAGCAAAACCCCTCGTACACTCGAAGGTCTTTGACACATGAGAGAAAGTGAAGAGACATTGTGACAACAAATGTGAACCGGGCTGAGGGATGTCCACAATGCATAGTTGGTGAAAAGAAAATTAAGATTGTTAAGTCATACATTTTCAGTGAAAGGTCGTAGTGTACCCGATTGAGGGAGGCTAACGTTGTAAGAAGAATCTGAGCCCGGCTGAGGGGGAGTCCAAGAGTCAAAGAGTAGTCGCCCAAAGTCTAGATTGCCATAGGAACTTTTTTTTGTTTATTGTTTTGGTACAGCCGGCCCTCTAAGGCAAGAGACTTTTGCAGGAAAGAGGCTTGGCCCCGAAAGGTCCTGGCATTGTTGAAAGGAACAGTAACCTCATGCTGGCTAGGCCCAGAAGTGTGCTGTGCGCAAAGGTCCTGCCTTGTCCCATGCTAAAAATGTGGGGAAGGGAGACCCAACCATATCATTCTGACTTATCATTTAGTGAACACTTCTTTCTTTTCTTGAGAACATTATTCCACACTATTTTGTAACTTAGTTGTAAGGATTGGCAATATTATTTTTCTTCGTATAGGCCCTTTTTATTTGGCAAGACGCCACTAGGACTGCTTCAATATTATTTGATGTTAGTAGCTGACTCCCATCTTAGATTTAGGTTTAGATTAGGCGTTTTTCTCACCCATTATACAGTTAAATAAACACCTTTGAACTGTGATCACTTGTGTCTGTCTTTACTGTTGCCACCATGAGTGCCTTACACTTAACATAGCATAACATACTGTGCCGTTCTACTCTTTAGTCACAAGTGCTCACTAACTCTCCTTTCTTTCTGCCTCCTACCCCCTCTTGCAAAGTAGGAAATCATTTCGTCTACGCGGCTGCAGGTGTTCCTTGACTAATTGAAGGCCCATGTCCATCGACATCAGTAGTGCAGGCCTGTTCATCATTTGATGTGCTCTTCTACTATTGTGTCGTCAACCCCCGTTTTACCTGGTGGACTCGCTGGGTGTCAAGAGAGACAATCTGCTGGACTGTCTGCTCCTGTGTCGAAAGTTAAGTCACCCCATATTCTTGAAGTTTCAGGAGTCACTGTTTGAACTGGAGGAACTGTGCCATTCAGAAGGTTTGAAGAGGTTTGTGATCACTGACCACATGCACCGGATGGCCATAAATGTTCAGATGGTAGTGCATGCAACCTCACAGGACAGCTAGCACATCTCTCTCTGGTTGAGAACATGGCTGTTCTGTGGTGGTGAGGGCATTGCTGGCAAATACAATTGGCAACCGTCATCTTTGTCCACGTGCACTGGCACTGCCCCAAAGCCCATATGGAATTGCAGCCACACTTTCCGTTGTCCTTTTCGTATCGAACAATGACATGATGTGAAAGGTTGAATGTGTAAAACTCTTGGGCGTGGTTTGCAAATTTGTGTGTTATAATAGTGTGTACAAGTAGTGCTTCTTGGTGCCGTGTGTATGAGTGTGTGTTTGTGATATTAAGTTCTGAGGTTGTGTTGTTCCCTGAAATCCCAGAGTGTGACATATATTTGATTGTATTTTGTGAGCGATAATACATCTACTGGGTGTGCATGGGGCGTGTTTGTGTGTTGAGGGAGATTGTTTTTGCAATTCCTCTGTGTGACTCAAGGTATATACGTTCTTGTGATAAGAAAAGGCGAGCTCATTGTGTGTTTTCGTGTTTTCCTGGTGTGTGCTATGAGGTGGAGTACGTCTATTGTTTTCAGTTGTATGAATGCTTGCCTATTTGTAGTTCCCTTGGCCGCTGTGCGCTGTTTAATGTTTGTGTGTTGGCACCTCTTGGGTATATCCTTTGTGTGTTTAAGCTGAAGCCTAACGTTAAAGTGTCTTATATAACAAACTGGCAGAAACTCAATCGAATTGAAGGGGATTTATGGAAAAGGGTTCTTAACATACCGCTATCCTTACCAATAGTACTTCCATCGTGAGGCGTGAGGCTTCATATTATGCATCAATCTTCTTTAGCAGCAAGGAAATAAACATGTTTTAAACATTAAACATTTTAAAAACGTGAACAAACAAAAGTTGAAACGCCAATGGAGAGGACCCCAGTCCAAGATGGCAACCGTGCCTTCCTCCACCAATGAGGGTCCGAGCTCCCCTATAAAGTCCCGTGTAAGTAGTCCAACCCGAGAAGATGGAGTAATGAGGCTCAAGCCGCGTGTCCAAAAATCACTGCTGATGGATAAAAATCTATCAGTAAGAAGAAGAAGCGCCCTTGTCCTCTTCTTTGCTGTTCGTCCAGTTATTTTTCTACTGTTCAGAGCGGTTTTCGTGGCATGTGGCTTATAATGCATACATGGATGCAAATTTCATGTTTATTCATTGTTAGTGCGCACAACTTGGTAACTGTATTTGTTGCTTTTGTCTCGGGCACATGTACACATGGGACCGTTTTGTTTTTTGAAAGGCAGCGTGAGCGCTCACGTCGCAGTGAGGGCTTGCGCTGCCTGTCTTGGCGAGTTGCGCAGCATCATTCCTTCCCTGGCGCCAGTGGTCCCAACACACTTTGAAGCAGCTTGTGTGTTCCGTGCGGCATCCCGTGTAGTTCCTAATTGTGCCACGCATAGCAGGGCACAGTGCCCATTCGGCACGAATTGTTCAGCGAGTGCCAGGGAAGAGACTGTGTGCTCTGTGGGGCTGCTAAAGACCTGTGGCGTATTTTGTCACAGGCCTGCTCAGCCTTTCTTCTCACCTCGGAAGCTTGACTGTGGCCTGCTGAGGCAAGAGAAGCCTCTGCTCAAGGGTTTCTTTCAGAACTGTGGTGATGCCTCCTTATTATTTCCCTGGGCATGGGTGACTATGCCAGCTCCTGGCGGTTCTGAGGGCCTGGGGGTTGTTAACAGTGTTTTACTTGAGGATGGTAGTTCCTCTGAAGGGGCTGTTCCTAGTAGGCAGGTGCAGGTGGGTGCTGGGTCACAGGCATCTGGTAGGGAGATATGTGGAATGGTCCAGGAGTCCGTAGATGGGGCACTTTGGGATCTGAATCCCACTTTAGCCTCTGCTTTAGACCGCCTTAATGCAGGTATTGCAGTTTACCGTTCAGGTAATTCCGCTTTGCCACAAGGCACCTCAGGGGTTAAGGCTGTTCCTCAGGAAAACTGCGTGGCTATGACCAAGCACTTGGTGCAGATGTGCGTAAAGATGACCCTAGTTCCTGGTCCCGGAAAAGATGTAGAACTAGAGACAGAGGTACCTCTTCTGCCTCCTCCACGTCTTCAGGTGAGTTATGTCCCAAGAGGAAGAGGGTTAAACGGAGGGAGATTAAAAAAGAGCAGGGGGTGCTCAAGGATATAATGGGAGAACCATTTTTCGACTCTGGCAGTATCCAGCATCCGCGCTCGGCGGAGTGGCGTCCATCTAAATCAGTAGGGGCTTTCATGAGGCAGTGAATTAGAAAGCTTAAGGAGGCTCACAATAAGCTCAAGGTGGAGTGTCGTCTGTGGCCCTGTCTCCCAGATAAGGTGGCTGCTACTCCAGAGGTGGATCAATTATGGTAGTTTTTCTTACTAAAAAGGGTAAGGAATCTCATAAGGGCACAGATAAGGCCCTGCATGTGTGTCAGGATAAGGTGTTAGATGTCGTGGTGCTCCTCACGCAGAGTTGTGATATGTTGGAAGAGAGTGTTGCATGAGAAACTCCCCTTGATGTGACAGTCCTTAGGGGCTGGATTCAGAGATGTGTCCGTCACCTCGGCAATGCTAATGGCACCTTTTCCACTGAGCGCAGGTCGGAGTTGCTTATGCGCCTGGATCTTAAATTAGCGAATATGACTCCTTCCGAAGCAGGTCCCACAGTGCAGGGGTTATTGTTTGGGGACAGGTTTGTTAAGGAGTTGTCCTCCTGTGTCCACACATTTACAGCCTTTGATAAGGCTCAGACCAACATCAAGAAGACTTTGTCACCTGGTGTTTTTCCCAAGTCTGAAAGAGGTAGAGACTGCCCCTCTAGCTGTCCCATTCAGGGATCAGTGCGGCCATCACAGTTTGCCACCAGAGACAGGCGAGCAGGGTCGTTTGAGGCCAGGGACATTTCTGATGTCTTATTCCCCCAGCAGAACCCAGTGGAGGGGTCATGTTGCCAGAGGGGCAGGTTGAAGCAGATCTGCAGCAGGTGAGCAGTTTGTATTTAAGGAATTCTTTCCAAGGAGAGCTTGGGGGCGGAGAGCTCGTTTTCTGCCCAATTGGGCTGTTCTAACTTCATACGCATGGGTTCTGTAGACAGTATTCGGGTTCTGGATAGAGTTTACTCCCCTCCCTGTCAGGAGGTTCTTCCTTGTCCGCTAGTTTTCAGTCAGGATAAACAGGACCCGGTGGACAAGGAAGTGTGGGATCTCATTTACAAGGAGGCTGTAGTTCCTGCCTCTTATCTTCACTTTTCCTTACTCAGCTCAATTTTCCTCGTGTCGAAACCGGACATGGGGTTTCTCACAGTGATGAACCTCAAAGCCCTTAATGTGTTTCTAGTGTATCACCATTTCAAAATGGAGGTGATTCATCTTCTCAGGCTCCTTCCAGGGGATTGGATGTGCAAAATAAATCACAAGGACACGTATCTGGTCGTTCTAGTTTATCCTCCCCATCAGGAGTATCTGCAGTTTCAGTGGCAAGGTTGCTGTTGGCAATTTGCCTCCCTCCCATTCGGGCTCGCCTTGGCTATGTGGTGGTTCACAAACCTTTTGTGCCCAGTGAAGGCCTTCTTGCGGGCAAAGGGGGGTCTGAATAATAATTTACTTGAACAACATTCTCCTGCTGGCTCAACTGCAGGAGTTGCTACAAGCTCATCTCCGGTTGGCAGTTTCTCTCCTGCAGGATTTGCAGTTTGTCATCAACCTAGAGAAGTCTGTGCTCATGCCTTCACAATGCATCTAATATCTGGGCTTTGTTATCGATTCTCAGCTGTGTCAGCTACTTCTTCCCCACAGGAGAACACAGGGTATTCACAGTCAGATCAAGTCAGTGTTGAGGAAGGGATTTCTCTCCCTTCGAGTTCTAGCAAGGTCATTGGAATGTTGTCGGCCTCTATTCAGGCCATATTTCCGGGTCTGTTACATTACCACTCTCTTCAGAGATTTAAGATCAGTCATCTGAAAAAGGGGACACCATAATCGCAGATGGTGAGGCTTTCCCCGGATGTATGGGGGGAACTCCAGTGGTGGCTCCAACACATCAAAAGCTTAGAACGCGAGAGCTATTTTTGGTCTTACTGCCGATATGGTGTTAAAGTCAGATGCCAGTCTGTCAGGCTGTGAGGCAAGACGGCAAGAGGTGTCCATGTGCAGAACGAGGTCTGTTCAGGAGAAGATTCTTTATATACATTGGGCCTCATTAAGAGTTTGGAGGTAGCCATTGGGTCCGGGTCCCGCGAAAGGGGACTTACTGGGCCATTCCGACCTTTGAGGGCCCTTAATTCCCATTCGCGGACCTTGACCCGGTACACCCCCATTCCCATTTGAGCCCCAATAGGGCTGAATGGGAATGGGGAGGCTGCTAACAACGGTCCTGTTTATAACGGGACCGTTGTAAGCATCCTGGTCTGCTAGCGGGTGCCACCCTGGACGTCTGGTCTGACCAGGCATCCAGAGCGGCACCCGCGAGCAAACTCGGAATGTTGTGGCGAGGTAACAACGGCACAGGTAGCACTACCGGCGCCATTGTTGCCTTACCGCAATGCTGGTAATGAGGCCCATTGTCTCAAGCTTCTGGAGCGATCATTTGTGGTGAAGTGTTTGGCCATGGGCAAAGTGAATTGTTGTATTCTCCTGAGAATGGACAACATCTCAGCAGTATGTTACATCAATAAACTGGGGGGAACCCAGTCCAAAGATCTGGTGCATTTGGCCCGGGATTTGTCGCATTTTTGTCTGTACATGGGAATAATGCGGCAGGCGGAGTATCTCCAAGGTCTATACAACACAGTAATGGATTGGAATGCCAGGTTTCTCCGGGATAGAATTGATTGGAAGCTAAATGCAGCAATGTTTCATCTCCTGTCGGAAGGGTGGAGGCCATCCCTTACCGTTTTCTCTTTGCCTCTTGCCTCAATTGGCAAGTGCCTCGGTTCTTCAGTTGGCGTCCGGATCCTGAGGCAGTGGCAGTAAATGCGTTTCTCCAGGACTGGAGGTACCTTAGGGGTTATATGTTTCCGCCATTCTCTCTCATCACTTGGGTTCGCCTTCTGGTGCGCAGGCAGCAGGTGTCATGGTGCTGCTCAGCCTATTCTGGCCGACCCAGTTGTGGTTTCCAGATCTGTTGGAGCTGGCGGTGGATATGCCCTGTCTACTTCCATCATTTCCCCTTCTTCTCACCGATCCGGCGTGGGGCCCACAACAGCGGATTCTGCAAGGGCAGCTGTCCCTCATCACTTGGAAGATTTCTGTGATTCCTGGCCATTCCTGGGTCTTTCAGGAGACTCTTTACAAGTTCTCAGAGACTCTTCGTCTAGATCCACTCAGATTTCCTACTCTTCTACGTGGTGCTCTTGGTGGGCTGGTAAGTGGACAGGGGTGTCGATCCTGTTTTTGCCCCTCCTGTAGAGGTGGACAATTTCTTGGCGATATTTTTAAAGGATGGAAAAGCATATAGGACAGTTAATAATTTCCGGTCTGCAATTTCAGCGTGAAATGTGCTAGTTAAAGGGGAACCGATGGGAAAGCATTTTCTGGTCAGGAAAGCTTTGTGGTCCTTTGGGATTAAAGTTCCATCTAAGGCTAAGTATTCCGCTTTTTGGGATGTTGATTTGGTTTTCCACTTGCTTCAGTCTTGGCCAAGTAATGAGGCTTTGTCACACCAACAACTATCTGCGAAGTTAACTATGTTGTGTTTAATTTCCATCAAAAGAGTGTCAGATGTGAAAGCATTGGATGTGGACAATAAGGTGTACTCTGCTGATGGTGTAGCGTTCTTTGTTACTCGTAGAATACCACCACCTCATTTTTTAATCCTTCTTTCCAGGAGGATCAAAAAGTATGTGTGGTTAACTGTTTACAATGTTATGAGCGTATGACTTCAGTTTACCGGCCTCCTTCTACCTCTCGGCTGCTTATTTCCATCAGAAAGCCTTTTGGGACAGTTTCTTCTGCCGCTTTAGTGTGCTGGGTGATGAAAGAAGAGGAGGTGGATGTTTCCATCTTTGGAGCCCCTTCGGCTAGGGGGGCTATGGCATTTAAATCTGTTTTCCTGAGGATAGTCTATAAGAGATCCTTAAAGCAGCTGATTGGTCCAGGGAATCTACTTTTAAGACTTTTTATCATACGAAAGTGCAGCATGTGGATAATGTGGTATTGGAAGAGCTTTGAACTTGCATACTGTGAAACCTCCAGTTGCGCCATAGAATGGCTAACCCCCACACTAGTGCGAGTGTCTAGATTCTATTAAGAGACACAGAGGCAAGTATTATCTCTCCCACCCTCATCATGTGTTTGCTTTCTTGCAGTTTCTCTCTGAGGACGTCTTCCGCAGGGTCATTTCCCAGGATGTTCCAAAGAAGGACTGTGGTGGTTGGACTTCGCTCTCTGGGTGGATGTCAGTACTGGTCTGGACTGTTATTGTTCTTGCTACCTTTGCCTCGCAGCTACAGAAGAGGACAATTAACTCCTTACACAGGACTTTATAGGGAAGCTCGGACGCTCATTGGTGGAGGAAGGCATGGTTGTCATCTTGGACTGGGGTCCTCTCTATCGGAGTGTCAACTTTTGTTTGTTCATGTTTTTAAAATGTTCAATGTTTAAAACATGTTTATTTCTATGCTGCTGTTTGACGAATAAAGAAGATTGATGCATAATACTCGCCTCTGTGCCTCTTAATAGCATCAAACCCCCCACTCAAGCTAGTGTGGGTTTAGCCACAATTAGACACAAATATGGGTTTGTAGGCATTGTGCACAATAATCCTGTGGGTAAAAAGTGATGATATTTCACAAAATTCTGAGTCTGGCGAAATCACCATTGTTTGAGGATCTGCATCAACTCCTGGAGCAAGGATCGTCCAAAGCTTTGTATGAATTTACCGGGGGCGTGTGATAATCTATTTAATTCACTTGCATGTATCTGACAAAATGTATTTGAAAATTATATACGAGTTAAGAAAAAACAGACTTTAAGACTCACACAAGACACATGTCACACATTTTAAATCAAACCAGGGTTATGCAGTTCTAGATAGGAAATATGATTGCCCGCCTAAGTATTTGAGTGCCTTCCCTAGTAAAAGACATAGGGCCTCATAACGAGTTGGGCATATTCCGGTGGTAAATCCCCATTTTTAGGACTCTATGGGGATTTTTCGGTGAAATTACCACAGCAGTAATTCTGGAGTGGTAATTCTGCCGAGTTGGCCAATTTTTAGGCTGAGAGTTGGGGTTTTCTCCTCCAGCATTAGGCTGGAGGTAAATCCTCCACTCCAGGCCATACTCGTAGTATGGCAGAGCGAAAATATTGGTGGTAATTCCGTTACCACCAATTATTTTAGCACTCTGCCATACTTGTAATGAGGCCCATAGATCTCTCTCTATACGGCTTCCCTTTAATCTTTGTTCTCTAGCGACGACAGGCACAGGAAGCGGTATTGAAAAAGAAAATAGAACATGTTGCTTGTGTCCTGTATTGACTCGATTCGAAATCAGGACGGATTTAATTCTAAAATTGGAGGAACAGCGTATGTCAGGCTCATATCATCAAAGTATGTTCATATTCCTCTGTCATTTTCTTCAAATCCCTTTAGGCATTGCTTATTAAGTGGAGAACAACTCTCTTTGGTACTTGCTCTGATCAGATGTATTATAATCTTAGATGAACTTGTAGGTGAACACTATTTAACGAATATGAAATGATGAATTAGGTGAGAGTTTAACTCTCCATAATATCCATATATATATTAGAATTGCTATTTTTGCATTATAAACTTACTTTAACAATTGATTATTGAATTGATTACTTTGTAAATGTTTTATTTAAAAAAAAACTATTACATTAATTATAAAGAAAGAAATGACATGATATGAACGTTTGTACGTGTAAACCTCTTGGGTGCTGTCTGTGCATGCGCATGTTATAATAATGTGTACAAGTATTGGTACCTGGTGTCGTGTGTGCGTGTGATGTGGTATTCTGAAGTTGTGTTTGTTGCAGGTGAAGCAACAGGGAACGACCTCAACTAGAGGTATGCCCTTAAAGACAGAGACAGGAAGAGGGGACGTCACGGGAGGAAGAGGAAGGGTTACTAGAGCCTGGGAAATCGACAGTATGATGTAGAGGATAATAAAGGGAGGTTGCATATTAGAATGTCTCCATCTCAATTGTTATAGTGAGGCCGAACCGTCCATACAGGGTATGCAGCCCTACCCTAGAGGGGTCCAACAACGTGCGATGAGGTGAAACGTACCCGCTCATGTCCGGGGGAGTTCCATGAAGTTCCAGCCAATCCCGGCGTCCTGCAATGGTTCCCACCGATTCCGGCGTCCTGTAATGTTCCCGCCGATCCCAGCGTCCTATAATGGCTCCTGCCGATCCCAGCATCCTATAATGACTCCTGCCGATCCTGTAGTGTTTTTCCACCAATCCCGGCGTCCTGCAAAGTTTTCCGCCGATCCCACGGTCCTACACTGAATCTCACCGATCCCGGCTGAGGAAGAATCCTGCAAATTTTTCCGCTGATCCTGGCGTCCTACAGTGAACCTCGCCGATCCCGTCTGCGGAAGGAAACGTCATCTGCTAGACCACGAAGGACCCAGACACTACCCGTTCCACCCTCTGGTGATCTCGCCGCAAGCGGGCACAGTGGCCATCTGCTACATACGCTCCGCGGCTCCCCGTGGCTTAGCTGCGCCAGTCCAGAGTCAGTGATCAGAACCATCCACCTCTGACACGTCGCCCCCCGCCCCCGAATCAGGTGCCAGTCAGGAATCCGCTGCACCAGGGGAACAGGGCCACGCCGAGACAAGTTGCCTGACACCTACAGGCGGAAACATATACTCTCATCATGAAGACCAACATTAGAATGGGACTATTTACTTGGGACTATTTAACTTGGGGGGGGGGTTCAGCCAACATGGTGGCACACACATAGCTCAGTTACAAGGAACTGAGCTATGCGGTCTAGTCTTTTAGGTGTGGCAGGCCTGGGACTTCTTTACCTGGACTGCTTTGGGTGTGGCAGGCCTGGGACTATTTTACCTGGACTTCTTTACCTGAGACTATTTAAAACGCACCCAAACAGCAGAACATGCTTTGCGTTATTCTGCTGTGGGCAGCGTAACACTCACCGTGTCCAGTTCTTTGATGCCAGCTTACCTGAAACCAAGGACCTGCAGAGAGAGAAAGAACACTACGAAACTTACCTGGAGCAGTATCCTGTCTTCAATCCATCGCCGACTTCAGTTCCACTCACCTGAAGGTACGGACTCCATCATACGGCACCGCATGCATCCTGGAATACCATAACCTGGAAAGAGGAGAAAGAAAGACAGAATTAGTATGCGTTTACTCACGTTTCCTCCCAAATGAAGAATGCCACACAATTCTTACCTGGGTAGTCATCTCCTGGTCAGTATCATTGCTGGAACATTACAGCACTCGGCGAAGAACATCTCAACCTGCAAGGAGAGAAAAGACACAGGTTAGCAATATAAAAGGCGAAACAGCGCCATGCATTGCACATTACTCACTGGACAGCATCACGGACACCGTGCTTTCACCTACCGGCCCATGCTCATCTTGAAACTGCATGACAACACCAAAATACCTTTCCATACCTAAAAGGAAAGAAGCAAGACATTATTATTCGAATTAAGAGGAACATAAGAACTGCATATAAAGACTGTAAAGCAGCAAACCTACGGAGTCGCAGCAGGCCTGCCCAAGGATTGGTGAGGGATGTGTTCCTTAGTGCTTATCCATGTTCCAGCGTTGGTGATTCCTCACAGTGACCTGAACATTGGAGAATTTCCAAAGGTAGATGTTCATTTAAGGAGGAGAAGATAACTCAAACTTCTCAATCGAACAAAGAGAGAGAACTACTTCTCAGCAAAATGAATAGAAGCCTTTGACGCCATTCCCTACAAGCACAGGTTATTTAGCCAGACTGCTGTGATATTCACGACTATCTTCATGCCTGGGATCCAGACGATGGCCAATGTCAAATGATTGCAGATCACAAGATGGGAACTTTTGCAGACGATCAATACCACCATAAAGGCATTCAATGCGATCAAAGAAGAATTGAGGGCCATACGATTAATATGTCCTTGACATGATCAAAGTGATGGAAGGAGGAGTTTGCGCCAAAATTGGGCCATCATGTTGCACATTATACCTTCTCATGATGACGAGAGTGGGACCTTGACAGATGCCATAACGTAGCTGATGAACCTGCACAACAAGATGGAAGACGAGACAGAGGACATTGCAGATGACAGTTGGTTCACGTCTATATTCTCATGGGTTCCACAATGGATGGTGAACATCTTCAAGTTTCTTGGAGCAGTATTAGTGATGGTGATGTTTGGATTCTGTGTGATCAGGATACTAATTACATAGTGCAAGAAGACAGCAAAGCAGGCAGTAGGAATGAAGATCATGATCGATGTCGAAGCAGGGCTGGGACCCAAGGCGTTGACAGATGAATATGTCAGAACATATATAGAAGCTAGTATAGTAGCAACTGAGGGGGCGAAGTTCCTGCATCCAAGAAATCATAAAAAGTAACGTAGGACGATGGGTCTATTGTAATCCGAATGAACAGTGTAGTTACATGACCTGGAGTGTGGATGAACATGTAAATTCAGCCACCACATCTATGCGCCCGTGCCACGAGGAGCAGGACGGAGAATCCACCTTTCACAATATTAAGACCCATCTTTAACCAGAGGCCTTACCAAGGGACCGGGAAAGGGTTCAAGAGTGCAAATCATCCAACCAGGGCTGGGTGGTGTCCTGGTGGATACCAGGTGAGCTTAACAGCGAGGATACTTTGCAAGGCCAAGTTCAAAGACAATCTTCATGGCAGAAGGCATGGGTAATGAGAGATGTTTGGCTAATTGGGTGGGGAGATAAAGTCATGTCCACCTCCTGACACCTGTGACTAGTTGTGCCCTCATTAGACCTACGAACATTAGATCTACTTTTTTGTCTGACATCTGATGATTCTCTTGCCAGTGACTTGCGAGTGATAGTCATTGGTCTTGGTTAGAGAGGCTAGTCATATATTCCCTGATTCTTATTCGTACTTGTCTAATTGTGCTGCCAACATATATCTTCTTACAGATGCAGATAATGGCGTATACCACATAGCTGGTCCTACAGTTTATAAATTCCTTGATGTTAATGGTCCGACCACCTCAGTCGGTGTATTCCCAGCAGTCTAGGTGTGCATGTCAGCACATACTACATGTGCCACATTTAAAGAATCCTATTGTTGGTTTAAGCCAATTGCTACCACTTATGCCATCAGTCTCCAAAAATGATGGGCAAAGCTTCTTCCTCAGTGTAGGTGCCCTGGTGTACACTAATTTAGTTTTTTTGCTCAGGTATGCACATAGGTCTAAGTCCATACGTAGTATGTTCCAATGTCTTTGTATTATCCTGAACAGAATGTGTGCATCTTTGGAGTACTTGGTAATGATATATATGTTGATCCGTTCCTGAGTTGGTCTCACCTTGGGTAGCAACATATCCATTCTGTCTCATCCCCTAGTTTTGGTTTGTGCTTTGGAGATGACATCACTTCTGTATCCCCTCTCCTGAAATCTTTTTGTTAGTAAGTTGCATTCCTTGTTAAAGTCTCTTCTTTGGTACAGTTGTAACGTGCTCTGTGGAATTCTCCCATAGGTATATTGTTTACAGTGTTTCTGTGGTGGCAGCTGCCGTCATGTAGGGTTGAGTTGACTTCTGTCTTCTCCCAAAATATTTTTGGTGTAGTTTTCCCTTCCGTTATATAGATGTGGAGATCCAGGTAGTCAATCTGTGATTTATCCCAATGGCCAGTCATTTTAATGCTGTAGCTGTTGTTATTAAGCTAATCCATAAATTCACCAAATTCCTTTGTTTTGCCTTGCCATATTATAAGAACATTGTCAATATAGAGCCTCCATATGACAATGTTGTTGGTGTATTTGTCATTGCTTTGTTCATGCATTTGCTCATAGTCAGCTATGACCAGGTTGGCTAGTGATGGAGCATACTTCGCTCCCATCGCTACTCCTTTGATGTGTACATAGTAGGTGCCTGCAAATAGAAATAAATTGTTCTCTAATGTGAATTGGAAAAAGTCCTTGAGCATCTTGAGATGTTGTCTGTTAGAAGCTGAATGACCCTGGTATGTGCGGTCAATGGCTCTGATAGCTAGATTATGACTAATTGATGTATTCAAGGCTGTAACGTCCATCATACCTAGTTGATAGTTCTCCTGCCAAACCAGGACAGACAGTAGCTGTAGAACATGAGTGCTATCTCTAATATATGATGGAAAAGTAGGTACAAAGTCTTCAATCATATTATCTATGTACTTAGGCCCTATGTGGTCCAGCCTATTCCACTCATGATCGGTCTCACCTCAGGTAGTGTGGTAAAGTCTTTGTGGATCTTGGGCAAAAAATACATTGTGGGCATGGTGGGTTGTTAATGCTAAGAAACCTCTTCTCATCATCCATCAGTAACCCCCTGCCAAGCCATTCTTGTATTAGAGATTGTAACTTGGAATAAGTGCTTTGGTCGGGTTTGTCATATGCTTACTGTAGCACCCTGGGGTGTCCAAATGTGCCTTAGTCATACTCAGATAGTCCCTCTTGTTCATGACTACTACATTGCCTCCTTTGTCCGCCTCTTTAATATCCAGGGTCTTGTCAATACTCAAACGTTCCAATGCTAGTTTCTCCTCTTTGCTAAGGTTGCTCTTTGTTCCTCTGGACCAGGCTCTTGCTCCGTCCAAGTAGGTGTATATATAATTCATCACGGCTTGATGGAAAGTTTCTATTATACTAACATGTCCATACCTGAGTGAAAAAACAAAATTTGTGTACACCAGGGCACCCACACTGAGGAACAAGCTTTGCCCAAAATTTCTGGAGACTGGTGGCTTAAGTGGTAGCGATTGGCTTGAACCAACAGTAGGATTCTTTAAATGTTGCACATGTAGTATGTACAGGCATGCACAACGAGACTGCTGGGAATACACTGACACAGGCGCCAGGACGATTAAAATCAAGATATTTATAAACTGTAGGACCAGCTATGTGGTATACGCCATTATCTGCATCTGCAAGAAGATATATGTTGGCAGCACAATTAGACAATTACGCATAAGAATCAAGGAACATATGACTAGCCTCTCTATCCAAGACCAACGACTAACACTCGCAAACCACTGGCAGGAACATCATCAGATTATAGACAAAAAAATCTAATGTTCGTAGGCCTAATGAGGGCACAACTAGGCACAAGAGGCGGGGACCTGAAACTTAAACTACGACAAATGGAGTTGAGATGTATTTGCTACCTATGATGGGTTAAGTTTGTCCTCAACTCAGAACATGAGATGAAAGTATTTTTATGAAACAAGACTTTGTACTACCTCAATAGGTGCTTATGGGGACTGTGCCTCTGGGACGGCTTTGTATCCATCCAGGCCATGACCCCACTCACTCAATATGTACATACCAACGTTGGTATGGATCAAGCCTTTTATGTAGACTTACCTTACAGCTTCATGACATATCATATGGAGCATACCTCACTTTAGCTGTTAAACACAGTGGCCCTCATTACGACCCTGGCGGAAATTGACTGACCGGACCGCAACAGCGTAAATAGCGTTTCCGCCATAGCACGAAGGAGCAAAGTGCGGCCAATCACGACCCATCGGGCACGAGCATTACGCCATGGCGGAATCCGAAAGGCTGCGATGGCGGAAATGACCCCAAAACGGCCCTTACCGCCGCCGTACGCTGCACCAGGTGCAATACCGCCACCCATCTTAGCGGTCACCGTAATGAGCGGTCACCGTAACGAGCGTGCACCGCAAATTACGGCCACCGTAAATATACGGAAACGGAAGTAAAAGCATGTGGCCGGAACGGGAAACAGCACGCCGCACAACTATAAAATCCGAATCCCAACACAACCATAAAAAATCCGACCCTGACACACATCCCAACCCGTTAGCAACCCCAGTTAAAAAAATAAATATGGGAAAGGTAGCCAAGAAAGCGTGTGACCGCAAGCGGCAGGTACACTTCTCCCGAGAGGAACTGACCGTGCTCACCGAGACCCTACAGGAAAATTCCGCCGTCGTCTTCTCCAGTCAAATGACCAGGACGGCCCTTGCCAACAAGAAGGCCATATGGGTCCTGGTGGCACAGCGCGTAAGTGCGGTGGGGACAACACCCCGCACGCCACAGCAATGTCGCAAGCGGTGGGACGACCTGCGGATCCGCGTACGCAGCATACTTTCTGCGAACAGGAACATCGCCACAGCTACCGGGGGGGGTTCAGAGTCGCCCATCAAGTTGACCCCCTGGGAGGAAATCTGCGCCTCCACCATAGGAATGGAGAGCATAGAGGGAGTCGGAGGGATGGAGAAAGGAGTGCCGACATCCGGAGAATCAGGTAGGTTGGCCAAGAGAAACAATGCGAAATCCACAAACCACGAACATGTGCAGTACCATGTGACCCCATAGTGCAATACATACTTAGCCCTGACAGCGCCCTCTAAAAGTCAGAATGAACAAACAAATCAATCAAGAAGCCATAAACAACCCCTACATGTGCAGCATGCACCCCCTAACTGCAGGCAGCCAAATGAATGCATCCTCAATCCACACGAAAATGAGACCACCTCCAAGGCCCAGTCCCAAATCAGCCTCATGTACCACCCCAATGCATTTGATACGTTGCCATTCCAAATCCGACAGACCCATAACTAACGCTCGCCCCTCTTTACTCCACCACAGGGTCCGATACCAACGACGAGCTGCAGGACACCCCTACCAGCACGCCTGCAAAGAGGGCCAGGACCAACGTCCCAAGAGCCTCCACCTCAGGTGCAAGGATCAAGACACGGCAGCAGCAGGAATCAAGTGGCAGCACACTGGAGGGGACTGCAACAGGCACCCCAGCAGCCAGCAAGTCCACAACCCCAGCACCACAGGTCCCCCCAAAGAACGTATCTGATGGCACTGCCTCTGGTGGTAGCAGCACCATAGGTGACACAGCTGTCATGCCAGCATGCTCCGACACGGAAAACAGTGCTGGCGACGTAGGTACCATCCATGACCTTTCCCAATCCCCCTGCATGTTCCATCCCCTACACCATGACGAAACCACGCAGGGGCACCCTGAAGACGACGACTGGCCAACCCCCACAAGTCCTGTGCCAAGGCAACATGTGTTGAGCAGCCCCCCTGTCACACCACCGCAAATGTCCATGGCCCAGCAGAGGCAACAGTCCCTCGACCTGCTGATCGAGCAACAGCAGGAAGCGTCCACGCTACTCAAGGACCATGCAAATGAATGCGGGGGTTCCAGGGCAGCCATGGAAACATCCACCGAGACACTCAGGGCACAAATAGAGAAAAGTAGTGAGAGCCTCAGGGGAGAAATGGAGAGAAGCACCGAGAGCCTGAGAGCACAAATGGAGAAAAGCACCGAGAGCCTGAGGGGGGAACTGCATGCGACGTCCAAAGACGTCTGTGCTGAACTTGCTGCTGTGCGCCGTGTGCTCTCGGAGCTCTCACAAACCCTCAGAGACATGCATGGACGCGAGCAGGCAGAGACCTCATCCGTGGCAAGTTCCGTCCAGGGCAGCCCCCAACGCAGATCTGGCAGGAACCTGCGCTCCACGGGCAGGGGTGCCCCTGATACCCGTAGAGGGGGCTTGCAATAGCGTCTACCCACGGACAGCATGCATATTTGGACACTGGTGTTGGGGGGGGAGGTAGTAGGGTGGAGGGGGTGTGTTGGGCTTCACTGGGTGGCGGGTCCATAGGGTGTATAAATCAAATCACATCAACAATACAGCACCTCATTATCATCCAATGACATGTGTGGACATTGATATTTGCGTACGAGGCCTACATAGGCGTACAGTCCACAATGTGCCTGTACTACACACACACAGTGCCACAGGTCCCCTTTCCGTGTAATAGGCACCATGCGTGGTTGCTAGAAGCATGCATCTATGATGCTCTGTCGGATTGCACGTGCATCCTGTGCCTCATGGACTCCTTGAGGTGCCTCCACATCCCCACCCTCATCATCATCATCATCTTCAGGTGCATGCAGTACAGCGTCAGGGGGCATGGGCACATTCCTACGTATGCACATGTTGTGCAGCATGACACATGCCATGACCATCTTAGAAACCTTCTCATGGCTGTATATGAGTGCCCCGCCAGACCTGCTGAGGCTGCGGAAACGAGCCTTCAGTAGGCCGAATGCCTGTTCAATGACCACACGGGTACGTGAGTGGGCATGGTTGTAGTCCTCCTCATGCTCGTTCTGTGGGTTCCGGATTGGTGTAAGGAGCCATCTCTTCAGTGGATACCCGGCATCACCTGTATGAGACGAATAAAGGGTGTCAGTGGAATGATAGTGCTAAGTAGCCCCCCCCCCCTGCAAGGTCATTGACGCATCAAATGGGCCACGATGTCATGCATGGAATGAGACTCACCGAGTAGCCAGGATCTGTGCCCTGCGTGTCGCTCCATGTAGCGTGGTATTCTTGTGTTCCTCAGGACCATAGAATCATGGGTAGATCCTGGAAATCTGGCACAACAATGCGTAAATATCTTGTTGGAGTCACACACCATTTGCACATTGATTGAATGAAATTGTTTCCGGTTGCGGTACTGGACCTCCATGGCATGTGGGACAACCAATTCAACATGGGTGCAGTCGATGGCACCAATGCAACCCGGGATGCCGCCAAGTGCATGGAATCCCACTTTAGCGTTGGTAATCTCCTGGTACGTGCGTGGTAGTGTGATGTGGTCGTCGGCGTGCTTCAGGAGGGCATCGTGCACTTGGAAGAGTGTCCGTGAGAACAGTGGCTGTGAAATGCCATGCAACTGTCCCACTGTGTGCTGGTAGGTGCCTGTGGCCAGGAAGTGGAGTGCAGACACCACCTTCAGTAGGGGTGGGATGGCGGTTGGGCTATCTATCATGCTCACGAGGTCAGCATGTGTCATGTCCACAATGGCGATTATGGTGTCCCGGTCCAAACGGTAGAGGGTGTGGATCTGCTCAGCAGTGAGGTTGAACGGATCGGCTCGGAGGCGTGGGATTGCGGGCCGCCTGCGTGGTGGTAGTGGCAGTGCTTGTGGGCCTTGCTGACCCTGCCTTGCCCTCCTCCTCCTCCTCCTCCTCCGTCTCCCCTGTGCGCCCGGTTGTTGTACCTGTTGTTGTTCGTCGTCTTCTTGTAGTTGTAGCACTTGCAGTGCTATCTGGTACCCCAGGCCCAACATCGCTAGTCCTGCCGGTAGCATTTTGGAGTGGGAGTGGTTGTGGGAGGGGTTTGGGTCTGCAATATATGTGCTGTCGGCCTGTATGGCCTCCACCTGTGCTGATTGAATGAATCTGTGGCAGATGCAATCCCTTCTGGTCGAGCACGGCCCGCACGTAAGGCTGCATTTGGCCGCATGGCATCTTGGGATTGGAATCATGTATCAAATCCCGATGGCAGTGTGATGTACTTTGACTGATTTTCATGGTATGCTCCCATTGTTACACATGCTATGATTGCAGCCGCTTACATACCTGTGAAGAGTCAGTGGTATGTAGAGCTCGATCGATGGCCGACCCTCATGCAGCACAGTAACGTACTTCACCGACGGGCGTGGCGTCCCATTTGTGATTGCAGCCAGTTAGCATCATGACACACAGCCGCACTACATTGATGTAATTGTGAATGCAAGCGTTCACAGAAGCCTTTTCGACGTAATGTTGCAAGTGAGGAATTCGAAGGCCAGCATTTTGGGTTTTGAAGTAGCGGCGAGGATACGCCCACAGGTCTGGCTGGAAATGTAACGTTCTATTGTAGAATGTCCTTGGGACATGGCCCATAACGAGCAGGCAATGAATGATATGAATTGAAGGGGATGCGCAATAGCGTAGTGGACGATGAGGCAGGACGTTCCCAAATCCATCTTGCTTCACAACACTACAGATCCGGCCAGGGGCACAGTGGTTTTTGCGGACTGCATTACGCACAGACGCGATGGAAGTTTCACATATTATGTGAGTGAATATTCATGCGTTTTCATTGCGGGATGAGGGAATGATGTGTGGATGCATGGACTGATGAATCCGTTTAGGGTCTGCCATGTACATGGGTTTTTTGGTTCACTCCCCTTCCCCTGCGTTATGTGATGCAAGGCTGCCATAGTGGGACATACGTCTCTCTGCCCTTGTCGGATCCTCCCTGTCTCGACGCGCCTTCATACACTTGTGTCTAGGCACGTTACTAATCCCATGTCATGGGTTCTATCTTGACGGACGCATGCACAGTAACCGACGTTGCCAATGGTGTATTTGGCTCGATTGGTTTCGTTGTGATTCGATACTGGATTAGGGGTGTGTATATTCCTTTGGAGTGGGCTAGCATGCATATGGGTGTGGATTTGGTGTGTTGAATGAAGATTGTAATGCATCATGAGACCCGTAATGCAATCGGTTGATTTGTGTTTCTTTTGGGTGACAGGTATCTCCTGCCCTATTGCAGATGCCATCTCTACGCCACTCCTCCAGATGGTTTTTACTCTCGACTCCTGCAGCTTCGGGTGAATCAGTGGAGCACCATTTCGATCATATGGGACGATCGCCAATGGGCCACATGCCCTTACGCTGTACTGGTGGCTAGGTGCAACATTTCGGCCTTTCAGCTCGACTAGTGCCTGCCTCATGGGACGGACCTGCGGTTCTTGCCGCTTCCATGTTGCCTTTTGGAACGTTGATGTAAGCCCTGTGTGCCATGATGGTACAGGGCGTCACACAAGTGGAAGCCGGTCAATTATTGCAGATGCAGCCCTCGGTGATGATGGTTGTTTTGGTGGGATTTTGCAAATTGCTGTGGGGCCTTTGTCATTTGGATGTGCATTTAAATTGTATTCCGATATTTGTCGTGTTGCGTTGTTCTTTGCAGGTGATGTGGCGATTTTCGCTTTGTGGCGGTATGTATTGCGTGATGATCTGCTTTGTGTTCCGCCTTCTGAGTTGAGTTGTGTGGTACAGTACTGGCCGCGTTTGCCTACGTAGCACAGTATGGTCACGGATAGAGGCTGCCATTGTGTCTGTTTACATGATGTGCTGTTCAGGGGCGGGGGATTGGCTTTTGGCCGACTGGTGCCTGTCAGCCAGGTCGATTGGTGGAATGATGGGTTGTTCAGAATGTGGCTGGTCACAGGTGACTGTGTTTGCGTGCGTTTGTTGGAGGGGGACTGGGGTCATGTCCATTGGAATAGCTTCTGTATTGATGCCATCTGTGCCCTGCAGCTCCCATCGGCCCCTCTTGGGATGAGCCTGGCTGCTCAGTCACTCTGCCAACTTGTGTGGTACATGCTTCTGCTGATGGTTGGTTTGTTTACTGGCATGAGTACAGGGCTGGTGCAATCCCCCTCAGGATGCTGTTGTGGATGTTGCCTTGCGCTGGTGGCAAGCGATGGGGGACTACTGTTGTTTTGTGTCATGTGTTCTTGATTTTCATTTTGATGTGTTGTACCTTCACATGCCTGTGCTGCGTCAGTACGGCTATGGTGACATGCCGTACATGGATGCCCACTCACGGGGCGCTTTGAGCCCCTGCATGCTTTTCTACGTTGGCATGCATGGGTGAATAGTGGATTTCACTGGTTGCATAGTGTGAGTACATTGCGCCTGCCAGGAGTTGTGCAATGAGGCCAGGGAGTGGAGTACAGGCACTCAGTGGGCCATTTACGGTTGGTTCGCGTTGCCGTATTTCTCGCCATGGCGGAATGGTACTTTACGACGTGCTTGATGGCGTTCAGTACATGTCCGCTAGGGTCAGAATTCGCGTACCGTTGCGCCATGGCGGTGATTCCGGTTTTGCAAGGCGCGCGTGCGCGTACTTGGTGCAGTTAGCGTTGCCGTTCACTGCGGTGTCGCTAATGGCATCGTACTTTACGGTGACGGGTCATGATCGCAACGAGCGGTGTTCGATGGCGGTATTGCATTTCCGCCATCATTTTTCCATTTCCGCAAGGGTCGTAATGAGGCCCAGTAACTAACAACCGATCACCCCAATTTCTGCACAAAAAGTATGGTTATTAGATTTCTCTACACACTAAGTCGGTGGGACAACGATTACTCATGGATTGATATGGGGATCTATCCCCTATAACATATGACCACTGACAACCTCTGGTTGTGCAGAGGACTACTCTCATGGAACAAACTCACAATTTTACCTTGCATATTTAAAGGATACCCATTATCACCTGAGTACCTGCAGCACTAGAGCAGGATTATTATTTTTTCCCTCATTATCAATTTTTGAAAATGTACCTCTTATTTATGCACATTATTACACACAAAGGCAATGAGGCCCGAACGCATACCCGATACTCGACCCGTTATGGGGTCCAGTTATGCAAGCGGATGACGTTGCCATGAGCAATGCCCTGTTAAGATGAAAACAAACTGTGACGTCACGCACTCGTATGTCTGACGTCACACGTCTTTGAATTAGAATACATAAACAAACCTTCAGTGATGACGCCGAAGCCTAACACGGATGCGGTTCCCAGGGAATTCCCCTACGGATTTCGAGGAGAGTTTAGGTTAAGTCTGGACTATAAGCCGTGCATTTATAGGATAATACGCATGCGGACCCATCCTAGGGTTCTGCTTCACGATAGCTTGACTTGCTACGTGTAGTTAAAGTATGTGCATGAGGACATTGCTTGTTATTCATCCCTAGGTACTATACTTACGTGATAACTTATGCTATACAGCATACTATCAGAGTGAGTGGATTCAATTTAACTGGGGACATATTTTCTGGCACTAGAGCTACAATTACTTGACTGGATGATGCAAAGTGATCTCTATCTCTGAAAGGAGCACCACAGCCTAAACATTAACTTTAGGAGACACAAATAGGTAAGCAAACCCATTCCTCCTTTTGGGACTTAATTTAATAATTAAAGTGCACATTTATTTTTCTATTACCACCAATAGTGCTTTTTATTGCTAATCCAGCAAGGGAAAAACACGGGTCAAGAGGAAATAAGCAGAACACTGGAGCCTATACAAGAGAGTACACTTTAAACCCAATTTTGGTAAGCAAACGTATATATCCTTTAATAGCAGAATGAAGAAACCCACAACTTTAAAACAATGGGGTGAATGAAGGATTCTAGCACCCAAGCATGGGTACTCTCGTATTGGACATTTGCATGATCCATTATGTGACAATTGTTTCACCCTCGGTGTGACTTCATCACATGGGATCACACACTGATAGGGTTCCACAGGAGGCACTGAGGCAGTCACCCTGGAGGCACTAGGACAATGAGCACATTTGGCATATCATTAAAGATAGGAAATATTGACTGCATGGAAATTAGCACGCCATGCATTTTATTATTTTTTGATGTTTATACTATTTACAAAATATTGGGACAATCTGTTAACGACATTACCCCCTGTTTTTTCCCTCCTCTCCAACACAACTACTGATCCATCATGGGTACGTAAACTTACATAATGAATGCAAATTGTTGTATCTCGCATGAATGTCAAAATTATACAATGTTAACTGTGTGGCATTAACACATGTTTTCACAAAAAATGTTTTTGTTTGATTCTCATTACTTATGTATGTTACAGCCTTGAGGACGACATAGAGGTTGAAACACGTGTCTGCTGTTTAAGTGCTAATTATTAACAGCATTGAGCATAAATGATGCTTCAAACTGTGTAGATTCTTCAATGATTGGAATACTAGATTGTACAACTACCCAGGTGTAGCGCCTGGTTACATTTTATAGGTTTAACCAATCATGTGTGGGGGTTGACTCTTTAACAAAACTTTTGGGAGTGTTTTCACTGTTGCAAATTGTATAAAATATGTGTTCTTTGTGTCCCAGGGCCGACAGGTTAATTTGACTCTTTGATGTCATCTAACCTCTCCCGGCCGTTTGTACAATAAACTTGCTTTATGGACAAAGCATGAACGTACTCTTTAAGGGTGGGCCTGATTTTGGTTATAGTGATCAAAAGCCCAATCCTACATTTGGCGTCCCTGGGTGAGCCCCAGGCTCTCCCAGACATTAGGGATCTCTGGTACGCCCAGCTTGGCTGCAGAGCTTCTCCACAGGGACCAGTCTTCGTGCTCGAAAAGGAGGAGGGCTACAGGTACCATATTGGTTAGAGGCTTGTCTACACCCCGCCCTCCCTGGAGGTGTTGTACCATGGTCTGGCTGTGCAGGCCAGATTAAAGGAGCAGCACGTCAGAGCGCTTTGGGGTTCACTTTCGTGAGAGTGCATCTTTGCCAAGTAAAGCAAGTGGGTAACAGGGGAAAATAAATACTTTTTTTAATTCTTGGATGGGGCAAGATAGGTGTGTGTAAGTTTAGATGAGGTCAAGTAGGTTGGAAGAGGGAGTGTTTTTGAAGGAGTGAATGAATTGTTCCTAAGTTGTACGTTTTTACCTAGTTTGTTATTTTAGAGGTGCGGCCTCGCGCACCTGCACGTCCATTGTAAGGATAGTTTTGATACCCTTCAGGTTGCTTGTCTGGTTGGCAGGAGCCCTTGTTTTAGGGTGAGGTGGCATCTTATGGTTAGACCACCTGTAGAAACCTTTCTGGAGTGTATCCTTGGTAACCCCTTACTTTGTATCAATTGTGTGGACGGAGCTTGCGCATCACTTTTTCTCGGTTAGTCAAAATAGTGAAGGGTTTCTTACTGTAGTCAAAAAAAGACAGCACTGTAGTCGAGAGTGTTGTACTAGCAAAGTGGAGAGAGATACAGCGCTGTTGTAGTGGAAAACATTGCACTCCTTTTTATGCTCAAGTAAAGGAGAAATCTCTGAGAAGTAAAGATGATTTTTGGCCGAAGTGTGTTTTGATAATATGCTGTCTTTAGTGTATGCCTTAGGAGTGTCTGATTACCAAGACGGTAGTGATGAAGGCGGGTAAGGAGAGTGAGTGCATGAAATTCTTTTTTTTTTGAGAAAAGGCAAAGAAAAAGGGGATTTTTTGTGGGTTGTAATTGTTGTGCTGTGGGCTTGGTTCTTAGGGTTTATATTGCAATATTTGAAAATTTGTTTGAGTTACATTAGTATGGAGACTACATTGAATCATTTATGCCAGCTGCTCCCTGGATATAAGGTGAACATTTTGAAGTACCATTGAGAATGGTTGAGGGAAACTAAATGCTTAATTCCTGGCCTAACGAAGGGTCTTATGATAAGGGTATGTTGGAGAACTTGCATACTTTTCGAGTGAATAAGCATAAAAGTTTGAAATTGGAGAATAGATTGAATATCTTAGAGTTATGGAGGTTGTATAAGAAGGACGGGAAGACCCATAAAATTATGACTTTTGAGGAGGGGACAAGAAATGGGGGTGTAGAAGGTTCTTCTGCACCGTCCCCACATTGGTGCTATCATTTGTCGCCCGCAGAAGGATATACTAACCCCGAGTTTGAACCTACATAGTCTCCAGTAACCACTGCGCCAGTTACAAGACGGACATGGGTGAACCCCAGTCAGCTCCAGACTTCGAAAGATGGGATCATGAGGGGGAAAGGAAAATAACAACTTATTTAGAAAAAGTTACTGATGGGTCTCAAATGGAAAGTGGAATGAGAAAAGCCTATTTGACATTTAGATCAGCACCGGAATTGGAGCTGAAGGAGCAAGAGCAGGAGAGAACTGTGAGAGCAAGGAGCAATGAAGAGTTTAGAAGGGAGGAGGTGCACCCCGTGACTATAATAGACGATAGATTGCGGATGGTGTTAGAGAGGCAGGAACAATGGAAATGGGAAGAAGCAGTCAGGTTAGCGTAGAATGAAATAATGCGCTTACAACGCAGCAGGAGTGAAGAACATGGAGGAGGTACTAGGCAAGGGAAGGAGGTTGAGCAAGGGAGATGGAGGTATGGTCAGATCCTCATTAGGTTAGATAAATCCGTTATAAAGGAAGTAAATGTGGATTTGGAGGAAGGACATGCCGCCACAGGTACGGAATCAGAATAAGGAGAAAGAGAAATGGCATGCTATGGCAGCGCCGAATATGCTTCCTCCCCCATAGAAAGATTAGGGGATGTGGCAATAGGGACAGCGGAGCAAGTGGATGAATAGGTAACAGATGACAAGCAGGGAGGACAAGAGAGAGTAGTTGTGCCTCCCGCTCCAGCAGTAATTAAGGAAAGCACACCATGGGGCCTTCGGATGCGCTGTGGTGCTCACATGGCTGTAGGGAGAGGCCGAGGACGGATGGGAAAAGCCCCAGTAAAGGTAAGGGCAACTCAATTCAAATCCAAATGAGGAAACAGAACTAAATCTATTCCTAAGTGTGCTCACTCTTTGCTCTCCTTCCGGAGTGGCTTATAAATTCAAAAGTATAGTTAGATGAACTTCAGTAAGTAAACAAACTTCATTTTATTTTAAGTTGTGGTCAACCCACATTTATAACTTTAATTATTCCATCATAGTGTATGCCTGACTTTTCACTGCCAAAATTAGATCTGCCAATGCATTTCGGACAGAGTCCATCGTCAGGGCTTTAAGGCACTGAAAGGTTTGTCACAGAGCGTGACTTTAATATCTCATCCTTGGAGCATCGATAACCTGCACAGTTGGTGTAAACTTGAATGGACCCCAATTCTGGATGGTCTTATTTCTAGGACGAACGTGCAGCGCTCACAAGACTCAATTCCCACTACTCCAGAAGGGTCAGGGGAAGGCGTATCATGTCCCGTGGACACACAGGGAATGCAATAATATAATGAAGATGCTTCCTTCGCTCATTGCAGGGCCAGGGAAGTGGGTTTATGCTTTGGAAAAACAAACCTCCGGTATCATGTTAGCGATTGGTGAAATGAAAAGCCTTTTCACAGCCTTGATGGGGAACGGGCAGATGAGCTCTGGAAAAAACATGATATCCAGGTGGTTCGTTCAATTGAAAATTAACACCCATGATGGAGCAGCATTTAATAATTATAGGGCACAGATTTGGGGGCACTGAGAATGATGTACCCCGATGTGGCCGATATAAACTCTATCTTGCTGAAACAAATGGAACTATATGAGGATCCTACTGCCCATATTCAATTAATTCAAGAAATGTGGAGGGCAAAGATGGGAGAAGCATGGGACAAGAATGTGGCTATCTTATACCACATGTTAAAAAAGGGTCGCCCCAAAGAAGTTCAGCACAACCTGGATAAATTAGTAGAAATAGAGGCCAATAGTTGGCAGGTGATTCAAGCACACATTGTGCATTTTTGTAAAAGGGGGCAGGAGAAGGAGAAGGAAAGCATGGAGCAAGCACAGAAGGCTGAGGACAAGCTGGTTCAGAAAAAAGTGGCAAAGATTTGTTTAGAAGGAGCAATGATAACGAGCTACACAGAGGGACAGCAGAGACAATCAGGACAGCAGGGATAAATGGAAACTGGAATGGGACATGGATGGATGGACGGGTACGTACCTGGACCGAGACCAATGAGAGGGATTCCACAGGGTAGGGGTGGATTTTCATGGGGTGTTGGGTCATTTGGTGGGTTTGGAGGGATGTGGCCCCGGTTTAATGGGCCGATGGGAGGAGGTTATGGAGGGTTATGGAATGCAGTTTTAGGTGTGTGGGAGAATGGGACACGTCGTAGGGGAATGTCAAAGCCGGCTACAATATTTCAATGCAGGTCCCCCACAAATGAATCCCCCAACTTTGCTATATGCCCCAAGCTATGTGCTATCGCAGCAAGTCCATGTTGATCAAAACCCAGAAGCTGGAATGGCACAGATCTATGTACCCCCGCTGATCATGTCAGCCCAGGCACAGCTACAGGCTTGGGATAAAAACCCTCTACCCCACATGACAGTCACCCACTACACCGGAGCAAGTGTGTTCGGAGGAAATCCTTTTTCGCATCCTGGTGCTCCTATATACCAGGAATAGGACAGCCCACAGGGCTCTCTCATCTGTCCAGTTCTATCGGTTACTAATGATCTTAAAAAGGAACCTCTAATAGGAGTAAAGCTAGGTGAGCAGAGATTTTCATGTATGATTGATACAGGGGCTACGCAATCATGCATCAACGAAGATGATTTTCCCCTGACAGGCCAAACGATGGACATACAGGGATTTTCTGGAGCTGCCCTCTCGGTTCTTTATACCGAGGATCTGTGTAGCAAGGTAGGTATGCAAATTGTATTTGCTCACTTGTTATACTGTAAGAATACCCCAGCAAATCTTTTGGGAAGGGACCTCCTAAGCAAGCTTAATATGTCGATTCCTTTTTCGAAAGACGCCATAGTATGCTCGACGCCAGGATTGTACCTGGTGAGAGAAGCAGCGCTTTCCCCCACGTCTTATAGTGACAGTGCGACTGGGGGGGTGCCAGTGCATTCAGCATTATTTCTGTATGGGGTGATGATAGTGTTCAGTTGGGTCCTGGGAAAAAACATCAAACATGGTGTGTACCTTTTGAATTTTTGTTCGGTCTGCTGAGTCACAGGAGATAGCGCCAGGGACTATTGTTACCATTCTTTTAAAAGCAGTAGTTGTCAAGGGGGACAGGGTGGTTCTTTCAGGCACGGATGAGAAAGGAGGCCAATGGCACACAGTGTTGTGTATTGATCCAACATCATCATTAAGAGATGTGTCCGATGAGCAATTGTTTGAGGATGCAGAAGACACAGGAGAGATTGTCTTTGAGATTGGGGTGCCTTTCCAGGTAATGAAAGGGCAAAGGGAAGTACCACAGACTATGCTCATAGTTAGGAAAACATTGCCATATTGGAAGGAGGATTTGGAGAACGTGCCGGACCACTTGTGGACCAGAAATCCTCATGATGTGGGGTTGTTGAAAAGTGTAGGAGGAGTACAGATTAAATTAAAATCAGGAGCAATATTGTTATGAGTTAGGCAATACCCCATATCTAGGGAGGCAGATGAAGCGATTTTTGAGACCATTGTGGCATTGTTTAAACAAGGCATTATACAATCATCTGTATCCCCATGTAATACGGCCATCTACCATGTGATGGAAGCAAAGGGGTCTAGTTGGAGGATGGTCCAGGATTTGCGACCTCCGAACAACATTGTTGAAGCAGAGTTTCCGGTGATAGCAAATCCTGCCACCATTCTCTGTAACATCCCTACTGGGTTGTCCCATTTTACAGTAATTGATTTTAAAAATGCCTTTTTCTCAGTCCCCTTACACCCTGATTCCCAGTACCTCACAGCGTTTATGTATCATAGGCAGATTTGAGCACACAATATTACCCCAGGGGTAATGTGAATACTCCAGTGTTTTAACAGGATCATTCTAATGGATTTGGGAAACATACACGTGCCCAGTACCGTAATTCAGTATGTGGACGACTTATTGGTCTGTAGTGCTTTAGAAGAGCAGTGTTGAAGAAACACAAACAAGCTCCTCGCGCTGCTCACGGAGAAGGGGTACAAAGTGGACAAAGATAAATTGCAGTATTGCCAGACAGAGATAGCATATTTGGGACAGGAAATATCATCTACAGGGAGAAAGTTGATGCCTGAGAGAAGCATTGCAGTCCAGAATACCCCTTAGCCAGTTACGGTAAAACATATGCAGATGTTTCTGGGGCTCTGCAACTATTGTAGGTCCTGGATTTTGTACTACTCTAGTTACGCAAGGCCCATACTTCAAGCACTTAAGGAAGCCTAGAAGGAGATGGGTCCGATAAGATGGTCAGGGGAAATGAGAACATGTTTTCGGGAACTCAAGACTGCGATCAGTAATGCTCCAGTTTTGGTGACCCTGAATAAGCAGAAACAATTTTTTCTATTTTCACATACAGATGGAAAGGTAATGACAGTAGACCTGGCTCAAAAAACATAATTAGGTTACAAGCACTTGGCTTACTACATCAGGCTTTCGGATTCAGTTATGCAAAGTCAGTTACTGTGTGAACAAGCTCTTGCGGCAGCAGCTTTTGTGATCTAAAACTATTCAACCAATACTATTTATTTATTTATTTATTTATCAAGCGCTGAACGCCCGAAGGCACCTGGACGCCACAAAAACACGCAGGACGGAGAAGGAAGACAGGACAAAACAGGACCTCAGAGAAGAGGGGAAACTTTAGGCAAAAAGGTGGGTCTTCAGAAGGTTTTTAAGGTGTGGCAGGTGGGCTTTTTGCCTTATTCCAAAGGGAATGGGGTTCCAAAGTTGAGCAGCCAGGACCGGGAATGACCTTCCCAGTCCCCTCCTTTTTCTGGATCTGGGCACTACCAACAGTTCCTTGGTGCTCGAGCAGAGGGACATTGATGGTGTGTGTGCTGTCAGTAGCTCCTTCGTGCATTTGGGGATGTTGCCAGATATGCATTTCTGGATCATGGTCATGGCCTTAAAGCGTATTCTGGCCGAAGTAGGAAGCCAATGCAGCTCCCTGCGAGTGCAGGAGATTTGTTCTCTTTTAGATAGATCATGTACAAAGCGAACAGCATTGTTCTGCAGGATCTGCAGCTGGTTGATTAACTGGGATGAGGCCCCCAATAGGAGTGCGTTGCATTAGTTGGGGTAGTATAATTTCTCTAGCCAGTGTGGCTCAATTTTCTGGGGATAGGAGGGGTTTGGCATGTCTTAATACTTTCAGATGGTATTGTGTTCCAGGACGATACCATCTACGTGAGCTGTAGAATTTAAATCTGCATTCATGGAGACACCAAAGGTTTTTACTTTATTCCGAGTGGGAATCGTGTGTTTTTCAATGCTCCTATATACCAGGAATAGGACAACCCACAGGGCTCTCTCATGTGTCCAGTTCTATCGGTTACTAATGATCTGAAAAAGGAACCTCGAATAGGAGTAAAGCTAGGTGAGCAGACATTTTCATGTATGATTGATACAGGGGCTATGAAATCATGCATCAAAGAAGGTGGTTTTCCCCTGACAGGCCAAACGATGGACACACAGGGATTTTCTGGGGCTGTCCTGGCAGTTCTTTACACTGAGGATCGGTGTAGCAAGGTAGGTAAGCAAATTGTATCTGCTCACTTGTTATACTGTAAGAATACCCCAGCAAATCTTTTGGGAAGGGACCTCCTAAGCAAGCTTAATATGTCGATTCCTTTTTCGAAAGACGCCATAGTATGCTCAACTCCAGGATTGTACCTGGTGAGAGAAGCAGCGCTTTCCCCCACATCTTATAGTGACAGTGCGACTGGGGGTATGCCAGTGCATTCAGCATTATTTCTGTATGGGGTGATGATAGTGTTCAGTTGGGTCCTGGGAAAAAAGATCAAACATGGCGTGTACCTCTTGAATTTTTGTTTGGCCTGCTGAGTCACAGGAGATAGCGCCAGGGACTATTGTAACCATTCTTTTAGAAGCAGTAGTTGTCAAGAGGGACAGGGTGGTTCTTTCAGGCACCGATGAGGAAGGAGGCCAATGGCACACAGTGTTGTGTATCGATCCAACATCATCATTAAGAGATGTGTCTGATTAGCAATTGTTTGAGGATGCAGAAGACACAGGAGAGATGGTCTTTGAGATTGGGGTGCCTTTCCAGGTAATGAAAGAGCAAAGGGAATTACCACAGACTATGCTCATAGTTAGGAAAACATTGCCATATTGGAAAGAGGATTTGGAGAAAGTGCCGGACCACTTGTGGACCAGAAATCCTCATGATGTGGGGTTGTTGAAAAGTGAAGAAGGAGTACAGATTAAATTAAAATCAGGAGCAATATTGTTATGAGTTAGGCAATACCCCATATCAAGGGAGGCAGATGAAGTGATTTTTGAGACCATTGTGGCATTGTTTAAACAAGGCATTATACAACCATCTGTATCCCCATGTAATACGGCCATCTACCCCGTGAAGGAAGCAAAGGGGTCCAGTTGGAGGATGGTCCAGGATTTGCAACCTCCAAACAACATTGTTGAAGCAGAGTTTCCGGTGATAGCAAATCCTGCCACCATTCTCTGTAACATCCCTACTGGGTTGTTCCATTTTACAGTAATTGATTTTAAAAATGCCTTTTTCTCAGTCCCCTTACACCCTGATTCCCAGTACCTCACAGCATTTATGTATCACGGGCAGAGATTTGAGCACACAATATTACCCCAGGGGTAATGTGAATACTCCAGTGTTTTAACAGGGTCATTCTAAAGGATTTGGGAAACATACACGTGCCCAGTACCGTAATTCAGTACGTGGACGACTTATTGGTCTGTAGTGCTTTAGAAGAGCAGTGTTGAAGAAACACAAACAAGCTCCTCGCGCTGCTCACGGAGAAGGGGTACAAAGTGGACAAAGATAAATTGCAGTATTGCCAGACAGAGGTAGCATATTTGGGACAGGTAATATCGTCTGCAGGGAGAAAGGTGATGCCTGAGAGAAGCATTGCAGTCCAGAATGCCCCTTAGCCAGTTACGGTAAAACATATGCAGAGGTTTCTGGGGCTCTGCAACTATTGTAGGTCCTGGATTTTTTACTACTCTAGTTACACAAGGCCCATACTTCAAGCACTTAAGGAAGCATAGAAGGAGATGGGTCCGATAAGATGGTCAGGGGAAATGAGAACATGTTTTCGGGAACTCAAGACTGCGATCAGTAATGCTCCAGTTTTGGCGACCCCGAATAAGCAGAAACCATTTTTTCTATTTTCACATACAGGTGGAAAGGTAATGACAGTAGACCTGGCTCAAAAAACATCATTAGGTTACAAGCACTTGGCTTACTACATCGGGCTTTCGGATTCAGTTATGCAAAGTCAGTTACTGTGTGAACAAGCTCTTGCGGCAGCAGCTTTTGTGATCTAAAACTCTTCAACCATTACTATTTATTTATTCATCAAGCGCTGAAAGCCCGAAGACATCTGGGCGCCACAAAAACACGTAGGATGGAGAAGGAAGACAGGACAAAACAGGACCTCAGAGAAGAGGGGAAACTTTAGGCAAAAAGGTGGGTCTTCAGAAGGTTTTTAAGGTGTGGCCGGTGGGCTTTTTGCCTTAATCCAAAGGGAATGGGGTTCCAAAGTTGAGCAGCCAGGACCGGGAATGACCTTCCCAGTCCCCTGCTTTTTCTGGATCTGGGCACTACCAACAGTTCCTTGGTGCTCGAGCAGAGGGACATTGATGGCGTGTGTGCTGTCAGTAGCTCCTTCGTGTATTTGGGGGTGTTGCCAGATATGCATTTCTGAATCATGGTCATGGCCTTAAAGCGTATTCTGGCCGAAGTAGGAAGCCAATGCAGCTCCCTGCGAGTGCAGGAGATTTGTTCTCTTTTAGCTAGATCATGTACAAAGCGAACAACATTGTTCTGCACAATCTGCAGCTGGTTGATTAAATGGGACGAGGCCCCCAATAGGAGTGTGTTGCATTATTTGGGGTAGTATATTTGCTCTAGCCAGTGTGGCTCAATTTTTTGGGGATAGGAGGGGTTTGGCATGTCTTAATACTTTCAGATGGTATTGTGTTCCACGGACGGTACCATCTACGTGAGCTGTAGAATTTAAATCTGCATTCTTGGAGACACCAAGGGTTTTTACTTTATTCCGAGTGGGAATAGTGTGTTTTTCAATGAGCATGCAGGCATACTCGTCTAAGAGTCTACTTCTAGCATGTGCTGACCCAAAGACCAGCAGTTCACTTTTGGATTGATTGAGGCATAACGTCCACCCAGTTGTTGATGATACGGAGGATGTGCTTCTAAGTCTTGGTTATAGTTGCCACTCAACTCCAAGATGAGTTGAGTGTCATCTGCATAGTTCGATAAATACACGTTAAGTGATGTTAACTGGTCGCATAGGGGCCTAAATAATAAGTTAAACAGTGCTGGAGACAAGCATGCACCTTGGGGGACCCCCTCCTTAATGGTTTCAGATCCCAAGGAGGCCTTTCCCCAGCACACATGTGAGATCCTATTACCAAGTCTACTATGGGCTGCCTGGTGACGTTGTATGTGGAGCATGCAGTTTTTGCTATGTTGGAAAGGTCTGAGTCTACTTTGACAACCCAAAGAGTATCAGGAAATGAAGTTATTTTGTCAAATTCTTCCATACATCTAGTAAGGTGTCACCTAGTCAATCCGGCAACATTCTTAGCCCAACCAGTGAAACCTGACGACGTTGTCAACGACTGTGCAACTTATGATGGAGAAGAAGAAGCGAGGACGAATGTTAAGGAGGATGCCTTGGAAGGAGGCGAGGTATTCTTTGTTGATGGGTCATAAACAATTGATCAGGGCACTGGTGAGAAGCACATAGGGGAAGCTGCTTGTAGCTCTTGTAGATGGGGAACACCATGTTGGAGTGGAGAAAGAACTGCCTCCCCATTATTCTTCACAAGTGGCAGAACTAGTGGCACTCATTGAGGCACTAGAGATGAGTAAGGGGAGGGCAGCCACTATCTACTCTGATTCTGCGTATGCCACCTCCATTGTACATTCTGGGTTATCTAGATGGAAGAAAAGAGGGTTTAGAAGATCTGACGGGACCCCAGTCAAGCATGCCGCGCTGCTATTCTAACTAATCGAAGTGCTAACGTTGCCCTTAGAGGTGGGAATAGTGAAGTGCATGGTGCATACTAATAGAACTGATTTAATAACGCTTCGTAATGATGCCACAGACAGAGCATCAAAGGAAGCAGCATACTTGCCCTTTTTAGAACCTCCATAAAAGGAAATGTGTCCCAACTGTACAATTGCCAGTGCTGTATACTGCAGTCCCTTTGCTTCAAATAGTAGAAATGCAGGGAAAGCCACCTCAAGAGGAGAAGGAGCTCTTGGCAAAGGGTGGATGTATGCTCTCGCTCACAGACTTTTTGTGGAGACAGCAGTTGACGGGAAAGGTAGTAATGCCCATAGAACTGCTTCTTGTGGCTCTAGAGCAGCTACACTACCCATCACTACCCGATTTCGACTATTTAGCTGGCCAGAGATGTTTTTTTACTTCTCTTTTGGCCCCTGGCGTACAGACTGTGGCCAACTCAAAGTGGTTACAAATTGTTTATTATTAATTATTATTATTAATGAATTCCTCTGAATCAGCATTTAGTGCAATTAAAGAAGAACTCAGGGCCTTGAGGCATGTAGTGTCACAGAATCGGTATATCCTCGACCTCCTAACGGCTATGGAGGGTGGGGTTTGCCAGAAGATCAGGAGTACGTGTTGTACATACGTACTGTCAGGAACCAGGATTGGAAGTCGCTGGAAGTTCCGACTTCAATGAACTTTCTAGTCCTCACCCAACATGGCGCCGGTGCCTATAAATCTAGGCCCCGCCCACTACTCGGCGCGTTGTATCTCTGTTTGTTTTCATTCAACGCTCCGAGACCTGTGTACTCGTACTTCCTTCCCGTGCTGTTGATTCCTCTATAGCCCTCCTGTAGTAGCCTGTACTATGTTATTTCCCTCTCTTTCTACCTAGCCTCTCTTTCTACCTAGCCTCCTTATTTCCATACTTCTATTATTCCACCTACCTTACTTTTCCGGCTGTTGGTTTCCCTCCTCTCCTTCTGGCTACACGAGCTCGCCTACCGCTCTGTGTAGTCGCCGTCGGCTCCACTTTCACGGAACCTTTCCGTACTCCTTGCTTACCTCCCTGTCCACTTGGCTTCCTGCCTCCTTCTTGCTGGCCGCCTCGGTGTCACCTCTCTGCGCCACGTTCAGCGGAGCTTAATAAGGCGTTGCCTTTCTTTTGCTTTTACCGTTAATTTACTTCCTCCTTGTATTCTGCTCTCTGCTACTTTCTTCATTCTTTGTATTCCACCCCTTTCTTCGTTATTCCTTCTTCCTTACTTTTGTTGTTGTTCTTCCTCGCTCTCTCCTTTTTCTATTTACCCATTGTTATCATTATCCTCTCTTCGGATTGTGTATTCCACGATTACTATTATCCCGGACATTGTACCTGAAGATCTGTGCCATCTCTTGAACTCATCATCTGAACCCATCTATGGACTAGGGTTTTTTATGCCTTCGAGCTTTTTCCCTAGAACTAAGGCTGGCCAACTGGGGTTCCCCTAGGGCAGGTCTTAACCTCTGCCAAGGTGGCCTCCGGAGGGGCCAGACCTTACCTACACGAAAAGAAGGTTCGAGCACCTGGAGTCAAAGGTTCAAGGACGAAGAGGAGACCCCAGAAGACCGAGACTGACCTTCAAGGATTTACCTCAGGGGAGTCAGGTGAGGAGAAAGGGGAGGTAGACTCGGATCTTGACACGTACCTCCCACTGATTTGGGCAATGGAACTCTGGCCCGAACTATTTCCACATTACACAACCTGATGGGGGCCATGGAAAGGGAGGCGGGAATTGCTGATGACACTTTTTTGGACTCTCTTTTTTTCTTGGGTGCCTTCATGGTGGAGCAGAACTATGAAAATTCTCATACCTATTTTTGTCTTTTTTTTAATGATCTTTTGTTCCTGTCAGCTATGTTTACGGTGCTGCTCTGCCCAAATGCCTAGAGCCGCTGCTATGATGGTCGTGACCCTGTCTAAGTCTAGGGACAATGCCATTCCATCTGACATGGGTACTCAAACTGATTTTTAAATTAATACAGGAGTAGTTTTATGTCCTCCACCAGGTTGGGGTGAATATGTAGGACAACTGGTAGATTGCAAAATTGATGGAAGGGCAAATTGGGGTTGTCCAGCAGAGGGGCATGGGTGCGAGGGGACAAATATGAGAGATGGCTGTAAAGTTTCATTCTCCCGAGAAGGTGAGATTGATGAGTTGGAAATTGGTTTGTTAGTTAATGTATTAACTAAAGGGGGAATGTTGGGGTGGTTGATAAGGGTCCCACAGGTAAAGAGAAGTTTGAATTGCGCACGCCATATTGGTGACTGCGGTGACAGCAATCGATGTTGACATAATGTGGCAATTGAGTATGAATCTAGTCTAGCTAATGGGAATGAGATATGCATTATTTTTAGTGTTGTTTGTGTTTTAGTTGATACAATTTTGAATTGCATATGCACAGCAAGATAAGTGTTGAAACTGCTGATACAATAGAAACGCAATACATGTGTGTCATGCCACATAGCTCTTAACAATCAGGCAGCGTGGAGATCTACATGTGCATGCGAGGTAAGAGATTTGCAATGGGAAAATCAGTGTGAGGGGATGCAGTAGTCCTGAACATGCATGTATAGGTACACATGCATGAGGGTCTCTAGGGAAATAGGTTTTGGGCAGTATGAATATAAAGATCTGTTTTGCCGCAGAGTTCTCTGACAAGTTAGGAATTGCACGGGCTATAAACCTGGGTTGGGCAATTGACCGAAAAACTAGTTTTACAAGGTTGGGGAAAGACAGCAGCAGTTGCAATGAATATCAGATACTCAGTATCGGGCTGGTCTTTTTTATGGCCTAGGTGCATCGTGAAAGGGAAATGCAATCTCTGTAAATATATAGGAGTCTGTTATTGAATCACAGGAGGATTCCGGCCACCTGTTCGGGCCGGACAATTAAACCTAATGCGGGCAGCTTGCAGGGACTGGAGCACGGATAGATCATGGATTTTCAATAGCATTCTCACGGAACACGCCATGCACTCCTTCACAACCTCCTCCACATCCTCATTCATTCCCGGCCACAGGTATGATTCTCACAACCTCCTTTTCATTAAAGACCTGCCCAAATGGCCTTTGTGCGCCAATTCAATGATCCTGGGCCTTAATCTGAGAGGTGGAATCAACCTATCTCCTCTTGTGATGCCCCACGGACCCTCTGCCAACACACTCAAGACATGCATATAGGCCTTCCCTTCCTTTTTGACAGTCACACTCTCCCACCCGACACGCAAACCTTCCCTGATCCAGACCAATTCCACATCTTCTGCAGACTATCTCTCCAATTCACTTTTGTCAACTGCAGGGAGAACGCAGACAACTTGGGTACTGATCCTGCACTCTGGCTCTACCTCTAGACCAACCCCAGGCAACTGGAACAAACAGTCTGCAACCACATTCCTTGAACCAGCAATATATTCCACCCTAAAATTAAACTCTTGCAGATTAACAATCCATTAGCTATCCTGGGGGACACAGACACCATGCCCTTAGTGATCAACACATATGTGAGGGGTTTGTGATCCATCTGAATCACATACAGAATCCCCCACAAAAATATCCTGAAATGCTTAGATGACCAAGAAGCCACTAAAGCCTCCCTCTCAATCGCAACATAACGCCTCTCCTCATCTGAGACCTCTAGACGCAAATGCAATCGGTCTGAATTGTCCACCCTCCCACTGCTTCACCACCACTCCCAGACCAACATCGGTTGCATCTACGGTAAGCACAGTTCTACTCTTCGGATCAAATGGACTCAGTGATAGAGCCATGTCCACATCCTTCTTAAATTGAATACATTCTTTCTGACAATACTCTGACCACTCAAACCTGAGGGTTTTTTTCAACAATGCCTGCATGCCCACAGTCTTTTCAGCATACAATGGAATTAATTTTACATAGTATAGGGTCATTCCCAGGAATGACCTGAGCTGGACCTTGTTCACGGAAGATGGCGCCTCCCTCATCATCTTAACCAAACCTTCCCTCGGTTTTATTCCATTTGCATCCAATGTGCGCCGTAAGTAAGTAACACTGGGTACACCCACCTGACACTTTGCCAATTTCACAGTTGAACCGCTTTTCTGTAGGATTTGCACCACTGCAGAACTCTCTCGTCATGTTCTTTCAGGTACTTACCCCACACAAGTATATCTTCTTGGAAGTAGCTTACTCCGTGGACTTCCCCAAACAATGCTTGCATCAACCGCTGGAAAACGGCTGTTAAGGACGCCAAACCAAATGGAATTCGACAAAATCTGTACACTCCAAATAGCGTGACAAACGATGTGAAGGGGCGAGACTGTTCATGTACATTTTTTGATGGTATGCCGAGGACAAGTCAAACGTAGAAGACCACACAGATTGCCCTATGATCACAAAAAAATCATTTATATTAGGCAGGGGATGATGATCAACCCAGATGCGCGTGTTAAGCTCCCTGAGATCAACAGACTTTGTGAGGTCTGCATCCTGTTTGCGCGCTAAAACCACCAGTGACAACCACTCCAAGGACTCAATCTCTTCCATTATCCCTGCCTCAATCAGCTTAGAAAGTTTGCCCTTCAAACCTTCCCTGGCCAACACTGGTACCGTTCTCACTTTATGGGCCTTAGGCACTGCCACCCTCTATTCAATATAATCTTATAGGAAAATCCATGCAACATACCCAACTTGTCCAAAAGCACAGTGGGATAGTTGTTCCTCAAGTAATCATCTGACACTACTGTAACGCTCACCTGATTCCCACGGAGGCGCCGGTCTTGACAGGATGGTGTCTGTGACTCGAAAAGTGAAGTGCAGGACTCGATTGGCTTCCGGGGCTGAGCCTCTTTGCACTGTGTGTCTAACTCGAAGAGTGAGATATCTGCAGGTGAAAGAATATGGGGTTAATGATCTGGGGTTGTCGGGTATCTCTCTCCCTTTCCCTTCCTCGCTTTTCCGTGGAGCCCCAAGGTCAACGTGCTCACCTTAGATAGGTGAATGCTGGACTCTCCATCTGCGTCTGGTGCAGAGTGCCGTTGCCAGTTCCTTCACTGGGTGAAACGTAGGCCTCTTGACATCAGAGGATTGCTACCGTTGTTAACTGCACGAACGGTGAGTTTCCGGACACCTTTTAAGTCCTTACAGTCTTTAGGTGCGTGGGCACGTTAATGTGGAACAGGGCTCTGTATAATTCTTTTTCTATTTGTCTTGCAGGGCTCTTGAGGTAGACGATGGTGTGAAGAAAGCCGAAGTTCGAGCCAGAGTCTTGGAATGACGCGCTTGGAAATGCGTAAGTAAATGCCGGAGTATTTGCAGGCGCCCTATTGTGGCGGGCGCGATGGCGCGTAAGTAAAATACCTGTCTAATGTCTCTTCTTTTGTCTTTCAGGTGCAGGATTGCAGCGTTGAAGAAAATCGGAATTCCCGGAGTGCCGGTAAGTAATTCCACACAGGAATAACTATGCTTTTGTCTTCACAGGCGGCAGAGCAGCGTGAAGAGATGGTAGCTGCCGATGGATCAGATGAGGAAAGCGCTGCGCGTGAAGGTTGCCGTGCTAACCTGTTGTTTCTTGTATTTGCAGGTGCTACTGAAGGCTGGATGCAGGAATGGTAAGCGTTTGTTCTTGCAGGTTCAGGATCGGAAAGAAGAAAACTGGAACAGACACGGTGAGCGTTCTGCTGCAGATGCAGAATAACGCGAAGCACGTTTCATCAATCGGGTGTGGTTTAAATAGCCTTGGAGTGATGAGGCGTCTTCCTCCATGGCCTCGCCCTAGTAAGAAAAGAGTTCCTGTTCCAGAAGAGTTCCAGTGTTGTATCCAGGGAGTGGAGCTTGCCCCACCCAGGTAAGAAAGTAGTCCCGGCTCACAGAGGATTTCTACGTGGCTGGTAAGTAAGCAGCATGGTCTGCTGCAGGTAAGTCCACCCAAGCATCTTCATACAAATTATGAGCCCGGCGCTTCCAGTGCCGGGACCAGTGACTTTGATGAGCCTGGTGCCACCGGCGCCAGGACAAGGTCCAAAAGGTCTCAGTGGGGACCGGCTGGTGCCTAGGATGAAGGTTAGGGGCCTGCTTCCAAGGACGTTGGGCTGGTCCTAGCTCCTTGGAAGCAGTGATCATGACAGCACCCCCCCTCAAGGCCCCTCCTAAGCGTGTCTTCTCCGGGGGTTTTGGCTTGTCGGGGTGATTCAGATGGAATTTCTTGACCAGACGAGGTGCGTGGACATGTTCTGAGGGTTCCCAAGACCTTTCCTGGGGGCCGTATCCTTTCCAATCAACTAGGTAATATAATTTAGATTTGGAGATTTTGGAGTCTAGGATGTTCTTTACTTCGAACTCAAGTTCTCCATCCACTAGAACAGGTTCTGGGAGTTTGGTCAATCGGGTTTCTGGTTGTACTGGTTTTAGTAAGGAGACATGGAATGCTGGATGTATTTTCATATGCGAAGGCAATTCCAATTTGACAGCCACCGGATTAATTATGGCAGAGATGAGAAAGGGTCCTAAGTATCTCGGGATGAAGGTGCGGGGTCCTTTTAGAGGCAGGTGCTTAGTGGATAACCAGACCTGATCTCCCACTGCGTAGTGAGGGGCCTCTTTACGGTGTTGATCCGCTCCTTTCTTGTATAGAGCTTTAGCTCCTTGCAGATGGGCAGTGGCTTCTTTAAAAGTACGAGTGATCACCGAGTGCAAGTGATCCACAGCAGGTGTTTCGAGTTCTTGGGGAGGATCCAGGTTAGAGGTCCTAGGATGGTTTCCGTATAATAGAAAGAAGGGAGTCTTCCCGGTTCCAGAATGGGTCGAATTGTTATAAGCGTATTCAGCGATCCAAAGGATATCCTTCCAAGGGTTTTCAGTCTGTTGGAGCATGCAACGTAAATATTGCTCCAGAGTTTGATTTGTCCTCTCGGTTTGTCCGTCAGTTTGGGGATGGTGACTGGTTGAAAGTCTCACATCAATTTGGGCTAAGCGACAGCAACTTCGCCAAAAGTGGGAGATGAATTGACTTCCCCTATCGGAGACCAAAACCGAGGGAAAAACGTGTAACCGAATGATGTTTTCTAAGAATTCTCGGGCTAATACTGAAGCTGAAGGTAGGCCCTTCAGGGGAATGAAGTGAGCCATCTTGGAGAATAGATCCACGACTACTAAAATGGTATTATACCCTGAGCATGGAGGTAAGTCCGTGATGAAATCCATGGACAGGGTATGCCATGGACAGGGAGGGATGTCCAGTGGGTGTAAGTGGCCGGCTGGTTTCTCCTTCTGACTTTTATTCTGAGCACACACACCGCAGGAGATTACAAAGTCTCTAATATCCTTCTTCCATGATGGCCACCAGAAATGTCTTTTGACCTTTTCCATGGTTTTGGTAATGCCAGGGTGACCTTCCATTAATGAGTTGTGATAACAGGAGATTACCTGTTTTTGTATTTTCTCACAGGGCAAGTACAATCGGCCTCGGAAATATGGTAGGTCTTGGTCCACTGAGAAATCCTTCTCCTTGAATTGCCAGTCCTGTAATTCTGCCGGAGTTAGGAGTGATTTGACTGTAGTCTCGATGTCTTCAAAGGATTGAGCGCTGACCAAGCCCAAAATCCTTTGGTCCGGGATTATGGGTATTGTTTCAGGATTGGTCAAGTGTTCATCTATTCCCATCCGGGAGAGGGCATCTGCTTTTCCGTTTTTACTGCCTGGTCGATAAGTAATTATAAAGTCAAACTCAGCCAAAAACAGAGCCCAGCGGAGCTGCCTGGAAGACTGAGCTTTGGCCGTCTTCAGATATTGTAAGTTGCGGTGATCTGTCATTACGGTGACTGTGTGTCTGGCTCCCAAAAGATAATGCCGCCAGGCTTTAAAGGCTGATCTGATAGCTAAAAGTTCCTTGTCTGTAATTGAATAGTTGATCTGGGGAGCCGAGAATTTGCGGGACCAGAAGGCTACAGGATGTAATTGGTGTGTGACCGGATCTCTTTGTGATAAAACTGCCCCCATAGCAAGGCTAGAAGCATCTGTTTCTACGATGTAGGGGAGTTCTGGGCGAGGGTGTTTTAGAACAGGTGCAGAGATGAATTTAGCTTTTAAGTCCTGAAAAGCTTGTTCCGCCTCGGTAGACCACTCAAAACGTTTGTTTTTCTTTAATAGAGCGGTGATGGGCTGGACTATTCGAGAGAATTCATGAATGAACCTGCGGTAAAAGTTAGCGAAGCCTAACATGCTTTGAACTCCTTTTACAGAGGTTGGTGAAGGCCACTTGATGATTGCATCGACTTTCTTTGAATCCATATGGACTCCGTTTGGTGACAATATGAATCCCAGGAACTCAACTTCAGTTACGTTGAAAACGCATTTTTCAAGCTTAGCAAAAAGGTTATGTTGACGTAATCTCTCGAGGACCTCTTTAACGTGTTTCTGATGTTCCTCTTCAGATGATGAATAGACGAGGATGTCATCAATGTAGACAACAACACACACATCTATGAGTTCTCTAAGGACATCATTCATAAAATACTGGAAGGCGGCAGGAGCGTTGCATAGTCCAAAGGGCATCACTTGATATTCAAACAGCCCATACTTGGTGCGGAAGGCCGTCTTCTCCTCTGAGATCCAACTTTGTATATATACATGCGTCTTTGACTTGGTCCAGGAGTTCAGGGATCAAAGGTAACGGGTATCTGGTTTTTTTTTTTTTTTAAATTCAAAATTTATTGATTTTGTACAAGTTCAACAGTCACTTACATCCGAAATTCTTCAGTAAATAATTAGAGGGAGCATGTAAGACAAGTACCATCTTCATATATCATATGCAGTAGTTCCTGAAAATTAAACAGTATAATGAGTAAGATCAACAAAACCCAGTCTCGCCCCCCCTCCCACCTTCCCCCCCTCTCTAATATCTCCAAATACGTGATTGAGAAACACCATTAAACAATGAGACAACACCAGAAAGCTTCGAGTATAAATATGATATCCGACCAGGACACATAACATGACCCAAGGAGCCGCCACAACAAAAATCTTCGTTTGTTATCATTATTGGCACAAATCGCAACAATATACTGCACACATTGTCTTTACAAGGCATGCTTGGCTCTGAACTCAGACCAGGCACTTTCGACATCAGTAAGATCTCCGCGTAAAGCGGCGGTCAGGTAGTCCATTCTATAGAGAGTCTGGGCAACCCCAAGCCATTCAGTTTTACTAGGGAGCTTGGGCCTCTTCCACACCATAGTGAGGCAGGCTCGTGCAACCATCAGTAAACCTTGTACCATCCTAGGTGCTTTTACAACTTCGTCCCCTGTTTCGATCAGACCAAACAAGATGAACATTGGCTGCTTCACCCTTTCTTCATCGTCCAGATCCCTGATCCAGCTAAGAACCTCTGACCAGTAGGTCTGGACCATGGCACACCCCACCACATATGCCAGTAACCAGCCCGTTTCCCACAGCCCCTCCAACAATATGGGCTACCCCCTGGTACATTTTGGCAAGCCTGGTCGGGTCGTACTGCCATCTATACAAACGTTTTATGGCATGGAGTTTGTACTGGCAGGATATTGAGGATTTTGCAGTGCGTCTGCAGATGTTTAGCCACAGCTTTTCGGAGATTTGTCTGCCCATATCTGCTTCCCATCTGCCCTTAAGCACCAATGAGGGGGAGATATCAATCTCGATTAGGGCCGAATACATAGCGCTTATCAGACCACTGGAGCCCGTACATCGATCAAGGATCGTTTCAAATGGGGTAAGATCCCTCTGCAGCTGGTCCTTCCAGATTGACCTTGTCATAACCCCTTTGAGTCTCAAGTACAGGAAAACTGAGAACGTGCCTATGCCAAGCGCCTCCTGGAGGTCTTGTATGGTTATAAAGGTTCCGTCGCGCCATAATTGGCCCGCTCTTTCCAGCCCCGCTTGGTACCACATTTCATAGCTTCCCGGTTCTTGGATTGCGTCTCGGATCCCTGGTGACCAAAGGTGACCCAAGGGAGATGGCCACGTCGTGACTCCCATCATTTTCCTGCCTGGTTTCCAAATTGCCCATAGCGTACCTAAGATAGGGTGGGATCTGATTCTTTCACGCAACTGGGATCTGGGGACCCATAACCATTCGGATACAATAAAGGGACGAAGGTGATAATTATCCAGCGCTATCCACTGGGGTTCCGAACGTTGCCTAAAGTGTGGGACAAGAACCCTAAATTGCGCCGCCCTGTAATATGTTTCCATGTCCGGGAGGCCTACTCCCGCGTTGTCTTTGCGGAGCTGGAGTAAGGGTCTTGGAATTCTAGGTCTCTGGCCCTGCCACAGGAAGGACAAAAACATTTTTCGCACATCCATGAAGTATTCCGGGGGCATCCTAACGGGGAGCATCTGGAACAAATATAATATCTTAGGGAGAAAGACCATCTTTATGGCATTTAAACGGCCCATCCAGGAGATTGTGAGCTTGGACCACCGTTGGCTATCTTTCTGTAGAGCGTGTGACAGTGGTGGGAAGTTAGCTCCATATAAGGAGTCAAGGTCGCGGGTGACACTAATGCCCAAGTAACGGAGTGTAGTGAGGCTGACTTGGACTCCTAGCGGGGCAAAGCGTACGATTTCGGAATCCCTACTCTTATCAATCGGAAGGAGGACTGACTTCCCTGTGTTGATTTTTAGGCCGGCCAATGCACCGTATTCCTCAATTATATCAAGCGCAGCTGGGATCGAGTCTAAGGGGTCGGTCAAGTGAAGCAAGATATCATCCGCGTATAGCCCCAGTTTGTACTCCCTGTCTCCCACCGTGATGCCCTTAACTCTACCGTCACTTCTTAGTTTCTGCGCCAATGGTTCAAGGGACATCACAAACAATATTGCTGACAATGGGCAACCCTGTCTCGTACCTTTTTCAAGGGGAAACCAGCGTGAATATCCTCCATTCACCGCCACCGATGTCGTGGGGGAGGTGTACAATGCTTTAATGGCGCGGCAGAGTTTCGGTCCCAACCCATATGACACCAACACTCTTTCTAAAAAGTCCCAGGACACTCTATCAAAAGCCTTCTCAGCATCCAACGACAAAAGAGATGGGTCCCCCTTCATCCCCTGTGCCTCGTGTAGTAAGTGGAGTGTTTTCCGCATGGTAATTGCGCCCTGTCTGCCAAGAACAAAGCCAACTTGGTCAGAGTGTACCAATCTAGGAAGATATGTTTCGAGCCGAGCCGCAATGACTCTAGCATACACCTTAGCGTCGATGTTAAGAAGCGAGATGGGTCGATAAGAACTACAGTATTTGGGATCTCGACCTTCCTTAGGAATTACAGCCAGGAGGGCCTGAGAGAAGGACGGGGGGGCCTGACCTGTATTGAAAATATGGTTAAACAAGGATGCTAGGAAGGGGGCAAGGAGGGTGGAAAATGCTTTATAGAAACCCGGGGTAAATCCATCATCCCCTGGGGCTCTCCCTATTTTCAGCCTCTTAATGGCACTCTCCACTTCTTCCTCAGTGACCGGAGTATCTAGGGATTCGGCCTCCGCACCTGTGAGGGTGGGAAGACGTGCTCCCTCAAGATATGCGTCTACGCTTCCTATAGGGGGAGGGGGGTCACACATATATAGATCTTCATAGAAGTAGGCAAATGCCTCCTGTATGTCCTTCGGGGACGTGACCGTCGTATCTATCAGAGTGCCATCAGTCCTCTCAATTCGATCGACCCATCTCTCCGCTCTCTGCGCACGGAGGCGAGCTGCTAACAGAGCATCTGCTTTGTCCCCCTTCTCATAATATTTTTGCTTAAGGCACTGTAAGGTCTGGGCTGTTTTGCCAGCAATAAGAATCCTCAATTCTTCTCTGAGTTGTTTAGCTTCAGTTAAGTACCTAGGTCTGTCAGACGGGGTGGTCTGCGCCAAGTTCTGAGCCACGGCAAGCTTCTCCCTAATGCCCCTTTCTATCAGGGCACGTTCCCTTTTCCTTCGGGCCCCTTCCCTTATAAGGATTCCCCTCCAAGTAGCCTTGGCTGCTTCCCACACAGTTACCTTCCCTACTTCCCCTGTATCATTAGTGGGAAAGAATTGCTCGATCTCTTTTTCAAAGGTCTCCTTAAAGACCGGGTCAGCCCAGAGGGATTCGTTACACCTCCATTTGGTATTGCGGGGTGACAGCTCATCCCAGGATATATCAATTGCAACCATGTCATGGTCTGACCATGCGGAGGGATATATAGTAGCAGCTTGCAGCACAGGTAGAAGATCGTTGGAGAGAAAGATATAGTCGATGCGTGTGAGTGTGTCGTGGGGGAGGGAGTGAAAGGTAAAACCTCTGTCCAACGGGTGTAGATGTCGCCAGCTATCTACAAGGCCATAAAGATCAAGGGTAGACTTAATTTCAGCCTCAGTTCGAGTGTTGGGTGGGTCTAATGCGTCGGCCCTGGTCTGCCTGTCAATAGAGCTGTCCATCCATGTGTTAAAGTCCCCGCCCAGGACCGTGTGCCCCTTAGCCATGTTAAAGACCTTTTCAGAGATTTTGTGAAGAAAACGATTCTGCCCTTGATTGGGTGCGTAGAGCGTGGCCAGAGTGATTATTATGCCCCCTATATTACCTACAACCGTGATCGCCCTACCCTCAGTGTCCGTCCATATGTCAAGAATTGTCATTCGGAGGGATTTGCGAACCAGAATTCCCACCCCTACCTTTTTCAATATACCCGAGCTCCAGTAGGCGAGCCCAATCTCTCGTGACGGGATGGCTCTCTCCTCACCCCTCCGGTATCTCGTTTCTTGAAGGAACAAGATGTCTACATTCGATCTTCTGAATTCCCTGGCCACCATTGATCGTTTTGTGGGAGAGTTCAAGCCTTTGACATTGAGTGTGCAAATGCGTAATGTGTCCCTACGGGGTGCGAGTGCCATCGTAGGTGTAGTTAGTGATCGTGGCCGGCCATTCCATCTGTGCCACGGCACATATCCTGTCGGCCATCGTCATGCATGGGTCGTCATTATAAGAGTGGATCCGAGAAAATCCCACGGAGGCCGACGACCAAATCGTCTGATGCATACCATAGACTTCAGTGTGGCCAAGGTGCGTCTGAGTGCCTGTTGGATCAAAATTGATGCAAAGTCTGTGTTTCTCAACCTCCCCCTCCCCCACCCCCCACCCCATCCCCAACACATTCGGCGCCCGATTCGCCCAGGTTGACATTACCCAGCCGAACTCGGACCACCAGTGGAGACCGCAAAACAGGCGGTCCTACCATAATAAAGTCACTTATATCAGTGAGCCCCCAACTTTTGTGTGCACCTAACAATAACAATGGTTCAATAACAGAGTCATCAACCCTCCCCCAGGAGCTAGCGCAACGTGAGTATTACGCCATATCACATTCCGAGCGTCTGAGACACACAGAGCTAAAGATACCTCACACTTGGAGAAAGTGACCTTTCACAATTTGGCCTGCAGGCCATCTATGGAAGTCTCATAGCAGGTGGTTGACTCTTATGCATGAGTTCGTAGCCCCCTCGGCGGAGTAGTTTGCCCAGGTTACCTTTTACCCAAGGGTATGCCAAAGCACTTCAGGCACCTTGTCAGTGTTCCATGTCCTGGGAGGTGTTCATCTTTCTGAATTTCCTAGAACCTGGGATCTTCCTCCGCCGTGAAGCCTTGATTTTCCACTCACCACCAAATGTTCCTTGATCCTCATGAGAGGGGGCACCTTCCGGCGAACCTATCAGGTCTGACGTACAGTCAACAATGTCTTTCTCCGTGACAAGTCTCAATGTCGAGCCTTCCCATTCGAAGGTGAGGGAGAATGGGTACCCCCACCGGTACCTGACGCCCTTGTCTTTCAACATTTTCGTGATCGGAGAGCACTTTTGTCACGGCTCGCTCCCTTCGCTCCCGTTCCCGCCACTTGGGGGCATGTTTTGGGGTTTATTCCCTACTGGACATTTCCTTCGAATCCTATGCTACAGTGTTCTGATGAATTGGGAACGTTAAACCCTTATATTCCAGGTTACTTCCCTTCCGGATCCATTCCAGGTTTTTGGCAGCCAGCATGTTACTTAAATCAAATGACTATGTTTCCCGGAATGCCTTGGCTCACTGCTTCATCTCCTGCTTCCCAGAATGCCTGGCTCACTGCTTCATCTCCTCTCTGGCAGCCAGCATGTTACTTAAATCAAATGACTATGCTTCCCAGAATGCCTTGGCTCACTGCTTCACCTCCTGCTTCCCAGAATGCCTGGCTCACTGCTTCGTCTCCTCCCTTGCAGCACAAGGCTGGGTGGAGGATAGGCAACACCTGTGGCTGCAGGTGCAGCAGGCGGCACGCCTGAGGGGTGTGCTCGTTTAGCAGCTTTAAAAGCCTCAGTTTGCTTCAGTCCGGCGCTGGTCATTGTAGCAGTGTTCCTGTTGTGACTAGTCTCCTGTTCCTTGTTCCTTGTTCCTGGTTTCTGTGCCTTGTACCTAGTTCCAGTTCCTAGCTTTTGCGCCCAGTTCCTTAGCTCCTGTATCTTGTTCCTTTGTCCTGGATTTCGGATTAATGTGCTAATTGATTTATGCTTTCGGACATTCCCTTTCTGTCTTCCTCTGTCTGCAGACAGCCTTTCTCTGTGTTTAACTCTTAGTTTCAGCCAAGGTTGCCGGTGCGTTCTGTCTCTTTATGCTGTCCTGGTTACTGAAAAGCTTGATGCATTAATCTTACCTTGTAGTATTTGTTTACTGCCTTTTTCCCTTGGTTGGGTGGGAAAGGTTTCCTTTTGTAATAGCGTTTCCCCTGCTCCTGATCCTACTTCATTCAGAGTCCATTCCATATTTTCCATTGCACCTCTGCATTTACTTTCCATCGAATATTAGGTGTGGGTGTTGTTGTAACATGTTCCAGTGTGTATCCCCTTTTGTTTTCCTCACAAGTTAACATCACAATTCATACTTTCCCCTGACTAAGGTTTTATGTATTTTGTTATCTTTAACCCTTTGCTTTTACAGCCTTCTGGGTTCCTGTTTGATCTACAGGGCTCGTGATAGTACTGACATTCTAGTGGTCTTTCCGGTCCTCGTGAGTACTGTTTGAATGTTCCTTATTCAGTATTTTACAGAGTGTCAGTTCACAGAATCTGTACTTGCTTGCCCGCTACGTGGGTTTAGCGCTGTCAGTATCTGTAAGAGCATAGTGGGTAAAGAGTTTGCAGACTTTCCTTTCAGTTATAAGGAGGTCTTAAGTGTTTACCCTACATTCCTTTATTGTATATTGGTAATACTTTATTTGCACTCCTGGGTTATACATACACAAGCCTTGGGTATTTTATGCACGTTGTTAGATCTTAAGTTGTTCCCTGTGCAATTCTGTGCACTTTACCCCTTGCCATAGGCAAGGCCTTCTTCCTTTCTTAACAGAATGACCAGCCGTTATTCCCGTTTGAATATGGCCAGTTTAAGAAAGAAAGGCAGCAAGGTCACTAACATGTTAGTACAGAAAGTTTCCCCTAAGTCTACCTGTGACAATCAAATCATTGATCCTGACTTAAAAGAACTCCTTGATACAAATGGGTATTTACGTGCTGAGTATTTTACCCACAGGATGGCCCGTCGTACATTGCCTGATCCTAATTCTGTCTTTAATTTTGATCCAGATATGTCCGCACAAGCCTTAGCAGCGGAAAATAAAACACTGTTAGATTTACTAAATACGAGTACATCTGTTGTTGAACCCCATGATTCTGGTTGTGCTTTACCTCAGATTGAACAGTTTCATGATTCAAACATAAAGAATGAAGGGGTTCATTACATATCTTCTGTTTTCAGCCCTCAGTCAACTACTTACTCCTCTGCACAAGTACTTACTGTAGTCCCTAGTGTCAAGAGGTCTGATGTCAGTAGTTTATTTAAGGGTAACACAGACCAAGTCGGTAAGAGAGAGTATAGATCACAAGACTTGCAAACAGTAAATGACAATGTACAATCAATAAACGTCCGGACGAGTAGGGTAGGATCTAGCCCTGATGTCACCATGCCTTCCCTTGTGCCTACTGACAGGGATGTACAGTTAAGCCCGGGCATGCTAAAAGCTGAATTTGAGGAGTTAAAACGAGAATACATCAGTTTACTCGAGGAGAATAAAACTTTACGATTTTTTCTGACTACACTTCAAACTTTATCCGTTGATGAAGTGAAGACTGTTCAATCTCTGAGTGAGGAGGTTTTAGTAGGTCATGATACTTGTCAATATGAAAAACCTATTGGGAGTGAAAGTCCTCTTTCTTGCACAGCACTTATTCAGAGCACAGATTCTGACAAACGTTCTACCGTTTGTCAGGAATTGCTATTAGTTGAGGATTTACAAGTCACTCCTTTACCTAAGATTTCCTCTGTAGCAGTCAGTCATAATTCAGAGTTTGAACACATACATACTTCTGGTTCCCAAACATTATCCACAATGGTGGCATACACAGAATCAGTCACTAACGTAGGCTTAGGTTCTGCCCTTGATCTAGCTGCTGAGACTGAAGTAAACATTCAAGCTGATGTGGAAAACAATGCTACCTCTGTGTTCATTCCTTCTTCTGCCAAATTATGTCACAATGAACAATCAAAGACAGTACATAATTCTTGTTTTGATGAACTCATTCCACAGTATACTAAAACAAAGACCCGGCAGGCGATTCCTGAACTGTTGATTGATAATCTGCCACCTTCAGAAGTTGAGACAAAGGAATGGACATTCGACGAAATCCTGATTAACAGAGACTTTACTACGGTGATCCCTCTGGTTGAATTTGATTCTTACAAAGGAAGAGACTCTGTGTCATCCACTAAGGAGAGGGACGGCATGGATACAGCTCAGTGTTTAGTTACTGGTGCCAAGGAGTCAACCGCCCTAGAGGTGCATTCCATTCCTGAGCCACAAATGTGTTTGTTGACTTCTGGGACTTCTGTTTGTCCTCCTACAACCATTGACTCTTCGATTATCCAGTCCACGGCTCTGCAGTCATCATTGTCTAACGTGTCTTCAATCAGTGAACAATTGCTATGTCTGCCAATCACTCAAGAGCCTTCACCATGTACGTGGTCAGAGTCAAAGACTTTGACAAGTTTGTCATCAGCTAACGTGACGGCTCCAGCTTGCATGCCCTCAGCCTCTGAATTTCCTCTGGCATGCCTGTTTTCGGCTACAGTGACTCATCCAGCGGATTATCCTTCAGCCACGGAGCCTCCGGTAGCACATCCTGAGTGCCTGTCTTCGGTCCCAGAGCCTACTGCTAGTTTGGCTTCAGTTCATGAAGAACCTGTATCCTGTTCAGCCTCGCTGCCAACATCGGAGGTGCACCTGTCTGCTCTGTTTGATCATGTTGCAGATTCATCTACTTCAGAGCTACCTCCTAAATCACAACCATTTACGGATGAACGTCCAATCTGCCCTTCTTATGCTTCAGGAGGATCACCAGAAGGCCTGTCTCTTACACAAGTTAATACTCCCAACTGCTTGACTGTAGAATCAGCACCTCCCGCATATGCTACATCTGAGTCTGAATCTTCTGCCAGAAACATCAAGCTGGATCACGACTCGGGAGGGTCTTACATGCAAGGCCGTTGGACTTGCCTGGAGTGTTACAATTGGGAGACGGATACCATCCGCCATGGCCCAGACATCAAACAAGTAGCCAACCAGGATAACGGGCTGGACGGTTCACATTTGGGGACCGGTTTGGATCAGCCGCTTGACAGCCTTTTTGTTGCCAGATCACAAATTAGCCTGAAGGAAGGGACGGGCACGGCCCCCCAACTGCTGCACCATTCGGGTGCTAGTAGCCAAAGGAAGGACATTACTGCTGCAGTTCAAAATGTGCCCGTTATTACTCCTGCTGCGAATGTGCCTGATGTGCCAAGTACTGCGTATATCACTCCTATCGGTATGCCAAACGTTCCTGCGGTTGTATTCCATGAGCAACAAGGTGGCTACATGACTGACACCACGAGTGCCAACCTCGTACAACCCATTGGACTTCCAGGTCCCCAAGGCGTGGGACTGATGCAGTCGAACCTTGGTCACCCTCAACCACAGGCCTTTAATCAAATGGATGACAGAGTATCCGAATCTCTACCTCAGCCGCCACCTTCCTCTTCCGAACATAAACATCTCCTGAAACCTGCTGTTTCCTCACCTCCTGTGTGTCCACTCTCGGCAGTGAGGCTAACAGAACTTCTACCGTTGTCTAAGGCATGTAGCACCAGCCTGCCTCTCTCCTCAAAGATGTATGCATATCCTCTTCCAATGACTAAGTTACCTGGACCTTCCAACTCTGCTTCGGGTCCTGCAAGTCCTTCATGCCTTTCTTCGACCCATGAGTCTCTTCCTCACCGAAAACCTGCCTATGGCTCTTATAGACTGCGGCCTGATTCTATTCATTCCAGTCCTTCTGCTTCTGCCCGTGGGTCATCGTCTCCGTCAGTGCCACTTCTGAAGACGAAGCACTCCTGTCGTGGAAAGAGGACGTTTTGTGCGAGTAACGGCCGTCTGGAGTCGGCCGTGGGAGGGGGTATAGTGTCACGGCTCGCTCCCTTCGCTCCCGTTCCCGCCACTTGGGGGCATGTTTTGGGGTTTATTCCCTACTGGACATTTCCTTCGAATCCTATGCTACAGTGTTCTGATGAATTGGGAATGTTAAACCCTTATATTCCAAGTTACTTCCCTTCCGGATCCATTCCAGGTTTTTGGCAGCCAGCATGTTACTTAAATCAAATGACTATGTTTCCCGGAATGCCTTGGCTCACTGCTTCACCTCCTGCTTCCCAGAATGCCTGGCTCACTGCTTCATCTCCTCTCTGGCAGCCAGCATGTTACTTAAATCAAATGACTATGCTTCCCAGAATGCCTTGGCTCACTGCTTCACCTCCTGCTTCCCAGAATGCCTGGCTCACTGCTTCGTCTCCTCCCTTGCAGCACAAGGCTGGGTGGAGGATAGGCAACACCTGTGGCTGCAGGTGCAGCAGGCGGCACGCCTGAGGGGTGTGCTTGTTTAGCAGCTTTAAAAGCCTCATTTTGCTTCAGTCCGGCGCTGGTCATTGTAGCAGTGTTCCTGTTGTGACTAGTCTCCTGTTCCTTGTTCCTTGTTCCTGGTTTCTGTGCCTTGTACCTAGTTCCAGTTCCTAGCTTTTGCGCCCAGTTCCTTAGCTCCTGTATCTTGTTCCTTTGTCCTGGATTTCGGATTAATGTGCTAATTGATTTATGCTTTCTGACATTCCCTTTCTGTCTTCCTCTGTCTGCAGACAGCCTTTCTCTGTGTTTAACTCTTAGTTGCAGCCCAGGTTGCCGGTGCGTTCTGTCTCTTTATGCTGTCCTGGTTACTGAAAAGCTTGATGCATTAATCTTACCTTGTAGTATTTGTTTACTGCCTTTTTCCCTTGGTTGGGTGGGAAAGGTTTCCTTTTGTAATAGCGTTTCCCCTGCTCCTGATCCTACTTCATTCAGAGTCCATTCCATATTTTCCATTGCACCTCTGCATTTACTTTCCATCGAATGTTACGTGTGGGTGTTGTTGTAACATGTTCCAGTGTGTATCCCCTTTTGTTTTCCTCACAAGTTAACATCACAATTCATACTTTCCCCTGACTAAGGTTTTATGTATTTTGTTATCTTTAACCCTTTGCTTTTACAGCCTTCTGGGTTCCTGTTTGATCTACAGGGTTCGTGATAGTACTGACATTCTAGTGGTCTTTCCGGTCCTCGTGAGTACTGTTTGAATGTTCCTTATTCAGTATTTTACAGAGTGTCAGTTCACAGAATCTGTACTTGCTTGCCCGCTACGTGGGTTTAGCGCTGTCAGTATCTGTAAGAGCATAGTGGGTAAAGAGTTTGCAGACTTTCCTTTCAGTTATAAGGAGGTCTTAAGTGTTTACCCTACATTCCTTTATTGTATATTGGTAATACTTTATTAGCACTCCTGGGTTATACATACACAAGCCTTGGGTATTTTATGCACGTTGTTAGATCTTAAGTTGTTCCCTGTGCAATTCTGTGCACTTTACCCCTTGCCATAGGCAAGGCCTTCTTCCTTTCTTAACAACTTTTTCCTCATTGCTAGTGTGAGGGATGACAAGTCTTGGTAGAGGGAAATGGCGGAGTTCTCCAAGGACAATTGTGGGGTGTTTCTGGCCTTGTCCAAGATTCGTGCTCTGTCCGCATAGTTATGAAATCGAGCCAGGACCGATCTCGGGGCCCCCGGTCTACCTCCAGCCCTATGGATTCGGTCAATTTTAGGTGCGTCCATTGAGTCATCGTTGTAGAGGAGCTTCAGGATAGTGTGTAACGATTGCCTCAGGTCTAGATCGGTTTCACCCTCTTTCTCAGGAAGACCAAAGACTCGAATATTGTTACGACGCTCCCTTTTTCGAGGTCGTCGACCTTAAGGCGCAATTCGTCTTCTCTGTTCGATATGTCTGCAATGCGGTGATCCATCTGTGCTTCCAGTGCGTTCAGAGATGTTTGGTTGTGCTCAACCTGCTCGAGCCTGTCGTCCATCTTGTTGATCCTCTGCGTGATCTTATCTATCCTGTTACCAATATCTGCTCGCATGCCCCTCAGTTCGGCAAGCAAATCAGCTACATCCGCCTTGGTCGCGGCAGCCTCGGATCCTGCTGTCGACATTGTAGAAATCGAGGAGGGCCCTGGGGATCTGGCAATTGGTGAAAACGTGTATTTCGCCAACTTGGTCTTAGGGTCCATGAAGGGCACTTGGCAGGGTGAAAAACGTCCTAGCGGCCTCCTATTGATGTAACGTTAGCACCCGCGCGAAGGACCAGCTCTTGAGGGTCTCTCAGCAGTGGAGGGGACAGCTGCCCCGCGATGCAGGGGGGGACGAAGGGTCCGCTTACCGTGCCGCGGCAGGGGTGTCAGAGGGGGCTCCCAGCCGCACTGAGCAGTAGTGCACAGCAGTTTCCTCACGGAGCTCCAAGAAGTGCGCCGGGTCAGTCACAAAAGGCGGCTCTTCCCGCGTATACGCAGGCCTGGACTGGAAGTTCCGCGGGACGCATGCCGCGGCGAAGGCCTCAGAGCGCCGATGTTGATTTCACCACGATGCCGCCTCCGATTTTCTCCGGTTTTCTCTCATGTGGGGGGGACACCGTCCCACGTCTCTCGCTCAAGAACCAACTCTGGGGGGGGTCTCGAAGTGGGGGCTCACTGCCACTTTCCGGACCCTGTGTAGAGCGCTCACACGGAGAGGCGACTCATCCGTGCGCCCCCTGGTGGCCAAAAAACCGGGTATCTGTTTTTAACAGTGATTTGATTCAGGGCGCGGTAATCTATACAAGTCCTAAGGTCTCCTTCCTTTTTTGGAACGAAGAACAAAGCCGAGGAAGCTGGAGATTTTGAAGGACGGATAAATCCGTTAGCTAGGTATTGGTCCAGATATTGTCTGAGGTGAAGATTCTCTGGCTCGGTGAGGGCATAAATCCTACTGCAAGGAGGAGTTGTTCCGGGTATCAGATCTATTTGACAGTAGTACGACCTATGAGGAGGCAGGGTGTTAGCTTGGTCCTTCCGAAAGACGTCTTCGAATTTCTGGTATTCGGGAGGTAGTTTGGGAACCTCAGAAGAGATTGCCGCCAGTGAAACATCAGGCCGAGGATAACAAGTGGAGATACATTCTGGAAACTGAACCGTCTTTGCTCGCCAATCGATCTGAGGATTGTGCTTCTCTAACCAAGGAATTCCCAGAATGATCTGGAACTGAGGGGCCTTGATCACATCGAACACGATTTTCTCCCGGTGTCCCTCTTGGCTCACTAACGTCACTTCTTGGGTGGCGTGAGTTACTGGTCCGGAGGCTATCTCCGTGCCATCCACTGTAGTAATGAGGTTTTTTTACTGCCTTAGGGACAAGAGGTAGATTCATCCTTGATACCATTTCACGGTCCACATAATTACCGATTGCTCCGCTGTCGATGTAAGCTTCAATTGCATGCAAACGATCCGGACGTTCAGGGCTAATGAGGACCATAGGCACCACGAAATGCGAGGTCACGGAACAGATTTTAACGCTCGGCAAGAGGACCTCTACACTTGTCGGGCTAGGTTGTTTCCCTGCTCAGAATTTGTGGTACAGGTATCTGCGGCTCCTACAGCCTTCTTAGCTGGTTTCACTGGACAGTCTCGAAGAAAGTGCCCCGAGTTTCCGCAATAGAGGCATAATTGCAGCTGTCTTCTCCTTTCTCGCTCTTTTTGGGTTGAAGGTCCTTTCATGCCCCCTATTTGCATGGGTTCCACGGTGTCAGCTCCCCTAGTAGAGGTCTGCGGTTTAGAAAACACTTGGGTATCAAATTTGGAACAATCAGCCTTTCTGTTCTGTAATCTGTGGTCCAATTGAACAACTAAGTCAATATAGTCTGAGCATTCTTGTGGAGGATTCACAACTTGAGCTAACACATCCTTGAGCTCTCCACGCAGGCCTCTGTAGAAAAGCGTTATTCTTTTATCCTCAGGCCATTGAGTTTCCACTATAAGTCTGTTGAATGAGGCAATGTAAGTCAAGAGGTCTTGATTACCCTGTCGTAACGAAAGGAGTTCATTGTCCAAGGCCAGCCCTTGTGCATGTCTTGCGAACAGTTTCTCCATGCTGGACTGGAAGGCCTGGAAATCATGAAGAACCGGATCATCCTGAGTGACTAAAGGGATCGACCAATCTGCGGCACTGCCACTGAGATAAGAAAGCACAAAAGCCACCTTGGCCTGATCTGTTGGGAAGGCAGCTGGTCTACATAAGAAGTATAGGCGGCACTGGTTAATGAACACTGCAAATCTCTTTGGGTCACCAGAAAAGCGTTCGGGCGGAGCCAAAGGCACATTACCGGGTAGATTGATTTGCACTGGATTTGAGGAAGATGCTGAAGGATAATTTCCTCCTGGAGCGGGCAAAGGTGTTTATCCTGCCTGCGTTCGTAGCAATTGCCTAGCGAGGTCCTCTGTTCGCTCCTTGGATATTATCAGCTCTCTTCTTAGAGCGTTTGTTTCCTGACGAGCTGCATGTACTTCTGCTCTTAGTTCCCCAAGCAACTGGGCCACTTGATCAGTATCCGAGGTTTCCATTGCGCCTGGGTAGGAGTTTTGCGGTGGGCTTCGCGTTCTGTAACGCTCACCTGATTCCCACGGAGGCGCCGGTCTTGGCAGGATGGTGTCTGTGACTCGAAAAGTGAAGTGCAGGACTCGATTGGCTTCCGGGGCTGAGCCTCTTCGCACTGTGTGTCTAACTCGAAGAGTGAGATATCTGCAGGTGAAAGAATATGGGGTTAATGATCTGGGGTTGTCGGGTATCTCTCTCCCTTTCCCTTCCTCGCTTTTCCGTGGAGCCCCAAGGTCAACGTGCTCACCTTAGATAGGTGAATGCTGGACTCTCCATCTGCGTCTGGTGCAGGGTGCAGTTGCCAGTTCCTTCACTGGGTGAAACGTAGGCCTCTTGACATCAGAGGATTGCTACCGTCGTTAACTGCACAAACGGTGAGTTTCCGGACAACTTTTAAGTCCTTACAGTCTTTAGGTGCGTGGGCACGTTAATGTGGAACAGGGCTCTGTATAATTCTTTTTCTATTTGTCTTGCAGGGCTCTTGAGGTAGAAGATGGTGTGAAGAAAGCCGAAGTTCGAGCCAGAGTCTTGGAATGACGCGCTTGGAAATGCGTAAGTAAATGCCGGAGTATTTGCAGGCGCCCTATTGTGGCGGGCGCGATGGCGCATAAGTAAAATACCTGTCTAATGTCTCTTCTTTTGTCTTTCAGGTGCAGGATTGCAGCGTTGAAGAAAACCGGAATTCCCGGAGTGCCGGTAAGTAATTCCACACAGGAATAACTATGCTTTTGTCTTCACAGGCGGCGGAGCAGCGTGAAGAGATGGTAGCTGCCGATGGATCAGGTGAGGAAAGCGCTGCGTGTGAAGGTTGCCGTGCTAACCTGTTGTTTCTTGTATTTGCAGGTGCTACTGAAGGCTGGATGCAGGAATGATAAGCGTTTGTTCTTGCAGGTTCAGGATCGGAAAGAAGAAAACTGGAACAGACACGGTGAGCGTTCTGCTGCAGATGCAGAATAACGCGAAGCACGTTTCATCAATCGGATGTGGTTTAAATAGCCTTGGAGTGATGAGGCATCTTCCTCCACGGCCTCGCCCTAGTAAGAAAAGAGTTCCTGTTCCAGAAGAGTTCCAGTGTTGTATCCAGGGAGTGGAGCTTGCCCCACCCAGGTAAGAAAGTAGTCCCGGCTCACAGAGGATTTCTATGTGGCTGGTAAGTAAGCAGCATGGTCTGCTGCAGGTAAGTCCACCCAAGCATCTTCATACAAATTATGAGCCCGGCGCTTCCAGTGCCGGGACCAGTGACTTTGATGAGCCTGGTGCCACCGGCACCAGGACAAGGTCCAAAAGGTCCCAGTGGGGACCGGCTGGTGCCTAGGATGAAGGTTAGGGGCCTGCTTCCAAGGACGTTGGGCTGGTCCTAGCTCCTTGGAAGCAGTGATCATGACAACTCCACCCTCCAGAGACATTCATTCCCCATCCTCCACACACAACTCAGGAACATTTTTACCAGGGCATATTTCTATTTCCAAGGCAGCTTGCTCATCCCATCCCAGGAAGCTCTCATCTGTATGGACCACATATAACTTCCCTTTCGTACAGCACCCTTTGAACTCTATGCATGCCCATTCATATCCCAGAACTTTAATTGGTATTTGCCCGTAGGCACTGGGGTTGATATCCAGGGCTGTAAGGGTTGACACCTCCTTTCCATAACTCTTTTCGTACAACTCTGGCGAGATCATAGCATATGGGGATCTAGAATCTACCAACATTTCCATTTGCACCCCTTTTACAGTCAAGATGTCTCACAGGCCCTTCTTGCCCAACACTTCCATATGTAAAAGAACACCTTCCCGTACCACACCGCCCACATATTCCACCACAGTATTGGCACCACCATCCATCCATCCATCCTATTTGACTTCCTTGCATATTGCCACTTTCACTATTCCATTTGCACATCCTGGTGTAGTGCCCCTTAGTATTGCACTTCTTGCATTCTACACTTCAGGCAGGGCACTCCTTGGCACCAGTGGAATGACCTGTCGACCCACATCTTCTGCATCCTTGGCTCCCTCCGGCACCTAATGGATCTTTAGCGTTTTTGTTCATGTGGTACTCCGCCTTATCAGCTGCCCTAACTTTTGTCTTTCTGTCGCATTTCCTTGTTGTTAACACTGCTTGCACACACTCTGCTTGAGCTATTCTGTCCCCCTTTTCTGTGACTGCTTGCACACCGGCCCGGGATTCTTCAATGGCCCTTGCAATCTTGATCACTTTGTCTAGGGAGGGATCCCTGTCAATCCATATCCACTCTCTTACTTTGGTGTTGCTGGTTTTCATCATTACTTGGTCTCTTATATATTCGTCCAGCACCCTGATAAATTTGCAAGTTGATATGAGGGCACGTAGGGCTGTAACAAATGAGTCAATCGATTCGCTGGCACCCTGTGCCCTGGAGAAGAAGTAATAATGTTCCAACACAACATTGGGTCTTTTCCCAATACACCCTTCCAATTTCTTCAACGGTGTCTCATATGAACTCACCACACTTTCTCCTTCACCGCAACCGGGAATGCACACTTCCTGCCCTGGTAAATGCCTGAACACTCTCAGTCCTTCAATGCCCATACAATTCAACAGCACAGCCTCCTTTTCATCATCAGTGCATTTGGCACCACGAGCTAGCCTCAAGTAGATCTTGAAGGTGTCTACCCAGAGGTACCACAGCACTGGCGGTTCACCAGGGGATGCCAGAAACGCAGGTGGAGGCATAGCATTGCTCTGCTGCATAGTCATGGGATGCACTGTTTGTTGGTTTGCTTCCTTATTTTGTAGTACCTCCTCGAATGTGCACTGCTGTGTGCACACCATGTAAGTAAGCAGAGAAGAAAAAAAGGGTATCTCTTTTTTTATAGAGGTACCTCCACCTGGCAGCCTCTGTCAAGGGGCTTGCGGGTAGAGACATGCAGAAACGAAGCTGAAGGGAGACAAAGACACAAGAAGCAAGAGTGCAAGGAGTCCTGCAGACAAGAAATGATAGGCAACAAAGGCAGTGAACAGAAAAGGGCAGGGAGTACAAGTAAAACAAACATGTTAGCTTCCCTCTTGGGGTGTATACTGAATGGGGGAAATAGTTTCCTGCAGAACCAGGTAAACTCCAGCCTTCTGAGCAGGTTATTATTACAGGGTCCCACTCTGAATGCTCATGGAAAGGAGCTGTAACTCTAGAGTGGGATAACAAGGGCAGGACTGCAGACAGATAACAAGGAACTGTAACTCTGAGGTGGAATAAAAAGGGCAGGACTGCAGACAGATAACCAGGAACTGTAACTCTGAAGTGGGATAGCAAGGGCAGGACTGCAGACAGATAACAAGGAAGCTAAAGTCAGGTAACACAGGCAATGGCACAAAACAAGGAACTGCAGGCAGGGAACAAAATAATTAGTGTTAGAGAGCAAGGGGCTGTAGACAGGGAACAGGGGACTGCAAGCAGAGGAGCGGGGCTGCTGTGTAGGAAGCACAGAGGTGCAGGACAAAAGGCAAGGGAGTGAAGGAAGAGTAGCAGGGCTGCAAGGCAGGGAGCACAGGGCTCTGGGACAGGAGCAGGTTCTGGAAACAGCAGCTCTCTGTTTTGTGTGTTCGACAGGTGTCTGAACAGCAATGTATGGTGAAGAGAATGTGGACTAACATCTGTATCTGAGGTGTGTAGGTTGAAAGGAAGCACTATTGCACTTTGTGAGTTTCTTGTTGTGTGGTATGAATTTTAGATAACCATTTGTTTAGGTAATGTGTTTTTTATTATTATGGATTGTTTACATGGATTGTTTAATACATGTTTGATCTATTATCTTAATAAAATCATGTTTTGTAATATGCAATTTCTCTAGTGGTTGAGTGTAATTTTGGTAATAAGCGTAGGTATTGTGACCTAATAGTGTTCCTTGTCCTGCCTGAGGGGCACAGCATAATGGAAAAGGGATTCCTTAGTTTGGAAGCTTGCGCAAGCCCTTTTAGGGGGGATGAATCCCAGGGACAATAAATAATTTCCCCTCAATCTTTTAATTGTATATGTCTGGAAATAACAGGACACGGCAGAGATCAAAGCAACAAAGGGCTGGAAGCGAGCTCAAGGCAAGAGACCTGTGCTCCAGCTGGCAGCTGCTTAAATACAGAACCGCCCTGTGCTAAAGCAGGCTCATTAGCAGCACCTGGAGCAGCACATCTGAAGGTAATGGGCCTGCTCCCTCTCTGGTCCTGGGAAAGTGAAAGCAGCACTGATCTCTAAGGTTTCTGGGGATTGTAGCTCTAAGATTGCTGCATAGGAATAGCCAGAGAATGGGAACTGTCACAAAGCATATTATATAGTTTGTGAAATAAAATAAGGAATTAATAAAATCTTGCAAACGGAAAGTGAAGACAAAAATATGAATAGGTATTGTCCGGGAAGGTTTATGGTGATGATTGAGTACCATATAGTCCACAATGGGTGCCAATTGATGCTCCAGTAGCGCAGTCGTGAAAGCTGCAGCTGTGTGTGCACCCCTGTGAGCACCTCCTGTAGAGCAGAAACACTGCCGCGTGTCCTCTGAGGCGGGTCACACTAGCACTGATTCTCTACACCATTCCTGAGGCCCGATATGCCAGGGTTGATCTGCACGTCCAAAATCGAGGTCACGCTAAGCCACGTTGATGGGTCCTTTCCTCTGACCCTGCCTGCAGTTGTGCGTGTCGCTGCTTGCGCACGCTCTCCTCTCCGTGCGCCTCGGCCCTCTTTAATCTTCCCCGTGCCAGCCCCAAAACCTGCGAGGGATACCAGGGAGGGGGAGGGAGGCTGGCACCAGAGGATGTCCTCAGCACGGAAGGGTCAGAGACACCGTCTCAGCCGGGGGGAAGAAAGTGCACCTGTAGTCATGGCCGGCTGGGCGATATGGATGGTATGAGGAAACACTAACTGCACCCACATTGGTTTGCGGGTCGTCCGCTTCCTTCTACCTTGTTGCCAGTGAAGCAAGGGAGGCCACAACAGGTAAGTGGAACAGTAAGCTTTATTGTAAAGAAAACTCACACCTCGTCCGCCCAGCCACAAGCCACCACAACCGAAAAGAACGTGGAATCCTGGCACACCTCTCAAATGACACGCTTTTGGCGGGTGTCCCCGCCACTTAGGCAACTCTCTCACCCACCAAGCTCCCTACACGCCCATAGGAATCAATGGGCTTTCACCCAGGGTCGGATTGGCCCCTCTGCCTTTCGGCCCCTGGCCGGGCCGAAAACGTCCCTGGGGAGTGGGGGCCTGTTTCTGGCCACGCCTGGGCCGCTTTGAAAAAAATAAATTGAAAAAACATTTTTTTCACATATTTTTTTAAATTCTATTTTTTTCAAAAACTTTTTATCCTTCTTAGGTCGATAAATCAGTACCAACACAGGTTGGGTGATATTGTATGCATATTTGTTCTATAAAAAAAAGAGCTTAAGCGTAAGTGTCATACAATAACATTTTCATTTGGCTGGACGTCTGCTTGGATTCACAGTAATTTGACAATATGAATCTATACACACAGATGTTAATGATACATATGGTGATTCATTCTTGTATGAAATGTATATCACCTTAGTGAAATCATAACCATATTTTTCGAAGTGTAGTTTACTCAGGAACAATGCTATTTGATGCCACTTCCTGTTTTGTCAAGGGGTGAAAGGTCGTGTTTCATCTCTTCCCGGGATGTCACTTTGGCGTGGGGTCAAATGACATCACTTCCGGTGATGTCATTAAAGGTCAAGGGTCACGAGGGGTGGGCCACTTGTTTGAGGCGAGGGGTGGGCCACTTTTTTTGGGTGACTGGGCCTATTTCTTGTCCCAGTCCGATCCTGCTTTCACACGCCAAATACTAAATCAGGTGTTTTCACCCGCCCATGTGCCATGAAAGGTTGAGACCTATACCCTTGGCAGGAATAAACACCTCAGGGTTTCATTACAACCCAGTGCCTGTGGCTGATGTGTGCTGTTTAATGGTTGGGGATGTTTGTACCTCTCGGGTGTGTTCTCTTGAGAGCCTGATTCACAAAGCGTTTTTCAATGAGATTTTCAATTGAAAAACGCTTCATGGTCAGTCCGGCCGTTTGTTTAAACTCTTGTATGTCTAGTTTCCGGTATGACCAGACCTTGTACGTTTTGCACACGTTTGTGCACTTATAATTTCCAGGTGTGTAGAAAATGTGTGTTCGTACTTCCTTCCTGCGCGTGCTAGTGTTCCGAAGTGGTTATGCTTCTGAGTCTGTTCAGCACCGTTGTGTCGTAAAGGGGTGATTAGTCATATTTCCCAGGTGTGCTGAAAGTCTGCAATAGATCATACGTAATTGCGCGTGTGTGTGCGCTGAGGTCGAGTTGTGAGTCCGCCGGGTGTGGCTTTGTGGGCGTTTGTGCTCACAAACTGGATGCCTGTGGCGTGATTGAGTCACGGGAGGGAGGGGGGGTCACATGCTTTCCCCTCCCCTTAAGTAGGAAGTTTGTAGAAAGGAAGAGGAGGAGGAGGGCGGATACTGAGGGAGGTGGAGAGGCGCAGCAACTGATCCCAGCGCATAATCGGAGCCAGAGGCGGGGAGAGGCCGGAGTGAGAGAGAGGTGAACACAGCGGGCTCCTGTTGAGACGGTAGAGAGGCCAGACTGGGAGGAAAGCGGGGTATGCACAGGCGCTATACGCCACAAACTAGAAGCCTGTTTGCAAGGCAGAGGGCGGCAGTCAGTCTGCCATCCCCGGCTTGCAAAGGAAAGGTGGGGCAAAAGCCCGGGAGAGACGCGAGCTGAGCTGTCTTCCACTAGCTAGGAAAGAGGGTTTCCCAGCCGACCACCCGAGTCGGGGAAAGGAGTATGGTTTCATATATAGATTGCATGGACCAGGCGCGAGGGGGGAGTGGCAGCGCCGTCACTCCCTCGGCGGAGACCTAGGGTGTTGCCTTGATCCCGCACTGAAGCTGGCTAGGGAACCGGGCGACGCGTTAAGGCAGGCGTTGGCTCACCCTTCTAAAATGGTGAAGAGTTTTGTCGGCGGACAAAATGCATTGGAGTCAAAACACAAGTGTAGTTACTTTTATCCCCGCAGGGAGCAGTGTAGAGGACCTGCGTTAAACCAAACTTGGGGATACCCACCTGGGGACGGGGTGTCTGGAGGGGAGGGCTGTGCTTGTCCTTAAGTGTTCGGGAGCTTCTACCATAACCACGCCCCCCCTCCCGATAGTATAAAACGACCGTGGTAGCTCGGTGGTTGTTTCCCCGTTTTAATAGCCGCTCGGATACGAAGAACGGACCCTTCCTATTACGCCCCACCCGAAACAATGACCGTATGAATTGATTGCTTCGGGTGAGTTTGGGTTGAACCGTTCAATTGTTTTCTTTAATCATATTTTTTTTTCTAGGTTCAAAAGAAGAACAGAAAATGGCAGTTTCCGGGGGAATGAAGTGCGTCAAATTTTTAGTGTTCATCTTTAACTTCCTGTTCTGGGTGAGTTGGACTCGTATATTTTTTTTGTGTGTGGAATGATGTTAAAGGTGCCTTTTTGTAGGAGGTCCAATGTACTTGTGTAGAGAAAGGTGGTGTATTTCTGCCTCGTCAGTGTTTATATATGTGTGTTAAGCTGGATGTTGTGGAGCTAATTTGAGCAGTGGAGGGGACTCAGAACTACTTCTGAATTGAGTACGCCCACCTCGCCGCCTCGGGCGAATAGGTGATTTCCTGTTTCCAGGAGCCAGTCTTTCTGGAAACCCTGCTAGTTTCCCATCTCTCATGGAGGTTGCGCAACTTGCAGTTCCTGATGGGCGGGTTTACGGTTAGTGCCCACCAGGCAATTTAATATTTCTTCACCCTAGTGGCACATGCTTGCTCGGTTATAGAGGCAAATTACGACTCTGCCCAGCGCACAAACTACCCCATGCTCTGTGGGATGGAAACACTACTCTGGTGAAATCCAGGAGCTAAACGGATCCAGCATGCTTGAGCCCTTTGGTCCAGTGCTGCGGCCTGCCGTTATGTAACCAGACTGCCTGACCTATTTCTCTTGTATTATGGACAGGGAAGATGACACTTCCTCTTTTGCCCCCATCGTATGGGCTACTTGTTGAGCCCCAAGTGTAATATTCCAGGTTCCAACTTGTAGCCAATTCCATGCTTGTCTTTACTGGTCACCTCCCCTTCTTGGGAGATGCTTGTATTCACGTAACACGTCTTGATGTGAATCTGGGTGCAAGACTTGTTTTAATGGTCAGAAATAAAACCAGTCCCTAGAGGCCTCCGTTTGGAATTCCAAGTGCACAAGTCTTAATCTAATTGCAGATCTTCTGCAATAATCCAGGGCGGACGGTGCTTTCGAGGCAGTAGTCAGATTTTCCACTAAAGGAAAATCTGAAGCACGTAGGAATTGCTAGCATAGGGATGACTCCGGGAGACTGAAGGAGCATGGTCATTGGGGGGTCGCGGGGGGGGTAAGAGGGTTTGTGCTCTACGTGAGATGAATACAAAGTTGGTGGATAATTAATGGGAATAAGTCCGCAATCATGAATACACTTGGTGGAGAGCAGCGGAGCAAAGATTACTTAACATTTTATTCAAACATTGTCATTCAATGACGAACATACACCTAGACACATACATTGACACATTTTGTCTATATAGCAAGAATTCATCTAAAACACGATGGTCATAAAAGTGTTCATGTGCATATAATCACACTTGTGAACTAATAACTTGATAAGACACCTTCTATGGCAATAAAGGGTAGACAAAGGGGGTAATTGTATAAAATAACCACACTGTCTGGCTGGCAAAAAAGTGTTAATGAGCAAAAGTATGGAGTAGCATTGGAAAATGAATCCACCTATAGTCACAGCCTGGTTTTATTCTGTTTATCCCTAATGTCTACAAATTCATATAAAAGCCAACTGGTGTTCCCTGGTTTCGCCGATACCTCTGATTCAAGGGCCTAGTCTTCTTCAGGGCTAAGGGCCTAATCTTCGTCAGGGCTAAGGGCCTAGTCTTCTTCAGGGCTGTTAAATTAAACCACAAAAAAAGGGTGTGACCACTCCTGTGTAAGTATGATTGACTCCCAATAGTCAAGAAGCAATAATCTTCCCGCCCCCCCCTCCCAGTTTACACGAATATGGAACTGCCATAAATGCCCAGTCAACTTACCCTCAAATACGTAGGATGGGTTCACGTGTTGCACTAATTTCCACCAGGGCGATGTTAAATTCATCCACATGATATCACAGATTCACTCTACAGGCACCACTTTGAACTCTCTGCGATATATGAACCCCGAGTGGGCGCATCAAAAGCATGTACCAAACCAGGTACCGTCCTAAACAAGAACAAAACATTGTTAACTGACAAATTGACGGGTGCACATGGGGACGCCATTGGTCCCAAGGGAAACCGTTTCGTTTAAAATGCTCCTTAGCCTCTTACGTAGTCTCCATGTAAGCCCCTAAATTCGATTTGCTCCACCCCTATAGAGGGTGGGTTCTTGTGACAAATCGCATCTTGCCTACTCTGTATCATGGGATGACTAAAAGCAGAGTCGTATTTCAGGCAATCGTTTTGTTAGCATTTTCAATCGAACGGCTGAACTGGATAAATCCAACAGGCGCTGGTTGTGACCTCCAACAAATCCATTAAAAAGCAGTCTGACATTTCTAAAATTTCAAGTAAGTTTCGTTTAAGTGCCTGGAGGACTCGACTGGTAAGGAAGATTCAGCAGCTTTAGCCATACGTTTTCAAGGAAAGCTTTGATTGTGATTTGGTTTCCTCCTCGGATATTGACGGTGCCTACAGCATTGGTAAGGAAGCAGGGACTAAAGCAAGACACATCCTGGTGACTTTTCAAAACCAAAGAACGCTTGAGTTCTGCTGCTAGACTGAAAGAACTGCTGTTTTTAGAGGTAAATCTGTTTCTATTTACTGTTTTTAGAGGTAAATCTGTTTCTATTTACCCTGATTACCCCAGGGAGGTTTTAATGTTGCGGAAGTCATTTCAGGGTGCTAAAGATTTGGCCAGACAACTGCATTTGAAAGCCTTGTTTTTACTGTGGGTGCTGCCAGATGGTGAAAAGAGCACTTCTGAGCCTACACTTGCCCTACAGTGGTTGGAGCAATGAGATTCACCACTGAATGTGTTGGTGACTGCCAACCAGTGATTTCCTAGTTCATCTCCCATTTAGTTTTTTTTTTTTTGTATTTCTATGTGACATTATTTTTTTTAACTATATTTTTTAAGTCTTTAAGACCTTAAAATGGCGCAGATGGGATTTGTCAGTTTGCTTTTAAATATACACATTGGAATGCCACCGCTTCATCTTACTTCTGAGAACGCTGGATGCTTATCTTCTATTGTTACGCTTCTGCTGTATCAGATCGTTTTCCTCCGGTGCTGCGTGGCTTTGGAATAAAGGACCCAGATGTCCGTGATCAGCTGACCTACTTCCATGCGTCTTCGCATCGTACGCTGCAACGCAGAATAGTTATGGACCCGATGCAGCATGGAATCGCTCTGCATTAGGCTGCTTTGTCTGTGTGTGGGCGGAATTGCTACGTACACCACGCTTGGCTAATGTTACATGCCGCCTATGATGTCAACATCAGCCGGGGGTTAAGATCACAGGCTGGCTGGACATCCATTTCAACTCCGTAGGCAGAAGCGGGGCAAGGCTTTTTCTAATCAACATGACCACGAGGTTAGTTTCAAGATGACTTGGATGCTTGGGATACGCTCGTCCACTTTATGCAACAGTTTTCATGAATGTGGCTCGCTGTCCATGGCATCGGTGGCATGGCCATTTTAATTATTTGGTATGGAATGCTTCAATGTGCTTTGAACGTACTCGGGCCTTTAATGCTACAGCGCTGTTTGAACTGTACACCTGGATGTTTGCTGTTTTTATGACACTGGCTTGGCATTTGGTTTTCCCTGATGGATTTGGGCTCTACTGTGAGAGGCTTCATGAATATGCGGCATCTGTGTTCGAATGCTGTTTATTGCCTTTCATAACACTGCATTACCTTGCCAAAATTATACATGGAGAACATTTAGAGTGGAGCGTGTGGGTTTCTGGAATATGCATCCTCAATGGATCTGTCATGTGACTCGTGTCTTTGTGGAAATTAGATATGTTCGAGTTCTATTAATTTGCATGCGACCTAATGGTGTTCTGATGCCTGTGATCTTATGGATGCGGTTTCTATTCTTAGTTTTGCTGGGTTTGTTATAAATGTAGTTACGCCACAAAGGCACTGTCGGAATGCGTTCACTACTTACTTTCGCATGTTTAAATAGGTAGGTGATTCTTTACTGTGCGGACCTCACCAGTGTTGAATATTTGATTGGACTTACTGACTTCTTAGTGATAGGACCTGGTGTTTGAGTATGATGGGTTTGGATTTGAAACAGCTTGACATGCTTTACATTTTATCAGATATTTATTTACATGTCTGATTAGGTGGCCAGGAAAGGGTTTTAAGCACATTTGTGTAAATTTACTTTTACTATTCTGTCCCTTTATCCTTACCTTCTCGGTTTCTTTGGCTTTATCTACCTCTCTGTATGTTTTAGTCTTTCATATTTAATCCTGTCTTTCTAGTCCTGATGCTACAATCTATTCGGATTTTCATATATATTGAAAGTTATGGGCATATATATGTGACTCTCTATTTAAGTCTTTATTGCCTGTTTCTGATATTCTGTTATTGCTGATGAATGGGGGTGTGGTTTTAAACCACATTATGAAAATAATTTGGACTATTGGTGGTGGGGGGGGTTAGCCTTTTATACAGATTCGTTGTCATTCGGGATTCATTTTCACTTTGATTGGTTGAGGTTTGGAATGTTCTGTTTATTTTATGAGTTTATCTAGGATTTGGGAGAGGTCCGAGAGATTTCCTCAATGTTCTGTTGTGGTCTTGATCATTCTGTTAGGTTCTTCAATTTTGCTTTTCATTGGTTTTTTATTTTTTCTTACTGTTATCTTTGGTGGGGACATGATGGCCACCACCCTGGTAAATGCGGGCAGTGCAGACTTTTGTGTTGTATCGTGGAGTGTTAATGACCCCCTCAAAAAAAGAAAAAGGTGTTCACAGTTCTGAATGATATGAAAGCTGATATTTGCTTTCTCCAGGAAACACGTTGTCTGATGAAATCCCATATCTTGAGAGAGAAATCTCATATCTTGAGAGAGAATGGGTATGTTTGGCCTATGGCTCTTTTTTACGTCTAGATCGAGGGGAAGGGCCATTCTGATTTGCAAAAAATTTCCTATTAAAATCTTGAGAGAATATGCGGACAAGGAAGGGAGGATGATGGCGTTATTGTTTGAGATTCAGGGGGAGTCGATGATTCTTTGTAATATATATGCACCGACGGTAGACAATTTTTTTTTTTTTTTTTTTTTTTTTTTTTTTTTTCTGAATGCTTGCCCAGACACATCCTTCTTGGAGATTTTAATACTTTAATTGACCCGTTACTAGACAGGAGTAACGTCCGAAATGATGTGTATCGGAGTGATTTCCATCAAGCTCTGTTGTCGTTATTGGTTGAGCATAATTTGAAAGATAATTGGCGCTTTGTTAACCCAGATGGGGGGCGGGTGCGTGTGTGTGTATAGCTATTTCTCTAATGCCCATAATGTGTACTCGCTAATGTGTAATCTCGTTTAGATGTGTTATTGACTGGTGGGTTGGTTACGGAGAGTCATGTTTCAGTGATAAAGGGACTATTTCAGTGAGTGATCACGGCCCTGTGTTGGTGCGCTTGTCATTCAAATTTCAATGTCATAGGTCCTTTTATTGGAAGCTGAATGCTTCAATTTTACTGGATGACGATATTGTGACAAATTAAATCTGAGGCCAATGAGGAGAACCGCTCTGAGATTAGTATATGTAACACGTGGGAGGCTTTCAAGTGCTGTATGCGTGGTGTGTGTGTGTGTGTGTGTGTAGGGCTGTCGAGTGGTTAAAAAAAGAGATCTCTAGATTAGCTCTTGGACTAAGAATTAGTGAGCTGTCCAGGGATTTGATTATTGATCCGTCAGACCCTCTGAAATTGACACTGTTAAAAAAGCTTAAAAAGGAGATGAGTGATATTTTATCATCCAGTGCGGAACATAGTTTATTTTTTTCACATTGTGCTTACTTTGAAACAGGCAAATGCGATAGATGGCTTGCATATAGACTGAAACGGAGAATATCAGAGGCTGCATTTGCTTCACTCATTGACACGGATGGTAGGGTTACGTTTGATCCGCGAAGGATTAATCTACTTTTTCATTTTCTATATGAATTTGTATTGTAATGAGGGGGATATTTCTGGTATTGGTTTTTTTGAGATCTCCAGCTTCCCCCAAATTACCGATGCTGAGTCATCTGCTTGCTGTGGACCTCTCAGTTAAGTGAAGAATGCGATTTCTAGATTGAATATTGGCAAATCACCCTGTCCTGATGGACTTCTGTGTGAATTTTATAGAATTCTCCCTGACTCCGCTCTCAACTCTTGAGAGATATGTTTGTTGCTAGTAGATCGGTGGGGGTATTACCTGACCGTACCATGCCTCTATCTCTGTGTTTTTGAAGAAGGGTAAAGATAGCAACTTCCAGTCTCATCAATTGTGATAATAAAATCTTGGTTAAGATTTTGGCTTTACCATTTCTTACCAAATTAATTGGTATGGAACAATCGGGTTTTATGAAGAATAGACGAACGTCCAGTAATATTCGGCTATTGTTTCACACTATCGAGGAAGCCAATGAGATGGATTGTGATGCTGCCATGTTGTCTCTTAACGCTGAAAAAAGCGTTCGACAGGCTTAATTGTGACAATTTGTTTTCAGTTTTGCGGGGAAATGAATCTTGGGACTGAGTTTATATCTTGGATTTAACTTTTGTACTCTAGGCCTTCGGCTGATAACAAATGGAATCAGATCGGACGGCTTTTTAGAAAGAGGCACTCGTCGGGGATGCCCATTTTCCCCGCTTTTATTCTGGCAATTGAGCTGTTGGCCATTTCTCTGAAAAATGCCCCTGATCTGGATGGAGTGGGTTGCTGGGGTGTCACACAGCAAACGTGGTTTTATGCGACGATCTTTTGTTGGTCCTTAAAACTTGGATGACTCTCTCCCGTGTTTGATGCGAATTTTGATGGATTTTACACGTCCTCTGGGTACAAGGTGAACTGGCTAAAATCCAAGTTTTGCCTCTTAGTTTACGCTCTGACAAAACTTTGGTGACTGGATTAGGTTTCAAATGGTGTTATGTGCGACTGCGATATCTAGGCGTTTGCGTTTGCATGTTCGATAGAATATGCGCGCATCACTCAGGACTCACTCAGAACTGCAAAATGTATCTTGATAGATGGTCGCTTCTTAATCTCTTTGTGGGGTAAGTTAGCGCCCTTAAGATGAATTTGTTTCCTAAAGTAAACTTCGTAACGAGTATGCTTCCTTTGAAGATTTGCAATCGGTACTGTAAGGATTTGGACTGCCTCATTCAGGAATTTTTGTGGGATAAAAACCCCCCATGACTTAGCATCTGGAAACTGCAACTTCCGGTTTGTGAGGGTGGATTAGGAGTTCCAAATGTTAGGGCTTATTACTTGGCCTTTTTCTCATGCTTTCATCCCCTTTTTGTGTCCTGAACATGATCAGTGGGCTCTAGCAGAATCTAATGCCTTTGGTCCTCTAGGACGGGAGTCTTTGTTGTCTACTAATACTAAAGATCATGGTTGCAGTTCACTGGTTACGACATCTCTGCGCACTGCTTGGAGTGATTTGTTGACAATTTTGGATATAGATGCTTTCAGATGCTCATGGTCTTCTATTTGGCTGAATCCTAAAATCGGGGACAATACCAAAACAGTTTTCTGGCCAGCCAATTAAACAAATTGGCGATCTGGTGAGGAATGGTCGCTGGATGTCTGCTAATGAATTGAGGGAGAGGTGGGATTTGACGGATTCGGCATACAGGCGTTGATGTGTGGGGGCCATTGATTGGACTAATACTTTGAATTTTTCTTGCAACTTTGGAGAATATGACTGGTGGCTTAGCGAGTGGGGTGTACAGGTTGATCGAATTTTCACGGTAACGACACGCTACGGAATACTTGAAGTGTGAGAATTGGCTCCAAGAACATCTGATTGTTGGCGAAATATTTGCAGGAATGTCTCATTTTGTTCTTTCAACTTAGGTGAACGGACGAGACAACTCAAAATAATAAACTGTTGGTTGGTGTCCAGAGAAGCCGAGGGTCTCCGTAAGGGGCCTGTGGATACCGAGAACGCTCCTGAAGCCCATCCTGAGGGGGTTGTTTGTAGACCCAGTTCTACTGAGTCGTGGGGTACCGGAGATCGCTCTGAGTCCTCTGTCAGCTTCCCTCAAAAATAAGACCGGTGTGCGCCCCGAGGCCTTGGGTGAGCTTGCTGTTACCGAACGGATCTTCGAGGCCTGCGCAGATGAGGCTGTTACCGGGCCTGGGTCCGAGGTCCCTCGTTCAGAGGCTAAAGCTACCAACAGTTCTGAGAGGCCTGACTAGGCCTTGTCGGTTAAAGCTGTTTCTCACTGTTCCCGCTATTGCGGTGACACCAGACCTGTTGAGGGGGCAAAGAAAGTTCTTCTTTTGCCGGCAGTCCCGAGGTCCTTCGTTTGAAGGCTAATTTGGTGGTTGGTATGTCACAAACATTCCAGGCCTCACTACCGGTTCAGCTGAGGTTACTTATGTTAAGGCTAAAGTTAAGACCCCTGATCCATCAACGGGGATCCCTGCCTCACGTGCCGCAGTTCCCACCAGATAAGGACAGAATGGCGCCCGTTCCCTCCACGACTGCGGCGGCCATTTTAGGTGCTGCCCCTACAACTAGGCCATCGGCCTCAGGTGTAGGGCTTGGTCCCTTGGGTGAACAGTCCATTGTGCTCATCCTTATCGGGCAGTTTACGATTGGAACACCCGGATGCCTCTTCGGCACAATGTTTCGTTGCCTGCGGGGTCGCCACCTTTGATGTGGATACGTCGGTGGAGGGGCCTTTGTGGCACCCGTCCCCGTTGCGTCCCTGGATTTGTCCACCTCATGAGAGGTCTCCTCAGTTCCGAGGCAGTCCCCGGAGGAGGCTTTTTTTCGGTACATTTCAAACTTTAATGCGTACCGACCCCATGAGGGAATATTTCAAAGGGCTCTTCAGGGAGATATCTCCAGCTCCACCTGTTCCTCCGGTGCCTCCCCCGACTCTTCCGCCTTTGCCTCCATTGTTGTCCCCGGTGGACAAGGCAGCGCCTGACACGGCTCAGCAGGATCCTGACCTGTCAGATGACGTCCACCAAGGTGATCAGGACAACGAGGACCTTCCCCGCTCTATCGGAGCTTTTCATGACCGGCTACTGGACCTGATGATTTTTAGATGTTCCGGTGCCCCAGGCACCCGCTCCGCAGGAGGGCGTGCTTTCTGGGGCGCTCACCCTGTCTCCCTTGGAGCGTACCGGCCTGTTCTTGCAGAAGGACGTTCTGGCCGAGATCCGCAGAGTCTGGGAAAAGCCACACTCTGGACTTTTTGCCAATAAGAAAATTGACGCGAGATACAGGCTGCATTCTTTGGAAGAGGTGGCCCTGTTGTCTTCTCCGCCCCCGCCCCTCTCCTCCACAGTGGTGACTCCGGCCACTTTGCAGTCCAGGTCTGCAGCATCTTCTTCCATGAGGGCTACTCGGGTTCTGGGAAAGAGGACAAGCTCCTCGACTCCCTCGGAGAAAAATCTTCGCCAACTCGGCCTTGCAGCTCAGGCAGGCCACGCTGAATTGATATTGGCGGGAGTTAACATGCGGGTGTGGAAAGGTCTGTCGGAGTTTATCCCGGTCGAAGTTGGAAGACTTTAAAGGAGGCCTATCCGACGCCAGGGTCTTGGCCCAGGATCTCCTGGACGCTACGGCTCATCACGTAGACCCCTCGGCTCGGGGCCTTATGGGTTGATATACCTCACGGCAGGCGTGGTTGCATGCAACTAAATTCTCAAAAAAAGTGCAGGACAAGGTGTTGGACCTTCCGTTCGATGGGATGGAGCTCTACAACAGATGTAGAGCTCACCAAGACTAAGAATAGCACTCGGACAGTGAAGTCATTGTCTGTCCTGGTTAAGGCTCTTTCAAAACCCAGACTGTTGTTGCAGTTCCTCTGGCTTTAGGGGCTTCCTCAACCGCAAATCTCAAAGTGGATACCCCTCTGGGGAATAACCGCCGTAGGCCACAACGGACGCGGTTTTTCTCCCGTTCTTCAGCCTCCTCCTCAGGTGGCACAGCCACCAATAAACCTACTAAATGAGGGTTTTCCGTGCTCGTATGAGACCCTGGTGGGAGGACGCATTGCATCGCGTTGGGAGGTGTGGCAGACCATCAGACAGATGGGTCTTGTCAGTCGCTCGAGCGGGCTTCCGCTTACCCCTTTAACCCCCCCACCCTCAACCCTCCCTTTCAGCGGTCTGGCTCGCCCTCTCAAAGCCCAAGTTCAGAAACTTCTGGACCTCACAGCTGTGGGACCTGTTCCCCCTTGGGGAGGGCTTCTACTCACGGCTGTTTACTGTGCCCAAACCCAACCAGGCTGGCCTGTGCACCATCCTAATCCTTTCCCAGTTCAATCTTCCTACCCCAAGAGAAATTCAAGATGATCACGCCCAGCCAGATACGCTCCTCCTTGCAGGTGGGCGATTGGCTCAGTGTCGTGGATCTTCAGGATGCGTACATGCATATCCTGATTTGGAACCCACACAGGAGATATCTCCGCTTCTCTTTGGGAGAGGAGCACTTCCAGTTTCGAGTGCTTCCTTTTGGCATCAGCTCGGCACCGCGTCGAAGATGTCGGTGATTGCGGCTTATCTTCGTCTCCAGGGTATCCATGTGTAGCCATATTTGGACGACTGGCTCTTACGCAGCCCTTGTCCACTGGCAGCAGCGGGCAATCTCCAGTCTCTCCTTCAGCTCCGGTTCCATCTTGGGCTGTCGGTGAACTGGCAGAAATCTTCCATGACGGTCTCGCAGGACCTGATTTTCCTGGGTTTTCGCTGGAACACTATCGACTGCAGAGTGTACCTGACCGGCTAATGGAACGGCAGATCTGTTAGCCATGTGTCAGATGTTTGCACAGTTGGAGAGCATGTCGGCCTGGTGGTTCCAGAGGCTTCTGGGCCTCATGGCCTCATGCGTGCTGGCTCTTCATCTTGCTTGTCTCAAGATGAGACGGACCCAGATGGCTCTTCGAGTTCCTGGCGTCAGGCTGTGGACCCGGATTCCAAGCTGGAATTCCATGAGAGTGGACCTGGATTGGTGGTCATCTCCCAGCAACCTGTCGGTGGGTGCAGGGTTTCAGGACCCAGCCCCCACAGTGACGATCACGACTGACTCCTCCCTTCTGTGGTGCGAAGTTTGATCTTCGTCAGGTCTCGGACCTCTGGTCGCCTTAGGACAAGCTCCTGCACATAAATCACTTGGAGCTTTTGGCGATCTTCCTAGCGCTCGGGGCGTTCAGACTGCTCATTGCCAACAAGAATGTGGTGTCAATGTATTACATCAACAAGCCAGGGGAACCAAGTCTCTCTTCTTCCCCCCCCCCCCCCCCTCCCCCTTGTGGACCTGTCCGTCTAGATATGGGAGTGGGCCGTGCTTCATGGTGTCTGGCTGCTTGAAGTGCACATCCCCGACCAGCTGAATTTCACAGCGGATGCCTTCAGCCGGCAAACAGTGGTCAGCTACGAGTGGGAGTTGAAGGCGGAGGTCCTCTCGGATTTTCTTGCATTGGGGCACACTGGAGGTGGACCTCTTTGCTACGGCAGTAAACAAGAAGCTTCCTCAGTATGCCTCCAGACGGGGGCTGGGAGCCTCCTCTCTGGGGGATGCTCTCGAGATTCCATGGCACAACATGAGAGCCTACGCCTTTCCGCCTCTGCCTCTAGTCCATCGAGCAATTTGGAAGCTGAGTAACTCGGTGAACTGTTCCCTTCTACTCATATCCCTGTGGTGGCCGGCCAGGTTTTGTTTCTATCAGGTTACCAGTGACCCCCAATCTTCATCAAGGAGAACAGCAGATGTGGCAGCCCTCCCCCACAATCGCTCAGCTTTGCGTCATGGTGCCCGAGTTCAAGTCTTTAGAGTGTCTTAACTTGTCTACGGATAACATGCGTATTATCCAGGCAGCCAGGAAACCCTTGACCAGATCCCAATACAGGAGTAAATTGCTCAGGTTCTGTCTACGATTGACACAGTGCTGTCCTTCGTGCCCTCCCTAGCAGTCGGGTTTTCAGGTTCTGTCATGGAGAACTTACCTTTCAGCGGTTTCCGCTTATCTTTCTACAGACCAATGCTCTTATTCTCTGAGTAACCCATTGGTTAAGAGGCATTTTGCATGCTTGACACGCCTCTACCCTCTGGTTCGTAGTCTGCACCCGCTGTGGGACCTAAATGTAGTCCTGATGGAGTCCTGATGGCGCTGTGCCATAAACCTTTTGAACCCATGGCCACAGTGGACCTCAAGTACCTATCCTGAAAGTGTCCTTGGTCGCCGTTACGTCACCAAGGAGAGTGAGTGAGCTCCAGGCCTTGTCAGTGGAGCATCCTTTCTTGGTCTTTCACAAGGACAAGGTAGTCCTACGGACAAACCCGGCCTTTCTACCGAAGGTGGTAACTGAATTACATCTGAATCAGTCAATCTCCCTACCGGTCTTTTTTCCGAACCCTGCCTCAGAGGCTGAAGGGGTTCTGCACTGTTTTGATGTCAGAAGGGCTCTAAGTTCTACCTTGACAGGACTTCCGAGCTTAGGAGTTCCTGTCAACTTTTTGTGACCTTCGGTAACCCTCAGGGTAAACTAGCGTCTAAGGTGACTATTTCTCGGTGGATCGCCGCTTGCATCACGGAGTCTTTCACCGTCCAAGGGCTGAAACCTCCTAAGGGTATTCATGCACACCTGGTGCGGGGCAAGGCAGCTGCGGTTGCTTTTCAGAAATGTCCCCTGGGAGTCCATCGCTAGGGCAGCTACTTGGACCTCCCCATAATTCTTGTCTTGACATGAGCTCAAGAGCTGATGCTCAGTTTGGTCAGGCTGTGCTGAAGAACCTGTTTCAGTAGGGGCATTTCCATCCACCCGTAGTTCCTGTAAGGAGTGCTTGGGAATCTCCCATAAGTATGGAGGAAAGGGGACGGGACGTAGGAGTGTAACCAGGTTACTCACCGTAGTGACCACCTTACTCCTAGTCCATAGTCCCCTTTCCTCCATACGCCCACCCACCGTCCCCTCCAATAAGGTTCCTCTGTTGTTGCTAATGGGTCTCTGACCTGGCGATGGAAAAGGACTGATGGGCGATGTGCTGGGCAGAGCCAAGGTGGGCAGGGTTACGGCCACATCCCGGGTCCTGCGCAAGAAAGAGGAAGGACACATTTTTGTAAAGTATCCACATTTTTTCCAAGTGCTCCGGTCCCGTCCCACAGAGTATGGAGGAAAGGGGACTATGGACTAGGAGTAAGGTGGTCACTATGGAGTAACCTGGTTATTTTCGCATACACACGTGCACAGGCACTCATCTGACACTCCCACGGCTCCTCCGCTGGGTCTTGCCGTGCGTGTGAGCCACAGGGGCTGACAGTTTTATTTTAGTGTGGTCAAATATCATGTAGTGACGTACCCATTGGTTGATTGGTACATTTGGTCTTAAGCTAGATGGGAGGTTGGTTTGAAAAATGGGAGCGTGGTATTCCCCTCTGGATTTGTGATATAGTGAGACGGACCATTACCACCTTAATTGCGGGTAACTAGATTTTATCGTAAACTTCAAATTATTAATCCATTCCATGTATTCAGCTTGTCTGAATTGTTACTCGCTATTATGAGTCATAGATTTAATGCTGGTAACACTAAATATCTAAATGTATTGGTGTCAGTAATATAAACTATGATTCAAGATGCAACATACAAATTAGCCAAACTGGTTGCGAAGATGTATTTAGTGATGGGTTCCATAACTGAGCCACAAGCGGAAACCATCTGGTGGCCGAGCATATTGACAATGGTCCCACAGAGTATCCCTATTTTCAATCTGTTGGCAAGATTAATCCTGAATTTGAGTAAGGGTCTTTTTGACTATTTGCACATGAGCAGTTTATATTTGTCATTGCATGTTATTATGTTTGTCTAGATGTCACTGTATGAATGTTTGAATACGATGTTAAAAGTAATCCCCCGCTGCTCTTCACCAAGTGTATTGATGATGGAGGATATATTCGATTTTATCCACTAACAATTTGTATTTACCCCTTGTATAGAATCTTTGGATATTGGTGGATCTCCTACTCTGCACGAGTTATAGAGACACCATGTGATAATTCTACATGGGTAGAAGCCGTGTGGGGGTTATTTAGTAAGTCAGAAAATAGAATGTTGTACTTTAAGACCAAGGGTGATTCTAAGTTCGTTTTTGTGATTGCGTGCATTATTTCTTTAGAGTTGGTCGATCCCATCAGTTTCTGGTACTTGTGGCAGCAATAATCTGTTTATCCTCTTTAGAGGCAGCAGGTAGTATGTGTTACCCACGTAGCAATCTTGATGTTACCCATGAAATGTTGTTGGGACGTTGTGTCAAATAGGTGCTTGCTGTGACTTGGGCCTGTGCTGGAGGGACCGTATATTGCCGGTAATTGTGTCCTTGCCAGTCAATGATGCCCCTACTTATGCCTTCAGCGCTCACTGATGCTCTTGCTGGCTGTGGTGGTCTTATGGGTGGAAATGTGCACGGGGGCGGTTATGGCTCTCCCATCAAACAAGCCTGTCTAAACAAGAAACAAGCAAGCGTGCTTAGACTTTTTTTATTTTTATTTTATTTTTTTTATTTTATTATATACATTGGAGGGCTCTTCACACTGGTGGGCCGAGTCGCCTCATAAGACTTATGAGCTGGACTATTTCTTTGTCAGTGTGCACAGTTAGCCAAAGTTATTTGGAATTATCTTCATGCTGATGGCCCAGTCAGTGGCTGTTTACTTAGTGTTTGATCTGGGCTCTGGCGCCTTCTTCAATTTGGGTTTCCTGCCCTCAGGGACTAGCCCAATCTATTCTGGGAGGCATATTGTGTAATGGCATGCTGGCCTCGGCTGGGAGGTGCTACAAGCATTTGACTCTGTCACAACTTCTCAGTTGTATGCCTTAAATTGCTGACTTTGTGGAATCGTGCGCTGGCATACTCGGCACAGACCACATTCAGCATACCGAGCCTTATGTCGATGGAACGGAAAACCTATTATTTGGGAGCAAATTAAGATTGAGTACCGTTCCTTCTAACTGTTCCCATATACACTTGGCGCTAGCTCTCTGCTGATCTCGCCATGAAGCTGGCAGCAGTTATTGCAGAGAATGCTGAAGATGTACAGTGCTGGACAGTATGCAGATCAGCAGAGAAGATTTGGATCTCCATTCCAGAGTACCCAGACAAGCCCATGTCGAAATACTTGTCTGTTAAAACTACCACATTTTGTATTCTACGTTATAACCAAAAAAGTGATGGGTGGAATCTAAACCACTGGCATTGCTCTGGGCAACCTTCCATTCCACCGTGGACCAAGCCTGGTTTGCATATGGTTGCCCTTCTGAAATAGCTTGGCAGGCAAATAACGATGGTCTGGAGGGTTGCCCAGAGCAGTGCCAGAGGTTGAGATTCTGCCAGCCATCACCTTCTTTTTGTAATTTTATACCAGATTATTTTGGTGGTATTGATGGAAGGCCAACAGATTCTTTTTAGCCCCGTTTCAGACACGGATCGTGCCCCTTGGATCCCTCTCCCCTGAGCCTGCAATTAGCCAAGAACCAGGCCGGTGTACAGGAAATGTATTCATTTTAGGTTAAAAGTAATAGAAATTAGTACACATTTCAAAAACCACTTTTCGTGGCACAATTTTCTCAGCATAAATAAATCACAAGTGTGTTTAAAAAGCACAATCGCAATTCTGACTTTCTGCAAATTTCACTTCACAAAATAACTGATCAATAACAAAGGTATGTAATGTGCAATTTGTTTTTCCTGCATGCTTGAAAGGGGTAGCAGTAGTATTTCAAGAATGGCAAAAAATTTTTGGGGGGGATTTTTACCACTGGGTGATTTTGTTTTCTCGGATCCTGGACAACGAGGGTAATTCATTTATAGGCTATAATTTTCAGCACATACTGGGAAGTGAGCTTTGTTAGTCTCGATTTTTTTTTTTAACAAAATTCACCCTTTAGCGTCTGCCAAATGGGGGAATTCATTACATTTTTGGTTACATCTAGTTTTACACCCCTCCTCACCCACCCACTATAAAGGGAAAAGATTTGAGGCAAGCAGACTCCCCCACCTTGTAGTTTCCCAGGGCTCAGTTCTATTAACCTAGCAAGCCTCTGAGTAAGGGCCAGGAAAGCCAGCTGCATCTCAGGACACTCTGGAAAGATAGGTCACTCCACTCTCAAAAATGTCCTCCCGCTCTTCACCATAGGACCCAGTCAGCTTTGAGGACTAACCTCTGCTCCATCCAGAGGCACTCGGCAAACCCCTCCGGTGTCTCCTTACAGCTGTTGGGTGGTAAGTTTCAGCAGCCTTCCTTATGGTCTGTGTTTTTTTTTTTTTTTTTTTTTTTTTTTTTTGGGTCTCCTGTCCTAGTGCAGTCCACCTTGTATAGCGGTAATGCCACCTGTTTTACAATCTTGGGGGGAAGTACACTGCAATAATCCCTGCCACAAGGATTGGACAGTTACCCTTCTTTCTCTCTTCCAAACCCAGCCTCCATGTCAGGATTGGTTGAGGGGTCTAATTTCCATTTGTAATTTCCCCTTTGTTCTCCTTTCAACTATGTATCAACTTCATAATTTGACTGGCATACTATCTGAGTCTGCTAATCATGGAGAATTGGATCAAGAATATGTAAGAGCATATCCCCAATTAATTTTCCACCCTCAACTCACATTTGGGACATGTTCAGATCAGCCATAAATGCATCTTAGTTGGTCACTACTGCCATGAGTCACAGGAAGATGACTTTTATATCCCCAAAATCGCCTGGAAGTATCCTTTAAAATGGCGTTGGTTGCGTGTGCCTTTGTCTTTATGAAATTCACCGCAGAAAACTATGGGTTCTCGCTGCCACCTGATGGTATGTGAAGTGTATGCCCGCACATTAAGCCATAGCAATTCTACTCGCAGCATCTCCAGACAGCCAGCGTCCCGCCTGACTAATTGTTTACTCAAATAGCCAATATTATCCAGAGCTGGATTTCGCTTAACATTAAGGGGTTTTACTGCATTTCCTGCAAGCTTTCTCTGCCTGATGCATTCATTGTGAATCCCGAAGCTCGGAAAGTGTCTGCCTTGTAGCATTAACCTCTTTCTTGTCACCAGCACTGTCTTGCAAGCTCTTCCAGTTCATTCAGCCTGAAGGATCTACTGGACCTCCTATTTGTGTAACATTTCTCCTGTTAATGGACCTGAATAAATTGTGTTGCCTCCTTGTAGATTTACTGCACTGGAATGTTTACTTCTGTCATGGTACCAAGGTAGTCTCCGCCTCACTCAAGACTGGTGTGATAGCACAATTCTACTATTTGCAGATTACACTGGTGGTGGTCTTCAGTAATCTAGATTTCTTATCGAGAGCCAGGGTGTATTTCTGGAGAATAGCCTCCACCCTTATGTTGCATGGTCTGGATAAGGGGCTTTTACACAGCTATTTTTAGTTACAACATAGCTTTCCACAAATTAAACGTAGTTTTGCTAGCACATTACAGGAGAGGGTCATTTGTTTAAAAAACCCTCTGGGGAGGGTGGCACTTATAGTCCACATATGACCCTGCGCTTCTAGGTCAGTGGTTGGTGCTTGGCAAGATTTGTCAAGGAGGGGTCCATTGAGTTTCAGAAGTGCTGGACATTCTGCCGACGTACAATGGGTGTAACCTCTTCCCTGAACACCTGTTCTAGTGTTTTACAGTTTCTGGCAACCATGGTCTCCCGTTGATGGGAGGCTATTTCCCTGATCGAGCAACATCTTGCTGAAAGGAGCTGATGTACCCTGGGAGGTACATGACCAAATCAAAAGCCTCCTTTGGGAGATGTAAGGGGACAAACCTGATCCAGGAGAACAGACGCTGGTGCTGGAAGTGGTGCAGCCATGGTCCTACCGTGGCAACAGATGACCACATAACCTGGAGGGTGGGGTGCCCACGTCGCTTTCAGTTCTTGCTGTGTAACAACCTGGCCTTCTGTTTCGTTTCTGGTTGTCCCCTTTTCTCTGCTTGGTGTCTGTTTCCGGCCCTGGTAAAAATACATGCTCGTCTTGAGCACTAGGAAAGTATGCCGTTGTTGCCCACCCGCACTGTTCAGGAGAAAAGGGCACCACCACTTGGTCTGTGTGTAGTTCAAGGGGAGAAAGTGCAACTTCTAGCAAGGGTTATTCAGACGTGGACCCTCTTGCTCACTGTGCCTTGGAGGCTCTGCTTCACCTCACTGAAGGGACCCACCCAGCAAGGCTGTAACGCTGTCTGGGGGGGGGGGGGGTGGGGGTTGCTGTTGGTACTCTTGTTCAAAGGGGCATTGCCTATCATCTTGGTGCTGGACTCGCCATGTGTGTGGGACAGAGTATGCTCATGTTTCATCTGGGACACCCCTCTTCACAGGTTCTAGCATAGCTTTACTTTGGGATGGGTCTTGGACAGGGGAGCACATCCAGAGCTGCCTGGTGATCAGCAGATCCTCGGTCGGTGGACTCCTCCTGTGGAATAAACTAGGCAATGGCGAAAACCACTGATCCTGAATTCCCCTCCCCCCACCCCCCCCTCTAGTTCTAGGGTTTGGTGCCAGAAGGGTAATTTCTGCTCCCAATCGTGCATCTAATTACATTTTTTTGGAAGCCGTCGCTCGGATCTAGCACTGTACACACTTAAGGGGGGGCGGGTTAACACTGGGGGTATTGCGAGGGGGGGCGCAAACCTATTTGTGTGGGGGCACCTAAACTTCTCTATGCATTTTAATGAGACTATTCTAGTGCAGTGTCAAAAGCGGTCAACTTGCTCTTTCCAGTCTGAAAGCACCCACTTGAGGAGTGATCTCATGTCCCCTCTATCCTTCCAATCACTCCGCTGGCATGCAAGTACTAACGGTTTCAATTGCCTAAAAATGTATCGTATGACTGCAGGTGCAACTATGAAACGCTTTAAAGTAATAGCGGGACTACATCTGTGTTCTGTCCTGCTTCGGCTCTAGGCCAGCCAGGTCGAGTCCACATAGCCCAAAACGTCAGAAAGGGTGGTGGGGCTGAAGCCCGGTGAGCTCAATGGTGGTAAACCTTCCCCGTCTGGCCAATTTCTGCCATCTTTCAACTGGAGGACAGCTGTCATCGTTTAACTCGGACACACGTGACCAATGTCGAAGCCATCCATCTAGTTCAGATCATTCGCGAGTTGTAACTGATCAGGTGATTGGAGTGTATTGCATGTGTCGCTGCACATTTGTGTGGTACCTTGACTTAACAGGGAAGTAAGTATTGAGTTGCTGCATGCACACGTGGTGGTGGCGGGAGTCAAACACATGCTAAATGTGTTGCTGACTGCACAGCTCTGTGGTAATCTGTGTAATAAGAACGCTCATGCAAGCTGTAGCGGTCCATCGTTGTAAATCTTGGTGGGACTTTAGTTTACGGTATTTGTGACGCTCAAGGTTGCTTTTGGGACTGATGGCTGCTGGGGAGGGACGTAGGCACATTTGCCAAATTGGGTACGAGACTTTTCCACCCACCCCAGTTACCCTGGGCACCCGGAGGTGGAAGGCCTGGGGACCTAAGCTGGGAGGTGGTCCTGTTGTGAGAAATTGCCTCTCTGCCCCCACTGCGACAAAGGGGAGGTAGACCCTCTCCCCTTCACACCAGGGTGTGCCGGGGTGAATGCTTGGCTCACAACAATGGGATCACCAGACTCTTGGGCCACCCTGGCCGGGTGCAGCGCAGGTGCAAAATATCTGCTAGGTGTTCTGCCACCCTGTGGGGCCAGAGTGGGGGGGGCTGGGGCGCACAGGAAGAAGGCAGTAGGGCACTCATAAACCCTCAGACCAGTTTTTGCCCATGGGGGGGGGGGGGGCAGTACACACACACACACACCGCCCCCCCCCTTCTCCACCCCCCTTTGCAGTTCAGTGGCACAAGCCATACTCGGGGGCAGGAAAGAAACCCGCATTCCCACCCGGAAAAAGCTAAAAGGGACATCTAGCAAGGGCAAAAAAGAGCATTACTATACGCTAGGCGCATTAAAAGGTCAAACATGACATGGAGATGTTCACAACAGGAACGCTAACAGAGCAGAGTATGGTGTGAAATCGCAGCTGGAACTGTGGGCACGCTATAACCTAAGCTTCTAAAAGGCAGAAGGATCAGCCTCAAGATGGAGCAAGGACTCGACTCGCTTGATCACTGGTCCCCAAAAAGCATTTTTCTGTTTTCTTATGCAGTGTGGTGTGTAATAAAGCTTACGGCCTAACCTTTTTCCACCTTAGCTGGTTTTCTTGTCAATTATTCCAATGCAGGGGTGGGATGGATGGGCCTCCAGCTCCTTGTGTATTTTTCCCCGCAGTGACACTTCAAGCTTATTGTGGCATTGATGAAGGTGGTCGGTCTAGGTCTCTGTTCGGCTTCTGTTACCTTTGCGTTATAGGTTAACCCTCCAATGCTACAGTTTAGCATTACTAGAAAGTGCGCCCACCCAAGCAGGGCGAGATTCCCGAGGTCTTCATTCCTCTCGCAGCAGTGGGCGAGCTGCCTTCGTTTCCTGTGGTCCCCTTATCGGTTTTGTGTGCCCCCATACTTTTTTGGTGAGTCGGACTTTCCCAGTTTCTTCGCTATCACGTGGTGTACGTGCGCCTCCTGTTATCTTGGGAGAGCGCAGACTACATTTCCCCAACTGACGTGCATCGGAATTTTGAGTGGGGCGGGGGAGGCGAGCCATGTGATGGCGAGCACGTTGCCCGCCTCTAAAACATTTACAGTAAACCATTGAGTACACGCCTGCTTGAAGTGTGCTATAACCTCGTGAGTGCATGCCCTACACATGGACTTGGAATCGTCCTGCTTATGGCGACTGACTGTCACGCGGCGGCTGCACTGCAAATGCAAAATGCGAATGTACATTGTGTTCCCCTGTTGCCGCGGGGTCTTGCAGAAGGCGCCGTGGATCTGTTGCAACCGGGGCGGCCTAATCGGTAATGTTTCTGAAAGGGTTTCGACATCTAAAGTTTCGAAATGTTTCTAAGGAGCTTGAGCAGGGCGCTGAAGTGGTACCAAGAAATGCAACGTGATGTCTGAACATGCCCCTGGTGGTGGTGGTGGGTGGGGGGGGGGGGGGGGGGTGCTGCGGTGCGTTGGGGTAGGCGGCAGAAGAGCCTGCCGTGGGGCGTCTCCCATTGGTAGAGGTGCCAGGGGAGGAAGTACTGACGCTTGGTGTCAGCCAGGGGAGGCTAAGCCATCCGTGCCAAGCACGCCACCCTCTTGAGCAGGGGAATGCTGCCTGTGGCGAAAAGCTCGCTCTAGTTTCAGAGCCTACGCAGCATTGCCCCTTTTTGAGACACGCTGTAACCCCGGATAGCTCGGGTGCTGCAACCAAAATTCTAGCTAGCCTCGAGTCCCGTCAGTCCAACATTAGCTTACCCTCTGAACTTTCCAAACTGAATACCCACGGTTGCAACAATTTGGCGGGGGGGGTTGCGGAATGTGTCTTTGCTCGTACTACACTTAAGCCCCCTTGCTTCATGTGACTTTAAAAAGAAATTGACCTGTGTGCGTGTTTTAGAATATTGAGAGCCCCGGGGTGCCCGGCGCGTGCTTGAGGCACATGTCTTTTACTGGAATCTTGACCGTGGGCAGTGTGTGATATGCACGTTGCTTAATCCGTCCGCCCTGTTTCTCGGGATCTGTGGTCTTGAGACGTCTTTGTGTGGGAGCGCCTGTAACTTCCTGCGTGTGTGGAGTCGCCGGAAGCGCCCAGTCATGCGGCCCTTAAGCTGCGTGTGGTATGACGCCTCTCTGGTCGCGCTCTCCTCAAACCTTGGAGAGAGATGTTCGCTGGGCGGAAATTCCGGTCCATCGAGTTGCAATGGGATTGGTGGGGGTGGCAAGGTTTTTTATGACGCCTTCATGTCGTTCCAGTATAAATAAAGGCTAGCCCACTGGTTTCACAGGTATGCAAGTACAGCTCGGAAACCCACCACTAGTAAGATGCAAATGGAGCAGCAGTCACCCTCCCTGGCAACACAAATTGTACATAACCACGTTTAACAATCCCTTCACCCACATGAACCTCCCTCTCTGAAATCATTCTGTTAGAGCTCAATGTGGCAAGCCACGTGCCGCAAGGGCATAGGAAAACTGATGGAACTTCAAACGTTGCGTCTCGTGTTCCTTAGTTACACACGTGCGTTGCTCAACAAGGGCTTATCCTTTGCTGATTGTGGGTGGGGGGGGGGGGGTGAAAGGGTGACGGTTCATGTTGAAACTGCCCACTGCTATTGGAGTGGCACTGTGCAGTGTGGTCGCCTGACTATATCCCAAGGTGTCCATTTATTGCCAAGGGTTCGTTTCAGGGTCTGTTCTCGCTTAAGTAGTCCACCTCTTCCCCCCCCCCCCCTCCATCTCCGTGCTGAACAGTTTGCAAAGGTGGCTTTCTCGTGCAGCTGGTGTACCAGGGTTTGGTATGCAGTCGCCCTTCCCTGGTGGCAATGGGCAAGGACCACAGACAAATATAGCTTGACCCCCGTATCGCCTTTACTTTCTCATCATTAAATCCCTCGGCATGATCGCTGTGCCCGTTATCAACTATGCAGTGGTGGTCTACACGACATCTAAAATGGAACTGTATAAGGGAGACCCCTCTCATGCTACTTTTACATCACTCCTTGCGCTCCTGATTCCTGCCCCTTTCCCAAATGTAAATGGTAGGGGGCTATTGAAGCCCCTGGTCAAGAGGGGTACCACAGCTTTTGGCAGCCAACGCATTGCTGAGTTGCCACATGTTATGCTTGGGCCGAAACAAGTAATTGCATTGGGAATTGTTTGAGAAAGTGTGCAAGCAGGATGTCATCCAGGGAGCGTTAATGGTCGACGGCCAGAGCACATCTGAATAGTCGATTTTAGTTAGCTACTTGTCCCTCTTGATCTGATGCAGGCTAATATTTGGACGCAATAGTAAGTCCTCTAGCACTGGGGGGGGGTCGCGGCCTCCTGGTGTACATGGTGAATGTGCGACTGCTTTTGTCTTCCCTTGCCAAACCGGTTTATCCATGCTACATGTGCTGCCTCGTGTGTTCAGCCAGTTTGCTTTCCGGGCAAGCACAGATGCCAAAGATGACCAGGGTGGATTAGTGGCGCCAGCTGCACCCCTTTTCACTGTTCCACATAGTGAAGTGGGTGGGGGGGTTAGGGGTTAGAGCCCCCCTTATCTAGAAATGGGCAAGTCAACATGGGATGGATGACTGGGATGCTGGTGGGTGGTAGTTGCTCTGGGATGTTCTGTGCACATCTCCTCCATTGTGACTTCTTGGGGGGGGGGGGGGGGGGTGCAATGGCAGCGACCCCAGGCTGATCACTCCACCTGCCCAATGTAACATTTGCTAGCTTTTGGGGAGTAGCAAGGCCCTGCAGGGTGGCTGCCTGTCACACAATACCTTCCAAACCAAGTTCAGCGTTCCTGGCACAAGGATTTAATACCAGTGGCCCACGGGCCCTGGAGGCTGCACCTTTAGTAGTGATTCCTGAGCCTACTGCGCTTCGGTAACTGAAGGCGCAGGAAAGCATGGACTCTTGAGCTGTACCCCAGGGCAGTGCGGCCAGCGCATTAACATGAGCTGAACAATTCGTTTTGCAACATGGTTCACTGTGGGCAGCACTTTCTCTTTCACGAATGTTTAGGCCATTGAAACTGAGATGGGACTTGCTCTAATGAAAGCCTTGTGCTTCTGCATGTATCTCGTGGTTTCCAATGTTTAACAAAGCCACATAATCGGCGAGAAGTGATTTCTTGTTAAGGAATTGGTGTATGGCAGGGTTATGCCCAAGGCAAAGTTGGTGACCAAAACCAGACTAAGCTGAAGGGGAAGAGCTGTCTTACCTCACCTTTTCACAGCGGTCTTGAAGTCGGTCGTTTCATACTGGAAGGTGTTATGGCAAATGTGGACGGGCTTCTGTTCTAGTACAGCATTGGGATACATGCCTAGTTAAGGGAAAAATTGCACTGCCACTTAATTATATCCATAATGCCACTAGATTGGCCTGCGAAAAGGCTACTGCTTTCTGGGGCTTGTAGTCTGGATGTGGAAAATCGCGATGCTTTTTGGCCTAACTTTTTGCTTTTGGGATTTAGTTTGATTGTTGCACTAGGCAAATGAGCTCTGAAGTTGTTTGGAGGGGGGGGGGGAGGGCACTTTCTAACTAGAGCTTAGCAGCTGTGGTAGAGTATCTAAGATTTGAGTGGGGGTTAAAACCCCCACTTTACAGCTTAACAAGACTGATATCCTGGGCAAATGTGCTTCCTGTGCCTGTAATTTGCACTCTGTTTTAACAAGCTTCCGTTTCCAGTAGGGCAGAATGAATTTAAAAGCTTTTGAGGTCAGTAGGGCCTTCTGCTTTACTTCCCTTGCCCTTGGAATCAGTCCTCAAGACCATCGTACTAGAGCGAATATGTCTTTGTGAATTGTGGGTCTAGAATATACGGTGGGGCTAGGTTTCCCTCCACTGTATTGGCTTTTTCGTTTTACAATTTGCTTAGGGCGAGCTAGCATGTTTTTTAATGCACATGTGCAACTTTGTTAACCAAAAATGGCTAAAGATTGCTGGCACCCGAAGGTTACCAAGCCGCGAAAGCTGTGGCTTTTGCAGGCAACAGTGTTTTGTTTGTGCCTGGCTGTAGTTGCCGGGACTGTCTGATCACAGTACACATTCACGTGCCTGAATGTTGGATTCTCTGCAGATGTTGTGGCTATCAAACCGTGAATAGCCACTGCCTGTTGGAATAGTGCAGATCCTTAACCATTGGCGGGCTTGGGCATGCTCCCAGCCCGTGACTTGGATAAAACGATGGCTCCTACAGCCATTTGGTAGATCCTCATTGGAACAAGTCCTCTGAGAGCACCCATAGAACAGCCCCCTCAATCTGACCAGCACAGACTCCAGTGCTGTCCGAAAGCACTCGCCTTTTTTTATTTTTATTTCAAGAATACCCTTAACGGTGCTTCTACCCCATGTTAATTGGAAACGACCAGCCTCGCCTGTCCTACTTCCTCATCCTAACCACTGGCATCGTCCAGCTCTTCAACCTACCCATTAAGTATTTACTTCGGAACGGGTGACTTTTGGGGTTTGGTTTCTAGGGAAAGCTGTTCCCTGATGTATCTGGCCTGTGTTGCACGGGTTATTAAAGCAAATGCTATGTTGCTTTAATATGTTTTATGTGTTGATGTAGTAATATTGGACCAGAGGATTTACTTGCTTGTTTTAAAGGCCTAAAGTATTTCCGCCCTGCCTATGTAATGGGAAAGATTGTTGGTCTGTGAACTCGTTGTAGCCCCACCCCCCCCCTCTCCGTCTTGCCACTCGGCTACCTTACTTTGGCTTAACACTTGCGTCTGATTGCCAGAGCACAATGGGATTGCAGCACTCTAAAACGCTGCTGTGAATCAAACCCCATGTTTTCTCCATGTTTTATATTTGTAATGCGCATATCCTGAGGGAACCTGGCAGAGCACTGCTTGTGGGCGCAGATGGATAGTGGATGGCATAACCTAGATAAGTCACCTCTACAATAGCCCAGGGATTATCTGAACAAATACCTTCCGTTTTTTTTTCTTAAAGATGGCTATAGTCGTAATTGTGGTGAGAATGAATTCCAGGCCTGGGGGCCCACAGAAGGGTGTCTCCCTCCCCAGGTGTTTGTACGAGGAGGAATTACTAACCAACCTTGTCCCATGGATGGCAATGGTGGGGTCAGTGGGTTTACCATAATGGGTGACCTCCCCAAATCCGACACCCGACAACAGGGGGGAGGGGCGCAAGCCATCAGAATAGTCCCTAAAGCCATTGTCTAAATTTGCGTTCTGGTAGCCCTGGCCTAAAGAGGACGATGGTCTAATCAGCAGGCCTCCCTTTCAGTAAGTTACCTGCTAATTTATAAAAATTGTGGCCCTCACCAGATGGCATTATTGTCACTCCTGCTACATATGCTAAATGTAGGATTTCCACATGGTCACCAGTCACTTAGACGAGACCACTCATCGGCCGTCCTCGTGCATTTCAGCTCAGGCGCCCAAATATGGTTAAGAACACTCAATACAAGAACTCGTCAACCCAACTTTCTCCTGAGCCATCTGGCATGCACTAACATTCTAACAGCGTTCCTAGATGGGCAGTAGAAAAAGTTTCAGGAAGATACTGCTGTCACTCTGGCCCATTTCACCTGACTTGACAGGAGGCTATGTTCTTGCCAGTTAGTGTGCACTGCCTGCAACAGAACGCATCTTAATTTCCTCCCTACCATACCTTGAGCTTTTTTATAGTTACATTTTTATGGTTGGTTCTACAGAAGGGTTGATAGTTGTGTAACAATCGACTACCCGGGCACCAGTGGTCCAGGGATGAAGATCTGTATCTAAACCATCAAATGGTCCCACACCTATAGCACACCAGAAGGTATCCCAGCCTATTGGAAACACAAGCAACTTGGAAACCACCTTGTCCATTTGCCAACGTGGACGGAACGGCAGGCTTTCACCAAGGTTGTGGATAACCAATGATTGGTTGTGCATACAATATCTACGATCACAACACAATTCTAGCACACTACAAAATACAATCCACCCTGTAAAGGAATGCAGAGGACCGACTGCACTCTGGATACTGACAGAGCACTCAGTAAAGTAAATAGTTCAACTCAACTATACTTGGTTTCCACGCAAAGGGAGCAATGGGTCATAAAAATGTCACTAGGGACCTTCGGGGGAAGGGCAAGGGGGACTGAACCACACTACCTTGTGCTGTAGATGTTCTTGGTGCTTGACAGGGTCATCGGTTTCAAGGTGGTGGTTGTAGGCATCGGGTGGAAGGAAATTGAGCGTGGCTGAAGGTGCAGGCTGGCCTAAACGGTGGCTCGACGTCAGGAATTGTCTCTGTGCTGGACGGCTGTGCTGAAGCATTAAGCGTCTCGGACCACGTTGGCTTAACAGTTAGCGGTGCATGCAGCTCGAGAGGCTTGACTGGCTCAAAGCCCTTTAAGGCAGACGTCGGAAGATCGCTGCTCTCCTAGTATCTTCACAGGGCTTGTCCTTTTAAGGCGGACAGCCCAAAGCTGAGTGCATTGTCCTTGGTTTAGTTCAATGGCTCTGGCATTTCTCACCTAGTAAGCTTGCTGGGCACATGTTCTGGAACAGCTGGAGGGTCCTCTGGATTCCGCATCTCGCTCTGTTCCCTGGGAGCTGTTTAGGGGAGGGAGCCTGTTTCCCACTTTGGAGGTCCTGGCCTTCCTTCATTGGCAGAAGATGTAAGGCCGGCTGTACCTTAGCCAGGCCCCAATGCCCTTCTTGCTACTCCTTGCAAAGTCTTCAGATCTGCCCAAAAGAGGGGCCCAGCCCTCCTTTTTTAAAGCCAAATGGGCCACGGTGATTGGTATAGACTATGCCTACATTAATGAACCAATCCGGGGTATGCACCAACAAGCTCATGTATGCATGAGGTCCATAACCAGAGTGCTTTGCAATTGAAAATGAAAACATGTAATATGAAGTTCTTTCCCCCCTCCCCCCAAGCTTCCTGTATGGTGATGAAAGGGTCTCTCTAAAAGCAGCAGGTCTCTCTTAAAGCTGTGGCGCGACCAAACATTTGGTCTCCGTCAAATCATACTCCTACCGTCTGAATGGAGTCTCCCTAGAGGGGATGGCTACTGTAATCCACACATTCCCACGTTATGTCCCTTGATACTAAAGGTGGGCACTAGCTTTGGTTGACAGTGCATATCAAAGGTTATGCTGCCTGTGGGGACCCATGGAGCCTTTGTTAGCCATGGCAGGGGGAATGTTTGTCCACCCCCTTCTCAGAGGACATGTAATCTTGGCTGTCGTATGTCCACGGGTCTATTGTGCTGTGAACATAGGAACATTAGCCCCACACATTTTCCGGAGGCTGATCTACCATCATTGCATTTCTTTAAAAAACCCAGACTAGCGCACTCCCACCATGCAATGGTCGCAATTCTTCACCCGGGTCAATGTAGGAGCAGAGGAGTGAGTGCAGGGCAAAAGCTTTGTTGCGATGTTTGTGTGCAGGTTTGAAGTTGTTTGTTTTTTTTATATATATATTTTTGTTGTCATCTTGTCCCGTTTTTCCTGCCCTTGACCAGGTACAGGCCCCCTTGAGAACCAACCACCCGCTGTGCCACCTCGGTCTGGAGTTCCTCTGCACCTGCAGATAATCTGCCGGTCACACGCCTGCATTGTTAGGCCAGGCACCAATCGCAACGGACCCCATTTTAGTTTTAAATGTAACTATAATTCCCCGTGGGTGTGAGTTGTTTCTAAAGGGATCAGCCCACCCTTCCTAGGGGAGGGGGGTCCCCAGGGAGCACAGTGTGGTACAGACACCTGCCCTACAGCGCCCACGGCTAGAGGATGGCCTCCATAAGTGGCACCAAGGCACCCTCCAGCAGGCTGCCACTTACCTGCCTCATGCCAGGGTACAAATGCCCTCTAAACCCATCTGCATAACCTAAATAATTGCTCTAACCCCCACTTGCATATCAAACCCCCCCCCCACTGAACTACCTCTGTAGCAGTCACCCCGATATGAAACAATGCATTAGTTAAAAATGTATAGTGTGCCGCCCCTTCGTGTACCCTTTGTGGAGCTGTCTTGTTTCTGCCTGGAAATTGGGGCTAAAAACAGTGTTTACTTGGTGGTTCCCCTTCAGTCTCTAGGTGGCCCCCATGCCTGGGTGGGGATTCTCCACCGGCCCATTGTAATCGTCTAGGCAGCCCTTAGCCTGGAGGTGCTCCGACGGCACACCATGTGTTAATCGGAGGCCCTCTTGTCCTGGGGGAGGCTGCCTAATGTCCCTGCCATACTCTTGGGCAGCCGTGTGCCCTGAGGGTGTAGGGGGGAGGGACACACCCACTGTCGTCGCCACCGCAACAGTAGTTTCGGCGTTGCCATGGGGACGCCGCTGTCATTCACTGCGATGCACTCGCAGGTAGCGGTGGGATGGGCCACTAGTCTTAGGAGCTCCCTCCCAGGCTGCTCGGAATGGTATCTCAGAACTTCACCAGCCTCCATCTGCCCGGAATTTTCTTCATAGCGGAGCAGACTTCCACAAACCTTAACTTCTAGACGGCCTGGCGATTCGGAGGACGGCCTGGACTTTGCGATTCGGAGGACTACACTTCCTCACCACCCACAGGGCAGACTGACCAGGGACGCGGTTGGGTTGCATGGTTTGGGCTGCACCTCGCAACCTGGACTAGTCAGATCGTTGATATTTGCCCCAGGCCATGAGGGCCCTGTCTGGTTTGTGCCCCGGGTGGGATGGTAGTCACCAGGAGTACCCAGGCTGATATGGGCCCACAGTACAGATGCAGGGGTCACCCCTCACGTGCAGCACCATAATATTTCAGTCCCTGGGGGGAGGGCTCTTGATACAGCCACCCACTACAGAGCTCATACTTTCTCCTGCCAGCGCCCCCCTTTTTTTTATGGGTCTTCCCAAAATGTATTCCCTGACAGTTCTGTTCTTGGGCTGGGGTCTCTCCTTCGCATTCCATAAAGCCCCTTGGTGGCCTGGATGGCTCGATCAGGCAAGTCCTTAATGCCTAGTATGTAGCCTTTATTTGCGCACCCTGGAGTAACTTTATTTCTATATTTCCCTTGGAGCGGGCATGCATGTAGCCTTGTACAGCTGGCCCCTTTGTAGCACGGGCTACATGATGTTGGAACTAAATCCTATCATGCTGTGGCAGTTTATGCCATGATGGCACACAGGGAAGGCAGCAATCCGCACGAACGACGGGCCCTCTAAGGCACTCTGACCATATCAGCACGGTCTTAAACGGTGTTAATGTAATTTTTTTTTTTTTGTTCATGGACATGTTGTGGTAAGTAGCTTCAAATTTGCCGCAGGGCCGTTCCTGGTGGGTGTGAAGGAACAGCGGGATGTCCCATCCGGTCGCTTAAAGTAGTGTCTGCCCCCCCCTATATTGGAAGCGTGGGTTTCACTCTTGCCCCACTCCCCAGCGTAGTTTTTATTTGAATCTAATCCACTGCAGAGGACCGCATGCAAGATCTCAATAGGGCGGGAACACGTGTGTGTTAACCCGTGTAGGTAGCTTTACCCTACGATGTTTGTCTCCTAGTTATTTGCTCCACTGGCAGTTGACTCCCAGGTTCTCTGGAGACCTCCTGCTACCCAGGGCCGGTATACATAAGGTATGACCCTTTGCACTGTTAGGCGCTGGCTATACCGCACCCACTACCGCACCCACCCCGGACAATCTATAACCGTACTTCTTGCGTCACGTTGATATGGCCGTGTTTGATGTGACTTAGTTTGCTGAGGGAGTAATTGTGTAAGATATAATGGCCCCGAAGCCTGGTCGGCTGTTGGCCGGCCAGTTTGGCAGGGCTTGCGCCTTGAAACGCATTGTGTATAGAGTCATTATATTGACCCAATAAAGAGGGGGAGGGAAGGAGGGAACTGGCGTGTGCAGTGGGAATTGATGGCACAGGCAGGCAACGCAGATTGAATGACTATATTCTTTTTACCAATTCAAAGCCCATAGGACAAATGAGCATTTCCAGAGAACATGCTTGCTAATTGGCCCAATTGATGGGGCGTGCGTTTATTGCCTCTTTATACATGCGCAAGTCACGCGTTGGAAGCCCCAGATGCCCTCGTGGCAGCATGTCATAAGGTAGGCTTTAAAGCTGACCTCCATTAGAAGCCTGTGGCACCAACGCATGTCTTGGGGTCTCCGATGATCCTGCAACTTCACCGGTCGCCGGGTCGAACCCATCCAGGCTGTAAGCCAATACTATCTGCTGCTTCCTAGCACCCTGCATGCTACCACTTACCTGCCCCGTATTACAGGATGGCCCTGAGTTGGTTTGCCGATGAAGACCTGTTAAAATATATTTTATTATGGTCCACTATAAATATAACCTGCCTACTGGGGCAAACCTAGTGGGTCTCTGGAAGTAGTCTGTCCCTACTGAAAACCTCTGGGAATGCTAGTGCTTCCAGAAAATGGGGACATGGTATTAAGTATCATGGGGCACATCCAAATCCCTAGAATGATGAGTTTACATCTTCATTGTTCTGGTCAACACAGGCTTGGCAGTATAATCAACCTTTTCTGTGACCTCGGTACCTTGAGTCAGTTTGGGGATGGCGATTCCATGGCCGTTCCCTTCAAAATGGCAATTGTGTATACCAGCCCTGTGTCACACATAGTTCGTGTCTGCTCCTTATCGCCAGGTCCACCTCAACCTTTCAGATGAGGGGTTTTCTGCCACTCGCTTAAAATAGGCAAATACTGCCAGGAAATATATAGGGAGTAAAATACACATAGGGAGTAAAATACACGCAACAACAAAAAGAGAAACCGACACAACCATGTGCCACTGCATTCATGCACACGGCTGTTTGGGCCAATAGGGCATATATTATCCAAGGGGGAATATAAGTACACCTGGATCTTGTAATGTGCATGAATAACTTTGGTGCAAATAAATATCGTTATTTTTACTCGCATATAACTTTGTTCCCACATTTAAAAAAAAAATAGGGGGGGGAGACTTGCAAATCTTTGGTGGAGCACTGGTCCACGTTCCAGTGCTTCTGACTCAGCCCTATTATATGGTATATCACTTTTGTTGGAAATTGTCCCTTTTCTTAAAAAAAAAAACAAAGGTGTATACCTGTCACTCTTCCCGAACCCCCCCCCCCCCCCTCCACATGAATCGTTGTAACCATGTGGTCGGGGGCACAAGTGAAGAGACCATGTGGGTGGACTGTGCCACTCTTAGGTGGTGGTGCTTTCCTTGGTCTGGAACAAAGGCTATGTTTCCTCCTTGCTTCCTCCACGGGAATTCACCTTGAGGTGGCCTCTAGCTCGATTTGCACTTTCCAGTGGAAGGGCTGGTTTTGGCTTCTGGTGGTTTTTCAATTGCCTTCTTCCACTTCTACAAACTGGGGTGGGGGGGTTGGCTCCTATGGGCGGGCTGTGAGGCCCGAGTGTGGTGGATGCTTTTTAAAAATATAAGGGGTGTGGCATCTGGGGCCCCTTCTGGAGATGTGGCCTCCACAACTAATCCCGTACTCTGGGCGGGGGTTTGTGTTGGAAGCATTGTTACCCTGTTCCACATTCTGTGGAATGTTGGGTGTATCCTAGAAATGCACGTTCCACTGGTGACTGGGTGGTGGGCACCAGCGGGCACCTGAGGACAAATTGATGCATCTCTATTAGTCATCCTGTACTAGAACAAAGTACCCAGCTCAAGTCTACGTGGGCCTTTGGTATCGGCGTCCAAACTAGGGGGCTGGCTGTAGTGCCCACATACTATGCCACTCTTGCATGGCAACTGACCACCCTGTTAAGTACATGCAACTGCCAGAACGTTTAGCTTGTATTCGTGCCATACCACCTGCGCTCTAGGCACACAAGGATCCCTTGTGTCTACATGTACCCTCGCCACCTCTCATGGAGCCTAGTGGTATCTGATTGGCATGCCCAACGCTGCAGAAAAAGCTCTGTGCCTAAAACAAATCTGCTCTTCATTCACACCCCATAGCACAGAGACCATGCAAATGGCAGTGGCGTGCAATGTGATCACTAACAAAATGCAGCCCATCTTTATGCCCTTTTGCTACTAGCCTAGTTCTCAAAATGCAGCCCTCCTTTCTGGCCTTCTGCTACTAGCCTAGCTCTTAATGCTCTGGTTCAGGAGTTCTTACTTTCTACCATAATCTAATATTTCAGTGGGCGGGGAGTGGTGTGCTGTTCTGCACCCCACTCTGCTACAGAACTACTACAGCAGGGGAAGACTGAATGAAACTACAGCTTGCTGCATAGACATGGATTGAAATACTGCCGGTCCATCTTGGTGTAGTGTTGGGCTGCAGTGGTACTTTTGAGCTGGGGGGGGTGCACTGAGTGATTGGTTTAGTCTATAGGGTGCAGTGGCGGGAGAGGTTGGGCCGTGCTGCTTAGTCCACCCACACTGCTTCCTCCAACCAGTGCTGGGCGTGACCCCACGGCCTGCAACACTGTCACCATAGAACACCAGCATGAATCCACACAATTTGACACGGGTCTAATTCAGCATCAACCCCTCCTGTGTCTAGTCTAGCCTTGGCCGTGTTGCGTTGTATTCATTCTCCTTGCAGTCTAGTATCATTGCCGGCAACCTTGGGTTTGTGTTCTTTGTTACAGGTTTGTTGGTCTTGGAAGCGCATTGCACGTTGGCCTATAAACTAAGTGTAAACAGCTGTACCCCATGGATAACTTGTAATGCTAGCGAGAGGTTCTGCTGAACTAGAAGGGGGGAAAAAGCGAGGTAATGGGTGGAAGGTTACAGTTAATCCACCTCTGCATCGCTATGGGCAACCCTCCAGATAATACTGCCATCAGTCGAGGACTGGGCTATAGGGCAGTAGTAGGCCAGTACCCGAATTCCATGTGCCACATGCATTTTTTTTTTTTAATTTTTTTATTTTTGGTTGACTGGCCAGATTTGCCTAATTGTATCAACTATTGGCTACCACCAAACCTAGCCAGTAGAAGTTTATCCTGGGTCCCGCAGGGGCAAAGCCCCGGAGGCAGAGTGCCCAAGCACATAAGCCTGGAGGTGACATGCGGGAAGGAAGGGACTCCCTTGCCCTGCCCTGGCGACAGCCACAGGTCTGTAGTGGAAGGGACTGACGCCAGGCAAGTTTTCACTGACGCACATGGCCATAAGGGAGCACTGGGCGAACGGTACCCCAGCCTCATGGCCGCCAGGGATGCAAAAGTAGCTCCTACCAATCACAGGGTCAGGGAGACGAAGGCAATAGGAGGGCTTTCAGAAGGACAGGACATGGCAAAGGCTACCCAGAATAAAGGTGCCTGCATGCCATCGGCAAAGAATTCTTACTAGGCGGGCTCTGGCAACACTCTTAATTACGCTGACAGCACCACAACACGTTCAACATAACGCTTGCATTAAGGGACCAAGGTTGACAGCACAGTGAACTACCTCCTCCCCTTAACCAGGTTGCAAGAAAATGGCCATGAACAAAAAAGCTGATGGGTTTTATAGAAGCTGCCTAAGGTTGGTCCTTCACCCCAAGCAGCCAGAAAATGCCACAGTAAAGAATTGCTTGGGATACAAGCAGAGCGGGGGGAGGGTCAGAATTGCCCTGCTACAATTTAAATTAAAGGGCGTGCATCTGCCCAAGCCACCAGAAAATGGCCCAAATACGCTTGGCACAATTTTGCCCCTAGCTACACCAAGCTACAATTAAAATTGAAATGGGTCTTGTCTGGGCAGCCCTACGCTTTTCTTGGATTAAGGAAGTTCACTAGGTCTCGGGCACAGCTGACGCTGGGCAAATGTAAGTGTAACAAAGGTGGGTGGCTTGGATCAGACACGAGTTGGCTCCATGCTGGAGCAGGGCGCTGCACTCCTGATCCCATGATGCCCAAAATATGCTTTTTGTGTTATCCCACGACTGTCATATGGGTAATAACTTGCGCCCATCATTTCCACCCCACTCGCCTCTGTGTGAACAAGTATAGCAGCATTGATTGGGTTTTGAGGGGGTGGGTGTATTCTGCCCCTACCAACCATTCCTCAACACTCACTGCCAGGTTGAGTCTATGGCAATCTTTAATCGTGCTTGAATTGAAGCAGGCAACTGAAGTGGACTTGAATGTAAACTCAGCCAGCTATGCTACCACCAGATTGTATTTGGTTATTTGATATAGCAATCTTCCCCATTTGTATGGCCTCAATGTGCTTTGTGTTTGGAATGCCCTGTGCTGAAGGTTCTAAGTGTTTCAGATTTGGAGATGCATGTGGGCATGTTTGCCGGTCTAGGACTTGGGTGGCTGTCTAGGCTCGCCTAAGCTGCCCAAAAAAAGCAGATACGTGGGTGGGCGCTGTTGGTGGTTTGCGATGGAGTTCTATTTTTGGAGTCGCTGTGTGGCCTGTTGGTAGTTGCTGGATGCTAGTGACAATGTGGATGGATGTTTCAGTGTAGATGGTTGTGCGCTGCTAGACCGGATGAGCATAGCCATAGCTGCAACAGTGCATGGATGTTTGGTCGTGCCTGCGGCCTGTCCACAGACGTGGTGTAAGGTATATGTACCGAAGGCTTCAGTGTTCGGCGGCGGCAATCTTTGTCCAGTGCAGACAGGTTTCAGATAGTGGGTTTCACAGTATTATAGGCAGATTTTGGGGGGGGGATACACTTAGATTTGAGCACCCTGTATAGTGGAGAGAGACCTGGATAGAGGAGGGGGGGGCCTGATATGGGAACAGCAGTGCAGTATCAGTAATGCGGCAGCACCTAGGTTTGGGACATCTGGATAGAGGGCGACGAGGGCCTAGCACACGGGGAGACATCGCTAGTATTCAGTTCTGTGGCAGAGGCATCTTCTCTCTAGATGTGACTCGGGTAATTATTATTTGCAATCTTCACTAGTGATTAGTACTGGTGTGCTATGTTTTGAGGGTAGGAAGTGGCAGGGCTTCTGGAGTATAGTGATGCTCTACTCCCCCACCATGGACACCTACCTTAATGGTCAGTGCTGGTTGATGGCTGGCCACTGGCCTCCCCGACTGACATTTTGGAGCTGCCACTGGAGGAGCCACCCTTGGCTTTGGGGCCCTTGGCCGCATGGGCTGCAGAGGGCTGCCCTAGCACTATGATACAAATGGGATCCTCTCGACCTGGTGAGAAGTGGGACACCAGGCGAGGAAAACACACCGAAGGATGGGCAGGGAGTGCACGCAGCATGGGATGAACGCAAATAATCTAAGTGTTATAATATTTCTACCTGTTCGTCATTTTACATAGTGTTTGGCCATAAATAATTACTATTTTTATACATGCTGTCTAATCTGTGATTCCCATTGTGAACCCTTTACAAGCTCACCACCTCTTGAGACTTAGACCCATGTCACTGCTACCTTGAACTGGTTTGGCTACAGCTCCCCAGAGTTGTCCCTGTCACAATATAGGTTGGCCTTCTATACATGTGTCCACCAGGCCAGAGTCTAGAAAATCAGTCCTAACTAAAACGCCAACTGGTAAGGAAGTGTTTTTGTGTTAGAATTTGCAGACATAATCCTAGACAGAATCCTTAGTCTTTCCCTAGTCAATAGCCAGCTGTAGCCAAGTCAGCATGGATATCTTCTTAAGTATTAGTTAGAGTTCAGGGAGAGGCCACCAGGGTTGCGCCCATGTCATGAGCGAGTGGCCCCTCACAGGAACTGGAAAAATTACAGCCGATGGAAAGGTTTAGCTCCATGGCAACGAGTGTAGACTGCAAAGGTACCCGGCTTGTATTCCAGTCACTTTTGCTGTCTACACAGGACTCGTTGTCACAGAGCTAAACATTTCCATCGGACGTAGCTCCAAGGACCCGCGCATTTTGCTACCACACTCATTCAGCTCCAGCCACGGCAGGTGTTTCTAGGGAGTTTTTCCCTCAACTTAAGCACTGCGTGCAGTGGGGCCTGGGTTGAGTGTTTCCACCTTGCACAGAGGCTCATCCTTCCATGCCGCAGTCGTAACATTTGGATGGAACGGAGCAGCCTGTCAAGTCTGCCCCAGTGAGACACGTACTGGAACATGTAATATTGTTACCACTTACTAACCCGTGCTGAAGATGCTCTGAACAACTGGCATCGTCGAAACCGGTCGACCTCCTTGGTTTAGGTGTTTCTCATAACCCTATGAGATCAGGGGTACTCCTTGTGTTTAATGTATACTCGCTCACGTTGGAGTGAGCTTTTAAGGATTCCCCCCAACGTGGATTTGTGTTGCATAAACCACTGACGTGTGACTTAGTTGCAGTCTAAGGGTGTATAAATGTAGCGCTGAAATTCGGCACCCCCCACCACATGTTGGCTTTTGCAGCTCTATCTCTTGCTGTTGAAAATCTAAATGGTGGTTTATGCCTGACGTTGTTTGCTCTGTCAAAATTTGACATTTTGCATGTACTGCCCACACATTTCATGAGACTTGGGGACATCTCTCCTTATCTATCCCTCTTAGATAGGTGGGGCATTACTCGCCATCTAGGGATGGGCACCCCGCTAGGGTGATCTTCTTAAGGGTCAGTCAGGCCACTGTCTCCCCCCATTCGTTTTGTCATTCTGTTCTGCATGTCATCACTGACCTATGAACTTTCGACCACTGCCAGGCCCAGGTCGCAGTTCCCCTTCCCACAACTAACCTACTCCACTGTGGTAACTCGCACCCTTGCACTGCACCAATGAATCCCAATGCACACTGAAGCCTTGCGCCTGCCAGCACCTGCCCTCTGCGGATGCAAAGGCCGCTTTCTCGCAACCTACAGTGGTGTAGTTGTCACATGCTCCCCTGGGGTCGGTCTGTTGCGCTCTCGCCTTGAGCTGGACTCCCGTAATCTTAGTCATGCGGCGGAGCTTTGAAGACACGCGACTCATTCATGGCTCATAGTGCCCCTGCATTTGGTATGCGAGGCGCCCGTTACCCCCCCCGCCCCTCAGTCATTCGGAAGTCACATGAGGTGCCCGCCCTCTGCTACTGAGGTGCCCACGAGGATCGCTAATCTTGCATTCCAAGGCCCAGCTTCTGCCCTCTATGTGGTTATGCCCCTCATCTGCCCCCCCCATATTAAATTTAAATTAAATACTTTATTGTGATACAATCCAAGAATTGGATTTTACACAACTCATAAAATATATACATCCCAAAGCAAAGACATATATACATCTCAGAATACAATCAAAAAACACAGTCAAAACATGAACAGTACCTAAATAAGACTAGACAAGTCAACTCACTCATATAAAATAAAATATAGAAAAATATAAGAAAATACAAATATCTCACATGGCAACCACGTAGAGGGGTTTTTGAGTTAAAAATAGTTGTTATTCTACCAAATGAGTACTTGGAATTATTAGGAATTCCCCAGTCCAAAACAGTAGTGTATAGGTAAGACCATTCAGTATCACTATAACTAAGGTGTTGAGATTTTCACTGAAGTAAGGGCTTCACATATTTCCAGACCCTAAACAGAGATAGCTGTAGACCTAAGGTGACTGGATTCAGGCACCCATACCAAAAGGACTCATCTTTTATTGCCTCATAGTTATGGACCCATTTTTCATATGAATTCATATATAACGAACCTAATTTTGGGCAGAGTGTTAATACGTGCCTAGCAGATTCTAGTGCTCCTGATTTCTTACATATTCTACATATTCTAGATTCACGGGGAATTTTAAGCCTTGGACCAATTATAGAAAGGACCGGGAGCTGGTTTGTTCTTAATTGTAGCAAGAAGCGTCTAACATCAGGTGCTGGGGTGAGCAAGAGATACACCTGGGGTCTAAGATATCTATGGGTGACATGAAGTACTGCCTCATAACCTTTTAAGGTAGCTAGGTGCTCCACATTCAAACACCAGTCCCACTTATTCAATTTATCTTGGAAAGCTCTTTTCTGATGTATAAACGGTAAGTGTTTTAGTTTTTCATAGGGCCAGTCAATCTCCATAAATAGTGATTCATTCAGTTGTTTATAAGACCCCCCCCTTGGATGTTTTTCCAGGTGACTTGACCACTTCCTCATTCCAATACACTTTCTTCGCGTTATTTTTAACTGCGTAATCGTTCGTCATCTGCCTGACAGCGGGAACTTCTTCTGGCAGTGTTCTCACCGTCGCCCGCCCCCCCCCCCCCCCCCCCCTCTCAAAGCTGGCCCGAAAATCTACCTCTTGACAGTGAAGCTGGGGGAGAGTTGAAGGCTCCTCCAAACACACTGTAGTGGTCTCGGGAGTATTAGTTTAGGGCAGCCATGAACAGTCCTGCTACATACGGTGTCATTCGCACCCGCCCAAATCCACTTTTTTTGGCCACATTAGTGGCAGACGGCACTCAACACGTACAGGACCATTACAGATGCAGGAAACTCGCTCATCTATTGGAACTCTGTGGAAAAATGCATGCAAACATCCCAATTTGCATATGGATTGCACCAACCGCCGTAGCTTCACAGAAAATGACATTACAGGGAGATTCATCAGTCTACTTGCAGGCGCCTAGTAAACCAAGTTGCAAATTACATTGTGTTGCATAATATATACATTGCAGTGTTCTGTATTGCCCAAGATCACACAATTTAAATGGTGAGACCAGGATGTGGACAATTTAGCAACTGCACACATCTGCCTGGGTTTAATTGATATTAAGGTTATGATTTGCATTTCATTGCAAACCGCTGCGCCAATACTTATTGCTTAACATATTTATGACGATGTATATAGTTTAAAGTTGGCTTTGGTTTTATTCTCCCCATCCTGCATGCAAGTCACAATTTCATTAACGTGAGCCTAACCAATCCCCTTGGGTTTTAAAGCCATAGTCGAGTGTGCTGCATTATGCATCCTTCTCACTTCTAGTCACCCCCTATTCAATTTCTGGACAAAAGGCTCTGCTAATAGTCTGCACCCCTTCCCATCAGTGCCTAATGGCTCCTATGGTAATACCCAGACACAGAGCGGTGTCGGGTCCTCGGGAGAGCAACTGCTGCCCTGAGCTCCCTGGTCTGTCCTGGCAGAGGGACAACACCCTTCCCAGCGGCACACTGACCGTGATGGTGCTAAACGGTAAAGGGGTCCTGCTGCTGGGCCAATGGGGCGCTGAGCAGGAACTTCCTCTGCACCCTCATTGTAAATGAGGGTGCTGAACGGGCGAGGTGTCCCGCTCTCACTAGCCCCAGTCTGGCTAGTGAAAGCCACCGAGTGGGCAAGCTGGCCAACCGTCGGGGCCCCGTCCCCCAAGCCGCGCGCTCATGGGGAAAGGCCAATATTGTCCACACTGTACAAATTTCGTTGCAGCCATGCCAGTGCTGCGTGCCACCCTGTCCCGTGACGGGGCCTGCCATTTGCGAAGCGGGTATGTTCTGTGTTTCCTTGGCGTGGCTTTACTTGGTGACTGTTTGCACATCTCCACAGTGCCACCCTAAACACCTGTTCTTCCTCCGATAAGCAGGCTAAGCCACGTCTTGTTTGCCAAGTGGGGGTGCCGGTGTAATGTTGAGCCATCCTGCTCTCACTAGTGCCCAGCACTCTGTGCTAAGACTGCCTGGATTGGCAGGCTGGTGGGCTCGCTGGGTGCCTTTGCTGAGCTCGGGTGGTCGCTTCATCGAAGGGGATATTTAATGCTAGAGTTCAGCCGTAAAGGGCTGAATGTTTTACACCAAGAAGCGTCCTAGGAAGTATGAGCAACAAGACGGCCCGGGGATTAATATGGACTGCGCAGATCCCCGCCCCTTTCTTTGCCTGTCACTGGAAAATGTTGACGCATGCCGGACCATATTTGTAAAAGGCAGCACGCCTAGCTGGCCACGCGTGTTTTCGCCACTGGGAGCGGGAGCACAGAAAAAAACAGGGAAAAGACTAGACGTCGTTTGTTGGCTGCACTGAAGTTGCTGCGACGAAACCTGGAACGACATGCAACCTTGTATTTCACGTCACTAACCCTATGTTGCTAGACCATCTCCTGTCGCAGGTTAAGAATGCGTGCTGGACTACAGCCCACAGCCGAGCCGCCGCCTCACGGCCAGGCTCAAGGTTACACTACTCGTGCAATTCGCACAAACCCTTGCAGCTCACAAATTTCTAACTTGTATTAAGCAAAGCTCCTAAACTGCGGCAATTAAAAATGCCGAAGAAATCGTTTCCGAGATGTTACAAGTGTCATTTAAGCAAGACCTGGCAGACTTTGAAAACCAGTGTGGACATTTAGCCCCTGACACAAAGTAAATATAGGTCTGAATCCAATTGTACAATGCATAGAGGAAAGTTTGCAACAAAGGGCTGCGGATGCAACCCACACAAGCCTTTTACATTCTGCAATCCGGATTTTCAAGTTTGGAATGGACACTGATTTCTGACTTAATACACCAATCAATGAGAACTTAGTTCTTCACTCGCCCCCTACTTGCTGGTTGGTCTGAGCACAATCCATTTCTAGTTGAGCTAAGCTGGCCAGATCAGATGTGTCCACCCCACGTCCCCTCCCACCTCGACCAGCGAAAAATAAACATAGGCCTTCGTACTTCCTACTCTAGCACTTGGCAACCACTTAACCCTTACGAATTAAACCTGGCGTTTAGCAGGCACTAAACCCAACAGCCCGGCACTTGGTCCTTTTTGTAGTTGACCGTTTTCATGCGTGTTGGACCCTAAACCATTGATTGGAACAACCCTCGATCGCCTAGAGTTTCCTGGGGACTCTGAATGAGGTCCTATAGTTAAGGCAATTCATCTACTTCAGTCCAAGGACTGAAACAGGATGAATTGGGAAGCACACTGGCGAGTGGACCAGGAATTCAACAATTTCCCACCCCCTTTTTATTTATTTCCCCCACCCCCCAAGGTTGTTAGTGGCTCAGACCCCTCAAGATGGGGGTTGGGGGGGGGGGGTGGGGGTAACCGGCGGGACACTTTCACTTTGGTGGCTCCATGGGAGGTGTGGCGTGGGCCATCACTTGGAAAGATTGCGGCAGACTGAACTTGCACGGGAACCCTGCTGAAGATGCATGCAGTGACTCAAATAGGCACCCAAGTCCTACTCCTGTATGCCATTTGCTGCCCTTTACTGCTTGGACCAGTCTGTGCAAGATTACTTGAGTGTGCACTTAGGCTTTGTATTGGGAGTAGCACTTGTATAGCATACATTGAAGGCTATATTTAGGCAACCTAAAAAATCTCAAGGTAATCTTGTGTATGTTCACCATTTATGCACATGAAGTCGCAATGATCAAATGTTTGGTGATAACGTATGCGCTTCAGTATTGCGTCACGGGGAGGGAGGGTACGAATGTTATGTAAGACTAAGGCTTGGGCTGGCTGGGCAGATCCATCAGAACTCTCACCAGGGGGACAAGAGGGTTTTGATTGTAGGAATTTTAATATAGTTGCCGCTTGGACCCTTTCACCTTGGTGTCTGTGTCCATTTGTAGGAACTAGGAAGGACTCGAGATGTTGGCCCCTCTCCTGGCTTAACATCTATTTGCAGGTTGCAGTGTACCCCTTCCTATCAACTGCTCTCGTGAGGGGGTGGTTGGTGCTATTTCTGTCCCTGTCCTAGGGGTGAAAGATCGTTTTTGGGGAGGGGGTGGGGGCTGAATTGTCCTAGTAAACCTTTTGAATGCAAGATATGACCTGTATGATCAGGCCTAATCCACTAACTGGAGTTGCACAACATTTCATGGACTTCAATACTGCTTAGCTGGGAGATTGTTGGTGTCTAAAGCCACTGTAGGGCTAGTCTTGTTCATACGCGTGTTACTCAGTTACATGGCAGCTGCTCCAGAATAGGTCAAGAACTCGTGCAGGGTTCTGAGAATAGCAATATCAACCTGTCGGACAATGAGCCAGTGACCTATATGACCATGCTGATGAGGGGGGGGGCGGCAAATGGCGACTAAATGGCTGAAGTTGAGAACAGTAACCTCTAGATCATGTAGGGTCAGCAAACGATATTTCCAGGGCCTGGCGAGTCATCAATGATGCTTAGTGGGGTCACTGTATATCCTGCTAAATCATGCCCTGAATTGGGTGTGCCAGGTCTCTGGCATGGTTGGTGCGCAGTACAAATGTCCTTAACATTATCACCACCGAAGTGGTCCCCTGGCGGCTCTGAAAAGGGGAGGAGAGGGGTGGGTTAGTGGGAATAAGCTGGAAAAGTGCAAGAGAGCAGTGTTTTTCTATTGTGGGGACAGGCACCAGGAATTTGGTCAGACACTTGGGCTGCAAGAGATGGTGGGGGGGGTCTCCCCTTAAGTCATGTTTCTGATCCCACAAATTAACTCCTTATTTTTTTTTTTGGGTGTTGGCACTCCAGGCTCTCATTGGGGCATGTCGGAAGGGTAATTGGCCATTAAATTGGAGACCTTACCAGTTGGCATTGAATGTTAGAATGAGGTGTTTAGTAACAATGACACTTATCCTTAGTAAATGATGGGTAAGTGCCTTGTCCAGAGGGTGGGGGGGATTACCTGCCTAGTGTTACGCCTACTGGTGGCGCTCGCCACTTTGCCCTGTCTAGGGATGGTGCAGAGCTGGGTCATGCCCCTGGAGGGGTCAGGGGTGTACAGAAGGGCCACAAAACTCCTCACTACTGGTTTTATGTCTATTTTGCACATAGACTTCGAAGTACTATTCGGGCACTAGATTTGGTAGGTCAATGGGCTGTCCAGTGAAAAGGGCTCTGATAAAAAGCTAGATTCACAAAAAAATCGCTGCAAAAAGGCAGTGGTGTGATGAGATGGCATTTATAACGCGCCTATACACAAGTGCGGCCGTCATTCTACCGCACAAGGGAAGCGGGAAGCGGGGGTTGCAGGCATGTCCCCTGCTCTCCTCGATTGGTATATGTCCCCAACATCAATTACATGGATGGTGGGTGCCACACCACTGCCTTTTTGACGCGATTGGTTTGTTGGTGGAAACTGCCTTTTTGGCGGCTAGCTTTTCACATGGAACCGTCAAGGGATGGTTGGCAATGAAAGCCTATTCTAACCCAGTTGCTACGTAAAGCCCTACATTTGTTCAATTCACGCTTGCATTGGTTTTTCTGTAACCCATGTCTTGCGCACTACTCTTCTGCAGCGTCATACAAACCCATACCTGCAGGTTTCAGAGGGCGAGTGACACAAACATGCGAGGTGGTGGTACTGGAGGTGGAAATGGACCTCTTTCTATACTGGGAAAGAAGAAGGGATGTACCATGCTGCCTCTAACTGATCCAACCGGGTTCTTTTGCTGCATAAAATTCTGCAGCACTAAATCGTTTATTGCTAAGAGGCCCAGCAAATCATGCAGCAATATCCTGGAGGGTCTGTAAGATGCGCCTCCAACGAAAGGGTGATTCAATTGGGCCATGTTGATTCAAATTGTAACTATAAGATCCATTCGCCAAGCTCAAATGCTTCTAAAATGCGGGGCTGGGAGTTTTAACTATCTAACCTAGCAAAGCCCTCAAATGCCAACTGAAGCCGCGCAACTACACAAGTCCAGTACAGGAATCTTGGTTCCTCGGGCCTACACCAGCAGTATAGTAAATCATGAAGCCGCCTCCCACTTCATAAAAACAATTCCTTCATATTCCAGACCCGAAGGTATCGGGACGCGAAAACGAGAATACTTTTAGCTTTTATTTAACAAAACGGATCATTGCTTTAATCGCTTAACGATCAAGGGCGTTCTGCACTACACTAACCCACCCCTTTCAAACGGTCCTACAACCACACAATAAAAGCACCCAACGTGTTTAACTAAAATACCTATTCCAAAGAAGGTAAAACGCAGATCTGACCACAGAAGGACCCAAAGATTGCACATGCACAGTTGTGAGCCAGTCACAGTAAATACCTCCACCTTGAATGATTGCGTTATACTGCAGTGTCAGACAGAAACGTAGTCCCTTCAGTCTCCAAGCAGAAATCCTACCCAACTTCTTTCCCCTAGGCTAGCGTCACCCAGAAGTGCTCAACAGCGCGCTACCTGTGAAAACCGCATGGTCAAGCCACAAAGGCAGTGGACTTTATTTCCAAAGCCCACCCTGTGGCACAAGTAAACAGCATGAAGAACCGGTATGCACGACTGGTCAAGTAGCAAGAAAAGCCGTTGCACTCTACACTGCTGCATGAATTGCTGCATACACACAAGGCACTTGAGCCCAAAATAATGGACTGCAAATACTTCCAACACCACAACTAATAAAAGCCACCACCTTTTGAATGGCATCCTTCAAGATCAGCGGCATAACTTGGGCAGTATCAGACTATGCATACATATGGACAACGGGCTTTATGCAGATTATCCTTAGCTCTAAAAACTGAAGCCAGTACAAGCTCGTATGGAAGCATCCTGCTCCATGCCCTTTGCTTCACGAGATTCCAAATGTTCACACGAAGGGCTACAACATCCTGGGTGACCTGGTTTCCTTTGGTTGCCACTTCCAGCAAGAGTACAGCTGTTCTGCGAGCAGAACAGCTGTGAGCCAAGCCAGCATACATCCCAGTGGAAAGATACCAGAGCAGAAATACTGTTTTTAAAGTATGGACATTACCTACAAGCAGATTCATTCCGTCAGTCCAGTGAAGAGGATGATTACACGGGGAGATCAATGCTATACAGTTGGTGCACACTGCCTGTATCCGAGCACAATTGTCCAGATGAAAAGGCAATAAAGTTATGAGGTAGCTCCTACCCAACGTCCGATTAGCCCCCCCAGCACTTTTGCTCTGGATCAATATCCCCGTTTTGGAAAGGCATGGAGCTAGTTCTATGCAGGGTATTTTTGCTAGGCTATTTATTAACGGGTTCTGCGTTCAATGCCACTGGAAATGAACTATTTTCCACATAGCAGACCCTCTCCTAGGATTGGGGCGGGTGGAGGAAATAAAATACAAAATTGTAGTTTGCTCCCCTACATTTCAGATGCGTGATAAAACCAAGCTTTCTTGGGGCACATACGACCTTACTGGAACCCACCCCCCCAATGGAAGCAACAATGGACCGCTCCAAGCACATCAGGCACACACCTGAAGCGCCAAAAGAGCAAGCCCTCTGTGACACACAACAGATTCTGCATATGGCTTCCAGACTAATTCCCTCCACCTAGGTTCTTTCTCAACTTACTGAACAGAAAGTGGGGAAACCTGCAGCACCCAGGTAATCAAATCCACTAGACTGGGGGTGGGCAGAGCTTGGATACATTCTCAGATACTGCTGCAGGCCATGATGGAGAATATGCGCTGGGTGGCGAGTCCCAAGAAGTGTCGCCTTGCTCGGTGCAGTGTGTGTGTGTGGGGTATGTTTGGTGGGGGGGGGGTAATAGAATGCAATGGGGAGAGTACATGTTGCAATGAACTTGCAAAGGTCTTCCACTTGGCCTTTCCCAACGAAACTGCGAGGACGAAAAATAAGCCAACACTAGTTTCCAGCAAGGGTATGAAAAGGCAAACCTTAAGCCCACCATCTGTAGCAGTATTACCTGCAGATCAACATCCAATGAGATGTGTGGGGGGCAGGTGGAAGAGACGAGGTCTGCCAAATGGGGCCTGTGACTGCCACTCGACTGCTGATCTGGTTGGTTGGTGCAAACCATTGTGGAGTTTGTGCCACAAGCTGAGGGGGTGGGTGGGGGTGGAAGAGACGTAGTGAGTAACTTTGCCCACGGACCAGGAGCTCCTTGGGATTACAATTCTGTTCTCTGCTGGAAATCGCAGAGTCCACACATCGGGCAGCTGCGAACCCCACCCTCTTCCCATTCCTCAGCTTAACTACGAGCAACCTGTGGAGGAAGTAAACGCTCCCAATACCAGCTGGGAGCAGAACATGGATGACACTGGGTGACGGGCAGCAGTCTCCTCAAACAAAAATCGGAGCAATGCACGTACCAAAAAGTGTTTTCAAACAAGACTGCAAAGGTATGACTGTAGAGGACAGATGCGGTGTCAACTATTGTGTACCTCCATAACAAGGTGGAAACATGGTGAGGCCTGTTCATCCACCGAGGGCACCCATTCAGGTGAAGGTTTGACTGCAGAGAACCAAGTCATCCGTTTACTATGATGCTGGAGAGCAGAATGACTTGGGCAGACACTCCAGCAGGGACATTTCACCCCCCCCCCCCACCGAAAAATAAAAATAATTTTAACTCCTTATCTAACTACTGTTCCTTATGACATTTACGTAAACATTGTTCCTCCGGGGAACCTAGCGAGAGCCGGATACCAACTGTGAAACCAGACAGGCATTGTACACACTATGTATAGCGGTTCATGGATAATCTAGAAACTGCGTGAGAAGGCATGGCGCTACCATAATATAAGCATCGCTGAAGGTGGTACAAGATGGGCAGAAGTGGTCTGTGGCAAATGGCTCTTGGGATGCAGCACGTCCCAAGACATGTGTGCAAGCAGGCCAGGACGATGGTTACATTGTGCCTACTGGACACGAGTGAGGTGTTGTATGCCAGGCCGCACAACTCTAATGAGAATGAAAGCATATTTTTTTTAATCAATTAAAAAAAGTGACTGCCTACCATATGCCACTTTTATGACTTTTGGTGCTGCCAATTAAACATGTTATCTAAGGTAACATGGGGGGGGGGAGGGGCTTAATGTGGTTTTAGCGCAAGAATCTGGCCTTTGATCTTTGCATTGGGCTGCTGATGGTAATGTGCAGCTTAAGTAGCCTTTTGTGTGTTGGAGAGTTGGGTAAGCTTCTTTCTGAATTAATGGTTAGTGTTTAAGCTTGCTGTATTGACTGACATCTACAGGGGCATGCTTTTCTATAGACCCCGAAGCTGCTGTCCCCATTTGGTATCGTTGCACCATTTTTCCAGATAACTGTACGGGTGTTGGCAGTGACACCTTTACGAAGTACTGCATGCACCCCTAAAAATCCAGGAAAGTGGGGAGATGAACTCACTAAATGTTGCTTGGCTCACGTGGTCCAGAAATTCTGGTGCAGACCAGTGAGAAAATTGTGGCATGGTACACGGTCCAACATGGCTTTCATTGTGCCAAGTCAAATGAGCATTAAATGCTGAGTTTCTGAATGCTCAGCCTGTATACCGAAAAATATATAATCTAGGTCGAGCAAATGCTTTGCTGCATGGTGTGGACTGCAAATGTGAGCTATGGGATAAGTGGCTATTGTGGGACTAGGGCCTAGTGGATCTAGGGCCTAGTGGATCTGTTGGCTACCTTAGGCGGTCTGCTCCTCAGCCATCAAGCTGGTGCTTGTTTTGGACCTTGGACTGCTGTTTCCTAGACAATTCTCACTCTTGTTCTGTCACCTTGGACTGGCTATTTGTCATTCAGTCGCACCCTTCTAGATGGGTATTTAGGTCTGTATGCCGTTGGCTTAAGAACATTTATGCCGTTGGCTTAAGAACATTTAAGCATTTGCTTTTGAAAATTGACGTGCCTGCACACCAGAAAATAATAGGCACAGCCAGTCTTATTATTCGTAATGGTTAAGGATGGGCAAATCTGTAATTTTGTCCACACGTCAATGAGCTAGACTTTTTCCCCCTTTCTTTGTGGCATTGATAGTGCTCCTTCAGTCTGCTTTTTCTTGTTGGCTCGAGTAAATGTCTTCCAAGATAGTTATGTTGTGCACCGCTACCAGCATGGTCTCCAGGCGCTCACGTTGTGCTAAGGAAAGTGGCCAGCAATGGTTGAGGGAGAATTTTTGATAATGGATGCATGCAGAACCAAGAGGAACTTTCGGCTGTGTTTTCCGGGTGTGCTTTGTGCACTGGATTTCGGTCCTAGGGCAGCCTTTGCTGCAGGTATTGGGTTTGTAGTGTGATTTGAGGGGTGTGCCTTTTTGCAAGTCTTTGGACCACTAGCCCTATAAGAGGTGAGGGTGTGAGACGAGAATGGGGTGGGGTGTAGTTGGTCGGATTGCATAATGTTAAAGCCTTTTGAGCCTCTAGTGTAGTGGTATTGGTAATTTACTGGTGAACAACTTGGCAGAGATTGTTCTTGTCGTGTTACCTATGGTGCCTCTTGCAAAAGAGGCTGACCTCTAGTTGTATGTAGACTAGCTGTGCCTTGTCTTATCCTAGACGAATGCTGACGAAACTCTTGTGTACAGGGTCTCAAATTGTACTCGGGTAGTCAAGGTTTGGGAGTGGGGTGACTCCCTGGGGTGGGTAGTGCAACTCCTTCGGTTTTTGTTTTTGGGCCTAGTGGTAACCGCCACCCCATTTCGCGGTGATTTACAGTTTGTAGAAGTGAACGTGAACAGTTTGCGTTGATGGGTGGGTGGATGAGTTACTGGGAGAGGGTGTACACATGGGGGGGGGGGGGGGGGGGGTGAGGGGGGTCCTAACCAGGACCAGCTGACGGGTGTTGGGCATCTTGGACCCAACAAGGTGGATAGAGTGGTGGGGTGGTCACATGTTCCACTTGGCAGGCCTCTACAGACTTCCATGTGGTTGTGATTCTTGCAGCGTTGAGATGCTAAACTGCAGTGTGCATGTCTTTGCATCAGTCTCAGGTGCCTTCCTGTCCTTGTAGGTTTACTGGCATTTCATTTCTGTGGCACTTCTGAGAGCATCTCTTCGCACTCTCCACGCATTGATCCCCCCCCCAACTTACAAAGATACTGAACATGGTGTAAATGCTTTGTCTCACGTTTGCCCTCTTTGTTTTTACCTCCCTCCAGATCGCCGGCATTGCCCTCATTGGCCTCGGCATCTATGTACAGGTGCAGATGAACAAATCTGTGGTCATTAGTAATGCCTCTTCATCTGGAGTACCCATCGTTCTTCTCATCGTTGGCGCTGTCATCTTCGTGGTGTCGTTCTTCGGCTGTTGTGGTGCATGGAAGGAGAACTACTGCATGGTCACAACGGTGAGCACATTCTACGCACTGGGATTTATAGCACAGATAGGCTGTAGAGCTTGCGGTTAGGCTACCAATCTCTATCGGCTGGAATGCATGGATGGGAGAAATTGGAACATGAGACCACCACTAAAGCCAGTCATGTAAACCCATTTTTAGAATTTAACAAGCCTATGTGCTTACACTTGTAAATAAATCCCGAAGGGCCTACATCTTGTGGGTTGTTAGTCCAGGTAGCCTGGGATAAACTTGAGCAAATCTTTATTCTGTAAGCAGGTGTTCAGGTAGATGGGGACTCTGGTAGCTTGGTGCAATTGGAGCTGAATTTTCTCCAGTGCAAATCTTTGAACTGAGCTAACCATGTTTTCGTTGTTTTTAAAAAGGGGACCATAATAAAACTTTGGCAACTCACTACGCCAGTGCCATCTGCATGCTTGGGGCAGACCTATCACTGTTATCCCAAGGGAATGAAAAGTTAATTGCTAAACGAAGTTAAGCTCTTGTATTTACTTTCTACATTTTGGAATATCTAGGCTACTGTCACTGGTCCAATCCAGTGGCAACTTGGTGGGGGGTGGGAGGGGCGTAATCTGGAGTGTGAAATCAATTTCCTAACAGCACCTTGCTAGAACATTTGGCTTGCTCGTTGGTGGAAGGATGAGCATAAATTGAGTAAAGGTAGCTGGTGCAAATTGTAATCCCTCCCTATATAATCCCCTGCTAACACTCCTGTCAAAAGCTTCTCCAAGCAGAGTGTGGGGCAGGTCCCTTTGGAACAGCCTCCCTGCCCCTCTCAGACTTGAGCCGGACCACCTAAAGTTCTCTGCTCAAAACGCTCTTCCTTCTTCCCTGCTAATCATACGGGTGGCCTCACTCGCGGTAGTGTACTCTACAGCGCTGACTGTGAATGTTGGTATCTTGCTTTTCAGTTTTGTGCAGTGGATTGGGGGTGTTAATGTTGTGAGGGGGGGTACTGCTTGTACACCACCATTTCAGACCCTCTAATACAGTGATCTTCTCTGTGCAGTTCGCCATCCTGCTGACACTTATATTCCTGGTGGAGATTGCAGCTGCTATTGCCGGATACGTGTTCAAGGACCAGGTGAGGAAGATTATGGAAGTCGTGGGCTGCCACAGCATATCTTTTGAAGAGTAAATGGCTTGATCATGGCGTCACACTCTGACTGTACTGCTTGTTGTTGGTGTAAGTCCACGCTAACTGGTTGGGTTCATGAGATCACTTTGTTAATATCTTGTGGGATGTGATGACTCGCTTGTCTTGAGTGACAGACTGGTTGAAGCAGAAATGCACTTTTCCGATCCATGGTAGTGTTGGGGAGGGCTGTGTCTGTTTCACTAAAGCTGTATTGTCAGGTGCCAGTCTAACCTTTCTCTGTTCTCCATTGCTCCAACCCCGCCCACTCTTCTTGCTCTACTCTCCTGTTGCAGTTTAAGGCTGTGATCGGTGACTCCTTCAAAATAAGTATGGCGACGTACGGCAGTGACAAAGAAATGAAGAAAGCCATTGACGCACTGCAGCAAGAGGTGGGTGAAAGAATGGCGGGTGTCCTCTTAAATAGTTGTGCCTTCTAGGACTACAGGGGGCAAGGGTTTACTGGTGCAGACCTGCCAGTGGCCAAAACCGTGCTCTGTGCTGATGTTGTCCTTATAGAGCATGACATGAACATTATTTTTGAACCCCCCAAAAAATCAAAAGGTTTGACTTAATGGGACAGGCTAATGGAGACTGGTGCCAACGGGTGCTGGGGAGGGTGGAAGTGCTTGGGCCAGAGACACATGAACGTCATTTAATTGTAATTTTCCAAATGCATTAGTTCAAATGCTGCGGTGGCAACTCTTCCTCGGATTGGTCCCACGTTCCTCCATTCAACGATACAAAGAAGGGAAGCCTACCAGACTCCTGCTGCAAGAATGAGACTGAGAGCTGTGGGGTGGGCGAGGCAAAAACACCACTATCTTCTAAGATCTTTCCAGATGTGAGTAGCTAATCCAGAGTCGTGACACTGTGAATGTGGGTGCATGGTCTTGATACACATTTTAGGCTGTAGTTGGCTAGGGGGTGATTTTTTTTTTGGAGCGTGTGGGTGCTGAACACAACCTTGCAGCTTCATACTAGTTTGCAGACACTAAGGGATGTATGGGGGAGGTGGGGGTTCTGGTTTTCAGGTTTGTTTTATGGACCAGCATGCAGGGCAAGCGCAGGTACCAGTATCTGGAAGCAGTCGCAAGGATGGTTTTATCACCAGTGGTACTGCTTTGGGAGGGTATGCAGTGATGCTATCGAATTGAAAACCACAAATAGAATTTTGAACTAACCCAAAACGCCTTAAGCATTTTTTATGCATAGACGTTTTGGGTTCGTCCAAAAGTAATTTCGTGTGTATATAGATTTACTTGGGAATAGTAGTTTTGGGGTTGAAGTATTGTGGGAGAGGGGGGGGGTACCCCAAAAAGAGAAACCAATTAGTTAGGATTTTCATTCGTTAAAAATCGATTTTTCAATCGCATAACCTCTGGTGGGTGTGTCGTGCACTCCTGATGTAGAAACACTGGTGCATTTGAAGTGCGAGCATGGGATGCAGGGGCACAGTACTGGAGGATGTATAATGTGGGGGTAAGCAGTTTGCAGGAGGTGAGACATGGCTATTAATACAGTATAAAACGGTGGGAGGGTAGCTGCAACAACCTCCATGTAGAAGATTGCACTGATATGTTGCCCTCCTTTGTCAGTCTTCAACTCCCGCCCCCCCCCCCCCAAGCAATTGCCATTCAATGCAATATACCACCCTCTTTCGTAAAGCTTTCAGCTGATGGGGGGGGGGAGGGGGAAAGAAGTGTAATTGAACAGGCCACCACACTATGCAGGTGCTGGTTAGTTGCAGGCTGGTTGACCTGACGGCCATTGGTCTGATGCAAAGTGTGGTTGAAGTTGAGTTCAGATCCAGGGTTGGAGGGGATGTAGATGTCCAACACTCAGCACGAGTAAGATTGAGCTGTTGCAATTGTTTTTTCCAGGGTTGTGTGGAGGGGTTAAAGGAGTGGCTTGATAAGAACATTAAGATCATCGCTGGCGTGGCCATCGGCATCGCGGCCTTTGAGGTAATGTGTGCACAGGCTTTATTGGTTTTTGCTCTGACCTGAGTCCCAAGTGCTGGCTTCAAAACACTTGCATGTCTGGAAGGGGAGCGCAGTGTGTTGTGGGAGGGATGGTGTATTGCAGAACTAAATGGTAATGGGATGCATGCATAGTCTTGTGGCAGAATTCCCCCTTGTTAGGCAGAATCCGGTGCAGTTCCCTTGGGGACCACTGCAAGAAGATGAAGACTACAGGAGTAAGCAGTAAACCCAATTGGTAGCAGTCTGTACCACCCAGATTTACCTGGTAGCTGTGGCGAGCAGTCGGACTTCTCTCAAGATGAGTAGGGCAGGATATTGAGTATAAACAATAGGGCTAAAAACACAGCAAACAAACACTGACTAGAGCTTTGTATAAAGTGTATATCATTTATTTAAAATACACTTTAGGTAATACACTAGCATTCTAAATCAAAAGCAAGTTAAAACAGTCAGGTAAAGTATAAACACCTCCCTTGATAACTATTGGACAAGTCAGAGTTAAAACGCCACTATTTGTTAAAACCGATGTGAGCGTGTAACCTAGATGGCACTTCAATAGTTAAGTTAAAGGGAGAGAAAAAGGCAGGGCATAAAAAGAAAACAGTTCCCAGCACTTTTAGAATTTCAAAGCAAGGGAGTAAAGGCGGTATGCACTGAAGAGCCAAAGTTCATAGGCCAGGCCCACTTTAAATGGAGCAAAGCGAAATATGACCAAGATCGCAGTTTAAAATGCACAAAGTCTCTGCAGAATGTTCAAAAGAGGTTGGGGTGATTCAAGAAGTAACGTTCGAAGGTCTGGGGCCAACCCAGTTGGAAAGCCAAGGATTTAAGGGTCACCTTTAGCAATCTGTGGAAAGGGAGGCCAGGCAGAACACCGTACCTTAAAGAGAGGGAGCTCCAGCAGTGGCAGTTCCTGGCAGTTCGTTGTTTCGACCGAGGAAGAGGATCTCGTTGAGGAGGAAACTTGGCGTTGTTGCACTGCCCAGGGATGAAACCAGCTGCGGAGTTCGTCGGTTAAAAGGTGCGCTCCTTTTATTCGCGGTGTGGTGAAGCTTGGCTATCTGGCCGCCAGGGTGCTTGGCACGGGCGATTCGACCAAGCGACGTCTTTGGAAGGCGAAAGGGGTGAACTGGTTGATCCCACCAGCTCAAAGGAAGTAGACTCGTCCAGCAGAAGATCTTCTCTTGTGGGTGAGTTGGTTGGAGCAGGGCTCCACCAGTGGTGTCGTCGTTGCAGATGGCTCAGCTTCTTCCCTCTTTCGATTGTTAGGTCCTGTGGCGTCTTCTGCATTTCCACTCCCCAAGGCCCTGCTTTTATGCAGAAAAACCCCCATTCCACAGCCTAGCTTTCACTCAAACATGCGAAGTGGTGAGCCGTGCGGCTCGCCACTGGGCCAATCAGATGAGTGCGACTTGGGTTGCTAAGGCAACACAGTCCAGGGTGCCAATTTCCCTCTCCACACATCCTGTGGAATCCAGACAGAGTGGCACCATTTGGAGGGCTTCTGTGGAGAAGCCCGCCAAAAAGTGGAACAAAGGACTCGACCTTGGTTAGAGTTACAGAGATGGACACTAGCGCTAGTTTAGAAGAGTTCTTGCAAAAAGACCCAACCGTTGATTTAATACATAAACCGGCGGTATCTTTAACATTGCACCAAAAATCAATGGGAAAATCCCATAGGAAATATTCTGGTGGAATATTTTGCGTGGTAACCACTGCCACCAGCCAGAAACTCGACAAGGGGGGGGGGGGATAGACGGTGCCCCCTTAAACAGACCCAGGGGCATCGAATGAACCCCTTCCAGTACTTCCACAATATGATGGTTTGTACTGGTTCTGTTCACAATTTTAGACGTCAATAGTGACTTTACATGCCCTGGGAGACAGTAGTCGGTCCCAGGGTATGGAGTCTATGTTTGGGGGTCACTATGACACCCCTGTGTTACTGCACTGAGGGTGCTGTGTAACACACATGATACCCTATGGAGTAAAAGGCACTGTAGCCCATAAGCACACAAAGTCCAAGACCTACCTCAAATCATGCTTAAGAGTGGGAGGAAAAAGAGTCTCACTCTTAGCAGGAGAAAAAACAAACCCCACAAATCCAGAAAAGCAGCTGGGGGACTCACTAGGTTTGGGAAATTAGCCTCATAAAAGAATTCTCCCAATTAGCCTCATAAAAGAATTCTCCCTAACACCCCTGTAAAGGCAGATGAAGGCTTGACGTATGGTTGAAGTTTGTATGCTGGTGAGGCTGAAGCATGGTGTTTTAGCATCCAAACTTTCATAGCAGCCAAGATCTCAATCTTTTGAAATGACCATTGTAACCTACAACTCCTACCTTCTCCTTGGGCAATAGGTGAGATTGGGTTTAAGTGAGCACACTACAATGGGCCCTTCCTTTCTGGTACCACGGGGCCCTGTTCCTAATAGAGCGCAACCATAACGGCAAAGGGGTCTTGACCAAGTTCAACCAGTGTGTTGTTAAAACTGAACAATAACAATCTACACCAGAGAAGTCACGCGTGTCTTTTGTCCTGAGAAATGCTGTTAATGACCAAGACGCTGCCTTGTTTACCTTCACCAAATTACAAAGGGCCATTTACAGTCCTTAGGAGTAAAGGGTAATTTTGATGGCAAGCATATACTAGTGCACATAAAGCAACCATTTGTAGCTAGCTCGTGTGGCCTGGGGGTCAGGACGATACCAGGAGCAGCAGGCAGGGTGAAAAAAATCCCCAAAAGGTAAGCGGTGTGGAGGGTGAGATAGCCTTGTCCTCTGCACTTGGAAGAGCCTGTCGTCCATATATGAAGCACTAAAGATGGATATTTACAATGTGTTTGGGTTTTTTTCCTACGTAGTTTACTATGGCTTGGATAAGTGTACTAAATAGACTGGCTTATTTCACTTAAGGTCAACAGGTTTGATAACCTGCAAGGAATATGGTATTCTGTCTAATGAATTGATCATAGATGACTATTCCTGAATAGAGTGAATTGTTGGCTGCTACAGCCTGTATTCGGCCTACCCTCCATATGTAAGATACGATTCAGACGTTCAACACTAATGTGATCATTTAGTGAACTTGTATCTGGGCAGGTTTGTTAGTAATTGGGTACTTTACGGTCAAAGATTTTGGTGTAGTATTATCCGTTATGGGTTGACATTAGCTAAATTTAGATTTTCGGGAATGGATAAAACTGCTTACTAAAAATAACTGATTAATTTAGATACTACTAGATTTTGCATGACTTTATAATTTTAGACTTGTAATTCAGAAACATCTCTTGATTTGAAATTATTTGAACAGTTGGTATGGTTTTTGTGTGGCCCAGAATTGCCACCGTACCATGTTTGTGGAATAATTTGCCCCTCGCTGGATGTAGTTGGCTTGCATCTCAGTGTAATGGTCTCGACCCAGCCCCTCCTCTCTGATGCATGGCCATTGTTTCCCTCGCTCTATGGTTGACCATCGCCTCCCTAAAGACATTTGGTGGTAAGCACCTGCAAACTCTGTGGCCATCAGTCATATGAGCTGACTGAAGACGGCTTGCAAATTGCTTGTTGCAGTGTTACGATTTGATCTATGCAAGCCCCATGGGATGGCGCCTTTCTTTCTGGCAGACCTCGTCCCATGGCAAAGTGAGGTCACCTAGTGTTTTTTCATTTTGAATTCTTGCAAGTTTTTTAAGTAAGATAACTTGCAGTAATAGAATCAAAGCAAAAATTGGCCTGGATGGCCCACTTATGCCTGGTTGTCCGGTTGATCATGTCCCTATTGGACTCCCACAGTGCAGCCTAATCGAATGCCAGCAGAATCATTATGAATGGGATTCATGAAGGGATGACAACCGAGAACGATTGTCCGGAGACGCCCCTTTCCAGGCTTGTCATTTAAAAAAAAAAAATGCAGAAAGCTTGACCTGCAGGATATCTATGGTGGTAATTTCACAAGCCGTACAGCAGTCATTCAGTTCACTAAGGTCGGCAAACCAGATGGTCGACCGGAGAAAGGTTGCTTTGGTAGCCAAGTTTCCTGAAGGCAGATGTCAATTTTGAGGTGCCGCATTTCCTTTAGTAAACCAGTGAGCGAAGCCTCATGTGTTCCGTGAGCACAGCTTCCATGGCAATGCTTCTACTAGTTGTAATTAATTGTTCTGTGGGGTCCATTAAGTAGACCCACTTAAGTTGGTCCGTCTTCTGAAGACTGAAGAGTGCTCATGATTCTTTACTTCTCTAGGTGCATGAAGGCCAGGTGTCAAACCTTATAATGCTGGGTTGCTTTTTATTTTTCCGAAACCTCCTATTCCTCCACAAATTGGACGATTTTAATGTCCTTTGAGTTAATACTTTGTAAGCTCAGCAAGAAGGTGAGAAGCTTTAGGACATTTGCTTGATTCAGTATCGAGCTGTACGATTTTATTATTCGCTCAATCACGTGTAAGGACAGAAGATAGTCATGGATAATCAGTTAGGTAGTTTTTGTGCAGCTTTATTTGACACTGGTAATCTCGGCGTAATCAATGGGTCCTTTTCTTGGGAGTCTCTTCTGATCAATTGTCATAAATGTCCTTCCACAGGAAGCCAGCAAGATGTCGTAGAGCAGAGGCTTGGGCCTCGTGTCAACATTCTCATAGGAGGAAAATTTGTTTTCAGACGCAGGATATTTCACTGCACATGTCAGATGGGTTTCTCTACATGTTGTTCAGTTAGACAGGTTCAAGAGTATTTTTGGTCCCTTTTTCATCGGACACAGCATTTGTCATAGGCAAAGCCCTCTGGTTGCACTTGAGCATCTCTTCGTTCATGCTCAACTTTGTAGTGGGTGATGGAATTTTTTTCGTTGGAACTTCTAAATTTCGTAAAAATGCCCTTGACTCGTTTGGCAGATTTGGTTCCTGGCTTGATTTCTTGGGCATTGAATTGCTTGCAACAGTCGAGGCAGGTTGGTTCTGGAAAATGGAGAATGGATGTTTAATCGGGATCAGCGAATAGCAGAGGTGACGGGTGTAGTTTACTGGCTTCAGCTAAGGCCACTATTTCTTAGTTATCAGTGTAGAGCAAGGGGAGGTAGCAACAGGTTGAGACTCGAACCAAATGGTTTGCATTGGGGCCTAGTCCTGTGGATACATCAGATTTGGTGTGGTTTGCAGAAGCTTGTACCAGAGCCAAGGCTTCCCTCCTCACTGCTCCGGTTTTAGAGGAACATCCTCACCTGATTCAACCTTTGAGATACTTCGGTGGAAATAACAATTGGTTGTATAGTCTTCGTCAGGAGTCTCTCAGCCGCAAAGGAGTTTGGAGGAGTGGGCAGAGGTTGAGTAGGTGTCTCTCCAACATCTTTGCCATATCCAATTTTACTGTCATTGTCTATTTGCTCTCCCCTTTCCACATCAAATAGTCTAGCATGCTATTGGGCTGTCAGTTTGGCCTGAGTCGATATTGAATTTTGGTGGTGAAGGCTTCCAAATCGGTTTCGAATGGATCATGGCCAAAAGCCTAGCTTTATCTTTCATCGCCTCACTATTGGATTCATAGTAGGAAATTGTCATGGCCGCCAGTATATTTTGTAGGTCCATCATCGTTGTTGGAATAGGCGGAAGGCCCTCCTTTCTGCTCATTGAGCATGGATGAGGTGGAGTTCATGGCACGTGGATTCAGTAAGTTATGAATACCAGTCAAACTAGTTGACTGGGCCAATGACACATCTGCAAGGGGAGTAGCTTCCCTGATCAAAGCATTGCCTTGCAATCACAAAGATCGAACTTCCACATCATGCTGTACTTGGATTATTTGGGGATGTCGCTGTATAGTTGCTAGTATTGGAGATCGCAGTACAGTTATACTCGTTCCAGCGGTCTGAGTGGAGGGCAATATCAATGGTGTAGATTTTTGGTTTTCCTTTTTGGAATCTCAAGTTACAAAGACAACATTACGTTTCCCTTGGTGGTTCACAGCATTTGTTATATCCATAGACAAACTAACATTTAGTTGCGCATCACTCAAGACACAGCATCTAAACAGTAGGGGGTAGAGGGAGAACGTAGAGGCTTCACTGTCGTGTTTGTTATGCAAACATTTCCTTGATTCTCATATCGCTCTTGGTCTGCCAGTGTCGCAGCTCCATCGATGCAGCCTCCAGGGCTGAGTGCTGCAAAATTGGCTCTCTGTAGCAGCTTTGATAGCATATTCTCTGCAACGGTTGCATTAGTTGCTGTTAGCAAAACCCTTGATTGGACTGGACACAGACGTATCTGTAGAGGGATTAGCAAAACGGCATATGCTGATTTGTGACTCCAGTTTTTGCGGAAAGTTTAGACTTGACCCCCCCCCCCCCCCCCAATGAATCATCCTTAGTCGTGTGTGGCACTATCACGGGTCCGTCAATCGCACTGCCCATAGCAAGCTAGTTGCTGGCGATACTTGAGTCAGCATTTCCAGGCTCTCTCAGATCAGATGTTAATTCCATTGTTTTATTTCCAACGTGTCTCCAGGAGTGGATAAGCACTTCCTTAATTGATTACCCATTCTCAGGTCATGGATGGTCATCATTGCACCCTCCCATTCCCCCTCCCCCACACTTCAGTCAACTTGCCTTGACTCCTGCACCAACTCTCACGCCGGCACTTCACGCCCGGTGTGGTTTTTTGTATCTGAAGGGTGTGGGGACGCCTTAATGCAAAAGCCATGAAGTTGAATTTGTTCTAGTTGTCTTCAACAAAACCAAGAAAGCCTCTAGTTGAAGGAGCTGCCTGTCATTGTCCAGGCAGGTGCCCCAGCCAAGGACCGTTCAGGAACATACATGACCTCCATGAACAAGCTGGGGATCTGTAGAGCAAAGCTGCAATTGCCACTGCAGGAAGTAACCCAGCAGTTGAGTCACTGTCCAGTGCTGAGCTGTTGCACAAGAGCCTTTTTGAAGTGATTCATGATGTTCCAATGACGCCAGCGTCCTGAGGTTAGTAGCTCTGCTGGACCTGCCCAGGGAATGGGGCACCATGTGTTTCACTCTAGTCCAGGAGTGAGCAGGTTCTGGTAGAATTGGAATTGTTATTTATAACATGCTTAATACCCAGAGGTTTCTAAGCGCGGACAAGGCAAGCTTGTTGCCACTGAGCTACTGTTGCTGGACTGTTTGTTCACCCTTTGGCATTGGGCAAGCGAACCATTGACTTAGTTGCCCCTGTCCTCCTAGAGCATGGGCCTGCAACCTTTCACTCTACAGCTGCGTTGGAGTACAACTCTCGTTAATGGTGAGGGAATCAAGGGACTAGGTTTCTGACCACTTGTCAGAATATCCTTATTAGTGGAGTCCAGCATCCTGTGTCATGTAAAACTACATTAAAGGTTGCGCAATGTTATTGGTCCAAGAGAATTGACTCACTTCTCCTGGACTGGATATCAGTTACTGGTGGTTTGCTTTGCAAAGTCTTTACTTCCCTGTTTTACACACACCAGTGGCAATCCCTGCTCGGGTCTCTCGTGGCTTCCGCAGGCTTCTCCTGCACTGCTGTGTCTCTGCAGCCTCGGTCTCTATGCAGCATGTTACCCGTTATCGGGTGGTCCACCTCCCCTGCACAGTCTGCTTACTGCTTAAGTCCTCTGGTCTCCATTCCGGTCGGGATGCCTTTTTGTCACAGTATGCAGCTGCTTGTATCTCTGTTCCTATTGGGGATGGCTGAGCAACTTCTTTCATCCTTCTGTTTTAATGTCAAACTCTTCATGGGAACTTCAAGAATGCTCAATTGTGGTTGTTGGGGTATTCTTCTGTGATAAATCCGAGGATGTTGTCCCTTCTCTTCCCAACGGGAGGGGCCAGGGCAGTGCATCCACAGTAAAATAGGTACCCCCTTATGGGATTAGGGACTACCATAAAGAACTGACACATACTGAGACAAAGATGATCCGGAGTCCGAGGAGCATTATCAAAAAAAGCAGAATTGCAATAAATGTGATTGGCCCAAAGCTTAAATATCCGACAGCTGAGATACGAGTGGGGGGGGGGGGGGGGGGGCGGAGAAATACTCCAAGGAGGAAACTGGCAAGCCAAGCTGGAGCCAGCAGGACGAGGCTAGCTTTAGGCAAGCCAAGAGTGGAGCAAGAGAACGCAAGTAGGTCCCAGAAGCTAGGACTGCTTGCATTGTTGCCATCTGGATCCTCCAGACTTCGACTCTGGTGAAGCGCCAAGCGGAGTGGACGCACTGCTGCGAAGCAGACGTCTGGGAAGCCTGCAGAGAAGCTGTTGCCGCTCTGGAAATGCTGGTACTTTCCAGTGGGAAGCAGTATGTGGGTTGCCTGAGTGGTGTGGGAGCAAAGGGTGGAGACCAGAGGTGGCATCTAGGACCCTAAGTCTTTGACGGGCACTCATTGGAAATGTGCAAACGTTGCTAGTCTGCATACTTGCACCCATATAAGAATCTGAAACCGAACCCAATCCAACATTCCCATTGGCTTGGCGGGAGAGTATACCAAGTCTTGTATGTTGCAAGTCTGGGACCCGCACCCAAAACAAGAGGGGGGAGGGGGTGGGAAGCGCAGTACGACCAATCCTATACTTGGCAAAGGGAATGTGGCAAGTTGATGGGATTAATAGAATAGGTTTTGCATCCAGCAAAAGAATGCATGTCTTTTATTAGGGAGGGCTTTGTGTTTTTTTTTTGTTTTTAGCAATTTCATTAGGCTGTGTAATGGATAATACAGGATATAATCAACAATTAACCATTATAATACTTGCTAACAAATAGTCCAAGATACAAATTTGAGTTGACCATTAAAAGGCACAACGTAGTGTATCAAGGTTACAATAAATGGAGAGATGCACTAAAGTTCCTTGCAGAACTCTAAAATCAGAATTTATAGGTCTACAAAAACACAAACAAAACGGACAAGACAGAACTAAGAACGGACAAAACAAACTGAGGCAACAAGTAACTGCTGAGGAGGCATTAAGATATTCCGACAGTGGACTCCACTTTTGATTATATACGTACATCAATTAGAGAAATGGTGCAACCCTTTTCTATGCTGTGAATGTAGCATATATAATTCCACCAAGTAGCATAAGATAAGCTATCAAAACATTTCCAGTTAGAAGATATTGGATGAAAACCAATGTTGAAATAACCTGGGAGAGGAAATATTAATTAAATGAGTAACTATGCAATCCAATAATTTGATAGTCAAGATTGAGTTGTGCTGTAAAATGAAACATTTTTGTAGTTATACAAATTCTTTCCCAGAATGAAAAACAAATTTACAGTAAAATGGTTTAAAATCAGCCATACATTATTTACAAGACGTCATAAGGCTGTCAAGTTGGAAGCAAATCTAGTAGGCTACTCAAAATAAAAAGCAGTCCGAGTTAGATTTGTGGCTTTAGATATGTTAAAGATTTGTAGTCGTACCATGGCAGCAGTATATTTGCTAGAAAGATCTTTGATCCATTCATTTTCAATGTGTTGTAGTTGACACGTTGAAATAGAATGTATAAATCGTTGCAGCTTTAGTGAAGACGCATGCAAGAAGATTCAGAAATTGCATGGAAGGGGCCTGTTAAAGATTTGGTAATGCCAAGGTAATTACTCTAGCAACTTCTGTATACGCAGCAAAGTCTGAATCATCCAGGTTGAAGATGTAGGCTAGAGTATGAAAGGGGATTGGAGTATCGTAATAAATGATTAATACAAGTGATGCCTTTACTATACCATCTGCAAATGAGTTTAAAATCCACTTTGAAATGCATTCCTTGCTTTAATAGTGGATGTCGAAATGCCAGGCCTAGTTTCCTTAGTTTACTCCTGCCATCTTCAAGTGGTGATTTGTGCTCCTTATTCAATTAAGGCTTGCACACTCATCACTCTGAAGTGCTAACAACTTTTACTGCTACTTCAGCACATGCTGCCAAGATGTATTCCAGTAAGACTGCATGTGTCTGAAGACTACTGCTGCCATCAGCCCATGATTTTCAAAAAGGAATCGCCCAATTAAACCAGTGTGGTACAGGGAATAAGGCTTAGTTTTCTTTAGTCAGTACAGTCCTTTAATACAAGGGATTAAAATGTGCTAATTTGACTTCCTGCTTTCCCGGGAAACTGGTTGTGGAGTAGGATTATTTTGTATCTTCTAACATCCTGTCTTTCCTATTCTCCTATCATGTCTCCCTATTTCATAATACACCATCTCTACAATCACTGCTCCCTGTGGCATTCATGGTCTATTTTGGCCATTATTTTGCTTAAATTTCCCTACTGCCAAAATACCCTCCCAAATATTACCCCGACCTGATCACTTCTCTACCCCGAGGTCTTCCTTTGCCCTATTAACCCTGATGAGCGGCTCTGGGCTAACCCTTCATGTGCCACCATCAGCCCTCCTGCTACCCCCTTCAACTACTCTTGACAATAGCAGGAGATGTGACACACTCCCTATCCTTAACCTGGCCTAGATACGAACTGTCCTGTCTCTACAAGCTCTGGGATATTGGAATAGTGAAGTAGAAGTCTTCAACCGACTGAGTTCCTTGATGCACACAACCTCTGGGATCTTCACTCCGGCATCCAACCTCTGCACTGTAAGCTCTCAATATTGGGCACTTCATCTCTTCCACTCATGCTAACTGCTGATCTATTTTTATTCTCCTCGACTCCTCTCATGCCTTCAATATGGTCAACCATTCTAACAACACGATTTCTCCTGGACATCTGGGACAAGGACCCTGCTTCATAAATCGCCACTTTGGCTGTACTGCCTACCCCACCCTCTACACACCTTTGTTACTGTTGGTGTTCCCCAAGGTACGTCGGGGGTCCACTTCTCTGCACGGCACCTTATTTCCTCCTATTAGCTTCTCCGCTCTGCTGTTTACTCGGATCTTCACATTTCGTTACTTATCCGAATAGCTATGGAAAAATTCTGTCTCTGCCAATGCTGGATGGCATCGCACATGCTCAATTCCCCTCTGATTGAAGTCCTGCTCCCCATCCAACTCTCTCCCCCTTCTATTCTTCTCTCCGACTACCGTCTGTACTGCTTCTACTTGCACCTTGGCGTTTTATCTCGCAACTTTTTCATCTCCAAATCTGTCACTTTGTCCATCGGCCTCGACATCAGGAAAATAAGACCTTCCCTTCAACACTAAGCACTCTTTGGCACAATCGTCCGATTGAGAGTAATGGGAGACGGTCAAAATCCTCAACTTTGCTGTCTGTGCATTCTTCAAAACCACCCCCTCCACCCCCCCCGCTCGACTTCCCAGCCTGTTGGTTATCTGAGACGGAGGGCAAAGTATAAACTCAATTCTCCTTCAAAACTAAACTGTCTTGCCCAACCCTACCTATTGGCCCGTCTCACTCGCTACTCTCCTCCTTGCTCCCTATGATGATTTTCGGCTCACCTCCCTGCCACCTCGCGTGCCCATTGCACTCACTCTAGTTTCTGCTCTCTTCTCCTTACTTTGAAATGCTATTCCTCTCAGCAATACTTCCAACCTAGCTCTCCTCTTTTCTGAAGAACCACTGGCATAGCCTTCTATGCCACCACAGCTCCCAGTTTCCTTAACTATAGGGCACTTAGCCCTCATCCCTTGATCCTAAAATGTGCCACTTCCTCCACTATCCCATTTCATGGTCATGCTGTACTGTCCTTGTTTCATTACCTCACCTGCGTCTGGTCTTGTATTCACAGCCTCACCCATTGTTGCCGATAATTGTCCGCTGCTCATCAATGTTAACCTTGTTTCCCTTTTAATTGCATAAAATGGTGTAAATGAGATTGTAAATTCGAATTTACATACAGCTGTTGGGGCATGTCCTTCCCTCATGATCTGCCAAGCACAGGTTCGACCAGTTGACTCCAGTCAAAGGGCTTGCAATAAGCAATCCAGGTGCTTTACTGGGTCAGGTAAAGTGCTCCATTTTGAGAACCATGCATGAATTGGAACCGTTAGTATAGGGCTAATAAAAACACCGTCCATTGCAGCTTTGAACTGAACATACTTGTTTTGTGCAACTGCCATCAAAGCTTGGGTTTAACACTCAGCCAAAATCTTAAACTTGCCAACTGACACCCGCCCAGCAAGGGCTCCTTCCCCTTAGGCAAGGGGCGCTAATAGCAATAAGGTGTTCCCTTCACTCAAGAGGGCTGGAGCATAGTTTAGGCAACTAGGACGCTTATCCATGTTTCGTTGTCCCAGCTGCTGTTAGTCATCTGTGTTGACCCTCCGTGGAACCCCATTGTTCATGCCACCCACAAGCCCGGTTCCCCAAAATGGATGTTTAGTAATTCGCATCTGCTTCCAACTTGATCTCCTCCACCCACTCTTGGGCTCAGATTGAGCGTTTTAGTTGGTGTAGACCCAATTGGACTCTCCCCAGTTTGGTGTAATCTCAAATCTGGATTGCCACTCTGCCCTTTACCGTGACTTCATTTTCTTCTGTTCAACCAACCCGAGTGGATTGGATTTAATGGTGCACAGGGAAAATCTTTTAGGCACCGAACTGAATTTCTCCCTACCTGCCACTATCCTCTATAGACCGCACCATCCCCTGGAAACGGACCCCTTACTTGCCTCCAGACCTCCATGTCTCTAACCTGGAGTCGCCCATTTGACCCTCCCCTACCGACTCAGTCAAGGCAACTCTGTTCCAATCTGTTGTGCATACTCAATTGGTCAGGTAGTGATCATTAGCGAGATTGTTTTTCCTTTCCCTTCCCATATTAAACGGCTAATGTTCTTCTTGACCAGAGGAAGTGAGTGGAGTTGTATGTGATCTGCGTCATTGCACCGACCCAAGGATCCACTTAGGCCTCAACATTAACTTGTTTTATGGCGTAGTAAACCCTGTTCTCCTCCTACGAGGACGCATTTGCTTGACTGACCTAATCTCCTTGCCCCTGAAAACTCCTCTACCCTTCAGGTCATGCTACATGCTAACACTGGCCCAGCCTAGCGTAGTGGATGTTCAGTGCCCCTTATATTTTATTCCCCATTGTTCGGCCAATCCTCACCAAGCTAATCATTGGCAAGATACTTGCTCGTGGGGGAATTCAATTACCTGGTTGAAACACCATACCTATAAAATATTGTTGCCACCTTTTTTTATACCAGATGTGCATCAGTCCATGTGGCTGTTAACCTGTCTCTCCAAGAAGGTACTCTGCTCAGGCTTCAGCCTTCGCTAGAAGTGGTATTTTCTAGTGTACCACTACTGCATTTGGGATGCTACAGTGGTGTGCAACTAAAATGTAGATTCCTCTACAGGGTTGCTTTTTGGAGTGATGTGAGAAATGTAGGTACGTATAGATGGGCATAGTGCAATGGATGATGGATTCCAGCGAGTGAGCTCTGAAGTGGTAATGGATGGCTGTTCAGGATACTGCACATGTCTGGGGAAAGCTCTGCATTCTGATGGTGTTCCCTCAACTGTCCTAACCATGCCTTTTCATCTTGCAGCTCCTGGGTATAATCTTCGCCTGCTGTTTGATGAAGGGCATACGCAGTGGCTATGAAGTTATGTAGCCCCCCCGTCTGGTATTGCTGCAATGGATGACAGGAGATGGATGCCAGCTGCCTCAAGCTTTTTCTTGCACCTTCATTCTGCTTTGGGCTCGGGGCGTAGACTTCAGACTTCCTGTTTCATGCTTCCCTCCTTCCCCACACCCCTTGAGACCAATGCCTTTGCTCAATCCTGCTCCTTCATATGTAGCCGGATGTGGGACGGGGCTCTATGCAGCTTTCTCTATTGACTCTGCTTCTGGGGCTCCTTTCGTATACCCCCTCTTCCTCACTGCCCCAGTGTACAAAGGCCTATTGTATTTTTGTAATGTTAATAAAAAAATCTTAAAGTTTAACTGGGTTGTGCAGGAAGCCCCAGGACTCGTGTCTGGTGCCACGCCATTCCCAACATTAATCGCTGTAATAGTGGGCTTTGACTGTGATTCCTGGAGGCATTGAATTTGTCTTGCATGGTGTAATTTATCACATTTTTGTATTACCTTTGTACTGAAATTGCATTGCGTGTACATTTGAACAGAAATAAAACATCCACCCCCGAAGATCTGGTTAATTGTAACGCACCCCACCCCTTTCTCAGACATGCCGGCCAAAGATGGTTTAGTGATTTTGGGGCTTGCTCTTGTTGAGCCCAGTGTGCTGGTCTCCCTATGGAACAATGGCCTGTCAACTCTGCATTGGAATGCCGCGTCTCACTATAGCATGCTCACGCCATATAGCTGGACTGATTTAAGCAGCACAGAGTTCATGAATGCTCTTTTGAGGCCGGACATAACTCCTGGTCTTCGAGCATGAGCAATTGTGCATTCTCACAGGTCTTCCTTTGTTGAACAATACCGCCTGTCTTCGTTCTTATGTCGTCCAGCAGCAGCTGAGCCGTAAGGTTTCATTACATCCTGGGAGAGGGGATGCCGATTTACACTGACAAGAGCAAGGTAGCAAGCGGTGTTCCATGAGGCCATTGCACCACCTTTGCTGTATGGTCTGAGGAGCCAATTATGAGTATTTTAACCTTTCTTCCACAAGCTTCAAATGTCGGATGGCGCATTTCCTCTGACCAGCCACTTCCTACCACATCGCAACTGAGTCCGCTAGCCGGCCTTGCGTCTCGTGAGTCAACTGCCATGCAGCACCTACTACATAGCGCGCCCCTCTGATGGCTGCACATGGTCTCAGCCCAAACCACTGCCGCACTGAGAACCTGGCCAAACCTTGGCACTCTAACCAACAGCGCCCTTGGCTCTGTGACCCTTTCCAATCTCTGCTGATTAGGCCGCTCTCTGTGCCTAGGCTTCAATTACCTACACTACATGGGCCCCATTCCCCTCCCACCCCCCACTGGGGACCTTAACACCCCACATATGCCACCGCCTTGCCTTTCCTCCACCCCCTCACTATTTCCCTATACCACCTTCCCCCTCCTAGCATACCACAGCACCCCAGGCTCCATAACCGTCTGCAGATGTTACAGTACTCCACTGCCCCCTCTCCCATCCCCCCCGACCTGCCTTGCATTACTCAAACCTACTCCCTTACTCCTCGCCGCCACCCACTTCTCCGCACCCAACAACTGACTCCCCGATCCCACCCCCCATGGAGCAGCACCCGGTGCTCCATGTGCCTGCACCCCACAACCAGCCAGGCCAATGCTGATCCTCCCAATGGAACTGGCCCAAAATGTGCCACTCAATGCCCGAAGGCACCACAAGCCGGGTGGATCCTCTGTCATTACACCACTCCCAGCTGTGGGTTCATGCCAAGTGCTTTCTTTACCATGCAGCCCAGACAGCTGCCTCCTAATTCCCTAGAGGCACCTTTCCAACCTCATGTCATTCCTGCACACTCCCACCCTCTCTCATGCTAGCACTACGGAAGAGACTCGCACATGTGTAGGTTTCCACCATGTTAAAGAATCTATGGGTTAGAACCTCACACCTTGCTTCTACAATCTCACCTTCCCCATCATTGGGTGATGCTAGTAGATCCAGGCTCTGTTCTCGCACGAGCCCACCCCTACACCGAGATGCTGCATAACCCTACCTCCATCAGTAAATCAGTAAGGCAAACAAGAGCCCTGAACTGTGCACTTCTCAACATGCTCTCCTTAGGAGCTCGGGCCATAATCTCATGACATAGATCACCAGCAATACTTCTAGCCACAACCGAATCCTGGCTCCACAGTGCCTCGGGCCTGTTGCTCACTAGCCATCTTCTGAATTACTCCATCTTTAGGACCGACTGAATTAATGCCCCTGGAGGAGGTGTTGCACTCGTAGCCAAAGCCACTCTGCAGTTCAGACTATCCCGCCCACCCCTCCTGGTATGAAATGCTACTTTTCAAACTTACTACTGATCCTACAACTTGCTGCTTCTGTACAGCCAGCCCAATGACATCAGCACCTCCGACATGGATATCCCTCTCCTGATCCTCTCACCTGCCACCAAATGTATCAATGGGGACTTAAACCTCTGCTTCAAGGACACGATTGATCACAAAGCTAGTCTTATCACAAGCCTTAGACATGAACTGCAGCCAACGGATCTCCCCTACCCACCACAAAGGTCGTATCCTGGACTGGGTTCTCTACCAATGTGTTCATTAATGTCACAGCTATCAAGTTTCATGGTCTGACCATTACCTCATAGTTTGGCCTTTTCCCCTCGACAAACCTGCAGCGCAGCTTCCTTCTTTCAGCCCAATACTGGTCCACAACACCCATAAACTAGTTTGCGAGCTGCTTGACCCACCACTCCCCATGCTCCTGGCACTATTCGACTAGCAATCATTGCCAAGCAACAAGGGACCCAAGACTAGCCAATGTCTCATCAATGCCCACTCCTTACTATGAAGCCGGCATGCTCTGATAAAATTCAATGCATCGCAAACAACACTTGGTTTATAGATGACCATCACCCTACGCAGAAACGAGAGCCCTCGAACACCTTTGGCGTTGACAACCTTCTGCAAGTAATTACGATCTTGCCAAATTATAAGAAAGCGATGGTCTCGCACAAAGCCAACTCGTGCTAGAATATCCGAAGCTGCCTCCAACACTACAGACCTCTTCACTATCCTGAAAGAGCTGGAGAACCCTACAGCCCACCCCACCCAACTACACTGACTCATTTGGACAAAGCATGGTGTACCACCCTAGCCAACAAAGGAGTCACTAGTGTTCAAAATTGAAAGTAAAAAGCCACACTAGCTACTAAAGCATTCCACCACCCCCATCTTTCTCCTTTTTGTCTTTGCCCGTGTTGTACAAGAGGCGGGCCTGGCTACTATCATCACGGAAGCCTAAAAGCTGCAAGGGTGACCCCTCTCCAGCACATTGTGCCCCACCCTTACACCTATCAAACTTTGTCAGTGCCCCCTTCTGGGCCACTGTTTCCTTACTGGTCTAAAGTCTGCCTGGGTCACGCCCCTCAAACCCTCTGGACCCAACCAATTATTGTCCCATTGCTACTGTCCCCTTAAAATCCTTGACTGTATTGCCTACTTGGATACAATGCTTCCTAGAACAGAACCACCACTTCTGCCCTAAACGGCACCAAACAGCCCTACTTGATTTGAAAATACAAATGGTTAATCTGAGATTCAGGTATCGTGGCCATCCTCCTGCTACTTGATCGCTCGGCTTACTTTGACTTGGTTAATCATGACGCCCTATGTCATCACCTCAACCTGCACTTCCACTTCTCTTGAGGCCACGTCCAGGATCAAATTCTTCAGCGACAGTACCACTAGTATGTATTGGCAATGCAGCTGCTGTACCCATCTGTTCCCTCTGAGTACCTCAAGGGTCCTGTCTGTCAACCACGCACTACAAAAATTGTACTAAATGTTCGACCTAGATGCATTCGGCATAATCTATTCTCATCCCCATCACAGGTAACTACACCCTAGACGGCCTCCATCAAAGTCTATAGTACAATACAAAACTGGATGGCCACCCATAGTCTAAAAGACCATAAAACCGAGCTTCTCATCGTGGGCTTCCCCTACTGGCTAAAAAATCTCAACCCATCCTCCTCTTCCCTCAGTATTGATGGCTCGGTCATTCCAGTACTGAAACATGCCAAAACCTTGGTTGTCCACCTGGTTGCTGCGCTGGCCATGTCCAGACACACAGGCTTTACCTTCACTTCAACGCCCCCCTAACCCCCCCATGTGATCCGGTTGATCTCCCTGGGCTACTGCAATGTTCTGCTCATATGCACAACAGCCGCCTATCTACCCTAGCGACAACAGAACAGAGCCCTACAAGCAACACTTGGTTTATGACAGACCAAATTTCAGCAACCAGACGTTGGGTTCATTGGTTGCCCATGTAAGCATGCATCGACAAAGAGCCCCCCACCACAGTTCTGCCCTATAACGTCTGGTACTCTCCCTTGCATGCAGCACCAGCATCTCACTCCACCTAGTTTCAAAAGTAAAAGCGGGAGGGGTCGGCTTCTGTGTCATGACACACTCTCGAATGCCCTGCTGGCTCACATCAGAAACCCTCCTAGGATTCCTTCAAAAAGCTAATAAAAACCTGGCCCTTTGAATGTGTTTACCTGCTACCTTGCAACTCTAGCACGCAATGATACCTCCAGGTATGGGTGTTACAAAAATGTATATACAGGTGTCGATTAGTGCTGGGACGAAGCGACAGGGGGTGCATGACTAGTGACCATGGCGTGGGCTGAAAATTTGGTATAAAGTTTTTCTATGGAAGTACTTTTCAAAATTTGGGACAGGAGGGTGTGTGGGGCATGAATAGAGTACTTGGGATAATTAATTCCTATTTAACACTGATCTATAATGTTGTGGAATCTGCTTCGATCACATGCTATGCATAGGCTGACATCTAGTGTAAGCTGTGGAGTATTAGTTTGAAACTCAAAGGGACATCAACGGGGCATGCCAGTAATACTATCCCTAGTGTGATGTCCACTGTATGGTGCTTCATGTGTCGAGGTTCCCTCGCTTGTTTTTTTTTTTTTTCCACCAGCATTGTCGGTCGCTCAAAGCAGTTCCTTCTGGCGATCGCCGTTATTTACAAAATATAATAATCTAGTTTACTATGTCCTTTTTTTGCCTGTTCCTCACCCCCCCTCTCAACAGACCTTCAGTGACTTCTTCGAGGACTAAGTTCGACTGCTCCAACTCGTCTCACTTTTCAGACTGCCTCGGAAGGCTGCTCCATACCTCAGCCCTCAGTAGGGAGCGTGAGGGGTGGTCATTTCTTCATTTTCCTGAAGGAAATGCTAATTTCCCTCTCTACCAACTTTATTCGCCAGACTGCCTTCCCCCCCCATACACCATGGAGAATATACATTTAAATTTTTCCATCTTGCAACCGTAAAGTTCCCTGGAAAGACTTGCACTGGGTGTGCAATCTTTGTCGCCCAAGGGAGCATAACGGGCCACTGCAAACCTTGCTAGCTCTTCAAGCCCAAGACACTAAAGGACCGCAAGACCAAGCACTGGGCCCACCACACCATGCAGGCTGAAGCTGCCATGGATGTTGAGGGTGCCTCCAGTGATTGCACTCTGTCACTATAGACAATGCTGCCAACAGGATCTGCCAGATACCCACATTCATCAGGAGCAAACGGCATTCCACAAAGCACACATCCCATGGCCAAGTGGACCGGAAGGCCACACATGGTGTCAAAGTGGAGGTCTGACAGTTCCCTGCCTCCTGGGCCATTGCGCTCTCCTCACGAGGCCCTCAAAATCAACACCAGTTCTGATGCCGTGTCCAAAACCTCCAAGACCACATGCTGATTGAGTCGAAAGATGTGTCGACGACACACACATGCCAAGAAACGACAGTCAAACACAAGTCTAAGGCCCAGTCCTCTGAGCTCATGAAACACTTACCGGACACATGGGATCGGACTTCGAAAAACCAAGTCCTCAAAGCAAAGGGAGGGCTCTAGTTTAGAGACCATGACCTAGAGGGATGGGACCATTTCAGGGGCTGAGGCACAAACACCCTGCACATGAGCCAACGCCCAACCCCCTTCTGTTGTCCCAAGTTCATCCCAATGGTCTGCAGAAGAAATTGATGGTGTCTTGAGACTGCTGTCCTCCTTAGCCAATTTCTTTTACAGCCAGCCAGAGGTTTAGTAAACCTTCGAGGCACTCCACTAGCTAGTGGGGCAGCACTAACACAATCCCCTGCCAAAAGAGCCCATACAGACACCATACAAACACCCACACCTCAGCAGGATTTAGGGCAGCTTTCTTACTAGGACTCCTCTTAGTTCAGGACACTGGAGTATACACACACTGAGGACCAAGGGGTCATGGGGATGTAGACTAGTTTTACGACTAAGATGAAGTCTACGTCCTACAGTCGCTGTTTCATTCAGATCCACTAGTGGCACTCGCCAGTCGACACATTCAATACAATAATATGCTCTTAAAAGCAGCAGAACATTTCAAGATACACAGGAGACCGGGACTTGGGAGATAGTCTGCTATCCAATTCTCTAATCTGTACAAAAGCAAATTCAACCCTCCTTAGTGACGCCAAACTTAACTTGGGATGTAAATCCGCACATTGAAAAAGTCTTCCGACCAGCTCCTTCAGACCCCCTTTACATCGGGGGTCAATTAAAACCTGATACATTGGTGGTAACCACCACAAGAAAAGGAGCGGAAACGCCTCTAGCCTCTTCAAAGTACCCCCAGTTAAAAGTTAACCAATGTATACTTTTTGTAGAAAAGTCTCATCCTCTACAGCCTACAAGGCGGATTGCCAATAACCCCACCTTACTGGCCAGCTACAACTGCCATAAGTGGCACCAATTGGTCAATGGCTTCAGCCCCAGAACCCCTTAAATCACATCTCTCTACGTTACAGAAGGTAAAGCTGTTGCAAACTGCATTGTCTAGAATAATCTAGATGCAGCAGGTAATGCGGGCAGGACAATGGCTGACTGCACGCTTATCAAACTCCACCCATGACTATGCCAGTCTGGGTTTATGCTCGAGACGCAGGGTTAACTTGCCAGTAGAACCAAACATCTTGTTCGGCAAGGCAAGATGCCCTCGAGTACCAGAGAAGAGTACGATACCTTAAGTCACTGTGGCAACTTCCTCCTTTCGTCAAAGGAGAGGTATCATTTTTGCTGCTTTCAGGGGCAAAACTCACAACATGGGTCAGGCCACAACCAGGGTCGTGGCTCCATCGCGCCAGTCCTCGCAAGGTTTTCAAAGATGCTAGTGAAGATCACGAGGCGGGGGTAGATCCTCCTCTTGCAGTGGTGGCTCAACACCCCCAACAATGACCACCCGGTACAGGTTCCCTCCCATGCCACTCTAGTAAGAGGACGCATATACTTTTCCCACGTATGGGAGGGAATCACCTCAGACAAGTGGGTATTTTCTGCCATGCAGTTATTGTATAGAACTGCTACAGAATCCTGCCAGCCACCCACCAAGACAAAGGACCACCTCCAAAGAACAGCGCATCCTATTGGAAGAAGTGACCGCGCTGCTCTTAAAGGACGCCATAGAAGTCATTCCGGCGAACCAGTTAAACAAGGGTATTTATTCAATGTACTTCCTTGTGCCAAAAAAATACGTCGCAATGTGCCCTGTCCTAGATCTGTGCCCTGGACACCTATGTCGAGTCACAAATTCTGCATGACCATGCTACAGGAAGTAAACTCACTGCTAAAGCGGGTGGACTAAATGGCAACATTGGATATGAAAGATGCATACTCAATGTTCCCAGCGCACAGATTCTTGCGTTTCAAGATGGCAAACCAGCACTACCAATTCAAGGTGCTACCCTTGGGCATATCATCCGCTCCAAGGGTATTCACCAAGGTACTGACGGTGTACCTGGACGACTGGCAGATCACAGGGAAACCCCCCAACTGTGCCCAATGAACAATCTACATTTCCAATGGGTTTCTCAAAATCGAGCCTTGTGCCAAACAGTTCTTGGGCGCTGTCATAAAAACAGACTGTCTAGTCTTTCCATCCAAGGATAGTACAAAACCTACTACTGAAATACCTCGGTATCTAGCCAGTTGCCAGATTACTTTACATAAAGAAATCTGTTGCTCGGGATGATGGCATCATGCATTTAGCTGGCCGTACACGCATGGTTGTGCAGGCGCCCAATGCAAGAGTGGTTGGCGATTAGGCAAGTGGTCAGTGGGATGATCTAGTGGTCGTTTTGCCAACCCTAGTACAAGCTCTACACTGGTGAACAAAATAATCTGTTGAAGGGAAAGTCCGTCCATGACCCAGCGGTGCAAGCCGTTGTCAACACTCATCTCTCACTGCGGGGGCACGGGGCGGCCCATCAGTCATCACACAGCGCATTGTCTGTGGACTCAAATCACAGCACAGAATTCAACTGCTAGAAGCCTTTGAAGCACAACTGACAAATCAGTCAGTACAAATTCTGAGACAGCACCTCTGCTATGTTCTATATAAACTAGCAGGGGGTGCACATTTTCCAAATCTGTCCAACTAGCACAGAAAATATGGAAGTGGGCACTCAAGCAGGGCATGTTAACATCTCAACATGTTCCAGGGGAACTCGATACTCTAGCGCACTCACTAAGCGGAGATCCTTTACCAGAAGATCACAAGTGGCAGCTCGACAAATATATCGTAGAATAATTTTCACTCAGTGGGCTACCCCTCACTAGACTAGTTTGCAACAAGAGAAAATAAACCATGCCCAGACTTTGCGTCCTGGTTTCCCCAAAACGACTCCCAAGGGAACGCCCTGTGGATGAGTTGGTCAGGGAAATTTGCCTTTGATTTTCTACCAACTCCACTAATGAGCAAAGTGGTGAACAAGATTAACAAGGAACAGATGACATTAATCCTAATTGCTCCTATTTGGGCGGGACAACATTAGTATCCACATCTGTGCAAACTGGCGATGTGCGACCTGATCAAACTCCCATGTCCGATCAACATACTCACTCAGCACGGGGGACAACATTACACCCTCAACTTCTCTGGCAGCTTGGCACCGGAAGTCAGTTTGGACATTAAATCTACCCCAAAGGTGTATGGAAATCCTCAGGCACCTAAACCAAACACTAGACTGTTATTTTACAAGTGGAGAAGATTTGTAATTTGGTGCCAGTCAAAACAAACCCAATAGAATGTACTCGTCCCACCTTCTTCATTACATGCTTCACTTACTAGACTCTGGGCTAGTTTTGAACTCGATAGTTCACCTAGCGGCTCTAGCTGCGTACGCCACTTTTGAGAGTAAGGGGTCATGGTGGAAAATCCTGTCATTAAGGCATTCATGGAGAGGACATTTCAAACCTCCTGCAGGCTGGGACCTAAATGTACTTGCAAAGCTCATGGGACTCCCCCCTTTGAGGCTATGCATAAATCAAGCCACAAACGCCTCACGTATAAAACTGCTTTCTTGGTGGCCGTCACCTCCATAAGGAGTCCAACTGCAAGCTTTGTCAGTGCAAAACCCTCTCGTTATCCACAAAGATAAATTGGTATTAAGAAGGCATTCTAGGTTTTCACCTAAACTCATTTCCAAGTTCCATGTCAATCAGGCCATCAAACTACCTGCATTCTTTCAAAACCCAACAATCTCAACTAAGAAGATACTCCACACACTGGATGTAAGGAGGGTGGTCCTTCACTATGTGAACAAGACCAGACTGCTAAGCAATACAGATCAACTGTTTGTCTCCGTAGCTCATTGGGGAAAGGAGACCACATTTCCAAAAACGCCATCTCCAGATAGTCGGATGCATACAGCTCTGCTACTCTATCAAGCAAGACACTGCCTTTCACTCCAAGGGCACATTCCACCAGAGGTACAGGAGCAACCTTGGCTTTTATTGCAAACGTCCTGTTGGATGCCTTTTGCAAAGCAGCTACTTGGAGCTCTGTCCACACATTTACTCAGCACTACTGCATTGGCACTCCCTCTAAAGCAGATTCCTAGGTGGGACAAGCGGTGCTAAAACATAGATTTGCTGCTGTACCTTCTCAGAACCCGCCACCTTGTCCAAACACTGCTCGCTAATCTATGCATAGCATGTAATCTAAGCAGATTCCACAAGCCTAAGAAGGGATACATTACTCACCGTAATCACATTTCTAATGCTTGTATCTGCTTAGATTAACATGCACCTACCCTTCCTCCCCTGGAGTAGAAGGTGCATAGATGTTTTCTGGGCTTTATCTGATGTATAATCTGCTTTACTACACCTGTACTCACGTGACACTTAATGCAACCTCATGTCAACAAACTCGGGGAACTCGACGTGTGAAACACCATGGGTACAGTGGATGTCACGCTAGGGATAGTATTACTGGCATGCTCTTAACAGCCCTTTTTGAGTTTCAAGAACTGTAATACTCTGCAGCTTTCGCTAGATGTTGGGCTATGTATAACATGTGAATCTAAGCAGATACAAGCATCAGAAATACGATTATGGTGAGTAATGTATTATATATCAAGTTTCACACAGTACAGAAATTGTATGGCTTCATGACTATACTTACTAGTTATAGAAAATCGCCAACTGTCAACTTGCTATTGCATGCCAATAGTCGGCATGTTCAGTCTACCGTCTTCCTGTATGTAGATTTTTTGAGATGCAGTTCTTTTCTTGATGAAGTTTGAAGTAGGAGCATGCCAGTAAGGCTTGCTAAAAAGTATGAATTTATATCGAGCATACAATTAAGATCAAGGGAGGAAGAAAACCATTTGTATTCGGCTCTCTCCATTAACATATCAAACCATACAATAATGTAAAAAATATATAATGCATAAAATATTATAAAACAAAGTCTAAAGCCAAACATCAAGGGAATAAGATGACTGAACTTTGGATTGCAGATCCTACAGTGATCTTGCTCAGGAGTGTTCTAAAGAAACACTGGGGAGTACTAACTTTGTATTTGGGTATTATCTTAGTTTTATGTTCTCGAAGAATCACCCAGTAAGCACAAAAAGCCAGTACAGCAATGGGTGAATGGCTTTATTAGATATTCGTAATCTTATGCATGTGGAATTTGTCAACTCCAACTGCAGATGTCACATTCCAAAGAGGTCCTAATGACTTGAACACATGTAGAACCCCCCTCTCTAGTTCATGTCTGATTTCCCATGTAAAGCGGACATTGGGGCAATTGATGCTGATCAGTGTTCTCTAGCAAAAGGTTTTTTCAGATATTGATATGATGGAAGCCTGTGGTGGAACAAGGATTCTCTGCAAATTAGATTCTTGTGTTTGGGGTACTGATGTGGGTGATAGTGCAAACCTAATGAGAGAGTAATAGAGCACTGTAAAATAAAGGGAGTTGCTTTGATCTGTGGTCCTCATTTGTCAGTGAAATGCTGCTTTAAAGGCTGGGTCTTCAGCTTTTCCTTTAATCTCAGGAGTCTGCCTGACGGTAGTAAGGTTGTTCCAGGAGCAGTGTTTTATGGTCTTTAAATTATTTTGTTAGTCTGAGGATATCTTGGCTCCTGCTGTTTGATCTCATGAAATGGTGATCTTTTCAGCGAAGTATGATGGTGTCTTGGACATTGGAGCTTTGCAGGCTGCCTTAAGTGGATGCAGGCCTGGAGAGTTAATTTTCTAGAGTCTTGCAATGGGGCATGCCGGACAGCTTTCAGAGTGGGTCGAGTAATGGTTGACACCTGCCAGAAGGACTTTGGCACCACCCAAGTGGTAGAAAACCAGGGCCTTGACAGACTTGAATCTGAAGGGAGGGGGGGGGTCGGCACATAGCTTGATTCAGAGCATGAGTGAGCTGGTACCATGCTGTTTGCAACCTCTCCTTCAAAGCACACATTGGCAAAAAGAAAGTGGGTGGGCACTGCGCTAGGTGAGGGTGTGTGGATAAGTTGGACTTTAGGGTTTGGTTGTTCCCTTAAAGGATGACTGTTTGGGGAGGATTGATATTTAGGTAGGCACTTGCTGTCTGGGCTCGAATCGTGAAGAGGCAGCAATTGGGGAAATTGACCTTCAGGTATAGCTCGTTTGGTTTGGCCGGGAGTGCCCCCACTGGCTCCAGGTTTAAGATGGTGGCATGGTTTCACTGATCACTTGGCTTTGGGATCTGCAGGTGCCCATCTGGACAAATGTTCATGAGGTAGGAAAACCATCGGAGAAATGTGGCATTGAATCCCATTTGGGAGGACTGGGTGTGTAGAGCTTTTTGATCAACTTTCAATGCACCCGGGAAGTTCAGCAGGACCAGGAGGCATGGGCCAATATTTGCAATGTGGGACCTGGATGATGGCTACCTTTTTGATTGAGCATCCAGGTGTCTTTGACTTCAGTTGCCTTTAATGGGCCGGCGGCTTGGAAGCTGGAGCTTGATGGGTACGGCTGTTGTCTGTCCAGTTCGGCTGGTGGGAGGCAGTTGATGTCTGGTGAATTCCAGGTTGAGAGTGCTGCCTTTGATGCGGGTGGTTCAGCCGGTTTGGTGGTGCCTGGCTGAATGAGGTCTCCTAGGAAGCAGGTATGCAGTGAGGTCTGGGATTACATCCATGAAGTGCTTACTTGGTGGGTTGTAGATCTGGTGGAAAGTAGCCGCTTACTGTGTGGGAGATTGGAACATATGCCTACTGAGGGGCGAGTGATCATGTGGTGCAATTGGCTAGTGATGTAACTTCTCAGGGTGCCTCAAGCCACTGTTCCCATCCAGGGAATAATGTTGGGATGCCTTCCCCACTGCCTGTTTTCTTGCCTTTCCCGAGTCTTCCTTGCTGAAAATTCCACAATGCAGGCTTGGGTCAATGCCCTAGGAGGATCCTTTGTTTCTTTTCTGGTTTGCCTGGGTTATTGCTGGCTCAGGGTTCAAGTCCCTGGATACTGTAAATTGCACCTGTAAGAGAAGCACTGTTCTTGTGGGGGGGGGGGTTGTGCTGCAGCAGCAGGTTTCTGTTGTATTTGCTGAACTGCTGAGGCTTTCGGCTCTGGAGTAGGTGATTATTTGATACCCTAAGGGGTCCCTCTGGTTTGGGAACTAGATTCTTTGGAGGGGGAGTCTCAGCCATTTTTCCAATAGACTTTCTTGCTTTGGGGGAAGGGTGTGTTGGGCTCATGCCCTGCTGCTTCGTCCTCTGGGGTGTCTGGTCAGTCCATTGATCTTGACTGCTTTTCCAAGCTCTGCCTGGGGTTCTTCACCATGGAACACCTACATGTGATTTAGGACCGACCTCTCAACTGAAGCAGGTGGCTCGAGGTTCCTCCCCTTTGCACCTTAACCTGCTCAACAGCTCTCCAAAATTGACTCTGGCGCGTATTGCCTGCCCCTGGACATTATTCCTGGATCCACAAGGTTGAGTGAGCTCTGAATCAAGAATTATAATTTTAGTACTCCTGTTGATTTTTTTTTTTTTAATCCATAGTGTCCTGCTGTGCATTTCTCCAGTGGTGAAGCCTTTATTTTTTATTTGTATTGTAGCTATTCGTGGGTCTCTATTTGTGTCAGAAATGTGACTAGGCTATCTAAAATATTGTATTAATGCTTGGGAGCCTTTGCCTGTGCTTTGAAACGGTTTACTACTCTGTGGCTTTGTCTTGTTGCATTTGCATCGTTTCTTCGTTCCTTTGGGTGCTTAAATTAGTGTAGAGCATTGTTGTAGACCGTAGGTTTTTTTTTTCTCACAATTCTGCTCAGTGAAATGGTTGCATGCCTTTTCTCCCATCCCCTACCCAGGCGTGGTGGGTGCTAGCTGCCAAGTTTAAGGTCTTCCACATATACCAGGGTTTGGTTGTCTTTAGGCCGGTTTCGAAATTGCCAGGTGCCTGGAGCTATTTCACACCTGGTTATCCTGAAAACAGCTTGTGCAAGTCATTTTTGACAGCCCCCCTACCCCAGGCAGGCAGTGCCATACAAACATAGGCATGCGATATTGTGTAGATTTTGGAATCATAAAGGGCACACCCAAGGGACATTTAAAGGATATTCTATAATAATTAATGGACAAAAAGTAGATTTGGCATCGTGCATGCCTGCTGTGCGCACGCAATGGACTGCTTCCCCAGATGTATCCCCTGCCTAGCGGGTGATGCCAAATGCCTAGGAGCTGATTTTTGTTACTGGTCCTCAAATCCTAATTTCGATCCCTGCTTTAGGACACTACAAACGTGTGCAGCTCCATAGAATGGGGGACAGGGGGTTGTTACTTGCTGCTTATGTTTGGGTTCCCTTGTGCTCCCAACTCCCTGCTAATTTGTTGGTGCTTACATCTGGTAGTAGGCCAGCATGTAGCCCCGCTGTTTAGGAGATTGTTTGTTAGAACCTACTTGGGATCTGTTTTAATACAGTGAGTTATACGTGAAGTACTTATACATTTCTGTGGTTTTATTTTTCAGCATATCATGGTGGTAGTGTATTTTCTAGAGATGCGTTCTACTTGTTTGGGCAGCCTGCTATCCCTACGAGAGTTGAGCCCTGTCCACTCTGCACTTTAGGTTTGGCTTCCTTTTTGTTTCCGGCTCCAGCAAGGTCTACAGTTGTGGTACACAAATGGCCTTTATAGTGGTATCGGCAATGTCTGCTAAAGGTAGGGAGTGGGAGGAGCCACAGTGAGGCAGGAAGTAGTCTCTTGGGAAGAAAAGCCAGAAATGGAGCCAACAATTAGACTTGAGTACAGGCTTGTGGGGGGAGGGAGAATGGTAGTGGGCGGCAGCAGTGTAGCTGCACAGGGATGCTGGTGAGGACAAAACCGGGGCACTGTGGAATAGAAATGGCGACTAGCATGCAAAAATTGAGACAAAGCCTAGACTTCCATACTAAACGGACTGGTCCCAATTTGGTGGAGATGTAGTTCTTTGTCACGGTTTATAACACAGCACACTCCAGCTAGGGACTCCTTCCCCGACAATGAATGTGGTGTAAAATAAAACGCTTTTTGTTTTAATATACTAGAGATTCTTTTGAGTAGGCCTCACCCCATCTTGCACCCAACCGCCACAAACACCCTGTGTCACAATGGACTAGGAACCAGGCCGGTGTGTATCAATAAGATATTTTTTATTTAAAGAAAAAGGAAAGTAGTCACCAACGGCAGCCACCACAATTGTGGCAACACAAATGCAATATCCTATCTAGAGCGACTGAGTGGAAATGGCTGTTACACTCAATTTTGTTATAATGACAAACAGGCAAATACCATCCGGTTGAAAGTGATGGGGTAAAGCCCCCCCCCCCCTCCTCAGATGGGAAGCCAGCAAAGAAAGTGAAAACCCGTTTTTGGAGCAAAATGGGAGAATGGGATTTTGATTCTTACTCAACTGCTAGGGGACAGAATAGAAGGAAATTCGGATTGCTTACACTTGGGAGATCGGGAAAGTTTAGAGACTACTAATTGGCACACCAGGGCAAAAATAGAAATGAAATAGGGGAAACCGGTTTTGGGAGAAAGCAAATGCTAAGGGAAAATACAGTGGCAAATGGAAATTCGTTTATACTGAGGTTTACAATGACAGGCGGCTCAGGGAAGGGGTTTAGTTTACAATAAACAAATCTGTTTTCAAGGACAGAGGCCCATAACTGGTAGCCTTCTAGGCAAAAGGGATTGCTCATAATGGAACCACGGTTTGGGTTTTAATAGGACAGATGCAACTAGGAATTAGTTGGGTAATGCACACAATACACTGACAAATTCGGTTTTCAGTTACAAGAAGACTCATTCTTATGAGGCAACACTTTAATGACTATAATAATTAAATACAACACCAGGGACAAGGTGGTTGGTTTTGGATGGCAACGATCTTGCACTGTGAATATCAAATAGGGTATTTAATTGATTTTATTAAGAAAAATGATGATTTACACAAGACAGCTGAGGTTTTTATAAGAGGTGTGAACATACTGTCATGATCTCTGCTTCCAAAAGGTCAGGGTTTTCCCAACTCCCTTGGAAGCAGATCCATAACCCAGGTTCCGAGGGCCAACCAGTCCCAATTGGGACCTTTTGGACCCAGTCCTGGCGCCAGTGGCACCAGGCTCATAAATATGCCCAGTCCCAGCGCTGGAAGCGCCGGGCTCATAATGCTTGGGTGGACTTACCTGCAGCAGACCATGCTGCTTACTTGCCTGCCAGTTGAGCCTCTGATCCTCTTCTGTTTGGAACTACTTTTCCTGTTGGGTGGGGCAGGAGCCACTCCCTAGGTTCAGAACACTGGAACTCTTCTGGAAAGCAGGAACTCTTTTCTTACCTAGGCGTGGCTGTGGAAGGAGGTACCTAAGCACTACAGGAGGCTATTTAAACCACACCCGATGGATGAATCTTGCTTTGCGTTATTCTGCATCCTCTGCAGCAGAACGCTCATCGTGTCTTCTGCATCTGATCCTGGGCCTAAGGAAAAAGGCTTACCATCCTGAATCCAGTCTTCAGCAACACCTATAAAGACAAGAAAGAACAGGTTAGCATTACGGTCTTCAGTGACGGCGCTTCACTTACCTGGTCCATCGGCTGTCACCAACGCCTCGCTCTGCATTCCGGCATCTGAAAGACAAAGGCTTACCTACTCTTCGTGCGCTCCGGAGGTCTTTGCACTGCATTCCGGCATCTGAAAGACAAAAGCTTACCAACTCTTCGCACGCTCCGGAGGCCTTCGGCGCTGCATCCCGCATCTGAAAGACAAAACAAGGTGCGTTTAAAGACATTGGGGAACTTTAATACTCACGTGCCATTACTCCTTTCCACATCTAACCCAGTGGGTATTCCGGCACCCTGCAGCCGCTCCGAACTTGTACCTGCAAAATAAAAAGACAGTTAGAGCGCATCGTGAAGCAGGCAACAAGCGCTTACTTACGTGCTTCCAGGCGCTTCTATTCATCACACGGTCTCCATCTTCAACTCACTTCAGCCCGTCATCCGCCATCGCCGGAACCCTTCAAAACAAGAGACATCATTACTAAAGACTTTTAAAGACATTAGAATTACTCGAAACTTACCGTTCGTGCAGTAAACGACGGACAGCAGTCCTCTGAAGTCAAGAGGCCTGCTCCCCTTATCCAGTGAAGAAACTGGTTACAGCACCCTGCCCCGAGGCAGATGGAGAGCACGGCGTTCACTTACCTAAGACATCTTACCCTTCGAGTCAGACATACAGTGCACAGAGGTCCAGCCCAAAGAGCCAGCCGTGTGTTACACATCACCTTTGAAGATACGGTATACGCCCAGTCAAGACCGGCGCCTCTACGGGAATCAGGTGAGCGTTACAGAACGCAAAGCCTACCGCAAAACTCCCGTCCAGGCGCTATGGAAACCTCGGATACCGACCAGCTAGCCCAGTTACTTGGGGAACTAAGGGCAGAAGTGCATGCAGCCCGTCAGGAAACGAACGCTCTAAGAAGGGAACTGATTACTTCCAAGGAGCGAACAGATGTTCTCGCTAGACAATTGCTACAGTCACAAGCCGGACAGACCCCGTTACCCGCATCTGGGGGAAGTCTTCCTTCTACATCCTCTATGAATCCAGTGCAGATCAACCTACCTGGGAATGTACCTCTGGCTCCGCCCGAACGATTTTCTGGTGACCCAAAGAGGTTTGCAGTATTTATCAATCGGTGCCGGTTGCATTTCTTATGCCGGCCAGCAGCCTTTCCAACTGATCAAGCTAAAGTAGCTTTCGTACCTTAGTGGCAATGCGGCAGACTGGTCGATCCCTCTAGTAAATCAAGATGATCCGGTCCTCCATGATTTTCAAGCTTTTCAGCTCAGTATGGAAAAACTGTTCGCAAGACATTCACAGGGGCAGGCCTTGGACAATGAGCGTCTTTCGTTGCGACAAGGTAATCAAGACCTTTTGGCTTATATTGCGTCTTTCAACAGACTGATAGTGGAAACTCAATGGCCTGAGGACAAAAGGATTACGCTGTTTTATAGAGGTCTACGTGGAGAGCTCAAAGATGTTAGCCCAAGTAGTGAATCCCCCACAAGATTGGTCGGACTATATAGACTTAGTCGTTCAAATAGATCACAGACTGCAGAACAGGAAGGCCGATCGTTCCAAGTTTGATGCTCGAGTATTTTCCAAACCGCCAACTCCTTCCAAAGGAGTGGACTCCGGGGAACCCATGCAAATAGGGGGCCTGAAAGGTCCTCTAACACAAAAGGAGCGGGAAAGGAGAAAACAGTTGCAATTATGCCTCTATTGCGGAAACTCAGGGCACTTTCTTCGAGACTGTCTGGTGAAACCTGCCAAGAAGGCAGTAGGAGCTGCAGTTACGAAAGTTACAAACTCTGAGCAGGGAAACGACCTCGCCCGACAAGAATAGAGGTCCTCTTGCCGAGCGTGAAAACCAGTTCCGTGACCTCGCATTTCGTGATACCTATGGTCCTCATTAGCCCTGATAATCAGGATCGATTACATGCAATTGAAGCTTACGTCGACAGCGGTGCCATCGGCAATTATGTGGATCATGAAATGGTTTTGAGGATGAATCTAACTCTTTGTCCCAAGGCTGTAAAGGACGTCATTACTACGGTGGATGGAACGGAGATAGCCTCCGGACCAGTAACGCATACCACTCAAGAAGTGACGCTAGTAAGTCGAGATGGACACCATGAGAAGATCGTGTTCGATGTGATCAAGGCTCCTCAGTTTCAGATTATTCTAGGAATACCTTGGTTAGAGAAACACAATCCTCTGATCGATTGGCGAGCAAGAACGGTCCAGTTTCCAGAATGTGTCTCTACTTGTCACCCTCCACCTGGTGTTGCACTGGCAGCAATTTCTTCAGAGACTCCCCAGTTACCTCCCGAATACCAAGATGTTTTCCGGAAGGATCAGGCTAACTCTCTACCTCCTCATAGGTCTTATGACTGCCAGATAGACCCGATACCTGGATCTACTCCTCCTTGTAGTAGAATTTATGCCCTCACCGAGCCTGAGAACCTTCACCTTCGACAATACCTGGATCAATACCTGGCAAATGGGTTTGTTCGTCCTTCCAAGTCCCCTGCTTCTTCAGCTTTGTTCTTCGGTCCAAAAAAGGAAGGAGCCCTTAGAACTTGTATAGATTATCGCTCCCTGAACCAGATCACCGTCAAGAATAGATATCCGTTACCTTTGATCCCTGAACTCCTGGACCAAGTCAGAAAAGCATGCATATATACAAAGCTGGATCTTAGAGGAGCCTACCACTTGGTACGAGTAAAAGAGGGCGATGAATGGAAGACGGCCTTCCGCACCAAATATGGGCTATTTGAATATCAGGTCATGCCCTTCGGACTTTGCAATGCCCCGGCTGCCTTTAAATATTTTATGAATGATGTCCTCGGAGAGCTCATAGATGTGTGTTGTTGTTTACATTGACGACATCCTCGTTTATTCTTCATCGGAATCTGAACATCGGAAACACGTGAAAATGGTCCTCGAAAGATTGCGTCAACACAAACTTTTCGCTAAATTGGAAAAATGTGTTTTCAACGTGACTGAAGTTGAATTCTTGGGATTCATATTATCACCTAGCGGAGTGCGTATGGGTTCAAAGAAGGTCGATGCAGTTCTCAAATGGCCATCACCATCCTCCGTAAAAGGTGTGCAAAGCATGTTAGGCTTCGCTAACTTTTACCGCAGGTTTATCCCCGAATTTTCTCGGATAGTCCAGCCCATCACTGCCTTGTTAAAGAAAAACAAACGTTTTGAATGGTCTACCGAGGCGGAACAAGCTTTCCAGGATTTGAAGACTAAATTTATCTCTGCACCAATCTTAAAACACCCTCGCCCCGAACTCCCCTACATCGTGGAAACTGATGCTTCAAGCCTTGCCATGGGGGCAGTTCTATCACAAAAGGACCCGTAACCAATCAGTTGCATCCCGTGGCATTTTGGTCCCGCAAATTCTCGCCTCCTGAAATCAATTACACGATTACTGACGAGGAACTTCTGGCTATCAAGTCTGCCTTTAAGGCTTGGCGGCATTATCTGCTGGGGGCCCGACACACCGTTACTGTGATTACGGATCAGCGAAACCTGCAATATTTGAAAACCGCAAAAGCCCAATCCTCTAGACAACTCCGTTGGGCATTATTCTTTGCCGAGTTTGACTTCATAATTACCTATCGACCTGGTACAAAAAACTGTAAAGCTGATGCCCTTTCTCGGATGGGAGTGGAAGAACACTTGATCAACCCTAAACCTGTACCAATCATTCCCGAACAAAGAATTCTGGGTGTAATCGCCACACAATCCATAGAGGAAGATAAGGATAAAGCCAGGCAACTTGTAACTCCAGCAGACATACAGAATTGGCATCTGCAGGGAAAGGACTTTGCAGTAAAGGACAACTTATTGTATTTCCAAGAACGATTATACCTGCCCAGCACAGATTTACAGAAAAAAGTAATCTCTTGTTATCACGATTCTTTAATGGAAGGACATCCCGGTATGGCCAAGACCTCAGAAAAGATCAAGCGCTACTTCTGGTGGCCGTCTTGGAAAAAAGATATCAGAGACTTTATAATGTCCTGTGGCGTATGCGCCCAAAACAAGAGTCAAAAGGAAAGACCAGCAGGCCTCTTACGCCCTATTGACATCCCACCTCGCCCTTGGCATACGCTTTCTATGGACTTCATCACCGATCTACCTTCATGCTCCGGATACAATACGATTCTAGTAATCGTGGACTTATTCTCCAAGATGGCGCATTTCATTCCGCTCAAAGGCTTGCCAACAGCAGCAACTCTGGCCCGAGAATTTCTCGAAAACATCGTCCGACTGCACGGTTTTCCTTCGGTTCTAATTTCGGATCGAGGTAGTCAATTTATTTCTCATTTTTGGCGAAGTTGCTGTCGGTCGGCTCAAATTGATGTGAGACTATCGACCAGTCACCACCCTCAGACCTACGGACAAACCGAGAGGACCAATCAAACTCTGGAACAGTATTTACGCTGCATGCTGCAACAAACTGAAAAAACTTGGAAAGACATCCTTTGGATAGCCAAATATGCCTACAATAACTCTGTCCATTCGGGAACTGGGAAAACCCCGTTTTTTCTTTTATACGGCAGTCACCCTCGAACCTCGGAGTTGGATCCCCTCCAAGATCTTGAAACACCAGCAGTAGACTACCTGCATTCTACAATCACCCAAGCCTTTAAGGAAGCTGTTCTCACCTTCAAAGGGCTAAAGAACAATACAAGAAAGGAGCAGATCAACATCGGAAGGAAGCCCCTCAATATCAAGTAGGGGATCAAGTCTGGTTATCCACCAAATATCTACCTCTAAAAGGGCCACGCACATTCAACCCAAGATACCTTGGTCCCTATTCCATCACTACCATAGTAAACCCAGTAGCGGTCAAGTTGGACTTGCCCCCGCACATGAAGATACATCCGGTCTTCCACGTCTCTCTATTAAAACCCGTGCAACCTCAAACCCATCCTAGTTGATAGAGAACTCGAGTTTGAAGTCAAAAGCATTCTGGACTCCAAGATCTCCAGATCTAAACTATTTTACCTAATTGACTGGAAAGGCTACGGCCCCCAAGAGAGATCCTGGGAACCTGCTGAATATGTCCACGCTCCTCGCCTAATCAAAAGATTTCACCGAACATTTCCTGACAAGCCAAAACCCCCGGAGAAGCCCAGTTTGGGAGTGGCCTTGAGGGGGGGGTACTGTCATGATCTCTGCTTCCAAAAGGTCAGGGTTTTCCCAACTCCCTTGGAAGCAGATCCATAACCCAGGTTCCGAGGGCCAACCAGTCCCAATTGGGACCTTTTGGACCCAGTCCTGGCGCCAGTGGCACCAGGCTCATAAATATGCCCAGTCCCAGCGCTGGAAGCGCCGGGCTCATAATGCTTGGGTGGACTTACCTGCAGCAGACCATGCTGCTTACTTGCCTGCCAGTTAAGCCTCTGATTCTCTTCTGTTTGGAACTACTTTTCCTGTTGGGTGGGGCAGGAGCCACTCCCTAGGTTCAGAACACTGGAACTCTTCTGGAAAGCAGGAACTCTTTTCTTACCTAGGCGTGGCTGTGGAAGGAGGTACCTAAGCACTACAGGAGGCTATTTAAACCACACCCGATGGATGAATCTTGCTTTGCGTTATTCTGCATCCTCTGCAGCAGAACGCTCATTGTGTCTTCTGCATCTGATCCTGGGCCTAAGGAAAAAGGCTTACCATCCTGAATCCAGTCTTCAGCAACACCTATAAAGACAAGAAAGAACAGGTTAGCATTACGGTCTTCAGTGACAGCGCTTCACTTACCTGGTCCATCGGCTGTCACCAACGCCTCGCGCTGCATTCCGGCATCTGAAAGACAAAGGCTTACCTACTCTTCGTGCGCTCCGGAGGTCTTCGCACTGCATTCCGGCATCTGAAAGACAAAAGCTTACCAACTCTTCGCACGCTCCAGATGCCTTCGGCGCTGCATCTGAAAGACAAAACAAGGTGCGTTTAAAGACATTGGGGAACTTTAATACTCACGTGCCATTACTCCTTTCCACATCTAACCCAGTGGGTATTCCGGCACCCTGCAGCCGCTCCCAACTTGTACCTGCAAAATAAAAAGACAGTTAGAGCGCATCGTGAAGCAGGCAACAAGCTCTTACTTACGTGCTTCCAGGCGCTTCTATTCATCACACGGGCTCCATCTTCAACTCACTTCAGCCCGTCATCTGCCATCGCCGGAACCCTTCAAAACAAGAGACATCATTACTAAAGACTTTTAAAGACATTAGAATTACTCAACTTACCGTTCGTGCAGTAAACGACGGACAGCAGTCCTCTGAAGTCAAGAGGCCTGCTCCCCTTATCCAGTGAAGAAACTGGTTACAGCACCCTGCCCCGAGGCAGATGGAGAGCACGGCGTTCACTTACCCAAGACATCTTACCCTTCGAGTCAGACCTACAGTGCACAGAGGTCCAGCCCAAAGAGCCAGCCGTGTGTTAAACATCACCTTTGAAGATACGGTATACGCCCAGTCAAGACCGGCGCCTCTACGGGAATCAGGTGAGCGTTACACATACACATGCTAACAATAGATTATTCTATGGGAAGGTGACTGATTACACTGGCAATTTGGGGTTGGCAATGTTACAAAATGAAGGGCTTATGAAATTTAGGGCTGGGGTTCTGTGCTACCTACAAAGTAAGCCTTGGTTTGGGATTTCTGGAATGCCCGCTGGATCTCAGGACACTCTGGACAGCTAGGGCAAGGGGTCTGGTCACTGCACTCTCCAAGATGGTAAGGTTAGCCGCCTTCTCTCGTCGTCCTCCTTTCTCCCTGGAATTTTGTCTCTGAGCTAGTACTGTCCCCTTTATATAGCACAAATATCACTAACTTTACAATCTGGGGGGGTGGGGGAGTACCCTGTCATTATCCCTGCCATTAGAATCGGACAGTTTCTGTCTCTCCACCCCCAGTCATGATTGATTCAAGGGAAGAGAGCACCATCTGTCTTTTTACATTTATTACAATTCTTTGTTCTCATGACCACTTTTTGGCAAAAACCATTTATGTCTCAACTTCATACTTATACTAGCCCTGGCCATATGAAATAGATATGTGGTTTCAGTTGCTCATAGGTAGTCTTAACTGGCCATTTCAGTCCCCAAAGTCCTAAGGAAATGCAATTAGTCTTTTTTTTTTTTTTAAACCGCCTGGAAATTACATGAAAAAATAGCATAAAACGAAATTGATTCTTATTCGGATTGCTGCAAAAATGCCTAAAATGAAATCGGTCTTTTAATGTAACTTGGGAGTGTCTTGTTCCACCTGTGGGATGGGCGCTTCATCCCCCCCACAGCCATCTGTTCCCCTGGGTGGGTCAGCTTGTGACCAGAGGGTTTTTATTAGTCCCATTGAACTTTGCAGCTTGCTCTTTGGAGTGGGTGCAGGAAGGGCTCACACCTCCTGGCCAAGCTTTGGCCACACTTGGCCTCCTTTTGAAATCTCTTAACTCCTGCCTTCAAGTCTGGCAGAGCAGGGAATTGTGACACCTTCAGCAGCATCACATTCTATTGTGGGATGGTTCACTGGTAGGTGCAATATCCTGTGGGAGTGGGCCTTTGTCGTCATGAGTTCCTGTATTCATGTCATAACCGTTTTTCCTGCCATAAGGGTCTACCCAGAGGTGACACGAGTGTTGTGGGTTGAAACATAATGTACATTGCTTTGAACAACACCCGCAGTATATTTCCCTGACATTTTTGGTGCAAGCAGTGCTATCTTTCCACTGTGGCTTTTAAAGCTGTTTTTTTTCCTTTACACAAGTGTGCAGGCTTGATTGCTCATTTTTGAGCACGTTTGCATTTGCTGTTGGTCCATTGATAATGAGGGGTAGACCCTCTTCCACATGTTCTTTATATTGACATGAACAAAAGGAAAAGCCACGCTGTTTTTCGTTTGCAGTGTTTAAAGAGCTGCTGTTCAAGTGAAACGGAAAGCAAAAGCTGTTTCTGGTTGTAGTGTTGAAATTCTTGCCCCTCGTGTGAATTAAAAGTAAAGCCAGGCCATTTTTGGATGCAGTGTATCACTTGTCATTCAGGTGAAATAAAAGCAAAGCAGGGCAGTTTTTTGGATGGCAGTGTTCACATGCCTGCCACTCGTGACAGGGAAAGCAAAGTACGGCCATCTTTGGTGCAGTGAATAACTTCTGGTCAAAGTAAAGCCAGGCCGTTGTTGGATGCAGTGCATCACTTCTTGCCATTCAGATGAAATAAAAGCACAGCAAGACTGCTTTGGTGGCAGTGTTTAAATGCTGCTGTTCATGTGAGGGAACTTCTGTTTAGGGCATTTAAATGTACCCCACAACTTGTGAGGAAAATAACGCCTTAGTAGCGGTTAAATGGTTATTTCATGCAGTGAAATAAACATGCTGTAGATGAGTAGTCTGGTTTTTGGCTTGTAGTATAGAAGATTCTGAAGTTTAGAGTAGAGAGCATCTGGTGGGTTTTGTAATTGGCAGATGACCAAATAGCCATTACGTCTATATTTATTAGTAGATTACCAACTCGTGGAGTGTTTCTCTCAGAACACGGGCTTAAGCTATTTAAGTGGTTTTGCAATAGTTCTTTGTAAGAACATTATTTTTTAATGCAACGCTATGGACCGTCACCGACATTGTACGTCGGGCCTTTGTTTCTTCTGGAGGATAAGAATTTACTTAAAATCGCAGCAAGTACTAAGCCTGTAAACCCGGAAGGAGCCTGCAAGGGTGACCACGAGTTTGCATACATCTGGAGCACCGCACTTCCAATGAATTCTGAAACCTGGCACTAATTAAAATATACAATTACCATTGAAAATTCACTTTCTGGAATGCTGAACAATTCATTCTCATGCAGATGGAGGGGATTGGTTTACCAGAAAAATAAGAATTGTTTTTTGCGTTATCTGTTTTGAGGTCGGTTATCTAGTGGTTGGTCCAGAGCCATTATGTTTTCTTTCCAAGAAGGTGTTGATGGGGTGTTCCGGACATACTATTCCACTCCCCTGGCCCTAGGATTGCCCCCCCCCCCCGCTATTGGTCTGGTCTAGGGGTTGGAGAATGTTTTGCCACATTTGGACGAAACCATGTATACTGAGATTTCAGCAGTGGTATGAAGATTACCTCGAACAGCAAGCAATACGGGCACTTAGTAGATCAGTCTTTCGCCGCTTGGGGGGTGGGGGAGGAGAAGATGTGGCATACTACTGACACTACAAACTTGGTCTGCTAACTGGCTCCTTTCTTAAGCTTTTCAGGGAATTCCTAGGTGGATATAGTATCCACTGTCCCTGGTTTACACATTGACAAGCATCCTAATCTTGTTCTCTAATGCATGTACCATGCTCTGCTGCTCACGAGCTGGGTTTGTGTTATAGAAAGTATAACGACTATACTGTGGTGCTGCTTGGCAAGTAGTAACATGCCTCTGCATAGCTATATCGATTGTACTGAGCACCCAGCTCTGTGTGTGCATGTTCGCTGGTCTTGCTGGTTCATCTCGTGAACTGGGTGTCTGCATCAGCACTACCGTCCACTGGTGTAACAGGGTCCCCACATCTCTGGCGGTGCGGGGGGGGGGGTGCCACCACATGTCCTGGGAGGGGCCCCCCTTGAACTAAAAAATAAAACATTTTTGTTTGTTACTCTGCTTCCGTAACGAAATTATTTCTGTTACAGTGAAAAAGAAATAATTTCTTTAGGAGGGCAGAGTGACTACAAAAAAACGATTTATTTTTTAAGTCTGCAGGTTCCTCCTAGTCCCACTCTTCCTCATCCCAGTACTTATAAGGCAAGGAGCCTCATACGTAAGCACTGGGTCAAGGAAAAGGGACGTGGAGGTAATTCTGGGCAGAGAAGCTGATTTTGGTGGTTGGGGCAGAGGGAGGGAGGGATGGAGAGGGGATATGTGGGTGAATGGGGTGGGATGGAGACTGTGCGATAAATCCTAATGGTCATCCATGTCCAGGTCAAGCAGGCTTATTATGTGGTATTGGGGGCTAGAGAGGCATTTTGGTGCGGCCAGTCTAGTAATTTCTTAGTTTGACTTGACTTTTTTTAACTGGACATTTCTGATAAAGCAGTCTTGCTAACTGTAATTACCTGGCTAGACTGCCATTTGTGTGCTGGTAGTCTAGCCGTTTCTTACTGCAGCATTGTATATTTTTTTTGGCATCTGTGATAAAATAACCATGATTAGTGTTATTGCTTCGAGTGGCATTTTGGTGCAGCCACTCTAGGTATGTCTAAATGTGGCCTGGTATGCTTTACTGTAACATGTTACGTGTCTAGACTGGTCTACATTGTGCAGCCAGTTGAACATGTTTTCATTGTGGCATGGCATTTTTATTAGCAAAGCATTATATTAATTAAATGTTCCTATGCACTGTTGGTAACTTAGATGTATTGGATTTTTAGATTGGTGTTACCCTACAAAACAATTGCAAACGCTCTGGCCTTTTAGTCAATTTTTCTCAAAGTGTGTTGTATAATGCATTAATTACATAAACTGAAAGGTCTCAAGTAAAGATGAACCAATGTACGCTATCTCATACTCATGAAACTCGGAGAAAAGCCTTGGAACAAATATAAGCCCCCCCCCCCCCGTCTCAAACTTACATAAATCATGGGTACCGTTACACCGCAGCTTTAGGGAGAACAATGGTGACCGGGTGTTTGAGGGCATACAAGGCCAGACCCACCGAGTTCTTGACTAACCCAGGATTTCCTTCCTTCTTAGTCCTCACAGACCCAGTGATTGAATGCCTTACAAGGGTATTGTGTCAACTGGGTAATGCAGTGATTGAACCAAGAAATTATCCATATGGAGGGAGGACAGATTATGTTCATCCTTACCTTCTTCCAGCAAGAAGGTGAGGATCAGGAAGAAGAGCTGTTATTTGTGAAACAGCTAGAGCAACACTTAAGGGTGAAACGTGCAAAGCAGGGACACCTTACAAGGATCCTCAGGAAGACACATGGGAAAGAACAGTGGAAGTCCTCATAAACCACTTAAGACACATATACACTGCCCCTGATGAATGTCCGGCATTAAGTAGCCACTGAAGACAAACTTATATAGGTAGGGAGAAGAGAACCGTAGTGGAAGATTTGGGGTCACAGGACCGACACTATGAGCAATCTGGTTTTAGTTACTTGATTTTCTATTGTGCCAAAGACACGCACAGTGTTACAAACAATATACACTATAATAAGTGCAATGATGTAACATCAGATGGTGAATACCAATTTTTTGTTTGAATTTCAAGTGGCAACACCACTGTATTTTTGTTTTGTATAATAAAAGTACTTGTGTTTTATGTAACATTAGTTTGAGACGGATTAGATTTGTTCCAAGGCTTTTTTGAGTTTCATGAGGATTGGATTGGGTACATTGGTTCACCATTACCTGAGACCTTCTTTCGGTTTATGTAATACATAGCTTCCCTCTAAGTAGGACGGTTTAACATCCGGCAGTGGGCTATGCCTGTATGATAATTGAGTATAATGCATTAAAACACATATTTATATCTTTCTCCCAGGGCAGTCTGCGGCGTACCCCTGCTGCACCACGTTTGTGTGTATTGCGCAAGCATGGTAATCTAGGCCGGCCTAGAGTGTGGTGCGACCTGTGATTTGCCCTGGGGTCGCTTCTCCAACAGATATACTGTATCGTGTCCCCAGGTTAGGCCATATCCGTTTTGCCAGTGCCGTCTACCCAATGCATATTTGGGTGGGAGACGTGGGACAACTCACGCCTATCAAATGGACCATCAAGCAAACAGTTGCAGGTGTATAATATGGAATCAGGAAGTTCCCCCCCATAACCATAGCTCTCAATTCACCCGCTTTTGGCGGGTGTCACCCGCCTTGAAAGCTGATGAATCACCCGCCAAGCCCCACCTACGCCCATTCACTTCTATGGGCCTCTCACCCGCCAAAAAGAAATCGGGTGTTTTCACCCGCCTTAGTGACACAAAAGGTTGGGAGCTATGCATAACTCATTGTGTGATCCTGGGCAAACCCCCTCTGGCCACTTCATGGTCAAAACTGGGCATGAATAAACGGGGATTACCAAAGTGCCACGCCAAAACGTTTGGTTTAGTTTGAATAAACTTACAGCAGGCACTGCACATGAATGAAGTTGTGGAGAAGTGTAGGTGAAAGAAAGGTACCTTTCATGGCGCTCTTGGTAGATTCCTCGTCTGATGGGGACTTCTGTAGTGCATGGGGAGGGTACACCAATCGCTACTGAATCTTTCTTCAGAGCAGTGGTCCGTGTCCTTTTGGACATTCCGCGTTACTGGCAGTTTCCACTGAAGCAACGCTGCGGCTTCTGGTCCTGGCAGGAGTGGCATGCTGGAGGAGGCGGCTTGTCGGCTGCCAGCGTCTGCTGTCTGTCCCCAGTAGAAGCTTGAGATTTATTCATGGAATGCATGGGATTAAAATGTCACCTCTGGACCCATCTTAATGGCAATTCACATGTGAGTGTATATACATCTAGTGAAAACTTGATCCACTGGAGATGGTTAACTAGAATGTATACCCGGGCACCCTGCTTGCATGACACGTGTATTTCTAGCCATGCTGGGATACGTCAATTGACTTGTGCGTGACTGCATTGCTGACTGACATTGACAAGCAGGTACCATTCCCGAATGGCAGAAAATAGCCATCCTTTTCAACCATTTTATTTTTGCCAATCAGTGACCTTATCAAACCAGTAGTGCACGTGTGGTCCTATCCTGAAAACAAAAGGCTTTGCCATTCGTATATTTAGTACAAATATTCTTTCACATTTCCATTCACGTTTAAAATGCACATAATGGCGGGCATGATGTTTTGCGTATGGCTATTTTGTCAATATCTGTGCAGTTTTCGTTGGTTTTATTTATTAAATGCTTCTTGCTTGCAGTCTGTTGTCTTGCAGGTGCACACTTCAGGCGGGGGTAGGGGGCGGCGCAAGACAAAGCCCGCAGTTTGCCATGTCGCTATGGTGCTGTACATGGAGGTGTATTGGGGTTTCAGTTTGTTTCCGCTTCCGGTTTTGTTGGCCCAACCCCCATATGCTGCAACAGGATTTAGTAGGAACCGTTTGTAACTCGCCAAATGGAATGTCCTGCAAGGTATTCCGGAAGCTGTCGTCGTGAAGCCCTTTAAGATCCCTGGCTGGAGTCAAATGAGTGCATTTCACGGCCTCTTGGCTGCACCACCTCGATCAGAATAATGGCTAGCCAATCGGACGCGCCTTCCAATTATAGGTGACCTGCAAATGGCCTGGTTATTAGTATGCATACAGACGGCAGCAGTGCATGGTACACAGCCCAGTAAAATAACTCAAATACGTTATTGGGGATCCATTTTACACACTAGTACAACTGCCTCAGTCTCCTCTTGCGTCGTCCGGATTCTCCTATAAACCTCTGGCGGTCACGCCACTGCAGGGATTATTTTCCACAGGACCTTTGCCTGCAACCCCCCGCCCCCTCCGAAACAAAGGCTATTTCGTTGATATTTACCTTAAGAAATGTGGCGGCCCTTAATCCTAGTCACACCTGAGGATTCCAGCAATGCCGGTGAGCTACTTCTGCAGGAATCGTCCAATAACCTTGGGTGACAGTCCTGACCTATGCTGCAGAAGCTGGCTACCCTTGGGCTATCTGTTTGGCACTATGCAAAACTGCTGTTTTAATGCACCTTGCCAAATGATGGCAGTTTCAGGGCACTTAAGAGCCCAAAGTGGGGATTGTTTGGAATTTCATTGGGGATATTTATGCGAAAGTGAGATGTAGGGTTGCCTAAGGTGGTAAGCAGCAGCATGTTCGGGGTGCACAGAGAGGAGGATGTCTTTGAAATGGCCATTTGCGTGACAAAATAGGATTTGCCTGATCTAAAAAGCATGCTTTGGAGACCTGGCAAGGGTGCTGGTTGAGTTTGGCACCTCATAGTGAGAGATTTATAGCTCTTAATTGGACCTCTATTGGATGGACTTGTCCTCATTTTAACTTGGAGGAAATTCCAGCCAACCAGTTACACATGTTTTTTGTTTGGCTGGATCCATTTGGTTGCATGTTGGCTTTATTCCACCAAGGCACTGCCATGGAGAGAGTTCCAATTCAACCCAGGAACTGGTTATTGGTGTTTAACGGTGTTTGGTGTTAATAATTTACATTTTTGGATTACCAGCTTCTTTTTCCTTTATTTACAGTCATAATCGCCAAATTCTGGTCCATCATCCATAAACGCATTCTGGCGTCTCCTGTTGGTGGTACCACTAGGCCGATGTGAATACTAGGAGAGGCTATACAATTGTAGGCCCTGGCCAAACCCTGCGACAGTGCTGGCACCTGCCAGCCAAGGCTGACCTGGCGCAGGTCAGAGCTGGCGTTGTCTTGGGTGCTAGGACCCTGGACAGAGTCTTGAGGGGATTCTGGCAGTCTGAAAAGCAGAGCAAGGTACATCTGTATGGTGGAATCTAGCAGGGAAGGGAAGCCACCCCAGTCCCTGGAAGTCCAATGATTTCTCTTCTTAAGTTGTCCTCCTTGGAATGAAATACTTGGTGTGTGGATCTGCGCCTGCAGGGCTGCTTCCCCTTTTGGGCAGCATTTTACAATATTAGGGTACAGAGGACATGGTGAAACACAAGGGGACGGGGGAGGGATGACATTTGAAGGATGCCACCTGAACAAATTGAAGCTGGCATCACAAATGGATCTCTTGAGCTAAACTGCAGAAAAACACCCAGACCTTCTGGAAGTGGAAAAGGCTTTTTTTTAGCATCACTGGCCACAGCTCTCAGAGATTGCTAACCTGGCTTTTCTGCCTTAGACTAACCAACCCTTAACACATATAGGTAACCACTCTTCAACGCCCCAATTTTATCTGTCCTCCCCTTGAGCCATGCCTGTCCTTCTCTACCGCTTTCTTGTAACCCTGGGTTATCCTGTGAACAGCACTAACCACCCTGCTTAGTATGACAACCCTTCTGCATCAACCATTCATCCTTTAACGGACTGTGTCCCTGGCTTCACTGCCCCAGTATCCCTTCCTCACCATTGTCCCCACTCCCACCTCCATTCCCTTTACACCTACTCCTAAACCTAAAGGCCAGGCTGACCTGGCACATCAACAACAAGGGAACAAAATGGTACAACCAAACCGGCCCCTGCTTGTCACACAACTACCAGCTCTCGCTTAACTCTTACCATCTTATTTATCAGGCACAGTATACAGTAAAATGATCTTTTCAGGCACTGCAAGACTAAAAAAAGGTGTGAGGGGCAAACGGGGGAGATGAACAATAGCGGCCCTACTAGGCCTTGTGACATTTGGATCGTGCAAGAGCAGCAATAGGTAGTGCATGGGGGGAGTGGTGTATTCGTATTTATTATTATATAGCGCTTTACTGTTAACATGAATACATAGAACATGATAACGCTGGGGGTGGCGTAACTATTTAGCAGTTAGTGGTGGAGGGGGAATAGGTGACGGTCAGGGGAAGGGGCATGTAAATGCAGGTGGGGGAGGAAGAAGCCCAGTGGCTAGACAAGTGCCAGGGGATGCTGGGGCAGACGACCGTTTAAGTGCGAGGATGATGGGTGGACCAGACTCTGGAGGGATGCCCAACCCACCAGGCTAGTCAGGGAAGGGGGCCCTGAAGGGCAGTGCTAGTTTTTGGGGGAGGGTGGGTGCTGGTAGACTGGCCAAGGAGGGCCTGGTACCCTGTAAGACTCAAAAGGGAACAGTTGCAGCGGCAGAATTGAGCAATAGCAAGGGAGGGTGAGAGGGAAGGAAGTCAAGAGCAGGGTCTTGAGAAACTTCTGGAATTTAAGGAGGGTCTGGCTCAAGTCTGAGCGGGACAGGGAGTCTATTTCAGAGGGAGGTACCTGCTGAAGAGGGAGATCTACCCTCCCACCCCCAGCTTGGAAAAACATCTGATCTGCAGAGTGTTGGAGTTAGAGGACCGAAGGGCTCTAGCAGGGAGGTATTTAGGGAGAGGGAGTTGGATGTAGCTGGATCCCAGGCTCTAGAAAGCCTTGTGGATGATGGAGGTTCTTGAATTTGATCCTAGGAGCCACCAGGAGCCAGTGGAGAGATTTTAGGGCTGGAGATATGTGGTCCCTGGGCTTGAGGCCAAGGAAAAGTCTCAGTCCTATTCTGGATTAGTTGAAGGGGGCGAAGAGAGGAAAGAGGCAGATTGAGGAAGAGACTGTTCCAGTCATCCAGCCTAGAGAGAACCAGAGCTCTGGGGTCATCGAGTTTCTAGGGCAAGGTAAAGAAGGGCAGAATACACCTGAGGAGGTGAAGCTGAAAGTGGGCCTTCTTGGCAAGGTCCTTGATGTGAGGGGATAAGGAGAGAGAGTGATGTCAAAGATGACACCAAGGTTTTTTGCCTCACACGATAGTGTGGTGGCCAAGATAAGGCCGCCTTAGCCAGCCTCAATTTGCAGCAAGTAAGCAGATCAGACTGCTGGGTGGTAAATCGAGCTTCATGTATTTATATCACAAATACACAGCATACAAGAGTTATCAGCAGGTAAAAACAGCATGCAGCGGGCAAGTGTTCGGGCAGCTGGCACAAGGGGCTCTCTAGCGCCCCCCACCCTCCTGCAGGTTTATATAGCATATCCTAGGCAAACACTAATATGTTTCTGTACTATCACAATGGGGGTGTTACTTGGCACGACATTACAGACCGTTGGCAAGAACTGTTGACCTATTCCTTGTAATGCAGTCCTGCGGGGACATTGTGTTTTATTTTGAATAAGCGTCATTGGCAAAATCCCCTTCTGATATCTCCCATATATGGGGCTAATGCTTAACTTGTAGAGAATAAGCGTAAGGGAAGGTCTGATGTGTCCCCCCCCCCCCACCTAGGAGGTGTTCGGGCCTGTCTGGGGCGTCGTGTAGTGTTTCTCTGAAAGGCAGAGGAAACCCCACTCTCTGGAAGAGGGTATTAGCAACAGAAACTAGTCTCGAAAAGAACATCCAGAGGATACAGTTTGAAATTCTCGTATTAAGGATTTTATTAAACCTAATACATTTATTATTATGTGAGTTTAATCAGTTTTATTTTGCACTCAATTATTTATTTAACATAGCAGCAAAATTGTTTAAAAGCACATCATGATTCCATAAAATTCATACTCTTGAATCATTCACACATTTGTCCTCAGCCATACAACATACATCAGCCCATTCATACACAACATCGATAAGTACAAAGTAAAAACACATGAGAAATATCACAATTCATTCACAATTCAATTATTGTACAAGAAATTATTATATTTTGTAAAAATCAACAACAAACAGCATGACCACAGTGATTCTTGTGGGTGGTCAGCAGTTCGGATAGGCAAAAAATGGAAGATCTTCACAAATAGCCTTATCCACACTTTCTCTACCGGTTTCGACCTTTTAACGTTTTTTGTGTTACGTCTTCATCAGGAGATAGTAATATATTTTCTAAAAATAGAACCAATATGAAAAACATAAATTTCCCTAAAGAAATATATAGACAGTGACAAAAGAAATGTAAAGAAGCACAAATATGTGAATACACCGTGCTCAAGCTTAAAGTAGAAGAATCTACTACTATCCTGCTTATGGCCACGAATATATATATATATATATATGTATGTATCCGGGGTAAACAGAGGGCGTCATGTAAGGAGTGCTACCAACCGAAATCAGTGTCCCCAGGCAAGGCAGGACTATATCAGGGCTCGAAACCCGCCAAAAATGTGATACAACAATTACTACATGCATAGAGTGGCATCCCTTGTTGGAAAGTCCATATAATTTTTAGACAACCACAACTACTAACCTTGAGGACACCAACAGAAGTCAATCCGTGGTGTATTACCGCTGTCATTAAGATTTTTCAGCCTTCAGATTGAGGATCCTGCTTTTGCAGAAGAATGCACTTAATGCTTCAATCTAAAGGGTTAAAGTATATTAAGAGAATCAGGGACCCTATATCAAATAGTGGTGGTCCATAACCTACATATGAGGTTACAAAACCTAAATCTGCAAGCTAACCAAAAATGTCAAGCATATCCAGGGTTAATATTATTCTTACCCCAGCGGGTCGGGTCACAATAGACCTATTGGTGGTGCTGGTGGTGCACCTAACAGGGTGTTTGTTCAAAAGAACTGCTGCAGTTACCAGGAGAGTGGGACCTAAATGTGGCATATTACCACAGGCCAAAGACAAAAAGGGAAGAACAAGAAAAAGAGCTAGTAAATAGTTGTATAATTATACTCTCTACCAGTTTTTGCAAAAGAAGGACTCCTGACCTAATTTAAGAGTTATCTTTTCGGTTCAAGTAATTATTTCCTACTAATAGAAGCCCTAAAAGATTTGTAATACTAAATACACTAGTGAGCCCAGCGGTTGAATACGCAGTTGGGTTGGCTAAGTAAATAGCAGCAAATCCCTGTGTTCGAGCATGAATGTAAGCCCAGCTTACCTGGAGCCGACGGCCGTCGACGTGCTGGACCTGTTCCCGGATCAAGCCGTGCGCACAAACTTTCCCCAACCTTCAATACAGACCGGAGACTCGCATCTGAAAGGTAGCGCCGTTGGAGCATTTAAATGTCCGGCTTGGACTCCTCACGTGATCATATTGCGCGTTACGCCGTATCTTTTTTGGCGTCCTTACGCTGATAATAAAGATGCGTATGGTAACTTCGAGCAACCAAAGTAACGAAACTCTACACCATGTGTTTCCATGCTGGTGTAAGAAAAACATTCCTAAGCACATTCCGGAACGTGTCAAAGAAAACACGTTAGCGCTCGATGTGTGCTCTTTACCCATCAATGATATAAAAGGAGCGTGACACTTCACGACTGCGCGAGCTACACTGCAATATCAAAATTGGCGGGAGAGCGCGGCAAAGGAAGGGGGAAGAAAAAGGGCAATTTTGAACGGAATCTAATTGAATCCTTATACTTCAGGGAAAAATCTTGTAGAACATGTCTGAACGGAGCCGCTATAGTATTTGGGAAAGAAAATGGGGAGAATTAGTAATGAACCTCAGCCTACACATAAAACCAGATATACTAGCTGTAGGCAAAGAACCATTAACAAAGATGCAGGAAGTATTAGCCAGACGTCTTTTTAAACACAGATCTTGGATGCTTAAACAATCATGTATGATGATGGTATACCACCAATCTACATGATGGGGACCCAGAATATGGGCATGTTAGCTACCTGAATGCCAGGGTTCTATAGTATTAAGCCCCTCTGTCAATGTTTTCAAATTGAAAACCCAAAGTTGCTCTTTATAAGCTAGATTTTTAGCGAGCTGTGTCGAATTTTGGCCAAATACCTTTTCTACACAAAGCCATTCCATCTGGTCTGCTTTGTGGCCCATTTCCACATAGTGGATGACCATCGGAGCATTTAAGTTCCGTGTTTTTATCTTTGAGCGATGCTCATTGATACGGGTGCGTCGTGTAGAGCAGGCTGGGGGAGGTGACATGGAGGGTCTGAGGCCTAACTTTATGGGAGAGCCAAATAGCATTGCATGACATAGTCACCTTGCACGTCATAGTATAGCAATCCTGCACCTCATAGTATAGCATGGCAATCCTGCACATCATAGTATAGCATAGCATAGCAATCCTGCACATAATCAATCCTGCCACATAACACTCGTTTGGTCATCCCTGAACAGGGTGTAGACCACAGGGAGGAGGATTGGGGTAGAATCTTAACTAAAGATGCCTAGGCAAATGGGTGACATTGTGGATAGGGTGGAGAAGCACAGGGATTGCTACTGGAACAATGTTGTTCCTAGAGACGGAGATTGTGGACCTAAAACGTTCCTAATTCAAAACTTCAGCCCAATTGGTGTTGCCCATTTGAAATGTCCATAATTTGAAGCTTTTACGTTTCAAGTCGCAGCAGTCTGGCCTCGGTTGCCAGTAACACACCTGTCTATCACAGCGCGACAGAAGGCAGTGAATAAGAAAATGGAAGAGCCCTGTAAACTCATGTTTGAAAATGGTGAAAGAGAACCGAACATATTGGTGCAGCTGGGGTAGAAGAATCCCCAGGAAAAGGGATGGGTCATCTTGGGACAAGAAGAGTCATTGATAAGGAGGCCATAACATAATTCAGCAAGATTGAATGGGACGGGAAGGAAGGGAATCCCCCACTGGCATACGTAGGAGTGTGGGAGCAGATCTAGCCTTCAGAGGCATTTATTAGGTTTACATAGGGCAGAGAGAAATCGAGAAAGTCTTGGTGTAAGATGGTGGATGTAGGGTGCGGCAGAATCAATATCATGGTAATGAGCCACATGGTGCAAATACTTCACATTTAATAAGGTAGTAGCAGCACTATTCCTAGCTTTAGCAGTCCAACCCTATGCAGATTTGGGGCCTTATGTCCAAAGGTTCCAAAGAATGTCAGTTGTTACAGGAATGGGTAGACAGGAGGGACGCTGACGCAAAGTTCAGGATCCCTGCCAGGATGAATGATGCGTAGAGCTGAAAGAAATCAGCTGCAGAGCTGGGCCCACCTAGCTGACTTCCAAAGCCCATTTGGCTGGAGCACTTATACTCCAGGTGCGCAGCGTTACTGTGGCTGCTTGGTGACCAAACCTTTTCAGAGTGATGGGCCACCTGCTGAAGTCACGTGCAATGGTGTTTGCATTCCTCAAATTGTACTTTGGGACAGGTAGTGGAACCTTGTCACAGAGGAGTGCGGGAGGGGGAGTCAGCAGTGTTTTAGCTGCCGGGAACTCACTGGGATGCTGAAGAGGGGTCTCTTTCTCCTGTACCCCTGCAGATTGCTGCTTTGCTGTGTCTTTGGTGATGTCGGATGACGGGTTGTCTTGCTGTTTATCGTCCTCGACTGGAGGTGCTGCTTTCACACACTGGCTGCTGTGGACTGTGGCGTGGGTTGTCGGTAACTTTCCAGTGAGGATGCAGAGACTATTTACGCTGGACGTTAGAACTGACAACGAGCATTAGTCTCTTGCAACAGGACACAACAAGATCATCATTCAGTTGTAAGTCACAGAGCTCAGGGGAAGGTGGTGAACTAACTGGCATTTGCATGTGCCTCCCCGTGAGGATCTTCTGGGCGGGGGGAGACCTCTGTCAAAGTTTCTGGAACTGGAAGGGAAGGATGGAAAAGATGCTTGGGGATCCTCAAATGATAGCAGAAACAACGGCTCATCAACAGAAGCCTGGGGGCCATCGAGGGTCCTGTCAGAAAGTTGAATGTGGGCCCTGCACTTCCTAATGGCCCACTCGGTATGTGGCAGAATTGCAATAAGTGGTGCTTCAACATAGGGTGCATTGAAAATGGGAGTATCTTGAGTAGTTAGGAAACCTCTCTCTTTGCAGATGGTCCCGTAGTCATGTGATATAGTAAAAGCATACCGTGAATCAGTGTATATAGTGGCTGTGCATTGTGTGGCGATTGTGCAAGCCCGTGGTAGGGAAATGTCAGCTTTTGTAAGCAGAAGGGCTGCGGCAGCTACCCCTCTGAGACATTTGGGAAAGGCAGTGGCTACAGGGTCTAACTGTGAGCTAAAATAGGCTACAGGGCATTGTAGGTCCCGTGCTTCTGCATGAGTATGTCTATGGCATACACCTCTTTCTCATCACAGAACCGGGTAAATGATTTGGAGTCATATGAGAGGGCAGAAGCAATGCAGTCTTGCTCTTGGCAAAGGCGGTGGAAGCGTCGGGAGACCCTGTGAGTCATAGTCTACGAGAGAGACCTGAAAGGAAGGTAATGCGTACAGTAGGTCATCCATGTATTAGATCATGTAGAATCTGTGAGTTGAGAGATGGGGCCTCAATAAAGCCCACTGGAAGGGACCTGTAGGTGAGTTTACGTCCCTTGTAAGTGGATGCAAAGAGGTACTTTTAGTCCTGGTGGATAGGGACAAAGAAGAAGGCAAAGGCAAGTGAAACATTTGGTCTGGGATCATGGAATTCGTAGTACAACACACATAGAAAGCCGCAGGCCTCTTTGCCTACAGAGCCATGTGGTGGACAGCAGCCAGAGGATGTGTTGGAGGTGCATGCAGTGCTTTGGGAGAAAAAAACTGAGTGGAGAGCTGTAGGATATGATCAGTGAACTAAAGGAGGCAATCCTGAAAGAAAAAATGAACAGCAACAGAATACATTAAAAAATTAGACTAGCAAAAGAAGCAGGTGTTGTACGGAAGAATAAAGACACAAAACGGGGAGGATTCCACCTGCAGACAGAACGCATGATAATCAGGAATAAGAGAGCTAGAGGAAAGGCCAGATGTAAGAGTCAGACAGAAAACAAGACCCAGAGAAACAGTGAGAGGGAGAGTTTCTGGCGACAGATGCCTGGAGCAAGTGAGAGGGGCTGAATCATTTGGGAGGAGAATTAGACAGATGGTGTGAGTCAAAAACATTGAGGAGAAACAGAAATAAGAGACGGAGTGATCGCCGGTGTTCTGGACACCTAGGGCGAGGAGGAATAATAGAAGTGAGTGAGTCTGGAAATCAAGAGAAATACCAGAAATAACATAAATGTGAGGGTGGGGTGGAGTGGTGGGAGAGTTTGGAAACAGGATAAAAAAGAATACGAGAACGGGAGGTGAGAGACAGTATGGAAACTCAGCATTAAGACCAGGGATAAGCGAAAGATAGCCCGTCCTCGTCTGTGCGAAGAGGGGAGAGATAATATGCTTAATTACCCTCCTCTTCTTGAGGTCATATTCTGTACTGGGCCACATCTGTCGGATGCACCCCTGGATTCAGAGTGATGTGAACAGGTTCTGCAGAGAGAATGTGTCACTGGCACAGAGTCAATAAGGTGTTCTATCTGTGTAGCTTGTGCGGGTGTTAGTAGTGAAGGAGGCTTCACGTGAGTGGCGTGTTAGAGGCGAAACCAACTTTCAGCTTGCCTTGATTGTGGATGGAACCTCTAGATAAATACCATTACGAGAACAATCACTGGTACAATGCCTCTTGCATAGCAGATCCATACATATCACCTTACTAGGTGAGCCACGAGCTTAACAGTGATGGGACCGACGGAAACAGATAATCCAGGTGATACTGGATGTGGGATGGTGGTGCTGGATATGCCGACAGCATTGACAATTTCCTTGGAGACATCCACATTTAGAAAATCAGCAGCTCGCAGCGTGGAGCACCTGGCACCAGTGTCAAGTAGTCCAGTGTTAGCAAAGTCATTGTGGACTATAGAAGATCAGAATGTCCTGGTAGCTCCGGTTAGGAGGAGGGGCAGGTGATGTGGGTGCAGGGTAGCAAACAGAACTGTTTGGAGGAATGAAACCATTGCGAGCAGTAGTGGGACCACATTACTGTGGTCTGGAACGCTTGGTAGGACATTGTTGGATGAGATGACCCCTTTGCTTACAATATCTGCAGAAAGGTTGCACTGGCAGGGCTTGCGGGGCAGGCAACCATCAGTGTGCAAAAATCTGCAGTGGCTGGTGGCACTGGTGAAAAGGTGGAGGAGGTTTCGGTTGGGCATAGGTCTGAATTACCCAGGTGTCCCCAGACCCCAGAGGCACTTTTGTTGCGCATGCTGTTTTTGCAAAGCCATGAGGCGGGTAACACCCTCTTGCTCCTGGCATTTGAGCTTGTCATGGTGATCTTTAGCTGCTTGTTGCGCTTTTTGCCACCCCCCCGGAAAAAAAATAATAATTTGAAATTTCCATAAGTAGACTAGTCCCAACATGTGAGTCAGTCTAGATAGGCAGTCATGTGGTATTCACATTAGTTTTGATTGAAAGATGCAGTCTTTGATCAGTCAGATTTGGCAGAGTATTTTCTCTGAGGGCAGGAAGAGCGGTAATATTAGCTGTAATATTCTCACCTTCCGCTAGTGTGTCAGGCCATTGCAGTCTGTCCATAATTAATTTTTGTATAGATTGCTTTGAGCACCGCTCGTAAGAGTTGTTTAAGGGCCCCAATGGCAGGATCATAACAGGCAATCGCTGTGTTCAAATGTTCTATTAAAGCGGTGGATGCTGTCAGGCAATGTGGGGAATTGTTATAAGCCAGTGGAGCTCCAGTGAGTATGAATCCTCATAGGTTCTGCATCAGTATTGGCCTGAGAGAAGGTGTGCACAGGCATGAGGGTGGATGGAGCAGAGGATGTTGAGGCATCCACAGTGTGTAGCGAGGGTTGCTCAGACATAAATTAATGTGACAATTGAATATCTTGCCTGGTAAATTGGTCTGGCCTGGATTTAAAAGTGTAGGAGTTGGACAGTGTTTGCAGGTCCTCCATGTATTTCTGGCATATTGAGTCAGACATGCTCCTGTATGACTGGGGGGGTAGGCAGGGGAGTGGATGTACCTTGAGGTGGGACCCTACTTGGTTGAGAGCGGGTCCAGGGTGGTGTGTAAGTAGAGGGCGCTAGTGGTGGAAGTGGAGGCGGGACATGGTGATGAAGTTGTCCTCTATCCTTGCGGAGAGGATAGATCGGTGGAGGAAGCAGGAAGGGGTGTGAGAGGCTGGGGAGGGTGGTGTGGGAATGTGGCAGTTGGTGGTGGCGTAGCTGGTGTTAGTGGTGGAAAAGGTGTGCATGCTTTTAGATAAGGCAAGTATGGTGCTAGTTCCTATAAAATGTCTACAGGTGGCACCATAGGTGCCTCTGAACCGGCATCTCTACTGGTGTCTGTAGAAATACTTGGGTAGAGGCCTGTTTTGCTCATGTGCCTACTCTTTTGCCGGCCAGCTGTTGTGAGCAGCATGTACTGCTCTAATTCTTTCTCCAACCTAGCCTGAGAGTTCTTAAGCGATCTAGTCTGACTGTCACGCAGTCTGTCCATACACTTTGTACCATGCAAAATAAACTGACCAATGACCATCAGACACCTTACACTTTCTTTGTTCCAAGCCCTTGACCAATATAACAAGGTGGTCCACCTGAAATGACCACTGCAGTGGCCACTGAAATCCACTTTTACCCTGAGTCAAAAAAATGCAACACTTTCAAATATTTATAGGTAAATGCCCCATATGTCGAAAACATGAAGAAGGCATTTGTCCCCACCTTTAGGAGTAAGTTGTGTTGTGGAAAGCTCAGAACCTATAGCTAAGTCTAGAAATCCAAAAGAGTGGGGGAGACACAAAAGGAGGTAGACCCGGAGGTACAGCAGAACAAGAGGGGTATTGCAAACAGCCTTCCGGCAATTGGTATTTGTAGGTTGTGACAACTTAAAGACAAACGGGAGAGGTGGTACACAAAAGGGAGATGGGAGCAAGCAAGTATTGATAGAGTTTGTTGACTATAAAGATATTACTATACAAGATGGACCAGAGGAACAGTATCCGACCTATCTCAGCAATAACATTTGACACCAGGGGTGTTGCTAGGTCGGGAATAGGTCTGGGGCTACACTAATGTTGAGACTGTTGGGACTGGGGGCTAGCTAGCCTTTTGGTTGCTCCTCCTTGGCTTCTATCAGGGGCTACAACCAAAATACCCGGGCTACAGCTCCCTTAGCCCCCCTAGCAACGCCTCTGTTTGACACTTAACTATCAAATGGCCACAATGCCCTCCACTTCACCTCTATAGTTGAAATAAGAACATAGATATAGACAGCAGGGCTCTGAGTGTTGTGACAAGTAAAGCAATGAAAGTGGGATGCCAATCACGCAAATTTAGCAGGAACTTTTTCTTGTCAATCAAGGCTTCCCCAAGCCTGGAAGAAAAGCATGTAGGTATTGCTGTAGCACTAGGTTTCTGTAGCATGGACAGTGTGCTGGTGAATAGTAGCACAAAACTTGACAAAACCGACAATAAATCAAGAAATAAAACCCAAAGTCAATTAATCAAAAACAAAAAATTACAATGACAAGTAACCCCAAGGGAGTATGGCAATTCCTGAAACAAGGCGGTTCCGCAGGCAGCAATTTAAAGATGTCTGGCATAGGCCAAGGATATGGATGGTGATGACATACCACAGTGACCCTTTGAGTGCAAATGTAAGCCATGGCATGGAGAAAGTTAAAACTAACTCCGCGACAGAGGATAATCACAAGGTCAATCAATCAGCTGTGCACCACCAAAATAAAACGGCGATGGCATGCTGACACGGAACACAGACCTCCTCATACCAGCGAAGGACATGTGGATCGAAATCTGCACACAATCCTGTCTAATGATACTACCAACCAAGGACCAAAATCGTGGTACCTGTGCATCGGTGGAGAAAGAATTAAAAAAAAACTAGACAAATCCTGTCAGCTGCAATCATGGAACGGCAGCCCACAGAAATACACAACAATCCTTCTGAGAAAATACCCTTAATAGCCGCCCAGTGGCAACACACCTGGACTTCCCACACCTAGTCACAAACTGTGTTTATGTGACAGCACACACAAACCACGGGCGCAGTGACTCTCAGCCCACTTAATTAGGAGGCAGCATCTTGTCAGACTGGCTCCAAAACCAGAAATCGACCGTGACTGCATACAGCCCCTTTCCTAAATCACAAGAAAATGCAATCTGTATCTAAACCTCGTCTTCAAACGGTGCGAGCAGCAAAATGAACTGCAAGATAAATATTCAAACCCAACATGACACATTTATAATCCAAACAGCCAGTGCAACAAGCAATACCAAATTTACCAGTAATAGAAACAATTGCACTTCCTTCATTCTTACACAGAACATGACAAGACAGAATTACATTCCACAATAGATCAGTTGATCGTCAGAAAGGCCCCTTTAAAAAAAATATGACACCTGTCCTGCTTTCTCTAGTCCAGAGCTTGACATTATCATTATTTCATGTCCAGAAGATTTGCTAAAACATTAAACACTGAACATTAAACATTTGGCTTCGATGTTGAGCCGTGTCAACAATTTCCGCCTTCGGATCATGCTGCACTGATACAGGGAAGAGGGGGTCATGGGCAAATGCAGGGGCCCTGCTCTGCTATACTGTGGGACACTATCTGTTTCTCTATTTGCCTGCCATAAACTATACACAAACTTGTAATACTATTTATCTCTCAGTAAATGGCTAATAAAAAAAGGGGCACCTTCCACGGCAGGCATGCCAGCTCTTAGTGTCTCGCACAAGCTGCAGCAAATAGGACGGGGAAACACTCCAAAAAGTCTGCTGCGTTATCTAGGAAAATGAACACTGGGGGCAATCCACATATGGGAGTGGCGAAGGCATCGTATAGAGAAAGGAAAGAAAGACTTCTCATAAGGGACCATAGACCAGCCCTGTTAAATCCATCACCCTCCCCACACCCAGGCCGCCTCCCCATTAGCGACTGCATTCAATCTCATTGTAAGAAGTCTTCCCAACGGATGGTATGTGCTCACAGCTGCAGAAGGGATGCGTGCATCAGTCACATTGGTGTATCAAAATAAACTGTTAGATGAGCTTCGTTGCCATGTCCTACTTCCAGGATGGCTTTGCATGGGGGAAGCACTTCACTTGTGGGTGCCATTTTGAACACTGGGATTTACTGTGTTCGCACTGATTTAGGCAGATTTTGCAGGCAAATGTCTTCTCAATTTGAATCGTACTTCATGAATATGAATGAGGGTTACAAGGCATCGCTTCATCTGGCGAGTAACCTCCACATTCAGGTCTTTGAGGACATGTCAGGGGGACAGCTGTGTGCGGTGTTGCTATTTTGGGACATCCAAAAATCCAAGAACTGATTGTGGTGCGGAGCTCCTTAAGCAGATGACAGCGTATTAAATTCCGCCCTTTGACTCGAGTTTTTGCAACGCACAAGGAGGCAGGATCCCTTTTATTATTGCTACTATTAAACAAACTGCTAATAACGCGGCTCAGTATGTGGACTAACCCTAAAAGATGTAACAATAAACATCCTGAGTGTTTTTGCCCATAGTGTATCTCTCCGGATATTTCTTGGCTGAAACCTGTAAAATTAGGGCCAAGTTGGTCTCGATTCCTGGTAAAGACTCTAGGTGAGTGGTGCAGTCCCCGTTGAAGAATCTCCTGATCTTTCCACTTACTGTAATAAAATTAATTAAACACGAGAATCCCCCTCCATCTCCAACTTAAAACCAAAGGGGTTTAAATGTATGGATGGGGTCGAATGTTTAGGCACAAGCACGGTTCATGACATTTAGACTTGATATTCTGCCACTGGAAACTTACAGTAAAGTGGGGAGTGGAGGGAGGTCTGTGGATGATGTTAGTATCGCAAGTGATGCCGCCTGCATCGGTGCTTTGGAAATTCCAGAGACCGTACTTCGATCGATTCTCCCCTGTGTAGTAAACCTAGAAAAAGGACAATCCTACCTCTGTTGAGGAACACGGATTTTACCAAATGTAGACCTGTGCTGGCCCTTTTAAGGAGCTTCCCTTCTGTGTTTCATGGTTGAAAGCCATCTCGTCCATACCTCTAAAAGAAGGAATTGTTTTCGTTTTCGTCCATAAGTATATGCATCCATTGTATTTGATCCAGTGTATAATTCTGGGTTTTACGAATATTGATATTTGTATGTGCTGCTCTCTAAATGCATAATAGATTTGTTTAATTGAAGCTGCTAGGTATGCTTTTATGGATGTCTGATATGTAATGCTATGTAATATGCAGTTTGTATAGCGCCTATTCCCATTGGTAAGGCCTCTGTAGGTGAACACCCTCGAGGGACCGACATCTGTGGAATGGGAGATTTGGGGTGAGCTTGTGTTGTAGGTGTTCTGGGCCTGTCTTTTGCAGAGTGATGGGTGATGCACATAGCTCTGAAAGTTGACTGTCGCCCGAAGGGGAGCCAGTGTATGATTTGGAGGGTGGGTCTGTTGTGCTCTCTGGTGCCAAGGGCTAAGAGGAGCCTAGCTGCTGTGTTTTGGACCCTTGGGGGTTTGGAGTTGAGAAGCAGGGGTGCCCATGTATAGGGAGCTAGCATAGTCTAGGTGAGTAGGTAAAGTCTGTATAGGTTTTTTTCGTTTTCAAAATACTGCATTTAACCATTGTGTACCTAGCAGCATCATGGCTACCAAGTGTGCGCTGGCGAGTTGGCTGCATGGCTCCAGTGCGTTGGTTACGTTGTGGTTGGAGAATCCTATGATCAGCTTGGGTAGGTGCAGCATGCGCACATTAACTTCGCCACATCGACCTGGTATCAGGGTCTGCTTCTGCTTGTAGCCCAGAAGAGCCTGGCCATCCCGACACCAATAAAAATTAAAATGGTGGTGGTATTGTTAGTGATGCCCACTTCCCTTCATTTGCTGTAACTAAAAATGTCAGACAAGCAGGCTGACTTATGTGTTTACTGTATGAGCATCAGTTATCCTTAATCCATTTGCTACGATCAGATACTCAGCATTTCGGACCAGTGCTGTAGTAGTGGCCTGTCAGACTCTTGGCTATAACGTCCAGGTAAGCTTTATTGTACATTTTACAGTAGTTTATATGTTCCAGTTACTCTTAGGTTTATACATTATTAGAGACTGGCCATCCTCATGCACTCCAGCTCAGTCCCACAACTGACACATTTAGAACATTCGCACTCCTCAACATTCTCCCGAGCGGTCGGTCACACCATGCACAGACATTCAATCAACATTCACAGATGCAGGACAGGACATCATTCATCAAGTCGCTAGAGCTTTGTTTGTCACTGAACTCGACATAATTCTGCAAAGACTCGAAATCACTCAAGCTTTCATCACACCGATTGGTGCTCTATATTGGTACAAAAGAAAGCCATTTGACCGATCCTCTGGTTTGCAAAGAATTATGGACCTGCATTTGCCAGATACTGCTGTAGTGGCATTAACTGGCCATCAATGGTACCAAATGCCAAATGGTGAGAGTGTCTGGGCATATAATAGCAGTGCCTGTAAAATGTCTAATGCTTATACACAAGCCAAAACTGTTGTCTTTGCCAATGTTTGTTTTTAACAGGACTTCAGCATACATAGCGCTAATGGCTGAAGGGGAGACCTGGTTAAAACAGTTCTATTACACCAGTAGTGTGTTTACTGCTCCAATTAAGTCATTAACTCGCAGAAGACTGCTTTGAAAAAACACTAGCAGGCACTTTGAGCACACAGTTTGATGGCAAGGCTTGATAAAGTAGCTCAAAGAGATTCCAGGAGGATGTGCTCTGGGTGGGGAAGGGCAGGAAGTGGGTGGGAATGGACATTGCGATTAGCATGGTCATGGGCAGTTAATGGGTGGGGTAAATAACCAAACACCTACAAGCTTTGTGTCCCCTCCCCCAATATATAAAATTTCTCCTTCAGTGTACTCTAGTGTACCCTAATAGCAAAACTAAAATAAAGAGCACATCCTTTGCATGGGAAAAAACGCATAAAATCCTGGAAATACTGACAACGAACATAGCACAAATTCCTTGTGACGGTATCAGGTAATATTATCCCCACCAAAAATATCGCCGTACATATGGTCGTCGGGAACGGCCATAGGCGATATTTTTAGTGGGGATAATTTATGGGGTAAATGGATGGGGGGGTTGCGGGGGTGTCCCCTGCTCCCTTTTAAAATATATGGGGTTTGCGGGGGTGTCCCCCACAGGTTCCATGGGGGTAATATTGCTGCAAAAATATGGCGAAATTTTTGTATGGCGATATTTTTGCGGTGATATCATTGGGAAACCTTGTGACAAGCCTTTTGGCACACACCGTGACACCCTGACAGCTGTGTATGCCAGCACCTACAGAATGGGCGCCATACTGATGCAACGTAAAGGTAAATACGCGGGAATGATGGCATTTGCATACCACCCCTGTCAAACTCCGAAATGGACTGCTCTGTGACTGAAAAGGCGACATCTGGATGTGCTCAGGCATCTGTGAGAGTCGAGATACTTTGGATTCGCACTGACCACAAGCCACTAGTGCACGGGCTGAGTGTAGGCCACACCGGGACCTGAAAGACGGGCTCCTAAATTACAGGAAATGTCATTCGACCTAAAGCGCATTCCTGGAAAGCCGAACAATCGAGCAGACTCCATTTCCTGCCTCTTAGCATCAACAGCCTGCACTATTTCCTCATGGTGAACATGTCGTAGACACAATAGATACTTAAACACAGAGGAGATACAAGAAACTAATAACATTTACATTTTAGGGTTATTGAGGTAATCATTCATGGTTTTTATGCAGTGACTAAACGGTATACGCCTTCTTTAATCCGCTTATTTGATTTAATAAAATCAGTACAGTTCCATGTTTAAAACCATCTACAGATACGTTTAAACTATGAAACATTATGGACAGAACCTCTGTTAAATATGAACACGTGTGAAACAAATTCTAAAGAATGGGCGACAATACATATGAAAGTCAATGAAACAATTCATCACATTTAGTATAATCCAAAACTAGACTCGTGTATCTGCAAGTGTGCATATGTCTCTGAACAACAATGTTTACTCTAAAAGTAAAGGCGCAAACTGCGAGTTGGGATAGTTTGATCTTCACCAATGGATTCCAGTTAGAGGATCACAAGACCGACAGTGTGCAGTGCAGGCAATGCTCTGCCAGGTGAAAGCTCGCGAGCTGCTAGTGCGGGTGTCAGCAGAGGCTGTAGTTGGGTCTCCCGATGGTCTTACTGGAATCCATTTGGAGTCTGGCGAAGAAGGTGGAGAACAAGGAGGAGGACAAGGACATCCTCGATGTGGTGAGTGCCGCTACTTCTTTTTAACCATCGTAATTTGACTTTTTGTAATTCTAAGGTATACATTTGAAGATCCCAATGTAAAATAAAGAAGTGAACACGGTTCACAGCATTGCCGGCTGTATAATTAAAGAGCTGAAATTGTGACTGAAGAAATGATAGTGGTAGAAACGGCCTTGCTCAGATTTTGTTGTACATAATTGTAAAGTCTTACGAAGAGCATACATGTACTGAACAATTCTATATATATGACGGATTCCTGTTTTTGAGTTACAGGGATTCCCACTTCCTCTTGGAATTGATAGATATAAAGGAAGACCTCATTTAAGGAAAGTGTAAGATTGCTGAAAAACCAACGGATGCAGAACATGGCAGAAGGCTGCACCACACACAGACTGAATGGCTATGCTATGGCTGAGTGGCCAAGTGAACGGAACCTGCCTCTCCCCATTCACCTGCACCGCATGGTAGTTGCTGAGGATATTTTCTGCAAGGGTGATGGAGGTGACAAAGTAATTTTGCCTCATAGATCAAGACACACAAGCACTGCAGCTGCAGACTGGGAGCATCTTGGAACCACCCTTCAATATGGCAAACGCTGACTACGATATTGTGACCAGTGGAAAACATTAAGGTCCACATGCACCGTGGGACAATCTGGGCCTAGACTTCATTACGCCTCTTGAGTGAATAAGACCAAAAACAAGAATCACAATGTTTTATTTATTACTGTTTTGCTTCAAACATCACTGTATAAAACGTTCACTATTATACAAAAGAAAAGAAAATGGTTAAAAGAAAGAAAATAGAAACAAAACATTCTCATACATATTTACGATAAAAATTTCCAGAACTTAAAATGTCCCATAGTAACATTACATAAAGTCATTTGGGAAGACAGATTCATAGTGAAATGCTTTCAGGAGTAAGCTTTCTAATCGTTAATGTCCAAACTCTCCCATTTTTTCATTATCAGGGCAAGAAAGCCGCACAAGGCCAGAACCGTGCTCTGCCGTTGGCCTCCCATCAAGCCAGACCACACAAATTCTTTGGCAGCTTCCATCCCCAAGTGTCTTTTCCCTTCATGATACAGCGCCGGACAGTCTGTTACTAAGTGCTTAATAGTTTCTTTAACAGCCCTGTTACAAAATCTGCAGGTCTGATCCCCCAAACACAGCTCCCACTTACTTGTCGTTTCCAAAGTAGGGATTTGATTGAACCTAAATCGGCGGTAAATTGTCCTTAACTTGGGACAAGGAAAGATCAAAATGTAATTCGGGAGCTCCTCTCTTTTGGTGGGAAACTTACCATACGAGCTGTGAGTTCCCACTAGATAGCCCGGTCATATTTATAAAGCGTATTCTTCACTGTGACCAAGCTATAGGAGAGCTCTTCTTTCGACGAACCTATCGGGGAAAGTATTTAAATCATTTGTGCCTTAAACTTCTTGATAGTGTCTCCAGATTCTCTGGTCTGTCCTCACCCCACCTCTGATAGAGCGACATAGAAGGCGGATTTAATAGTTTTGCAAACTCGGTCTGAGGTGGGAATGCTCTGATTACTTAGTGGTAATCTTCATTCTTCCTATTCTTCCTCATCAATGTACTTATGAGGCACCAGCCCCCATGACAGGAACCCCTTTTCTATTCCTCCTCCCCTATACCAGGAAGTATAACACCCCCCGCCCCTGGCATGCCCCAGTTCCATCCAATGTACCCCCAGGCTGCCAAGACCAGTCCTGTCCCAAGAAGGGAGGGAGAGGTGGGACAGAAATGCTGTGACGAGGAAGAGCAGGACTCGAAGTAATGAAGATTACCAGTAAGTAATCCAAGAATTACCTCCACGCCCCTCTTCCTCATCCAGTACTTACTTATGAGGCATACCAAAGCCACCCAAGGAATGGGACGAGAAAGTAGACTCCAACCAGAAGAAATGTAGCGCACGTGCCACCACCACGTTATTGCAAAACCAACTGAATAAAAAGGAACACAGCATCAAGAGATGCCAGCACTCAGGACCCCTCTGCCAAACGAGGAAGCCCCCTCCATGTGCAAGTTCAAGGGGTAGTGCAGAATGAATGTGTGGGATCACCCCACGTGACATTTCTACAAATGCCCTGCAAATCCACCCCTCAAGCCTCTTTCCAGGAAGTTGACATACCCCTACTAGACTGACTCTGTACCCCAGAGGGGGGAGGGCCTGACCGGACTCCCCGTAGGTCAACTCAATCCCCTTCTTGATCCACCTATTGAGTGAAAGAACCACACTTCCTCCCAGCCCCCCCAAATGTAACAAACCACTGCATGGATGCGGCCTGGTCCAGATATATCAGGACAGCCATGTGGACATCCAGGGTGTGCTACTGAGCCTCCTCCGAGGAACTCGGATCCTGAAATTAAAAAGGCAGCACAATGTCCTGGGACAAATGAAACTCAGAGACCACCTTGGACCTACAAATAGGGAGCCCTACACAAAAGCACCCCTATCTCCCCTAATTTCCTACTACTAGCCGATGGGATGGGCAACAACACAGCCTTCAGAGTCACAAACTTCAGATCAACCTCTGACAATGGCTCAAGGGGAGCACCCTGCAAGGCCTTCAAAACTAACGGCAAATCTCATTTGGACAAATCAGACATCAAACAAGGCCAGGACTGAGCGAACCCCTTCTACAACTGGAACACCAGCCACTCCTCCTCAGCCAACCCCTCCCAAAGGTCCCGCACAGCCTTGAGTGCCCACTGGGACTGCAGTGTGGAAATGGCAAGGCCGAGATCAAACCCCTCAGTCAAAAACTGCAATATAGCCGAGTAGGACACTGCAGGCCGACAACTCCAAACGCTTGCACCATGTCGAAAAAATGCCCCAGTGCCGATCATAAACCTTTAATGTGACCAGTTTCCGAGCACACGGTTCCCTTTGTGCCAATGAAGCTGACCCACCAAGACATTGCAGGCCTTCGCTTTCAGTTTCCAGGCCCCCAAATGAGGCACCTCGACCTCCGACACCCCTGAACCAGTGTACATGCGGAGGTCGGCAGCAGAAACACCGGCGCCACAGACCGTTCCAATACCAACAGAAACCAGAATCTCCTCGGCCAAAATTGAGCCAGGAGAATCACCCCCACCCCAGTCCCTGCTTTTCACTACCACCTTCGGAATCGATGGAAGAGGAGGGAATGCATACAACAGACCTGGAGGGCAGGGAATATTCAGAGCACCCGCGCCCAATGTTTCCACACAAGGGAATCCGAGCAAAAGGACCCCACCTTGGCATTGAGTTTAGAGGCAAATAGGTCCAGAATCGGAGTACCAGACCATCGGCAAACCAACGGAAACACCTTCTCCTTCCGCTCCCAAGCTGCAGATGGAAACACCCAGCTCAAGCAGTCTGCCACCACATTGTCCACCTGACTTATGTGGACCGTCTTCATAGGCAACAAGTGCTGCTGCGCCCACGCCCTCAAGGACCGGGCTGCCCCCTCCCCTGACGATTGATGTAGCCAGGGCTGATGTGTTGTCCATTCTAAGAACTACAGCCTTTCCCCTGGAGAACTGACCCGACCACTTGGAGCGCCCTCGCTGCCGCAGCCAGTTCTACCGCAGCCAGTTCCCTCCAGTTGGAGGAGCGCGATGCCTTCAGGGGCACCCATTTCGCCTGATGTGAGAAGTCCCCCATGTAGCTTGCTGGCATTGGTAGTAATCATGATCCGACATGGTAGAAGCAGCAGAAAGCCCATTCCGAGATTCAGCGGCTGAAACCATCGCTCAAGCTGCTCATTCAAAGCAGACGGGACCGGAATGATGCCATCGAATTCCTGAGAGTCCACCCGCCAGTGTCTGTGCAGGTGAGACCGGAGCGGCCTTATGTGCAGCCTGGCCCATACAGCCAAGTACACACAAGAAGCCATATACCCTTGGATCTGCAAAACAAACCTTGCTAAAACCTGCTGTCGACCTACTAAGGTTTGAACCAGGGACCGAATCCTGGCGGCCATGTCCTCCGGCAGAGGGACCAAGCGCCTGGCAGTCCAGAACCGAGCCCTGATAAACTGGAGGTCCTGAGACGGTTGTAAGTGTGATTTCGCTCTGCACAGGATAAACCCCACAGACTCCAAAGTCCTGCAGACGACAATCACCTGTTGTAGAATAGCCTTCCGGGAGGTAGCCCCAAAGTATGGTCTGTATCTCCTGAGCAGGAAGATCCACCACCAGCCCGAGGACCTTCATGAAAACCCGGGGCAGTCTTGAGCCCGAAGGGAAGAGCCCGGAAATGATATTGATGCTTGCACACAGCAAACAGCCAACCTTTCTGATGGGCTGGCTAGATGTGGACATGATAATAAGTGTCCTGCAGATCCAACAAGGCCAGAAAATCCCCCTCGTTTGTCAGTGGAATGCTTTTCTGAAGACTGTCCATCTTGAACTTCCGGTTAGTGACAAACTGGTTCAGTTGGTTCAGGTCCAGAATGAGCCGGGATTATCCTGAGGCCTCCAGTGCTGTTGGAACCCTCCAGATCACATCTTTGGCCAGCAGGTCTTGGATGTAGCTGGGCATGCCCCGATGTTTGAACAGGCCTTGGGCGGGGGTGTGAGACCCCCACTGGTTGCTGGGAGAGACATAAACTCCATCCTGTATCCTAACCAAACCACCCGGGAGACCCACGTGTCCGAGGGTAGGGCTAACCATGCCTCTGGGAAGAACCGGGGCCTGGCCACGGCCCCCACTGGCCTGTTGTCAGGACTTCTGCAGACTTCCCCTTACCTCAGTTCTGCTGAAAACGCCCACCCCCCAAAGGCCGAGACCGGACCTCAGGCTTCCGGTGCAATTTGATAGAATGCTTAACGGCTTTGTACACCTTTTGGACCTTGTCCTCCAAGTCCTCTCCGAACAACATCTTCTTCCCATTGAAGGACATCCTGGCGGCCGAACATGCGCATGCCACCGCCCAGCAATGGCAGCCTTAATGGCGATTTCAGCAGCCTTCACCCCGTTGTAAGTCAGGTCGGATAGAAATTCGATGTGCCCCTTCAAGTCCTGAAGCACAGGAGCATAATCAGTGCCGTCTTCCAGGGTGCGGCCGAAGGACTGCACAGTCCCCAAGGCTATCTCAGCAGTCTAGGAGGCATAACTAGAGTCCCACAAGCCCAGATGGGAGCCAAAGTAGACCACCTTCAAACTTGAAACCACCTTACAATCCACAACATCCCATATAATCTCTTCAGGAGAGATGGATGACTTGCCCATCAAGCTGGGAATGATCGTGTCCACCGCCACGGACTGCAGCAATGTCTTCTCACCATGCAGTGGGTAAAGGTAGGCCATGAACCTGGGGACACAGGCCTTCTTTGGATCTCGTTATTCCTGCCAGATCTCGTCCTTCATTTCAGTCTAGAGGTAGATCCGCCTTCAAGGTGTGCCTGAATTTGTGGAGGAGTGGGCTTCCCATGCCTGTCACAAGCCACCACAGGCTCCTGCGCTGCCACCTGTACCGTAAACCGGGCTAGAGATTCACTGTTCAGATACTTCCCCCATGTTACCTGACTCAGGTTCAGAGTCTGAAGAACCAGAGAACGAAGTGGAGACTGGTAGAGCAATATGCTTCACTTTATCTTGTTTCTGCAAAGCCTTGCGAAACAGCCATAACAGCCGACTATCAGTCGAATCCAAGGTAGCACATCACCTCTTACGTGGATGCCCCTCCACAGGGGAGGAAGAGTTGGAGGAGGAGGACACCTCCACATGATTTTGTTTACAAGCACGTTTCCCAATGACCCAGACGTACACAGGCACCACAACACAGTCCCTTGGCAAGTTTGTAAATAAAGGAAAAAGAAGCAGGCTCAAGAGCACGCCCTCTCCATGATAGCGGTGCACCGGTGGCTGCCCAGCAGCCCAGTGTATCCAGGCAATGGCCCGAGCTCTGGCTGAAAGGAGATATCGAGGTCATAGAGCACCTCCCCCATCTCCTTACCTGAAGAGCCCAGGCACAGTGAGATCGCTGACTGGGTCAGACGTCTGGGCATGGCACCTGTCTGGCACCACCACCCAGCCGAAGGTTGGCAGAAGCAGCGCGACTGCAGAGCATCGTAGCAGAACCGCAGAGCGTGCCCCCAGGAACCGCTCTACCAGTGCCCCTCGCCCAGCAGAAGCACCGGGAGACACTCGACCCTTATACAAACCAGGCTGCCTGTAGCCGGCCACCCAGGGGAGGGACGATTCAATAGTAAGCAACCCAGCTACCCACTGGGATTCCGACTGGCAGGAACTGAAAAAAACTGGGCCATGCTGGCGTGAGTGGTGTGTTATACTCCCTGGTATCGGGGAGTGCATAGGAAGGAGGAATAGGAAACATAGAAAAGGGGTTTGAAGTAATGGGGTTCTCAGGCTCACACACCACGCTAGAGTCATGAGGTAAGTTGTTGGGTACGTTTATTCCCTTACTGTGAGCACAGGTAAGATAGATGGACAGAAATACTGGGACATCCACACCAGCCAGCACAGCAACTCCATCTGTCACTGTAAAAACACATAGAACCCAGTAACACCAAGACTCTAGGCTCCATGTGACATCATACCATTCTGCACCCACACACAGATGCCCATTATAACACTTCTCCTTCCCTAATAATCAACACAAGGGGGACATCCACAACACTCTCAACCTATTCTTGCAAAATCCATGTGTGGCCAGCACGCAGACCAATTAAGACCACCAACAAAACTCCCCGACCTGTGCATGCCAAACAGAAAAACAGTTGAGACACACCGGAGAGCCCCACCACAATACCAACACACCGTAAAATTCACACATGCCTTGATGATCCCATGAAAACCCTTTCATGCTGTGACCGTCTTAACATGCACATGTTACAGCAAGGAAAAACTGGAACATGCCTTGATTGCAACAACAAAACCTGTTAACTAGAATGCCGAAACAAACATGAACACGCCCAAGCTCCAAAGAAAAATGGAAAACTGGAACTGGTACGCCTAGATGTGAAAACAGCAACACCAAACGGAAGATTCCAGAAGCAAATGAAACTCAGACTCCAGCTCCAACTACCAATTGGAAACAAGTCCCAAACACACCAACCATTGGAATTCCAACAACACTCGGAATTCACAACTTGCACACCAATTCCACTCCCTCTTTTATTGTTTAATGTTTTATTAAGCATTTTTTAGGTTAACAAGGTGCATAAACATACAAGCCATTCTTAGACAACCCCTACCCATCATTGTACATATGAACTTTGATATTGGGTAAGGGTGAATCCTTATGAACCAGGATACCGGAGTTAGGTTGTGGAGTGTCCCTGTGATGTTCTCCTTTTCATAGATCTCATTGGCCTTCTGAGACCACATTCTTTTTTGGGGGAGCACCTCTGCTTTCCATTTTATTGTGAGGCATACTCTTGCTGCTAGCAACAGGTAGTGCGGCATGTGTGGGAGCCTCACCCACCTGTCCTCTATCTTTTCAAGGCCAAACAGGACCAACCAGGGGTCATGATTTTGCGTCACTCCTTCTACATCCTTGATCCACCCCAAGACCTCCTTCCAGTATGCATGCGTTTTTGGGCATGCCCACCACATATGCCAGACATCAGCCTGTTCGCTGCATCCTCTCCACCAAAGAGGGCTTGTCCCTCTGAACATTTTAGAGAGACGCTTGGGGTCATACTGCCGTCTGTGAAGCAGTGTCAGCCCGTGTAGTTTATATTGGCATGAGATGGAGGTTTTGTGTCCCTTTCTGCAGAGCTTTGTCCAAATGTCTTTGTAGATTGGACCACCCAGGTCCTTTTCCCATCTTTTTTTGAGTGGTTCGCTGGCATTGGGTGCCTTGACCATGAGCATTCGATATAACTCTGAAATGAGGCCCTTGGTTGATGTGGTCTCACTGAGTACTTTTTCTAACGGTAGGAGGTCCCTTTGCAATCACTCTTTCCAGTCTGGGGACATGAGTACCCCATTTAGCTGAAAAAACTGCAAGATCGGGATGGGTTTGAGGTTTAGTCCTTCCTCGACCTGTTGAGAGTAGAAGCATGTTTCCCCTTTTATGATTTGACCCACCCTTTCTAAGCCTGTCTCAAACCATTGTTGGAAGCGTTGGTGTTCGAGGATTCTGGTTCTGATTGGAGGGCCCCAGATATGGCTCATTGGGGACGGCCATGTTGTGTGTCCTTCCATTTCTCTTCTGTTTCACCACAGTTTCAGTAGGGTGCCTAGTATCTTGTGATTGATCGCTTTGTTTGGGAAGGCTGATTTTGGAGCCCGTAGCCATTCCCCTAGTGTCACTGGTCTCGGTATGTAGTTCTCCAGGTTCACCCACTGCTTTTCTTTGTACCCCCTGAGATGTGCGATTAGGGCTATGAGCTGGGCTGCTCGATAATAAGTATAGCAGTCTGGGAGCCCCACACCCCCTTCTTCCTTGCTCCGGGTCACGGTATTGTAAGCAATCCTCTGTTTTTCCCCTGCCATAGAAATGTGTTAAGTTTGATTCTGAGTTCAGTGAAGTGAGCTTTGGGGATTTCTATTGGGAGCATTTGGTAGTAGCAGAGAACCCTTGGTAGAATCGCCATGTTAATCGTGTTGAGACGCCCCATCCAGGAGAATGATAATTTTTCCCATCTTTTCAATTCTGTGTTTATCTCCAGCATGAGCGGGGGTAGGTTGGCCTCGTAAAGGTCTTTTATTTCTTTTGTAATATTAATTCCTAGATATTTCAGTGTTTTTGTGGCTATTGGGATTCCCAGGCCGGCCAGACCCCCTTCAATTGTTTCCCCGGGGACATTAAACGGAAAGATGATGGATTTTTCTATATTGATCTTTAGTGCTGCCCATTGCCCATATTCCTATATCGACTGAAGGACTTTGACTATGGACATTTTTGGGTTGGAGATGTAGAGTAGCATGTCCTCTGCAAACATTCCGAGCTTGTACTCCTGATTCCTGATCTTTATCCCCTCTATACCTGGCTTGCTCCTTATCTTATTTCCCAGAGGTTCTATGGATAGCGCGTATAGGAGGAGGGGAGAGCGGGCAGCCCTGTCTTATTCCTCTTGTGAGGTTGAATTCTCTGGATAGTTTCCCGTTGACTACCTCCCTTGCTTTGGGCATCTCGTATATTGCTTGAACCCCCTTGAGAAACCGTTTCCTAAACCCCCCATTCTGCAATGTGGCCCAAAGAAACTCCCACTCGACCCGGTCAAATGCCTTTTCCGAGTCTAAACTGAGCAAGACGCATTCTCCCTCTTCGTCCCTCAAGTGCTCCATTATGTTCAGGGTTTTGCGCATTGCATCTGCCCCTTGCCTACCTTTTATGAAACCTATTTGGTCAGGGTGAATTAAGTGGGGCAGGATTCCCACCATGCGAGTGGCTAGTGTTCTTGTGTATACCTTTGCATCTGTGTTTAAGAGGGATATTGGCCGGTACGATTTACAACTGGTGGGATCCTTGCTGCCCTTTTGGTATAACTACTATGGGTGCCTTGGTGAATGAGGGGGAGCCCTTCCTGTTTCCCATATGGAGTTGAATAATTTGTTCATGTGTGGGGCTAGTGTGTCCGCAAATGTCTTATAAAATCCCATAGTGTAGCCGTCCTCACCCGGGGCTCCTCCCTGTAGCAGCCGTTTAATTGCTGCTTTTATCTCCTCCGGGGTGAATGGGTCCTCTAGGGTGTCCCTTTCCTCTGGGGTGATATGGGTTAACCCTGCGTCTGCAATATATTTGCGCATTGGTGGCCCTGGGCAGGATTGTTCACTTTGGTACAGTCTCTCATAGTATTGGGCAAAGCAGTTTGCTATTTCTTCTGGGGTGGAGGCAGTAGGGCCTTCCTCCCCGTGGAGTTGGTCGACCCATCTCTCTGCTCTTTACGCCCTTAACCTGTTGGCTAGCATCCTGTCTGCTTTGTCTCCCTTTTCATAAAATGTTTGCTTTAGGAATTTCAGTTTTCGTACGGTGTCCCCTATTCCCAACTTTTTCAATTCCTCCCTTTTCTGCTTTAGTGCCATCATCTCTATGTCTTGGTATGCCCCCTTGGAGTGTAATTTATTTTGGAAATATTTTATTTCTTTACCCAGCTTTTCTTCCTGGAGTCGTCGCTCTCATTTCCTCCGTGCCTCTTCTCTCACTAAGGCCCCTCTCCATGTTGCTTTTCCTGCTTCCCCTGCTTCCCCGAGTGTGATTTCATCTACCTTCCCATTATCATTATTCTGAAAGTATTCTTCTATCTCTTTAATTAGTTCTTGGGAGAAGATCTTGTCTCTCCATAAGTGCTTGTTGCATCTCCACCTAGAAACACCCCTGTTCATGCCTTCCAGCTCTAGGTCCATGGTGACCATATTGCGCTGTGAACAAGTCTTGACCGTGTGTTCCCTGTTTACTAGTATGTAGTCTATTCTGGAAAAGGTTGCGTGGATGGTCGAAAAAAACGTGTATCCCTTTGCTGTTAGGTGGAGGGTCCTCCACACGTCCAGAAGGGATCCCATTTCTAGGTTCTTTTGGAATTTGGTTCCACTCCCCTCTGACACCCCTCTATTTTCTCATTTTGTCCCCTACCGGTCTGCTTGTGGGTCAGCCCATGTGTTGAAGCCCCCCACCCCACTATGAGTAGCCCCTTACGCCTAGTTAATATAGTGGCGATGGCTTCTTCGTTAAAGGCCTCTTGACCTTGCTTGGAGGTATAAACTCCCGCTAAGGTGACTTTGACCCCTTCCCATTTTCCTTGAACCATCAGAAGTCTACCTTCCATCAGTGAGTGCACTCTGGGGTTTGTCGGTGGGACCCTTTTGTGTAATATCAGGCCCACTCCTCCTTTTTTCTGCGTGGCTGATACCCAATAGGTCTGTCTTACCCCTTTCCCTATCAGGGACTTCTCCTCCCCAGTTTTAAGTCATGTCTCCTGGATGAAGAGGACGTCCGTTGCCGCTCTATCAAACTCTCGTGCTAATAAGGATCTTTTGGTGGGTGAGTTTAAACCCTTGACATTTAATATTCCCACCCGTAGAAGGCTGCTCCCCTTCCTTTCCCCTAATTTTCCTTCCATTGTCCGGTCACTTCTTTTCTATTACCCTTTGGTTTTTTTAAGTCCCTTGCTTTTCATGCAGTGTTTCTCCCTCATGTTAGTTCCCCTTTGTCTCAAACCCATCTGTGTCCCTAATTCCCTTCCCTTCCCTTCTTGAATGACAACAAAACTAAACATTTCTTAAACATATGAGTCCCTGTAACTCGGTACGTTATAAGGAGACGCCCTCCTTCAACTGGGGGCCACCAGGTTAGGGATTTCCCTTAGCTGGGGGTCTATTCTTCTGTTCCATTTGCTTGTTCTAGTTGTAGTGCTGACTTGCCCTTCAGCCCCCCCACCCCTGTGTGGGCCGTATCTGTGTTGTTCCCTGTGTTATGGCGGCTTCGATGGTGAAGGGGAATTTAACTTCATGTATTTCCTTCGGCTTTTCTTCTTTTACGTCTTTGCGGTTGCAAGTCTGTGTTGATCTTGGGGAGTGCGTGCCCAGCAGGCCTTTGAGGGTCCTTGTTTCCGCATAGTCTGTTAGATGCTGCAGGATTTGTTTCGCTTCTGCTGCTGTGGCGGCTCTATATTCCTCACCTTGCACCTCAAATGATAGCACAAAGGGGTATCCCCACCGATAATGAATCCCATTTTCTGTGAGCCATGTTGTCAGCGGTTTGCATTCTCTTCTGCGTCCCAATGTGAGATCTGATAGGTCTTGGTATATTCTCACCCTGGAATGTTGGTATTCGATCTCATGTATCTGTTTTGCTTTGAGGAGGATGTGTGCCTTTTCTTTGTAGAGGAGGAATTTCACCACCATGGAACGTGGGCCCCCATTGAATGCTTATCCTCCTCTATGGGCTCTTTCGATTTGTACTACCTTTCCTTCTTCTGCCTGATAGAGGAGATTGACAATGTCCTGTACCTTTCTTTCAACATGTGCTGGAGTTTCCCTGTCTGTTTCCTTTGAGGCCCACTATTCATAGCTTAGTTCTCCGCTCTCTGTTCTCTAAATCGTCGACTTTCAACATACATTCCTCTTCCCTTAATTCCATGTCAGTCATCCTAGCGTTTATCTTCATCTCAACCAGGTCTGCATTTGTTTAATTGTGCTCCAGATCTTCCATCTTTCCTTCCAATTTCTCCACTTTCCCCTCTCAGCTCCGCTATTGATGTTTGAATATCTTTGCGTAGAGCTTTTATTTCTGCCATCACCCCTGCTATATCTTCCTTCATGGGAGCTTCTCCCATGTTGGTTTTTGGGTTGGTGACGCCCCCTGTGCACTGTGTCTCTCCCCTTATGTATTGCTGGAGAGCGCCCAGTCCTATTGTGGGGGGGCCTTGCATCCGTTGCCCTGGTCCTGTTGTGCTTCTCTGGTGTGGCCTGATTTGCATCTATCCTGTTGCTCTATGCTGGGCGTTCTATTGATCTTTGTGGCTGCGTAGCGCTATGTGAGCCGTTGCTTACTTCTAGGCTGTGCAATCGTCGTCTCTTGGTTGGGGTGTGTCAGTTCTTACGTAGCCGGAGTACTTCTGCTCATACGCGTGGCGGGATCCTTTGGTTGCTGCTCTTCCTTCTGCGTTAGGGGGCCTGAGCTTGGGTGAGTTACAGCTTTCCGGCCTGTGGGTGTGTCGTCTGGGAGCCTAATCAGGGTCGTGCCTCTTTCTCTTGCGTGCTGCGCCATTCCTTTCCTCTTTTTCTCCCCTTTGCTCTTGTTATGGCCTTCGGACTCCCCCTTTGCACTTTTCCTTGACTTGTTGCTGCTTTGGGGTGTTGATGTAGCTATCTTCGGGTTCTCCCCTTCTCGCCTCACTTCTGTGTGGGTCTGTGGGTGCCCTTGTCTTGCTGTGATCTGTGCCACCAGTCGGCCCCTTTTGACGCGGTTGGGGCCAGGGAGTGCTGTTTCTGGCTAGCGAGGCAGCTTCTGGGGCTGCGTCTCCCCCCTCCCTGCTTCACCAACCCCCACCTTCGTTGTGGGGGGAGGTCACTGCTGCCTGTGTGTTTTTTATTTGGAGCTTTTCCCACTTCACTACCCAGATGGGAGGCTCATCCACGCTCAGTCTCATCCCCTACTGGGTCCTGCTGTATGTCCCATCGCTTGGGGCTCTGGGGCAGTCTCACCTCAAACGTGGGTGTGAGGCACAACAGAGCTTGTTTCTGCCGGGCCTTTCCACCTCCACCTGGCTGCGTCTGGTTTCTTGCGGCGGTGGTTTCTGGCGCTGGGCCTTCCCTGCGTCACACTCCCCCACTTGTGCTGGGGGGAGGATTCTACTGTCTATGTGCCTCTCCTATGGAGCACTTTCCTCTTTACTGCCCAGATGTGGGGGGGCACAATCAGTCCCCCCACCTATGTGCCTCTCTCTGTGTCCCGTTACTTGGGGCTCTGGGACCTGTTCACCTCTCATGTCCGTGCGTAGCTCGGCTGGGCTTGTTACTGCAGAGCCTTTCACTCTCCGCCTGGCTGCGTCCGGTTTGCACTCTATGCTGAGTGCCTGCTGTGTGCCTCTTCACACAGGCGGAACTTCCCGATCCTCACTTCGGTGGAGCCTGTGGCTCCCAGTAGCAAGACTGGTGCTGGAGGTCACCGGACTGGTGTTGGAGGGGTTCTGCGTCAGATCTTGCCCCTCTGGGTCTCGCTCAATGGGCGGCGTACAATTCGGCCTAGGCGGACCTGCCCAAAGGGCCGCCCTCTTCCTCTACCGTCTCTGCTGCATTGTCTATTATGCCCCCGCTGCGGTCGCTTAGAGCCGTGGTTACTTCTGGCGGCTGGGGTGTGCTTTTCGTTGCTTTCTCTTTTCTTGTCTGTATGGAGCTCCACTCTGGGCTGTGACTCGGCCTAGGCCATGGAGATCTCTGTGCTATGGCCGGGGGTTGTGGCCCCACTCCCACCGTTCTCTGGGTTCCCCTGGGTCTTCTCATGAAGCTGTTTTCTGGGGTTTGCCACAGCCACCGGTGGATTGGGTTATACCTGCAGCTTCCTTAGGCTTTTATGAAACTTTTCTAGTTTTGCTACCGTAGATCAGGGTCAGGAACCACTCTTTGGCTTCTCTTCTTTTCCCCCGGCTGAGGAGCAACACGTTACACAGACATTTCCTTCCGCGCCCCCTAGTGATCTCCCTCTTTTAACATTCCACCAATCACACACCCACACACACGAAATCAAACAGCAAAATGCAACACACAAAGCAAACCCCACAATGCGACTCCCAGTAAGTAGGCAAACAACGGAGCATGGAAAATACTCAGTACAACACAACCCAAACAAGTCGATGACCTTAGCCTGACATCTGGCAAACAAGATGGGGGAGAAATTGCTTGATACAAAACACCAAATATATCAACCTGGCAGCTCCTCACTGCAAAAACACTCAGAACCCACCCGGCCATCGTGAACCCACGGCAATTGACTACAAAACTCTCAGAAGCCACCCGGCCATTCTGGACCCCACAGAACCCCAAAGCAAAACCACAAAACTCTCAGAACCCACCCGGCCATTCTGGACCCCAGCAGCACCATACTGCAAAACACTAAGAATCCACCCGGTCATCCTGAACCCCGGCAGCCCCTCACTGCAAAACCACTAAACTCTCAGAACTTTCAGAACCCACCTGGCTATTCTAGACTCTGCAGCACCTCACTGCAAAACCACAAAACTCTCAGAACCTGCAAAATCCACCAAGGGAAAATCCCCTACGAACAGCACACAAAACATAAAAACAGTGCAACTACATGTAATATGCTTTGCCCCAACGATGAAACCAAAACACAAATCTTGAGTTCCAGCGCTTGACTTCCAGCGCTTGCCCCACACCCTCATGTCCCAAAACAGAAACCAAAGGTCCAATGCGGAACCCATTTCCCCCAGCACCCACATGTCCATGTTAAAGACCGAATAACAGATCCGTGCATCCCTGCACACACGCGTCCATGAAACTCCTGAGAAAGGAAAGGAAAGGCAATATTACAATACAAGAATCGAACGTAAAAAAATGACCCAAATCCACATCCCCATGTCCTGTAGGGGAAAATGCCACACAATATCTCGGGGCACCCCCACACTCCAAGTCCAGGAGGAACCTTTACAGTATCTATGCGCTCCCCCAGGACCCTAAAATACATCCTAAACAGAAAAGGCAACAACATGAACACAACAACATTTCCACAAATTAACAAGCCTTAGACTCTTACATTAGCCCAAAATCCAACCAACTGACTCTAATATTCCTGAGGCCACAACACTGAGAGACAACAGTCTTTGCAGAAAACAGGCCTCCTCCTGCACAACTATTCCTCATCCATAACACCGATCTTTGAGCTGCGTGTAAAAGTTCCACAAGTCAGGGTTGAATGCTTTAAGATTTCCCACAAATCTGTTGCAGGGTGGGCAGACGTGACCCCCAAGCAGAGCCCTTGCTGTACACACAACACACTCCTGGAATATATCCACCTGGCCTTCCACACGGCAAGCCTTTGCTGTCCTCAGGCACAATGCCTCTTGCACCTTGCCACCAACGATGACATACCTCAATGAGAGAACTGAGGCATAGAACAAACCACGGTGTCCGTAACTGTCCCCTTCCTCTGCTCCTGGTGCCCGCCCTGAAATGGATCTCCAAACTCCTTATGCATTCAAAAGTGTCACCACAGCGCACCTCTGAAATGCCCTCGGCAGAAGGACTCGGCTCTCCCAGGCAACCTTGACTCGCGTCTGAGCGACGCAGTACGCCACCGCAAGTCAGCTGTCCAGCACGCTGGCTGCTTGCAGATGTTAACGCACCAGCTGACCTCATCAGCGTGCCTTTTCCCGCTGACCCAGCAACTCCTCCAGGGGGGCGCACGCGGAGCGTAGCGGGGCGCTCGCAGTTCGTGGCGCTTCGAGGCCTTGGGTTTCGGAGGAGGCAGACGGAGTGCGAGCCCCCGGGGGATTGGGGACTGAACGTTGAAGTGCGGTCGGCGTGTTTCGGGTCGGTGGTTGGGCTGTTGAGAGGTGTTGCGCGGATGGCGGATGCGATTGGTAGTGGCGGGAGTAGCGGGGCTGGGGTCGGGGAGTGAGTTGGTGGGGGGCGTTTGTTTGTGGTGGGGTAGCTGTAGGTGTGGATTGGTTGGGTGTGGTTTGTGGTAGGGTGGCTGGTGGTGTTGGTTTGGGGGTGGGGGTTGTTTGTGGTTTGGTGGCTGGAGGTGCGTGTGGTAGTGTGGGTGTCGGTCGGGTTGGTCGCGGTGGGTTGGCGGCAGCGCGTGCTGCCTCGCCTGAAGCGCATGTGTAGGCGTACGGGCTGGGGTCTTGCGGATCTGCGCGCCGGTCTCCGGGCTCGCTGGGTGGTGTGAGTTTGGGGTGTAGTGTCTGTTGGTGTGGATTGGTGGGGTGTGGTTGTTTGCGGTGGGATTGCGGGTGGCTGGTGTTGGATTGGTGGGGTGTGGTTGTTTGCGGTGGGGTTGCAGGTGGCTGGTGTTGTTTTGGGGTAGTGGTTGTTTGTGGCTGGAGGTCCGTGTGCGAGTGTGGGTGTCGCTCGGGTTGGTCGCGGTGGGTTGGCGGCAGCCCGCGGTGCCTCGCCTGAAGCGCATGTGTAGACGTACGGGCTGGGGTCTCGCGGGTCTGCGCGCCGGTCTCCGGGCTCGCTGGGTGGTGTGAGTTTGGGGTGTAGTGTCTGTTGGTGTGGATTGGTGGGGTGTGGTTGTTTGCGGTGGGATTGCGGGTGGCTGGTGTTGGGTTGGTGGGATGTGGTTGTTTGCGGTGGGGTTGCAGGTGGCTGGTGTTGTTTTGGGGTAGTGGTTGTTTGTGGCTGGTGGTTCGTATGTGAGTGTGGGTGTCGCTCGGGTTGGTCGCGGTGGGTTGGCGGCAGCGCGCGGTGCCTCGCCTGAAGCGCATGTGTAGGCGTACGGGCTGGGGTCTCGCGGGTCTGCGCGCCGGTCTCCGGGCTCGCTGGGTGGTGTGAGTTTGGGGTGTAGTGTCTGTTGGTGTGGATTGGTGGGGTGTGGTTGTTTGCGGTGGGATTGCGGGTGGCTGGTGTTGGATTGGTGGGGTGTGGTTGTTTGCGGTGGGGTTGCAGGTGGCTGGTGTTGTTTTGGGGTAGTGGTTGTTTGTGGCTGGAGGTACATGTGCGAGTGTGGGTGTCGCTCGGGTTGGTCGCGGTGGGTTGGCGGCAGCGCGCGGTGCCTCGCCTGAAGCGCATGTGTAGACGTACGGGCTGGGGTCTCGCGGGTCTGCGCGCCGGTCTCCGGGCTCGCTGGGTGGTGTGAGTTTGGGGTGTAGTGTCTGTTGGTGTGGATTGGTGGGGTGTGGTTGTTTGCGGTGGGATTGCGGGTGGCTGGTGTTGGGTTGGTGGTGGCTGGTGTTGTTTTGGGATAGTGGTTGTTTGTGGCTGGTGGTTCGTATGTGAGTGTGGGTGTCGCTCAGGTTGGTCGCGGTGGGTTGGCGGCAGCGCGCGGTGCCTCGCCTGAAGCGCATGTGTAGGCGTACGGGCTGGGGTCTCGCGGGTCTGCGCGCCGGTCTCCGGGCTCGCTGGGTGGTGTGAGTTTGGGGTGTAGTGTCTGTTGGTGTGGATTGGTGGGGTGTGGTTGTTTGCGGTGGGATTGCGGGTGGCTGATGTTGGATTGGTGGGGTGTGGTTGTTTGCGGTGGGGTTGCAGGTGGCTGGTGTTGTTTTGGGGTAGTGGTTGTTTGTGGCTGGAGGTTCGTGTGCGAGTGTGGGTGTCGCTCGGGTTGGTCGCGGTGGGTTGGCGGCAGCGCGCGGTGCCTCGCCTGAAGCGCATGTGCAGGCGTACGGGCTGGGGTCTTGCGGGTCTGCGCACCGGTCTCCGGGCTCGCTGGGTGGTGTGAGTTTGGGGTGTTGTGTCTGTTGGTGTGGATTGGTGGGGTGTGGTTGTTTGCGGTGGGGTTGCGGGTGGTTTGTGTGGAAGTGTGGCCTGTGTGTTGATTGGTGAAGGTGGTGCACATCATCCTTTAGGATGGGGAAGCGCCTGCGTGGGTCCGCCCACGCGTTCGTTAATTAAGAAGAAGAAGAAGAAGAACTCCTCCAGGGTCACATGGGTCCACAGCATTAGTCTCTTGTGCCAGCAGTTTGCTCACCTCCAACGCCCGTGGAGGCGCTGCTCCTGGCCTGGCTGCTCCTCCGGCCTGGCTGCTCCTCCTCCGACGTTGCCTGCTGAATGCTGGGTGACATCCCAGCCTGTAACGCTCGTCCTTGCGCACACCGCCCGGCCATTGGCTCAACTATATCCTCTGTGAACTCCCAGAGCAGCCCCAACACACCAACTGCGGCTAAGCCTGTGCCGACCGCTGCTCTCCTTGCCTCTAAGCTGCTCCTGCATCGCCCGGTGCCCTTGTTGTCCTGTCCTGCCAGTTATCTGCTGGCTTATGTGTACATACCCCACCCGTCCTGCCAGTCCAAGAGATGACAAGTAGTTGCCCGGCAAGGTCCGTGGCGGCAGCTGGCCCCTCGGTGTGGATGAAACTGCCCACCCGGACCATAATCCTCCTGGGGCACAACACCTTCCTTTGCCCCGGACACAAGCAGCACCTCCGCCTGTACTGCCCACCCGGACAGTAACCTCCAAGGGCGCCCTCCTTGGGCCTAGATCCAAGTCGCTGCTTGTCCTGCACCAGAACCACTTGGGCCCCTGCACTCGAGCACCAACTTCACCTGGACTGCCAGCCCTTACAGCCACCTCAAGGCTGCCCATCCTGAGCCTCGACCCAAACAGTTGCTGCTCCTGCACCACCAGGCCTGCAGGATCGCCCCAGACAAACTCCTTCTGGTCCCCCCCAACCCCCCCCAAAACACAGCTGGCACCTTCCTGGATGGATGTGACACCTGGAGGACGGTACCTCATCCCCTGCTGCCCCCTCCCAGCAGCCAAGACATCTTTGTTGCCAGTGAAGTAATGGGGTTCACAGGCTCACACACCACGCTGGAGTCAGGAGGTGAGTTGTTGGGTAAGTTTATTCCCTGACTGTGAGCACAAGTAAGATAGATGGACAGAGTTACTGGGACATCCACATCAGCCAGCACAGCAACTCCATCTGTCACTGTTAGAACCCATAGAACCCAGTCATATCAACCTATTGGAATTCTAACAGGGTTCCTGTCATGGTGGCTGGTGTCTCATAAGTAAGTACTGGACGAGGAAGAGGGATGTGGAGGTAATGTCGACAGCAACCAGTACGCACTGCAGTGTCAATCCTTCCCTGCCCCAATGCCGAACACAAAAGGAGCGCCTGCGGCTAGACCCAGTATTCTCACTCATCTGGTAAGCAGGCTGGCATCTCATTAAGTAAGGAACAGTCGTGTTGCGCACTTACCTCCGAGTTGGTCAGCCAGCCTAAACCACATAAATCATTGAATCCATTTCTAGATAACGCGCGGATGCCTGGTATTTGCAGAAGAGGAATTGAGCCGGAACTAGACGGAACTGCGCTCTGCCAAAACAATGTCTTGCCTCTCCCGCCCCCATTTGAGAAACTGCTCTGCCCCTGACTTGGGTGAAGAGGGGTTAACCCAGTACATTTTGTCAATTTCCAGCACTGGGCATTTGGGTTCAAGGTCGGAATCTGATATAAAGCGAGACAGTGGCGCACTCGCTGGAAGTCTGGGAGTGCAAGTCTGGGAGAGTGCGTCGTTGTATCGAATGTGAACGCTACCTGCTGTGGAGACCAGGCTCGAAGAGAATAGCGCAGGGGATGGGAGGCAGGCCCCGGCAGATGGGGAAGCCTTTTTTCCATTGCCGCCCCCGTGTAGTTTTCACCTTGGTCGCACGAGAGCTCATGAAGTATTCACGAGCTCTCCCTGCTAGGGGAAGTGCTGGCAGGGGCGGACTGGCAATATTGAATAGGTGGGTGTAGTCTTGGCTATTTACAGGTCTCTGTGAGATCCCTCTGAGCTGGTACCCACATGGGCCGGGCACAGATGAGGAGGAAAGCAGCGCGAGGGCCTGGGTGGGAGAGGCCGCTCTCTACTGCTACCTGAGCCAGTCCCACCCGGGGCTGCATGTAAGGGGCCGAGGAGCCAGTCCGTTCAGTCTGGGGCGTATGGGCCCATACATATAACGGGAGAGGAACATTATAACTGCCATGCGCAAAGTGGCGTTGGTTGACAATCCAGGGCTGTCTGCACTGGCCTCCCTGCACTGCAGCCATGACGGACTCCTCCGCCAAAGTCATGCCCGCAGGTTCCCAGTGGTGGCTCAGTGGGCCTGACACTGCCAAGAGCACGCCCAAGAATCGGCTTCCATTTCACTTTCGTGCCAATATTGGAAAAGAAAGGGTTCTGTTGGGGCCATTTGTAAGTCACCAAAAGCCCCACCAATGTGACCCAGATGCCACTTTGGCGACATTGCTGGCGTCTTAAGGTAAATATTGGTATTTTGATATTCTGGTACTCGTGTAGCAGACAACAAACCATCCCTTGGATGTCAATACAAGCGCTAGGTTGAGCGCCACCTATTGGACAGTGCGTGGACTTGTAGCCATGGCTTTGTGGGGGAGGGTGAGACGCAGGGGAGTTGCTAGGTCTGGAAAAGACGCGGCGCTACGCTGATGTCGGAACTGTTGGGAATGGGGGCTAGCTAGTCTTTTGGCTGTAGCTCCTGAGATTCTATCCGGGGCTACAACCAAAAGATCAGGGGCTATAGCCCCCTTAGCCCCCCCTAGCAACGCCCCTGGTGAGACGGAGGCGATTCGGGTTGCTGGTTGGCCTTGAAGCGCTATATATGGAAGGAGAGCGTTAGTGTGGAGACACATCCAAGGTCTCCAGGAAGTGTGCCAAGAAGCTGGAGCCTGGAGAGCCGCCATCAAAGCGCTCTTTCTTCAGGTTCATCTGCGTATATGCCCAAAGGAGACTCCGTGAGATCTCGAAGCTAAAGTCTTATTGGGTACCTTTGCTGATTTTGTTCCTCCCCTTTCGAGTCAGATACGTTCTGGAGACCCCCAAAGCTCTCCCTCGTGCAATTCTTGAATGCATGGATGGAGCCATTGGCTGATGTGAACCCCACTGCCTCCGACTGGTGTTCATGCGGACGGTACTGGGCTATCTATTGGGCTAGTGTATGGCGAGGCCCCACACATCACTAACAAAATATTAAAGCCACCGGGTTTGCATCATTCTCCTTTGCAAGCAGATTAACTTCTCTCTAATGGATCGAGGAACTCCACGCCCCCATAAGCCCCCTTACACAGGGCCATTAATCCTGGGCCCACACCATGTCAGAAGAGAAGCACATTAACTCTGGGAGTGAAGCAGTCATTTATCGGCTGGGGCTTGTGACTAATCCAGAACTTTATCGAAGCATCCACAGTAGGCCTCTGCGGTCTAGCCTGACTTTGGTTCCTGTAATGTACAGTTTATTTGGCTGGCCTGTAGTATCCCCTGGATAGTCAGACGGGCCAATAGACCCTATCATCCCTGCACTTCTACCCTAGAGTGGCTGAACAGCGAAGAAACACAGACGTGAAGACCTTGGCATGGGTCCAGAAAGTGTTCTGGCCTTTGTGTACCAAGATTGCAAGATATAGTCTAACCGGCTCCTTGCTTACAGCTCTTATTGGTTCTCTGCTTCTGTAAACACAGGTTTCTTTTTTGTTGGGGGCATGGAGTGGTGGAGAATGAACTTTTTGCTTTATGGTCCAGCAGTGTAATGCCTTCCTCATGTGACGAATCAACTTCCGGGGCACCAGTGGTCCAGTGATGAATATCGGTTTCTAAACCATCAATCAGACCCACACATCCAGTACACTAGAAGGTATCCGAACAGATTGGAAACACAAGCAAATTAGATCCCTCCTTGTTCAATTTTAGTAACGTGGACGGAACGGCAGGCTTATCTCCGCTAGGTTGTGGATCGTTGGTTAGTTGCAACACAACGAAAATACAATTATTACCCAATGATAAAAGGGCCTGTCCATTCAAGGTTCTATAAAAACATCTACTTTATTATTCTCACAACAGACAATTCTAGCACACTACAAAATACAACCCACCGTGTAAAGGAATGCAGAGGACAGACTGTTTCAAGAAGGAAAAGGAATGCACTCTGAATACTGACAGGAGTATAGTTGGTTAAGTAATTAATCACAATAGTTCAAGGATACTTGGTTTCCACAGAAGGGGAACAATGGGTCTAAAATGTCATTAGGGGCCTTCAGAGAAGGACCAGGGGGACAGAAGCACAAAGTACTCTGTGCTTGTAGAAGTTTTTGGTGCTCGACAGTGTAGAGTCCGTTTCAGGGCGCTTTGCCACTTCTGCAACAGAGTGCAAGACGGAAGACGGCTGCAGGTATCAGGCAGCAGGCAGTTCGGCCAGCGAAGCTGGATGGATGGCTGCAGGCTGGCCTACACAGTGGCTCAGGGTCAGGAATCATTGTTTCAGTGCTGGTCGACGGGTCTGAAGCACTAGTTGAGGCGTCTCGGACAGCGTTAGAGACTGCGGCATTAGAGACTGAGGCATTAGAGACTGCGCATGACAACAGTCAGCGGTGCAGTCGGTTGTGGCTCGAGGGGCTCGACTGGCTCAATAACGTCCTTTAAGGCAGACGCTGGTTGATGCTTGTTGCTTGTCAATGCACTTCTCCTAGCTTCTTCGTTGTGCTTGTGTCGTCCTTTAAGGCGAACGGCCCAAAGCTGAGCAGAGTGTTGCAGGCAGCTGCCTTGCCTATAGTTTGGTTCAGAGACTCTCTAGAACTTCCCACCTAGGAAGCTTACTTGCAGAGCCTAGCACAGTGCTGGCTGGGTACCCGTTCTGGAGCTGGAGGGTCCTCTGGATTCAGTATCTCCCTCTGTTTCCTGGGAGGTGTTTAGGGGAGGGATCTTACTTCCCTCTATGGAAATCCTGGCCTTCCTTTACTGGCAGAAGCTGTAAGGCAGACTGTACCTTCAGCTACGGTCCAAATGAGTTCTTCTTGTTACTCCTTGCAAAGTCTTCAGATAAACTGCCCAAAAGGGGGGATCAGACATCTTTTAAAGCCAAATGGGCCACAGTGATTGGAGTAGGCTATGCCTACCTTGATGAAACAATCCTAGTTCTCCACCAACAATCTCCTGTATGCCCATGGTCATAACCAGGGTGTTTTGCAACAGAAAAGGTAAAGGGGTGAAAACGTGTAATACTAAGTCCCACCCATCTTCCTGTCTGTTGTGGATCAAAAGGGTCTCTCTGGTTAATTGAGCTCTCTGTAGTTTCTGATTAAAGCAGCAGGACTCCCTTGAAGCTGTGCCGAGAAAAGACTTTGTCTCCATCAATCCACATACTTGTCCCTTCTGAATGGGGTCCCCCTCCGAGGATGACTACTGTAAATACATAGTTCCAGACATGACAGGTAACTGCCCTTGCTACAGAGATGAGGGAGCTAGCTTCAGGTTGGCACAGTGCATGTGAAAAGTGTGTTGGGGTTTCCTGTCTCCTTTGTTTTAGCCTCTGCGGCTAGGCCCCATGTGGGTCTGTTTGAAGTATACTTAGTATGTGAATTGCTGCCACCATCTGTAGACGGTAAACAAACGGACAGGGCGGATCCATGGAGCCTCTGATAGGTAATTAGGCTGGCCATGGCAGGAGGAAGGTTTTGGCCCTCCACCTTCTGAGATGCATTGTGTACTCCATCTATCAGATCCCAACTAAATATGACAGGGAGTACTGTGCCTGTAGGCTGTGTCTATCCAGATTACACCTGTCTATGTGTCTGTCGTGCAGTGAGCATAGGAAAATGTGTGCGGATTAGCCCCACACGTTTTCCAGAGGTTGATCTACCATCATTCAATTTCATATAAAATGTCTAAAAAGCCCCGGTGAGGGCACACCCACCGTGAGGATGTTCACATTCTTTACACTCAGTGCCTGACAAAACGTGGCAGCCACGAAGCTCTCACTTTCATCAACGGTTTCTTGGTTATGTCCTATTTTAATCTAGGCCATTGCATAGCTGGGAGGTTTAACATAGGACCCAGAGAGGTTCTGATATCTGAAAAGATTTTGCTTGCTGAAAACCAGGAACTGTAGCGGACACCTTCTCCTATTATTTGCCCCTCAAAAGGATATTGTTAAATTGGAAGCAATAATACCTAAAAGTTTCCCAAATAAAATCTCATCTAAAAAGTGAAAGAAAATATGTAGCTCAGTTCTGTAAATCGTACCCCACTTCCTTAATGTTTATACAGCTGGCACACCTTCAGTATAGCTGCATAATCTCAGTATACAAATATCCCCCAATTCCCTATCTATTGTACATGATCATATATACAAACAACATTCTCCTTGACCGTTTCATTGAGAACAGGGTGGGACTGCTTTTGGGTCATCAGAAACTAGCTCTAGTTGAATGATTACTATGGTGTCACCCTAGGGTGCTTGACCTGTGGCATTGATGACATGGGCAACGGCCACCAATGAAGTACATAAAGACGGCAACATCTCTGCTATTTATAGGCAGACTTTAATTTCTACGGTCTCATCTGAAAGGTATATGCAGCCCTAAAAAGTGGTCCTACTTGCTTTTACTGTGAAGCGAATGGTGTGGGAAATATTTCCGTATTTATAGCACAGATGTGCATTTGCAGATCCAATGTTATACATTCAGCTCTTTTTCTTTTTAATGATTAATTGTATTACCCATTTCAGATGCATGTAATACATTCCAACTGATATGTATGCATTGCATCAGGCGTTCTCTTCCTTTAACCATCATGCACAGCAATGTCCAGTCATTCAAAACAAAACCAACTTCACAACCAAATGAAAGAAAGAGTTAATGCAAAACTACTTTTAGCCACTATATGCAAAGTGGGCTCCCATCATCCAAATTTAATATTGCAACTGAGGGTGGTATTTGGATTCATAGATTATGACTGCCGGATCTTTCTTCAGCTCCCATTTTCCTACTATGTTCTCACTATCTATCTACTATAATATAAAAGGCCAGATGTATGTTTGTCCAATGCCGTCATGCGCAGTAGAGGCTGTTCGAATGGACAGAATGCTCTGCTAGGGGGAGCTGCTGCCTTAGGATACACAGTGGTCCAAAGCGCATAGCTTCGCCTGTTGTCACTGCTAGAGGGAGCTGTAGGCTTAGGATCTATGATGGTCCTATTGTGTCAATGAAAATCTGCACTTTGGCCCGTGTACACAGGCCTGTACACTAGTGAGATTATAATAAGCAGCACTGAGTTTTTGATTTATCCCCAGAATCAGAAGAACTATAACTGCGGCTGTTTCTAGTGGCCCCAAAACTGTTGAACCATCTCTCTCTGGACCGTCATACCTTCATGGAAATAGTTTATGATGGCGAGCTCCGGCAACATGCCACGCGGCCTGGTTGGGGCAGTGGTGACGGGCAAGCCTGGAGGGACCTTCCTTCGGTGCCGCACAGTTACATCAGGTCACAGTGCTGCAAGTTTAGGGCTTTCCTTGGGGTTGCGGCAGTGGAGCTGGGAGGGGGTGTAAAAGGCTGTGTAATGGCAAACAGTTGCCATTGCCTTCTCCTTGCTGGGGGTGGGGTTGAGAGAAGGCGGGTGTGGTAGGCAGTTTTCCTATTTTTATTTTATTGGACATTTGCAAGGCGCCTATACACACGTGTTTCCAGGTGCCACAAGATGTGGGTGCGGGGGGACATTGGAATCATAAGACTGCAACTACAAAGAAACGGTTATATTGGCCTTGTGACAATCCTACCGTGCAAGTGCATGACAAGGTGATAAGTGCAAGGTGGAGGGGGAAGAGGGACAAGTGCAAGAGAGGGGTACCCCCATGTGTGAGGTGCGGGAAGTGCTGGTCAGGGCATGGCAGCAACTGCCAGGGGGAAAAGGGGTGGAGGGGAGGAGGAGTGCAGTGGACAGGAGGACTGAGTGAGGATAGTTTGGGTAAGGGAGTCCGAGGGAAAGTGCTGGCAAAGGATGCTGGAAGACTGGTGGGGTGGTTTGGTCCCTGTATGACTCTGAAGGGGCCAGGCTCCAGTTGCAGCATCAGGTGGAGAGTTTAGCACGGGAGGGGGAGAGGGAAGGAAGAGGAGAAAAGGAAGGTCTTGAGAAGTTTCTGGAACTTGAGAAGATCCGGCTCAAGTCTGGGGGGGTCTGTTCCAGTGGGAGGTGCCTGCCGAAGAGAGGGATCTACCCCCCACTCTCTGCTTGGAGAAATATTTAACCTGCAGAGAGTTGGAGCCAGAAGACCGAAGGATTCTGGCTGGGCTGTATTTAGGGATGGAAATCTAGATGTAGAGAGGTCCCAGGCCCCAGAAAGCCTTCTGGATGATGAAAAGGGTTTTGAATTTGATCCTTGCAGTCACCGGGAGTGCGTGGGGAGAATACAGGGCTGGAGAGATGCGGTCCCTGGGCTTGAGGCCAAGGATAAGTCTTGCAGTCCGTTTCTGGATTAGTTGGAGGGGGCGAATGGAGGAAAGAGGAAGGTTGAGGAAGATGCTATTGCAGTAGTTACGCCTAGAGAGAACCAGTGCTCTGGAGACATTGAGCTTCTGGGGGATGGTGAGAAAAGGTAGCGTGCCCCTGAGGAGATGAAGCTGAAAATTGGACTTCTTGGCAAGGTCTGTGATGTGTGGAGAGAAGGAGAGAGAGGAGTCAAGTGGCATCCTCTGAGTGCTCAGTATGTCGCACAGGCTTGGACGCGGGAGAGTAGCACTGTGGATGGGGTTATTGAACGGGTCTGGTGGGTAGTGAAGCACAGGTAAAATGGGACTAGAGGTATTAACAGTTTTCCCTCACTAACAGCTGTGGGCAAACAACAGACACCATGCTAGTTAAGTGCCTGGATGTGCAGTCCAAGAATTCGAGAGTTAATCCAGCCTGTAGGCGCTTGTTTTTAAGCAAGGGAAAAGAAAGGAGGCGGATAGAAGTGCGGAAGGACCTTGACAGTTGCTTGCCGATTTCTGAGCAGCAGTATGGGTAGGGGTAAGGGAGATATTTTGGTCCAGTTACAGCCTCCTCCAGGAGGGGCCGAGGTGACAGTTAGCACATGTAAAACCAGCGAAGGCGCTAGGTGTGTGCAGCATGTGCAGCTGCACTTGGCCCTGTGCTCAAAGGGCCCTGCAGCGAGGGTGCCATTGACTCCCTCTTCTTGCAGGCTGCAGCGTGAGCCGTGTGCGCAGAGTACCTGAGCTTGCTGCAGGCCACTCTGAGCACACGGGCAGCACAACGCCGCAGCATGCATGATGAAGGGGAAACTTATCTTTTTCAAAAGCGGATGTTCTCCATCAAGGTTTGGCTCTCATTTGTTTCTTATGGTGAGGCAATGTGTTGCCTGTCAACGCCCTGCTGTGACGCTGGCGAGACAATTGCCCCCCTCCCAGCAGCCCAATGGGTGCTGCGGCCCTCGTAAGCACTGCTGATCACGTTCTTTCTTAAAGCAGAGCATTTAAAGTGGGTGCAATTGTTATGGCCTATTTAAGTAAACAAATGCAAAGTAGCAGTTAGCTGCCTACCATCTGTGGCTTCCTCCAGCACAATTAAACATATCGCACAAAACCATTTGAGCTATTTGCCTTATTTCCACATGTTTATATTTGCCAAGCCAAAAAGCATGTAAGTACACTGTAATATTTTCCTCACATTGTGTGTGAAGCATGCAGGTGAGCCATGCATATGTACCAAGGATGTGACCAGAGAGGTTGTCATTCCGGAGACTGGAGGGGATATTTTCCCTGGTTCTGGCCCTGTACTGATTTTCAGGGCACACATCAATACATGTGGGTGGACAGCGTCCACCCACTTTTTTCAATGGGTTGGATCCCACCTCTGTTGTGTGTTTTTGTTTAGGCCAGCATTTAAAAAAATGTTGTTTGCTAAAGTGTTCAGCTACTAGGATTTCACCCACGTTGTCATGTTTCCACTACAGACGCTTACCCACAAGAACACATACAAGTTCCATAAAAGCACACCTCTCATGTTTGGATTTTTTTTTCTTTGGAATATTTCATTATAAATTGTAGGGCTTAAATAGTATAGTTATTGGAAATGTTCCTCTACGATTATTAATATATATAGGATTGTCATTTATCCATCAGGCACAAGGCACTTTATGTAGGGAATATTGTTCATATATTTATTGCCATATATGCTGCTATGGTTGCGATCCCAGGATTGATATTCGCCTGCACCAGCACTGAGCACTTTGCCTTTGGCCATGTATGCTGCTATAGCTGTGCTGCTAGAATTGCACTGGGAACTTTATTTGTTGCCATGTATGCTGCCAAAGTTGCGTCGCTTGAAGTGTTAGCTATCCATTAGGCACTAGGCACCTTACTTAGCGGATGCACATGCACTGATATGTCATGGAAATCATTCAGATTTTATTCTTTGTGTTCGAGGTCTACAGCACTAGACATTTCAGGCAGCAGAGATGGTTTGTGAAGATTAGATATGCATCACATTTAGATATAATTGTGAAGATAAGCAATGCGTCACATTCATTAGAATTGTGAAATTAGACGTGCGTCGCATTAGATAGAATTGTGAAGATTAGCCGCACGACAAATTCATTAGGCCGTGCATAATATTAGATAGAATTGCGAAGATTAGCCATGCACATTTAGGTAGACTTGCGAAGGTTAGCCATGCGTCACATTCATGAGAATTGTCAAGATTACCCTTGCATCACATTTAGATAGAATTGTGAAGATTAGCCATGCGCCACATTTAGGTAGACTTGGGAAGGTTAGCCATGTGTCACATTCATTAGAATTGTGGAGATTAGCCACCTAGAAGAACTTTGAGAGTACCCAAAGTACTAACCACCCCGCTCCTGCTCCCCTCTAAGACACCAACAAAATGCTATACACGCCCACTAGGCTAGTCAACGTCATACAAGCACACACCCAACATATGTAACACCTTCATACAACTAAACAACCCCAGGCACTGGCAATCACCCATACGGATACATCAAGCCAGTGTGCACAACCACAACCTTATATACCAGCCAGTCTACACAGAAAAAAAACACAGACACCCCCTCAACATAAAAAACATTCACATAGAACAAACAACCCAAGCATTGAGCATCAACCTTACGGATACACCAAGCCAGTGCACCCATCTGCAAGCCAACACACACAGGTGCCTAGTTTCTGGACCTATCCTATCACTCGACCTTCACTAACCAACCCTGTCACCCTTCTTGCAGCGCCGCGTGAGCGCCTGGGTGTCAGACAGCTTGACAACACACTTTCTACTATTTGCCGAGCTGTCAGTCAACCACTACTAGCTACTGTAGCCCACTCGCTGTTCTTGGTACTGCTGCGCGATGAATACACAGGATTTTGGATACTTAGATTCTTCAAGTTTAAAATGCTATGAATTGTAAGTTGATAAAGAATCTCAAGCAACCTAAACGTCTCTTTGTAGGTAAAATATTTAAGTTGCGCTCTGCTGGTTTACGAAGTTAATGGCTTCCATACAGAGCTTGAGTTCAGCGAAAGGTTTTGGTCTTCAAACCATGGTGCTGGGAGGGAAGTGAACAAGTACGTTAAAAATGGCCTCTATCCATGAATCTGCCACGCCCTCAATGGAAATGGTAATCAGTTAGGGTTTATTGTTTGCCTCACTCTGTACTCGTGATGCGTTGTGCACCACGTACTGATAGCTAGCCCGAGACTACAATCCCCAGCTGGATTGTAGTCCAGAAGTGTTCATCTTGTGAAACCCAGCAGCAAACGCACCGGCGCAACGGGTTTAGCCAGTCTGTGACAGTCCGTGGCAGACGACGGACTAGGCTGAGATGTTTCTCCACATCTTACTGTTGTGCTTTCAATAGCGCAGTATGTGTGTGTGTGAAGTTCTCAGGGCAATTGAGGCTGAAAGAGACAAGATCTCGGCTTGCGAGCGTTCCGGTGGACTGATCTCACTGAGGAATGGCGGTAAGAGCTCTGAGGCTTCATCTCATGACATTATATCGTGCACTTTGTCTCCTTCCATGGGCAGTACAGATCAAGGTATTAGCTTGGACGTAACATGCTTACATTCAGGGGAAAGTGAACGACATCACCAGGTTCTAGTCATTGACCATCATACCTCTTTGCCTATCATGGCTAGCGTAAGGGAAGGTCCCTATTTTACCAAACCTGATCAGGTTGCTACTGCACCTGGTCAGTATGTGAATAACAATGACTCTAGTGATCAGGAGCTCCTGAGGAAAACAGCTACTGACATGAGTAGAATCGTACCGTTACATCACTTATCTTGTGTTTTACTTAATACCCGTTCTATGTTAAAACACTCAGTGGAAATAGCAGCTCATATTGAAGAGCACAACATTGATATTTGCGCGCTCACAGAAACCTGGACACATAGTGCCGCCGGCCGCTCCCTCAATTTGGTGATCCCGGAAGGCTACTCTATGATGAGAGCAGATAGGCCCATCGGGAGAAGGGGTGGAGTGGCGCTGATTTATAAATCTCATATTACCATTTGGGGGGAAACCAGTCAACATTATTGAAGGCGTCGAATCCTTAAAGGTTTAGATCGATGTCAATGCTGAGGCTACTCATAATGTATTGTTAATATACAGGCCTCTATCACAGTCCGCAGATTTTATTACCGCCTTATCCAATCACTTGGTGGCATGTTTGAAACCCCTCTCAAGTTTCATTGTTATGGGTGATTTTAACTACTGGCTTGGTCACCAGGATGACCATAGAGGATTAGATTTGGAGTCGGCCATGGATTCTTTGGGTTTTATCCAACATCATCGCCACCCATCACATCATCTCGGACACACGCTTGACTGGCGAGCAGCAACTAATGTGGCCATAACAGATCTCACCACTACTTCTTGTCTGTGGTCAGATCATTGTTTTGTTAACTTTGGCATTTGTTCTGCTTTTCCGGTCAAACACAAAAGCAAAGTCTTACCACCTATAAAAAGACGTAATCCCAAATTACTTACTCTGGAAAAATTTCCCCCCTGGTCACTCACTTAATCAACGTCCCGTCCACAGACTCAGCCCAGGAGCTCTCTATAGCTCTTACAGAGTCCTTTACGGATATTACTAATCGCCTAGCTCCTGAGAAACTGAGAAAGACAAAATTAGTCCCATTGAATAAATCCTGGTTCACACCCGGAGTACGCAAACCTAAAGTGTTTATGCGTAAACAATTTTATAGTTGGAAAATTAATCAATCCCCGGACTTGCTTATTGCTTACCAAGTGGCAGCCAGATCTTACAAAGCCGCCATAATGGAGGCCAAGAAAAACTCCTTTAATGATAGGATTGTTGCAGCTAAATCCGAGACTAAAGAGCTCTTTAAAATTCTTAAAGAGCAAGAATCGACACATACATCTGAGGTAGATGAAGTGGTGAAAGACAAAGCCTGGTGTCGGGCAATTCAGGATGCTATGAGTGCCAAATTAAAGTGCATTAAAGCTAAAATTACCCTGAAAAAGGCTAATACATCCATGAAGGGTGGCGTCACTAATGGTTGTGAAACAACTAGATGTACCACGATTCCCGAATTTTCATTTACCGCTATCACTTTGGCATTGTTGACAGAGGTGGTGAAACAGCTTAAAACAACTAGCTGCAAGGGTGATCCCTCCTCTGCTATCATCATCAAAACATGTTCTCCCATCTTGTTGGAGGCAATTCTTCATTTCGTGAATGCCTCCTTCGCAGTGAACTTTGTGCCTGATGTTCTTAAACGTTCTTGGGTGACTCCTTTGTTGAAAGAAACAGGACTCCCTAAAGAGGATCCATTAAACTACAGGCCCATAACTAACTCATCTTGTTTTATGAAGATACTGGACAGGGTCGCTTACAAGCAGATAGCTAAGCATATCGAAAGCCATCCCATTTTAAACTGCCGACAATCGGGTTTCAGAGCTGGGCATAGCATGGAAACAGCCCTATTGGAGCTTAAATCTAGACTTCTATCTAATATTGACAAGGGAGAGGCAACCATGCTTATGCTGCTGTATCTCTCAGCCGCGTTTGACCTGGTTGACCACACGTTGTTGGTCACCAGGCACAAACAAGTGGCAGCATTTTCCTCCAAAGCCTCTCAGTGGGTATCCTCCTTTCTGCAGAACCGGGTCAGCTGCGTTTGCTCAGAAATTGCAGAGGCAGGCACGGCACAGATTTAATATGGAGTCCCCCAGGGAGCAAGTCTCTCACCCTGCTTCTACAATAACTTCACCGTTCCTTTCTTTACCATGCTTGAGCAGGAAAACATCTGGTTCACCAATTTTGCAGATGATATGGAATGTATCATCCATTGACTGGTGATCATGTACGAGATGAAGAACGCATTAACAAAGCTTATACATGCATTGAAAACTGGATGGTGCAGAATGGTCTCGCACGGAATAGATCGAAAACCGAATTTATGATGGTGGGTTCTCCCAGTCGGATTTCCAAACTGGACCCTAGGTATAGCAACTTCCAGCTCTGTGAAGTTAAGATTGACACACTGAAGAAGGTCAAGTCCCTAGGGGTGATCCTTGACCAACACCTCTCTATGAAATCCCATGTGGGCAGTGTAGTTTCTGGAGCTGTTTAATATTTAAAACTATTTGCACATCTTCGACCTATGATCTCACAGACTAATGCAGAAACACTGGCCAGAGCCATAGTGGGATCTAAAATGGATTACTGTTGCAGCTTGCTCACTGGCATCAGCAAAACCGAATTAAAGCGACTCCAGGTCATCCAAAATGGAGCAGTGTGGGTGGTTACAGGTCTTGCTAGATTGGACCATGTTGCACCAGCTAGAAGATCATTGCACTGGCTTCATGTAGAGTCAAGAATTTGATATTGTCTCCTTTTTATTACTTTTAAGAGTCTCCTGGGCATTATGCCCTGTAACTTGAATGAACTTCTTATCCCCAAGCACACTCACTGGTTTCTCAGATCCAACGAGACTAATATTCTCATGATCCCGAGAAGCAAATCAAAAAAGGCTGAAAAAGGAGCTTTTGCTATCGCGGCCCCGGCAGCATGGAACAGTCTGCCGCTTGACTTAAGGCTCGAAACCAAACTTCAGCCCTTCAAGAAAAAGCTCAAAACCTGGTTATTATTTTTTTGCATCTACCCTGGCCGCTCGCCGGACTGTTTTTTCAGACGTGCTTTTCCGTTGTTCTTGTCTTGTCTGCGCCATCATGCCTATGGGCTCATTGCTGCGCATTATAAGTTAATTAAACTAAACGAAACCAGCAAGAGTGCGTGCGTGCACAGCAGAAATCAAGTCGGCTCAGCACTCGGCTCACCTCGGGGGAGCCCCGGCTCAGGCTCGGACTGGCCTATAGGGAAACAGGGCAATGCCCGAACCAAAAACAAAAAATGCTAGTGTGGGCCAATTTTTTTGGTCAGAGTGGCCCACTTTTTTGGCCCATGAGGGCCAGTTTGATGAGTTACTTCACCATGCGGCTAGTGGTTTTGACCAGTGTTACAGAATCAATATTCTTTAAAATACACAATTTGCATCACATTTTATCAAAAACCTCCCCCTTGGGTACTACTCAAACAGCCTGTCACAAACGGAAGGAATTGGCTCTTGCATTGTGGGCCACTTTTTGATTGGTGCCCGAGACAGTTGTATGCCCCAATCCGACCCTGCAATTTTCTGCGACTGTATTGCCCGGCCCACTTAAAGTATTCCAACCTTCAAAGGCCGTTAAATTAGCACCGTTGGGTGGCGGGAACGCCTTTTATTCACTTGCCAAGAGACCTTTCCGTTTCCAGCGTGCGCTGCATAAATGGTCGCTATTGTTACACGTTTTGTGCCCGGTGGCACTCCTGATGGGTGAGTGGGAGCTAGTCCGTCTTCGTGTGGAAGCCGAGCTCTTCTGTTGTGTCGGTCCCACTGTAGTTGGCTTTTAGTTGCTGGCGGGGCCTTGCGTCCTGGCACGTCAAATGTGCTTTAATATGCCGCCTGAGGCAGGAACGAGGCCTTGGGAGACCCCGGTTTCCTGCCTCTAACAATGGGTAGGACGGGCCGCCGATGACAGTTCCAGGGTGTGCCCACCCTCTCTCTGGAGCAGTTCCTGCCCAGGGAGGGAATGCGGGCGAAACTCGGTATTGTTTGGCTCACTGTTCCAAACACCCATTGCCAGTGGTATTAGAAATCTAGTGGGGAGGCTAGTGGCTCTAGGTTGCTGATGTGAGAGGGGAACTTTTTTTGTAGGTGAAAAGGAGAGGCGGGTGCATTGCTAGCATTCATTTTGCTGCCTCTTCCTCGCCTTTTGTTTCTTCATTTGCACGCCGACCCCTGCAGGCAGCCCTTTCAAGATCTCTCCTGGCAGCTATCTGAAGGCGCTCCTAGTATTTAGTATTTAGTATTTTATTTATTTCTATAGCGCACCAGGCCCAGGGGCATCCGGGCGCTTAACTTAGTTACAACAAGATGAAAGCATGACAAGGCAATGTGACAGAGTATTACAAGATTATTACAGGAAGATTTACAAAATTTACAACATATACATTCAAATGAATATCGATAAGGCAGTGATTTACAGGATAGTTAATAAGGGATGCCGAGTAGGTCAAAGTGCAAGTAGGGCAGTAAGCTGATGTTAGCAGTCTTGGGCGGATAGCCATGCTTTGGTAAGGTATTTGAATTTCAGGAAGGAAGGTTCTGCTCTAAGGTCATTGGGGAGTGAGTTCCAAAGTTTGGCTGCCAGGATGGGGAAGCTGGTTCCACCAGATCTTAGGAGATTAAAGCGCGGGATGACAAGGCAGTTAGCTTGGGCCGCTCTGCGAGGTCTGGTGGAATTGTGGAAAGAGAATCTGTTTGCCAGGTAGCGAGGGGCTTGGTTGTGGAGGCATTTGTGTGTGAGAGCCAAGGACTTCAAGGAGATGCGCTGTGGGATAGAGAGCCAGTGCAGGTTGCGCCTGGTGTCAGATATATGCTGGCGCCTAGGAATGTTAAGGGCTGCTCTGATCGCATTGTTTTGGACAATTTGTAGCTTATTTAAGTTGCGGAGATTAGTACCTAGATAGAGGGCATTACAGTAGTCAACCTTGGATAGAACAAGGGTCCTGGCCAAGGTTACGCAGTTGGCAGTGGTGAGCTTGCAAGTAAACGCTGCTGCAGATGAGACTGCGTTGGATTGTCTAGTCAAGGATAGGGTTGAGTCGATGTAAATCCCAAGGGTTTTCGTGTCCTTAGCAATCGGGATGGTATTCCCATCGATGGTGAAAGACTTGAAGGCAGGGTTACGTTTAGTGAGTTTTTGTGGTGAACCAAGAATGAGGAGCTCTGTCTTTTCATCATTTAGGCAGAGGCCGTGCTGGGCCATCCACGCTTGGATGACCTGGTAGATGGCGTTGATGGCAAGGGAGTCAGTTGTGTAATCGCCTGTGATGGGGATGAGTATCTGTGTGTCATCAGCGTAATTGGTATACGTGACGCCCAAGTGATCCAAAATATCGAAAAGGGGTTTGGTAAACACGTTATATAACGTGGGCGAGATACAAGACCCTTGAGGCACACCACAGGCGACCGGAGCGGGTGGTGCGGCCGCAAGTGGGGAGAATACACGCATAGATCTATTATCCAGGAAGGATCTGATCCAAGTGGCGGCATTTTCTGAGAAGTGTGCGGCTGATTTGAGGTGATGGCAGAGAATTTTGTGATTGACGAGATCAAAAGCAGCAGAGAGGTCCAGGAGAAGTAATAATGCCAGTTTGCCTTTGTCTTTGAGATCTTCGATCTGCGTTTTTAAGTCAATAAGGGCGGTCTCAGTGCCATGGCGAGGCCGGAAGCCTGATTGCCTGAGTCCCAGAAGGTTATTAGATTCAAGGTATTCCTGAATTTGTAGGTAGGCCGCGCGGTCGAGGATTTTTAGTAAAAAAGGTACAGTGGTAATTGGTCTGTAGTTTGTGGGTATACTGGGATCGAGGGTAGGTTTTTTCAGAAGCGGGATGACCCATGCATCCTTAAGATTGTCCGGTACAATCCCAGAGCTAAAGGAGGAGTTGATGAGCGTAGTGATGAAAGGTGCTAGGTCGTGAGCAGCTTCCTTGATAATAGGTGCAGGACAGAGGTCACCCTGACAATTGGACGGTTTAAGGCTAGTGATAATCTTTTCCACTTCGAGAATGGAGAGTGGAGAGAAGCTAAAAGGAGTCAGAGAGTCTGTGATAGAGGGGTTTGTGGTAGGTATAGGGATCTGTAGAGGGTTGGATTGAAGGCTAGATTGTTTGTTGTTAATTTTAATTTGGAGAGTGGCAATCTTACCTAGGAGAGCTTCTTGGATTTTGGAGCACCAGGTGCTATCTTTGGTACATGTGTCAGGTGGGGTAACAGGAGTTTCAAGTTCTTTTAGAATTTTAAACAATTCTGTGGTGTTAGATTTGGCTTGCTCGATGCGTTTGTTATATGTGTCTTTTTTTGCCTGGAATATAGCTTCCTTGTAGTTAAGGGTGGCCAGGAGTACGCGTGATTTGTTAGCTAGAGAGTGATTGCTTCTCCAGTGGGCTCCTGACCAGGCAGCAAATACGGGTGAAACTCAGTATTGATAAGCTGTTCTCAAACACCCACTGCCAGTGGTCTGTCATGGAAGGGCTATCGGCAGGCGTCTGTGCAGCGGATTACAAGCAAAATGTATGCTCGTAATGCACTGCCTCTTCTTTTGACCTCCTTAAAAAAACATGGCACCTCTTCTCTCTGCCCCCCTGTCCCGTTAAGTATCTAGTCTCCGAAAGAACCGCCTCGATTTCTCATTCCACTTAAAGCACTGGCAATGGGCGTCTGGGAACAGTGGGTCGACAGTGTGTTTCATCAGCATTCCCTGCCAGGAGAGACCTTGAAAGGGCTGCCTGCAGGGATCTGCTTCTTATATTAAGAAACACATGTTGAGGCAGGAGCAGCAAAATGAACGCTAGCAATGCACCCGCCTCTCCCAAAGAGGGCTTGGGAAAATGCATTGACACCACTTGTGCCACCATTGTAACAGTCAGGAGTGTTGCTAGGTCTACAAAGGATCTGGGGGTACGTTAATGTCGGGACTGTGTGGATTCGGGGCTAGCTAGCCTTTTGGATGTAGCCCCTGAGCTTCTATCCAGGGCTACAATCAAAAGACCCGGGGCTATAGCCCCCCCATCCCCCCCAAACACCCCTATCAACGCCTCTGGTAACAGGTCCGTGGGAGAGGTGAGTGCATTGCTAGCATTCGTTTTGCTGCTGCCTCCATCCCCTTTAAAAAAAAAAGATTTGCGGCACAAACTTCTTCAGGTGGGCCTTTCACCTGGCGCATGCTGGAAGATCTGCCTGCTTGGTTCCACGCTAGTCGGGGGAGCTCTGGCCGAGCCTTGGCTCACTGGTTGTTTTTGAAGACTGCCGGGTTTAAGCACCTACTAGCCCTGTCCCACTTGAACCCCTGACCATTGCTGAATATTCATGGCATACAAAGGAAAGGGCTCACAGGGTCTTTTAGCCGTGCGATGTAGGAAGGAAGATAGTAATGGTCCGGCCAAGAATGGCATTTAACGGACCCCTCCTCAGCCAAACCAGCCTTTCCTAAGACATGGGACAAGCCCCCAGCTCTGGCCCTACTGACCCATTAAAAAAAGACTAGATGTGACAGCCTCTACCCTCGTTTCCTCCCGAGGATGCTTTTAAATAACTGGTTGAAAAGATACATTTCCAAAATATATTTTAGACAAATTGGGTAAAAAAGCCACACAATTTGCAATTGATTCTGTGGGCTGAAGGCATGAAATACTCCAAGAGATGCCAGCTCAGTGCACAGGAGCATTTTGCAACACGTTTTCATGCTACACGTGCCCAGTATATGCTAGAATGCCACAGTAAGAACACATATTCACGCCGCCTGCGTGTAATATAAGCTAGTATTGCCAGCGTAAAAAACACATTCATGCTGCCGGTGCCTGTAGTATATGCCAGCGTTGCCACGGAAAACGTTTTTATGTTGCATGTGCCCAGGATTTGCCAGCTTTGCCACAGTTAAACAGTTTACTGTTGCCTGTGCCCACAACATGGGCCAGCATGGCCATGTAAAAACATTTTTTCCTGGGCTCTGGCTGTGATATATTTGCATGGAATGCTTCCCCCTCTCTTCCCAGGTGATATAATTCGAGTTTTGCCTGAGCGCTGTCAAGAAAACACGACCATTCCTAAGGTTTAGGCACCCTGAGTAAAGAGGGCACGAGGGTCAGCAAATCAGACAAAATGCATGAAAAACGCATTCTCTTGACTTTGAAGAGGCCAGGACTTGCGCTCTGTGATACGAGTGGGCCCTTGCCTGGGAGTCATAGAGGAATGGGGGGGGGGAGCTGTCTGCAGATGGTGAAGATAAACATCACGACACCCTACAGTGATGGTCTGTCTCACACAGGGAAGAGCCCAGGCGTTCTAATCCCTGATGTAGGGGCGAGTGCAGTAGAGGACTGTGTGAGCGGCAGGCCAGGCACCAGGGCGGACTCCTTTGCACACGTTACTGGAAGGACCAGGAACAGGCAATTCTGAAGATACCTTGTGCAGGGGTCAGTCAGGGATCTGGCATTGTGCATGCTGACGCTGATCTTCCTGGCAAAGTGCCAATGGGAGCAGCAGGCATGGCGCTAGAGGATGCAGTGGATATGAATGCCAACGAAACAAGGCAGAGATGTAAAGTTACAGCCAATCTCACCCAGATAGCATGGCATGCATAGCCCACTCCATCTATACATACAGAGTTGTACTTATCGTGCAAGAAAATTGACTGCGCAGACATTCTACTAACCATCGAAGGGTTGGCCCATTGATCGAACATGCAGCCATGGATACTGTTCCCACGTCACCCATGACAAGCTGTGTAGAAGTAGCAGGAAGGTGACATATTGACATTAAATTCGACCTTGCAAGACTCGTTCCAGCCAGAAGAGCCCCTACTGCACATGCCCTTGCCTGGTCACAGGCTGCTTGGGCCATTCATGGCTGCAATGTTAAGGAGGACATGCAAGGGTTGACGCTGTGCGGACCTGTACAAGACAGCATCCAGTTCTAAGCAACCTGTGCACTGCAAAAGGACCTGTAAGAACACAAGGAGACAGAATGGGAGTTACAGTCCACAGGGAAGTGATGGTCTACCATTCAACAAGAGCTGTTCAAATCCTACCCTTCCATCAGGGAAGGAGCAACTGCAGCCCTGACTGTGAAGATGTTGGAATACAGCTGGTGCCCAACAAGGGCTTGCGGACAGCTCTACAGGCACACATGCAGGAAAAGGTAAAGGACACATGGGGTTATGGAATTGTGAAGAAGGGGCATCTAACAGCATGTATACCTCCTCCCATGCCCAGGAAGCCCGCTCGGGTAAGATCCTTAACTCTGCGTTGGATAAAGAAGGCAATGTACCAGGTACTCGGTGGGAGAGAAGACGATGGGTTTACTCTAGTGTTTCTGGTTCCCATGGTGTTGGAGAGTTCAGGCTGGCTCTGAATCAGAAGAGGCCCAAATACTGGATACCTATGATACGTTTCAAGAGCGTTGTGCTGCAACAAGTGACCACTCTCGGATAAACAGTGGATTTTCTAACCTCGGTAGGCCTACAGGATACATACTGTCCTTTCTCTATAGATCCAGGTCATCCGACAAGTCTCTGGTTTGTCATGCCATCTCAGCACTACAGGTACACATAGCCCCGTTAATAGGCCCAATTCAGATAGAAGGTTTGATGGTGTACTCCTGCCTGGCCCACTAGTTGATTCCGGTGACACGTTGGAGAAATCCTCAGTAGACACACATTGGCCATGCAATGTTCTGGAAGAATTGGCGTTACTGATACATCTGACAACATATTCACCCAGAACCTGGCCTTTATTGAAGCCTGATTTTGCACAGAGATAAAAGATAGACTTGGATCTACTCGCTAGGAAGGAAGCAATGCCCAGTAAATGATAACACTATAAAGAGACATGTCTTCTTCACTTTTCCACTTCAACCACCTAGTGCATCGTGTTGTCACAACTGAAGTCCAAAATGGCCAGACACAGAGACGTTGATCCTGGTGTGACATCAGAAATCAGAGACAGACTACAATGGTGGATCTGCATGGAGAATGTTGAAAAAGCAATGCTGCTCAATACCTCAAAGCCAGAGGTGATTACCATGGATGACAGTGGGCTGGGCGCATCATGGAAAGATCCATCAGGACAAGAACGATGTTTCCATTTCAGAATCAAAGGTCTTTGAACTGGAAGGACCTGCAAGCTATAATCAAGGCACTTAAGAACATCTTCCAACCAGATCCAGGCGAAACATACTAATTCGGGCACACACAATGATGTGAAAATCATGTGTCAGTAGTCAGGTTGGACGACTGTGAAATGCCCTGTGGAAGCGTCCAACAAAATCTTTGCATGGGTGCAGAGGAATATAATAGTATTATAGGCCATTCATATTATGGGGTACACAAATTCAAGTGGCATCCTCTGCAGGATCCTCCTATCCTTCCCAGAATTGATTCTAAATCGCAAGGCATTCCATCAGATGGGGACAGCATTCACAGGTCCAATGGTAGACTGTGCAACAGAAGAAAGCCTGTTATGCCTTGTGGCAAAAAGGTACGAGATTCACTGGCTTTGGCTAGAGACAGGCTTTCAGAGGGTTGGCCAAAGGACCTGTTGATGTACCACAGATTTTCCTGATGTTGACAATATTGTTGAAACTGAGGTTGGATAGGGTGGAGTTGATTCTAGTAACCACATTTTGGTGGTTTCCTTTATTGAAACCATATAATAAGATATTGATCAGTCGGTAATGTTGAACTTGGTCCTTTTCCCCTCTTAGGTGCCCGGTGTTGCCAATCAAGAAGTTGCAACCGCTCAGTCTATGAGCTTGATTGGGAAGACACGTTGGCTGGCTCCAGGCTCCACAGAGGTGAATGAGGCCTGTGTGCTTCAGCAGGGAGAAGGCTTTCAACTCGAAGGCACTCTCATCTCCCGAAGTCTTTTCAGGAAGAATTGGGTTCCTTTCCATTATGGTTCCGCAAAAGGATCTCGATTTCTCTTTGGAAGGTTTTCAGAAGAGTTTGATGGTCGCCACGTTCAAGGTACACAGGGCAGCAGTGAAAGCGTGTCACCTACCCTGCAGTGGTATGGAGACATTGGATACCTTGGCTGCTAGATCGCGTAACGTTTTCCTCTCTCTCAATCCTTCATGTAAGATTTCTTAGCTGATGTGGAATTTTACTCCACTACTGAACAGGGGCGCTGAGTACGCACAGAACTATCTACCGGGGTATCCATTTCTCTTTCAAGTCCTCTGAAGTTTTCTTGCCGCTTTGTGTACTAAGGGCAACCTGCAGTCACAGAAATATTGTGAAGCCAAAACCTCTGTTTATAAAAATAAAAAAAAGATTAAAAGACAGTCAGCGAGGGATAATGTTGGGGACAGCTGCCACCCCTTCCCTCATCATTTTTATTCTCTGATGACTTGCAGGTCGTTTTTTGGCCTTTGGCGACATGCCTTCTCATGACGTTTGCATCTTATTTGCTCTTTGCCCTGCTCTCGGTTAGCTGATGCTACTCCAGCTATTATGGCTAAAGCATATGCTTGTGTAACTGACCCGTTGGTCTCCAAATTTGTTAGGTTGTCTTTGTTTTTAGGGATTTGTCCCCTCTGTTCTTAAACATGTCACTTTGACTCTTATGCTAAACATACATGCCCTCGAAAACCGCCGTCTTCAACTGCTCTTGAACCATTGCGACCACCCTTGACTTCACAACAACCTTGACTTCTTTGCTGGGCTCCTTTCAGTCTGCTTTTCATCTCAAGCATGGTATCAAGGCTTCTCTTGTGATTGTTTGGGATACTATCTTGGCTGCAGCTGATGAGGGGGTCTCCCTTATTTCTCATTTTATCAGATCTTTCTGCGAACTTTGATACTGAGAACCAAACCTTTGCTTGACCCGTTGTTAGAGTCACAATGGAGAGGGAGCAAAATGTCAAACTAATCCCCTATCATTTGCTCCTGGAAAACGCCTGGTGGTACGTGTGGTGCGTGCCCTTTTTACAAAACCATGGCGTCCCATGTCATGGCGTATAGCTTACCAATGTAGAGGAGCAGGTGACACCTTCTCTAGTGCTCACCCCACACCTCCGGCCTATTGGAAGAACAGCAAGAGAGCACAGTTTGTGACGCCAGGTATCATCATAATACCGCAGCGAAGATATGAAAGATGTTATGCACTTAGACAGCGTATCGAATTTACCCTCCTACTGGAGTGGTGGAAGGATGTCAACATACACCATTGGACATAGAAGAGTTGTAAGTGCAGACTGACAGCTGCAGAGTGACGTCATAAAGGGAAGAGACGAGGACGTATGGAAACGATGTGTAGATACTTAAAGAATGAAGGTGCAATTGAAGTAACAAATTCATTCAGTGTAAAGCGATGAAGAAATCGTCTAAGTTGAAAAGATGAGTGAGATGAAGTTTAACAAAAGTACATATGGTGAAACGCAAGGTGGATGAGACTTATAGAAGCTTGCTGCAATAGAAACTATAATGTAAATAGAGCGGCCATGATGGAAAGATGGACGTTGTACCGTGTTGAAACTACCTTAAAGACAAACCAAGGCTGCAGGATTGGGAGACGCTGCAGAAACAGCTTTGTGCAAAGAACAAAGAATATCTGTTTTACTAAGACTACGGATGACACAGCAGGACATAATTGGAAAGTACAAAGGGAGTTAACAAGGATAAGCCAAGTACGTGAGACATATTTCTCTTAGATTAAGCAGAAGCAAAAACAACTGCAATTGCCAAGTAGTGGACAATTAAAGATGCAAAAAACGTATATGTAAGGTGGAACGACCATGTCCACAGAGGCCAAGAGGAGTAATAGCACCCAGCACAATTAAATCAAATAGCAGTAAATAAAAGGATGAAATGGACAAATTCATGGTCTACTAACACGTGGTGCAAGAACAGAAGACAAGGTCTATTCATTAGGCCTCAGACGAAGATAGTGGTGTACCCTGACTCCCTTAAAAGTCCCAGAGAAGAAAACAGTCAGCAAGGTCAACTATACCCTTGGCTTGTGGCCTAACTGATGAGAGATGGTAGGCTAATTGACCAAATTAGGCAGTGGACTGACTTTGATCCATGCACTTGGGTTTTTGATTTATTCACGTGCTGCTCTTGAGCCAAATGTCCAAGGTTGGGAGACTATGCCAAACAGTCATGAGTTGTTATGGAGCAGCATGCTATATAGTGTTGCAAAAGCCAATCCGTTGTTAGTATTTTGCTATAATCAGTATTAGACATGTTTTGGGGGACGTTTGAGGGCATGCCTTTGAGGAATTCGACCATCCGCACGGGTAGAGTGCGTTCCCCTGGGCTTTTTGATTTTTTGATAAATGAAAATGAATGATGGGAGATCAACCTCCGAGGACTGTGTGAGTCCATTCCGCACACAGTCCATCTGCTTCCCGCACAAAACACATACTCACGTGTACTCCCGGAAGACACAGCCTACAGGCGCTGTTGTTCCCTGCCATATTCAGCTGGTATGTGACAGCCCTGGGTACATCAAAGCTTCTTAAGGAGGGGGAAGGCACACCTTCCAGCATGGGCAGCCTAATTGAAATATCAAAGGCTCCATGGATCTGCTTTCCTTTTGTCCTCCGGCTGGTGGCAGTGCATACTAATGAGAGATAATTGAAACAAGCCTGAAGGGGCTTGGTTGCCGGAATGGGGAAAAGGAAAGGCGGGGCTAACACCCCTTTGGTATGCCAGTTCCCACCCCTCGGTATGAAAGGCATTGAAATGCATGTCTGGGTCCACTAGTTACCTAGCCAAACCCCTGCAGAGCTGACCGCTTTCAGAGCGGAGAAGTATGTGGTTTGGGGGAGACAGTATTTCTATACAACCTTGACTGGACAGTCCCTTTTATCATTGGGTAATAATTTTCTTTTCGCTGTCTTGCAACTAACCAACAAACCACGACCTTGCAGAGATAAGCCTGCCATTCCGTCCATGTAACCCTAAATTGGACAAGGAGGTCTTATAATTCACTTGTATTCCAATCTGTTCGGATCCCTTCTGGTGTACTAGAGGTGTGGGGTTGATTGATGGTTTAGAAACCAATATTCATCCCTGGACCACTGGCGCCCTGCAAGTTGATTCATCGCAATGCCTACTAGATGAAGGGCAGCCAATGATGTTATTAACACTTACACATACTATAAATATGTACATTCCCCTAACCAATCCCTCCCCTCGATAGGTTTTGTTGGTTGCCACTTAGGATGGCATTGTAATTGTAATTGGTTATTTATAACGTGCTTAATACACAGAGGTTTCTTAGCGCGGACCCGGGGATCGAACCTGTGTTGCTCTGTGTCATCTTGCTGCCAAAGAAAGCACGTTGCCCCTGAGCTATCCTCCCAAGACGTGGCTGATGTATATTCAGGTATAAAGCCTTTGTGTAATGTGAGGTAGGCACAGATACAAAAGTTTTGAAAACCTTTATTTAACGTTAATGGGCTTGTAGACCCTATTTCTATAATGGGAGTAGTCTTGACCATCAAATTAAACTAAAGGATGTCAAAGTCAGTCCGTCAAAATAACACTTCTACAACGATAATGTCTACGTGGTTAGATCAATAAAAAAAAAGAGTCAAATAATATCAGGGTGCCAATGGAGTTGAATAACACTGCCTTCCCTAAACTTGAGTAATTCGAGTTTTTTTAGGAGGTTGGGTGGCTAGTTCACACAGTTCAATGGGGCAAAGTTCTTCCAGGTTTACCCTGCCTGGGTCACAATTCACACAGTACAATGACATACAGTTCACTCGGGCTTCCCTCGCCTGGTTTGGCATCAATTTCTCAAAACACAGTTTTCTCAGGCTTCCCTTGGCTGGTTTGGCATTAACTCAAAATGTTTCACAATGGGGGTTCCCTTCCCCAACAGTTCAACAATCCTTCAATGGTTTACGTGACAGAGACTTTTGAAAATGCACAGTATTCACTAGCCCTGCATGGGACCACTCAGTCAGTGAGGCTTTCACACAATCGTGCACCTTGGCACTTCTTTACTTCATAGCACAGTAACAGAGACTTTTGCAAATGCACAGTATCTTGCTCGGCCCTGTGCAGACCACTCTGTTACTAAGGCCGTCTATACAATTTGTGCTCCTCGCATTATATTTCACTTGGTCGTGCCCCGAGCACTGTCTTTCACAATCTTCACTTGGTCGTGAAAGCGAGCCACTGTCAGACCCACTTCTCAATTCTCATTACAGGTCACAGACTCTCTTCTTAATTCCTCAAACATAACAGTTCTTATTTCACTTTCGCTCGTGCTTTGAGCCCTTTGTAATTTACTATCTCAAACAGTCCCTCTTTGCTCGTGTAAACGTACACACGTCTTCGCCGTCACTTTGTTTCTTGTCACAATCTTTCAACAATTGACAATTGAAGCTTTCGTCTTCATTGCTTCTCTCGTAATACGCTTGTCTTTGCTTTGCAACATTGAATTTCACTCGTGCCTCGCGCCTTTCACAAACCAGGCTCCCTTCTTCTGTGAACTCATCAGCTGTGTTTCTCTTTATCGCTTGCTGTGTGTCAAGGTCACAGTCTCCTCGGCTGCCCCTCCAACACTCTGGGCCTTCGCGCACGCCCTGGGGAACGAGCACCTGTGCCAGGATTTCTCTTTGGAGTTTGTTTCCTCAAGTGACCCCCTTCTGACTCCTTGGAGACACGTCTCTCTTGCCACGCTTTCTGCAGCCTTTTCGCCTTTCAGACCCTCAGCGTCTCGGTGCTTCGTTCTCTGCTGACAGATTTCGGGGTATCTAGGTGGCTCAGTTGGTAGCGGTCAATGTGTTCCAGGTGTGTGAGAATATGACTGAGTGCCTGACCCTGCCTGCCCTCATTAGTGGTACAGGACCATTGCATATTAACGGTGGTAATCTTCCTAATCTCAGTCTTCCTCTTCCTCGTCTCAGTAGTTGGGCTGACACAGAAAGGAGGGGAATTATGGGAGTTGTAGTATCCCATAAAGGTAGGGGGAATATGGGGTAAACAATTGTCAGGAAATGGGGGATACCATGTCTCACCTTCTGGTGTTTCTTCCCCACCCACCAAGGACCCCCTACCCAGGTGATCCTCACTCGCTTGTCCACCCCCAGGGTCGGGATCCAATAGCAATGGCCCTTCCCTGGCCCCCTGAATAAGGGATCCCCAGGTATTGAGTAGTGAAACACCCTCAGGTTTTTCACAGTAATCAAAATTGAAGTGTGAGTGCATGGGCTATGACTTGTTGTTCACCAGATTGCACTACTTTATTTGGACTAGCAATAAAGGAGTACTTTGCCATATTTATTTTGTCTGTCCGGTTATTTGGGTCTGAGATCATTATTGGTAATTCCATCAAGCACATGAGATGCTTCAAGGTGCTATTGCACACCAAGTTTTCGAATCTAGGTGATACTGCACTTAATGCTCACTGTTGTGCCCTATTTAGGCGTTTCCCCATCTATCCAGGTGTCCCAAATCTAGGTGTTACTGCATTTAATGTTGTACCCCATTGTAGGCATCTCCCCCCCTCTATCCAGGTGTCCAAGTGTTTTAAACCTAGGTGTTACTGCTGTACACCTATTTTAGGCGTGTCTCCCTCCATCGAGATATCCCAAATCTGGGTGCTAACGCATTTACTGTTGTCCCCCCATTTTAGGCGTTACTCCCTCTATACAGGTATCCCAAATCTAGCCGTTACTGCATTTATTATTTACTGTTGTGCCCCCATTTTAGGAGTTTCTCCCTCTGTCCAGGTGTCCCAGGGTTCAGTGAGTCTGCATCCTCTGTTGTTCCCCAGGTGGACATGCCCCCCCTCTATTCATGTGTCCCAAATCTAGGTGTTCCTGTTTCTACACTTCCTCTATTCCTCTATTCAGGTGTCTCTAAACTAGGCGTTTCTACACTTACCGGCCAGACCCACCACCCCTACTCCCACACCTGACCCCAACTACACCATCCATATGTGTGTGACCTCCCAATTAAGGATGCATATTTCCCACAGAATAGTCACCATGCCACACACTGCACAAATCAGAGCCGCACACTGGTACAACAGTATGCCTAACGAGACCCACCACATCATAACCCAACTCTCTCCAATGCACAGCCCAACCTCCCAACCCTCCACCTCTTCTTGTAGCATCCCTCACCCTTCAAAACCTCTAGGTATACGCCTCTCCTCTGCCCTTGTTCAACCCCACCCCCCCTGCTACATGCTCCACGTATAAATCACGTTCCGCACAAGCGAGATGGCTCGATGCAGAGCGGGAGCTGACAACATCACCCCCCCTGGAGCATACCGCACTGCCCCAGCAACACAGGTAAGCCAACCTTCCACTACACCCCCTGCTACCTATTCACTTGCGCCCTCACCCTACAATTATCCCGAACAACATAGCTCCCCGCCTCTAACTCGCACTTCCCTTCTCTTTGCGCAGCAAGAGCAGCCCTTGCCAACACCCCAACCTCCACAGGCCCCCACCCCTCTCACCCACACCCCAAGGGCCACCCAAAATTCAAGGAAAATCCTAGACCTAGGCTGCCTCAGACCCCACTTAGCATCACCCATGCTCCAACCCAGATCCCAAACCCTACCACCTTGCTAAAGGGCCCAAGCCTTCCCGCCGGCACCCAACCCAGTCTTAGCCCTATTCCCCTCCTCCCCCATTCCTCTTGGTCCACCTTCACCCCTCCCCCCACAGCCTCCTCCTACTACCCCTTTCCCCCAACCCACCATGCCCAGCCCCCTTCCACTCATGCCCTCCCCCCTGGCCACCTCCTCCACTCGCTCTGCTCCTACAATCCCCAACCCGACACATCTAACTCCAACCTACATCCAACACTTGCCATCCTAGGTGATTTCAACATCTGGTTTGACTCCCCTTCAAAAGCTATCACCCGATCTCTCACAGACAACTTGGAAGCCTTCAACCTGACACAACACATCTCCACACTCACCCACACTGGAGGCCACAGCCTTGATGCGGTCTTTAGCACCACAAACATCATATCCACACTGCCATCATGCCCCCTGTCATAGACAGATAACTCAACAATCTTCTTCTCTGTACCCAAGGCCACGCCCGACTACCACCAACCTCCACACCTGTCACCTCACTCTGGAACAAAGTCGTTATCACCCCACATCTAGCCAACTCCCTCCTCATCTCCCTCCCAGCACTCTCCCTCCAGGAAGGCCCCCCTCAAACTCTTTGACCTCTGGCTCTCGAATGCCCTCTCACCCCTCACCCCAACAAAATGGCCCTCTCAGAGATCAGGCCCCACACCCAGGGGGTACACCGCCATTCTCAAACCGCTTAAAACCCTCAAGCATCGTCTGGAACGGACCTGGAGAACCAACCCAACTGCCCCGAATAAAACTGCCATACCAAGACCAACAAGGGCATACAGATTGGAAATCAGAAAAACCAAGAAAGCATTCTATGGGAACAGAATCCTAAACTCTCGCAACCCGAGCAAGGAATTGCATAGAATCATTTCTGAATTCAATTCTCCGGGCTTCTCTAACCCCCTCCACCTAACTCCCAATCCTTATGCAATGCCTTATCAGAATACTTCCACAGTGTCGCTATTGACAGACACTCCTCCATCATCTCTACATTAGAAATAATGACCCCGCCCATTACCCATCCACAGCCCAAACCCTGTCCAAACCCATTGCTGATACAAACCTTCGCCTCTTTACCTACAATGTCACACCAGAAGTTCCTCTTGCTCCTAGCACAAAGCCACACATCAGGTTGCCCCAAGGATCCCTGCCCGCCCCTCCTCCTTAAAAACATCCTAGCCTCAACATGCGCAGGCAGTATCGCACGCTCAATCCTCAACCACTCCCTAACATCGGGTTTGTTTCCCGGACGCCTTAAAAACCTACTACATCAAACCCCTCCTCAAAAAACCTATGCTCGACCCACTCCTCCCCCAGAACTACCAGCCCATCTCCAACACCCGCTTTATGGCCAAACTCATGGACCGCACAGCATACAAGCAGCTCAGCCATTTCACTGAAGCCAACAACCTCCTGGACCCTGCCCAATCTGGCTTCAGACAGCTCTGAGGATCGAGTCCTCCCTAGTGTCTGTCTGGGATGACCTAAAAAGAACAGCAGATGCAGAAGGTTGCTCTATACTCATTCTCCTTGACCTCTCTGCTGCCTTCGATACCATCGACCACACCATTCTCCTAGACAGGCTACACTCTTTAGGAATCAAAGACACTGCCCTCTCTTGGATCTCCTCTTTCATCTCTAATCGCTCACAAATCATGCTCCTCCACCCTTTCACTTCTACATCATGACCAGTACCAAAATGGGTCTCACAACGAGCATTCCTATCTTCCCGTCCTTTTCAACATTTATCTGAACCCACTCCCCCGCACTCATCCGCTCTCACAATCTCACATGCTACAACTAGGCAGACGTCACCCAGATCAACCTTAAAATCCCCAAAATCGCCAGTTTTCAACCGTCCGATCTGTCATCATGCTTCTCGGATATTGACTACTGGATGGCGACTAACCACCTCATCCTCAAATCTGGGAAAACTGAAATCCTAGTCTGTGGGAAAACAGTGCTCCTTCCCCAACCTATTCCCTGGCCCCAATCCCTAACACCCCCCTATCCCTCTCCCAACACATCAACTTTGTTTCCAGAACCGGTTTATTACATCTACACATCCTCAGGAATATCTTCCCATACCTCACCCATCGTCACCATTTCTCTGCCATCATCCTCTCCTGCTTAGACTATGCAAACTGCCTTTACGTACATGCACTGGCATTTCATCTAAGGAAACTGCAAAGAATCCAAAACGCTGCGGCCCGCCTGCTAATTAACCTCCCTCCCAGAGAACACATCAGCCCTACACTAAGTGAACTCCATTGGCTCCCTATTGGTGGACGAACTACTTTAGAAACCATTTGCATCACTCACCGTGCCATCCACAACACTGGCCCGAAATTCCTCCAATACAAAGTCACTCGCTACCACCCCTCAAGGACACTCAGATCTGGCACAGCATCTCTCCTAGTTGTGACTGGGTGGATCCGCCTTCTCTGTCCAAGCGCCGATCATCTGGAACTCTCTTCCTGTGCACATCCGCAACATTGACAATCACTAGGCATTCAGAAAGGCCCTCAAAACCTGGCTCTTCCTTTCCTCCTCCTGAAACCCTCCCACACTCTATACTGCCGATGTGCGCACAGAAACACTGGCCCAAACCCAAAAACACACCTATCCACCAAACCTCCATGGATGTCAGCAGCGTTCGCAGCAGCACACTGACAAATGTAACCCCCATCCCTCACCCACAGACGATTGCACATCACCCCATCGTCCCTCTGGGTCCCCCTCCCACTGCTCAGACTTTCAATCTAGGGACACTACAACTGGCGAGACCAGCCAATCGCGTTGGACCTAGAAATACCAAATTGAAGATTAACTCTATCAAAGTTTATCGTACGTATACCTTGCACCACATCTGTGGACACAGGCCGTAGGCATGGCCAACCATCCATGCACTCTAGAATGCAGCAATGGCTATGCTATTCCAGTCTAGCAGCTGGCATAGCCGTCCACCCTGAAACTCCTAACGTACCGCAACACCTCTTCCATTAGTATACAGCGACAAACTATCAGAAATGTTGATCTTTCTGGGCACACATCGACTCTCTGACACTAGCACTCTATCCTAAACGACCAACAGCACCCGCCCACGTGCCTGACCTCCGGTATGTTTACTGGAGCCTAGCCAGCCCACCTAAGTCCTAACCTGGCAAAATGCACACACGCATTTTTTAATTAACTCTCCGAATCTCCCACACATGGACTACGGTAACCAAGGGAGTTCCAACCACAAAACACATTGGGACCATACAAATGGGGAAAGGGTGCTATATAAATGACCAATACAGTGCAATCAATGTCAACTGTGGAGACCTTCAAGATTCCTCCTCCCCTTTTTTCTTCACTGTCTACCTGCTCTCTTTTCTAAAGCTCCTCCAATCTTCGGGTGTACAATACCAATCCTATATGGATGACACACAGATTTATTTGTCTGCATATCAGAGGGCCTGTACAACTTTTCAAAAGTAAAAATGTCCTTTAGTCTTAAAATGGTTAGTCATTGGATGAGGGACAGTGGGCTTAAACTAAGCCCCCCGGAAACAGCGATGCTACCTTCTAGGCCCCCCACCAATTGAGCATTGATCATGTATGACTCCCTTCTTCTACACCTCCTTTTCTTCTCAACCTTCATTCCAAATCTGCTGAAAACGTAAAATATTTTGTTGTACTATAGAATGTTGTCTTAATACCCTGTAGGTTGTGTTATAGGCTCTTTATTCAAACTTGAGACATGTTCTCCCATCTATGCTGAAGGTGCTCCACCACACTGTTGTTGGCTTCTTTACTGAGGTTCCTTTCAGATCAACAGGCTGCAGGGTGATCAGAATGCTCCGCTCTGGCTGCTTTTTGTTCTTCATCAGTGGGTCGCCATCTCGCCACTACACCATGAGCAGCAGTGTCTTCCTGTCCACAGCTTAAACGTTTTAAAGATTTGCTCCAATCTGGTCCTGCCCTATCAGGCTACGTACGAGACTCTTGCTCTATGCTCATCGCCTGCTAAATAGAAGTCTGGAGGGGATCGAAGATGTTCACTTCAGGCCCTAAGGATTTAGAATGCTCTGCTGTTCCTCCAAACGCCTAGCAGATATACTTCTTACTAGCTCTTGAAAAGACTGTTAAACCTTTCTTTTTGGTTAAATGGCCTCCTTGCTGACCCTTCTGTGTGCTTCCAGTTCTAAACTGCTTAGGAGCAGTTTAGTCAGCTATGCTTTTATTTTGAGCTTTATAAAACCTCTATTTAAACAAATCCATGAGATTTCACTTGAGTGGCTGTCTTATAAGATATTATTTGTAGGTACCCATCCAAGATTGCAAGCTTTGGGGGTGTTGGTCTATCGTCCTCCATATTTTAGGATGCTGCTAGGATCATTAGTATCGAGGGCAGGTCCATGTTACCTGCAAAGGTTTTTTCTTGATTATGCATTGAGCCGAAGGGTGGTGCTTCTGGTGTTGTGCACAGAGGCCTGGTCTTGTGAAGCATTGGCCTACCATGCCTTAAGGTAGTGCTGATTTATCAATTAAAGGACTCTAAGTTCTTAGACTTGTCCAACTCTTTATGTGACTTTTGCTGGTGGTCTTGAAGGGTTAAAACATTCAGTGCTAGCATTGAGTCCGTGAATGATAGCACGTCGCACGTGGCAGGGTTCCTTCCGCCCCCTAGATCTATGGTCCCATTGTTCAGGTTTGTATAACTAAACATGTGATGGGCTTTGGGACTGCTTCTGCTGGTTGCTTGCAGGTTGGCAACATGGCAATCGCCTTCCTCTTTCTCATTATTAGCCGAAGATAGGATTTGTCTTGCAGGGGTCAGGTGGAGTCTTCAATTTTTCCAACCCGTGCACTGATGGGTGCTCAAGCTGGGTTTGTGGTGGTTGTCCCTTTTGATGATGCCATGACAGAATGCTTGCACTTGTTACAGCTCCGTGAAAGAGGGATGTGATTTGGGAGTGTTCGATAGCAGAATGTATTCTCCTCCCTTTAAAAAGAGTTTTAATAAACATATTGTGTGTGGCACCTTGAGCTCCACATGGGAGCGCCATTGCAGCATTTAGTGTAGACCAGTTTTCTTCAAACTGTGGGGCTGGCCCCCTTGAGGGGGCCCGAAGGGTGTTGAGTGCGGGCACAAAGCTCTTCCAAAAGGGAGTACAGTGACTGATTTTAATAGAAAATATGAGCAGAAATTACATCTAGGGGGGCCCAGTAGCAATATTTTTACTCGGGGGTGGGTGGGGGGTAAGCATAAAAAAAGTTTAATACTACCGGTGTAGACCCACACTCCAGGAGGGCCGGGTTGAAGGCTCTTCCCAGAAAGAATAAGTCCCCCACTCTGCAGAGCTCTACAGAACCCAAAGTACCTGGTTACTCCTGCTGGCATCTACTAAAATTACGTGGTGCTCCCCAGTGGTGTAAATGGAATCCCACAAGAGTCGGAGTGGTGGTGGAGTTTGGAGGAGGGGGCGGAGTTCTGAGGAGGCAGAGTTGAGAGGGGGCGGAGCTGGCAGTTGAACTCCACTCAAAGGAAATGTTCAAAATAATAGTTTAAAACTGGTGCAATTTCTTTCGTGCTGCTTCTTCCCAAACTCCACACTGTACATCAATTCCACTTTAAATCACTTCCATGGCAGTGGTGCACCCAAAATATGTTATCATTGCCACTTTAAAATCACTTTGGGATCCCATCCTCTGGGGTGTGAAGGCAAGCTGCAAGCGCTGGGGTGGGGCTTACATGTGAGGAGGCTGTGGTAAGGAGTCTATTTTACATGGCATTTGCCAGACTTCAGAAACATTGCTGGCTATTCATTTCTATATCACCCTTTCTCCCTCCATGTAAAGTAACCCCTTTCAATTTTACACTTGAGCAAGCTTGCTGGCCTCAAAAACACCCAAGGGGTTTTGCCGCTGCCATTTAAAAAGGCGACACTGTTCACCCACATGTATCCTTTCTTTGTGCCCTGAAAAGCAGCACATGGCCACAATCGGGGAAAAATAACCGCTCCAGGATTGCAAACTCTCTTGCCACATCCTGAGCAAATATTCACGACTCACTTGCACTCTTATGTCCCCTCCTCACCCCCTGTATGGCTTTCAACGATACTGGCCACGACTAATGGTCTGACGTTAGACCATAATTATAGTGTATGTCCCAACACGACCATTGTTATGTGCAACAAGGTACCACTAGGTTTGAAATATTTTTAAAATGTTCACTTCTTGTAGTTGTTGTACCTATGCTTTTGAGTACTGTCTATACATTTTGAGGGGCTATTTTTTAAGTGCCCTTTAGTTTCATAATATTGTTATCTTATGTATTGTTTGTTTTATTACATTCAAATCTTTTCTGTGATGTAAAGGGTTTTCCTTACCCACCATTTTCTATCTATATGTATTAAATACACTCATTGTGAACCATTTGACTGTTCTTTGAATTGTGTGCCACCAGTTCAATTTGATATACACTGTTGTGACGAATTGTTTCGATATTTGTTATATTTATTCTGCCTTTGTGAGACACCACCCATTGTTGTTACTTGGCTTCCAACAATACTCTGCTTTATAAAGATAACCTGAAAAGTATACAAACCATACTCACACATGGATAAATCCTTATAGAAATATCCCAGGCAAAATGTTGACATTTGGGGCATTAGTCCCTGCACCCCGAATGGAAGACTACAAATACCAGAAGGCAATTCAGTAGAAGGCAAAATATGGCCTGTGAATTTTGAAAATGTACTTTCAAGACTTACAGACTCATAACAAAAGGTAATTTGTGAAAGGGTTACCTGTTTGTGTTTTAATGTTTGACAAAGGCATGCTTCATATATATTGTGAGTAAAAGGTTACATTCTACCTAAAATAAACTCTTTTTGGTGTGTTGTAATTGGTTATTTATAATGCGCTTAATACCCAAAGGTTTCTAAGCGCCGACTCGAGGATCAAACCCATGTTGCTCTGCGTCGTCTTGCTTCCGAGGCGAGCGTGTTGGCCCTAAGCTATTCTCCTGAGACAAGTATGTATGTGTTAAGTATGAACATGTGAAAATAAGGCAGATCATTTAAAATGGTTTTGAGTGATACTGCTAACTGGTGCTTTGCGTGTGCTTTCAAAATACAAATGTCTTTCTGCAGTTCTGAACACGAGAAACAGAACGTCTTGTCAAAAACAATGCTCTATTAAGTGGGCCATCAATTGCAAATTACTCTCACTTTAAATGCTCTGCTTGAAGATAGAAAGTGATAAGTAACACTTACAAGGGCCTGCAGCCAGGGACGTAGTTTCACCAAAATGCCAGGGGTAGTAAAAGTGACATCACATGACCCTTAACCCCCTGATGACATCACACAAAGTGATGTCATTTGACCCCATCCCCAAGTGACATCACAGGAAGTGATGGCAAACAACCTTCTGATTTTTCAGATGCGTCTAGCACCCGTGTTTCCGGGCGCTCTCTTTTCAGCCAGATATAAGAACCGAGACACAGAGGGAGGCATGATTTGTCCACGATCACACATTTGGGGAATGTCATTTTCCAGATTGGACGTGGGGTCTATATGTAAAACATACATAATGCAGTATTTGCAAAAGGGTAACCAAAATCTCTAACGCAGGCTACATCTAGTGTATGAAAAATCTGTAGATCAACGGACACAGAAGTACGTGTAAATTGTGGCGTTGCTGTGTTAAAAAAGCACTGTCATGGGGAGGCCTGAAAATGAAATCATTGACCAGGATTTAGTATCAACAGAATTCCCTGGTTATACATGCATCTATGAGTCAGCTACCACTACGATAGAAGAAACCTATTTGACTGGTCTGCATGCACACAGCGGAGTGCACCTGATAATGTTATCTTTGCTGGAGTAGACTACCTGGGATATGATATGGCATTTATACTGCGCCTATACATAAGTGTTTCAAGGCGCGATGAGGCAAGGGAGGGGGAACAGAGTGGAGACAGAAACGATCTTACTAGGCCAGGTGTCATTCAGATCGCGCAAGTGCCTGGGAAGGGGGAAAGGGAAAAGTGCGTAGGGGGAGGGGAAAGTGCAGTACATGGGATACTTGAATAAATAAGATAAATAAAAGAAAACGGCCAGCTGGTGGCAAGTGCACGGTAAGTGCAGACATAAGTGCTAGTAGGGGGACTGTAGGGATACATAAAAACAGTCCTCAGGTGCGGGGGTTTCCAGGGAGGCAGTGCAGGTGTGCAACTAGAGGGGCCTGGGCCCGAGATCAGAAGGGTGGCCAGGTAACCAGTGCAGGTTCAGCCAGGAATTCAGCGGGGGAGAGAAAGCAGAAGCAAAGAGGAAGGTTTTAAGGTGCTTCCGCAACCAGAGATGGTTCTCCTCAAGTTTCAGTGGGAGTCCCAACCGAAGAGAGAGATTGACCACCAACTCGTTGCTTAGAGAAGCGACTGACCATGAGGGAGTTGGAGGCGGATGAGCTTAGAGCTCGAGAAGGAAGATATTTAGGAAGAGAGATAGGTTCTTTCAATATACCCAAGACCCCCCATTGTTTTTATTATCTAAGCGTAATCCTGAGTGCCAGAGGACTTAAAACCCCCCACCATTTAATGTAATATCATTGCTGCACACATAAAACCATGACACCACACAGCTATTTTAAATTGAAAACACCCATGAGTTGCTTCTCACCCGGGGACTCACAGCAGACTTCAAAACGCACGCTGCACACTACCCCTTTGTCAGACCCAGTAGTGCCCAATGGTGTAGCACAATATTTGGGCACCCCCATGCTCCTTAACAAAGCACAAGGCACGCCACACCCCAGGCCGGTGAGGACCACCACGTGTGCGCAATGTCCATGATGATAATGCCACTGCAGGGGCATGTACTACTGCAAGTGAAAGAAGTAAATATGTTTTTTTAATCAAAGCTTAAATGTTTAACATAAAATAGAAAGAAGGGGGTGGTGCCTGGTCCACAAATATACCAGCCATCAGTGGTGGATGGTGAGTTGTTTTTTTGGAGGGTGTAAATATTTGCCACAAATATGTGATTGCGACCCAGCGCAGCGAGTGAGCCCGAACTAATGAAAATGGGTTAGGGAAGGGGGTGGAAGTCAAGGAAGATTCATCCACTTATTGCATTCTCTACACAGGCCCTCACCCACCCACTCAGAACTTTAAAAAATATACCAACACATTCCTACTCATTCAGCCACGAGTCACTCACTCACCTTTTCCTACCTCCACCCATTGCATTCTCTACACATACACACCCACCCAGAACATTCAAAAACACACCATCACATTCACCCACCAGTCACTCACTCAGACCTTCCTTTAAATCCACTCATTGCATTCTCTACACAGGCACACACTCAGCCACTCATTGCATTCCCTACACAGGTACACGCCACCCACCCAGAACATTCAAAAACACACATTACAGCACATCACATCTCATTCACCCACCAGTCACTCACACCTTCTCTTACATCCACTAATTGCATTCTCTACACAGGCGCACAAAGGAACATTCAAAAACATACATCAAAACACTTCTTATTCTACCACCATTCACATACATACATCTGACACGCACTTCACACATGCAAAATACACATAATATATAATTTTTCAACATCTTTGCACCTTTTTCTTGAAGCTTCGGTCTGTCCTTCCAGGCAACCCTCAGCTTTTCCGTGCTGCTCACAAACAGGAACCAGGAAGCTGCGAGAGCTTCCTTGTTCCTGTATGTGAACTGCTAGGAAGCCAGGGAGAAGGGGTTGGAGCTGAACATGGCATGTGACATGTGCCACATGTCACGGGCAGCTTCAACCACTACTGAGTGCCTCCCTGGCCCAGTCTTCATCCTGATGGGTGAGGACTGGGACAGGGATCCACAAGACCTGACGTGCTGTGGCCAACGCTACACCAGGAGCCCCGTTTGTTTTGTTTAAAGTTGGGGTGCAACCCTCAAATGAGCATTGGCACGCAGACGGCCTGGGCCCCTGCCTCGCACCGGCTCTGGAGCTCGGTGATGTAATCTGCTCTGTGTGCTAGACCGCACAGTGCTAATTAGATCACCAAGCCCCCAGCCTTGCCAGAGGACAGGAAAGCCTTACCAGTGCTGAGGCAGGCTGGGTCCAAGATCCAGGCAGACATATGATGCCGGATCACAGACCAGGCAAGATCCGGCCCATCGACCAGCCCTGCTGCTCCCTGAACAAGTTGGAGCTCACCCATGTGGCCCAAGGATTGCTTCAGTCCAGTGTGGCACTTCTGTAATCGTGAAGCGCAGCTGTATTCACTAGCGCAGCCTGTGCCTTCTTCACCCAGGACGTGACATGGGCTTTGACCCGCCACTTCTGCTGTCCTCAAGTTTACCCAGGCCACACCTGCCAGACGCAGCCTGGGTCTTCTTGTGCAGCCGCCACTCGCTCAATGATTCACCCGGGCTACAGCACTTCTGGGCAGGTCACACCTGCTGCCATCTTCAAGATCATCGCTGGCCCACCACTGAAAGAGTCAGAGTAACTTAAAGGGACAGCACCGCACGCAGTCCTGGTCAGGGTTCCTTCTGCAAAGTAGGAACTGTTCTATATATGTATTTAAAACAGTCCGAATTGTTGAGACTCTTGTGAACACGTGTGTGGAGTCCCTTATTTGAAAAACCTGAGAAAAACTTGGTGTACTGGTAGGGGGTTTACCCTAGCCATCTTGGGCAAAGCTGGAGACCATCTAAAGGAACAAAAATAACTAAAGAACTCTGAACACCAGAGATAAAGTGCCCTGCATTTTATTCATGTTGCTCCTCTGTATAGACGGCCTGCTTACTGTGCGATATAGTGTTTGTTCATATATAAATGAATTGAGGCCCTTCTTTGCACTTCTTTTCCTCACTACCTGTATTCCTGCAGCATACCTCCTTCACACCTTGCACACCCCTTTGGCGGTCCTCAGATTGCAAGACCAGCTGGACAAGGAGGAGGTAAGAGGTGGGGCAAGGGGATAAGAGTATTTACAAATGTTAGATCAGAGTCTTGGCCTTGCCTGCCAAAGTCTGCTTCTGGCTCTGAGTGCTACAGGCCGTCCCCCCCCACCCCCCCCCCGCTTGATGAGCCATGTGTGGTATGGGGTTTGTGTGACAGGATCATGACTATGGGTGTCAATGGGCACCACTTCCTGCGGTCAAACAGGACAAGAAGTGATGTGACAAGGGTCAGTCTAGGGAAGGCGCTGGATGAGGGTGGACACACATCAGTGGAATATGGAAGGAACCTGTTACACTAACATATATCCTCCTTATAGCGAGAACCAAAGCAAGGGCATACGGTCATGTAGCAGACATGGAACGGGGAGAGGCCACACATGTGAACAAGTCCTATAGACGGCATGACTGGCCAAAGGGAAAGGGCTCTGAAATCAGAACACACATGAGGGAGAGAACAAAATATCTAGTAGCGGCAAGACCAAATCGCGACATGTGCTACCTGTGCCAGAAGTCATGCCCACTCGTGGGACCAGGCCCAGCAATGGTTTGATTTGATTGATTTTGATTTTGTTTATTTGACAGAAGAAAACCAAACAGAGAATGTATCCAGACGTAAATCTTGGTTGGGGAACGAAAGCATGTAACCGCGGGGTTAGAGAATTAAAGAAGCGGGTATGTTTTAAGCTTCTTCAGGAATAAGGAAAGGGAGTCAAGTTTCCGGAGGTCGGGAGGTAATAAATTGGAAGTGTGAGGCCCAAATACAGAGAAGCACGTGTCACCACAGTGTACAAAGCGAGATTTAGGCCGCCAGCAAGTTATGAGCTGACGATCAAAGAGGTCGTGCTGGGCGATAAAGAATGATCTTAGAAACAAGATAAATAGGAGCCAGACCATGGTGGCACTTAAAAACAAAGCAGAGGATCTTAAAGAGGATCTACCTTTGCACTGATACCAGAGAAGCGATCTGTGATAAAAGGATACAGGAGCAGATTTAGACAAATTAAAAAGAAGCCTGATGGTTGCATTTTGGCAACCTGCAGGCGGTAAAAGGATGTATGTTAAAACAATCCATCACTGCGAATCCCATTTTCATCTATTTTCTTTTTTTAATCGAATTTTAACATACTTTATCCAAATAAAATGCAGGTAGAGACCACTTGCAGTTCACCACCACATCCCGCCCACCTTAAATAATACCCCAACCCCACGACCCATTTAATTAGTCGAAGAAATGTGCTAAAATTCGATGAAAAGAATCCCATGTTATGGTAGTCGCAGTGATTGCATTCAATGTTTTCTACCTGTACCCAGTAAATCTGACTTGCCGGAATCCTGCCGAGGGTAGCACTACAGTAGTCAAGTTTGGAGTTTATCAATGCTCCAACGACAACTGATTGACCTTTTTCAGCAACATGGGGGAGAATAGGTTGCAGGGGTCTAAGGCAATAGTAGTTCGACATTACTGTCTCGCTGACCTTCAGGTTGCACTTCAGATTTGACTGCCAAATTCAGTCGAGATGTTTTACTTTGTGTGAGAAAGAAATAGGTAGAGCGAATAAGGCAGGGTAGCAAGATAGGTGGTCTGAATCTGCCAGAAGGTGTTTGGGTCAGATTAAAATAACTTCTGTTTTAGTGGGATTGTGCTGCAGCCTGTTTGCCAGCATCTAGCTTTTAATATCTTGAGCACAGTCTGATATCCAATTAATTGAATCTGATGGATTATTGATCCTGACATAAATATGTGTGTCATCAGCGTAAGTTTAATAGGAATGGGACACTAATGTCATAATGTGAAAGGGAAAACCATTTGAAAGTGTCTGCAAGTCTGCTACCAGATGACCAATGGAGGGTAGCAGAAAGGAGTTGGGATGAATAAACAATGTAGAACTGCAAGAGGATGAAGTGGTGTAGAAGTATCTTTTCATAGGTTTTTATAGATCTGGCTAGGGCGACAAGGTCAATATAACTTTCCTGATGTACAATCCCACCCCACAATACTGGGCAGAAAACAGTGTGTATCTCAATATTCTAAATGTATTTAAAGAAACATAAACACTTTCACACAAAGGCAGTCTCCAGCTTTACCTCATGGAATAACTACAGTTTTTAAAAAAAAAAATGTTACCTGTCCATATGAATCTTATTACTGGTCTACACACACGCACTCATTTCCAATAATTAAAAAAATCAAAACAATTTAAATATATATATGTTGTACTCTGAAAGATCCTATGCATAAATATACCCCTTCTAAGTTTGCTTATATCTAGGCAACACAATTTATTTCAATGATAACATTGCCGCTTTTAGGCCAACACATTTATTTAATGATCTGAAACAAATTCAAGGGCCTTTGATTTTCTCCAGTATCAAAACAAGTATGATAATGGACAAATTAATTGAGCATCAGACATTTAAAAACAAACATCCCTTCTATTTGGCTCCCCTATATATGCGTATGTACTGATTCCGATGTATTCCCATTGAGTTTTCCTTCAGGTCAACAGGTTTGGGCAAGAGATATAATCTTTCCCAGTAAAATGAACAATGTTAAAACATCCATTTCCTGTAACACTATGCATGGGTCTGCTTGTGCATTTCAAGATCACGGACTGCAAGAGTTAAACACTTTGCACATATTTCTATGAATAGAACTAATTATCTATACTCCTTTCTGTTGCACAAACATCTATGTATGGATAGGCCTCCCCCGGTGGCAATTATGCATGATATCACCTTAGACAACAGAGTGTCATAAATACACTATGGCCCAAATGATTTTAGACAGGTTTAAGCCACAGAGTCTATTTTAAATGGTGCTCAATTTTACAAAAGCAGTCTGTCCTCAAGTTGCATCAAAATGTGTTCAGTTTTAAATGTTGTATCTCAATACAAAATGCATTGGGTTTTAGGAAATGACATGTAGCTTTATATTCAATGTAAAAGGGAGACATGGCATTACATTTAAGGTGGCACCTGTATCTTTTTCACTTTGGCATTCACTTCCCCCCACCCTCTATTCCCAGGATTTTATCATGTATCATTTAGGGACAATTTGGTATTTCTCAGGGTGTACTTACTTTTGAAATGCAGCTTTCTTTTCTTGGAGAATCAGCAGGGAAAAAGCCAGTCGGGAATCACTCCATGAGCAAGCTCTTGTTTCAGCTGGCTGTATGGAAAACAATTTCCAAGCTGTGCTGGACATTCCCCTCTCAATGGTTACTGTCTCCTCTCTGCATTGGGCTCAGTCATCTAAGTAGATTCAGCACTCACTTTGGTTACTTCTCTGCAGTTATATATACACAATATTTAATGTTCATCTCACCAAAAGAATCCATACTAACCCCTGTCCCATTCTGTGTGCATTGAATTATTTATCTTTTGACTCCTATTGAGTAGGTGTGGTTTTTACCAGTCCCATGACAGCCGAGGGAGGAGTCACTATCTCCTAGTGTTTACATGGTAATTTCGTTTTTTTGGCCTAACTTTTCATTCTAAAGTGTGAGAGCAATACAATGGGTATCATTAGATTCTGTAGATTGATGCGTATGATCACATATGTGAAAATCATGTTGTGTTACTATTTCAGAAGAAAAGTGTTTCCCCATTTTAATCCAAATCTTTTCATAACACCAACACAAATGTTATGTTTGGTAAACATATATATTTTCTACCTACAATCTGCAACACCTTTTGTGTTAATCGGACGTTGCATCACAGAGTAATGATTATTTTTAATGATTAAATGTGTGACTAAAATTGACACACAAATGACTTTGCTTCACTTGTAAATGAAGAAGATGCTCACTTTGGCCACAAGATGGCAACTTTGATGCATGGGAAATTGGCTCTTTTCCATGTTACTGACATAGAAAGCTCAAATTCTTGTAATTTGTAATGCAATGACATCAAGTTTGTACTTTCAATTTCAATAGCTAGACACTGGTTTAGACAGGATTTAAGTAGGGAAATCTTACTTGAATGCAATAACAAGCTTAGCTGATGATCAGAAGTCCAATGATTGGATTCCTAAGGTGGGGGAAACTAGAGTTAGGTGAATTCTCAGACAGTTTCAAGTTCCCCCAGTAATACAACAATATACACAAGCAAGCCTATTTGGCTTACATAAATCATAGCCTTTGTTCAAAGTAAAGTAAAAACATGGTAAAATATGATAATTTAAAATGCATGACAGGTTTCTATGGATTTTACTTTCATACTTTAGATCCTTGAATATAGCACTTATTATAAAATCCTTACATTACAGTTGTCTTATGTTCTTCAATCAATGTTCTGCAAGCTGATGAGTTCTTTTGATGGCAAAATACTAAAGGTCTAGGCCTTGTTTTTTTACATGGGGCAAAGATCTTGGTTGGTTCTCAGCCTTGCTTTCAGCACAGATAATGCTGCCTAGAATTTCGCTCAAAAGAAAAACTTTGGCAATGGTTGCAATCTGAAATTTGCCTTCACACTGCCGAAAAATGTTCTTACGCGTGCACGCATACCCCTACATCTTGCAATATTTAAGGGCCATGGTATTCATTGTGGGAGCGAGCAAGATTTGCAATCCAATAGGAAGCATACTTTTGCGAACTGCACCTCTCGCTTTTTCAGAAAGCCTTTTCTCAGTTCACTTTATTTTAGGCCATTACCTGAGCCTTATTTTCCTTTACATTGGGGCCTGACAAGAATAATAAGTCATAAATACATATGTATGATGAGGGGAGGGAAAGATCTCCTCGTAGGGACCATATTAGCTAAACTCATAATTGATATAGGGCTAACATCAACATTATCGGCACCTCTAAAAATGATAGAATTGAAAAGGATCCACTAGACTGCCAAATGTATGAGTATGTGTGTGGCCCACCAAATCTCTGGTGAAAAATCTTGCCAAATTCACCACAACCATCCAATAAAAATTGACAATATGAGTGATTCATGTACTAAGGGGAGAGGTGGGGGAAATTGCCGGGAAACTGCCTGCTGGGGAGGACATCAGCACACAAAATCTGTGTTGCATCCTCCCCACTCAATGTGATGAAACAGCACACAGTTATGGACAAACACCCATCCATACTCACAAGTCTGGGAAAGCCATGAGTTTGGCAAATATCACTCCGCAATGATTCATCAGTAGCACCAGTGACATGAATCACAGGAGAGCACCTACAGCCACAGGTGGAAAAAGAAAGGGATGCACTCATAAAACAGGACATCACAGAGGCAGCAGAAGGGCCCACCCATAGATATTGTACATTATATCAGTGTTAAAGAAGGGCTCAGACATGTTTGCATCCGTATTGACATGCGCCAAGCGTACATGGTGATAAATAGAGAAAGAAACACAGTTCTCCACATAAATGACCTGCTCAGTTATCTCAATGGAACAGAAATATTTTCTAAATGAGTCCTCAACAAATATTATCAACTGGAACTAAACCCACACTCAAGATACATTTCAACTTTCTTGATGCAGTTAGGGCTGTATCTATATAAAAGACTCAGCTTTGGGATATTGTTGGTGGTTGCAATATTTCAGGAGGCCACAAGCAAAGTGATCAGATATTTGATATTGCTTCAGTTACAAGAAGATGTTGTTGACATAACAGGAGCATGTGATGCAGTGATTGAAGTATCGCTCAGACTCAATGCTGACAAAAGTGAGTTTGAGAAAAGGGAACTAAAATTCTTTGGACATATATTCTCAGACAGAGGGATGAAGTCAGATCCGGGGAAAATAGAAGAGAGGCACTAAAGATATTTTTTCTGGAATGGTAAACTATTGTGTCAGGTAGCTTGAAACACTATGGACTTGATTCTCACAAATGAGTGCAAATGAAAAAAGCATGAGGATGCACTTTTTTTAATTTGCGCTCATTGCTGACATGCGCAGGTCACTTTATTCTCAAAGGTGACCTGTGCATGGTTGAGAGGTTTATGGGCAGTCTCAAGAAGGTAATTCAGCTAAATGAATTACGTTCCATGTCACTCAATCAGGCTCTGTGCAACATGTTACGAGACTATAGGAATTCGCCACATGGAACTGTAGTCAGGGGTCCACCACTTAGAGCATGATAAAACCCATATACTCAAAAAGTAGAGCAAAACACTGACAAGAAGTAATGCTGTTTAATACAGCAGTGTGAGCACACATCAAAGGCTGACATCTGAATGTAATATGTTCATTAGTTTTATACCAGGAAATATAATGGTCGGAAATCCATCGAAGTACTTGCAAGTTGGAGAATCCACTTTTTCTAAGTTTCCCAGGGATTTCATTGGTTCGTAGACATCACCTCCTCATAGTTTTACATTGATTAGTGAAGCGTAATTGAAACAGTTTAACAGTTTCCCATTACAATGCCTCCCCATGTGGTACCACATTTATTCACACCCCACCCCAGAACAACTTATTACTGAAGTAACATTTGTGCTGACTGCCAGAACTTTTATACACTGCCATTGGTCAGCACCATTGAGAACGGAACACGAGACACCATGCAGCAGGTGGGAAAGGGGACAGTCACACGATACCTGTTGGATGATGACCTTCGCGAACTCTGTGGTAGAGCTCAATAACCTACTGTATGATTGGTTCTCCCAGGAACACAACTCTGTCCAGTGTTCCTTTCCCACAGCTGGCTGCCGATGGGCATCGGCGGTCATGTGACTGGCACACTGATACAGAGCCATTTTTACCTGCTGCCATACTGGCCGGCTAGTTTGGCTGACTGCCCTGTAATTACATCACCCTGTTCTAGTTATGTTGTTTTTCTTGTAATGAGTAGCTTAACCCCCACCGCCTTTTGCAGATCCCTGTCATACTGGTCACGTGTTTCAGATTGAGGTTTCCCAGGTCCAGCCCGCCGCAAGGGATTTCTCACTACGCATGTTTATGGTGGCGCTATTTTTCTATAGCTAATCATAGGGCGGTGTCTTTGGACGGTGTGTACACCCAATGCATCATTACCCCCTACCGTTCCCGGTGATGCCCTTTGTACAGGGCATCTGTGGCTTAGAATACCTTGGTCATTTCCCATGTAGCTGCCCCCACCGTCCCCTTTCTTTATTCTCGCAGTTGGTAGGTGCGTCCGGCTGTCTGGCGCAGAATTAGAACCTTTAACACATAACGACAGGAAAGTGTCCAGTTGATGTTTGAGAGAAAACTTAGGATGCAGATTCCTCATCTCCCTGGACCAGTAACCGTCCCCGATCAAGATGTTATTGTGATGGATCATGCCGATGAACGGCGACATGCTGTGGAATTGGCAATACAAACTGGAGACCGATTACTCCTGATGCGATCTGATACCCTTAACAGTTCACATGGGAAAGCTTCTAAATAATATTCTTTCTCCTCACCCACTAGGTACCTCTCATTCTTCTTCACTCTCTGCTCATGATCTTTGCAAGTATTTTACCACTAAAGTCTATAATCTTTGTGCTTCCTTTGCTCCTTCACCTTTGTCTGTTGTCTCTCCCATTCTTCATCCCTTTCTTTGCCCCTCACCTTTTCTGCCTTTTACCCTCTTACTGACTCTGAGACTGCCTATTTCCTTGCTCGTGCCCATCCTACAGCATCCTCTTCTGACCCGATTCCATCTACTCACTGTCCTCTGATTTACCCTCAGATTCTTTCCTTCCTCACTACCTTTATCAATTTTTCTCTTTCTTCTTCCGTTTTTCCCAACTCTTTCAAACATGCTACTGTTATTCATATTCTAAAAAAGAACTCACTTGATCCTTTTCTTCCTGCTAATTTCCATTCAATCTCTTTGCTCCCCTTCCTTTCCAAACTCCTGGAATGTATTGTCTACTCTCAGATGTCATCCTTTCTTCATTCATTTCTTCCTCCACTCCAATCTGGCCGGCTCACTCTACAGAAACTGCCCTCTTGCATGTTTCCGATTTTATTCTTTCTGCACAACACAATAAGCTCTCCTATATTTTGATTCTACTTGATCTATCGTCAGCCTTTGATACTGTCGACCATCCTACCTTACCACCCTCTCTGGGTATTTCTGGCTCTCCTCTTGCTTTTTGCTTGGTTTAAATCTTTAATCTCTCTGGACGCTCTTATTCTGTATCCTGGGCCGGCCAGCTTTCTTCCCCACTTTCACTTCTTTACGGTTTTCCCCAAGGTTCTGTCCTTGGTCCTCTTCTGTTCTCGTTGTACACTATTCCTCTCTCTTCTCTCATTGCTTCCTTTAATCTCTCCTGTCACTTTTATGCTGACGACTCTCACATCTTTTTCTACTTTTCTGAGTTTTCCGACTCTCTCCACTCTCAGGTTTCTGCCTTTCTCTCTTCCATCCAAACATGGAGGACTTCTCACTTTCTTAATCTTAACTAATCTAAAACTGATGTTCTTTTCTTTCCTCCTTCTTTTCCTGCTCCTTCTTCCACTCCTTCTTTTGTTTCTTTTCCCTCTTCTCAAGTACATTTTGCTTTATCTGCTCCGAATCTTGGCGTTCTCTTTGATTTCTCCCTTTCTTTCTATTCTCACATTTCTCTTACTGCTCATACCTGTCGATTTCTTCTTTTCAACCTTCGCTGTGCCCATCTCTTTCTTTTTTTTCATACAACTAAACTTCTTATTTCTGCTCAAATGTTCTCTCCTATAGACAACTGCTCTTCTCTCCTCATTGGACTTCCTGCTCTCAACTTACTCCTCTTTGTTGTATTTATAACTCTGCTATTTATTTATTTTTTGGTCTTCTTCCCCACTCTGGGATATCTTTCTCACTCTTAACAGCTTGCATTCTTGGAGTGCTATACAAAAATACATTTGAATAGAATAGAATAGAATAGAATTCTACCACTTGAATCTCGTCTTTTGTTCTTTTTGTTTTTGTTTTTTTTAAATTTGTTTTTATTGACAATTGACAAATTAGGTTGGGCCTAACGGCGGACCCAACCGGCAAAAACCGCAAAATGAACCACATTGTCAGTGACATTTTCTTTTTCGTTACCTTAACTCCCTTCCCCATTTCCCCCCTCCCGTCCCACCTCAAATGATTAACATGCCAAGTTTAGAGGTGTTGCTAATAGTTATAGCATAGGGGAGGACGCTTGCGTACCACATGGTTGTTAAGAGCATTCCTTGAAACAGTGGGGTACAACCGGGAAACCGTTAGGCAAGGGCCAGACCGGGACTTTGAGGGGTATGAAGGAATGTGCCATGTTCTCTCCCGTTCAATCTCCCATTTACAGGCGCATGGAAACACAGTCATTATGCAGTAGAACTGGAGTCTATTCTTGTGCAAAATCAGACATGGTATCATTTGCTATTGCAGTGAGTTTTTCATATGTAAAAATCACCCTGAGTTTGCAGAGCCATTCCTCTTTGGAGGGGGCCGAGACACTCTTCCATTTTTGGGCTAGCGCCAACCTCCCTGCTCGCAGCATGGCACCGATGACCTTGGGGTAAACATTTACTTCCGACTCCGGCATGGGGATGCCCAGTAGGCCTTCCAGCGGGTGCAGAGACGGACCAAACCCCTCAATATCTTTGATCCAGCTAAGTAATTCCGTCCAGTAAACCTGTATAACCGGGCAGCTCCACCACATATGAAACCAGGTTCCTCTTTGGTGACATCCCCTAGGGCAGAAGGGGGACACATCCCGAAACATCCTGGACAACAGGGCCGGGGGGCGATGCCAAGAGTGGAGGATTTTAAAGCTGTGTTCCATGGCAGCCGTGTACAGGGAACCCGTAAAGATGCATTTAAAAACCGCCCTCCAAGTGTGATCATCCAGTGTCATCCCCAACCTCTCTTCCCATACGCGTTTGAAGGGTTGTCTACCCTCTAGATCTGATGTTATCAGTACACTATAAAGCTTGGACAGCGAGCCCTTTCGAGATGTACTTTTAGCCAATATGAGTTCAAATGGGGTGAGGGGGCGACTAAGCTGTTCGGTCCACCGGGGTTGGGACAAAATCCCTTTCAACCGCAAGTATTCGAAGACCGTGGGGGGCCTATCCACCAGAGCCTCGGCCAAGTTGTCGTACTCTATGAAGCCCTCTTCACGTGAGAGTTGGGAGACTCTTTCCAACCCCATATCAGACCAGGCCTGAGTGTCACGGAAACCCTTTGTGCCCAGGTCAATGGGAGGGCCCCAGAGCGAAGAAAGCGGCGAAGGCCAAGTAGACAATAGTTTATTAGCTTTACTGGGTTTCCATAGCGCCCACAGGGCTGATAGGGTAGGATGCCTTCTGAGCTGTAAGGGGATAGCCCTAGGAGTGGTCCAAAAAAAATCCCTAACCTTTCTCGGGTGAGCGTGAATGTCTTCGACATATGTCCAATACGTTCGCATGTCGTCCCGCATATGCTCCAACATCACCCTGAGCTGCGCTGCTTTGTAATATATCCTGAAGTCGGGGAGTCCAAAGCCACCATGAGTCTTTGGGAGGGTCAGGGTGGATGTTTTAACCCTTGGCCTTTTACCGTTCCAAATAAAATGGAGGATACGGGGTTGGAGCACCTCGAAAAAGGTCTCGGGTATCACAGCGGGAAGAGCTGTGAAAAGATAGAGTAGGCGTGGCAGGATATTCATCTTCACCGTGACCATGCGCCCCAGCCAAGAAAGCGTGAGGGGTGCCCATCTTTTAAGATCGCTACTGACCTGGGCGAGGATCCCCGGGAAGTTGCACTGGTATAGTTGTGATAAATCTCTGGGGATGGTGGTGCCCAGGTATCTAGTGGATTTTCGTTCAATTTTGACCCCCAGAATATCCTCTTTGCTCCCGATGTCTTGGTCCCCCGCGCCCATAGGCATGATACTTGATTTAGATGTGTTTATTCTCAGCCCAGAGAAGGAGCCAAAATAATGTATGAGATCAAACAACCGCGGTAGGGATTTTGGAATATTGGTTAAATAACTCAGTATGTCGTCTGCAAATAGGGAAAGTTTAAAGTCACACTCACCGCACTGTATTCCTGTGACTTCCGAGTCGTTCCTGACCGCTATGGCCAGGGGCTCCATTGCCAGGGCATACAATAGAGGCGACAGGGGACAGCCTTGCCGGGTGCCTCTGGAAAGGGAAAAGGGCTCTGAGGTAACCCCGTTAACCAACACTCTCGCCGAGGGCGAGTTGTATAGTGTCGCGACCCACCCACAAAAGTTTTCTCCCAGACCCATCTTCCGGAGAACCTTGCCCATGTAAGGCCACTCGACACGGTCGAAGGCCTTTTCTGAGTCTAGCGAGAGGAGGTACCCCTCCACTCCCTGTCTAGATGCCTCGTGCATAAGGTCGAGGGTTTTCCTTATATTATCTGACTCCTGGCGCCCCGGGATGAAGCCCACTTGATCCCCATGCACTAGGGTTCGGAGGTGCTTTGCTAGTCTATTCGCCAGGAGTTTGGCCAGTATTTTAACGTCGGTATCAAGGAGTGATATGGGGCGATACGATTGGCAATAAGCGGGATCCTTGCCCTCTTTAGGTAGGACTACAATTAAAGCTGACATCATCGTGGGTGGGAGAGTACCTTGGTCCAGTGCAGCATTGAACATCTTAGCCAAGAATGGGGCAAGTGTAGACCTATAGATCTTGTAAAACTTGACTGTGAAGCCATCATCTCCCGGGGCAGTGCCGCTCTTTAAAGAAGTTATAGTATCTATTACTTCTTCAGGGGAAATGGGTATTTCTAGCGCCTCGGCTTTGTCGGGTAGGAGGCCCGGGACCGGGAGGGAATCCAAGAATCTGTCAATGTCCCTCCCATCCCCCGAATATTCTGTGCAATATAGTTTTTCATAATATAGCCTGAATTGTTCTGCTATTTTGGAGTCCCTCGCGGTTGAGTCCCCTTCCGGGGTGTGGATTGAATTCACCCTCCTGCTTTTCCTAAGTTCACGGAGTCTCCAGGCCAATATCTTATCGGCCTTTTCCCCCTTTTCCATGTACTTTTGTTTCAAAAATGAGAGCTTCCTTTCCATTTGTCCCACCTGAAGGTCGGCCAGCCTGTCTCGCAGCCCCTGCAATTCCTCCCACTGCCCAGGAAACATCTGTGTTTTCAACTTCCCTCCCGGTTGAATAGCCTCTATCTTGTCCTTAAGCACCTTCTCTTCGCGGTCCCTCTCCCTCTTTCTCCCCGCCCCAATGCCTATAAGGGTGCCTCTAATAGTTGCCTTAAATGCCACCCATACTCCCATGGTGCCAACCACCCCGTTGTCGTTACGGGTAAAGTAGTCTTCTATGGCTGTTAGGAGGGTTTGGCGTATCTCCCTGTCCTGTAGGAGAAGGTCGTTACAGCTCCACCTGGATCCGTCTACCGGGGGAGGGGGAAGGCCAATCCTAATCTTTACCATATCATGGTCCGTCCAAGGGACGGTCTCTACTCCTGAGCTCGAGACCTCTCCCTGCAGCGAGGAATCTACCAGGATGTAGTCTATACGTGAAAAAACCGCATGTGGCTTTGAATAGAATGTGTAACCAGGGTGCCGACCTTTCTTGGGTGTACAAGTATCACATAAACCCAGTTCCCCATTCACTTCCAGAAAGGTTAGCGCCAGCTTTTTGTAGTGACAGATGTTAGGGCAAGGATTCACGGATTTCCTATCCCTCTCGGGACAAAGCACCATATTGAAATCCCCCCCCACCAGAAGGGTACCCTCAGCGAATGCCATTATTTTCCCTTTCATACTCTCCCAGAAGGTGTCCTGCGCTTCATTTGGGGCGTATATGCAAACCAAGGTGAACAAGCGGCCTTGTACATCTCCCTTTACCATGAGATACCGCCCCTCAGGGTCTGTCTTTGAGGCTTTAAACCCAAAATGGGCCCCGGGGGACACCAGTAGAGCTACTCCTCTTTTCTTTGCCTGGGTAGAAGCCATATACACCTGATCTATTGTTTTAGCCTTGAGCTTAGGCTCCTTCCCCCGAACCCAATGAGTCTCCTGCACGAAGAGGAAGTGTAGCCTCATCCTCACAAATTCCCTTATAAGTAATGACCTCTTTGTAGGCGAGTTAAGACCACGGGCATTCAGTGTCCCCACTGTCAAGGATTGGAGTGAATCATCCATTAAAATGCGGATCGAGGCTCATGCCTCCATTTTCAACACAGCAAGCGTTATTACTCCCCCAATGCTTTAGCAACCCATAGACGGCTCGAGACAGCCCCTGGGGTGCAAGAGAATCCCTAAAACTTGGCGCACCATAACTGTACCCCCAACAACCTAACTCCCCCTCCTCCGCCCCCCCCTTCCCCCTAATCGCCTGGTTGTGTCGTGGCATCGTCCAGAAACCCCGACCAGGCCACCAATGTCTCCCCCCTCTGGGCTCATTAATTCTACATAAATAACAACTCGAGCCCCCCCTAACCCCCAGGGTCATTGCGATTCATGAATTGAAACATCACCCTCCCTTCACAGTGTCAATTGTGGAGTTATTCGTCGGGCTCCATTAGCGCTTTTCAGCTACCCTGATGGTCTGGCGACGCTGGGGCCACTCTCCTGAATTTCCTTTGGCCTCGAACTCTGTGCCTTTCTTTTGGAGCTTTATTCCCTTTTGGGCCCGTCGGGGCACGCTCCTGGTCTCGGTCTCCCAGCTCCGTGTTTGCATTGTCTAATAGTTCGCCGGATACTCTCTGGATATCGCCTTCAGTGATCAAGGCGTATTTATAGCCCTCGAACTCGAAAGAGAGTGAAAATGGGTACCCCCACCTGTATCGGACTCCCGTGGATTGGAGCATTTTTGTCAGCGGGGAGCAAAGGCGACGTCTTGCAAGGGTGAAGGCCGACAGGTCTTGATACACCGAGATCTGGGCCCCTTCCCATTCCACTGGGCCCTTTTTGCGAGCCAGTTCGAGGATCCTGCTTTTTTCAGAGAAGTAGTGAAAGCGGACCAAGACAGATCTGGGGCCTCTGGAGGATGCCCCCGCTCTGTGGGCCCTGTCGATGGTAGGTTCGTTGGTGATATAGCACTCTTATTACCTCGTTAACGGCCTTGATAATGTCTGCTTGCATTTCACCGTCGTGTTCCGGGAAGCCTAGGAAGCGCAAGTTACAGCGGCGTTCCCTATTCTCCAAGTCGTCAATTCTTAAGGAACATTTCTCTTCTCTTCTCTCGAGCTCGGACAGGCGCATGTCAAATTGTGTCTCGAAGATGTCGCTCGAGACTGTAGTGTTCTCCAATGCCTGGACCCTGTCATCGATATTGTCCACCTTTTTGTCTAGGGTGTCCAGTTTTAGGGTAATATCTGCCCTGAAGCCTCTGATTTCCTCCAATAGGGCCGCCATACCGCTGGTGACCGTGCTTGCATCCGCGGATTCCTGTTGCGTTTGGGCCGCCATTTCAGGGTCTGTCAGGGGCTCGGGAGGCGGGCGGCGAAACTTCTGTAAGGATTCTTTCCAGGTCATAGGCTCTCCCTGGGTTCCTCTGTTCCCCGGGGGCTACCCCCAGATGTTTGTGGGCGATGCGGCCTGCTTATCACCCTCATGGGGGGGGGCCCTGTCTGCCTTGGGGCAAAAGGGCAGGGACGCAGCCCCGGAAGTTTCGTCTCCACAGGGATCCCCCCACACCTCTTGATCCTCAAATGGTTCGACTTCCCTCCCTTCGAAGCCGTGACAGTGTTTGTTGCCCCCAGGGGTGTTCGCGTGAAGGAGAAGTCTCAGGGTCCTTAGCCTGTCCTTTCGCGTGGCCTACTGGGGGTGCTCTCTTTCAGCCGGGCCTCGTATGCCCCTTGAGCACGGCTGGGGAGTGCGCTGCACGGGGGAAGCCTTGTTGCCTCAGGCCCCTTCGGGGTTCGCCTGCACGCCAGGGACTCACCCCCGCCTTTCTCCTGCTTCCCCCTTTGGTAGTCTCACTCTCCCGGAGGTTACCTAGCCCCGGACCGGACCTCCTTACCTCCCTGTGGGAGTTCGCATGTGGCACGTTCTGGCCTGCGAGAGGCACCGCCTGTCTCCTGCGCCGCCGCCTGGACCTTATATTCACCCTTCATGGGCTCTCCGGGATCCGCTCGATCCTTTCTCCTTTCTTTTTTTTTAGCGAGGTCCTCCGCTTTTCCGGTGCGTCCACCTCCCGCACCCGGGTCAGCCGCGTCTGCCCCCAGGGTCGCCCCGCCGCCGCGAGGTGGTTCAGGGCCGGGAACTGCCGGCCGGGGGTCGCCAGGGCCCTCTACAGGCCTCACTCGGGCCCGGGCTCGCCTTAGATTTCCGCTGAGCCGTGGGGCCGCAGGGGGGAGGGGCTTCTATCCTTCGAAACTCGAGGGTTCCGATCTCCGGCTCCGCACCACGTCGGAGGCTCAAATTTGAACCAGGGGTGCCTGGCACCTTCGTACTGGCGGGGGTGGTGTCGGCTCTTCACTCCAGGGGTGTCGGGGGGGGGGCTCAGGTCCTTCGATCAGTGCCCTGCTGGGGAGACGAGCTGAGATGCGTCAGTCCATCTCTGCGCCCCCTGGTGGATCTTCTCGTCTTTTGTTTTATTTCCTTTCTATTGTTTTTAAAAGTCTACATTGTCTTGCTCCTGCTTATCTCGCTTCCTGTTTCCTTTCATTTTCCTACTTGTGCGCTGCGCTCTCAGTCTACCTATCTCCTTAAACACCCTTGTGCTTCTTTGCATTTTTGCTCATTTTTCTCTTCTTGCTCCATTTCATTTAAATTGTACCTCCCCTACCTATCTTTCGTACCCATTTCAAGGACCATCTTTTATCTTCACTTTCTGCCACATAATGATATGATGTTTTTGTGCCAAACTTTGCTTTGTAAAAATGTACCACTCTCTTCTTTTTGTAAAGACGCTTTGGCGAAAGCGCATTATAAATTCAATAAATACAATTAGTACCCGGCGTGGGTGTGTCCATGGGATACACGTAACTTGATTGGCTCGTTTCCGAGCCATACCATGGTGTAATCCCGTGGATGCACCTACGTGCGTGCGTTTGTTCCCGGCGGGGGGCGTGGCAGCCTTAGCCAATGAAGAGGCTCGAAACGGGGCAATTCCCGCTCCGAGCCTCCCCAAGGCTGGAGGCTGCTTCGTCCCCTGCCGGGGACTCAGGTAAGTTTTTTTTTCCTCCACCCACCTCCCCTTCAAACTATCCCATCCCCACCCTCCGAACCCGACTTACAATCTTTTTTCTTCTTTTCTCGGGAGCGAACGCGCTGGGAACACTTCTGTTCCCAGCGCGTCCGCTCCCGATGGCTGCCATGGAAAGGGAAAACGGACTACGTTTTACATTTCCTGGTGGCCGTTTTGTACAGGAGGGCGAGGCGACCTCTGACGGGCCCATGGGATCAGAGTTCACCCTTGAGTACTTTAAGACGAGATAGCTGCACCTTGAGGAGGATGGGGTGCAGGATTCTCTACTCCAACACCACTCAAATAAAGAAAACTCAATGGTTTGGCAAAGGGAAGTCTGTTTAATGACAAGTACAAAAAACGGGGAAACATAAGGAAATCATCAGTGATGCGATTGCCTGTGTCACTTCAACTCCCAACGACTTCATGCAATCAGTAACAGTTATACTCTAAATTCTTCATCATTGAAGTGTAACACTCAAAGGTTTGTCATGCAATTCTATTGGTTGGAAAAGGTAACTTTAATATAGGTACTATATCTGTATATGGTAACAGAGTGTGAGGATTGGATAATTCTTATCGGGTGGGCGTCTTCACCCATCCCCTTACATCACTTGTGATAGACGTCACTAAAAGTATGACGTCTTATTGGTTCTACTAGCTATAGGACTCTGGATTATTTGGTCGATTGTGATTGGGTAGGTTACACCCATAGGCATAAATCTCCACTTTAATTAGCCGCTTGCAGAATGGACACCCAGATGCGGTGTGCCCCAAGATTCACCCTGCCTCCCTTCCATCAATCAGTATCTTAGGGCTATGTATCAATTAGTTGGCTGAGGTTGGCCTCGAAACTGTAGCTTCTTGTCAGGAAAGGTTATGGTATCTCCTGCTTTGGATGACATCAGACGTTGGTACCTCTTCGCGCTTGGCTGGTCACGTGTCGATACACCGTGAATCTGCTTCATTTTCCCTCTATTTGTGGATTTGATTCTCCCTTTGGCCTTGTCACCTGCCTGGGCCTCCTTATCTCCACCTTCACGGGGCAGGTTGCTATTCTCTTAAGTTTAGTTTCTTCGAAGTTGCCGCTCTCCTCCCTTCTTGGAGTTGACCTAGGATTCCCAGGCATGAGCTGCTTCTTACTGAGTTTCAATTCTGCTCTTTCATCTGGCTTTGAGCTAGTTTATGAATCCTGGCCTGTTTGTCCTCTATCATCCTGGGCTTAATTCTGCTTTTGTAAAATGGAGTCGCACTTGTATACTGTGCTTCTTGAAGTAGATATATATAGTTGGCGCTTGCCACTATTACAGGCATTTAGCCAGTTGCATATTTCAATCCTGGTCACTTCTCTTTACATTTCAATATCGTCTCTTCTTCTATGTTTGTTATGTCATTATTCGTAATATTTCATCTTTGTGTGATTTCTTTTGATCAGCTTTTGGTTCGTCTGTGTGTCTGTCCGTGCCCTTGTGTTGTTCACTATTTGCCTTCGATTAAGGCCCTTTGGGTCTCTTCGGGGACAGTTTGTAAACAGTCTTTGCCTTGTGTCAGCTGCTAGTATGGTTGTCTCAATGGATACCGCATTGCCCATGGCTGTCTCGTTATTGGCACTTCTACAGGCATTACTCTTCTGATGGGCACTGGGCAGAGCCGTAGTGCCGCTCTCTGCTGGTTTATTTGCTCATCATACGCCACATATTCTGGCGTGTACGTTCCTGGTACTTCAAAATGGGAGGCTGTAGTGCAGGCCATATCTGGGACCTCCTCTCCAGTTTTATTTGACTTCTTTTTTTTTCTGTTCCGAAACGCAGCAGTGTTTCGGAACAGAACAAAATGCTATAAATACACCGGTCTAATGGGCTGGGGTACTAATGGCTATAAGCCCCTCAATGGCGGGCCAATACCGCCCATGGTAATGCACCCGGGGCTTCGTTAAGGCCCGAGCATGTAACTACGGCCCCTGGGGCATTACCTGGGGCGGTATTGGCCCGTCTTCTCGTGGCTTATTGCCACAATACAAATACAAGGGTTGATGGTAACAGCCTGATCTCTTGATCGAGTATTCACCCGGAACGTGTCTCATTTCAAGAGGTATGTTGAGAGATAAGCTGAGGATGGTGACACTGAGCAGCGTGATGAGGTACTTGTGAATGGTCAGGAATTCTGGCAAGGTAGTGAGCAGACTGAATCACATTCCAGACCAATTAGATGCATCCGAAGGCCAATGTGCCTCACTGAAGAAATATGACTGTTGGAGGCCACTGTGCCTTTAAGGCGAGCGAGGCAATCAGAGCGGGAAGTGGGAGGAGAGAAAAGGGGGCAGAGCAAGGGGAAACAGCAGTTATTACTTGTACATTGTCCAAGGAGGTAATAAAGGGCAGGAGCTCCCTACATTTTGTGTTGCGTCCTTTATTTGTACAAGAGTATAACAAAGACTATAGACCGGCACAGGGACACGTACATTGTTGTTCACCTGGGGGAGCGGTTGTGTTCTGGGCATGAGAGGTATAGCCCCGGACAAATGCATCTCGGGGAGGTGCATTTGGGATGCAGCAGCCAATGAGCACGGCTCACAGCGCACATGCGTGTTGGGTAATATGTTGCATACAGATGGTAGTCCAGGCGCTCCGACAATAAAGAAGGTTACATATGTACCAAATGCACTGCAATTTCAATGCAGTTATACTCAACAAAAGTGTGACGCACTTGGGTCCCGGATGTGTGAGAATTAGCATACATGCCAACCCTCCCGATTTAGGTGGGAGACTCCCGATTTTTGCGTGAAAAATATTGCTATTTTTCATGTTCTCCCACCTAAAATGAATCTTTGCCCAATACATTCCTGTGGGAAAATCTCAGTTTCCCCATTTTTCAGACGTAATCTCCCGCACAGGTGGGTTGAAATGTTGACATGTATGAATTAGGTACTTGTTACGGGTTCTTTTTAGGATCGGGGGAGCACATGAGTGAGTACTGGGACGAGGGGTATCAAGATAATGGCGATTACCCAAAGTAATCTATTGATATCTGATCCTTTCGCCTGTCCTTCTAGTTGCTCTTCTTCCTGAGCTAACAGCTGTTTCTCTTTGTGCTGGCTTGATACCCGTATCTCACATAACTGTCCTGATCGTACCCATATCCGACTAACCTCTGGAATTTTTCTGGAGACTCCGAAGTTTCAAGCATTTCTCCGGGTCTCCGGAAAAGTTCCTTGAATCTCAGGAATTTTGAGATTCTTTCCGGGTCCTGTCATATTCTCCACCTGATTGGCTGCCGCCGGTCTCCAATCAGGTGGAGAATATGACGGGACCTGGAAACGGCGCGGAATGTTCGTGCCCACTGCCTGCACCATTATAATAATAGCGCTTTCAATACATATCATTGGATTGAAAGCACTATTATTACGGCGGAGGTGTCACGTTCATTTTGCTTACCATAGCACTGAAAATCATTCATTCCATGCTATAGTAAGCACACTGAGGGCACCGCCGCAGCAATAATAGTGCTTTCAATCCAATGACATGGATTGAAAGCACTATTATTTCGGCGGCGGCGCTGCCTTCATTTTGCTTAATATAGCATGGAATGAATCTTTTTCAATGCTATAGTAAGCAAACTGAAGGCTACAACAACAGTTTACCTTTTTGACAGGTGGGCGGAGCCGTGTGCAAATGGGCGGAGTCTTGCTTAGCTGTGGGCGGGGCATAAATCTCAGGAATTTTGATTTTCAAATGTAGGCAGGTATGATCGTACCTCGTATTTGCATTCCTTACATTACTGTTTTTAGAACATCAATAGCACGCTGAGCTTTTGTGGAGCTAAACTGCTGAGGGTCTGACGGGGGAACTATATTTTGGGTGAATGTAAAGCTGAATATTTTTGTTCGCTGCCGGGCAGGGCCGAGACACCGTGCAGCAAAGGTGAGCTGGTAAGTTAATTATTAAAAGAAACAAATCGCTAAAGGGAAAGGCAGACAACCGAGCGGTTCTGGCGCGAGTGCAGGAAGCATGGCTGATGTAAGCGCGAGGAAGGCCGCCTGGGCCTGTAATTCTCTGCCTCTGGGAGTCGCATTTCTGAAAGGGGCAGGCCGGCTGGGCCTTAACTTCCGGGATCTCTCTGGCTCGTACGTGGAAGGATAAGATGACTGACAGTGCACTTTCCACAGTGTTGGGCCTGCCTGGGGCAAAACACCAGAACGTGCCTCCCCCATAGTGCGGCTCAGGGCTGAGTCCTAATTGGAGGCTGTGTGGGGAGGAGCCCTCTTACGCACGCATTGCGAAGTGATGTCACCTGACGCGAACCATTCGGAACATCCAATGTGCACATTTCATTAAACTTGTTTTACACAATGGAAGAAAGTGCACAGACAACATAAATATTTGCCAAGAGATCATATATAGTTCCTAATAACACTGATGGCTAATTATAGAAGGCACGCATCTTTTAAAGTTAAGACGCTTCAACAAAACATGTCATGCGGGCTGTCAATATCCGACATTTCACAAATCTGACCAGTGATTTTTGTGGTCTTGTTTTTAAGTCTCTTGCCTCCCACCTATAGGACCTCGGTTCAAATCCTGGCCAATGGAATTCTTTTCAGCAAAAAGTATTAAAAAAAAAAAACATAAACACGCAGGAGCGGACGGTGTACGCGCCTTAAAAAAAGTGGGCGGATGCCATCCACCGACATGGTCCGTCGACTTGAGCCCTGAATCCGCTGCTACTCTCGTGCTGCCTAATTTAACCACCCGTTTCTCTCTCAATTGAAAGTGCAGGGAGAGCCAATAGTGCTCTCACATTGGAGAACGGTGCTCAGAGGCCGTTCCAAATGTTACAAGGGAAGAGGGTGTCGGATTGTTAGTTAGGGCTATGTAGCCCGCCCACATCGTTGTGTGGGCAGACCGCCTTTGCGGTCTTAGTTCCCGGCAAGGGAAGTGACGTTGGGCTAGGGAGTGGGCGGGACAGGAAAGGGGCAGTGTAACTTGAACGGGGAATAAAGGAAGACGCATTGTTCCCCGGCTCCTCCCGTGTGACTTATTACGCGGTTCGGGGACCCGCGTAAAACCCCACATTTGGCGACGAGGGGTACGCTGTACCCACTCGCAACCCAGGGACCCCGCGCATCGGAGCAATCGGAGCAACGCCGCCACTCAGGAGTACCGCGGAGGTCCGCGGTCGAGCGGCGTGGCGCGTCGGCGCACCTCCCATATCCTGCTGAGAGGCCGCGAACACGAGCGGCCGCAGCAAGCGGAGCCGCGGGGAGAGGCCACAAACACGAGCGGCCGCAGCAAGTGGAGCCGCGGGGGAGAGGTCGCGGCTGCACCTGCAAGGGAGCACGCGTGCCAGGGGGCAAGTTGCCAGGGTCCTGCCCCCCCTCCCCCCACTTCAACCAGCAATCGGGAGGCCCTGAGGAGGGCCCCAAGGCCCAAATTAAAAGGTCAAGCACACGCACCAGCCCGTGAGGGACACAACGGCAAGCCAGAGCCAGAAAAGAGGCCGCACATTGCCACACGGCGCCACCGTCACAGCGAACATGTCGGGCCCAGCAAGCCCCGTAGCCTCCTCGTCAGATGGATCCGGAGCAGCGAACGATGGCAATCAACAGGCACCAGCTTCAGGTACCGCTGCCCACAACTTACCACTACCGGGCCCCTTTGATGTGAGAGACACATCTAACCTAGGCCCCAGATGGGTCATATGGCTCAGGGATTTTCAAATTCTACACGGGGGCAATAGGTCTGACAGACAACGCAATGCTAAAAAACACCCTCTTCATGACAGTAGGCCCCGCTGTCAGGGACATCGCAGGCGAACTGATGAACGTAGACACGGTCACCTATGCGGAACTACATGGGAAGCTATCAGAATACTTCACGCCCCATACAAACATTGACTATGAGCGCCACGTCTTTCACACTACGCGACAGGAGAAAGGAGAGTCCCTCGACAATTTCGTGATGCGCCTACGCATCAAGCTAAAATACTGTGAGTTCCACAAGTACTCCAACGATGAGGCGCTAAGATCTCAAGTCATAGCTGGCTGCATCTCACAGCCATTCAGGAAACAGCTTCTCCAGAAACAAAGGTCCCTGGAGGAAATCCTTGCACTGGCCAGGATGGAAGCAGCAGTTGAGTCGCAACTCGACAGTCTAGGCAAAGTCACCATTCAACACCCGCCACCGACTGCTGAGACCATCAATAAGCTATACACGGCGCCCTCACCGAGTGGGAAAGGAACGGACGCCACGTGCTACAGATGCGGATTCGAGTATCCGCACGCGGGCGACTGCCCTGCAATTGGACAAAAGTGCGCCGCATGTGGCGGTATGGACCACTACAGAGCCGTATGCAAAAGTCCACCGGGACAGGGACCCAGCAGAACGAGACAACAAGAGAGAAGGAGAAGCTCGAGACATAGCCCACCAGCAGGCAGAGGAGATGAAGACCAGCCGGGACCCAGGAGAGAAGAAAAACCACGAAGGAGCGCCTACACCAGAGACGACAGAAGGCCTTCGGAGGGTTCGAGGCGTTCGCAAAGAAGAAGGTTCGTCCGATACATTGAGATGAGATCCCCATCAGGCAGTGAATCCCAGTCATCAGAGGATGATCAACGGAAAAAAGGGCATGTGTGGGCTCTCAACAACGCCACAGCCACCCAGCACAGTCCAACGCTCCAGCTTCAAGTCAACAACACACCGTTAGAATTCCTCATAGACACGGGGGCAACTGTTAACATAATAAGCGAACAGGCGTATAACTCACTCCCCAGCCCCCCAAAGATCCGGAAGGCGTCAGTGGACATATACTCCTACGGCGCCACGACCCCGCTGCCATGCAAAGGAACAATATCAGCATGGTGCGTGCATAAATCGCATGCCGCAAAAATCACGCTACACATCCTGAAGACGGAAGCCAACAGCGGGTGCATTCTCAGTTTCAAGACTGCCGTCGAGATGGGTTTGGTGCACATCCTGTATCAGCTAATGGCCCATAAATACTTTGCCAGACCGGATGCCATCGAGCAAACATTCCCCAACCTATTCAAAGGCCTAGGAAAACTAAAGCACCGCAAGGTACAGTTGCACATAAACCCGAAGATACCACCCGTCGCCCAGCACTATAGGGGCATTCCGATAAATATACAACACCCCATCCTCCACAAACCTTTTGAACAAGCGCTGTATCAGTTTCTCAGGGACTATCGTCACACCCCCCACAGCACCACGGGCGTCTGCCCCGCTGACCTGATGTTCTGTAGGCCAGTACAGACACGACTGCCAGAAGACGCCCGCGCAGCTGAAGCCACGCCTCTGGAACAAGAGGCCAAAAACAAGGATGACACCGCCAAAGCCAAAATGAAGGACGCGGCGGATCACAAAAGAAAGGCACAGGAGTCGAACGTGGAACTGGGAGACCAAGTGTGGCTGCGGCAACCGAAACAGCGCAAGGAGGATGCCACGTTTGCACCGGAACCGCTGACGGTCACGCAAAAGAAAGGTACGATGATTACGGCACAGAGGACTGACCAGTCCTCCGTCACAAGAAACGTATCGTATTTCAAACCCAAGAGGTGCTACAGGGAGGATACCTTGTATCAAGAAGCTGACAGCGAAGAGGACATTGCCCTTGACGGGTATTACGCGGAGGAGAGCGAGTCATCAGAAGGGGAGGACAGGTCATCACCCCAGGGCCTGGACGAACACACCCCGGGCAACAGAGGTCGCCCTCAGAGAAGTCGTTTCAAACCCCACAGACTCATAGAAGAAATGGAGTAAGGTAAAAAGAGACATGTGGTTGTTTAAAAAGGGGGGAGATGTCGGATTGTTAGTTAGGGCTATGTAGCCCGCCCACATCGTTGTGTGGGCAGACCGCCGTTGCGGTCTTAGTTCCCGGCAAGGGAAGTGACGTTGGGCTAGGGAGGGGGCGGGACAGGAAAGGGGCAGTGTAACTTGAATGGGGAATAAAGGAAGACGCATTGTTCCCCGGCTCCTCCCGTGTGACTTATTACGCGGTTCGGGGACCCGCGTAAAACCCCACAGAGGGGTGTGAAAGAAAGGGAAAAAGTTAAGTCAATGGCACTTCCCAGCTATATTGTTAGGTTACAAAGAGTGCCTTGAAGTTGGTCGCTGTGTCCCAGGCACTGTGTTGGGGAAAAGGCACGACTCTGCAGTGAGTCTGCGGTGCGGAGCGCAGGAGTCGGCCAATGCAGCGTTGCCGGATCCGGTGAGGGCCGCAGCGGGTGGGCTCCTGTTCTCTGCTCATCGCCAGTGTGATGAGGGACAGGCAAGGCCTTCAGGCTGGGCGCACTGCACGGTAGACCAATGAGGGACACAGACACACTCTGCTGTGGTGTTAGAGTGCAGACTGCCTTGCCGGGCGGGTTTTCTCGCTCTCCTTTATTCATTCCTCCCACGTGGTCTATCCTGGCTGCCTCTTCCCGTATCACGTGGACATCACACAAAACACTCTCCGGCTCCTAACGATTCCCTCTGCCTCTCCGATATCAACCTGTCTCTTTTGCATGAAGCATGAACGTGTGTACCTGCAGATCAAACAGTGCCAACCAGCATGATGGTATTTGCCCCTTGTGGGTCACAGCTCAGAAATGGCCACAAACTGATTGGCCGCAGCTACAGAACCAGACCTAGGCTAAGGCGCACCACTGTTCTGCGGCGTCCATTGCATTCTCTTTTGCAGTGTAAGCAAATGAAGCAGGGCCATCCGCAGCTGTACACCCGAGTGCTTGATCACCCAAGCAGTGGTCGAAGTGTAAAAAGAAAGTAGTGGAACTATGTGCCCTATGCCCTGCCCCCTTTTCTGCCCACTCCTCCATACTCACCATCACCCCTCCATTTCCAACCCCATAAATGGGTCCTTCCTTGCCTCCACTCCACCATAGCTCTCAACCATTTGTCTCGCAAAGGCGGGTGAAATCACCCTATTTTGTTTCTGGCGGGTGAGACGCCCATTGGAATGAATGGGCGTGCAGGAGGCTTGGCGGGTGAGTCAGCCCTTTGCAAGGCGAGTGACACCCGCCAAGAGCGGGTGCGTTGAGAGCTATGACTCCGCACTGCAACATTGTGTTTTACAGCATTTCTAGTAAAGCTGAAGAAAACACAATGAAAGACAATGCATTTAAATGACATCCATGAGTGTGTCATTGTCCCACTCCGCATGCACCTTCATGCAGCCGCCCCTTCACCATCCTCCCTAGGCTTCGCACCTCTTAAAGAACATGGGCAGCCACAGACACAATCCTCCCATTGCGATCAAACTCAGTGTTTTGGCTGCTTGGCAATTGGTTTTGTATCCCAAGCAGCCTATTGAAATAAATAATAATCTTCAGCACCTGCGGAATAGTGCAGTGCAATGTTGCACTGGCTCGATATCAGCAGGACTCCAGTTTGAGTCCACAATGTGAATGAAATAGAAAAAAAAAAGACCTATTTTTGAAAAAGTTGCTGTTCTGCAACGGTATTGTGGGTCGCTTAAAGTAAGGGTACGATGGGGAATGTCATACCCTTTAGTCCCCCCCACTTTGACCCCTGCACCCAAGCACATGAAATACTCCAATAGTCCTTGTTCTCACAACATACACAAACATTTGGACTCCACGCACATCTAAATAGTTAACCCGGGTAATCTTGGGACCCCAGGCTCAAATGCACCCGCCTATAGAGCTCATAACACCAGTTCACAGTGATGGCTTTCCACATAGGGATGGGATGTAACATGAAATGTTTATTTTGAATTGCAGCTCTCAAATAATGCAGAAAATGCATTGTTGCTGAAATATTTTCTCTTACATGAGAAAACAAGGCATTATGCTGTTATCTTTATATATAAAGCTGAATGTATGCATGTGTATGTGTATGTTAGTCCGGCTATACAAATCGACACAGTTGAATCCATTGCTACCACATTTTGCATGGATTCCTCATTTGTCTGGAGCAAGATTGTAGTCTATGTTTGGATGCAAAAAATTCACTCCGTAGACACCCTCATTTACTGATGGTCACCCCGATTCACTGCAGTAGGTACTAGAAGGAGGCAACATTTGGAAAAGCGTGTGAAGCAAAATGTTTGATGTGTTGGATATTCCTTTGAAATGTATTACTACTTTATACAGTTTGGAAGTGTTTATTAAAGCATTTTAAAAGGGAATTAATTATTATTATTTTTATCACGCCACTCCAAATATGGGAAATTGCAAGGTTACAGTTTACTTAAGTTCATTCACGAGAAGAGAGCACAATCAATCTTTCTTGGACATTTTCTCAAATGTGCTGGAGCCATTAAGTGAGTGAAACATGCCGCCAATAAACAAACATCACGTGGAAAAGCTCCATCTGATGCAAAGCGAAAATCAATATCAAGAGTTTCTGAAACACAACAACAAACAGCAGCACGGCTTGATGAGCAGAGGACAAGAACAACTTTCTCCAGGGCAAATGAGATGCCAGAGCAAACTGAAGCAAGGCTTGCCGACAAGAGGACAAGAGCAACATCCTCCAGGGCACATGAGACACCAGAGCAAACTGAAGCAAGGCTTGCTGACAAGAAGACAAGAGCAACATCCTCCAGGGCACATGAGACACCAGAGCAAACTGAAGCAAGACTTGCTGACAAGAGGACAAGAGCAACATCCTCCAGGGCACATGAGACACCAGAGCAAACTGAAGCAAGACTTGCTGACAAGAAGACAAGAGCAACATCCTCCAGGGCACATGAGACACCAGAGCAAACTGAAGCAAGACTTGCCGAAAAGAGGACAAGAGCAACATCCTCCAGGGCACATGAGACACCAGAGCAAACTGAAGCAAGACTTGCTGACAAGAAGACAAGAGCAACATCCTCCAGGGCACATGAGACACCACAGCAAACTGAAGCAAGACTTGCCGACAAGAGGAAAAAAGCAACATCTTCCACCACTTGATCAGGACACGGGAAACGCTGGGTACCCCAGCTAGTAATAAATAAAGTGGCACTGCCATTTGTTTTGAAAGATTGACGTAATCCCTAGTGGCACCATGAAAAATAGCACCATGCTTGTACAAATATGTTAAAGTCCCAAAAGGAGCCCTCCAAATGGCTTCTGTAGGCCTCAATCTTTCCAGCTGCATGGATGAGGCCATGGTTCCTGTTACAAGTATTGATAATATAGACTGGTGGCTCCAGGGCATGTTGTACAACTATAAGAGGCCATGGCTGCTGTTAGAAGGTATAAAGAATGGACCTAGCTGCAGGAAACATATGCTCTACCCTGCCTTCACACACACCTTTATCTCTACCCATACATCTCCCTCTGAACTGTTATCTATTTGCCGCACAGCTTGTCTGATGCTCATGTTAATCCTTTTGCTCCTCAAGTCATCAAAGAAATAGCACTGCAAACCTGCTCCTACCAATGAACTCTGGCTCTTCAACTCTCACTATCCTTTGGAATCTTTCCCACTTGCTTTAAAATCTCCACCATCCCACATGTCAAATAAAACGCCACCTACAAGCCCAGGTTATCATGCTCTGCCTCTTTCCTGCCCAACTACTCTAAAGTCCTTGAATGTGTGGTCTTCAACAGGATCACCAGCTATCGTGAATCTCCACTCTGACCCACTCCAGAGTTTGTTGGTATCACTCCACCGAAACAGCCCTCGTCCATGTCCCCAAGTCTCCACCTTACATAGAGCAATTCACTAAACCTGATTCTCCTTCATTCTCATTCTCCTTGACCTTTCAGCAGCCTTCGGCACTCTGACTCGGCCTTCTCCTCTCTACCCTTTTCAATTGAGTCTTTCAAGACCTAGATCTCACATGGGACACATCCCACCTGGCAGGCCAACCCTTTTCCACCTCAGGGAACACACTTTACTCAGATCACACCCCCACCTTTGGGAGGTCCTCTGGGCTCAGCCATTGGCGTTCTCCTCATTCCCCATTACACCGCCACTATAGGCAAACAAATCACTCCCTGAGATGTCTTGCAACAGTTCTGTCTAAGCCATAAGGTGCTGGACGGTACTTCTTTCTCAACTAAAACAGTCAACTGCCTGTCTGTCTGCTTCTCATGCTCCCACCTTCGGTGTTCAACTAATTCCTTGTCCCCCCTTCCTCTTTGGCCTGCAACCTTGTGAGGCTCTTTCAGAACAACCCAAAACTCCAACAATACATTCATAACATCTACTGCCATTGCCACCTCACTCAAAATTCGAAACATTGGTTTCCTTACCCATGTCCTTACCCATCACTCTTCTGAATCTTTAATCCCCATTTTCGTACTCGTTCAGCTTGACTACTGCTAGAGGCTGCTTCTGGGACGTCTCCTCTATCACTTGTCACAGCTTCACAAAATCCCCTTTTTTGCTATGTGCACTCTACAACCTTGTATGCTCCTTTCTTATTTCTTCTCATCGCATTCACACCAGCTGGCCCCCCAATGCACAACCACTTCCTGGTATTCAAATGCTCCCATGGTCTAGACCCACTCCACCTTTCGATGATGCCCCCTGACTCATACCATCAACTTTAGCAGCACTCTCAAACTTTCTCCTTCCTGCCATCTGGTACTTCCTCTCAATTCCGATCCTTTCGCCTAATGCCCCCCCCATGACTGAACCTACCTAGCACCCGATAGCAAAAAGATCACTCACCACCCACAAGGGCCTGCACTATGGTCCGGAAGTCCTGCAGTGGGATGAATGGATTGATTTTGTGAAAGATTTGGAGCCAGGCCATTTGGGCTTTCTTGGCTATGTGTTTTTGGCAGGTCAAGCTGCTGTCAGTGGTTTTACTGAATCCAATTGTTGATTTGATGATTTGTAGGATTTTGTCTATTTTTTCAATTAAAAGGTTGTTGATTCTGTCTAATTTTTCCTAGCATCTCAGGACATGGTGAGGGTTTGGTACAATACTTTACTACTTCAAAGAGAGCTTTGCTCCTAATGGAGTCTGCTGCGATGTTGGCAGAGTAGTAAGCAATTTTGGCCTCAGGAATCCTACAGTTGCTGCAGAGAGATTTGAGGTTGGTGAGATCACCAGGGTAGTGTTTTTTGCACAACAGTTTCTCTAGGGCTCTGAGCATTTGTTGGAGGCAAGCCTGGGAGTGCATCAGGGGGCAAATGGTTTGGTCTTAGCACAGCTGGTTTTTAGAACAGCATGAGTGTCAACCAGTTTCATAGCAGTTGAATAATTCTAGGAGGACAGAGAAATTCCCTCTGGTGGGGATGTCTATGACATTTGCTTTTAGCTCATTGACCGGAAAGGTTTTGAATGAGCAGTGCTGAGTGACAGAGTTTAGTCTGATCTATGTGGGCTGTGATTGAGTAGGTGATCAACAGTGCATGGTCAGACGGGTTGAGGGGGATGCAGTCTGTGCAGGGGATGATATAAAGACTGAGTCTAAGACTAACAAAGAGATAACTTCCACTTCTCTATTTTGAAAAATGATAGAATTTATGCACATTTTAAATTGTTGCCCAAAGATCTCCGGCCACAGCTCACTTACAAAGTTTCTGGCACCAATTTTCTATGAGCCTGAAATCCTCTAAACAATTGGTGCAATCGCACAGTTGATCGTCACTTTCATAATAATTTCATAAAGGGGCTTCCTACTTGCTCTGTAAAACAGCAGATAAAAGCTAATATGAGCTACCTTTGACTTGAGAAGATGATCACCCCTTTGAAAATCATCGGCTGGAATGTTAACAGTGTCAATAACGCAATCAAGAAATTGACCATGCTTTCAACGCAAGAAAATCAAGGCGGACATTATAATTCTTCAAGAATCCCATCTGCTGGACCAAGGTGAAGGTTCTACCGGGTCTGACCTAGGCGCTGCTAAGCGCCCTCCCATCACGCCCGACCACAGTTAGACCCTTACGCATAGAACTCTTCGACTCCTGGAAAACTAGGGTAAACAAGTCCACTCTATAAATGGATACACAGTGAGGAGGGACCAAACTGCCTCACCTCAGATGACACTTATGGGAGACACGCTTGGCACAGCTTGGTACAGACTTTTGGCCCAGAGATCCTTTACCCTGGATGAATCAAACCTCCCCGCCAACATGGAATAATGCTATGCCGCTTAATGTGAAGGATACCTGGGGCAGATACACAGGTGGATGAAATTGGATCCCAGTCGATCACAAACTGCCCCCATATAGCATAACATTAATTTTAGGATTGAGGTCAGGCCCTTTTATTGAAGATCGTGGGACGAAAAAGGCTTTAGTCTAATTGCTCACTGTTTCCAAGATGAAACGACATACCCCACTGAAACCGGTCGACCAGATACGCAATGGGATGCCCAGCAACAAGTGGACACCTTGATAACATATACATTTTAATTTTCACTTTCAGGCTAATAAGTAGTAGCATTACAATTGTTTCTCTCCTACTTAAGCCTACTATCCAGGAACTTCACTTTGCTTTCTGGATGTTGTAATCCTTATTGTGCATAGACACCGTTGTCTTTGGAATTTTCAGCCATAGCCTAAGGAGTTCCAGCCTCTTCTCTGTCCTCTAACCCTAGTCAGGCGGCTCACCATCTCCATCTAGGGAGAGTCCATCATCAAGGGTTGAATTCGTTTTGGTCGGATGGTCATACAGGCTATTGGCTAGCATTTCTCTGAACGACCTAAGCAAGTTGTTGGTCCTGTAACTCATGTGTGTGAAAACAGTTGGGATTGCATGCAGGGTCTAGTTACCCATTGTCCGTTCCTTTTGTGCGCTAACAATCACATTGTCGCCAACATAACCCATTCTAATTTGTAGATGCTTATATTCAGTCCTGTTTTATTTCTTTGCATTGTGGGACTTGCAGCTCTGTTTTTCTCAGTTATAAAACTCAGACTACAAGTCCCAGAATGCAAAGAAAAATGCAGGATTGGATAAGCCCTTATAGATTGGAATGGATCATGTTGGAAACTGTGCTAATGTGCCCCTCCGGTGGTCCAGCTCCCCAAACATCCAATTAAATGTCTTATAAAGAAACACCCCCCAAAGTTGAGTGCTGTTTTTTTTTAAAAGATTGTTACTGCTGTATTTGGAAGAACTGCAAGGGAAGGGCAGGAACTGTCATGGCTTTTTTTTCTTAACTTGTCCATTGTGAAATAACCGAAATGAAATACATCCCAATAATAAATAAATAAATAAATAAATACATCATGAAACAACAAAGAACCCTACTTCCACGCGTCTCCACATTCTACAGCTACACAGCACACAGGTCTAATCCAGGGGAGCCAAAATGGAAGAAGCATAACATTTAGAAACCACAAGCAACATTAAACATTAATATGAAGGATAGTATACAACACCTTTCCTTTTTTCAGATGCGAATCTTCACCAGAATAGTGACGAAGACTCTCTAGGAGCAAACAAAATAGAGTTCAAATAGGGCGAGTAAACATGCAGGATTCTGTGGGAAAACAGGTTGTTAACCTCCCCTGTCTAGCAAGTAGATATTTTGTTTAACCTAACTTTGACTATTAAGTCACATTTCTGGACGGTATCCATTCATGTCACAGATGGAAACCAACCGCATTCAGAAGAATATTGAATATCAAATCAAGCAACACATTTCCTCCTGATCCACGTTAATTACTGTGGTGACACACGTGTTACAGGTGTTGAGGACTACAGAGGACAGCATACAAATCTATTTGAGAGGAATACATCGATAAACTTTTTGAGGACAACCAAAACGATTTTTGTGTGCAAACAAACATCAAACAATTTCGAGGATTACTAAAAAAAAGACTCTTTGATACGAAACACGACTGTATACTACAAGTATGATGTTCTCTACTTGGATGCAACAGAGGACCTCAGATAGCTTTTTGGGACTACAAAAGTGTGCAACCCTAGGATTATATATAGCTTTGAGGACTACTCGAGGAATTACCATACGTGTGAGAATCACTGCTTGGTTGAAAACATGTATAACGTTGGAAATCTGAGCAATGTTGATAAAGGATAATCCGTGAATTATTGTCAGCCCCTAATTCTTTCACCAGGCGCAGAATAATTACAGCTATATGCCTGGCACAATATCACCATTTGCCATGGGTGCACTGCAGCGCCCTAACACTATAAATAGCACATGCAGTGCTTTTCGTGTCTACGTGCACTAGACCTACGCCAGAATGGTTTGCTTTCCCAGACCTTGTTTTATTTAGCACTGGGCCCAGTGCCTCTTTGAGGTGACACACCCAGCCGTGCAAAGCCACAGCCATGTGGACGGCGATCCCTGTGGGTTTTAGCTGCGGCGGCTGGTGAGCTTTGGGAGCCATTGGAAGCGAGCACGTTCAAAGCCACCAAGGAATCGAGGCGGGGTCCCCAAAAGAGGGTGTTCCTGAAATGTGGGTCAACGTGGTGAACTTTACACCGCAATTTTATTTTTGGGAGAAAATTGATTAAAAGCCAGCGTATTTACGGGAAGTTCTGCAGGGGAACACGTGAAATATTCCAAATCTCGCGATGCGAGGGAGCACACCATGCAGATGCCCATTGTGAAATTGTGTACCATGCAGAAACACTGGGGTTCTTTTTACAGTCTCTAAAGAGAGCGGATATAAACCAGTAACGCATGGGCTCCATGCACACCCCGTTTTGCACTCTTGGGGTTGTTTGCTGTTTTTGCTTGCAGCAGCACTTGGATGCCAAACAGGATTACAGTTTCCGACTCCTTTTCCCTCTCCGCCTGACGAAATCGTGTGGGTTTCTGCCACCGTGTTATTTTAATGTTTACGGGAAACTATTGCAGTGCATTGAAAAGCCTCCCCCATGCATACTTTGCTGGAGTCACTTACTGCATAACCAAGTGCCTAAAAAGCGTGTAACCCTGATTTGCAAGGTTTTACATGCGTTTTTGCCACGCCTTAGTCCCAATGAGGAACATTGCATGTAGGGATCAAAGAGCACGTGTTGGCTTTCCGTTCTGTGATATTAAGACATTTTAGAAAATCACCCCCCTTTATGTTCATGCTGCATCATTTGAACAGCGCCTGATATAGTGTGCCAATACCACACAGGGGAAAACTGGCAATCATAAATCATATGCCAGTAGAATTCACCCCCATTGAAATATTGATCCAGGATAGGTACAGTCAGTGGCATAACACAACATTTGGGGCCCCCACTGTGAGCCATGCTGAGGGGCACCTCCCCCCAACTCGGCAACAAATTACGGGTCGCGCCGCACTCTGGGCCGGCCTAGATTGCCACGCTTGTGCACTACGCACAAACGTGCTGCTGCAGGGGTACGCCGCACACTGCACTAGGAAAAAGATATAAATGTGTTTTAATGCAATATACAGCACACTTTCTGAGAAAAATTGGCTAAAAAACCAGAGCATTTTCAGTTATTTTGTAGGGTAACACCAATGCAAAAATCCAATACATGCAAGTCACCAACAGTGCACAGACACATTAATAATTTAATTAATATCATGCTTAGCTGTTAATGTAAACATGTCCAACTGGCTGCAAAATGTAGACCAGTCTAGACACGTTATAACATACTACAGTAAAGAATGCCAGGCCACATTTAGACATACCTAGACAGGTTGCACCAAAATGCACACACATTCCCTCCCTCTCCCTCCCACCCCTTGCCCCCAACCCATCCAAATCAGCATCTGCACCCAGAATTACCTCAACATCCCTTTTCCTTGTCCCAGTGCTTACGTATGAGGCTCTTTGCCTCACAGGTGAGTACTGGGATGAGGAAGAGTGAGACTAGGAGTCATGAAAGTTACAGGTAACCAAGCCAGGAATTACCTCCATGTCCCTCTACCTCATCCCAGTACTGGTGTATGGGGCAAAGTGTCTCATACACACGTACTGGGGCAAGGAAGAATCGGGCTAGATTATCATTAAACACAAGTAGTGGCGCAACACCATTGAGCTGATTGGGCTTCAGCCACCCAACAGAGCTGTTGCCGGAAAGAACAGGACACAGATGTTAAACATCATCTGGGTTTTGCTGTTAACAAAGGCCCAGCAATTAATAATGTAATGCATTTCACTGTTAGTACCCACATTCAAATGCAGTTTTTTAGGCAATTGAAATCTTGATGTGGGTTTAGTACTTGCCTGCCAGGGCCGGGAAGTGATTGGAAGGGTAGAGAGGGGACAGGAGACCGCTTATTCTCACAGCAGTCCATACGTGGGTGCTTTTAGACTTAAAGGAGAGAGTCAATTGGTTGTAACGTTGAAGCTGCACTTGAATAGTCTCATTAGAATGCATAAAGAAGTTAGATGCTTCAAGACAAATAAGTTTGCCCCTCCCCCACTGCCCGTGAAGTTACCACCTCTCCCAACATTTGAAGGGTTAGCACCCCCATCAGAAATGTAGGTTTCGTTGCACCCCTGTACACAAGCACACACGCCAGTCACCACACACACATACAGCTACCCATACATTTAAGTGTGCACCCTCTCACCATACAGGCACACCCAGGCAGCCACCCATACCTTTAAGTGTGCACCGTTTCACCATACACGTACAGCCAGGCAGCCACCCACATATGTAAGTGTGCACCATTTAACCATACAGGCACACACACCCAGGCAGACACCCATATATTTAAGTGTGCCCTCTTTCCCCATACACTCACACAGGTGTGGGGTACATTAAAATGCCCCAAACAGAAGTCCCTTTCACATGAATGGCAGGCATTTTAAACACTGAAACAAAAATGGCCTGGACTTTGTTGTTGTTTTTCAAGTACAGTTAAAGAGCCACGTGGAAAGGGGCCTACATGTCACTACCTTGCTTGGAAGCTTGCTTATTGATAAGCAGCATTTTAATTTACAAAGGAAGGAGGAATCAAAGATCCCTGTCAAACGGAAAACATGTTTTTTAGACATTGAAATTAAAAACAGGCTGCACATGTGTGTGCAAATAATAACGTTTTTAAAAACAAAAGTGAAAAAGATATCACTGCTCACAGAAAAATGTCAGGAAAACAAAACATGATGTGTGGGTTGACCAAAAGCAATGTATATTATGTTTCACCTACCAAAACTCCAGTGACATTTAAAGAACCACTTTGTCTTCATGGAAAATGTCAGCCCAAGGCAGACCCTTTTGCTGGCTGTGGGCAAAACTTCACAAGGAAAACTCAAACTCTCAGCCTGGATGTCACATCTCCCATCTAATGACCAACCGCAATAACATTTCCTGCTAGAGGTATCGAAATTCAGTGTTGTCCAGACCGGCTAGCGCTGAAAGCATTGACTTCAACAAAACGTCACCCTTGGTAGAGCACAAATAATATTTGTGAAAATAGGGGCACCCACTTCAGAGAGCAAGCTTCCAACACAAAGGAGATAAAAAAAAAAAACTGTGGGCACATGCTGACCCATTGAAAACAAATGGCCGGAAGGCAGGAGTCAGGCCCTTTTGTCCCACATGAAGATTCACAATTAACTTAAAAGGACTATTATCATTTAGTCAAAAGAGTCCATAGGCGCCCCTCTGCGAGAACGAACACGGCCCATTGACCTATTCTTTGGGAAGGTACCCACTCGAGAGTCTGCAGCAACACTTTAGCTGACTGTACCTTTCACAGATGGGAAATAACCATTTGAATATGAGTCTTTGTCCCGCCCACATGGGTAGCCCAGCACCGAAATGCTAAGGCAATTCTCTTCTGAACAAGAGTACCAACAGCAACCCCATACACGTGTTTCAGCCCTGTTGGGCCTCATCAGTGAAAGAAATAGTGAAAGAAATTGTTTCTTTTTGTAGTCACTCCGCCTTCATAAGGAAACGTAACAGAAATCATTTCCTTATGAAGGCAGAGTGACTAAAAAAAAAATCTTTTAAAACAAAATTTAGTCCAAGGCCCTCCACTCCCAGGACAGACATGTTGTTGCGGGGCCCACCGCACTGCGGGTGGTGCGGGGGTCCCCGTTACGCCAGTGGTTTGACACCTGTGAGGGTTTGGCATGTTCTACCTGCAGTGCTGAGTCTTCTGAAAGCACGTTGCTTTCAGAAAACTAGGCAGCGGTCTTTGAGGAGTCCACTGGGCCCACACCAGGCTTCCTGATGAAATACATCCATGCACGTTATTTTCCAAAACATTAATAACATTTCATTATATTGTATGTGTAGTGCCCTAATGCCTGACTGCTGACAACTAAGTGTTGATCTGATATATGTGTTCTTTCCATGTTCACTGTTTTACATAGTTTATCATCTGTGATAAAACAACCACGATAAGTGTTACTGCTTCGACTGGGCAGCCAGTTGGACATGTTTTCATTGTGTCATGGTATTTTTAGCAAAGCATTATATTAATTAAAGCAGTAATGTTCCTGTGCACTGTTGGTGACTTGCATGTACTGGATTGGTGTTACCCTACAAAACATTTACAAACACTCTGGCTTTTCAGTCAATTTTGCTCAGAAAGTGTGCTGTATAATGCATTAAAACACATATTCACCTAGTCCAGTGTGTGGCATACCCCTGTAGCAGCACGTTCCTTCCTATTAGGCAAGCACGGTTGAGGGGACCCCCCAAACGTTGTGTTGTACTACTGGTTCTTCTTCTTCTTCATCTTCTTAATTATCGAATGCGTGGGCGGACCCACGCAGGCGCTTCCCCATCCTAAAGGATAATGTGCACCTAACCCACCAATCAATACTTAGCTCACATAAACTCACAACTCCGTCTGCCTCACAAAATCCAACAGCACACTGCTCCTCCTCCTGCCTCTCACCCCGTCACCTACCAGCAAAGCCTTCCCACTCAGCTCAGCCACACCCAGGGCAGACAACCGAACCCTCATCAATTCTCTCTCCTAAACATGTCTCTCACACCTAAGCAGAAAATGTCCCACAGTCTCAGGCACCACACACACCACACAGTCCCTCGACTCACGCTTCCCCACTCGAAACAGACAGTCATTCAGCCCGACATGCCCTATCCTCAACCGATTCAGCATCACCCCCCCTCCTCCATTCCAGACTCCCCGCATCCACCTTCACCGACACTTTCCCACGAACACCAAACATCCACCTGCCCTTCACCCCACTCACCACCTCTCCTGCCACTCATCCATGACCCGTCTCACCACCACAGCCTTCACCTCATACATACTCAAAGGCAACCTCACATCAACCGCTCCCCTCCTCATACCCTCACCCGCCGCCAGATCCACCAACTCATCACCCAAAATGCCACTGTGACTCGGGACCCACGCCAACTCCAAATCCATTCCCCCACGCACACACCGATCAATCTTCCTCCTGATGTCCAAAATCACATCCTTCCTATCACCATCCCCTGCCACAATCGCCTGCAACCCACTCAATGAATCCGAGAACACCACCACCTTCTCATACCCCAACTCGCACACCCTATCAATCGCCAATGCAATAGCCACCAACTCAGCCGTACAAATAGACACATCATTCGTCAGTCGCCCCACTTTATACTCCCCAGTGCTTTCCAGATAACACGCCATACCCACTCTCCCAGACATAGGATCTTTCGAACCATCCGTGAACACCTTACATCCTTCCTTCCCTGCCACACACGCCTGACCCAAAGTCTTGATCTCAGCCCGCAAACCCCGCTTCTTCGACACCACACTCGCCAACTCTAAACACACCTTTGGAGACCCCATCATTCACATCGGCCATCTCACCAAATCCGTACCCGTCACAGCCAACAACTTGCCCACACCCCACTGCACCCCCTTCTCCCACATGTGAAACCCCAAAGTGCCCCCCTTCCTCCTCCACCGGTCCCCATAGTAGTCAAACCTCCAATTATACTTCAAACATTCACGCACCGGATGAGCCACACTCTTCGCACTGCACTTCACCCACCACCTCATATTCGACGCATCCCTTCTCATCCCCAACAGCATCTCCCCCACAAGCACCTGCACCGCATTCACTGGAGAGGACCTCATCACACACGAACACACCCTCAATGCCCTCGCCTGCACCTTATCCAACCGCAGCTTCTGACTCGCTGTGAAACCCACTGCCACCTGACATCCAAAATCCATCACACTCAAAATCACCCTTATACAACATTCGTAAACACTTCTGCTGCGCACCCCACTCTTTCCCAGACACCGCTCGCAACAAATTCAACCTACGTTTACACTTATCCACCACACCATCCACCTGCAAATTCCAATTCAACTTCCTATCCAGAATCACCCCCAAGTACCGAAACTCCTCTACGCTCTTCACCCTCACACCTTTCAAAACCAAGTTCAACTCCTGTTGCACCCTTTTCCTTGAGAAAACCATACTCACACTTTTATCCACAGACACCGAAAAGCCCCATTTCCCACACCACTCCTCTATATGCACTATCGCAGCTTTCAGCTGACTCTGCACCAACAACAAACTCATACCACACCATCATCTGCAAAGAAATCCACCTGACACCCGATTCCCGCCAAAGCCCGAATCAACCCATCCACCATCACATTAAACAGCATTGCACTAATCACACTCCCCTGCGGCGTCCCATTCTCCATCTTCCAAACTTCAGACAGCGCCCCCCTCACTCTCACCTGAAAAGTCCTATCAGCCAAAAACGCCCTAGTCCACCGAAACATCCTCCCCTTCCCCCTTCACACCCATCTCCAACAGTCTCACCAACAACCCACTCTTCCACTCCAAATCCAAAAAGAACGCTCCCACCAACTCCCCATCACACAATGCCTCCTCCACACCAGTCACTAACCTCACTAACGGATCAGCCACCGACCGATTCCTCCTGAACCCACTCTGAAAATCACTCAAACAGCCATTTGACTCCAAATAAAACCCCAATCGCTCAACCACCATCCGTTCTATAACCTTACACAGCACAACAGTCAGCGCAATCGGCCTATACGACTTACACTCTGTAAGAACCTTGCCATCCTTCAAAATCGCCACCACAATCGCTCTTTTCCACAACTTCGGAAAAGCTCCACTCTTCCAGATCTCATTGAACAGTGCCAATACCTCTAACTTACATTCCACTGGCAACTTCTCCAAAAATACATACATGACCCCATCCACCACTTCCCCTCCCGAATCGCCCCATCCAACTCCACCATAGAAAACGGAACCTCAGACTGCTCCTCCCATGGCCCAATATCCCGCATCTCCTCCTCAACCACCCACAGTTCCCTGAACTGTGCACCCCACACAAAATACTCCCCCAACAAATTCACCTTCTCCCCATTCTCACTGAATCAAACTAGTATATGTCCTGTAATCTCCAGACATCTCTTTTTTAGGATGAGAATTGTGACCAGTCAGAACAGAAGAATCCATTATTTACTTAAAATGGCTTCTTAATGAATTCCTATAAAACATGTTTAACATTTAAAATTGTGGACATTGTGATGTTCCCATAATGCTCTTTGTTTTTATGCAAATCGCTAAAATTGGGTTCAATGAAGAGAGCCAATCTGGTCGGGGGCCACGCCCCTTGCCCCTGCCACTCCTTCCCACAGCCCCGGCCCTCCAAAGTGGCGACAGTTCCGCCAATACATTTTTTCCCACTTCCAGTGGATTTAAACATATGCAAACATAAATACAAATACACCATATCATATGAACAATTCGCGAGACGGCGAACACAAAGAGTGAAACATAATCAGCGTACGCGGTGTATTTCACTCATTAACCGTTCTCGTATTTCAGTAAACTCGTCCCTGTGGCAAACCCTGTATTTGCGGTAAGGGAAGCAGTCCTGCTGGCTGGCTTCCCAGAACCAGCGCCTTTCGGCTGCGTCACATCTCGGATGGGTTCCCGAGCAGCTGCTGCTACGTAGGCCTGGTGTGGGTGTGCGCTCGAGAGCCGCTGTGAACGCTGCAGGGTCGGGGAAGCCAGTAGGGAAAGGTTCAGAATGTTCTAGTGGGGGGAAGGTATTTAAAAAAATAATAATAATGTTTACAGTGCAGCGGTGCGGATTAAATGGGATCTGTTTGACAGAAAAAGGTATGAGTTATGAAGTAAGCCATCTCTAAATAAATATAAACAGTTCACCATAGGTGTAACCTGTAAAAAACAAAACTAGTTTTGTCGACCTAGAAGAGAGGGGGCAGGAGCAACGGGAGTGTGAAAGCAGGTCTCTCTGCTCTTCTGTCCGCAGTCTTTCTGCTGGCAGTTTTTATGGGCGCACAGGTGTCCACTTGTCTCCTCACACCCGCCAAGGCAAAATACACACGACAACACTCTTGGAAGGCAACAGGTCGTCGGATTTAATCTTTTGAAACAAACTGCCAAAGCAAATTTGCAGACTTACAGACGAATTCAATTATTGACAATTTTTTAACATACATTTCAAATAAGTTCCCAAAAATGCTTTTTTATAAAGGGCAAGGCCCATCCCTTGCTACTGCCACAGACACAGCCCCCTTGCCAGACTAAGAACATACAAAGTCAAAATTACATTAGTGCAAACAAGCGCTTTCGCACCCAAGAGGCAGCTCCAGTCAGAGATCAATCCGCCCTCCCACTCCACAATCCTAATAGATTGGCAATGGCGGGTGAGCACTAGAAGGTTGCCTTAACCAACCGCAAGCTGTGGTAAGTTAGACTGAGCTTAATATTACTACTGGCAAGTGACAGTAGATATAACTAAGTACGGTAGTAAAGGGCGATTACCCTGCCACACCACCTCGAGTTCGATGGACAAAGCTGCCCCCCCCCACACAAGTACCTGGTCCCACATTCAATATGGCTCTAACCGCTGCCACCAGTACCTGTGAAGAACTCTGGTAACTCATTAGATAAAAGGACCCCATCCACATGGAACATGCCCTCTGCCTAATTAATCGACGAGCGAACGCCCTCCAACGCTGCCTACACAAGGACAAGCAGTTTATGTCCATGTTGAGTTTTCTCACTGACACATTAAGGGTCCTTGCCCGGGGGGACCCGTCAGCACCTCATTCTAGGGAGTGTGTGACACTGTCCTCTTTGGAGAACAATATGGCACCCACGAGAGCTGCAAATAATCCCCCACTCAGGTCTCTCCTCACAAACACTGGAAAAATACCCCCTCCTGATGTGAAACACAATCAGGTCTGTGGAACGTAACTTGTAATGTTCCAATTCTGACAACAGGCCAGCCTGCAGTTTTCCCAATCAAAGGCCACTCACTCCAGTTCAATGCAGTGATGCACCTAGCAATCAGTGGCAGGAAATCCCACTACAGCACCATATCACCCTCCTTATTAAGAAATGTCCCACTATCCACACATGCTTCAGCAACATGAGGCAAGCCATTCAGCTAAGAGGATGCAAAAAAACAACGTTAGCCAATCATCTAAACACCTTGACCAAAGCAAACAACGTTCTCAGCCTTGCTACAAGGGCCACGCCCCCTCACTAGGGTGAGTGGGGGTTTAGATTCTATTAAGAGATACAAAGGAGCATATTAAGCATATTAAGCATTACACCTCTGTTAGGAAAGATTTCCATTTCATGTGTAATTTTCCCTCCAGTTGTGTACCCCCCAACTTTTTGCTTTGTTTAAACACCATAGTCTGACTTTGCCATAGGAGTCTAGCCTTCTGCTACACTCCTCTGGGCTTTTCACACACTTTTTTTATGGGGAAACTGACATGCCCATAACACAGTCAGTATTGGGAGGGTTTGTTTCCCTTAGTCCTTTTCCATGATGCAACTTTTCTGCAACATGTAATAAGTGTACAATGTACCTTATAGTACAGTGCACTTGGGTCTAGTCATTTCCAAAGGCCCTAGATACTCTCGAAGGATTTTTTAAGAGAAGTGCAGATGTACATTGGACAGGGCTGGTGGCAGCTTATGATTTCACATACTTTTTAACCCTTTCTTGCCAGGTAAACCGCAATTACAGTGTTTGGCATGGTTAGGTGGCCTGGCTCCACAATGGCCACGTCATGATGTTCTTTGTCCTGTCCTTTGCCCAGGTTGCCCATTCAACCACCCCAGATCGAGCCGACCCGGGTCAGTCCTTATTTGGGCATGCATTTTCCCACAAAGTGCCACGCTTTCACGGGCTTCTGCATGCCTTGTGTGCGAACCCCTAGGATGTAGGCTGAAACTTCTGGCTCCAATACACACCTTGGGTGCCAGAGAGTCTGGAGTGCTGTGAATGCCTGGGACCACCGTGGTCCATGATTGGTCCACATATGGTATGTCTGTATGTGACAGATCTCCCATTAGGTCCTCTTCGTTTTGGCACGAAGGAGATTCTGGATAAGAGAAGGCCCCAAACACCCATACCATGTCGATCGCTGGAGTTCTCACTGATCGAAGGGTAGGATCCAGGTATCCTGAAACTAAGAAGTCGAGTTAAGGAGCCGCTAGTGACCCGCTGGAAGGTTTGACACCATGAGCCCGCTGTCGTCCCGCTGGACCCCTCTGCATCTGGTCATCCTACAAGGTCTGCAAAGACGCTTCAACCCATTAGAATAGTGGAACCAACTACTCTCGGCACCTTCATCTTAACCTGCAAGCAAGCCTTCTCGGAAGTGTCCCTGGGCCAACCAGTGGACTGACCAGCTTGCGTAGATGCTTTGCCCTGATACTGTCGCCGTTTCAAGGAGGCCCTTGAAACTGGGCAGATAGCCAGATCTGTGTTCACGGCACTCTGACACTGAATTTTGTACACTTGGCATTCCCAGGTCTGGAGTAAAGTGAGTGCGCCTGCACCAGAGTTTACACGGTTGCCGTGTCGTCCAGCCGTGCTCACGAACTTTGCAAGTTCATTGCAGCTGTGGTCCTCTGTGCCCGGAAGCCTGCTGCAGCGGAACTGGCCTGATCCATCCACCAGGAGCGGAGAAATCGCTACTGTCCTGTTAGGGAATCAACGCTGTATCTTCGTTGCTAAAAGCCGCAGAGCCGTGAGCGTGCCGCATTTGAACCTGCAACCGAAGTGGACTCGACTGCCGAAGTTTGATCCAGAGTGCACCGGGGGTCAGTGAGTAATTGCAACCCTAACTGATGGCCCCTATCGCATCCATCCAATTTTACGCACGAGTGGCCCCTGAGGACCCCTCTCCTTTCCACTGCTAGTGCGAACTAGCAAACTATTCCCACCTCTTGGAATCGACTCTGCCCTGTAGTGGAGGCCCTCCTCAAATAGTGGGAATCTATTCTGCATCACCCCACCTACCTTCCTGAGCTGCTACAGCCCCTACAAAAGACCCTGCTTTGCCCATTTGAACTACCGCATGTGCCAGCTTCACAAGTGCATTTGAGCATTAGTCTCCCCTAATATTAGGGATTGGACTGCCGTTCAGTTAGGATTGTTTTTGATGCAGAAGGGCCTAAAGACTATTTGCAATGCCTGCTTCCTTCCCTGTTTAGAAGAAACTTGGCGTGGGGTTTGTCAGGTAATGGGCGCTGTGGAATCTAGAAATACAGAAATTAGATATAGGGCCTCATCACGAGGCTGGCGGTAACCCTTAAATGCGGCGGTACCCCTATTACCGCCGCATTTAAGGGTCCGCCAGATCATGGCTTTGGCAGATTTCACCCCAGCTGTAAGCTGGGGTGAAATCCGTGGCAAAATTGCCAATTTTCGGTGGCTATTACAATCGGCGGGAAATCCGCCGGCGGTAATAGCGTGAATTCTCCCCATTGGGCCAAATGGGGAATGGGCAATAACCCTTCTGCCAAACCCGTGATCTGGCGCTAATAGCGCCGGGGGGGTTGGTGGTAGGGCTATTAGCGCCGGCGCTAATAGCGCTGTCGTTACCGCCCAACTCGTGATGAGGCCCAATACCTGGAAAAGGTGTGACTGCTGCACCTGGGTACAGTGCAGGAATACCCCAACCTGCCCTAATATGAAAGACTGGATGGTTTATAAGGAGTGTGCGCTGTCACTGATACCCGTTTACAAAGAGAATACCAGCATGGGATTTATGATACCCTGGTGTAGTGTCCTGTTTAATTACACATAAGAGATATTTTTCTAAATCAAAGAAAATTTGTTTTAAAGATCCATAAGAGCATCAATATGCACAAAAAGTGTTTCAAAGATATATATAATACCACAATAGATGGACCTGTTTAATTACATTTGTCCATGATTCATTGTGGTAGTTCAATTGGTAAATCGGTTCATATACTAATCGATAAAACAAAAGACAATGAGAAAGAACACAATGAGAAAAACAAGGAATGGGAGGGGGTTTGACGGGGTAGAACAAAGGAAAAGAGAAACCAACAAACATCAATAACTGGTATTAACATATGTTTTTTTGAAGAACTCTATACTTCTTCCGATTAGTGCAAAAAACATGCTCTATAGAGTAGAAGAAGTATAGAGTTCTTCAAAAAACCATCACGCCGATTCATGGAATTAATGTGCGCCGAAAAAACGGCCGCGTGCGAAAACGTGCGATTCGCAGTGAAAGAGTGAAAATCACAGTGCAAGTGCGATTATCGCACAGAAAATATTGCACATCAATTCATGGAAGTCCGTGCACGCGCAAAATGTGGGATGTGCGCTGAAAAAGTGCGCGGCGCACGCTGGCGCACGCTGGCGCACAGGTCATCGAACACTGTGTGATAAGGCCACAGCGAATTCGCACATAGCGCGGCGCACATAACAAAAGTAGGCATAACACGGGGCGTCACACGCAGAATGGGGAACAACTCGTGAAAATGTGGGCGTCACGGGGGAAGTACAGGAGGCAAGTGTGCAGATCGCCCACACGCTCGCCTACAACACGTATTCATGGAATCGAATAGGGAAAAACAGCGCACGGCCAAAGACGCGCACAGGCCCATACATGTCCGCCACACGAAAGCAGGCGGTAGCGTCCCTGCGCAGGAAAAAAATGTGCGCCAAAGTCGTACACGCGCGAGAAGGCCCACACGCGATCGGGCCTGGGGGAGCGTGTGCGTGTATTTCAGAGGTGCGCGAGAAGTTTCACACGCGATTGGGCATGGGGGAGCGTGTGCGTGTATTCCAGAGGTGCGCGAGAAGTTCCACACGCGATTTGCCTGTGCGCGTGTATTTCAGGGGTGCGCGAGAAGTTCCACACGCGATCGGGCCTGGGGGAGCATGTGCGTGTATTTCAGAGGTGCGCGAGAAGTTCCACACGCGATTGGCCTGGGCGTGTGTATTTCAGAGGTGCGCGAGAAGTTCCACACGTGATTTGCCTGGGCGTGTGTATTTCAGGGGTGCGCGAGAAGTTTCTCACACGCGATTGGCCTAGGCGCATGTATTTCAGGGGCTCGCGGGTGTTTTCACACGCGATCGGGCCTGGGGGAGCGGGGTACGTGTATTTCAGGGGCTCGCTGGTGTTTTTACACGCGATCGGGCCTGGGGGAGCGGGGTACGTGTATTTCAGGGGCTCGCGGGTGGTTTTACACGCGATCGGGCCTGGGGGAGCGGGGTACGTGTATTTCAGGGGCTCGCGGGTGGTTTTACACGCGATCGGGCCTGGGGGAGCGGGGTACGCGTATTTCAGGGGCTCGCAGGTGGTTTTACACGCGATCGGGCCTGGGGGAGCAGGGTACCACTCACCGTCTGCCTTGCGTGTAGAAGAACGCGTAGCCAACACCCCCCCGCTGTGAAGTAATAGCGTGTGAACCCCAACGCCTGCAAGACACACGCACCGCACCCCACGAAAAGCAACACCCGTGCGCGATACGTCACAGACACACATACGCGCTAAGGGCCTTTGGTCCAATGGAATCGCTTATGCGTGCTGATGCGCTTACGCGCTAAGGGCCTTTCCTCGATTCACACGCTGACGTGCAGAATTTTCACGTGCCAAATCACTCCGTATCAAGCTGGCCACGCGTAAGCACACGGAAGACCACGCTCCTGCCCAGAAGGCCGAACTACTGCCCCCCAGAGCCCCGAGCACGCTCCCACCTGCCATCTGCTGCTGCCTGACTGCCTGCTGCCCACGTGCCCTGCCATTTGCTGCCTGCACATCAGCCAGGGGTGCTGTTGCTGTGACCACCCCTGCTGGAACCGAAGACTCCCGACTGTGATTCCATCGCTCCACAGCCCAGCCCCAGGACCCAGTTGCCCACCCACTCCTGCTTCTGGCGTTGTCATGTCGGGCACTGCAACATCTGGCACTACTGACAACCCCTCGGCCAGAGAGGCAGAGGGGCACCAGCTTCAGTGCCACCGAAGTTGGTGTCCTGGTGGAGCAAGTCCTGGGGCAGTATGATGCCCTCTTCGGAAGTTCCCGCGCCGACAAGGAAGGACGGACTCGGATCTGGACTGACATCGTGACTGCCATCAACGCGGAGGGGGTGGCAGTCCGCGACTTCCAACATGTCAAGAAGCGCTGGGAGGACTTCAGGTCCAGGACCCTGAACAAGGCCCGGCGCCTCTTGAAGGCAGCAGATGCCAAGGGGCGCCGGGGCCACTTGTCAGAAGTTCAGATGAGGGTCCTGGAACGCATATCCCCAGCGCGCCACGTCCAGGTCCTTGAGAGGCAGACCCGTCTGGAGTCGAGCGGTAAGTGTACAGGCATCCTGATTGTGAGCTGTGCGTGTGGTGATGTGTCAGTAGTGTGCAGGTTGCACATCTGTTTGTATGGGGTCGAGCATGGGTGCGGTGGTGTGTGTACATGTGTAGTGCACTTCCTGTGTTGCATGTGATGTCTGGCTCAGCTTTGCCTGCTCATGCTGTTGTATGGGTATGGATGGTGCTGGCAGTTGCGATATGGCTGTGGTATGGCTCATGTGTGCAAGTTGAAATGACATGTGTGTTGGGGATTGTGATGGCATGTCTGAGGTTTGCCAATGCCACTCATGTACAACTGTCATGTGTGTATGTGTCCATTGTACAGTGCCCTGATGCCTATGTTTTATTTCTCTCTGTCTGCAGCGTCAACTGATGAAGAGGGCGGAGAAGGTGCTGTGGAGCACAGCGGCGGGGATCCCACCGCCAGCCGGAGACGCAAGGCCCGGCTCCCCTCCCATGTTGTCATCTCGTCGGGGAGTGAGGAGTCTGGTGCCGCGTCCCAGGCCGCAGCTGCCGGGGGAGGTCAAAGAGGCGGAGGTTGGAGTTGGACTCCTCGGCAGCAGAAGGGGCAGCTGGGACCCCACAGGGCCCAACGAGGGAAGATGGCACGGAGTCATCCAGGTTGGTGGGGGGTTTGGTGGAGGAGGAGGCCGTGCAAGCAACAGAGACGGGGTCTGGAGGTGGGGATCCCACTGGTGCTAGTGGTGCAGTGCAGGACCAGGGACAGGAGACAGCACAGGCCGCCGCGGAGGTGCCTGTGTGCAATCCTGTCCCTGATCCTGTCCCTGCATCATCTTGCACCAGCAGGGATGCCTACGTCCAGACCCGTTTTCAGGCAGGGGATGAGCAAACGACAACTGGCCTTCCTCTGCCTGCGGACGTGGCTATCCGGGTCCGGGTTGAGCCTGTCCTGACCGGTGTGGCGTTGCGTCAACGGGCCATGCGAGGTGACCTGCAGTCTTTTCATGAGGAGATTGCACGTCATCTCGAATGGCTCGTTGACCACGTCAGCCTGCTGGGACAGGTCACCCAGGCCGGATTCCTCCGTTTGATGGGGCTTGCTACGAACCCCTCCTCAACTGAACCCCCTACGCGCCAGTCGTCCTCCGTGCCATCTTCCCACCCATCAGTCACCTGGGTGCCCTGTGGAGCTGCCTCTGACGGTGCGGCCAGGCTGGTGGAGGAGGCATCTCTGCCACAGTCGGGAGTCGGACGTCCAGCAGGGGTGGCCACATCAACGACTGCACCCCAGCCGGCGGAGGATGTGCAGGCAGCAGGAGGCAGTGCACGGGCAGAGGCACAGCAGCAGCAGCAGCAACGTGGTGGGAGCCATGAAGGCTCGGGGCCTTCAACATCAGAGGGGCAGGCATCGGCCGGAGGGCAGGAGGACCCAGGACATAGAGTGTCTTCTGTGTGGCAGCGGTTGGGCCACGCCATAGATGCGGAGCGGCAGCGGGCGGAAGAGGCACGGCTCACAATGATCAGGGCGGAGAACTCCATGCGGAGGGCCCTGAGGCGGGCTGAGTGCCTCGAGGCAATCCGCAGGGGGTTGAAGGTGGACACGTCGACGGCCCTGCGGACCCTCGGGCCATGGAGGAGGATCGCCTCCGGGACATTGAGCAGGAGTTCGATGATGCCCTGGGCCGGGACATCCAAAAGTGAGCCGTCAGACTAGCCCGCTGCCCTTGTACATAGTTATGTAGGTAGTGTTAGGTTTCCTTTGTTTTTTGATTTATTTTGGACCTTTTGGACATTGGCCACATTTTTGTATATAGTTTATTTTATTAGTTAGTGTTGTTAGATAGGTTTCATTTCTTTTGTTGGGATAATGGACCCTGGCTTGTTCGTCTGTACATAGTTCACTGTTGGATTTTATTTTTCTTTCACAATTTACCCATGGAGCAATGGCTTTCAATTATTATTTCCCATTGGATTTTCTTTTGTGGACAGTGACTTTGGACACCATTACTTTGGATTATGATTTTTGGTTTTGCTTTTTTTCACGGACATGCTTCTTTTCATTTTTGTACATTCCCATTTCTGTTTCTTTATTTTTGAATCTATTTATGTTTCCTTTAATACATATTTTTTTATCGAACTTCAATGTGTAGTATCATCTCATTGGTTTCATGCATATCATGATATGGGTTTTGAGATTCACTGACACCCATTGGGTGTATGTGAGGGACATGTGTTTGTTTCGAAACTTGCAATTGGTGTTCTGTCATGTAATTGCCATTTCTGAGTGGGTGGATGCAATACTCGGGTGGGTATTTTGCATTTGGAGGCTGACCATAGGGACCAGGGATCTAGATTGTGATGACATGTTGGCTGGGGAACATGAGTTGGGGCCTGCTGGCAGGTGCCCCACAGTGCTGGGGGGTGGGGGTGGTGGGGAACATGAGTTGGACATGGGTGGGGGCCTGCTGGCAGGTGCCCCACAGTGCTGGGGGGTGGGGGTGGTGGGGAACATGAGTTGGACATGGGTGGGGGCCTGCTGGCAGGTGCCCCACAGTGCTGGGGGCTGGGGGGGCTGGAGAACATGAGTTGGACATGGGTGGGGGCCGGCTGGCAGGTGCCCCACAGTGCTGGGGGGTGGGGGTGGTGGGGAACATGAGTTGGACATGGGTGGGGGCCTGCTGGCAGGTGCCCCACAGTGCTGGGGGGTGGGAGTGGTGGGGAACATGAGTTGGACATGGGCGGGGGCCTGCTGGCAGGTGCCCCACAGTGCTGGGGGGTGGGGGTGCAAGGGGACATGAGTTGGTGATCATTAGTGCAAGGAGACATGTGCCTTTGCTGGGGGGCATGCCCATGTTGGGTGGGCTGCCTGCGGGACATGACCAGGGATGCAGGGTAGTCCCCTGTGGTGTGGGCTGCCTGCAGGGGCCGTGGAGGGTGTACAGGGAACACCTGGGAGGACCCACACTGCCAAATCACATGTAGGACTCCCCGGCACCCCTGAAATACACGTACCCTGCTGAAATCGCGTGTGAAACTTCCCGCGCACCCCTGAAATACCCGCACGCAGCCCAATCGCGTGTGAAACTTCTCGTGCACCTCTGAAATACACGCGCCCAGGCCAATCGCGTGTGGAACTTCTCGCGCACCTCTGAAATACACGCACACGCTCCCCCAGGCCAATCGCGTGTGGAACTTCTCGCGCACCTCGGAAATACACGCGCCCAGGCCAATCGCGTGTGGAACTTCTCGCGCACCCCTGAGATTCACGCGCCCAGGCCAATCGCGTGTGGAACATCTCGCGCACCCCTGAAATACCCGCACGCAGCCCAATCGCGTGTGAAACTTCTCGCGCACCTCTGAAATACATGCACCCAGGCCAATCGCGTGTGGAACTTCTCGCGCACCTCTGAAATACACGCACACGCTCCCCCAGGCCAATCGCGTGTGGAACTTCTCGCGCACCTCGGAAATACACGCGCCCAGGCCAATCGCGTGTGGAACTTCTCGCGCACCCCTGAGATATACGCGCCCAGGCCAATCGCGTGTGGAACTTCTCACGCACCCCTGAAATACCCGCACGCAGCCCAATCGCGTGTGAAACTTCCCGCGCACCCCTGAAATACCCGCACGCAGCCCAATCGCGTGTGAAACTTCTCGCGCAACCCTGAGATACACGCGCCCAGGCCAATCGCGTGTGGAACTTCTCGCGCACCCCTGAAATACCTGCACGCAGCCCAATCGCGTGTGAAACTTCCCGCGCACCCCTGAAATACCTGCACGCAGCCCAATCGCGTGTGAAACTTCTCACGCACCTCTGAAATACACGCGCCCAGGCCAATCGCGTGTGGAACTTCTCGCGCACCCCTGAAATACACACGCCCAGGCCAATCGCATGTGAAACTTCTCGCTCACCTCTGATATACACGCACACGCTCCCCCAGGCCAGATCGCGTGTGGAACTTCTCGCGCACCCCTGAGATACACACGCCCAGGCCAATCGCGTGTGGAACTTCTCGCGCACCCCTGAAATACACGTGCCCAGGCCAATCGCGTGTGGAACTTCTCGCGCACCCCTGAAATACACGCACCCAGGCCAATCGCGTGTGAAACTTCCCGCGCACCCCTGAAATACACGCGCCCAGGGCAATCGCGTGTGGAACTTCTCGCGCACCCCTGAAATACACGCGCCCAGGCCAATCGCGTGTGGAACTTCTCGCGCACCTCTGAAATACACGCACACGCTCCCCCAGGCCAATCGCGTGTGGAACTTCTTGCGCACCCCGGAAATACACGCACCCAGGCCAATCACCTGTGGAACTTCTCGCGCACCCCTGAGATACACGCGCCCAGGCCAATCACTTGTGGAACTTCTCGCGCAGCTCTGAAATACACGCACACGCTCCCCCAAGCCAATCGCGTGTGGAATTTCTCGCGCACCCCTGAAATACACGCGCCCAGGCCAATCGCATGTGGAACTTCTCGCGCACCCCTGAAATACACGCACCCAGGCCATTCCCATGTAGAACTTCTCGCGCACCCCTGAAATACATGCACACGCTCCCCCAGGCCCGATCGCGTGTGAATCTTCTCGCGCACGCGTGTTCCCGACACCCGTAATACGAGTTCCCCGCTTTGCGTTTGCTGTTTGCCAGTCCGGTAAACTGGTACAGTGTTGGCGCAGCCCTTTGCAATGGTTTTGCGATCTTGATGGCTTTTCCTTGCGCGAGGGCGTTCTTGGGGGTGTAACTGGTGCTGCTGCAGGGTCGCTGCGCCACTCTGCGCCACGTCTGCTTTTGGAGGTGAGAATCCATGAATACGCTGTGCGCAGAAATTGATTTTATCGCACGCGGCTGGCGCAGACATTCGCACGGGCACGCTGTGCGCCAGCCGCGCGCGACACTTTTGTGAGGAATTACATGAATCGGCCTGTAGATGTTCATACCAAGTATTGATGTTTGTTGGTTTCTCTTTTCTCTTTTCCTTTGTTCTACCCCTGTCAACCCCCCACCCCATCCTGGTTTTTCTCATTGTGTTCTTTCTCATTGTCTTTTGTTTTATCGATTGGTATATGAACTGATTTACCAATTGAACTACCACAATGTATCATGGACAACACGTAATTAAACAGGTCAATCTATCATGGTATCATATGTACCTTTGAAACACTTTTTGTGCAGATTGATTCTCTTATGGATCTTTAAAACAAATGTTCTTTGGTTTAGAAAAATATCTCTTATGTGTAATTAAACAGGACACTACACCAGGGTATCATAAATCCCATGCTGGTATTCTCTTTGTAAACGGGTATTAGTGACAGCGCACACTCCTTACAAACCATCCAGTCTTCCTTCCCTGTTTAGGTTATGGACCGATTTGGTGCATTCACCCTTAGACCCCATTGGTCATGTATATATATGTATAAATAGGATTGTATTGGTTTAATAGTATTGCTTTGATTTTCTTACTGTGTGTTGAATTGCAAAGGCCTTGGAATAAACGTATTTGTATTTTTGATATATATATACACCTGACTGGGAGTGATTTGTAAGTGTCCTTTACTCTGTGTGCTCATTGAGGTCTTACAGTCACCCTCACCCCTCCTGAAACCTAGTCTTGACCGCCACCATAGCTACCTTGATTGGTCTGGCTTGTCCAGAAGGTTACCCTGTTCCAAGAAACTAGGTTGGCCTTCTGAACGTCTGCCCACCAGGTCAGAGTTCAGAAATCCATTTTAACAAATTGGTGGCAGAGGTGGGATAGGACTGAAGGTATCCAGTGTTGCACACTAGTGAAGACATTTCTGATTACCCCAACCCAGGACAAATAGTGACTGTTGTAGTGATAATTATAAAAGGCCATAGACCTATTTTATATAATGGAAACAAGTACCTTTATAACCATAAATGCTTCTAGATCAGAAACATTGAGATTGAGAAAGATGTGTACTGAGAGGGGTTTACCTGCTCAAGGTACAACATTGGAAATGATCCAGAGTCATGGAATGGCAAGAGTTGCAACTCAGTGCCATAGCTTCTGATGAAGGCGCAGAAGGAGATGGGGCTGCTCCCATGGACAGAACTGACAGTTCTGTCGCTGACCTCATTCATGGTGCCCATGAGGATGTGGATGATGTAATGTCCAATGTTTCCTCTGCAAGCCCTGATGCTGAGGCCATGCTATAATTCAAGAAGCAAGAGCTGCTGTTTAGGCAGAAGGAGCTTGAATTCCACATGGCTAAGCTGAAGATAGAGCAGGCATAAAAACGGAAAGACAGTTGGAACTGGCCACGCTTCAAGTTTCCAATGGATCCAAGGGATCAGGACATGGGTCTGGGTCCTCCTCTCATCCAAGATTGTCTAAAGATCTGCTCAGTGTGTATGATGAGAAGAATGACATTATGGACTGATAAGATTGCATGGTTGCTCAGCAAACGACCCCATTCTGGCTGCAGTGCCATTATGGAAATGTCAAAAGCTGAAAGAGTAGATTTTGCAACGTTGAAGCAAACTCTCATCTTAAAGTTTGGGAAGACTCCTGCCCAATACCTGAATAGGTTTAGAGAGTACAAAAAGAAAGAAGGAAGTACTTGGGTGTCATATGTGACTGATTCTTGAAAGAACTTGACTGGCTGGGTTGAAGGCTATAAGGGCTCCACCTTTGAGGTTATGATATGTCTTGTCATGCTTGAACATATTTTTGCATCTTGTTCCCCTGAGCTTAAGCAGCATTTCAAAGGAGTTAGATCCTAAGAAGCTGCCCATTGCAGCAGCTTCGTGGGTGTCACATAGAGTGTCCCATAAGGACAAGACTCATCCTGGTAAGCAGGAGGAGGGGAAAAAGTCCAAAGATAAAGAGGGTGGGGGATATGATAAAACCTCCCCCCAAAAGAGCCACAAAAAGACATTTAAGAGTAAGTCACAAGAGAACACACAGGGTAGTAGAGGCTATCCTCCAAAACAGAACTCTGGGTACAATAATCCTCCCTATGTCCCAAGACCCATTGGATCTTGTGTGGCATGTGGAGCAAGTGACCATTTGAAGGGGGACCCCAGATGTAAGGTCAACACCTTGGGGGTCCACTCTGCTAATCTGACCTTCTCCTCCTATGAGGAAGAAGAGATTAAAGGGGCACCCTTCTCCTCAGACTCCTTCCCCACTGGGATAGATTCTGAGATAGGTTTAGTTTTCCTGGGTTCCTGGGAGCCTAAAGTATCAGAGACACATGCTAGGATTCCTGATAATACCAAGCACTACTTTAAGGACAGTGTGCTGATTAATGGTGTGAGTACTCCTGCCCTTAGGGATAGTGGGTGCAGCAGAACTGTAGTGGATTCTACCCTGGTAGACCCAGAGGAGGTTGCCAGAGCTCCTCTGTCCTCCACTAAATTAGCTGATGGCCTACCTCTCAAGTTCCCAGTTATGCCTGTAAATCTTACTATGAATGGTACAGTGGTCAGGATTCCAGTGAGCATTCAGAGAGATGTCCCAGGAAAGGTCATGCTGGGGAATGATCTCAGAGCTTTAGGGCTTGTGGGAGACACAGCAGAGAGACCCTGCACAAGGTCACAAACAAGGGCTGCCTTGGCCAAGTCCAATGCCCAGCCTAAGCTAAAGGGGAAACCCAAGGCTAAAGGAGTCAGAAAAAGTAACAGAGGGAAAGAAAACATTGCCCCAAACTCACCTACCACTGAGGTGGAGGTAGTTAGTTCAACACATGAACCTGATGAGGAAGAGGTGTTACCTGACGTTTTTGATCCCAATGACCATCGAGAACTACAAGGATTGTTAGAAGAAGGTGGTCCAGACAGGATTGAATTCGGGAGGGGTCAACGTGAGTGCCCATCTCTGGAAGGCCTAAGGAGACAGGCCTGCTCCCAGCTTGAGGGTGAACCTCCTGTGAAGCAGAGGATTTATTGGGAAAGTGGGCTCCTCTACAGTGAGCCTTCAGAGTCTTCAGAAGGAGACCATATGAGGTTGGTGGTGCCCCTTGCTATAAGACCCTTCCTCCTGCAGCTGCCACATGAAGTACCCCTTGCTGGTCACCTTGGTATCAAGAGAACCAAGCAAAGGTTATCCATGCATTTTTACTGGCCCAAGTTGGGGGTGCAAGTAGAAAGTCACTGCAGGAGTTGTGCCACCTGCCAGTTATCTGGTAAAAGTGGCACAACCATCAAAGCTCCATTGGTACCACTCCCAGTTGTGGGGGAATCATTTGAGAGTGTAGGGATTGACATTGTTGGTCCCCTTGACCCCCAAACATCCTCAGGCAATAGGTTTATACTGGTGCTGGTCGACCATGCCACCAGGTATCCTGAGGCCATCCCATTGACGACTGTGACTGCCAAGTCAGTTGCAAAAGCATTACTTGGAATATTTACTAGGGCTGGCTTCCCTAAAGAAGTTGTGTCTGTACTTTGACATAAAGTTTCTGCCCCTATCATACAGACCATGTGGAAGGAATGTGTTGTCACCTATACGTTTTCATCTGCATACCACCCACACACTAATGGTCTAGTTGAAAGGTTTAACAGAACCTTAAAAAGCATTATTGGGGCTCTGGAATAACCCCAAAGAAGAAAATGGGATCTTCTATTACCATGCTTAATTTTTGCCTACAGAGAGGTACCTCAGGAGGGTGTTGGCTTCAGCTCTTTCGAGCTTCTGTTTGGTCACCCTGTGAGGGGACCCGTAGCCATAGTCAAGGAGAGATGGGGAATGCCCACTCCCCCCATCACTACCAACCTAGTAGACTATGTGCTAGGGCTCATAAAAAGGATGGTACTCCTGATGGGTCTGGCTAGTGAGAAACTGAAGGCAGGGCAAGCACTGATGAAACATTGGTATAACCAGAAGGCTTCCCTGATAAATTTCACACCGGGTCAGCACGTCCTGATCATGAATCCTATACGGCCTAGAGCTTTACAGGACAAGTGGTCAAGCACTTAGTTACACAGTGTGTAAGTGTCACTGGGTGAGGTCAAATATTTAGTAGACCTTGGAAGGGCTTGACAAGCTCCAAAAGTGTTCCATGTGAATAGGATGAAGGCTTTCACCCCAAGAGTTGAAATCGCTGCACTGCTGCTGGCTTCAGATGTTGAGGAGGAGGAGTTAGAACCTCTCACTAACCTGTTCCAGGGCAGTCCTTCAGACAGCTCCATTGAGGGTGTCCATGTGGCCCCTCACCTGACTGCTGGTCAACCAGCAGAGGTGAAATGTTTGCTGAGGCAATTTCCCCCCTTGTTCTCACAGTCTCCTGGTTTGACACCTTGGTGCAAATATGACATTGACACAGGAGACAGTCTACCTACCAAAAGTAGGGGATACAGGATGCCAGACAAAGTAAGGTCTTACATTAAGACAGAGGTCAACAAAATGTTGGATCTTGGGGAGATGGAACCCTCTAGTCGTCCTTGGTCCAGCCCTGTGGTGTTGGTTCCAAAGGCAGGCACCTCTGTGTTGAGGTTATGTGTGGATTATAGGGCTCTGAATGCTGTCACCAAGACAGATGCACACCCCTTGCCTAGAACAGATGAGCTGGTGGATACTTTGGGTGCCTCCAAATACCTCAGCACGTTTGACCTCACTGCAGGCTATTGGAAAATAGCCCTCGCAGAACATGCAAGGAGAAGGCAGCTTTCTCAACACCAGAGGGCCTTTACCAGTTCAGAGTAATGCCTTTTGGGTGGAGGAATGCCCCTGACACTTTCCAGAGGCTTGTGAATCATGTCCTTAATGGTTTGGATGAATTCTGCCTAGTGTATCTGGATGATATAGCAGTTTTCAGTGCCACCTGGGAGGATCATGTGAACCACCCCAAGATTGTGCTGCAGGCTCTTAAAAAAGGCCCTCTTGACCATAAAGGCCAGCAAGTGCCAGATTGGACAAGGATCAGTGGTCTACCTTGGACATGAAGTAGGTGGAGGGAGGATACAGCCTCTACCCAGTAAAGTACAAGCAGTACAAGACTGGCCTACCCCCAGCACTCAGACCCAAGTGAGAGCCTTTTTAGAACTCACTGGGTACTACAGAAATTTCATGGCAGACTATGGCACCATAGCTGCCCCTCTGACTGCTCTCACCCCTCCTAAGAAACCCAAGAAGGTAACGTGGTCTGAAGAGTGTGGGAAGGCCTTCAATGGCTTAAAATACTCCTTGTGCCAGGCCTCTGTTCTTAGGGCCCCTGATTACCAAAAACATTTTATTGTGCAGACAGATGCCTATGACACTGGGATAGGAGCTGTACTAGCACAAGTAGATGTGAAGGGTAAGGAACATCCTATTGGCTTCATTAGTCGTCAGCTTAAGGACAGAGAGCTCAGATGGCCCACAATAGAGAAATAATGTTTTTCTGTTGTGTGGGCCCTAAGGAAGCTGAGTCCCTACCTCTATGGGACCCACTTCATTGTGCAAACCGACTGACCATAAGCCCTTAAAGTGGCTAATGAACATGAAGGGAGAGAATCCAAAGGGGCTCAGGTGGGCCATAAGCCTTAAAGGCTTTGACCTCACTATTGAGCAAAGGCCAGGTGTCCAAGATAACATGAGACTCATCCAGGGGTGGATTAATTCCCCCTGTCCTTGGTCTGGTAGGGCAGAGTGTTAGGAAAGATTTCCATTTCATGTGTAATTATCCTTCCAGTTATGTACCCCCCAACATTTTGCTGTGTTTAAACACCATAGTCTGACTTTACCAGAGGAGTCTAGCCTTCTGCTGCACTTCTCTGTGCTTTTCGCTCACTTTTTATGGGGAAACTGACATGCCCTTAAGAGAGTCAGTAGTGGGAGACTTTGTTTCCCTTAGTCCTTGTCCATGTTGCAACTTTTCTGCAACATGTAACAAGTGTACAATGTACCTTACAGTACAGTGCACTTGGGTCTAGTCATTTCCAAAGGCCCTAGATACGCTCTAAGGATTTTTTAGGAGAAGTGCAGATGTGCCTTGGACAGGGCTGGTGGCAGCTTATCATTTCACTTATCATTTCACATATTTTTAACCCTTTCTTGCCAGGTAAACCGCAATAATAATAATAAATGTATTTGTCTTTTTGATATATATACACCTGACTGGGAGTGATTTGTAAGTGTCCTTTACTCTGTGTGCTCATTGAGGTCTTTCAGTCACCCTCACCCCTTCTGAGACCTAGTCTAGACCGCTGCCATAGCTACCTTGATTAGTCTGACTTGTCCAGAAGGTTACCATGTTCCAAGAAACAAGGTTGGCCTTCTGAACCTCTGCCCACCAGGTAACAGTTCAGAAATCCATCTTAACAACCTCTTTACTCTACAACCTACAGCAACGATTAAATATGTTTCATTACATCAAAACATTTTAAAACACAAAAGATTTGCAACCTCAAAGATGGCAGTTATGAAAATCCATTACCAATGAGGTTCCTTCACATCTATACATTCTCTTCCATATAGTCCCTCACCCTCTTCTGAAGCTGTAAGAAAAGGTCCGGAACCGAAAACACACTTCAGACGGGAAACACTGTCCACCCAGAAAGCAAATTCCAAGCAAAGCCTTGGTTCCTCTTCATCTTGTGAGAATGGATGCAGCTGATCTTTTCCTCAGACAATGACTGGAATGGAAAGAGAAAACACAAGGAGGGAGGGTGGGAGGGATAATACTTGACTCTGTGTCTCTTAATGGAATATATACCCACAATCACGCTAGTGATGGGGGTGGCCATTCTATGTTGGGATGAAGGCTTCCTCTTATGCAAGCTGAAAGCTCTTACAACACCACATTTGCTATATGCTGAATCTTGTTATGATAAAACACTTTAAAAGTAGACTACTTAGACAAATCACTGCACAGAGAGAATCTTCCACCTTGCCACCCAGCAGAGCTGACTTGGAGTCTAAAGCATCCTTAGCAGAATGGGTCCCAAAGATTGAAACATTCACCTCTGCCTCCTTCACAACCTAACGAGCCAAAGTGGCTGAGGAAACATGTTCCCTTACAAGTCATGACCCAAAATACAAATCGGTTGTCCCTATACAAGGGCATCTAATCCCCACAATCTCATTGGCTGCCTTCCACTGTGGAACCATCCCCTTGAACATACAGTTTTCATGACATTACAAAAACATGCCCAACCCTCTTCTTTGGTTTCTTCCTGCAAGGCACATGATCCTAACATGACATACAATACATTTTTAGTACAGCTTCCACTTGGTCATGGACCTGCAATGCTAAATCTGACATGCATGGTTTATGTATGGACACTTTATGAGGCTATGGAGATGTAGAGCAGGTCCTAAACCCCTCCCCCTTCAAACTGAATACAGGTAACATGCCAAACTGATTAATGGTTCCAGTATTGCAAAAATCAGAATTATAGTGCTTTCTGAAGACAAACGGTACATTTAGGGCAACATATATTTTTTGGGGTCAGAATGCCTCAAGCAGTGGAGGGTGTCTCACATATTACACGTACATCATGAATATCGAAAATGTAGTCTGAGAACTGGACAGAAAATAAGTTATGCTCAAAAGTAAATTGGTTTGCCATTTGGTAGCACGGTAGAGTCTCTAGGCTAAAGCAAGTTCAGATGAATTTTAAGATGGATGTCAAATACAAAATGGTGGATTGCAAGCAGATGTTAAAAGAGCTGAATCTTTCTGACCTGGAATATTCATTGGCAGCAGTTCACTGTAGACAAGTATGTTTGGTGGGATATATTTAGACTTTCTTGGCAGGAAAGGCTGACAGTGATGGATCATAGATCGGCTTAAGGCCTGGAAACACTACCAATTAGAGCATGCAGCTGCTTAACTAGCAACAAATATGATGAGCTCATGAGGGGTTATCACAGTATGAGCTGCCAAGTAGAGTTGGATGGTCTCGGGAATCACATAAGGGCGGCTCCTTGGCAGACATCTAAGGATTTATAATGAGTTCCAGCTGAGTCTCACAGAAGCATATCAGATCATGTGTCAGTCAAACCATGCTTGCCAAGATGAAATCATGTGGGCTTGGCGGATGACAGTTAAGCCAAACAATTATAGACAAGTAGGGGTTTGCTTTTGGCTGAAGGGACCAATCAATTTGTTTTGTGAAATCATAGGAAGTGTTGCATCAGACTCAGAAATGTATACATGCACAATGATTTTGGGAGCTCAGTGCTGTTGTTTCTGGTGTCTTGTCAAACATGCATTAAAGATGACTTTTGAAGCAACTGCCCGGGCGTCCGTCTCCCTGCTTATTCTGTCTCCACTGCCTGAGTCCACAGATGTCAAAGTTTAAGGAGGGCGTTGGGTCCTCCTGTTCAGATAGCTAACAAAAAGCTCCTTTGATCGGGCACTAACTTGTTTCTCCAAGCATTCTGACACTTTAAATATTTAATCTTGGGGTTTTCTCCCCTTTTCATCATGTGCTACAACCCTTTCAATTCATCTGGCCTCCATTCCCATAATAATCTTTTCCTGCTAATTCATTTAACAGTCAACCTGTTACAAATTTAGGTACTACCCGTAGATTTACATTGCCAAGTGGCAGATGCTTCTCCTGGCTACTTACTTAACAATTTCCAAAATAAAAACCCTGCACCATTCTATTTTAGCTCCAAATAGCTGTTCCCATGTGGTTTCAGCTGTCACCCTGCCAATCCCATCCGTGGCCAGCCAGTTTCCTCGAACAAGAATGCATGCATGTCAATTTCCATGTACTTGTGCTCAAAACCACTGCATATGAACCTTTTGTACTTCTAAATCTCATTGTGCCAAGCTGCACAACACGCTTCCATATTCCTTTTACACAATGTATGTTGCTACATGCATGTAAATCTAAAATGTATCACACTAGACACAAATTAACACTAAAAATAACCTTTTAGCAAACCTCAATTATCGTAGGTACATGCAAAACTGCAACATTTTTACAATATCACCTCCATTTTTAGCATTAATATGGTGCGCGCAACATGAATTTCTCTTTTCTATTTGAATAAAATCAATCTACCCCAAAATATCTAACACCCTTTTAATGGAAATAAGACATAACACCATAGTCAACTTTGCAGACAACTGTTGAAGTGCAAATTCTTATTTGACGTCCATGACTGAAATAAACGGAAAACCATGTTAACGTCCCAAAAAACAGAATGCGTAGCTTTGAGAGGAAGTTTAATCCATATGGCCCGCATTGCCTTACTAACCAAAAAATGCCTAATCACTAGCTCTACTTTAACCAAAATATGACCTGCCGATATGGCTGAATGAAAATTGTTAATAATTTTATAAGCCATCCATTTCTTAAACAGAGCAACCAGAAAGTTAACTACCTCCACCGGAGGGGCAGACATGGGATTGATATCCCTTTCCATGCACCAGCCCACCAAACATGACCACACTGATGATTAGGAAAGCTGAGTGTATCTAGACCACAAGTCTCTGATAATTTGACAAGCATTTCCTGAAATGCCTGGGAATGCCCAGGAGTTCCAGAAATCCTTCATGTCATGAGGGGAGCTGATCCTGAAAAACAAACTCGTGTGCAATCCACTCTCAGATCGGTGAGAAGGGAAAAGGACGAGAGAAGCCGAGAAACGTCTGTCAATAGTTCTAGCAGGGTTGGAAACCCCACCTATGATGGCCAAAAAGGAGTCAGGAGAACTAGTGAGGTCCCTTGCCTGTGCAGATAGAATAGAACCATTGAACTGAGGGAGAAAAGAGGAACGATATAACCCCGGAGGTAAGTCCAGTCCTGGAGAAATGCATCCACCGCCACGGCCTGTGGATCCGGATGCCAACTGAAAAACCAGGGAACCTGGCAATTGAGGTGAGAGGCAAAGAGATTTTTGTGAAAAGGACACCAGAGATTTGAGAGAAGCAGGAACACTTTGCTGTTGGGGTTTCCAATCTCCTCTGTTGCGTAGAAACATGAAGATCCAATCCGCTACCATGTTGACTGACCCCCGAAGGTACTCTGCTTGCAACATTATCCTGCGGCTGTGGCAAAAATGCCCAAAATCCCTTGCTATATCTGCTAGGCCCTTGGACCATGTTCCTCACCAGATGGTTGATGTATTTCACTGCGGAGACATTGTCAATTTTTAGTAAAATGCAACAATTTACGCTGTCTTTGGCAGAGCTCTTTACTGCGAAGCAGCCCGGAACGAGCTCCAGGCGGTTTATATAAAGAGACTGTTCTTGTTTGGACCATGTCCTTCCAGTAGAAGTCTCCTGTTTCCTTGTCCCCCAACCTGTCAGACTGGCATCTGACTCTAACACCATATCGGGAGCAAATATGAAGATAGGTCTCCTGTTCTAGGCTTCCATATGCTGAAGCCACCATTGTAAACTCCTCTGTCACATCCATGGACAGTCACACTCCTTTAAAATCTAAAGGGCTCTGTAATGCAACAGAGCAGGGAACATTGCTTGAATCGAGGCCAATAACATTCCTATGACCTCTGTAAGAACCCTGAGAGCGAGAAACCCCTTTATTAGAATGGTCTTACTCTGGAGCTGAATACCCTTCATTCGTTTCAGTCGCAGAAACAGCTGACACCATTGAGAACCTATAAAGAAGCCCAGAAATTGGAGGCATTGTGTAGGAACGAGAATAGACCTTTTGAGATTGATAACAAGCCACAGATCCTGAAGGAGAGAAGCTGTCAACCTGAGATGGGACAACAGTAACCCCCTCCTCCTGCGCCAAAAGGAGCATGTTGTATAAGTACACTATTATCCTCACAGCCCTTGCCCTGAGCAGCGTCATTACACAGAGCAGAAGCTTTGTGAAACACCATCAGGCTTACGACAGGCCGGGAGGGAGGTAAACTGCCAACGACGACTCTGCCAATGAAACTGAAGGTACTCTTGGTGAAGAGGGGAAACAGGGACCACAGGTAGGCAACTTTAAAATCTATCTTGCGTATCCAGTCTCCCTGAAGGAAAGAGTCTCTTACCAAATGAATGCCTTCCATCTTGAAATGGCGATGGACCAAAAAAATAGTTAAGTGCTTTTGAGATTGATAACCAGCCGGAATCCCCCATCTGGCTTCATCACCAGAAAGATTGAACTGAGAAAGGGGTGTGCTTCATGAGACGCCTGCACCACCAGCCTCTTCTGAATCAAGTCCCACAGCTCAGTGTCTACCAAATCCTGCAGGAAAGGGAGAAACACCTAACAAGGGGGACAATAAAACTCTATATGGAACCCCATCACTGTTTGGAGGGCCCATGTGTCTGTAGTCAGGGTAGAACAATTGTGCACAAAACAAGCCAACCTTTCCCCAAGTTCTCTTTAGGAGGAAACATTTAAACATGAAATGCTCACCTGCTGCAGACAGGTAGCGATCAGCTCCTTTGCTGGAGCGACCTCTCCACTGATTCCTATGCTGCATGAAGAAGGTGTCTTGTGCACCTCTGTAGGCAACCAATCCTGACCCATCCCCCTGGAGGAGAACTGTGATGGACAGGAGGAGCCCTGAAAGGGGCAGCTGGAGCAGCAGGCACTATCTCTTCCAGCCCTGACAAAAACACTAGGGGTCAAGGCTTTCTGTAGGTTAGTTTGGGCCTTGTCCAGTGCCGTGAAGGTATGTACGAAGGAAGACAACTCCTTAACAAAATCTGTCCCCAAACAGCAACCCCTGGGGCTTAGCGTCTACCTCTGGCAGAGCCATATCTGCCAACTTGAGGTCGAGGCGCATTAACAAAGCCTTTCTCCTTTCTGTTGACATGGCTGAGTTGGCACTGCCGTGCAGGCAATGCAGGCAAGTGCACCTTTCCACCCTACCTCAAAGAACAGTGACATTACGGCAGGGGGTGTCACATTCTATACTTTCCTTGAGAATCTCAAATACTGGGGTAAAGGGTCCCAATGCAAAGCCTTATTTATCCCTTTCCTAGGGTCCTTCCCCTTTTTTTGTAAGGAAATAACCATGGACTGGTCAACTTCAGGCGTTAGGGCCACCTTGTCAGGAAGGATAGGTCCAGACAGTCTGATTGTAACGTACTGCGTCATCCTTCTCCAGTGTTTCATAAAGGAACCCACCGCCTCTGACAGGCGTCATTCTGCAGAGCGCGGATGCTGCATATCCATAGGATCAAAGGACGCATCCCCAAGCGATCCCTGAGAACCCTTTGGTTATCATGGGGCTCCTCCTTTTTAACCTTCTTTCTCTTAGGAAAATGAGAATCATCCAGCAAAGAAGAGGAGGATCCAGATGGGAGAGAACCTCTATCCTTGCTCCTCTGTCTTTTACGGGAAATGAGACTAGAGGCCCTGTTAGGCAAACCCCCTGACGCTGCAACAATCTGAATATGGTTGGTCTTGGCCACACACTTACCCTTTCTGACCCCTTTTGGGACAGAAACCTCTTCTGGCATCGCAGAACCCCCTGCGGTGAAATTGGGAGGAAAGTGTATTATTAAGGTCCCACAGGGCATTATCCATGGACTCTTTCACAACCCTATCTATGGGCCTCATTATGAGGTAGGCGGTAGCCATGGTGCTATTAGCACCATGGCTACCCCCTTACCGCATTCCGGGTCTGGGTTGTCGAAATAGGGCGTTACCGGGTCATTCCAACCTTGGAGGACCCGGTAAATCCCCATTCCGAGAACCATCCCCCATTCCCATTCGAGCCCCCATAGGGCTCAATGGGAATGGGGATGGAGCTAAAAATTAGCTCCCTGGTCCCTTAGCGGATCCCGCTAAGGGCGCCTGCTAAAACCCGGTGCCCATAGCAGGACCCGCTAAGCGACCTCGGAATAGTGCGGTAAGGGTTTACCGGCACCAGTCTCCTTACCGGTTCCCGTTACCCCTTACCGCCCACCTTGTAATGAGGCCCTATATCTCTATGACTATCCTCAGGCCTACTAACTGAAGGCTTTTGACTGAATGGCACAGTGCCCACACCCTCCTCAGAGGAACTAGAATGTTGAATAATGTTGTCCTCACTGTACCTAGGAGAGGACATGACTCCTTTTATTCAAAGCTATAGCAAAAAGCAATGACCCCCCCACAGATGCACAGGAGGATGGGAAGTTAAGGGCACACAACAGAAACCACCTCAAGCAGAGGTCTTCCCTCAACCCAAGCAAGCCACATCCAAGCTTCATGGGTGAGGGGAACATGCCAAGCCAGTTGTGATGGACAGGGAAAGGAGCAGGGCTTCCATGTGGCAAGACGCGGTACAGGGACCCATGACAGTCACGTCAAGAATATTTGACCATGGGCATTGTCACTGAGGAGATGAACGGGAGGCGTACATACAGTGCACGCGCATGCAACTCAGGAATTAGCAGAATGGCAATATGGTGCAGCACAGTGCTGCTTGTAACATCTGTGGTGCGAGCTTCACACTGCGTCCGTGAGTGCTTGTGTTGGGTTGCTGTGTTGTCTCCCATCCATGGCACCCTGCGCATGTGAGACAGCTTGGAGGAGAAAATGAATGGAGCCTCGAGCACGGGTATTAGTAGCACGCGAGCGCAACACCAATTTATACTGAACACAGATTAACTTGAAGGATTAAGCACAATCACAATGCAACACTATATGAAAACAACTACAGAAACAGATGCACTGTATCCAGGGGTGTTGCTAGGTCTGGAAAAGCCCCGGGGCTACGCTGATGTCAGAACTGGCGGGACTGGGGGCTAGCTAGCCTTTTGGTTGTCGCTCCTGACATTCTATCCGGGGATACAACCAAAAGACCAGGGGCTATAGCCCCCTTAGCCCCCCCCCCTAGCAACGCCTCTGACTGTATCCACCAACTGTTGAACAGGAGAAAATGACATCTGCTTGTCGAGTAGCATAGAATAGGATGAGGGACTATCTGGAAACAACTGTAGGCAACAGTATGCTGAGGGGATAAGCGATTTCTAAGAACCATAACAATAATACATGCTGCAATGATTATGATTATGCATTTGTCCCTAGTGGACCATGGGCTCTTCAGTGGCAATACTTTCCATGTCCTCACTTCTACGTGCCCCAAACAGAGGCATAGGGCCTTATTATAACCCTGGTGCTCCTGTAATGAAGGGGGCCGGTACGGGACCGGCCCCCTTCATTACGGGAGCGCCGATTACGAGGTTTCCTTTGCAGGACCCGGATCAGACGTCTGATAAAACCAGACGTCTTTTCCGGGTCCTGCGAGGGGAAGAGGGAGGTAATAACGGGCCACTTGTAATGTGCCCGTTATTACCTTCCTCCCCATTCCCATTGAACCCTATGGGGGCTCAAATGGGAATGGGGAGTGGTTCCTGCAAGGAGGAATTTCTGGGTCCTCCTATGTCGGAATGACCCGGTAAGTCCCCATTGCAGGAACCTGGTAATGGAGCCCGGTTTGGAGGCAGCCATGGTGCTAATAGCACCATGGCTACCTCCAAACTTGTAATGAGGCCCATAGTCTTTCAGTGTCCATTAAGAAGCCTCACTGAAACAGGCTCTATAAGTTCATCCATGGGTGTCACCCGACACGTGGCCAATCCTGCTTGTAGTCTTCTAATTCTGTGATCAAATGTTATACCGGGTCACTCCGGGCACAGAGTGATCCGTGAACAAAGGATCAGTATCCGAAGAAAGTGGTGAACAATCAGGCTGGTTAGGCTCAGGAACAGAACATGTGCTGTCACTGAAACATACACACTTGGTTTCAGGATCTCCTACCCCCTCCTACCCCCTCCTTTTCCCACTTGTCATAGGTTAAAGGCAAGGGCACTCGTTTTAGGTGTGCTGCATGAATCCAGTGCTTTTTATCTGTTCAGTCGAACATTCGTCTGAGTGGCCAGTAGCACCAGATAGGGTCCTTTCCAACGAGCGCCAAGACTGGACTTCCGCTCAAAATCTTTCACCAGGACATAGTCTCCCGGTCGAATGCGGTGACCAAGACCCTCATATTTATCGGGCAGTGCTGCATGAAACATTTTGGTGAATCAAACGCAAATTTTGAGTCAACTGATCACAGTAATCAGTCAATAATGGGTATTCAATATTAGATGATTTCTTAGGCCTGGGTGCGTTCCATGTATTAGCAGGTCTCCCTATCACTATTTCATAGGGAGAAAGTCCTGTCTTTGCCTGGGCAGTTGTTCTCATAGATAACAGAGCTAGTGGTAGGGCATCGGGCCATTTCAGTTTGCTATGTGCAGACACCTTTGCTAGCTTGTTCTTAAGGATGCCATTATGGCGTTCAATTAAACCGGAACTCAAAGATGTCTTGCCGAGTGGAATTGCTTCTTAATCTGTATCCCCTCACATACCTGTAGTATGATAGCGGCAATAAAATGAGATCCATTATCGGACCATATTACTCTAGGTAACCCAAATCTAGGGAAGTACTCTTTTAACATGACCTTTGCGATGGACATAGCAGTATTATCTTTCAAAGGAAAAGCCTCAACCCATTTGCTGAACGCAAATATCACTACTAACACATATGTGACATTTTGGCATCGCTCCATCTCAATGAAGTCAAAATGAATCACTTCGAATGGCATGGAAGGAGGTCCAAAACTACCATTAGGTGCTGCTGTTCCCTTCCCAATGTTGTGTTGTAGACAGATCATACAATTCTGAAATAGTCACTCTGCTATTTTGGGAATATTGTCATTACTCCATACTGGATATAGATGTTTACAAATACCTTTGGCACTGATGTCAGCTGGCACATGTGCCATAGTAACTACAGCTGTTACATAAGCATTGGGCAGCATCCATCTTTGTTTTTCATGATCAACCCACAACCTTCATTATCCAACCCTGCTGGGCCAGAACCCAAAGTTCAATTTCCTCGGCTGTGGCTTCACGCTACTAGTGCCCTCTTCCATCATCCCACTCTCAGCGACCCACCTAGCAGGGTCTGGTGTGCTGCGCAGTTGATTATGGCTAGTTGTTTAGGGAGAGCTGGAGCTGACAATAGTTGTACTATCAAAGGACCATGTTGAATTTTAGAACCATGAGATGTAAAAAATCCCCTCTCTGCCCATAGTCTCCCAAAGTTGTGAACTACTCCAAATGTGTACTGACTGTCAGTATAAACATTTACTCCGAGCCCCTGGATATCTCACAAGCTCGAGTCAAAAGAATTATTTCTGCAGAATGGGTGATTTGAGGAATTCTCCTGCTTTCGATAATTGTGTCTAAGGTGGTGATTGCATAGGCAGTGGTAGAAGTGCGGTCTGGGAGTTTGGAACAAGAACCATCACAAAATATTTCCATGTCTGGTGATGGCAAGGGTGTGTCACTTAAATCAATCCCCCCTTTGGTGTCTTGTTCAGTGACATAAAGACAATCATGGTTGGTGTCATTATTACTGTCCTTGTTTAAAGGAGGTAAAAGTTTGTCAGGATTCAAGGAACAGCATCTCCTAATTTTGATGTGGGGTGCAAATAGAATAAGCTCATATCTCTTGAACCAGCCAGATGTGAGATGCTGAGTTTGCCTTCTATTCAGTAGTACATTTATCGGGCGAGGCACCATCATGGTTAAGCAGTGACCCAAAACCAGCGCTTTCTGAATCTGCAGCGATAAGCAGGTCATCAATGTATTGTTTGAGTGTGCAAGTGGAAGGTAATTCCAGCATATCTAGTTGTTCCTTGAGGGTCATACTATAAATGCTAGGACTTTCGTTGTACCCTTGCAGTATTCGAGTGAAAGTAAAGGAATGCCCCCCAAGGGAATAAGCAAACAAATATCAGCTATCTGGGTGAATGGGGATGTTAAAAAATGCATTCTTCAAGTCAATGACTGAAAAATGGGTAGCCGTTGCGGGAATCATAGTCAGAATGGTAGTGATGTCGGGAACAATGGGAAACTGTGGTGCTACTACCTTGTTAATCGCTTGAAGATCAATAACAAAACGGTAGGGTAATGCATTGTTACCTTTCTTAAAAACAGGCAAAACAGGGCTATTACATGGGCTACCAGAGATTTTATCTATCATATCTTGATGCATTAAGTCAGAGATTATACTTTTAAGTGCTTGTTCACCATTGTATGAAACTTTACACTGTGGAATGCAAGGCAATGTAACACCGGTCTTTAAAACAATGTACACTGGTTCAACATCTAGAATTCCTACATCATTGTTGTTCACGGCCCATAGATGTGTAGGTACCTGGTGCAACTCACTGGGTAAAGGAAAATCCATACATTGTGAGGTGGAATTCAGCTGGGGCGAAATAGTTAAGTATACTCCATCTGGATAGCAGTAAATCATTGTGTGTAATTATTAAAATAAATTATATCCCAGCAGATTTTCACAGCAGTTGGTTGTCAATAAAAATAGACATGAGTCAGTGAAAGGCCCTAACAAATAAAGCACCGGTTTAGAGACCGGGTTTACTACTGGGGTACCAGAGAACCCTACTGATACATTTTGTTGCCCTGAGTGGTCAATAGAGCATTTTTTGCGCTCCTGTGTCCACCAGAAAGGTAGGCCCGAGATCCAGCTTCAGGCTGTCCTAGCGAAACAAAATGTCATCAGATGTAAAATCATCAGAGAAATATGTGTGTGTAGCGTTGTCGAAAATGTTTGCACTCCTAGGGCCTCATTACGAGGTGGGCAGTAAGGGTTAACGGGCACCGGTAAGGAGACCGGTGCCAGTAAACCCTTACCGCCCTATTCCGAGGTCCCTTAGCGGGAGCTGCTAAGGAAGCAGGGAGCTAATAACGGGCCCGCTATTAGCAGGCCTGTTATTAGCTCCATCCCCATTCCCATTGAGCCCTATGGGGGCTCGAATGGGAATGGGGAATGGTTCTCGGAATGGGGACTTACCAGTCCTCCAAGGTTGGAATGACCCGGTAAGTCCCTATTTCGAGAACCCGGACCCGGAATGGGGTAAGGGGGTAGCCAGGGTGCTAATAGCACCATGGCTACCTCCTACCTCGTAATGAGGCCCCTAGTATTCTGTTGCCCATCTTGATTACCTGTATTGCTGTCATATTGCTGGTTCTGGGAGAACTGATTTCAATTCCGCCTGTGCATGCCATTGCTACATGCTCTCAACCTTCTACCGGGCATTCCCTTTGCCTTCTGCTGCAGGATCGGACACTATGCCCTCCAGTGGCCCTCTTGCTTACAATAGGCACATTGGTTTACATTCACAGTCCTATTTATGTGGTAAACTGTCCTCTCTGTTGAGCATACCCTCCCTGTGGTCCTCTTGCAATTTGCTGCAAGAGCAATCTGGTTTTTAAGTCAACATTTTTCTTTTCAATCTTCTCCTTCTCATTGTTCCTTCTATTCTCATAATACTGAGCCATACGTAGAATTTCGGATTGTGACTTAGTCTGCCATGTACTTTCAGAGGCAGTGATTTGAGACTGAATGTCGGGCAATAGCCCATGTACAAATTTATCAACAATCTCTTCCCTGGTTCAGAACTCAAATCCAGACCACTGAAATCCGAAAAAACTTGCTCAAATGTTAAATGTTAAACTACGCTGTTGCTCCCTCTGTCTTCCCATGCATGCATGCAGTCAATTTATCCCAAATCATTATTTTCTCAGCCACCAAAGTCGGCTACAGTGGGCCTCATTACGAGTTTTGAGGTAGCCATGCTGCTATTAGCACCATGGCTGCCTCCAAACCGGGCTCTATTACCGGGTTCCTGCAATGGGGATTTACCGGGTCATTCTGACATAGGAGGACCGGGTAAGTCCTCCTTGCAGGAGACATTCCCCATTCCCATTTGAGCCCCCATAGGGCTCAATGGGAATGGGGAGGGAGGTAACAACGGGCACATTACAAGTGTCCCGTTGTTACCTCCCTCTTCCCCTCGCAGGACTCGGAAAAGACGCCTGGTTTTACCAGACGTCTGATCCGGGTCCCGCAAAGGGAATCTCGTAATCAGCCCTGACGGAATGAAGGGGGGCGGGTCCCGTATCAGCCCCCTTCATTCCGTCAGTGCCAGGGTCGTAATGAGGCCCAATGAGTTTAGCGTGGTGTCATTAGAAAACGTGCGTTTGTATATTACCACAATATCTGCAGGACAGCATCATTTCTTCTTGAGACATTCGTTTTGCAAATATGCAACCATAACCTGTAATACATGTCTTTGAATGAAGGGAGAATATTGGCTAAACGTGTCATGAATATCGATGTTTTACCAGGCGGCCTTAGCCTGCCCCGTGAGGAGAACACATAATGAGGAGGTAGGGGGTTGACGGCTCCGGCACCTTTACTGGTGCCATTAACCCCTTACCACCTACCTCGTAATGACCCCCAGTGTCTCCTAATTGCAGGGGCCCCCGATACTCACTGATCTCAGTCCATCCACTTCGTCCTCAGAAAGCGATGGGTCGTCATCAGTGAAGCCCACATTGGGTCCCATTTGTAAGTCCCAAAATGAGTTACTACAAATAAATGAAGAACACCAGTCACGAAACAAATATATAACAAGAGTTCATTCTCGCTTCAAGCGGTCTCAGGTTCAGCCATGTCTGCGAACAGTCATAGAGAAATTGAGCAATTTACAGGGCAGCCGGTTAGCCTCTTTATATAGTTCAGACCAGCATCCGTTGTTGTAATTACAGATGGTTTATGATATGCGTAACATGGGCACCATCCATGGCAAAAAAATGGATCTGCACTCTACGTCATGTGTGTACAATTTACTGTCTCAGAGCAATGAGGTTCACCCTGTTCCCAGCGCAAGGAGACATTCCTTGTGTATCTTTTTTTATTTTGTTTTAAATAACTTTATTTAGAATTTCACAAGAACAGTACAACAACACAATCCCCCTATTGCCCCCACCCCCCAGAGGTAGCACTCAGAGTTCTCTGGGAAGCGCCCAGGTCCTGAATAGGTCCAGTATTCTGATGTTGTGTGGGCACCACTGTTCCATATAGTCCGATTGAACGAATTTCAGCACCCCTCCCCAGTCTGCTTCAAATGAGCAAGATGTGCCTCCCAGGGTGTAGGACAATTTTTCCATAGTGATTAATGACCAGACCTTTCGGAGCCAACTGAAAATCAAAGGGGGAGCTGATTGTTTCCAGCACTGAGCCAGCACTGCCCACGCTGCAATTAACATACCCTTGAAACATCTCCATTGTGACCTGGTCAGTGCCTTAGCCGCATCGTCTTTAAAGCCACACATCCACACTCTTTCCCCCATTTGGGTCACGTTCGGGAATATCCACTGCATTTGTACCTTAATCTTGGCCCAGAAGTTCTGAATTTTTTGGCAGTCCCACCAAATATGCCTCCATGTCCCTTCCTCCCCACAATCTCTCCAGCATCTATTGGACACTCGTGGGAACATCCCTTGCAGTCTCGCCGGCGTCAGGTGCCATTGAATCATCCCCTTGACCTACATCTCCCTCATCTGAGCCGATTTAGCTATCCTTGGAATCCCGCTCCAAAGTTCTTCCCAGAGTTCCCTATTGATGGGTTCCCCCAGGGTGTGTTCCCATTTAACCATGTAAGACCAGCTGGTCTTTTCATCTTGACCATTGATGAATCTGTAAAGGGTGGATACCAACTTTTTGTTGCCCGGATTGGTAGTCACAAACTTCTCGAACCCAGAGAGGTCCAGAGACACCGCTTGTTTGACTGATGGGGTGTTCAGCCAATGTTTGAGTTTCTCAGATTTATATCTGTCTGTTTTCCTAAAATGGAAGCTGGCCATACACGCTGCAAACGGGAGCACCTCTTGGCCCTCCACCATCTCACCTATCTTCGTACACCCTGCATTTTCCTAATGTTTGTAGGCACCTTTTTCCATTCCTGGGGGGAAGTCCGGATTACCAAACATAGGGGAAAAGGGGCCCGGTACTGTTGCGAGAATTCCCTGCCGTATCAGATCATCCCACACATCTAGGGGAGCTTTCATCACCGAACTCACTCTTAGGTTTTCATGTCTATGCCTCTTGTTCTTCCATAGAAGTTCCCTCAGTGGAGTTCTAGCAACCGCTCTATCTAGCTCAGCCCAAGCCTTCTGTTGCACCTCCCCCATCCATTCTTTGAGCACCCACAACTGCGCGCTTGGTAGTATCTGACGAAGTGCGGTAGAGCCATCCCCTCTCCCCAATTGGGGCCGTTAACACCGATCTAGATGTTCTCGGGGTCTTATCCCTCCACATAAAAGATGAAATTGCCTTAGCTAAAGCCTTGAAAAAAAGATCCGGGGATCTTAATCGGTATCGCTTGAAAATAATATAACAATTTCGGGAGAATGGACATCTTTATCGTCGTCATGCGCCCCCACCATGAGATTGCTAGCAGTTTCTACCTCTCTAGGTCCTGCTTAATCGCCCCTAGCAGCTCCGGAAAATTTCCCGATAGAACTGATCAACCCTACTCATAAGAGTAATCCCTAGATATTTGATACATGGATTCGCGCATTTAAGGCCGAGCGATATGGCCACACTCCTCATCTCTCCAGTATCCCCTGCCAATGGGAGGAAAACTGGCTTGCTCCAATTTAGCTTAAGCCCTGCCACCACCCCAAAAGACTCAAGCTCCTTAGTCACCTCCGGGAGAGTGCGCATCGGGTCCCCTATAGTCATCAACAAATCATTTGCGTATGCTACCACCTTATGCTGCTTCCCCGCCATATCAATCCCCGCCACCGCATCTGACTCCCTGAGTCTACACAACAATGGTTCCAGATAGATGGCGTATAACAGTGGTGAGAGAGGGCACCCCTGCTTGGTACCCCTGGAGATCTGAACTCTTCCCGTTATCACCCCATTAATACGGAGTCTGATTGTGGGGGAGTTGTAATTCACCCTGACCATCTCCCGAAAGTGGACCTCAAACCCCATCCTCTCCAGCGTCTTGAAAAGAATTGACCATTGCACCCGATCGAATGCCTTTTCGGCATCGATCGCCAGAAGACCTGAGGGAATGTGCTGGATTCCCACCTTCTCCACCAGATGCGCCACCTGTCTGAGATTATTGTGAGTCTGCCTGCCTGGTACGAATCCTGATTGATCCATATTGATCAGTTTCATGAGAATCAGGGCCAATCTCGTGGCTAAAATTGTTGTGTACATTTTTGCGTCCTGGTTAATCAGGGCAATTGGTCTATACGATCCTGGATTCGCCGGATCCTTTCCTGGTTTATGGAAGACCAAATCCTTGGCTTCATTCATGGATGGGGTCACACTTCTTTCATCCTTGAAGGAGTTGTAAACTCTAGTTAGGAATGGAGCCAGGTCTTCTGCATATTTTTTTATAGAAGACCGCTGTAAAGCCATCCGGCCCCGGCGCCTTCCCTGCATGTAAGCCCCTTATTGCATCCCACACTTCTTCCTCCCTAATGTCCCCGTCCAATTCTTCCCCATGTCTCTCCGTTATTTGCGGTAAACTGAGGGAGTCTAAATAGCTGTCTTGTTCCGCCCCGTTTGGGTTTCCAGTGGCATACAGGTCCCGATAAAACACCCTGAACTCCTCCCCAATCTCTGAGTTGCAGGTAAGTTTCTTCCCTTGCTTATTGTGTAATTCCCTGATCGTCACTCTCTGCTGCTTTGCCCGTAATTGCCTCGCAAAGAGCCTATTCGCCTTATTGGCTTTCGAAAAATACCATTGTTTGAGACGTGAAAGGCTCATTTCCACTTTCTTTGTGCGCAGTACATCTAACTGTCACTGCACATGTCTCAGAGCCCTCTTCAGGGAGCGCGTAGGCTTCTTCATGCATTCCCCCTTGAATATCAGCCAGCTTCTTCTCCAGCTGTCTCTCCCACTCATATATCTGCCTATCCTTGGACGCTTTCATGGCTATAAAATGCCCCCTTATGACTGCCTTTAGTGCCTCCCAAACTGTTCCCAATTTTACTTCCCCTGTATCGTTGAGATCTAGATACTCTTGTATTTTACCCCTGATATCTTCCCCCAGCACCGGATCATGGAGAACCTCATGTGGGAGCTTCCAACCCCAAATCCCACTATTCCCGTCTGTGGTCCTTATCTCTAACCATAGGGGGGCGTGGTCCGATAACGATATTGGGCCTATCTTCATGCTTAGTACCTTGCCCATTAGACCTGCCGGGACCCACAAATAGTCGATACGCGACATCGAGTTATATACATGAGAATAGTGGGTGTACCCTCTTTGCTGCTCATTGCGCGCTCACCACACATCTACCAAGGTCAAATGGTCCATCACTTGCCTAAGTCGTTTTGAAGGCGCGCCCTGGCCCTGACCCCCACCTGTGCTCCTATCCATTGCCGGGCACCATGCCATGTTTAGAACTCCCCCCAGGACTATTTCCCCCTCCGCAAATCCCTCCAGTTTCCCCAAAACCTCCATAAGGAAGCCGTGCTGCCCGTATTCGGAGCGTAAATCGCCACCAGTGTAAGGCGAAGCCCTTCAATCATGACATTTGCATATAGAAACCTGCCCCTACTGTCTGCAGAAATCCCATGAATGAGGACGTTCTTAGTTTTGCGGACCGCGATCAGAACCCCTGCCGTTTTGTCCTGGGCAATGGATTGGCCTATCAGGGCATATCCTTTTTGGTAAACCTTATGTTTGTCCCGCTGCCGTATATGGGTCTCCTGGAGCATGATAATATACCCCCCCTTCTCAACAGGCCTTCCACCTTTTTCCTTTTCACCGGACTATTGAACCCCCTGACATTAAAGGTAAGAATCCGTAGCTTGCCCATATTCCCCGGTTAGCGATGTAACAATGTCGCATACTCCCATTCGTATCCTAGCCTCCCTCCACCCCCCTTAATCCCCTCCCATACCCCTTCCAAAACCGGCCCCAACAATACCCAACTTCCCCACCCTCTTCCCCCATCTCCCCTCCCCCCAACAACCCCCAACCATCAACAACAGACCCGAGGAGGGACCAGGGACCTATGTTAGCTTGGGCGTCCTACCCCTCGCTCCTGACCCTCTGCTTGCTCGGGTATAACTGTGCGGGGAATCTTAAACCCCGCATTTACCTGTGTAATCCTCCAAGTCCAAACCAGCGACCCTCCTCCGGGCCGCCCTACTATCCTCACCCTTTGGTTATCATGGGGCTCCTCCTTTTTAACCTTCTTTCTCTTAGGAAAATGAGAATCATCCAGCAAAGAAGAGGAGGATCCAGATGGGAGAGAACCTCTATCCTTGCTCCTCTGTCTTTTACGGGAAATGAGACTAGAGGCCCTGTTAGGCAAACCCCCTGACGCTGCAACAATCTGAATATGGTTGGTCTTGGCCACACACTTACCCTTTCTGACCCCTTTTGGGACAGAAACCTCTTCTGGCATCGCAGAACCCCCTGCGGTGAAATTGGGAGGAAAGTGTATTATTAAGGTCCCACAGGGCATTATCCATGGACTCTTTCACAACCCTATCTATGGGCCTCATTATGAGGTAGGCGGTAGCCATGGTGCTATTAGCACCATGGCTACCCCCTTACCGCATTCCGGGTCTGGGTTGTCGAAATAGGGCGTTACCGGGTCATTCCAACCTTGGAGGACCCGGTAAATCCCCATTCCGAGAACCATCCCCCATTCCCATTCGAGCCCCCATAGGGCTCAATGGGAATGGGGATGGAGCTAAAAATTAGCTCCCTGGTCCCTTAGCGGATCCCGCTAAGGGCGCCTGCTAAAACCCGGTGCCCATAGCAGGACCCGCTAAGCGACCTCGGAATAGTGCGGTAAGGGTTTACCGGCACCAGTCTCCTTACCGGTTCCCGTTACCCCTTACCGCCCACCTTGTAATGAGGCCCTATATCTCTATGACTATCCTCAGGCCTACTAACTGAAGGCTTTTGACTGAATGGCACAGTGCCCACACCCTCCTCAGAGGAACTAGAATGTTGGATAATGTTGTCCTCACTGTACCTAGGAGAGGACATGACTCCTTTTATTCAAAGCTATAGCAAAAAGCAATGACCCCCCCACAGATGCACAGGAGGATGGGAAGTTAAGGGCACACAACAGAAACCACCTCAAGCAGAGGTCTTCCCTCAACCCAAGCAAGCCACATCCAAGCTTCATGGGTGAGGGGAACATGCCAAGCCAGTTGTGATGGACAGGGAAAGGAGCAGGGCTTCCATGTGGCAAGACGCGGTACAGGGACCCATGACAGTCACGTCAAGAATATTTGACCATGGGCATTGTCACTGAGGAGATGAACGGGAGGCGTACATACAGTGCACGCGCATGCAACTCAGGAATTAGCAGAATGGCAATATGGTGCAGCACAGTGCTGCTTGTAACATCTGTGGTGCGAGCTTCACACTGCGTCCGTGAGTGCTTGTGTTGGGTTGCTGTGTTGTCTCCCATCCATGGCACCCTGCGCATGTGAGACAGCTTGGAGGAGAAAATGAATGGAGCCTCGAGCACGGGTATTAGTAGCACGCGAGCGCAACACCAATTTATACTGAACACAGATTAACTTGAAGGATTAAGCACAATCACAATGCAACACTATATGAAAACAACTACAGAAACAGATGCACTGTATCCAGGAGTGTTGCTAGGTCTGGAAAAGCCCCGGGGCTACGCTGATGTCAGAACTGGCGGGACTGGGGGCTAGCTAGCCTTTTGGTTGTCGCTCCTGACATTCTATCCGGGGATACAACCAAAAGACCAGGGGCTATAGCCCCCTTAGCCCCCCCCCCTAGCAACGCCTCTGACTGTATCCACCAACTGTTGAACAGGAGAAAATGACATCTGCTTGTCGAGTAGCATAGAATAGGATGAGGGACTATCTGGAAACAACTGTAGGCAACAGTATGCTGAGGGGATAAGCGATTTCTAAGAACCATAACAATAATACATGCTGCAATGATTATGATTATGCATTTGTCCCTAGTGGACCATGGGCTCTTCAGTGGCAATACTTTCCATGTCCTCACTTCTACGTGCCCCAAACAGAGGCATAGGGCCTTATTATAACCCTGGTGCTCCTGTAATGAAGGGGGCCGGTACGGGACCGGCCCCCTTCATTACGGGAGCGCCGATTACGAGGTTTCCTTTGCAGGACCCGGATCAGACGTCTGATAAAACCAGACGTCTTTTCCGGGTCCTGCGAGGGGAAGAGGGAGGTAATAACGGGCCACTTGTAATGTGCCCGTTATTACCTTCCTCCCCATTCCCATTGAACCCTATGGGGGCTCAAATGGGAATGGGGAGTGGTTCCTGCAAGGAGGAATTTCTGGGTCCTCCTATGTCGGAATGACCCGGTAAGTCCCCATTGCAGGAACCTGGTAATGGAGCCCGGTTTGGAGGCAGCCATGGTGCTAATAGCACCATGGCTACCTCCAAACTCGTAATGAGGCCCATAGTCTTTCAGTGTCCATTAAGAAGCCTCACTGAAACAGGCTCTATAAGTTCATCCATGAGTGTCACCCGACACGTGGCCAATCCTGCTTGTAGTCTTCTTTCCCCAGCCCCCCTCTACCTTCAAGCGTCTTTGGGGGGGAATAGAGAGAATAATGTCGTTTTCTTCTGGGTGCAGTATTCTTACCACACTTTCCCACTTACAAAATGTCATTCCCTAACTAATTCTGTGATCAAATGTTATACCGGGTCACTCCGGGCACAGAGTGATCCGTGAAAAAAGGATCAGTATCCGAAGAAAGTGGTGAACAATCAGGCTGGTTAGGCTCAGGAACAGAACATGTGCTGTCACTGAAACATACACACTTGGTTTCAGGATCTCCTACCCCCTCCTTTTCCCACTTGTCATAGGTTAAAGGCAAGGGCACTCGTTTTAGGTGTGCTGCATGAATCCAGTGCTTTTTATCTGTTCAGTCGAACATTCGTCTGAGTGGCCAGTAGCACCAGATAGGGTCCTTTCCAATGAGCGGCAAGACTGGACTTCCGCTCAAAATCTTTCACCAGGACATAGTCTCCCGGTCGAATGCGGTGACCAAGACCCTCATATTTATCGGGCAGTGTTGCATGAAACATTTTGGTGAATCAAACGCAAATTTTGAGTCAACTGATCACAGTAATCAGTCAATAATGGGTATTCAATATTAGATGATTTCTTAGGCCTGGGTGCGTTCCATGTATTAGCAGGTCTCCCTATCACTATTTCATAGGGAGAAAGTCCTGTCTTTGCCTGGGCAGTTGTTCTCATAGATAACAGAGCTAGTGGTAGGGCATCGGGCCATTTCAGTTTGCTATGTGCAGACACCTTTGCTAGCTTGTTCTTAAGGATGCCATTATGGCGTTCAATTAAACCGGAACTCAAAGATGTCTTGCCGAGTGGAATTGCTTCTTAATCTGTATCCCCTCACATACCTGTAGTATGATAGCGGCAATAAAATGAGATCCATTATCGGACCATATTACTCTAGGTAACCCAAATCTAGGGAAGTACTCTTTTAACATGACCTTTGCGATGGACATAGCAGTATTATCTTTCAAAGGAAAAGCCTCAACCCATTTGCTGAACGCAAATATCACTACTAACACATATGTGACATTTTGGCATCGCTCCATCTCAATGAAGTCAAAATGAATCACTTCGAATGGCATGGAAGGAGGTCCAAAACTACCATTAGGTGCTGCTGTTCCCTTCCCAATGTTGTGTTGTAGACAGATCATACAATTCTGAAATAAAATATAAAATACAAAATATTTCCATGTCTGGTGATGGCAAGGGTGTGTCACTTAAATCAATCCCCCCTTTGGTGTCTTGTTCAGTGACATAAAGACAATCATGGTTGGTGTCATTATTACTGTCCTTGTTTAAAGGAGGTAAAAGTTTGTCAGGATTCAAGGAACAGCATCTCCTAATTTTGATGTGGGGTGCAAATAGAATAAGCTCATATCTCTTGAACCAGCCAGATGTGAGATGCTGAGTTTGCCTTCTATTCAGTAGTACATTTATCGGGCGAGGCACCATCATGGTTAAGCAGTGACCCAAAACCAGCGCTTTCTGAATCTGCAGCGATAAGCAGGTCATCAATGTATTGTTTGAGTGTGCAAGTGGAAGGTAATTCCAGCATATCTAGTTGTTCCTTGAGGGTCATACTATAAATGCTAGGACTTTCGTTGTACCCTTGCAGTATTCGAGTGAAAGTAAAGGAATGCCCCCCAAGGGAATAAGCAAACAAATATCAGCTATCTGGGTGAATGGGGATGTTAAAAAATGCATTCTTCAAGTCAATGACTGAAAAATGGGTAGCCGTTGCGGGAATCATAGTCAGAATGGTAGTGATGTCGGGAACAATGGGAAACTGTGGTGCTACTACCTTGTTAATCGCTTGAAGATCAATAACAAAACGGTAGGGTAATGCATTGTTACCTTTCTTAAAAACAGGCAAAACAGGGCTATTACATGGGCTACCAGAGATTTTATCTATCATATCTTGATGCATTAAGTCAGAGATTATACTTTTAAGTGCTTGTTCACCAATGTATGAAACTTTACACTGTGGAATGCAAGGCAATGTAACACCGGTCTTTAAAACAATGTACACTGGTTCAACATCTAGAATTCCTACATCATTGTTGTTCACGGCCCATAGATGTGTAGGTACCTGGTGCAACTCACTGGGTAAAGGAAAATCCATACATTGTGAGGTGGAATTCAGCTGGGGCGAAATAGTTAAGTATACTCCATCTGGATAGCAGTAAATCATTGTGTGTAATTTTTAAAATAAATTATATCCCAGCAGATTTTCACAGCAGTTGGTTGTCAATAAAAATAGACATGAGTCAGTGAAAGGCCCTAACAAATAAAGCACCGGTTTAGAGACCGGGTTTACTACTGGGGTACCAGAGAACCCTACTGATACATTTTGTTGCCCTGAGTGGTCAATAGAGCATTTTTTGCGCTCCTGTGTCCACCAGAAAGGTAGGCCCGAGATCCAGCTTCAGGCTGTCCTAGCGAAACAAAATGTCATCAGATGTAAAATCATCAGAGAAATATGTGTGTGTAGCGTTGTCGAAAATGTTTGCACTCCTAGGGCCTCATTACGAGGTGGGCAGTAAGGGTTAACGGGCACCGGTAAGGAGACCGGTGCCAGTAAACCCTTACCGCCCTATTCCGAGGTCCCTTAGCGGGAGCTGCTAAGGAAGCAGGGAGCTAATAACGGGCCCGCTATTAGCAGGCCTGTTATTAGCTCCATCCCCATTCCCATTGAGCCCTATGGGGGCTCGAATGGGAATGGGGAATGGTTCTCGGAATGGGGACTTACCGGTCCTCCAAGGTTGGAATGACCCGGTAAGTCCCTATTTCGAGAACCCGGACCCGGAATGGGGTAAGGGGGTAGCCAGGGTGCTAATAGCACCATGGCTACCTCCTACCTCGTAATGAGGCCCCTAGTATTCTGTTGCCCATCTTGATTACCTGTATTGCTGTCATATTGCTGGTTCTGGGAGAACTGATTTCAATTCCGCCTGTGCATGCCATTGCTACATGCTCTCAACCTTCTACCGGGCATTCCCTTTGCCTTCTGCTGCAGGATCGGACACTATGCCCTCCAGTGGCCCTCTTGCTTACAATAGGCACATTGGTTTACATTCACAGTCCTATTTATGTGGTAAACTGTCCTCTCTGTTGAGCATACCCTCCCTGTGGTCCTCTTGCAATTTGCTGCAAGAGCAATCTGGTTTTTAAGTCAACATTTTTCTTTTCAATCTTCTCCTTCTCATTGTTCCTTCTATTCTCATAATACTGAGCCATACGTAGAATTTCGGATTGTGACTTAGTCTGCCATGTACTTTCAGAGGCAGTGATTTGAGACTGAATGTCGGGCAATAGCCCATGTACAAATTTATCAACAATCTCTTCCCTGGTTCAGAACTCAAATCCAGACCACTGAAATCCGAAAAAACTTGCTCAAATGTTAAATGTTAAACTACGCTGTTGCTCCCTCTGTCTTCCCATGCATGCATGCAGTCAATTTATCCCAAATCATTATTTTCTCAGCCACCAAAGTCGGCTACAGTGGGCCTCATTACGAGTTTTGAGGTAGCCATGCTGCTATTAGCACCATGGCTGCCTCCAAACCGGGCTCTATTACCGGGTTCCTGCAATGGGGATTTACCGGGTCATTCTGACATAGGAGGACCGGGTAAGTCCTCCTTGCAGGAGACATTCCCCATTCCCATTTGAGCCCCCATAGGGCTCAATGGGAATGGGGAGGGAGGTAACAACGGGCACATTACAAGTGTCCCGTTGTTACCTCCCTCTTCCCCTCGCAGGACTCGGAAAAGACGCCTGGTTTTACCAGACGTCTGATCCGGGTCCCGCAAAGGGAATCTCGTAATCAGCCCTGACGGAATGAAGGGGGGCGGGTCCCGTATCAGCCCCCTTCATTCCGTCAGTGCCAGGGTCGTAATGAGGCCCAATGAGTTTAGCGTGGTGTCATTAGAAAACGTGCGTTTGTATATTACCACAATATCTGCAGGACAGCATCATTTCTTCTTGAGACATTCGTTTTGCAAATATGCAACCATAACCTGTAATACATTTCTTTGAATGAAGGGAGAATATTGGCTAAACGTGTCATGAATATCGATGTTTTACCAGGCGGCCTTAGCCTGCCCCGTGAGGAGAACACATAATGAGGAGGTAGGGGGTTGACGGCTCCGGCACCTTTACTGGTGCCATTAACCCCTTACCACCTACCTCGTAATGACCCCCAGTGTCTCCTAATTGCAGGGGCCCCCGATACTCACTGATCTCAGTCCATCCACTTCGTCCTCAGAAAGCGATGGGTCGTCATCAGTGAAGCCCACATTGGGTCCCATTTGTAAGTCCCAAAATGAGTTACTACAAATAAATGAAGAACACCAGTCACGAAACAAATATATAACAAGAGTTCATTCTCGCTTCAAGCGGTCTCAGGTTCAGCCATGTCTGCGAACAGTCATAGAGAAATTGAGCAATTTACAGGGCAGCCGGTTAGCCTCTTTATATAGTTCAGACCAGCATCCGTTGTTGTAATTACAGATGGTTTATGATATGCGTAACATGGGCACCATCCATGGCAAAAAAATGGATCTGCACTCTACGTCATGTGTGTACAATTTACTGTCTCAGAGCAATGAGGTTCACCCTGTTCCCAGCGCAAGGAGACATTCCTTGTGTATCTTTTTTTATTTTGTTTTAAATAACTTTATTTAGAATTTCACAAGAACAGTACAACAACACAATCCCCCTATTGCCCCCACCCCCCAGAGGTAGCACTCAGAGTTCTCTGGGAAGCGCCCAGGTCCTGAATAGGTCCAGTATTCTGATGTTGTGTGGGCACCACTGTTCCATATAGTCCGATTGAACGAATTTCAGCACCCCTCCCCAGTCTGCTTCAAATGAGCAAGATGTGCCTCCCAGGGTGTAGGACAATTTTTCCATAGTGATTAATGACCAGACCTTTCGGAGCCAACTGAAAATCAAAGGGGGAGCTGATTGTTTCCAGCACTGAGCCAGCACTGCCCACGCTGCAATTAACATACCCTTGAAACATCTCCATTGTGACCTGGTCAGTGCCTTAGCCGCATCGTCTTTAAAGCCACACATCCACACTCTTTCCCCCATTTGGGTCACGTTCGGGAATATCCACTGCATTTGTACCTTAATCTTGGCCCAGAAGTTCTGAATTTTTTGGCAGTCCCACCAAATATGCCTCCATGTCCCTTCCTCCCCACAATCTCTCCAGCATCTATTGGACACTCGTGGGAACATCCCTTGCAGTCTCGCCGGCGTCAGGTGCCATTGAATCATCCCCTTGACCTACATCTCCCTCATCTGAGCCGATTTAGCTATCCTTGGAATCCCGCTCCAAAGTTCTTCCCAGAGTTCCCTATTGATGGGTTCCCCCAGGGTGTGTTCCCATTTAACCATGTAAGACCAGCTGGTCTTTTCATCTTGACCATTGATGAATCTGTAAAGGGTGGATACCAACTTTTTGTTGCCCGGATTGGTAGTCACAAACTTCTCGAACCCAGAGAGGTCCAGAGACACCGCTTGTTTGACTGATGGGGTGTTCAGCCAATGTTTGAGTTTCTCAGATTTATATCTGTCTGTTTTCCTAAAATGGAAGCTGGCCATACACGCTGCAAACGGGAGCACCTCTTGGCCCTCCACCATCTCACCTATCTTCGTACACCCTGCATTTTCCTAATGTTTGTAGGCACCTTTTTCCATTCCTGGGGGGAAGTCCGGATTACCAAACATAGGGGAAAAGGGGCCCGGTACTGTTGCGAGAATTCCCTGCCGTATCAGATCATCCCACACATCTAGGGGAGCTTTCATCACCGAACTCACTCTTAGGTTTTCATGTCTATGCCTCTTGTTCTTCCATAGAAGTTCCCTCAGTGGAGTTCTAGCAACCGCTCTATCTAGCTCAGCCCAAGCCTTCTGTTGCACCTCCCCCATCCATTCTTTGAGCACCCACAACTGCGCGCTTGGTAGTATCTGACGAAGTGCGGTAGAGCCATCCCCTCTCCCCAATTGGGGCCGTTAACACCGATCTAGATGTTCTCGGGGTCTTATCCCTCCACATAAAAGATGAAATTGCCTTAGCTAAAGCCTTGAAAAAAAGATCCGGGGATCTTAATCGGTATCGCTTGAAAATAATATAACAATTTCGGGAGAATGGACATCTTTATCGTCGTCATGCGCCCCCACCATGAGATCGCTAGCAGTTTCTACCTCTCTAGGTCCTGCTTAATCGCCCCTAGCAGCTCCAGAAAATTTCCCGATAGAACTGATCAACCCTACTCATAAGAGTAATCCCTAGATATTTGATACATGGATTCGCGCATTTAAGGCCGAGCGATATGGCCATCTCTCCAGTATCCCCTGCCAATGGGAGGAAAACTGGCTTGCTCCAATTTAGCTTAAGCCCTGCCACCACCCCAAAAGACTCAAGCTCCTTAGTCACCTCCGGGAGAGTGCGCATCGGGTCCCCTATAGTCATCAACAAATCATTTGCGTATGCTACCACCTTATGCTGCTTCCCCGCCATATCAATCCCCGCCACCGCATCTGACTCCCTGAGTCTACACAACAATGGTTCCAGATAGATGGCGTATAACAGTGGTGAGAGAGGGCACCCCTGCTTGGTACCCCTGGAGATCTGAACTCTTCCCGTTATCACCCCATTAATACGAAGTCTGATTGTGGGGGAGTTGTAATTCACCCTGACCATCTCCCGAAAGTGGACCTCAAACCCCATCCTCTCCAGCGTCTTGAAAAGAATTGACCATTGCACCCGATCGAATGCCTTTTCGGCATCGATCGCCAGAAGACCTGAGGGAATGTGCTGGATTCCCACCTTCTCCACCAGATGCGCCACCTGTCTGAGATTATTGTGAGTCTGCCTGCCTGGTACGAATCCTGATTGATCCATATTGATCAGTTTCATGAGAATCAGGGCCAATCTCGTGGCTAAAATTGTTGTGTACATTTTTGCGTCCTGGTTAATCAGGGCAATTGGTCTATACGATCCTGGATTCGCCGGATCCTTTCCTGGTTTATGGAAGACCAAATCCTTGGCTTCATTCATGGATGGGGTCACACTTCTTTCATCCTTGAAGGAGTTGTAAACTCTAGTTAGGAATGGAGCCAGGTCTTCTGCATATTTTTTTATAGAAGACCGCTGTAAAGCCATCCGGCCCCGGCGCCTTCCCTGCATGTAAGCCCCTTATTGCATCCCACACTTCTTCCTCCCTAATGTCCCCGTCCAATTCTTCCCCATGTCTCTCCGTTATTTGCGGTAAACTGAGGGAGTCTAAATAGCTGTCTTGTTCCGCCCCGTTTGGGTTTCCAGTGGCATACAGGTCCCGATAAAACACCCTGAACTCCTCCCCAATCTCTGAGTTGCAGGTAAGTTTCTTCCCTTGCTTATTGTGTAATTCCCTGATCGTCACTCTCTGCTGCTTTGCCCGTAATTGCCTCGCAAAGAGCCTATTCGCCTTATTGGCTTTCGAAAAATACCATTGTTTGAGACGTGAAAGGCTCATTTCCACTTTCTTTGTGCGCAGTACATCTAACTGTCACTGCACATGTCTCAGAGCCCTCTTCAGGGAGCGCGTAGGCTTCTTCATGCATTCCCCCTTGAATATCAGCCAGCTTCTTCTCCAGCTGTCTCTCCCACTCATATATCTGCCTATCCTTGGACGCTTTCATGGCTATAAAATGCCCCCTTATGACTGCCTTTAGTGCCTCCCAAACTGTTCCCAATTTTACTTCCCCTGTATCGTTGAGATCTAGATACTCTTGTATTTTACCCCTGATATCTTCCCCCAGCACCGGATCATGGAGAACCTCATGTGGGAGCTTCCAACCCCAAATCCCACTATTCCCGTCTGTGGTCCTTATCTCTAACCATAGGGGGGCGTGGTCCGATAACGATATTGGGCCTATCTTCATGCTTAGTACCTTGCCCATTAGACCTGCCGGGACCCACAAATAGTCGATACGCGACATCGAGTTATATACATGAGAATAGTGGGTGTACCCTCTTTGCTGCTCATTGCACGCTCACCACACATCTACCAAGATCAAATGGTCCATCACTTGCCTAAGTCGTTTTGAAGGCGCCCCCTGGCCCTGACCCCCACCTGTGCTCCTATCCATTGCCGGGCACCATGCCATGTTTAGAACTCCCCCCAGGACTATTTCCCCCTCCGCAAATCCCTCCAGTTTCCCCAAAACCTCCATAAGGAAGCCGTGCTGCCCGTATTCGGAGCGTAAATCGCCACCAGTGTAAGGCGAAGCCCTTCAATCATGACATTTGCATATAGAAACCTGCCCCTACTGTCTGCAGAAATCCCATGAATGAGGACGTTCTTAGTTTTGCGGACCGCGATCAGAACCCCTGCCGTTTTGTCCTGGGCAATGGATTGGCCTATCAGGGCATATCCTTTTTGGTAAACCTTATGTTTGTCCCGCTGCCGTATATGGGTCTCCTGGAGCATGATAATATACCCCCCCTTCTCAACAGGCCTTCCACCTTTTTCCTTTTCACCGGACTATTGAACCCCCTGACATTAAAGGTAAGAATTCGTAGCTTGCCCATATTCCCCGGTTAGCGATGTAACAATGTCGCATACTCCCATTCGAATCCTAGCCTCCCTCCACCCCCCTTAATCCCCTCCCATACCCCTTCCAAAACCGGCCCCAACAATACCCAACTTCCCCACCCTCTTCCCCCATCTCCCCTCCCCCCAACAACCCCCAACCATCAACAACAGACCCGAGGAGGGACCAGGGACCTATGTTAGCTTGGGCGTCCTACCCCTCGCTCCTGACCCTCTGCTTGCTCGGGTATAACTGTGCGGGGAATCTTAAACCCCGCATTTACCTGTGTAATCCTCCAAGTCCAAACCAGCGACCCTCCTCCGGGCCGCCCTACTATCCTCACCGAGCTGTCAATGTCCCACCGTAGTCATTGCTGACTCCGCTGCTCAATTTGAAGCCCTACCTAAGCCCTTCATGGGTCAGCAGTGGCCCTCACCCCCTGCGGTCCTCCCCCTCATTGGGGTTTCTTATTCTGCACCAGTGTCCAGCCTGACGGGCGACTGCCTTCTCTTGCCCGTTGGGAATTCTCCGCATTGTCCTCCTCGTACAGCCCCAAAACATGCAAGCCTTCTTCGCATGTTTGTATTCTCCTCTGTTTACCGTCCCACACAAATAGGAGGCCAAATGGGAACGTCCACTTATATCTAATGTCCCTGGCTTTTAGTTCCTTGATCACCGGAGCCATTCTTCTTCTTTTCTGTAGCGTTACCAGAGCCAGGTCCTGGAACAGTTGGATTTCCACCCCGTTCATCCGGATGTGGTCGATTTCATGCACCCTTTTCAAGATCCTTTCTTTTTGAGGATACGAGGAGAGGGCCACCAGCACATCCCTTGGGTGCTCCCCCGGTCCGCCAGCTCTCCTTGGGCCGACCCTGTGAACCCTGTCGATCCCTATTTCTTCCTCATCAGCTGCTAGGATATCTCTGAAGACTTCTTGAACTGCGGTTTTGAGGTCCTTGTCCTGCACTGACTCAACCATATTTTTGATCCGGATGTTCGACCGTCGAGAACGGTTCTCCAGGTCCTCGCATTGGAGTTCCAGATTATGTGTGAGACTCACCAGTTGCTCTTGCAGCTCCCCATTTTGCTGGGCTTCCTCCTCTACATTTTGGACGATCCTCTCCAGCGTATCCGTCCGCTCCTCTTGTTTAGCCACATCAGTCCTTAGCTCCTGCAGCGCCTGCTTCATGTTCTGCCTCAAGTTGCTGAATTGGTCCTGCACCGTGAGCATGAATTATTCCTGTAGGTCCTTAAACCAGGAGTAGAGATCTTCTTTGGAGACTGAAGGTTGTGATGTGGTAATCTGTTCTGCTGGGGAGGCCTCCTGACCCCTCCCCTTCAGAGACGCCGCCGACTCGAGGCCCACATTTGCACCAAGTTTGGGTCCTGCCTGCCAGTGTTGGGCTGCGCCTGGGGTGCCCCCTCTTCACCTTAGCCCTGGACATATTGGGAGGGGAGAGGATTGAGGTCTGCTCCTCACTATACTGTACGTCGGGGCCTTGTAGCCCAGTTCCTTGCCTCACACTCCGGGAACCCCTCTCACAGGACAGGCCTCCTCCTCCTCCTGCTCTTCACTAGCTTCTTGCAGCCTACGCACCTGTATTCAAATGGGCCAACTCCTCTCCGTGGCTGCTGAGCCGCTGTGACATTTTTCACTCCTCCGCTCTTCATAGGGGGCTTAAGGATCCTGCATGGCGGGGGGCACCTCCCCCCCGATCGCCCATGAGCCGGGAGCACCCCAGCCCTGTTCCCGAGATGTGCTTCCCCGTGTAGCGGAGGGGGGAAAGGCCGGAGTCCCCCCAGCAGGGTTAGTCTCTTTTTAAAAATAATCTCCCCTTCAGCACTATCCTCTCCCCCCGCTTCATACCGCCGGGCCCCTCTGGTCACTCCCCGCCGCTCCTCACCTCCAAGTGGTGGCCGGGGGGCGGCCCAAGTGGCAGTGTTCACCAGTCCCGGTCTGCGTCTGAATGCGCAGGTTCTGCAATGCGGCCCACCGAGTGTCTGCGCCCGCTACCACTGCCGATCCTTACCTCCGGGAGCTGCAGGCCTCCTTATTGCGGCGCCATCCTGCTGCCAGTGGGAGACCTACTCGCGGCAGTGTTTCTGTTACGCTCACCTGGTATCCACAGGGATGCCACCCAGCCGGGTTACTCGCTGATATGCTTCTCAGCTTTGCCCTGATGTGGTCTGCGGGGAAGGTTCTGCCTGAAAATACAGGAGGACTCTGCTCAAGACTGACCGACTGGGGTAAGTAACCTCCCTCCACCCTCGTATGATTTCAGTCCCTCTGGCGCCCTCTCCTCACCTTGTGGTAGAATTAGGTGTACTCTCCGTCCTGCCTTCTTTGCAGGGGCGAGTTGTCTTTCATGGGCGAGTGCGGTCCAGTTACTTCACTGACGCCGGCCCGTTTGATATTGTTCAGGTAGGTCTTATTGCTGTTCTTTAGTTTTGTTTCTATCCTGCATGCCTTTCTTTGTTTAAAATGTCTCTTTTTTCTTCCTTAGGTATGCAGAGCTTCAGCGCGGCGAACTGGCTTGGTTGAGCCTGGCTGGTAAATGATGGCGCATTAAGAGCGCTATGATGCGGTAAGTAAGCGCTATGCGCAGCGCTGCAAAGTCTTGCCTTTGCTAACCTGTGTTTTCCTTCCTTGTAGGTCGCGGTGTTCTTCAGCGCGAGTGTAATGTCCGGAGTGGTGCCAGCCGAGAGGCGACCGGCCAGGTAAGCCTTTTGAGCAATTCGTAATTTGTAAATGTCTCTACTGCTTTCTTTAATGTTGCCTCTATCTTCCTCTTTTAGGTCGTTCTGTCCGGGAGGCGTGCAGATTCGAGGAAGCTGTTCTCAGTAGCTGCGAGTGTTTAAAGATGAAGACTGCAGGTAAGATGCTGCTGCTAATGATGTTCCTTTTGTCTCCTTCCAGGTTCTGCTTCTTCGAGGTTCGAGGGAATAGCTGGACACAGTGAGTATCACGTTGCAAGCTGCAAAGTAACGCGAAGCGTGTTGTCTTGCTCGAGTGTGGTTTAAATAGCCCCAATAAATAGTCCAGGTAAAGTAGTCCCTAGGCTACCACACCCAAAACACTAGAACGCATAGCTTGGTTCTTCGGAACCAAGCTATGTGGATGCCTCCATGTTGGCTGACAATACAATAAAGTAGTTCCCAAGCACATTGTTTTTCATGGCGTATGAGCCTGGCGCGATAGGCGCCAGGACTGGCCCCATGAGGGCTTTTGAAGAGGATGCCAGGCTCTAGAGGCCAGAGTCCTGACTCCACCTGGCCAATGGGTTTGCCAGAGGGGGTTTTGGGCGAGGGTCGTGACAGCACTCCCCCCTAAGGCCCCTCCCATGGTGTTCCTTCTGTCTGGCCCAGGTTTGGTTGGGAAGTTCCGATGGAATTTCCTGATTAGACGTGGTGCGTGGATATTCTCACTGGGCTCCCAGGATCTATCTTGTGGTCCAAATCCTTTCCAATCGACGAGATAATATAGCTTGGTCCTGGAGTATTTAGAATCCAAGATATCTTTGACTTTGAATTCTGGTTCTCCGTCAACAAGTATGGGCTTAGGTGGTGTCCCAATACGTGTGCCGGGTTGCATTGGTTTCAGGAGGGACACATGAAATACTGGGTGGATTTGTAGATTAGGTGGTAAATCCAGCTTCACGGCTACTGGGTTGATAATTGCCCTAATGGTATAGGGTCCTAAGAATCTGGGATGAAAAGTCTGGGTTCCCTTGATGGGTACGAATTTAGCGGCTAACCAAACTTTGTTTCGTACTTGATAATCAGGGGCCTTTTTCCGGTGTTTGGCGAATCTCTTTTGTTTTTCTTTGGCATGAATAAGGTGTTCCTTTGCCCTTTTGAAAGCCTGAGTAATGGTTGTGTGTAGAGTCTTTACCGCTGGCATTTCCAAGCTGGCTGGAAGGTCTAGTTCAGAGGTACGTGGATGTCTGCCATAAAGGGTATAGAAGGGCGTTTGTCCCGTGCTTGAGTGCAAAGAATTGTTATATGCATATTCGGCTATCCACAGTAGGTCTTTCCAATTCCTTTGTTCATGGTGCAGCATGCACCGTAAATATTGCTCGAGTGTCTGATTGGTTCTCTCGGTTTGGCCGTCCGTTTGGGGATGTTGACTGGTAGATAGCCGAACGTCGATCTGCGCTATTGCACAACATTTTTTCCAGAAGTTTGAATCAAACTGGCTGCCTCGATCAGAGAACAGAACCGAAGGGAAGCCATGTAGCTTAACCATGCACTCCAGGAACACTTTTCCTAAAGTGGCTGTGTCTGGGAGGCCTTTGAGAGGAATAAAATGGGCCATCTTCGTGAATAAGTCCACAACTACAAGGATGGTGTTGAACCCTTGGCTTGGAGGTAGATCAGTGATGAAGTCAAGGGAAAGAGTGTACCATGGAACTGGAGGAATGTTCAATGGTTGTAGGAGACCAGATGGTTTTTGTTTCTGTGATTTATTTTGTGTGCAGACACCGCAGGACTGAATATACTGAATGATGTCCTTACGCCAGGTAGGCCACCAAAAGTTCTCTTTCACCTTAGCTAGGGTTTTGGCGATCCCAGGATGCCCTTCGATCAGTGAATCATGATAGTTTGAAATAATATGCTGTTGTAATTCCTTCTTGGGTACATATAGACGATCCCTAAAAAAGGGTAGATGGTCCTTGATGGTGTATTGTTCTCCTTGAGTTTGCCATGTGAGGAAGGCATCAGGATTTATTGTCCGTTGGATTTCTTTTCGTAGTTCTGCTTGTGTTAAAGTTGACGTGATACCCAAGAGTTTGTCTTCAGGTATAATAGGTACCAGGTCTGGGGTTGTATATACTATTTCATCTATGCCCATGGGAGATAAGGCATCCGTCTTTCCGTTTCTGACTCCTGGTCGAAATGTGATTACATAATCATATTCGGCGAAGAAAAGGACCCACCGTAATTGGTGCGAGGACTGAGCCTTGGCTGTTTTGAGATATTGCAGGTTTCGGTGGTCTGTGATGACTGTAATGGTGTGTCTGGCCCCCAGAAGGTAGTGCTTCCAGGCTTTAAAGGCGGATTTGATAGCCAGGAGTTCCTTGTCCGTGATGGCATAATTAATCTCTGGAGGTGGGAACTTTTTCGACCAGAAGGCCACAGGATGTAGCTGGCCGGTTTCCGGGTCTCTCTGTGAAAGGACAGCCCCCATTGCGAGACTGGATGCATCAGTTTCAACAACATAAGGGAGGTCTGGACGAGGATGTTGCAGGATTGGAGCGGAGGTAAACCTTTGTTTAAGTTCCTGAAAAACTTCTTCTGCTTCTTCGGTCCAAGCAAACTTTTTATTGTTTTTTCGTAATAGTACTGTGATTGGGTGCACAACCTGAGAGAAGTCTGGGATGAACCGGCAGTAGAAGTTTGCAAAGCCCAGCATGCTTTGTACCCCTTTCAGAGACATCGGTGAAGGCCATTTCTGAATGGCATCTACCTTGTGCACGTCCATTCTGATGCCTCCTGGAGTAAGGATAAAACCAAGAAACTCTACTTCGGTGACGTAAAAAAAGCATTTTTCAAGCTTTGCAAACAAGCGATGTTGACGGAGCTTGGTGAGGACTGAACGAACGTGCCTGACATGATCTTGTTTCGAGGCTGAGTATACTAAGATGTCGTCTATGTACACTAAGGTGCACACATCGATTAACTCCCTTAAGACGTCATTCATGAAATATTGGAATGCTGCAGGAGCGTTGCATAACCCGAAGGGCATGACTTGATATTCAAACAAGCCGTACTTAGTACAGAAGGCGGTTTTCCATTCATCTCCTTTTCTGACTCGGACCAGGTGATTTGGTTCAATGCGCGGTAGTCAATACAGGTTCTCAAGTCTCCTTCCTTTTTCGGTACGAAGAACAAAGGACTGGTTGCGGGGGACTTCGAAGGACGGATACATCCGTTTGCAAGGTACTGGTCTAAATAGGATTTCAAATGAAGGTTTTCCGGTTCTGTGAGAGCGTAGATCTTGCCGCAAGGGATTTGTGCACCAGGAACAAGTTCGATCTGACAGTCATAGGGCCTGTGCGGCAGCAAGGTATTGGCTTGGTCCTTTCGGAAAACATCCTGGAAATCATGGTATTCACTTGGCAAGGTATTAGTTGCTCCCAGGGTTCATACTGTCGCTCCGGGAGTCATGGGGATACAGATGTCAGGTTTCTCCTCTTGGTAATAGCAGGCAGGGGAGCAGTCACCGGGGAAGGTTAATTTTTGTGCCTGCCAGTCTATCAAAGGGTTGTGAGCAACCAACCATGGCATCCCTAGTATTAGCCTGAAATGAGGTGCCCTGATGAGATCAAATGAAATAGACTCCCAATGTCCGTCCTGGCACAGCAAGGTTACCCTGGCTGTGCACTGGGTTACTTGCCCGGAAGCGATTTCTGTCCCATACACAGTGGTTACCTTGTCCATGGTTGGCTTAGAACACAAAGGAAGCCCCATCTCTGCTGCCAGTTCTTGATCAATATAATTTCCAACTGCTCCGCTATCAATGTATGCTTCAACGGCATGCATTCTTGACGACTGTTGGTGGTTAATTAAGATCACTGGCATTGCAAAGTGCGAGGTCAGCAACTCTTTCTTCTCACTCGACAAACTGACCTCTACGTTTATCGAGCTTGGTAGTTTTCTGATTCCTTAGCTTCATCCTTCTCTGTGGCCCTGACTGTTCTTCTTTGGGGTTTTACTGGACAGTCCTTCAGAAAATGTCCTGGTTTCCCACAATACAAACAAAGCTGTTGTTGTCTTCTTTTGTCCCACTCTTGTTTTGTTAATGGAGGCCATATCCCTCCAATCTGCATGGGTTCTAAAGCATTTTCATGTACACGGGGTGTGTTTTCCCTTGGCCGAACATACACGGTGTTGCGGCCCGTTGGGAGAGACACCCAGGCACGTCTCTACTCCATGGCCGCCATCTTGGGATTCCACATTCCTTGTGTATCTTATCTGTGTTTTTCTAGTACCAAAAGGGCACTTCGCATTTCGACTCGGTAGTTCAATTATCCCTCCCTTCCTAGAATGTGCATGGTACATCATGTTTTCTAAACATTGGTCACACAATTAGCTCCGGAAGGCAGGAGACAGGAAGACGTATAGACTCCCCTTTATATCTGTCCGTGCCTGCATGTTCAAGGCTTGAAGCTGGTAAATTCCATTAGCTAAGCATTCCTTTGCTGGAACACGTTCAGCAGCCCTTCAGGCTGCAATCATTTTCTATATGCAACATGAAAACCCAGCAAGTGGGCAAAGAAACCAAAATGGAGTCTGAAGGCCTACTTCAATGTGTGCACTTAGGCTAACACAGAATAACACAAAATGGATGCATTATCACAATTGGTCATAACCGAAGTGCAGTAGTGTTGCGTGAAGTGCAAAGCCCAGAGGCAAGTGCAGGAGACGGTACTGAACAAGAAAAAAGTTCCCTGTTGGGGAACTCCCATCCTCTGCACACTGTCTTCGGCCCAATACTGAAGTCAAACTTTATAGGAAGCTAATCCTTAAAGAACAGTAAACCATAGTCTTCTATATATTTCAATAATAATTCATCAATAATTTCTTAAAGAACAGCAATTCATTATGTCACAAATGTAGCTTGAAGCAGTTTTTCATTAAATACAGTTTGTATTTATTCTTTAGGTTTCGAGATATTGTTTCTCTTCATCAGGGGCATACTTCAGATACATTCTACAAAATAATTCAGATAGTATAGTTTTAGTGAATCAGAACCTCATATTGTCATACAAATCTCATTGCAGAACACTTTCAAACAATAACTCCAAATGTGACAAGTCTCCTCAAAAGGTTCAAGTAAATGTTCCTAAATTCTACCTAAGATTTCAAGTTCCTGTTATCCTCGGAGTCCATAGTTCCCTTCAGCTATAACATTCCTTAGAATGTCTTTACATGAACCGTTTTATTTGTGACAGGAATCCATTAATAGCAGAACTATAAGTATACTACTGTATAGAAATTAGCAATGATTACAGCACTAATCTCTAGATTGCAATACATGTAGTTATCTCTAGTTGCAATAAGAACGTTTGGCTTCAGTATTGGGCCTAAGGGAACTTTTTTCTTGTTCTGTTTCAGTTTTTCAATCCATATGCCAGGGTTGACTTTTTCTCCTCCGCACCTCAAATTAGATCACCATATCTTGAACACTAAGCTTTATTCTTACTGAAAACCCTTTTAAGTTACCGTACTGCAAAGGTGTGCAGGGTATAACATTTTGGATATAGGCTCTGAAGGTACACCAGGCAATCAGTCAGCAAAACTGAGCAGCAGTAAAGGAAGAGAGCGAGAGAGCAGAAAGAGGTGGCTAGCAGGGGAGAGGAGAGAGAAGAAGGTGGCGAATTTACGGAGATCTGACTTAAGACGGAGAGAGGCAGGGAGGCTGTTCCAGAGGGAGACACCTGCAGTGGATAAAGATTTCCCCCCAAGTCTCTACTTGGAGAAGCGCCTCACCAGCAGAGAGTTGGAGGGAGACGAGCAGATGGCTTGGAACCGAGGGTATTTAGGAAGAGAGCGTTGAAGATAGAGTGGGCCCAGGCCCCAGAAAGCCTTGTGGACAATGCAAAGGGGCTTGAACTTAATCCTTGCAGCCATGGGAAGCCAGTGAAGGGATTTCAGTAGAGATGTGGTCCCTGGGCTTGAGGTCAAAGATAAGTCTTGCAGTTCTGTTCTGGGCGAGTTGCAGCGGACAGAGAGTAGAAGAAGGAAGGTTGAGAAAAGAGACTGTTGCAGTAGTCCAGCCTAGAGAGGACCAGGGCTCTGGAGAAGAGGTAGAATACCTCTGAGAAGGTGCAGTTGGTAGTGGGACTTCTTATAGATGTCAGCGATGTGATATGAGAAGCAGAGAGTGGAGACGAAGATGACCCCCAGATTTTTTGCCTTGTTGGTAGGTGGAGGTGGAGGTACAGGGCCAAGGGGGGCCGGCCAGAGAGAAAGAGGGAGGGCGGTAGCACAGGTCCCAGTGAGGATAATCTCTGTCTTACTGGCATTGAGCAGAGGTCATTTGCATCACACCATGACTGAATTGCAGACAGACAGTCCGGTATGAATGAGGATGAGGAAGAAGCAGAGGGTAGCCTGAAGAAGAGCTGCATGTCATCCGTGTGTAGAGGAAGAGCCAAAAGCCCCCACCAGAAGCTCTGCCCCCATGTTGCCTATATGTTGGGTACCGAAAATTGCAACACATGCAGTACCAGGGAGGATGCCTGTACCGCAAAGAATTCTTGACACAAGGTATCCATTGAGAAAACCCTATATGCATTCACAAAGAAATGATGGTCTTCTGGACAGAGCCCCAGAAGAAGTGTGAAAAGGAACCAGAAAGAAGACTGGTGATGTCATACGAAACAGAACTGATGCACCCTCAAAAGATACACAGGACAAACAAACATAGACATTCTATAAGATCTGAAGAGGAGGTGTCGAAGATAAGCAATATTTCGGGATTGAAATGAAGACACTTGTGCGAGGAAGCACTGAAGAAAATTCAAAGTCATTTTACACTTGTACAGATGCTGTAACGCAAGTAGACAAAATCATTGTGAGGCTAGCTACATAGCGAATAGATTGCAGCGATGCCCCAATGTATATACATAGGAATGTATAGAACCTGGATGTTCCACGATGCACTTTAGCAAGACTTAAACTCCGCGAATGGAAAGGGTTTCAGTGTGGCGCAGTTGGAAAATAGCTGATGGTGAAGGAGAATTCAAGAAAGGCTTGGCTGGCTCGGCACCAAGAGTTGAGGCCACAGTGAGCCTGGTTGTCTGTCAAATAGTTACATGAACATGAGAAAGGAACAAATTTCTGTTTGAGGTGGGATGAAAAAACACTGAAAGAGTCAAGAGTTCCTCATTTAATAGTATTAGATGCAACAAAGAGCTTGAATAGGTGGTCTCCAATCACATGGTCAGATGAAAATAGACTTTGGTTTGAGCTACACCGAACCCAAAAGATAAGACCAGGTCACACTCCCTTTTATTCTCAAGCACAGAGAGCTTCTGCAAGGCAAAGTTCAAAGCCTTAATTGAATGGCAGAAGGCAAGAGTGATGATAGATGTTGAGCTGATTTGGTGGGGAGGCATGACAAGGCTGACCCCCCAGAACCTGGGGTACCAGCCTGCGTGCTGCTAGTGCGTGGAATATTCCAGAAGGGTACAAGCGTGCCAACCAATTGTAGAGGGCCACGTAACAGAGAGCCCTGCAGTTTGAATCATCGTATATTTTCTGATGATGAAGACTTGCACTAGAGGAGGGCTTAGTTGTCCACCTGATATTAGAGACCCAATCACAACCCATGTTAGTATGGGACGTATACCTAGATGTTCCCTGTAAGCCTTTCACACCCGCAAGTAGGTTTTTGTAGTATTGCCATGTAGTGTGACGTCAATGATGACGAATGTTGACTATAAAAATTATGTTTTTTATGAAATTCATAGAGATCATGCTTTGCAACATCCGTTGATGTGCGTTGTAGCTCCCTGTTTTAGACAATTGCAAATAAAACAGCACTGCGGTTTGCCAACTTCCTGAGTCTGTTTGATTATTGATGTTTGAGTAGATTCTGCATCCCCATCCATCTCTTAGTATTACTACCTCATCTTAAAGGACCAAGGTCTATGGGTTCACACGTAAAACTGAAAGTTAGAGGTGAAAGTGGGGGATACTGCACGTAGAGAGAGTGATAGGGGAGAGAAAGTGGCCCAATTCCACCTGGGATGGCCTGCCAGAGAGAAAGGAGGTTAGCCATGCCAGGGCCTGATCAGTGATGCCCAGAGTATCACAGAAACATGCAATCGGGGTGTTGTGTTTTATTGTATTGAAGGCAAAGGAGAGGTCGAGTAGAATGAGGACAGAGGGAGAGTTAGGATCAAGATTTGAGAGCAGATCTTCACGGGCATTCAGAAGAGCAGTTTCCGCCCCTCTGGACACTCTAAAGCTAGACTGGTGGTCATGGAAGCAACCAACAGATTCAGTGTGGAGGGTAAGTTGAGAAATAGCCAACTTCCCCAGGAGTTTGCCCAGGAAAGGAGTGACAGAGATCAGCAATAGTTTGCCAGGTTGGATGGGGCAGCAGAAGGTTTTTTGAGGAGAGGGTGCACAAGGGAGTGCTTAAGAGCAGTGAGGAAAACTCCAGTGGCGAAGGAGAGGTTTCAGAGGTCGGCCAAGGCTGGGGCAAGAGAGTCCATGTTGTCCATGATGGATTTGCAGGGACAGAGGTCCACCTGTTTGGAGGAGGCTTTCATAGACCAGACCTGTTTTGTGACCTCCTTAGGTGTGACAGGGGAGAGAGAAGAGAGAAGAAGGGAAGGGGTGGGGGTGGTCAAGGGAGGTACAAGTGATATTGGTGCATGACGTGGTGAAGGCAAGAGAGAGGTTAGGATATCCTGTGTTTTTTAGGTGAAGTGTGCAGCCAGTGCTGAGCAAAGGGCCTGGGTAGATGCAATGGTGGAGGAGGCTGCGGCAGGATTGGCTAGTTCCTTTCAGACTTTGAAAAGTTTGGCCATGTTTTTGGATGTTGCTGCGACACAGGCTTGAATGGAGCGGATGCAGAGTCTATACTGCCTTTGAATGAGGCGGCAGGCCAGTTTGTCAGAGGGGGCGCCCGAGGAATCCCATTCCGTTCGGCTGCCCTGCACTTGTGTTTAAGGGCAGCAAGTTTGGAGTCATACCAAGAGTTTCACTTTTTGGTAGGCTTCAGTCGTACCCTCATGATAGAGTCAAGAATATCAAGAGTGTTGGAAACAAAGAGGTTAAAGTTAGAGAGCACTGAGTCAGGGTGGGCGTCACCCGCAGGAGTAGAAGAAGCAGAGTAGTTAGAGGCAAAGGCAGCCACTGACGCTCTTTTCATGGGTCGGATTACCTTGTAAATGGGAGGCAGTGCCGGGCTTACTGATGCAAGAGGAGAAGAGAGCTTCAAGTGAGAAGAGAGTGATCAGTCCACGATAGAGAGGTAGTGAGAGGAACAGATAGCGGGATGTCAGTTGAGATGAGAGCATCCAAGGTGTGGCCAGCGGTGTGCATTGGGCCAGAGGGTAAAATGGAAAGAGAAAGAGTTGCAAAGATTGCGGAAAGGTCCTGAGGAAAGAGGGAGAGCCTGCAGACCAGACACTCAAATGATGAGTAGGCCTGAGTTGGAATAACAGACACAGGAATCCACTCAAGGAAGATTATTGCTACTCCCGCCCTGGTCTGTTTGGTCTAGGCAGAGAGAGTATCTTGTAGACTTCTGGGAGAAGTGTGTCAAAACCTGTGACAGAGCTATCCTTGTACCGAGTTTCAGTGAGGGCAAGAACATCAAGATCCAGGAGTTCAAGGAGGTTGCAGATGTCAGCGTAGTGTTTGACATGTTAAGCGTGGCAATGTGGAGCAGGTTGCCATCTTTGAAAGACTTACGGGGGAGCAGCAGGGGACAGTGGTCCCCCCATATGTGGTGAGAGTGCCTGAGGAAAAGAGATAGGAGGCAGAGGAGCCAAGGCCGGCAAGGGGGCCGGGACCGCAGTGGATGAGCAGGGAGACAGTGCGGGCGGGGGGTGCAGGGAGTAAGGGAGCCCCAAATATGGAGTTAGTGGGTGGCAGGTTCACCAAAGAGGAGTAGGCTGATGAGGTTGTTAATGTGGGGGTGTAGGCAAGGAGGCCATGGCGAGGGTAGAAGGGTGGTTAGGAGGCGGCAAGGGAGCCAAGCTGGGCACAGCTGACAAGGGAGCCAGGGATGCTGAAGGAGCTGGTGGCAGGTGAGCCAGTGCAGAAGGAGAAGGAAGGTTGATAAGGCGAGAGAGGAGCCTATCAAAGCGTAGAAGGTTGGGTTGACAACCCTGTACCATGATGGTACCATTGCAATAGACATTGATGATGACCCTGGAGGAGGAGAAGAGGGCAAGAAGGACCTCCCAGCGGGTGCCACCATTAATGGGTGAGGAAGAGAAAGGAGAGAGAAGAGCGATCATATGGAGAGTCCATAGGTCCGGTGAGGGAACGACAAAGAGGATGTCGGTGAGAGTCGGTCTGGTGGAGGCAGTGACGCAGGTGTCTGCAATAGGAAGGTCTGGGTTGGAGCCCAGTATGTCCTTCTTGAGTTTCCTCCTGCTGGACTTAGTAAGGGGTGAAGGATAGAAGATAGAGAAGTAGTTTGAGAAGATAGGAGAGACAGAGAGCACCATGGCAAACTGCAGAAAGTGAGGTACACTTAACCAGGCTGAGGTCACACAGGCACAGGGAGAGCAGTAGGTAGGGGAAGGGGGGACAGGGCACAAGACTGGGAAAAAACAATGGGAGCTGGGGAGCGGTAATGAGCATAGAAAACAGTGAACACAAGTGGAAAGGGGATAGCAGGTGTAGAGCAGACAGGAATAACAGACCAGATCAAAGGGCAGTGGGGGTAACCAATCACTGTATTTCCACCAATGAATGATGTGACCACATCTAAGTACAATCTTTGACTGGCAGCAAAAGCGGGATGTCAACACACCTAAATACAATATTTAACTGGCAGCAGAAAGCGGGATGTGAACACAGCTAAATTCGATTCTAGAACAATAACAAGGCCAATGCAAGATGTACCACAGCTAATGTTGGGAAGAGTAGGGAGCTTGGTGTCGGGACGAGCAGGTCCCCTGTGCAACCCAGTTGTCTTTGGTGAGTGTTTGGCCTGCAGCCTTGCACATGGTTTTGTCAGGGAGCCAAACTCCAAGGATCCCGGGAGTTTTGAAAGTACTTGGTGGAGTGGCAAAACCTTGTTAGTTGCAGGCACTGGCAGGGAGTAGGTACTCCTGAAATATCAGTAGATATTCACATTATAGTCTTGAGTTTTGTTTGTGCTTTCTTATTTATTAATTCAAGTGCAGTATGGCACATCGGGCACAGTGTGCCATGGTGATAACACAGAAAAAAGAACCAACGCGCGTTTCAACCGAAGTCTTTCTCAAGGCTGTGTGTGGTGGTGATTGGTGAGTGGTGGGTGACGTAAGACTGCACAAGGTGATAGCATGTTACATTACGAGGGTAGTAATTGAGAGAACACAAATAAAATGAGATTTCGATAATGTTGGCCACAATACGGCAAAAATACAAGGCAGGAATTGAAGGAACATGATTTGCGAATATTGCAATGTGGTGAAAGTGGTTGGGGGTGGTTTGTGGTTAGTGCGGATTGGATGTGACAAGTTGAGTACAATAATACAACATTTGTTGTTACAAGGTAGAACACATATAGTAATGCATATTGTCATACAGTACCAAGGAGAGAAGAGCAAGTGGGAGAGATAAGAGAATAAGGAAGAGTTAGTTGAGCCTGAATAGTCTGGCATTGGGTGGAGCATTAGACAGAAGAAGAGGAAAGTAGGTGGCCCAGGGGGCCGGTGCTTACCTAATGGGTTGTTATGGGGCTCACGTTGGAACATCAGAAAGAGTCACCCTGGATAGGGAATTGGCTTGTGGCTTGCTGGCCCATCTGAAAAAAGAGGATGATGTGAATTGCGGTTGCTAAACTGGTCATCGGGGAGAATAGAGAAAGGAGGCAAGGGTGTGCCAGGCATGTGATAATAGTAGGACCGGCGTTCTGCAGGGTTTACATGCCTGGAGCTGGCAATAGGGCTGAGGAGATGTTCCGGTTAGTTCAAGTCCAAAGATTGTTGTCGGGGCCGTGTTGGAAAGCGTTCCCCAAGGTGGCTACCTATGCACCATGCATGGCTAATTTATTTATGCATCATTATGAGCAGGTGCATGCACTCGCAAACGCTGATTTCAACAAATGTGCCCACAAATGGTTTCGATACATAGACGACATATTGATGATCTGGTCTGGAACAGCCAAACAATTAGAGCTCTTTCAAGAGTACCTTAACGACAACAATTTTGGACTTGAACTAACCGGAACATCTAGCAATACATCAATTGATTTTCTGGACATCACCATCATGCCAGTAGGGGCTAAACTAACAACTGTGACATTTAGGAAACCAACGGAAGTGAATTCTGCTCCCCACGCCTCAAGCTGTCATAAAAAATCAGTCATCAATAATATTCCCAAGGGTGAATTTTTGAGAGCCAAACGGAACTGCAGCACCCAAACACACTATGGAAAAGAATACTCCACGCTCACAAAACGTTTCTCAGAGAGAGGTTACCCCGACATGCCATAAACACAGCCTATGACATGGCCAAGAAAAGAGAACGGACAACCTTACTAACACCTACAAACCCAAGGGAAGGAGTGCCCAAAGACAACACGAAAATCTGGTATATTACCCAATACTGTAGTGACAATCAGCAAGTCCAGAAAATCCTCAAAAGATACTGGCATATCCTAATGATAGATGAAGACATACGTCCATGGCTACCAGACAAACCCTGTCTGACCTACACCAAGGCCAGAACCCTCAAGACAATCTTAAGCCCCTTTTTCATGACAACAACTCCTAGTACTGACACCAACAGACCCAAACCTATGGGATTTTACAAATGTGGAACATGCTCAATGTGTAAACATGCCAGAAACAGCAAGACAGTCGAATTTAGTCACATTGATACACATGTCACCAAGCAGTTTATTAACTGTAAATACAAATACGTCATCTACGCCATAATATGTGTGTGTAATCGCAAATACATCGGAAGCACCAAGAGAGAACTCAGAACAGGAATCCGCAAACATCTGAACACACTGCACTCTCAAGATGGAAAATACCCACTGGCGCTACACTGGCAAGAAAAACACCAGTGGGCATGCAAAGAGGAAATCGATTTTGTGGGGCTGGAAACTATACCAGCTGACGCCAGAGGAGGAGACAGGGAACTTCTCCTACGCAAGAGAGAAGCAAAGCTGATATGCAAATACCGAAATATAACATCTGGCCTCAACAGTGATCATGATTTCCATCTTTTTCTCTGAGAGACCTTCTCTCCTTCTCGCCTCGCTTCTTCTCCAGAATTTTCCCTCGATCTGAACAACTTCCAACCTTCCAATCTGACCCCCAGGCTTCCCTCTGCATCCTTGGACCCTACCGCCCTCTGGGCAGTACTTATCACCTGGGTCCAACTCGGGCCCCCACCCACATCAGGTCTCACACGTGAGTCCTCCAGACTTCTCAGACTCCATACAACACGGGCTGCCTTTTCTGTTTTTTCTGCGATGACTGTACTATATTTAAATCAATAATTAACAATGCACGGTTGACAATTCATCCGTTGTCCCTCGTTGTTAGGGTAACTTACCCCAGCCCCCAATCCCAATTGATAAGCATATATTGACCCTGGGGTCCCCCTTTCACATTTCCACTTTTCCATTCTTCCCCTTGACTTGCTTTGGTTTAATTAACCCCTCCTTCCCTCAGGACTTCCAACCGCAGGCCACTCCCCTCCCCGTTCCCAGCCCACACGGGCCGCTGACAACACTTCTCCCACACCACGACTGCTCATGACGCCCTCTGAGTGACGCCACTCTTGACCAATGAGCCAACCGCACGACTTCATCCGGCCCATTGAGCCACGTCCAATCAGATTGCACCTCCCTTCCAAACCAGGAAGCGGGTGCTTTTAACCCACCCAGGAGACAACATTGCCAGTCAGGAACGAAAGGATGCCAGACGGCAATTGAACCGCAGGTAAGCCTCTTCCCCCCTCCAATGTCCCAGCAGCCCCGCCCGTTATCCCTGCCTTAACCATGGCTTCCTCTCCGCGCACCCTCAATAGGTCTCTCCTCACGGGGCTCCCGACTCCGGACCCAACGGAGTCGGCCATTACGCACACCCAGCCGGCCCATTACCCACCGCGGGCACCTCCCCCCCTTTGCAAGCGGCGTGCACAGGTTGCCTAACAGCTCGTCCGTGTGCACACACCTATGTACACCAATGGGAGCGCCGACTTGGTCACCTTCCTTCCCTGTACTGCAAATCCGTTCCCCATCTCGGGTCTCTAACCCCCGTGGGTCATTCTCTCTATCCCTTGGGGACACTGAATAGGGGGATGTCTGACCACTGGTCCCCCCCTCTTCACAGTCCTCCCCCATGCGAGCATCCAGCCGCAACATCACCCTATCTCCAACGAGACCTCCAGTGCCAATCAGCACCCGGGCCATCCACCCCTCAAGCCAGTCACAACCCTGCCCGCTGCCCCCTGGCCACGCCTCATGGGGACTTGCTCCTCATCTTCCATTCAGCCCCTCGACGTCCTTCCCACCTTGTGGAACGCTTGCCAACACGGCCCGACAACAATCTTTGGACTTGAACTAACCGGAACATCTCCTCAGCCCTACTGCCAGCTCCAGGCATGTAAACCCTGCAGAACGCCGGTCCTACTATTATCACATCCCTGGCACACCCTTGCCTCCTTTCTCTATTCTCCCCAACGATGACCATCTTAGCAACCGCAATCCATATCATCCTCTTTTTTCAGATGGGCCAGCAAGCCACGAGCCAATTCCCTATAGAGGGTGACTCTTTTTGATGCTCCAACGTGAGCCCCATAACAACCCATTAGGTAAGCACCACCCCCTGGGCCACCTACTTTCCTCTTCTTCTGTCTAATGCTCCACCCAACGCCAGACTATTCAGGCTCAACTAACTCTCCCTTATTCTCTTATTTCTCCCACTTGCTCTTCTCTCTGTGGTACTGTATGATAATATGCATTACTATATGTGTTCTACCTGGTAACAACAAATGTTGTATTATTGTACTCAACTTGTCACATCCAATTCGCACTAACCACAAACCACTCCCAACCACTTTCACCACATTGCAATATTCGCAAATCATGTTCCTTCAATTCCTGCCTTGTCTTTTTGCCGTATTGTGGCCAACATTATCGAAATCTCATTTTATTTATGTTCTCTCAATTACTACCCTCGTAATGTAACATGCTATCACCTTGTGCACTCTCACGTCACCCACCACTCACCAATCACCACCACACACAGCCTTCAGAAAGACTTTGGTTGAACTGCGCATCAGCTGTTTTTTCTGTGTTATCACCATGGCACAGTGTGCCCCATGTGCCATATTGCACTTGAATTAATAAATAAGAAAGCACAAACAAAACTCAAGACTATAATGTGAATAACTACTGACAATTCAGGAGTACCTACTCCCTGCCAGCACCTGCAACTAACAAGGTTTTGCCGCTCCACCATGTACCACAGCTAAATTTGATTTTAGAGCAACAGCAAGGTCAATGCAGGATGCAACACAGCTACATTCGATTTTAGAGCAACAGCAATGTCACTGCAGGATGCAACACAGGTAAATTCGATTTGAGAGCAACAGCAAGGTCAATGCAAGATATAACAAAGCTAAATTCGATTTTAGAGCAAGATCAGGGTCAATGCAGGCTGCAACACAACTAAGTTACATTTTTGGTGAGCAAGTATAGTAGTTACACCTTACACAGATGTGTAGGCAATGGAGGTGAGAAGGCCAGGAAGGATGAAAAAGTGTTATGGCCTGGTGCTTGACAAAAAAGGTGTCTTCAGAGATAGATTAGAGAGTTAGTCAGTAGTGGCACAGGCACAGTGTCCGGATGGTGCTGCAGGCAGTATAGCAACAGCCCACACTTATGTGATAGCTGAGGGGGATCAAAGAGCCCAGGCCACCTGGATACTGTACCCAGCCTCACAATGCATAACAGCGGTTTGGTGAGGAGTGGATGCCCCCCAAGGCCCAGCCAGGACCGGACAGGTACAGACAGGGCCTTAAAAGGTGGGCCTTTTCATAAAGGGTGGCTATTCACCTGCCGGCTACAGATTGACTTCAAGTGCAGCAGGACAGCCAATCACGATGCAGCAGGGCCAGGAAGCAAAGCACGCTGTGGTTGTTGGCGTAATGCGGCCATCTTGAAGAGGGAGTGCAGACAAAAGCACTGAATGGACCACTGGCCAGTTAACACAGCCACATCACGAAACACCAAGTGATGGGTTCAGGGGTCCGTGGTAGCAAAAGTAGAAGGCAGCAATGCCAGAGAGAAAGATTTTGCGCACACCCCCACACACTCTGCAAAATGATTATTAGGAGACCCAAGCTCCTTCTGGGATTACCTTCTTTGCTGTAGTGATGGATTCCGAATTGGCTGCATCCCCCAAGATCAGCTGCTCATGTCGAGGTGGTCAGGGCCCAAATCTATCAGGCCCAGAGCTATCTGTTGCAAGAGAATGGGGCACCAAACTTCCACAGAGCCCTTGGCAACTCTCACCTGCTCGACCGCTACTGGGTGGAGTATTATGAATTCCTTCGACTTAGAATGAGATAATGCATCAGCAGTTTTATATGCCCTTCCCTAAACACCACATTCCCCTTCAAGTATATTAAGAACAAGAGCTCCACAAGTCATAGCACCACAGGGCAGGAAGCCCTCTGATCATTGATAAACTTCCGATCTATTCCTAAAGCACTAGTTCCACAGTGCAATCGTGACTACAATAGGGAAAAATTGCAGGAATGTCACATTTCTTACCAATCCATATTCATGTCATTTAGCCGGCCACCACTGCCTATACCAGTGAGAACCAATGGTTGCCCCAAAACCAATGCTCCACACTGCATCTGTGGAAAGACCCCACTCCTTGTTGGATGCAGTAGGAGCAGGCCACAACAGAGACTTCTTGAACTTGTCGAGACATTCCATCCAAATGCGATGGTCATGTCTCACATCTGCTGAAAGGCAAGTTCTGTGATGCTCAGCATGGGAATAGTTCTGAGAACAACATTTAACTGCACTTCCGGCATCTGATAAAGTGGCACCTTCCTATCTACCACGCATTTCTCGACCGAGGCTCTGAAAGCACCCTCCTTGTTAGCTGCCAGACCTCTATTGCCTCCAATGGAGCCGAGCACAATACCCAAGAAAGCCAGGTGGAGGGTTTTGTTTACTCTTTTGCTAAGGGGACTCCAACGCCCCTATCATAGAAATGAAGCATTCCAACAAGTGTTCACACTTCGAGGAGTCTGGCCTGCCCAGGAAAAGGAAATACTCCAAGTAGTGTAGAACTTCCTTGAATCCTGAAGCCCTTTTAGCCACCCAAGTAACTATATTTCCTGAAGGAAGCGCAGGACAGGATATATGATATAATAGGTTATTTATAACGCGCTTAATACCCAGAGATTTCTAGACGCAGACCCGGGGATCGAACCTGTGCTGTTCCGTGTTGTCTTGCTTCCAAGGCGAGTACGTTGCCGATGAGCTATCCTCCCGAGACCTGCACTTTGCATTTTATTTGTGTATATGAGGTGATAAATCCAATCCAATCCATAGGCATGCATTTGTTTTAATAAAACTAACCAGCAAAATGAAAACCCAAGAGATAGAAACCATTTGGGAGGAGAGTGAATGCAGATTCGGTGTCTGCCTTGGCCATCAAGGTCGCGGGCCCAAACTCATCAGCATATCGATCCCTGCGGCAACAGAAGCATACCTAACAGAGCAGAGGGGCGGATCCATTGCATCATTGATAGGCTCCCCTTGGTTTTGAACCAAACCGAGCCGGTCGGTCCTGCTCTTTCTTTGGCACTATCCCTAATGGTGTACAGATAAAGCCATCCAGAGGTCGCTGTGAACAGGGGCCCCCACCCTCCCCAGAGATATTTCCTAGTTTATTTGCATTACTGCTACCTCTGAATTTAGCAACAGGAACATCTGGTTCTTTGGCATCACTCCAGTTCCAACCCTGCTGGTGGGAATAGGAAAACCCTCTGTACAAGAATAGTAGATACATTTAGCAGCCTCCTTTGCAGGGCACAGCGGCAAACACCAGACTCTCTAACCATCGGAGAACAGACACTCAACATAGTAGCCAGAGACTTGCTTTCCCTTTTTGCTCCACACAGACTGTGGGAGGGATGGTAGCCCACTGTAGGCACATATGTGCTTGTATTTGCCTTGCACGGACCCCTGCTAATGGTCCTCTTGTTAAAGGGCCAGCAAGCACCCTTCTTCCCCCCTGACCTTTGAGGGTTTGTCCCCCAGCAGCATGTGCACCTTCCACATGTTGATCTCTGTGGTGTGCCACTGCAAATCCTGATCAGCAGCCTTTCTTCTCGAGGCCATACTTTGTACACCCCCAGGTCATGTACTGATAAGCAACCATGCTCGGGGCCAATTCTCTGCCATAGGCCACCCATATATAGAGAGAGAGAGAAACGTAGGGACCAATTGCCAATAGACCTATACATTGCGAGCCTTCTGCATGGAGGTACTATCCTTCCCATCCTTTGGGAGTGTCTCCTATCATATCCTTATCCACTAATTGCAAGTACATGAACACATTTACCCTTCTATATTCTCTTTCACTTCCATTGTCAAATGGTGTGGCAGGCAGATGGGGTGGACGGCAAACCAAAAGAGGCCCTGGAAAGTTGTTCAAAGTGGCCCCATATTACACATTGTTTTTTACATTTTATTTATTGCAGCGTTTGGCTTGGAAATCCAAACATTTCGCTAAATTCAAGAACAAACAGTTACATTACAATCAACCGAGCATGCGTCATGTAAAACCACCGAGTGCCTTAAAATACCATCGTCATAATCAAAAACGCGCAGTAGACTTATTTACATAAAATCTTACTCAAAACCATATAGAAAACACAGAAGTTGTAAAAAACGTATAAAAAGTACCCGTTAGTCTCTCAATACTTCACATTTCTCATTACGCAGCGTCAATTCATAAATCACTAAACTCATCTAATTCGGTTCAGTACTATGTTAATAGTCCTTCATATCATAGTACCAGTGTTCTTAAAAATCTTGTTGCGGGAAGGTTATGTTTATAAAATGTCCACTTCGCAGCATTGGCCATTTGTCTCCATTAGTACACGATGTATGCTGTTGCAGGAAGCCCACCCCTTTTCCTATGAGAAAATGTGGAAATACAAAAGAGGCCCAGGGTGCAGGGAGAGGCCCACCAGGAATTCTCCAGAGTTCCCTATAGGCCTGTCCACGCCTGAAGGCAGCCATGCTTCGCTAGGACAGGCTTCTCGATTGAATGCAACATGCCATTCCCCCTCCCCCCACACATGTACCAGGTGCCTGTTCTTTCCGCTCACCTCCCTGCACGTCCACCACCTGTGGGGAAGCCCCTCCAGCCGTAGCTCCTTCCTAGCGTTGCTAGGCAGCACAGCGGCGGTGCCACACTATGCACTGTCTGCACAGTCATACTCACACGAGCAACAATTTAGCCAGCAGCCTGCCTGACCACCATGTGATGCTCCCCCCTTTTCTGCTGCACCGCCCCTGACGCCCCACTCGCCAATGCTTGAGGAATGGGCAGGGGTCTGTTGCAGGACCTCCGAAATATGAGGCACTGTTCCCAGTGCAGGAGAGGCCTCCATCTCCTTCAGCGTGGGAGGTTCCATAGGTTGCTGCTCCATAAACACTTGCTGGCACACCCCCGACCACTGATCCATGTAAAAAAACTTGGCTTTATACTCGGGTGCCACACGTCCCATGCCCTGGCCTGCTGCTGCCATGGTGGACAAAGTTGAGCACGGGGAAAAGCCCATCCTTGAGGCAAACATTGAGTATGCACTCCTTGTTCCGCTGTTGCCACTACAAGAGGAGTGGCTATAAGACCTTTTGGGCCACTGGTTGGGTCCACGGACTGACCTGGATGTTCTAAAAAGGAGGGGTGGCTATCAAAGGACCTTTGGGGGCTCCAGTTTGGCAGCCGACGCACCTGGACTCGCATTGCTAACATCTGGGGGGTGGAGGGGCACAGGCCTAGTCTCCTGATCTGTAATTGATAATGAGGATGCTGGCTCACGCTACTTAGACGAGTAAAGGAACCCCTGCTCTTCCGGGCCTAGCAACACTAGAGCGAGGCAGTGCAGGTGCAGATGGTCCTGCTGAATTCAGTCATGCAGGCTGGTGCTCTAACACCACCCCACCACAGCTTGAAATTCCCACATTGCCAAATTCTCCAGCCCCTCTTTTGGTACCCCTCTTCCTCACTGCTCCCAATAAGGCAATGAGCCTTGAAGCCTCTTCTCCACCTTTATCACTTCCCCAGACATGGTAAACTCGGTAATAGACTATTCACACCCCAACACATGCAATGCAACGAATATGTAATAACTGTCCAAACTCCAGTCCTTACCGGCCCAAACACTCCGCGATCCACATCTGGCCCTTCAACAATAGCTCACCATGTCCAGCAGGAAAAGTTAGATCTACGTATACCGGCTACATTGTACGCTGAACCAATGCAATACAAATTACCATATACCACCCTTCCTCCCATGCCACCAGACAGCTTCTCGCCTCAAAAAACCCTGAAGATCCATCTAGGCAGCCCACCGACTACCAGACTCCAGCTCCACCCCGGACGCACTCCCTATGCTGAAAAAGGAAAGAAACCATACCCTCCAAACTTTTCCAACACGCCAGCCTAAAATTCTGGGTCAGTTGTGGCATCGAGGAAGTAGTGCTCAGCTAGGAAGTCAATGCACACTGTGTTGATATACCGGATGGCAAAGGAAGGCCTTAAACACAACGCGACTCGTGCACAGCCCTGACCAACTGGGAAGGAGAAGTCCCACTCTGACCTCGCAGGCTTTTTTTTTCTACCAACCAACTTTCCAGGCAGGCTGTATGAGACTACATGTACCACTCCCACACAGGCATTGTGTCGCTGGCCCATACGTTCATGTTTTCATAGCAGTGTGTTGCCCGGGGCAGGAGACATGGTTGCGGCTCCTGCCTGCCTCCCCAGGTGTGGGCCATTGCACTTCAAGTTGCGCTGCCCCACGCTTCACAGGTGTGGCATACTTAGATCAGCCCAGTATAGGAAATGGGCCAGAACAAGAGATTGTCTTGCCTGGGCGCTGCCAGAGCTCTTGAGTCTCGAGGCCCAAGGATTAGGATTATGTCTGCTGCCAGCCTTAGACATGACGCACTAGAACCCTGTGTATCGTAAGACTCGGCATGTGAGACTGGATGCAGAAACAGCCAAAGTCTCACTCACATACTGTTATAAGGCTGTCCAAAATGGTATATATGTCCGGCAATTTTACCATTTTTTTTGTTAGGGTGAGTATTGTGACCATTAAAAAGAGCTCAACTTCCATTACTCTCTCAAAAGGTTTTCTTACTGAATCACTATTGCAGACAGGTTTCACTTTTTTAAATTGTGGGCCTTGTTATGCTCCCAATATGTTCTTTGCTTTTATGCAAATTCATCATTGTCATGGAAAAATAAACCACTGACTCTTCCAGTGGCTTGGTAAATGTCTTTTAATGGCAGTCAGCAAAGTCTGCATACACAGAACAACAGCAACCCAACGACTGATCGAGACTCAGCACAGCAACCCCACTCCCCTCCAGGCACTGAGCCTTTATACAGGAAGGCACAAATGCATATTAATGAAAAGGGAGGTTTCAGACACAGCAGGATATCGTCAAGCAACAATGTTTCAGGTGAATCAACAGGGTCTCCACATACAAGTCTTAGGCAGAGGCTTCGTTCTCACGCGCAGGAAGATATAATCAGGATGGAAGGCGAACCGTGATACATTTCTGGTCTTGCTGGGTAAGCGACTTCTACAGTTTACACGGTTTAGACCATGCTGGCCTACTTACTATTTGACAGCTTCTGTCTTCTAAATCTGCCTTGCCTAGGAAAGCGACATCCTAAAACACGCTTCTATATGCCAAAAGAAAACATGTCAGAGGCGAGAACTGGTGAAGTGAACACCGCTAGGTTAGGACATGCTCACCAGAACATAGGACTCACGCAACAGTGGCAATTAGGCACTTGTTTTATGTGGAAGTTAGCATTGGCTGATCATGATTTTAATGAGGCACAGTGTTCAAGGGGGTCAATACAATTTTCAAAACCCAATTTTCCCTCACATCATGCTTGGTTTCCATTAAGAGATGTGACGTGACCTGGGGCCACACCTCTGGGCCATGCCCCCTCCTCACCTGGCCCTGTCCAACACAAAGAGGAGAGGATTCACAGATTATATTTTCCCCATTTCCAGCACTGGATCAATTGATACCGAAAATAGAATTTCTTGGTACAGCTGTTTGCGTGGTCAGCTAGGCTTCTCAAAAGTGCTCCAGAAGCAAAGACCGGTTATCCCCTTGATTTGGGCATGGCAAAAGTGAAATGTTAATCTGATCCCCAGAAGTAATACTACAGTCATATATCCCACACCGCTCATAGCCTTCAATGTTATAGAAATGCTGCTCCTTAAAGAAGTATGTGACACTATTGGGGGGCGAAAGGATATGACTAGGAGGGCAAAACCTTTGCCCGATATATGTTATGGTATGTTATTGTGATTTGTGCTGCGCACCGCTGCCATTCTCATGGTCCCCAGATGCTCTAGCAGATCTTTAAAGGAAGGAGGGTCAGGGGGCGTTGGTTAGTGGGATCATGAGGGAGGGTGCTAGAGAGCTTTTATGAGCTGTTGGTAGGTTCAGTTTGGAAAAAACACTCACTGTGTGCTGGGTTTCTTTGGGTGTAGTTGGTGGAGGTTAGTTGGTGCTCAGTGTACGCGTGTGTGTGAGATGGTTTGTGGGTATGAACTTTAGTTTTCTGCAGTTTGTCAGGTTTGGTTGGCCGTTGCAGTGTGTACAGTTTGTGGTGGTTTTATGTTTCTGCTGCAGTAGAGGTATGGGTGTGTTTTAGTTTGGTGTTTGAGGATGAGTAAGCAGGATATTGGAATATTTTTAGTAGGGTTACTGATGGGCTTTGTTTGTGCCTTTCTCTGCGTTGGTTAAGCTGCTCTGGCAGATATCAAATTCTTGTATGGTGGTTTTTGCATTAATTTTTTTGTTCTACTGGGTGTCCAGGTTTTGGATCATAAGGGTTTCCTCTTGTGTTGACCGTTCCTCTTCAACAGTGTTTCCTGTTTAACTTGGTGAGTTAAAGAGATAAGTCTTTTGCAGTTTCCAGATTTTTAGGTGATCTTCTGTTCTTATTTCCTTTCGGAGTGAATTTCAATGTTTTGCTGACATGGAAGAGAAAGCTGATCCACCAGATTTCTGCTTTGCATATTGTTTTGTTTCAAGGAGAAAGTCATTGCTGGACATTAGTGTTCTGTTCAGTTTGAAGATGGCGATTTCTTATTGTATGAATTCTGCTCTTTGGCCGTGGATTGCTCTGTGGGTTATACAGAGTGTTTGGAAGAATAACATATTTTTGACTAGTAACCAATGTAGGGTTGTCAGTGCTGGTGGGACGTGTTCTCTCTTAGTGAGTCTGAGGATTAGTCTTGTTGCTGCGTTCTGTATTCACTGTAGTATTTTGGTGAGGTATTCTAGGCATTCCAAGATAGATGCTGTTTGTGTAGTCTATTCTTGACATGACGAGGGAGATGATGGCGAGTGTTTGTTTGGGAAGGTGAGCAAAGGTAGGATCTGCTTGATTATGTGTAAGTGGAAAACGCACTTCTTTACAACTGCGTTCACTTGTGGTTCGAGTGTTAGGTCGTTGTCAATTCAGATCCCAAGGTTTTTAACCACTTTGGACCATTCCGGTCAGTTTCCATGGGATGTGTTATTGGTTCAACGGGTTGTTGGGCTTGATTATGATTTCTGTTTCATCCAGGTTGAGTTTGAGGCTGTTGGTGCTCATCCATTCATTTTCTTCTGTGAGGCAGTTGATAAGGGTTGGGTCTTGTTCTCCACTAGTGTTGATTTTGTAGATGATTTGTGTGACGTCTGTGTAGTTGTAGCAGGCGAGTCCATGTCTTTTGATGAGTTTGATTAGAGGGCCACATGTATATGGTGAAGAGGAGTGATGAGCCGGTGGTTGTGTCACGCAGGTGGTTGTGCGTGGTGCTGACTTGAAGGGGTTTAGCCATGTTGTTTTTCATTCTTTCAGTCAGGAAGGATTTGAACCATAATAAAGCTGTATTGTTGATTCCTATTTCCTCTAATCCTTTAATGAGCGTTTTGTGTTCCACTGTGTCGAACGTTGCTGATAGGTCTAGTAGTATTAGTGCTGAAGTGGCATTTGAGGCTGCTTTGGTTTTAAGATTGTCCCATATAGTGTGGCGTGGTGGAGTAAGGAGTCGGTCAAAGGGGAGGCACTTTCACTAGAATCTTTATTTAAATAATAATCAAACAAGGCCTGTCTCTCCCTATCTCTAAAGGGTTTCCCCAACCTAACTAAAGAATAACTTGGGTGCTCACCATCAGGGTGGTTGTCAAACTCAAAGTGTCCGTCCTCTGTCCAAACTAGCCTACTCCAGCCCTACAACTAACAAAAAACATTAACCTAAATAGTTTCAGGACAATTACTCCCTTATTCTGGTTCAATGGGATCAGCCCTGTGGGCATGTTTCTGTTAGTCTTTGATAACAGTTCAAGTTCTGTATTTGTAACCAATACCAGGAGAATTACTCCCTTCTCCCGGTTCAACAGTACATCATCTGCTATCTTCTCCTGGTCAACTTGGTCAGCCTCCAGGCTTCAGTTTGGTAACCTTTTTCCTTTGTTTCTGATTCAACAATCATGTAGATAACTAGGAGAATGACTCCCTTCTCCTGGTTCAGCGTTAGTTATCTTTGGATAACCTTCTGCAACAGTTTTGATCAACTTTGGCAAATCCTCCTAGGCTTCTCTCAGGGCTTGCCTAAAGGTTATATACTCTTTTTGTTTCAAAAACACAGTTATTCCTTGACTTTGTTTACTTTCCTGTTGTCAGTTAATACAAGGGGAACTGTTTCCAAAGTGTCCTTGTTTACTTCTAACCCTTTCACAAAGGAGACTGTTCTCGTGGCATTTTTTAGCTTTAATGCTCCTGTAGAGGATAGAGTGTTGAGGGAGCTACTCCCGATATGTTCTTCTCTTTTAGTCTCTTTAACACAACAACTGAGACGAGGAATATCACTTGTGTTATATAATCTTCACACTTTGTACTTTTATTACAACTCTGCAGGCGAGGGAGATTAATCCTGAGGCTTTCTTTCCATGCGATACTCTTGACACAACTACTGAGATGAGGGATATTGCTCCTGAAGTCTTCTCCCCATTCAGTACTCTTGACACAACTAATGAGACGAGGGAGATCAATCCTGATGCCTTTGTTACACTCAGCACCCTTCCCCAATCCCCTACTTTACCTGCCGTGACTCCCGTTACCTCATCTCTGGTGGGGGCATGTCATCGGTTCTTCCTGGGGTGTTGGGTCGCTGCATTGTTGCTGATTGCTCTCCTTGCTTCTCCTTCCGCTCCTCGCTGCTGTGTTTTGGCTCTGGCTAGGCGGTGTCAGTGGATGGGCAGGCCCGCTCTGCATCGGCCTGCAAAGGACTCCTGCACCTTGCTGTTGGCGTCCTCCCGACTGGAGGTTTGCTTCTCCAGTGTAGCTCCTTGCTTCCAAGTTCGAACTTACAGGTATGCCAAGCTTCATGCCTGCTTCACTTTTTAGTGAATCCTTTCTCAATTTTTATGTTTTACAGCTGGGTCTTCCCCAGCAGAGTGTTGAGTCCCTTGTTTGTGTCCATTGTGCATTCTTCATGGCTCCTCGGGGCCACCTCTTCCCAGTACCTCTGTATTTCCCAAAAGAGTAGTTTGCATAACTACATCGATCTTCTTCGTCACAGTACTCTTGGAAGATGACTTGAGATCAGACTGTATGTCTATTCTAGTCTTCCTTATCTTGGTGGTATCAATTCTTACGGAAGGAAGGAGTATTGCAATAACATACAGTAGTGTTTTCAGGTTGTCTCTCAGCAGACTGTATTGTTTCAAGGGTAAGAGGGTTAGGGAGTTCCATCATGAGGGGAGTCTCTCCCTTTAAAGACCCGCTTTCTGCCACCCCGAGGGCGATGTTGCACAGCGGGCTCACCCCCCGTAGCCTCACAGGGAAGGCTCCCCTATGGGGAGAAGTGATGAGATGCCATGAACCATCAGACTAGATAGTAGTGCTGTTTCCTTTACTCTCATGGGTCTGAAGCCGACATGTTCCTAGTATACAATGCAGTTGTTTTTATACGTGTTGCAAGATTTGTTCACAGACGTAGCTTGCTCAGAGTTTTGCCGGGTATGGGATGTTTGAAATTGGTCGGTAGTTGGTAAGGTCTTCTGTGGTTCTGCTGGAGTGTTTTGATGTATAGTGATTTTAAGGCTCGTGCCATGTTTCCTGTTACTAATGAATAATTAAAGAGGTTTTTGAAGTGTTCCATTGGTGTTTTTCCGACAAGGATAGTCCTGCGTTTTTTTTCTTATTTTCACTAGGCCATTGAATTCTTCTGTTGAGATTGGTGTGAGTCTGTCAGTGAACGGTTTCTTCTGGTGTTTGCTGATTACAGGTGTTTTTGGGCATGCTCTTGATGACTCGCTGGATGTTTCTGATTTTGTTTTGGAAGTGGTTTGCATGGTATTGCACAGTTTTCTGCGAGGGAGTGAGCATGTTGTTGCAGGCTGTTGGGTTTCTTATCTTGTTAATGATGCTGAACATCTCTTCCTGGGTGTTGCTTGAGTTAGTGATGCGTTTGTTGTATATTTATTTTGTTTTGAGTATTTCGGCTTTGTATAGTAGTATCTGTCTGCTGATCGTTTTTTTCCCCTCCATTTTAAATCCAGTTTCCTGTTCATTTTCTTCAGTGCACTGAATCGGAGTGGCAACCATTTTGCCATTGCTTCCTTTAGGAAGTGGGGAAAAAGGGTTTTCTGGTGCAATGTTATCTAGTATTTTTGTGATCCATGATTGGACTGTCTCAGTTCTTTCTTTGATGTTGGTTGCGTCGAAGACAGTGGTTGATGGTATTGTGGATTCCATTCTGATAGTTATGTCTGCAATGTTTATTGATTTCCAGTTTCTTTTCCAAATTGGAGGGGTTTTTTGTGATGTTAGTAGTCTCGTTGGTGGGTGGATTACGAAGGGTATAAGGTGGCCACTCCATGAGATATGCATTGGGGGTGCCGCTGTGACCATTTTTCTTTTTCTTTTACAAAAGATTGCATCTAGTCTGTGCCCAGATGTATGTGTTGCTCCCTTCACCAGTTGCTGTAGATGCATCGTTCCTAGTTGATGTTTTAGTGTTTTAGGTGAGTTGATATTTTCTTCCTCAAACCAGATGTTGAAGTCTCCTAGGTTGTCATATTTTATGGCAATGTTGGTGATGGCATCCATGGGTGATTCACAGTTTGGGATGTTCATTGGTGGTGCTGTTGTCCTCTTGAGGTGGTCTTTGCAAACAACCTCAAGAACTCCTTTTTCCTTCTCTGTTGACTTGTTTCAGTTTGAAGTTGTTGGGTAGAGAATTGCGTGCGATTACTTTGTAATTTTGATTTAACCATGTTTCAGTGAGTTATAGGATGTCTATTGAATATATGTAGAGGGCTTAAGTATTATGAGAATTAAATGCTGTCTTGTTTCTCTTAGTTTTATAATTGACACTTGATCCACCAGCACCAATTTTAAAACATGCACACATTTTGGAACACAGCTTACAACATTGTGAAAAATGATATTCGTATTTAAATCAAGTTTAATTATCTGTAAATTTACCTGGCTCAATTCACACTCCCCAACTACCTATAGAACATTTGTATTCAATATGCAATACTGCTTTGTAGGGTTCAACTTAAAATAATGGTCGACACAAATTCTACATTGTACTTCAAAGCACATAGTATAGCCTAACACATCCTATGGCTTCAGTAATTCCTTTGGAAGTGTAATTAACCACCAGGCTATATTGGGCTCATTCTTCCTTCACACCACACATAGATAGTGTGGAGCTCTGCAAGGTTCAGTTGCCTATTTAACCCTTCCTCTTTAACATACCCTTCAATTCAATTGACTTGTTGCCAATCGAGCAAAAGTCTGAAATGCAATTTAAAGCAACACATTTTCAAAGCGACTCCTTATCATTGCTTGATTACATTCTATGTTTACAAAGGTTTCACCCTGCCATCCAGAAAGATTCCTCGCTGAAGCGCCTTCGTGTTGTTCATGCTACCATTCAAATAATGATTTGATTATGTTTAGCAATTCTGAAGATTTCAAAAAGGTAACTCCTCAGTTGCATTTATCAGCTTAAATGTCTCTGGAATGACACGAGGGTTACCTACCTTATTATGCTTATTGCTGTGAAAAATTCAAGGGGGACGTCAACATGTGTTTCACTTGATGAGCTTTTTCAAGACAATCCTTTTTGGTTACGTTTTGTCCTGGTACTTATTGCATTAGTAGCCTTAAGAGTTCCTTTACGATTCTCCTTCGTTTATTTGTTGCCCTTAAATTCTCAAATATGTGATGTTCCTACTATAAATAAAATACACTAATAAGTTGAGACCATATAGTGTCTCGGTACGAGATTACCAACAGTATCAGGCAACAGTTCAGTAAATGTCAGCACACTGATTTGCTGTTTATATTTGTAAATTGAAGCACTTGCTCTCCTTTGTAACTGGTTTGTCCTAAGTGCCTCATAATGTTCATGAGCTATCTACAATAGGAGATTTTGTGGATATTTAATGGCTCACTTTATTTAATAGTGAATTCGTTTACAACTAAAGAATATTTAAACAGAACCTTAAATTACCTGATATATCCCCTGAGGATCCATAACTTTTAATAGTTCTTGTATTGGCGCTTGCCTGCAAACTAGCTGGGTGAGTCATATTTCAACATATTGGGCTTCATTACAAGTTTGCCGGTCCAGTAACAACGCATTCTGCTCGCGGGTGCCTTCCCACCTGCCAGGTCTGACCTGGTGGGCGTACCGGCACCCGCAAGAAGACCTCGACGGATGCACCGCCACCATTCATGAATGGTGCCAGTGTATCCGGCCTCCCCATACCCATTGAGTCCAATGGGACTCAGATGGGAATGGGGAGTAAAAATTACTGGCACCCGGCAATGAGGATTTACCGGGTCGGCCGGGGCTGGAATGCCCCGGTAGATCCCCATTGCCGGGTGCCAGTAATGTCATGACTCCGGCGTCAGCCATGCCAGTAGTTACCAGCGTGGCTACTGCTGGACTCATAATGAGGCCCATTGTATTTGTATTTTTTTGGTTTTATATTGCGCTTTAGCCAAAGCGCCATGACTATGTAAAATAGCAACGGTACAATCATTTGATGAACATCGAGGAATAAATCACAAAGCAGAAGACCGGGATGGAAGGTAAGACTTCCGACAGGTACGAAAGCGAGAGTAGGTAGAGGAAGAATGAATTGCAAGAGGAAGAGAGAGGAGTGGAGCTAGAAGGGAAAAGGAACAGATACAGGATGAAGTTAGTGCAAGGGGGTTTAAGAATCACCAGACAGACAGAATGAAGAGCACGGATAGGGGAATAGAAGGAAACAGGAGAAGCAAGATAAGGAGGGGCAAAACTATGGAGACATTTTAAAACAATAGAAAGAACATGACACAAACGACGAGACTCGAAGATAAGAATACCAGCAGTAGAGAGACCAGATAAAATGGAAGCTCAGGAGGATAGTCCAAAAAGTAGACGAATGGCAGAGTTGTATATAGAAAGAAGATGGGCAAGACGGGCAGCAGGTATTCCAATTAGGAGGGAGTAACAGTAGTCAATTTGAGAGAAAATTACAGCACAGATAAGGAGTTTGGTAGCGTGAAAAGACAGGAAAAAATGAGCACAACAGAGATTATAGAGGAGAAAGCAACAGTTACGGGCTGTAAGATAAATGTGATAGGAGTAAGGAAGAGAAGGGTAAAAGAGAATCCCTAAGTTACGGGCAGAGGAAGAGAGAGGAAGCTGGGAAGGGGGAAAAGAAGGGAAGAAGGAGGGGGGAAAAGCAGAAGGAGAAGAGGGGGAAAGTAACACATTTCCGGTTTTGAAGGGTTTAGATGAAGAAAGTGAGAGGCCATCCAGACTCGGATGGAAGAGAGACAGGCAGAAACCTAAAAGTGAAGAGATTCAGTGAATTCAGAAAAGGAAAAGAAGATTTGAGAGTCATCTGCCTAGAAATGACAGGAGAGATTCAATGAAGAAGCAACAGAAGAGAGAGGAATAATATAGAGGGAAAATGAGGGGGCCAGGACAGAAGCTTGGGGGATTAGGGAACCCCTTAGAGGAGAGTGTGGAGAGGAGAAAGCTGGCGCACCCAAGTTGCAGAGTAAGTGCAGCCAGAAAGATAGGATTTTAACCAAGAAAGAGAAGACTGAGAAAGGCACATGGTCAAAAAAGTAGATAGCAAAGTGGGGTGATCGACAGTGTCAAAGGCTGCAGAAAGATCAGGTAGAATCAGGATAGAGGAGAGTCTATTGTGCTGAGTCCGAGACGTGCAGGAGGCCAGTCTTAGTAGAGTGACAAGGCCTAAAACCAGATTGAAGTGGGGGAAGAAGAGAATGAAGATGAAGGTAGAATGAGATTTGCAAATTAACAATCCTCTCTACGAATTTGGATAGGAAGGGGAGTAGAGGAATAGGTCTAATGTTAGCAGGGCGAAGCGGTCCAGTGATGTTCATTTTTTAAAATAAGTTTGACAGTAGCGTGTTTCGAGGAGTTGGGAAAAACGGAAAAAGAACGAATAGGATCAGAGGAAGAGGCAGTAGCGTGAGCCCGGGTAAGGAAGTGAGTAGTCTGCGTCTCACTGAGGGGAGAAAAGGTGGAAAAGGAAGGACATGGTGAAGGAGAAGGGGGAACCAAGGAAGAGAAGGAAGAAGGGATAGAAGCACGGACATTGGAGACTTTTTTAAAAAAAAATGTATTACGAGTATATAAGAGACTTTAGTAGTGAAATAATGAGTGAGATGAGAAGCAGAGAAGAGTGGGAAGGGTCTGGTGGATAAGGAGAGAGATAATCAGTGAGGGAAAAGTATTGCTTATTACTAGCCAGAAGAAGAGAGGCATAGGAAGAGCAGTAGACAAGAGATCAAGGTCAAGAGGGGATTGGGACATTTCCACCGGCTTTCAAGTTTCTGGAGGTGAAGTCCGATGGGCAAGAAGAGAAGGAGTAAGCCATGTATGTGGGGGCTTAAGAGAAGGAGTGAAAGAGTGTGTAGGATAATGCGAATATAAGGTGGTTGTAATTGCTGATTGTAAAGTATCAAGAGCAGAATCAACAGTAAGGCTAGAGAAGGTGAAGTGGGGAAGAGAGAAAGTCAAAGAAGATGCAAAAGAGGATGGATCAAAAAGAACAAAGATCGCGATGTAGAAACAAGTTAGTAGAGCTGGATTGGGGTGGGGGAGGAGAGAAAAGAATAGAAAAAGACAGGAGAAAGTGATCAGAGGAGTAAATAGGCTAGGAAGAGACTAAGGCGCTAAAAGGAATGGAAGAGAAAATAAGATCAGAAGAAGAGCCAGAAGAATGAGAGGGGGACAGTCAAGAACAGAGAAATGGCATGAGCCCAATAGTGGAATATACTATTTTTGCCCACTCAACAAGAGGCTTTTTAGCTGTAAGAAACAAGATATATTGATAAGAACATAGAGGACTCAATTAGCAGGGTGGATATCTCCACTTATGATAAATGTGCCTGTGTTTCTATGATGTCGCTGCTAGATGCATACTTGGTGCAGAGGCAATTTTGGGTAGAGGTGTTTGCGTATGTAAAAACATAAAGGATGGGCTGTCATCTAGGTCCCTCACTAGTGATTTTGACATCATGTTGTGTAACACTAGAACTCACATAATGCCGTGCTTGGGGGTGGGGAGGAAAGGCCCAGCCTGTTTCGCAAGTTCTTTAGCTTTCACGTGCACACCGATAAAAAACAGATAATAATCCGATATCTAAACAATCAAATGACCTTCTTGCTTTAGCAGCTGTCTCTCAGGAGACCAATAATGGATGCATCAGAATCGGCTGCGTTTGAATGGGCTAGCAACCCCATCTCCCTTAACTTTGACTGGGCACGCTTAGTGCATCCCCTCTCGAGTCCATAGTACAATGCTCAAAACCTAGGTGTCTTCTTTGATAAGATCTATTATTTAGTAACCCACTCTACACTTTTCAAGTTCCCTTTCCTCCACTTTTGGAGACTGAGGGGGACCCTCATACTATGCCAGTGTATCCCATTAACACTAGCAGTGGCCCTCTTACGCATCAGTTCCGCAACACGATCTACTGATGACTTCCCGACAAATCTATCACCATCAGAGGGTGAAAAACCTCACAGCTAAGCTTAAAAAGAAAGTAGAATTCGCTGACACCAGACGTAAAGGCACTCCACTGTCTACCAAAGAAAGTTTAATCCCTAAAACCCAGCTACAAAACCTTTCATGGCTGAGTATCTACTTACCTGCAAAGGTTAATGGTGTCAATGCTCACTAGACATCTAAGGTTGGTTACCCACACTGTTTATACTTTTCAAGCAGGGATTTTGGAGAAAGGTCAATCCACACTTACGGTCCTACTCTTTGGGGCTCAGCTCCCTTCTGTGATCAATCCTGCAGAGTCATCACTGATCCCCAGCCGGAGATCTCCTCCCATGTGTCCAATGGAAGGCAGTCCCTACCATGGAGGGGAGGGTCTACTGGGAGAAGGTGGTGACCCCATCACGAGAGACCCAGTATTCTTTCATTCCCAGAGAGAAAGACCACATACTTCCTGATTTCTTAATGGCCTGTTGTCACTGACCCCAAAAACCCTTTCTACAAAACACTCTGAGCAAAATACCATTAATACCTCATATGCATATAATACACACTTAACATATCCTGTCTCTGATGTTTTTGTTCTAAACAAGAATCAAAAACAATATCATTCTGGAAGACCTAAAAATCATAAGGACTCCAACTCCCATAATGCCTCAAGTACTGAGACGAGGAAGAGGAAGGAGGAGTTAGTATGGATTGAAGGAAACACCAAGCTAAACATGCAGACTAGTTGTTATAATGCAGCTCAGTAGCACAGGGGACATTTTAAAATGGCTTACACCTTCAATTGCAAGTCGGAAAAGAGAGATGCAGATCGGGTGGAGCGGGATACAGAACAGACTGTGTAGAAGAAGGCCGGTGCTCTAAGCTTCTGCTTGTAAGTGTTACCTACCAGAGTGGTGTAAAACCCCGAAAAGCACGGAAGACTCTGCGGCAGAGTCGCAGTGGTGCCGGCAGCCAGAGCAAGGCTGTTGGGGATGCGGTGATGCCAAACAGCAGCAGCTTCACCAGCAAGTGAATGCGGAGCTGGCAGCAGAGCTGAAAGAGGGTCTGCAAGGTGGGAGACAATAACCCAGAGTGAAGACTCTGCCGTAGCAACAGCCACGGGTCGGAAACGCCAGGAGACACCAGTGATTCTGCCCAGTGATGGTGGGTACCCTGGGGCGTACCGACAGGCATATGCCCAATTAAAAGCTCATTACAAGTAAAATAGACAGAATTTGTACAAATCCTCATGCCTGAGATGTCAATATGAAGAAAGTTGGAGAAAATGTTATCACGAGCAGATGAATGTTAATGAAGAAGTTGAAAGACAAATGTTGCTCGTCTCCATATATGAGATGTCAATATGGGGAAAGTTGGAGCCAGCATTGCCACAATCAAATGAATACTGGTGAAGAAGACAGAACTTGAGCAAATCTTCATATATGAGATGTCCATATGGGGAATCTTGGAACAAGTATTGCCAAAAGCCAATGAAGTATAGACAGTGCAGAACTACAACTGTGCTATACTGAAAACAGACAGAACATTGAGAGAAGTCCTGGTAAACGAAATATATCAGCCTTTGGAGAATTTCTGACCCCTCACACCTCCCGTTCCTCCTCAAGGCAGACTGGAGAGTTTATAAAAAGCTTTTTCTTCTGGCAAGCGTCCAGCTCACTCCCACCCTGGCTCAACAGGAACGCTTGGCACCCTTTCAGTGGCACCCTGACCATTGTCTCCACTGGCTTCTGTCCTCACCTTCCACAGCCTGATAATGTCACTTGCTATTGGACCTTATGTGCACTTTGCAAAGACAAGCATTGACAGCATGGAATACTTTATACGTTAGTCAGTACATCCTTTAACCACACTTGAAGGTTCCATCATTCATACAGACCTAATGTAAGTAAAACATTCATTTTGCGTCAGTTTTGGTGACTCGTTCATCCAGCAAGATAAAATAACACGTATAACTTTATTTTCACATTCTGGGATAACTTAAGGACAATTTTATAAAGACCAATGTCTGCAAATCAGCCAGAGGTAAATATGCTGCATTTGAAAAGATCCTCGAGGGGGATGGATCTGTGACGCTTTATAAAAGAAGTGCTGTACTTTCTGGGAAACATGGGAGGTAATGGTACAGCGCCCTAAAATCTTATCTTACTCTTTGTCATATCTCCCCCTTAAATGTAGCTATAACCTTAGGACAGAGCCAAACCCAGCCCTCACTTTAACCTTAGCTGTACACAATGGGGCCTGTGGGGCGCACTCTGGTTTCCAGCATTTCAAACCTCTACGGTCAAGGTGATTTTCTCCTCCAAGAGCTTTCATGTCTCACACACTCACCAGGGAGGCAGATCACTACAGGTATTGGTGGTAAAGTCCATAGTAGTTGCGGTTGCGGCATGGAATTCTGGTTGCTGTAGTTAATCGAGGCAGCCAGGAAGCAGCTCTCCCCCATCACACAATGTAATGCCCACAGTAAAGGGGGGATAATCGATAGTGTGATCCTTCTCAGTGGGCCATGTGTCATCCCGCTGTTGCACCTCGGAAGTCCAGAGCTCCCAAATAGAACGTTCTGCACAAAAGGCCATTAACTGGGGTGCACTCTGGTTCCCAGTACTTCAAACGTCTACTGTCCAGTTGATGTTCTCCAAGAGCTTTCATGCCTCACACACTCACCAGGGAGGCAGATCACTACAGGTATTGGTGGTAAAGTCCATAGTAGTTGCGGTTGCGGCATGGAATTCTGGTTGCTGTAGTTAATCGAGGCAGCCAGGAAGCAGCTCTCCCCCATCACACAATGTAATGCCCACAGTAAAGGGGGGATAATCGATAGTGTGATCCTTCTCAGTGGGCCATGTGTCATCCCGCTGTTGCACCTCTGAAGTCCAGAGCTCCCAAATAGAACGTTCTGCACAAAAGGCCATTAACTGGGGTGCACTCTGGTTCCCAGTACTTCAAACGTCTACTGTCCAGTTGATGTTCTCCAAGAGCTTTCATGCCTCACACACTCACCAGGGAGGCAGATCACTACAGGTATTGGTGGTAAAGTCCATAGTAGTTGCGGTTGCGGCATGGAATTCTGGTTGCTGTAGTTAATCGAGGCAGCCAGGAAGTAGCTCTCCCCCATCACACAATGTAATGCCCACAGTAAAGGGGGGATAATCGATAGTGTGATCCTTCTCAGTGGGCCATGTGTCATCCCGCTGTTGCACCTCGGAAGTCCAGAGCTCCCAAATAGAACGTTCTGCACAAAAGGCCATTAACTGGGGTGCACTCTGGTTCCCAGTACTTCAAACGTCTACTGTCCAGTTGATGTTCTCCAAGAGCTTTCATGCCTCACACACTCATATGGGAGACAGTTCAGTACAGGTGTTTGTGGTTAAATCCACAGTAATTGCTGCAGGGAATATAATAACCATTGCAATTATGCGGCCCAAATCTTACATAGCCTATTCTTCTTTTATTTTATTGATGATTTATATTGTGCTTAATGCTGGACTGCGCACTTTGACATCGCTGTAGCGTTGTACTAAAGTAAAGGGTGCAATGGATTTCCCGCATCCGAGATCCAGGGAGACATTTTTGGGTGGATCCTGGAAAATCCGAACGATATCAAGCCCTTCCATGTGACGTCATGCCCCCATGGACCACTATCATCTATTCTCATAAATTAAAAAAGTTACATTTACTGTGAGACAATGATGCCTCACACGGTTAGTGTAGGTTTTCAGGTAGGGAATAAATCAGCAAAAGGGACTTTTTACATGTCCATTACTAGGAAGCCCACCACTGTCTGTTGGATGAGAACAGGGCATTCACAATATTTCATATATTAAATATGCCTTTCATGTCCCTATTCTATTAATGCTTGGGCACATTGTGCTGGGGCATGAACATACCTCATGTTCTATGAATAAGGCCCCGGAGGGGACCGCTCTGTTGCATAAATACATAATAAATTCACAGTGAAATAAATCGGCGTACACTTCATATTAATTGGAACAGCGTTGCTTAACTTCTTGCATACACATTGATGAGAGGCAAACCCAATAGAGAGAAACTGGTCATTTTAAAAGGGTCCCTACATATGTCATCCGACTTCATGTTCCCATGTAAACGAGATACCACCGCATGATCTATTACAAACAAAATAGTAGTGAACACCTTAAATAGGTCACTGTTCTGGACTAGCCAGCATGCAAGCATAATCAGCACGCTTACCTTAAAGTGGCCTCTTTCCAAGTTTGCCGGTCCGGTAACAACGGTACCAGTAAGCTTGCCGGTACCGTAGTTACCGGACCGGCAAACTACGAGTTCTGCTCGCGGGCGCCTTTTCTCCCAGCAGGTCTGACCTGGCGGTCGGAAGGGGACCCGCGAGCAGAGCATGTCGGATGCACCGGCACCATTCATGAATGGTGCCGGTGCATCCGGCCACCCCATTCCCATTGAGCCCTGTGGGGCTCAATGGGAATGGGGAATAATGCATTCCTGCGCCTGGCAATGGGGAAATACAGGGTCCACTAGGGCTGTAATGGCCCTGTATTTCCCTATCGCCGGGCAGCGGAAAAATGTGCAAGTTCAGCGGCAGTCTGCCGGTTTTAGCGGAAAGTCTACTGCCAAACTTGTAATGAGGCCGTGCACACCTATCATGTGTCCACAGTTGGAGCTGGGTGTAGTCCCTAACTCGCGCCTTATTTGCACGTGTTCCAATCTATGTCATTTTTGAGGCAATTGGTGTGGCTTTTTGTGAGATGCATTGTTTTCTGTTCCACAAGTGCACAGTACTTCTGCGTTTTTCTGAAGTACCCTTTTAAGCATTGTCCATTTGATCTCATCATGGTGTGTGGTCTTTATCAACCAAATGTTTGACTAATGGGGCTGCAATTATTTCATTGTGTATGCCCGTAATCTCTGCCTTTATTTTTACACTAATCTTTCCTTTCTCATAATATTTCACTAACTTCCCGCTCCTGCAATTTCCATCTCCTTAACATTTGTAAAGCTTTCCCCTTTCTCACTTTTCAAGCACCTAAGCTTCTAATGTCTTCTTTAATTTTTTCTACTTTTCTACTGCTCCACTGTTCTTTTTGGGCTCTCCAGTGCCCGTCTTGCTCCTCTTAAATCAATATTCAACTCTATCTGTCTCTTGTGTCTCCTCTCTTATCGGGACTTCACTTGCAACTCTCAGATGGCTACCTTTTCATACTCAAATTAAATGTTCTTTGTCTTGTTTTCAAATCCCTTTATGGTCTTGCTCTGAGCTATCTTACTGCTTTGATATCCTTCTATACGCCTTCTCGCTCCCTTCGTTCTTCTTCTCAGTTTCTATTGGAAGCCCCTCGCCCTCCTTGTGCTCAATCTCGTTTTCGTTCTTTTGAGCTTCTGGGTCCTCTCCACTGGAATGCTCTTTTGTACTCTCTCCATTCTATTTCTGTCTACTCCTCATTCCGTGGTTTTTTTAAGTCTCATTTACTCCAATATCCTTGATTGATTGTTTTCTGTATCTCACTGTTTACTCATTTTCATTGTACCATTTCTTATTTTTTGTACAGCACTTTGGTTTAAGGCGCTTAACAAAATACAAATAAAATAGCAATAAAATACAAACGCAGCTGCAGAGTTGACAGATGTGGGTCTTGATCTTTCTTTTTTGTATTGCTAATGTATAACAGGTCACACAGGCACCAGATCCCAGACACCACCGTGGTGCATTAACAGTGGGTAAACACGTTCTGTACACATAGCCAGCGAGGCCTATATCTACTTCCTCTGATTTCATGATATATGTAAATGTGGCACCTGCGCCACTTGGAAGGTAGCTGGTTATTTTAGACTGTCCCCAGGCTTGTGTGGTAGTAGTCACAGTATCTGGATGACCTTGTCACTGCTTGAACGCACATTGCAGGGGTGCAAACCTTCCTGCAACAATGTTAAGAATGTCCTAGTGTTTTTTAAAAGTTGTCTTGGATAATGTAGAATATGTAGTGACCAACACAAACCGTTGTCATTGCGTCTTGTTTTTTTCCAAAATGGCTTCCCTGTGGTTGTTCTTAGCCTGCTTTTTGTCTCTTTTTAACATTTTGCTGGAATACCCTCTCTCCTTGAGTCTTAGTGTGAGAATTCTGGCCTCCTCATCCTCCCAGTCTGCACTCCGTGCTGTGCATGCCTGGCCTTAGATACTGCCCATGTGGCAAGTTGTCCCTGATGGTCCTTGGGTGAAATGAAGCAAAGTAAGGAATTCCTATCCGTTGTTTTTCTGTAAGGGTTGACCTTCAGGATACTTCCGTCTTGTATTTAGTGAGGTGTAAAAAAGTGACCGGGTCATTGCTTATTGCACTCTTTCCATAAAACCATAAAATGATGCTCTCTCTGTAGCAATTGTCGATGTCGTATAGATGTGTTTTTTTCTCCAAATGATTCCACGTGAATCTAAATTAGCTTTAATACGATCGACAATACCATCCGTAGCCGTCGCTGTAATCTGATGGCATAGCTGATCATGGAATCAAAAAGGTTCTCCTTGAGAGCTGTTTCGCTGCATCAGAAAATAAACTCTTCAGAATCATCCGTCGCGGATTCTCGTGAAGTATGTTGGTTGGTGTACTATGTGATTCGGTCTGTGGGATCTTGGTGTACAAGGACTCCATGTCCATGGTTATGGTTATGAGTAACGCTCCTGGGTCTGGTATTTGCATTCCTTCTATTGTTCATATTAAATCTGTACTGTCTTCCATATATGATTTTATCAATGCTACGCATTATTTCCGAAGGTAATCTGCGTACTACGAAAGGTGCTCACAAATAGGCCCAATACCACATACTATAGGTCTTCCATGTGGGTCTGTAATGTTTTTGTGTATTTTGAGTGTGATGTATAAGACGAGCGCACGTCTAAAAAACTGGATCGTACAGCGCATGTCTAAAAAACGTGACGGTACCGCGCACACGCATTTCCCAAGCAATATCACCAGGAGGACTGCTAGGTGAGGCATAAGAGCGCTGCAACTGGAACAACTCCTTGTCAAAGAGGCAATAACACACGGCCACGCAGGAGAAAGCTGTCAAACATCACAGCTTGTCAGCTCTGAACAGGACATCAAGCAGGCTGGCACAGCAGCCCAGCTGTGAAGGAGGGACAACCTTGCTCACAAAAGAAACCAAGGAGCAGCAACAGACAGCCTGCTTTCAGAACAGGGGCACACCTTGGGGTCCTACCCACACACAAGACACAAGCAGCTATGTGATCAGCACCCACAGAAGCAAACCAGGGATGGAAAAGGACGAGCATGATCAGAGGGAAGTCCACAGCCAAGCCTGCAAGCAAGTGTCAAAGCCAAGAACAAGGAAAAATTGCTTTTGGAGTGGGCCAAGGAAACAGAAGCTGTGCATGCCATGGATTTGGTCAAGAAAAAGATGGCAGAATTAGCAGCGGCCAGCGGGGAATCAGAAGCAGATGAAGTAACAGAAGGAAAGGCAGGCGAGGACGACGGCCAGGCTGAACAAGAAACAAAGGCGAAGAAGAGAAAGCGCCTAGATATCTGCAGCAGGCCAGCCTCAGCAGATGTCCACCCCGGCAGCAAAAAGAAAGCAAAAATAGGTACCGTGCAAAATGACTTGGGGCCAATGTTAGAACAATTTCTGAAATAGCACAAAGAAGGGGGCGCTGGGAAAAAGAAGAAAAGGCACAGGGAGGACTCCAGCAGCTGCAGCATCTCTGAGACGGGGTCGGAATCTGAGAGCCACCTCAAGGCATGGGTCGGGCCTAGTAATAGTATTGAGACCCCAGGGCTTAAGATGACCAAATATGGGAGGCGCACAGCAGGAAACAATGTGAATAGGAGTGTGAACAAGACTGTTGCATGGCATATTGAGCGCAAAATTAAGAAAGAATTCGGCAAAAACGTTTTATAGAAATGTTCTCCCTGTTGGAATATGAAGAAATAGGCCTTGACATTGTAAAGAAAGACAGAAAAGAGGAAGAGAAAGAGAGAGCAAGGAAGCCAAGATTGGAAAAAAATATACAGAATTGGGAAGCAGCATTTCAAATTCTTGCTACAATAATTTTAGAGAAATTCCCAGAGGAAGTCACAGCGCTGATTGCTTACCACCACAGGATCCTGGAAATCCACAATACATTTGGGGGTGAATCCTGGCTGAATTATGATATGGAATTCAGAAAAGAGATGGAAAGATTCCCTGACCTGGGGTGGGAGGAAGAAGATCCCAAACTATATATGTTTTATGTCCGAAAAGAGAACCCAGCTCACAATACACAAAATAATGAGTATGAGTCACAGGGTCATAGAAGGGGGGGGGGGGGGGGTTACAGGCAGCACAACCTTCGCAGATACCAGAGAGGCAGCTCACCCCAACATAAAACAAGAAACCCCTTTCGGAAGCCAGCCCCAGGGGGGCAGAGAACCGGGCAACAAACCCAGGGGCCAAATGTAGGTTCAGACACCAATGTAGCACCTGTGGTGGTGAACACAGCAGTGGTAAATGCACCAAGACCCCCGCTGCCAGACCAAGCCCCAAAGTCACAGAAGGGAAAAACACTCACTAGTTTTAAAATGGGGGCCTCACCACTGAATGTAGATAAACTGATGATAATGTTGCAAGATTACCCTGATGTAGCAGCAAAAATCTTTTTAGGATAAGGCTTTAAAGAGGGATTTCGAATCCGATTTCATAGACATGGATCCCAGCACATTCCAAATAATTTGAAATCTGTCTCTTCCCTATCTACAATAATCAGGGGGAAAATAGAAAAAGAACTAGGCTTTGGCAGGATAGACGGTCCATTTGATACCCCTCCTTCCTCAGAATCTTTATACTCACTGCTGGGTCTAGTGCCCAAGAAAGAGAAGGGGGAGTTTAGAATGATCCATCACTTATCCTACCCCCCAGGGAAGCAGCAGTTTCTTACGGCAGCTTTCAAGATGCTGTTGATTTAGTAAGGTAATCTGGGCAGAATACATTCAGGCTTTTGCCAGTCCATGAGAGTGCATACAAGTGGATTTGTTTTCACTTTGAAAAGAAATTCTATTTTGACAAATGCCTCCACATGGGTTGCGCCATTGCATGCGCATATTTTGAGCAATTAAGTTCCTTTCTGCAATGGACACTGCAAAAAGCCATGCCAGGGGTGAGAGTAGTTCACTATTTGGATAATTTTTTCCTTACAGGACCAGAAGGGTCTCCACTATGTAGCTCCGTTATTAAAGATTTTAGTGAAATGATGGCTGTACTAGGGGCCCCACTCACAGAAGAGAAAACAGTAGGCCCTACACAGACCCTCTCATTCCTAGGGATTGAAATTGATTCCACCAAGGGGGTATACCGCATACCCAAAGAGAAAGTAGATGACTTACTAGGGGCAATCAAAAAATAAAATTCCAGGTAAAAACAAAGCAACCCTTAAATAAATACAGTCATTAGCGGGTAAGTTCAACTTTGCAACTAGAATTATGCCACAAGGCCGGGTGTTTCACAGAAGCCTTGAAATAAGAATGAGAGGAGCAACCAAACAGCGTCACCACATAAGGCTGGGCAAAAAGACCTAGCGGTATGGGAAACATTCCTTAATAACTTCAATGGGAAAGTTATATGGCGCAAGCCTGTAAATGACACTGCCAAAAGGGCCCGGTTCATTGACGCTGCAGGGGGCAAAGGTTTTGGTATATGTTTTGACAATAAATGGTGCGCAGGCCACTGGCCCCCCAGCTAGCGTGAACTAGGTGGGACTAAAAACATTACCTTACTGGAAATATTTCCCATATGGATGGCACTTTACATATGGGGGGACATGCTGATTAATACAGAGCTGGTCACGTGGTCAGGCAACATGGCAGTCGTGCATGTGCTAAACAAAGGTGCTACATCTTGCACATTGGTACTAAAGGCATTAAAGGCAAGTACCGAGATAAGTACCGCTTGGCCGCGGTGAACGCTGCTTCAGCTCCAATTGGGGTGACTCGCTTCCTGCCTCCTTTTCTGCCGTGCTGTGCTGGCGGTGAATCTAATGAACGCTCACAGCCTGATTGACAGATACCTTGAGCCCGCCTCTCAAGCTTGGATTGGCTCAGCATTGTGCTTTCCCATTGGATTGAGTTTAAACTTGCAAACACACGCGAATCACGCGTGCGCATCTTGGGCAAGTACCGAGATAAGTACCGCTTGGCCGCGGGGAATGCTGCTTCAGCTCCAATTGTGGTGACTCGCTTCCTGCCTCCTGTTCTGCCGTGCTGTGCTGGCGGTGAATCTAACGAACGCTCACGGGTGAAGTAGTGACTGTGTATGGTGATTATGTTCATCATGAGCACACCTGTGATTCTTTGAAAGAGTCTCCGAAAGAACTTTGCAAGAACTTTGTAAGAACTTTGCAAGAACTTTGCAAGAACTTTGCAAGAACTCTGTGCTGATTTCATGTTTCTGTTTTTCCTAGCCTGATTGACAGATACCTTGAGCCCGCCTCTGTCAAGCTTGGATTGGCTCAGCATTGTGCTTTCCCATTGGATTGAGTTTAAACTTGCAAACACACGCGCATCGCGTGCGCGCATCTCGGGCAAGTACCGAGATAAGTACCGCTTGGCCGCTTAGCCCCGTAGCCACGGAGTTGTGGTCGAGCTTTGCTATATTTTATATTTGGTTTGCCTCACTCTACTCTCTTCTAGGTGAGACGGTCTGTATATTATATTCTGGATCCTGTCTCCTGTGCTCTACTGTGTTACTGGTTTTATGGCTAATCCATTCACAGAGCATATTGGCTGCGCCTTGTACCGTGTCTTGCATCGCTTTGTATTGACTTTTAATTTTTTCAGCATTTACTGTTCTTTTTCCTGATAAATTCTTACACCTCTTACAAATTAACAACCAGTATGCCTCCCATTTTACCATTGTCGCTTGTCACCCATTCCAATCTTATGTCACAAGGCCCTTTAGACTCTGCCTTGCTTCCTCAAACCTTATTTTCTGCCACATCTGTTACTCCACGATCTGCTAACATGCAAACAAGATTTCCTTTTAATTTCCAAGATAGCAGAACTGGCATATCTTTGCCAGTGTCCCCAGTTACCATTTCACCAAGCGAGGCACATACACCTTCCCCCTTGACCATTGGCAAAGTTATTGTATCTCACTGCACGCCACCAAGGCGTGTCAGTCCTCAGCCAATCTTGGACATGACCATGATGGAATCCACTAAAAATTGTCAAGGGATTCGCAACTCAAGACTGTCCATTTCTCCAATTGCATTTCCTCAACTACTATCAGACTCCATTGCGCTTTCAATTCATGCTATTATACGTGAGTCTGACCATTCCACCAGGGGGGTTGAATGCATATCTAGTGCCACTTCTGCATCTTGTAACGCATCTCATGCGAACGCATTACCTATGCTTAATTCATTCGCATTACCGAACCCCCGTTCTAACCAACCTTATTCAACTGACAATACTGCACAAACTCTACTCTTGATACAACCAGCCCTCACAGCAATTAATACTGCTGTATATAGTCTGTGCAAACTCTTTGAATCCTTAGACTCCAAAGTGATGTGTCAAACTCTACAATTTGAGGATTTAATGAAATGGCTGTCCCTGCAACAGTTGTCCAAAGACTCCCTAAGCAAGGAATGCCCCGCGGAGTCTGTTATCATGATCTCCAGACAGTCAGATCCAGATATTGAAGACTCCCATAATGCTCAATTGCCAATACAAACATCTTTGGTGGTGACTTCGGTTGATTTGGCCCCTTGTCCTCTTCCGCCAATTTTGGGCATAATAGGCCCTGTGGCGTCCCATGCGGAGAAAATCACTCCGATTTTACCAAATGGAATTCTGAGTGACGAACCACCCCCGCGACATGTGGCGATGCCAAATGTACAACTCGGTTGCTCCTATGAGCAAAGTAATCTACAACAATTGAAATCCAAAAATCCCAAGTCTAACAATAACAAAAAAAAATCAATAATACCGATTAAGAAAACAAAAAACATGATTTGATCTAAAAATCCAAAAAGTACTCTTAATACCTTTTTAAAGCACTTGGTAAATCATCAACCTTGCCTGAAGTTCGCCAACCCCTTGCCTCTGTCCCTATTGTACCTGAGCAGCCCAAAACAAAAGAAGTAAATATCAGACACTAGTGTAAAATTGAGTCAGCCGTGAATCTTTCTCCACTTTCACAGCTGATCCATGCACTTTGTGATGTTCAGAAAATTCCTTGGGACAGAATTGACGCAGTCGCCACTCCTTCTACGTGCGGCAGGTCTATTTTGACCTCTGATTCCCAGAAAACAGTAGGAGTTGGTTTTTTGGCCCCAATAGTGTCATCGCAATCGGGAATGGTTCCTCTGATGCAGCCCAAATCAGTTTCTTTTGCACCTCTACCGCACAGCCTTGCTCACTGGATAATGTTGTCCCCCAGATAATGACTGATGAACTGAAAAAAAAGTGGACGAATATCTATCCAGGAATCTCGCGATGACACTCTCGCAAGTAGTTGGTCAGCCTTCCTGTTCGAACAATGTGTCTCGAAGTGACATTGACTTGACTGGCTTTTTCCTAAAGTAGCAAACTCAAGTGAACCAAGAGACTTACAGAACCAAAGGAATGAATGGTCTTCCAAATTGCCTGGCACTCCAGCTTCTGCAAAATGGACACCACGTAGACCTGAAACCCGGTTGCCCTCTCGACATCTCCACTCACAACGTGCGAAGTTCCACACATTGATCTTAAAATGTAGAGAGGGCAACCATCCGATTTACGAACTTAATTGGCAAAGTGTACCAAACATATTTGGTGAAATTGATGAATTGTGTCATATCTCCACACTAGACATAGATCAGATAGAATTTTTGACAGATTCACCGCTTTCTGTAGTTAGACTCTGGATTCCATCAGGAGTGGCCTGGCACTCGATTTGGCCTAGCAAAATGCTTCTGTTTGATATGGGGTTCTTGCTAGCAAAAGACGCTCAGAATGCCTCACTTAAAACCAAAACATCGATCATAACACCCAACATCTATCAAGACACTCGGTGTGAAATCAGTCAAAGTTGGGTATCTGAGAGTTCACATCAATAACCATCAAAATTATTACTCACACAATGTAATACTCTTGTCAAAGTGAGTATTGTCAGCTGGAATTTCAGAGGTCATAGTCATTCATCCATCTCATTTAGAAAGATGTGCGAACCTTATCACATCATAGCGTTGCAGGAGACATGGCTAATTAAACCTCCATTGTGGGACAACTACGAATTATCACTTATTCCTGTCATTCCCACAGGGGTAGACCATCATCTGGCCTTCTTGTTGCTGCAAACATTAAAGCAGGTTTCTCAATTGTTCCATGGGCTTCTGTGGGAAGACACATACAGCTAGTTAAAATCACTCATGAGAAAGATTTTGCCGTGATCAACATATATCGAAATGTTGTCAGCATGTCCGATGAAATCTTTTTTGCTGGTCTCAATCATATGTTTCTTCTCATCTTGTTAGACAATTCAATCACATATACCATCCTATTAGGTGACCTAAATCTAGATTGTTGGAAAGACAGCTCACAAAATCAAGCAGTACCCAAGTGGAAATCACTAATGCATGAGAGAAACTATCACATGGTGAATGCCTCAGTTCAGGGTGACATCCCGGCTCATCATACTTGGCATCGCGGTTCACTTACTAGCATAATCGACTACATGTATGTCGACTTCAAATTATTCTAAAGGATCAATTCTCTCATCATTAAAGACCACCCAAAGAGTGATCACAGTTTACTGATTCTTCAGTCAGAATTTGAACCAATGCCAAAACGATGTGAAGTCTTTTATCATGCTAATGTAGGAGTCAATAGCTCACGCACGCCTCTGAAATGGAATCTTGATTCATTGACTCAGTTTGAGCATCTGGTTGATGACAACTCGAAAGTTTCATATAGAAATCAGTACACCGACTTGTTGCACGCCTTTGGTCGAACGGTTACCATTCCTCGAGGTAACGTTATCAGACATCCACACGCCTTTGACTCCAACATCGCAAAAAAAGAGCTGAATTTAGGAAAACCAAAAGGCAAATTCTCACTTCCGTGTCATCTTCAAGTGGCAAGACTTAAAATCTGCAAAATGCAAGTTCAAGAATTGGCTTCGTGGAAGGAAGTCTACTATATTCCAACAAGATAGTGAAGCCATGGCTAATGGCATGCTTAACAAAAATTCCGCTGGAATGTGGTTTTTGTTAAATAATCACACTTGCCATCAACAAGCAGATGCCCAATTAAATGGAGTGTCCGAGCAGGTGTGGATCGACCACTTTTCAACCTTATATGCTGATCCCCAGTATGCTAGTTGTTCTTACGAACCGATCTCTCCATCTCCCTGGCAGGTGGAAGCCTCCTACGAAACAATTCATGAAATCTTTAAAATAATCAGTTCTTCGCGAGTAGAAGGGCCCGATGGGTTATCCAACAAGATGTTTAAAACACACCCACAGATTTGGGCTCACATACTGGGCCTCATTACGACCCAGGGGTTAACGGCTCCGTAAAAGGGTGCGGCGCCGTTAACCTATTAGCGCCTAATTACGAGGTCCCTTTGCGGGACCCGACCTTAACGGCTGGTGTAGACCAGCCGTTAAAGTAGGGACCCGCAAAGGGACCTTGGTGCTAATTACGGTGCCGCAATTTGCGGCACCGCACTTAGCGCCTTCCCCATTCCCATTGAGCCCTATGGGGCAAAAATGGGAATGGGGAAGGGCCATGGAGGAAGGGTGAATTACCGCCCCACCAACCTTGTAATGGGGTGGTAATTCCCCCTTTCTCCATGGCAGAGTCGGTAACTTACCGGCATGGACCATGGTGCTAAGAGCACCATGGTATTCTGCCAGGGTCGTAATGAGGCCCACTGTCTACCATTTTCACAGATATTTTACACACATTTAATATACCGTTGTCATGGAAATCCTCTATAATCATTCCCATATTTAAAAAAAGGCAATCGAACTGTCCCACCTAATTATCGCCCAATAGCGCTCTTAGACGCTCCGGGCAAGATCTTTACAAGGCTGGTTCTTCGGGAATTTAACAGCTGGACTGGAACCTGCAACCATCGCGACTCTAATCAGACAGGGTTTCTGGCGGGAATGGGAACAAACATCAATTTACTGACCCTCAATGCCATTAAAGTACAATGCCAGGAGACCAAGCTACAGGTATTTTTTGCGTTTATCGACTTAAACGCAGCATTCGACTCGGTTAGTCGCCGTCTGCTAATGAAAAAGCTATTGAGAGACAATTGCCCTTCTGCTCTATATGATATCATCTACTCATTACAACATGCCACATCCGTCCGCATTAGATTAACTGTGGACGGGCTATTGTCAGAAAAAATTCCTACCTATCGAGGACTAAAACAAGGATGCTCGCTAGCCTCTGCTGTTTTTAACTACTATATACATGATGTTAAAGACCCTCTGTCAAAGGTCATTTCAGATTCCCCCAAGCTCAACAATGAACAAATTCAATCACTCATATATGCTGATGACCTAATTCTCGAACACAGGTTGGATTACAGCGTTTACTTAAGGTGTTTCAAGAATATGTAAGGTTAAATGAACTGTCCATTAACTTATCTAAAACGCAAATTGTTCAATACTCACAAAGACGTGTAGGGCCCTTGTCGTTTGTTTGGACCATTGATTCCATTCCAATTGAGGTAGTACCCAACTATTGCTACTTGGGAATGAGCTTTGAGGGAAAGTGGAAAGGGCAGGGTCAGATGGAGCGAGTGGAGAGCAGGTTAACCTCTGCCATATGCCATATCTCAAGCCCGTGGTTTAGGCATCCAAAAGCCACTAACAAGGTGTAAAGGAAGTCATCAGAGCTGGCTTACAAGCACAACATTATCGCAGCAAAAAAGAATTTCTTCAAAGAGGAAATATCTGAAGCCAAAAATAATTCCCTAAAATGTTTTGAGATCCTAAAACTTCTAGAAAGTCCCAAGGCTCTTGCACAACCCATCCGCCCCACGGACCAGGATTGCGACGACGTCCAGCTGGCCTTTGCTAATAAACTCAGGGTAGCTCATGACAAAATCAAAAATTATCTGAAAATGGCTCTGTTGCCCATGTGTTTTTCTTGACTCATCACTTGGTGCTGATACCCAGTCAATTTACATCTCTAAAAACTGTCATTACTATCTGAGACTCCTAAAACACATTAAGCCATTTATCTCAGAGTCAAAACTTCTCATCAGTCGTACAGGCTATCATTCTTTCTCGCCTTGACTATTGTAATGCATTACTGATCGGGACAGATAAAGGATGTCTGCAACAGCTTTAGACCCTCCAAAATGATGCAGTTCACTCTATGAAGGGAATTCCCAGACGAGAGCACATATCATCCAGTAGTCCATCTCTGCACTGGCTCCCCACCCTTGCCCGGATACATTTCAAGACAGCCACGCTTGTGCATAAATGCCTCTATGGTAAGGCAACTGCCTACCTGAAGGCACGTGTCACCTTCTACGAGCCTAAACATACTCTACGCCTACTAATCCTGGCCTACTTAACACCCATAAGGTCAGAGGGGTCAAGGACGTGGGAAGGGCTTTTCCCACGCTTGCTGCGCAGATATGGAATTCATTGCCAAGTGCCCTACACTTGAACAAAAACATGAATACCTTTTGCTCATCATTGAAAACGTTTTTTTCAGGTATTGTCCTAACCCTTTTGACATAGGGATCCTCCTACTTGACCATGCTGTACCTTCTTGAGTCCCATTTATGCAGGTTCCTGGTGTGATACAAATAAATAAATAAATAAATAAATAAATAAATAAATAAATAAATAACATTCTAATGAAGGGCAAGCCCCTGTTTGGGGTGGACTTGGGAGAGAATATTCTCACTATGCATCAAATAAAATCAAGCCTGAATGGTATTCGTCCCTTCTCCCCAAGGGGAAGCCACTCTTTTTGAGGCTAGGCAGGTGTACCCACTCCGCAACACCCTAAGTAGGGGTTTGGGCAAGTGGGACCTCACTGGGAGTGATTAATCCTTAGGGGAATGGACTCCCGTTCTCACAAGCAACTCCTTAGGCCAACCACCTTATCTGCATATATGTTGATGCCTTCTATAATCAATAATGTGTCCATCTCCTATTTGGCTTCAGATAATGGTGAATCAAACACTTCATCTGGAGTAAAAGTGAATATATATTTGAGGAGAGATTTGTATGTAAATGGGATGAGTGCATCACAGAACAAGAGAGAGTACAGTGCACAGGGGAAGTCCCCTTACATAACTACGCCTTGGAGATTCGGAACTGAGAGAAGCCATGGAGCCCGCTGCAATTCAAGGTTGGGGCACGCTATTCTGAGATGCTGGGGGCCCACCAAGGCAGACAATGAAGAAACAATCGGTCGGACGTGGTGAGAAGAACCGTCGGAGGTGATGGCGTGACCACAGCAGTACCGTGGTGGGCCAGGCAGCTGTCTAACAATGCAGAGACCAGTACAGCTGGGAGCACTGAAATCACCCACACACCAGCGTCCATTAACCTCAAGATACTGCTTTGACACTGAGAGTGGGACCAGAGCAAAGCCTGAGACCTGGAAGCAAGAAAGTGAAACAACTTACCTGAGTGAGTGCTGCAAGGTCACCCTTGATGAACAAAGGTACCAGAGTGGATGAGAGAAACTGGAGGCTGCCTGGACAATGTGCTATGAACAGAGGTACATGTGAAAGCCATGAGGGCGACGTTCGAACAGGGACCCAACATCACTGGACATATGACAAAAGAGTAAAGCATGTGACGAATAAGGTTGAATGTGAAACCGAGAGGAAGTAGAAATAAATACCCTGGGAAAGGGAAAAAAAAACAAGAGAAATTATTGTTGAAGAATGGGGAGAACACTCCCAAAGAAAGTGTAATAAGTGTTGTGAATTAAGACTACAAAGTGACCCAATTAATCAGAAAGGGAATCTCGTAGGGAAACCCCAGGAGAGGGGGCCCCCTAATTCAGATAAAGACATTAGAGACCTCATAAAGGTTGGGTATCAAAAACGTGAGAGACATAAAATAAAAGGGCAGAGTGTGAGAGAATAGCTCAAGGAGAACTGTTATAAGTATAGCCTTGTAGAGAAACCAGAAGCCAAGAACAGTTGGGAGGAGCTACAAGAACTCCTGGATAAAATCACAAGCGATTGTCAGAGATTAGTATAAGAAATATATTTCAAAAGAGGGAGACATTATGTATATTGAAGATATATCTGGACGAAGACAAACCCTGAGAGAAAGCCGCAAGAGAGAAGGCAAAAAGGGAAAAGACCAGAAGGCGTGAGACATTCTTTTGGCCTACTTTAGTTGTTCATGTTAGTGGTAGCGTCAGTTAGAGTCAGGTTTGGACTGAGGACATTAACTTTGGACTTCCTGACGACAGACGAGCACCTTTAGTTTCTTTAGTTAGGTAGGGAAATCCCTATAGCGATGGAGAGAGATAGGCATTTCCTATATAATTTCATTAAAAGAATATAGAAATGTCGACAGTGTGTTCGACCCCTTCTTTCCGACCTGTAACATAGTTCAAAATCAGGAGACAGACAAAGTTTATTTTCTCCTCTGATTCAAAAAGACCCAATTTTTTCCTAACTCTGTGATATAAGACCTACCCTATACAAAGGAAGGGTAAAAGGGGTGCTCGACAATGTGTCAAGATGGTCAAACATAAATTAAGTCCTCCGTCCAGAAATTCTATTCTAACCTACTTTATCTCCCTGCTGCTCAGAAGAAAATCTAAAACAACCAATGCAGTCTACTGACTCCCACCCCTGTGTCATTTTACCATAGGCTTCTTGCCTATATTCACAGTGCAAACATATAATACATGTACGACTGGAGTGGCCTCCGGGGTTCATCTTGAAAGTTGTATGTCTCACAGTCCTTCTCCCTTCGGAGAGACTTTCATATTTCCGTTTCCATGATCTTGGGTTCTTTCAGTATCTTCCTCTTCCACTCTGGGGCTGGGTTTTGCTTTCACTTACACCGGGCTTTGCTGTCTCTTTTCCCCACTCTGTGCTTCCCTGTGTTTCCCTCACATTGGGGCTTATTGCAGTTCCTCTGCCCACTCGGGGGTGTTCCCAGTCCCTCCCTAGTTTCTCCCTACTTTGGGGCTCTTGCCTTTGTACTTCACGCTCTGTGGTGTTCTCAGTCTCTCTCCACTCTGGGGCTCTACTCCTTCATACTCCCCACTCTGGGGTGTTCACCCAATTTCTCTGCACTCTGGGGCTTTTCTACTTCTTCCTCCACACTTAGGGGCTCCTTCCTCTGGCCTTATCACCCACCTCCCATTCTTCGTAAGCCACCACGTACCTTTATCTGACAAGCGGTGCTCCCTGTATGGCCCATGTAGGTTGACTGCCTCTCATCTCGCTGTGGAGCCACTTATGTGACTCAACTGGCCTCCGCAGTGGCAGGCATCTCCTCCTGGTTCCTGCTTACTCTGTGCAGGACTTGTGGCTGGTTCCTCCCCGGGGCTCTGCCTCAGCCTGCCTTGGTACTCCATTATCGCTCTGGCTGCCACACTCCACGGATCCAGTTTCTCACCTGCCGGGCCACGTTGCACTCTCCTAGTGAACCCACGTTTGGCGTTCTGTCCATTCAAGTGTCTCTTTACTCAGTGTGCACTGCTGCGTAATTAAACTCCTTAGGCTTTATGAAAACCTCTTGATGATTGGTTTTTCACCTGATGTGACTACATGAGGCTTGATTTTCTGTTGTTTTGCTGTTTTCCCTAAAGAGGATGAAATAAAGTTTGAGTCAGAAGCCGAGCCACCCATTGTTAAAGTGTTCTGCACATCTCAGTCCCTGCATACCCCATAAATGTGTTAGTTTCTGGGGTGAAGGGATACTGACTTTAGTCTCTCTCTCTCTCTCTCTCTCTCTCTCTCTCTCTCTCGTGTTTCCCTCTTCCCTAAGGGGGATCCCCGCCAGAGAGATCCCACTTACCCTGTCTCCTAGGGGTGCTAAGCATAGCAGGCTCCCCTCCCTGGTCCTAAAGGGGGTGCCCCTTGGGGAGAGTTGACAAACTCCGTGGATGTATCACAAGGTCCTTAGTGTTAATGTTGTACCCTGGCCTAGACGGCAGGGGAGTGATGTAGGCAATGAGTATACTGAGACTGGTATTGGCCTTTATTACAGCCACTCTAAAATTGTCTACCTGGATAGTCATCTTTGATGGGCCAGCCTATATTAGCAAGGGCAAGTGCTGCCGGGTGGAGGCCTTGTCATTCATGGTATAACATACATGCTTTCCCAATTGCACTTGAAATTGATTTAAACAGAGATTTGATATCTTAAACATGATGGGACCCAGTAACAAGTAATAAGGTTTTGTAGTGCACCTCATCTTCTGGTGTTTTACTTTATTTTTGAGAGCATTTTTAAGGTAGCACACACCTTTGAAAGGAGTTTATTTAATTAACATTGGTTTGAAATCCAAGAACATGTAATTTCTGCAAATTGATTCTACCACATCTAATCGAGCAGAAGTTTTAGGGTTTAGCAAAGATGATGCTCTGAGGATTCTTGGGCTGATTGAAACCACAGGGGATGAGCTTGTATCATTAGATAAACCGGAAACTCTTATCAAACAACTAGAGTGGCTTTACACAGGAAGATCAATCTCGAACTACATGCCACGACACTAGCCCATTACCATCGGGCACAGCGGATCCTACGACACCTAAGAGTATCATTAGAACCCACCTTTTGTAAAGAAAATCCTGCTTTTGTCAAACAATGGAGGAAAATACTGAATAAGTGCTTGTTAGACTTAATATTATTAACAATTGAAGAGCTAGTACAGACCATCAGTACTCTTGACGAAGAAATCAATACTATTAAAGTTACATTCGGCAGTCTGACATAGGAGCAAATAGCAACCATTTTGGAGGAAAAACAACATCAAATTGGATAAATACAAAAATAATTGGAAGTGAAACAAATCAGGAAATTCAGGAGAGACACACAGGACTACACATTGGATATAGTCTACAGCTGGCAAGAATATTATCAGTCAGAGAACTCAGAGATATAACAACTGGAAGTAAGAAAACCCAGGGAACCCAGGGAAAGTACATCAGACACAGCATCCTCTGACGTCTCAAGCACTGAGCTGGAAGCGGTTATGGAAGCAGGTTTGTAAATCTTGGAATAAGCCCAACAAAGAAAGGGGGGCTACCTGCTACATCGGGTTCCACAACCACCATACAAGTCTCTTTTTTACACCATGACAGGTCCGTAGAGGGCAATAGAATAAATCCAATAAAGAAGGCTACAACCAGAAGAAGACTTAGTGGTTAACATCTCACAATATCAATTATCCAAATTTGAATGAAGTGTGCTGCAGAAAGATATTTCCTTTGTGCCACAACACAGCAGCATTTTGTTGCATGAAAACATTGATTTCTTTAGATTAACGAGAAAACTGAAACTAAGGTGTTCTACCACTCATTGGAAGAGCACAGGGACAGTGAGGAAACATCAGAGTACTTGGAGATGGCACAGAAGAGCACATTATATCCATCCATTCAGAATCCAATCTTAAACTCGTTTGAGAAGCTTGTACTAGAGGGGTTTAAGAACATTTGTTTTCACCGGAGGAAGTACAGGACCTTTACTCATCAAGAAAAACAGGTTTGAAAAGTCTGCTTGATAACCAGGACTTGATTTTTAAACCAGGAGATCAAGGGGGTGCTTTGGTGCTAATGAACAAACAGAACTATCTGAATGAAGCACAACGACAATTGAGTGATGGGGAAACCTATGAAGAGATAATGTATGATCCCACCGAAAAAGTCATAGCTCTCATTAAGGATGTCCTTGATGAAGCAGAAATCAGAGGAGTAATTTCAGAGCGAACAAGAAGGTTCCTTGAAGCGACCAACTCAGTTAATGCCGGCAGTCTATCTCTTACCAAAAATGCATAAATGCCTGAATAACCCACCAGGTTGTCTGATCATTGCAACCATGGGCATTCTTCTGGAACCTTTAGCCCAATACCTGTCAAGGTGATACAATTACTCATACACGGGAGTCCCACATATATTAAGGACACCACCAACTTTCTTACCAAATTGAATGAAACTCAATTTGTCCAGGGTTGTGACATTTTGTTCACTATGGACGTTACATCTTTATATACGAACAGAGTACATGCAGCAGGACTTGAGGTGATAGGATGGCTTCTACTTACATCGGAATCATGGTATGAAGATAGGATCTTTCTACTAACCCTCCTTAAATGGGTACTCATGAATAATTTCTTTGAATTTGATGATGGGTTTTACCTACAGGTCTCAGGAACTAGCATGAGAGCGACAATGGCTTCCAGCTATGCTAACACATTTATGCTGTACCTAGAGACGGAACACATCCTGAACTCAGCCAGGTGGATGCAACCTCTGTCTATGTTTGGAAGGTACATTGATGATGTCTTTGGCATTTGGACGGGACCCATCAATGAACTCCACAATTTCTTTTAAATGATGAATTGCATCTATCCCAGTATCAAATTCTCAACAACAAAGTATTCACTTCTTGGATGTGGAAATATATCAGGAAAATAAGACACTGAATACCAGATTTTTCATTAAGCCTACTGACCTCAGTAGTTTGTTGCTGGCTATTAGCTTTCATCCACAGCACAAACTGCACAGTGTTGCATTGAGTCAATTGTTACGATATCGACATAACATATCGAATTGTGATGAATATAAATGACAAGCTAAAGGGCTGTGAATACATTTGAGAGAAAATATGATCAAGACCTAATCAAAAGAATAGGTGAGCGAGTTGAATAAATTACGAGGGAGTCTTTACTTACGCCGAGACCACTGAGAATACGTCCACCAATGGTGCATGTGACCACATACTCTGTTCAAAATATGCAGCTCCAAAACGTCATCAAGAAGTACTGGCCAATGATGCGCATGGATTCTACACTGAACAGGCCTTTTCTGAATCTACCAACTTTTGCTTATAGAAACAGTAAGGCCCCTGAAGAACACTCTGGTGAGAGCAGAATTACTAGCCCTGACAAGATCTAATGTACAATATACCGACACACAACCATACCACAGCTGCCAACACTGTAGTAACATCATCAGAGGAGATAATATTACACATCCATATCCAGGGAGGAAAATTAAATTAAAACATTCATGCATCTGTGACTCAACTAATGTTATATATGCATTGAAAGGTTCCTGTGGACTTTTCTACATATGCATGACCACCAGAAAAGCGAAGGTTTGTTGGACCGAACATAAGTCCAACCCTAGAACCAGGAATTTAAAGTCCCTGATGGCAATGCCCTTTTTAGAGGCCAGGCATAATGTGGCACAAATGAAATGCACTATATTGGAACAAATCCGCCTGTCAGGAAGGGTAGGTGACTTACAGAGAAAGTTGATACAGAAGGGAATTGTGTGGATTGATCATTTAGATTCTATGACACTGAGAGGTATGAATTGTGAATGGGATCTTACCTGTTATATATAGGAAACGTTATTTGCGGTTTACCCTAGATTGTGTACAAAAGTTCTCTCGGAGCATTTGATGTTAGCCCCATAGAACAAGAATATCTTGGTGATGTATGTTGTTGAATTTGCCATGTGATCTCAGCTATGTACATAATAGTTGTTCCGTTGGGCTGCAAAATTGGGCCTGTGACTCTGACTAAATTTGAGATTGTGATCAGGAGACTGCGAGAGGTATTTAAACCCCCTAGAGACAAGTTGGTTAAATGACACCACACTTTGAGGACACCCCACTTGGTCAATGTGATCGAGTTTTGATGTTTTTGCTGATCCTCATCATGACATAAGCAGTATAGTGTACTTGCTACACATAGACATGGAAATTACTTTTTGACTGACACCAAATATTAAATAGAGGTGGAGAGTAGGATTACTCCGCATGGTTAGAAAAATATACATGCTACTGATTGGAGATCCACACATTACATCACATTATTAACAGTGGTATGTTTAAACCTACTGACCTGAAGCTGAGGGTGCTATTAAGCATAGAGAAATACACAAGCAGGCACACATTGAATACAGTTCATCCACTATTTGGGATTACTTGAACAACTTCCAAGATATAGCTTGCATAGTTGGCCATTTATTTAAGGATCGTTTGGTTGTCGTCCAACATGCCACACTGGAACATCGGAGTGTCTATACGGTCACACATTTAGATAGCTATTCAATTATATTTCCTTGTGTAACAAGCTGTCATATTGGTCATGATCTTTAGGTCAATGTGAGTTTTGTGGAGATTAACATGGGCATGATCATTAAATACTCTGCGACCAGTGATGAAATGTTTTCTATTTGATTCCATGTTCCTCATGTTAGATACTTAATACATGGCTATTATGTAACCATTACATAGGGGTTCTTTAAAATCTTCGGCAGTCCAAGATGGCTGCCGAGTATCCCAACGCTTCTCGTTTTACCCGCAGTGCAGGATTATGGGTTGAACATGTCTTGATATTGTGGACACGGGGCACCTGACCGGTTTCCCAGGTCTGTTGCCACATGGTCCGTTATGAGCCCTGGATGCCCTATTGATTCAAAGTAAATAGGGGAGGGGAGGGTGGCAGCCACAAAAGTAGATGATGGAGAGTGACACTCTTTACACCCTTTACTTCATTTTTCTACAGCTTCATTTGCATCTACTTTGATGCTTGTTTTCACTATATGACCCAATGCAGTGAGAGAAACCAATGCAGGTGTGTGCCCCTAGTTATTTCTTTTATTAACTAATTTACTGCATTTAATAGAACCTTTATTTGGAATGGAACTGGGTGGTTATTGATTTCAGTTCTTTTGGTTGTAGGTAGACACAGGCTTGAATAGGACAAATCAAGAGGTCAGTAACTGATACCTTTTACGGATTGAGATATAGATATACATTACCTATCACAATTTAGTAACATTACTACATTTTTATAGGCACATTGAGGAGCGTGTATGCACCAATGAATAAGCAGTTTGAAAGCCTTGATAATGGATTAACCATTCAAAATCATAAGAGTCAGCTACTATTCTTGTTGAGACTGACTCCTATTGTAAAGCTGCTTCATGTTGAAAGAATGATGCACAATTAATGTGATCTCAAACAGTTGGTCTACCATATAATTGATTGACTGTTTACCTGTATGTATATCGACAAGAAAAGAAAAGGCTTGTATTATTCATATGTATTGGAATATTTTCAGAGTGTGATGATTAAAAAGATATTACCTTTTTTGACAATGAGAAACTTCTGTTCTATCTATTTTTGGAATTGCTGTAAATTTATTTTTAGGGATTCCTGTTGGCAAGAACAGATTTTTCGTGTCATAACAGATATGCTTGTTATGAAGCTTGTTTAAAGACACTGTGAATGTGCATCTGCCTACTGTGTTAATGTCACTGGGTCCCCTACTCCCAGTTATCGCTAAAAGGTAGTTTCACCTATTCCTAAGGAAAGTTAGGTATCCTGTGAGAAACCTGAAGGTGTCTCACTCGCTAGTGCCCAGAGATCTGTCATCCAGGTGGCCAGGACACGGCCATTGCTATTGGATAAAAGGGATAGGGATAAAAAACGTAGAACAAGAGCACTCTTTGAGTAAGGCCAACCGCACGAGGTAGCAGCTATTCCAGGACAGCAGTTCAAACGGAGCAGAAAGGCAGCAAGACCTGAGAGGACGACAAGGAGGGAAGTGCTCTTGCTCTTTTCAGACCAGACTTACGAGGCCTCTGTAAAAGGAATCATAAGACTGGGAACTACAGATGGTGTGTGGTATAACAGATGTCAAAGGCGCACAGAGCCATCCCGCCCTGATAACCAAGGCGGGGAGACGCAGTAGCTTCCGTGGTACCATCCTTGACTCCAGAGACAAGTAACACCAAAGAGTTCAGCACAGCCAGCGAGTCAGAGGGAGAACCGATAGTAAACCGAATTGTATTGCAAACGACAACGGTGATATGAATTTATGAACAAAGAACGTGTGTGTTACTAAATGCTTGTGAAAACCCAGCGAAAGACCAGCTGCAGAGTGGTCCCACGCCACATGGGCACTCATTCGAAAGTCTCTGGCTGGTCCCCTTTTGAAGAAACTACAAAAACCAGGAGGCCCTAGGAGAGCCCGATGCAGAGTCTCAAAGTGGTCATACAAGGGTCAAGTAAAACCACTTGTACAATTGAAAGTCTTTGACACATTGTAAAGAAGGATCAGAGCCCGGTTGAGGGGGACCCAGGGGTAAAGAAACCCCGTGAACATTGTGTCGACAAGTGTGAACCCGTATGAGGGATGTATACAGTGAAAGGTTGTTTAAAAAGACATTGAGACTCTTGAATACTACAGGTGATACTATTGGTAGAGAAATGTCGAAATGAGCCCGACTGAGGCAGGCCAACATTGCAAAAGGATTATAGCCCGGTTGAAGGGGATTCAGGAGTGAATAGTCATCACCCAACGTAAAAGGTTAAGGAAAGGAACTTTTTTTTGTTGTTCATAGCACATCAGGTACTCTGAGGCAAGAGACTTTGTGTAAAAGAGACTTGGCCACAGAAGGCCCTTATATTTTGGAAATGAACTGTAAGCATGCTGGAGAAGCCCAGTAGTCTGCTGTGCTCAAGAGTCCTGCTATGTCCCATGCTAAAAACGTGAGAAAGTGAGACCCCGGTTTTTACCATCCTGACTTTTGTGAACACTTCTTTCTTTTCTGGTGAACATTATCCCCCACTATTTTGTAACTTAACGGTAAGGATTGGCAATATTTTTTCTTTTAGTATAGGCCCTTTTATTTGACAAGACGCCACTGGGACTGCCATGTTATTATTTTATTTTGAACCCTTTATTTACTGAGTGCTTGACATTGTGACAAGGGCAGTTATACAAACAGTACTAAACAAGGCAGTATCACTTAACAATAATCAAATCGGCCAACATCGATACATCTCGTTGCCGAAGAGTGAATCATAGTACAGAGTAAGAACATAGGTGATTGTAACGAGTAGGTTATCAGGTTCGGGGGGTTTGGGGAATATTTGCCTCACAAGATACCACGTCAGCATGTGCTTGCAGATAAACTCGGAAGGGAGGCCAAATGTCCAGGGGTCTGCCACGGCCTGTTGCAGAGAAATCCAACGTTCCTCCTGGTCTGATGCCCAAGTAACATCACAGAGCCACTATTGTACAGTAGGGGTAGCAGGTCGAAGCCACAACATCAATATGCAGCGCACAGTAAGAATCATACAGAGACTAGCAAGTTTGTGATGGGTACGGTGAAGTGATAAGAAATCATGAAACAGGCAGTTCATAAAGCAGGGCTCAGTAGCGCAATCCAGCATCTCAGATACAGCAGCACAGTCCCTGGCCCAGTACTCAGAATTTTTGGGACAAGCCCAAACCATGTGAAGATGACCGACATCGTCTGAGTGGCATCTAGGGCGGAGTGGTCCCGGGACATAAGGTGTACTCTAGCTGAGGTGTAGTGAAATCTGTGCTATACCTTAAATTAAATTAGCCGGAATCTGACATTAAGGGAAACCACACATGTCTGCATGCACATAGCCTCCCAACCCTTATCAGTAATACAATTACCCAGATCCCTACCCCAGGCCTTCCGCAACTTGGATAGATGTTTGCTAACCCGGTCCTGCAGCAGGTTTTAAGAGTCTGGATCCTATCCTCATAGTCATAGCTCTTTCCATAACCAGTGCCAGATGTGGTTCATCGGGGGGGGCGACGTGGGGAACTCCCTTCATGCCTTATTGACCGCCCGGCGCAGTGCCGCATACTGCAGCCATCGGGAGGTCTGGCTATCAGGATGTTTAGGTAGGCCAAGCCACTCGACGAAGGAACCCATAACGAACATATCACCCACAGTGGCATAGCCATCGGCTGCCCACATATTCACAGAAGTTCTACTTATCTTAGGAAACTCCAGGTGGCGGTTCCAAAGCGGTAAGTCCCTATGAATTGGATAAGGGTTATCAACTAGCCGCCACATCTTATTCCATGCCAGCACTGTGGTCGCAGCTGGATTGGCCACACCGGGGTCTTTCCACAGTGGGGGTACTAGCAAGGAGCAGATGTCTCATGGACCAGTCGCGTGCCGCTCGATCTTTACATGTGGGAGTTTTGGGCCCTCAGTGAACCAGTATGCTGCGTATTGATCCTGGGCCGTCAGCCAGTATTTCTCAAAGTCAGGGGCAGCCAGCCGTCCTTGACAGTATGGTCTCGTTAGAGTGGCCCATTTAAGTCTTACCAACCCAGCATGCCACAGAAAGCAGTTTAAAGCAACCCTCAATGCATCGAACAGTGCTGCACCAGGCCATATTGGGACATTCAGGAAGAGGTACAGTAGTTACGGTAATACAATCATCTTGAGGAGTGACACCTGGCCAAACTTGAGTTATAGGTACTTTTGCCCAAATACTCAGTTTAACCAAAAGTTGTTGCAGGTAGGACCCGAAGTTCCGGTCATACAACGAGGCAGGATGTCTAGTAATTATGACCCTGAGATACTTAATCTCAGTGGGAGACCAAGCGAACCCCATGAGGTCCTGTGGGACTGCAATGGAGTCTGTCAAACTGAACAGTTCGTCCTTCGCACAGTTGACCCGAAGTCTGAATAGGAGCCAATGGAGGACTTCACGCATGGTGGGAGGATCTCTAACATATAGCAATGCGTGGTCTGCATATAGCGATATGATCTCGGGGAAGCCCGAGAGTCTGTTCCCTCTATGTGCATGCTTATGGCGCATCAGGTCGGCCACGGGCTCTACGGCTACCGCAAAAATGAGTGGGGAAAATGGGCAGCCTTGTCTAGTCCCCCTGCAGATATCAAATGGAGGTGAAAGCAGGCCATTGGTGCAAACCCTGGCCACCGGCAGCGTATAAAGTAGCTGTATCCACGAGGTGAATCAGGGGCTAAAGTGGCACTTTTCGTGTACTGCCCAAAGGAAACACCAGGATACCGAGTCAAAAGCCTTCTGAACATCTAGTGTCACAGCCACCACCCTCATGTCTGGGTCCACTTGGGCTAGGATATTAAATAGGTGACTCAGATTGAGGGCCATAGAGCGGCCAGGCACGATCTGGACTGTTCAGGGTGTATGAGATGTGGCATAAAGGGGGTGAGTCGGAGGACCAGCACCTTTGCAAATATCTTAACATCACTATTGATTAGTGAAAGGGGGTGTTATGAGCCGCATTGTGTAGCAGGTTTACCGGTTTTGAGAAGCACGGTTATCACCTCCTCTGTAAGTTTTGGGGGTAGCACCCCTCTCGCACAGGATTCTTCCCATAGGGTGGACAAATGGGGCACAATGCGGGATCTGAAACATTTGTAGAAATCCATTGTGAGACCATCCGGACCAGGTAGAGCTTAGATAGCTTGCGAGATCTCCTCAACACTCATCATACCGTCCAGGGCATCCCTAGCCTCGTCAGAGAGAACCGAGAGTGGGAGTCCATTATGGAACGCCTCTAAGTCTTGGCCGGGTGCTACATCGTTATTGCCATGAAGTGTCACGAAAAAAAAAGGATCAGAACACCTCATTTACATCTGGCAAGGTGTGGACCAGCACCCCATTCAAGTCTTCAATGAGCGGTATGTGGCGGTCACCCTCCTCCTGTCGCACAACCTTGGTCAATAGTCTGCCTGGGCTCTCCCCATACTGCCCTGTTGTAACTGGTTTATCAGGGAACTTCAGTTCTGTGTCAGCGTGGCCGCTGAAGGTGTCCAGCGCATCTTTTATTTCACCTAGGATGGTGGGGACAGGCTTTGCTGTATGTGTTTCAAGTGACTTGAGGGGGGCTTCGCTATCTCGGATGTTTCAGCCTTATTAATCCCTGATTCCTTAACCAGGGACATGCCGTTGATATAGGCCTTAAAGGCCTCCCAAAGGGTGGTAAGGGAGTCCACGGCGCCTAAGGTTATCTTGAATTAGTAGTCGACACACTCCCCCAGCTCGGCCTCAAATACCAGGTCCAGCAATGCCTGGAACTTAAGCCCTCAGGGGCATTGCATTACATGCCTCGCACCCCAAGCCAGAGTCAGGGTAACCGGGGAATGGTCCAAGTATGTCCTAGCTAGAATGTCTGCTCCCACCATCCGGTTTATTAGTAACCCAGACACCAGCCATCAGTCAATCCTGGAGTGTGAATCCTGCACTGTTGAGTAAAAGAAGAATATGCAGGACTGAGGATGTAACAATCTCCAGGCATCCTCTACCCAAAGCCTGGTCTGTCCTTCGAGTATGGCCCTAGCAGCCCTAGTCAACTGCAGAGCCTTGCTCCCAGATCTATCTAGATTAAGATCAACAATAGTATTAAAGTCCCCACCCCACAGGACGGTCACAAGAGGATACGTTGCCAGGAGGTCTGTCATCTGAGAGTTAAAGTCGGGGCCATCGACGTTGGGCCCATACATGTTCAGCATTATCACCTCTAGACCAAGTAATATACTGTGCACCAGGACATAGCGCTGAGGAGATCAATATGAGTGGCTGTATGTTCATACTGCAGTGATTTGTGAATAAGGATCATGACACCATGCCTAGAGTGGAATACTGTGTGTAGAAACGGCGTGTACCCCATCTTCTAGCGACCCCGTCACAGCCAGCAGCTAGAGCGTGTTTCTTGTAGGAAGAGTATACAAGCCTTGTGCCGCTCAGTGAAAGCTGTCGTTTCCACTTCTTGACATGATTACCCCTACCCCTAATATTCCAGCTCATACACATCAGGGAGTCAGCCACCATCAGGTCACTGCAAGCAATAGGTCATGGGCCCAATGTGAGCCAGTGAAAAGCACCTTGTAAGAAAAACCTCAAAGGGTGGTCACCCACCAATAACCCTATGACACAAGTTAAGCATTTTCCATTTAACTTGGAAGGTTAACCAGGTTCACCCTGGGAAGTGCTGGTCCAGAAATGTCGATGCCTCTTCAGGGATTGTAAAGAAGAAAACGTTCTCAGCGTGTTCGACCCTGAGCTTAGCGTACTTGACACCTAGGTCACAGAGTCTCCTCTTCATAGGCACGAAAGACTACCTTTCCTACTGCACAGTGATGGAAAAATCAGGGAACAGATGGATTCTGTTAGATCCTAGCAGCAGCTCCCCCTTGGCTTTGGCAGCATGCAACAGTGCATCCCTGTTGCAGTAATTCAGGACCCAGGAAATAATTGGGCGAGGAGGGGCTCCTGGTCTAGGCTTTGTGGTCAGTGAGTGGTGTGTGCGTTCTATAGCGACATGCGGGGATAGCTTGGGACTATCCAGCAGGGAGAGAAGAGTGTGTTCAACAAGGTCTTCCATGGTGCACATAAAGTTGTCCTCGGGTAGACCGATTAAGCGCAGGTTGCTGCGCCGGTACTGGGACTCCAAATCCTCATTTTTTCTGCTGATAGCCTGCACCTGCTTGGTAAGTGAAGTAACGTCATCTCTGAGTGTGGCAATGCCATCCTCCACCAGCCCCAACTCTGGTCTCAGCCTCGGTGACCCGAGTGTCGGTCTTATCCATGCATGCCTTTATGGCACTGATTACATCACTCATGTCATCGAGTTTAGTGTTGAAGCTAGTGAACCCCTCCTGCATGTAATCCATCATTCGCTGCATCTCTGTGGGCTCAGCAGTCGCAGGCATTGAAGGGCAAGCCCTATCCTCATCCGTGTCCCCAGGCTCTTTGGAGGTAGTCTTGGTATACGTGCTGATGGAGCTTTGTTTTTCCCCCCACCCTTTGTAATGGCCGCACCAGGTGCTGTGATGACAGGTAGGTAGATGAAGTGAAACAGTAGTTGTTAGTGAGAGGCTGGGGGAAGAAGCAAGTGTGGTGGGTGCCGTGTCCAGGATCACACCCTGCACTCAGAGGTTAGTGGGAGTAACTTGTGGTATTACTGCCTTGAATGGTGTTAATATCTGTGCCCAAGCACAGGAGGCCACACAGGGCAGGTCACAGGAGGATTCAGTGCTCCTATGGTGCGCTGAGAGATACGCTCCATCTGTGGCACAGTCCCAGACAAGGTGTAGTATGTAGATTGATAGGCGAGTTACCTGGAGTGGGCAGAGCAGTAAAAGCGTCTGATGGCAGCTAGGTGCACATCAAAGGGGACCAGTAATGTCAGGAGCAAACAAGGGCCAAGAGAGAGGCGCGGAGGAGGAGGAGGCAAGGGCATCAAGGTAGTCTCACAGGCAGCGGGTGTTCAGGGTGCCATCAGCGCACGGCTACTCACCGCATTGGTGTTTAGCCAGCAAGGCGATCCACCAGAGCTGCTCCGGGTCGCTGGGCGTGGTGGGAGCAAGACAGTTGAGGGTGTGCAGGCATCAACTGATGACATCGGTAGTGGCCAGAACCCTGCGGCCACGCTTGCACCACCCACGCAGCACCGGAGTGTCCAGGTGCCTCAGCAGCAGAATGGCGCGGGAAAGGCAGACATGCCAAAGCAGTAGTCGTACTGATGGTGCGGCAGTCAAGTTGCGGGCCGGTTGCAAAATAATGGGGCTAACAAAGCACATAATCGGCCTGGGAGGAGATGTAAATCTCCAATTAAACAATTCTCTGTTTCCGCTTCATTGGGCGCATAGCAAGGATGTATGCTGAGCTGTGTGAAGATCCCGGGCTGCGGAGCCACCAGATGAAGTGGCCATCTTCTTTTGCGTGCAACAGCACCCCCCGCCCCCGCCTTATTTGATGGTTGTAGCTTGCTCCCATCTTAGAGTTAGGTTTAGATTTGGCGTTTTGCTCGCCCATTTATACAGTTTAATAAAGACCCTTGAACTGTGATCCCTTGTGTCTGTCTTTACTGTTACCACCATGAGTGGCCCAGTCCTCACAGTTTAGGTACCCAAGTGTTAACTTGGCTAAAATCACTCATGGAGTCTGTGCTAATGGGCTTTTCTTAACCATTGCCAAATCCAACTTCTCTGCACGAATTCAGCCCAATTTGCACAAGTACTAACCAATTTATCTAGCCATGCACTAACTTGGGAATGCCTGCATGGTTCTGCATAGCGTCCCAGTTGTATATTGAAGAGTACTTATTTGGAAATGTCCGAGTGGCCGGTTCTTGGGTAGTTCTATGAGCATGCTTTGGTGAACGTAGAAGTCCACGTGGCTTGTTTCAAGCTAATTTCCTTTGCGGTTAGCTGGCCTTAGTTCATTATGGTCAGTGACTGGCTGTGCAAAGTATGAGAAGATGAGCTGGCTGGCATAGTCCAATCGACCACAAAAGTGATGGGTGGAAGGTTTCGAATGAATCTAAACCACTGGCAATTGCTCTGGGCAACCTTCCACACCACCGTTTTTTAGCCCGTCTGCGCCATTGCAAAAGGGGACCAGCCATGTGCAAATCAGTCAGCAGCTGCCGCCACCGAAGGTAGCAGCCCAGCCCGAACTGCTAGGCCAGGTCCCCTCTGCACAGAAAACCAAGCAACCCCAGACATGTTTCGGCCTTTTTGGACCTCCTCAGTGAGGTGCAGCCTGGTTCCCTGTGGCGCAGCGAGCAAGGGACCCACGTCTGGGCATACCCTCTCTCACAAGGAGATACAAACTGACCACAAAAGTGATGGGTGGAAGGTTTCGAATGAATCTAAACCACTGGCAATTGCTCTGGGCAACCTTCCACACCACCGTTTTTTAGCCCGTCTGCGCCATTGCAAAAGGGGACCAGCCATGTGCAAATCAGTCAGCAGCTGCCGCCACCGAAGGTAGCAGCCCAGCCCGAACTGCTAGGCCAGGTCCCCTCTGCACAGAAAACCAAGCAACCCCAGACATGTTTCGGCCTTTTTGGACCTCCTCAGTGAGGTGCAGCCTGGTTCCCTGTGGCGCAGCGAGCAAGGGACCCACGTCTGGGCATACCCTCTCTCACAAGGAGATACAAACTGACCACAAAAGTGATGGGTGGAAGGTTTCGAATGAATCTAAACCACTGGCAATTGCTCTGCACTAACTTGGGAATGCCTGCATGGTTCTGCATAGCGTCCCAGTTGTATATTGAAGAGTACTTATTTGGAAATGTCCGAGTGGCCGGTTCTTGGGTAGTTCTATGAGCATGCTTTGGTGAACGTAGAAGTCCACGTGGCTTGTTTCAAGCTAATTTCCTTTGCGGTTAGCTGGCCTTAGTTCATTATGGTCAGTGACTGGCTGTGCAAAGTATGAGAAGATGAGCTGGCTGGCATAGTCCAATCGGCAACACTGAGCTCCTTGAACAACTCAGTTCTGAAAATTGACTATTGTATTTCAAGAAAAGAGGATGTGGTTTTCATTCCAGGTAGAAGCATCAGTCTTTCTTGTGACATTCCATATCTCTTTATTTCAGTTTGGTTTGGGGACATTGGTGTTATCTCTTGAAAGGAAGACTATGATGCTATAATCGTTGATCAAGAAAATTATACATTATAGCTTTGCTTCATTGAAGGTAGGAATTTAAAACACAATAAAAAAGGAGTGTGCGGTTTTGATGTCGACAGGTCCCCAGTTTGTAAAAGCCCCACCCCCTGAGGCCTTATAACGATTGTCACTGCTCCCTGTGTCCTGCTTTTACAGCCAGCTCATGGTGGCCCTGCACGGGTTGTACCAGCTCCCTGTGGCCCTTTGCTTTCTGTAACTGACCACTGTTGCATGGCTTTTACTGTGTCAGCATTCTCAGGTGCCCCCGTGGCCCTGTTTCTACTGTGTTTTGGCCCCTGTGGCCCTGTACTTTGTGTCTTTGCTCATTGGTGGCCTGGTACACATCCAGCATGCCATTGACCCCATTGACTCTTGTCAATCCCTCACCAATGAAATTAGAATTCACTCCCTGGTTCTCCTACTCCTGGCCCTTAACTTGCTTTTCCTGCACTGCCTTTAACATCATCCAAACAGAGCCTCCCCCCCACCCCTCTGCCTTTTCCTCCTCCTATGACATCCTTGTCCTTTGCATCATGCACATAGGTCAACCGGATCTCCAATCATGCGCTAATCTTATCTGCATCGTCTCTCCTCTCGAATTCTGCCATCCCTCTGAGTCTCCTCTTCTACCCTCACTCGTGCACTGTGGAAGACTCATTCCTTCAATAGGAAAACGTGTTTTATCTTTGACCACTTCGACGTATGCTAGCTCCAGCTTGCAATAATGGACATCAGTGAATCAGGATTAGCTCCCACCACACTGCCTCACTACCAGATTTACTGACGACTCCAACTTCTCTCACTCCTCCCACCCTGTAATTCGAAGAAAGAAGATCAGCTTGGCCTAATTCTTAATAAGATCCACCCCACTGCCCTATTTTCCCCTCAGACTTCCACTTGTTCTCCTTTGAACACATTTCCACCCAATACTTTGTACACACTGCCTTCATCTGATCTAGACCCCATTCACACACTGTTCTTATACCTCAACCTCCACCTGGACTCCCAACCCACCAAAGTCCTCATTGCTCCTATGGGTGACTAAAACCTCCATACAATCGTTTGCCTTCACCATTTAGGAATTCACTTTTGTATTTGTATTGGTATTTTATTGATTTATAAAGCGCCTTACGCCAAAGCGCTGTACATGGAACAACATAATACATAAAACATGAACAATAAAACTGTTGAAGCATTACAATGTGAATCAATCAAACTACAAAACAGTGCAAAGAGCAATTACCTGAAGGGGAGGGAGGAAAGGGAGATGGGACAGGTTGGGGGGAGTGAAAGAAGAGGGCAGGAGGAGGAAAGGGAGGGAAGAAGAGGGGTCTAGGGGAGGGGAAGGGAGAGAGTCAGGGGAAAAAGTGAAGAAGGGGGAAGTAGAAGGGGGTAGGGGTTTCAAGGAGGAGGATGGAGAAGGAGAGATTTAAGGGAAGTGCGGAATGAGGTGAAGGTAGGGGAAGAACGGATAGCAAGTGGAAGGGAGTTCCAGTGTAGAGGAGCTAATAGCTGGAAAGAGCGAAAACGGGAGGGGGCACAGGGGTGTGGGGGTGAAGTGAGAAGGAAATGGTCGGCGGACAGAAGGGAACGGGAGGGGGAGTAGAAGGAGAGAAGGGAGGAGAGATAAGGAGGGGCAAGTCCATGGAGAGATTTGAAGACAAGGCAGAGAAATTGAAATTTAAGTTGGGAGTGAAAAGGAAGCCAGCCAAGGTAGGAGAGAGAGGAAGAGATGGAATCACTTTTCCCTATCAGATCCCTTCAGCGTCTCTGTCCCTCCTCCTCTAACCTCTCTTATCTCTAAACTTAGTTCCCAACTGGACTCCCAGCCTCCAGATCTTGAATATATCCGGTCCTACATTTGAGCTTTGTCCCCTTCTCGATAAGCCTCCTTTTGAAGAGGCTTTTGACTTCAAGCAGGTTCTTAACTCTCCCTAGGAAAACCAAACCACCATCCTGCTCACCAGTGGTGTATTTAGGGTTTCTGCTGCCCTAGGCCCAAATAAGTGCATGCAGCCTCCTCCCCAACTTAAATACACCTTTGTGAGATTCTGCACCTTCACCAGATTCCACCCCTTCACAAATATCTGTCCACGCTGTCCAAACTACGCTCCTTTAACCTCATTTTGGCTCCCATGTTGACTCCTTAACATTATAAGGATGTTTTTAAGGTTGCAGGGATTAGAAAGGTATTGCTTCCTCTCTATTCATTCAAGCCTGTCATCTTCTGTGTTATGCTAGTTGAAAGAGTGCTTTCAGATCTCTGCTGCCTAACATTTGGAGAAGGCAGTATGTTCTACAGCTGAATGCACTAGAGGTTGTTGTTATAGCTAATTGTCTACTTTCAGTTAGGTTTGAAAACAATCTTTTAGAGGAAGCGATCGGAACATACGCTGTCTGTCAACTGGACACAAATGAGGGAAGGTTGAAATGAGATATTTTGGTTTCAATGGTAATATATGGTTTCGCTCACAAATTGCCTGCTGTCACTCTATGAGAAGCACCTGGCTTGGTCTGTGATATTAATTTGTATTTTGTATTTACTGTTTTATATAGCGCCTTAATCCAAGGTGCTTTACAGTTAACAAATGCAACATAACTACATTTCAAAAATACAAAAAAGGTAGCAGGTGCTCCCCTCTCGAAAGAACACGGCACAATAACCTGTTCAGTGGTTTTTAACCGCTTTGAGAGTTTGCAGCCATCTGCTTTTTGCTCACTGTACCTTTCACAGATGGGAAATATCCATTTGCATATCAGTCTTTGTCTCTCAAAGTGGTTAATAACCACTGAACAGGTTATTATGCCGTGTTCTTTCGAGAGAGGGGCGCCTGCTACCTTTTTTGTATTTTTGCAAGGAACTTGGGGTTGGTCACCCAAGGTTACCTAGGGACAACCAGACGTGGACTCCCTGCTCACTGTGCTCAGAGAGGCACAGCTCCACCTCACCGACGAGGCCCAACAAGGCTGAAACACGTGTATGGGGTTGCTGTTGGTACTCTTGTTCATAAGGGAATTGCCATAGAATTTCGGTGCTGGACTGGCCATGTAGGCGGGACAAAGACTGATATGCAAATGGATATTTCCCATCTGTGAAAGGTACAGTGAGCAAAAAGCAGATGGCTGCGAACTTGCAAAGTGGTTAATAACCACTGAACAGGTTATCATGCCGTGTTCTTTCGAGAGAGGGGCGCCTGCTACCTTTTTTGTATAACTACATTTCTATATCCAGTCTTGTCAAATAGTAAAGTTTACATATGAAATATATGCAAGTGATACAGGCACATCTTATAAAAATGTTGAATGAAAAGAACTCAACCCCCTTCTCATGGTTACAGCTCTGGTGTTAACAGGGGGCAAAATGGAAACCCGCTGCAGCTGATGTACCTCCAATCCCTTCGGTTGGAACGCCATTAAAATAATAAATATGGCAAAATCACAAGTGAACCATCTGCGTTGAAGGCAAGGTAGCAAGCGGAAACATTGTATAGAAAGAGCAAGGATACACATTACTGAACGCGTGTGATGAAAGACGCAAGGACAGTCTAACGGCTGATGGATGTTTGAACTGTAGAAAAGAAGATACTATATTCGTGATAGAGTGGTCCGGCACCGCAAGTGTGCTCAATCGAAGGTCTCTATAATAAATGCAGCCAAGAAGTGGCAGAAACAAAATTAAAAGATCAAGAATAAGAATTGGTGTGAATCAAAGTGGTCCTGCGACTGTTTAAGCAAAACCCATTGCACAATGAAACATTTTTGGTTTTTGACACAAAGGGGTCTGAGCCTGAATGAGGGGGATCCATTGTCCGAGCCAGAATGAGGGAGACCAATCGTGAACATTGTGGTTAAGGGATCTGAGCCCGAACGAGGGGGATTCATGGCCCAAGCCCATACAGGGGAGACCAATTGTGAACCTGTGAAAGTGAAAATCCTGATAAGAAAGGAACATTGGTGTTTGTTTGTTACGTCAGGCCCTCTGCAGTAAGAGACTGTCACTGGGAGAGAGACTTTGGCAGAAGCCGCTGATAACTATGCTTTGAGCTGTTCCAGTGGTGTAACACAAAATGTGGGGGCCCCCCTGCGAGCCATGCTGAGGGGGCCCCCCCAACTCGGCAACAAATCACGGGTCGTGCTACACTCTGGGCAGGTCTGGATTATCACGCTTGCACAATACGCATGAACGTGCTGCTGAAGGGGCATGCCGCACACTGTACTAGGAGAAAGATATAAATATGTTTTTTAATGCAATGTACAGCACACTTTCTGAGAATAATTGGCTAATAAGCCAGAGTGTTTGCAATTGTTTGTAGGGTAACACCAATCCAATACATGCAAGTCTCCAACAGCGCACAGGAACATTAATGCTCTGCTATTAAAAATGCCATGCCACATTGAAAACATGTTCCACTGGCTGCACAATGTAGAACAGTCTAGACACGTTATAACATTACAGTAAAGCATGCCAGGCCACATTTAGACATACCTAGACTGGTTGCACAAATATGCCAGTCGAAGCAATAACACTCATCAAGAAGAGAGCACACATTGAAGCCCGGGTCCCTGCAGCCTCTAACAACACGGCCAAACTCTTTAAAATCTGCACGGAACTGGTCAATCCTGTTGCGGTCTCCACCTCTCCTGTTCCCTCCCAGTTCCTCTGCATGGCTCTGGCCTCTCACTTCTCCGCTAAAACTTAGGACATCCTGTCCACTGTCTCTCTTCCTCTCCCTCTTCCTCTCTCGGCCGCCCTTTGGCCATCTCTACCTCTCCTCCTCCTTTCTCCTCATTCTCTCTCACAACACCTGACAAGGTTTCTAGACAAGTCCGATCCATGAAAGTGTCGTCCAAGCAGGTGCTCCCCTGCACCTCCAGAATGATCAAGGACCATATTGACATTGGTCTGCACCTTGGCCGATTTCTGTAATCACTCTTTCACCACTGGAACATTCTCCTCTCCCCTTAAGCACTCCTCAAGAAGCCATCTGCTGATCCCACCTGTCCGGCAAACTATCACCCAATCTCCATCACCCCTTTCCTGGGCAAACTCTTGGAAAAAAGCTGGCCATCTTCCAGTTTACTCTCCACATTGAATCTGTTGGTTGTCTCCATGACCATCAGTCTGGCTTCAGAGCTGCCAGAGGCACAGAAACATCTTTCCCGAACACCCGTGAAGATCTGCTCTCTAACCTTGATTCCAGTATTCCTTTTGTCCTAATCCTCCTTGATCTTTCCTCTACTTTCAACACAGTCAACCACGCCATCCTGATCAATCGATATGCGAGAACCTGGGCATCACGGATCAGGCCCTAGAGTGGCTGACCTCCTTCCTCTTGGACTGCCCCTCCCACGTCCAACTTGGTCCCTTTCTCTCTGCCACCTCTCTCTCTAGCTGTGGCATTCCCCAGGGCTCTATCCTCTCACCCTGGTTTTTCAACCTATATTTGGCACCTTTGGCCCACCTGATCTCTACCTTCTCCTCTAACTTTCAGAGTTATGCGGATGACACTCAGCTTTCCTTCAGGCTCCTCTCATCTGTTGCTCATTCCTGACTGTCTATCTGTGATTCAGGATTGGTGCACCTCCAATGATATCTACCTTAGTGCCATTAAGATGGAGATCCTTCTCATTGGGACCCCCGCCCCTGCTTTCCCTCTCTCACTCGGGCCACCCACCTTGGGCCCTCTTCATTCGCTTTCCTGCGAGGCAAAAACCTTTTGTGGCTTCATCGACTCCACTCTCTCTTTCTCTCCTCGCATCTCGGACGTCGCCAAGAAGTCCCACTACCTACCAGCTGCTATTCCTCAAAGGGACACTTCCCTCTCTCACTTTCCCCCAGAAGCTCACTTTCTCCAGATCCCCGTTTCTCTCTAGGCTGGACTACTGCATCAGCCTCTTTCTCAAGGTGCTTTCCTCTACTCTCCACCCTCTGCAACTAATCCAGAACAGGACAGCAAGACTTATCCTTGGCCACAAGCCCAGGGATTATACCTCTGCAGCCCTGAAGTCTCTCCACTGGCTCGCGGTGGTTGCAAGAATCACGTTCAAGACCCTTTGCACTGTCCACAAGGCTTTCTGGGGTCGGGCCCACACTACATCCAACGCTCTCTTCCAAAATACCTTTTTTCTCAAGGCCTTCCCCGGCTCCCTCCAACTCTCTAAGGGCTAGACGGATCTTCAAACAGAGAGTGGGGGTAGATCTCTCTCCTCTGCAGATGCCTCCCTCTGGAATGGCCTCCCTGCCCCTCTCAAACTTTAGCGGACCACCTGATGTTCCGGAAGCAGCTCAAAACTGTCCTCTTCTCCTCTGCTTTCGCTCTCTCCCTCTACTGCTGAACTACCTGACTTACCTGTCTGCTGTACCAAATGGTTGCTTGGCTACCCTCAGTCTAACTGAGTCCAGGCTCTTTTTTGATCAGTCACCCTTGCACTGCCTCCGGCCTACCATGCACTTAGGGACTATAACTGTAACCCTACAGTCCCTTGTTCTCCTTGCACTACACAGAGCCGCGCTGCCCTGGCTGCACTTACTCAGAGCATTACAGCCCTGTTTTCCCCTCCCTTCTTCCTTGCACTTCCCCCCTCCCTTTCCCCTTGCATTTCTCATTCTCGCACTTGCACGATTTGAATGACACAAGGCCTAGTAAGATCATTTGTCTTGTCCACCCTCTATCTTCACTCCATTGCTCGTCGCACCAAGAAAAACGTGTGTACAGGCGTGTTATAATAGACTTATATCATATCATTTTATCACAGATGCTCAAAGAAATATACAATGCTGCAGTATGAATGGCTAGACTGGCAGCACCCAAATGCCAATCTAGCCAGGTAATTACACTTAGCAGGACTGCTTTATCAGTCACGCGCAGTTTAAAAAAAGTCATACCAAACTGAAGAATACCTCGACTGGCTGCACCAAAATGCCTCTCTAACCCCTAATACCACAAATCATGACTGCTTAGCCTGGACATGGACAACCATTATTATTTATCACACAATCCCACCGCCCACACATTCCCTCTCCCTCCCATGCCCTACCCCAACCTCAAAAATTAGCTCCTTGGCCCAGAATTACCTTCACGTCCCTCTTCCTTGTCCCAGAGCTTACGTTTGAGGCTCCTTGCCTCACAGGTAAGTACTGGGATGAGGAAGAGTCGGATTAGGGGTAAGGAAGATACAGGTAGCTAAATCAGGCATTACCTCCATGTACTTCTACCTCATTCCAGTATTTGTGTATGAAGCATAGTGCCTCATACACAAGTAATGCCTCATACACAAGTACTGGGACGAGGAAGAATAGGGATAGGAGTAATGAAGATTACCAATAAGTAATTAAGGCATTGAACAGAAGTAGGGGCTTAACAATATTCAGTTGACTGGGCTGCACAACTCACCCCCAGAAATGTTCGGCTATGTTGACTCAACCTGACTGACCTTCAGAGCAGTTGCCGAACAGAACAGGACACAGATGTTAAACGGCACCTGGGTTTCGCTGTTAACAAGGGCCCAGCAGCTACTACCGTAAAGCATTTCACTTTTAGTACCTGCATTGAAATGCCAAATTTTTTAGGCAATTGGAATTGTGATGTGTGTTTAGTACTTTCATGCCAGGGAAGTGATTGGAAGGGTAGAAAGAGAATAGGAGACCATTCATTCTCACAACAGTTCATAAGTGGGTGCTTTCACACTTAAAGGAGAGAGTTAACTGCTTGTAACATTGAAGATGCACTAGAATAGTTTCATTAAAATGCGTAAAGAAGTTAGATGCCCCCACACAAATAAGTTTGCCTCCCCGCCCACCCGTGAAGTTAGTGCCTCTCCCAACATTTGAAGGATCAGCCCCCCGAAATGTAGGTTTTGGTGCGCCCCTGAACACAAGCACAAACACCATTCACCATATACATGCATGCACACCCAGCCATCCATACATTTAAGTGTGCACTCTTTCACCATACAGGCACACCCAGGCAGCCATTCATACATTTAAGTGTGCTCCCTTTCACAATACACTCACACAGGCAGCCACCTCCACATTTAAGTGTACACCCTTTCACAATACACTCACTCACGCACACGACATGGGGTTGCGGGGAGCCCTAATACTTCAAAAAGAAATTGGACGTCAGTATAAGTTTGCCGGTCCGGTTACAACGGTACCGGTAAGCATGCCGGTACCGTTGTTACCAGACCGGCAAACTACGAGTTCTGCTCGTGGGTGCCTTCCCGTCCGCCATGTCTGACCTTGCGGGCGTACCGGCACGCGCGAGCAGAGCATGTCTGATGCACCGGCACCATTCTGAATGGTGCTGGCGCTTCTGAGCTCCCCATTCCCATTGAACCCTATGTGGATCAAATGGGAATGGGGAGCATTTTTTTCTGGCGCCCGCGAATGGGAAATTACGGGGTCCGCCGGGGCCATAATGACCTGGTAATTGCCCATTCGCGGGATCCGGAAAAAAGCACAGGTTTGGCGGCAGCCTGCCGGTTTTGCCGGCAAGGCTACTGCCAGACTTGTAATGAGGCTAATTGTTTCTTTTTGAAATCACTCTGACTTAAAAAATAAATGATTTCTTTTTGAAGTCGTAGGGCTCCCCCACCCCATGACATGGAGGCCTCCAGCCTGGCGTCGTCCATGTCATGGGGTAGGGTGAGCCCTCGGACTACAAAAAGAAAGTTTATTTTTGTAGTCACTCTGTCTTCATAAAGACATTATTTCTGTTAACAAAAGTGGGGACCACTCCCAGGACATGTGCTAGCGGGGCCCCCCGCACCACGGGGGATGCGGGGGCCCCCGTTACGCCAGTGAGCTGTTCTCTCATGGCCAAGAAGCCAGGGTGTGAAGCTCAAATGTACCGCCTTGTTCCGTGCTGAAAACGTGGGGAAGGGAAGCCAACTGCTCAACTATCCTGACATGTCATTCCTTGAACACTTTTCTTTTGTCTACATTGTTGTGCTGCACATTTTATATTTAGAAGTAAGGATTGGCAATAGGTTTATTAGTAAAGGCCCTTTTATTTTGACAGAGAATCCACTAGGACTGTGTTATTATTATTTGATGGTCATGGCTTGCTCCCATTCTTAGATTTAGGCTTAGATGGGCTCTCAACCAACCCGTTGAAGTTCTACAAACACCCTTGAACTGTGATCACTTGTGTCCGTCTTCACTGTTTGATACCATGCCTTCCTTACAGTAGACAGACATGATAATACTCTCATTAATTGTTGAAAATGAATGATCCTGTAAGTTTCTGTTCTGCCTTACCATGGCGTGGTGCAGTTCGTTGCTATGCACATATCTCAGAAATCATGTATCCTAAGGCCTTGAAGCGTGTACTTTCCTCGTGTCGGAAACGATTGAGAAACACCTTTTTTTCTATCCCTTTCCATTGAAAATGGTTTATGGCATTGTAAAGCTTGTTTAGAAACACAATTGTTTGTTTCCCTTCCCAGTGAACATGGTTTACAGCTTTGTCGGCAGTCCACAAACCCACAAACAAATCTGGGGGAAAGGGGCAGGGTGTCCAAATGTCATGTAGCCAGTAATATCCAGAGGGTCCTTACAGGTATCTATGCAAAATTTGGTGCAGATTGGAGAAATGGTGTGGAATAGTAAAAGGAAAAAGGCTTCCCAAAACAAAACCACAAACTCACACACAACATTTTACTTTTATATGTATAGATAATGAAGTGGTACATACTGCTGTTTGTGCAATAAGAATCAGGATCAATTATGCAGCTATGAAAACTAGCCAAACTCCCCTTATTAGAGAATAAGGTTAGTGTTAATCTTGTGACTGCCAATTGGCATGGTTTAATATAACCAGAGTAAATCTCCAACTGATTCTTACTTTTCAATATTTTGAAGAGACCTAATGAAGTAGCATAGGGGCTGGATGATTGGTTCATGAATTTGTGAGAATCAACTGTTGTCCTGACGGAGGCCTAATTATCTATCTACAAAAACCATGTTGGATGAACATGAAGGGCTGAAACGCATGCGTGTCGACATTGTTTATTATCTGATTGATGTTTTTGAAATTTGTTCAAAGAGAGAAATTAGGAAATAATTGATCTCATGGGAAGTTATACGATGTCATATTATACAAAGAAAGACTAGGAATTGAGAGTGTTTGGTAAAAATCTGCTATACCAATATAAATAATTACATCTCATGACAAGAAAACTATTAAGAGTTGCGATAGCAAGCACTGAAAATAGATTGTACAGTATGAATAAGCAGTTTTATTAATTCTCCGTTTTGTACTTAAGCTATATGAATGTATGTATTTTGTTTTTTTTTATAATGTATAAATCAGAAGAAATATATATGTGTTGGACAAACAACAAATATTAGATTGACATGTTTTTTCTATAAGAAATGTTTGGAGTTTTCACTGTACAGCAAAGGTAGGAAATAGCTGTAAGGCTCACAAATACACTACTATTTTTTTAAATCACTACAACAAAAAGGAGAAGAGGGTAGTATGTGTTTCTCTGTTCTTCTTTTGCTATTACGAATCCCTATTTGGTCACACAACCCCTACAACAGAAAATGAAGGGCTTGACCTGTTAGTAAACAAATGTTTGTGCAATTGTTCAAAATACCTAACACTCCAAAAGTGAAATTGAGCAATGGATTGGGCGTTCCAGCACAATATTACCTTTATGGGTGTGGTTTAGGCTATGGGTTTTGCCAGCTTGCGTTTAAGGTAATTTAAAATGTTTGTTAACTCTGTAGAATTGGTTGGACTGTACAATACATAGGGGCATTTTGAAATGTGTCGGTATAGAAAGAGATGTCCTGCTGTTGTTTGAAGCACTGTTTCACAGTAAAAGTCCTACCTTGTATTAAAAATATAATTAACGTAAAGATTACTTACAAGCACCATAGTTATGCATTGTGTGACATACGTTGCAGTTTGTTCTCCTGGAAGTATTGAGCGTGCAGCAGAATGTCATCAAAGATACATGATAAACTCAGCTGGGATGCCATTTGCCTGATTAGCAGTAAGCAGCTTCTGTAAAGATGGCTGAATGGATATCTTTACGGGACACCTTTACAACTGTGAAACAGTGTGTACCTTTGGTGCACCGTTTTTGTTCACACCCTTCTATGGCTTTGGGTATCCTTTCACAGGTTTCTTGATGCACTTGCACATTCAGATTTACTCTTGACCATTTTTACTCTATGATCTATTTCATGGTTGCACCTTTTGGGCTGCCACAGACCTCCGAAATGTGGGACTATGGAGGGAAATTAGTGCTTGCTTCTGGACATCATTTTAGTGCCACCTGTTGGAACTCTGTGCTTGACTAAAGCATAGGCATGCGTTTAACACTGTAAAATGATGCATCATTTTTATTCTTTACTTTTCTGAGGGTAAAAAACCTCCTTTTTGCAATGGTTTAAAAAATGCATGCCATGTATTTGAATATAAAATTGATTGCTTAACACCTTGTATATGTGTATTGTTTAGAAAAAACTCCAAAGATAATGTGAAGTGGTACCAACAAAACCAATGCGCTTTTTGGCTATTTTACATATTAAATAGCATTCTGGGAATATAAGAATGTCCAAAGTGCTTTATATCTGTCATATATGGCTGTGGGAGTTGTATGACTGATTCACTAAATACCTAAAGCACGCTGGACTTGGTACGCATTTCCTTTTTTTAAACAAAAGTCACCCGAACAATAAGGCTTCTGCAAATATCAAGCATATATACAAGTTTGACCATCAGAGACTTTAGCTGTCAGCGTGGAAGGACTGCTAACAGCTCAAAATTACTTGCAGTGTTGTGGATCAGGCACACTCAGAGAAACAAAGGTTTTTAAAAATGACAACCAGTAAATTCAAAATAAACTGCAACAAATGCTGCTTCTCTGGCAATCTGTCGGCCTTGTTGTAAATACATCTATTGCTCCTCACACCTTTACTCCCTCCACTCCTTGCCTTCTACCTTGGATTAACCCTCAGACTCACCATCTAAAAACTGCCATGAGATACCACTGCTGGCACAAATCCTGCACCCCTTCACTCCTTAACATCTACTTAAAGACCCTCTAATCCCACTTAGTGGGCCTGCGCATGGCCAAGTCCCTCTATTTCATTGTTCATGTCCTCTCTCCGCTCTCACCCTGACAGACTCTCTTCTAACGTACATGCTATTCTGCCTGACCATACAAAATGTCCTTCTTTTGCTGCTAAAGATTTAGGGCCTCATTACGAGTATGGTGGTAAGTGATAGAACTAGCAGTAACTTTATTACTCCAGGTAAATTCTGCCGCTCACTGCCGGAAAAGTGGCAGAGTCGGTGGAAATTCCACCATGGTAATTACACCCAAAAATCCACATTGAGTCCAATGGACTCAAAAATAATGGGGAATTACACCGCCACCGGCACTGTGAATTACGCCGGACCAAGTGATGGTAACGGTAATTCAGTTGGGTGGTATTCTAGTGGGTTTACCACCGGGATATCACCCAACTTGTAATGAGGCCCTTAGTGTTAAATCTTTCATCCAAAATCTCAAAATCCATGACACCCTCCTCTCTCTCCCTTCCAATATCTTGATGGTCCAATGGCATCAATTGACGACTTGCCCATTGTACTGTAAATACCACGTCATGTTCTTGCCCTAGATGGACTGAAAAGTTATCAGCAGGAGGCTTGTGTTTTTATGGAATCTTTCAGTGACTTTGCCTCGCTGAAAATTGTTCTCCAGGATACCTGGAGATCTTGCTGGTATAACAGGGACATACCACATCCAGTACCCAACAATCTGTTATTGATGTAGCCGATGTATCAAACAAATTCTGGATAAGACCTTACAGCAGCAAATAGATGGCTGGGAAATAGGACTGCTGTGTTGGCTGAGGTCGATCCACAGGTTCAGGGTGATCCTTCTCATCTGATCCAAAACCCAGACCCTTAGAATGGTGGCCTGGAAGATTGGCAAACAGGTGTATGTTACACCTTTCCAACGTTGGTCCATGCTTTACAGGAGACGGGGGCGCACAGCTACACTCGTTTCTACAATACGGAGGGCTGCAGAACCCAGCAGTATGTGCCTTAGCAGTCTAGTTTATCCACGCTATCAGCGAACGTTGGTAGCGAGTCACGTGACCCTATTAAAGGATCTTCAACACTCTCCTCAAAGTGTCGCTACTGTTTACAGAGACGCTCCGATTTCTTTATCGGGCAATCCCTTTCATTTCCGTCCGAGTCAACAGGCACATCCGAGTTCATCGGTGTCATCCGATCCCCTTCACTCATACAAACGGAGGGATGACTGCAGGATTTATATACCCTCTCATACAGTGAGTCTCCTGTCCTATGATCCTCGTTTCTCTTTTCTATTCCCTATTTCACCGGTACCGTTTTACAGGAACCTGCAAAACTGTCGGAGTTCAGGTACATAGGCAGAATCTTACCTTGTGCTCCTCATCTTCCAGTCTAAGGCCAGACAGTGTTGGAATCTCGTAAGGAATTCCCTTTCCTCTGCATTCTTTGATTTCACACTCTCATTCTCATACGCAACTTACCTGTCCTTTCTTATTCCAGTAGAAACTGAGCCTCTGCCAGCAAGGATTCCTTACGTGAAGAAACACCAGGCACCCGAGAAGCTTCATCTACTTTTTCCAGGGTTTTTTTCCCCAGAGGGTTTCCCTGGGGTTCGTGCCTATTCCGCACTGGCATTTCAGTCTCGGTGGGAGGTGCAGGATCCTCCGGGAGGCTCTTGCCATCTGCAGTTGCTGCTTCCGTGTCGACCATCCGACCAGGTTAGTGTAATTGCCTGTAAGGGGTTTGTCCATCGACAATATCAGTTTTCATTAACAGTTAACAGTTATCAGTGTATGGGACGATGGTCTGAACTAACAGCGGAAATTGCACAGCTGCTCGTCTTGGGCTTGTCAAAAATAGATAACTTATCATTTTCAGCTGCTTCTTTCAGCAGTTCCTCTAGGTGCAGACCAAATAGCTTTCTTTCTCAGGAAGGCAAGACCTAGAAAGAGACTTTCTGGGTCACATCACTTTGATGACAAAAACTACTGGAATCTCGCCTACGCAGCTGAGACCAAACAAGTGACAGCAGATTTCAAAATGTTACAAAAAACATCAGATTGGAACTGGCCCTGCCTTTTCTTTGACGATCAGAGTTTCTGTAAAGTGATATCAATCCCTCCTTGATGCCAATACGGAAGCAAATACCCAAAGCAGGGCATATGTAATGTAGATGGCATATGTTGCAGTGAGGTCTCCACCTTGTAATCCACTCCATGTCAACGGGAATCCTCTTTGTGTGCGACAGCAGTATACTCTGAAAAAGTGGGGAGCAATTAATTCACCTTCATAGTGGGGGGAAAGGCTAAATCAATATCGTATAGAGGATAAAATGGACGGCAACTCTCTAATTTGCATCACCTCTGAGGTGGATGGAATTTCTGCATCTGCAAAACCTAGTTGAAGATGGGTGTCAACCAAAACCTCCTCTAAAAGATCTTTGCAAATATATTTCCCAGAAATATCTGCTGTTTCATCCTAAATATCCTATTGCCTAAACTGGTATGAGGATTTCCAAGGCTTGGTCGCAGGTTCCCCTCCTGCTGACTCTTTTGTCTACATAACGTTAGAAACCAATGGTGGTTGTAGTAGAAGAACATGTCTGCTGGTTTTCATGTGTAATGTCCAATGTGGGAGAGGAGGAGGCCCTATCATGGAACCACTTGCCCCCGATCATAAGCATTGGCTATCTCTCATTTAGGCTTTTGGAGGCCAGTCTAAACTGTGGAACTACCTTAAAGCAATCTTCCCTGTGCCATGTCCCTCTTTAAAATAGCAGTTCGGCATTCTCTTGCAAAGCTCCAAAATGCATTATGGAGCGATTCAATGTTGGAATGTTGGAATTGCCTAATATTGCAGGGTGCCAGAATCCTCATGATCTAGGTACATGCTATACTCATCACGCCCGCTACTGTAGGGCTGTTTGCATGTTCCCCATTTGGGCCCACTACAGCTTACCCCCACCTAGAGCCTTGGACAATTTTCTAAAGCCGTTCTTGCTAGTCGCTGGCAAAATTGGGGTTTTCTCTTTCTGCATCATCCTCACCCCTGATATGTGCAGCCTCCCCCCCTAACCCCGATTTCTGCAGGCCCCTCTCACAGGATATGTGCAGCCTCCTTCAACTCCTGATTTCATCACACCCCTGGCTTCCCCTGATTGTTGCTGCCCCTCCTGAGCAGGTGACACCTGTGGCTTGTCGGAAGCAGGAGTCAGGCACATTGAAGACATTCTGTACTCTCTTTAATCAAAATTATAAGAATAATGCCTAGCTCTCTCCCTATTACTAAAGGGAATACCCTACCTATCTAAAGGAACTAAAGATGCTCTGTCAGATGCCAGTAAATCCAAAATAAATATGTGCTCGGTTCAAACTAACTCACACTAAATATAACTAAATAGGCCAAGAGAATGTCTCTTCTTCCCCCGTCTTCTCTTCTTCTCAGATAGTCTTGTAATATAAAGGTTACTTTTTGGCTCATATAATTCTTGGCATAATCTCCTTTGATAATCTCTCTTATCAACTCTTGTAGTTCTCCAAGATGGGTTTTGGTTCTCATGCTTTCTGTGGCCCAATCTTTGGAGTGCTTTTCCTGCCAGTACGTCCTCACACTATTGTAATCACATATGTTCTTCCCAGTCTGTTTGCTTAGGCTTTCCTAAATTAGGTTTCCCTGGATTCCCTTTTAGGCTTTCTTTGTTAAGGATTTCCTCTCTGAGTCTGTCTGCTCTTTTATCTTGTTCACTGGCGAGCTTTCCTGTCTTTCTCGTTGTGTGCTACTGGGTTGTACTTTATCCAGCCTCCAACTCTGCAGATATAGGGTGGTCGCCCTTCCTCCAAGGGTTTTAGTTCACAGTCTCTATTGGCTCCTCACATATGTTGGTTAAATTTCTCTTTTATATATTGATCACTTCCCTTGCAAATTGCTTTCTTCAATGCTATCTCGTCCTCAGGACTGGGACAAGTTTCTCTCTCCAAGTGACACCGATCTTCCCTGACCGGTTTGTTTGTTATTTGCTTTCTCAAGTTTTTATAGTTCCTAAAATTCAATTTTATATTTTCGCTCTCGTCCTTAGGATTGGGATGAGTTTCTTTGTGCATTTAACAATTGCCTAGCGGCCCCCTGCTATTTGCGATTATCCAGGTACCTCTCCTTGTGGGGAAAGGTTTCAGGCCCTCCGCAAGGACGCCAATGCACAGGTAATGCGCTGGTTCCTAGATGTGCAGTCCTATTATTTTACGATACAACACAGAAAAGGAAGAGAACAGGGACATATAGACTTCTTTTCCTGTTTCCCAATAGCTGCTGAGAGAACCAGCAGCATTAGGGCAACGGTATGTGATGACTCTGATAGTGTCATCACTCCTTTCCCAGCGGTGACCTCCTCCATGTGATGAGGGGATGGCAGCCACTCCTGATCCTGACCCTCAGGGCAGCTATATGAAGGAGGATCACGTGGGGGGGGAGACAACCTCTGGGGAGGTGTCATGGCATCATCGGATGAGACATGCTATCTGTTTTATCATGTTCCTTCCTATTGTAAGGTCTTGAGAGAATGTTTGGAGTCTGTGGAATGTTTGTACTTGACTGAATGTTCCGTCCAGGCCAGTTGGAACTCTGTAGCCTGGGTGGTGGGAGCCAGTGAGCTCTCTCTTCTCCCTGTCCTAGCTCCTAATCCTATTTCTAATGAATGTATACCTGATGACATCTGATTCCTGAAGATAAAGCAACTTAAAGATTATCTGCTTCCTCCAAGGAGTTCTACTTTATTGCACTGTCGACAATCTGGCTTTGATGCGGACCAATGGAGAGGAAGACCATCAGGTACCTGCAAAGAAGTAAGGAGAGGTGTAACGGCTGCGACAGGCAGGGTGCAGAGTAAAGGAGCAATACAATAAGGAGGAAGAACAGGGAGAACCACTTCCCCCAAATAAGTTATCCGACCACCCAGGGGAGAAATGGGAAAAAAGAGAGGATGGAGAACATGCCCTGAGAGCACCAGGGGTGGCTCTGTTGTACTGCAGGCAGACGAGACCAACAACAAGGTTGGAGGGGACGTGCCTGGAAGTTTCCAGAGTGCCTGCCTGACTGTCATCCAGGGGCGGCCAAGAGGCATCAGAGAGGAGCCAATGTCCCAGAGAGACTGCTGACTGATGCTGTACATGGATAGCAGGCTAAGAGACAGCCAGGACATGAGAAGGGCACCAGAGATGCCACAGAGATTATCTGGGCAGAGGATATGTGAGCACACCCAGGTGATAAAAGAACTAGGAGAGAGGTGACAAGCACTACCCGGCTCTGCTTCGCTGTGTCGCTTGTAGCGTGCTGTAGTGTGACCTGCGCTCGGATGTCCTCCTGGCTGTGGTGTGAGCCTGTGGTTGTGCCGCCCACAGTATCGGTGGTGGTTGTGAGCATTGAGGAGATAAAGGTGTCCGTTGGCTCCTGGGAGCATCCAGCTGGAGCTACAGCTGTTGAAGTCATTGGGGCACTGGAGCTCCATGGTGCAGCTTCCCTCCGTGTTGAATGGTGACGTCAGAGAAGTTGTTGGTAGTGGTGGTGAACCCCCTGGAATCTGGAACCCTGTCGTCAGCCACTCCATCAGTGACCCAGCTCCAATCCTTGCTCATGTTCCGTGAGAAGGATCCGAAGAAAGGACCTCACTACTTGCCTTTACGGCCTGAGGAATCCTAACAGGGTATTCCGGAAGAAGAATGAATTTTGCGTTCTGCATAGTGTTCACTACTAAGGGTCTGCTGACAGTCAGCCTGAAGCGCATGATTGGGGGTGCGCTGAGAACAGTGTTTGGCGCAAACCTGCCGGCAAGCACTTTGGTTTTGTAGTTGCTGCTTCGGAAACCAAATAGCACTCGTCATGGTACTGTAATTAATCTTGCTTGTTTTACTGTTGCTGCAATGGGGCTGAAAGTGCAAAATGTTTTTTAACGTCTTTTCTCTCATCATGTTGATGAAGAAGCATAAGTAATACCACATGCTGTTTTATATCTCACTCTTCTCCGATTGGCCGGGTAGGCGCGAACTCATGGATGAGAGGGAGGTGAGAAGAGATTGTTCATGCCCTTGTTAACTGTCACCAGTGCCGGATTATACCCTGTGGAGGACCCTAGGCAGTCGACATTTTGGGGGCCACCCTCGCAAATTATCTCCTGTTGCTGTGCAGCCCGGCGCACCCCAGGATAACTAGGACTGACACGTGCAGCTAGCGGGGGATCACTGGAGCCAGTCACTGACCCACGCTCCCTCCAGGGACCCAGGATACCATCACAGTGCACCTGCAGGGGACTACAGGGAGCCTGCCCCAAGCACCCCTCTGGGTGCAGGATCCCATCACATGCCAGTGCTGCCGGCAGCACACCCTGCGAGAGCCACACGGCCCACCGCCTGTCCCCACCGCACAGGGGCATTCAGAGCATCAACACTAATCAGTGCTCCTTGCATGGGAGCCCCCTGAACGAGACTGGTGACCCCATCACCATTTGAAGGTACACTAGGACCCCATCACTGACCTGGCACCCTGTGGGGAGTGGCACGGATGTGTTCCCCATGTGGGCACCAAGACCACAGCACTGACCTTTGCAGCCTGTGGGAGACACCAAGACTACAAAGTCCTGTGGACACCTGCCAAGTTTAGCTGGAAGGGACACAGCTTTATTTCCCTCTTGGTCCTCAAACACTAAGCAGCTGTCCTACAATTATTGTTTTACCTTCTAGAAAAACACTGTCTCTGCTGCTTTGTCTCCTCTGCAGCCTTTTCACTCAGTTGGTACTCGCCCCACTTTTGCTCGTCCTCTGTGGGCCTCTGATGACTTAACTTTCTGTCAACGGTGCTCCTGCCTGCCTGCCCTTGTGCACCAGCCATGGTGTGCCTTAGACTCGCTGAGCCTGCGCTTGGGCGCTAGCTGGCATCCACGGGCACACAAGTAGAAAGTGAAACTGAAAAAAACAGAAAATGCGGACTCGGCAGGGAGGGCCCACACGTGGACGCGGGGAGACAGAGACCAATGATTTTCACACACAAAAATGCTAATGTGGCACAGGCTGCAAATTAAATACAAAATCCAATTTAAATCCAAATTAAATACAACATCCAAATACGCACTGGCGGGTGCAGGCCCCTGAAAGGAGTGGGGCCCATAGCCTGGTGCCTACTTAGCCTAACGGATAAACTGGCACTGACTGTCACAGGAGGCTGTGCGAATACTGTTTGACGTGTTAGGGAGTTCACACCCCTACATCTTCCAGTGAAAGGTGGTTATTTTCCGTCTTTCCTTTGGCATTGTGATGATTAAGCCAGGCAGTTCCTCTTCCCGTCGTTGAGATCGGTGGGGAAGTTGTGACACTTTGTCGGATGACATGACGTTAGTTACTGATCCTGTTGGTGGTATGGATGACGCGATCCCATATGTGAATTGCACCGGAGATGATGCAGCTGAAGTGAATTAACATGTTGTTTCCGGCTTTGCATCATTGGAGCTGCTACGCAGCCAATAGAAGCTTAGGACATAGCATCATTGCGAATTATGAAAATGCAAAGGCCAGTCTGCCACAGTGTGTATGGTGGAATGTTGTCATTTTGTTTAGAGAGTTACAATTAACATTTTGAGGCGCTGCAGGTTAAACGGCAACGACATTTCTCTTTTTCAATGCTGCTGTTATTGGCTGAAGAGGTGTATTTACCATTTTGGAGGAATTGCAGGTTTAAGCTGTTCAATAGCAGCATGGGCTTTCAACTTTTTAGATGTGCCTATGTTAGTTTCAACCAATTGTAGGATTGTAGTGCTTTTAAGTGCTTAAAGTTGCCTAGAAGTGTTTAAATTGGGGTTTATATATGTTGGTGTAACCTGTTTAATTAGGGAGACATTGTCAAGGGAGTGGGTGTTTTACCGACAGAGTTCTAAGTTCAGGCTTAGGACCTTGGTCTTATCACGAATATGTTAAATGTGTTTAGCAGTGACGGTTCGGTCAGTGGGGAGAGGCATTCAGCACATTGTGGGTGAATGTGGAGTTGTGTGGTAGTTATTTTGTTGGGGACGCCCACTTCCAGCAGTGGTTTTGGTGTTGTGGAGTTTTTATGCACATCGCTATGGAAGGAGTTTGTGATGTGTGCCCTGTTGTTATGTATGTTATTCCTGGTAGAGTTATGTCTGGTGGAGGCATACTCTGTACACCATGCTGTTGTCATTGGCTTGGTGTGATAGGTCTCAGACATATGTCAATGATGTATGGTCATATTGTATGGTTAGGTGATGTGTCTATTGAGCCTCGTCTGCAAGGTAGTATTATTATCTGTGTTTGATCACTTTTCTCAGCTTCCCATGATGTTTTCACTTGGGTAGTTCGAGTGTCTATCTTAGAGTGGTCAAGTTGGTGACTACTCTTCATCGCAGTCAGTGGCAATCATAGTCAGTGGTTTGTGCTGAGTGCCTGGGCAGCAGTTTGAGCTGGGTGGTTGTGATGGTTGTTTTCTTGAAAGGGCGTTCTTGCTGGCTGTGTTGGAGTGTGAGTGACAGTGTGGTTTTTGCCTGACTAAGTGATGGCGTGGTGTGTGTGTCGGTAGCTTGTGTTTTGTAGCTTATGTCTTGTAGGTATGGATTTTGCTTTAGGTTGTGGATCCCTGTATGTTGTGTTTTGTGGAGATTGGGTTGCCTTCTGGATATTAGTAGGTATTTAATTGGAACAGCGGGTTTGCGTGCCAGCCCAAGAAGGGGCTTGCCAGTGCTCAAGTGTGGCAGGATTGAGGTTGAGCAGTAGCAGTGGTGAACGGGAGCTGTAAGGTGTTCTTGATGGTTTGATGGAAGTAGCTTGCCCAGAAGGGGCAGGCTTGTGCTCAAGCGTGGCAGGCTTGAGATCCACTGGTGGCGGTGATGGGGAGGAGGTGTTTAGTGGTTTAGGATGGCTTTGGATCTTGAGTGTGGTGCGGCCTGGTTGGTTGGATGTAGTTAAGCCTTAGTAGGACAACCATATCTCGTGATTCTGCAGGCGAGGGAAGTGCTTCATGGTGTGTGGTGCTGGTTATTTCTGTGTGCTGGGTGCTTCGTTTGAATGTTGAAGGTGAGATGGTGTTCCAGCTTGCTTTGGTGGATATGTTTTTTGTTGCAAGTGCAAGAAAGGGAGGTGTGTTGTATCTTGGTTTTCGGGTTGTGATCTGCTTGCTTTGGTTGTGTATGGCTCTGTGTTGTATGTAAAAGGAAAGGAGGTGTGTTTTATCATGCCCCTTGCTGTTTGAGTGATGTGAGGTCATGAGAGTATGTTTGGAGTATGTGGGATGTTTGTACTACACTGAATGTTCACCCCAGGCAATTGGTACTGTGTAGCCTGGGTGGTGAGAGCCAGTGGGCTCTTCTCCCTGTCCTAGCTCCTAATCCCATTTCTAACTAATTTATACCTGATGACATCTGATTCCTCAAGATACTTAATAAAGCAACTTAAAGATTACCTGCTGCCTCCAAGGAGTTTCACTTTTTTCAGTATCCCCCTTTTTCTTCTGAGGATAAACCTTCCCTCCTGAATGCCCTAATGGCATATTGTCATGCCTCCCCTCTTCCACCTACCACGAATGTTGAAAACCTTTTGTCGAAAATCTGACCTGCCTTGTAAAATTGCTGGAAAACCCTTCCCAGACTCCACATCCCAATCCTCCAAGACTGACTTGCCATCTAAAACCATTAAGAACATCCTCCCCGGATTTTTATGCCAGTTATCAAGAATGGACTACCATTCCCATAACCACCAAAATACTAGGACGGGGAAGAGACGCGGATGAATGCAGGGTAAGGGAAGTATAAGGAACTCATGGTGGCAACAGTAAAGACAGACACAAGTGATCACAGTTCAACGGTGTTTATTAAACTGTTTAGATAGGTTGAAAAAATGCCTATTCTAATCCTAAATCTAAGATGGGAGCAAGATTCGATCATCAAACAATAATAAGGCAGTCCTAGTGGTGTCTTTGTCAAAAAGAACTATACTAAGAAAAAACCTATTGCCAATCTTTAAGCTAAATAAAAAAGAACTGTTGGATAATGTTCATAAGAAAGAAGGAAGTGTTCTCAAATAATAGGTCAGGATGCAGTAGTCGGGGTCTTCCTTCCCCACGTTTTAAGCACGGGACAAGGTAGGATTCTGGAGCACAGCACACGCTCGAGCTTTCCCAGCACGAGCCAACAGTTCTGCTCTCAGCAATCAGGGCCTCCGGTGGTTAAGTCTCTTTCTACAAAAAGTCTCTGGCCTCAGAGAACCTGATGGTTTTTTAAAAAAAACAAATAAACAAAAGTTCCTTTCTGTATACATGTTGGGTGATACCTTTTCACCCCTGGGTCCCCCTCTTCCGGGCTTAGACCCTTTTCTTGTGGTAGCTTCCGTTCGTCAGGTTCACTATGGCTTTCACTGCAATTTTGTCTGTGACATTTACGAATCTCAATGGCCCTCATTACGACCCTGGCGGTAAGGGGTTTACGCCAGCGTTAGCTGCGCCGACCCCTTACCGCCAACTACGAGTTCCCAAAGCGCCATGGTCACTTTTCCGCCCGCTTTTTGCGGGCGTAAAAATCCATGGCGCTATGGGACCTTGGTGTTAATTACGCCACCGTAATGTACGGTGGCGTAATTAACGCCTTCCCCACTCCCATTGAGCCCTATGGGGCCGAAATGGGAATGGGGAAGGGTAAATGGGTCAATGGGGACTTACCGCCCCGCCAACCTCGGAATGGGGCGGTAAGTCCGCCATCCGCCATGGCGTAAACGGACTTTACGCCATGGCGGAAAAGTCCGTCGATGGCGGAAAAAATCCGCCAGGGTCGTAATGAGGGCCAATGTCTTTTCAAACAGTTCACTGTGGACATCCCTCTGCCAGGTTCATTCTAGTCAACACACTGTATGTCAGGACTTTAAACTTCGCACCCTGTTTATCGGCATCCCTCCTTCGGGTTCACTCTTGCCAACTTTGTTATCAGTTTTTATGAGGCGGGATTCACTTCCCTTAGCTTCACAATTATCTGTCGGTCAAAGGCTTTTCGACTGTACAGAGGATTTTACTGGAACCCTGTATGACCACTTTGACCCCTTTCTCGCCTTTCCCAAGGTCACCCACGTGGTGCCGCAATTCTCTGTTGCTGGTTTTTCCCCTTTTGTATCAATGGTTCTTTATACTTTCACAGTTCAATTAGCCGTTTGCTACTTTTCATTCAACACAGTTCGGTTTCGTATCGGCTCTCCCCTCGACTCACCGGCTGTGATAAACTGCTTGGCTTTTCTTCTCTCTGGATTCAAAGTTGGTACCATGGAGACAAGCATCTCTCCCCAGCTTGGTTATCAGTGGAGGAGGGCCCTGGGTACCATTGACATCTGCTGCAACACACGCTGGCTATTGTTTGCGTTCTTACGAATCCTTCTGCTGAGGTTTCATGGGCCTTGGTCGGAAAGGGCAGGGTCGCTTCTCTCCTTGTCACACTCTCGGTTCGTGCCGTCTTTCTCCTCCTCTTGAACTACCATGCTGAGTTAGCTCTCTCAACAGACGCCCTGAAGTCCCTGACCACTAATTGATTCAGCAATAACAATTAAGGATTTTTGAGAACCCCATCACCAGCTCAAGGTATTTACATCCTTTATACCTTGTGCTATATATAGATGAAATTTCATTTCTCTCTCTATATATTTTTTAACTATTTTAAGTATTTGGAATTTAGGATAAACGAGCATGTGTACCCCGTATGTCGGCCCCACCGGGGTCTAAAACACTCAGGATCTGACTAGCATATAATTTGCTTTACAGGTGAACGATCTCTACACATAGAGGGACTTTCTACCTAAGAGAACATTTTTCTTGCTACATTCAAGGCTCCTTCTCTAATATTCTCCACAGAACAGACCAGGTATGATGACCATTAGGCCTGTTCCAGACTAATAATTGTCTGCAAGAGATCTCACTTAGCATTAATAGCTGATGTCCTCTCTCTTTTGTTGTTGTTGTTTTTCAACGGTTACAACGGTTACTGTACGAAGAAAACCACAGCTACACTGTTTTTCAAGAAACTGTAGAAGATCTACAGTTATTTACATTTAGAGTAGATCTTGTAACTATTTTTTAATAGAACTATCAGTGACACTACTCCTGACGAAGGTCCCTTTAATGACTTATAGAGGACTGAAACATGTCGAGTATATGAAAATGGTTGATGTTTTTTCCATTTTAGAACAACTATATGTCAATTAATTGATGTTGCAGAGAAGCTAATTTGAACCTCGCTAATTATATTGATCCCCGATCAATTAGGATCGAAGCCAAGTTGAAAAGGCAGTGTTTGTCACGATTTAGAATTTGTATTTTTATACAGTGTTTTATAAATGTTGAAGTTTTTATAACTTGTATTTTTTATGATTTAATAAATTACGAATTGATTATTTCTAAAACAGTTATGTGTTTAATGTTGATAACTGTTGATTAATAGCTATCTATCTCCTGTTTACTTAAGGTTTCCACTACCCATCTTAAGGTAGAGCTTCCACTTAGGTGGTATCGATGGGATTCCCTCCAGAATTTAGTATAAACTTCAAGACACCAGGCTTAAGGTTTGTTTAAATCAAGGGGAAACGGCAACAGACTGGATCCCCACTTATAAGGATGTGAAGCAAGACTGCATTTTAGCGCCTACTTTATTTAATGTGTACTTGGCAGATCTTCAAATTACCCTATCCTCTAACAAAAGCCCTCCTCCTAAAAGGGGTACACATTCCATATCCTGGCTCTGTTGAACAACTGAATCTGCTGAGCACCTACGCTGATTTAAACAGCCTAAAGATAAACATTGAAGAAACGACGTTCATGGCCTTAGCTTTTAATAGAGCCAAGTATAAAACATATAGATGGACTCTGAACAACTTCAAGGTCGAGCGGGTTCCTAAGTATAAATACTTGGACATTATTATTGATTAAAAACTGAACTGGTCGGCAAAGCTGGCTACTGTACAGACCAGAACAAGCCAAGCATTAGGTATGCTTAATATTTTTGCTCTTAAACACAGTGGATATTCTGTAAATTCAATTATCAAACTATTCCGTGCCAAAATTCTACCCTGCATCACCTATGGGGCAGAGATTTGGGCACACAAGCGAACTAAGGAACTCGATAGTTTAGAAAGTAAATGTTTAAAATCATTACATAGATTACCCCAGTCAACCGTGATCGCGTTCATCCTTCTTGAGCTAGATCTACTCAATGTGAGCTTGTCTCTAATTGTAAAATGGCTTATACTATGCTGGAAATGTGTTAATTCTACTCCGGGCTCCTTACTCTCCATTTTGTCAGCAGGCTATGGACAACATAACTTATTTTTAGGTGATAGCTGTATTAAGCACATATATGATACAGCAAAACTATGGTCTACTTGAATCTGCAGCTCGGCATCGTACTGTAGTCTCAATCACTATAAGAAAAATGTTAAAGTAACATTAGAGGCTTATTACCACGAGCTTGCAGTTGTTAGGCTTGCCAGTAAAGTGAATAGCGGTCCTTGTATACACTATAGACTCAACTAGTCATATGCCCCTGCATATCTGACTTCCTATCCCACTTATTGCACACTAAGGGCATATTCTAAAATGAAATGCAACTTAGTTAAATCATTTGAAGTGGTAGGGACTAGAAACAATGTTTCAAGAACACATTGGGTATCTAGGCTATGTGGAGAAAACACTGTAGATCCTGCCAAACATTTACTGACATAATGTATTAGTCTTAATTCTATATGTATTCTCAACTTTTGGCATTTGGTAACCTTCAAATGCCATGTAGGATTGTTTCATGCTTGGCAATTAGCTTAATTTAATCTATTATTTCACTAAATTGTGGGATTCTGTCAAAGTGGTTTTAGATGATTTATCCCGGTAACATTACACACCCTTGAAGTTTGTTAGTTGCTATTAACAGTAATCATGAATTTTACATTGTAATTTTGCTATGAAATGTATATATTATTTATGTATTATTGTTGTTGCATGTAAAGTGTTTTTGACGTATGTATACTAAATAATAAAAATATACACAACCTATAGCAGATGAAACAGGAAACTCTATGTTGATATGAATTCGGATCACAGATAATTGTTATTAACAGACTGACCTCTTGTGTAAATGTATATAACTGCCTGATTAAGTATTGTTTTGAAATGCCATACTACTGCAGAGACTTTTAATGTGCTGAAATAATATACTGAAACTTTAAATTCTACTGCATAATAGTGTCATCTTGTGGATGTGGTATGTGCAGCTTTCATTAAAATAAATGTTAAAACTTGGTCCATCCTCAGTTCCTATTGACCGGGTCCATACCCATATCTCAGCATGACACCAGAGAGTGACAAAAACATCAGCAATCGCTCGATACTCTGACTCTAACTCTTCATAAAAAGTTGGGTTCTTATACCCATAATTGGTCACAACTGACGTGTGACCTGCATCATTACCAACGTCATCCTACGTGGCTAACTACAGAAACGTATCAGGAAGCGGGAATAAGGTCTAAGTGAATAACTAAGCATAGGTTCTATAGCTGTATGGAGTAACAGAGAAAGGTAATAGGATAGTTAACATCAGGTGGGGCAACTAAGCCCTCCCTTCAAAATGGCCAGTATGAACGTCCCTAAATGTACGACGTCCCATTGGCTACACAAACTATAGGACCCCCTAACTGCGTGGTCCCCTACAATTGGTTGGCTTCTAACCCCCGCCAGTAATTTTCCACCTACGTGAGCAGCATGCAGACTGAACAACCAGGTGCGGATAAGCTTGTTTCGATACCTGCTTCCCTCCAATTAAAATGTGATCCATCTTGACCTCAATGGTCCAGTGTCAATTAGTACTTTTGAATGTGGTCTTGAGTCTGTACTGTTCTCTGAGAATGTTTAAGGAGTATGGGTACTATCCGGCTTCCGTGCATAGGTGTGACCATCTCGTCCATCCAACTTTCGTCCAACACGTGACTGGACACCATGAATTGAGCCTTTTTGTGTATTTGATTTTATTCTTCAATAGTCCTCTGACGTCTTTTGTTTTTTTCTTGACCTTCTTGAACAGGAGACTCTGTTCATTCACGTTAATTGTATCCAATGTCAGCCAACTCCTAGTTTGATAAGACATTGGCTTTCCTGGCTCAGTGAACTCCTTAGCTCAAATGTATTCTGTTTAATTCAATTGCTTTTTGTAACTGCGACACTGAAATGAGGCCTTCTCGTGTTGTTCAGTACTGCTTTATACATAGTGGAAACATTCATTCTTCACTTAATCCATATGTATCCATGAGGTATATAGGTAGATGTTGGCGCTTGCCTCAATCTAATCTATTTAAGCATGTGGCTAGCTTCATGATTGCTTTGCTGCTTGTGTTTCATTGAATCTGTACACGTTTAAACTAACTAAATATCTTCATCACGTTTGTGGCATAAATTTCCTCTCCTTGATTCTAAGATGTCACTTATCCTTGGTATTTCTTTGGTCTTTATAATCGTCTGCCTCTCTGGTCTGGCTATCTTTCTATCTGGGTGTCAATTCAACTTTGTATGACGTCACCATTCATCCTGGTAATTCAGTTTCTTTGTTTCATCAGGAATCTCGTTCAAATGGCCATCATATTGTCTTGGATGTAAGTATGGTTTCTTCAATGGGTGCTTTACTTCCCATATTCTCTTAGGTATAGGTATTCTTATGGGTACTTGACAGAGCCCTCCCTCTTCTCTTTGCTGGTTTAACTGTTCAATATACGTCACATATTTTGGTTCATAAGTTTCAGGTAATGTAGGCGGGGTAGTTGGAGTGGGGGTACTTGACTCCTCCTCTACACTCCTCCCTCTGGGCGATTTATCAACCACTCTCACATCATCTTCTGTATCTAGACATCATGGTCTGATGAAATGCTTCTTAGGGATCCACATCTTTATGACCCCCTTCAAGCATCCAGCTGATTTAACATGCTCATCCTTGTTCCATGTCATGAGCATGCACTGTCCACTTGGACTGCATTGGATCCATCTCCCCACATACTTCTTATGGTCCTTTGGATACTGGAGCTTTGTTCCCTCAGGTGCATGGATACTGGCCTTCACAAAGTCTCTGATTTCTTCATCAGTCAGATCTTTAGGCTTCCACCCTTGTTCAACTTCGATTATAATCATCATCCCTATGGCTTTCTTTACTGTCTTCTTGCATTGTGAGATTATTATTTTGATCACACAGAATCCAGGCATTACTAATGATAATAAAGCTCCTAAAAACTTATATCTGCCATCCAGTGTGGAAGCCATGAGGAGAGTGATCCAAACCAGCTGTCATCAGCAATGTCTTCGACCTCTTCTATCATCTGGCCATGGAGCTTCATTAGCATATCTATGGCCTCTGTCAATGTTCCATTCTCGTCATCATGAGAAGGTGTAAATGTGCAACATGATTCTCCAATTTTGGCACAAACACCTCCATCCATAGCTGTGATCATATCTAGGACATATCTGTTCTGGAGGGTCATCAATCTTACAGCTCTCAGCTCTTCTCTGATTGCATTGAATCCCTTTATGGTAGTATTAATCATCTGTAGCAGTTCCCATCTGTTGATCTGAAGCCACTTGGTATTTGCTCCAACCTGGATACTTGGCATGAAGATCAACGTGAACACTGAAGAAGTCTGGCTGAACAGTCTATGTTCATATGGTATAGCATCAAAGGCTTCTATTGATTTAGCTGAAAAGTAGTTCTCTTCATTCGATTTATTAGTTCCACAGATCTTTTCTTACTTAGATGAGCATCTGCTTTCTGGAAACTATCAATGTTCAGGTCATCTTTAGGAATCACCAATGCAGGAACATGGACATTCACCAATGTGCAGATTCTTCCCCAGTCTTTAGGCAGTCTGATGTAGGCCTTAGATCCATACACCCAATAATGATCCATGAGTACTGCTGTCCCGATATTTATTCCTGGTGCATCAAAGATTTGACCACAGTTCTGATTTTCTCCAATTTTTCTTGTACCATTGTTCCTGAATCACAATTTAGAACTGTCCAATGGTACTATCTGTAAGGGTCCTCCTCTGTCTTCGACCCATGTCAGTAGTTTAGCAAGTTTTGGCCATAATGGCTTACACAACATTTGTGCATTCTCGATTGTTGGTTGATGGTAACATATTATTACCCAGTCTCTGCAGATTACTACTCCTTCTTCCCATCCATCTGCTGATAGGACAATTCCCCAAATCTGCATCTGGCCTTTGTTCTTTCATCTTACGGATGTCTTCTGTAGAGTGTCCTGGAACTTTCAGTTTTTTATTTAATTCTCTTCTTACTCCAGGTCTCTCATATCTGATCACATTATTCTTTGTTTTGGCATTGTTTCTTGTCTTTATGTCTTGAACATAGTCATCTTCATTTGGATCTGTTACTTCAGTTGCCCATTTGAGAGAGGCTGTTCGACCCATGAATTGGCCTCTGGTACTACAGAAAGCTAGGTGCACTATGCAGTGTGCAGTTAGGACATATATTTCAATAGCTATGAAGATCTTTGACTTCCCCATGCTGTATGGCAGGACTGCACATACAAAGCATTCTTCTCCTGACGTTCTTCTTCCAACTTCTTTCATGTGTTGGTACCATATGTTATTTCTCAAGTGTGCTGTGCTGTCCAAATAATCATTCAGTTCATAATTATCTTCTTGAGTGCTTCTTTTGGACCTCAACTACCTATAACTACATCTTTGAATGCATCAGTATAGCTTCTTCTGACTGGTCGATTTGCAGGATCATCCATCCGGGTTCCCTGCGTAGAAGAAAGTTCAGCAAGTCTTTCTTTATCCATCTGTCTTTTTCTGGCAGTAGCTACAAAAGGCCATATAGATTCTGCTATAATCTCTGCTTATGATCTTTCTGTGGGACTTGGGTTTGGGCCTTTTGTTTCTGGACCAGGTGTGTCTGTATGCATTATCTGTGTAGACCCAACCTTTGTCAACCCCTTATTTTGTCTAATCCACCGACCCTGTCTCTGGCGTTTAAAGGCAGTGTTTGAAGCAAGTACTGTGTGTGATTTATTACTGATAACATACATCTCAAGCTCAGATATCTTCCCATTTTTCCTTGAGACAGAAATCACTATGTAGGGTCTAGGCTGCCTTGTAGTTGCCAAGTTCACTGTTTCCTTCTGCTCAGAAACATATACAGGAATCTTTGAATCATGTGCTCCTATATAGAAAGCAGTTCTCACTGTCAGTGAAAGCAATATGAGTATGAATATAATGCATGTGTAAATAAGACAGTGGTAGGTGATGCGACAGCATCTTCTTCTTGGAAAATGTGTAGGTCTGTCCTCATGGGGCAACACAACGTTGCTGTTGAAATACCCTATCTCGATCATTTGATGCTAAGCAAGGAAAAACAATTTTAATGGCTCTGCATTTTTAGATTTTTTCTGTAAGCTGTTGTCTTCATTCAGCATTCGTCCTTCATCAATTATCTGCTGTCTGGAAGCCTTAAGAAGTGACTTTATCTTTCTCTTGAATCCGTTTTTTCCCCAATCAGGATGCAAATGTTCCTTTATCGTGAAGAAAAATCTCCTCTGTGAGCCTCTATGTAATCTGTTTCATTTATTATTTCCCAAACAATGCCTCAAATCTGCTTCAGGCCAGATGACATGTTGCTTCCCTGTCAGCATGATCAAAGAGTTTTGACCTTCATTCAATTCCTCGATCTGTCCCTCGGAGGAAAGTTTCTACACAGCTCTGTGATTTCTTTCAGAATAGATTGCCACATGGATGATAATTCCTTCCAGGATCACATTCAAGTTCGCAGTACTTCTTGGACCTCTTAGGAAAGTTACTACGTCTGTGTGGTCTTTCAACGAGATGCGGGTATTCTTCAATTAGATGAAAGAACACCACACTGACAAGTCTATGTGCTGCATCGGTTGATAAGGGCATTTGTGGTTTCCTCACCGAACTCAGGCAACTTCGAAAACTCTTCAGTGATGATTATGTGAAATCTTCTAATAAGTTTTTAATTGTCAGGATTTTGGATAGATGCTGGAATACGGCAAGTTCTCCCCACCAACGTAGGATAAGAACGTAACACCCACTCAAGATTCGTAAATATGTACCTAGAAATGTCATCACTGGGTAACACCATGAGTAGAGCCAAACAAGAACTCTGTGTAAAAAGAATCGGGGTATTGTATCCTCTTCCAATTGCTGTGTCCACGATCAAAATTTGGCATATCCTTATTCTTTATCAATGCTTAATTATGCCTTAGTAAAAAAGTCAATAAGCTACTGTAGCTTTTTAATAATGCAGATCTTCTTTTACTCTGCAACTAAGATGCACAGAGTGTCCGAATGTGTCCTTTTACCCTTTTACTTGTAGCTAAAAAGGGAGTGTCCAAATTAAGCCACAGTCCACTAGTATGTTCCTTTCTTTCTGCTTGTCAGGTTATGCGTCCTTCTTCCTCGTCATGGATCTCATCTGCACGTGCTGTGGTTCTTCCCCGATGTTTGTAGCTTCTTCACGGTGGGGTGCAAGCAGAGGGGTCTCTCCAGAGTAGATCTTGATATCTCCCAGGAAGATCTAAGCTTGCCTACCCTGCAATTTGACAGCAGATGGCATCACGCCCTCAACAATGAAAGGACAGTTGAAACGGGGCTCGTCCCACTTTTTCCTTGTGTGGTTACGAATTAGGACTTTATCTCCTGGGTAGATTCTTGGATGTAGAAATTCGGGATTTTGGGTTGTTGAAGCATCTCCTTCTGTGTTCTGTACTGCCTTGCACCCTCATCTCTGCAACTGTCCTGAAATCACAGAAAACTAGATGTTAAACAGTTCAGATAGTTTTACAATTCAAGTCCTAGAATTTCTGATGCTGGCCGAGCATCACTTCTAACTCGCGATGGAGACATTAAAGGTATAATCATTCGCCTTCCTGTCACAATTTCGTGCGGAGTAAGATGGTGGTCAGAACCTGGTTGGTTCCTCAATGCATACAATGCCAGTGGTGAGCAGTGCAACCACGCTTTTTTCAAAGTAAGCTTCAATTTAGCTATTCTTTCTTTTAACAGGCCGTTGAGCTTTTCACAGAGACCATTTCCATGCAGATGATAAGCGAGGTGATCTGCTCGAAAATTGTATTAACAAAGTGAGGTCCATTATCTGATCTCATTACCTCGCACACTCCCCATCTGGGAAACACTTTGCGCATGGACCTGCCTCTATCCATCTAGAGAAAGGACATACTACAACTGATAGGTATCTATATCCATTACAAACTTGTATCATGTCGACATAGTCGATATGCAAGTGCTGAAAAGGGCCATTAGGTCTTAGGATGACTCTTCTCACTATGCGCAGTGTATGCTCAGCCGTGAATTGTTGGCAAACAATACAATTTACCATAAAAAATGCAACATGTTCCATTAGGTTTGGTACGAACCAATCCTCAGCAATGGTTACAGTAAGATTCTCCCTAGTTGTATGCGCTGGGTAGTGTAGCTGTTCTAGCACCACCCTTAAAAAGGCTATAGGCATCACTGGTTTACCAGTGCTGTCTTATTGCCACAATGCTTCAGAGGGGTTTAAAGAACACCCTCTTCGCTTCCACAAATTATTTTCCTCTTGCGGTGCCTCTCCTTGAAGCTCCAATATCTGTGTTTTAGACATATGATTGTATCCCTCATCCACACTCATCATCACAGTCATCCTTTCATTCACGTTAATGGTTTCCATATTCATTATCCCTGTATGTGTATTTGCTATGCGCTTGGCTTTAGCGCCTGCTGCTTGATTTCCACGCAAGATAGAATCTGTCGCTTTTGTGTGAGCTGCACATTTAACGACTGCTATGCCCACCAGGAGTTGTAGTGTCTTAATGAGCCTATCCAATAAGGCTGCATGCTGCACTGGCGTGCTCTCCACTCGGAGGTAGCCCCTCCATTTCCAGCACGCTAATCCTGTATGTACCGTCAACGTCACATAGGTGGAGTCGCTGTACACTGTTACTTCCTGGTCTGCATGATTCTCAATTGCGAGTATCAAAGCTAATAACTGTGCAGCTTGTGCTGAATAATGGGATGGCAATCGAGTACTCACAAGCACTCAAAATTCTCCATTTGCCAAATGTTTTGCCCATCATTTTGATCGATTCTCGAAGACCAGTCAATGAAGACAATCTCTCCCCCTGCAAGTGCATTCTCTTTTACTCTAGGGAGCTCATCACAGAATTATTCATAGTTTTCACAATCGTGTATAGGCTCTCCTTCGGTAATTGGCTCAGCTATAAACATGGCTGGATTCACCATTTTACATCAAACTATTTTAATCACTGGAGTTGATATGATTACCTCATAGGCAGAAGCCCTTTGAGTAGTCAACGTGCCTTTTGGTTTTTCTAAAATGGCAAATAATGCATCTTCATCAAATAACGTCATGGAGCATCCCATCACTATGCTTGTAGCCTTTTCTATGGCGAACACGGCAGCTGCCAAACTTCGTTTACATGGAAAGTGACCTCTCATTACTGGGTCCAAAATTCCACTATAATAAACAAGGGGCTTGTACCCCAACGTGGTTCTCTGTGTGAGTATTGATGTCATAAAAGTACCATCTGTATGAGAGAATAAAAATAATTAATCTGCATAATTGGGGATCCCCAGAACTGGGTCTGTGCAGATTGCTTTTTTCAATTCATCCAACCCTTCTTCCATTGCTTTAGTCCACACAATTTTTTCTTTTGTTGCCTGTGCTTTTTTGAAGGCCTGTAAAATGGGCCTTGTATATGAGCTATAGTCAAAGACCTATGCTCTGACATAATTACATAGTCCTAGAAAACTCTGCATTTGTTTTATCGTGTGTGGCTTGGCTGTTTTTAAAATGGCCTTAGGTCTTTCGGGGTTGACCTTCTTTCCCTCATGTGAAATCAATTGGCCTAGGTACAACACTTCTTGTTGACAATATTGTAACTTTTCCTTGTCAACCTTATATCCTTTGTCAGCAAGTATAATCATCAGCTGAAAAGAATCGCATCTTCACTCTTCCTCTGTGGTGTTGCAAACTAGAATGTCATCTACGTATGGCAGCATAACGCTCTCTAAAGCAATATTGCTCAAGTCCATCTGGAGGGCTGTGTTAAAAATTGATGGGGACTCACAGTACCCGTGAGGCAGCCTTGTGCTTTTTAATCACACTTGTCTAAAAGTAAATGATGTCAAATCTTGTGAGTCTTTGTGCAATGGGATTGAGAAAAACACATTTGTCAAGTCAATCACTATGTGTAATATCGTGCATCAACAGGTACATTACATAAAACTTTAGACGGGTTAGGGACTAGAGGGAACTTGGCCTCTACAATTTTGTTTATTGGGCGAAGGTCTTGTATTAAACACCACAACCCCCACCTTAGATTTCTTGATAGGATAAACTGCCGTATTACATGGTGACTCTGACCTTGCTCCATCATGGTGGATATTGTCTTAAAAATGCCTTCATCTGCCTCTCTAGACATGGGATATTGTTGTGCTTGAGGTAAAATTGTTCCTGGTTTCAATTTAATCTTTACTTCCCCAACTCCTTTCAGTAAACCTACGTCATAGGGCCAGTAGTCCATAATGAAATTGGCACTTTCGCCATATCTTCATCAAAATATTCAGGATGCTTCTTTGCTTCCATCATTCTCTGCAGGACTTCTCTCTTGATCGCCTTTACCCAATAAGTAATGCACATTTCAAATATCACAAAATCGTCAGATATGTCATCTCCAAACAAATCCTCATCAGTGACATCAGTCACTTTGCAACCTTCCTCAATGGCATTTATTGTGCTCCATCGTCTACCTTTATCATCAAGCAAAGCCATATTTCCTTGGACTATAGCTGCTTCTATGTCTAAGGGAAAAATGTGCCCCTCCTCTTCGTCCATGGGTATCTGAGGTCTAAATAGAAACCCACCTGGTATTTTCTCATGGTTCTGCCTACTAGACCTGGCAGCCATGTTAACAAAACACGTATCCCATAATGGAACACTTCGGGTTACAATGATATCACTCTAGGCGCTACTTGCCCTGTGTATGCCCTGATTATTTCGCACACGTTTAAATAGTGCATTCCCGGTGTTGAGCATACTATGCCATCGTCTGTAAACAAAATGGTCATATTAATTTTCATCATTAAATCTCGTCCTAGTATGTTGACAGGTGTTTGCCTCGAATAAAGCAGTGGCACTGTCATATCGCATTCTCTTATGGAGCCTGGTAATTATTTTGTAAAAGGAACACGACTCATTGCTCCTGTGAAGCCCTGAGTATTCATTGCATCGCCAGACATTGAAAATGTACCCTCACGTATGCACGAGAGCATTGAACCCGTGTCCACTAAGAAGGAAAAAGCTTTGCCGCCTGTAATTACGTCTACCCGTGGCTCCTCATGAGGATTTGGCATAATAGATAGGACTGAACACATCAGGTCTCCCAGTGAGCTGTCCTATTTCGGGTACAGTCTCACTCCATCACCCGTGAAAGGATTTCCTTAATCAACCATAACACCTCCTATTCTACGTGTCATAGACGGTTCTGTGTTTGTGTTCTGCTGAATTTGCATAGGAGATTGCTGTGATTGTCCTTGCAGTTGATTACCTCTTACTTGCTGTGATTGCAATCCTTGCTGCACTCTCAGCGCTTGCTGCTTCACTGTTTGATCTTGCGCAAATCCATTTCCACCCTGCTGCGAATATGCAGGTGGATTTGGCTTTCCCTGTCTTAAAAATTGATCATTCTGTATCATCCCGTGGCTTCTACACATACAAACTAGGTGCCCTGTCATTCCACATGTCCAACATGAAAGCGGCTGTCTCCCCATCTGCCCATATTGCATGATCTGATTACCATTTTGCATATTCTGGAACCCTCCCTGATTATTCTGCCAATACACTTGATTACCTTGCCAACCTCTCCCTCAATATCCCCTTCCCCCTGGAGCATATCCATTATTTCTCTGATCAAACTGTCTTTGGTTATTTACTTGTGGCATGTGCACTGCCTGCTGCAAATTTGATGCGCCTACATTAGTTAAGATTGCCCCTTCAATGGCATACTTGGATAGCTTTTTCTGAACTAATTTTGCTTCTTCACCTTTTCGTGCATCGTCCTTTTTGCGATTCTTTTCCTGCAGGAGTCTGCAATAATGTGCAATGGTTAACTGGATTTCCGACCATGGTTTAGCTTCAATCCCCACTAATTTCTTGAGCTGTTTCTGGACCTGATCTGGCAGCCCTTGGCATAATATATGATAAAATACAGGTATGGACTTCCCCCAAGCCTCACATGTTTCAAGCGCCCATGCGTCTTGAAAACTTTGAATGTAAGGCAGCGGGTCCTCTCATTTTTCTCATCATTATAGCTCCCATATCAGACGTGTCCGGATATAGCACTCAAAGTGCTTTCTAAATCGCAGCTCTACAGTTATTAAACGGTGCTCCATCGTGCGCAGTGTTGACTGTAGTCACACCAAGGTGTCCACACGTCATCAGCTCTCTCACCAAGTATGGCGATTAGAAGACCTTTAGTATCCCCTATAGCTAATGTATTCCCTCCCGTCATTTTTTCTAACTCATGTATCCTTTTTCCAGCAACGGAAGTTAAATTTGGGAGTTTACATTTTACATTTCTCTATCCATCTGGGGCCATGGTATATATTGCGGCCTGGCCCCTCCCTTTTCCAACAAGGGGAACTGTGACGCTCCAAGCTCATTTTCATCTCTCATCATTTGTCCATCTACCGCTGGAGTAATATTCCCACATCGCCGTCTACCTGGCAATGATCTTAACCTGCTTTCATAAGGCGGGGACTCCCCCCTCTGACCATGGAGTTGCCTCTTATGTCGATCTGACTGTATCAGTTGCTCTGGTGCCTTAGACATAAGTATTTCTGAATCTGACCATCTCACTCCCTTATCCATAGGTGAACATCCCTCTGGACCACATATGTCATTTCTCTTTTCCCTCTGGAAGATTTCCCTTTCTTCGTCTGATACTTCTTGTGCCCAACTCGTACAACTTCTCTCATCATCATCTCTATTTAACGTTAGTCTGTCTAAAGACAGCTCCTTATGTCTCGCACTACAGGAGGCTTCCTCTGTGTTATACAACTGAGTGCTCTCGAGACAATCATTATTTCCTTTTCCTTGTGATTCTTTCTCGGCTTGCATTTCATGGTATAGTTTATCAATCGTGTCCCCAATGCTTTGTGAATCAAACTCGTCTTCTAGATTTGCTCTAGACGTGCCTGGTAATGACTCGGACTTGGGGAAGAATTCCTCTATGTCTTCCCATGCTGCTCATGGATTGGGATTTCTTACTTCCCTTTCCAAATACTCAAGATCTCGTGCTCTCTGCCTTCTTTTACATTCCATGTCGTCATTGACTTCTCTACTCTTTCTCGCTTCTTCTCTTACTCTATCTTCCTCTTTCTTTTTCATATCCCTTAGTTCATATGCCCTTTGTATTTCCTCATCTCTTCGTCTTTGTATTCTTTTCTCGCTTATCCTTTCCTGTTCATCATTTTCTATTCTTTTTCCTTCTAGCCTTTCCTGTTCATCGGCTGTTCTCCTTTTATTATTGCGTTTTCTTTGCTCTCTCTTGTTTTTTAGCTTGCTCATCTTGATATAACTGTTCTTGTCTTTGTCTATCTTTTCTTTTCTCTCCTTCATCTTTCAATCGTTCCTCCCTCTTTTTGTCTTTTCTGTCTTGTTTATCTTGATCTCCTCTTTGTCTTACATCTTCAATATTCTTGCCATCAAGTTTAAGTAGAATCTGACCTCCCAACCATTTGTTCTGTAAGAGCGCTATCTCATCAGTTTTATCCTTATCTCCTTTCCATCTCTTTATTTCTCTCCTTATGTCTAGAGATGCACTTGCTTGATCATTTCTCTCCTTATCGCGTCTCTCCTTGTCCCTCGGGACTTTAGAGGTTATATCTTTCTCAGTGTCTTTTTCTAGGCCTTCGTCACTACTTTGCGTAGGTGAATCATACGACAGATTGCTATATCCCGTTGCTACTTTAAGTTCTCTTAATGGGTATAGTCCTTCATCTTTCTTAATCTCGTGTTTCATTTCAGACGGGGCAGTCGGAGCAGAAGGCTCTTCACCACCCTCTTTGCATATATTGAGTATCCAATCTAAAGGAGGCTCCTCCTCCTTCTTGTGTTCATACATTTTCCAAAGCTCTAGACTCGCTAGGCGCTTTTCTAAATTTTTTCCTGTGTATGCAGCATGCAAATATGTCATCATATGCTGCAGAACTGCTCTCGATAATGACCCGCCTCGTGGCCATGGCATCATTTTATCTGTGGATCCTTTAACCCATTCTGCACTGTATTATTTAAGCTTAAGCGCGTGCTTTGGTAGCTGATTGCAAAGATGCACTAATGGCGTAATTACTTAATTTTCTTAACCTTTACTTTTCGCTTTGCTACCACTTGCTTATGCTTTAGTTACAGTTTTCAATTTTACGTCTCAATCAACATACACTTATGAGCAAGCACACACCGTCGCAAGCTCCAATCGCGTCACAATGCAATGTTTTAAATTAATCTTGCTAAAAAACACAACCATCAAAGTTTAATCTTAAAACAATCAATTTTCACGTCTCAACTTCACGTTTTTTAATCACTTAAAACTTTTATTTTTTCAACTCTGACGTCATCACACCTTACAACCACATAAAGCAAAAAAGACAGACTTGAACGGCCACATGTACGTACTAGTCACAATCTTTTTCTAAGACTCGTCTTACCCTCTAGAGCTGCTCCGATCAGAACTCAAGCTAATTCCTTTAAGAAAGTCCTTAAACTAATCTCGTCTCCTATATGCCCATCGTTACGGGGGCTCTGAATTTTTCCTCATATATTACTTGACCATACTCAAGTCAATAAATATCCCATTTCCCATATACATATATATATTACACTCTTACTCTTGCATTATATTTGATACCGCTTCCCTCTGTTACTCTGCATTATTTACTACGCATGCATCCCTTTGCCACACTCTTTGGTCTATTCACTCACCGTTCGCATGTTTTTCATCTTCGGACCCTCGGGATCTCCGCCTCTTCGAGCCGCTTTCCGATCCACTTCTCGTAGATGTGGGAGGGGTTTCTATGTCAAAATAGGGGCCCCGTCAAACCTTTCCCTGCAGGGATTTTTCGTATTCTAACCACTATCTACGGGGAGCTTCACGTCCTGTCAGCCAAATGGCAAAGGTCATGCAATATTGCAGAGACTCTAGAATTACTTATGTCAATGGCCGATGGTATCTTATCTAACCATCAATCTCTGCTACCAAGTGAACTGGAGGCTTCCAGCCCTTTAAGATGACTAGCAATATCCAGAAGATGGATGGGGATGCATATTCTACTCATATATCAATAATGAAGACGACACAAATAGTTTGGCAACGTTTGTCTGTTTTAATGCAAGTCTTAAAACATGGAGTACAACGAACATCAGCAATCGCTCGATACTCTGATTCTAACTCTTCATAAAAAAGTTGGGTTCTTAAACCCATAATTGTGCATAGCTGACGTCTTAACTTGCATCATTACCAACGTCATCCTACGTGGCAAACTACAGAAACCTATCGGGAAGCAGGATTGGGTCTAAGTGAATAACTAAGCATAGGTTCTATATCTGTATGGAGTAACGGAGAAAGGTAATAGGATAGCTGCGTGGTCCCCTACAATTGGTTGGCTTCTAACCTCCGTCAGTAATTTTCCACCTATGTGAGCAGCACGCAGACTGAACAACCAGGTGCAGATAAGCTCGTCTTGATACCAGCTTCCCTCCAATTAAAATGTGATCCATCATCACCTCAGTGGTCTAGTGCCAGTTCATACTTTTGAAGTTGTCCTTGAGTCTGTACTGTTCGCTGAGTATTTTTAAGGAGTATGGGTACTATCCGGCTTCCGTGCGTAGATGTGACCATCTCGTCCGTCCAACTTTCTTCCATCACGTGACTGAACACCAACCATGAATTGAGCCTTGATAAGACCTTAGCTTTCTTGGCTCAGTGAACTCCTTAGCTTAAATTTATTCTGTTTAATCCAATTGCTTTTTGTAACTGCGACACTGAAATGAGGCCTTCTCGCGTTGTTCAGTACTGCTTCATGCGTAGTGGAAATATTCATTCTTCACTTAATCCATATGTATCTATGAGGTATATAGGTATATGTTGGCGCTTGCCGCGGTCTAATCTATTTAAGCATGTGGCTAGCTTCATGATTGCTTTGCTGTTTGCGTTTCATTGCATCTGTACATGTTTAAAGTAACTAAATATCTTCATCACGTTTGTGGCATAAGTTTCTTCATCTTGCTCCCAAGATGTCACTTATCCTTGGTATTTCTTTGTTCTTTATAATCGTGTGCCTCTCTGGTCTGGTTATCTTTCTATCTGGGTGTCGATTCAACTTTGTATAACGTCACCATTCATCTTGGTCATTCAATTTCTTTTTTTCATCAGGAATCTCATTCAAATGGCCATCATATTGTCTTGGATGCAAGTCTGGCTTCCTCAATGGGTACGTTACTTCCCATATTATCTTAGGTATTGATATTCTTATGGGTACTGCACAGAGCCCTCGCTCTTCTCTTTGCTGGTTTAACCGTTCAGTATACGTCACATATTTTGGTTAATACGTTTCAGGTAATGTAGGCGGGGCAGTTGGAGTGGGGGTACTTGACTCTTCTACCTACTGATCTGTTCAAATAATCACTGAGCTCTCTGTCTGTTGGATTAAGTGCACCTAATGGTATATTTTCAGCATGAACTTAGGAACACCTGCTTATATATGCAATGAATTCTGTCCTGGCGCGTTATAAATACATCAAAAATAAAGAAATTAATAAAAAATCAAGCTACTACCTTGGGCCCTTTTTGCCAAGTGGAAAACTCCATATGCTTTTATAGGGTTTTCCGTGTTTGAATTGGTCTTTGGATCAGGACCACAGGAAGTCCTGGATATCCTGAAGGAGGGTTGGACAAGATGAGAAGACTTGGAAGGAGGATCTCTAGAATTTGTGCAAATCAACCAGGAAAAACTGATTGATCAACAACTTTTCGTAGCAACATCTACAAGTTAGCCAAGAGAAATAGAAGTTCTGAATGAATGACTGAAAAGCCAAAGAAAGGATGTTCAAGATAGAAGACTTCAACCTGGTCTTACTTTCAATCTCACAAATTAGGTTGCTGACTATGTGGTGTGGACCGTACAGAGTCACCCAAGTTCTTAGTGACCTAACTATTGAGTTCCACAAAACCACTGGAGGAACTCCTCACAGATATATCAAATAAACTGGCTCAAGGCATCACAGAAACCAGAAGAACTACCTGTCATGACACCTCATGGTGGGAGGAAGGGTGTACATCTCAAAGGTGGCCACCAACTTGATACCATAAGGTTTGACATCGGGGCAGACAACCTGCAAACCTTCTTGCAACACTTTGACAATGTCTTTGTGACCGACCTGGGTGCGCTAACATCTTCATCCATCGGCTCAAAACACCTAGAGGCAAATCACTGTGAGAGTGAATGTTTCAAATACCCAAAGCCAGGTGGAAAACGGTAAACGATGATATGAAAAGAATATTTGAACTAGAGTTAATTGAGCCCTCCCAGACGCACAGATCTTCTCCAATCATGTTGATGTTGAAATCTGATGAAAGTTGGTGGTTTTACCTGACTTTCAAAAGGTGAACAAACTATCTCTCTTTAGCACACACTCCATGCCAAGAATTGATTCAATGATTGAGAGGACTGGACCTGAGAAATACATTTCTACTTTTGATTTAACAAAAGGATATTGCCAGATTCAATTGGTGCCTGAGTACCTTAAGAAAACCACCTTTGTCTCCCCCAGGGTCTCTTCCAGTTATTGGTACTATCCGTTGGGTTGAATCGGGCCCTGGACACTTTTCAGCGAGTGATGGATACTATATTAGTACCCGGCGAGGGCTCAATCAGAATGAAACAAGCATTCTGAATGGCCCTCGCCGGGGCATTACCCAGCCGGGAATCCCTCGGCCGGGATTCAACGGTCATTGTTCCCGGCGGGGGGCGTGGCAGCCCCTCAGCCAATGAGAGGCTTGAAGTGCGGCTATCCCCGCTCCGAGCCTCCACATGGCTGAGAAGCTGCCTTCACCCCCCGCAGGGGACTCAGGTTTGTGTTTTTTTCTTTTCTTTTTCCTTTCCTCCCATCTTCCTGCCCTCCACACCCCACTTATCTTCTGCCTCCTTTGTCCACGGCGGGCGGCAGCCTACAGCTGCGTAGAGGCTCAGAGCAGGGCCATCCCTGCTCCGAGCCTCAACACGGCTGGAGGCTGCCTTTGTTCCCCGCTGGGGATTCAGGTGCGTCTATTTTATTATTTTACGGTCAGTTCTGTCTCAAGTATGGAATGGGTTAGAATAACCTGTAGTCTTCATTAGTGGGATGCTCCACCTTCATGAAAATAACTATGCCACTATTGAACTTGAGTGGCTGGCAATTAGCTGGGTAATGGAGCCCCTAAAGTAGAACTTAACAGGCAGGATTTTCACTTTAGCCACCAAACATGCTCCTCTAATCTGGCTATCCTGAACAAAATATACCATCCCTAGGGTCATGAGGTGGTTCCTGGCCCTTCAACTGTACCATGTCTGTGTTATACAGAGAGAGATAAGCTCTGGCCCAATGCAGAATATTTAAGCTGGCACACCATGGCAGAACATCATGGGTTTCAAAAGGAAAAGAGGGAGATATGGGACAAAGTCCTCTGCCTTGTTTCGGGTCCTTCTAGTGTAGTTACTCCTGGAGCCAGGTGCCTCCCTGATCTGGTCAGTGATGACCTCTGAGCTGTGGTCATCACCACTTTGTCCCCGCCAACAGGCAGGGAACCATCACTTCCAAGGTTCTTGACTCTTTAAGAATGACTACTATCTGGCATGTAATGCAAAGGCTCTCCCGCCTCCCACCCGAGGGTCTGGGCCCTGTGCAGTGACATTGCAGAGCAAGAGCAACCCAAAAATACACTTGACCTGAATATAATGTATCCAGCAGGAAAGATAAGAGAATTGGCGATCACCTGCTACAGAGAACCTGTGCTTCACAGGCGTTTACCCATCCTAAGATATCAGACGTGGCTAGGTTCTCACAGAGGCGTCCTCTTGGGCATACACGGGAAAGCATTCAAGATTGTGGAAAAGATTTTTAAAGCCACGGTCCAGCCTCCATGCAGGTCAGTACCATCCGCTCATGAAACAATGGCGCTGTAGAAACATTTCGAGTCGAGCCAATGGAGAGCCCAAGAAAATTGTAAGGCATGCCTGAAAACACTCAGCCTAAGCCAAACCCTGGTGGAGGAGCAGACCGAAAATGAATAGGCGGATGGGAAAGTAGGCAGGGTGGATTTTTGGAGCAGGAGAGGAGCAGCGTTTGGAGTGATTTGCCATTGAGAGAGAGCTCTAAGGAGGATGGGAGGGAAGTTCTAGAGGAAGGAGTGAAGAAGATTGAACGCGAGAGGGGCAGAAGAGAGAGCAGCATGTGGTGGAATGTGGAGCCAGCAGGTGAAGGGACGAGAACAGCAGAGTTTGCAAGTAGGGAAACAGGTGGAAAAAGGAGGAGAAATCCAGGTGAGGTTCCAGAGAATATTAGACACAACTGGAAATCAGGAGAAGCAGAAGACTAGTGAGGTCAGAACTAGTAAGAGGCTATACAAATAAATAAAAAAACAAATACAAGGTGCAAGAGGGCATGCACTGTTGAAGGCAGGATGGTAGGTGGAGCCTTAATCAGAAGGAGCGAAGCCATGGTGGAAGGTGGGATAAGCACATGGTTAGGCAACCTTGAGGCCCAGAACCAGTGCAGGTGCAGCAGGGCTGGAGGTAAAAATCAGGATCACATGGAAAGGGGGTGGGTGGCTGAATAAACCCCAAGGGACTCCTATATTTTTTTAAAACATGTTTATTTTAAACCAAGGCAGGACAATTGACAAATAGCATTGCTCGACAACTTTGATAATTTTCTGACAGTTCCCTTTAGCTCATACTCTCTCTTCCCATCTCCCCTTTCCCCCTCTGGCCCCTGGCCCTCCTCCCCCAGATCTTCTGCTCTGCGGATCCGCCAGCAGTCCCCACCACTCAGGCGGCCTCTTGATCTTTCAGGGCCCACCGAGTGTTGATCGGTTTAAATGTTAATGCGGGGAATCGCTGGTCATACTCCAGTACTGGGGCCCATACATTCTGGAAGCGGTGCAGGACTCCTGCCCTTGCCGCGGTTACCTTTTCCGCGATCAGGATGTCCCATAGCTTTCCGCACCAGTGAGCCATACAGGGGCCGTCCGGGGACTTCCAGAAGCGGGCCAGCACAGTCTTGCCTGCCAGGACGCATTGAGTTAATAGTTTCGCTCTGTTTCCGGAGCGGTGGTAGGCCCCGGGGGTTGGGACCCCCAGTAGGACTGTTTCGGGTTCCAATGGGAGTGCAATCCCGGTAATCTGTTCCATAGTTGACAGACACCGTTCCCAGAATTGCCGGATCTTTGAGCAGGCCCACCACATATGAAAGAAGGAGCCAGATTGGGCACACCCTCTCCAACAGGAATAATTCACCCGTGGGTTCATGTGGTGTAGCCTAAGAGGGGGTAGTTCCATCGCAGCATGAGCTTGTACGCGCATTCTTTATTGGTGACACAGGTAGATGAGGAGTGGGTACGCGTCCAGATATCCACCCAGGTCTGGTCGTCGATCGGGTGACCCAGGGCGGCCTCCCATTGGGCCATGCATCGAGTTTTTGCAGTTAGGAAGTCGCCCAAGAAGCATCTGTATAGGGTTGAGAACCTGCCTCAGGATGGTAGGTCCTTAAGCGTTAGTTCAAGGGGAGTAAGGGGGCGAGTGGCCGCCTTGAGGGTTTTGGGGATGCGAGCACCAATGACGGAGCTGGCAATATGTAAATCTGTCTCTTTCCTGGAGTTGGAACACCTCCTTGCATTGTTCGAAGGTGTGGGGTATGTTCCCGGCATATAGCTGTTCCAGGGTCTCGAGGCCTCTGTCTATCCAGTTCTGGAAGTTACGGGGATTCGCCCCGGGCGAGAAGGCTGGGTTGTGAAAGATTGGTGACAGGGGGCTTAGTCCTCTTGGGATTCCCTTTTGTTTCAGAGCCCAGTCCCAGGAGCTTAGCGTATGTTTGGTCGTCAGCAAGAGTCTCTTCCAGCGCTCTCTGAGGGAGGGCTGGATATGTGGGAGTAATCGCAGGAGGAGCAGCAGTTGTGCTTGCTCCAGTTCCACCCATCTGGGGCGGTCTGTGATTATCTGCCAAGCGTGGATGTGTGTTAGCTGTGCTGCCGCCCTATAAGCCCGAAGATCAGGGATTCCTAAGCCCCCCAGTCTAGAGCTGCCAACCAGTGTTTAATGGGGATTCTGGCCTTCTTGCCCCTCCATATGAACTTTAGCATTTTCCTCTGCAGGTCCTGAAGAGCTGGTGCTGGGACGGCTACTTCGAGGGAGGAGCAGGCATAGAGATATCTTGGGAGCAAGTTCATTTTGACGGCCGTGATACGTCCCCTTAATGAGATTTCTTGTGTGGACCAGCACTTCAGATCCCCTTCCAGTTCCCGAAATAGTTTGGGGAAGTTTGCCTGGTATGTGTCTTTTGGGTTTGCCGTAATGTGAACTCCCAGGTAGGGGATGGACTGCCTCTTCCACGTGATTGGGCACAGCCTGGTTAGCGCCTCCCGTTCCTCTCGATGAAGGCCGATGCCCAAGGCTACTGATTTGGAGAAGTTGACGGCGAAGCCGGTGACCTCCCCATAGCTAGCTATTTCCGCCAGAGCCTGTTTTGCTGAGGTACTAGCCTCGGTGAGCGTCAGTAAGACATCGTCGGCGTATAGCGCAATTTTGTGCTGGGATGGGTCGACCTGGGGACCCTTGATGAGCTTGTTCAGCCTGATTCTCTGGGCAAAAGGTTCCATCGTTAGCGCGAAGAGAAGGGGCGACAGCAGGTCATGGGGATCGGGGTTGATAGGGACCCGTTGATCCTCAGGAGGGTTTTTGGGGATTTGTATTTGGACAGTACCATTGACTGAAACGTTGGACCAAAGCCAAAGGCCTCTAGGGTCAGAGACGTCTTTATGGGAGGGCAAAAGGGGCACTTGCCCAGGGCCCCCACCTTAGAGGGGGGCCCCAAAAAGGCTGCCTGATCTGAAGAAGTAAGATTACATTGTTAACCAGTCTTAAATAGCACACATCAGGATATTTGATGGGGTGCTGCTGAGTCCTTAAACCCATTGCCTTTCTGTTTTGACAAGTACATTCTGCCTTGATCAATTTATCATGTATTGCTTTCTGTGTTCACTGTGGTATACATAGTTTGTGTGTTCCTTATGGCACAACTCCGTAGCATTCTTTCCTTCATGTGGGAATTATGTTGATCATGTGCAATAGGCAACAGTGAAATGCATATTGATAAACTGAGTGCGACAATGGTTTAGAAGTTAGCTCAGTGTGTGAAGCACCAATTGCAGGGATATGTCTTCATATGAAAAATTAGAATATCATATTCCAGCAAGGCTGGCTGAGCCTTTCCTATGTCTGAAGTTTATAAAACTGCCTGCATATGTACTTGGTTTTGCAGAACAACATCTGCTGGTATCAGCAATGTACCTGTAGCAGATAGGGAATGCTATACAAACTAACATGTCATCCGTATGGTGAAGGTCTAGAAATTGGTTTGTTCAGATGAGGTGTTGTAAAACCTAGGTAATTGCCTCCAACAATGGCATCAACTGTTAGTCCAAGAGGTGAATAAGTATCCAAATTTAAGACTATGGAACGAAAGCGTTCATGCTTGTATCCTGGCTTTGCCAGCAGACATTACAGTGATCCTGGTCAAATCATCTAATATATCTTACATTACTTTGCTGTCTTCTGTGAGGTTTGCCTTCTTGCATGCTTCTGGCATCATTTAGCCAATTACTTGATCTTTCTTCTTATGTAGACCATTTGAGTGAAAGGGGTGGTAGACAGAAAAGAGCGGACCAGATGTTGCAGGCCTTAGGCAAGCATATTTCAAGGTCTGCTTGTTTGACACAAAAAACGGTTAGCTTTTTGGTAAAAGTCAAAGGTTTTTATGCACGTTTATAAATGAAAATGTCACAAGCCATTGTTTGGAAGTATTTAAAGCTTTAAAATACAAAAGGCAAACCCAGATTACATTTCTTAAATTACATCGATTGCTATGCTGGTACTTATATACTTCCCTTGATGATTGAGAGAATGAAGCTAGAACCTTTCCCATTTTGCATAGAACCCTTCTATAATATTTTTTTAAAAATGGTCATGTCTAGTAATGTGCTTTGTGTACATTCCAAGTCCATTTTTACAAAATGAGATTGTTTTAGTTAATGGTAAGAACTGGAAAAGAAAGTGTTCAAATGCAGAAATTGCAGTGTTGGCACACATCCCAGCTTCACCCCTTCAGCCCTTAACAATTGTGTGATCCTGGGCATCTCATTTAATCTTATATTGCCAGTCCATAAACCTTTCAAAATTGTCAGCCATTCAGAGTGATTTCCTTCTCATGGTATGATCTTCATAAAAGACTTATTCATGGTTTCACTGGGATAGGGTTGCTTCCACTTTAATAGTGAGCATATTTATATCGCACACCACAGGCATTTGTTCCTTTGATATCTAAAGCCAACACTATTTGAAAACCATATCCCACTTCTAATCTCAATCTGTCTTGATAAAGACACCTTTCTGGTAGCTTCTAATCTGCATCCACTATCCATGCTACGGTATGTGTAGCGTTCTCCTTCCTTCCAATTGGTCTCCTCTGTCCATCCATGAGCACTTTTGCATTGTGTGAGGCAGCTTATGTGAGTTCTCTGTCTATTATGCGTGACATGTACCTTTTACATACGGTCCTGCATTTATACTACAGGCTGCACACCTTCCTGGATGTTATTGATAACAATTATCCAGTATGCACTAGAGCAGTAACCTATTCGTAGACTGCTAATATTGGTCTTCAAATGCAACTTGTTTATCATTCTGATTAGAGCAAGAATGTATAAGGTAAGGGGACTTAAAGGGAGTAAACATGCCTATTACGCTGCAAGACAGTATATCAACCTATAGGGTGTGAGCGCAACGGGTGGGGGGTGCGACCATTATTCTTGATCCCTTAATTTGTTTGGTTTGGTGGAGGGGGGCCCCAAAGATGTTCGTGCCCAGGGCCCCAAAAGTGCTTAAGATTACCCTGTCTAGGGTGAGTCTCATAAATGACCAGTCTACCCTGTCAAATGCTTTAATGGCGTCTAGGGCCATAAGTGCGAGGCCCTGGGAGTTTCGGTGGGCAATGTCTACCAGTTTCAGGGTTCTCCAAATATTGTCTCCTGTCGCTCTGTTCAGAATGAAGCCCGTTTGATCGGGGTGAATTTTGTCCGGAAGTATGTGCGACAGCCGATTGGCCAGGATCTTGGAATAAAGGTTAGCGTCTATGTTCAGCAGGGCAATTGGTCTGTATGAAGCTGGGTCCCTCGGGTCTTTCCCTGGCTTGGGAAGGAGGATCGTAGTAGACTCCTGCATCGAAGGGGTCACCAAACCTGTTTCTTTGAATGAGTTGAAGAGCGTCACCAGAAGGGGGATCAGCTGGGTTTTGAATATTTTATAGAATCTTGAGGAGAACCCGTCTGGGCCCGGGGCCCGAGTTTTAAGAGATGTGATGGCTTCGTTAACCTCCTCGTCTGTGATTGGTGCCTCCAGGCTCTCTCGGTGGGTCGGGCAGACGCGGCAAGGCTGCTCCCTGCAGGTATTCCTCCTGTTTGGACCAGTCCCGTGAAGGTGCAGTCATTACTTGGGTTAGGTGATCCACTGCCAGTTTTTGTTTCTTTGGCTCAGTATATTGAATCACACCCTGCGGATCGCGGAGCCCCGTGATGGTATTGATGCATCTTGTTTTGGCCAGCTTGGCTACCAGAAGCTTATTAGCCTTGTTGTTCTTAGCATAGTAGAATTGCCTGGTCTTGGCCATTAGTTGCGCGTTATGCTCGGCGTAGTGGGCCTCTAGCTTCGTTCTGGCTGTGCGGATGGCTCGTTGTGTCCTGGGGGGCCAACCTTTCTCCTTTTGAGCTTCCTCCGCTGTTTGCAGTTCCTCCTCCAGGGCTTGCCGCGTTTGTCTCCGATTATGGTGGAATGCCACCCCTTGTGCTATCAGTGCTCCCCTAATCACTGCTTTCATTGTGTCCCAGTTGTTTGCGGGGGAAGTGTCTATCACTGGGTTCTCCTCGAGGAAGTTCTTAATAGTAGTTGCGAGCTTGTCCCTAATTAACATGTCATTGAGAATCGGGTCGTAAAGCGATCATCTGCGTGGGGAGTTGACTTTGGGGTCCTGGATTCGGAGTGCCATGATTATTGGTGTATGGTCAGATAGGATCCTTGGGCCGATGGTTACCTCGTTGGCATAGGCGAGAGTCTGGTGCGAAGTTAAGAGGAGGTCAATTCTTGAGAAAGTTCGATGAACATAGGAGAAAAAGGAGTAATCTTTCTCGGTGGGGTGGAGCACCCGCCATGAGTCCACTACTTCCAGGGTTCTGAATAGGTGCACGAGGCTGAGAGCTTGTGTGTAATCTCCAGAGGTGGGCGGTGGGATTTGTCTCTGGTGGGGTCTGGCACTCCGTTGAAATCCCCCCCTATTATTGTCTGGCCTTCTATGAAGCCCGAGAGGGAGGCGCCCAATGAGTCATAGAAGCTTGCTTGCCCCGAATTGGGGGCGTATACTGAGACGAAGGTATAGGGGTCTCCCAGTAAAAGGCATTTAACTGCAACGTACCGGCCCTCTGGGCTCGTTTTTGAGTCCAGGATCTGGGGATTTAGGTCTTTCCTAAAGAGAATCGCAGTGCCCCCCTTCTTAGAGCCTCCCGAGGTGAGGAACTGACGTGGATATAGGCGGGAGTGTAGGCGCCCAAAGTCTGCCGGAAGGAGGTGAGTTTCTTGGAGCATCGATACCCCAGCTTCTTCATCTTGTGGTTTCTGTAAGATCGACTTACGCTTAGAGGGGGAGTTCAGCCCATTAACGTTGAGCGAGAGAAATTATCATTTCTGGTGCTCCCGGGCTAGAGCTCCATCCACCCCATGCTCCAGGGGGTGGGGGGTCGGAAGAGAGCCAACTAGTCACCGTCATAGGTGAGGGTTAGATGCGTGTTGTCATGCTCTTGGGGTTTTAACACAGGCCCCCAACGGGAGGCCATAACTTTAACTGGCGGGGTGGTCGACATTGTGAGTGCAGCCGAACCCCTGGCGAACTGGGCCAATTGAGTCAATAGAAGTAACGCGGATTTCCAAGGACACAGAGGTGGAACGTACCTTGGAATGGGCATGGGCCGTGGGTGAAGCCCGCCGCAGTGGATCGTAATGATCGTCAGCTGGGTCGGGAATGGCGGTTCGCTGTAGAAGAGAGCTGGGCACCTAGCCCGAGAATGCAGTTATGGTTCATGTAGTGTGATCTGATTTCTGTTGCCCTCGACCATGAGGACTGCCTGGTTGCAGGGAGGGAGTGGCCTCCAGGTCTCCTGCCGCCTCCGCGTTCGGTGAGGTGGCCTCTTTGGGCGAAGACGGATGCATGATATTGTTGGCATCTGCCAGGTGGCTAATTCTCTGCAGTGTACCATTGTATGAAAATTGAAGTGCCGTTGGAAAAAGCCATCTGTACCGGACCTGATGTTCCTGGAGGTAGAGGGCTAGGGGTCGGAACGCTTTTCTTCTCTGGAGCGTTAGGAGCAAAAGATCTTGGTAGATCTGGAGAGGCAAACCCTGAAAGGTGAGTTCATCTCGCGAGCGGCTGATGGCAGAGATGGCCTCTTTTGTGGTGAAGAAATGGACCCTGGTGATGACATCTGGAGGGAGATCCGAGTCCACTCCCCGACGTGGGCGCAGTCTGTGGGTGCGATCGAGCAATAATTGGGGTTTGTCCAGTTGCGGGAGAAGGGCTTGGAAGAAGACCCCAACATATTTCGGCAGATTTTTGTCCAGGACCGAGGATGGGATTCCTCGGATCCGGCGGTTATTGCGGCACGCCGTATTTTCCAGATCTCCCTGCTTGAATTCCAGGATTTCGCACTTATCCTAAAGGGCTCTAACTGAATGTTGAATTTCCCCCAGCGTAGTTGCCTGGTTTTGGGAGCGGTCCTCGATCTCCCCAGCCTCTGCTCTACCTCCGTCACCCTGTGATCGGTTTGCTCTAGTTTGGTGGTGAGTTCTCTCATACAGGACCTAAATTCGGCCTTAATATCTGCCATGAAAGCTAACAAATCTCCCTTAGGGTTTCTGTGGGGTAAGCTTGGCAAGGTCGAGTTTTCTTCCTCTGTCCGGTGCTGTAAACATGGTGGCGATGTCCGAGTTTTTGTTTGTTTGGACATAGGCCCGGTTCGGGGGGGGAGAAGAGGTGCCAGAGAGGTTGGTTTAAGTTCAGTTCCGGGGGCGCCGATTTAGGCTGGGGCGTGCTGGTCCTGGTGTCCGTTGGAGTGAAGCTCCCAAGTGCAGAGGTTCAGCCCCGACAGCGCTGAGGATTTAGGTGGCTTATATGCTCCCTCTATCCGGTAAGGGGCGGAGGGAAGTCACCCTGCCTCGGTGAAGTGAGAGGTCTAATGGTTCCCCTCAGACCTTAGGTTGGGGGAGGAGACTGAGTGGGGAGGTGGGCCGGGGTGCCCCAGGAAGTGGATGGCCAAAATATGTGCTGTCTTAGGAAAATGCGGGCTCAGTGCCTCCTCCTCAGTGCACTGCCCGCCTACACCAAAGCCTGTATGATCTACCACCGGCCTGGAGGGCCTAAGTGGAGAGTGAAGCTGCGTGGCAGATCTGCTTGGCTTTGTTGCGTGGTGGCTGTGGGTTTCTGCAATCGTGGGGGTTTCAGGCTAGGGGCCGTGATTCTGAAATTAGGGGCAGCAGGGCCTTCATCGCTTGTCATCTAGAGCATGCCACAGTTTATGGTGGGCGAGGAGGGGGGCCACCGTTTTTACTGGGGAAGAGAGAGAAGTGATTCCTCCGCTCCTCTGGCTGGGGGAGAGGAGCTGAGTGAAGATATGAGCCGGGGCACCCCAGGAATTGGGCGTGCAAGCTTTATGCTGGTTTGCTCTCTCTGGCTCAGTTCGGTGTGTGGCATGGTCCGGGAGATGTTCATATATGTTAATATTAAAGGACATTTGTACCGCGCACTATCACCACCGGAGTGGTCCCCTGGCGCTCTGGCAGCTCTGAAAGAGGAGGGGAGGTTGAGTTAGTGGGAGGAAGCAGGAAAAGTGCAAGAGAGCAGTGATGTGCTGTTGGCGGCCTCAGCCCGGTGGGTCCGTTGGCTGGGCCTGGGGTGTTTGCGGCCGGTAGTCATCATGTACTGTGTTTTTGTTTTGTTGTTGCAATGTAGTGAAGTTTGGGAGGTTTGTTGTGCTGAAGGTTTTGGTTGTGTTTGGTTTGGAGTTTGAGAGGTGTATGCAGAAAGGGAAATTGTTAGTAGGGTTGGTTAGTTTGTGTCTCTATCCTGAATTGAGGCACTAGGCTTGCGTAGTCTCCCCTGATGCGGCTCTGTACTGATCTGGGTCCGACTGACATACAAGGTTCCTTACTCCTCTGGCCCCCACCTCTAACAAGCTCTCTCATAGCTCCCCTTATCCTCCCTTCATACTCATGTGGCCAGTGCACCTGCCTATGTCAACCTCTCAGGTAGTGTGGTGATTGCCAATATCTCACCAATTCCACACCACTGTGGTACCTGGCGGTAACTAAGGGGCGGGCGAAAGTGTTGGTGGGATTGTCTGGGGTAGTTGACTCAGTCTCCGTGTGTGCCGCCTGTGTTCCAGTCTATCCGGTGTCACCTGTCCAGGTGCAGTGGGAGTTACCCTCTCAGGGTCAGGGATGTCCGTGTCCTTTCCGGTTTAGTCATCCTTTTTCAGTTTTGGTTTCCAGATTTAGTCTGTGGTGTTGAAGAGCCAGGTTTTTAGTGATTTCCTGAATTTTAGGTGATCTTCAGTGTTTCTTATTTCTTTTGGGATGTTGTTCCAGGTTTATGCAGCTAAGTGGTAGAAGGAGGTGCCTCCAAGTTTTTTCTTAAGGTATGGTTTGAGTTCCAGGCAGATTTCATTGCTTGATCGGAGGGGGCTCGTTGGTTTGTACACTGTTATTTTCTTTTGTAGGAATTCTGCTCCTTGTCCGCTGATTGCCCTGTGCGTTATGCACATTGTTTTGAAGGTGATGCAATGTTTTACTGGGAGAAAGTGTAGTTTTTTTAGGGCTGGAGTGTTGTGGTCTCTTCTGGATAGTTTGAGGAGTAGTCTTGCTGCTGCATTTTGGATCCGTTGCAGTTTCTTCAGGAGGTATTCTGGTATTCCGAGGTAGAGGCTGTTTGCATAGCCGATTTTTTACATGATTAGGGCGACGATAGTGAGTGTTTTGTGCGTGAAGGAGAGGAAAGGTAGAATTCTTCTTGCCGTGTGGAGGAGGAAAAAATATTTCTTCACTGTTGATTTATTTGTGGTTCCAGGGTTAGGGTGTTGTCCATTAGGACTCCCAGATTTCTTACTACCTCGATGGTGTATGTGCGTTTCCCATTTTCGTAGTCCATGGGATGGTGGTTTCGTTCTCTTGGTCTTTGGATACGATCATGATTTCTGTCTTTCCTGGGTTGATTTTCAGGTTTTTGGCATCCATCCAGTTGAAGACTTCTTTTAGACAGTCGGTTAGGGTTGAATGGTCGGCATCGGTGTCTTTGATTTTGTAGATGATCTGAGTGTCATCTGCGTAGTTGTAACATGTAATTTTGTATTTTTTTAAGATTCTGATGACCGGAGTCTGATAGATGTGGAGATAGTGAAGATCCTTGTGGCACTCCACAGTCATTAACTCGTGGAGTGGATTTTAAAGGTTTTATCCATACTGTTTCTGTTCTGTCTGCAAGGAATGATTTGGTTCAGCGTAGTGCTGTGTCTGTTATGCCTATGTCTTCTAGTCTTTTGGTCAGGGTGTCGTGGCTAACTGTGTCAAAGGCTGCGGAGAGGTCGAGCAAAATAAGGGCTGAGGTAGTGTTTGAGTCTGCGTTAGTTTTGAGGTCGTCCCAGATGGATAGTAGTGCTGTTTTCGTTCCTCTCGCTGGTCTGAAACCGATTTGAGCTTGGTTCAGCAGGTGGTGTTTTTCTACATGTTCTTGGGTTAGTTTATATACGTAGGTTTCTAGAAGTTTTGCTGGGTAGGGGATGTTAGAGATTGGCCTGTAGTTGGAAAGGTCATCTACGTCACCACTTGTGTTTTTCAGGAGTGGCTTGATGTATGCTGATTTGAAGATCTTCGGTACAGTCCCTGTTGATAGTGATAGATTTAGAAGATTTCTGTAGTGTTCTGCTGGCGATCCTTGCACGAGGATTGATTTGTAGATGTCTGGGGGACAGGGGTCCATGGGTGATCCTGCTATCTTGCTTCGTTTTACCAGCATTGCAAATGCCTCTGCTGATATTTCAGGAAAGCTTTAGAGTTTGTGCTGTGGTTCTGTGTTAGGTTCGTTGGGTTGTATGTTGTGGTTGGTTAGTCGCTTTTGTATGGTTTGTCGGATGTCATTGATTTTTTTTAAAGTGGTCTACCAGGTCGTTGCATCGTTTTTCTGAGGGGGTTGGGGTGTTATCGCAGCCTGGTGGGTTTCTCATTTCTTCAATGATGCTAAACATTTCTTTTTATGTGTTTGTGGCATTGTTGATTCTGTCGTTGTAATGTCTTCTCTTTGCCTTTTCAATTTCCTTCTTGTATGCGCGGATTTGTTTCTGGTACAATGTTTTTTTCCCTGGGTTGAAATCTTTCCTCCATTCCAATTCCATCTTTTTGTTTTCCTTTTTCATGTTGTTTAATAGTGGGGTGAACCATTTTGCCATTGCTCTTTTTTTTGATGGGGGGAATGGTTTTTCTGGGGAGATCTTGTCTATTGTATCTGCAATCCATTTGTGCAGTATCTCTGCTTTCCCGTCTAGGTCAGCTAGCTCCAGTTCTGTAATTGAGGTTTTTGTTAATTCCAGTTGTTCGAATAGGTTGCTTCATTTTGACGTGTTTCCAGTTTCTTTTGTTGGTGGTTTTGAGTTTCGGATGTTGGATGTAGACTTGGGTAGGCAGAGTGATCACGAATGGGATGATGAGATGGTCACTCCACAGTATTTGTATCGGAGGTGCTGTGGTGATGAGTTTTTCTTTGGCGAAAATTGCGTCTAGGGTGTGTCCTGCCGAGTGCGTTGCTCCTTTGACTAGTTGTCGTAGTTTCATGATGCTGAGTTGTTCAATTAGTGAGTTTTGGGAGTTGGCGTCGCTGTCTTCAAACCAGATGTTGAAGTCCCCCAGGATGATTAGGTGTTCGTGGTTGATGGCTAAATTGGTGATAGCTTCTATAAAGTTATCGACGAATGTTGCATCATATGTCGGCGGTCTGTATACCAGGATGAATGTGATGTTGGTTTTTGGGCTCGCTGTTAGTTGTATTACCATGGTTTCGCAGTTGAGGATGTTGAGTGGTTCGTCAGTTTTTATTTTCAGGTGTTCTTTAAATGTGTAGGCATTTGAAGTCGGTCGGAAGGCAGCTTTGGAGTGTCATTTTGTAGTTGTCGTCCAGCCATGTTTCTGTGATGAACAGGATGTCAATTCCGTTGTCGTCGAGTAGGTCGAAGATCTGTTTTCACACGGATCTTGCGTTTATTAGATTGCAGTGAAGTTTGGAGGTGTTGTTTGGTTTGGGCTTTGTCGAGGTCGTCTTCTGCTCAGTGTTGAGGTTTCCTTCCTGGTCGGTCACTTGTTGGGTTGTGGGATTCGTGGTGTCAGCGTCTTCGAACAGTTCTTCTAGGTTTTGTCTTGGGTTTTTTCTGTTTTCATCGGGTTCGTTTTCCGGGAGTTGTGGTTGTTGATTGGAAGTTCCTTTTGCTTTGGTGATGTAGGGGGTTATTGCGTCGGTCGTCTGTTTGTTGTTTGTGTTGGTCATCTGTCTTCTAGTTGCTTGTGTTGGGTTGTTTGATGTTGCTGCTTCTAATGTTGGGTTGGATTGCCGTGGTGGCCAGTTGTCTGCGAGGTATGGAGTTTGGTAGAGGGATTTTTCTCTTCTCGCAGAGTTGCTTCAGTTTGTGTTCCTGTCTGTGGGTGTCCAGTCTATGGTTGTTGTTATAAGTTGCTGTTCTGGAGTGTTTGTTCTTTCATCTCTTCGTCTTTTCCTTGGAATGGGTCGTTTGCGCGCCATTGTAAGATTGAGAGTTGTTGAGTCTTTGTTTGGTGACGTCTAGTTGGTCCTGCTTTGGTCTGGTTGTCTTGTGGTCTTGTGGTGTAGTGGCGGGTGAGGGGGTGTCCGCTACTAGTTTGGGCTCTGTCTGTAGGTGGTATTCCGACTGGAGTTGGCGACTCGTTCAGTCACTGTCCTAGGAGGGGAAGGGGGTGGTAAGGGTTATTAAGTTGGGTGTTATCGTGGCTCTCTTTACTGTCCGTCTCCCTGAGCGCGGTTCACTGTGGTGAACAGGCTGTGTGGGTTGGGGAGGGTGGCTTGGACGGGCGCAGTTTGGACTTTCGCCTTGTGATGCGAGAGGCCCAAGTCAGAGTAACCCACCACCGTAGTTCACTGGTGGCTTCTGTCTCGCTTGAGAGTTAGCTAAATTTGCGAGTGAGCTAGATTCGAGAGTGTACTAAATTTGAGATACCTGTATAGTGGGAGAGAGGCTTATCAAATTTGAGACACCTTCACAGTGGGAGAGAGGCCTATCAATGCAGTTTGGAGATCATACAATGCAATTTGGGCACAGAGGCCCTGCTAAGTTTGAGACACCTGTATAGTGGGAGAGAGGCCTATCAATACAGTTTGGAGATCACACAATGCAATTTGGGCACAGAGGCCCTGCTATCAATGCAGTTTGGGGATCACACAATGCAATATGGGCACAGAGGCCCTGCTAAGCTTGAGACACCTGCACAGTGGGAGAGAGGCCCATCAATGCAGTTTGGAGATCACACAATGCAATTTGGACACAGAGGCCCTGCTAAGTTTGAGATACCTGTACAATGGGAGAGAGGCCTATCAATGCAGTTTGGATATCACACAATGCAATTTGGGCACAGAGACCCTGCTATCAATGCAGTTTGGAGATCACACAATGCAATTTGGGCACAGAGGCCCTGCTATCAATGCAGTTCGGAGATCACACAATGCAATTTGGGCACAGAGGCCCTACTATCAATGTAGTTTGGGATCACACAATGCAATTTGGGCACAGAGGCACTGCTAAATTTGAGACACCTGTATAGTGGGAGAGGGGCCTATCAATGCAGTTCGGAGATCACACAATGCAATTTGGGCACAGAGGCACTGCTATCAATGCAGTTTGGCATCACACAATGCAATTTGGGCACAGAGGCACTGCTATCAACGCAGTTTGGGGATCACACAATGCAATTTGGGCACAGAGGCCCTGCTATCAACGCAGTTTGGGGATCACACAATGCAATTTGGGCACAGAGGCCCTGCTATCAATGCAGTTTGGGGATCACACAATGCAATTTGGGCACGGAGGCCCTGCTAAGTTTGAGACACCTGTATAGTGGGAGAGAGGCCTATCAATGTAGTTTGGGGATCACACAATGCAATTTGGGCACAGAGGCCCTGCTATCAATGCAGTTTGGGGTAACGGGGGGTTATCACATTGATGAACATTGGTTTTGCCTAGTGGTCAGGTATATAGGGTCAAACTGTACCTCTCCCCAACCCAAGCCACCCTACCTTACTGGTCCTTGTAGTTGCTGGTTGACGGCTGGCCACTGGCTTCCCCTGTGGACACCTGCTGACACTTCCTGGAGCCGCCTCTGTTGGATCCGCCCTTGGCCTTGGGGCCCTTAGCCGCAGGTCTGCACGGGCAGAGGGTTGCCCTGGGAGGACCAGTGATGGAGGGTGAGAGGACCAATGAGAACGGGCCTGGGCGGGTCGGGAGGAGGGAGGGAGGGTAAAGCAGGAAGAGGGTGCGTGTGGGAGCGGGCTGCAGGGGGATCAGGAAAGGCCTCGGGCCTGCAAGTTTAAAAGTATCTTAGGCGCTCCTGGATGAGTCGCACCACTCACCGTGCTCCTCAGCAAATGGAGCGTTATGCTCTCATCTTTGGATCAGCGGTGCTTTGGGTGTTCCGACCGCCCTGGGTGTTAGCAGGGAACCAGCTGGATAGCAGGAAGCCGCATGTTTTTGCTCTTACGGCAGGCTTCTCACGGCTGGCCTTAGGGGAGCAGCCACATGGATGGCACTCCAAACCACGCCCCCAGGCACTCCTATCTTAAAACTCCACACATGTTTTAAAACTCGGGCCAGAAGGCCAGTATGGCTTTTTCTGCCCATTCACATTATGTTCCATCTACAGTTACACCGAGTGGCCAAGGCACTACCCCTGCCTCACGTGTGCCGCATGTACATTTTCTGAAAAAGGTCAGTTTTTTGACAGTCTTGGTAAGTCATTGCATTTAAAGACTTTTAAGAAGTGCCACAGCTACAATATGATTTATGACATTGTTTGCCCTTGTGACAAAATGTATATTGGCAAAACCACACGAGAGGTTCACTTTAGGATTAATGAACATTACTCCAAAATCAGAACAGGAACCGTTACAGCCCCAATGAATCCACATTAAATGGAACATGGTAACATAGTTGATCAATTGGTTTAACTTTGCCTGGGGAAGGTGCACGTGAGGAGTAATGAAATCAGCAAGGCACATCAATATGTACATGGTTACACTCTCGTTCTAATCACAGACTGCTGATTGACAATTAGGTATTTGGCTATTACCATTGGTATACACTGTGTCGTGCTTCTATTAGATATAACAATTCTATTGTTCGAATTTGTCTTTCCAATCTACTCCCTCCCATGCATTCTCCAGTACATCTACCACAGCCACCCAACACCATTCCAAGATGGCTGCCGATTTATTTGGCCACCAGAGGTAGGTGGAGGATGGACCAGATACCTTGGCTCTTGTAGATTGTTGCACACATGAGTGCTTATGTGTGACCAATGCATAAAATAATGTATGCTAATTCATCGGCCATGCATGTGTGAGGCCTGTCAGACATTTTGAGACAGACCAAGCGTGTCCGCCTACATTTTCGTCAACACCTATACATTACTTAGGCGTTGCATGTAGTGTCCTATGGGTCGCACGGTATCCATTTAGTAACACAGCTGGCACGTCATTCCAGAAAAAGACGACATAGATTTATATGGTGGATAGACTTTAGACCATTTTATGATGGCCGCCAGCGATTGGTGTTTGTTCGCTCTCTTTTTTGTTTCGTTCCCATGGTTATATTTATAACCATTCAGTATGCGCGCAACAAAGCGTGAGCAAAAAAAACACTTTATGTTGAGGCATTCGTGGAGGAACTGGCGGGTAAATTAAACTCACTGCTCCAAGGCGTGTAATAGATGTATGAATGCAGGGTGGCTGGCACACAGCACAGCACGTTGGTTTAAAGGCGTTTTTCCCACGCAGCTAGCATACTTGCCAACCCTACGGATTTAGGCAGTAGGCTACTGCTCTGATTACTTACCGGTAATCTTTATTACTCCTAGTCCTGACACAGGACCTTCTTTTATTTCTTTTTATTTCTGTAACTCCTCCCTCACACCCACGTCACTTAGTTTCATATTACCAAGCCGTAGCATGGGACCTTCCCCGCAGGGAGGATGAGGACTGTCGTCAGTTCTGTGACGAGGAAAAGTATGAATAGGAGTAATGAAGATTACCAGTAAGTAATCAGAGCATTACCTCCACGTCCACTCTTCCTCGTCCCAGTACTTACCTCATGAGGTATAACAAAGCAGCAAACGGGGAAAAAGGTCCCAAAAAAGGTCCCAATCAGACAAAAAAACAGTGCAGAAACACACACCATTAATAACTCCAAATGTATATCCCCCACAGACAAAACACCAACCCCGAAGGAACCAACCCCCCGAGTGGGAGACATTCAACCTATAGTGGTTGATGAAGGTGCTCTGATCTGCCCAAGTGGCAGCCCTGCAAATCTCCTGTAGAGAAACCCCCCTTGCATCTGCCCATGAGGCCGCCAAACCTCTGGTGGACCGCCCCTGAACGTGCACAGGCAGGCCAGAAGGCACATAGGCCATGGAGACCACAACACGGATCCATTGGCTAATGGATACTACAGATGCCTTATGCCCAGCCCCAGCCGGGCCAAAAGTAATCAGAAGACTGTCAGAGTGGCGGAAAGGGGCAGTCCTAGCCAAATACTCCAACACCGCCCGCCGCACATCAATGTTATGCCAAGCCACTTCCTCTGGCGTTTGCGGATTTTGAAAAAAGGCAGGGAGGACCAGATCCTGAGAGGTGTGAAACCGAGAAACAACTTTAGGGAGAAACTTCGGATCCCACCTCAGCACCACCGAGTCCGGCAGTACCCTCAGGAAAGGGGGGGTGACATAACAGAGCCCCAATCTCCCCAAGCCTACGGGCAGAAGTTATGGCAATCAGAAAGGCAGTCTTCAGCGTCAGATGTTTCATATCAATCTCGGAAATGGGCTCAAAAGGAGGCCCCTGAAGGAACTTTAAGACAAGAGGGAGATCCCAAGGTGGAAGCCCCTTATAAGTACAAGGACGGGAAGAAGAAAAACCCTTGAGCAACTTTCCCACCAACACCTCCCCATACAAGTGCCCATCAGAGTCCCCCAAAAGGAATTTTATGGAGGCCCACTGAGAGCGAAGCGTGGAAACCGCCAGGCCCTTGTCAAACCCATCCTGGAGGAATTGAAGGATAGCAGGGAGGCCAGAACGTAGGGGAGGGATCCCACACCGCCCACACCAGTCCCGGAAATGGCTCCAATGTCTGCCGTAAGCCTTCAGAGTGGAGGGTCTAAGAGCATTCATTATGGACTCTATCACAGGACCAGAGAACCCCTGAGATATCAGCCTAGCCCACGCAATAGCCACACTGCCCATTGTATCTGGCGGACCCCCAACCGCAGATCCCCTTGAAGGCGACAAGGCCACTTCGGAACCAGCCAAGGCTCCTGGGACCGAAGCTCCAACAGAGAGGGGAACCAACTCCGGCGGGGCCAGGATGGAGCCAACAACAATACAGTCAGCCTGGACACTCTGATGCGCTGAACCACCCGGGGCAGAAGAAGAATAGGTGGAAATGCATAAAGGAGACCCTGAGGCCACTGCACAGAGAGGGCGTCCACCCCCACGCACCCTCAGCCGAAATCGTCCCTGGGGAGTGGGGGCCGGTTTCTGGCCATGCCTGGGCCGGTTTGGAAGAAAATGTTAAAAAAAAATGTTTAAATGTGCATTTCTTTCTTTTTTTAATTATTTTTTTAAATAGCCTTTCATCCTTCTTAGGTCGATAAGTGAGTACCAACACAGGTTGGGTGATATTGCATGAATATTTGTTCTATAAAAAAAGAGCTTAAGCGTAAGTGTTATACAATAACATATTATTATTTGGCCTTGGACGTCTGCTTGGATTCACAGTAATTTAGTGTACTTAGGTTCAACAATGCTATTTTATGCCACTTCCTGTTTTTGTCAAGGGGTGAAAAGTCGTGTTTCATCGCTTCCAGGGATGTCACTTTGGGGTGGGGTCAAATGACATCACTTCCAGTGATGTCATCAGAGGTCAAGGGTCGTGAAGTGAGGGGTGGGCCACTTTTTTGAGGCGAGCGGTGGGCCACTTATTTTTGGGTGACTGGGCCTATTTCTCGTCCCAGTCCGACCGTGCCTCAGACTGAAACCGAGAGCAGAAGAGGGGAACTTTCGCTGAGGCCGGAGATGCAAACAGGTCCAGAAAAGGGGCCCCGAACCTGACACAGATCTCTGCAAAAATCTGGGTCGACAGGACCAATTCCATTGGGGAGGGAGGGAAACCGGCGGCTGAGAAGATCCGCTTGAACATTGTCCACCCCCCTGATATATGAAGCTACCAGGGACACCAGATGTGATTCTCCCCATGCCCCTATCTGAGCTGCCAAGCCATTCAAGGAGCGGCCGGAACTCCCTTGGCGGTTGACGTAAGCCAAAGCTGTCGTATTGTCCGTCCGGACCAAAACTGCCCGGCCTACCAGCAACCTCCTGAAGTACACCAGAGCCCGGAGAATGGCACACAACTCTCACCAATTGGATGTTCGATGGCTCTCTTCCGGATCCCACAACCCCTGAGGAGAGAGGACCCCCAACGTAGCCCCCCAACTCCTTCCACTGGCGTTGGTAGTAAGAGTGGTCACAGGAGGAATGATCAGGGACACCCCAGCCCATAGTTTTGGAACCCCCAACCACCACTGCAGAAACCCGCAGCGCTGGGGACACCGGAATCAAAGCCTTGAAAGCTTGAGATGTCGGGAGCTAGTGGGAGAGAAGGTAAGACACCAGGGGGCGTAAATGAAGATGGGCCGAGGGAACTAGAAACACGCAAGTAATTTCAGCAATAGGCGAGCCGGAACATACTGCCTCCTGAGAACCCTGCCCAGAACAGCCAGCAAGCGACAGACCCTCTCCAGGGGCAGGAACACCCTCCCCATCCTGGTGCAAACCTGTGCCCCAATGAAAACTAGATCCTGTGAAACCTCCAGTAGAGACTTCTGCCTGTTCACCAGGAAACCCCATTCCTGCAATGCCTGGCAGACCAATCGGAGATGAGACATGACAGTCTGCCGGCAGGACACTTTGATCAACCAATCGTCCAGGTAGGGAATTATCTGAATGCCCCGAAGATGTAAGTGTGCCACCAGGGGAGACACTAGCTTGGTAAATACTCTGGGGGCTGATCGCAGTCTGAACGGGAGCACTCTGAACTGAAAATGTCGAGATCCCACTGCAAATCGGAAGAACTTCATGTGCCAGGGACGGAGAGCCATGTGGTAATAAGCGTCCTGGAGATCCAGAGATGTCATCCAATCCCCCTTGAATAACATTGGAAGAATGTTCTGTAAAGTCTCGATTTTGAAGTGTTCCTTCTGGACAAAGCAGTTCAGGCCTTTGAGGTCCAGAATGAGACGATACTTCCGCGAAGGTTTGGGGACCAGGAACATCCGCAAGTAGAACCCCTAACCCTGAACAGGGAGAGGAACAGGCATGATGGCCGCCTTTAAAACTAATTCGGAGAGAGCGGCGTCTATGGCCAACCTTTTGAGCCAAGACGTGGGAACCATAGTCTGAACCACGCAATGCTGGATAGGAGGAGACAGGAAATGCACTTGATAACCCCTTTGCACTGTGTCCAGAACCCATGAGTCGGAACACCACCTTTCCCATACTGGAAAAAACTGCCGGAGCCGCACGCCCACTGGCAATTCCAAACCGTCAGGATTTAGGAGCCGGCCCAGGACGTAGAGAGCATGGAGGAACCCGACCCCCCCTAGCTCTCCGAACAGAATGTGATGAGGAGCCAGGGAAAGACCTGCTGGTCACTGGACCAGCACCAGAGGAAGACTTCTTGGCCGTTGAAAGAGGCTTGCGTCGAAGTTTGTCAGCATGTTTGTCCGCCCTAAAAACATTGTGCACCTTATCCTCAAGGGAATCTCCAAAAAGCCTGGACTCAATTAAAGGAAGTTTCAGGGCAGCCGCCTTCTGAGACCCATCAGTCTTCCAGTCCCTCAGGTACGAATGCCTCCGGGCAGATACACCAGCCTCCATGGCCAAAAGCTCAACCTGTCTCTGCATGTCTGTAAGCAAAGGGGCACAATCAGAGCCTTCATTGACAGCCTTTTTCAACTTCCTGAAACCATTCAACACCGTTTCAGCCATGTAATAACCGTAGATATTCGCTCGAAGGGCCAAATGCGCTCCTGCATTAACCTTCTTAAGGCCGGAATTAACTGGCGGTCCACCGGATCCCAGACGGCCGCCTCCTCGGCCGATATAGAGGAGCACCCACCAGGCTGGCGAGGATATCGTCGACCTCAACTGGATCAGACAGCAAAGTCTCACCCTTCAATGGGTAAAGTTTGGACATGAAGGGGGCATTGCAATCTTCTCCGGGTCATGCCATTCCCGGAGGATTTTATCCCGGATATCGGAAACCAATGGCAACCCCTTTCAAGGTGAATGCCTATACTGGCGAATAGAAGGGTCGGCGCCCTCCACCGGCACCAGGGACTCTGAAAATCCCATGCAATCCCCAACCTGAGCAAGCACCTCCTCCACTCCCTCTCTGTCCAAATACTTCCCTTCAGCATCAGCCGAAGAGGAACAAGAAGAGGCCGATGACTCAGTGCCAGAAGAAGAGGAGAATGAGGAAGACAGACGCCTGCGCTTGTGTCCTTCAGTATGTGTGCGACTCCCTCTATGATGCTTAAGTAGCTTCTTCAACTCCTTTCTGGTCAGGGAAATACGCTTAGCCTTCTTCTTTCTCTTTCTGTATAACTCAGGAGAAGAGGAAGAGGAAGATGAAGAAGACAGGACCAGATGCCTGCTCTTTGCAGAATGTTTTCCCATGTTGAGTATGTCCAAAAATAGTGACCAAAGGACGCCTGCTTCACCACCAAAGCCCTCTGCAGACAGAACCAAGGCTGCACATACAAACAATTTCCAACGTGCCTCTCCCACATTCAAATATAGGCCAGAAAGAACAACAACCAATAGGAATACCAACAATTAATTCCTATGGCAACACTGCTTGCAGCACCAGAGACGGAGCCCACCCACCTCCGGAGCACGTGAATCATACAAGAAAAAGGAGCCGCCAATCCGTGCACAGCCGCCCATGCCCCCAAACTCCTTACCTTAACCCGGGTCCGTTTCCTTGGACCCGGGCCACGATGCCCTGCGCTGGCCAAAGCCCAGCAGAAACCAGGCAAGGCAGCCTGACTCGACCGTGTCCCAAGCCCTGCAGGGAACCCAGGAGTCTTGCCGCACCTGAGGGAGGCGAAGGCCCCGCCACACAGCCCCACCAGGGGGCCAGCAATCGGAGCTCCCCAGCGCTCTGCGCCGGGAAGAAAAAACAAGCACAACCTGCCAGAGGCAGGAAAAAATTAAACTAAGTGACGTGGGTGTGGGGGAGGAGTTATAGAAATAAAAAGAAATAGAAGAAGGTCCTGTGTCGGAGGCAGGTGCCTCATGAGGTAAGTACTGTGACGAGGAAGAGTGGACGTGGAGGTAATGCTTTTTAAGCAGTCCTACCGCCTACAGATTTGGGTGACAGATCCTACTGCTTTTTACATGGGCAGGTAATTTATGTGACTCTAAGGCAAGCTGCTTGAGACCGGACCAGGACAAAGCATGTAGCACATTAGTTAGTCTGTCTGTGCGGTGGGCGGGTAAGTGATTACTTTGAGTGATGGGCTCAGACCAATCCACTGACCTGACAGCTACATGACTCTGCCCCGCACTTTGCCGGGACAGGCCTTAGGTGAACCACCAGTGAAGGCGAGTGGCAGAGCGTACCACCATCACCCAGCATCTGCCTATCAGTCTCCATGTTGTTCAGTTATTCATCTTGCACTGCAGGAATACATATGTATTGGCCAGGCTGCTGCTACAAAGCAGTGCCAAACGTTGCCTACCAGCTCTGTGTGATTACCTTCTGCGAAGTTAGGTAATTGAATTTGGTGTTAACTGACCATTCAGAATTATACATTTTTAACATTTGAACACCTTTCCATGTTGTGCTGTTTGATGGGTTGTGTATTTTAGAATGCTCCAGTGGTGCCAACAATGCATGTTTTGTACTTTCCTGTGATGTTATTGTTATGCGAAGTATTTGTGGTCACAGAATGTTGGCAAATATGAGCTAGTCCTGAAGGTAAGGGCTTGGTTACATTGCACCATCATGTCCTTGGTTAAATCCCACTATTAGATTGCCCTTGACAGTGATGGCAACCCCATTCAGCATACATGTTCTGTTTGTATTAGGCCCTACAATCAAAAATACTGGATGCCACTTCGGCTATCTCATTTATTGAATCATCCCTCCGATTCTGCTGCATAAAGATTACAGTGTGGTAAGCAGCTTTGCATTACATAGTGGATATTGGATTCTGCTATGATGTTGCTCGAAAGATATACATATCCTGTTGTCTTTAGATTTCTGTTTTCATTAAATCTAGTCTATAGACACAATTTCCATGTCCAATGTAATGTCTTTGGTTGTGGGTGCCCCAGGCACTTAAGGGGCGAGGATCACTTGCATGGCTTTCAGAGGTTGTTTACTGGATGTGGGCTTTCGACTGCCCTTTTCTGCACCCACCCAAGGGGACACCATCCCACTGTTTAATTATGGTTGTTCAGCGATTGCTCTAGTGAATTGAGCCATCACTGGAAGTGAATTGGAAACACATTCAATAGTTGTAATTTCATCTCATTGGATTTCCAGTGGCGCAGTGAGTTAATTATTCACTATTGTCATTTCATTGTTTTTAGAATTAAGCCCCTGATGAAGATGTGACACATTATTTGTATACGTCGAAACCGGTTGGATGCTGCAGAAGATTACCGTTTTGGCTCACAAGATGGAAATAGGAAAAGTTGAAAACACCTTATTTTTCCTTTTGTCATTCAAGCTTGTGGTTTACATTGATGCATTGTTTGAGAACACTGTTGTTGAACTGTGTGGTTTTCTTTGGGATCATGAATGGTATTATGTATGAGGGGAGTGTTTATTTGGGATGTGTATTCTGTTTTTTCTGTGCTCATTTGAATTTTGTTAAGCTCAATTATTTTTGCTGTGTCTCCCATCTATGTTGTTTTTTAATATGTGAATTCATTTTTCATACGTTGATTCATTAAAATAATGTGTTGTTTATAAAGAATCTCTGCAGATTATATTATGAAAATACAAGGTAATTATGACTGCATGCACTGGATGACCACCTCCCCACTATAACGGAAGCAATTGCAGATAGACAATAAGCTGGTCATCCTGGATTTTAAAATGTGAATGCAAAATATTCTAATTACATGATCAATAATGGGAAAGTGCCAAAAACCAACCTAATGGCTATAAAAATCACCCACATGGTTTAATGAAGTCCAATGGTCATGTAAGGATCTGAAGTCTGTTGATAGGACCCTGCTGAAGAATCTAAGTTTAATTAGCACCCTTGCGTTTAATTAGCACCCTTGGCGGGAGAAGCAACCAATCAGGTCGCTCGGAATGCTGGGTGAATCCCACGATCCCAGCCCACATTCCAAGCAGCTAGATGGCTGCTCCCCGGCCCGCCATCTTCCAGCCACTCATTCTTTTTCCCTCGGATGAGCTTCATTTAGCAACAAAACAAGCCACCATGGTTAGTTAAAAAACATGGAGAGCATACAGATGTGCTTACAATAGACTCTTATCTGGTGTTGAGATTAAAAAATATATCAACTTGAATGAAGAAATACAAGAAATGGGGAATCCTCCTGGGAAACTGGGGATAGTGTGTGTCCCTCTTAAAGGCCTGTGTCTAAAGCGCAGGGAATCTGCCATAAACTTCAAAAGAATCAAAGCAATTGGAAATCTATTTTGGTGCCAGTAATTACGGCTAGCTGCCTGTCCTTTCCCTAGTCCATGCGTTACACTCCTGATATACACAAACCGTAATCAAATGTGTCCGTCAAACTTAACATGTTAATTACATGGCCTGCGGTAGTGGCCATTTAGTTATGGTTAAGTTGCTAAACCCATAGGAAGAGCACTTTTTGTGCGGCTTATAACTTTGTTCCCCCTGGACGAATCCTCACCAAACTTTGCAAAAAATGTATATGGCCCAGTCTGGATTTCTTTGCATAGTTTGGTGAGGGTTGGTCAAGGGGGGGGGGGGGGTTATAGGGGGGTCCGACATTTTTTTTCCCATAGACTGAATGGAGAAAAAATGTTGGTTACGCCTATAGGCCAAATCGCTGGACGGATTTTCACCAAATTTGCAGCAGGAGCAGCAGCTTGGTCCCAAAAGCGTGTTTTTGTAAATTTGGTGGAAATACGTCCAGTAGTTTAAAAAAAAATTACCATAAAGTAATTCCCCAAAAATGTGTGATATCTATGGCCGCTCTGAGGACACACTTCCCTGTTCGCTCTGCGGACAGGACTCTGATTGGCTTAAAGGGCAAAGTGGTGTACGCGGACATCGGACGCGCCCACTGATTGGATGGTGAAAAGCGTGAAGTGCGTCCGAACTTTGGAAACGCCTGCCATCTTGGATTCGCGGACAGCGGCCGGTGTCCGCGGACATCGCAGTAAAAACATATTAAAAAACACAACATTGCACTTGTCAAACTTATCAAATAATCTCTGGGGAGGTGAGGGGTGATGAAGATGGGATGGGATACGGCTGCAAGAAGCCAAAAAACAGGTGTTTTTCGCCGCAGAAGTCCACGATCAGTCCTGAAAAGTTCAGGGACAATTCAGATGTTTGGGGGCAGTTTTTGGATGGCATATAACTTTGGCACCACTCAATGAAACTGCATGCAAATTTGCAATTATATTCCTGACCAAAGTTTGGTGGGATTCTGTCAAGAAGGGGCAAAATTAGAGGGGGGTCCCAAAATAATGTAAAGGCTTATTAATTAGGTGCCATTTGACGAATCTACACTTAATTTTGCAAACTGATAATAGATCTAGATATAAATGTTTTTGCGAAGTTTGGTGGGATTCTGTCAAGAGGGGGCAAAATTAGAGTGGGGTCCCAAAATATTGTAAAGGCTTATAAATGTGGTGCCATTTGACAAATCTACAAAAAGGTTTGCAAAAAGATTCTAGATCTAGATATGAATGTTTTCGTAAAGTCTGAATGGATTTTGTCAAGTGGGGCCTACGTTATATGATGATTGTATGTGCATATATTTGCCACTTTTGTGATGTCATCTTTGATGTCCTGGGTGTTAGTCTTAGCTGTGCACGGTGGTGGCGCAAGTTATGGTTGCTTAGCTTACCATAACTGGCGAATTTCAGAGGTTTTTCGGTGTTACTTGTAACCATAACGTACCTTTAACAAAGGTTTTTCATTGAATTTTATAGGTTTTTATTAGTGCAACTTAACCATAACAAAGTTTTTCATTAAATTAAACATATATTTATTTATCGTAGATTGCCAACTGCAAAATGTCCTTTGCTGCGTTCCTCAAACACAACGGTGGGGGCCATTGGGGGATCTGATCATTCGCAAGTTCAGGTGCGATTCAGATAAGCTCAATAAAAGCAGGTCATCAGGACCAGGAAGGAAAGTGCATGTTAATAGAACAGCAGAGGCAGCGCAAAGGAGAAGAGGGGGCGGTACAGGAGTGGTGATGCAGGTCAGACACGTGTATAAAAGAGCGAAGAGCAAGACCCCGGAAGTGTGATGCAGGCAGTGCTGGTACAAGGGGGATAGGTGCGGGGGCCTAAGAAGTGCGCAGAGAAATGGCGGAAGGAAGGTTAGGAAGTTGCAAATGTTGGTAAGACGCATATAGGGACATTAGCAACAGATGGGAATAGAGAGGGCTAGTGTGGGGAGGGGGGTGGGGCTTAGTAATCAGGATTAGTTAGAGGAGCAGAGTGCTTTTTTGAAGAGTAAGGTTTTTAGGTTGGTTTTGGAAAGCGCATGGGGTTTCCCTCGCTTTTTAGGACTGTAGCCGGTATGGTGTTCCACCCTGCTAGTGCAGCCGAGTTCAGCGTTCTTCCACAGGGCTGCAATTGCCTATAGGGTAGTCTGGAGATTTCCCGGTAGGCCTCTGCACCCTGGGCCTCTTTTGTGTGGTAACCTATTTTATTTCCAAATGTTCTCATCTGAAAAGTGTTGGGCTTGCTGAAAATGTCTAATATGGGGCCACTTTGAACATTATTTCCAGGGCCTTTTTTGGTTCCCAGTCCACCCCTGTTTTTCCACCATGGTTTTGTTGCTGTTTTTTTTAAGGGGGCAGAGACTGGAGATTGTTGAGATTGTTCAGTGGAGGATCTGTGTGTGGTCCATTTTGATCTTTCAGTATTACGGGAGCAGAGTTCTAGTAGTCTCTGTGCGGACACGGGGGTCTTGATTTCGATGCACCCAGCAGGGGGCCAGTGCAGAGTGAGGAGGGCTTGAGTGATGTGGTCTCATGGATTCAAACCCGGAACCAGTTGGGCGGCCTTGTTTTGAATCCGCTGGAAATGAACGAGGTGTTAGCGAGACATAAGTGGGAGCAGCTTTAGTAGTAGTCCATATGGGAAATAATGAGGGCAGGGGTGAACTGGACTCTGTGTGACATGTTCAGTAATGGAAGAATGTGTCTCAAGACGTGGAGTTCCAATTCTGTAAGTAGCTGATCAGAGAAGGAAAAGAGGCTGTCGAAGATAACACCTTGTTTTTTTGCAGAGTCTGGGCAGAGGACCCAAGGAAGACAGCCAGATGAAAGGAAGGGAGGGGGGCGGCGGGATTGTCGCACCAAAGAATGATTTCAGTTTTTGATGGGTTCAGTCCAAGACTTTCCATCGCATCCAGTCTTTGATTTTTTTAAGGCAGTTGGGAATTATGTGGTAGTCTAAGTAGGGACCGGACAGCTTGAATGCGACTTGTGTGTTATTTGCATGGTTTGGACGTTTGATGATGATATCCGCTCAAGGCTTAAGATTCGTGTTAAAGAGCCAACTGGGGAGAACAGAAGCAGTCCAGAATGGTAGATTTAGTGGTAAAGGGCTTATGCGGGTGTAGGACTCTGTTGGTGAGAAATTAGGCGATCCTGTCGGGCCCTGTGCCGCCAGTGCCAAAGGACCAATGAAGACAATTGAGGAGGATGTAATGATTGACAGTGTCGAAGGCCGCAGAGAGGTCCAGCAGTGGAGTGCGGATTCAGTGGGGCAAATTCTCAAAACTTGTTCTGGCACAAGTAACTCCTCAATTGGGCCAAAAAAGGGTCAGCCCAATTCAAAATTCTAAATTGATGGTGTTTTCGGCATTTGTGCAAACAAGGGGAGCGTTTCTGGGCATTTTAAAGTGCATTCTGAATTCACAAATGGGATCCGCTTTAAAATGCCCCAAAACGAGGCACTTCACACTGCACCTGTTCAGAACAGATGCAAGGGGAGGCACAAATCATGGCAGGGCCATTTCTGACCCTGTCATGATTTTCTTTTGAAGTGTGACAGTGGCGCTTTAAACCATGACTGTCCCACTAGCATGTCCATCCCCCAAACGAGGATGGAAATGCCTTCTTTCCATTTATTTCACAGTCTTACGTGATTGGTGGGGGGCGGTCATGCACTTGTCCCGTGAGCGCGACAGCGCATCTTTGAGCCACTGTCCAGCTCCTCCTGAAATGCACAGGTCACCTTTGTGAATAAGCATTTCAGCAATGAGCGCAAATGGACGGCCGAGTGTCTCTGGAAGGTCAGACCCGACACTGGTGGGTGTGGAAGAGATTGCTCGAGTCTCTGTAGTCTGGTAGTTGTTGATTGTCAGCTTTTCCCAAGATTTTTCCAATGAAAGGAGTGTTGGCTATCGTATGGTAATTATCCAAGCTGTTGGGATCAGCATTAGATTTTTTGAGGAGAGTGGTCATGTGGGTAGAAGGAAAGCCACCTGTTATAAGTGAACTATTAGTGTATTAATGACATATAATGCAAAAGAGTTGTGTCCAAAGGGATGAATCATTCATAAATAAATAAAACAAAAATCCATTCATTTTTTGAGACAATCAATGTTGTTACTCTAAGCAAAGGGCACCCAGCTCAAAAATGTATGTTAATTCAAAATAGTTATAGTCCTAAAACATCACATATACAGAATTGTGTACCAATACACACAGTAACAATGACATCATTTCATCTATATTCATCAAATTTCATTTCAAAGTATCTGAACAAGAAAACAAAGCCATAAAACAAGGAGTATTAAAACATGATGAATTCATCAGACATTATTAAAAAATGAAAAAAGCTGCTAAAATGGACAAAAGTGCAATGAATAATTGATCAAAAAATGAATCAGTTCTGTAACCATGATTTGGGCGAACATGAAAACTTTGTAATAAAGTCATACGCCAACCGACAATCAGTGTGAATCTCAAGTCCACTGGTTGTGACAAATAGGAGAACACATTGCTGTCTTCCACCTGTGAGAGATCAAACAGTGATTGTATGTGGTCAGCAAAGACTTGAGGATGGGCTGGAGAGGAGGTGCATCGGAGAAGGGATTGGAGCTCATTGTAGATCTTAGAGACCTGATGTAGGGTTGTTAGCTTGCGAGATGCGGTCGTGCAGGAAGGCTTTTTTTGCTTTTGGTTTGACAGGGTCAGGGACTTGACCCTATCAAGGGGATAGGGACCCCTCTCAACTCGGGTTAGAAGGCCTACCAGGGTGTCTACCAGAGTCAGTCTATCTCCCCGTATGTGCATTGATACAAGTGGAAGGCACCGTAAAACACTGTCAATCACCCAATTTCTGCCATACCACATTCTGCTCAGTGTTCTCTCTTTGCCCTTACAGGACTACAAATCCCAGAACTCCTGCAGCAGAAAACAAACTAACTGACCCACCCAAAAAGATGCGGCAAGATACACAGAGCCTGAAAAAAACAGCTTACCGTGCACGGGGAACACACGACACTCCACCGCAGTGCTGCGAAAACTGCACAACAGGAGCTCAGCTTGGCAAGCAGCCAGCACAGAATGTTAACAGATCCATGTTGGCAAAAGGGTCGGGGCTTAAAGGACTTTTTAAAGCATTTCTTCTGTATGACCCGGTACCTGGGGAAAAACAGGTATCGATTGATCCCTAGAATCAGGTAAGCTCTGCAGCCAATGGAAACGGAGGGAGGAGTCAGAAAAAGGAAGAGAGCACCTTAAAAAGGAGACGGCATGAAGTGGTGATTGTGGGTTGTTTCGGTGAGCGCAGATGAAGAGGAAACAGACCAAGAGACCAGGCTGGGGAAAGACAGTTGAACACAGCATGGAGGAGTCTATGGGGAGATTTACAGGTGAGGTATTGGCTATGAGAGACAGCAGTACCTAGGTACAAGAGTGCTTGATGGCTGTTGGGCGGTGTCAGTGAGCGTTGGAGAAAGAGTAGGAGAAGAGACGAGTTAGAGTGAGAAGAATATGAGAGTGAAAGGGGTGAATGAAAGGAGGAGAGGAGGGGAGAAGAACAGAGTAGAGTGAAGTGGAGAGTAGAGCAGAGAGGAGTGGAGGGTAGAGGGGAGGAGAGCAGAGTGGAGAGGAGAGGGTAGAGGAGATGAGATTAGAGAGCAGGGAAGAAAAGAGCTAGGGTACAGGGGAGAAGATAGGAGAGGAGCGAACAGAGGGGGGAGTGAGAGTGTAGAGAGAGAGAAGAAAAGTAGGTAGGAGTCTGTGTGACCATTAGAGGGTCACGCAGAGGCAGTACAGAGGAAGAGGAGAGGGAAGGAAAAGAGGGTCTGGTCTGGAGTAGCTGAGAGAGGAGAAGAGTAAGGAAAGGAACATCAGGGCCAGTAACACGAGGGCGTGGAAGTGCTGAATAAAAGCAACTGGGCATTTGAAAAGGAACCAGATCACATACTTGCCAACATTCTGTGACCAAAAAGATGTAGGATTTTTGAAGTTTCAAAAATAATACTTTGCATAGCAATTACATCACATACATTGTTGGCACCACTGGAGCATTCTAAAATACACAACCCATCAAACAGCACAGCATGCAAAGATGCTTACATGTTTAAAAATATAATTCTGAATGGTAAGCTAGCACCACATTCAATTACCTAACTTCCAAGAAGGTAATCACACAGAGCTGGTAGGCAACGTTTGCCACTGCTCTGTTGCAGCAGCCCAGGCAGTGTATATTTATTCCTGCCGTGCAGGTTGAACACTGAAGGACATAGAGACTGATACACTCCTCAGTCTGATATGCAGATGCTGTGTGATGGTGGTACGCTCTGCCACTTGCCTTCACTGGTGGTTCACCTACAGCCTGTCCCGGCTGGAGTGCAGGGCAGAGTCATGTAGCTGTCAGGTCACTGGATTGGTCTGAGCCCATCACTCAAAGTAATCACTTACCCGCCCACTGCACAGACAGACTAACTAATGTGTTGTATGCTTTGTCCTGCAGCCTGCCTTAGAGTCACATAAATTACCTCCCCCGTAAAAAGCAGTAGGATCTGTCCCCCAAATCTGTAGGCGGTAGGACTGCTTAAAAAGCAGTAGCCTACTGCCTAACTCAGTAGGGTTGGCAAGTATGAGATCATATTGAAAAGCAGGCATCTCAGGGGAACTGTTAGGATATGTTCTCCCTTAGGAAGATACGAGAGGGAGAAAGATAGAAAAGTCTAATGCCTTTAGGACAACACTCCAGTCGGAATTGTAGATAGTAGGTGTCAATGATCACTAGTTGCCAACCCAGGGATTAGGAAAGACTGGGCTAGGGAGGTGGAAAGCCCACAGAAGCCAGGAGAGCGATGTGGTGTGCAATGTTTAATTTCTCATATCATTAAGCTAATTTGTAATTTGAGTTCTACCAAATAAAACCCCCAGAACCATCCTCTGGAGTCTAGGTATTGGTAAGGCCATCTGTGATAAATCTCTTTTGTTTTACATCATTGCCATTCAAGAGCCAGTTCTTTCCTTTAAGCAGAGTGAGTTCAGAGACAAACCAGAAGTTGGTTTAGGATGGGTGGTTTATGCTTCTTTTGTAAACCAGGAGAAAGAATGTCTAAGGTTCTGGTTAATTCAGAGAAAAGATTAGAGACAAGGGATGCGGTGGGAAGAGATGATACAGCGGGGTCTTTAAAAGTGTAAGCAAAACATTTAAGTGTGACCCTTTTCATGTGGCAGATTTGGATGGTACCCAGGTCATGGGGAGAGACAGGGTGAGGCTTTCTGATGTTTTCCAGATTGTTGAGTAGTAAATGGTGGCTTCTGCAGGGAAGTGTGGGGGTCACTGCTATGTCAGAGGTTGGAGGAGGACATTTATTGCATTCAAGATGTGGCCCTCAACATGCATGGGATGAGAGGGACAGACTTTAAAGGAGAGTGAGTCTCAGGGCTAAATAGACCATATTTGGGAGTATTGTGTTTGGGGCAGTCTAGCTATATGACAAAGTCACCCAGGGTGAGGTTTTTCTTGTTGTTGATTTAGAGAGATGAGATCAGGTTGGTCCAATGAAGAACAAAGCAGGGGGTACCAGCCAGTGGTTTGTGGCCAGGGATTGTGGTTAGGCAGCTACTTGAACCTTGTGAGCATTTACAGGCAATGCATTCAAAGCAGGTCATTTTAGGGATGGTGATCTGAGATGTAATTAAGTGGTTAGGGTAGAGTAGAGACATCCTCATTTCCAATGTATTGACCCCTTTATTGGGTAGGATCTTGTGGTTAGGAGAGTATCAATGTTAGAGGTGCAATTGCCAGAACACCAGGTTTCTGTGATGCCATGAAAGTCAAGCTCCGAAACCTCAAGGAGGTCATGGACACTGATTTTGTGATTTATGGCCAATCTAGCATTCAGGGGGAGAGAGGGAATAGAGAATGTATGGGTTTGGTTTATTTACTGGAGAGAGTAAGAAGGGAGGGAGTGGAGGGTGGTAGTCTTTAGGAAGGGAAGATCCAGTAGTGGATGTGTGAAGGGCAGGAAGATTTAGTTTTGACAGGGAGGCATGCTGTCCTGGAAGTAGTCAGGGGGGAGATAACGTGCACTAGAGAAGGGATAGGAGGGAGTCAGGGGAAGGTAGAGAGGAAGGAGTTAAAGAGGAGGTTTTTGTGGCTGCTTTGCATCATGATGGTTCTACTATTGTAGATGATGACTTCCAGTTTCATGTAGTGGGAGTATCCCTTAGGATATGCCAGTGTTAGCCACTATTGATATCTAGATAGCTAAGAAGAGAGGGGATAGTCTGTGTGGGAGAAAACTGCCAGTAATAAGTGAATAAACAAATGTAACAAATCTAATAAATCTAAAACAATTACAGAAAGATGATTTTCACAAACACAATACAATTGCCCATGCGCTATTGTCTCACAGCACAGGCCCAAGCCCTTTTTTCTTTAGCAGACCTTTAGATATTCCCCCATCTTATCGAGTATGCACTATGTGATGAACTGAAAATTGGCATTCACAGAAAAAGGGTGCCACGGTCAAATGCATTTACGTGATTGCCCAAAGAAAGCAGCCTGAACTAGAATAAACAATGGGTCTGCACATAAGCCAGAGGAATCTGACATGGGGATGGATATCCTGCGACCGGAAGTAGTTATACAATACTGTAAACGGAATTGGAAAGCATAGACGGACTATGATGTTATGAAAGAGGCTATTGTATTTGGAGGGAGGCGGGATGTGTGTGGCCTAGCATTGGTTGAAGAATCTCCTTTTTTGATTCTGTCAGGTGGTCAGTTATCTCTAAAGGGAGGGCTTCTAGAGGGCGGGTTGGCTTAGAGTGGTCAGTTGCTGTTAGATGTCGGATGCTGTTTTTCATTGAATTGCAAGGGAACAAATAATGATTCCTCTGCCATCACTCGAAACTCGAGCACATGCCTGGTTTCTCTGGCATCTGCAAGTGGGATTCCCAGATTTGTGGGAAAAGATGAGCATGGCAGTGAGTGTTTCTTTGGTAGAGATTTGGAAGTAAGAGTCAGCAATGGGCAATCCAAGGTTGCATTTGAGTATATGTTTTTTATACTTTTATTTGGCAGACCTGGTGGTGGAAGTGGGATGGAAGATGATAAATGAGTAATATTTAAAGAGAGATTGTGGTAAAATAGTCATGGTGAGCAAGGAGGCCAGTTAAAAGGGAGGTCATAGGGGATGGAAAAGGAGAGCTAAAGAGGGGAGGGAGCCTCAGACCTTGTTGAGCAGTCAAAGGTAGGAGGTTGGTGAGGGCATGATGGAGGTGAGGGAAATAGGCAAAGGAAGGTGGTAGCAATGGACAGGGGCAGTGATCCCAGCAGCCCTAATACACATCAGAAATCTTTGCTGGATTCTTCTATTCCAGGAAACCTCTGCCCTGTCTCTCTTCTTCATTTTCATATGAAATTTCTTGGATCTTTAGTTTGCCCTCTTCTCACGTCTTTTCTGGAGGAATCTTCCTTCTTTCATCCATTTCAGTCGGGGTTTCGGCCAGGTCACGGCATGGAGGGAACTGGTCTCAGTTGTGGATGACCTTGCTCGGCTGCATGATCATGGTAGTGTGGGAGCTTTGATTTTGCTCAATCTCTCCATTGCCTTTGATACCATTGAGCATGCCGTCTTCCTTGCTCGCCTCACTGGGGCCCGTCTCTCTGATGCCGTGTTGCGCTTTACAAATGCTGATGAGATAAGATAAGATCATGATGTTCAGATTCTTAGAGTGAAGGGGAGAAACAGGAAGTTAGTGTTCCATAGTAGGGAACGGATGCTAAAGGGAGGAGTTAGAGGGGGAGACGGCAGGAGAGTTAGGTTGGGGAGGATGCAGCCAATGTGTGAGCTTTCCATTGTAGGGGAGTGAAGTGGAAAGGAGTTCAGAGATAGAGGGTACTATGAAGGGAATGTGGTTGCACCTTCTGTTATGAGGATCCTTGACTACTGCAAGGCAACCCTGCTAGCTCAGCCTAAATATCATCTTTGGAGATTGCAAACTTTACAAAACTCAGCGGCTCGGTTAGTTGCTGGTTTACCAAAGTATGCACATATTTCCCCTGTACTGCACCAATTGTCTTGGCTCCCAGTTGAGTGTTGTGTCAGATTTAAAGCCCTTTGCTTGGTACACCAAGCTTTACATGGGCATGGCGCTTCCTACCTTAGTGAGAAAATCATTACTTACAAACCAACTAGAGATCTTCATTCTTCCAACCATCGTCTCCTCCTTGTCCTGCAGTTTAAGAAGGCAACCGTTGGGGGTAGGGCTTTTTCAGTTGCAGCTACATCCCTCTGGAACACCCTCCCTCTGTCGTTAAGGCCACTGGAAGATCATGCCAAGTTTTGAAAAGCTCTTAAACAGTTCTCTATCTAAAATAGCTAGCTTTGCATGTGACTTTTGTTTTCCAATCTTTTTTTCCATTGGGTTTCTCCAGACTACAGCACCAAGATACCCTGGTCGTAGCGTGCTTTACAAGGGGCGATAACATAACATAACATAACATAACATAACAGATAACAAGGAAACAAATAGGCAGTAAAGGGTGAAAGCTTGTTGTAAGAGAGGTAGTGGAAGCAAATAGGGGAATAGTATCCAAGGGATACATTGAGAAGTGGAGACTACCACAGTAGTGGAGACGAAGAGGGAGTAGTCAGGGGTGGTGGTGTGGAAGCAAGGAGGGTGGTGATGCAAGAGGCAGGGAGGGGGAGTGTGTGCAGAGAGGAGTGTTGCAGATGGAAGGTAAGAGTGATAGAGAGAAGGAGTGGGGAGAGAGGAACCAGGGGACATGATTAGGAGGAGGTGGAAGGTTTATGGGAGGGTAGCTTACTGAAAGAAGGCAAAGATGTACTTACATGGTGTAGAGGTGTAGCCAAAACAATAGGAGAAAACAGGCAGGGTGGGGGAGAGGGCGAGCTTGGAAAAGAAGCTAAGAAGCGTTTACCTTTGCCCAGCCTCACTTCGCCGAGCTGCCAGGGCGTGTTTGCCCAGGTACAAAAGGATTTGTTAGTGAGCACTGGATCACATTGTTCATGGGGGCCCAGTGCCAGGACTCAGTGGAGGTCAGAGGGAGGAGGGAGGAGCGTCCGTAAGCAACTTGTGGCTGGGGCGGCAGCCATGTTAGAAAGGGGAGCTGTGAACGGCCTCTGAAGGGAAAAGGCAGGTGTTTTGAACTTGTGATCTTGAAACACAGGTGGCAATAAGCCTGCAGATGGTGTGCTGAGGTTGAGAGGCACAATCCGGGCAGCGGGGTCTAGATGGCATTTAGTCATTTGCAGGACTGGTGCATGAAAAATAGTTTATTACTCTTGAACAAACTGGGTTTAGAAAAAAAAAAATCCACAATTGATACTTTAGTCCCTGAATCTTATTGAGATCTTTTTTGGCATGAAGAGATCTTTGTTGTATTGTGCTTTATTTTTTATTTTTTATTATTTTTATTATTTCATTTAGTTTATAACAAACTTTTAAAAAGAGAAATGAAGAATAGGGGACAGAAAAAAGTCTGCGAGAAGGTGGAAAGGAACGAAAGAAAATCACAACCCCTTGTAATGTCCCACTCCTTCCCCTTTCCCTAATTTTCTTACAGTTCCATTTGTCCCTTAAGCATTATAAACCTTCCTTTGAACTTTCCTCTTGTTTTTTCTTTTACCTGTCACTAATCCTACTTCACCTCTTTAGCCTCATCCAAGTCATGTTGATCTGTTAGCATTACATTCAATTTACGCAAGAGGTTTATCAGGCCATAGATGTCATTTTCTCTCAGGTTGGCAAATTTAGACCACAGCTGTTCTCCACATAGTGTCGGATAGAGTCTTACCACTTAATTCAGATGTAACGTTCTCAAGGATTTCAACCCTACACAATATAGCGTAAAATGTTTTAGGGTCTCTGAGTGGTTTTCACAGAAACGAAATATCAACGTCACAGGCTTTTTCCTGAATCTCACATTCAGGCTTACTCTTGTATCAAATAGATTAAGCCGAAATTTCATAAACAACTTTCGGTAATTAGCGTTTGGAGCTTTCACCAGGTATTGAGGGAGAATTTTCTGGCTTTTTCCCTCTTGCCACGTCTCCCATTAGATTGTAGCGATTTCTGTCGTCTACGGTTGAACACCAATCTCGTTCCTGTAATTTCTTTTTCACCTGATTCAGGTTGATATTCAATGTCTCATTTTTTCCCAGAGTAATTCCCGGTCAACGGTGTTAAATGCGTTACACAGATCGACAAAAGTTATGTAAATGTTCTTGGTTTGTCGAATCGCTTCCATCTTTAGAAAATGTATGATTGTTAAATTTAGGCCACATCCTACACCTTTAACGAAGCCAGCCTGACGTGGGTCAAATTTTACAGTTTCTTGAATCCACTTTAATAGTTGAATTTGAAGCTGGGTGGCAAAGATTTTACCCACCACATCAAGGAGTGCAATCGGTCAATAGTTCTTTGGCTCAGCTCGATTGCCTTGTTTAAAAATGGGGACAACGATTGCACTCCGCCAGGATGCTGGAATTTTTCGATTTCGCAGGATAGATGTAAACAGGACATAGCAAAATTCAGCCCATAATTCTGGTTGTTGTTTTAGCAAGTGGTTCGTCAGGCCGTCTGGCCCGGGGGCTCTTGACGTGCTAAGTCTCAAAATATTTCTTAAGATGTCGTCCTTTTCAATTGTGATTCGCCACTCGATTTTCCAACTCAGGTTGCCTGGTGTCATTTGTATCTTGGATAAAAAACATTTTTGTGTAGTGATCAATCCACATTTTCTCAGACACCATATTGTTTATGAGTGCGCCTTCCGGCACTGTTATATCATTCATATAGTTCCAAAAGGCACTTGTGTTTCTTTTTGCTAGGGTTACCATCATCCGTTCAGCATCTCGTTGCATCCCTACAGATCTGTGACTGATCAGCCAATGTTTGTAGCTTTGTTTAGCTTGTTTTGTCATTTTTGCGCAATCATCTTGCGCGAACTTTTTACATTTTCTTATAGCTGTGTTTAGGTCTTTTTTCTTACTTGATATTTCATTATCCCAAACATGTGTTTTTTTTAAATCGGGCTTTGACTTTGTCACGTATGTTTCACGATAAGCTTCTAGAAGTACTGTGTATTCAGTTCTCTCAACATCTTGCTTGTTCTCAAACTATTTTAATAAAGATCTCATGTAGGAACCATCGAGCCGTAAACGATCACGACCCAGTGCAACAGCTAAATAATCGTAGTTTGATTGAGATCTATTTTGGTATGAAGAAATCTTTGTTGTATTGTGCTTTTATAAATCTCTCAACAGCATTTCACTCAATTGATAGGAAACTACATGGACCACATTATCACCGTGGGACATTCCAACACCATTATTAAAGGTTTATTGAACTACACAACGACACAAGGGTGCAAGGTCAGCTTGATGGCACAGGGCTTGTGTCTAAAGAATGTAAGACCTATAATGGGCTTAGGAAAAAACTGTCTTTTGGTCCCCTTGTTCATTTCTCTTTATTTAGAAGACTTACCTGCACATCTGAACGTGGTCGAGCAAATCCACCCGTGCTCACAGGTTGTCCCACATGGTTGCACTCATGTGCAGATGACATGGTTTTGAAGGACCAAATCTCTGTCAGTCTACAGGGATCCTTGACAGCTCTAGAGATCTATTGGGATTCACCAGAGCAAATGAAAAGCAGTGATTTATTTAAAAAAAAAGAAACCAATATGCCTGGTATTTTAATAGGGAGAATCATGAGCTTACCATCGACCACATACACTTGGGGCTCAGGTTCAAGACACTTTTGTGCAACAAAGGGCAAGTTTGTCCTTCATGTTCACAAGTTCTGGCTGATTGTTGAGGTGCGCTTTTTTGTACTCTTGAGTCAAGGAACATGCCTACAGTGCAAATTCCTATGAAATGCAGGTAACACTGGTTGTTGTTTTATGGTGTCCAATGCTTCTCAAAAAAATATTCTGATCTTGGAAAAAATACATAACGGAATATGGAAATGCTTTCTGCAGATTTGTAGGTCTTCCCCCTATGTGTGGAGCTGGGGTTGGCAAGTGTGGTACATAAAGAGTACACAAAGGCTGTGAGTACGTATATTTCCCTTCAAAAAGAGAAACCGAATGTGGTTAGAAAAGAATTGAAATTGAATTTAGAGCATGCCCCTCCCACCAATAATCAATTCCCTCGTCCGTTTCGGTTTTATTTGAATAAATGAAATATAAGTGAAACGCAGCTTACTGTGGTAACGGGAGAGTTACTCTAGTGGGAGGAGTAAATGCTGCTCTCCCGGAATTGAACTTTCTGCAATATTTACGCCTTCCTGAGACTCGGACATTGTTTGACCTTTACATTGGCCCCCTTCCTATTGAAGCAGTCGGAGGAGCATGGAAGGTTGTCCATCCCCTATGGAGCGGTGTAGGTCCATAATGCATGTAGGATGTGCAAGACGTGGCTCGTGCTTGATGTATTTGCCTGGGTATGTTATAAGTAAGACGATGTTAATGTTTCTTAAAACTGATATTTTTAGGGTAGGACAGTTCAGGCAGATTTCACTTTGTTTTACGCATGACCTTGTTAAACAGCTGGTTATACGTTTCAAAGCTATATGAACGTTTTTAAAATTAAAATGAATCAAGTGGAAGGTAGCAGAAAGGAACATGTGCCTCCCTTCTCTATTTTATTTAGAAATTATATTTATGCATTTCAAGTGTGTTTTCTTTTCTTTTATAATTCTAAATAACTGTGAGAACCAAGTAACAAATAAAGTGTGTTGTTTTTGTTGGAATCATGAGGTAGCCATGGCGGTGCACAGAGCTGACTATTGGTGACGATAAATTATACAGCGGGCATATAGGGACAAGGAGTCAAGTGAGGTGATAGAGAGATATATTCATGGTCCCAAATACAACAACAAAAGAACTTGAAGACGTGAAATTGGAAATGACCAATGTTGGTCAACGACCGCCCAAACTATGCTTTGGGTTTCGATCTGCTCTAATCCATCCGCTTCCCAAGCAGGGGAGATCACAATGATAAAGAAGATACTTGTATGAGCCATGCATGCCTCGGCAAGAGAGCTGCCCAGCGTTAAACCCCATCTTATTTTTAAAAGCTCTTCAGGGTGGTGAACTGTATCACGAACATGTTCCCAATCCATCAGTAAGAAAATTGATAACAAAGGCTAGGTTTTCATAATAACAAAAAAGAACCCTAACTGCACGTTGGAAAAGATCTGGCAAAGAAGCCAGCTAATGCCTGTGTAACAGGATTTCTCTTGACAACCCTGTACAAGTAATCTTGTACTTTCGCAGATATGACATGCAACGGAAGTGCAAACTGACACCGGAGCTCAGGAAGCGTGGTTTTTACAGCGCAGAGTTCCTTTGTTTTACACGATTTCAGCACTGGACAACAAACTGATCAGAGGTTTTTGAGAGTTTCTTTATTAGGTATTTGCATGGCGTAAGCAAATGATAAGTGGGTTCAACTCTGACAGTTGTGTTCGCGCATATTCAAATTAAGTTATCTAAGTGGAATTTCAATGGCTGAATGTATATTAATACTCATACATTGTTGAAGTGTAGAATTTTGTATGTATCTGTTATTAAGAATATTTTAAGAAGGATGATTTTAATGAAACTTTGCTATATTATTGTATAGTAGTAGTCATGATTTGAAAACATATACCATCTTGTATTGACTCTTCTAAGAAAGAAACTTGATATTGATTGATAAAAATATTTACAACAAAATACCTTTTATCACATTATTTGTACATAATTTACATAATTTTTATGCATTTTCCTATAACGAGTATGTGTTATGTGCTATTAGTGCCTTTGGCAGACATTAACTGTCTATTTGTCTATCTTAAATGTTGGTGGAAGCTTCGGCTTACCAGTGTTCACAGTGGCCGTCAAGGGAGACGTAATATTGCTGTTCGCTTCAGGAGGGTCTATGCAGCCTCCCTCCTGGGGCTCTCTGACAGGTTGATTTGACTATTAGCAGTACTGGTAACAACGTCATTGCACCTTCAGCACCTGTTTTAACGCTGGATAATGAGATGCCATCATCTGGGGTTACTGTGGAGGTGATTGATGAGGAGGTGTATGCTGCAAACGTGATGAATAATGTAGGTGTACAATCAATGAACGGACCTGGCGAGGGACCTAGAAGTACACCAATCTGAGCTGAGTCTCCTTAATAGGAGTCTCTTGGCCTCCCCACTTAGACCTGTACTCAACTCAACAGGTTCCAGTGAAGCAGGCATGCATAATTCCAGGGGGTGGGGGGTGACCTGCATATTAATAATGCCTTGCTTCATAATCCTGGCATACAAAGGGAGGCGTTTGAGTGCCTGTTAGCTCCATTGAAGAACTTTGCAAAAACTCTGCTGAAAATACTACCTTACTCAACATGCTAATCAAACAATTAACGTTGTAACACATCTTGACCAATGTTGCTCGAATCATTCCGGTCACTATTATATCCCTATGTGAAAATGGCACCACAGAAAATTGTAGCTCTCCACAGGTCTGCTTAAACAAACAACTTGGAAAAGCTAAACAGTCCACTGCACAGGAAACAATCTGCTTCAGTCTAACTAGGGTTGCTGACTCTATTACACCTATGGTTAACCTGCTTATCTCTGTCCCCGTCACTAAGAGAACTAACAAGGCTGAGTATAACACCGGGACATTGCCTCCCCTAATTATTATGTGTTGAGCAGGGTCAAGGGCAATAAAAATTTTAAGAAAGCAAACTATGCAAAATGTTGGAAAAAATCTGAACTCACAAAAATATGAGTGCTAGCTTGTTATTCGAATTCAGTTAGCTCTCCATATATTCCCTGTGTGGTCCTCACTGGCCCTGATCACGATATATGTTTACCGGCAATGACTGTAGGCACTCCGGGGAAAGAAGCATCCCACAAAATCATGTACACTGTTCCGATCAATCAGGGCGCTATGCCTAAATCTAAAAGAAACAAAAAGAAAGGGACAAGGCTTTGCGATAAATCCACTGTATTTCCGCATTTAAAAACAGGTAAAGCCGATTCCAGCCTGAAAAACTACTATATCAGTCTTTATCTTCCCACGACTGCCTTTAAACCAGGTAATCTACCAGATCGGCTGAACTCCAGCCCATATAGAAAGGTGTCTTTGGTTTCTGATTTTTCTGTTCTTGAGTCACTTGAGCCCCTCTTAATCGGGGATGACGATCAACAAGATCCCATTGTCTTAACATCAAACATCACTACTTCTACAATTGCAAACTTGACTTGGGGCAAATCTCAAGATATGCCCACCAAGAGGCCCCTCAAGCTTGACACAATGAGCATGAACTCTCGGCCTATACCTTTGAGGCTGGAACAAGATCTCGAGAGTAGAAGCACCATTACTGCTACGGCCAATAAATCATATAAATGAGTTCTCTGCTTGCACAATATTTTTGGCCGAAATGGGGATTATCATCTTAACCTCTCTTCGTTCTTGTATCTATTTTATCAAATATTACCTCTTTGCCCCTTAACTACAGAGATATTGAGATAGTTGAATTGAATCTAAATCTAAATCTGAAAGAACAAAAAGACGAGGGCGAGGCTTTGCGATGAGCTCACTGTATTTACGCATTTAAGAACAGGTAAAGCTGATTCCGGCCAGAAAAACAATTGTATCAGACTTTATCTTCCCACGACTGCCTTTAAACTTGGCAATCTTTCAGGCCGGCTAAACTCCAGTCCTAATAGAAAGGTATTGTTGGTTTCTAATTCTTCGGTTCTTGATACACTTGTACCCCTCTTTATCGGGGATGACGATATAAGATCCCATTGTCTTAATATCAAACATCAATGCTTCTACAATTACTTACTTCTCCTTGGTCACATTTCAAGACATGCCCACTAAGAGACCCGCCGAGCTTGATATAATGATCATTAACTCTCGGCCTATACCTTTGAGGCTGGAACAAGATCCTGAGAGTTGAAGCACCATTACTGCTATGACCAAAAAACCATATAAACAACCTCTCTGCATGCACATTATTTTCGACTGAAATGGGGATTAACATCTGAACCAATCTTCTATCTACTGGATCAAATATGACCTCTTCGCGCCTTAACTACCAGAGATGTTGAGATAGTTGAATTGCTCGAAGAAACTGAATTTGTCACATCAAGAATATATTTTCATGCCAAGCCCACGTTGAATTTTGTACATAGCCATGAAGCAGAATTTGCTAGATTTGGCTATGTTTGTTCTTTGGAACAAGTTGTGTTGCTATGCCATATCAACCTATTTGATGATGTTTATCCACCTGTTTCATCACGTTTACCAGCACAATTTGACATACAGAGGAAAACGCGATCGAACTTGGCTAGGATACCTCATACACAACATACTTTGCCAATTAAAATTGTTGGTCATCATACTGGCACTAGGCATGTCCAATTTGAGAAGGGCTTTGATTGCTTCATCACCAATGATGATAACGGTTGGTCATGTTTGTCATCTTTTCTGCCTGCAGATCATCAATCTCGACCTCTTGAAAATCTCATGGACACTCCCATTTTTTGACGACAATGGACTTTTCTCAACTTGACATATTGTTTATATTTTGGCTGTGCAAGAAACATGACTCACTGAACATCTTGAACTAGATGTCAGGTGCACCATTCAACAACTGCAAAAAAAGCCTTGAGCGATGTCCTATGGGAGGGTTGTTTGATTAGTGTCAGGAATTGTTATAAACTGATCAATCTAAATGCATCCAGTGATCAACTCCAGGTGGGCATCATTTGCTGGCATACATCAGATGGGCCCTGGCATTCGCTGCTCATTATTAACATTTATGACCTTCCTGGTTGCAATCCTAACCATTTGCTCATGTCTAACGTTAACACACTACTGGTGTCACAGTTAGGCTGGGACGAATGCATTATTCTGGGCAATTTTAACTCAAAGGTCTCTGCAGCCTCAGATGCACGTGAGGATTTACCTGTGCCCACTCTCAAGCAGACTACATACAACAAAAGATGGTTGGGCTCAGATAAACCCTTCGGCTCTCATGCGCATAGCTTGATGAATGGGTGCTGTCAGGGAGATGATCCTAGAAACTTTACTAGCGTTTCACATAAGAGTGCTAGTATTCTTGATTATATATTTCTGATGTGACCTTTATTCACGACAGACACCAATTTATGAATTATCCCAAGTGAGCAAAGCGATCATTTCCCTGTTGTGAGCCTTGCTTGATATGGCCGGGCCTAGACAACCTACGATGAGGCACAGTGGGACTCAACAATTGCCTGAATAGAATTAAATGGAATATGAACAATATGGCCAAACCAAACGGCATCTTGCCCCCTTACTGCCTAAAACATTTAGTTAAATGCAGCGGGAATCTCTGTGCACTTATATTGAAATTTCCCAGGATAGAACAACCACAATTATTGAACTTCCTTATTGTCCTGCAGACAAAACCACCTGGTGTCTTGCCAATTCCTCTTTTATGTCTGGCTATTGCAAAGTTATTACCAGCATTACTGACATGATTACTGCTACTTGCCCGGGTAATGCTGCTGCATTTCTGTGAATAACTTAACAACACACAAACACAGCTATAATAAAAGTATGTGTGACGCAAAACACAGACTTACACATCATTTACTGGATACATCGTGATTCACCTCACAGGACTGATTGCAGCATAGACATTAGGCAGACAAAACTTTGCTATCGAAAAATGGCTAAGAATATGCAAGACCTCAAATTATCAATCAATGGAAATCACTTGCACTGGTGGCTAGGCAACATGGTAGCCGAGAGTTCTGGAATTTAGTTAACTCCAAACCCTCTGAGAAAGGTCTTCTGGGAGGAGCATCTAAATCTGATAGGGTCTCCTATACAAGTAAGACCATTGGGCAGCCTAGTACATCCGATGGCACATTTGAATTGATTGCTAGGTGGACTTACTCTGGTGAAGTAGAGTCTATACCTAATATCATCAAGTCTCATAAAAACTCATGTGCCCCAGGCTTGGATGGCTTATGCAATTCCTTTATTAAACTAAACCCCTCTTGGTGGAGTCGGCTGTTGCATTTACTGTTTACTATGTCAAGCCATAGCAGTCAAATATGTTTGTCATGGCTAAATAGTATTATTATCCCAGTTTAAAAGAAGGGCACAGACAGCAATTCAAATAAATTACACCAATTTAGCAATGTTGGATACCACCTCCAAAATATTTGCTTGTGTCCTACTTAAGGGAGTTAATGATTGGTTTAGTAACGATAACATCATACCCACGAACCAAACAGGATTTCGTAAAGTTTCTGGTACCTTCAAGAATGCATTGCTATTGGTTGTCACTATTGGATATTCTTGGAGGGTACTGGATCAAACAGTATATGTGTCATTCATTGACTTCAGTGCCGCTTTCAATACTGTTCTGAGAGATGTATTATGGTGCTGGGGCATCCCACCTGGCCTACTTGGTATGATTATGCTACTGCATAGTCATACCCAGGTAACAGTGAGAACACCTGCAGCTGGATAGGTCACAGATTCCATCCCTACATTTGTTGGTATTAAGCACTGGTGCATACTTGCCTCTACCAGTTTAATCTATATCTAGCTGACCCTCTTCACATCTTCAGTGGCCAACCAACATTTTCCCCTAGACTTGGTTTGAGTAGGCTACAGTTGCTTGGCTATGCAGACAACCTCGTTTTACTCAATTGTACCCCATGGGACTACAACTGCAATTAGATGAACTTGCTAGCTTTGGTAAACAGAATGGGTTGAAAATCAATACCAACAAGCCAAAATAATGACATACAACTCTAAACAATAAAGGTAATCCCAAGTGCTTAGGATGGCAGTGGAGAATAAGTCTCTTGAAATTGTTAATACCTCTGAGTACCTCAGAGGCACCATTGATAGTAAATTGACCAGGACATCTCATTTGGATAACATTGAGATTCAAGTCAGACAACAACTTGGTGCTTTAGTATACTTTGCACAAGAATATAGTGGATACTCTTTAGCATTCATAATGCAGTAGCACAAAGCAAATATTCGCCCTTTAATTCTCTATTGTCCCAAAATCTGGGGCATCAAACATCTGGTAAAATTGAAAACAATTGAAGGGATATGTCTTAAAGCTGTCACCAAGTGCCCTATTCGTACTCCAGTGCTGGATTTGGTGCATTTAAACTACAGTGTGCTTTATTGTACTAGACATTGAAAAACTCGGAAAACTGCTCTACATTATACGCCTAGCGGGTGAACTTCCTATTATAGAGTTGGCTGGCACAGGTCTTAAAATGCTCATGGATGATAGCTGCAGGAGATGTATTCACTCGGGATTGATCCTTTGGGTATTTCATACTGGTAATTTAGGGGCGTAACTAGAAACGCTTGCATTTCTATTGACTCAGAACACATGCTGGTTGAGTTAGCGACTAAATTTCATAGTGATGAATAATTATTCCAACTTAGAAGCGTGTTAAATTGCCCCGCTGTCTTACCGATTATCAGAACAATCAGATTGCCACTGAGTACCTTTGGATTACATTCAACCTGGTCAATAAGTTCGACTTGGTAGGTAACAGGAAGGGTTTGGAAACAAATCAAAGATGGTGCAGATTGTGTGGTAACGGGTTGCTTGAGAGTATGAAACATTTGTTGCTACACTGTGTAAGGAAGGCATGGTATTAATAGCAGACACAGACACAATAGATGCAAGTTTCAAAAACCTTTATTTTGTGTTTTAGTAAGGTTGGGAGAATTCCTAACTGGCCCTAACCCTAGAATGGGAGTAGTCTCGTCCATTAAACCAATAACAAACAAGTCCAAGTCAATCTAGTCAAAATAAAAAGGCCTATACTAAAAAAAAATAACCTTGGCCTCCTTCTTAAATGACAAATGTGTAAAGGGGATACATATAAAGGAAAAACAGTGTCTCAAAACAAATGTCAGAATGGCTTAGGTAATAACTCCCTTCCCCACGTTCAGGAGCACGGGTCTCGAGAGTTTCTTAAAAGGATAGGTGGTTGGCACAATTCTATCAATCTGGCACACTTTGGCTAACTGGCACAAATTGAACTGTTCAGGCTTGGGCTTCAAGGTTTTGACAGTTCAACAAATTCATTGGGCTTCCTCCGCCTTGTCACAAATGCCCAGTTCAATTCTTAACTTGTATTTTACCACAATTGGGGGAAGATCTCACTCCTCGGCTGGTGCCTCCCTCTGGAACAGCCTCCCTTCCTCTCTGAAACTTGAGCAGAAACATCTCCAGTTCCGGAAGCAGCTCAAGCCTTTCATCTTTGCTTCTGCCTTCTCTCTTCCACTTCCCTGCTGATTTCCTGTCTGATACTGCATTGGTTACCTGGCTATCCTCTGAACCATGGGCCCAGGTCCCTGCACTCCCAGTTGCACACCTGCACTGCCTCCTGGCAACCCTGCACTTGGGGCTGTATCTGCAACCCTAAAGTCCCCTACCTGCACTTATCTAACACTTGTTGTCTGCACTTAACCCCTGCACTGCCACCTGCTGGCCGCACTTCCTGTTTTTCAATGTTTTGTCCTATGTCTTGCACTTGCTACTCCTCCCCTTCCCCTGGCACTTCTCCTCTACCCCTCCCCTTGTGCGATCTTATTGTCACTTGGCCTAGTAAGATAGTTGTCTTATTCTCTTTTTGTCCCTCCCCCGGCCTCATCTCGCCTTATAACACCTGTGTATAGGCGTGCTATAAATGTCATATCATATCAATTCAATGCAGGCCTCCCTCCGCCGGCTCAAGCCCTCTTTTCTCTTTGTGGGGGTTTCCTTCCCACTTTCACACTTGATTTTTACTTTACCACAGTGCAACACAAGCTTCCTTCCATCGGGCTCGAGTCTGTCTTTCTTTTCAAACTTGACTTTTGTAGCTGCAATTCTCACATGGATTTCCCTCTGCCGGGCTCAACCCCTCTTTTGTCTTTGTGGGGGTTTCCTTCCCCAAGTCAGTTCCATTCAACTTTCTCCTTACTTTACTTTCTCCTTACTTTACTTTCACAGTTGAAGACTTTTAAAACTGCAAGGATTTTACATAGACCTCTGCATGACCAGTTCGACCTCTTCGAAACTTCAAACACTTTACAGAAACCTTTGAATGTGCGATTCTGCCTTGCAGGACCACTCTGTTACTTTGTATACTCTCATTACAGTTCCGCGATTGTCTTTTCCATTACGCATTTACTGGCACACGCACTGCTTTCAACTCTTCCTACAGTTTTACTTCCCTTTAACAAAACCGGACCTTTGTTGCCTTCAATACCTCACTGGTTGTGTTTATTGGGTTTCTGTCTCACCGCCTTTCATGTAGCAGTCAAGACCGTTACCAGTACCTCCTCTGCTCCTCCCCAACTGGTCGTCGTTCACCCGGGAGGGCAGCGGGCCACCTTGAAGCACTTTGAAGGTAAATCCTTCCATCGGTGTTGGAACGCTTACAACTTTCCGAAAGTATGGAATTCTCATTTGGCTCTCTCTCTCGTTCTGCACAAATGCTGATCAGCCCCATGGCCTTCCATCTTCGATAGCCTTCTCGTACCCAGCCTCGCCCTGAGTGTGCCTGTGCATGCCACCTTTTATCCTGACAGGGAGTGCTTACAAGTGGGAGGTGTGTGTAGTTAGGATTACGTGCCTCACTCTGCCTGATCTCATTAAAGGGGCAGAGCCATTGCAAGTCATGAGCGGTAATCTTCCTGGCGTCATTCCTCATCTTCCTCGGCTCAGTAGTGTTGTCAGTGGGAAGTGGGGAGGAATTATGGGAGCTGTAGTTTCCCATAAAATAGGTAGGGAAAGGGGTTAGATGGACTGTGGGAAAGGGGGATACCATGCTTCACTATCAGGTGCTTCTCCCCCACTCCCTGAGGACCCCCTACCCAGGTGATTCTCCCTCGCTTGTCCACCCCCAGGGTCGGAATTCAAAAGCGATGGCCTTTGCCTGGCCTACTGAATACAGGATCCCTGGGGACTAGGTTGGGAAACACCTAATGGTGTTTCACAACTGTGAGAGTTTGGTAGCTATAAAGAGAAGGATGATCGGAGCCATTGGGCACAGGGTGCTTGAGACTAATCAATTGTATCTGGGAAGTTTTCTTAGGGTCAATAATTTTCTAATATTATACATAAAAATGTGGATTAACCTCAAGGAGATTTTAGGGATTGTTAACAATTAATCGGGGTATTATGATTTCTTAAGGTTGTGTTGTTGACTGTAGATTGCACTTAAGTATATGTATTGATTCATGATGAATATGTGATAATGGCTTTGTTATTGTATTGAGTAGTTCTACCTTTCAGGTAGGTGGTGGAGGGGTGGAACCTCGGGCACGTAGCCAACCACAGAACGTAGTCAGACGTATAGCAGCCACGGTCTGTGTTACATTAAAAGACGTCCTCCTGTTTTCTCTTCCTCAGCGCAGCAATCCAAATCACAAAACAGCAGGGCAGATCCTCAGTCAAACGGTAATCACAGTAAACAGTACACTTGCGTGCACTTCCTGGTGCACTTACGTATATGTATTGATCCATGATGAATCTGTGATAATGGCTTTGTTATTGTATTGTTAAATGTATATAAAGCCTTGTTGACTGTTTTATACTAATACAAACATAAAAAGAATGTCTGAGCAAGCTCTTTCTGATGTGCAGCAGGGTGCTATTGAGGTTCTGTCATGACCCTTGCCCCTGGCCCTCACTGGCAAGTCAGCCTTCCAGTTAGGGCCAGGTCAAAGGCCTTAAAACCTCATCCAAGACTCTCTTGGAGTCAGTCCTGGTGCCTTTGGCACCAGGCTCATAACCATCATGAAGACCAACATTAGAATGGGATTATTTACTTGGGACTATTTAACCTGGGGGGGGGGTTCAGCCAACATGGAGGCACACACATAGCTCAGTTACAAGGAACTGAGCTATGCGGTCCAGTCTTTTGGGTGTGGCAGGCCTGGGACTACTTTACCTGGACTACTTTGGGTGTGGCAGGCCTGGGAATATTTTACCTGGACTACTTTACCTGAGACTATTTAAACCGCACCCAAACAGCAGAACATGCTTTGCGTTATTCTGCTGTGGCAGCGTAATGCTCACCGTGTCCAGTTCTTTGATGCCAGCTTACCTGAAACCAAGGACCTGCAGAGAGAGAAAGAACACTACGAAACTTACCTGGAACAGTATCCTGTCTTCAAGCCATCGCTGACTTCCGTTCCACTCACCTGAAGGTACAAACTCCATCATCCGGCACTGCATGCATCCTGGAATACCATAACCTGAAAATCATTAGTAAGTGTTTACTCACGTTTCCTGCTGAATGAAGAAAGCCACACAATTCTTACCTGGGTAGTCATCTCCTGGTCAGTATCATTGCTGGAACATTACGGCGCTCAGCGAGGAACATCGCAACCTGCAAGGAGAGAAAAGACACAGGTTAGCAATATAAAAGGCGAAACAGCACCGCGCATAGCGCATTACTCAACGGATAGCATCGTGCACACCGCGCTTTCGCCTACCGGCCCATGCTCATCTTCAAACTGCATGACAACACCAAAATACCTTTCCATACCTAAGAGGAAAGAAGCAAGACATTATTATTCGAACTAAGAGGAACATAAGCACTGCATATAAAGACTGTAAAGCAGTAAACCTACGGAGTCGCAGCAGGCCTGGATTCCCACAGGGGGTATCACCAGTGAAGTAACTTGGTCGCTGCTCGCCCCCCACATCTACGCCCCCTTATCACGAGGAGCAGGACGGAGAATCCACCTTTTACAATATTAAGACCCATCTTTAACCAGAGGCCTTACCAAGGGACCGGGAGAGGGTTCGAGAGTGCAAATCATCCAACCAGGGCTGGGTTGCGTCCCCGTGAATACCAGGTGAGCGTAACAAAACGCAAAGCCTCAATAATATTATCCACCTGGGCGTCATGGAGACTTCAGAGACTGACCAGTTAGTTCAGTTGTTGGGACAATTGCGCGCTGAAGTCCATTCAGCCAGGCAAGAAACCAACGCTCTTAGTAGGGATTTGATTGTTACTAAGGATCGTACTGACGAAATAAGTAGACAATTGCTCCAATCACAGGCAGGACAGACCCCATTGCCTGGTAACATTCTGCCAGCACCTGTACCAACTTCTTCCACCAATCCAGTACAAATAACCCTTCCTTGGGCAGTTCATTTAGCTCCACCTGAACGATTTACAGGGGACCCCAAGAAGTACGCAACGTTCATGAACCAGTGTCATCTTCATTTCCTTTGCAGACCTGGGTCTTTTCCTAATGACGAAGCACGGGTTGCTTTTGTCTAGTCATATCTGAGTGGCAGTGCTGCGGATTGGTCAGTACCATTGGTAAGTCAGGATAACCCGTTGTTACATGACTTTGGGGGTTTCCAGATGGAAAATGAAAAACTCTTTGCTCGTCATACCCAAGGCCAACCATTAGACAATGAACTTTTGTCACTCCGTCAAGGAAGTCAAGACTTGCTTGCATATATAGCAACCTTTAACAGACTAGTCTTTGAAGCTGGGTGTCCTGAGGAAACAAGGAACACACTATTTCATCGGGGTCTGCGAGGGGAACTAAAGAATGTCCTTGCTCAAGTGGATAACCAACCTAAAGACTGTGGAGAATTCATCAACCTTGTGGTGCAATTAGATCACAAATTACAAGACTGAAAAGCGGACCGGATAAGGTTAGACACTCGAGCTGGGTATGTCCGGTCAAAGGATAATGTTCCACGTACATTGGAAAACACTGTAGAACCCATGCAAATCGGAGGTGTATGGCCCCCTTTAACTAAAACTGAAAGAGACAAGAGAAGGCAACAGCAATTATGCTTATATTGCGTAAAAAATCAGGCCACTTCCTCAAAGAATGTCCAGTGAAACCACCAAGGAGAACTGTTGGAGCCACAGAGAAGGAAGATAATAACAAGGAGTTGGAAAACTACCAAGCCCGGCAAACGTAGAGGTCCACTTCTCGAGCGAGAAGGATGAGCCACAGACCTCACAGTAATTTTGATCAATCACCAACAACCATCTCGGATGCATGCTGTCGAAGCATACATAGACAGAGGAGCAGTTGGGAATTATGTAGACCAAGATCTGGCAGCAGAGATGGGGCTTCCCTTATGCTCTAAGTCGACTACTGAAAAAGTTACTACTGTTGATGGGACAGAAATAGCTTCCGGACCAGTAACCCAATGTACAGCAGCACTAACCCTACTGTGCCAGGATGAACACCGAGAATCTATTGCATTCGATCTCATCAAAGCTCCTCAGTTTCGACTAATCGTAGGGATGCCATGGTTGGTAGCTCACAACCCTCTTATAGATTAGCGTGCCAAGAAGTTGGCCTTTTCGGATGATTGTGCTCACACCTGTTATTACCAAGAAAAGGGGAAAACAGACTTCTGTACATCTGCTACTCCCAGTATGGCAGCGATTGTACTAGGTGTGACTAGTACTCTACCAAATGAATACCAAGATTTTCAAGACGTGTTACAGAAAGAACAAGCCAATACTCTACCACCGCACAGGCCCTACGATTGTCAGATCAACCGCATACCTGGTGCGCAAATTCCTTGTGGTCGAATTTATGCACTTACTGAACCAGAAAACCTCCATTTGAAATCTTATCTTGATCAGTACCTGGCAAATGGATTTATCCGCCCATCTAAATCACCGGCAGCCAGTCCCTTATTCTTCGTACCAAAGAAGGAAGGCGATTTGAGGACTTGTATCGACTATCGCGCATTAAACCAGATCACAGTAAAAAAACGTTATCCACTGTCCCTTATTCCCGAATTATTGGATCAAGTCAAAGACGCCCAAATCTATACCAAAATGGACCTTAGGGGGCGTACCATCTTGTTCGAGTGAAGAAAGGAGACAAATGGAAAACCGCCTTTCGTACCAAATACGGCTGGTCTGAATACCAGGTAATGCCTTTTGGACTTTGCAACGCTCCTGCTGCATTCCAGTACTTTATGAATTAGTTTTGCGGGAGTTGATTTACGTTTGCGCCCTGGTTTACATTGATGACATCTTACTGTATTCTGCTACAAAAGAAGACCATGTGTCAGGCATGTCTGCTCCGTCCTTACTAAACTCTGCCAACATAAACTGTATGCTAAACTCAAAAGAATGCTCTTTTCATGTCACCGAAGTGGAGTTTCTCTGTTTTATCCTCACACCAAAAGTTATCAGAATGGATAGGCACAAGGTAGATGCCATTCTTAACTGGCCGTCACCAACTTCATTTAGAGGAATTCAGAGTATGTTGGGCTTTACAAACTTTTACCGCCGATTCATCCCAGATTTTTCCCAAATAGTGCATCCAATTAAGTCACTACTGAGAAAAAACAATAAAAAGTTCCATTGGACCGAAGAAGCAGAGAAGGCCTTTCAGGAGCTTAAGAAAAAATTCACTTCTGCTCCAGTCCTACGGCATCCTCGCCCAGACCTCCATTATATAGTTGAAACAGATGCCTCTAGCATGGCTATGGGAGCTGTTCTCTCACAAAGGGACCCAGGAACTGACCAGTTACACCCTGTGGCCTTCTGGTCACGAAAATTCTCACCTCCCAAACTCAACTATGCTATCACAGACAAAGAACTCTTGGCTATAAAATCAGCTTTCAAGGCATGGCGACACTATCTCCTTGGTGCTAGACATACTGTCACGGTCATAACTGATCATCGAAACCTGCAATACCTAAAAACAGCAAAGGCTCAATCATCCCATCAACTGCGGTGGGCTCTTTTCTTCGCTGAATATGACTATGTGATCACCTACCGGCCAGGAGTAAGAAACAGAAAGGCTGACGCCTTGTCCCGTATGGGTGTTGATGAAAAGGTATACATAACTCCAGATCCAGTAGCCATCATTCCAGAAGACAAACTCCTGGGTCTTACGACAACATTGACACAGCGTGAACTCCAAAACAAGATCCAACTCTTAATGGATCCCACTTTCTCACAAGAGTGGTGTACTCAAGGAAAACATTACACCATTAAAGACCAGTTACCATATTTTAGGAGCCGTCTATACTTGCCAAGGAAAGATTTACAAGAGCAGGTTATTTCGGGTTATCAAGACTCCCTGATTGAAGGCCATCCTGGAATTGCCAAAACTCTAGCTAAAGTAAAACGAAACTATTGGTGGCCCACATGGCGTAAAGACATCATACGATTTATCCAATCTTGCGGTGTGTGTGCACAAAACAATTCCCAAAAGCAGAAACCAGCTGGTCTTCTCCAACCATTGGAAATTCCTCTTGCACCATGGCACACACTGTCCCTTGATTTCATTACAGATCTACCTCCCAGTCAAGGATTCAACACCATCTTAGTAGTTGTAGACTTGTTCTCTAAAATGGCACACTTTATTCCTTTTAAGGGTTTTCCAAACTCATCCAATTTAGCAAAAGTATTCCTGGAGGAAATCGTACGGCTACATGGCTTTCCATCGGTCTTCATCTCAGATCAAGGTAGTCAGTTTGTATCCAACTTCTGGAGGAAATGTTGTTCAATGGCCCGAATTGATATTCGACTATCCACAAGTCACCATCCTCAAACAGATGGCCAAACAGAAAGAACAAACCAAACCCTCGAGCAATACTTACGTTGCATGTTACATCAAGTGGAAAGAAATTGGAAGGACTTGTTATGGATAGCTGCATATGCCTATAATAATTCATTACAGACCAGCACTGGACAAACCCCTTTCTACACTATATATGGTAGACATCCACGTACTTCAGAATTAGATCTCCCAACCCCTTTGGAAATGCCAGCGGTTAAACCCTACATACGACTATTTCCCAGGCCTTCAAAGAAGCAGCAGAACATTTACTCCAAGCCAAGAACAGACAAAAGAAATTTGCTGACCAACATCGTAGTAAAGCCCCCACTATTAAATTGGAGACAAGGTCTGGTTAGCATCAAAATATGTGCCCATAAAAGGGACTCAGACCTTTCGTCCCCGATATCTGGGACCTTATTCTATTGAATCCATAATAAATCCAGTAGCAGTTAAATTAGCCCTACCACCCACTTTGCAGATTCATCCTGTGTTTCACGTATCACTCCTGAAACCGGCACAACCTGGTACTCGGGTTACAACACCACCAAAACCAGTATTAGGTGACGGAGAACCAGAGTTTGAAGTAAAGGATATCCTAGACTCAAAATACACCAGATCCAAACTATACTACTTAGTTGATTGGAAGGGATACGGCCCTCAAGACAGATCATGGGAACCTAGTGAATACATCCATGCACCTCGTTTAATTAAAAGGTTCCATCAGAATTACCCAGCCAAACCAGGACCAGGCAGAAGTGCCACCGTGAGAGGCACCTTGGGGGGAGTGCTGTCATGACCCTTGCCCCGGGCCCTCACTAGCAAGTCAGCCTTCCAGTTAGGGCCAGGTCAAAGGCCTTAAAACCTCATCCAAGACTCTCTTGGAGTCACTCCTGTCGTCTTTGGCGCCAGGCTCATAACCATCATGAAGACCAACATTAGAATGGGACTATTTACTTGGGACTATTTAACTGGGGGGGGTTCAGCCAACATGGAGGCACACACATAGCTCAGTTACAAGGAACTGAGCTATGCGGTCTAGTCTTTTGGGTGTGGCAGGCCTGGGACTACTTTACCTGGACTACTTTGGGTGTGGCAGGCCTGGGACTATTTTACCTGGACTACTTTACCTGAGACTATTTAAACCGCATCCAAACAGCAGAACATGCTTTGCGTTATTCTGCTGTGGGCAGCGTAACGCTCACCGCGTCCAGTTCTTTGATGCCAGCTTACCTGAAACCAAGGACCTGCAGAGAGAGAAAGAACACTACAAAACTTACCTGGAACAGTATCCTGTCTTCAATCCATCGCTGACTTCAGTTCCACTCACCTGAAGGTACTAACTCCATCATCCGGCACCACATGCATCCTGGAATACCATAACCTGAAAAGAGGAGAAAGAAAGACAGCATTAGTAAGCGTTTACTCACGTTTTCTGCTGAATGAAGAAAGCCACACAATTCTTGCGCTCTGGGAGGAACATCGCAACCGACACGGAGAGAAAAGACACAGGTTAGCAATATGAAAGGCGAAACAGCGCCGCGCATCGCGCATTACTCAACAGACAGCATCGCGCACACTGCGCTTTCGCCTACCGACCCATGCTCATCTTCACACTGCATGACAACACCAAAATACCTTTCCATACCTAAAAGGAAAGAAGAAAGACATTATTATTCGAACTAACAGGAACATAAGAACTGCATATAAAGACTGTAAAGCAGCAAACCTACAGAGTCGCAGCAGGCCTGGATTCCCACAGGGGGGTTTGCACCAGTGAAATAACTTGGTCGCTGCTCGCCCCCCACATCTACGCGCCCCTGCCACGAGAAGCAAGACGGAGAATCCACCTTTTACAATATTAAGACCCATCTTTAACCAGAGGCCTTACCAAGGGACCAGGAGAGGGTTCCAGACTGCAAATCATCCAACCAGGGCTGGGTGGCGTCCCCGAGGATACCAGGTGAGTGTAACAGGTTCTGTCAGATAGCACACAATGTAATCAGTTAGCCGGTGGATGGACTGTGCTGCACAATCTTTCCCAATCCACTTAACGAGATTAAAGACGAGCTGACCAGAGCCTCACGTCATTCCACTTTGCAGGGATTGATGGAGTAAGCCACACAGATCGATGGACGCTTGCAGGAAAGGGAGAGAGAGAAAGGACGAGATTTTGCAGCATCTACTAGTCATCAGAGGGTCCAAGGTGAGAAACGCACTCTGTGGAATCCCTCACTGTGGCTGATATTTCTGTTTCTAGGAAGTCACTGAGGATTGATGCTGCATGGCTAGCTGCTTGACCAAGAGGAGAAGGAGAATTAAAGAAGAATAGGCCTGTTTCTTTATTTTATGGCCAGAAGAGACACCTGCTCAAGGTTTCTTAACTTGATATGGCTAATTGTGAGAAAACAAGGTCGCCCACCTCATGTGCTGTAAAAGACAGTGGGTAGACCAGTTTGACTCCCTAAACGGCCAATCCGATTGAGAAGGACAGTTGGGCTGTTGTTGACGCAAAGGTGTTATCACTGTGGTGAAAAACACACTTGGGGACTATTAGTGGGTGTTGGACTTGACAGTGTACCCTAACTTTTTCACACAAATGATGACGGTCTGTAATTTCATTACTTTATCTTTTTTGAGTTACCTCGTGTGTAACTATAAACAACTTGCCCTCCAACCACTCTATCTAGTCCTTCATGTGGTGTCTGACCCTAGATTTCGATGGCGTGCTGCTTATCTAGGGTTAGGGGATAGAAGAGAAGAGGCTTGCCCTAACTCATTTTGGCAATTAAATATTTTGTCAATTCCTAATGACATAAAATGCACATTTTGTCTATGGGTCTTCCAAACTAAACCCTAGAATATGCTGCGGGTTGTGCAGGTGAATTACTTCCTCGTTTATTCTTTTTCCCTACACAAACCCTTTTAAAGGTTTAAAAAAGTTTTTGAACCCTGCTTCAAGATTAAACGCATAGGATTGTGCATTATCCCAATTCCAACCTGATTAATCTGAAGCATTACTCTACAAAGTAGGGTTGTTCCACTTGTTTTACCTCCGCCGTCAATACTAGGCCCTTCGTCAGTGGAGATCTACCTGGCATACCGGTTTCAGTGTTTTTATTTAATGTACCACTTTCTTCAGTGCCTCAGCACCCCTGTGGGTGCCAACACGAAATAGAGAAGAGGCTCAGCTCCAGCTAGTCACTGCACCTGTGCATGGGAGGCAAACAGGGAGAGGGTGGAGAGAGGAAGAAGAGAAAGGACAGATATCATTGTGCTTCCTATATTACGGTTTGTGATTTTCACTCCCTCTTTGTGTCGTTGCTTCTTACCCCAGTTGCAGTTTCAGCCATCCCAGGCACTAGTAGTTGCCTCTTCTGATGGGCGGGATAGCTGGTTCCGCCACCTGCGCGTACAAGAATAGACAACATATGTCTAATAGGTCTGTGGATTTGGAGAGGTGACTTTTAGTAATACTCAAATGTGCTTTAAGCGGAAATGATAATGTTTTTTCGATTTCTGACCTACACTCATAACACACATGTGAGTACCCAGGGCTCAGTGAGCGGGTCCCAGGTCCTCCTTGAATCTTGTGTCGGGGCTCCTCTCACCTTGCTTGGTGAGAAACGCACTCTGTGGAATCCCTCACTCTGGCTGATATTTCTGTTTCTAAGGAGTCAATGAGGATTGATGCTGCATGGCAAAGAGGAGCAAGAGAATCAGAGAAGGTTAGACCTGTTTCTTTATTTTACAGCCAGAAGAGACACCTGATCAAGGTTTCTTAACTTGATATGGCTGATTGTCAGAAAACAAGGTTGCCCACCTCATGTGCTGTAAGAGACAGTGGGTAGACCAGTTTGACTTCCTAAATGCCAATTCCATTAAGAAGGACAGTTGGGCTGTTGTTAACGCAAAGGTGTTACCACTGTGGTGAAACCATGAGAATTCTGCTTTGTTGCATTTTGGAGCCTCTGTGATGTGTATGGCGTAAGCCAGGACGGAATGTGAGAATCAAGTATGGACTCCGCATAGGCAGGATGAACGTCCAATCGACTTGCTGCCTGGTTTTGAGGACTTTTCTTCCACAGAATAGTCATAATACATCTATTGTTCTGTTGAAGTCACCAATTGGAGTTTTGCAGTTCTCAAGCCAAAAAGATCTTAGAAATGCATTTCGGTGGTAAAAATCGAGGTTATAGGTTAAAGGTGCGAATGAAAAGCGCCATGGCTACCTCCAATCTCTGAATGAGGCCCTGTTGTGTCTTTTATCTTTGCCTCTAGGCATTATTGTTGCTTCCTGTGCACTGGGATACCTCTGGGTTGTAGTGCCAGAGACTCTCTTCAACTTGGTTGGGAGGGACAATACAATGCGTTACACACTCTCCATCTGCCCTTACCAATAAATTGGACGAACCATCCTGTTTACGTTTCTCCAGTTAATCCCATGAGCCAGGATCCATTTTGCTTCCCTATAGTTTCACCACCTGCTATTTCAGTGGACAGTAATGAGGAATTTGACATGACTGAGATTTGCGATGCTCGCATTTCTCAGGGCCATCTGCAATATTTGGTTCATTGGACATGTTATCATGTGTGCTGCCAGCCGTGGGAGCCCGCTTCTTTCGTTCTTTCCACTGGTTGCTCTGCTATTTCTTTGAACAGTTTCCTGAGGAGCACCCACCATTACTACAGTCCAGGTTGTCAGGAACATCGGGCTAGCCTTGGGTGTCAGGTGGGCTTCAGGGCAGAAGGGTGTGCCAGGATCACCATGGCGGTCTTTGGTAATGGGAGCAGCTTGGTCGCCCTAGGGTACCATGGCAGTGGGTGCGTAGTGATCGTCCTGGCATTCCAGGGCTACTAGTCCAGCTTAGTGGTCTGACTGTTTGGTGTGGTTTCATCGTTGTCATTGTCCGGCTTTATGGGCCTGGTGTGGGGTTAGGGCATGGAAGGAGATTCATAAGTAGCCTATTTTAAGATGACTGCCACTCTGATCTGTTTCTCTTTCTTTATGCACCAGTAGGAAGTATGTACCTCATTCTAGAAAGCATGGTGCCCTCTTCTTGTTGCGTGCCTTCGCAGAGTAAAAAAGGATTGAGTAGCAGGATGGAGGTGATTCACAAAACTTCTTGCCTCCATGGCTTCGATCAGATTTTTTCTGGTCGCTTCTGTTAATGTGCGACTCACTGCAATACATAGTTGTACTTGCACGTGCTTATGAATTCTTGATATATTTGCAGTCCAGGCGTTTTCAAAACCTGACTACCTTAAGCATTGCTCAGACATTCTCACTAAAGCCTAGATCAGCGAGTGTGGACCATACACATTTATTTCATATTAACAACTGTGACATGATGGCTTCAGCGAAAGGATGCTCATATTTTAGACCATGAATAAAGAGGTGCTTGTGTGCCTAAATCATGACAAGTGTGAGGCTTACATAAAGGCTTAGGAACAGGGATAGAGGACAAAGAGCAGGCAACTGAAATAAAAAAGAAAGGTAAATACATAGGAAGGACGGGGTGGAATGGAAAGGTTTAGGATTTGTTAGGGAGAGGAAACAAGTGAAAGGTCAGGAGTGAATATGGGTAAAATGGGAAGGGGCATTTAAGAAAGAGAGTGTGTGGGGGTCTCGCCCTATCAAAAGGAGAAAAAACGTAAAGGGAAGGTTATATACAATATTCAAAGAACAAAATCGTGTCAAAGTCTAAAGAAAGGTCACCCTTAACACATGCAACCAATTGGGTAAAGTAACACGATAAGACGTAACAGTTATAAGGGAGCTAACTAGGAAATGTGCCCACTCATTTTGTAACACTCCCCTGAGAGACTGCCGAATGGTTGTTTCATAGTGTAATATCACACTTTTGTAGTCCATGCAGTTGTAGAAACATTACCACGGCCTCTTCCGGTTGATTGGTGAACAATGTATTAGTAAAAAGCAAACAACAGGACAAAACAAAACAACGACAGTACGAGTCTTTGGCGAGGGTGAGAACCCTCCTCCCTCCGAGCACCAGTCTCTTACACCCAAAGGAAGACATGCATTTCAATGGAAGGGGTGGTACAGAAAGGGCATGGAATCCTACTGAAGCAATGTCGCAAGCCGAGAACAAAGCACCACTATACAAGTCTTTGAATATACTCCCCAAAAATGTGCACATGCTCTAAGACAGCCCCGAACGCTTACAGTAAGATGACTTCCGTCTGCTAACGCTGCTTTTCCTAAGAAAGAAGGAGCCTCAAACACTCATACATATGTCAGAAGGGAAACAGGTCACCTACAAGTGATGTGAAGGCGAGCAGAGCTCTACTCTAGATGAAGAGCCTTCATTGCTAAGTAATGCGCAGTAAAGCCTAAAGCCCCACCTCACACACGCAAGAAACAGTTGTTTAAACATGGCAGTTTGTAGTAGCTCCTCACTGTGCAAGGGGAGTACATACAATATTTAATTCCAAATTTTTCCACACAATACCACTGCTTTGGTCATTTACATTCTATTTACCCACAATCCTACCTCTTCTGTTATCAAGTGTCCAGGATGCTTTTTTTTCTTCTGTTTTGCGTCTTTTGAAGTGCAGGCAGTTTAGCTTCTAGTGGCACTACTTAATGTCCTGCTAACCTGTTTCCAAGAGGTAGCAAAGGGGGGGCTTCTTGTAAACAACCTGTGAAGTGTTCCCAGAGGCCCAGCAGAGCAGTGAAACTCACAGAAAGGGATACCCATTGCACAGGTACTAGTAAAAGTTGCATTTTATCTGTTTAACTGGACAGTGCTTGTTTTCATCATGATAAATATGGCATGTCATTTGCAGATTCCCTTTGTTCACACGTGGTCCATGGTAGCAACGGACCAGGAAACGTTTTCTTTTTGGTTCCCTAGCTTGTTACAGATTTTGTGATATAAGCTTGTGGTGTGCAGTGATAGATGGGTTTCAGACGACTAACTACTAATTTTGTGTGAAGTTTTCTAGTAGTCCTGTAAGAGCAAGAGTGGGTTGGGTGGGATGAGAAGCAAGATGCAAACCCTTAAGTGTGGATGAGTGCGTATCGGAATAACCCATTATCAGATGAATTGTGGTGAGGGCAGGACTTGCATGATGGTGTGATGCCATTGAGTAGAACTGACGAGGTAATTGGGCGCAACAAAACCTACATTCTGGGAGGGTTATCTGGTGAGGGGAGTGGCCACTTTAAAAAAAATGGACGTGTCAAACTTGGAGGCTGGGCCCCCTCTGTTCTACCCCAAGGGTTGTCTGTTAATGTTATGTTAATGTTAAAGGATAATTGTACCGCTAATTGTACCATGCCCTATCACCACCAGGGTGGTCACCTGGTGCCCTGGCCGACCTGAAACAAAGGTGGGTAGGTTAGGCGTGTTAGTAGGACAAAGTTTGGAGAAGAGCAAGAGAGCTGTGATGTACTGTTGGCAGCTTCAGTTCGGTTAACGATGTTCACCGAGCATATTGGTGTGTTATTCGGTTCTGAGTCCGTCATGTGCTGTTGTTTGGGGTTCTGTGTGGAGTGGTTGTTGTTGTGGTGAGGTGAAGTGCGTGCGGGTTGCTGCGGCTTTAAGAGGTGTGGTTGTGTTTAGTTAGAGTGTGAGAAGTGTGTGAGGAATGGTGAGGTTATTCGTTTTTAAAAATTATTATTTATATATTTCTTTTCTGATTTTTTTGTCTGGCATTGGGCCCAAGTACCAAATGGTAGCAGCCCAGCATTACACATAGGTGCAAACACAATTACTCATTCACTCATTTAAACATCCCATTTACCATACACTCGCACATTTACATGCACGCCCAGCCACGCTTACATCATACACTTATTCACACACTCACTCATTCACACATACATTATTACATACACATTCCTTGAACACATGCATACATACACAATGAGCTAATATGCACTGTTAGTTTCAGAAAAGGCTTTCCTCACATCTCTGCCTAACAAGAAGCAAGTGTGCACATCAACCCCTTCCCCTCAGATATCTAAAAACACATAGGGCCTCATTACACAGTAGGCGGTAAACCATGGCGCTATTAGCGCCATGGTTCATGCCGGTAAAATACCGGCACCGCCTTGGTGGAAAGGGGAATTACCGCCCTATTCCAAGGTTGGCGGGGCGGTAATTCCCCCTTCCACCATTGCCCTTCCCCATTCCCATTTTTGCCCCATAGGGCTCTATGGGAATGAGGAAGGCGCTAATTACGGTACTGCAAGTTGCGGTACCGTAATTAGCTCCACTGGTCCCTTTGCGGGTTGGGTTTTAACACCTGCAAAAATCAGGCGTTAAATTCCCCATCCCGCAAAGGAACCTCGTAGTAAGGCGGTAAGGATTTACTGGTACCGGTAAAATACCGGTACCGGTAAACCCTTACCGCCCACCGCGTAATGTTTGCACACATTCTTGGGGAGGTGGCTGATGTGTCCATTTGATTTTTGTAAGGCAGAGGTGAGGGAAGCCTTTCTTGAAACTAGCAGCTTTATAGTTTTGCTGGGTTTGTGCAAATAGTTTGAAGGTTTGTTTATTTTTAAAGCGCACCAGGCCCATGGGCAACCGGGCGCATAATCTTAAATACAGGTTACAGCAAAGTATATACAAAGGGCCAGATTTGCTGGTAGTACATAAATACAGAGTACAAGTAGTGAACAATACAGTGAAGCATATATACCCAGATAAGATATATTTCAGGTAAGGGACCGGCTAGCGGGGAACCTTATGCTATCTGGGTGAACAGCCAAGCTTTGGCATTGTTCTTGAACATTAGGAAGGAAGGTTCAGGTCTTATGTGCGTTGGCAAAGTATTCCAATGTTTGGAAGCTAGGACAGGGAAACTCACGCCACCCGCTTTTTGGAGTTTGAATCTAGGCAGGGTTAGGCTGTGAACTTGGGCTGACCTAGTGGGTCGGGATGAGGAGTGAAGTGCAAGACGCAATGTGAGGTAAGGTGGGGCATCATTGTTCAGGCATTTGTGGGTCAGGGCTAGCGTAGGCAATTCTTTGTTTTACCGGGAGCCGGCGTAGGTCAGATCTAAATGTAGAGATATGGGACCGTCTAGGGATATTGGGAGCTGCCCTTATGGCATTATTCTGAATAGTTTGAAGTTTGTTGAGGTTAGTCTGACTGGTCCCAAGGTAGAGCGCGCTACAGTAATCTATTTTGGACATGATGAGTGTTCTGGCCATTGTGGTGCAGTTGTGAGTGTTCAGAAATGGTCTGCAGGCGGTAATAAGTTTACATGTGTAGGTGGAGGCCGACCTAATAGCATTGGTTTGTCTGTTCAGGGAGAGTGTGGAGTCCAGATAAACTCCTAATGTTTTGGTGTCTTTGGAGACCTTGATGAAGTTGCCGTCAATCGTGAAGGACTTATAGGCTTGGTTAAGTTTGTTGAGACGATAATTGGATCCTAGTAGTAAGAGCTCCGTCTTATCGTCGTTGAGGCAAAGTTCATTTTGAGCCATCCAGGCTTGAATGACCAAGTAGACATCATTCAGTGCTTTGGTATTGGCTGTGTAGTCACCAGTAATGGGAATGAGTATCTGGGTGTCATCCGCATAGTTAGTGTAAGATACACCCAGATAGTCAAGCACATCGTAGAGGGGCTTGGTGAATACATTATACAGTGTAGGTGATACACAAGAGCCTTGAGGGACGCCGCAGAGAATGGGAGAGGGGTCTGCCGATGCTGAGGGTGAGAATACCCGCATAAATCTGTTGCTGAGGAATGAGTGGATCCAGGCATTAGCAGAGTCAGAAAAGGAGGCAGCATATTTGAGATGTTGGCAAAGTATTCGGTGGTTGACCAAATCGAATGCGGCAGAGAGATCAAGGAGAAGGAGTAGCGCAAGCTTCTCGTTGTCCTTTAGTGTCTCCATCTGAGTTTTCAGGTTGATCAAGACTGATTCAGTGCCGTGTTTGGGGCGGAAGCCTGATTGCCTTAGCCCTAAGAGTTTGTTGGACTCAAGGTAGTCTTGGATCTGCAGGTAAGCTGCGTGATTAAGAATCTTAAGCAAGAACGGGACCGTGGTGATTGGTCTGAAGTTGGTTGGGATGTTAGAGTCAAGGGATGTTTTTTTGAGTAGTGGGATTACCCACGCATCCTTGAGGTTGTCAGGGACTATATCCGTTTTGAAAGAGGCATTTATGAACGATGTGATGAAAGGGGCAAGGTAGTGCGAAGCTTCCTTGATGATGGGAGCTGGGCATGGGTCACCATGGCAGTTGGACGGTTTAAGGTTGTTTATGATTCCTTCTACTTCAGGGATGGTGAGAGGGGAGAAGGTGAATGGTTTAGCAGGTGGGTTAGCTTGGTGTTGGGAGCTTGGTGTGGGTGTGAACAGTGGTTGGTCCAACTATAATGACTTTTGTTTATTTCTGATTTTAATTTGAAGGGTGGCAATTCTACCTAGAAGTGCTGTCTGGATGTTAGTACACCAGTTGCTATCTTTAGGACAGGAGTGAGAGGGGGCTACAGGTGACTCTAGTTCCTTGAGAATGATAAATAGTTCCTTTGTATTTGATTGTGCTGAGGCAATGCTTTTATTTATGAGTCTTTTTTAGCCTGGAGAAGAGCTTCTTTATAGTTAAGGGTGGCTAATATAAGGCTGTCCTTGTGTGTGTCAGAGGGGTGACTTTTCCAGCGTGACTTTGCATTACGTTTCTCTTTACGTAGCACTCTGAGCTGCGGTGTGAACCACGAGTTTAGGTGCGCATGTTGTTTGGGTCTTCTAAGTTTGAGTGGGGCGATGGAATTTATGGCTATGAGAACTGACTGGTTGTAGATGTTGGCTAAAATAGTAGGGTCAGAGCAGGAGCCAGTGGCATTATTGAGAGAGGGGAGTATGAGGGGGAGCAGCTTTTCTGTGGTTATGTTCTTTTTGTTTCTGGTGAGGGTAGCTGGGGCGACAAGAGGCGCTGGTAGTGAGGCTACTTCAATGCTGAAGGTGATGATGTGGTGATCCGACCAAACGCAGGGAATGCTAGAGAGAAGGCGGATGTTGCAATTAGTGTCGCTAAACCAGTCTAAGGCTCGTCCTTTATTGTGGGTGGGTTTTTGTATGTGGTGAGAGAAGCCTAGATCTGTTAAAGTGTTGGCAAGGTCAAGTGCCGCCGGGTCATTAGGGTCTTGGTAACCTAAATTAAGGTCACCAAGGATAATAATTTGAGAGTTTGTTTTCGCTTTGTCAAGTACTAGAGTGGCGATGTCATCCACGAAGGAGGTGGGGGGGCCAGGTGGTCTGTAGATTAGATGGATGGTGGCCGTTTGGTTGGCCGATGGTGTGAGTTTGACCGAGAGTAGCTCTGCGGTTTCCAACTTAGTTCTCGGTAGAGTTCTAAGACGTAGTGAGTTTTTGTAGATGAATGCGATTCCTCCACCTCTGGCGTTACGATCGCATCTGGTGATGGCATAATTAGGTGGGATAGCCAGTGAAAGAGCTGGACCAGAGGCAGGGTGCAGCCAGGTCTCTGAGATGGCAATGAAGTCAAGCTCCTGAGTCTTGATGAGATCTTCAATGTCCAGGGCGTGGGCTGCTAGGGACCGAGCGCTGATCATAGCGGCCTTAATCAGGCCAACGTTGCTAGGTTTGCTAATCTGACTGGTGTTGCCTGAGGCAGCAAGGTTAGTCTGTGGGCCTTGGGGTGTAGGTGCGGTAAGGGTTTGTGGGGACAAGCTAGGCTTCATGGTTTTCAGGGATACGTTAGGGTGCAAGGGGTGGCCCTTCTTGCCCATAAGTCTAGAACCTAGTCTTAGTTTTCTTAAGGTGGTGGCGCAAGGTTGATTAGGTGTAGGTTTTTTAGTGAAGTGGTCGAGCCATAGGGCCGGTGCAGTAAGGTAGATGTTAGGTTGCTGGGGAGCAGCGCTAGTGCAAGTGTCAGCAGGTCTGCAGGTAGGAGCCATGGTTGTAATGTACAAAGTGGTGGGTGCCAATGTGCTAGGGGGTGATGAGTAAGGCGCACGGGTGGATAGCCACAGTACGAAGAGTACTCTGAATAGCGGGAGGAGGAAGTTTTGAGCAGGTAGGCGTGGTAACATGGTACCAGAGTTGAGTGGAGTGGGGCACCAGGCCAATGTAGCGGTTACTAAGTGGACAGAGCAGAGTGCAGCAGGCTGGGTCGGCAGGCTCTGTAGGCTATGCAGTACAGAGTGCACTGGCGATAACATCAAATGTCAATCACATCAAGGTAAAGCAGTGCAGAAATGCAGCGCAGCTAAAATCTAATATCAGGCACATCAACATACAAGTTACAGCGCAGCTAGAATCGAATGACAAGCACCTCAGGTAAGACAATGCAGAATGCGGCCTAGCTAGATTCGAATGACAGGCACATCAAAGTGAAACAGTGCAAAGAGCATCACTGCTAAAATCAAATATCAGGCACATGAGGATAGAACAGTGCACAGTACAGTGCAGCTAGAGTCGAGTGACAGGTAGAACAATACAGAATGCAGCATAGCTAGATTTGAATGTCAGGTACATTGGGCAAGGCAGTACAAAATGTAACCGGCTAAGTCTAATTTGTTAGATCAATAGGCTAGGCAATGCAGAGTGCAATTGGGGTAGATGTAACACAGTGAGCAGCAAAGGCAAGATGTCCTAGAGTCACACTAAATCTGCATAGCAGAATCACGAGGTAACAGCCTACGGTTAGGTATCAGGCTGAGAGCAGGGAGCAAAGTAACATGGCATACAGCTGCCGTCGGATATCATGCAGCACAGTAGGACAAAGCGAGGTGGATAACAGGTAAAAAGCCGAGAGGTTGCATGTCAGAAGTAGGCATGTGCATGGGATAGCCAATGGCTCGAGGATAGTTGCGTGGGCTTGGTTGAGGGCCAACCAGATAATGAAGACAGCTGGAGATTGCCCGTTACAGGATGGTACAATTGCTTAATGATTATACATGCAGCAGAGGGAGATACAAATAGGGTAGCTCCTAATTTACAGTCAGTGGGTGTGATGAGTTCTCAGGCGCTGAGTGGCTTACCATTTTCCTGCACAAATACAGCTTGTTTTAGGAAAGTCTTCTTTCCCCTCTCTGACAGAAAGTATGACGTGCAACGCCATGTTACCAAAGGCACAGACGGGCCGCCAGGCGGGAAGCGGGAGGAGAAAGGGGAAGAGGAGGAGTCAGGTTTGGAACAGTCAGTTCCTGTATTGTATGTTTAATGAAGGAGGCAGCAAAGAGAAAGCCCTCGGCAACCATATCGCGTCCTTATTGGGGCTGGGCCCAAAACGCCATTTAGCTAATCAGGCTTCAGTCCCGCCCCTCAGCGCACTTTTTGTGGGGTGGGGGAGCTGAACCCCGATTAGCTCAATGGCGTTGCGCATCTGCCGGGCGGAGGTTGAGCAAGAACTAGAAGCTTCTGGAAAGGTGGTGTACATAGATATGAACTGTTCAGGCAAGGGAAGCTAGTTCCAGCCTCTGCAAAAGGCTGGCGCAGAGACACCTGCAGAGAGATCCAGCCAGTGGAGTGTTGCTCCCAGGCAGCCATGCAGCTGTCTGATGGCCTCAGATGAGGCTTATGACTGGCACAACGAGTGTGAGGCTCTGGAAGGGAAATTGGGACAATTTCACCCAGGGTGATAAGAGCCAGACTATGCCACTGAACTGACGTGTGGCCAGAATATGTTTCTCAACATGGGCTCCGTATGTTTACTTAATGGGTGTCTGCTTCGGGGAGTCCTGTGTGCAAAGGGTTTATGGATTTCGGTTTCATCCGATAAAGGTTGGACACGCCCGCTTTCATGGAAGGTGTTCTTGCCTGTGGAAACACTGATAGGCCTGGTTTCACTGCAGCGCAGTGTTTGCTGTGCATTTGCTCCCATTGTCCCATGGGGAGGCTTCCCCGAAGCATAGGAGGCGACGACAAGATAAGGGGCTCTTCACCCCTTATTTACAGCTTTTATTTGGGTTCTCCCTCTGCGTCTACAGAGATAGCAATTGCTTGCTCCTGGAAGCTAATTAGGTCCAAAGGGCCCTTTGTGCTTCTTCGTTGTTCAAGGACTGGTTTCAGGCTGGACATGAATGTACGTATGAGGCTGGGGTTGCTTCTCAATGCCGGAATGCCAGGACCTGTAATGTCAATCAAAGCATGGGTGCAGGGGAAAGTGGAGAAAATATGCACCCATGTGTTCTGTGTGTTTTGACTGCCAACATTTTGGCTGCACATTTATTTTACTGCTGATAAGTTTTGGCTATTAGGTGTTGCTAATGCCCCCCCCCCCCTATAAAGGTGAAACTGATGCATTAGAGTACAGCTGGGGAGAAATGGCACATGAGGAGGCGCACAAAGCTTGTAGGAGTTCTTTGGATATTTAACCATCCACTGACTGCCCATGGCCATGCTAATCTCTAAGGCCATTCCCCCCACTTCCTGCGTCTACCCACCCAAAACACGTACTCCTGTGATCTCTTTGCTCCTGGACGCTAATTAGCTCGCTTTATTCACGCCTCACCATCAAACTTTGCACTCAAAGTGCCTGCCAGTGTTTTTTCAAAGCAGCCTTCTCGGAGTTGATGACCTACTTGGAGCTCTAAATAGGCTGCAAGCGTAATAAAAATGTCTTAACCAGGCCTACCTTCAGCCACTCGATTTATAAGCACTATGTGTGTCCTTCACTGAAGTTATGTATACAAACAAGCATGGGCAAAGCCAACAGTTTGGGATTTGATATAAGTATTAAGCATTTGCCAGGCACTGCTATCGTATGCATGGGTACTTGTACCATTTTGCAGCTGCTGCCATAGATGGCCAGTTAATACCACTACAACATTGCCCAGTAAATGCCATTCCCAATGCCCACGCAAAAGCCAAAACTGTTGGCATTGCCAATGCTTGTTTTAGTACTGGTTTTTACCTCCTTGCAGCTGCACCACGGGGAGACACCCCCGCATCTCCCAGGTAACCACCAAACAACCACCTCTCTCAAATCGATGTCCCCTTTCCCAAACTCACTATCTGTTTTTTTTTATTATTAATAATTGGTTGGTGGATTTCATTGCAGTGAATATTCTTCATTGAAAACAATGCGTGGTGAATATTCTGCAATGAAGTCTCTGTCTATTTGTGAAACACTGTCACTTCCTCCTGTCATCAGCTGGGTCACTTCAGGACATCCAATTAATGTCTACTTAAATAAAAGCTCAGTCACCTAACGTGGATGTCAATTCACCAAAATGCCTGCGGCAGAGGAAGTGACATCACATGTCTGACACCACAGGACCTTTGTCCTCAATGACATCAATTGATGTCACATGACATCACACGTCCTTTGAACTTTTTGACATAACAGGAACGTTAACATTTAAAACCCTTCAATATGCATGCGTTAATAAAACAATGTTTACTTACAGGGATATTTTAGTCAGAAATGATATATTACCTAGGATGCCGCCTTGATTTACCATGTGTCACCCATATATCCAAGAGGCCCACTCAACAGAGCCCTCAGGTATCATGGAGCCTGCCTGATTAACAGTGCTGCCTCATGTGGACAGTTCCTGGGATCCTTTGCCAGATAGAACTAACCTCATATGCTAGGTACAGTGTCTCAGTCACTTGGGAGCCTATCATATGCCCGTGGCACCTCTGAATGCCCAGATATCGCCTTTTTATGCAAGTTCAAGCCTCCTATGCCGGTCATTGCCTCGCATATGCAGCTGCTGCAACCTTATGACACATGCAGCCTCAGACGTCTAAGTGCTGCCATCCTATTTCTCATGAACATCCTATCTCCACTGTAGTGCTAATACATAAGGTGCAGCTGCAGGCCAAATGCCTCAGGTAGGCCACCATATACTAGTTATTGCTCAGAGACTTGATGTGGTCACCATAGTTAAATTACAACCTCATTGCATGTCCTGGTGCTACCTTCATATGCCAGCTGTAGCATCAAATGCTGCAGTGCCATCATCTCACATCAGATTTAAATCTCAGGTACTGCAATGTTATGCCAGACCAAGCCTCATTAGACAGGCACTGCATTGTGAGCGAACTTTGTTACCAACAGCAAACTGAATGCGGATTTGAAATTACCATTTTAATGTACCTACTTGGAGTACACCCGCCAAGTACACTACACCACACTGATAATCAGACCTCCAGATTAGTGTGTACCAGGCATTTTCCACATTCAAATCTTGTAAATATGGCACCTTTTATCTGTCCAGGTGTATCATTTACTCACAAGTTGACAGCAGAGGGCAGTGTAAAGGGCAGGTGACTTGACTGAAAGCAGAACACATCTTTTGATTTCTGTCTCCATGGGTGAAATTGCGGGCCATCGAGGAGCGGTCTGAAACCAGAGAGGTTTTCTTTGAGCTGCATGCACTGAGCCTGTCAGAAAGTAACAGCACACGGTGAGATGAGGAATGCTTCCTGTTCAATTTCTGCTGTGTTTTTTCTGCAAATCCTCATGAAGGCACACATTATACGTGCATATTTATTTTCCTAGCATTTTAGGAACTTATCAGTAATAATATGGGAACGTTAGTAACAATTGGGAACTACCCTTTGAAACAAAAAGTATGCACCTTTCAGTGAATATATGCTTGCATTGCACAAAAGTAATTTTAGGAGTGCCTTTGTTGTGTGCATTTATCATCAGGATGAATCTGTGTGGTGTGTTCACACACATTATTGGGTATGAGAACATTTCCCACAAATGTGACAAATTGTTTGAAACCAGACATCTCTGCTTCACAATTATTGTTTTTAATTTGTTCTATTCATTTTCAAGTTTAGGCATTTTTTGCTTGGCTGTTGCATACTTTTTACACGGTAGCGAAGGAGACAAATCATTTTTAGTCTTAGAGTTAATATACACATTGTAATTGTAACAAGCATTGGCAATGCCAACAGTTTGGGCTTTTGTGTAGGCATGGCAAGGGCATTTTGCAGGCACTGTCGTTGTGGTGTTTATGTATTTATTTATTTATTTTTGCATTTGTTACAGCGCGCTGAACCCTTGAGTATCTAGGAGCTCATTACATTGATAGATCAGGAGAAAGAGCAGCAGAAGAAGAGGGGATGGGAGGGATGTTGGTTGGCACATTGAAGGACAAGTATAATAGTTTCAGTACAATCAGATGAAGATGGTGGGTGATTGGGTCTAGGGGCCATGTTAACTGGCCATTGATGGTAGCAGGTGCAAAATGGTGTGAGTACCCAGACATCTAATAGCAGTGCATGGCAAATGCCTAATACCTACACACAAGCCAAAACTGTTGGCTTTGCCAATGCTTGTTTTAACAAGACTTCACTGACATGCGTAGTGATTATAAATCGAGTGGCTAAAGGCAGACCTGCTTTAGGTAGTTTTATTGCGCCAGTAGCTCCAATTAATTCATTAACTTTCAGATAACTGCTTTGAACATACACTGGCAGGCACTGGAGCACAATATTTGACTGTACGGTTTGATTAAAGGGAGTTGAACGAGTTCCCATGAGGAGGTGTTTTGGGTGGGGAAGGGCAGGAACCTGGTGGGAATGGCCATAGGGATTAGCATGGCCATGGGCAGCCAATGGGTGGGCAAATAACCAAACAACACCTTGAAGCCGTGTGTCTCCCCTCATATTCCATTTCTCCCTAGCTATACTCTAATGCAATAGTTTCAAATTATAGGTGGCTCCTCCACCTAATAGCCCAAACTAGAAATGGTGTGTAAAATACTACCAACTCCAAACCTTATGGCCACGGATGAGCATGTAATGTCTACTTTAAACATCCACTCAAACCTAACTTGGAATCAGGGGGTTGAATGGGCAGTGGCAATAGGGCTCTTGCTCAAGGGTGTTTGATTGAAAGAAGTTGTGACCTCTGTGATTGGTGTAGTGACACATATTTAAGATGACAATTTTAAAACATTCAAAACCTGACTCTCCAGCCATTGCAAGTGCTGTTATCAAACAAACAACAATGAAATAGTTAGGTTTGCAAATGAAACAGAAGCTCAGCAAAACATGTCCCTGCCGTGGTAATCCAGATAAATATTGAACTTTTTTTTGTAGAACCTCATGCTCTGTTTCTCCAACTTCTTTGCACTGTGAATATTATTATCTTAGTCAATAGTTTAACCATCTCTGAAGGGACGTAAGGCTAACTCGGGTCCATTCGACACTTGACCATGATATTTGATATTAGATATTAGATATATATTTTATATTTGATATTAGATATATATTTTAGCATTGAACAATTACCTCTTTGCACTATCTTATAACAACAGTGCCGTTAAGTAGTGCTAGTTTTCGGAAATGAATACTTTCATTCATCATAAAAAAAGACAATTCTGCTATCAAACCTCCAAATACAGTCATGGGCCAGGTGTGTTTGTGTCTTAAAAATTAAAAAGGCATACAGAAGGGACCAAATGTGTTCAGAACTTTGCAGAGGAATAATGGAAGGTGTAGTGAGTCACTTATCCAACTTTATAATATTAATATCCCATTCTGCAGCATACCTTAGGAAATGAATCAGCTAAAGAATGGATGGGAATTGGTACACAAATATTGGGCCTCGTTACAAGTGTGCCAGTCCAGTATCACCGGTGCCGGTACACCTACTGGCACCGTTGTTACCGGACCGGCACACTACGCGTCTGCGGGCGGGTGCCGTCTCTCCTGCCAGGTCAGACCTGGCGGGCGGAACGGCACCCGCTCCCAGACTTTCCTGGAAGCACCAGTGCTGATGCTTCCCTCATCCCCATTCCAATTTGAGTCCTATGGGAATGGGGATTTAAATTTTTCTGGCGCCTGACTTCCAGGAACACCAGGGTCATAATCCCCCGGTGTTTCAGTGGAGCCAGGCGCTGGAAAAATGCACGAGTCCGGCAGTAGCCTGTCAATTTTACAGGCAAGGCTACCGCCGGACTCGTAATGAGGCCCCATGTGTTGTTTTAAGGTTGAATTTCTTCTAATTATTCCTACTACTTTGAGATGTATTTATTTCAGAAGCAGAGTACTTATTTGGACTAATCACTTTCAATGCTTTATTAGTTCTATATGTGAGGAGCTTGCACTGCAGCGGCAATTAACAGTTCCTGTTCTAAGTGGGTGGTGTTCCCACTGGTGTGCTTATGCTGTCGCTTTTCTATATGAAGGGGAGCTTGGATTGCGGAGCCCCATACTGGGCATGTTGTTTGTGATTGAAATCTGGACTGCTGAGGGGAACGAATGTCCTGATAATTATGGGCAACACAGTGACCCTGTACTACCTCAACAAGAGAGGAGGTGTAGGGTCACTTCCACTGCGCAGAGAGGAAATGGAGCTCCGTATTTAGCCAATTCAAGATGGAATCTCTCTATCGGTAGTTCACCGGTACGGATCGCGTAGGAGAACGCGCAGTGGATGCTCTGAGCAGGCAGAGCACAATCTCCTACAAAGGCGAACTAGCTCACAAAGTCCTTTAAGAGATCTTCACACTTTGGGGAATCCCTTCTAGTAGATCTATTTGCGACCAGTGTCAACTGGAAGTGTGAATTGTACTGCTCCAGGGAATTCCCCCCAAGTAGAGCTCTATGAGACGCGTTTGTGGTGGTCTAGGAGTTTCCACTCATGTACACATTTCCTCCAGTCCCTGTCATTCCTCATGTGATGAGGAGGTTGAAAACGTTCAAGAAATTCATGATCCCAATTGCTCCAGATTGGACCAGGAAGACGTGGTACCAGGTCCTTCTGGACATGTCCACCTGCCCTCCAATACATCTTCCACAAAGATAGGACCTTCTCTCGCGAGAGGAGGGTCGGGTTTTCCATCCAGAGGTCAAGATACCCAACCTTGAAGTATGGTTTCTGAGAGGTTGAGATATAAGGATTGGCACCTCCCGGATGACGTAATATAGATTTTGCTTTCGGCCAGAAGGCCAGCAACCAAATCCTTATACCACTGCCGTTGGAACAAGTTCTGCAGCTGGTGCAGTGATAAGAATGTGGACCTTTTTACATGCAGCACACCAATGGTTTTATCTTTCTTTTTACACCTGGCTAATCTGGGGCTATAAATATATCTATTTTTAAGCATTCCTCTGAAGAGGTATCTTTCTTCAAAATACCACTAGTGATACCATTTCTGAGGGGATTGACAAATGTGTTCCCTCCGATCCCCTTTCAAGTCCCGGTTTGGGATCTCAACTTAGTTTTGAAATTTCTCATGTGCTCCTTTCGTGCCTATTTATTCCTGTCCTTTAAGATTGCTAACACTGAATACCATTCTTTTGCTCTTAATGTAAGAGCCCACTAAGGGCTCTTACATCAGCCCTTAGGGTGAGTGAAATTCAAGCCTTGTCTTGGAAGCCTCATTGCACAATTTTCTGTAAGGATAGAGTGGTCCTTAAGGTTAAGCCCACATTTTTACCAAAAATGTGGTCTGATTTTCATTTAACTCGGAAAATTATACTCTTGTCTTTTTATCCTCCACCTCATATTGGAAAGGTAAAGGAGAGGTTACACAGGCTTGACCCAAGGCATGCACTTAGCTTCTACATATCCAGGATGTCTAAGTTAAGAAAGGGTGATTAACCTTTTGTTGATTACACAGGCCATAAATTGGGTATGGCAGTCACAAAACATACCTTATCTAGTTGGATCATCTTAGGAATCTCTGAATGCTGCAGGTTAGCTGGAAAAGATCCTCCTGAGGGTCTCAGAGCTCATTCGACCATGGCCATGGCTACTTCATCTGCTTTACAGAGAGGAGTCCCAATTCAGGATATTTGTCCATCAGCCATGTGGTCTTCTGCCCACACATTCACTAAGCATTATTGTCTGGACTCTACCTATTGCCGAGAAGGTGGATTTGGGAATGCAGTGTTACATTCGGTACACACAAGCCAATAAGGAACTCCTAAATTCATACTCCTTCCTCCAAAAATGCAACACTGCTTTGGGAGGCTATCAAAAGATGAGGAATAGGCGGGAGGACATAATCCATTAGAAGAACAAGTTACTTACCCGTAGTAATGTTCTTTCGATTGGATGTTCTGCCCACGTATTCCTCATCGCCCCTCCCAACTTACCCTGCAGTGGAATGTTCTTGTTGTTGCAGTTTACGTTATTTTAGGGTGAGTCATCTTGCGTAAGGTACATCCAAAAGAAAATTGGAAATACGCACAAAAACGGAACTGAAGGCAACAGTCGCTGCGTGCGCTTTATACCAGTGATGACATCAACATCGAGACGGAAGCCCTCGAGGGACATTGAGTCGACAGGCATCGATGCACAGCACCCCCTGCTGGAAAGATTTTTGTCTTAAAGCTAAAGCTAAAGCTGGATATGGATATATCAAAAGATGAAGAATATGTTGAAGGAACATCCAATTGAAAGAACGTTACCACAGGTAAGTAACTTGTTCATCTCTCTCTCTTGCCAAATGAGGAGGACATATATCCCACACAAGATGTGTACAAAATATATGGGTTAGTGGAATGTTTAGATAATATAACAGACTGTAAAAGGTAAAACTCACTACTGACACAAGTATACCTGTGTCACTAGTAAGTCCACTAGAGTAAGCTGCTCAGAACTCTCAAACTATAGGCATGAAATAGAAAAAAGCAAAACATAAGAATCAAAATAAATAGTCCATAAGGGAAAATAAGGATCATAGGGGTCAGGTATCAAAAGGTTCATGGACCTCTAACCGGAGTACGATGGCAGAGGATTGTCTCTCTAATGTTTAAAAGTGAAATAATAAATGGAGAAAATGGCATACGTATGGAAACACGCTCTGTGTGATGTAGTGACATCATGGTGTTGTGAAGTACAAATATTCTAGTGAAAAGTAACTGGGAAATAAATCAGTACACTAATGACACAGGTTTAAACCCCAAGTCTACAAACACACCACTCGAAACCCCAATGTACAACAAAATCACTACATTTGAAACATGTGTACTTAAAGGCACCTTATCTCTTCAAAAACAATGCAGAAATACACAGTACAATCCCTCCAACACTGAAGGAACAGCACTTAATGAGGTAAGTGACAACAGAGAACTTGTTATAAAACCAGCTGAAAGTGCTCTTGGATAAAGACCAATATGAAATAATGGTTGTTGATTTAGTCAATGTTCTAAACAATTATAAGACACTTAACTATGATTCTGAAATAGAAATAAAAGAGACTATTTGTGACATCACCTATTTTCTCACTATCACAATAGATTGTATCACAAAAAATTAACTTGAATTCTTCAACAGCAACACCTTTAAAATTCCCAATTTCCATGGCCTACCAAAAATGCATAAAAATAATATCAAGTCCCCGGGGCGACCAATAGTCTCAGGATGTGATAGTGGCTCAATACTGGAACCATTACGTGCCTTTGTAGATTTTTTTCAAGCTCAACTCCTGGTATGACTCCGACTTGGCCTCTCTGAAAACTCAAATGCAGAGCAGTTGACCGGAAGTGGCAGGCTTTGAGCACATCCTCTGACAATCTGGCCTGCTGCCTGCTCCAAAGGCAATACAGACTCTCCATTTGCTTGAAGAAGAGGGCCTATATCCAGGCCCGCATCTCTGCGGCCACTAACAAAATGGCTGAACATTTCAAAATCTGCAAGGAACTCGTCAACGCTACTGCAGTCTCCACTTCTCCTCTGCCTTTCTTGGCCCTCTGCACTTCTCTGGCCTCTCACTATATTTCTAAAGCTCAGGACATAATTTCCTCACTCTCCTCTACTCCACACCCTTCTCCCTCACCCGCTCTCAGGCCTCCCTTGGCCCCCATCTCGTCTCCCCTCCTACTCTCCTCTTTCTCTCCCATAACACCCGATGAGGTTTCTAGACAAGTATGCTCTATGAAAGTCTCATCCAAACAGGTGCTCCCCTGCTCCTCCAGAACTATCAAGGACAATATTGTCTCCCTTGCTCCACCCTTGGCTGATTTCTGCAATCACTCTTTTGCCACTGGATCCTTCCCGACACTCTTCAAACACTGCCTTGTGCACTCTCTCTTCAAAAAGCCTTTGCAGTCCCTTCCTGTCAGTGAACTACCATTTTATCTCCATTACCCGCTTCCTGGGCAAACTCTTGGAGAAGCCGGCCATCTCCCATTTTACACACCACACTGAATCTGTTGACCTACTCCACGACCATCAGTCACAGAGAGCTGCCAGAGGCACAGAAACTGCCCCCCCCGAACACCTGTGAAGACTTGATCTCTAATCTCGATTCTAATTCTCCTTCCAATCTCATCCTTCATCTGCCTTTGATACGTTCAATCATGCCACCCTCATAAATCGGCTCAGTGATAACCTTGGAATCACAGACCTGGCTCTGGACTCGTTGACCTCCTTCCTCTCTGACTGACCTTCCCAAGTTCAACTGGGCCCTTTTCTCTCCTCCATCTCACTCTCCACCTGCATTGCCCCTCGGGGCTATATCCTTTCCCCTTGGCTCTTCAACTTCTACCTGGCCCCTCTAGCCCATTTGATCTCCACCTGCTCTCCTAACGTCCAGTGTTATGCAGATGACACACAGCTCTCTTTCAAACTTCCCTCCTCTGCCGCCTCTTCCTCTCTCATTACTGACTGTCTGTCTGCTATCCAAGGGACCCCACCCTCCACCCTTCTGTGAAGCAAAGAACCTTGGTGTCATCTTCGACTCCTTGCTCTCCTTCTCTCCTCACATCACGGACCTTGCCAAGAAGGCCCACTTTCAGCTGCACCTCTTCAGAGGCATTCTCCCTTTCCTCACCTTCCCCCAGAAACTCAATGTCTCCAGAGCTCTGGTCCACTGCAGGCTGGACTACTGCAGCAGTCTCTTCCTCAGTTTGCCTAACTCCTCCCCTCGCCCCCTTCAACTAACCCAGAAGAGGACTGCAAGTCTTAGCCTTCGCCTCAAGCCCAGGGACTGAATCTCTCTGACCCGAAAATATCTCCCCTGGCTCCCGGTTGCTGCGAGGATCAAGCTCAAGACCCTCTGAATCCACAAGGGTTTCTGGGGCCTGGGACCAGGCTACATCCAACCCTCTCTTCCTAAATACCTTCCTGCTAGAGCCCTGTTCTGACTCTTTGACTCATCCAAAGATTATCTTTATGTCCCAGATATTTATTTTCCATTTAGGACGGTCCAAATGAGTGTCTCACTGCAAAATAACTATGGACTGATTTATATTTTCCACATATGATGAATGAATTGCATGTATAACCAAGGATGTCTTTTACGTTCACCAATGTATTGTAATGATGTCTTCTCAATCCTGTAAATTCTTATATGTTATAAGGTGATCAAAGTTACAGTTACTTTTGTTGTCTTTCTTCCTTTTGAATTTGCTCAAGCAAAAACACACCTTATTTATCTACATTTACATGTATACATACACCATAGTCTGTAATGCTTTATGCACATCATGTATTTGTATAGTATATCTCTTCTCTCACAATAAATCATATTTGTAGCCATCTGTTGGCTTTGGTATATCATGACGTCAAGGCTACCAAATACACATTGATTGTGCCTTACAATAACTTTTGAATTCTATTTTAAATTTAGCCCACATAGAACAAATCTCTCTTTTCAGTACAAAAACTCAGCCAAACAGGCACAAGGGAAAACAAACAATGAAGATAAATGGAGAAAGAAGCTGGACTAAAAACAAAGAGTCTAAAAGACAAAACAAATCAAGGTAATAAAATTAAATTATGACAAATATGAAAAAATATAGAAATAAAATGATAATGTGATATATGAAAAAATATAATAAGGCTAAATATAGAGATGCAGATAGGCAGTGATAAATGATAGAAGTATCTTTCATAATCAAAAAATTGAATAAATGTAACAGGGTGTCATGCAGTTAGATGAAGTAGAAATTTCAATGATAAATCATATACAAAAATAAAATAGAAATAGAATAAAATGAAATGAAAGCAAAGGTATTGAAAGTGAAGATTAGAAAATGCCCTGATATTGAAAACATGTCATCATAAGAAGCAAGCAAAGTAACAGTCCTCCATGGGGTTAGTGAATACAATCTATCGATCCAAAAAATGTATCTCCGATCAAGGCTATTCTGTATGTTTCCATGCGCTCTCGTTGTGACCACTTCAACAATCTGGAAATTAATTTGTGCAAACCAGTGATGTTGAAAGACATGCTAGTGCTGAATTTCATTTATTGGTGCGGATGTTGGATCTATGTTCATTCCAACAGTTTTTGACTGGTCTGGTGGACTGTCCAACATAGTATATGCCACATGGGCATTCGGAGGTATACCTGATGTTAGCAGAATCACAGGTGGCATAGTTGCGGAACATTTCTTTTTCACCAGAACGTGGATGAAATAACACATTTCCTTTAGTTATTTAACAATAGTTAGAGCATTTGTGGCCATGGAAAGTTCCCACATGTTTTTTAATCCTTTTGTTAGAGTGGGTAACATCAGTATTAACAAGAGAGTCTCTTAAATTGGAGCCACGAGTGTAAGAGAAAAGAGGAACATCCTGAAATAAATCCTTAACCCCATCGTCACATTTTAGTATTTCCCATCAAAGTGCATGTTTTGATCTTTTGGCTTTGTGTAGAGATTTTTTAAATGTACACCAATGGATAATTTTTGCAAAAGGTAGTTGTGATAGAACAAGTCTCACGTGATAGAGTTTGTACCTTATCTAAGGCTATCTTGATTTCTTTGTTGTGATAACCCCTATTACTGAATTATTGGGCGATTTGTTGCATCTCTTTATAGCGTCTAGCATTGTCACTGATATCGCGTTTCACCCTAAGCAATTGACTGTAGGGTAAGTGCTTGATGGGGTAAGGAGGGTGGAAGCCTAGATGGTGTAGCAAATCATTCATATCGGTAGGCTTACGAAAGATAGTTGTAGTTGAGCCTGATTCATTAGGAATGATATCTCAATCTTGGAAATGTATAGCAGTGTCCCCTACCACTGCTGTACCCTGTATGCGCCTGCCTATTTCATTCAAATTCATGAAGAAATTTTCTAGGTCGGCTCTAGGGCCTTTCCAAGTGCCAAAAATATACAAATATTGTCAATGTACCTCCCCAAATGTGATAGCTATTTCTGCCAAACCAGGTGTGTAAGTACATGTCCTGTTTCAAATTTTAGTGTAAAACAGTATGCACATCATGGCACAATGGTTGCATCCTATTGATGTACTCGAATTCTATAAAAAGAATTGATTACCATATCGGAAATATACATTTTGTGAAATAAAGGTAAGAAGAGTCATGATAAATTATTTGGAAGAGTCTTGACTTCCATCATGTGGGATCGAGGTACAGAGGCTCGTGACCTCAATGGTGGGCAAGATATAGCTAGCTTCCTTTGGCAAGTATTTATAATTGGTAGAAATTGTGATGGATCTTGTATGATTGGTTGTAAGAAAAAATCCATATAAATCCCCGGCAGTTGAAATATGCTGTTGGTGGCTGTCACTGTGGGTCTCCCTGTAGGGTTAGTCAATTGTTTGTGTATCTTTGGAAATAGGTAAAATGTACGAACCTTGGATACCTGCACCATTTTCTCCATTCATTATTTCACTTGTAAACGGTATTGAGATAATCCTCTGCCATCGTACTCCAGTTGGAGGTCCATTACCTTTTTGATGGCTTTTCCAGCTAATGGGTTCTTGTACCTGACTCCTATGATCCTTATTTTTCCTTATGGATTATTTATTTTTATTCTTATTTTTTTCTTTTTTTCTATTTCATACCCATAGTTTGAGAGTTTTGAGAAGTTTGCCTCACATACCCTATGAGTAGGATTACCCTAGTGAATTTACTAGTGCCATAGGCACATTTGTAGCGGTATTGAGGTTTTTTTAATCTAAAAACTCCACTAATCCAGACATGTTTTACACTTCCTGTGCAGGATATATGCCCTCCTCATTTGGTGACATAGGTAGACGATTCAGATTTACATTGAGAAACGATGCAGGTGTGTTTGCTAGATTGATGGTGCATAAGTACATCTTTTTGTATTACTGGGTTCCTTATTTTTTGGTTTGATGTTTTCTTCCTTGTTTTTGTAGATTCAGCCCTGATGGACACTGTCCAAAATGCATTGGCTTATTAGATTTGACTTGAATCTGTTTTTCTCCCTATGTATTTTATTAAATACATCACTCAGCATTGTAATTAATGAGTTGCCAGTCTTTAGTGTTATTCAAAAGCAAAAATGTTAAAAGAAAAGTGTATATATACCATTTCCAAAAGTGTCAGTGACTTTGTGGAGAGCATGCAGCACCTGGGGAGGAACTCTAGGAACTTTATTGTGTATGAGCAGGTAACCTCCCAGCCACATTAGCACCTGGAGGAGATATGCCAGCCAATCAGGTGGCCGGGTATGCAGGCTTTACTTTATGGTACAGCCTGTGTTCCATGCAGGCCACTAAACCCCCTCCTACAGGATGCCATTTTTTTAATACACATTCTCCCTCAATTCACACCACCTGACACCTGGCCATCTGTTTTCTGTTTGTCCTTCGGTTGCGGTGGTGGTCTTCGATGTTTGTAGTTTCTTTAAAGTAAATTTGGGGTTCACGCTCACCACAAAGCTGAATTTCCTTACAAAAGACAGCTACTAGGACCTCGACTTGCTTGCCTTGTGTGCTAATAGCTATATATGTCTGTGAGAGGGGCATTACTAGATGGGAATGGTCCAAGGCCGGCGTTAAGGCCCTTGCTTTGCTCGAGCCTCTAACTTATACCCAAAGGATGTTACCATCCAGTAATGCCCCTACCCCCTGTATATTGCTCAGGTACAAAAGCCGAACTGCTTACAACGCGTAATTAACCCCAATGCACTTGTGGCACTCGATTAGATCCTTGCCTAGCTATGGTGAGCTTTGTATGAGGGCTAGCGGCACGGTACTGCACCTCTGCATTGGAAACCTTTGAAAATGTCCCGCCAGCTCCCGTTATGCTGTTCTATGTTGGTTGCGGAGCCCAAAGTGCTCCTCATACAAACGAGAACAAAGAAGCTCTGCGCGGGACGCAACCCGCTTGCTAAGAGATAGTGTGCTTAGAATGAGAGCGGAGGGTCAGAGCTGAGAGCATGGTGAGGGAAGTCTTCATTCATGATGCCCACTTGTTTTGATTCAGTTTAATTAACAATCAGCAGCCATTGCCCCATAGGGCCATTTGAAGGTATTGGGTGAATCATACTGTTCGATGGGTCATGAGAAGCAATCAGAAACAAATAGAGACAAGACACGATCTATAGGAAGCCATGGTATACATATCGAAAATAGGGAGGCCTATAAACATGCTTCACTGGTTTAGTGAGGGAAAGGCAGTGATTTGCAACAGGAGGAAAGTCTGGAACAGAGAACCGGGGAGCGGGCCGTGATGGCTAGCAAACTTCTAAGAGGTAAGAGGCCTGAGACAGCTAAGAGGCCCAAAGAAGATGATTGGCCCAGAGGCACTGAGAAGCTTGAGAAAGCTGTGAGGACTCATAGAGCTAAGAGCCTCAGACCACCATGGGTCCCGCAGGAGCTCTGAGCCCTGATTGAGCAAAATAGCCTGGAAAAGTCCCAAGAATTGTTGCAATGGGGGTGGTGAGCTGGGCACTATATTCCTTGAAGCTTTGAAGAAGTCTGCTATGCGCCTATCGCTGAAATATAATGATTTGATTTTTTAACTGATGATCACTCAACACAATTAATGACCACTAACAAAGCATCAGATAATCCTCATAACCCGTGCCCCAAATATATCCTGAAGAGTCTGTGGCCATTAATTCTGTAAGATTGAAAATACAGTTCTTAGCGCTTCTCATGCTGTGGGAGTGGTACCCAAAAATGTAAACCAGTTGCAGTGACACAACTGCTCAAGAAAGTAGCTTTTGAATCCACTAGTTATGGCTAATTTCCACCCTCTTATTTATTTATTTTATTTGTAATGCGCTGGAACACAGCCCTTGGGCATGGAAGCTCAGACAAGACAGATAACAGAAAAGAACTAAATGGGATATCATCAAGAATCATATTTCAGGGTAAGATAGATACAGTATCAGTTCATTTGAATAGGAGAGTCTTGGGGCTGCATTTGAAGGACACTAGTGAGAAGCAGGACCTTAAATCAGGAGGTAATGCATTCCAGAGTGGAGGAGCTGTTATAGGGAAGCAACCTTCCAGTACAAGTGAAAGTTTGGCCTTTGGGACCACTAGAAGGGCAGAATTATTGGACCTCAATGTACGCCTACCTGGGAGCCATCCAGTAAAGATAGACCAGACTCTTCCCAAAAAGACAATTGTGCACAATACAGAAGCACAATTTGTTTCCCAATCGGAAGCCAATGCAGGGATTTCCTGCTAACGAAACATGATCGAATTTCTGCAGTCTGCAAACCACATGGACTGCATTGTTTTGAACCACCTGGAGACGATTAAGTTCTACTTGACACAGGCCTTGCAGAAGGCTTGAACAGTAATCAAGGTATGACCCAATGATGGAACGAGCCACCGTGGCACAGCTACTTGGGTTAAGAAATGGACAAATAAGAGCTAGGACTTCAGATGGTAAGAAGAGCATGAAACTAGATGGCTAATGTGAGCTTTCATACTTAGCTCTTGATCTAAGATGACTCCCAAAGTCTTAACTTTAGGTAGGGATTTGAGTGAATATTCAGACACCTGGAAGGATTGATATAGAGGGTCCAGTATGTGATGTGTTGTGCCCACAATCATCATTTCAGTTTTTGAATTGTTCAGTGAGAGCCCATTGAACAACATCCATATATGTGCATAGTTGTAGGTAATGTTTATTGTTATGAAGTCATTGGCATTATCGCCCATAGGGGGAATAAGACACTGGGTGTCATCTGCAAGCATAGGTGACATACATGATACCTGTGGAACACCACAGGGCAGCACAAAACCTTCTGCCGTCGCCTCCTCACTATACACTTTGGCTGTTCGATCAGACAAGAAGGACAGAACTCAACATGCAGCATCAGCAGAGAACGCGGCAGATTCTTGCAGCCTGGTTACCAGTGTGGCGTGATCAATCAGATCAAGGCCCTGATTCATGGATAAATTGCGCCGAAAAAAACGGGATTTGTGCGCCATTCTGCTCGCAAATCCCTGTTTAACAAATGGGGATTTGCGGGCAGAAAGGCGCACAAATCCCGTTTTTTTCGGCGCAAATAATCCATGATTTACCCCCAAATGTTGTCAGGTCCTGAATCATCAGATGGGTAATCTGTCCCGTATCAAGATGTTTTAAGATGTTTGTTGTCAGTTCCAACAAGGCGGATGTACTGTGATGACTTCTGAACCCCAACTGTTTTGGATCTAAGATATTCCAACGGTTGAAGAAGTCCTGGATTTGTTGATGGGCAATTTTATCCAGGATCATCAACAGAACAGGTGTGTTTGGCTATGGGGCGATAGTTACAAGCCTCTAGTGGGTCCAGCAAGGTTTTATTTTAACAGAGGAACAATCCAGGCTTGTTTAATTGATTTGGGAACATAGCATCCCTTAAAGGATAGATTGACAAATTTGGTAATCATAGGAGCAAGAAGACTAGCACAGAATTTGACAATTGTCGTTGGACAGATGTCACCTTTGCAATTGGTTGGCCTCAGTTTTTCCAGTGTTTCTACGACTACTGCCTCAGTTACTTCAGAAAAAGTGAATCGAGGTGTATACATAGTAGGTTTTTCTGCACTGCATATTGGAGGTATAGCCTGTGGGGGGGTCAGATTAGTGTCAATGTCAATTTTGAAGTTTTCAACCTTTCTCAGTTTACCTATCTGGGTTCACTACTAAAGCGAACTTGACTAGTGAGATTCAATCTTTTGTTGAAAAACACAACCCACTACATAACCAACAAGCTGATTGCTGCCCTGTCTCCAGGGTTGTTGCTGTTGTCGAGTCTCTTTGATTACCACATGTTCCCTCCATTGACCCTCTTTGGGAGTTTGGGGTAGATTTTAGGTTGGTGATGGGTGTGACATTTCACCAGGTCTCAGCACGTCTCCACAGGAGGGAGCCCTTTCCTATGATGCTAGGGAGGTGAGTCCACTACCCAATAGTCCCCCTATGGGTGGTAATATTGAGGAGGCAGTGCTCCAGATACGATTTTGAATTGGCGGTATTTTACTCCCTATTTTAAGTTGGAAATAAAATGATTTTCTAGAGAGTACAAAAGTTAATGTTAGTCGCACTGGGAGTATTTAATAAGTGACAGCAGATATTATTTTAACTACAACAGAATGTTTTTTGATAAATATTTATTTGCACCAATGTATACATGGACATTAAAATCTCTTTTTACCTCTTCAGATCAGATTGTAGAGTTTCTTCCTTTGGCTCTACATTCACTACTGGTCCACACATATATGGAGGTGCATGGGTGAAAGGCAAGATGGGCTCCTATGTGTTTGATTCCTATTTTTGTTGGGAGTATTTTTACTCCCCATTTTTATTTTTTGGGAGTATTTGCCTATTTGTAGGGAGTAAAAGTGGTCAATACTTTCATATGCTACTGTAGAGTAGATAATATGGACTACCTAAAAAGTACTGGGATGAGAAAGAGTAGGGACTTCATATGTGAATCACATACAAACACAGGGACGAAGAACACATGTAGCTGTGAGAAACCTGAAGGTGTCTCCCTGTCTAGTCCCTGGGAATCAGTCACCCGCTGGCCAGGACATGGCCATCGCTTTTGGATCCAGTTCCTGGGGGTGGACCAGTGCGGGAAGATCACCTGGATGTGGGGTCCTTGGGGAGTGGGACACCGACGAGTGAGATGTGGTACCCCCCTCAAAACCTTTTCCCCATCCTAATATGTAGGATATTCCAAAACACTGCCCCCCCCTTCTTTCGCACTGACACTTTCGCACAGCACAAAAGACAACTGACTACCAACAGAGCCATTTACCTGACATTTCTCAATACAAGGGTCAGGCAAAGTCAGGCAATTGACCATAATCGCACACAACTGATGGCCCTTCCCCACGGGAATAAAAGGTGGAGCACAAAAGCAAAGGACAAGCATGGCAGACTGTACAATGTGAGAGCTAACACAGCCCGGTAGTTCAACAGATGGCGCAAGTCGAGAGGCTGCCAAGGGGAGGAGTGACCTTGCCCTTATCAACAGGGAGCCGTGAAACCTTGAGAGAAGGAATCATAAGACCAGGAACAACAGTCTGCGTGTGTTGCAGCAGATGTCTATGGTACCCGGGTGCCTCCTCTGCTGACAGCCACGCTGGGGAGAGACGCATGGCAAAATGGTACCGGTCTTGACTCAACAGACCAGAAAGCAAAGCTGTTCATCACAATCGGTAAGTCAAAGGAAGACCGGATAAAGAAACCGAGCTATGTTGAACGAAAGTAACAAAAGGCTAATTGAACTTTGAAACAAAGAACTGTTATTTGAATTGTAGGGAAAAACCAGCAGAGCAGAGTCAGACTCCACATGGGTGCAAGCTCGTGGTGATTACCCTGTTGATGAAACTACAGATACTAGAAGGCTGCAGGAGAGTCGCCAAGACAGGTCAAAGTGGTCATACAGGAGGTCCAGCAAAAGCCCTGTACAATCAAAAGACTTTGACCTATGAACTGTAAAGGAAGTAAGCAAAGTGAATCCCACATGGAGTGAGAGCAAGAAGAAGTAAACTAACCTGTTTGTCATTTGGGGTCCAAGCCCGGCCGGCCGAGGGAGACCCAGGGGTGAAATGTTATCACCCAAAGCTCACTGAAAAGGAACTGCTTGAGAAGTCGAGTAAGACTGTGAGAGGTCTGTGCCCGGAAGAGGGGGCCCTGGGGTAAAGCTCTCACCCAAAGCATTTGTAGAACACAACTGTATGTTTGTTAGTCGAAACTATCAGGCCCTTCAGGGTAGGAGATTCTTTATTGGAAAGAGACTTTAAACCATGGGAAAACCTGATAGCTGGAATGGTACAGTCGACTCGTGCTGGGGAGTGCCCAAGTGTGTGCTGTGCTCAGGAGGCCCATCTTGTCCCATGCTGAAAACGTGGGGAAGAGAGACCACTGGAAATCACATCCTGACTTATTATTTGAGAACCCTTCTTTCTTAATTGTAACCATATCCCACACTTCTTTTGTATTTAGCATAAGGACTTGGCAATAGGTTTTTCTTAGTATAAGCCCTTTTATTTTGACACATTGCCACTAGGACTGCCTTATTTTCATTTGATGGTCGATGCTGGCTCGCATCTTAGAGTTAGGGTTAGCTTAAGCGTTTTTCCACCCTGCGTTCATTGTTTAATAAACACCCTTGCACTGTGATCACTTGTGTCTGTCTCTACTGTTCCCACCATGGGTGCCTTACATAGCCCAATGGCGGAGGAGAGCGCTAATACTAAAATGAGAAAGAGGCACAGAACAATACCAATTTCCCCACGGAAGCAACATGAGCGGTCTAGTTACCTGAAACAAAGTATTCAACCACTTGAGATAAAAAGGGAAGAAAGACAGTTCAACTTGTCATTTCCTCCCCAGAGGCACTGCGAATGGAAGCGATCAACTGCATACAGAGAAGCTGAACCTGCAGCTTCTGACCGGGACTCGACTGGGAAGTCACACCAACCATACCTGTTCCTAGAAAGTCTGAAGAGCCCAGGACAGAAGAGGCAGAGGACCCCGGCGTAGGAGAGCGCAGCAAAGGACAATTGATTAGCAACACACAGCCCGGCTCCCTGGAAGTGCTGGGAAGCCACGTATAGCAGTGTTTCACCAGAAAGCAGCTGCGGAAAACCAATAGAAGATTCAGAGAAGCCTGCGATTGAGAGAAACAACCAGGAGCCCACACAGAAGGTAAAGGGGGCACAAGAAAGCTGTGCAAAGGGGGTCTGGGACCTGAGAGAGAATCATAATGGAGAGCCTGGGACCCAAATCAAAGGGTCTGGGACCCAAACAGGAGAAACCTGAGCCAATGGGGTCTGGGATCCAAGCAAAATGGTTTGGGACCCGAATACGAGAAGCCAAACAAAAGGGGTCTGGAGACATGACAGAGAATCCCAAAGGAGCCTGGTACCCGACCCAGAGTAACCAAGTGAAAGGGGTCTGGGACCCACATGTGAGGGAAAGCTGTGAAGAGATCTGGGAACCAAAATAGTCCCTGGTAGGAGAGTAGACCAGGGCTATTAGTTGAACTGCTAAAAGAAAGGCCTGTGAAAGGCCAGGGGAAGGGGGACATTCCCCCACCTTTGTTTAACCGCCAAGAAAAGCCTGAGAAAGGCATGGGTAAGGGAGACATTCCCCCATTTTTGTGTTTATGAACATTGTAATAAAAGCTGAGGGAAGGGAATCATTTTCTTGCTGTTTTTGAGAAACCTAAAAAAGACATAGGGGAAGAGAGTCATTCCCCCTGGTAATCGGAACATTGCAAGCAGCCTGAGGAGGATCAAGGGAAAGGAGTCATCCTATTGATATCAAGGTCTTGACTTGGAACTTTGCTTTATTTGTGAACTGGGACTTTACAATCCGAGACTTTGTGTGTGGTGCCTTTTGAAGAGGGACTGCAACCTGAGTAAAGGAGTAATTCCCTTCAGAAGATAGTCCGTCCCTCTCGACTGCTGGAACAGTAGTCCGCTTTAAAGAGGAAAAGAGTCATCCTTCCACATTAAAGAGACTCCCTAACATTTTTATGTTTAGTTAAGAATGTAAGGGAAGGAAATAGGTTTTGACACTGCGTGGTGGACATTTGCTTTCAGACATTTTAACATATACTTAATATTAAGTTGGGGTAGGGAAACCCCTCTTAGGGTTAGGGATAGTTAGGGATGTTCCTCCTTTATTTTGCTGAATAAACGTCTTCAGCAACAATCACGCTACCTGTGTGCCAGGCTCCTCCTTCTACACCCTTTCATGGGATTCAAACCTATAATATGTAAGTTATCTACAGATTGCTGCACTAGGCAAAGTAACCCTCATAGCGTCTATTTGTAATTGGATCCTGTCTCTCTCAAGTCACATGCAGACCTCTGCAGCATGCATACTACTAACCTTCCAGGCCATCTGGCTTGTATTGGAACTTCTAACCTGTAAGCTACTCACAGATCTCTACAGCAGCCACATTAACCCAGAGCTATTTTACTGGAATTTTAATCTGTGACCTGCAGATAGTGTATATATCTAACACACCATGCTATCTAACTCTGATTTGTAGAAGTAGAATTGAATGAGATGAGATGTGGTATGTCTAGCTGTAATATTACTTACCCTCATATTACTTACTCTAATAAAGGTGAACAATGTCAGTCCCCTCAGGCTAGTACACTGGCTCTGGTGAAGATTATTCATGCTGAGTAGGTTATTGGGGGTCGGGGTGTCTAAGCATAGTATCTGACAGAGGGATGGAGGAGATCTAAGGTGCGCAAGGTATGAGAGCTGTTTAATACATGTTTTATGTGCAGGGGGCATTTCAGGTCCAATTTATGTTATGCAACTGGATAGGTCTGATATCACGCAAGAGATCTCGGTCACACACAGTCTTTTTAAGGATGGGATGGAACAAACCCCAGATACCCAGCCAATACCTTCCACAGTAACCCCGTCCGTAATGTAGAACTGGAGTGGAAACTCCATGAACAGACAAGTTTGGCTGTGCGCACTGCTGTTTTATTTTAAGTTATTTTGAGTGAATTTGTGTTTTTTCAGTTCACTTGCTTTATTTCTCAGGTCACAGGCTAATCCCGGGCTGTGGCGGGTGACTGGATGCTGGTTTAATGTAATACGCATACTATTGCTGCCTGGTTTTTACCTTTGTTAGGTTTTAGTTTCCTTATTCATTTTAGTTTTCTTTTCTTTCCTTGTAGCGCCGATGTGTGCGGTTGGAGGGTGCCTGTCCTACAATAGTGTCCCGAGGTCTCATGCCCGGCCGACATTAGTCTTTCTTTTCAAACTTGCATGCGCACATCGCACACAGTCTTTTATCCGTGTCTACTGAGCTGACTGATTGGCTCCTGCTAATCCCATGATTGCATTTTGGTACAGGTAGGAGGAACGCAACAGATGTACACAGCAGAGACGCACCATCAGTGCTAAGGTCATGCCAAAGGTAAGCCCGCCTGTGCCCGTCCATGTCTCGGACAGGCCTTGGACTAAGCCTAACTCTTTGTCTTCAGCTACTGTGGCCTCACTGTCAACAATTCCTTTGTCTCATTAGGCCATACTTTGGCTGGCCCCATTTGTTACCTGTCTGCTGCTTGGCCCCTCTCTTGCGGTTATGGTAAGTGGAAGCTCAAAACTCTGCTACAGTCTTCTCACTGAAATGTCTTGCTTTTGACCGCGCAGACCTTGTGGGCACATGCTACATCTTGCTTTGATCTTTTGCAAGATGTTGTACCAGATGGTTAATGTGTAACAGACTTGGCTCTCCACCACATCAGGACCCTCAGTGGTGCAATCTCTTCCAGTGCGATACAACATCCTTTGCTATGATCATATATTTGATCACCCAGGGGTTGGTGTTGCTTTTATTTTTAAATCCACTACCATGGCTTCTATTACACCACTTCCTTCTAACATCAAGTTTGAAACAGTTTTGGTTCAGATAGCACTTGCGGCTGCACTCACAGTTTATATTTTGATTATCTATTGCCCCCCATGTTATGATTCTGCTTTTGTAGAATCTTTTGTAGGTTTGGTGGCGTGCCTACAGTTGCAGCATGCTAATTTAGTAGTTGTTGGGGATTTTAATTTGAAACTCAATGACCCTGCGGATCAATTAGCTGCCCAGTTTATTTCTGCTATGTCAGACTTGGGTCTCCTGCATCTAGTTACTAAACCAACCCACCAGCTTGGCAATATACTGGGTCGCATGTATTCTCAAGACACAGTTATGTCCATATTTCCGGCCTTTCGTGTTACTTGGTCAGACCATTTCATCGTCCCTTGTAGGTTGGATTTTGAATCGTGTATGCCCAAATCTTGCACCCATAGTGCTTTCAGGCGGAACCAGTGCTGTAGGGATCCGAATGGTATTCCATCTCATATACATGAATCTTGTGGCTTTTCGCAAATTCTTGATCTTTCTACTTTAATGCAGCTCTTTACTGCCATCGCAGACTCCTTTAACCCATTGAAAAGTTTTAAGTCACAAGGCCGTCCTTCGGAGCAGTCGTTCGATGAGCATCTAAGACTGTTACGGCTTAAACGCAGAGACGCTGAGCACAATGGCATATTTTATGTAGTGCTTCTGATAAAGCCTTGCTGTGTCAAGCTACGGCCAAGCTATGGCAGGCCATGTACCATAAAGCCATTCTTGATGCCAAGCGTAATTTCTATACTATTCCTATTGAATCTGCGCTCATTCAACCGAAAGATCTTTTTATCGGTTCCCCCTTCATAGATTTTATGTGATTCTTTGGCCAGCTTCCTTATTCAATTAATTGCTGGCATCCGAGAGTTATGATTTCCCAGTCTAGCTTAAAGACAGGCAAATATGCTTTGGATTCTGTGAATCCTAATCTTGATCACGTCTGGTCTTGCTTCCCCTCTTTTACGCCTGCTGATATAGTGACAGTGACTAATAAAATGAAGTCTGCCTCCCCTGCTGATGCCATCCCGCTGTATGTACTTAAGGAAATTATGCCTATCATTGCTCCCAATGTGGCTCATATGTAAATCCTTTGTGTTCTTCTGGGGAGATTCCTCCTGCTTTCAAGCACTGCCTGGTGATTCCTCTTCTTGAGAAGCCCTCTCTGGTTTCTACCATTCTGACAAATTGATCACTCCCTTGTTATCAAGTTCATTGGAAGGAAATCATCTTTTCGACTTCTTTCAATCAGGTTTTTGCCCAGGGTGCGTTGCTGGAACTGTGGTGGATGTCCTAGCCTGTCTCTCTGATCAGGGTGGAGTTAAAGCACTGATTTTATTAGATCTGTCTACTGCTATCATACACTTCACCCAGCTCAGTCACTTATCAGAGGCGGGCTTCACAGGGACAGGGCTTTCCTGGTTCTGTTTCTTTCCTGCCGATCGCACCCAGTTTCTTTCTCTGGTTCCAGTGCATACTTTGTGGGGGTGTTTGCCAAGTATAAGCCCCGGCCTTTATTTCTGAGCGCCGGCACTTATTTCATCAATCTGATTATGCATGGCTTTTAGCAACTTTAACATTGTAATTCACTTCAGTAGTTGTCAAACAACAAGCAACAACAGTGTGCCCTGGTAACAGTCTCTTCATCCTCGGCCGGCTCATTTTTTATCATCAACATTAGGACCTAGGTGGGCAGGACAGTGCTAGTTATCAATTTTCATGGCTAGCAATGAGCTGGAAGGTGACAATCCTTGGTGCTTGTACTGGCCATACACGTACACTGCTCCAGTCATCCTGCATAACACTGCTGCAGCTCTGCTACAGTAATGACCAGCAACACTACCCCAGCAGTGTGGGTTGAGAACAAGAGGAGAATCACCAGCCAACAGCACCAACACAAGGGAAATGACAGGGAAAAGGCCTTTGCTTAAGAGTAGTGCCTGTCAAGAGTGCTAACGTATACTCAGAGAGTGTGCAGTATTTGACAGGCAAGCTCAACAGTTTAATAATGATTTTTTTTCCTGCATTTGTCATTTAATTTACCATAGGAGGGAAGCATATTTGTTCTTTTTTCTGTGGCTAGATGGGCAACATTTTCTACTCGCAACTTATAGTAACCGAACTATTAGCAATAATGGTGTGTCTAAAGAAGCGTTTAAAAACATTTGTATCAAACTAGTATATTATGTTATTATTTTATTGATTGGTTTCTATAAATTGCACTCCTTCCATGATTAGCGCATCCTTCACCCACAATAGCTAGTGCATGTTGCAGCTTTAACACTACCTTTACCGACACTGTGGGGAGCAGCCGTTGGCTGTGGCATCAGTGGGCTGAGAGTTGCCCCCTGAGTGCTAGAAAAAATGTCTGTCCTGGCACTTATTGTTTTACAAATTAAGCACTGCCTGGTTCGCCTTCGATTGGGACCTGTCCCCCTGACTTGTGGGGTCCCACAGGGGTCAACTCTGTCCCCAATCTTGTTTAATGTCTACATTCAGCCACTAGTTGCCCTTATCTACTCCCATGGCCTCCATTGCTACTCCTACGCTGATGACATGCAAATAATTGTCCAGCTTAATCATTTGAACAATGATACTGCATTTCAGCTGCGGGGCTTCCTGGAGGCAGTGGGGTGTTGGATGAGTGACAACTAGCTTAACAGGATAGTGACAAACGGAGGTCTTTGTAGACCCCAGACTTTTGTCCGCCTGCCATCAGCCCTTTTCCTACTCCTGTACCGGTTGTTAAGGATTTGGGTGTGAAATTATCTGCATCTCTATCTTGTGTAGCCCATATTAACGCAGTCTGCCAGACAGGCCATTTCCAACTAAAGATTCTCCAGAGAGTGCTCTGTTTTCTTTCACTTCACTTACGGGCCCCAGTGGTTGCTGCCCTGCTGCCTAGCATCATCGACTACTGCAATTCACTGTACCTGGCTCAGCCAGGATATCTGATTAACTGTCTCCAAATTCTGCAGAACTGTGCTGCTCGGGTTGCAACAGGTACTCCTTTGAGAGCTCATACCACCCCTATTCACTAATCTTTGCACTGGCTTCCAGTGGCCACACAAATCCAATTCCAGTCCCTTTGTATAGTGCATCGTGCTTGTTTTGATATGGGTTCTGAATACTTCCGCTTTAAATTCCGCCTTTTGTCCCTCTGCAGTCTTTACGCTCGCAGGATACAGGTCTTATCCAAGTCCCCAGATTCAGTCTAGCGCGGGTTGGAGGATGTTCTTTCTCTGTGGCTGTAGTGAAACTTTGGAAAGCTCCCCCGCGGACCCTTCGAGCCACAAAGAACCATCTGCTTTTACGTCGATTGTTAAAAACTGTTTTGTTTTAATCTGATTTTACATACCTTTTTCTGCCTTTTTAGGCTTTGGCCCTGGCTGTCGGGATCGTCTTATCGCCCAGATGCCTCAGGGAGGATGTTGCGCTCTACAAAGCTATTAACACAAAATGACATGAATGCGGCTCTTCTTGTCACCATATTACTTTTATTCATCATCTGGTTAAGAAAAGAAAAAGCAATCAACCAATTTAAATAATTAAACTAAAAAAGTAATGTTCAAATAAGGCATTGGATTCTGCTGCTATTTTTTGGGCACGCCGGGGCTCCTCCGGCTCTTAGCGGGCTCGGTGGGCTGGTTTGGGCAGGACGAAGGCCAGCACAGCGTCGATGATGAAGGCGGGCAGGTAGGAGCCTGGGATCCAGACCAGCTTGGCGTCCCAGCCGGGGCTGTAGCGGGTGCGTGGGTGCCTCGCCTGCAGCGCATGCTCAATGCACTTGGGCACTTTGGAGATGTCGGGGTCGCAGATAACGGTCATGATAGTACGTTGCACCCGCAGGTCTGGGGAGAAATAAGAAATTAAGGCGGTTATTTTGTGCTTCTGGCATAGTCCGACAGATTTATACTGTGGTACATGACCAGAGTTAGTATTACAAGACGCAATGGCCCTCTTCTTAAGACCCTGGCATGATTTATTTATTATATTTTGATAGCACTTTTATCAAAAGCGCTGCACACATTACAAAATAACTTGGTACAATAATTATGAACAAAAAGATGTGTACATATGCAGTTACTACCAGACTTCAAAAGAACAAAGACTTAAGGAACAGTAAGAAAGGGTAACAACAAAAAGTGCAATCTTAAATCGTATTTTAAATTGAGATAATGTAGTAGAAAGAAGAATATAAAAGGCAAAGTATTCCACAATTTAGGAGCATAAAGTTGGAACGAACGAAAACGGTAGGCTGTACAAGGATGACGCTGAACATGAAGGAGACAGAATTAGGGATCTATGTGATTATTGCGACGGCCGAAAAATGCGATTTTTTTTAACACTTTACACCACATATATATGCGGGGCGAGACCCCCCCCCCCCCGCACTCCCACCCATATTAATATTATATTCTATACCCCCCACATATATATGTGGTGTAAGGGGGGTCAACAAAAAAAAAAGCCACATTTTCGGCCGTCGCAATTGTCAGGTCGATATTTTGGTACGATTCCCAGAATTAGAACGTACCAAATGAGAAGGTTGATATAAAGAAATCATCCCTGAAAACTCTCAAGTAGCAAGTCCATGGCTCTGATTATAAGTTTGCTGGTAATTCCATTGGGATGCCGGCAAACTGACCTACCGTTACCAGTGCCTGATATCCTGGAATCCCATTCCATGGAGGGCGATTGCTGGTATTTCCAGCACGAGTAATGCTGGTACTGGAAATACTATTTTTTTTTAAATTACCGGACGGGCCCTGATTTACCTTCAACTCTTGGCTGGAGGTAAATCAGTGACCTCCACCGGCAAACTTGCAGTTTTTGCAGTGCATGAAAAGTGGTGGCGACAGAATTACCACCACGTTTACCTTCACTTTTCCCGCACCGCAAAACTCATAATGAAGTGTAGAGGTCTCAAATAAAGCCCGCACTCCAATCGCCCATTTTGAAGTACCAGGAACATTCACACCAAAATACTTGACGTATGATGAGCAAATAAACCAGCAGAGAGCCGCAGTAGGGCTGTTCCCAGTGCCTATCAGGAGAACAACACCTGTTGAAATACCGATACCTAGAAATCCATGGACAGTAAGGTATCCATTGAGAAAACCCTACCAGCAAATAAGACCAAATGAAGATAGCCTAAACGCTGTCCCGGAAGAAACCCAAAAGGGCTCAATGGAAGACAAATGGTGACGTCACGAGGGCACGGACTAACGTGCAGAACCAAAAAATTACACACAGAGACAAAACGCCATGAATAAGGATATCGTGAACCTAGAAGGAGAGACGATGTTGAAATACAAAGAAGCTTAAGCTGTAAAGCAGGATGAAGTCATTCAACCAGCTAACGCCTGTACATATGCTTGAAACAGCAAGAAAGCTTAGAAAACAGTGTGGCTTGCTATGCTTAGTAGAAGATTACACAAAAGCAGAATCAACTCAGGTTACTAGAGGCCAAACAGGACAAGATTCATATTCCAGCTAAAACGAGAAGAGATGGCTGAATCGAAACTTAGCAGAAGCAACTTGCGCCAGGAAAGAGCCAAGGTCAGACCAATAGAAGGAGCGAACAGTAGCTTTGCAGAATTGAAACTTAAGAACAGAATATCCTATCTTTGGAAGGTCGAGACAAGGAGGCGTAGGCAGGTGGCAAGCTGAATAAGAACTAAATGCACAAATTGAGGGAAACTAGGTAGATTCACAGTGTGAGTAGCACGTGTCCATCCGAGCAAGAAGAGGCACAGGTTCACACCTACGCTTGGCAGCCGCCCAGACAGAGATATCATAACTTTTCCTGACAAGAAGATACAGTTTCGAGGCCAACCACAGACAACTAATTGACACATAGCCACTAAAGTAATGATTGATTGAAGGAAGGCCGGGTGAATCGTGGGGCACCCTGCACCTGGCTGACCATTCTGAGTGCTGCTAAGTAAAGTGGAAATTTATGCATTGGGTTGAAGCCAACCCAATCACAATGGACCAAATAATCTAGAGTCCTAAAGATAGTAGAACCAATGGGGCGTCGTACTTTTAGTGACGTCTACAAGAGTGATGTTAGAAGGAAGGGCTTAGATGCCCACCTGATAGAGTTTATCCAATTCCCTCACTCCGTTACCATATACAGATATAGTACCCATATTAAAGTTACCTTTTCCAAACCAATAGAATTGCATGTTAACTTTTAAGTGTTGCACATCAATTATGATGAGTTTTGAGTATAAATGTTCTTGTTTGAATTAAGTTCAGAGAGTCGAAGCGAGACGGACTATCGCATCACTGTCGATTTCCATGACTCCCCGTTTTTTGTACTTGTCATTAAACGGACTCCCTTTGCCAAACCATTGAGTTGTCCTCATGATTGGTGTTGGAGTAGAAAACCTGCACCCCCATCCATCTCAAAGGTGCAGCTATCTTGTCTTAAAGTACTCTGGAGCAAACCCCGACTCTATGGGCTGGCCGGGGGTCTCCCCAATACAGAAGCCCTATCTATACATTTAAACAAAATACCTAAAAAATGAAATTCAGATCTATATGGGATAGATAGCCAATGCAAACGAGCCAAGTTAAATGGAATACAAGACGCATAATTCAGATAAAACAAGATAGTAACTGCAGAATGTGAAGTAGATTGAAATGGAAACAGGGCCTGTTTAGGAAGGCCAATACAGAAAGAGCAACAATAATTGAACAAGACTTAAGTAGGGTTTTTGTTGCAGGGAATGTTAGTAGATGATTATTATTTCCGATATTATAGAGTTCAAATCTACATACACGAGTAACTGACACAATGTGGCGCTGGACATTAAAAGCTGAATCAAATATAAATCCAAGATTATTAGCAGTTGAAGAGCATTCTAATTCGAGGCGAAGAGGAAATGGAGCTAAGATGGGAAACAGGTATAGCAGCTGGGTAAAAAAACTCTGTTTTTTAAGGATTTAACCATATAAAATGAATAGCCATCCAGGATTCAACTGCCAATATACACTGGGACAATTTCTGGTGAAGAGAATCTGTAACGGTCGGAGATTAAAAGCAAAACCAGCGTTTGCATCTGTGGCCTAAGAGGCTTCCACTGATCGCTGCAACATTTATTAACCAGTTATGAGGTCGTACAATCAGAGTTAAAAGTGAAGTGGCAAAGCCCCTTCGTGGGGACGGACTGACCTACACGGCAATCATGAGATCACCCTCGAGGTTGTGCCTTGATTTTCTCTGTGGTTCTCGGAAGAGAGGATGCAGAAGAGTGGGCACCATTAATGTGCATGTGTGTGTGCGCGTGCACACGTGTGTGTAGAAGTGAAAAAACTTTAGTTAGGACAGACTGATTTATCGTAACAAATCCATGAAATTTAGTGGGTGTCAGAAGAGCTGAGAATCTTAACTCAGGGGTACGGGGGGCAGGGCACCATTAATCTCATCATGTTGATTACTGCTGTGAGGCCATGTATGTGCTAATGGGATGAGCAATGGGGTTGACTCAGAGAAATGATTCTCGCCACTTGCCATACCTGCCAAAGAACATGGGTTTTGTTGTAATTCATCTCTCTGAACTTGGTCTTAACTAAAACATTTTTTTACTGTATTTCAAGACTTTTGTTATGCTATGTCTTATCCAGGACCCACTAACCAAGGCCTTTGGCTGTGGTCCATATCTCCCTCGACAGTAAATAATCATGTCCCACTGGCCATGACCTTCAGACAGAGCCAGTTGCCACAGCCTTTGTGGACACAGCTTTTGTCTACTCTGAAACAATAAGGCTAAAAGACCATGGCTACTGACCATTCGGGGCCCATATCCCCCTCACTAGTAAATAACCAGGTCCCACTGGCCATGGCTTCTGTGCACTCTACAACAATTAGAATAAAATACTTTGGCCCAGTGGCTATGACCATTGCCCTTATCAAACTCACTAATAAATAACAAGCTCCCACAAGTTATAGTTGTTGGCCATTGTCCACATTGGAACAATTAAGCTAAATTACTGTGGTTCAATGGCCATGGCCAGTGACTATGACCTATGGCCGTGTCCCATACCCCCCTCACTAGTAAATAACCAAATTCATCCAGCTTTCACAAAAAGGCTTAGGCAAAAAGACCCTCTATCCCTCTTTTTTCCCTCTTCTTTCATTCCAGTGGTATTTCCAACCCAGAAACCTAACCATACAGCTGCATTGGCATGGGAATCGTTCCTGTGGAAATAGCGCCTATTCCAATTAGCACGCTAATATGCAAATACTAGATAATTCCCCATCCCCTCTGCCACTCTTAATGTGCACCCTTCCTCCTTTTTAAGAACCCCTGACAACTCCACACAGTGTGATCCTCCCCAATTACCCTCTTTCTCCTGCTCTTTCCTGTGACACACATTTTCTTCCAGTCGCATGTAGTGATGTTCCTGCAAGAACCACTGCCCTATAATAAATATCCCAGACTAGATTGGGAGACATGGAATGGAGGTGACTCATATACCCAACACTCAGAGGCCTTATAGCCGAAATGTAATGTATCTAGCTGAATTCCGGATCTCTAAACCTCCATCTCTGACTCTACAAGTCTGTATTGCAAGCACCTAGAACCTTGCCCAGTATCTACGGCACCCTGTGGGTTTCACGTACTGCAGTCACTAACAAAGAAATGGTAACACAACCCCACAACTTTTGCTCTTGGTCAAGCAGGGTGTGATTCTAAGCTCAGTGTTAAAATACAAAGGTGTGGTTCACTTATCCAAACCTAACTCAAATCAGTAGTAAAATAGATGGTAACTATATATTGCCTCCCCCCCCACACCCCACCTTTAGGAACAAATGGAAGAACACAGTATGAACCAACCTTTGAGGCTTGTTAATGTGTATGCTTACCAAGACATTCATTCTGTGATTATTCCAACACTACTCTCCTCAGATGGTGTCTTTATTATGCACACTTCTAGTGAATGCAAACTAATGGCACCACACATTGGCAGTGATTGAGCAGACATACAGAAGCAATAAGTATTGCATGCTGTTCCTGTGGTCTGTTGCCATTTGATAACGTCCTTTTGGCTGTAGTTTATGGTACAGTCAGCCATCTTGGACATTTTTCTAACGTTTTGGAAAAGGCGGAAGTATCACCACCATTTCTGGTTTTTTTACTGAATGAGGCCTACAAAATTGAGATCTTTTTCAATTCTCAACGTACATTGAGATAATGTTTGCAGTACTTGTAGCATGCAGCGTGCACCAATGTCCATGCCATCGTCAGAATTGAGTTACAACACAGACATCCTGAAGTGGTGCAATGTTTCATGCACAATTATGACCATTCAGCCCCTTAACTAGAGCGACATCATAATCTGGCCTTCTGCACCTTCTCCTAACACTCAAAAACAGCAACATGTTTCTATTAGACTTGTAGTGCGACCTGTCGATGATAATGTAATTCCTTTCTCATGGCCCCAGTTGAACATGGCGCTATTTTAATGCCAAAGTTGCCAGCTTTAACAAAGGCCAAGAATTGCCACTCACTTCAATAGGGTTCATCTGCACTAGTGGGCACTGGGTGATTCTCACACTTCTGTTGAGGACCTCCGATTGCAGTTCACTCCGTCTGGCACCTTTCCCTACCACTCAAATGCAATATCATAGAACCCCCCTAGATTGTGTTCCAAATAGGGGTGATGATGCATCACTTCACAGAACATCTCATGGACCAATAATCTGAACATCCCCCCACCACCCTTACCCAGAGGGCTCATCCTTGCCTGCCGTCACCTGTACCCCCTACCCGTGACGCTCTGTATCCCCTCTCTCCGTACCCTTGATATTGTACCCTTCTAATTGCATTCATAGTTTCATGGTCTATTACAGTATAATTCCCTGGTAGGTTTGCGTTATATAAAACACAATAATGTTGTGTTATGTTAAGCGAGTCAAGGTGTGACAGCGTAGCCATGATGGGAGCTTGTGGCACAGGCTTCTCCAGGTTACGTTGCCCGCCACCAGGGGCGAAGAAGTCAGCGTCTTCCACATTGTATTTTTTATCTTCCCTTTCCAGTTGCCATTTCCCTCTGCCTTTCAGCCACACAAATGGACCCAGGGTAATCTCTCTGAAGCCATTAGGGCCCCCGCGGACTTCCACAGTGCAACCTTGACAACTGAGGTTGGGGTATGAAGGATAAGCTGGCCTGGCTCCTCTTACTGTGCCCCGTCTCCACCTTCGTGGCTCAACAGAGTATGGGGGTTCCGGTGTTGCCTGGTGAGGTACCCGCCGCTCAATGCGGCAATCACTGCCTCGAAATACCTGGTCCACTGCTTCTGGCACTGTCACGATGGCCCGCCTTCCAATGCAGCATGAGGTTACACATCGGTACTTGTTCGTACTTATCGCCACACTGTGCTCCCAGTGACCGCCATGCACCCCGAAGCCTCAGCGACACAGCTTTCAGCAGCTGCTCCAACAGCAGAGTCGCAGCGGGTGTGCCGCACGTGAGGGTAGCGACCCACTTTACACTCCCCTGGACCTCTACGGCACCCTCCAGCCACTACCGCTGGCAAAAACCAGGCACTCCCTACTTACGCTGCTGTGGGACTCGGGCAAGTAATTCGCCTTGATGGTCAACAGCCGGTGCCCTGTCAGTAGAGTTGCCTCCACAGCGATATCCACCATCTTTTTTTATTTTCTTTATTTGTTTAGCTGAATAATTCAACCCTATCTTGTTCGGAGACAGCGACCCTTTGGTGGTCGGGTCTACCAAGCCAAGGAGAGCTTCACGGTGAAGCGGCCATCTTGTTCAGGCTCGCTAGCGCCCCCCCAAAAAAACTATTTTTTCATCTCCTGAAACCCAAACCTCAACATTTTAAGTATTTCTGGGAAGATATGCGATGAAGTACTTAAATCGCAGACTGGGCCTAATTCCTCGTTACACCACTTAAGCAAAGTGTTTGATCATGGGGAAATCATTGAATCTCACTTTGCCTACTCTGCCAATATTGGGAGCCCCTAAAAGTGATTTGATTTGCAGCTTTTGCTATAAAAAAAATTCTCTCTCATGGTTTACTATTCCATAGAATTGTTAAACATTAAAAATAGTGACCATTCATATATTGCACACCACAATGTTATTTGGCATACACATGGAAACTTCTTTTAAAGTCACTACCAATGATGCCCTGGAGCAGTGATATTCAAATGTTTTTATGCCGAGCCCCACCTTGAGTGAAAATATTGCTACCTGGCTCCCATAGATGTAATTTCTGCTTAAATGTTCTATTCAAATCTGTCACTGTGCTCCTTTTTGGCCCCTTTGGGCCCCCAGAGAGGGGCCTGCCCTACATCTTGGAGACCACTGCCCTAGAGTATCAAAGACTGAGGACATTTCTTGTAATGCTATTATCTGTGATATCACTTCTGATCATTTTCATACATATGCAAATTAGACGATCTGCGTTGGCCTCATTACAAGTTTGATGGTGCGAGGAAATAGTGGCAGTAATTCTGTTACTGCCACTTTTCCCGCACCGCCAAATTATAACTTTTGGCGGATTTATCACGGGCAGAATTCCTGCGTGGTAAAACCTCTGATTTTTGGAGGAAAAGTGGCAGATTCACATCCAGCGTGTTGCTGCAGGTAATTCCTCCACTTTCCCTCCAAAAATCATCAGATTTCCTGTGCGGTAATTCTGCCGGTGGTAAATTTCCCAAAAATCCCCATGGAGTATTGTTGACCCCAAAAATTGAGAATTACACCACTTGTAATCCTGTGGTCACTGTACGGAACCAAGTGGCAGCAACGGTAATTGAGTTTGACAGTATTTTGGCATTTTTCCCACCAGAAGACTGCCAAACTCGTAACGAGGCCCCATGGCTTTTGCCGCATAGGGCATTGGGAATTCTAGGACTGGCCCTGAATATAAATCTAACAAGTCAGTGCTCAGTATGCATAACCACCCTACAGTGTTGTTATTGTTCTGTGTGTGCGCTAAAATACCTTTTATTACTAGTGTCACCCTTAAAGGGATGGTTGAGTGGGGCTGCAGGGGCGCCATTTATGCTGTATGAAACTGCAAATGCTACAAACTATATCTGATGAGCCACTGCGTCTAAATGGTGCTGCAAAACATTTGTAAAGTTGGCCACCCCAGGCCAGGAGGAAATACAATAAATTCACAGTCTTTGCAGGAAATACTGTGCCGGTTCAATCCTCCCCTCTGCCACACACGCACTGTACCCTTATTCTCTCTCCTTCCCGCCACTACCCTGCAGAACAAAAGGCGGTGTCAAGCTAACGGCCTGGCGTTGCTAGGTGAAGTGGGTCAGGGGTTGAGGGGTGCTGACAGAGGTGTAGGCAGGGTAGGGCCTGAGCGGGCAAGGCCCGCCCAAAATCTGTAAATGCCCACTCAGCAGCGCTGTGTGACCGTTTAGAGTTGCTAATGTTACTGCGGTGGGCCCAACTACATTAGCTTCATACCCCACTTGTTAGACCATCCTGGCTACACCTCTGTGTGCTGAGGGGGCGATAGCCCCAGGTCTTTTGGTTGTAGCCCCGGATAGAAGCTCAGGGGCTATTACCAAATTTATAGCTAGCCCGGAGTCCCACCAGTCACGACATTAGCTTAGCCCCTGATCTTTTCCAGAGCTAGCAACACCCACTACTTTTAACCGATGTATTTGTTCTCTAAAGGGCCTTTTCGAATGCGTAAATGTTTAGGTGATTGAACCTGTGATGCGGCTACCGAACTGAAATCCCACACGCAGCTTTAGTTACCTAACATAAATGTTAGTTTGACATGCAAAAAAGAATGGGTTTGCTCTTATGTGGCTGTTCTTAATAGTGTGCAATACTAGGAGCTAGAAGTTTGTGCCCAACAAATACTTTTGGCTGCTGGCCTTTTCACACTATTTCTTTTAAGGATTGTCTTTAAGTGACCAACTTTTAGTGGTGGAGACCAGGAGATTTTTCAGGCTTTCATTATTTTGCATTCTGGGGCTTGTATTCTTTATTCAGGTATGGAAAATAAAGTTATACTCCCTTGGCGAAACATGCGTTTGTAAAGATGTATTTATTGTCAGATTGCTCTGCCATGTACCGGGTGCACTCTGGGGCCCAACCCTGCACCTCACTAGGGTCAAATGTAGGTAATTATGTAAAACAATGACTCAGCTAAAACTTTCCAATGAAATTCCTACCCCTTATATTGCTAGTTTGGATAATCACAACGAACATTTTTAAATTGTTGGACTTGATATGTTTTAGTATTGTAAAGAATAAAATACCCCTAAAATGTGAATTATAAGGGCACTAAAATTCACCTCAGCGTTCTATGTCCGTATGAATACAAGGTCGCGGCACAGAACGCCTTATGGGAACCTTATACTATATATTATGTAGTTGAGGGAGACAGACCCCTTCATACAGTACATCATAAATGGGCGAAAGCCTCTCTGTAGTATGCGGCATGTAATCATTGCATGTCCCCGCTGGCCTACTGAGAGCAGGGGCATGTCTTATCCAGCGTTCAGCTCTATGGTGTAGGGCAGGGAACATGCTAGGTTAATAATGAAGTTCAAGATGGGGTTCACAATATGCACCCTTGATGATAAACCCAAGCAAATCACCCAATGGAGTTTGTTCGGAGGGCAGTTTTTGGAGATTGCAGGCTATCCACCCTGACTAGCCCATGGCCGCTGTTCTGGTCCTATGACTATTGTACTCCAAGTTTTAGTAGTGCCGTTTTGTTATTTGTACGTTGATTACTTGTGTTTGGCAGCAGTAGCACTACACAGCATGTGCCTATTGCTTTGTATTTTCTCATTTGCGGCTGTTTTACTACAGTTTGAAGCCAGTTTTAATGGGTAGACCAGACTGCTTTCAGGCCCCACTTTCATGTTGTGCAGCCATGGTCAGCCTATGTGCAGTGACAGCTAGTGATTTTTCACTGGAGGGGTGTACACATTTCTCAGTAAAGGCCGAGGGGAACAAACCAAAGGTGGTTCAGTGGGAGTGGGGAGGTTCTTTTTCAAGCAAAACAAGCATTGACAAAGCCAATAGTTTTGGCATTCATGCAGGCATAGGATCTGCATTTAGCAGGCACTGCTATAATGGTACTATCAGACCACGCGCTGATGAAAGCTGAAAAATTGTGCTAGAATGCCTATATAAGAGCCAAAACATCTGGTTTAACCAATGCTTGCTTTTGACAGGAATTCAGTTCAGGGAACTGATGAAAGAATGAGCATGCTGCCTATATAAATCAAGTGGCTGGAGGCACACTTGGTTAAGTCTGTCGTATTGCATCAGGAGTTGGTTTCGATGCGTTCTATCTGCAAATTAAGCAATTACCTTTTAGAATACTGCTCAGAAAGCACAGAGCGAGACGCAGTGATACCAGGCGGGTGTGTTTTGAGTGGGGACGGACATTTAGTGGGTAGGAACAGCAATAGAGTCTAGCATTGGTTTGGACAGTGAGTGGGTGGGTGCATTACCAAACAACACCCACAGGCTGTGTGTCCCTACTCACATCTCATCTTTCTCCTACCTTTACTCCCCATGACAATAACTTTGGCTTATAGGCAGCACTTTCAGTCCTACCAAATAGTCAAAACTAAAAATGAAAATAGGTTAAAATAGGGCATGTTATAGCATGCTTATTGTCCAAAACTATGTACGCGAGCAAGAAGACTTTTACATTACATGCGTGTGTTACAATTCCATTGTTCAAGGGATTTTGAATACAGCGGTCCACTTCTACTCGCTGAAAGTCTTACATGAGTGGCAAAGGAGCTGGATACTGTTACCGGCAAGGCTTGTGCAATGCTTTAGAATGCCGTGCTTCACTCACCGGCTTCTGAAGCATTTGCTCTGCGGGTCGCACTGTTTCCCCGACTTCAACTGCTTCTGGCTTGCTGCAGACCCACACCCTTCCCCTGAACCAGTGTCTCTGACACGGCCACACATCTTGGGAGTTTCCTCTGCTTCCAAGACCCTCGACTTGACAGGTGCTTCTTGCCTCAGTATTTTACACGCCAGCAGCTCGGCAAACACAGCAATCATGCTCACATGGGGAAAACCGTTTCTCCAGCATGTCTTCCACTGTGCAGCCTCTGCACTTGAGAGTTTGGGAGGACAGAACTCTCTCAGAACATGCAAGTGAAATCTACTGTCTCCTTGTGCCGGCATCCCTCTTGTTCTCCCACTTCTGCTTGGTTTGCCAGCCGTGTGTCTTCCTTCTACTTCAACTGTCACAGCCTGCACTCCAGCCAACTTTCCAGCTCCTTCCACTCCTCCTTCCTTTCTCTCCCTAAGGGGGCCTTTTATACCTGCCAGGTTCAGTGATCATTTTCAGGTGGGAGCTATTAGTCTCAATTGCCTGACTACTGCAATGGCTACTAGGCTTAATTGCCTGACTACTATAGATGCACCCTCTCCAGCCCTCTTCCTCGTCTCAATCCCTCTAGGATTCTGGGACTTGTAGTTTCTTTCCACAAAGTTAGGTTTTACATATTTAAATTGTTTTTAATGGTCGGTTTAATTCCCTTAAAGTTATTAAGAGAGCTGTGCAGATTAGGCTTTACAGAGGAAGCTAGTTTATTGAAGACAACATTTCCACATTCCTTTATAGTGTACTCTTTGGTTTGAGGGAGGTGTTTAATTTGGGATACCAAAAAGGATATTTCTTTTGATAAAGTTTGCTCAGCTCTTACAGCATTAAGGTCGACAACTCAAGATGTAACATAGCAGTTAAGGACATTAAAATGACCATAAGCCATTACCTTGGGAACATTCTTCCTTTCAGAGGAAAAAAACGATGTCTCTTCCCACGGGATCTCCTCACCACCCTGTGCCTTGTCTCCTCCCAGTTGATCCTCCCGCAGTACACCACCCCCAGCAGTAGGATCAGGAAGCATCAGCCTTCTCCTGGGCACGTGGTAGGAGACTTTAGGCAGGGTTTCAGTGAGTCATCCATAGGAATCTTCACTGTAGTCTTCAACTGCATTGTCCAGTACATCGAGGATGACTCACTCTGTGACCCTTCTAATGAGGCTCCCCAGCAAACATTCCACTGAAACTGTACTCACCCACGTTTCCAACTTACTAACGACAGCCCATCACTGTAGTCTCACATCCTTTCTCATACTACTCGATCCATCTGCAGCCTTTGACACAGTTGGCCATCGCTCCCTCCTCTGGACTCTCTCCTCTCTGGGTTTCAAGGGCATTGTACTTGACTAATTGACCTCTTACCTCCCCTACCACTCCTTTTCAATCTCATGAAATTCTAACACCTCCTCCCCTAGACCCATGCCAGTCAGTGTCCCTCAAGGATCAGTTGTGGACCCACTAATTTTCAACCTTTATACCTCCTCACTGGGCAAGCTCAGGCTTCCAACATCATTTCTTTGGCGATGACACCCAGTTCATCTCCTTTCCCTTCTTCACCCCTGCCCTATTTCAATGCATCACAAACGGTCTCTCTGACATTCGTCACTGGATGGCCCTACTCTGCCTGATGCTGAACACATCCAAAGCTGAAGTCCTCTTCTCCCTGCCTCGAATGCTGCCCCAACATTTCACTCCTTACCTGCTGTCCTCCCTCTCTAAGGCTCACAACTGCTGGATTCTCCTTGATAGCGGCCTTAGACTCCAACAATTATGCATGGCAGCATACAAGGGCAATCTCAACATGAGACAAATCTGCCCACCTCTTCCCTTCCACTCAACCAAAGCTCTCATATCAACCCTTGACCTCAGTAAACTGGGCTTTATTGACAGCCTACTATTCGGCCTTCCCCTGTACTCATTCTCTCCCCTCAACAATGTTCTCAACTTTGCTACATGCACCCTCTTCCACCTTCCAAGATTCTCCCCAACCTCTTCACACAGTCAACACACGGTCATGCACATTATGCACACCACTCTCTTTAAACTCCTGGTCGACACATCTGTCCACAGTCTTGCCCCTCCCTAAAGGTTGGAGAGTATTTGTCTATAATCTGCTCCTTGCACACTGCAATCATCCTTTCTTCTCAACCTCATCTGTCCCCAGCCCTATGGTTCTTCCTGATTACGCCACTTTTTGCTACCCCCATCCCCCACTGGAATACACTCCCCACCATAACCAAAGCCAGCTCATCACTTGTACTGTTCATGATGTGGTTAAAATCTGTGATGAATCCTATGGAGTCATCACTAATCCCCAGCTAAAGTTCTCTTACTATGTGGCCAGGGGACGGCAGTCGTTACTTGATCCTGACCCTGGGGGTGGTATTATGAGGGAGGATCACATGGTAGCAGGTGGTTGTCGGGGAGATGTGGTGACCCCATCGGGAGAAACACAGTATTCTTCCCTTATAAATGAGAAAGACCCTATAATTCCTGAATTCTTAATGGCTTGTTGTCATTTTATCAAATCCCTTTCATTGTAAGATCCAAAAATCTCTTCCTGTAAAACAATCTTAGCAGAATACTATTCAGACCTCATATACAGATAATACTCACTTAACATCTGCTGTCTCTGATGTTTCTGTTTTAAACAAAGATCCAAAACAATGTAACTTTAAAAAATCTACAATTCCTATGGACGCTAACTCCCATTAAGCCTCAAGTACTGAGATGAGGAAGCGGTTGGAGGACTTAATGTGGATTGAAGGAAACACCAAGCTAAACGTGCGGACTAGTTGTCACAATGGAAATCAGCTGTGCCGGACATTTAAACATGGTGAACACCTTGAATTGAGAGGTAGAGAAGAGAGATGCAGAGCGGGCGAAGCAGGAAGTAGAACCGATGGCAGTAGCGGATGCACAGAAACTGACTGTGCTGAAAGAGACGGACGCTTCTGAGTGTAACGTACTGGAGAGGTTTGAGACTGAGAGAAGCACAGCAGATGCCGTGGGAGCACCGCTGAAGAACCAGCAGGGAATCTGTTGGGTGCGTAGTCTTGACAAACAGCATATCTCCTACTGGCAAAAGAATGTGAAGTTGGTGGGAGAACAGAATGAGGGTCTGCCAAGCGGGAGAAGTCTTCCCAGAGTGAAAACCTCAGCACAGCAACGTGTCACGGGTTGGAAACTCCATCAGACACCGATGAGTCTGCCCATTGGTGTTGGGGACCCCGAAGTATGCCGACAGGCATATGAACAATTGAAAATGTATTTTGAATACTGACCAAGTAGACTAGAAAGACAGAATTTACGCAAATCCTCATATATGAAAAGTCAGTATGAGCAAAGTTGGAATAAATATTATCACTAGCAGATGAACATTAATGAAGAAGTTGAAAGACAAAATCTGTACAAATCTCCATATATGAGATGCCTATTTGGGGAAAATTGGAACACGTATTGTCACAAGCAATTGCATACTAGTGAAGAAGTTAACAGACAGAATTTGTCTCCATATATGAGATGTCAATATTGGGGAATTTGGAACAACTAGTGCCTAAAAGCCAATGAAGTATAAACAGTGAAAGAGTACAACTGTGTTATAATGAAAGAGAACATTCTAAGAAGTCCTGGTGAAAGAAGTCCCTCAGGCAGTGAGACTTTGGGAGAAAGATACTTGGCAGGAGAGTATACCTGGGGATCTGCAAAACCCAGAGGGGGATACTTGGCAGGGAAATATACCAGGTAATCCATTTAAAATATGAGGAAGAGAACATTTTAAGAGGTTGCACCAAAAGAAGCCCCTCAGGCAGTGAACCTTTGGGAGAAAAGATACCTGTCAGGAGAGTACACCAGGGGATCTTAAGAATCTGCTGAAGAATATCTGGCAGGGTATCACTCTAAGAGGTTGTTGGGTAGAAGGGACACTTCTGCCATCCTTAAAAAAAGTTGTTGTGCAAAAGGGGCACTTTTGCTATTCTTCAAAGAACACTTTTTTGCCACCCCTAAGAAAGTATTGTGTGAAAGCGACATTTCTACTGCTCTTAAAGAATCATTGGTTTAAAAGATACTTTTCGCCATCCTCAATAAATTGTTGTGTGAAAGAGACATTTTAGACACTCTTAAGGAATCATTGTTTGAAAAGGACACCTTCGCTATCCTACCTGAAATCTTCTAGGGGAAGGCAACCAGCTCCTGGATTGAAGGATTGTTTGTTGAATTTTCATGTTTGGATTTTGCACACTTTTTTTGCTAAATCAAAACAGAGACACTTACCTTAAAACTTTGATTGTTCGTTCCTAGTGTGAGGGTCAGATACGTTTTGGACACAAGGAGAGTTTGCATAATTTTGACAACAAGACACAGACTGTATTCTAGGAAGAGAAACTCTCTTTAGGCTTAGGACAGAAATGCCTTTATGCGGTACTGTACGTTTTTACTGTATAAAAAAGTCTGACCCCCCCAAAAGACCTAAAACAAACAGTATGAAAAGTTCAGACTACCAAAGGTCCGAACTTTTCGGGGTGTGTTTTTAGGTGTGTCGGTGGGGTCGGACTTGGGGCTGGGGGTTTGTCCCCCGCAACACCCCGGTCACTACAGTGAGCGGGGTTTGCCTGGACAACACCCCTGCCCCCCACAAAAAGACATGGTCTGCGGGGGTGTCCCCCGCAATATCCTGCTCACTATGCTATACAGTATAGTGAGCGGAGTGTTGCGGGGGACACCCCCGCAGCACACACCCATATTTTTTAAAAACAATATAAAAAATGGGGGCTGCGGAGGTGTCCCGCCAACACCCTGCTCACTATACTTTACACACTATACTTTACAGTATAGGGAGCGGGGGCTGCAGGAGAAACCCCTGCAGCTTCTGAAAAAAGGACCCTGCGGGGCCGGTTACCGATCACGGAAGTGAAACGGAACTGGTGCCGCAGGGAGACAGCGTGAAGGAAAGTTAAGTAGGGTTTGGGTATGTTGGAGGTGTGGGTGGGGGTGTGTTAAGGGTGTGGGTGTGGTGTCTGGTGGATGTGTTGTGGGGGTGTAGGTTTGTAGGGGTTTTAATGCGTGTTCGCATGGCAAATGTGCAAACCTTTTGTGGTTCGCACATTTTTCATTCAAACTTTTCCGTTGCAAACTTTTCCGTGACGGAAAAATCACGCCGATCCCTTTATCCAACCCCTTTCTTTTAATAAAGATTTCTGATGTTGAAAACATTGCAACTTTGTAGCTGCCACTCATTTCTGACCCCTCACAAAACCCACTTGCATGCCAAGGACCAGATCCCTGACATTCTCGTACCTATCCCATCTGGACCATAGCCCATCCCTATCATGGTTATCCCACATCCAGGCACTGAATACAGAGGTTTTAATGTTTACTTGTAACCCATAATGGCACTAGTTCACCTGTATATACTCTATTGTTGTCCCTGTCTCCGTCCATGTCCTTTATCCCACCATGCCATCCTATCACCAACCAGTTTGATCCCACTCACATGTTCCCCAACCTATTGTAATAGCACCCTACCCAGTGAATGCTTCTGTCTTCTATGCTGACTTTTTCCTATGTATGCTATTTCTGATCAAAATGACATTCATGTTACTCAATAGAAATACTCACTGTACGAAGACCCGGTCCTGCTGGCTATGCCATATATACCAGTATTCCCACTGGAAGAACATACTTGTTGCCTATGCCCAATAATGCTAGTATTCCCACTGAAAGATAACTGTAGCTGTTAGTAGATCCCAGGACTGCCACTAAGAAGGTACATGTTTTCCGGCAGTGCCTAATCATGCCAATATCGCTCCTGCAAGAAGGCATTGTCATGCTGGCTGTGCCAATAAATGTCATCCGTGTCCTGTCTTGTTTTGCTTGCATCTAGTGCCTCAAGTATGCAAAGATTGCCATTAAAAGCACATTTCCAGCACCTCCCCCATTACCCACTCCAACCATTGCAAGCTATCACCCTCTCCTCGCACACATTAGTTGCCGGTCATGCCACTTCCCTTCTTAAACTCAGTCTATGCGCTTCTCGTGCATGCTCGGGATTTCGAGTTTTAAGATGGCAGGTGGCCAATTAAAGGCTATGTTTGTAGAGCAGAGTGCCTAGTGAGGACATCAATAAACACACACAAAGTTTTACCACGTAACCAATCCCGAGCCAGAAACGGATAGCGTTCCCACATGAAAATCATAGATAGTAGCCTGACCCAGTAGGAGGGGATAAGCCCCAATATATTCCTGGGCAGAGATACATTGGGTGTTGCTGTTTGGAGTAGCAGAAGCATGAGGTGTGAAGAGGCAGAAGAACAGAGAGAGCTGAAGGTGCATGAGGTGCAGAAGGAGGTTGAGTGGAGACAGAACTGAAGGTGCTGGAAGAGGTGGCTGTGCAGAGAGAGTTGAGGGTGTCGGCATTGGGGTGAGTAGAGATGAGGTAGGAGGAGGAGAACATGAAAAAAGCGAGGAGAGTAAATGAGAGGGCGAGGGTGGGAGAGGAAAAATCCAGGAAGAGTACAGTAGAGAGTAGAAGAGAAGAACGCCATGGAACAAGGTAGATGGGTGGGAAAAAACAAAGAAAGTGACAGGGAGAAGCGTTTGAGGAAAGGAAGGAGAATGGACAAGGAGGAAAGGCTGTTAGTTGAAGTAGACAAGGAATAAAATGTAAGATGATAACAGTGGGACGTTCCCTTGAGGCACAGGGCTAGCAGCAGTCAGACACTAAGACAAAGATAGTCTACCCATTGCCTAGTAGAAGTGAGAGGAGGAATGAGCCTAGGGGGAATGGCAAGATGGTCAGTCGACAGCGAACTCAAGGGTCAGAAGTGATACTGCACCCCAGCACGTCTGAGGGTATGTTCGATTTTGTGGAAAGTGAGATCGGCTTGGGTAACGGGATCAATCCCCTCGGGCAAAGAAGCAAATGAGAATCCAACAAGGCACCTAGATACCCTCATAGCCTACCTCACCCAGGGGTGACTCTGTGGACCATGCTACAAAGCCTAGAACCTTCAACAAAAGTATTCGCATCACCTAAGAGTCACTGCCCAAACCGTGGCCTGCGTGATCTGAGAGCCAGCTTCAATGATGGGCCCTACCTAGCCCACTACTACCGCCTGATGCTGTCCTCCTTGGCACCATCACACGGCCAGGCTCAGCTATGATTGAACCAGGCTGTGCCACAGGACAGTGGGAGGATCCCTTCCATCTTGCAGCCCTCGTCTCTCTCTGCCCACTCGTCCGGAATCCCCAGAGGGAGAGGACGTTGTGCCCTGCTCCCCCACTCAATCTGCAAGCGCCATGAGGCCCAGGTTCAACGATAGGGCCTATCTGGCTCACGAGTAACACCTGATCCTGTCCTCTATGGCACCATCACTGGGTCAGGGTCAGCCCCGATGGACCTAGGCAGTACCATGTAATGCCTGGCGTCCCATTCAAAGGTCGTCCTTTCTGAGGGTGTGACCCGTTTGGCCCTATTTCCGTCTGGCCGGGTCTAGGATGCTTCATTAATACTGCTTTCTGTTCATGATTCAACTGCTGTGATTGTCACGTAAGTTGCATTTTTCTATGATATGGTACTCTTAATTCCCCTTATTTACTCAACCCTTATCTTTATTGCCTCAAATCACTCACATTGGGCTTCATTACGAGTTCCGCAGTATTTCCGGTGATAAATCTGCTGACATACCATCAAACTCAATAACTGTTATCCAGCACTTGGCCCCATGGAGTTACCACGGGATTACAAGTAGTGCTAATGCCCCATTTTTGGAGCCCATAGGACTTCATGCGGATATTTGGGGGATTTAATGCTGGTGGAATTAACGTTCAGTAAACCCACTGATTTTCACAGGTAAAGTGGAGGAATTACCACCAGCAATAACCTGGAGGTGAATCTGCCACTTTTCATGGTAATTCCACTGGCGGTAAATACGCCAAAAATTCTAATTTGCAGTGCGGGGATAAATGGGGCAGTAACAGAATTACTGCCATTTTTTCCCACACCGCCAAACTTGTAATGAGGCCCAATTGTGCCTTAAGTGTGTACTGGCTCTCGGATATTTGATATATCAAATCCGCCATGGGACTCAAACTACCAGTCAGCGCTGCTCCGCCTACTGGCATGCTTGTCCTCTAAATCACATTATATTTTGGTTGCTAATGCTCTCCTGTTGTATTTCGGTCCCTAATGCTCTGATTGTCCTCTAACTCACATTGTATGTTGATCCCTAATGCCCTATTTGCCCTCTTAATCAAATTTAATTTTGGCTTCTAATTCCCTACTTGTGCATTAGAGTCACTAAAAGCTCCAGTTTTCCTGAAAACGACATTGTATTTTGATCGCTAATGCCTTGCTTGTCTTCTACATCACATTGCAATTTAGTCACTACACACCCAACCATCATCACCTCTTAACCCCTTTCATGCTCCTCTTTCTTACACTGCTCCACCATGTCCCTGTCCCCCTCATCTTCATCCTCCTACTAACTTTAACCTTAACATTTTCCAAGAGCTTGCACTCAATCACTCCTTTGTACTCCTCCCCCACTCTTTGCCCACACTACACACACTGTATCTCCATTCTATCTCTTCCCCCAAACATCCCCATTATTACTTGCCCCAAAAACAGTCTAACCATATTCACCGCCCCGTTCCTTCCCCTGCCCCATCCTGTCCCACTCACTGATCTCACACTTGGGCTATGGAATGCTCAAAAACTCTGCAACAAAACCTCTTTTCATACGCACCACTGTGACCCTCACCATCCGGAACTAACGGTGATAGCCATGACAGAAACATGAACCACACCCCACAGCACTGCTACCTTCTCACACTGTCCTCACCACTCCAAGTAAGGTGGGGAGGGAGGTCTTTTAATCAAGAAAAATTATCCCACTGCTCCTTTTGGAATTCTCTACATCTTACTAAGACCACATCAGGGTTCAACTCCTTGCTCCTCCTCCCCTCATTATAACTGTCATCTATGGTCCACCTGGCACTCTCAACCTTTTCTTCCATGAGCTTCCTCTGCTTATGGAGTCGCCCTGCTATGGGGGCTGACTATAGTCATACCATAGTGAACCTTCCTGACTTAACTACCCCACATCAGCTTCTACATGACTCCTTCCTCTCCAACCACTGTATCACCTCCCAATACAACCAGCCCACCCATGTTCATGGCAACTCTCTGGACCTAATCTTTCTATCCCCCACCCTCATATCTTCAAACCCCCTTCATCGACTCATCTCCCTCTAATCACCTCCTCCTTAACTTTATCATCTCTATCCCTCAACTACCCCGCGTACCTACATCTAACCAGATTACCAAACATGGATTTCTGCCTGAATCCCTACTATGTTACCTAGACCGCTCTCAGGACATGCGCGCCCCTCCGCGGCCACGTTCCATTCCCTTCCCTCTCTCAGCGATGGACTTTTCCTGTTTCTTCTTCTCTAAACTATCCAAGATTTGGGATACCCTCAACACAGTCCTCTCATTACTTCCTCCTCCCTCATTCCACACACTACCCTTTTCAACCTGCTCATATATCTTCTCTGATTTTGCACTTACCTCTCTGACTGAACTGCTTGCCATCCTGCACTGGGCCCATCCCTCATAATCAACCATTGATCCCTTTGGACCCCAGATTATAGAAAAGATTGCCATAATGACCATTCCTCATTTCTCTAACCTCTTTCAGATCTCCCTTGCCTCTGCGATCTTCCCCAACTGCTACTACATGGTTATTGTGCTTCCTCTACTGAGAAAACCCTTGGCTGATCCCAACAACCTTCCCAACTACCACCATGTCTCCCATCTCCCTCTTAATTCCAAGATACTCGAACGTGCAGTCTTCACCCAAGTCAACTCATATCTGGAAGTCCATGATCTGAACAAACCTCCCCAATCTGGATTCGGAAGCCTGAACTCCACGGAAACCGCTCCTGCCCATCTATCTAGCCTTCTCAGTATTGCCAACCGCATGCCCAGGTACTCATACCATTTTGCACCTTCTACCACCAATGACCAGTTAATGCCACAATGGCTGTGCCTGGCAAGTGCCTAGCCCAAGCACAAACTATTGCGACCTTTCCACGTGGTCAATAGGGCGAGAGGGGTGTCAATCAACACCTCTCGCTGACTCTTGCTTCCTGCAAATGCGCCAGAGCCACAAATCTGGCACCCAGAGAAGCCAAGAATTGGGGCGATGTGCAGGAACGCACTTTTACCAAATGGGCCAACAGTATCCCAGCCAGAGTGCCAAATGGGACATATAAGACTGGGGAAGCAAAACACTGTCACTTTGCATGGACCATGGGAATACGCGGGCTGGGGAACTGGATACAAGGGAACACGACATCTCCTGCAGTGCCAGCCAGCCTAGGAGTACTCCCTTAGCTACCCGCTGCAACCGAGGGAGCACTTGGGTTTTACTGCAGTCACCCCCATTCTCACCCAATAATTTGTGGCAGGGCACAGCTATGCTGCCTGCCAGTGCCTGTATGACATTGCTTTTTGTATTTAATCAAGCCCTTCTTAGCTGTGTCAGCAGCCCTCTTCGATCATGTTTTAAAGTTAGGCTATACTTGCTTCCGGTCATGTTCAGGTGCTTTTGAGGGTATAGTGTGTCTTGGTTGCCTTCCGAACGTTTCCTGTTGTCTAGGTACCCTGTTTTAAGTTGTCACCTATGGTTTCTTAAGACAATTCTGTGCTGCTGGCTAACTAGCACGCTCACCCCTAGTACTGTCCCCACTCTCTGAGTTGGGCCTCAGGTCGAGCGTGCCCTTTGTTTAAATCACTTAAAAAACCAAAAAAATGAGTGTTTCTTGGTTGATTTGTTAGTAACTTTTCAAGGTGCTTAAAACTGCAGCTGTGCACATCGTATGCTGATCCCATTCTCTTTTAACTACGGTGTTGTACGCTAATATACTGTTTAGTTGTGGCTTAGGTGGTGCTTTAGCAAATATCTATTGTTTGCATTGGAAAACAGTGCAGGATATAGTTGTGTGCTGGCCGGGACCAGCAACATATGTTCCTCTGTACTAATGACATGGGGCACTTATCTATTGACACTGGGGCTGTTCTGTTCCATTGGGCTCTATGCAGTGCCTCACACACCAACCCAGGGCACTTTCTCTGTGCCTCTGAGTCTGTCTGTGTGGGTGAGACTGGCGCAGTCTGGTGAGCAACCGCACTGTATACTGACTAATCTTTGTCAATTCTCAAGGGACCCCCAAAGTCATTGCCAATAAGCATCACTGACACACAATTGCTCATTTCAGTGCATAATTCCATGTCTGCACATGATTTCCCTCCAATTCCACCACGATCCTTCGGGTGAGCAGGAGCCCAGCCCACACCCTCTCCAGGCCACCAGCAAAGGTTGCCAGACGCCAGAGCACCAACAGAAGAGGCCTAGAGCTACCAGCACCGAACGTGCTGCAGGGTAAGGGGTTCCAACTGTGCACTGGGCACTTTCCCCCTTAGCCCTAAATCCTGCTAGGGTACCCAATCTACGTACCCCAACCAAGCCTGCAATCACCTTTAACCCACTTGATTGTGTTATAATCTATCTTGGTGGTGAGTCATTGAAATGGAATGTGTACGGTGTGAATGCACGCGCCTACAGAGCTACTTGGGTGACGTGTGTGAGTTCTAAGAAAGTCAGTTGGTGTAGCCCGCCGGGTGGGAAGCCGGTGTCTGTTCTCCTACTAGTAAACCTGTACTTGGAGACAATAAAGACTTATATGTAACTTACCTGCACGTCTGGACTTACGTTACTACAGATTGCTTGTCCGATACGAGGATCTGCCGCAAAATGGCGGCCGCACACGTTGCTTCCCACGTCGCCTAGCAACGCACAGCTGACGAGCCCGGAGCAGCTCATTGGCTCAAAATGTCTATTGCCTGTAAATGGCTGCGCCGGATGGCGTCAGCTGGCCCTCCCATCAAGGCACCCCAATAAGGCACAGGCCTGTCTGTGCCTGTCCGTGACTGCCGGACCGCCATCGACAGAGAACTCTTCCTAGACTAGGCAGTTTACAATATGTGAGTACTAATCTACTCCCGCATCAGCACGCATAATCTAGCACCATACCTAGCCATGCACATGGTGCCTGTCAATATGTATGCCCCGCAGGTCCTTGCTTAATGCCACTCACACCAGCATTGTGCTCAGACTACCCCACTACCTTAACTCTAACCCAGCCCTGTCACTCTCAAAGGTATTGTGCCAGGCATAGTTGCCCTACACCTGAACTAGCCTATTTATGTGCACCTTATACAAAAGTATTGTTTCATGCATAGGCACCCCTCTATTGAATCAGCCTATTTTTGTGTACCATATGCAAAAGTATTGCTTCATGCATAGACACCCCCATCTTGAATTAGCCTATTTTTGTGTACCATATGCAAACGTATTGTTTCATGCATAGGCACCCCCATCTTGAACTAGCCTATTTTTGTGCAACATATGCAAAAGTATTGTTTCATGCATAGGCACCCCCATCTTGAATTAGCCTATTTTTGTGTACCATATGCAAAAGTATTGTTTCATGCATAGGCACCCCCCTATTGAATTAGCCTATTTTTGTGCACCATATGCAAATGTATTGTCTTCACTCGCCTATCCAATATTGTTAGCCTGGGACAGTGGAACCCTACTATGTATCTGCCAACTATTTACACTGCCTTGTTGAGGACTATCCTCTACCTAATCTACTTATCTAGCTCCACTATGGCACCTACCACACCATCTGCTGAGATGACTCCTGTTACTGGGATTTCGGACAACATCACACGGCCTATCCCCTTCAGCCAGTACATTTCTGACTCCAGACTTCACAGCCTTCCCCAGAGAAACCTTAAACTCTGCGCTAGGCTCACTAAACTCTATGAACCCCTGGCCAGGACTCTGTGCCCCACTAGAATAAGATTTGCCAGAAACTCTGACCCACTTCTCAAACCGAACTTCTTACCCCACAATGCCACCACCACTCACCACACCCCCACACTGAACGATACTCAGCCTTCCCAGACCACCAACACCCCTAAGCACACTCATAATCCCCAGGCACTACCAACTGAAACTAACCTGCCTAACATTAAAGGCGCTCTAATAAATGCCCGATCCATGGGAGCTCATGCCACCGAAATAGCCGATCTACTCCAGTCTGGAAAAATTGACGTACCAGCTATTACAGAATCATGGCTCCATTCAGCAGCAGGTTCCTCACTCATGATAGCAATCCCTGAGGATTACACACTCCTCAGAGTAGACAGAACCAAATCCCGAGGCGGAGGTCTCACCATAATCGCCAAAAACAGCCTAGGCTTGAGACTCTCCCAGCCACAAAACATCAATTCATGTGAATCCCTCACAGCCAAGTTTCCCATCACTGACTCCCAAACCCTGACTGTCCATCTAATATACAGACCACCAGGCCGCCTAGGATCGTTTGAAGAAGACCTAACAACAATCCTCTCTGACAACCTAAAAAACACCTCCCAATGCTTTCTCCTAGGCAATCTAAACTTAGGGTTCAGTGACCCACTTGACCACAATGCCACACAAATCAACAATTCCCTTGCAGAACATGGGTTCACCCAAAAAGTTACCTTACCCACACACATCAAAGGAAGGATTCTAGATTGGATCGCAGACTACAACTGCCAGATTTACATCACCTCCATTATACCCCAACCATGGTCTGATCACCACCTGATATCCTTTACTCTAGAAGCCATCACATCCATATCAGCAAACAATAACCTATCCCCTGCCTGTCTCACCAGAAACAAAAGAAATATCACAGCCGAATTAAAAAAAACTCACCCCCCTTATCCTACCCACCCTGAACTCACTCCCTGACTATACTGATCCATTTATTATGGTAGATGAGTACAACAAAATAACGACTTCATCCCTAGACACTATAGCACCGCTAAAACTCAGAAAGAGCAAACCAAAAAGCATGTGAATACATGGTTTACCCCACAGTTGAAATCACTCAGACTAGAAAAACGAAAAAGAGAACAAATATGGAGACAAGATCCCACTGATACTAATAAGAATAACCTCAGTAAACTCTCCACGATCTACAAAAATAAGTTGTACTTGCTAAACAATCCTCCTTGAACTCACTAATCTCCCAAGAAAATTCAAGCATAAAAGAATTGTTTACCATCCTTAAAGAGATGGAAACTCCAATCCAAGCCCCGGATACCTGCACGAAGGATAAAACATGGTGCACCAGCATCCAAAACACCCTAACCAATAAGGTAGCGACCCTTCAAACTTTTATTGCCAACAAAAAAGAAACCCTTCTCCTCTCCACACCCATAACCACTAAACCCACCCTAACATAACCCAAATGCATTCCATCACCCTCCTTGTTTCAGCTTCACCAAAGTATCCATCCTAGAGCTCTAAGAAGTCATACTCACCCTTAAACCATCTAATTGCCAAGGCAACCCCTTCCCAGCCCAAATCATAAAGGATGCAGCTAGAGACCTCTCACCATTCATCACTAAACTCATCAATGCCTCCTTTTCCTCTGGCACCATCCCCACCAACCTAAAAGAGTCTTGGGTTCTCCCAGTACTCAAAAAACAGACTCTGGACTGCACTATACCCACAAACTACAGACCCATCACCACAGTTCCCTTCCTCCTCAAAATCCTAGATAAGGTAGCCTACCTTCAAAACCAACAATACCTGGAACTCATCCACCTCCTAGGAGTTCGCCCGTCCGGATTCAGGCCCCAACACGGGACTGAAACAGCACTGATCGACTTAAAGGCACAAATCGAGGTGCTTAGAGTCAGCGGAAAGGCAGCTCTAATGCTCCTGCTTGATTTATCAGCAGCGTTTCGACTTAGTTGATCACAAAATCCTGTGCAACCATTTGGATTCTGCTGCCCACATCTCACAAGAAGCAATTGGCTGGATCCATTCATTCCTTGACAACTGGACAATACATGTGTTCTCACCAGCAGAGTCTGCCGACCCCACACCCATCTCCTGCAGAGTGCCCCAGGGATCCTGCGTGTCCCCAACCCTGTACAACATATTTACGAAGCCCCTTTTTGATGTTCTTGATGGTCTCGGTATCACCTACACCAACTATGCCGATGATACCCAGATCCTCATCCCATTGACGGGAGACTACAATAAGGATTTGGCCTTGATGAATAGAGTGTACCTCATCATCCAGGCATGGATGGCCTCTCACGGTCTATGCCTGAATGATGACAAAACGGAACTCCTAATCCTTGGCACCACTGCCAACCTAAACAAACTAGGCGACAATTACTCCAACTTTATAATTGATGGCAACAATATCAAAGTCGCCAAGGAAGTCAAAACCCTTGGATTCTACCTCGACACCACTCTCACTTTTAAGAAACAAGTTAACTTCATGGCCTCCTCCACCGCTTATACCTGTAGCTAAGCCTTTTCTTTCCACCAACAACTGCATCACCCTAGTAAGAGCCCTTATTTTGTTGAAACTGGACTATTGCAATGCCCTATATTTAGGAAGCAATAAATATATTACCAATAAAATCCAAATTCTACAAAATAACGCTCTTAGAGCAGCCCTGTGTATCCCTAAGAAGGCACACATCTCTGACATCAGAAGAAATAACAATTGGCTTACCACGAAAGAGAAAATCCTACTAAAAGTAGCCTCCCTGACCCATAAATGCATCCACAATGCCGCCCCACTATACCTTACTGCTAGATCCACAAGACACTCCTCCAACCGCCCCACGAGAACTACTAATGCCAACCTCCTATCAGTGCCTAGATTCAAACAAACTAAGACAGGTGGAAACAGCTTCCGGTTAAAGCTGCCCAATATTGGAACTCCTTCCCCCCGCCTCTGAGGGAAGACCTTCCCTACCTTTGCTTCAGGTCCAACCTCGTCCATTGGCTTAAGGATAATGACCAATAACCTCATCTCACCTTCTGACTGTACACATGCTGTATATTTTGTATGTATTTATTACTGCTTGTACCTGTCACACAGCAATGTAACTCAAGCTGAACTCCTGTGTATAATTTTGTATAACTGCCTGTTCCTGTGACCTCACAGCACTGTAACTTAAGCTGAACAAACTCCTTGATGCCTATTGCGCCCTGATACCCCCGGGTCTGGTGCGCATTACAAATCATAAAACAAACAAACAAATTCTCTTAGGATGTCTGTGCATTGGAACTGTGGGTGTGCACAGCCATCCCTCCACTGAGGCGTGGCGGAAATCCTGCACAGCCTTGGGACTCCAAAGGAGTGACTCATGTTGCAATCATTTTATCATCACAGAGAAATCCCTAGCCTGTCCCAAATAGTATATATGTTTCAATGATGCAAACATTTTAATGATGAATGTTGTAAAAAATTAAATTGACTGATCACCAAGCCAAATTTGCATGATGTAATTTTTGAGTCGAGCATAACATCCTTTTATCAGAGACATACTTGTCAAATCGAAGCATCTGTGGTCACTCTTATGTTCCCAAAATGATCTTCCATTGTATACAAAGCAGGCCAGAGCAACACCCTTACTGGTGCTATTTGCTCCCTTGCCCATATGAGTATTGATAAAAAGAGTACACTAGGCATTTACCAGATTGTCCACCTTGGAATGATAACTTATCATAAAATAATTATACGGTTATTCTAGGTTTTGAAAATGTGCTTTGCTCCATGAGGCAAGTGGAGAGTTTTTATTACGACTAAAATATACACTTGAAGTGATCATTAGAAAAAAGCATTGACATATTTCAAAAAGAGCCACTTTACAATGTCAACACAGTTCAATGATACATTTTTAATACCTGCTTTTCCACAAAATAAAGACACCTCTCGCCCATTAGATATCTATTGTTCTTCTCTGGATGTGCACTTGTCAGCAACGGATGCATGTAGGCCCAGCATTATTCGCCCCCTTTTCTTTTTTTGAGGACTTGAGTCCTGAGTTTAACATTATCTGATATTCTATCAGGAATGATAAGTTGCATATGTTTGTGTATTGGCGAGAAAGAGTGGCTAAGATAAGTGAAAAGTGAGCAGCATTTGTTTGGGTGGGTGAATAGTTGTGAGATGGAGTTCAAGCATTTCAGATTTCCTCTTGACTTGTGCCCTGCATGAGCTGACATGAACCATTTTATACATTTCTATTTGAGCTGTAAAGAAGTTTCGAAACTCAACCACATCGACTTTGCAACTGGATAGAGAATGCAATGCATCTGATTCAGAAAGGCAGTCCTTTTGCATTTCTGAAGTCTCCTACTTTTACTGGCATTGAATATGCAACAACCTTCTGTACATTTGGTCCCTTCATTTTAGTTAAATCTGCTTTATTTCTGGCTTTTATACTTTAAATATAGATGCTGCATTAATTACAATGAAGAGAAATAACAGTATAGAATGCATTTAAAATGGTGTTTTTTTTTTTTTAATAAGTGTGTTTTTTGAAGTTTGGAACATGATTTATTAAATAAAGCAACTATTCGGCTTCTTATTCGGCTTTGGCCGAATAGATGACAAACTATTCGGTATTCGGCCAAATACTAAATATGTTATTCGGTACAGCCCTAATTTTATAGCAGTGTGCGCTACATAAATCAAAATGAATTTATAATCTAGAATAGTATTAACATTTCTCAGTTCAAAATGTTCTCGTAAATCATCAGGGTCAACCCCACAATTCCTGTAAGCTTACTTTTTAATCTAGACCAGTGATGCTGGTCCAATGGGCTCTGAAGATTCATTTTTGCCACCAATTTCCTGTGTATTCTTCGAGGGAGATCTCTAAAAGCCTGTTATAAAGTTGTCCCGACAAACTATCTAATGGTCACCTATGTTACTGATACAGTGTACGTTAAATTATACCATTCAGTACTAATTTTCTCAAAATTCCTTGGGTGAACCCCAAACCCATGTGAATATGTGTTTACAGTCTCTATAACTATGGCTAATGTAACAAATGCTTGTAGCTACTTAATGGCTTGGTGCCTTGAGGGCCATTCAAGGGATAAAAAGGTGGACCTCACCCGGATCTGACACTCAGGGTGGCTCTGAATCATGCTGTGCCCTTCCTGATTCCTTGCCTACATTCTCTCTTCCCTGCAACATTATGTGTTTTATGACCTCTGCAACTGTATTCCCTCTCCACTCTGTGTCTATGCTCTTTCTCAATGCTTATTCTCTGTTCTCTCCTCCTCTCCCTTCTCCCACCTTCCCTTTCTTTTGTATGCACTTATTCTATCAGAATCGTCCCTGGACCTAGTATGATAGCAACATGTTTGTCTCCTCCTCCCTTCCATACTTGTTCTTCTCTCCCCTTCCAGCACCTTCTGAAATGTCGTCAGGCCTAGTACGATAGTCGCTTGTTTTGTTCCTCTCCCTCCTTTCTCCTCCCCTCTCCCTCACCTCTTGTAAATTCCGGCTCAACCAGAAATGCCGTCAGGCCTGGTGCGGTAATCGCCTGTCTGTTTCCCTTTCCTTCCTATATGTGTCTTTGCACTTGCACTATCTAAAATGTCGCCAAGCCGAGTACGAGAGCTATTTTCACATTCTTGTTGTTCATGGCCTGTAAGAATGTCATTGTATTTTTCCTTTTTCCCCTCCTTTGCTTTGAAGCACTTTGAAACACATTGTGTATAGGCGCTATATTAATAAACTATCATATCGTATCATGTTGCACAGCATTATCGTGTTTCCAAACCAAGCACAATGAGCCAGCCTCTTGACCTATACCCATCTTTCTTAAAATAGGCGTATACTGTACTGAAGAGTAGAATAATCCTAATTTTAGAGCTCAGACAAAGCATTGTGTGCTTTAAAATATCGCCCTATGGAGCATTATTTTAAAACATTACAGGGGTAACCTTTCCTCTTCCAACCTCATCAAATATCCCCCGTTTCTTTCTTGTTAACATATGGCCATGCCGCTCGCCTCCTCACAGAATAAATACTCTTATCTATGGCACAGCATGCCAGAATAATTCTGTTAGCAAACCCCTTACAACTAGTAGCTTTTTCCATAGTGCCAAATTTCCCACTTGCTTTTGTTTTATAACACTTTTACAACAGTTTATTCTACCCCCCACCCCCCTGCCCCACCAGTTGTCAAAGTGGGCAGGAGCAGATGAGAGCGGTGCTCACCTACTTTAAAAAAAACATGTTGCTGTTCCTACTGTTCCTATACTTTTATTTTAAAAACAATCCGTTCCAGAATGGATCGTTTTAAGATAAAAGTGTGGGAACAAGTAGTTGAAACTTGCAATTCAGTGCAGTGCACATTCCCTTAAACAGCAAGTATGTTTGTTTGTGGGTTTGGATTACACGTGGCAGGGGGCGTGGCGATGGGGTTTGTGGGGAGCGGGGCCAGGCCATCAGGAAACATAGTTGCACTACTTCTTTGCATACAATTCTACCATTGCCCCACATTTTTTCTGTTATGGCTTCCTGCTGCTTTGTTTAAAAGTTATACAATTGCCTGGAAGCTTGGGCCAGGCAGGTTCACTGACTGGCCAAATGCCTCAATTTTACTTTTTGTATAGGAAGCCAATGTTTATAATATCCATGATTGTAATATCGAAGAGAGATGGAATTGTGTATGGAGACGACATGCTGCTGTACCTGAGCTATCCAGAAGAGAATTCACAGTATGTCCTGGAGGTGCTGGCACGGTATGCCTTGGTGTCCGGCATATCAGTGAATCCCCAGAAATCTAGTTTGTACCCCCTGGGGGTACAAAGGGAAGCCCATAAGTAACCTGGAAGTAGACATATATCATGACCCCAGGGAGAACATAAGCATAACATAGAGAAAGCGGTGGAGAGAATAGAGAAGAGTATAACATTCTGGGGAGGTTGCCATTGACCATGATGGGGCGTGCGACACTATTAAAAATGGTGGCGTTACCAAGACTGTTACATTAATTTGCCAATGTGCCCAATTCCGAAAAAGTGTTTTAGTAAATTACATGGCGTATGCTGCAGCTTCATCTGGCACGAGTCGAGAAACAGGGTGGCGTTATGGAAGCTCCAGAACTCACACAAACGGGGGGTTTCAAATTGCCCAACTTCGAGGTGTACTTCGTAGCCAGCCAGCTGCAATACATAGCCAGATGGCTGTCGGACGAACCAACTACTGAATTGAGGCTGCTGAAAACAACAGGCAGACCGTTCTTCTTGAAGGAAATGAAATGGCTACCAGGCGTGCAAGCAACTAGTGGGCACCTTCTGCTGTGTTTGGGCTGCAACATATGGCGCAGGGCACTGCGATTGCATATTCCCCGCAGGTACCGCTGGCAGTGCTTGCGGGAGTAGATGAACAGATCAGGAAGAATGTAAGGATAAGTTTGGAGCCCATGGGAGTAGCTACAGTAGGAGACATGTTTGTAGAAGATAAACCCCAGAGTTTCGAAGAGCTGGTAGAGGATGCTGGGATACATAGGGGTCTGTACATTACACATGCTAGACTGTTGATTGGATTGAAACGGACATGGCCAGATCCCGACACGCAAATGCTGCTGAATAGCGCGATCAAGTCCTTTTACGATTTATCGGAAGGGGGACCAAGGTCTCACATATATACTAGTTATTGATGGCTGAAAAAGGCAGTGAAATAGATCAAGTCCGGGGGAGGTGATAGGCGGACCTGGGAGCACCACTGTCAGATGGAGAATGGGACAGGGTGAAAAGGTATCATAAGAAGGTATCTCAAAATGCCAGACTCCAGCAGATCCAGCTGTACGTGACACATGGGGCATACCTGACCCCATACAAAATAGCCAGGTTTAATCAGACAGGTAACCAGGCGTGCCCGAAATGTGGGGAGAGGAACGCTGACCTAGTGCATATGTTCTGGGCATGCGTGGAAATTAGAAGATTCTGGAGGGAGGTGCCATAATTGTTGGCAAAGGCCGGGATCACGTTGGACGTAGATTCTCCCAAAGCCTGCATGCTGGGGTGCTTTCCAACACCCAAGCGGGCAAAACATGTAAGCAAGCTGAAGGATTTAGCGTATATTTTAGCGAAACAGAGAATAGCAATGGGATGGGAAGCATTGGTAAGACCGGTAGTGCAAGTACGGTGGATGCATCTGCTACAATGGGCCAATGCAGAAATGGTAGCGTTGATGGAAGCGTCGAGCAGAGAGGAGGAACCAGGAGTGAGAGGGGTGGACATGTGGAAACAGCTCATAGCAGAGTTGGCTGCCTCTGTGCATAATACTCAGGAAGGGAGTGAAATCCCAGTTGGAGAATCCGTCGCCACCGTAGTAGTGGCATAGACAAAGAGTGACTGTGACTGGAAGTGTAGGGTAGGCCCAGGGGAGGGAATGGGAGTTGGGAGTTGGGGTGGGAAGTTGTTGGCGATTTATTTGTATTTGCTTGTGATTATCAAAAGTGCACATTGTTGAGTTTGTATGTTTTAAAATTTAATAAAAATTGTTTAAAAAAAAATAAGAGAGATGGAATGGTTAAGCAGTCAGTTAATTTTGATTTCCTGAACGTACAGTTTTGAAAATATTTATCCCCATAAGTCCTCCTGGCATCAGGGCACATCTGGCTCCACAGCTGCTGCAGCGCCTCTTCAATGGTGTCCAGGCTGGTGACTGCGGTCTTGAAGAACCCGGGCTCAATGATGCTGACCTTCACTCCAAAGTGGTACATGTCCCTCCTGCAACACAGAAGAACAAGGAGGGTTGCCATCAGTGAAGGTCTGCCCTGAGAGCGCGTGCGCCAGTCATCCTGCCTGATTTGATAAGCTGCGAGATGAGCACAAATGCTTCTCACAACAAAAACCCCACAGAACTGGGTTCAAGAACACACACAGTACAGATAATCTACAGAGGAAAGGAAGATTGCCACAGCAAGAGAGATTATAGTAAAAACAAGAATGCAATAGCTTCAGCTTTAGGGTTTGAACTGGTCTGGCTCAGAGAAAAGGTGGTGGCAGTGTGCATTGTCAAGGATGAGAGTAGTGTGAGGCACTTAACTTAATTGCGCAGGCAATGGGCTGGAACGGCGCTCCGGCCCCAGACCAAGGGGCTTCTAGCTCCTGGGTCTCATTGACTAGACTGCTTTCAGAAGACTATGCACAAGCGCTGCCTAGTCTTCTGAAAGCTGCTCGTGAACCGCAGGTTGCTCTCACTCCTTCACAACCTGTTCTTCTACAAGCATTCAGAACACTCAGTACTGGAGATTACATACAAAAACTACCAAAGCCTGACACAGTTTTGCAGCTTTGCAAACTGGTATCTATGTCCTGTAATTTACAGACATCTCTTTATTAGGGTGAATATTGTGACCAATCAAAACAGTAAAGTCCATTATCTGCTTAAAAGGTTTTCTTACTGAATCACTATAAGACATGTTTAACATTTAAAATTGTGGACATTATGATGTTCCCATAATGCTCTTTGCTTTTATGCAAAGCACCACGATTGGGTTCTATATAGAGATACTGTGTTGCGCAAACTTGGCCGTGGGGTCACGCCCCTTGGCCCTGCCCCCTCCTTCATAAGAAGGCAGGGTTCCCTCAATAAATGTTTTCCATTTCCAGCACTGCACTTAACCCACTCCATGGTCCGTGGTTTTGGATGTAAGGTGTTGAGATTGGCAGAAACGTAGCAAAGGGCTGCTTTAAAGAGCAAGGGCAACCACGTGCACCACTTTACACTGGGAGGAGTGACGCTATCAGGGTGGGAGCCATGCCATTCTCCCTCTCAGCACAATGACTCACATGTGAAAGGCGTGAAGAATATTGACACTTGGCATAACTTTATAAGTGATGTCACTTCTACACCAACTTCTGCGCTCGACAAGCTTCTTCTGTGTGGCGGGACCCGTCTCGGAAAGTATACTTAATTTGAAGCCAGCCTGCTATCATGGAACCCAAATCATCTGATCTAAAGATTCCCATGTGGGGTACTTTAGGAAAATGTGGGCGCGTTAGGTAATGCTGTCGCATGGTAACGATAATTGAAATATTTCGAGTGTGGGTTCTTGTGCCCCCAGAGCACACAGTCAGTACTACAACACCATTGAGCTGACTGGGCTTCAGCCCCGCCCACCTCACCTCCCCCTGCCCCCAAAATGTTGGGCTATGTTGACTCGACCTGGCTGAGCTACAGATCTGGGCCAGACAGAACAGGACACAGATGTTAAAAGGCACCTGGGCTGGGCTGTTAACAAAGTGCCGGCCATTACTAAGGTACAGGATTGCACTGTTAGCACCTGCATTCATATGCATACATTTTTAGACAATTGAAATCGTGATGTGGGGTTAGTACTTGCATGCCAGCTGAGTGATTGGAAGGGCAAGGGGGGGCAGGAGACGGCTCATTCTCACATGAAGTGGGGGTGCTTTCAGACTTAACCGAGGGAGTTAACTGTAACATTGAAGCTTCACTGGAATAGTCATATTAGAATGCCTAAAGAAGTTAGATGCCCTCAAACAAATATGTCTGCCCCTCCCACACTGTCTCTGAAGTTAGTGCCTCTCCCAACATTTGACGGGTTAGCCCCCTCCACCCACCGAAGTGTAGGTTTCGTTGCGCCCCTGTACACAGCCCATATTACCGTTCTCGACCCTGGACGGCATATACGATTTCAGAATGGGCAGAAAGCTTCCCTTCCATTTGGTGGATTATCCACAAGTACAGATGCTGGGAGCCATGTCCCTTCTGGCCTAAAAGGCATGCGTTCTGGAAGAGGTTGTCTGGTTCCTATGGTGGCCCTGTGTGCCCATTGTATAGGGTGAATTGATCGAAAAAGGTCTCGGCAGGGCAGATGGGTCACACCACTGGCTGCTCCAAGCCGAGACTGCTCTCTGTAATTTCATGTGTGATAAAAACTAATATTACTCTGGAGTTTTCAGCAAATAGATTTTTCCTGGTTGCCATAAATACCTAAGAGACAAAACCCAAAAGTGTATTCCCTTTTGCAGCTTCCAACATAGATGAGCCATACTGGCCTGAACCAAATGACCTTCCCCAAGGAAGGACAGGAATAACTGCTGAGCAATGCACAATTAAACTGCGATGAGGCCCTTTTGGGTCTGGCCAACCAACACATACCATACACCTGTGTACAAGACCTCCATCAATGAACTCGAGAATTTAGACTCAATCGGCTCAGTCTCCCTTACTCTTGCTTTAGAATTGAAACTGAAAAGGTAAGAACTGCGTTCTATGATGACGAACTGGATGATAGAAACCCCCACGCACACCATAAACAACAGACTGCAACTCTAATGATTCAAGCTAGTACTTACGTTGCATACCAGGTGCCCTCACGAATCACAAACCCCCACTACACCCTAAATAACCAAATCACTTCTCCACCTCTGAACACTTCACACTACACACACAGAAAACCTCACACTTGCATTTCCTCCTATCCTTACTAGCCTAACCCACTCCACCCCTCTCTTTCAGATCCACCAGAGTGCCTGGAGACCATGCAAATGGCACTGGTACGTAAATCCCAGTAACCTAACACAACCTCTTCATGCCTGGCCATGTCATATTAACATTTGGTCAATTGTTGGTTTGTCACACCACCAAACAAAATCCTTGGCTAACCCGTTCTCGCAGCACTGTAATTTGTCAGATCTTGAAATCTGCCATCTGCGTCACCTGCACTCAGGACTCCGTACTTTTATCCCCACTCACCAACACCACACGTTTGGTACATGCCAGGGGAGTGCTTGCTACTAAGAAATTATACTTTGAAAATAGAATTGTAAATGCTAAATCTGATTAAAAAAGAACTGTTTAAAGTTCTTAAGGAGTTTGAGGTTAAGAAAACTAAGGACACTCCTAATAATAACTCCTGGTGCGCCGAACTTCAGCTATGTTTTTCTAAGAATATTAAAAATCATCAAAGCAACATCACTATTCAACAGAAAAAACTGTTATCCTCCAACAAAGATCTAGTGAAAACCCTTTTAATCGGCTGGATACGTCTTGTAATGTTATGCCCTTTGACCTTTTAGTACCTTCTGAGACATTATAGGGAAAATAGTTTCAGAACTCAGAGCTACGGTATGTGCTTCAGATATATGCCCTCTAGTCTTGTTCAAGAATCTATTCATCTTCTTACTCCTCTTTTGTTTAACATTGTTCAGTATTCCTTTAATACAGCTGTTATTCCATCTTGTCTAAAGGAACTCTAGATAACGCCAATCCTTAAAAAACCTACACTGGACCCGAGGGTGGTTAATAATTATCGCCCAATTACAAATATCCTGTTTCTGTTGAAAATACTGGACATGATTGCTTGTTTGCAAATTCAGGACCATATTGAACAGTACAGCATACTTAGTACCCATCAGTCAGGATTCCGTGGCATGCATGGCACAGAAACAGCTCTGATTGATCTGCATATAAACCTGACTAAAATGGCTGAGCAGGAAAAGCTTGCCCTTTTGATCTTACTTGACCTATCACCCGCTTTTGACTTGGTGGACCATTCATTACTAGTTGATAGGATGAGTCACCTAGTCAAATGTACGGATTCCTCTACAGCTTGGTTTGAGTCATTTCTCGGCCAAAGGTCAGCACGGGTGGCAACTGGCAATTTTAAGGCACCTTCAGAATTTCTGTTTTGCGGAGTGCCGCAAGGGGCCTGCCCCTCGCCTATTTTATTCAACATGTACACTCGCCCTCTGTTTGACATGCTTGATAGTGGGGGTACCGTCTACACAAATTATGCTGATTATACCCAGCTTGTCTTGCAACTTGATGGGGACTATAACACTGATCTCACCTTTGTAAATTAGGTTTATGACTTAATTTAAAATTGGATGATTTCCAATTCACTAGCATTAAATTGTGATAAAACGGAGCTCATGATTGTGGGCCCCCCCGGAGAATCCAGAAATTGGATTACCCGTTATTCGCACTTTCTCATCTCTGACTGCTGTATTCCGTTTAGTCCATACGTAAAAACACTTGGAGTTATATTGGATTGAAGCTTAAGCATGAATCAGCATGTGGCACAAGTGGTTACCAGACAATACATCGAAAAAAATTGGTCGACTGGACAAATGGTCAAACCAATTTCGTCGAAAACCAAATGGTCGAATTCTTTGTATTTTTTATTTTTACCCTTTTTTTTGTGGGGTCCCCCCCCAACTCCCTTTTTTTACTAAATAACCCTTTTTTCCCTAAACTACAACCTTAAAAATAAATAAATACATTTAAAAAAAATCGACCATTTGGTTTTCGACGAAATTACGTCGACCAAATGTCCTGTCGACCAAATGTCCTGTTGACCAATTGTTGTTGATGAAATGTCCGGACACCGGCACAAGTTACATTTTCTTGTTCTTATGTTAACAAGCTCATGCGGCAGAATAAACCTTATTAGAAAGCATTGCCTCTCTTGACACTGGAGTGATTAATTCTCGCTTAGGTTACTGCAATGGGCTACTTGCAGGCACCTCCAAGAAAAACCTCCATTGCCTTCAAGTGGTCCAAAACAATGCAGTCAGGGCAATCTGTGATCTAAGTCTGCACGAACATGTAACTCAGTCAATACAAGGTTTACATTGGCTGTCCATTCGGCATCGTATCTCTCACAAACTTCTTACCCTATCATATAAATGTCTCTCCAATCAGGCTCCCATTTACCTAGCTAACATGGTGGCTAAATCCTCTATTGGTCGCAATCTTAGATCATCTGATAATTCCCTGCTTTTGTTCCACGGTATAAATTAAAAGGTTTTGGGGGCTGTTGTTTCTCTATTCAGGCCCCTACTCTCTGGAACGCCATACCAGCATCTATTCGCAATGCCTCTTGCCTTTCTGGATTTCAGAATGCCATTAAGACATTCTTCTTCAGAATGACCTGGAAGGACAGAGGCCCATTCCCACATGTGCAATTGGATTCAATGGTAGAAGTCGGGTTACCTCTCGGAGCAGAGCATAGGGACCTCTAGTGCTGGAATACAGCGCTCAGCTCTAGATGTGGTTTCACCTAAAGTGGCAGGGTCCCCACACTTACATATATATATACTAGGGTCTACATTAGGCACACATGTGGGGTCACATGTTTACCCCAAAACAGAGGGAACGAAAGGTTGAAGGCACACTTAGTGTGCATTCGGTCTGGCATAAAAGATTGAATCCAATAATACCAAACAAGGGGAGCGAGGGTTGCCCCCCAGATCCCATAGTTCGGTATTATGGGTTGCGGGGCTGGTGTGGGTGTACCCCACATACATTAGATGTCCAGCAGGGGAAAAGCAACCGACATCTGAAAAGCTGAAATTACAAAATGCGAACAAGTGGGCTTCGCAAATTTGTAATTCAAGCTTTTTTCATTCGGTTTTTAACGTAGATCCGGGGTCACCTGTGGTAGGAGGGGGTCACACGCTTGCATGGAAGGGGGCAGGTAAGATGCTCATCTGTAGTGGATGGGGGTCCCTTGCTTACCTGTAGAAGGAAAGTCACTGTAACCTGTGGTGCATAGTCACCCAAAGAGGAGATCTGCACACTCACTTGTAGTGGGCAGCGTCATCTCCAAGGGCAGAATCCTATTCCCTCGATTAGGGGTGAGTCCGACCTAGATGCAAAGTCGGCAATAGTGGGTAAAGTCTCCTTTATGAAGTAGTCACCTGCAGAGGGTCACCTGTAGAGGGTGCTGTTGTATCTAGGGGCAGGGTCACCTGTAGGGTACAGACACCTTTATTGGGGGGAAATTCCAGTCTGCGGCTTTACCAGCGCTCCGTCCTTACCGTAGACTGTCCGAGAAGGCCTCCACAGCGTATTTGGACACGCAGTATCCGCCCCCATTGGCTGATATCCGTCCCAGCACACTGGCCATATTCACCACACGCCCAGTGGCCCGTTTGATCAAAGGCAGAAAGTTCAGTGTCACCTCGATCGTCCCAAATGTGTTGACAGACATGACCTTCCGGTAGTCCTGGACCGTCATCCACTCCGTCGGCCCAATAGGATTGGCCACACCTGCATTATTAACCAATGCGTAAAGACCTGCGAGAAAAAAAAGTGTTACTTATAAGGTAACAAATGTTTAGAGCAATAGGGGTCAGTGATTACATTAAATACTAAACGTCGTCTGAAATGTGCATTGCCAGGCTAAGGAACACCAGGGCTAGAGTCATGTCATCATTGGCAGCCTGGCTCATTGTCATAGAGTGACCTGCCTCCCCCATTGCACCTTGATAGAGGGGATAGACCCTAGTGCTTAAAAACACAGAGTGGCAAATCAGAGTATGGCTAGGCTGGGTCCTGGGGACAGCAGTTCCCAGTGTAGCAGTGACACCCAGTGGCTGGTCACTGCAAGACAATCCCTGGAGTATGGCCCTGGCTGGCGTCCTTGTGGAGCTGAGAGGCACCAGCCAGGCGCTGACATTCAGTGACGGCTCAGCAATAGCTGAGGTCATGGGGCAATGCTCCTTTAATGAATGATCGATGTACATTTACCACATCATGGTGTTTTTTTTCTTTCTTAATGCGCATCAATGTATGTTTTAAGTTTTATCAAAGAACATATTCATTTTGTACGCACAAGATTTATTTTGCCACTGCAATTTGTGAAATGAAATGAAATAATAGATCCCTTAATGCACCTAAGCTATACACAAATCTCCCAAAAAAATATCAAGCTCATGTCTAGAGTACAAAGGAGTGTGGGAACCTCTTTAATGAGAACGAACATGGGTCAAATACCCTGTTCTATGGAAGGTCTTAAACCCAGGAGGGTCTACAACCACGTTTTAGCTCACTGCACCCTTCACAGAGGAGCAATATCCATTTGCATATCAGTCTTTGTCCCACCCACAAGGACAGTCCTGCACCTAAATGCTCAGCAAATCTCCTCTGTACAAGAGTACCATCAGCAACCCCAGGCATGTGTTCAGCCTAGTCTGGCCTCATCAGTGAGGTGAAGCTGTGCCTCTCTAAGACACATTGAGCAAGGGGTCCACGTCTGCATTACCCTGGGTTACTTAGGCTGAAACTCCAGGTTTTACAAAGGAGTGTGGGAGCCCCTCTACTTAGAAAGAACGTGGGTTCCAATACCCTGTTCTATGGAATGTCTTCCACTCAGGGGGGTCTACAACCACATTTTAGCTCACTGCACCCTTCACAAAGGAGAAATAACCATTTGCATGTCAGTCTTTGTCCCACCCACAAGGGCAGTCCAGCACTGAGATGCTAAAGCATGGTTGTAGACCCACCCGAGTGGGTACCTCCCCATAGAACAGGTTATTTGGCCATGTTCGTTCTCATTAGCGGGGCTCCCAGACCTTTTTGTGCATTTTTAGGAACTTTGGGTTTCACCCTAGGTTAACCAGGGTAATGCAGATGTGGACCCCTTGCTCACTATGCTTAGAGAGGCACAGCTTCACCTCACTGATGAGGCCTAACTAGGCTGAAACACCTGTCTGGGGTTGCTGTTGGTTCTCTTGTTCAGCGGAGAATCGCTTAGCATTTTGGTGCTGGACTGACCTTGTGGGTGGGAAAAAGACTGATATGCAAATGAATATGTCTCCTCTGTGAAAGGTACAGTGAGCTAAAAACTTGGTTGTAGACCCCCCTGAGTGGGTACTTTCCCATAGGACAGGTTATTTTGCCATGTTCGTTCTCAGTAGAGGGGCTTCCAGACCTTTTTGTTCATGTCTAGAGTACTCCCTGGTAATTCCATTAAACTGAGTCCTATTTTTCCTCATCACAGTCCCAACACTCCAGACTATCGTTCTTCACCTGCCAAGTCATTACAAAAGAGGAAAGACTATATGCAAATCAGGCGTGGTCCCACCCTAACCCGCCCTGCCTTGCCCAGAGCGGTGCCAGAGGTTGAGATTAATTCTAAACCTTCCAGCCATCACCTCTTTTGTTTTGCTTTAGTCACCCCGAGTGGGACGGGTATGCCCAGACATGTGGCCCTTGCTTGCTGGGCCTAAAGACCAAAGCTGCTCCTCAACTGATGAGGCCGAAACATGTTTGGGGATGCCTGTGGTCTCGTGCAGAAGTGATGTGACCAAGCAGTTCGGGCTGGGACCAAGCATGATTTGTATATGGTCCTTCCCTTTTGTAATGGATTGGCAGGCAAAGAACGATGGTCTGGAGGGTTGCCCAGAGCGATGCCAGAGGTTAAGATTAATTCTAAACCTTCCAGCTATCACCTCATTTGTTTGGCTGCCTTTGAAAGGCTACCGGAGCTTGTGGGGATTGGTTCTGGGGATTTGGATGATTTTGGTGTGGCTATTAGGAAGCTTCAGGAGCATTATGAGACCAACAAGAATGTGACTTTTGAATGTCATTCATTTTTTCAGAGGCATCGGGAGCCTCTGGAGCCTGTTGAGAGCTATGTGGCTGTGCTGTGGACATTGAGCTATACCTGTGAGTTGGTCACTCGACAAACTCGCTGAGTAGGGATCAGCGTGTGAGGTGTACTAACAACGTTAAAGTACATGAGATACTCCTGGCCATCGATCCCTCTTTGGAACAGGTAGTGGAGTTGACTAGAGGTGTGGAGCAAACAGCACATTACATGAAGATCATGAGAGTTGAGAGGTAGAACAATGAGGTGTGTGCCATTAGGAACAGGAAAGTAAATGAGGGGAGCAGAGAGACAAAACGCTTCAAGTGTGGTAGTCCTAGACATTTGTCATCCAGCCTGTTTTGCCTGGCCAGGAATGCAAATTGCATCAGGAGCAAACGCAGAGGGCATTTTGCCCATGTCTACAAGGATGTAACAGTAAAGGCAGTGGAGCAAATGGTGTTTAGGCCAGAGTAGGAAGTGGCCCAATTGGCTCAGGCAACTGTTACTGAAGGGGGTGCCCGACACACAAATTTGAGATCTCTGCTGTTAATGGGGGCAAGAAGGGTCCGCTGGATAATATTACTGTTAACGGTATGGCGTTGTCCATGAAAGTCAATAGCGCTTCTCCGTGGACAATTGTCTCTGGGGAGACTTCCGCAAATGTTTTGAGAGGGAAATGTTCAAGATCTCGTTGAGCATGTTATTCAGCCGTCTGGGTATGGTGAAGTTGAAATTGAGATGTTGGGCAAATTTCAAGCCACCATAGAATACAAAGGCAGGAAATGTACTGCTGAGATTTTTGTGGCAATAAAAGGGTCGTCCCTCCTCGGTGGGACAAACAAGCTAGCCTGGGTATCTGCATTCAGGCTAATCTGGAGGAGACAGACATGATTGCGTAAATTCAGGATAAGTGGGCTATATAATTTCCAGAGGTGTTTTCTGAGGATCTGGGGAAGCTAAGGGATTTTGAGCATTTGATGAGAGTGAAGTATAATGCTACTCCCGTGGTTCCCAGAGTGCGGCCACTGCCTCACCATTTGCGGGAACAACTCAGAAATGAACTTGATATGTTACTGCAGAAGGGTGTCATTGAAAGAGTTGCAGGTATTGAGTCGTTGTCCCCTCTAGTATTGGTTGCAGAGAGCAATGGAAACTTAAGATTATGTGTGGGCCTCAGGGACCTTAATAGAAACGTTTTGGTGGATTGTCATCCCCTGCCTGTCATCTCGGAGGTTTTGGCTATGCTGGGTGAGGCCAAACTAGTCGCTGTGATAGATCTCTCAGCGGCCTATCAGCAAGTGCCTTTAGCACAGGGTTGTCAAGAACTCCCGGCTTTCGTCAGGATGCCATTTGGCTTAGCTTCAGCAGCTGCAGTATTCCACCGAGTGATGGAGAAAGTCCTAGAAAATGTGAAGGATATTGTGATTCTCAAGATAATCTGTTGATTCATGTGGGTTCGACTGTGGAGCATGACAAGATTTTGAGGGAGGTGTGTAGTTTGAGAGAGGCTGGGCTCACAATTCAATGCAATAAATGCAGAATTGGTGTAGAAAATGTGGAATACCTAGGTCATTACATTTCGTCTGCGGGGATCGCCCCGAAGCACAGTTTGTTAGAGGCAATTAGCCTTGCTCAAGAACCTAAGGATAATGATCAAATACAGTCTTTCCTAGAGTTATCTCAGTACTATCACACATTTGTACAGAACCATGCTGTGGTTTCAGCACCCCTCAGGTCTTTGCTCAAGAAGAGAGTGAAATATGTGTGGTCGGAAGAATGCAAATTGGCTTTTGCAAGTATCAAGGAGAGCATTGCAAATGCTCCTTCTGTTGGTAAATTTTGTATTAAGAGCAAGACGTACCTGATGGTGGATGCCAGCATTTTGGGATTGGGAGCATCGTTGACACAGAGTGATGGTGGTGGGTAGGAACGAGTGGTTGTCTACGCTTCCAGGCGCCATACGAGCGCAGAAAGTAATTACTCAGTAGTAGAGAGTGAGGCCCTTGCTGTGTACTTCTGCATTTTAAGTTTTTTCCTTTGGGGTCAACGATTTATGGTCAGGACAGACCCCAAGCCTTTGGTACAAATGTTGTCTGGTGTGGGGTGGAGAAATTTCTCGCCCAGAATTTCTAAATGTCTTTTGAGGCTGCAGGGTTACGACTTTCACATGTGTTCTTTACCTGGAAAGGAAAGTTCTGTGGCATATTGCTTGTCGAGGTTACCAGTTGGGTCCTCTGTGGAGGAGGCATCATTAGGTGGAGAGGAGTTGGTGGTAGCCAACATTGAACATGGAGCGGTTAATGAAGTGGAATGGGAAAGTGCAGGTTTAGAAGATGTTGTTGAGGTCCATTATGGAATGGAAGGTCGTTGGAGGGCCCAGCAGAGAGTGTTTGGAAAAGAGGTTTGAAACGTACTTTGAGGTTAAGGATGAATTGTTCTTTGTTTGGAGCGAGGCTCAGGAGAGGGACGAAGTATGTTTCTCCAGAGAGTGTTAGAGGAAAATTGGTGGATTTAGTTCACCAGGGCCATTTGGGTGCTAATTATACAAAAGGGAAAGTATGTCAGAGTTACTGGTGGCCTATGATGGACAGTTGTTTTGAGAAGGAAGAGATTGTGTGAAGTGGCTTGCGAGTAACAAGATCAAAGTGGTTTGGTAGATGCCCCTCATTTCGGTTGCAGTTCTGGCTCATCCATGGCAAAACGTGGCGGTGGATGTGATGGGCCCAATTCAAGGATTGGGGGATGATTACAAGCATTTGTTTGTTTTGGTGGAAGGCTGTGAGGGAGGCTACCACTGTGGAATTAATTATGTTTTTTGAGATCGTGCCTTTCAGAGATAGCTTTCCAATGGGGTTGGTGACTGATAATGGTGTTCAGTTTTGTTCTGAAGTGCTGAGATTTGTTTTGAAGGAGTATTCCATATCACACGCGTGCACTGCGTTGTACCATCCCACGGGCCAATGGCCTAGTACAACGTGTGAATCGATTTTTGACAGGGGGAATTCAGGTTTGTGTGAGGACTTTCCTTTGTCCAGCTTATCAATTAAGGTTGTTTTTTCCGTTTTGTTTTCTGTTCTTGGTTCTTTTTTTCTGATTGGTTACAGGGGAAAGATATGTTGGGTTCCATTTTCTTTTTCAGTATTCTTACTTTAGAATTGTTATGCTTTAGAATTGTTAGGTGTGGTACTATTTATTTATTTATTTATTTATTACACTTGTATAGCGCACAGGCAGCTCCAAGACATCACAGCGCTGTTACTTGTAGTTACACTTAGTTACAATACAATACGGGAGCAATACAATACATTATGCATTTAGGTGAGACAGTACATTACATTATGCATTCAGGCAGGTGTGAGTTGGGTAGCTGAGGTGTGGCGTTTAGCTTTGTGTATGTTTTTAAGTTATGCTCTGTGGTACCAAGCAGCAGGTGCTGCGCTCCGCAGGTCCAATCAAGCTTCTTACCTGCCTCTTCCACTGATCATCCTTTCAGGCAGCTTTGCAAATATCATTCAGAAGGGGCCCTCTTTGAGGCAGCCCATGGGGAAGATATCACCCTGGTAGATCTTCACAGGACTTATTCTGCAGGTGAATGCATGGCTGCATAATATGCCATAAAAATAGCAGACCTGATCTATGTGCTAGGTGTCATGTTCATGGGTTCCTTTTCCACATGCCCCAGGCTGACGGGACTCTCCTAGTTGGGAAGGGTTTACTATTCAAGTTTGTGCTCACTACTCTTGCGATGTCCAGGAGGTGCAGAACGTTGGCCACCTCAACTCCCTCATCAGCCGACAACGTGGAAAGTGGTTGAGTCTCATGCAAGGGAAAAGCAGGACGTAGGCTGTAATAGAGATGAGGGGTGAAGGGTATGACTGTCATGGACAAATCTAAAGTGAGGAGGGGTGGAAAGAAGACCCCCTACTTCACCCATAACTTCTAGCGAAAGTGGTGGCTATTCGGAAAAGACACTTGTAAGGGAGAACATCCATCTATCTGAATGGGCTCAAAGGGAGGAGAGGACCTGCCCTGAAAACATGCTGAAGACACTATGTAGGAAAAAGAGATGGATTGGATGTGGATGCACAAGACTGAAAGCCCCTTAAGAAGCCAATTAGGATTCTATCATGCCAAGAGGAGCCAACTAAGATCTGAATGCATTCATAGCTGCAAGTTGCGCCCTGAGGGAGGAGGTAGCCAATCCCAAAGAAAAACTTTGATGTAAGCATTCCAGAATCTGAACTGGATTGCAAGCTATTGGTCTAGTTTGGTATTAGCATGCCATCTGACAAAGGAATTCCAGTGTCTGGAATAGGAGGCCACTGCAGGGGGAATCTAGATCTCTGACTAGTGAATACTAGTGCGGTGGAACACCCATGGATAGCCATGCCTTCAGATGTAGGCGACCCAGGATCTGTTGTGATGGACAGCTGAGTGGAGGAGGAACCATGGGGAATGGGCCAGGAATCAAGGGAAAGCCATTGGACAATGGGAAATCAAGTCTTCCTGGGCAATTTAAGGATATGAAGATTACCCAAGGCCTCTCCCTCTTGATTCAGAAAAGCATGGAATTGAAGGGAATGCAAAAAGAAAGATTGAGGGCCACGGCGAACAGAGGGTATCCATACCTATAGCCTTATCTTCCCTTCCACAGTAGCAGTAAAGCAGGAGTTGGCATCCTTTTTACAGACTAATAGGTTTATTGAGGGATAACCAAATAATCTGCAGACTCTTTGGAAAGTTGTAGTGCTCAGACAGTAATCCAATGAAGGGGAGCATACGCCCCTGAAAACAAGGCACCAAGAATGTAAACAGCCCTGATGGGGTGTAGGTGTTCCTCTGCCCAGTCCAAGATCCTTGCTACCACTTTCAGGTGATGGAGGGTGTGGGGGGTCAGAGTCCCCCTTTGTCTTTTAAATTATGACCTGGCCACCTGTTTGTCCATATACATTAGCACCAGTCCCCCCCCCCCGCACCCTGAAGAGATGAGGGTGAAGTGCATGACCTCTGATAGCTCTCTACACTTAGAAGATCTCAGAATAAAGTCCTAGGACCAGGTCTCCCTGTACAATGAGCCACTGGAGAGCTAGACTCCCTGCTAATCTGCTGAGGGTAGAAGGCTGGGATTGGAGCTTCAGGACTCTGCGGGGTGGGAGAGACGACCCCCTCCTTGGTCTTGAATAGCCCCTTCCCCTGAGATAGCAATAGGGGTGACTTCCTTTTGTTCAGAAGGCTTGCAATGGGTGGAGCAACCTTGCCAAGTGTCCAATATGGCCTGGTGACTGGAGGGTGCATGCTTCAGTCTATTGTACAGGTAGGGATAGACTGAGAACCCCTTGTAATGGAGAATACTGACTGGGGGCTGGGTAGCAGGGTGGGTGGATGGTCTGAGTCAGAACTTTTAGGAGGACACATTGTGCAAATTGCAAGCCAAACATTAGGGACTTGAATTGTAACTGGGGTTCCTCAGGAGCTTCTTGCAGAAGACATGCCTCTGATGTGAAGAAACGCGTCATTCTGCCCAACAGAAGCAATGATGTCACCTGGGGACAGAATAGGAATCATCAACTGTAATGCCTCCACCTTGAATGGTATGTGGATGACATGCCTATTCAGTCCCCAGAGGTCAATGACTGGCCTCCATTCCATGTTTTTACCATTTGTAAATTATTGAAGAAGACTCCCCTTTCACCATTCCTCCTGTGGGACCGGTACAATGGTGTCTTTTGCCATGAGGATCTGAATCCCACCCCTCAGATCCATTTTCAGTGGGTTTCTGGGCCAAGAACATTGTAAACGTGAACACAGAAAAACCTCACTAATCCTCTACAAGACACCCTGTACACTTCTTAATCCAAACATCTCATCTCATAAGCCCCTGACTAAAACACTCTGATGACTATTTCTAAATGATGATGGTTAGTGTAGTTCTCTTATACAAAACCATCAATTTCTACAACACTGTACGACTTCTCCATCACCTTCATACTTCTGTTAGTTATCCTGCATGGCAACGTGATAACTAACGATAACCAACAGAAGACTCAAGCTTAAGCAATGGCAAGATGGACATATTTTTAGATCTCATAAATTGCTCCACATTAATCCATTAGGGAAATGTAGGTTTGGATATTCTAGGTCCTTTCGACCTTGTTCATACTTTTATTCGTCCTCTGTGGATAAATAGGAAAAGACGAATCCTCATGTTTCTATTCATGGTGCCTTGTTCTGCAGTCTAGGAATCAAGGTTTGTACACCTTAACGTTTTATACCCCTAATTTGAATATACGGTACAAGTTGACACTTTCGTTTTCTTTTCATTACCTTGCCACTCATTTGCCCCTTCACATCATGGGAACTGTACTTATTTGCCAGTTTCTGGATTGTGCGACCATGCCATTCAATGGCTCTATTTTTACTATTTGGTTGTTGCCGTCTCCACAATCGTGTTGATGTCGATGGAGTATTATGAAACTGCAGAGACTGCTTTAAATATCGAGACATCAAGAGCAATATTTGCAGTTTCAGTGTACTCTGTCAGCGATATTATTGTGGAAAAGGCAACAAACAAATGACAACCACATTAGGCAGCATATAACGCAGCATGAGGTTCAAAATTATTACAAATGAGAGCGACAGGCTTGCATGAGTCAACCAAAACAGCGGCATTGAACGGCATGGCCATTTAAATCGAAAACTGGATGAACACTTAATTTCCCAGGACACTTAGAAACATAAGAGTGGGCAATCTCAAGAAAAAAAGTGTGTCAATACATTCAAAATAGATGTATTGAGCGTTAAAATGTACAAACCTTGACTCCTAGGCTACATGCCAAGACCAGATGAATAGTAACAGAGGATTCCTGTTTTCTAACTTGTACAGAGAAGGAGGAATGAATGGCTGAAAAAATTCAAAAGGGCCTGGACTATACTACACTACATTTCCCAGACATGTTCAGGATGAGCAGTGTGTGTCCGGTTAGACATCGCAAAGGGTGAATAGTTAACATGGAGACTTCATGAAAGCAAAAGTCTTTGGCCCTCATTACGACCCTTGCGGAAAGCGACTGACCGGAGCGCCACATCGTAAATAGCGTTTCCGCCATTGTACGAAGGAGCAAAGTGCGGCCCATTCCGACCCATCGGGCACGAGCACCACGCCACGGCGGAAGTGCAAAGTCCGCGATGGCGGAAATGACCCCAAAACGGCCCACACCGCCGCCGTACGGCGCCCTAGGTGCAATACCGCCACCCCTCTTAGCGGTCACCGCAGTGTGCGCCTACCGGAAAGTACGGTGCCCGGAAATATACGGAAACGGAAGTTAAAACATGGGCCCGGAACGGGAAACATCCCGGCGTACACCTATAAAAACACCAAAATCACACAACCACTAAAATCACTACCCTGAAACACACCCCAACCCGTCAACCACCCTAGCGAAACCAAGAAAAATGGGAAAAGTAGCGAAGAAAGCGTGCGACCGCAAGCGGCAGGTCCACTTCTCCCGTGAGGAACTCACCGTGCTAACAGAGACCCTCCAGGAGAATGCTGCCGTCGTCTTCTCCACGCAAATGACCAGGACGGCACTTGCAAACAAGAAGGCCATATGGGCTCTGGTGGCACAGCGGGTAAGTGCGGTGGGGACCGCACCCCGCACCCCACAGCAATGCCGCAAGCGATGGGACGACCTGCGGATACGCGTCCGCAGCATACTCTCTGCCAACCGCAACATTGCCACAGCCACCGGGGGAGGTCCTGAATCACCCATCAAGTTGACCCCCTGGGAAGAAATCTGTGCCTCCACCATCGGAATGGAGAGCATAGAGGGAGTCGGAGGGATGGAGAAAGGAGTGCAGACATCCGAAGATTCAGGTAGGTGGGCCAGATAAAACAATGCCAAATCCACAAAGTCCAACCATGTGAAGTACCATGCGTCCACATAGTGCAACAGAAACACATGTCCAGGAGAACGTCCACACACATCGGCCTGAAAGCGCACGTCAAAACCCACAATAAATACATAAATAATTAAAAACCCCTAATACACGCACTACACGTGCAGCAGGCACACCCTAACTGCAGGCTGCCAAACAACTGCACCCTCACTCCACACACAAATCAAAGCACCTCCAAGACCCCGACCCAAATCACCCTCAGGTACCACCCCAATGCATGTGATACAATGCCATTCCAATTCCCACTGACCCATCAATAACCCTCGCCCTCCTTTACTCCACCACAGGGTCCGATCCAAACGACGAGCTACAGGACACCCTACCAGCACACCTGCAAAGAGGGCCAAGACCAACGGCCAGAGACCCTCCACCTCAGCTGCACGCATCAAGACACGGCAGCAGCACAAATCAGGTGGCAGCACAGAGGAGGGAACATCAACAGGCACCCCAGCAGCCAGCATGGCCACAACACCACCACCACAGGTCCCCCCAATGGATGCCACAGAAGGCACTGCCTCTGGTGGCAGCAGCACCATAGGTGACACCCCATTGATGGCAGCATGCTCGGACACAGAAGACGGGGATGTCGAGGTCAGATCCATCCATGACCTGTCCCAATCCCCCTGTCTGTCCCATCCCGTACAACATGAGGATACCACGCAGGTGCAGCCACAAGACGACGACTGGCCATCCCCCACAAGCCCTGTGGCAAGGCAACATGAGGACAACAGCCCCTCTGTGACACCACCGCAAATGGCCATGGCCCAGCAGAGGCAACAGTCCCTCGACAAGTTAATCGTCCAACAGCAGCAAATGGCCACACTCCTCAAGGGCCATGCCGATGAATGTGGGGGCACCAAGGCAGACATAGAAACATCAACAGAGACACTTAGGGCAGAAATGGAGAGAGGTACAGAGACGCTAAGGGCACAAATTGAGAGTAGCACCGAGAGCCTGAGAGTCCAAATGGAGAGTAGCACCGAGAGCCTGAGGGGGGAACTGCATGCGACGTCCAAAGACGTATGTGCCGAACTTGCCGCAGTGCGCCGTGTGCTCACTGAGCTCTCGCAAACCCTTAGGGACATGCATGGACGTGAGCAGGCAGACACATCATCCGTTGCAAGTTCCGTCCAGGGCAGCCCCCAACGTAGATCTGGAAGGAACCTGCGCTCCACAGGCAGGGGTGCCCCTGATACCCGCAGAGGGGGCATGCAATAGCGACAGCCCACTGACAATGAGCATCTTTGGACACTGGTGTTCGGGGGGGAGGTAGGAGGGTGGAGGGGGTGTGTTGGGCTCACTTGGGTGGCGGGTCGATAGGGTGTTCAACATGATATCACATATGCCATAAAAAGTGCACGATCAACCAATGAGAAGTGTGGACATTGATCTTTGTGTACTAGGCCATCATAGGCGTACAGTCCATATTGTGCATGTCCCAGACACACGCAGTGCCACGAGTCCCGTGTCCATGTATCAGCCACCAGGCGTGAGTGCTAGAAGCATACATCAATGAGATGCTGACGAATGTCACGGCCCTCCGGTGCCTCGCAGACTCCATGAGGTGCTGCCACATCCCCACCCTCATCATGACCATCATCAGGTGCTTGCAGTTCTGCGTCAGGGGGCATGGGCACATTTCTACGTACGCACATGTTGTGGAGCATGACACATGCCATCACCATCTTTGCAACCTTCTCATGGCGGTACAGGAGTGCCCCGCCAGACCTGCTGAGGCAGCGGAAACGGGTCTTCAGTAGGCCGAATGCCTGTTCAATGACTACACGGGTACGTGAGTGGGCATGGTTGTAGTCCTCCTCATGCTGGTCCCGTGGGTTCCGGACTGGTGTGAGGAGCCATCTCTTCAGTGGATATCCAGCATCACCTGTATGTGGACGAGAAACGTATGATGTGGAATGCCATTGATACGTACGCACACCCCCCCCCCCCCTTCCTGGCAGGTCATTGACAATTCACATACCCCACATCATCATGCATGTAATGAGACTCACCGAGTAGCCAGGATCTGTTCCCTGCGTGTCGCTCCATGTAGCGTGGTATTGTAGAGTTCCTCAAGACCATAGAATCATGGGTTGATCCAGGGAATCGGGCACAACAATGTGTAATGATCCTGTTGGAGTCACACACCATCTGTACATTCAGGGAATGAAATTGTTTTCGGTTGCGGTACTGGGCCTCCATGGCATGTGGGACGACCAATTCAACATGGGTGCAGTCGATGGCACCAATGCAACCCGGTATGCCGGCAAGTGCATGGAATCCCACTTTTGTGTTGGTTATTTCCTGCTCCGAGCGTGGTAGAGAGATGTAGTCGTCTGCGTGCTGCAGGAGGGCATCGAGCACTTGCAATAGTGTCCGTGAGAACAGTGGCTGAGAAATGCCATGCAACTGTCCGACTGTGTGCTGGTAGGTGCCTGTGGCCAGGAAGTGGAGTACAGACACCACCTTCAGTAGGGGTGGGATGGCGGTTGGGCTATCTATCATGCTGACAAGGTCAGCCTGTGTCATGTCCACAATGGCGGCTATGGTGTCCCGGTCCAGACGGTAGAGGGTGTGGATCTGCTCATCAGTGAGGTTGAACGGATGTGCTCGGAGGCGTTGAATTGCGGGCTGCCTGCGTGGTGGTAGTGGCTGTGCTGGTGGGCCTTGCTGGCCCTGCCTTGGCCTCCTCCTCCTCCTGCGTCTCCTCCGTGCGGCTGGTTGTAGTTGGTGTTCGTCTACTTCTTGGAGTCGGAGCACTTGCAGTGCTATCAGGTCCCCCAGGGCCAACATCGCGAGTCCTGCCGGTAGCATTTCGGTGTGGTTGTGGGAGGAGACTGGCTGTGCAATTTATGTGTTTTCAGGCTGTATGGCCTCCACCTGTGGTGATTGATTCCACCTGTGCAAACTGCTCTCCCCTTTGGCCGAGCACGTCCCGCGCACAACGCTGCAATTCGGGGAATTGTATCTTGCTATTGCAATCATGTATTTGTACCCGATGGCCGTGTAAGATTGGTTGATATGTTCATTCTGCTGTGGTCCCATTGTTTCACATACTATCTGTGCAGTCGCGAACAGACTTGTGAGGGGTCAGTGGGACGTAGTACTCGAGTAACGGTGGGCCCTCATGCATCACTGTACCGAGTTGCAACGACGGGCGGGGCGTCCCATTCGTGGGTGAAGGCAGTTGCCATTTTCACACACAGCCGCACTCGATGGAATAATTAGTGATTTCAAACGGCCACAGATGCCTTTTCGACGTGATGTTGCAAATGAGGAATTCGAAGGGCGGCGCTTTCGGTTTCCAGCTAGCGGCGAGGAGATGCCCACAGGTCTGACTGCAAATGTAACGTTCTATTGTTCTATGTCCTTGAGACAGGGCCCATGGCGAGGGAGCAATGATTGATATGAATAGTTTGGGATGCGCAATAGCTACGTGGGCGATGAGGCCGTCCGTTCCCAAATACATGTTACTTCACAACACTGGAATTACGGGCTGGGGCACTGTGGATTTAGCAGGCTGCATAACGCACAGACTCAATGGATGTTTCTAATGTTATGTGAGTAATTATTCAGGCATTTTGATCCCGGGATGAGGGAATGATGGATGGATGCATGGGCAGGTGATTTGATACAGAGTTTGCCATGTACAGGGCTTCTTGGGATCTATCCGCCTCCCCTACGCTATGTGATGCAGGGCTGCCATAGTGGGACCATCGTCCATCTGGCCTTGTTGAGCCCTCCCTGTCTCGAGGCGCCCTCAGACACTCGTTTGTGATGGTGTTTGCACCTCGATATAGATGGTTATGAGTCGCAAGTGGTTTTGGGGTGGTGATGTTCCTTTGGAGTGGGCTAGCATGCATATGGCTGTGGATTTCGTGTGATCATTGAAGTGAGTTGTTGGTATGTAGTTCTGATGGCCATTCTGTTCTTTTTCTTTTCTTTTGGTTGACAGGTATCTCCTCCCCTTTTGCCACTGCCATCTGTATGCCACTCCTGCAGATGGATTTTACTCCCGACACCTGCTGCTTCGTGTTAATCAGTGGAGCAGCATTACGATCTTATGGGACGATCGCCAATGGGCCACATGCCCTTACGCAGTACTGGTGGCTCGGAGCAACATTTCGGCCTTTCAGCTGGACTAGTGCCTCCCCATTGGGACGGCCCTGCGGTTCTGTGCGCTTCCATGTTGCCTTTTCGTACGTGAATGTGGCTCTGTGTACCATGGGGGAACAGGGCGACACACAGGTAGTGGCTGGTCATTTCTTGCGGAAGCAGCCCACAATGGTGATTAGTGTTTTGGAGTTCATGGCCTGATGGCTGTATGTGCTTGGTGATTTTGATGTGCATAAAATTTCTATTCTGATTTGGCCCGTGTAGCGTTTTTCTTTGCAAGTGATGTGGCATATGCCTATTTGGGGGGCGATGTATTGTGAGGAGATCTGCATTGGGTTCCAGCTTCGGGGTTTAGTTGCGTGGTACTGTGCTGTGCGCGTTTGCCTACGAAGCCCAGTGAGGTCAGGGATGGGGGCTGCCAATATGCCAGTTTGAATGTTGTCATGCTCAGGGGCGGGGGATTGGGTTTTGTGTAACAGATGCCGGTCAGCCAGGTGGACTGGTTGAATGATGTGGTTTTCGGAATATTGCTGGTCACAGGTGCCTGTGTTTGCGTGCGTTTCTTGGTGGGGGACTGTGGTCATGTCCATTGGGATGGCTTCTGTATTCGTGCCATCTGTGCCCTGCAGCTCCCATTGGCCCCTCTTGTGTTTCTTTTGTTCGTTGGCATGCATGGGTGACTTGTACATTTCAATGGTTGCATTGTGGCTTCATTGCACCTACGGGGAGTTGTACTTTGTGGGCAGGGAGCGGTGTACAGGCACTCAGTGGGGCCGTTTACGGTTGATTCGCGATGCCGTACTTCTCGCCATGGCGGAATGGTACATTCCGCCATGCCTGATGGCGTTAGGTACATGTCCGCTAGGGTCGGAATTGGCGTACCGTTGCACCATGGTGGTGTTTGCGGTTTGGCATGGCGCGCGCGCGCGTGCTTGGTGCAGTTAGCGTTGGCGTTCACTACGGTGTCGCTAATGGCTTCGTACTTTGCGGTGACGGGTCATAGTCGCACCGAGCGCTATTCGATGGCGGTATTGCATTTCCGCCATCGTTTTTCGATTTCCGCCAGGGTCGTAATGAGGGCCTTTGTGTCCTTGCATAAGGTTGAGTCTGTTGATGTCGTTAGTTATCACTTTGCCATTCCGTATAACAAGTGTGAGTATGAAAGTGATAGAGAAGCCATGATGTGTCGTGGACATTTATGGTTTTGAATATACAAGTAGGCCTGCTATCATTCCACTCGTTTTAGTAGTAATCAGTGGAGCGTTTTAGATGCTGATTTCAAAGATGCAATGTCTGTCCGGGCTGAGATTAAGAATTGTATGGACTGTCATGATGAAAATTAGTAAGGTTGTTCTATGTTTATGTTCACTGTGTTCTCCTATTTATTTTAAAACCAACCTTTGCAAAACTCATGGCAGTAGTATTTTATTTATTTTCATCATCTGGTAAGGATCTAGTAACTATGTCTGGTACAATCTTGTAGATTGCTCAACACCAGGGTATAGACCTAAGAAGTGAAATGTAGAGGCGTTTGGGTGTGGTGATTATGTTCCATAGTTAGGTTGATTTTGTTTTTGTAACCATCAGGTTGCTAGGCGATACATTGTCAAACATTACATTATGTGTGTTATTTTGTTTGACAATTGTGAGAAACCTGAGGGTATTCTCAATTCTAAACCACCTGGATCCTTTTCTCAGGCCATCGCTCTTGGATTCTGGATTGGGAGTCGGGTACAATCAAGTGAGACATGGTATCCCTCTTTTCCTGTTGAGGACCAACCTAACCCTCCCGCGACCTTTATGGGTTACAATAAAGCTGTTCCCCTCATTTCCTTACATGTGACACTTGACAGTACTGAGATGAAGAAGAGGCGACTAAGAGTAGTCAACACTATACCATTTGACCACTAGTACTAGGATGAAGAAGATGTCTGCAAAGTGTTGCATGAGTCAGGCATGTCTCCTTAATAAAAGTCAGGCAGACCCAATTGAGAGAGTACATCTGCAGCCTGTTAACTGGTTGCAGGTGTATAAAATGAGAGACAGAGAACACCAACAGGGAGGCCTGTGGGGGAGAGAGACCAGCATGGGACCCTTGGAAAAAGGAGGCAGCCGTGGTAGGACTGTAGAAGGAGCCAGGATGCCAGTATATATCCCAGAGGGCTTATGGGATCCAGGAAAAGCGGCCCGTGTCATTTCCGCAAGTCTGTGAGCCTCTGTGACCCTGAGTGAGCAGTAGGAGCTGCAGGAAAGCCAAGAGCAGAAAGGATGCTGTCTGCATCCATGAAGCGGCATTCAGATTGCAGAGGGAAGCATCCGGCAGATGAGCTAGGCTCGTAGTGGTTGGCTTCCCGGCTTCAGAAGTGCAGAGCCTGAAGCCGGTGAGTGTCAGGAGGGCGCTCGAACACTGCAGCACTCCTAGTAGACCGAAAAGTAAGTAACGGTCGTGATATTAAGTAACACAGATTCATATTGAATACCGAACTAAATGGAAACCGTTTAGCAAAATAAACGCATAGTAAATGCCAAACTGAATGGAAACTTTAAATGAAGTAAAACCAACACATGTTGAATGCCGAACTGAATGGGAACTTCAAAATTAAGCAAAACAAATGCCTATTGAACATTCAACTCAATGGAAAATTCAAAGTTAAGCAATATGAGGCCATATTGAATACAGAATATATTAAACAACGAATTGATTGAAATCTTGAAACTAAACACTTTTAATATTAAATGGAATAAAGCCTTGTGGGCAAAGCAGATAAGTGAGAACCCTCCAAGTGCTGATCTGAAAGTCAATGACAGAAAAGGGAACGGGTGTGAGAGAACACCATAAAAGCTGGGAGAAGAAAAGAATAACCCCACAGTGAACTTTTATGAATGAATGCAGTACGGCAAGGCCAAAGACTGGCAAGAGGTGTGTGACACGTGATGGCAGGGCCATCAGGCTGATAAAGGGAAGCCAGAGGAGTATAATACAGCACATACAGCCCAGAAGTCAATGGTGTGAAACTAGGTGAAGGTGATTTGGTGCACAGGAGCCAGTGCCAAGGAACCTGGGTGGGTTGAAGAGCCCAGGGATCCTGGTTGTACGACCTGTGATGGGTGGACTGTGTGGTCTAACAACTGCGCCTGGACCAGTGAGCCCTAAATGCTGAAACCCAACGACATTGTGAAATAAATCCATAAAGGCACTGTCAACTGGTGAGGCAAACCAGAAGGAGGGCAAAGTGGACCTTGAGTTGTGTGAAACCTTTTGAACGACTGGTGAAGATAAAGTCCTGGGGAAGGGAACCGTGGGACTTGAGAAACCACACATGTCGCCTTGAGAACGGAGCCTCAAGACCTTTTGAGTTTGAACTGTGTTGCTTGGACCTTGGGGATGGGAATCCTGAGGATTGTTTGGAACCGTTTTACCTGAACTGGAGGATGGTAATCTTGAGGCTTGTTGTGGAACTTTCTTACACTTGGGGAAGGGGAGCTGAAAGAGAGCTGGGTGCTGGAATAAGCTCAGAACTTAACACTATATCTTTTATTATTGACATCCCTACACACTGCTTAGCTTTAGTTGTGAGGGCAAGTATATCCCTACACACTGCTTAGCTTTAGTTGTGAGGGCAAGTATATGTTTTGGACAGAGACAGGCTTTTAAGTTGAACTCTTTGCCTTTCCTTCAGGTAAGGAAATCCCACCTTAGCAAAGGGCGAGTTAGGCCTTCTACCATCCTTACATTTAATTTAATAAAGTATTTCATTTGGAACTTTAAGTCTGTTGTCTGTGTCTTGCTTCGTGATGCCTTCACACAGTCCACCCGAGGATGAGTTTAACTGATCGTTTATAATGCACTTAATACCAGAGACCAGTCTGTGAGCGTGACACCAGGATTCAACCCTGTGTTGCTCTGCTGTGTCTTGCTTTCAAGACAAACACATTGCCCGTGAGCTACCCCTTTAAACGATGTGGCAATATAAATCTTGGACTTACATCATACCTTTTCTCTTAATGCTAACACATTGCTGTGCTGTAAGAAAGAAAAAACAGTGGGTTATGACAAATGTCATAGATCATTCATTAAAGAGCCTTTTGGCAACTGTTTGTGGTGTTATACACAGCAGTTGAGTGCAGGGCTTCTAGAAAAGTCTCAATATTATTTGCTTTAATCTATTGAGTTTCTCTGGACTGCAGGGTAGTACAGTCCAACCACCGGATATCGAGGGTTATTTATTATAGGAAGGTCTTGGATGGTACATACACAAACTGCACATTGACATTTAGTGACTTATTTTAGGGTACTCTGTGAGTGCCAGAGGGAGAAGACAGGCACATGAACAGCAGTGGCAGGCTGTGGCTGGTCACGGGGTAATATTAGGAGAGACTAGGAGCATTAGGGAAGATCTAATGCGATGTGGCTCACTTTGAGAATAGGAAAATGCCGTACAACATGGGCTCAATACATGTGTTGAGCTGATTCAACGCTTCATTCGCCTAAAGTTGATACATTGAGTACCCAGATTGGTTGATAATGGTGACACTGATTATTACAGCATGTACAAAGTGGGAGACTCCACTTTGAAACACTATATAAATCAACACATTGTTAGTATTACAAGATCATGGAGAGACAGACAGACCGCATAGCAATAATGGCAGCCAGTGACCATTTATAGACTGCCATTGAACGCGGCTGCTGTTCCATACTCACCTTTCTCCCCCACCTCTTCTGTGACCCACTGAACAGCCTTCTTAATGCTTTCAGTGCTGGTGACATCCAGTAGGGTGGTCTTCAGGTTGGTGCCGTTCTGCAGGTCGTCAGCCCCCTTTTGGGTCAAGCACCCAGCCAGCACCTGGAAGCCCTTGCGGTGTAAACGGCGTGCCAGCAGGTTCCCGAAGCCTGTGTCGCAGCCAGTGATGAACACATGCTTATCACTGACTGTTTCGATGGTCCGCCGGTCCCTGATGAACCATCCTATGGCCCAGATAATGAGGAAGGTCACCACGTAGCACCACATGGTGGTGGGAGTGTGACGACCTGCAAACACCAATGCACAGTCAGTACTGCAGGGACATAGTGCACAATCAACATTTTATATCCTCGACCTGATTTTCCAACCAAATTTGCCAATCGGTATATTGAACTGCAAGCCTGTCAGTCTCCTTCACAAACCTTTCCAACTATCGATGTCAACCAAACACTGCATGAGACACCTAACAAAACCACATTCACCCAAAATATCCTATTGTGCCACATAACACCTCCCCATAAAATGTAATGTATATTTTCAATACTGGCATCCTAGGAAAGCTCTTGACATGCCCAACACACACATCCTCAAGCCAAAGCCAAAACAGCAACCCACAGACCCCTCAAACGAAAGGTGGAAGGACTGCATCAACAAGGCAATGTTAATTATTAACACACAACAAACCTCACACAATACAAGTTAATCGCTTCGAAATGCCAAGAAAACATGTTCTTGAAAGACCAATTTCCTGCGCAAAAAATCACATTTGTGAAAAACAAAGACACTTCAGCACCATACATATACCTCCAACACAAACACAGAGCAATCAGGATCCAGACACACAGAGAATGGCATATTTAATAAAGCAAAAAAAAAGCTAACGAGTTTCGAGAATAAACAAGTAACAGTGAATAAGTAAAATAGCCTGTGTGAGTACCGTGTGGACAAAACCCATTTCACATCCACAAATACGTTTCCAATAAAAACAAAGACCACTTCATCTCAACAAAGCCATTTTCATGACACACATGCAATATTACCTGCACGAAGCATTTTTGAAGACAAACAACACGTCACCTCCAGAAAGCCATTTCTGAGGCAGAATTAAAGGAGTCTTGCCCCGAAATTCAACAATACACAAAAGACTCCCAAAAGCTATTAAAAATGTTTATCTAAGTATTAAATACAGGTCCAACTACAACCCACAACAATTTTATTTATTTATTTATTTATTTGCATTGTGGTTAATACATAACCGTTTTGCAAACGAACAAACATGCAACACATCATAAACACAAGTCAACAATACCAATACAATACATTTACACCATTTGTAAAACAGAATCAATAACATTTAAAACTGTGTTACTAAAAGATATTTCATTGGAGTTTAAAGCCCAATTCCATAAATAGTCTTCAGAAGATAATACATGATGGTCAATTAATCTTGCCAGCGTTTCTTTTCTCACGGATATGAGGCTTGAACACGACACCACTAAATGCTTTAATGTCTCCACCTCTGTGCTGCAGAACCTGCACAGTCTCTCGTGTCTTGGAACTCCTGTTCTCAGACCAGACACTTTATTTGTTGGAAAAAGATTTAATTTAAACCGTAAAAAGTTCACTCTAAAGGCACGGGATTGATGTTTATATAAATAAAATGGTAGAACCTGTTGTCAAAAATTGTCCAGTAAAATAGATGGTATTCCGAGACCCTGGTTCTGGTTAGAATCCAATCTAATTCATATAATTCACATTTAACCTTACCAGGTGAGACCAGTAGCTCCATAGAAGCACGCCCCAAACCCCCAAAATATGCGTGCACTTGCCAGCCCAACTAGACAGCACTTTACAATTATCCAGGTCCAGGTCTATCTTGAGTTTTACTAACCATGAGCAGGTTGAGGGCCACAAAAATGGCAAAGGTAACTGTAATAGTTCCCAATCTATACACGCTTCAATCGAAGTCAGGCCCAGTTTGAGTCTAATACGACTAATCAGTACCCCCTGCGGGAGTGCCAAAGTTTTTCTCCAAACCGCCACCTCAATCTTTTCCCACTCCATATCACACCCCAATGTTTGGGCACCATAGGTCATTTTAGGAAGAATTGTTTTGCTGGTCGCACTGCACAAGAGGGAGAATCATCTCCCAAATTGTTTGTCAAGGAGGCATAGTTGGGCTGATGCTACCTTAGCTTGTGATTGCATATATACCATTAGTTCCTTTTTATCTGGAACATCTTGTACAGGTGCTCCCAGATATTTAAACACTGTACGGCCTCCACTCTTACATTATCCACCTTAAAACCAAGTGCCTTGCCAGGTGATCAACATGTTTTCCATGGTTTCATCAGCGGCACCTTTGTTTTTTGCACGTTTATGCTCAAGTCTAAATCTGTTAAATACTGATGCATTGCATCCAACCCCCACTGCAAACCTTTTGTGGTAAGGTCACAAATGATAATATCATCGGCACAGGCCATGTACTGCAGGGGGACCAGGCCTAGTTGTCGCGGATTGGTGTGAACGTTGATAAAAAGCTGATCCAATCTCATGAAAATAAAAATTAAATTAAAAAGTGGTTAAAGCGCAGACTTGTCTCAACCCACCACTGGTCGTGATCCAACTGCTAAAGGTTCCCTGCTGGTCTAGCCTTACACAAACATGAGTATTTGCATGTAGTGTAATCAAAATATCAAGAGGATGTATGGGGCAATTACTTTCCAGCATTTTCTTCCATAATTTCCCTCTACAAACACAATCAAAAGCCTGGGAAAGGTCCAGGAGAGCCATATAAACAGCCGTCTCCTGCAGCCTTGCTTGATTCGATAAAAACCGCAGTAGAAAACAATTTGGGGCTGTTCCCACCCCCTTCCTGAAATCTGCTTGGCACACATCAAGCACATTTTCCCTCCTGGCCCATGTCTCCAGGTCTCTTAATAGTAGACTGGAGAATAATGTACTAATTGCATGCAGCAGGGGAATTGGGCGATAGTTCTTGGGGTCTAATCTATCGCCCTTTTTAAAGATTAGTATTATATTGGCTTCGGACCAAGAAAATTGAATTCCCTCGTCCCTGGTTATCTTTAACAACAAGTCAAACAGTGTCGCAGCCCAGAGTACCGCGTCTGATTTAAACGTACAATTAGAGAGACCATCAAGTCCTGGTGCGTTTGATGATTTACTCTTAACAATACACTTAAAAACATCTTTCTCTGTAAACTTCAAGCACCAATATCCACTGTTCACACAGCTGCTGTGCTCCCGTTTTGCCTAAGAACTTCACTTGATCCAAGGACGCACTCGTCCGCATCGTCGCCGCTGTATCCTGCTGGAGAAGACCTGACCGCAGCATCCACCGGTGGGTTTCCCGCCACCCAAAGACCACAGAGACGCGATGACTCGACGCCCTTGCTGGGTCACAGTTCTTCAAACTCTTTGCGGTCCAGAACTATCGACACCGAGGTGCCCCGCACGCCTCTTCCTTGCAGGACGTTTACGCTTCCCCATCAATGAGTACCACTAGGAACAAAGCTGCCACTTCACCGTCGTAGCTCGATCTGTTCTCCGTCGGACGTTCGACGACCCGTGACTCCTGCCTTAAAGGGAGGGCACTCAAGAAGGGCCGTTGATTCCCCGACGAGGAACGCTACAACGCCAGGTACTTTGGGGTTGCAGAACTATTGGAAAGTCTAGTGAGAACAATATATGGACTGGGCTTGTATTCTTTCTTCTACAGGTTGCCCAGGTGGGGCGATCTCCACACAGAACTTTGTTTAACGGTAGTGACCAGTATTCTGCCAATTGTTCAACCACCGTGCTTTCCTTCCTCGCTCTACTGCTGATTTCCCTTTATCCGATCTGTGTGTCATTCTGACCGTATGCACTTTAATGAGATCTAATAACGTTTGTGGTACCACTTTAGAACTGTATATATTTACCATTGTTGATTTTCGGAGTACAAAGTGAGTTATTGTGATAGTGTACATGACCTTGAATATAAATTATATAAAGACTGTGTCTTAACCAATACAGTGTGCGGACATTCCTTTTTGGGTGCTTGGGGACTACACTGTACTTAAGAACCAGCCTGCATCACCTCCTGAGAAGATAGGCCTTGATTGCTCGACTATGTTACCAATAATAGAGAATCTTGGCTGGGGTCCTCTGTGCCTCTCCTCTACCATATAGAGAGCAGAAGTACAGACACCCCCCTCCGGCGTCTTTACACCTCCCCTGGCTTGCCTCCATCGTTTCCCCTTAAGACCGCTAGGAGCCACAACGTCCTCTACAAACAACAAGCTAAACTAATACCTGTGGAAAGCTCCCTAGCTGCCTGTCAGCCATTACGTTGTGGATGGTTTCACCCTTCCATGATGTTAAGTGGATGAACAACTAAACAAAATGCACTACCAATCTCTCCAGACTCACCCGCTACCCCTGCGTCAGTCTGTCGACCCCAAGCCAGGACAAAGGTCAAAAGGCAGAGAGTCAATGGCAGCTTTCCAGGTGCAAGACCTGCAACGTGTGGTGCACGAGCCCAAAATAGGCAAACAAAATATAGAGGCTGCAGGAGTTGAAGCCAAACTCAGTCGCTACAGTGCCAGACATCACTGCCTCCATAGCTTTCATGATGACGGGAGGATGGAGATAAACAGTTTATCTACCAGGCACTGCACCAAGGCTGACCCCTTAGCAAGGGCCTGGCGATGACTTAGTCAACACGTTTTTGTTATCAGCATATCATCAGCGCATCAGAGCAATGATGCATTTTCATCTGAACCGCAGGAGAGCTCCACTTAGCTATACATGTCTTGCCTGCTTCCAAAACAATGAAAGTCGGGTAAGTAAAGTCTTTCTAAAGCTTAGTGTGCAGTGCTCCAGATGAGATTCTGAAGTGGGGCTACTTTACTCCCTATGTTTTAAAGTTGAGAGTAGAATGATATTTTAGAGAGTAAAAAAGGAAATCCATTTTCCCATGGGAGTATTTTATAAGACGAAAAATAGGTTTTAATTGTAGAACAGAAACGTTTGTGTAATACATATTTATTTGAACCTAGTTGTTCGTGCACATTAAAAGATACATTTCTACCTGTTCAGATCAGACAGTAAAAGTAGTAGTAATGTAGGTTTGTAATAAACTATGTATCTTAATAAAATAAAAAATAAAAAAATTGTAGCAGTTTCTTCTTGTGGCAGAATGTATACGGCTGGTCCATAATTAGTCATGGGGCCGTGTTGATGAAAGCAAGCAGGGGACATGCTCTCGTGTGCCTATTTCCTGGTTTTTGTCTGCAGGATTTTCACTTCCAATTGTTTTGTTTTTTGGTGTATTTACCTATTTTTCGGGAGTGAAAGTGTCCGATACACCCCTTTTCTTTAGGGCTGTTAGTGCGTGTTTGTGATGTCTGCTAATAAACAGATGTTCAGGCTTTCTACACTGCATTCTGGTATTTATAGTCTTCCATTCAGAATGTAGAAGATAAAGCTGTATTCCTATTCTGCTTAGTATTCTTTTCTTTCAGAGCCCCGCAGCGGGGTTACTGGAGGCCGCAGACACGAAAAACCTGCTGCTTGAGACCACAAGGTTCCAGAGCAGCCAAGAGTGGGAGCACGGCGCCCCCTGGGTGGAAGCCCTTTGTTGAGGCCACGGAACAATGCAATGATTGGGAGGGACATCTGGGGGGGATTGGAAACTGCAGAAAAAGAGACAGCCTTTGGCCGCAAAGCCATGCTCACAGACAACAGGTAATCATGTGCTTGGAAATGGCTGAGGGACAAATAAAGAAAAGGGGAAACAAGGAAGGGGTTTTCGAGTTAGTGATTTCAGTGAGGGAAGAGGTCAGTCAGCTATTCCTGCGGGGAGCTTCGCTGACCAGGGCTGTTCGTCCAGGTGACCGGGTGAGGAGGCCAAGAGATTCTTTGCGGCACAGCTAAGAGGCCAGGGCAGCATAGAATCCTGACTCTCTGATGTCTTGACACAGAGCACCTGTAAGTTAGCTCCTACCTAATAAAGAATGCTGCTGGCATGTTTCTTCCCACACACCACTCGTCAAGCGTTTTTGTCTGGTTTAGGGTGATGGGGGTTGGTGAAGAGGGTGGGGGACAGGCTTTTGTATGTCTCATTGTAACAGCAGATGTGCTACGTATACTCCAACATATCTTGTGGAAGGCTGGTGTGGTTTGCCGCTGTTCAGTCTTTTTAAAGCTCAGTGTGTATTCGTGATGTCTGCTAAAAAAACGGATTTTCAGGCTTTGGTATGTATAGTCTTTTATTCAGAATGTAGAAAATAACGCTGTAATCATACTCTGCTTAACATAAGGGTGTATATAGGGTCAGATTGTGACTTGTGCACTTTGTAAGTGGTCTCTTAACTCAGATATGGTGCAGTTCTTGAAAAGCGAAAATGTAATATTTGTACCATATAGAGTTCAGAAGGTATGTGTTCGGGTGCCTACATTTCAGAGCGGGTTAAAATCCCACCTTTGCTGTTTAGCCAAAGTATGTTATTCTGGGCAAATAATCTCACTAGGCTACATTCTGTGGAATGATTACATTGGATGCAGGGGATCTCTATCATTCGCACTTACATGCTGTTAGGCCCTCTGCAGGCTAGTTTCAACTTTTATCAAATGGAATGCAATAGGTTGGTTTAAAATGAGGCATAATCACGTTACACCTCACTTATTCACTCCATTATGCACTAGATTTTAAGACAGCGCCAAAATCCTGCGCGGGCATAAATCTAAGTGGTGTTGCAGGCGGTAGTGAAGGAGAAAACATCTTTTCCCTCCCATCTTCCACTTCGCCTGCAAAATATGACAAAGATGTCCCAACTCAATAAAGTGAGCCATCAAAGGCTTACACCCTGGTTTTACGCCTCACTTTACCACTCCAGGGCATAGCAAATGAGCCCACTGTGTCTCTTCAGCAAACATTGGTGGGTCCCTAGAAGTGATTAAGTTCACGCTATTTGTAAAAAGCCGCTCTTACAATGGTACAAATGTAATGTTTTTAGGCATAAATGGGTGCCCTGATGCTCGTCTGCTAGTGGCCCCTGCATGCTGTCATCTAGAATTGGTTTATTGTAGCACTGACCCTGCCATAGTTGCATATCACTAGAGATTATATATATATATATATATCTCCCAGCTCACCAGGGATTCTAGTAAAGCAGACGGACTGCAGTTCAAACAATATTCATTTACTCCCCTGCTACTGCCAGTCGCTAGAGTAGGTTTGGCAGGGCAGAGCGCTTCCCCCACAACAAATAAGTAAAGACCAGTGCTATGCCATGTAATTATGTTATGAACCAGTGCTATGCCATGTAATTATGTTATGTTGTTGGGTCTTGTAGAGCACAACATATGCCATTTGATGGTCTTTTAGTGCTTCGGAGTCTGCACGAGGTGGTGTAGGGACAAACCTAGGAGAATAAGAAGAAGGAAGGGCGAGGTTCCTCTTTTGCAATGTTGATGTGTGCACATATGAAAAGGTAGGCCTAGGTGCCGATTGTAAGTGTTAGATTTTTGCAAGTTGTCTGATGCAATTGTTAGCAAAGGCCCCATGCTATTTAAAAGGTTTATGTGGTTGTCTGTGATGCCTGACAGAGTGATGTTTAAGGAGCGTGTGGAGAGTTGTGTTGGTGTATCTGTGGTAGATTGGTGTGTTGGTTAAAGAAAGTGAGTACAGAAACATGTCTTAGGGTGATGTACATTCCATTGTGTTAACCTCTGTTGTTTCAGGATTGGAGTTGTGTGTCCGTTTGTGGGTTAGGGTGAATGGCAACATGATTTAGATGTAGTTATTATGGCGCACCTTGTTCAGCAGAACCCCCCTGCCCCCAATAATTGCAGAGAATCATTTTGACTTTGGAAACGTCAAAGGTGGTTGTATTTACTTGTTTAAATCCATGTAAATCAATGGTTCTACAGCCTTTATGCCTGGTTATGCTATAGTATACAATGTTAGGTTCAATCATGCCTTTTCACGTTATGCTATGCCATTGCACAACTTCAGGGCCCACAATGTGTTGCAATCCTTCTGATAACCACTTACACCTCAACGACACTTCAACAACAGCGCCATTCAGACTAGTATGGGATTATGGTACAATATACCATGCACCATGATCTGGCAACAGGAAGTCCCCCGCATTAATAGTAAATACATTAGTTTTATTTTTCAATGGGAGGTTTCCACAAAACCATGCTACATATCAGACATAAACCTTGGTCGTACAACAGTGATCACAGATAACTGTGGTTTCTCAATTTTCAAAAATATTGAGTTGTCCTCCAGAGTCGCTTGCACCCTTTGTTTTTAGAATATGCCTCCTTTTGGGGGCTTCCAATACATGAAAACATGTCCATGGGTATGCACATGTAAGGTTAAAGATTTGGGTTTTACAAACGTTAGATAAGACGTTCCACATTCAAGAAGCTATCTCTTTATCTCTCTCCGCTCCATCACTCTTGGCAGAATGAAAATGTTTTACACTGGCAATGCTAGCATACATTCATTGGACAGCAGTTTGAATTTTCTTTGGGCACACCTGTCTTCAACGGAGGCAGCATTGGCATATATTGTTACTGCTACCTCCCCCATGTGGCAACCTTTTATGACACTGAAACTACTAGAGGACACATGTGGTTCTAACAATGACAACTAAATGAACAACATGTAAATCCAGATTTACAAACTGCTTAAAATCATGTGTGGGGCACACTTTAGCCACACCCCCAGCTCTGCCCCAAAGGGTTGTAGGGCACACCTTGACAGTGAGCTGTTATGTCTGGGACTGCGTGTTTCACAGTAGTCCATCCGGCAGGGGGACCCCATTCATAAAGTCTGAGATTGTGGTTTGCAGAGGCCAGAGAGTGGTCTCACTAAAGCTTCAAGGGAGACCTCCCGCTTTAATCGGTTAACCAGAGAGACCATTTGATCATTTGATCTACAACAGACAGGAAAATGGGTGGGACTTAGTGTTACATATTTTCACCCCTTTACCTTTTCTGTTGCAACGCACTCTGGTTATGTCCTCACACATACAGAATATTGTTGGTGGACACCCAGGATTGGTTCATTAGGGTAGGCTTACCCTACACCAACCCCTGTGGTCCATTTGGCTTTAAAAGAGGGCCAGGCCGCACTTTTAGCAGATCATTTGAAGACTTTGCAAGGAGTAGCAAGAAGAATTCATCATTGGACCCTGGTGGAAGGTACAGTCTGCCTTACATCTTACGCCTGGAACCTCCTGGAGGGAAGCAAGATTCCGCCCCTAAATGTCTCCCTTGGAACAGAGATAGATAGACACTCCAGCAGCTTCAGGACCAGGACCCAGCCATCACAAAGAGTACTCTTCTAGGCTCTGCAGCAAGCTTCCTAGGTGGGAAGGGCCAGTCAGTCTCTGAACCCAAAACCAATGACGAGGCAGCTGCCTGCAACACTCCACAGCTTTAGGCCCTCCTCCTTAAAGGGCGACACAAGCCCAGTGAAGAAGCTAGAAGTGCATCGACGAGTATCTACCTACGGCTGCCTTAAAGGACATTTACGAGCCAGTCGAGTCCCTTAAGCTGCAATCGACTGCAACGCTGACTATTACGCCGCGATCACATAAAGCCATCTGAGACATCTCAACCAGTGCTTCAAAACTGCCGACTAGCACTGAGACAATGATTCCTGACCAATAGCCACTGTGTAGGCCAGCCTGCAGCCATCCATCAAGCTTTGCTTGCCAAACTGTTTGCTATCTAATATCTGCAGCTACCTCCCGTCTTGAACTCTGTCACAGAAGCTGCAAAGTGCCCTGAAACCAAATCGGCCCTGTCGAGCACCAAGAACACCTACAAGCACAATGTACATTGTGGTTCTGGCCCCCGGGTCCTTCTCAGAAGGCCCCTAGAGACATTTTAAGACCCAGTGCTCCCTTTGTACTGAAGCCAAGTATCCTTGAACTGTTATGATTATTTACCATACCGACTACCCTGCTGCCAGTATCCAGAGTGCATCTCTTTTCCTTCTTTGAAACTGTCTGTCCTATGCATTCCTTTTCAGAGAGGGATGTATTTCGTAGTGTTGCTAGAACTGTCTGTTGTGATAATAATAAAGTCAATATTTTTATGCAACCTTTACTGGACAGTCCCTTTTATCATTGGGTAATAATTGTGTTTTTGTTGTGTATCAACTAACCAATGATCCACAACATTTTGGAGATAAGCCCGCTGTTCCGTCCACGTCACCAAAATTGGACAAGGATGTTTATAATTTGCTTGTGTTTCCAATCTGTTCAGATCCCTTCTGGTGTACTAGATGTGTGGGGCTGATTGATGGTTTAGAAACAGATATTCATCCCATGACCACTGGTTACCCAGGAAGTTGATTCATCACCCAGACCAATATTACTAAGAACTGCAATTGACTACTCAACGTTTTCCAATTCAAACAGACAAAAAAGTGACTCTATTGTCCCCAAATGGTGGGGCAAAAAACAGACATGCTTATAGCTGGAATGGTGGCCTGGGACATTTTCCAAATCCTGTGACAATGTGACCACAGCACTGAGGTTACAGCAATACTATCTGAAAAGAACTGAAGACAACCCTGTTTCGCCAACCTTTCCTTTGGGAGAAGTACCGCCCCGGCACGACATACTGTCTCAGGCCCATTATTGGTGGACCACTGTGCAAAAATAAATAAATCAAATGTCACAAAAAATGGCTCCTCTTCCACTTTCCTGGTGTTTGAATTTCTCTTTCTGAGTTCCTCCCACCTCTGCTTCTTTACAATACTCATAGGAATGCAGTTTATAAGATACCCTAACCTTCCTGGGCCATGCTGTGACCCTTCCCCCGACCCTTGTTTTACTTGGTCTGAAGTGGCTTCTAGTAGCGTGCATTGGCTTAAAATCACCAATATATATGCAAATTAATCACCCTGACCTTAAAGTCACTCATCAGTGCCCAGGATACTAGCAAAGCTCTCTGTTGCATCCAGAATCAATCAATGGTAAAAAGAGCCAAAGTACCTTCTCCAGCCCCCCCCCCCGCAGCAGCTGCAGTGCCGGGGTGTGCACTTCCGGTATCACTTTCACACCTTGAGAAAACAGCTCAGAGCGCACCTTTGCAGACACTTCTGGTGTGCTGGTGTGCCTTTCCACCTCGCCATTCAAGTTGTTCCCCCTCTCCAGCCTCCCAGAGCAGCTGATTGGGTCTTGCAGCCCTTCATTTCCCATCTGTGAGGATACCATACCTCGACACCTGGGCCTGGCCAAGCATCTTTTAGCTTCCCGGCTTGGCCAGGTAATGTTTGTGGGTCTGTGACCCTGCTTTATTTGTAAAAGTGCATCTCTTGATGTTTTTTGGTAGTTTAGCAACACTTATTAGCCTGCATCACACCCAGACAGAATTGTGAACATTAGCTTGCATCACATCTAGACAGAATTGTAAAGATTAGCTTGCATCACATCTAGACAGGATTGTGAATATTAGCTTTCGTCACATCGAGACAGAAACAGTGAATATTAGCTTGCGTCACATCTAGATGGAATTGTAAAGATTAGCGTGTGTCACATCTAGTCAAAATTGTGAATATTAGCTTGCGTCATATCTAGTCAGAATTGTGAATATTAGCTTGCATCAAATCTAGACAGAACTGTAAAGAATAGCTTGCGTCACATCTAGACAGAATTGTGAATATTAGCTTGTGTCACACCTAGACAGTATTGTGGAGATCAGCATGCGTCACATCTAGATAGTGATACCACTAACCAACCCTACCAAACAAATCTCATCCCTCTGCATACATCTCTCAAACTCTAACTAAACACAACCATGCCTCTAAAGCACAACACACCACATGCACTTCCCTACATCACAAGAACAAAACAGACCACACATACCCTTGCACAACAGCACATGACAACCGAAAAGCACACCTAAGCTCAGCGAACAGTGTTAACCAAACTGAGGTTGCTAACAGCACATCACAGCTCTCTTGCTCTTTTCCTGCTCAGCCTTACTAACACATCCTACTCTCTTTCCTTTCAGATCCACCAGAGCACCCAGGACCACTCCGGTGGTGATAGTGCATGTGGTCCTGTCCCCTTAAGGGAAGCGCACGCGGCGGCGTGATGTTGCACGCCGCTGCATGCATTATAAATAAAGGGGGTGTTCCTGGCTGCGATAGTGCGACCGAGGAGCCTGAACTGAACAGACGTGTGCGGCTCAGTCTGTGGAGTTGGGGGCTCATGGGGATCACTACAAGGGTCACAGAGAGACCCCCAATAATGGCGATGAGGTCGGTACGTTGCTCGGGCTGGGTAGACGCCACATGGCGAGCGGCCATTTTGGAATCCTGGCAGGGGATACTCACGGTGCTCCGGTAGGGCCTGTGTGGGGCATCCATGCCCGATTTTTGGAAAACGCAATAGCGGGCAGCTATATCTGCCCACACATGCCCAGATTTCGGATTTTTTTTTGTTTTTGGGCGAGCTACGTCGAGTGAAAGGGGGGAAGGGTGATGAGGCCTGCTTAACCCCTACACCTCCCTTGCTCAATTTTTGGGACATTTATGCCGGATTGCAAATCCTCCATTCCATCCAGCAGCTGAGGATCTTCATCTTCATCATCTCCTTCATCATCATGCCCAGCTGCGTTGCGCAAAGGCATATTTTGGGACTGGCGAATTCTGTGGCCTGCAGCATCTGCTACTCATCATCATCATCATCATCAGGTCTGGACAATTGACTTTCTTTGTGTGTCTGGACTGGTGCACTCCACGCCCCCCCTTTGGGTCTGTGCTGGCTGGGTGAGTTGCGGCCCCCAGTTCATTTTGGGGGTGCCTTTGTGCTCTAACCAATGAGTGCGCCTGGTGACCAGGGCGGTGGGCAGCCTGCAGACCTACAGCAACATCAAGTCCAGCCCCAACCTCAGGCTCAACCTGTTGTGCAGCCAGTGCAGCCAGTGCGCCAGGTCATGGCGCAGATGCGGGCCCCTGCAGCGCTCCAGCCAATCCCAGAATTTGATGTCTCGGGCCCCCCATCCAGCATGGGGCCTAGGTGGAAACGGTGGGTGAACTGTTTGGACATGTATTTCAGGGCCACCATGGAGACAAATGATGACAGTAGGCTGGCGACGCTGCTGTACGCTGCTGGGCCTGCAGTGTAGGAGTTCTTTGAGCCACTTCAGACCACTGATGTCTCATATGGGCCGTCAAAACGGCCCTCCACAATCATCTCCTACCACTCGCCAATGCAGACTATGAGAGGTTTGTCATGCTGTCGGCCCGACAGAAGGAAGACGAGATGCTGGACACTTTTTATGGTCGTCTCAAACGCCTCTTATTGGCGTGCGCGTGGGGTGTCCCGGATGACATGATTAGAACACTCCTGATACAGGCCTATTCGTCAGGAAAACTAAGGCGACAGGTACTGAGGGAACCGGGCACCACCCTTGCTCGCATCCTTGAACTGGGACGCTGCCATGAAGTTTCAGAGGCGAGGGTGTCCAAGATGGAGGCTGGAACGCACGGAGTGAAGACGGAAGAGGTGTGTGCAGTGGGGAGTGGCAGCAGAGGTGCCAGGAGGCCCGGTACCAGAATCCGTGACTGGGGCGGGAGAGCTGGTGAATCCTGCCAAAAGTGTGGCTATGACCTGCCACACCCCGCCGAGTGCCCAGCGGCGGGAAGGACCTGTGGACGGTGTGGCGTTGCTGACCACTATGCTCGTGTGTGCAAGGTATCCCTGCCTGTAATGGTGCCCAGGGGCCCAGTTCGATCGGGGTTCCTGCGTCCAGCCCACCCACCTAACGTGGCACAAGTAGACCAATGAGAGGAAGGTGCCCAAGTGGAGGAGGAAGAGGAAGAAGAGGAGGAGAATATCTTCTTTGTGTCAAGTGTGGGGGCTCTAAAGTTGAAAAACAGACAACAAATGAAGTGCGTGGTGGCCGTGAACAAGTCGCCCGTCCCGGTGGTGGTAGACACAGGGGCGTCGGTCAATGTGATGGCCCGTGGACACTACGATGCAATGGTCATACCACCGTAACTGGTCAGCCTGAGAGCCCGCATTTTCGCATTTGGAGGGTCAGAACCGATCCCATTGGATGGCGCATTTGTGGCAAAGGTGGAACATGATGGGTCAAAGATCACAGCAAGATTCTATGTGACACCGGTGAGCACGAATACACTACTGAGCTGTGCTGCAGCAGAGGCCCTAGGCATTTTAAGCTTCGCTTACTCTGGAGGACATAAATTACCTATTGGACAATTGCTCAGCCCTATTCCAAGGAATCGGTCAAATGGCCGGTGACCCAGTGAGGCTGCATATAGATAAGTCTGTGCAGCCCGTAGCTTTGAAACATCGGCGGGTGCCCTTCCATCTCAGGGAGCAAGTAGACAAGGAGCTGGACAATCTAGTGAATTTAGACAACATTGAGAAGATCGAGGGTCCCACATCATGAGTATCACCGATAGTGGTGGCGAGAAAACCGAAACAACCTGACTCTGTAAGGATATGTGTCGACATGAGGCTACTCAAAAGGCCATCAAGAGAGAAAGACATTTGATGCCAACTATCGACGACATCATTACGGAATTGCAGGTGGCCCGCTTCTTCTCAAAGATAGTCCTCCGGGCCGGTTACCACCAGGTCGTCCTGCATCCGGAGTCAAGGTATATAATGACCTTCACAACACACAGAGGCCTGTATAGGTATAAGAGACTCAGTTTTGGCATATCATCGGCAGCTGAGGTGTTTCAAAACATCATCGGGGCGCCCTAGCTGACCTGGATGGAGTCCTAAACATCAGTGACGACATCCTGGTGTTCGCCAAGATGGAGGTTGACCACTTACGCAAGCTGGCCAGGACTTTCGAGAGGCTGCAGTCGTTGGTCCTGATGCTCCACAGGGAAAAGTGCGAGTTTCTGCGTCCGACGATCGAATTCTGGATTTGTGTTTAAGGAGGGGGGTGTGTCACCAGATCCAAGAAAAGTAAAAGACATCAAAGAGTCGCTACCACCCGAGAATGTATTAGAGGTGAGGAGTTTTCTTGGGATGTTGACATACTGTGGTCGGTTCATCCAGAATTTAGCATCCAGGTCAGAGCCCTTGAGGGCCCTCACAAAAAAAGAAACAGCATGGCTCTGGGGCCCTCTCGAGCAGGCGGCGTTTGAGGATATCAAAAGCATCTTCACGGCCGAAGAGACTATGGCCTTCTTAGACCCAACACTCCGGTCAGAGATCATTGTGGATGGAAGCCCATTTGGACTGGGGGCCGTACTGATGCAAATTGGCCTGGATGAGAGCGTTCACCCAGTAGCGTATGCCAGAAAGGTGCTGTCTGATACCCAGCAGCACTACTCCCAGATCGAGCGGGAGGCTCTCGTCGTATTGTGGGGGTGCAGGCATTTCAGACTGTACATCCTGGGCCGGCCAGTAACAGTCGTGATGGACCACAAGCCCACGCTTCCCATCCTACCGGGGTCCTTGTCCAAGTCACTGGCGAGAATTGAACGGCGGATGCTCGCACTCCTGGAGTACGGTGTCTCCTTAGTGTACAGACCCAGCGCCAACAATGCAGCAGACTACCTGTCCCGTCACCCTGGGGATGGCAGCAATGAATCACTGGACGATTGTGCTGAGGAGGCGAATGACCATGTACGGATGGTGGTGGAAGCGGCCACCCTGAATGCCATGCTCCTTGAGGACCTGGTGGTGGCAGCAGCCCAGGCCAAGTGTTTTCAGATCCTGAAGACCGCGATGCAGCACAGGTCATGGAAAACCATGCTCGAATCACTGGCCGGAAGCACCCAAGAAGCCAAGGTGGTGCTTGAACAATTGTGGAAGGTGAAGGAGGAACTATCGTTCTCGGCCACGGGCCTCCTGTTGAGGGGTGACCTCATCGTCGTGGCCCAAGCCAAGTTACACAAGGTAAGACGTTTGGCCCACCAGAGACATCAAGGGGCCTCGAACACTAAGGACTGACTACACCTCAAGGTGTGGTTCCTGGAGTTGGAATGGAGGGTCAACGAATATGTGGCTGCCTGTGTCTGGTGTCAGGCGGCATCCCCGATACAACGAGAGCCGGCAATTGAAACTATGCCAAGAGGGACGCGACCGTGGGAGGTGGTGCATGCAGACTTCGGGTCCACCACACTAGGCACACACTTCCTAGTGGTGGTGGACGAGTACTCCCACTACCCGGAGGTGGAGTTTGTGGACTCGGTGGCCTTTGAGCATGTGGTTGTGGCCCTCGAGAAAGTATTCACCTCTCATGGTTTTCCTCATACCCTGCGCTCGGACAATGGGGCGCCTTTTCAGAGTGAGCGCTTCTCAGAACGGATGGACAGGTATGGGGTTCAACACGGGAAGATCACCCCGCTCTGGCCAAGAGCCAATGGTAAGGTGGAAAGGCTGATGAGAACTCTGAATGAGACATTCCGGATAGCGAAAGGCCAAGGACACTGTCTGCAAAGAGCGCAATATCAGTTCCTGAGAGTCTACCGCACGGCTCCCCATACATCGGCGGGGGTGGCCCTGTCCGAGGCCCTCTTCAAATGGTGCCCTCGAGGGCTGCTGTGAGAAGGAGCCTGGAGTGATCGACGACCAGCAGGTGGATCTCGATTGAAGTCTGCGGACGGAGCAGGAGAATGCGAGAAGAGGGCTCTGCCCGCAACGCCTAGAACCTGGGGATAAGGTGCTCATACGAAATAGGCACCCCGAGGGGAAGCTATCCCTCCCGTATGAAATGGAACCGCTGGACGTTTTGGTTATTTGCACTATATGATGCGTTGTTGTTTGGAACTGTTGATACACATTTGTTTGTCCTCATGAAAAAGGAGGAGTGTGGTGCTGCCCCCTTAAGGGAATCACACGCGGCGGCATTACGTTGCACGCCGCCGCGTGCATTATAAAGGGGGTGTTTGCGGCCGCAATAGTGCGACCGGGGAGCCCGAACTGAACAGACGTGTGCGGCTCAGTCTGTGGGGTTGGGGGCTCACGGGGATCGCTACATGGGTCACAGAGAGACTCCCAACAGTGCACAGTATTCTTTAACATTAAAGTGCACCAAACCCAGAGGAATCAGGGCTTTTGCGGACATTTCATAAACAAGTTTGCACTCATTTGTAACTCGAACCTGAATACTCAAGCAAGCAGTTTCGCCACGTCCCACAACCTAATAAAAACACAATATGCTCGGCAAAAACAAGGAATGTAAACACCCAATGCTTCCGTACATTAAATATTTCCCTGCGGGTGGCAATTATACAGTGAAAAGAAATGCAATGCAAAATCTACACAAAGGGGAAACGAGCACTGGCAAAACAAAAAATAAATACATCAGAAGCGTCAATGCTACAAAACGACAAGAAATGCACCCTACCCGCAGCAACTCCAGCGGCGTGTCACAGCGCCCGGCAGTGCAGGGGGAGGGCGTGTGTTTGTGGGGAGCGCCCTAGTTAGTCCCCCATTGCCTCTATGGTTTCGGGGTGTTTTGTTCTTTCTCGCGTCTGCCGCTCGGCCGAGAGAGGCATTGAGAGATAATTACTCATTCTGCTTATCTGCCGGCCCTTCTTGGAGATATGTGTAAAATATAATGCCTTTTTTGGCATTTCCAGCTGGAGACCTCGCAGCCCGCGCATTCTCTGGATGCTCGCAGTTTTTGGTGCTAGGAGTCTCCCGTCGCTGTCGAGGCCATATTCCCTGCAACTGTACAACCCAGTGGGTTAAGGCGCCTGCTGGAAGGATGTGCACGCAAAGTACAGGTCACAGGTTTGGAAACCCGACGGGCTGGGGTGCTCAGCATTTCCTCTTTGTAGAGAAAAAGTAGACTGATGGTAGCCGATGCTCTTTAAAACTACACTGACAAAGCCAATAGTTCTAGCTTTTTATACAGAATCATGAGGTTGTAGTTTGTGCATAGTTCTGTTGGGTTGTGTGTGGCGAGAGTGACAGTACATTTGCAGTGCGGTACTCCTCTTCACCAAACACATCACACTCAGTGTGTGATGTGTTTGGTGAAGAGGAGTACCGCACTTGTGCTGCTCTGAGTTTGATAAAAAAGGCGTAATGCGGTTCCAATGAGGGTGATACTTGGTAAAGCGGAATGGTACCCTTGCCATGAGTGTGCTACTTGTTTGATGAAGCGAGGAAGCACACTGGCACGAAGAGGCATATTTGATGGTGCGGAGGGAGTACACTTCCTGCAAGTGTGATGCGTGTAGGATGAAAATGTGCGGTGCTTTTGTCAGGAGGGCGATGCTTGTTTAGTGACGAGGGGTAGTGCATGTGACGCAAATTAATTCACTAAAGTAGTTACAAGAGACAAGTGTAAAATCACAAAGATATTATTAGAGAAAGCAGTGCAAGCGAAGGTCATCAAGGTGGGAAGGAGGAGAGGGGACCAGGTGAGCTCAGGCCTTTCTGCTGGCTTGGCTTTCCCCCTCTATCAGCCCGCGGCCCACGGATCATCTGGCAAAGGACGGCAACGGGGGCACAGCAGGGGGCAGGGGCGCAAGTGCTTGGTCTCCATACTAGAGTTCGGGTGGTACTCAGAGTGCTTGCACACAAGCTGAGAGGTCATCGAACGCACTTTGAAGCGCCTCTGTGCCACCGCCCCCCCCCCCAAGGGGCATGGCCGTCTATGCTGGGACTGCTGCCAGAGGAAGAGGCGGGGCTCGAGTCCATGTGCCCAGTTTTCTTTTTTTTTATCAACAGAGGTACCGCATTCAGTGATGTCATGGCAAGGGGAGGGGCACTTGGTTACCTTAGGGACCACAGGGATGGGCAGCTACAGGGCCGGCCTTGGGGCAGGGCGGGCTGGGTGACCGCCAGGGGCGCCATGCCCCCTGGGCGCCTTTAGCCCCCTGCCACGCCAGCTCAGGGGAGTCTTTCAAGGGCTCCCCCGAGCTGGCATACTGGCAGAAGCTGCGGCAGGTGCTCTTTTGTTAATAAATGCACGGCGGGGCGCATTTAATAACAATAGGATGCTGATGCTTCGGGGTGGGGGATGCTAATTGGGCCAGGTCGCTGAGGTTGCTAAGGCCGGCCCTGGGCAGCCGCATACGGCCACGGGAAAACCCACAGTGCCAAGTGAATGAAACAGCAGTCTAGGTAAGGGAGCAAGCAGTACTGCTCCCCACTAGCCATTCAATACTCCAGCACAGAACGCGGCAGCACCCCTGCTCTGGCCTTCCCGATCCCACATGCTCGGACTGGCCTGGAGGGCAATAGGGTAATGCTAGAAGAGCTTGCTCAACGGCCCAGTCATGGCAAAAGGGATCCAGTTTTATGACTTACTATACTCTGCAGCTGGTCGTATCGATGCATTTTAAAGGCCCAATATGGTTTAAAATGTGTCAGTTGTGCAAGAGGAAGCAAGCAACACAGACCCGTTGCTTATGTGAAAAAGGTTGCTTTACTGTAACAGGTCAATCCCTTATAAAAACATGCTAACCCGGTGTGACAAAATGACATCTGCACGGCAGAAGCACAGGGATGAAGAGTGACTAAGGCGCCTACTCAGGCCCACGCTACTTCTAAACCAGCAGTGATCCCACTCATAAAGGTCAAACAAGGCACAATGTGAATGGCATACCTCCTTCGCCTCTTGGGGTAGCACAGGCCGAGGGCAGGCTGTACTCTTGAGAAGAGATGTTAGCTGGCACAGAAGTATCCAAATCAGCACGAGTACTGTTGTACCAAATAAAATTTCCAATGAAGGTACTATGCAAATACACAACTTTAATGAAATGCACACAACTCATGAAAACATGAGTAGTCCATCCCTGTAAGGAAACACACAGAGAATGCAGACTTTGGAATAAAGGAGCTCTCTGGTTTGAAGACCAGGGACACACAGGCAAACATGCCAGTCTCAAATGTTGAAATTCACTGAGATTGTATTAAAAAAGCTAAACAGAGTTTGGTCTTACAACTCACTGCAACCCTATAAGGCATACCATGAGGACAGGATCACTTGAAATACCATTAGTTCTTGTTCCGGGGCACAACAGTGCTGAGCCAGGCTGCTAGGGGCTTCCTGAGGCATTGATCTCTGAGTTGGGTTAGTGAGCTGGTTGACTGGGTCCAACACGCTGTGTGGTTCAAGCAGCAATGGCCAGTGACACCAAAGTTTGGGACAAGAATGTGATGTCTGGGTTGGTATAGCTCACAAGCAGTTTGAGGAAGTCACGAGGGCCCAGGGCTATTCATTGATGTCTGGATTGCTCAGCAACCCAGTTGAGGGTTTTCAGGGGAAAGGTGAGTCAATTCTCTACCCTGCCCATTCAGGAAGGTCACCAAAGAGCACTTGCACTGCTCTGCCAACTTCAGGGAGCAGGCCTGGTTTCAGTGTTCAAGCAGCAGTGGTTCTTGTCCACACAGCCTTCAACTGAATTCATCGTCTGAGATGTTTGAGGAAAGGAGCTTGCCTCTTTCTTGAAGCTCATGGTCTTAACCTTTCTGGCAGTGGACTTAAGAATAGACTATTCTCCCAACCAGGTTTAGGTGAATCCTTTTTCTTCTTCTGAATGTCCAAAATGAATCCACTGTGTGTAGGGTCCCACCTCCACTATATTTGCAAAATGCTACAGTGGATTGGTTCAGAGCAAGCCTGCTGTCAAGGGTCCAATTCTGGCTGCTGTAACAAATGTTCTTTACCTGCTCATATACCCAGAGTTCCTTGTCTGCAGGAAGAAGGGCAAGGGGGACTGGAAGCCCTACCAAAATCCAGGATGCTAAGACCTTTCTGTGGACTACTCTAACTTTACCCCCTTGCTCTGTCTGTCTACCTTAAAAGGACTTCAGCAATCAGCACATTGTTGTCACTTATATTTTGTATTTGCAAGGTTCTGTTTGATGCTCCAATTCCCAAATAACCCACAAAGGACACTTCCTGCTCTATAAAAACGGTGTCATGCCGTCTCATGGGACCAACATAATAACTTCTAGCTGCACCAATATGGCTGTTATGGGTGAAACAGGGCCCAGACAAACTGAATCCACAGAGACCCTGACAGGAATGAGTCATGTCCATCAGGCTGACACTAAAATGACATAAATTGCTTGTGGCTGTATAACTGTGTAATCCCAGCAGTCACCATGTTAAATCCTGTATCCAGTGAAAATATCCCAAACAGAAAGACAGTCATTTCAAAAAGTCGCTGGGAAAAGGCTGTGGTGAAAAGCTGTTTTGTTTTGTATTCTCCTATATATTAAACGGGAGAGGGGGCTTCCCCCCTCACTTGAACGTAGAATGGGTTCAGGGGCGGCTGGAGTTTCCCCTGTTTCCATTACATGGAATGCAGGGGACAATACAAAATGAAACAGCTTTTAACCATAGCCTTTTCGCAGTGACTTTTTGTTATGACTGTCTTTTTGTTGGAGACATTTTCACATTTAACCGTCAAAACCTAAACTTGGCTTGTTTTATTTTATAACAGACTGCCACCAGTTGGTTGGGTTCATGCAATTATGTAATTTTAAACTGCATGTTCCATTTCAAGGGGAATCCCGTTTCATTACAGAAAAACCAATGTGAAAATTAGAGTACCTCGAGTTCTATCTTCCTTCGATAATTATGAATTATCCCTCCAAATTGTAGACCTCTTTTGTAGCAGAATTGGCAACTAAAACCGGCTTTACACATTTTAGTGAATAAAATTCGCTTGGCACTTTTTAAAAGTGAAGTCCCAATGCAGCCACACCTTCTGCTGGCATGTCAATTACTCATGTCAGGCAGCAGATATACAAGGGGTGTCTCATATGTGGATGTTGGTAAGTTCAATAATGCATCAAATGGGCAGGAGGCCTGTCAGGGTACAAACCCATCTACCCTGGTTGTAAAACGAGTTTGGCCTGAAATTGAGATTGTTTAGCAGACCTGACTTTCATGGCAGAACACATTTACTAGAGCTCTTAACATTAAGTACAATCTGGGAGTTTTCCCTAGCAGATGGAAATCCATCACACCTAACTGGCTGCTTAACCGACTAATATCACTAATATAGTGGGTGTCAACTTAACCCATCCCCCTCCACTAAATCCAACCCTTATAGTGCAGTTTCCATTTCCAGTGCTTGCAGCCATTCTCAGCTGCAACCCCAACCACCCCTCATCCCCCATCAAATCACCGGTCTACCTCTTGCATCCCCCTGGACCCTACTGTTCCCCCAACTCTTCTTGCCAAGGGATAGCTTGTCTGTACCCAGGCAGAACAAACAATCCCCTCTTAGCTCCCCGCCCCCCAAAAGGGCTCCAACCGTAACAAATTCAACCATCCCTTTTAACCTTCCCCTTAAGGCAGTACACCCGAATGACCCCTCACATCAGCAAAAAAAAGTGTACTGCACAATGATATGACCCCTGAATGCCTCGGCCTGACATAAACGCTTTCTGCATCCCTATCAATACCAGTAAATTACTTCATAAAAACAGAAAAGGGTGCTCTTTAGACCTCCCAAGGACCTACACACCCACTCAACAAAATACCCAGTACACACCCCCTCAACCAAAGCCACCCAAATAAGCCAGAGATAAGACACCAGCCCAAACTTGTAAATCCTCATGGTTTCTAGCAGAGGCGTTGCTGGTGGCTATAGCCCTGGGACTTTTGGTTGTAGCCCCGGATAGAAGCTCAGGTGCTACAACCAAAATGCTAGCCAGCCCTGAGTACTGACAGTCCCAACATTAGCGTAGCCCCCAATCTTTTCCAGACCAAGCAACACCCCTGGTTTCTAGGATCTGAAGTGACGCTGGCCTCCCCAGCTGCTAGCCTCAGCCCGTCGTGTGTCCTACGCTGCTCCACCCCCCAAAATTCCCTGGAAGTGGACTCAGCTTACCTGAGCTCTCCTCAATGGTACCTTACCGCAAACGTTCCCCAGATATGCCCGCTGCACTGATCATAGTCACCTATTGCGATTTGTGAAAGTGGGTCACTTTCATTTTGGCACTCAAATTAATATTTGCCCCTGACTGACCCACTGCCCAACGCAGTGTTCCACAGCACTTCAGGTTCAAAGAGTTCATAGACGCAGCCATGCCATATACTCTGGTATCAGCTCTTCCTCTTCTTCCTCTGGCAGAGCTCCGACTGCCCACATCCTTCCCCTCAGACGAGTGATACGTTTGTTGAAGAGAGGCGGTGAACTTTCTGTCAGTTCTATATTTGTATTTGTATTTTGTATTTTATTTATTTATAACGCGCGAACCAACAGGCCCGGAGGCATCAGGGCGCAATTTGTACAAGGTTACAGATATGCAGGTATAACAGAGAATCATTACACATGGGTTCCGATATGCAAGTCTAACAAAGAAACATTATATACATTTGCAAGAGGATATTATATACATATGTACAGTAGTTTCAGTGCCGATAGGTGATAGTAGCGGTCGGCAAGTCAGGGTAGGTCGGGAAGAGGCGCGAAGCCGGCCTTAAAGCTGGTTGAAAAGCCAAGATCTAGTATTGGCTTTGAAGGTATTGAAAGAGTCTTCCGCTCTAATTGAAACAGGGAGGGAGTTCCATAACTTGGAAGCTAAGACGGGGAAACTTGAGCCCCCTGCTTTTTGCAATTTAAATCTGGGGATCGCTAGACAGTGGGATTGGGCTGTTCTTAGAGGTCGTGAGGTAGAGTGGCGCGATAGTCGACTACCAAGGTAGATCGGGGCTTTGTTGGCTAGGCATTTGTGCGTAAGGGCGAGTGTTTTGAGTGAGATTCTCTGTTTGACAGGTAGCCAATTTAACTTACTTCTGGTTTCTGTGATGTGGTGGTGTCGGGGAATGTTTAAAGCAGCACGAATGGCGTTGTTTTGTGTCGTTTGAAGTCTGTTCAGGTTCTCTTGGCTGGTGCCAAGATAAAGAGCACTGCAATAATCAATTTTAGCCATAATGAGGGTTCTCGCTAGCGTAACGCTGTTAGACGTAGTGAGGAATGGTCTGCAAGCTGCGAAAAGTTTGCATGTGTATGCAGACGCAGATCTGACAGCATTAGTTTGTCGGGTTAATGAGAGTGTGGCATCAAGGTAGAAACCTAGCGTTTTGGTATCTTTTGAGACACGAATGATATTACCATCTATGTTGAATGACTGATAGGACGGCTCTAGTCTGCTCAGGCGTTGTGCAGTGCCCAAGATCAGGAGCTCCGTCTTGTCATCATTCAAGCACAACTGATGTTGGGCCATCCAGGCTTGGATGACCAAGTAGACGTCGTTAAGGGCCTTGGTGTCACCTAGATAATCACCAGTGATGGGGATGAGTATCTGGGTGTCGTCCGCATAGTTGGTATAGGAGACACCCAGATAGTCAAGCACATCAAAGAGTGGTTTCGTGAAAATGTTGTAAAGTGTAGGTGACACACAAGATCCCTGAGGAACGCCGCAGTGAATCGGGGAAGGGTCCGCGGCTGCGGATGGGGCAAAGACTCTCATGGATCTGTTGCTCAGGAAAGATTTGATCCAAGCCGCAGCTGAGGAAGAGAAGTTGGCAGCTGAATGGAGGTACTCGCACAGGATCTGATGGTTGACCAGATCGAATGCGGCTGAAAGGTCGAGAAGTAGTAGCAATGCTAGTTTGCCTTGATCCTTTAGAACCTCGATTTGAGTTTTAAGGTCTAATAATGCGGTCTCTGTCCCGTGTCTGGGGCGGAAACCAGATTGTCGTAGACCTAGCAAGTTATTAGTTTCCAAGTAATTTTGGATCTGAAAGTATGCGGCACGGTCTAGGATCTTGAGCAGAAATGGTACAGTGGTGATAGGTCGGAAGTTAGTGGGAATGTTAGGGTCTAGGGAAGGTTTTTTAAGCAGTGGGATAACCCAAGCGTCCTTCAGATTGTCTGGGACAATACCTGTTTGAAAGGAGGAGTTGATGAAGGCCGTGATGAATGGGGCCAACTCATGCGCTGAGTCCTTGATAGTAGGGGCTGGGCACGGGTCACCTTGGCAGTTAGTTGGCTTAATTCTAAGAATTATATTTTCTACCTCTGCCACGGTAAGTGGAGAGAATGCGAATGGTGTGATATTGGTAGAGTCTGGCAAGGGGGCCTTAGTGAGGGAATGAACGTGGTTGTCGCGCTTCAGGCTGTCCTGTTTATCTTTGATTTTGTCTTGTAGTGTGGAGATTTTATTTAGTAAGGCTGCTTGGATGTTGGCACACCATTTACTATCTTTCACGCATGTGACAGGGGGGGCGACTGGAGTTTCAAGCTCTCTTAGGATTTTAAAGAGTTCCTTGGTGTTCGAGTCGGCTTGAATAATGCGGTTGTTGAAAGATTCCTTTTTAGCCGTGATGATGGCATCTTTGTAGGAGAGTGAGGCTAGAAGGAAACTGTCTTTATGCTCGTCTGAGGGGTGGCTTTTCCATCGATTTTCGGCACAGCGTTTGGCTTTGCGGAGCAATCTTAACTGTGGTGTGAACCATGAGTTAAGATAAGCTTGAGGTTTAGCCTTTCTAAGTTTGAGAGGTGCTATACAGTCAATGGCAGTTCGCATTGTTTGGTTGTAGGTGTGTGCTAGTGAGGTTGGATCAGAGTAAGAGTTGGTGGCTGTGTTAAGGGACGGGAGTAACAATGGGAGGAGTTTCTCCTTGGTTATATCTTTTTTGCTTCGAGTTGGGAGAGCTGGGGCTAATGGTGAGGGGATTCGTGGTGTGGCTTCAATGTTGAAAGTTATAATGTGATGGTCAGACCATAGACAGGGGGTATTGTTAAGGACCTTGATATTGCAATTGGAGCCAGCTACCCAGTCAAGTGTTCTACCTTTAATATGGGTAGGCTCTTGGATGTATAAGGTAAGGCCGAGGTCAGATAGTGCGATCTCCAGGTCAGAGGCCACAGGATCTTTTGAGTCACCAAGACCTAAGTTAAGGTCGCCTAGGATGATTGTTTGCGAATTGATCTTTGTATTGTTGAGGAGGAGAGTGGAGATTTCACTGACAAAGGTTGGTGCGGGTCCTGGGGGTCTATAGATTAGGTGCATGGTGGCTGTTTGGTTAGGTGTGAGTGCTAGTTTAACAGACAGCAATTCGGCTGATGTGAGTTTGGAATCAGGTAACACTCTTAGGTCAAGAGAATTTTTATGGATGAAGGCCACACCGCTGCCTTTGGAAGAGGCGGTGGAGCGGTCACATCGTGTGATGCCGTAGTTTGGCGGTAGGGCTAACGCTAGTAAGGGGCCAGATGCGGCATGAAGCCATGTTTCGGAGATAGCTAAGAAGTCAAGGTCGGACGTGGTGATGAGGTCAGCTATGTCAAGTGCGTGTGCAGTGAGGGATCTGGCATTAATGAGGGCACCTTTGAACATGGGCAGTTTAACCTCGGTGGTGGTGGGTTTGCATGTGGTGGCAATTGACAGAGATCCAGGAGAGAGGGGGGTTTGTTTCCTGGTGGTGTGGCGGGTGTGGCGTAGGCGTAGGCGGAATCTGGTGCCTAGTCTCTTATTTCTAAGAGAAAGGGGGCAGGGTTGGTTAGGTGTAGGTTTCCTAGCAAAGTGATCCAGCCATAAAGCAGGGTTGTTGAGGTATTGGTTGGTATGGCCTACAGTGGGTGCTGCCGGGCTTATTCTAGGTGATGCGAGAGGTCGTGGGGATGACATGCTGGTGGAAGGCTGGTCCATTTTAATCCAGAGTGTGGAGGTTGTTACTGTAGGTAGCTGGAGAGCTTGGGCAAGTCAAAGGGATAGTGTGTACAGTAATGGGAGGAGTACACTGATGTGCATGATGAACGTCCTGGTTACCAAGGTGAAAGATAAGAGCTGGGTGGCACAACAACCATGTACATAGACAGGGGCCACCTAAGATCAGATTGGCAGTGAGAGGCAAGGGCCAAAGACTAAAGGCGCAACATAAATCAGGGCAGAACACAATCAGTTGTGGTCTATTTGCGACCATAAGGCACAGAGACTAAAGGCGCAACATAAATCAGGGCAGAACACAATCAGTTGTGGTCTATTTGCGACCATAAGGCACAGAGACTAAAGGCGCAACATAAATCAGGGCAGAACACAATCAGTTGTGGTCTATTTGCGACCATAAGGCACAGAGACTAAAGGCGCAACATAAATCAGGGCAGAACACAATCAGTTGTGGTCTATTTGCGACCATAAGGCACAGAGACTAAAGGCGCATTTGTTAGGGAAAGGGGTGCATTTGCTGATGCTTATCTGACAAAGAAAGGAGGTAGTCCATGCTGGAAGTAAAATCTATTATTGTAGGAACCTTCCACTGGTGCGGGGGGAGGAGGGACGAAGTAAAAACAATTATTGTGGGAACCCTCCAATGGGGTGGGGGGTATGGTGTGAGCGATAGCAGCCTGGCTAGGGGTAGAGAGATGCAGTTCAAGTGATAGTGGGACCAGGATTGGGGCCTCCCCCAACCTGGCAATATGTATGAAACCAAAGTGGTAATGCCACTGTCAGGGAAAAATGCAAATGTATGCTTAAAGAACGTTGACGGGGAATGTAATTGTAAGTTAATTTAATGCAACTGTGACGAGTATTTTGAGCTGAGAAAAACTAGGCCTCAAAGTTAGTATTAAGCCCAATTCAGCTGCAGATAATAATTTTTTTGAAAGTGTGTGTCTGCAGGAGAATGGCAACATGACAACTAACAATGTATTTACTTGCATATTTGTAATCTCCTGTACTAGCAAATTATTTACAAACATGTTTGCAATGCCAAAAACATATTAGAGCACATTGATATAAAGCTAATTAAAAACAATAGCTAGATGAGTGATAAGGCTTGAATTCGAGGGGCACATCTGTGTTTACGTTTGCCTGGCTCTACAGAGTCCGCTATTGTGTTAATTGAGGAAGACTGAAATCCTCCCTTATAGGGTAATTACATCCCCCATTTGTTGTATTGAGACCAATACACTAGACCTTTTATAAAAGTTGGTGACATTCGGGGGCAGGGAACACAGTCTGAGATTGCATGGAGGTCATGTAATCATGTAATGCTGACACTTAAGATTTGAAAAACCAGCCTCACCCCAAAACAAGTCCAGCATCTATTTTCCACGACACCACTGTCCAGCACCACACATGTTGACACCACTGTGCAGCATCACAAATGTCGACACCACTGTCCGGCATCACAAATGTTGTTGAATAGATATTATTGTGCACATAGTTTTTAGGTGCGTATTTTTAAACCTATGCAGTTTACATTATGCTTGGTTAACAAATAATTGTCAGTTTCCAACTACCAGACTTAGCACATCATCAAGATGGCAGAGAACTCAGAACACTCAATGGCCCTCATTACGAGTTTGGCGGCAGCCATGCCGCTATTGGCGGCATGGCTCCTGCCGAAATCGCGTTCGGGTCCTCAGAATGAGCAATAACCGGGCCATTCTGAGTTCGGAAGGCCCGGTAATTCCTCCCTCCAAGGAAGCCATAGGGCTGAATGGGAATGGGAGAGGGAGCAAACAACGGGCTATTACGAGTTGGCCCGTTGTTTGCTCCCTATTCCCCTCGCCGGACCCGGTAAGGACGCCTGGTTTGACCAGGCGTTGCTTCCTGGGTCCCGCCAGGGGACCTTGTAATGAGGTGGTACGGGGTAAACGGCGCCGGCACCTTTTACGGCGCCGTTTACCCCGTACCGCCAGGGTCATAATGAGGCCCAATATGTCACACACACATCTCCCACACACTCATTTTCAGTCACTCTCATATTCACTATTACTCACACTCTCCCTTATTCGGTCACTCTCTCAAAAACGCCCTCAATCTCACACTTACTATCACTTATACTTTCTCTCCAACTCTGCTAAACACTCTGCTAAACACTCACATGTTATGTTCCCTCACTCTCAAACTGGCTGTCTGACCCCCCACACACTAGTTCACTCCCTCATTATCATATTCAAACTTACTCTCATACACTCACTCTCACTCTGCCAATCAAACTTAACCTCACTCACCTGCTCTACAACTCAGTCTCACATTCATGTCATGATATGTCATATCATAGTATTTCATGGAATTACATTATATGGCAAATAATGATCTGTCATGTTATATAATGTCACACAATTGCTTGTAAGCTTTGTATTCACAGAAAGCACCATCTCGACATTTCCAGCATGCTCCTAGTTTGACTTATATTCCCAGTAAGGGGCCTCGTTACGACCCAGACGCTAATGGGTTAACGGCGCCGTAAAAGGCTGCAGCGCCGTTAACCTATTAGCGCCTAATTACGAGGTCCCTTTGCGGGACCCAACCTTAACGGCTGGTGTAGACCAGCCATTAAAGTAGGGACCCGCAAAGGGACCTTGGTGCTAATTACGGTGCCGCAATTTGCGGCACAGTACTTAGCGCCTTCCCCATTCCCATTGAGCCCTATGGGGCAAAAATGGGAATGGGGAAGGGCCATGGAGGAAGGGGGAATTACTGCCCCGCCAACCTTGTAATGGGGTGGTAATTCCCCCTTTCTCCATGGCGGAGTCGGTAACTTACCGGCATGGACCATGGTGCTAATGGTGCATGGTCTTCCGACAGGATCGTAAAGAGGCCACCAGTTTGTTATTCCTTTTAAACTGCCAGTTTGACATACTCAGTATGAGTGGCATTCACAGTAACAGCTCTGTTCTGCAATTCAAGATAGCACCACTTTGTCATCACCAGTAAGGTTTGCCTACCCAGTATGGTCCAAGTTTGACATTCCCAATATGCTTGACAATCCCGTTAAGCTTCCAGTAAGTTGAACATTGCCAGTAAGCCCCCAGTTTGGCATTTCCGATGAGGCTCAAATTCCCATTAAGATCTTATTTTGAAATTCTCAGGAAAGTCACCATTCCTTGTAAAGTCCCAGTGTGGTGTTCCAATTATGTTTCCAGCTTGGCATTCCTAGTAAGCTCCCAGTTCAAAATGTCCAGTATTCACCTTAGTGGGCATTCCCAGAAAGGTGGACATTTCCTCTAAAATCTTAGTTTGATATTTTACTGTTCTGGATATTCCCAGTAAGGTCCCAGGTTAACATTCCTAGGAAGCTTTGGGTTTAGCATTTCCTGAAATGGGTCCAACAGTATCAGTGTTGGTCTCTGTGATTGACGATTTGTCCATGGTGATGGATCAGGGCGGAGTTGGTCTGCTGATCTTGCTTGATCTCTCAGCGGCATTTGACACTGTTGACCATCTTATTTTGTGCCGCCACCTTCAAGGGAATGGTGTTGTACGGTTGGTTCTTTCTTGGTTTTGAGCCTTTCTTGACAATCAATCGGAAGTGCTCTTCTCCCATATTTTATGTTTTCACCATCTTGATAGACCTGTCATGTTCCCCAGAGGTCGCCAATCTACCCCCTGCTGTTCAATATATGTTCTTCCGCTTGCTAGACTCATTTGCTCACGTGGGTGCCAGTTTTACACCTATGCAAATGATACGCAGCTGATTTTGAGTATCGACTGGGAGCAGGACTTTCTGACTATGAGACAGAGAACTGCCTTGATGATATAGGCAGGTGGATGAATGCCAACTGGCTCAGTCTCAATGCTGGAAACACTGAAGTCATGGTCCTGAGGCCTTCAGTTCGGCTCAGGTTATGTGGACTGCCAATTACTGGCCTTCTTCACTTGGCCCTTTGCCGGTTCCTTTGCCAGTTGTTAAGAATATAGGAATTTCATTGGCATCGTCCATGTCGGTGGCTCTGCAGGTTTCCGCTAGGTGCAGTCAGGGCACCTTAAATTGAAGATTCTGAGGAAAATGTACCAATTCATCCCAGTGGGTCTGCGTATTCTTATAGTCTCAGCGACTACTGCTAAGACCATAGACTACTGCAACTCCACACTGCTGTCTCAGCCTAAATCTTTGATTCAGCGTCTGTCGGTACTGCAGAATTCTGCAGCTTGTTTGGCTACTGGTTATCATAGATGTTCTCATGTATCCCCAGTGCTTCTGAGCCTCCACTGGCTCCCATGGAGGTGCAAATTAAGTTCAAGACCATGTGTATTGTCCTTCGGCCATACTATGAGGAAGCCGCCTTCTACCTTCAGAAGAAATATATCAAGCACACTCCCCTTAATAACCTACGTTCAGCCAATTCACGTCTGCTGATGGTCCCCTGCTTTTCCAGAGGCACCATTGCAGGGAGAGCCTTCTCTGTGGCTGCTTCTCAGCTGTGGAGCTCGCTGCCTTTTTCTCTGCGGACACCAGGGATCATCTTGCCTTTAGAAAGGCTCTGAAAACCTTCTTATTTAACTAGACCACTTGGTTCTTCTGTGCAGACCATCGTTGTTACTATCACTGACCCTTGGGGTGGGGGGGGCTTTGTCCCTCCAGCCCCAAGATACCTCAGGATCTTAGCTGCGCTCTACAAATTCACAAATAAATAAATACATATTGAAATATGATCTTATTGGTAATATCAACTTTACTGGAAATGCTAAAATGGGTCCAGAACATTCTGGTGCTTGAGGAAATCTCTAAGCTGGGAGGTAACGATTGCTTCCAAGGTCTTCATCTGAAACCTCAGCAGGGAAATTGGAAGAAAGTTGGCTGGGTCCGAAGGGTCTAGCGTAGGCTGCTTCAGAATAGGAGACACCACTGCCCGCTTACGATCTTCAGGAATTAACTCAATACTCAAAGTAAACTTGATATTTCCATAAATCTCCCACTTTGTCATTCCTAACAATATTGAAAGTGAGAGAGAAAGAGAGAGAGAGAGAGAGAGAGAGAGAGAGAGAGAGAGAGACAGAGAGAGAGAGAGAGAGAGAGAGAGAGAGAGCCTGCAGTGGCATTGTCAGAAAGTGGTACCTATATGCAAGAGGCCAGAGAAACAATTGCAGAGTTGCAGGTTGCTTTGCTTTGTAAGCCCTACTACCCTTTTCTCTCGACTAACCTACTCCCCTTTAAGATCTCCTACCACATAATACAATACACACAACTCCCCCACAGACAACTGCCACAAGCCTAGCCATTAGCACCTCATCAATAATCAAGCCCTATGTAATCTCTTCTCGTTAGCCCAGTAATTCTCCCTCATTAGTGGCTAACCAGACCCAAACCTTTCTAGGAGATATTTAGCTAACATAGGCCCAACTATCTCCACCAAACACATAGAAAACAGACTGACACACAGGAACCAGGTACATGCAACCAGTTCACATCAGCAAAACGTGTTTATCATCTGCCTACACCACTATCCCACTAATGATACCTTACAGAGCCACGCGCAGTGAGGCCAACAACTGGATCAGAAAGGCGCTATACAAGACCACTTACTTACATTACATTGCAAAACATACTGCAAAGTACATGTACATTTATTAGACATGAGAGCTATAACATAAGTTGTACATCCTGCACCATACATGATCAGGCTTTAGACAGCAGCACTATTCCCCTAAATTACACATTCCATATCATACATGGTAAGAACTAGCACACTAAATCACATATACTGCACTGTTACTTGGTATGGTTTGAGATTGCAGAGCTATCCCCTAAATCACACACACTACACTCACTGTACCTGGTCAGGTGGTCAGGCTTTAGTAAGCAGAGATAGCTTTATAAACCACATATCCTGCGTAATACATGGCCAGGATTTAGGCAGCAGAGCAATCCCCCTGAATTGGATGTACTGCACTGTAAATGGTCAGGCTTTAAGCAACGGAACTATACAGGTCATACAGCATAATACATGGTCAGGCCTTAGAGAGGAGAGCAACCCCCCTAAATTGCACACACTGTAACAACCATTGTCAGGCTTGAGACAGCAAAGCTATCTCCAGAAATTGCACATACTACACCATACATGGTCAAACTTTACACAGCAGGACTCTGCCTCGAAATTGCCTACAATGCACCCTGTGGGGTCAGGCTCCAGATGGCAGAGCCATCCCCTAAATTGTTTATAAAGTACCTTGCATGCTAAAGCTTCAGATGGCAAAGGTATTCCCCTAAATGAAGAGCCCATGCGCCACAAGAAGGTAGAAAATGACCAAGAAACCAGCACATGGACAAAACATATATCCTTTTGAAGATTTTGGCACTAAAAATTATGCAAATACAATTCTCAGACACTCATCCCAGAAATCATACTAAATTGTGTAAAAGCTGCACATATTACAACACAAATCGGTCAAGCTCACCCTCCTCAGAAAGGCAGTCCCTCTGTTCCTTCCAAGCAGACCCACTATGGGGACAGCTCACACCTTACCTCATTTCACCAAAATGTCAGGGGTAGTGGAAGTGACATCACACAACCCATGACCTCTGATGACATCACAGGAAGTGATGTCCTTTGACTCCACCCCAAAGTGACATCAAAGAAAGTGATGGAACAAGACCGTTCACCCCTTGACAAAATAGGAAGTGGCATCACATAACATTGTTCCTAAGGACACTATGAAAAATATGGTTACGATATCACTGTAATGTGATATACATTTCATACAAGATGTATCGTTAATATCGGTGTGTATAGGCCCATATTACCAAATTAATGTGAATACAAGCAGATGTCCAAGGTCCATTTATTATTTATTTTATAAGTAATATATATATATATATATATATATATATATATATATATATATATATATATATATATATATATATATATATATATTATGTTTTAATTTTAGGGGTAGCAAGGGAGACCTCATTGGCCCCAACTGCGACTCTTGGTGACTCCCAAATGACATCCCTGTGACAGCCCCTCCCTGCTGTAGGGTACATTTACCAGCCCCAACAGAAATCCCCTGCATCACAAAACTGCATTACTGCAGTTACATAAGAAATTGCTGTGCTATGTCTGCTGAGCACCTATGGGGCGAGAATTAAACACAGCCACCCCAAGAGTGGCTGCATTTGCTGTTCTCCATGTGAATTCAGAGAAAATAACTTAAAGGCAGAATGGCCTTGCATTTCCTTTCTGTCAGTGAAATATTCATGGCTGCACCAGAAAAATGACCTGCATTTCGGATGACATTGTACTGGTGTCTCTTTTCGTTTTAAACAGCAAATATGTTGTTCCATTCATCACAGCACTGCCTGTGTATTGTATTTGAATGCCATGAAATCAAACTAGCCCTGTAGAACGGCATTGTTTTCATCAAATCAAGTCCATCAAGAGCAGAGAATCTGCATCAAATCCGTACGACTCAGAGTTAATTTTGCAACAAACTAACACACGCAAGGAACTTCAAAGAGAAGATGCTTTCCCTTGGCATGTGTCAATTGTGTCAATTAGCAAGAAAACTATTTGCAAGCATATTTCTGTGCTCAGAAATTGACCTGATTTGTAAAAGCCTTTCAGAAAATGAATACCTAAGAAACCACGTTTTTTGAAATGAACATGAGCTAAGAACCACACTTGCAAACCCGCTTTTGCAAAGCAGTGAAATGACACTTTGAAAACTATTTGTGAAAGAATGACATTACTCGCACAGGAACAGTATTATATGTGTGGGGATGGGTTTTTGCTTAAATGTATATTATATTACATTCATTTACAAAAGGACTTGGTTTCTGTGAAAGCATGAGAGAAACAGATATATATATATATATTTAAACAGCAGAACCAGTTTGGCAAGGCAGGCACTTCAAAGGTACCAGACTCCATGGGAAAGGAAGCCCCTCCACAAATATGAGGCATTTCTACAGCAAAGGACAATGGACCAGGGGGAACTAGCTCTGTCACAAAGAAGTGTGAATTCCTTTGAAACCTCTCCTCAGCTTCAACTGCCTAGGATCAAAGGGCACCATGGAAACCCTGTTGTTCAGACTGGCACAGAGGGGGCAGGTTGGCTGTGGCGATTTGAAGGACCGCCCCATACAGTGACAAATGCCATCCATAGACTTTAGAGAACTTTTTACTTTAAGACATTTATGTCAAGACCCTGAACAAGTAGTAATGTGATATTTTGACAGCTTCTATGGGATTTGTAGATGCACAGAATGAAACTAGAGGTGCCCTTTTAGTCCATAGTGAACTGCAATGACAGAAAAATTGTATTTTGGTGTGAATTATAAATGGCGCAGACATGAAACTTGAGGAAAATATGCCAAATGATAGTATGCATATATGGAACCATTTGTACAATTTTAGGTGTTTTGTTTCTCTTAAAAACAGTGAAATTGTGCCAAAGGGCGAAGCAGCAGTGCACAGAATTGGTGTTTGAACCGGCATATTCCTTGTGAAATATGGGATCTGCCTACATGATTTTTGTGATGGTGATTATTGCAGATATAAATTTAGGTTCCATAACTCCTTTTTGTGAAAAATTAGGCTTGTGCAACAAAAGGAGTCCTAAAAGGCATACACCTAAGGTGAGATCACTTCATTCAATCCAATCAGCTCGGAGGGAGGTGGCGACATTCATAGCCTGACCTATCCTAGGCAAGGGGTATGTCTAGATTACAATTCTCTGATGTCATCCTGGCTATATAAGGGGTAAACAGAGGCACATGGAGATTCAACATTCAAAACTCATCCTGCAAGATTCCAAGACTCCAGAACCAGGTCCAGAGGTAGGTGACCCAAATCCAGGCAGGACCTCCTATCCAGAACCTCCTATCCAGAACCACCTATCCAGAACCAGATTCCTGCCCATAATTCATGGGGAAAGGGGGAAAGGCTGCTGACCCCCTTGGGGAGAACCCAGAAACCAGACCCTTTTCCCAGCTGGTGCCTCACTGTCCACAATGACCAGACCCCTGTTGCCCAGCTGTTCCCTAAAGGAGAGCCCAGCCACTGCCCAATGACCAGATCCTTGCCTCGCTGTCCAGAGACCCAGTTAGCTGTCGAGATTACCCAACTCAAGTGCATTTTGTAAGTATCACCCTCCCCAGTACCAAAAAGCTGCCTACACTGCTCTGTTACCTTGAATTCTGTCCAAATCTTATATAAATCCCATAAGAACCCTAATGACTTCCCAAAGTGTCAGCATCCTCTGTTTATCCTGTCCTTAGAAAAATCTATGCTAGTAAATGTGTTAGTGTAATTCTTTTCAAATCATTTCAGCTATTTGTGTAAGTCCTTAGTACCATTTTTTTAGATAAATTAATGTATTCCCCTATAAGGATGTGCACGGCGCTAGTTGGTTAAAATTGCAAATGAATCCCCTTGCATGCAATATCTTTCTTTAATAATCTAGCCATTAAAATATAGTCACAGTAGAATCTGTCATTGTACTATCAAAACCGATTTTGCCCGTGTAATTGTTTTCCTTAAAGAAATCCGATTTACATTTCCTACAGAGACACCCTACTGTCACCCCATAAAAAGTCATTCTTGCACTTCATTATCCTAACTGCAATGTGCCTTTGTTCCCCATCATAAGAACCGATTTCTGATTTGGACTTTTAGCCTATTTTCATAGCTGTTTGTTTGTTTAAAGTCTGTGTAGAATAGGAAATTGCAATTCTGCCACATGTGATTTTTGTTGCATTGTTTTCCTTCCCAAAATCGATTTTTCTCACCTGTGTTCAAGTTTTTAGTTCCCTGCCCAGTAGCTTTTAAGCTTCCTTGCCTCTTTAGTACAGCCATACGAATTCCTATCCTCTTTCTTCTACCGCAAATGTAAACTGACCTTTAAGTATCCAGTGAGCTCCGAGTGTACCATTTAGCTCCTTTTTCAAGGTTTTCATTTCCGTTTAGGCCTTCCATTCTGGGATGGTAGGTCGAATTTCAAATCTGATTTTTCCCTCTTATTTCTGACTCCTTGCTACTCCTGTCCACACACATGAAATGTAGTCATCAAGGGTTTGGGGGAGTGTTGCAGGGGGAGTGATAACAGTTGTGCCATCTATAAGTATGACAAAAAGTGATCTTGCTTCCATCTCCATTTAAAACTAATGTACCTGATGTCAGAAAGTTAAATTAATTGTATTATAACATTTTTCTGTATATTATCACCCCACTAGTGATTGCTGCCCTAAATTTGATTTGTTTGATTTTGCATTTGAATTTTAAAAATAAATAAATATTTCATTATTACACACCGGCCTGGTTCATGGTCCATTGCGACAAAGGGTGTTTGTTGACAGGGTAAGGTAGGTGAAATGGGTGTCTGCAGGCCTCAAATGTTAAGCAGCCCTTTCTTTGAATATATAATGCCAAGCATGTAGCTTATGGTAATTAGTGGACTTTCCAGACATAGGCACATCCAGGGAGTGGCCTGGGTTGGCACGTGCTACCCCTGGAATCTAATTTGGTACCCCTGTGCCACCCCATTATCCTAAAATATCATCATTATCTGGTAGGACTTTGTGTGTGTGCACTCGTACTTGATGCCACCCCTGCATAAGTCAGTGCCCAACTTGGGCCACCCCAGTCAAAAGAGTCTGGACATGCCACTGTTTCCAGACTGCCCCCTTTCCCTCATCTGGCAATTTGCAGATCCTTGTTTTGTTGCAAATGAGGTAGAATGCATCTGAGAGAGAGAGAGAGAGAGAGAGAGAGAGAGAGAGAGAGAGAGAGAGAGAGAGAAAGACAGAAAGAGACAAAGACAGAGAGAGACAAAGACAAAGACAGAGACGGAGTGAGAAAGGGAGCGATTGATTGACCGTGGCAATGTCAAAAAAGTGAAAGGGGGCCTGTCGGAGAGAGGCCTCTGGTAGGAGTGCTGGACTACAGCTTGTTTTGCCTTGTAAGGGCTACTCCTCTCTTCCCCTGCTAACCAACTCTCCTTTAACATTTCGTACCACCTTACCCTTAACACACAAATCCCCCACAGTTCACAGTCAGGGGACTAGCCACTATCACATCAACAGTAATCAAGCCATGAGAAAGCTCTTCTCTTTAGCCCTATGACACTCTCCCACATTGGGGGCCAACAAGACTCAACGCATTGTAGTCTGTCAGATCTTGGGTTCTTCCCCTCGGATAACATAATCCCAAGTGTCTTTGCCAAGCACATACAAAGCAGATTCGCCACACAGGAACTGGGTCCTTCCGACCTGCACTCATCAAAACCACAAGCTTTGCATCTGCCTCTTCCGCTATCCCACTAATGACCACCCTTTTCTTATAGAGCCACATGCAGCGGGGCCAACAAAAGTGGTAAAAGTGCACTGTGCAAGACTTGGTTCCCAGAAAGATCCTTGACATTCCAGGTATTATTAACATTCACACGAAGCTCGCAATTTGACATTCCTGGGAGGATAGCTCAGCAGCAACGTGCTCGCTGTGGAAGCAAAAGGACACAGAGAAACACAGGTTCGATCTCCGGGTCTGCGCTTAGAAACCTCTGGGTATTAAGCATGTTATAAATAACCTATCCTACCATACTATCATATAATTCCCTGAAAGGTTAGCATTCTGTGTAAGACACTGATTTGTTATTGTGGGTACGTTTGATATTCCTAATCATCCCACAGTTTGACATTCCCAGGGGTCCCAGTTCACAAAAAAGTAGCAAAATGCACGGACAAATTCCAAGTTAGCCCAAATGTCATGGAACGCAAGCGTTAAAAATCCACTCCATGTTTTACTATTGGAATTTAAAGACCAATAGATACACAACTAAATAAAATGTCTGATAAATTCACATGCTCATGGTCATTGTTTGACAAAGATCTGCAGCTTCTTATTCATAAAGTTAGCAAAAAAACAAACCATGTTTGTCAAAAAAAATTGAAGAAATAGACAATTTAAACATGTTTTTTTTAATTCCATTTGACTGTTTTGCTGAAATTCACATATTTAGATGCTAATTGGAGGTATGAGAAGTCAGTGTTCATATGCAAGCTTGCAGGTCAGTTATTTGCAACTAAATATGAGAATTTAACACAGGTGATGGTCTTTGGTGGTCGCTAGCTGTCAAAACACGACAATATATTTTTTTTAAAAGTCCTTTTACAAACTTGATACGAAAGGAGCATGGTTCAACTATAGCTTCTTTTCTCCATCAAGAGAAGTATACAAGTACAGCCATACTAATTGAGGAGGCCCTTCCAAATCTCCTCTGGGTTTTACTGCTGTATTTCAAAGCTTTAAATACAACCGTCATAATAAACTATAATAAGGTCACCTGAGTATAGCAATTGCTTGACACACCGTTGCAGACTGCTGTTCATGATGGGAAGAAGAACATTTAAGATTGTACAAAAAAAAAGTTGTTTGTCTCAAATAGGCAGACCGAATGTACACTTGTCGGAGGACTGTGATATTGTTTGTCTTTCGCTGGTTTGTAGAACTAGTGCTTTTGGTTGCAGGTGCGTTATTTTGTAGCACGGTAGACTTTTATTAGCCTCAGAGAGAGGAAATGCTGACTCTGCCTTGCAGGAATTTGGTGCTGTGATGTGGCATGTAAACAAAGATCTCTGCAACAAGTGCGTAACACACTGTGCTATCTTTGGAACCATTTTGTCACTCAAACCTATTAATATACATAGCAACTTTGGTTATTGCACGTCATCATCAACATTCCCCAAAGAAAGGTAAACACGCTGCTGGAGTTGCGCTTTAGTGAATGCACAAGCTGCATGCATTACAGTGACGCCAAAGCAGAACACAGGATTAATAGATCAGACCAGATCTTGTAAATACCAGGCAGCAGGTTCGGAATCTCTGCAACACAATAGACAGTGTCACAGCATGTGGTATTTTTGTTTTGTAAAAGATTTGCAGTGTCTTCTTGTCATTAGGCAATTAGGTGGGTGGAGTATTTAAAAAAAAATGTGGGCGCCCTTTGACTCAGTATGAACTTGGCCACATAGCCTGTTATGGAGTGGTTCCCACTCAGGTGGGCCTGCAGCCATGGTTTAGCTCACTGCACCTTTCCCAGAGGAACAATAACCATCTGTCTATCAGTCTGGCCCCAGCAACAAAGACAGTGCAGCAGCATAACGCTTAGCAAGTCTCCTCTTAACAAGATTACCAACAGCAATTCCAGACCATTGAGATGAAGCTGTTCCTCTCAAAGCACAGTGAGCAAGGGACCCACATGTGTATTACCCTTAGTCATTTAGGATTAAACCCCATGTTTTCCAAATTGTGCACAAATGTGGGAGCCGCTAGACTGAGAACAAACATGGCCAAATAACCTGTTGTTCTCCAGGATGGTTCCCACTCAGGAGGGTCTACAACCACATTTGAGCTCACTGTACCTTTCCCAAAGGAAAAATAACCATCTGTCTATCAGTCTGGCCCCACCAACAAAGACAGTGCAGCAGCATAACGCTTAGCAAGTCTGCTCTTAACAAGATTACCAACAGCAATTCCAGACTATTGAGATGAAGCTGTTCTTCTCAAAGCACAGTGAGCAAGGGACCCACATGTGTATTACCCTTAGTCATTTAGGATTAAACCCCATGTTTTCCAAATTGTGCACAAATGTGGGAGCCGCTAGACTGAGAACAAACATGGCCAAATAACCTGTTGTTCTCTAGGATGGTTCCCACTCAGGAGGGTCTACACAGTTGAGCTCACTGTACCTTTCCCAAAGGAGAAACAACTATTTGCATATCAGCCTGATCCCGCCACACAAGGACAGCCCAGTACCTAATTGCTAGGGTGCAATATTTGTAATGGGCAAGTAGAAGCCAAAGAAAGCCATTAGAAAATCCCTTTCTGAATGCTGTACATTGCTGCTGGAATGTCATGGCAGAGGGTTATGGAATTCACAATCACCTGCAGTGACATCACAGTAGGGAGATGTTGTATTTTCAAAACCGTGCATTTTTGTTCTTGTTGCCGGTTGATGGGGTTGAGGTGAGAGAGAACCTGGTATTTTTGTATGTTTCATATAGTCGCTGCATGCCTCCCTTTTCCACCCCCTGCACCTCTGGTCCATGGGGTGCTTTTGCTGAGCAGGTTTAGCAGTAGAAGTGATTAACTGCTTCTTGTGTTTGAGGTTGTTGTCTAAGAGGAAACCCAAGTTCCAAGTCTCATGGGATGTTGTAAGCAGATCAGAGTGAAAAGAAATATCTGAGGGTAGGATGGTTTGAAGATGGGAGGAATATCACAACTGTCTCCAAGGGATTGGGATTGAGGCAATACAGTGCCCATTGAGTGTCAAAAGGCAGAAAGACAAGAGATGCAAGATGATAGTCCAGGGGCCAAGGAGAGGGAAACAGAAAAAGATGTGACTCTCGTACAGCAAAACAATGGCACAAAACACCCTAGGAGATGAGTTTACAGAGAGAGGAGGTGCAGAGGGAAGCAGAGGGTGGCCAGAGGAGGTGCAGCTGCCCCAGGAGTTGAAGAAGGGGCGATCATCCTGGCCGGAGATCCAATCTTGGCCGGTGCCCTGGAGAGTCCGGAAGAGAGAACGTTAGTCAACAGTGTCAAAGGCAGCAGAGAGCACAAGGCCTATGAGGATGGATGGGAGTTGTGAGCACAATTAAGGGAACTTGAGATGTGGGGGAATGTCGTTTAAGTCGAGTGCTTCCGAATGTGGATTGGAATGTGTCGTGGAGTTCATTCACCACCAATTCAAGGCCGAAAAACTTTTAAGTGGTAACTGTGCTGGGCATTTCCGGCCCATCCGCACACCTGCACTTGCAGTTACTGCAGTGTCGCTGGTTTTTGGGTCTCTCTTAAAAGGTTAATGTAGCCATACCAGCACTTCTCACCGCAACTACCCAAGAATATATTGAAAAAGAAAACATTCTCAAAAGGGTGAATGCAAAATCTTGGAATCTCATATTTCCAAATTTAAAATGAACAATAATAGGGCAATACACAGTCAGGAGCTTCCTCATTGGGGCGTGAGGCAGGCATTGCCGATACCTCTGGGTATGGGATAGGTATTGGAAACGGGCATGGATATTATATCATCTCATTAACAAGAAGTTGCTTAAAAAGATTAGCAATGATAGAGGTCGTCAGGGTAGAAATTACAAAAACTGTTCTGTATTAAAAACAGTAACACGTCCCTTTATTTGAGTTTTTTTAAGCAATGTGATTAATAGGTAGAAATTCTATCATGAGATTCGACTTTTTTTCTCCCAGATTTTCACAATTCTATCTGACATTCAAGTTTTTCCCATTGTATGTGGCTTATTTTGTTTCAGTCTTCTTCAATAGTTAACTGGCAAGGTACAAAACAATTCCAAATTGCCAAACACTCTCCGCATAAAGTCGTTTCCCGCATTGAGAACGATTCAGCGGAAAGCCACAGAAAAGTATTTCTGTGGCATTAACCGTGCCTGCCCCATTCTAGAACAATTTCCCACATGGCGAAGGGCCTCTGCTGGCAAGCACCCCACTGGAGTCTCCCAGTGCGGTTGCCTACTCCGCACCAGGAACCAGAAGCCCATTTGTGAGATCCATATTCTGGTTCCCACATACAGGCTGAGTTTCTAAAGACCATGCCAGGCTTTTTTTGTGATTGACTAAAAAGAGCCGTAGTCTGTAGGGATCCATTCTGAGGACGGCTGCCAAGTTTTTCTTGACGGCCAGTACTGCTCTCCAGCCTACGCGCATGGCGCAGAGCCATACATATTCCCGAATGGTGCGGGTGACGGAATGGGAGTCCAGATTGGGATTCATGTGCCTGCTACGGCTTCTTGCTGTGAGTCGGCAAGTCTGGCATAGACGGCCTAGATTACAGAACCAGTAAAGATCGTTTTTTATCTAGAAGGTTCTCGGGTTCTCACCAGATGAGCCTGTATGTCTCTAGAATTGAATTCTGGATTGCATTAATTCAGTTATTATTCAACAACAAAACAGAGCCCCGTGTGTAGAGCTTAGTGTCACACTACTGCGAGTGTTCAGTAGTGCTGTTGGGCGTTTACTTGAACAGGGTGACCACGTGTCACTGCATCTGCTATTGTGTACCGGGACAGTACTGGGACTTTGAGCCAGTCTCAGCAGAGAGGCCAACAAATGAGCAGTTCCCGTTCCCCTTCTCACCCCCTTAAGCTGCCAGTGTGAAAGATGGCCATGCTGATGCGGGCCTCCCTGACCGCTTTAAGATGTATCGCCTTTAGATTTGAAAACACATAGGACATTGTGCAGTCATATTATGCGTCAGAACGGTTTGGTCAAATACGTACATTTTCATTTTGGCGCAAATAAGAGCTATATTTCCTTGTGCTTTTCAGAGCACTGCTGCAACTGGGAATGGTTCTGATGATCCCCTCTCTGCTCTCCTGGGGTCGGGGGCACATCTCTTAGGATCTGCTGCCTGTCTCAGGACTTTTCCCACAGCCAATACAGGTACAATGAAGGTGTTATTAGTGACATGAAAGCCCATTCATGTTTCCTGTTGCTCCTTTTTATTGGGTGGCAGGCATCTGAGGAAGCATCCATTGGCCTAAAAAGCGGGTGCCTTGCACCATTTTAGCATACCATGTTCAGTCAGTCCAATAAAAAAGCATAACATATTGAATTGCTGGGATTTTAAAACTGCCACTAACATGAAGTCCAATCCTTCTTTGCATATTATGGCCCTGCACTTCTTGTGATCCCCACACACTCCTCACTATCCCAATTGTGTCCCACGTCCCCACTGAACTCCTGCACATCGTCTGCCTGCCCAATGCTTCCATTTACCCCTTCAGAACCCACATAATGAAAGAGCTTGCACCTGCTACGCCTCTTATGTCTCCTCTCCCTTTTATCTATCCCCACTTTGCAAGCATCAAGTTTGCATACCACAAGATAGCCAGACATTCCCGTACTGAAGAACCCCTCTGCTGACCCTAACAACCCGTTTTTCAGTCGATCTCACCCTTCTACCCGACTGCTGGAAAATCCTCAAGCGAGTCTTCTTTAATTGCATTGTCAACTACCCTGAGTGTCACAACCTCGGTGGTTCTTAGAAAGCAGGGCTTCAAAGTAAATACTCCACAGAAGCTCCCCCCATGTCTTCAGCTTTCTAACCACCGGTCGCAGCTCTCGTATTTCCTCCATCATCATTCTACTAGATTTCTTCACAGACCCTGACACTGTCGACTATCCCTCCCGCCTACAAACCCTCACCTCCCTGGACTTTAAGGACACCATACTGGCCTGGGTGCCTCCTATGTCGCTGGCCATGCCATATGCAGCTCATTCAACTGCAACACCTCCTTACCCATGCACCTTCCTAGGGACTTCCCTCAATGATTAGCCCATGGATAACACCTATTCAGGCTCTACATCTCCACCCTGGGTGAACTCTTCTCTTCCTTCTGCTTTCAATACCACTTCTTTGCCAATGACACCCAGATCTTTTCCTTCCTTTACACAACCCATCTCGGAGCACATCAACAATTGTCTCACACTGTTGGGTTCTTTGCTGCATGATGAAAAACTCCTCCAATACGGAAGGCATCTTTCTTCCTGCTCCCAGTGTCAATTCCAATTTCCCATCCCCTCCTCTCTAGCCTCCTCACTGGGTCACCCCAGGATTGCAACCTTGGGGTCCTCCTTGACATCGACCCGAGACTCCTGCAGTTTATTATGCCCAGTGCCACTGCTCCCAGGATCAATCTTTTCAATATAAGGAATATCTGCCCCCAGCTCACACAGCACTGGGCTAAAACACTGATCCTTACCCTCGTGCTCTGGAAACGGGACTTCTGCTTGGGCCTATTCCTTAGCGTTCCCCTCTACTCCTCCCCTAAGCAAAGACCTCTGCTTCACTGCACACACCTCGTTACAGCCTAACCAGGTCCTACCTCGGTTACTTGTCTTTATGCCGAAAACCATTATATTGAAAGACCATATATCGAATATTGTATTTGATAACTAAAGATTTTATAGTGAATGCACTGTTTGAGGGGTTGCGGGGAGTCCCCCCCCACAAACCCCTGTTTCCCACACATAAAACCCCACCCCGACTGTTTCCAAAAAATATTTAACCCTTTACCCCACCCCTAAAGGCATTCATTATAAAACCTTTCATTATAAAATATTTTATATATATGGGCATTCTATATAAAGGATTCGAAATAAACTGTATACCTCCGACCTCTACATGCCAACACTACCCTCGATGGCTCTCCATGCACAACCGCTCTCTCTTCAAGTTCCTACTCCTTGACTTCAAATATAGCAATGGTCTCGGCCCACAATGCATCGATGACTGCATCTCTCTGTACTCTCCCTCTCAATCGCTTCGATCGTCCACTCTCCACAACCTAGAGCCTCCTCCCACTTCTGCTTTTTCTAGTTACTTCTCTTCCCACCCTGGAATGCTCTCCACAGCCATCAAAGCCAACCCATCAGCAGAGCTGTTTAAAGCCTGACTCAAACTCCACTAGGGAGCAGTGAAAGGGGAAGGTAGAAAGAACGGGCACCTAGACCTTGTTTGAAGTAAGACAGAAAGAATAAAAGTGAGAACAATAAGAGGTAATGTGCATGGGAGAGAAAGGGAGAGGAAAGTGAGAGGGAGAGACAGGGGGAGATGGGGACAGGGGGAGGATGCAAAATGATGGGAAGAAAATTGATGAGCAGTATAGGAGAGGGGACAAATGCATGCGTAGTGATAGCTTAAGAGGGGCTATCGCCGTTGACAAACTAAAGCAAGCAGAGCAGTAACCGGAGTGAGATCTTGGGAGGGATGCAGGATGAAAGCCACAGGGAGCGAGAAGCTAATGGAATATACCAGGCAAGATCTCATATAGAATAGAAGGAAGCCATAGGTGAAAGGGTGGGGCTTGGAAAAGAGAGATAAAGGGATGAGCTGGATCAAAGAAAGTCAAAGGCGCCCATAAAGAAAAAAGAGATGAGCTTGGAACAACTGCAATGACAGCAATCTAGCCAATGATGATGCAGGGAGGCAGAAATAGGCAACGCGTGCCAAAGCAAAGAAGAGGCACTGCGAAGAGCAATGCATGGATAAAGCGCGGCTTAGGAGGAGAACGTGTGGGCTTGAGGGAAACTCAGCGTGGGAAATCAAACAAAGGATAAGACAGGGAAAGGCTACGACAAGTGGGAGAACAGGAATGGCAGGTAGGGCTCAGGGGCCAGAGAAGGCATTAAGCTGAAGGTTGGCAGAATTGAATGACGGGGCATGTGGGCAATAGCCAGTAGCTCGGCCTGGCTGGTGGTGTCACGCCTGCCCAGAGAACAGGAGGAGACTGTGGCACAAGGGAGCAAGAGAGAGGAGTGGGGACTAAGCGCTTAGCAGTGGCGCTAACAATCGCACAGCCGTGTCCGCTGGTTACATTAGTAGAAAGGCGAGATTTGGTAGCACGTCACTGCATGTATCCTGAATTGGAAGCATTGGTGGTAAAGGGCACCGTTTTAATATATTCCTGTGCTGGGGGCAACTGTTGGCAGCTGCCTCGCCTTTCGGCATGCCCTGGCATGCCGTGCCTGTGTGCAACCTTGCACCTGCTTAGCAAATGATACCCCATTCTCAGCATGAGTGAACGCTGCCAGAACTGGAGTTCACCAGAACATACTCCTACATCTTACTCCCTTGGTTCCTTCCACCCACTGTCCGGAAGTAGACCAAGAACCCTGGACACATTAGGGGACAAATCGCAACATCTGGGGCTGTCCCCAAAAATGGGGGACATGTGGCAAGCTAAAGGGTTACTAGTTCTAGCAGAGCCGCCATAAGAGCAGAAGGGAAGGGTGGGTCTTAATTTAGCTCTGAGTGTAGGAAAGTGTTGAAGCCCGAGCCGCGCACACACACACATTCTGAGCGAAAGCACGTGGCTGGTGGATGGTCGTGCTAAAAACAAAACGATGCAATGAAGCTCTTAAAGCCATTTACCCCATTCCCAGACCTGCATCTTGCTAGTAACCAGTGGAATTTAGATAAGTAGGTACAGATGTGATTGCTGGGCTGTGGTTTGGTCTGAAGACATGCTGTTGTACTTTCCGCAAATGGAACACTCTGCAGCCTCCACAATAGGGGCATAGCAAATGGAGCACCTAAAATAGCCACCTCTAAAAATATAAAAAAGATTGAGGATCACAGTAGCAAATAATCCAAAACCAAGACATTTTCATCCCTTGGTAGCATTCTACAGACACAAAAATAAAATCAGTTTCAGCAAACAATGTGTCCAAAATGGACAGGGGAAATGATGTTTGAATACACAATGGTTAAAGGCAACACAAGTGTTTTTATCTGAGGATACTGACCTTGGCACAGCCAGCATTGGCATATTTTCTTAAACAGGCATGGCAATATTTCTGGCATCATGGCAAAGACAAGGTGAGTGACCTTACATGAGGTTACTGTCCTATTTTGGCAGTTGGCACAACAAGCATGGGTATGTTTTCGTACAGTGTGATGGAATTCTTCTGACATTATGGCCAAAGGCAATGTAATTGTTAAGCAATGATATTGCCCTGTCTTGGCGCAGCCAGCATATGCTTGTTTTCTTACCCAGGCATGGCAGTATTGCTAGCATTATGGGGTTATCACTACAAATTAATGGGGGAAAATTCAAAAGGGGGGCGCCAGGGGGGAACGCAAAGCGTTTCCCCCGGGGTGTATTTTGGCGCTGCACACGGCCAGCGAGTGGCCGTGGGGGGTAGAGCGCCTCCAGCGGGTACTTAAGCTGTCAGGGAAGGTTCGGGAGACAGGCGACGGTTGGACTTTGAGATTGAGAAGTCCTGTCGCCTGCTCCCGAGCCTTCCCTGATATTTGGATTTAGTTTGTGGTTAGCCGTTAGGAGGTAAGGTTTTCGTTAGGTCGGGTTGTTCTATTATAGTTTCTTCAATTTATGAATTAAAAAAAAATAAACCAAAAAAAAAGAATATACATATATATATATATATAAATGTATAGTTAAATTAATAGGGGATACCGTACATAAGGTACCCCCCCTTAGAGGAGCCGTTGTGGGTGTCATTTTCTACTGTTGGGCGGGTGATATTATTTTCAGATTCCGTCTCGCCTCGTCGCAGGGGGTGTAGGTAGCTTCTTTTGAAATTCTCATTCAATTACAGGGGGAGCGGAGCGTGTTTTCTCCCGTCTCTCCTAGTGCGCGTTTCAGGGAGGGGGGGGGGTGGGTGTTACGAGGCGGGGGGGGGGGGGCTCGCGTGCTCTGTGGGACAAGGGTACGCGGGGAATCCACTTCGGGCCATCCTTGCCCCGTTCGCTTCTGCGGTTGCGCATTCAGCGCGGTAGCATTTTCTTAGGTAAAAGGGCAGATTAGTTCCCGTTTCGGGAACGCTCAGCTGTTTATATTTCAGTTAAGTAGCTGCCGTGTGCGGTATCATCCGTAGGTTGTTAGGGGGCACTTCAGTTCCCTTAGGGACTGCGCTATTTTTCTGTTGCTTGCTCAGTGCTGCTGGGCCTGAGAGCAGCCTGTTGGCAGTGTGTAGGTATTCTTGGCACGTGTTAGTTTGTGCCTTTGTTTTATGCTGTTTTTAGCTGTGAGGAAATTTAGGTTATAATATTTTAGGTTGTCTGGGGTAATGGGCAGGAGTAGGGAGGGTTAAATAAAAAAATATATATAATATTTGTTATATTACCTGGGTATTAGGAGAGTTTATTAACTCTCAATTATATTTATTTTATTTCTCGTTTCTAGGTTCTTTTTCAGTGTTATTTCCCCTGGGCCTATTAAAGGGTCCGTGCCATCTCTGCTCATTCAAGTGCGGTGGGGCTTACACAACGCCAGGGGGCAGTGTGACACGGACGCTTATTGGCCACATTGTTAGTTGGGCTGCTGGTTTTGGTGCGTTCTTTTTCTGTGGCAATTTATTTACCAGGGCAGGGTTTTATTTTTTTATTATTTTTTTTTTAGGGCTAGGGCAGTAGTTAGAGGGGGAAAAATAGGATTATAAAAAGAAAAAAGAAACTTCTAAGAATTTTATTTGGTATTACATATTACCAATTGGGATTTGTTACAAGTTAATTAACTCTGCAAAGATATTAGTTTTTTCAGCCCAGACCACCCCCCTTTTTCTGGGTTTGTGTATTTTAGGGTAGATGCCCACGAGTAGATTTTGGCTAGGCAGCTTAAGCTAGCTAGTTGAACAGTAGAGGGCCATAGTTCAGTGCACAGCAGGTTGTGGCACAATGGTGGGTCAGGGAGCTAGTAAGAAGGGTTTTGGGGATGCGAGGACTCTGAGGGAGGCCCTGGAAATAATTAATAGGGCATCTAAGGTCCAATTGGAAGGGGCGGTGGGGGAAGTAACAGGAGAAGGGGAGTTAGGTTGGGATAGGCCACGGCGTAGAGCAGCGGCAGATGGGACTCTCGCAGCAGTGGTGGCTTGCACCCCCGCTGCGGGGAGAGGGGAGGTTTGGGAATCCAGGGGCAGGAAGAGGAGGAGGGAGATAGATAGGAGGACGTCCAGGGGAGAAATGATTTTGGGTGGGGAGCGAGAGAGGGATGGAGACAATGATGGCCAAGGGGAGCTAGGGGAGGTTAGAAGTGATCAAAAAGGGGTGGGGCAAAGGAATCACGGTGGGGGGGTGATGAGGCGCAGAAGAAGGGGACAGGGCAGAGGGGGAAAGGGGGTACATACCTGCAGAAGAGGGCAGGTGGGAGAAGGAGAGGGAGGTCCCCATCAATTGAGGAGGTTAGAGGGGGTCGCGGAATGCCCACCCCGGGTAGGAGGAGTGAGGGCGAAGGGCGCTGCGCGACCCCCGCTGTTCAGGTGGAGGGAGAGGGTTTTAGAACGGCCCCTCCTCGGTCAGCGCAAGGAGAGCCTAGAGGGTGCAGCACGGCCCCTAGCAAGGAGGATTACAGGGTGGAGGACTGCATGCCTCGCGAGAGAAGAGGACCAGGCAGGGGTTTCTGCGGCCCCGCCGAGAAGACGTCAAAGGAGTGGCGGGGCGGGCTCACAGGAAGAAGATCAACTCAACTCGAGCATGAGCTCGCATCCACAATGGTATTTAAGGGGTGATGAAGTTGGATTGGAGGATTATGTGGGGCAGTGGGAGGAAGAAGATTACAAGGATGTGAGGGAGGAGTGGGAAAGACAGGTGCATGGTGTTCGGATGGCGAGAAGTCAGGGGAACAATTGGCTGGGTGAGTCTGCTGACATGTTTTGTCCCCGCCGTAGGAGCCCTCTAAGAATAGAGATGAGGAGCATCGGTGTGGACGCCAGACCGCAGACGGGCTGTGTGGAAAGAGGTGAGCGGGAAAGGGAATGGTCATCTGCATGGCAGAGAGGGGACACGAGAATGGGGATGGGAAATGAAGGGTCTGGTCTGCAAGGGGTAAGGAAAGAAGTTGGTGTACAGGCCTTTGGAGCCTTGGGGGATGAGAAGGGCATTTGCTCGGTGGAGGTTCAAACGGACAAGGTGGTGGAGCCATTGGTGCCCGAGGTGCAAGTTGCAAAAGAAAAGGAGGTTGAAGTGAAAGGCAAGGAGAAAAAACTGCCGTACATGGGTATCACAAAACCTTTGGGGGCACACTTGATGGCAGCGACCAGGGAGAAGATTCAGGCGGGGGAATTTGTAGATGTTTTTAAGCTGCTCCATAGGGAAGTGAGAGCAAAGGAGGGGTCTAAGGAGAAGAGAGGGAACTGACGTCGCGCCCAAGGGTCCCGGTGACTATTGAGAATTGGACGTCGGCATTTATCATTTATGCCAGCGTATATTGTGAGAAATTCCCAGAGCGATGCATTGCTCTGCTCAAATATATGGATGTAATTAGGAAGGCTTTCAAGAGTTTTGGGGGTTTTGCCTGGGTACGCTATGATGAGGAATTCAGAGCAAGAATGGCGGAGGACAGTCAGGCTGTGTGGGGGGAAATAGACATGGATCTTTGGTTGCAATGGATGGCTCCAACGAGGCCTGCCCCGACATTGCACACAGCAAGTGGTCTGCCTGTGCCTTACCGGCCCTTTCTTGGTCGCCCCGCCCAGGGAGGGGGGCGGAGGGAGGAAGCAGAGGACAGCCCTCAGCAGCATGTTGGACGTTCAATAAAGAAGGCTGCAATGGTGGATGTGCAAATTTAAACACGGGTGCAGCAGGTGTGCGGGTCGGCATCCGGTTACGGATTGTTTTCAGGCAAGGGACAGTGGGTCAGGGCAAGGAGCGGGGCAAGGAGGTTGGGGGGAAGGACCGCATGACAGGTAAATGGGGGTGTTTCTGGTAGGTCGGGCTCAGTTTATCGGAAAAGGAGGGGGGCACAAGGTTTGATGAGAGGTTGTGGGGGCAATTCAAAGGGGGTAGGAAAGGGGTGAGGCGGAAGACGCTGAGGTAGGGCACGGTAGGGCAGCAGGGGGAATGCAACTGTGGAAATTGTTAAGGGGTGGTGGCCGTCGTTTGGAGGGCATGGACGACGGTGGCAAAGCCCTCACGCTTGCCGCACGACAAGGTGAGTAAGCTTTAGGCTGCATGGACAGAGGTGCGGGGCGCCTCTGGTGCAGCATGGGGAAGTGATGAGATGGGTCTGCATGGACGGGGGTGCACTAGGGCCCCTGGTGCAGCTGGGGGGAAAAAACGGAGCAACGAAGCAAGGTGCTGGAAGAGGAATTTATATGGAATGAACTGCATGGATGGGGTGCAGATTTGGCCCCTGGTGCAGCGGTGGAGAGGAGTAAGGCAGAAAAGGGGCCTGCAGGGACGGGGGTGCACTAGGGCCCCTGGTGCAGGTGGGAAACAGGTGATAATGGACACAAGTAGCTTGAAGATTAGTTATATGGAATGGACTGCATGGACGGGGGTGCAGGTTTGGCCCTTGGTGCAGTAGCGAAGAGGAGTAATAAAGAAAAGGGCCTTCATGGACGGGTGTGCACGTGGGCCCCCGGTGCAGGGTGGGCAACGCAGGGCCATATTAGTAAGGTGAGGGAAGGTGGGGGGGCAAGGGTGAGCAGGAGGGTAATAGGTTAGAGGAGAAAGGGGGTCTAAGTGGGATTAGGTGTATTGTTTAAAGGTTGGGCGAAAGGTGCGACATATAGGGGGACAGGTAGGAGAGGACCGGGGGTGTTTCCTGAGAGGGATAAGGAGATGGCAAGGAAGGATAGGTTACTGAGGAAGGTGTTACCAGTTGTGTGGGAAAGTTTAGGAGGTTGGAAACCATTCATTTTGGAGGGTTGCAGCATCTGAAGGTAGCAGGCTGGGCTATTCAGAGGAGTAGGTGAAAAGTTTGGGACGCTGGAAGTAAGGGAGATACAAAGGGTATGTCAGGGACCGGGGCAAATGGGATGTCTTTAAAGAATTTTTCAGTCGGTAGCAGGAGTGTTGCATTAATTAGGACGTTGTTGATTTGTTAGTGATTTTGTAATTTCTTTTTCAGATGCTGTTAGGAGGCCGGGCCAGATGTCACAAATCTGGTTTGTGGGACATGCTATGGTTAAGTGGGCGGGGAAGGAAGCTGAGAAAAGGGTTGTTGGCAGGCAACTGGGTTGCAGCTATAAAGATGTTGTGGTAAGATGGTCCTGGTTTGGGGGCTGCTCTGGGTTCAGTTGCTTCCTATGTTGGCTGGGTTGAAGCTATGGGCCTCCAGATGGGGTGAGTAGTCATGGTGGGGAAAATTATCTGGTAAGCGATACGGGCGTGGCTCTTCTTAGGAAAATAAAAAGGGACTTTGTTATGGGTCCGAGAAGTGTGGCCTCAAGAATATGTAGTGGGGATTAAGTGCTTGCCGCAGAGAGTTTGGAGGGGAGCGAGGAATGAGGGAGCGATAGAGCGGGCAAGGAAGGGATAAACAGAGAGATGGTAGAATTTTTGTGCATCGGTGGCGGTACAGGTTTTGGACCATAAGGTGATAGTGTAGGAAGGATTCATGAGATTTGGAGACGATGGTGTACACTTGTCGCTATTTGGGAATAATCGTTATCTGGCGGACTTGAGCTCTGGGCTGAGAGATTGTTTAAGGAGTTGGAGGTAAGGAGAACTGGTGGGGGGTGGGGCAGAAAGAACACCTCAGTGGAGGGTTTTTCTGGTGCCGGGGGCATGGCCCCTTTAGATGTGGGGGGAGGGAAGCACAATGGGGGAATGGCGCGGGAAAGGATGGTGTGGTGCTGTTTGCACAAGCGGGCCACCCCGGGGGAACAGGTATTGAGCCTGGAGGGGCATGGCCCCAGGGAGAAAGCGGGACGCCTGGAGAAGGGGTAAGGAGACGGTAGGGTCCAAAGGATAGTTAGGGAGGAAATGGGTTTGTTTAATTATTTAATTGTTGGGGGGAAATGAAAATGTTTAATTATTTAATTGGTTGTTTAAAATAGTTCTTTAGTCTGTAAGGCAATGGAGCCAGGTAAGCGTTTTATTGTAAGCTTTGGCCTGTCACATTAAAGCGACCTTTTCCACTTTTAAATGAGTCTGGGTTTTTGTGCATTAAGCCAAAAGGGGGGCCACCAGGGGGGAACGCAAAGCGTTTCCCCCTGGGGTGTATTTTGGCGCTGCACATGGCCAGCGAGTGGCCGTGGGGGGTAGAGCGCCTCCAAGGGGTACTTAAGCTGTCAGGGAAGGTTCGGGAGACAGGCGACGGTTGGACTTTGAGATTGACCCGCTCTCCCACCCCTTTTCTTTTCGGTTAGGTCTGGTATCTGGTTTTATTTCTAAGGGGGGGCATGTACTTGGGTTCTGCAGGGTTTTTTACTTTCCATGTCAAGTTTTTTAGGGGTTTTTGGTCTGTTTAAGGAGCTATTATCTGGTAGTTTTGTGTGACAGGTCGGGGCACTAGTGAAGTTGTAATGTAAAATTTCTGTTGCTGATGTGGCAGGTCAGACTGGCTGCAGGTCATAGGAATGGGGGAGATTAGTGTAGAGGGAAGTCTGAGGGGTCTTGATGTGGTTCTGGTGGCCGGGGCATGGCCCCTTTAGATGTGGGGGGAGGGAAGCACAATGGGGGAATGGCGTGGGAAAGGATGGGGTGGTGCTGTTTGCACAAGCGGGCCACCCCGGGGGAACAGGTATTGAGTCTGGAGGGGCATGGCCCCAGGGGGAAAGCGGGACGCCTGGAGAAGGGGTAAGGAGACGGTAGGGTCCAAAGGATAGTTAGGGAGGAAGTGGGTTTGTTTAATTATTTAATTGTTGGGGGAAATGAAAATGTTTAATTATTTAATTGGTTGTTTAAAATAGTTCTTTAGTCTGTAAGGCCATGGAGCCAGGTAAGCGTTTAATTGTAAGCTTTGGCCTGTCACATTAAAGCGACCTTTTCCACTATTAAATGAGACTGGGTTTTTGTGCAGTAAGCCAAAATGAGCTTTTACTGCGCATTTGGCATTGACAAAAATGCTGAATTCAATTATACTGAACAAGGGGAGTGGAGCAGTCAACTGCTCCCCTTGAATGGTATAATGGATTTGGGGGTTGCAGGGGTGCCCCTGTTTCCATTACATGGATTACAGGAACAACAAAGTTTAAACAAAAAAAATAAAGACAAGGATGCAGTGGTGGAAGCTCCTACCCACTTTAAGGTTTTGGAACTGACGTCGCAATGAGAAGAAGGAAAGGCGCGATATGGGAAAGAAGGTAAGTGAACCGCACAGAGGTAAATATTGCTAAAGTGGTAGCTGGTATGAAGAATGGGGGAAAGAGTGATCTATGTGATCACTGCACGCCATGATTTTTGCATCCATCATTTTCGTATCCAAACTTTCGTCACGCACAGTGGTCACATAGATCCCATTATGGGCAAAGGCAATGTGAGTATTCTGACTTGGGGATACTGGCCAATCTTGCTGCAGCCAGCATAGGTATATTTTCTTACACAGGCATGACATTATTCCTGGCATTATGGGCAAGGGCAACATGAGTGTTTTTACATGAGAATACTGGCCTTTCTTGGTGCAGCGAGGCTGGGCATTTATTCTTATGTAGTCATTATATAATTACTGACATTATGGGCAAAGGCAATGTGAGTGTTCTTACATAAGGACACTGGCCTATCTTGGCACAGCCATAATGGGCATGTTTTCACACAGTCATGGAATTATTTCTGGTATTAAGGACGGAGGCAACAATAGTGTTCCTACATGAGAATGCAGGCCTATCTTAATATAACCAGTATGGACTTGTTTTCGTACCCAGGCATGCCTTTTTCACTGCCATTATGGCAAATGCAACGTGATTGTTCTTATCTCAGGGTCCTGGTTTATCTTGGGGCAGCCAACATGAGCATGTTCTCTTAACTTACCCATGCATGACATTATTACTGCAATTATGGGAAAAGGCAACGTGAGTGTTCTTATGTGATGATACTGTCCTCCCTAGGCAAAGACAACATGGAGATGTGTTTTACACACACATGGAATTAGTTCTGGCATTATGGGCAAATGTAATTTGAGTATTCTTACATGAGAATATTGGCCTATCTGCGCATTGTTTCTGGCATTATGTGATACTATTTGTCTTTTATACTGTGCACATTACCACCATAGTGGTCTAAAAGCAGCAAATCATGTTCATGTATCGGGCAAATTGCGCCTCCATCCAGGGTGGCAGCCAGACGGTGGTCTGTGTGTTGAAATGGGCAGACTTACCTCACACCATGTAGAAATGAAAACATAATGGGCAAACCCAAACAGGAGTGTGCTTACATTGCAATACTGGAATGTATGAGAATACTTGCATATATTGGCACAGACAGCAATGGCATATTTTACTGTGGCGTTACTGTCATTATGGGCAAAGCCAACATGAGTATTCTTGCATAGGGATACTGGCATATATTGGCACAGACAGCATGTGCGTGCCTTTTCATAGTGGCATATGTGCAAGCCCAAAGTTAATGTATGCAAACAAAGGGGGGTCTGGGAATCTCTCTACCAGCACAAACACAGCCCAATGACCTGTTCTTGGGTGAATAACCCCTGGGAGAGACTCTACCAAGTCTTTAGCTCACTGTCCTTTTCACAGAGAAGAAATTTCCCCGCATATCAGCCTTTGTCCTGCCCAGGGGCAGTCCAGCGCCGAAATGCTAGGCAATTCTCCTCTGAACAAGAGTACCATCAGTAACCCCATACACGTGTTTCAGCCTTGTTGGGCATCATCAGTGAGGTGAAACTGTTGCCTCTCTAGGAACAGTGAGCAAGGGGTCCACGTCTGGATTGCCCTGTTAACTTAGGGTGAAACCCAAAGTTAATGTATGCAAACAAAGGGGGGTCTGGGAATCTCTCTACCAGCACGAACACAGCCCAATGACCTGTTCTTGGGTGAATAACCCCTGGGAGAGACTCTACCAAGTCTTTAGCTCACTGTCCTTTTCACAGAGAAGAAATTTCCCCGCATATCAGCCTTTGTCCTGCCCAGGGGCAGTCCAGCTCCGAAATGCTAGGCAATTCTCCTCTGAACAAGAGTACCATCAGTAACCCCATACACGTGTTTCAGCCTTGTTGGGCATCATCAGTGAGGTGAAACTGTTGCCTCTCTAGGAACAGTGAGCAAGGGGTCCACGTCTGGATTGCCCTGTTAACTTAGGGTGAAACCCAAAGTTAATGTATGCAAACAAAGGGGGGTCTGGGAATCTCTCTACCAGCACGAACACAGCCCAATGACCTGTTCTTGGGTGAATAACCCCTGGGAGAGACTCTACCAAGTCTTTAGCTCACTGTCCTTTTCACAGAGAAGAAATTTCCCCACATATCAGCCTTTGTCCTGCCCAGGGGCAGTCCAGCGCCGAAATGCTAGGCAATTCTCCTCTGAACAAGAGTACCATCAGTAACCCCATACACGTGTTTCAGCCTTGTTGGGCATCATCAGTGAGGTGAAACTGTTGCCTCTCTAGGAACAGTGAGCAAGGGGTCCACGTCTGGATTGCCCTGTTAACTTAGGGTGAAACCCAAAGTTAATGTATGCAAACAAAGGGGGGGGTCTGGGAATCTCTCTACCAGCACGAACACAGCCCAATGACCTGTTGTCATTGTGCAAGCCCATCATGTGATATGCAGTAAAACTGACATATATTGGCATAGGCCGTGAATGTGTCGTCTTATGGTGGCAGTACTGGCATTATTGGACACAGCCAGCGAGGAAATGCCTTATCATATGGCTATATATTGTGGGCGCAGGCAGCATGAAAAGTCTGCTTACCCTGGCAAGATAATAGCAAATGTTGTGTGCAAGGCATCAATAAGATGCTGTGCACTGTTAGTGACCTGGCATCTACAGGATTCCCTAGAAAACAGGTTGTAAATTGTAGGGCGTTTTACCCAATTTGTAATACAAAGTGTGCTGTAAAAGGAAACTTTTAAAAGTATTTTTAAAAATGTCTCTGTGGGGTAGAACCCTCCTCCCGAAACCTCATTGGTTGCTTGGGTCTCCCTTGCTGTGCTCTGTCGATTGCACACCTTTGTGGAAAGTATTTAAGCCCCTCCAATTAAAAAAAATCACCAGCTGCCACTGGATGGTGGGATCCAGTCTGTAGGCTCCCTTGTTGAACATAATGCTCTGCGGGCATCCTTTGGTCCCTGTGAGGAGCCTTTTATGGGCACCTATGATGTTGTGGAGACTGAGCCTCTATGAGGTAAGTAGCTCCCCAGGGAATATCCTGCATAACCCAGCTTTTGCCAACATGCCTACCTCTGCTGAAGATGCACACAAAAGAGGGCATCAGGGTGATCTCCAAGTGTTCACATGTTCAACAACCCCACGAAGGCCTGCCTTTTACATGTGAGTCTACTAGGAGTCCAGTGTTGCCTGGCTACCGATTTGGGGATGGAGAATGGTGGGGATAGCTCACACCTAGTTGGGCAAAAAAACGGAGAAGAGTGAGTGTGCACACAAGTGTGGTCCCTGGGCTGCCTATTGTATTGAACTTCTGGGGTGAAAGATAGTCAAACACATTTTAATTTATTATTTTATTTTGGGTATTTTCTGAGCGTGAGCCTAGCTCCAGGTATTAACGGAGCACTGCAAATCATTAGGGGTTAGAGGCATACAATAGATCAGGAGACTGCAAACTTTGGCTCTCCAGATGTTTGGGACTAAAACTCCTATCTGCCCGAACCAGCATCGTCAATGGTGAGGCGTCATGGGATTTGTAGTCCCAAACATCTAGACAGCCAAAGGTTGCAGGCCACTTCAATAGATGGTTACACGTAGGGGAATGGTCCTTACCACATACTATGTATTACCAGCAGCCAATTTAGGGTAGCAAGAAATGGTTAGCATTTACAGTTAGTGTGGAACACTAAGGTTTTGAGCATACATGTGCGGGACCAAGGCCAGGGTACTGTAATGTTATACAAAGTGGTCTTGTAGAGTGAACGTCTGCCATTTTGCTGGCCTCTTTGAGCATTGCACCCGATGACATGCAACAGATACTTATGAAGAGGGGTAATCCTCCCCTGCCCTTACCCCCTCCTCCTCTACCCCTGATCCCCCCTCTCTCCCCCACCGCGCCCAGAATAACAAACTAAGGCGAAACGGCAGGGACTACAGCAGCAGAGATTTAAAGAGGCCTCCACATAAGATCAGGCCATGTGCTTTCGTTTTGCAAATCTTTGGCCTGCGTTCAATTGAAGCGCATTAGCACTACCACTCCCAGAATGCATGTATTTGTAAATAAATAAATAAAACGGCACTCAGGAATGGAGCTACTGTTCACTAATTAACTGTTGTGATCTAGACACCCCACTTCCAGCACTTCACGTTGTTATAAAACTGATTAAAAGCAAAGGCTGTACCGATCTACACCCCCGATAAAAGCACCGGCTGCAAGAAGCTACAGGTCTTTTTATACCCGAAGGGCTGGAAGAGCACCCGACTTCGCCGCATAACAACATGCTGCACCCCGCTGTAAGGCTCAGGGAAAAGCAAAGTAAGGCAACTGCTAAAACAGCTGAAGGCTGAGCCTGCAAACCTCGCCGACCTCAGTTTGAAAGCCACTCGTGCAAACAACTATAACCGGCACTGAAAAGGCGGGGTAGCTCCAAACCACAGGGAAAAGCAAAGGTTGCAAGTAGCGCTGAACATCACTGAAAACTAAAGTCAGAAACAGTTCCAACAACTATTGAAAAGTAATGACTCCAGCTCCACTCCTGCTGAAAAGCAAGGACTGGCACCAACTACAAATCATGATAGAAACCAAAGGAAAGAAACCCCTCCAAACCAAGGGAGAATTGCCTCCACGGACGAGCGTGGGACTGCGTTCCTGAAGAGAGCATGAGGCTCGAAAGGCCTCGAAGGAGAACACCACCCGAGTTGCAAGGCATACTGAGAACTGGAGAGTGCGCTCTTCATTTTGTGTGGTACATTTCTTTTTGGGCGATATGGACTCCAGAAGGGCAGCCCCGGGGCCACTCCAAACAGCTTAGGAATGCTCTACTGTCAGTCTTTCCCTCTACCACCCCCCCCTTCCCACTGAGGTTTTGCTACTGTAGTAATGGGGGAGTGTCTGTTCTCAGCACTGTGCAACTACCAGAAATCCAAGCACTGATGGGGGATGAAATAATCATGAACACCTGGGACTGCCTTATATATATTATTGTATATTACAGCCAACTAAGGCTATTTATACATTCAGACAAAAAAGTATAATGAGTAAAAACATCAAAGTGATAAATAAGCTCATTTGCATAGGAAATCAAGATTTTACCTAGTAGTACACCAAACTTTAGTCAGGTAATAAGTCAAAGACACATCATTACCCAGATAAAAGTTCTCCCATGCAGCTTCTTTATGAGTCAGTAGAATTTGCGGGGAACCGCAAGCCATTGCATGTTTTCTGCACATGTTATTTAAGCTCAAGCTCTCACAATCTAAAGTAAGATGCTTTATAGATTCTACACCTAAAGAAGCCCACAATTGGCAAGTTTGAAAGTTTGCTTTGTTAACGACTTATGCAAGTATATCATTGCCTACATGGAAAGGACATTTTAAGTTTATATTTTTCTCCCCTTTTATTAAGTCTTGTTCTTAACAGTTGCACTGTATATCTTAACATGAGTGTTTTTAATAATTAAAGTTTTATTGTATTTGTAAATGGTGAGATCCGAAAAAAAAAGTACATATCTATCTATCCATCATCTATCTTTGGGTAAGGCTCTGCAAACTACAATAACTTCCAGGGATTCTGGTACGCTGAAATTCATTCTTGAATATTCTCATAGCATCCTGCTATCTGCGAATTCATTCAAATACTGAGCAGGTGCACTTTGCTTGCATAAGTAGACTATAACTTTCCAACTACTGAAGTCTACTGAAACGTGTTCAAAATCAAAAACTTGAATCCCTTTTATAATGACCGATTTGAAGGTAACGCTATTCAGTGTTAAGGAAGAGGCATTCATTGGCATGCACCATATATGTGCCTTACATGCAGTATTTGTCAAAGCCAAAAGATGAACTCCCCAAAGCATAGGCTCTGGACTCTCAGAAATGTTTTCCAATGATTTGTTTGGGGGCTGAATTAAGTAACCTGCAATAAAGTGTCAGTTGCCATTTTAAGACGTTTGCCCTGGCGCTAATAGGGCCAAGTTCCAGATATAGATATTCAAACGGGAGACTTAAAGGTTAGTAGGATTTTTTAGTAGTAGCTTTCTAGCAGTATGAGCTTCTTAAATCTTGTTTGGAGTAGCATAGACCTCCACTCCAAACACAAATGTGGGAAGGATCTTCATTTAATAAATCTTTATGATGGAGTTAATGGCGTAACCCCCATGTTTAGGCCAAACGATTTTACTCCACCCAATAGCTGATGATTCGTGACCTGAAGTATTTCATGCCGTTTTAGATTATTATCAATGTTAACTTCTGGATAGTCAAATTGTTGGGGAGCATCTTAAGATGTCACAATTAAATTTCCATATGCAAATGTTCCTATATGACCTCACTCCTGCTTGAAATATCATAATCTTTGTGTTTTGTTTATAGATGGCTAATGCATTTACTTTGGAATAAGTGGGCAGCAAATTACGTTGATATTGCAGGCCCTTGGGCAGGCAATCCAGGAGGACAATATCATCCACATACCCTAACTACTGTAGGTGAGTCGTCCCTAGTCATGGAGGATTGATCCAAAGTCAGGCCTACCTGGAGATCTCAGAGATGCAAGTTGAACGATGTGGACGCTACAATGCATCATTGTTTTAATCCCACATTAATGGGAATAGCAACTGAAATGTGGCTCCCTTGAGAAATCCTGACTTTAACAGTAGTGTTCGTATGACATGCTACCATCATTGTTAATAACCCTGAGACTATTCCCCAACCTACCAACGTCCGCCACAGCATCTCTTTTCTTAACTTAAAAATCTATATAAGAAAAATAGATTGTGTAATGTGGAGTCTGACAAGCTCTCTCAAAGCAATCAGTAAGTGCCAAGATATTATCCATTGTGGAGTTTCGGGTTTGATTAAAAGGGATAATCTGGTTTTCTTCCACCCAAGCATTCGATTTGTTAACAAGATTCAAACAAGGATTTTGACCAGAGCATCTAACATTGCCAAAATTCTTTAGTTCTGTGGAGCAGTGTGTGGACCCTTCTTATGTACCCTAACTATGATACTTCTGTCCAGCTTTTCAGTATATTAACAGAGATATTAATGGCTAAGAAAAGTCTCTCTAGAATAGCTTCCCAGATGCTAGAATTCGGTTTTAGAAGAGCATTGCAAAGACCATCGGGATCTAGAGCTTTTGATGTTTTTAATTATGTGTACAACATCTTTTGTGTCATAATTAGAATTCCATTTGTCAAGTGTAAGTGTGTTGCCCAGTACATTCGCTGGATGTGCCCCAGGTTTTCCCTATGAAGTCTTCCCAATCAGCCTGCGAAACGACCTCCATTAGCTTGGTCCAAGAGCTAGCGTCATTAACTAATTGCCAAAAGGATCTAGTGTCATTGGCTCTAATTGGGGAGCAAAGAAGTTGTGACTTAGTTCACGCATGTCTCCTCTGAGCTCCTTTTCGCATTTAGTACTTTATGTTCAAATTAATGGATGTGAGCATAATTTCTAAGTAAGCACATTTGATGCCTCCTCATTTGTTGGTTGTCAATGACAGCATCAGAAATTTTAGAAATCAGCAGCTCGTAGGTCCATGGCATGAACGTGACAATTTCAGAAGCCTCAAACTCCAGATTACAAGCAATGGCAAAAGTGAGATGACCAATCTGAAGTAAGTCATCCCAATTCACCTGGCCATTACAGCTGGTGTTAGCTAAGTATTCAGGGCCCAGTGATCCTACAATGGCATCTGCCTTGTGTAGTTTGGGTTGGTTCCAACTAATACGATTGGCACCTGTATTAAGGTCAATGTTTCTTATTGTGTCCAGAGTTGAGAGAGGTTCGGAAAATTCCATAACAGATATTAAAGGAAAATGATTGCTCTCCTGTCGTGGTATGATTTCCATATCTAAACTGAGGACAATAAACAGTGTCAAAAATATAATCAATTATGGACGCTCTATTGTGTGAAGTTCTAGTGTATTGTCCTGGACTGTCGTCTGGGAAATGCCTGTTTAACATATACAGGCCATGCAAATTTAGTAACTCACCCCATTCTTGTCCTTTGATGTTTGTGGCAGATTGTTTTAGTAGCGGGGGAGATATCTAAGCCCATCAGGTATTCTCGCTCGCAAGGGGCTCCTCCACTGGGATTTTAGCGTTAAAGTCGACCATGATAATAATTTGTACGGTAGCATAAAACGTCTCCAGTATGTTCCTGATAGTTTGCCATATATATTTATGTTCTCTATTATTACGAGGATTGTATACGTTAATGAGGAGAAGCATTGACTTTCCTACAGGGTAAACCCACTTAAGTAAACCTACTCAAACTTGATTAGTGGAATGTTCTGCTTTTTCTAAGTGTAAAGAGTTTTGTATGCTGGGTGAGAGCCCCCTTTAGGTCTCCCTTTAATGCCTTGAATTGATTCCACCTGTATCATACATCTAAAGTATTTTCGCTGGTACTTTTCAAAAGTAACAGTGTCAACAAGCCAGATATCCTCAACCGCAAAGACACTAAAGTAATCCAAAGTGTAGCATAGACCATCCTCGTTGCTAAAATGTGTGTACCCACTGGTGTTCCAGGACGATAGTCATAAGTCTCTGCTAGGGTCTGTTTCCGATTTTGGATTGTAGGATTTTAGGAAGCCATTCCTAGTATGGATTACCAGGAATGCCTTGTGTCTTGTCTATGTATTTGAGAATAGGACATCTATCTCCATTATCTTTAACCATAATTGTACTGTTTTCGTTAAGGCCTAACCTCTCAGCGTTAGTGCTCCAACCTGGCCTGGTTATGCCTTGTATCATTTCTGCTCTGTAGTTATGATGGGCACCAGTAGCATACTTGGGCAATGTCTGATGATCAAGGTTGCCGCTAATATGAAGAGGAACATTTACCTCAATGCGGTTCTATCCAAGTCTCAAAAATGTGCAAATGTATCAAGACAACACAAAAGACAGAATCGAATTGGTTAATAGATACGTCCTTATTTGAGGATGGTAACATTTAGTCCTACTCTACCCCATTTCCCCTGGGGGTCCTATGCCTCCCGAAACACAGTCAATGAAAAGCTAAAGATGGGATCCTCTTAAACCTGCATCTGTAAGGTTTTCTATAGTGTTCCCCAGGGCTCTGCCTTATCCCTCTCTTCTTCAATAGGTATAATTGTCCCTCAGACCAGCCATTTGAAAAATACCAGCTTGGATTTCAATTGTATGTTGATGACATGGAAATCCATCTTTAGATACAAAAAGAGAGAGTAAAGTGAACCAATTTGAGAAAATGCTTGAATCACATTTCCCATCAGATGGAGGAGGGGCTCCTCTGTTCAAATGGCTTCAAATCACTGATTCCTTTTTGGATGGCACAGCCTATAATAATACGCCATTTGAATGATTCAGTGCGTGAAGTAATGCGCCTTCTCCATCTTAGAAAGTAAAAAACCTGTTGTTTTTTTATACAGACCTCTCCTTACATCAGTCATAAAGCACAAAGCAGGGCTGCCTTGGGGACAGAGCATTGCTCAGCAGAGATGTTTTTATGGGAGGGCAAAAGGGGCACTTGCCCAGGGTCCCCACCTTGGAGTGGGCCCCACAAGACTGCCTGATCTAAAGAAGTAAGATTCCTTTGTTAACTAGACTTAAATATCACACATCAGGATATTGTATGGCATGGCATCGAGGCTCTAAACCTATTGCCTATCTGTTTTGTCAAGTACATTCTGTCTCAATCAATTCATCATGTAATGCTTTCTTTGTTCACTGTAGTATATATAGTTGGTGGGTTCCTTGCAGCACAACTCCTGTAGTATTCTTTCCTTCCTGTGGGAATTATGTTGATCATGTGCAATAGCCATATTTGAAATACATATTGGTAAATTGAGTGCCACAATGGTTCAGAAGTTAGCTCAGTGTGTTAAGCACTCATTGCAGAGATATGTGTTCCTATGCAAGATTAGAATAGTACATTCCTGTAAGGCTGGCTGAGCCTTTCCTATGTCTGAAGGTTATCAACCTGCATGCGTATGTACTTTGTCTTGCAGCACAACAGGTGCTATTATCAGCAATGTACCTGCACCAGATAGGGGTTGCTATAAAAACGAACATGTGATCCTTATGGTGAAGGTCTAGAAATTGGTTTGTTCAGATGGGGTGTTGTAAAACCCAGGCAATCACCTCCAATGATGAGCATAAACTGTTAGTCCAGGAGATTAATAAGTATCCACATTTGGAACCAAAGCATTCATGCTTGTATCCTGGCTTTGCCAGCAGACAATACAGTGATCCTGGTCAAATCATCTAATATCTCGTACATTACTGTACTGTCTTCTGTGAAGTTTGCCTCCTTGCATGCTGGTGGCATGATTTAGCCCTTTACTTGATCTTTCTTCTTATGTAGGCCATTTGAGTGGAAGGGGTGGGAGACGGAAGGGAGCGGACCAGATTGTGCAGGACTATGGCAAGGATATTTAAAGTCTACTCGTTCGACAAAAAAAAAAACACTTTGCATTTTTCTAAAAGTCAAAGGTTTTTCTGCACGTTTATAAATGACAATTCCAGTGTTTTGGAACTATGTAAAGCCTTAAAATACAAAAAACCAACCCAGATTAAATCTGTTAAATTACACTGATTGGTATACTGGTATTTATATATGTCTCTGGGTGATGCAGAGAATGAAGCTAGAATCATTCTGTGTTACACCTTTCTATAATATTTATTTTTTTAAAATGGTCATGTTTGGTAATGTGATTGGTGTACTTTCCAAGTCAGTTTTATAAAATTAGATTATTTAGTTAATGGTAGAAACTGGTAATGAAAGAGTTCAAATTCATAATTTGCAGAGTTGGCACACATCCAAGATTCACCCCTTAATCAGTGTGTGTAATGCTGGGCATCTAATTTAATCTTGTATTGCCTAGCATCTTGAAATTGCCAGTCCCTAAACCTTTCAAAATTGCCAGCCCTTCAGAGTGATTTCCTTCTCAGGGTATGATCTTCAAAACAGCCTCACTCGTGGTTTCACTGGTCATAGTGTTGCTTCCACTATAATAGTGAGCATTGATATATTGCACACCACAAGCACCATATTCTTTTGATCTCTAAAGGCAGCACTATTTGAAAACCATGTCCCATTTATAATCTCAGTCTGTCTGCATACTGACACCTTACTGGTAGCTTCTAATCTGCATCCACTATCCATGCTATGGTGTGTGTAGATTTCTCCTTCTTTCCAATTGGTCTCCTCTATCCATGCTTGAGCACTTTTGCATTCTGTGAGGCAGCAAATGTGAGTTTTCGGTCTATTCTGGATTACATGTAGCTTTTACATACAGTCCTGCAGGCTGCACACCTTCCTGGATTCTATTGATAAAAAGTCTCCTGAATCTATGCTAGAACAGAAGTAACCTCTTCGTAGACTGATAATGTTCGCCTTCGAATGGTACTTGTTTATAATTCTGATTAGTGCAAGTATGAAGAGGGTAAGGGGACTTAAAGGAAGTAAACATGCTTATTTTTAATGCTGTGAGGCAGCAGATCAACCTATAGGTTGTGATTGCGGCGGGGGGTGGTGGAAGATATTCTTGATCACTTAATTCCTTTGGTTTGGTGGAAGGGGGCCCCAAAGATGTCCGTGCCCAGGGCCCCAGAAGTGCTTAAGATGGCCCTGCTGCTCAGAGAACCACCCCTCTTTTCTATCTTTTTCTCATTTCTGCTCCCCGATTTCTGGTTCTTTGACTTGGGCGCCAGGGTGGCATCCCAGAATCTTCATGAGGCGGTGGGAGATAAGTGGGGAAGTGGAACCTACGGGAGACCTAGTGAAGGACAGGCAGAGGCTTCTTCAGCCTGTGCCCTCTCTCTTTTATGATCCCTGCATCTCTCCCAGAAGATGTGATGGGCTTCCAGACTGCACCAGTCAGGCTGCCAACAGAGGGGTGACAGGGAAACCTCTGCATTCTTCTAAAGGAAGGGTCCAATGTCCGCCTGCTGGGACACAACAAGGCCAGCCATATGGGGACAAATTGCCAATCAGCTTAAGTTTCTTGAAATGGTGGCCAGTGTTTTAAGTGTTTACAATATTTACGGTAATGTATACAGAAAGCACTCACTGACGACAGACACACTGTAAAACACCCATTTACACGGAAAATGTCCCATTGTAGACATTTCACCATTGGACGTTTCCATTGCACAATAAAATGTTTTACAATTACCCGGGTGTATGTGTCTTTATTTTATATTAAAGGTGTACAGTGCTGACAAATTCGTTTTAAACACAAAAATGGGGCTGTTGCTGACCCCCAGATGTATTTGGGGGTTACATGCACGATGCACTAAGCATTCTGGGATACAAGCGAACGTTACTAGGGGCACTGGCCCTACATTACATTCCAACCAGAACCTTCTGCACCTCCAAATCGCAGACCACCTGTGACCTGGCAACAAAAATGTGGAAAACAATAACCGGGAGGAACAGCGTTTGTCGTGCATGTACATTCTTGAACTCCTTAAACCCGACTTTTGGAGAAAACGGAACGACGCTGAAGGCCAGACTTAAAGGAGCATGTGTCTAATGGCCGAGTTGGTAACCTGGTGAAGGCGGGAAGCCACTGTCGTTGGACTCTAGCCACTGACTGTGTGACTTGGCTGGGGGATGGGGGGACGGGCGTGGCTGGCAGCAGAGGCGTTGCTAGGGGGGGCTGTGGGGGCTATAGCCCCAGGTCTTTTGGTTGTAGCCCCGGAAGCTCAGGGGTTACAACCAAAAAGGCTAGCTAGCCCCCAGTCTCGACTGTCCCAAAATTAGCATAACCCTGGATCTTTTCCAGACCTAGCAACACCCCTGGCTGGCAGCCATGCAGTGAGGCTGCTTGTTCCGAGTGCTCCCACGTGATCCTAACAATGATAGTAGTAACGCTGTTATAACTGCTTATATTGCCCCAAAATTGCAGCAAAACAGGGTCGAGCACATAAGGAGCTGAACTGTGATGGTGAAATGGGGGACGTAAGGCTATAGAGGATGAGAGCCGGCTCAGAGGCGCGGAAGACCCGGTCTCCAAATGGCGGCCGCAGGTCCAGTGTGCTCTGTAAAGAGTCTGGCAAAGCCACGAGCACTAGCGGTGTGCAGGGAGTAAGATGGGGGCCGGCAGAGCACGTTCTTAGAGAACCACGGTGGACAAGACGCAGAGGAGACTCCGCAAGAGATAGTAGGAGAGAGAGTAATATACTGCAGTGCCCGAGTGAAGATTGCTGCACACAGAGTGCGGGTCTGGGGCCCCCTGGGTCACAGAGGGGTAGGCACCAACAGGTTGGCCTCGGAAAAGAAGCAGACGCTACGCGGCGGGGTGCGGCTGGGCCTGAGGAATGGAGTCAGCGCTGCAGAGCCCTGCAGATGAGGTGGGTGCAGGCAGTGCCTACCGTTGGGCAGTGCCGGAGCTGCCTGCTAGCAGGAGGACACTGACGAGTCTGGGCTGGCGACCGGAGGGGCTGCAGAGGCAGCGAGGATGTGCCCGGGCGAGTCGCTAACTGGCAACTACTGCCATTTAGGAAGCCGACATTAAGGACACTGCAGCATCTCAGGGGCTGGAGAGTCGGAGGACAAAATTGGGTGCCCGCAGAGCTAGTGCTCGGAGATGGGCTGGGCTCACTTATGCATGAGCTGAGAAACACAACATCTTGTTGGGGGTTGTCCCCCTGACCCTGCCACCTAAGCACCCAGAACAGGAACAGACATCCAGAGGCCCCATCGTGGTGGACCTGAGGGCTCACCTACTTCTCGTGAAAAGTGGAGCAGAGTATCGGCGGTGGCGGTGCCTGCGATGGGACCCTGACTACAGCTTCAAATATAGTAGAACTCGCCGCCGGGACTATCAGCAGCGAGACTAGCCCCTTTCTTCGGTCAGAGCACAAGGACATTCCAAAGCCCGGAGGGTGATAGTGCCGGGATCCGAAGGAGGCCGGCCCTATACACACCACACAACTGAGCATGCCCCTGAGATGTGTCACCACAGCAAAGGACTAGTAGACTGCCTGCCCAAGGGGTGGCTGTCCCGCACATATGCCGGACAAACAACATAATTGTGGTAAGGCTAAACAGACACATATGGAGGCTTTTATCAAGAGAGATGCAGAGAATGAGATGAGGCCGCCATTGGTTGCTGAGGGGGGCGCAGCTGCCCTGCAGAGTCACGAGAGGAGAACCACATCCTTGCACCCATTGCATGGTTAAAGACATGTCTGGAACAAAAGGTGGACGCTGTCATCGTGGAAGTAGGGCTGCTGAGGCAGGATGTACGGACCCAGATCAGATAGCAACTGTGGAAATGCAGGTGCGAGAATATATGTCCAATATGGCTGCCACTCGGGCGCAGATGTCCGAGCTAGACGCCAGGGTGCGCACCCTAGAGCACTGATAGAGGACCCAGAAGGGAGAGCTAGGAGAAATTCAATTAGGATCCTAGGGCTACCTGAACGTGAGGAAGGAAGCGACCCGATCACTTACGCTGAAAACCTACTCCTACAGGAATTGGGGCTGGCAATGTTAACTCAGGGGTTTATGGTAGAAAGGGCGCAAAAATCGTTGGCTCAGAGACCACCCCTGGGAGCCCCACGATAGCAAGGATTATGAGCTATGAAGACAGACAGAAGATCTTAGACTTTTCTAGAGAAAGGGGAAGTATTGCACACGCATCAGCAAAGCTCGCTATTTATCCAGACTACACGATGCTGGTGCAGAAGCAGAGGGCTATGTTTGGCCCCACAAAGGAACGCCTGCGAAGGGCAAACGTAAGGTCCATGCCAATCTACCTGGCAAAACTCAAGGTGATAGACAATGGAAAGTCTAGTTTCTCCGAAGACACTAAAGCAGTGCACTCTTGGATGGATGCTCAAGGGATTGCGCAGCTCCCTGAAAGGAGAAACAATGTCCTGTGACCGGTGGTAGCGAGGAGACAACAGAGCATTTACTCCATGGTAACCTACGGCAACAGACAGAAAGCTATATGCGGAAGACGGACATTTGGAGATTGAGAAACCTGATCTCTGAGTGCAGGAGCCTGCACATGCAGGCTGCCAGGACACCCCAACAGACATTTAGTTTAAGATGCCAGCTTTAAGGCATCACACTGCTGTGCGCTTCCCAAGTGGGGTGGGATGGGAGCGGGAAAGACAGCGGGTCTGAGTGCAAATTATGCTATGCGTCTGTTGATTACTGGTTGGGGGAGGACTGGGAAGGGTATCCTCCATGGTTGCTTGGTTTTCACCACCTTTGGCAAGGTGGGACTATTTTACTTGTTTGTGTGTTAGGTAAGGCGACCGGGGGGCCACATTGGAGACAGTGGGCGGTCGCTGGGAACAGAAGAGGCCTGGTAAGAGAGACAGGGTGGCTAGTGATCTAAACATATTCACGTAGAATGTCAGAGGGGTCAATAGTTTTGTCATGAGACTTAGAGTACAGGCCTATTTGAAAAGAGAGGAGATACACATCGCTTTACTGCAAGATACACACCTTACTGCAAACCGACAGAATGTGATCGTCAAGAAAAGGGGGGGGGTGTATGGTTCCCCTTTCTCAAGGTATGCAAGAGGGATCCTGACATGGTTTGCACCAACGGTTCCCTTCCAACTGCTAGAGTTTAAGCATTTTGATGAGGGCAGGATGGTATTGATGCACGGTTCATTGAAAAAAGGGAGGTGTGTATTTTCAACCCATATGCTCCTAATAGCAATGCTGCAACATTCTTTAACTCCCTTTACTCCAGGGTCGCTGCATTCCGAATGCTATATGGATTTGGGTGGGGACCTCAATCGCACGCTGAACCCCTTAGTGGCCATGGCAGATGACAAATATCAGAGGCCCTCCAGGGAGAGCCCTTGGCGCCACACTATGAAATCTCTGACTGAATGGAGGGGATATCATGGGGACGAGAGAGGATACTCGCACTATGTGCCACCATCTGGGGTCTACCCTCGCCTTGACCAAATTTTCACAGTGCAAGACACGACTGGGGAGTTTGCGGGGATCGTATAGAGGGCTATGATCCTTTTTGATCACGCCCCGCTGGTTGCCACCAGGCGGCGGTCCTTTGCTAGGCCACCGATTCCAACTTGGCACCTCCGAGTTGAGGCCCTGCAAAATGGGGTCTTCAAGGACTACTCTGAAGAGATAATAGAGGAATATTTTGAAACAAACACAGGCAGCATCATAGAGAGCAACACTCTGTGGGACACCTTTAAGACGGTCATGAGGGGAGCAGCAATCGGCAAGATGGGGGGCACAGGAGGTAAATGCTAGAGGCCCTCGAAAGATAGGAGGCTGGACATTGAGCTGCTTGAAGGAAAATGGGAATCACTGGGAGAAACTATGGAGCACCTCTAATCCTTGCGGCAAAAATTCATTAAAGAATGGGAACGACTTGGCAAATTTGACTACGTCAAGTACACCCAGAGGATACATGTGGAGGGGGATAAGCCTGGCAAATTGCTGGCGTGGTTGAGGCGCAGAGAGGAACTCAAGGAAATGATTTGTGCCGCACAGAATGCAGAGGGCGACGTTATGAAAACTCAAAGTGAGATAAACAAAGTGTTCTCCAAGTATTACGAGACAATGTATTCTGAGGAACCAGAAGGAAATGAGAGAGAGATTGTGGAGGCCTTGGCTGTGATTGGGTTGCCCTAGCTATATGGGATGGGAGTGGACATGCTGGACGCCCCACTCATAGTAGCGGAGATCCTGTTGGTCATGCAGTCACTGCCTACATGTAAGATTCCTGGGCTGGATGGCTTACCTGGAGAGTTCTACAAAACCTATGCAGTAACACTCGTGCCAAAGCTCCTTGAAACCTACAAGAAGGCATGGGAGACGGGCAGACTTCCCCAGAAGTCTGCCCGTCTCCCATGCATCTCCCAAGTCTCCCACGCATCGGCCTGTCTCCCAAGCCTTCTTCGGATTGCAGCTCCTATATGCCTCTTTATATGATTAACCAGGACTATAAGATTCTCACTGCCTTATTAGCAAACAGATTAAAGGGGGTAATTGACGAGCTGGTACATTCCGATCAGACAGGGTACGTACCAAACAGGAGCGCTGCTTGGAGACTAAGACGACTCCATCATGTGATGCATGGCGCCAAGGACCTCGGGATAGATTGCGCAGTAGCTACCATAGACACAATTGATGCTTTGATTCTGTTAGATGTGACTGGCTGTGCGCAACTCTAAAGCAATTCGGAATACGGAAGGGGTTCTGCGGATGAGTTGAGCTGTAATGCACACAACCTGGGGCCAGAGTGCGGACGGGAAGACAAATATCAGGAGAGTGGGAGCTGCGCAGGGGTACTAAACAGGGCTTCCCACTGTCGCTGATGCCATTTATTCTGGCCTTGGAGCCGCTGGTGGCATTTCTGTGAAAAGACTACAGGGAGGTGGGGATAATGGTGGACGGAGTTTAACATCTAGTCTCGATGTATGCAGATGACATGCTGGTTTATGTGCATTCGCCGGTTGAGAATCTACCGCACATTTTTGACATAATAGATCGATCTGGGAAGCTTTTGGGTATACAAATAAGCAGGAAAAAGTCTTGCTTGTTCCCACTCACAGACCTGGTTGGGCTGAGCCAAGACGTTTTACCTGACTTGGGGCTGAGATGGTATATGGAGTCCTTTCAGTATTTCATGCTATGCACGAAGTGGCCGCTTCCCACAAACACAATACGCAGAGGGTCCTGGATGGCGTCCTCTGATCAATGTCCTTCTGGCAACGACTGCCCCTGTCGGTGATGGGCAGAGCTGCCCTGCTCAAAACGGTGGTACTACTATATCACTTCCTCAATATTCCCGATGACATTCCCAGGAGGTTCTTTGTAGAGTTGGATTCACAAGTGCGAACACTCTTGTAGGGAAATGGCAGGTACAGGATTGCGCTGGATGTCTTGCAGGGAGATTACGAACAGGGCGGAATACGACTGCCTAACTTTGAACTGTATTACCTGGCAGGCCAGCTGCAGTCTGTGACGAACTGGCTGGCGGATGAAGCTACACTGCACTCAGGGCTCCTGCAGCACGCGATTGGGTGGTACTTCCTGAAAGAAGTCCTTTGGGTGACAGATCTTGGTGTCACGCCGGAGCTCTGGCTCCTGCAACTGGGTAGGACACTATGCCGCAGGGTATGTAGGTTGGTGGGTGTCAGGGATCCATACTGCCCAAACATTCCGCTGGTGTCTCTTGCAGGGAGAGAGCGGGACTCTGCGTTGCAGATTAGCAGGAACTGGGAGAATCACGGAATAGTCACATTAGGAGATTTACAGGCGAACCGGAAACTGGTGGATTTTGAAACATTAATGGGGAACACTGGCATACACGGGGACGGATTCTGATGCACCAGACTTTGGTTAGGAACATTCAGGGCAGGTGGGAAGACTTCCCGGGGAGCACAGAGGGGGATCAGGTTTTAGAGTCTCTGTATGATACAGCTGAGGTTGGAAACACAGTCACCAGACTGTATGAAGTGCTACTATCTGCATGTAGCGCATCAACGCTTAAGGTGCACGAGAGGTGGGCGGCAGATGTAGGCAGAATGTTCACAGATGTGGAATGGTTTTGTGCATTGGTGTAAACTAGCCAGCTATCGAGGAATGCTAGATTTAAGCTTATTCGGCTGTATGTACTGCACATGGCCTACCTGCCCCCACAAACCCCATAGGATTTAGAAATTTAAGGAAGCGGGAGTCATGAACCGCATCAGTTGTGAGCATGAAGTCGCTGACATTTTTCATATATTGTGGTCCTGCCCAGTCATTGGCAAGTATTGGCAAGGGGTGACGACCAGTGCTACTAGTGGGGGGATAGTGATGCAGGCCTGACCGACCGAAGCCTCCCTGTTGGGTCTATATCCCAGGAGTGGGAAGCACATGAGACACCTCACCCGCATGAAGGACCTTCTTTGCATATTAGCTAAGAGGAGGATCGCTTTGGCTTGGAGGTCGCCTGAGGGACCCAGAATTGAAGCTTGGCGGGTAGACTTAGGGAGATGGGCTCTGGCTGAATTTGCTGTTTGGCATAGGGCAGCGTACTGTGGGTCAAATGAAGGGGGCATGGATCTGACTGCCTTGGACGCACTGGTGCAGGTGATGTTCCCCCCATCTAATGCATATCCCCAGTAGGTCTACGGCCATAATTAAGTGAAACGGCAGAAAATCTGACCAAATGTTGACATGGCATGGGGGTAACACGCAGGGGAAGAGGAGAGCGTTTGGAACAAGAGGAAGATAATGTTGAGCTTTATAGAACAGACAAACAAGGGACTTAGGTTTAGTCACCCTACGTTTTCAAGGGTCATTCAGGTGTGGACCCCTTGCTCACTGTGCTCAGAGAGGCACAGCTACACCTCACTGATGAGGCCCAACACGGCAGAAACACGTGTCTGGGGTTGCTGTTGGTACTCTTGTTCAGAAGAGAATTGCCATAGGATTTCAGTGCTGGACTGCCCATGTGGGCGGGACAAAGACTGATATTTCCCTTCTGTGAAAGGTACAGTGAGCTTAAGTGTGGCTGCGGACTCTCAAGTGGGTACCTTCACAAAGAACCGGTCATTTAGCCGTGGTAGTTCTCGCAGAGGGGCACCTATGACTTTTATTTTAATTCTTTATAGAACATACATTGAACAACAGATGTAATCCTCGCCCCTGGAGTGCAAGGGTATGGCCCCTGATGCTAGAGAGTGTTGGCCTTCACTATTTGGCAGGGGACCTGAGCCCTGCAGCTGAACAGTGGCGGCTGGCCAACGGTCTGTAGACAAGGAGGGACAAAAAGATACCCTATGAACACTGTCAGGAGGGAGTTAGCAGATGAGCAAGGCGAGGGGACCAATAGTTGGAGATGTGTTGCTTCTGTGAGCGGGCTGAACCCCGCCCATCTGGACGTGACCTACTTTGAGGTACGTAACTTTCTGTTTTGTTTACTAAAATGCCAATGAATAGTGTTAAAAATAAAAAAACTATATGGCTTGGCTGCTGTCTGTTCCAAACGTAATCTTCCTTAATTATCGCCTTAGTGACTCCTTAGATGTAGTATTTCTTCAAATGTACTATTTCTTTCTTGTAGCTCCGCTCTACACTTCATCGAAATAAAAAGCAAACATTCTTAATATCTCGAAAGACTGGTGGAAAAACGAAATCTGCAAATAAGTCCAAACACCACTTGAAAGAAAAAGTGTCAAGCACGTAAGCGCACCAACCCCCCAAACCCCATTGCCAGTCAAACGCCGAACTGAAAATGGGCCCAAACAAATTGAACAGCAAAGGCTTCAAAGCGCTTACCCGTGTATTCAAAGGCAGGGCCCCTAGACGCGCACTATAACCCGACGAGAGGTCTGCGCAACACCAAACGCCGTCGAAAAGCAAAGGCCGGCAACACCTCAATATAAAAAGCAAGCCCAGCCAAAGGGCCGCAAAGTCACATGAAATGCACAAACCTGTAACAACTTCAGAGCTCCATTAATGCGCAGAGGCTGGAAACGTCTCCTCCGTCGCAGTGAAAGGTGTCAGGCACGATGGCTGCTGGTCAGGAAGGGAAGGAAATCCAAGGCCAGCGCGCATATTGCACCTCTGAACATGCCCGAACCGATGAACCGAGCCGCTCGCGCTCGCTCGGTCGCCTCACGGCTGCTCCAGACCACGCGACGCGCCTCCCCGTCCACTCCTCTCCGCGCCACTCTCCTCATCACGCACCTCAGGGAAAGGCTGGACCACGAGCGCACATCACTGGTCACCGAGGCAACCCGCCAGAAGTAGGCCATAGCCGCCTGGTGTGCGTCTGCTGCCGACTCCTGGACAAGCCCCCGCGGGGCGCCAAGGATGTCGACCCTGACACTGCGCCTCGCCCACGACCGACGTGGCGCTGCCGAAGGCCGAGACTCAGCCAGCAGCACGGGGAGCTTTGAGGGACGCGGGGGCGAGTGTTCGATGGTGAGATCTTCACAGGTTTACTGGGGGTTTGGGCACCACTGACTGGAGGGTGACCCTTTCCCGAGAAATGTAAGGCAATTACAAAAAGGCCCATACTGTATTAGAACAGGCCCAGCAGGTTCCATTATATACATTATAAAAACCAGTATCACTGGAAGGTGAGGGGGATGAGGGGCAGGCCCACCTCCAGCCATGCCAACCAGAGCCCTGAATAATGACATGATGGGTCCGTGGGGGAGGGGGCATTTACACCTTATAGAGAAATGCCCACTTGCTGAGCCCACCATTGTTCGCTCCAGCAGACACCTGTGTATACAATATATCATCACTGCAAGGTTCTGTGCTTGTCTTAGTGACATGTGGTATACCAAAACAGACATATAGTTACAACGCAAAACCACTTCTTAAACTAAAAACCACTGGTACATTTACGAAATATATTTTCTATTGTGGGGCTGGAACTTGTTGTCATATCATGGATGAAAATAAGATGTATCTATGATTTATGAAACATTTACTAAGAGGAGGTGATGTTATCACACATGTATAAGCCAGGAGAGTGCTATTTCAAATTGCCACTTGCCTAGTATGAGATGCTCTGCCAGTCTTGGCTTTTTCCCTACCATCACATTGTATTTTGGTGCTTCTAGTCCTGTGCTGAAAGCACAAAGAAACAGGCCCGGCTCCAGGAATTTTCAACTGGGTGGGCCAGGTTTGTGACTAGTGGGGGCCCAAATTCCATTGGGTGTGGGTCTAGGAGTAGGCTAAATAAATTGCTGGCGTTGATCCAGATTTCACAGATCCGTGATCTAGCAAAACATGTCTTCCCAAATCTGTAAAAATACATTTGCACCCCTCTATAAAAACAGTACAGAGCAAAAAGAGCAGCAAGGAAAAAAGTGTTGCAACATCCATCTACCTATCTTCCCTTCACATCTGCTCTCCCCTTTCTATTACATCCGATCCTCCCTCACCTTTCACCCCCAAGTCACCTGCCTTGAGCTCTTCTAACCACCATTCCCATTTACCTCCACTCCTGCCTACTCCCACCAGCCCCCAGCATGCCTTTTTTGGTCTGGCTGGGCAAACACCAGGGGGATGCAGCCTCCTCTCAGAATGCTAAGCAGTGAGGCCTCCAGTCTTTGTAACATCTCAGATGGTGTTCACTCAACAATGCCTTTTTGAACACTGTGGCTATTCCCAGCAGGCCCAAGAGTAGGTGCTTGTGAGCCCTCCATCTCCTTGTGAAAGATAGAGCCTCCTCCTCCAGAATACTGAAGCAAGGAATGGGAGATTTAGGGCCTCATCACGAGTTGGGCAGTAACGCCGGCGCTAATAGCGCTGGCGCTATCTGCCCTACCGCCAAACTCCCCAGCGCTATTAGCGCCGGATCACGGGTTTGGCGGTATGGAAGTCCCCATTCCCCACTGAGCCCATTCGGGAATGCCCCATTCCCCATTCGGCTCAATGGGGAATTTTCACGCTCATACCGTCGGCGGATTTCCCGCCGGCGGTATGAGCACGAATTTTCGGTGGATTTCCCCCAGCTCAGAGCTGGGGAGAAATCCGCCGAAGCCCTGATTTGGCGGACGCTTAAATCCGGCGGTAATAGCGCTACCGCTGGATTTAAGGGTTACCGGCAAACTCGTGATGAGGCCCTTAGTTTCTTACAAAATTACATTTTAAACATAACATTTTATATTTTGCTGTATTTTTGCAGCACATTTTAATTAAGTTGAGGGTGCGAGGGAGTAGTAGCATGTAGGATCGAATGCTAGGGCTAGGAGAACTTCATCAGGAGGCAGACGGTCCAGGTTGAGGGGTTTCCAGCCTCTTGATATTGCTCCTGGTGGGGTGTGGCAGGGAGGAGAGGGCCTTGCTCACCTGCCATGCCCCTGTACCTAATTGTCTGGTACATACTATTTACATACTGTTTATAATGTGCAATTGTCCATGATAACGTTTTGTTTAATGTGTTTACTTTGATTTGTTATTGAATAACACAATTGTGTTCAATAAATGTGGCCTGATATTTTCAAAGAAAGATGTTGATGTGCGTTCGTGGTGGGTCCTAATGCCTGTGCTGCCCATCTATTAAACCTTGAGTGAGACTTTTTGGAATAGCTTATAATGCGAATAGAATCACTTCTAGGGGCAGCTAATTTTAGCAGGCAAGGCATAGTAAAATTAAATAATTTGTACAGGATCATTTGAGCCTAGCCTGAAATGTAGATTCTTGACCACACATCTTCCAAGCTCAAGTTGGTACACACGTGTATTGAAGTTTGGTTTTGAATGCCTATTATAGTACTCCATTTGGTATATATTACTTTAAAAATACACAAATCACATGATAAATCAACCTGACAATGTATTCATCATTGTAGAAATGTGTTGATGAAAAGAGTAAGGGGGCATTTTATTTAGAATCCTAAATTGCACAGGAAGGGACCACTCCTGTTTCCACCATTTTTTAAAAGGGACCATTCATTAATGTTAATGTTTCCATCAAGTACTGAGTAAAACAGAGGTGAAAATCGCCTTTGCTCTTCACTTTTCCACTTCTTTTCCACTATATGTCGGGAAAAGTGTAAATCAATTCCACAATTAACGATTTTGGGAGTAATCCACAATGAATTCCTTTGGAATCTGCATGCTTTTGCTAGTTGTATATGTCAGGCAGACCGCATAGGAATCCATTGGTTTTCCGCCAACATATAAATATATGCTGGTGGAAAGCCAATCAGGTTTGGTAGGGGAACCTTGCTAATTGCTCTCCAGATTCACCTCCCAGATCATACAAAATCTTGCAGCTCATGAAAAGTGGTGATAAATGCATTGAGCACCATTTCTTCCACTCCGCTGGACTTGGAAAATTACCCCCTATGATTCTAGTTTTATTTTCCCTATCCTGAATGGAAGCCTACAAGCTCCAGCCTAAAAAGTAATGAGAACTTACAAAACACCTCATACAGACACATAGTGAAATTAAAAGCATGACAAGGTCATTGTTTCACACAGCTTTTTCTGTATTCCCTTAGTTTCTAATCACCCAACAATCACCCTTAAATAGCTTCTTAAAACCATATATAATTTAAAGAAAAAAGTGCCACATCAATGGTCACTGGCTGTTACCTTTTGGTCATCTCTGATCACTTTCGGTTGTAAATAATCTGCCTCTGAGACAATGTTAAAAAAAGAACACCTCACTGGGAGGGCCTGTGCAGCCTTGGCTGTTTGCATTTGAGGGGAGAAAGGCAAAGCAGGGAGGCATGGGTATTTGTTCCTTGTCCAAATGTTAAATCCACCTCTGATTGCACCCTTTAAGAAATATTTAAATACTGTTTTTTAGTTTTAAAAGATGTACACCTTTTACACTTTTCCAGCAACATTATGAGAAACGCTCTTCTCTCATTTTATTTTACAGGTGTTCATGTTTCATTTCCGGCACTACTTAAACACCCAGCACCCATGATGTACATCTGTTTACCAAACAAGACCCACAATACACATGATGTATTCTGTTTGAATGCAAACTCAAGTCAGTTTGAATCATGAAACATTCCGACAGAGTAGACTAGGCTTCTACACAGACAAACATACATTCTATTTAGGCTAGACCCCCACTGGAAAGTAATCATGAGAACATCTGAAATCGGTCCATACTTGCCATCCCAGCCTTATCATTTTCAGGCAGGGCCTTGTTGCACCACCTCAGTGAGGTGCAGCTTGATTTCCTAGGCGTAGCAAGCAAGGCACCCACATCTGGGCAAATGCATGTTCACTTAGGGAGACAAACTGAATCCAACATGCATTGGTGAAGCCAACAGCTTTGGGGTTTGATTAGGCATGGATAGGCATTTGCCAGGCAATGCCATAAGGGTATGTAGCATGATGGAGTAAGGAGACAGACAAGGTGGTATCATTTTGGCTATAGACTTTTATTCAAATAAAGAAAAGAACTTGTCTTTCGCAATTTCAAGAGGGGTTTTCCCTACCTCAACACAAAATAACTTGGGTGCTCGTCAGGATGGAAGTCAAAAGAAACCAATAAATCATCCTCTGTCCAAACCAACTACTAGCCCCGACACTAACAAATAAGCCAAGAAGAAAAGGGTTCAATTAACTTAGGTTGACTTAACTGCAGTCTCTTTTTATCAAGGTCTGATTTACCAAATACACCTGGACCAGGAGAATGACTCCCTTTTCTTGGTCTATCTGGAAGAACCTCGGAGACTGTTCCTTTATAGTTCTTTGTACAAGTCTTTAGAAGTCTATTTACTTACTCCCAAGAATTGATTAACAAAGTAAAGAGGTTATCAACTCTTCTTGGTGCTGGCACTTTGTCAGCACGTTTTATATCTGGACTATTTGGGAGATAAGTCCCTTGATCATTATGGTACCTTTCACATGTGTTGAGTTGGCCACTGTGGCGAGGGAGTGGGAGTTCTCTGCCAAAGGCACTCTTGAGATGTATGCCTTCTTATGTCATCACTGTGACAAAGGAGATCAATCCAGAGGAATACTTGACTCTTGGTTCTTTCGGTATCACTACTGTGATGAAGGAGAACACTCCAGAGGAATACTTGACTCTTGGTTCTTTGGGTATCACTACTCTGATGAGGGAGATCACTCCCGAAGAATACTTAACTCTAGGTTATTTGGGTATCACTACTGTAATGAGGGAGATAACTCCTGTGGAATACTTACTCTTCGGGCTACCTGCACCCCACCCAGCTTTCTCACAACTCCCGTTACCTGCATCTTGACTGTGGAGTGCAACCAGTTCTTCCCAGGGTCTCAGGTCACTGTCGGTTCAGCACGTGTTCAGCGCGCTGCTTTCCTCCTGTTTGGTCTGTGAGGCTCTGCGGCACTGTTACTGCGGCGGTCTCAATGTGTTTAATGGACCACGCAGTCCACGTCGAAGAGGCCACACCACTGCTGGATTGTTCCTGCTTCAGCAGCGAGTCGGGTTTGCTCCAGCTCGCGTAATTCCTTTCAACTTCTTCTTCGGAGACAAGCTGTCTCTCGGCGCTTCGGGCAGCATACATTTGAATTTCCCAGACGCTGCAGGACAGACACCAGCTTTCCTCACTGCTCTTCCTGCTCCCGAACACACTTAGTCCTTCCTTGGTCTTTACTTTATATTGTTGGGCCTGCCCCAGTGTAGCGTCAAATGTTTGTCGTCAATGCCTTTGAAGTTACCTTCATGCCTCCCAGAGGCCACCTCATCACGGCTCTTTGGTAATTTCTTCTACTGTTGTTCTGAGTGCTTCGTTAGCTCTTCCTCATGTCAGTCTTGTCTGGTTTTAGATATGCAAGTCTTCACAATAAAACACATTAGTAGCTTAAGGTTGGGAGGAAGAAAGAGTTGATAGGGCCATGGCTGCAGGGAAGAAGGGTCGAGGGAGGTCTTTTACGGGATGGGAGTCCTCATCCCCATGAGGGGAGTCTCTCCACATGAGGTCCTCCCACTTTTTACCACCTCTACGGGACTATTCGATAGCAGCCTCACCTCCCTAGCCTAATAGGGAAGGGCTACCCTCTGGAGAGAAGTGTGAGAACCTGTGAATCATCACAAGTACCACCTGGTCATTAGCTGGAAAACTGTGCGAATACCTGGGCATGATTTCATTGCCTGGCAAATGTCTGTCTAATACCTACACACATACCAAAACCGTTCGCTTTGCGATTGCTTATTTTAGATATGACTTCTGTGCAAAGAACAGAGGCATTGACAAAGATATTGCTTATAAAATCAACTGGCTGAAGACACACATTAAGTGATCTTTATTACACCAGGAGCTCATTTACAGAGGCAATCAAGTAATTAAACACTCCAAGGAATTCTTAGCTATAACACTGGACGGCGCTATACAGCAACACATTTTGTGTTGCTTTGTGAAGGAGCTTGCTCAAAGAGTTCCAGAAAGGTTACATTTTGGTGGCGAGGGGCAGGCAGTTGGTGGTAATGCCACAGGCATTAACATAGGCCTGGCTAGTCATTGGGTGGGTAAATGACCAAACTCACCCAGGGGATGTGTGTTTCTCCTCACATTTTATCTCGTTCCTATCTGTGTTCTGGCTTGCCCCTAATAGGCAAATGTCTCTAAATCAATCATAACCACTTGCATTGCTCTGGCCAGCCATCCATACCATTGTTTTCAAATCAGACTTGGCAATGTCACTAATCCAAACTGCTAGACCACAAGGCCTAAACATGCATGTGGTTGCTTGTGTTCCAGTGCAGAGGGGACATGGCCAAGCAATTGAGAATGAACTGCACCTTTTGGTGGCAGCACCAAGGGTCATTTGCTAATGGCTTGTCCCCTTCTGTAATGGCACAGACAAACTACAGAATTATGGCATGGAATGTTGTGTAGAGCAACGGTAGTATTTGATTTTACTGCAATCACCCCTCCTGAATTACATTTTTGTTACTACCACCCTTATCTTTTCACTTATACTTAAGTAGTTAATGCAGCAGAATATGTCATTTGTAAGGGCTCCCAGTCAGATGATGCACCTTCTGCTGAAATCTTGGTTCAGGCAACATCACCTATCATTTTTTGCTTGATATGATTAACCATTTTAATAAGCATGATGTGAAAAGATGCTATCTTCCCACAAAAGAGAAATGTACTTTGAATTACAGAAACCAAAATTGTGATTTTAGATTTGAGAACATAGCAGTAGGTCACCAGCTTGAATAAGTGTGCTACCTCACTTATAGGTGTGAATGGCCCTCCATCTCCCTGGTCATTTCATGGTTATGGGGCATAAATCATTGTCTAGGGTAAGCAAACAAATCCTGTCCGGGCCTCCTGCAGTTCAGCCTCTCAGAATGATGTCTCTGAGGTTGCGCGCTGCATGTTTAGAGTGAAATCCACCCCCCAGAACCCTACTACCTTGGGTACCAGTGGTGTTTAACACCACTGGCATGGCCTCTTTTCTAGGGGGGGTCCAGGGGGTGGCCTGCCCCCTTGGTCCCCCTGCTCGAGCCGGGCCTACGAAGAAACCTAAAAACCTGCAAATTGTGCAACTAGAAAACTTTCCCAAAAAAGTTTCATCCCAATTTACAAAGGGCATCTGAATGATCACATCCAGGTGCCATTTTTCCCTTTGCGCATGTGTGCAAATAAGGGCGGTATTTATAAAGGGAAGACATTCGCCTGGCAAGTAACAAACGTTGGAAGCCAATGGGACAGCTACTCATCGACTCGGGGAGTTTGGTAGGAGACTAACCCCTGTGAAGCAGTCACCTTCGGACAAACGTTCAAACATTTGCCCCTTCAGCCGGGCCAACCGGACAGTGGAGAACGAGGGATGGGCCTGGAGCAAAGACCTTTGCCTTCCTGTCCATCTAACTGCCACGGAGACAAAGGAGCATGGAATGGATAGGCCAAGAGTTTAACCTAACAAAGTCAGTCTGCTCAAAATGGCAGTCATCACTGAGGAGGGTGGAAGTGGTTTGAGTTCCTTTATGAAGAAGCATGAAGAAGCTGTGGCAAAACTCGAGGAGCCCTTTGGGAATAAGACCACTATAGTCTTGGAGCGGTAGCAATTCTTCTCCTGCAAGCTGTGTAAGGGTTAAAGTGTGGCAAACTATCTAGCCGCACTCTCAGGCCTAATTGCCACCTGTAACTTCGCCCGAGTGGGCGATGAACATCCCAGCGACCAACTCGTAATGAACACTGTACACCCAATCATACAGTAAACACTGTGGCTGGCAAAGAACCGCATCTTTAATAAGCCATTGAGGTAGGTAGGTCGGTGGGAATGGGAATGAAGTTATAATGCTGGGACAGCTACTGTTCCCCGCTGCCATTTGCACAGTGCCCTGGCAGATCTGGAAGGGGCTTGGGAGGGTTAGATAAGTGGGGAGGGAGGAAACATGGAACATAGTGCTTTTGTGTTCATGTGTACAGTTTGGAAGTACCTGGGGCTATTTATAGGTGGTCTGTGCTAAGGGCATAGAGGCATCTGTGTCCAGATGCCAGCCTTGGGTGAATTGCTGCGAGTATGGGAAGAAAGCTGGTTGTAGAGGTGTAGAGTTCTGTTGTTCGATGTCTGTAGGGAGCAATTTTAAAACGCTGTGTACCGGTGGCCTAGTGGGTATGTGTATAGTGGGTTTGTGTGTGAAGAAAAGGATTGTTATTGTTGGGGAAAACAAAATATACCAAGTAACAACATACAATGGCTCAACAATCAAACCAGGCAAAACAATTCAACCAGAGCAAATAATTCATACCGTGCTAAGGCACAAAATACAGTGGGAGAGCAACTAAAGTAGGGAAAGAATCCAGGTGAAGGCTGGGGAGAAAAATGGCGCAGAAGTAAGGAAAGGCAGGTAGATCTCCAACCATCCAAACATCATTCAGAAAGGAACAAGGGATGGTGGGATGGTTGGAGATCTGCCTGTGATGGCTATGCATTATGTAGTCCTCCTGATGTTTTGGACTGTAGCTCCAATGATACCTTATCACCTACTCCTCTGGCAAGGGCTGATGGGAGTTGAAGTCCATAACATCTAGAGGGCCTCATAATGAGTAAGCATGGCCTTCCAGGATATAAACACATTTTTGACGATTTATCATAAGGACCATGAGGAATTATGAGATTGAAAAGAATGGTAAAAGCTACCCCTGTGACTCTCACTGCAGGAGGTTGATGGATTACATCCAAGAGGGACATTTGCAGCACGATATGACAAAGGAATGCGTGAGGGAAAAACAATAACAGAGTAGCAGCACAAAGCACAGCCGTGCAGGATGTTATGTTATGTTGCCATCTCCACGACATGCAATTTATGGTGTAAGGTTGTAGGATGGCACATTTCATTCAGACACCATGTTCAACTCTTCACATAAAAAGGCCACTTCCTCCACCCCAATCCTGATGGATTTACTCTGATTGACAGGAGACGGAGGAATCTGGTTCAATTCGTAGACCATTGTAATAGACTCCTCCAACTCACCTGATCAGGTAGTGGAGCATTTCACACAATTATGGCTAGAGCCCCAGGTACAGTTGAGGAGTTTTGCCAGATCAAAAAGAGGCAGCTGGAACTAGGTATATCCTAACCACCCCTGATGTCCAAGAGATGAAGGAGGAGGTAGAAAACAAGGTACTATGCCAAAACAAACGTCATGGGCAATTTTGGGTGGTAACTGGGTGAGAGTTAAGAATGAGGCCCCCTTCTGAGAAGTTTAGGTATGGTTCTGAACATAGCACAGAAGCAAGTTCACTAACTCTTCTGACAGAGGTTATGGCCAGAAGAAACGCGTCACTGAAAATCAAGAGTCAGAGGAGCGTTCACCCAGAAGAGATTTCAGGACAGCAGAGACTTCCCAAAGAGGCAGACCTGGGAGGGCAGGACATCCTGTTAAGAAGTCGCTCAACGATTCTGGAAGCATTTGATTAGATACTCAGCCTGTCACCACGCTGGTCGCTGGTAAAACAACAAATCTTTTTTACCGCATTTTTGTACCACTTTGTTTATGTGAACTGGTCGATGGAGATGGGAGCATTTTGGGTTAGGTATATGGAAAGTGGGGTGGGCGTAGTTGAGTGGAGATTCAGGGGGTCCGCTCCCTATATCGCTCCCTATATTTAAAGGTGAAAAAAAGTTGTTTTTACCTGTAATTAAAAAATTGTGTTGTTCTACCATATAACCTTTGATAACACTGAGGTAATGACACACCATGGCTCATGAACGTCTGAATGGTAGCTGGCTGTGCCCTGTGAGAGGAAACCGCCATCCGCACGAGCAAAACCTCATCTAGAAAAATGAGGATTCTGAGAGGATCAAATTATAGAGGACGAATTTCCCTTTAGGGACGGGCACTTTCGGTCTGAGATGGGGTGGACCTGCAGCAAAACGAAGGGTGGGTCCACCCCTCCAGTTGAGGGGGCGGACCCATGATGTCATCAACAGCACCTGACTGTCAGCGCTAAAAGTGAGGTGCTTAAAATAGCCCTCATGGATAGGAAAATGTATTCTCCTGTTGCCACGCCCCCTTGCAGGCCCCCCACAATGTTGCTGTTTTTTCACAAAGCCATCCTTAGCTAGAGAGCTACATTGGTATGGAATTTGTAGGTGTTAGGTGCTTAGTCATATAAATACTGGGGCAGTTGTGGAAGTGGGCAGCAGGCTAAAATGGGAGTGCCCCTGTGGGTGACCCCAGTCAGAGCCACAGTTTTGGACCAGAGAGTCCACAGACCCTGTGAGGTGTGTGCTGTGTACGGAGATGGACTGGGTCCCCCCTCTGGTAATAACAGGCAGGCTACACTGAAAAGTGGGAATGCAATGAAGGCACCAAAGTCTTTGCAGAAATCAGGAATATATTTATTAGAGGAAGAGGAGGCAACTCATTGCCAGCAGGATACATTATACACACTGGACACAGGTGATTGCCTGCACTTGTCTGCGGGCAGAAGGCGGGGCATTGATGGCAGGCATACTAGCTTGGGACACCCACTGGCATGGAACCCAGGGGACTGGCGAGTACCCTTGAATGCAGGGAGGGCAGGGTCCCAAGGGAGAAAGAGGCGGTTTGAGAGGGAGTTGGAGACGGGTGCCAGTAGAGATGGTGAGGGAGAAAAGAGAGAGGCAGGCGCAGAGGGGCACAGAGAGAGACACACAGGGAGAGAAAGAGACACAGGGAGAGAGAGACACAGGGAGACAGAGACACAGAGAGACAGAGACAAAGGGAGACAGACACAGTCAACAGGGAGAGGGGGACAGGCACAGAGACACAGGGGGGAGGCAGATATTGGCCAGGAACCCTACTGCTGGAAATATAGAGCCGGTTGAGGAGGAATGGAGGGGAAGGATGGAGAGGGAAGATAAGGGTAACGGCCAGAATGGGCCTCCTGAGCTCTGCTGCCCCCTTCAGCACACCACCGCCAGCAACCAAGAAAAGAGAGAGTCCCCCAGTTCTTTCACCACAGGCTTATTTTATATAAGGTGTTTATGATTTTTGGGGTCACTCTGGGGTACAACTTCTTACGTCTGCGCCCTTATATAATTTCCATAGGGACGTGTCACGTTAGTGTGGGAGATTTGGGTGGAACCAAAACCCCTACCTTCTTGGTTGGTTGCAAGAAGAATTTTTATCCCACACAATAACTGTGCCACACAAATTAGATCTTGTTGCAAGAACTGTTGTATTTTGTAACCGAAGTTGAAATGAATATTATGGTGCCCTGAAGTTTACACGCGTTTCGGCTCCACAAAGAGCCTTTTTCAAAACATATTGGGCATAGAATTATGATTCCATGTTCTAAACGAGAATAGCTATGCACATGTGGTAGAAATATCCACCAGTCATCCAGACAGTCACAGGGTAATCCCACCTGAAAATAGCTTCCTATGGTCTCCGAGCGTCAGCTGAACAAGATAGATATATAAGGCTGTTGCTCCTACCCACTCCAGGGCTGGCCTCTCACCCAGGCAAGTGTTTGGCTGTTGCCAGGGCACGCTTTGTCGCTCCACCCCCTTCCAGGCAAGTGTTTGTTTGGCTGTTGCTAGGATCTGTGTGATTCCCAAGTCAGGGGAGTTGAGCCCAGAGGGGCGGTTAATTGTAGGGTCAGGGGAGATTAAATTATAGAGTGTAGCGCAGTTGGGCCCAAAGGGGAGGTTACATATTGGACTGGGGAATGGAAGAGGTTCCAAGAAAGGGTGCAAGAGGCCAGCGGTTAGCTTGATGACTTGGCATAGGGCAGGATAATTACAGAGTGTGGGAAAGGTGGCATTCCAGAACCCTCTACCCATGATGGACACAACAAATGAAACTCGCAGGGTTAAGAGTGGCTTCATGCCAAGACAAAGGGGAGATAGAAATGATAAGGTGGAGCAAGTGGGAGGAAGAGTTGAAAGGGGTTCCAGGCTGCAGCTGAGCAACAGGTAGAACTACTTCTTGGAGGGATCCTTGCTTGGGTCCACAACCCCACAGCCCCTACACAGTGCAGGGGACACAGAGGAAAAAAAACATTTGGGAAAAATAAATGTCACCCAATACTTTGAGAAATGAAGTTGTGCAATACATTTAATACAGTGGGGAAATTAAAAGGAATGTACCACATTGCAAATGAAAAGGGACATAGAAACTGTAATTTCTACAGCGCCCATCTGGTCACGAAAGAGGCCACATCCACTGGGCTGGTGACCAGCATCACTCCTCAATCCAGAAAGTTATTGGTTTGAGCATGGATTCCAGGATGTGAGTGGGATATGAGCCATGGTCATGTAGGGTACAGGGGTTTGACAACAGTTTCATATGAGGCACCAGAGTAGTTTGCAGATGACAATTATTGCAATCAATCCCCCAACAGCATACAGGCTATATAACAGCAGTTTTTCCCAGAAGGCGCTGAACCAGTCTTTTATTCCATTCAGAAAGTCTTTGGCTGTATCGTTGGGGGTGGCCACAAGGGAGTGGTGTAAGCGGCATGGTGAACATTTACATCAGTGGAGTCTGCAACACATACACACTGCTCTAACCCAATCAGTGAATCCACTTCGCCATGGGAAGCCAATATCATCTTGTGGTTTTTGAGAGGCAGCTTTATCGGATCTATGTGATCACTATGATCACACATAATTCCAACGGACGCAAATGCTGACTTTTTCTTTTTTCTTTCTTTTTAATTAAACCCCCTTTGCACCACATAGACATGCGGGGGCAGAGACCCCACACAGCTCCTCCATATTACTATAATATCCCATACCCCCCCACATATATATGTAGTGTAAAGGGGGTGTTAAAAAAAAAAAGTTGGGAATGTTGGCCATCGCAATTATGAGGGCGACATTTTGGGCCATTGCCGCTTTATCAACTCCCTCTGCTCGGCAGTCAATGTTTACACTGAGACAGCAGTTTCATTTGCCACCACTTCCACAATTGCTTGCAACTGATATTTAACCAAACCTACTCTCATGACACCCATCTGGGGAATTAATGTGGTGCCATACAGCTGTGCACCCATCAGAGGAGTGTAGGTGTTCTTTAGGTCATGGGCTTGTTGTAGGTCACAGGCATTTCGGCTCTTGCCATGATGTCTTTCTTTGGTGACCAGATCTAGAAGAGTTCTCAACGTGCCAACCAGGAGTCTGTTGGCTGGCACTCAGGCAAGGGTATCTTCCATACCTGGCAGGCAATGTAAGGTAGTAGGCAGTCTCAAAGGGAGAGGATAGGGAGAGGACGTCCAGTTTGCTGCATAGCCAGAGGCGCTCGTGCAAACGGAGCACTGTGGGCTGGCATCTGGTGGTGCCCACATCTTCTGCCCTTTCTTCTCTTTCCCACTTGAAGCACACAGGGATGGTGTCCTTGTACCATACAGTTGGAACTGCTTTTTCCAGGTGTGCGCTGAGCTTCCCGGAATGGCAGAGGAATAGTTCAGAGATGCTGGCAGGTACGGCTTGGAGCAGGAACTCTGCGCCCTGATGGGGAGGCATATGGGCACAGACCCAGTAGTTTGTTTAAGTTTGTGGGCCACCAAATGGCAGGTCTGGAGGAAAGAGTTCTCTTGCTAGTCCGTTAATGCAGGAGGGAGAAGCAGAGCAAGCGTGATTAAGCGGCTTATTGAAGACATTACGGATTGGCTTTGGGGACCCATGAGGAGCAAGAACACCCGGTTGGAGCATAGCGTGTGCAGATGAGTCCATGTCTCGTTGTCCTCCAAGTCCTTCGGAAAGCAGACAAAAAGTAGACTAGATGCAGGGGGAAGCAGATATCTCACAAGAAAGCAAGCTCGAAAGAACTCAAAGCTGCTTCATAAAGACACAACAGTGACATAGTGCAAAAATGAAAGAGGAAAGTTAAGACTATTATGCTGGAACAGAAAATGTAAAATAAAATGCAATTATAACAAAGTGAGATACTCAGTGACATTCAAAAGCTGAACTGTTACTCCTTAAATTCAGATCGAACTCCAAACATATACAACTCCAAATATCACAACTCAAAAATACCAAAAGGAAAAATATTTGCTTTCAAAAGAGAGAATGCTTGAAACAAAACCCAAAATGTAAAAAAAAGAAACAATTATCATATAAAATATTAAAATCTTAAATTATTAATAAATACATAACATTGAAATGTTAAATTCAAAAACAAAATCGGAGTTGTGAGGCGAGTTGGAGTAGTCTGCAGTAGTCTCCACAGTCTTTCTCCCATGTCTACTGTGTGTGGGGGAGAACTCAAACACCCTACCCAGAGCAAAGCAGTGAGCGGAGTTGTGAGGCGAGTTGGAGTAGTCTGCAGTAGTCTCCACAGTCTTTCTCCTGTGTCTACTGTGTGTGGGGAAGGACTCAAATACCCTACCCAGGGCGAAGCAGTGAGCGGAGTTGTGAGGCAAGTTGGAGTAGTCTGCAGTAGTCTCCACAGTCTTTCTCCTGTGTCTACTGTGTGTGGGGGAGGATTCAAATACCCTACCCAGAGCGAAGTGGTGAGCGGAGTTGTGAGGCGAGTTTGAGTAGTCTGCAGTAGTCTCCACAGTCTTTCTCCTGTGTCTACTGTGTGTGGGGGAGGACTCAAATACCCTATCCAGAGCGAAGGAGCGGTGAGTGGAGGAGCAATGGAGCCGCATATGAAGCCTACACGGTCTTTGACCCAAACTGAGCGGAAGTTGGCGAGAAAGAAGCAGATCGAAGACTTTGTCACTGACACGGACGCTGACGCGGATCAGTGCCGCTGCCGTCTCAGAAGCACCAAAAACACACCAAACATGCTAAACCACAAGCACCCTCTCAGCGAAGATTGGAATCATGTGAACATCACTGAGAACCGAGGGCAGCCAACGCACGTAAATCATGCTAATAAGGAAGCACAAGAACTACAAGAACTACAAGAACTAAGTCGGGAGACTAGCCGCTCTCCTCTCTGTGAAGGGAGCAGGGTCCCGCCTACCGTCGGTGAGGCGAATGAGGTCCTGGTGGGGGCGGTCGAAGGGTGGCAAAGCACATCGATTGGCGCAGAGCCGGTGATCGAAGCTGAAGCTGAAACTGAAGGTGCGGGTGGCGTTAAAGCACTTCACGAGACTGTGGATTTAACCAACATAAATCCAGAACGGGAACCCGCAATTAAGAATACATGCACTATTGCCATGGTGCACTCGGAATCCAGCGTTCCCCAACACCCAGCGTCCTTCAACAAAGACAAAGACAAGAACCAACAAGATCTAACAAAATCAAAATATTGTAATAAAGACAGAGACACTGAGCCTAGCATATCTATCCGAGATAGTGAGGATAGTGAAGAGGAAGATGAAAGCGACTCGGAAGGAGGCAACGAGGAAGAAAACTCAGAGACAGACTTAGAGGCTGAAAACTGAAAAATGACAACAAAATCACGCTACCACGAAGAAATCAAACAACCAATGCCAATACCAAAATGAATAGGAAGAAACAAGAGAGTAGCGACCCGAAAATAATAAAGGGTAAAACAACAGCAAATAAGCACCAAAAACACACAAAAGAAGTGCAGCACAGTCTAAATGGCTGCCGAACTCCTTGATGTCTGGTACCTTAAAAGCATTTTGCACCAAACACCAAAAACGGAAATTAGTTACGGACACGGAATTATCGGACGCAGAGATACTTGAAGCTGTCCAAGAAACCCTCCCAGTAAATAAACATCGCAAAACCGATCCGGAACGGGGTCATGAACTTAATCCATCCCCAAAAGAAATACCCCCCCCCGATTCCACCAAAAAAAACAACAAATGCGAAACAAGCTCAAAGTGGGAACATCTCTTCGGCTACTAACCCGAAGAAGCGACTGGACATGGACCAACGTTGTCCCTGGACAGGATCAACAAAGAACGCAAAGCAACAACCTGAGTGGCCGCTGCAGGAGGAGGGAATCACAAAGCTACCCGATGTGGCGAAAAAACAAACATACCAGACCCTGAGTGACGAAATTCCTCCGGCAAATCAGGTGGACCGAAGCAAGGAATTTGAAGCGAGTGAACATCGCCACACTTGGACTAAAGCCCATCTCAGTATGGGGCAGAAATTACACACGGCCGTTAAAAATGGGGATCGGAACCCCATTAATCAACTGGGACAAGTTAGCAAGGGATTGTCAACACTGATCATGCCAGAGCACGAACAAGGAGGAAACTGGTCAGTGGACAACTCGACGTTCGAACCACCACGAATGCCTAGGAGACCGGCGACCACTCAACCGTCACCTAAGAACAGACGATTAAGCGAAATCTCCATAACGACCCAAAAAGACTCACCAAATAAAAAACCAGACATGTTAACGATCATGTCGGCTATTACGATTGCTTTAGCTCCATTTTGTAAACTCTACGAGGCAATAAAAGATGGGGTTCAAGACAATACCTCGGTTCTCACCAACTTGATCACGAAAATGACCTACATAGAAGGCTACATAACTGCCTTAGAGGAAAGAACCATCAAAAAGGCTGGGGAAAAAAAATGGAAGACCTGGAAAAGCTGGTGGAGTCCCTGCAAGCAGAGAAGGGAAAACAAACTGTAACTGCTAAAAGTAAACAGAGCTGGGGTCAGGATAGCGAAGCAGTGATTGATCCAGAAGCACTTCAGGTGGCAAAAGGAAAGATCGGTGAAAAATCAAGATTGAGTCCTACACCATCATTAGCAATGGGAGTGACAAATCAACCATCTATAAGAAAACCAGTGGTCCTAAAACTAGTAAGCCAAGAGCCGGCTACCACGACGACACGAAAATACAGCGCTACCAACCAAGAATCAAAGAAAACAAAAACAAAAAACACACGCCAAGAAGAAGAACCCTCTAAAGACTCTGGGCAGAACAAAAAAGTGGTAGATACTAGCAGATCGCCGAGATCAGCAGATGAATCCATGAAAGACTCAGATCTGATGAACCTCTCTCAACATTGGGAAAACAACTCCAACGAACCGGACCAGGAGGTGTTCGTTATGGAAGCCGAAAGAAAAATACTTAAACCAAACTTAACACAAGACGCTGAACACAGTATAAAAGAAATTGGCAAAAGCCCAGGCCCAAAGGAACATGCCTACGCCAACGGGACCCAAGAGAAAAACTCTTCCAATCACCTAAATAAGAAACGACACACTAGTGAGTTCTACAACAATGAAGACTCGCAAAGATCGAGAAGGCACGCAAACCCAGATCGTAAAAGAGTGTTGAAAAATGCAAATGGGCATCAAAGCAAAAGTCTGAAAGCAGAAGAAGAGGAACGCATATTCAAAGTAGAGCAATAAAAAAAAAATGGAAGTCTATATGATCCTGAACAGAAAAACGATCCTAAAAATAACGAACAAAACAGATGCACTGAAAGGAATCAAAACAGAAGACATCAAACTAGTCGAACCATATCACAGAGGGAATATAGCAAAAGCCTACCTCCATGTCAAGGCTGTCGGAATTCAACAAATCAGCTCTAAGGCATTCAGAGAAATGGAGCAGCTTGGCTTCATATTGACGGAAATAAAAGAGTCAAGGTTAAGAGAGGACAAAGTGCTACAACCAAAAGGTATGGAAGACCGCAAATATCGCTACACATCAAAAATGGAAGGGCTCTATCGAGACCACCGAATAGGGAAAGGGCAGGGAGAAAAGGGCATCTACTTCGCAAGCCATCACTCCGCACAAGAAAATCAACACTATCGACATCGGCGGACCAGCTATGAGTACGAAAGAAAGAAGTTACAGAAAGAGCATGAAAGACATAAGAACAGACAACGCTCACGTACAACAGGGCCAGATCAGAGGACTACTATACTCAATCCCCATTTAGGCCCTCGAAAATAGAACGCAGGCACACAACTGACATAATCCGGGACGGAAAGACAACCAAGACAAGAGATACGACTACATCACAAGGCCTGTGGTCGTGGCTCAAATCAGCCCTGAATATGAAAACAGAAAAATAGCAACGACAACTGACCTCGGAACCCACCCCCAAAGGAATCGTAAAACCAACGTACGTCACATCTGCCGAAAGGTACACCTTGGGATCGTGGAATACGAGAGGTCACTCACATCTGACTACCTTAGGAGATGTCGATCTGGGCCTATATGATATCCTATGTCTACAAGAGACATGGTTGGCAGACAAGCCTGCATTAGATAGATTCGTGGTGGAAATATCTCCCGCAGCAAAGGGCCTCCTCGGTCGTCCGTCTTCAGGACTGTTGACAGCCATTAAAATGGGTTCAGGCTTAATCGAACCGAGAAAGTTGAACGAATCGTACGAGATGCTGGTCACACTGACAACATGGATCCACCAAGCCGCAGCTCCAGAGCCAGAATACGCCACTCAACTGGCGATAATAAACACATACTGGAATCCCCAGCGTACTACAATAAAAGCCTTTTGCACGAAAATGCGAGAAACAATAGACTGGATCTATGCGGAATACGAGAAGATCGATATCATCGTGTGTGGAGATCTGAATGCCAACTGAAACATGCACCACGACGATGATAAGGATCGCGTGACACAAGGAGCTACAGCCGAACGAGGAAAGGCCTGGATGTCTGTCACCAAATCAAGAAACCTGCACAACATCGCGTCTCTGTTCCCTCAACAAAACACCATCCCGACCTGGGAACGTCTGAATGCAAAAGCCACTTTAGACTATATCTTTGCAAGCCAAGGCCTCCTACCAAGTATTCTTGCCTTCAAAGTCCAAAGAACTACTCACAGCGATCACAACCTTCTTATCTGCTCATGGCAAGGAAAGCAGCCAGCCAAACAGAGCTACAAGTTCAACGTGGAGGCAAACAACCAGCAATCTAGAAGCAGACTTTTTGAAGATAACCGCTAAATATGAGGTGCCTGGTGATATAAACACAATACACTGTGCTGTTGAGCGACTAAACTACCTACCTCTACTACTACCATATAGAATACCAGCAGCAGGTCAGAAAAACAAGGTGGCTCGACCTAAACACGTTTACGACAAATTGGTGGTCGAAAAAAGAAAAGTAAAAGAAGCATGGGAAAAATGGGAAATTGAAACAAAAGCCTATAACAACTGGCTAAAACATCACAGACTGCTCCTTTAGCAACAAGACTCTGAACAAATGTTGAGAAAACTGAGCACAAAGAAATCGGGTGACTTTTGGTCCTTAATTAAAACGATGACCATGACCTCCACCAACGAGATCTTGAACGCTGTATCAGAACAAAAATGGTCAATGTACTTGGCGGCTCAATTTGACCTCCATCAGTCCAGCGTACCCAGTGCAGAAGGAGCCACTACTACGACATGGGTTGATGTCTCAAATGTAGACAATATTGAAAATGCTATCGGCAAACTCAAAACATCGAGAGCCCCTGGCCCAGACGGACTGACTAATCTCGACCTGAAACAGTCGCCGAAAGAGTGGTCAGTGGTAATTAGTAAAATCTTTACCCACTGTGGAAAAACAAAAAATGATTCCAGAAACCTGGTTGAATGCCATAATCGTCCCAGTGTACAAAAAAGGAAGCAGAGAAGATCCGGAGAGCTATAGACCTATAGCTCTCCTGGACATCATCGGCAAAATCTTTGCAACACGACTGCCGGATCATTTCAGAAGTTGGGCCAAAAACGCTCCATGCATGGACACCTTTCAAACAGGTTTTCAGAGAAATGGAAGTGCTGCCATAAACATCCTGCTGATAAACATCTTGAAAGCAAAAGTCAAAGAAGGAGCTCCGAGAGTGTACCTTGCATTCATGGATCTATCCAAAGCTTTCGACAAAATAGATCGGGAAAAACTGTGGTCCAAATTGAACGACTGGAAATGCCCAACTTCGATCTTGTACCCAATAAAAGCTCTCCACGCCGAAACCAAGATTTGGGTAAAATTAAACAAACAAGGAACACTGTCAGAGGAGATGCCGGTCAAGCGTGGCGTTAAACAAGGGTGCCCCTTAGCTCTGGCTCTCTTGATTGCCTTCCTTGGAGATTACCAACACGACGAATCAAAAAAAGGGCATTCCCACCAAAAATAGGGAAAGCTACTATATCATGACTTCTCTATGCAGACGACGCCATCATAATAGACCAAACACAAATTGGTCTACAACGCAAACTAACCAATTTGGCGAGATACACTGAAGATAACAACCTGGAAATTAATAAAATAAAAACAAAAATTCTGGTCTTAGACAAAACAACAAAGACGTCAGCTAGACAGCCAAAGTGGTTCCTTGATAAAACAAAAATTTAAGTTGTAAATCATTTCAAATACCTAGGAGTGATTATTGACGGGTCAGCTAGAGAAAAGACGATGCAAGATCAGCTATGGGACAAGGTAAAACGATTAACAGCCCAAACAAGATTGGTTGACAATAAATTTGGCAAATTCTCGCTTTTGCCTTCCATTAACTTCTACAAGGCGAAGGTCGTCCCGTCACTTATCCATGGCATGGAAGCAACACTAAACATGCCACGCACAATATCGCACAAGCTAGAAGGACACGTTTGGAAAGCAGTGCTGGGCCTACCGAAGTCTACATCGATTCCTGCAATTAGACGCAAATTAGGTCTGGTTTCTTTGGCATCATCGGTCGAGCTAGGCACAATGCGATTGTACAGAAAAACTCTAATGGCGATACCCTCCCAATTCATAACATCATCTCCGAAGTACTCGCGAGCGGAACATGTAAGGCACTTAACAATTGGGCTGCAAGGCAAAAAGAAATTCTGAGCCAAATAGCATGTTCAGAAGAAGATCTGAAAGACAACCCAGAAAGAGTGAAACGCAAAATGGAATATATGGACTGGATCATCACAATTGACAAAGCAAGCGCAAATAAACTACTGGCTCATCTCCCACCTACATTCAATAAAGTCAAAGTACCTCTGAATAACTGTGCGAAATTCCCGAACAAACGAATGCGTGGCATGTTCATGAAAGCGAGACTCAACTTGTTGATGACTCACGAAATCCTGGAGATCCGATCCCCTTCGATAGACAATGGTTGCCGCCTATGCAAAAATAGAAACCAAGCTGAAACAGTTAGTGTTGTTGTGCCCAAAGACACAACAAAACAGAGACGTCTATCTCCAGTCTCTCTTGCAAGGAGCAGTAACGGTTGATGAAGATTCAGTGTGGAACAGGTTAATTTCAGGAGATACCACTAGATGGACACTGGCAACTGTCAAACTAATAGAATTAACCATCAAGATGATCAACCAATCGACGACAGAGGTGGCTGCAAACCAAGATGGTCCTGAGGGGTAAGGCATAGATACTTTGATGGCCACCATATGCTCAACTAACAGTGATCAATAAATGCCAGTTGAAGAGTGAGATTAGTCTGTCGGTAAAAGTTAACTCCATCCTGGTCCTTCCTTCTGTGGGGGAAACCGCAACCCTAGGAGTTTGAAGATGCTCACAGTCAAATCCACAAAGAACACAAGAGGTATTTAGACTCAATGATTCTTGTAAAAATCAAAAGATCTTTTTGATTAAAATTCAAGTAATAAAAAAATAAAATAAAATAAAAATCTAGAATGAAAAGCAAAACAAATTATAAAATATTAAAATTCAAAATTATTCAAATACAAAAAATATATAAAATGTAAAGTTGAAAATGCCAAAAATTATTCAAAACATAAATAATACAAAATGTTCACTGCAAAATACTAAGGTCCAATAAAATCAAAGTTTAAGGGACCACGGCCCAAGAAAATATTTGATAGACTGTTCCCATGCCGGCAGGGTTCTCAGCGGGGTTGAGGACAGAATTTGGGGGAACATAGTCCATGCTCTGGGGTGCAGTGTCTTAGCTCTCCCTCCTGCACCAAATGTAATCTTGGCTTGCCTGGCACAGGCTGTTCCTCACTGGCCTGGCAGTAGATCTGTCTCATGACTGAAGTAAGATGTTTGAAATATGCCAGAAGTGAATTATACATCAGTGCCAAAAGCAACCTGTTCATAGAGGGAGGAGCTGCATTGGGCAGAGGCATTGTTCTTAACATCATGCTCTCAAATAGAGAGTCCAGCAAAGTGGCTGGGAATACTTCTCATGTACATGACGGCAACGGGCAACACATCTGACCAACTTAGTCCTGTCTGTGCACACACCTTTGCCCGCTTGTAGCCGCCCATTCTTCCTTTCACTTTTCCCCAAGCGTTGTGTTCTATTTCGTCCTTAGGGTAGCCTGCAGTGTGTGGAACAACTGTGTCAGTGTTGCTACATGAATTTGTACAGGGGAACTGGGGAAACTGAACCAGGAACACAGAACTGCAACAGCGCACAGACAAGAGGTTAGGGCAGTAGTGACAGGGTCAAGTGGAGTTCTGTAGTGGGCAAGAGGACACAGTGCACCACAATGATACAGGCACCTACGATGAGATGTCCTCTATTCCTACAGCTGTAACAGTCCGGTCAGACACTGGAGCATCCGGGAGCTCCCCCAGCCTCAGTGTGTTGAAGGTGTCGCCTGTGCCCAGCAGCATTATGGCATGCTTGTTACCTACCTATGCTGTCACTTAGGAGCTACTGATATGATATGTCATTTATAACGCGTCTGTACACAAGTGTTTCTAGGCGCGACAAGACAAGGGAGTGAAGACAGAGGGAAGACAAGACAAACTTTCTTGCTAGGTCTTGTGTCATTCAGATTGTGCAAGTGCTGCGATGTAAAGTGCAGAGGGAAGGGAGGAGGGGGAGTACCAGGGAGAGGGAAGGGGGAAGTGCAGTCAGGGCAGCAACGCTCTGAGTAAGTTCAGTCATGGCAGCGCAGCTCTAGGTAAGTACAAGGAGGCAGGGGTCTGTGGGTAGCAGTTACAGCCCCTAAGTGCGTGGTAGGCACAGAGGCAGTGCAGGGGAGACTGATCATGGGGGAGCCTGGTACCCAGTAGACTCTGAGGGTAGCCAAGCAACCAGTCAGCCGCAGAAGACAGGTTGGTCAGCAGGGGGGAGATAGAGTGAAAGCAGGGGAGAAAAGGAAGGTCTTGAGCTGCCTCTGGAACTTCAGGTGGTCTGGCTCAAGTTTCAGAGGGCCAGGGAGGCCTTTCCAGGGGGAGGTGCCTGCAGTGGAGACAGGTCTACTCCCAACTCTCTGCCTGGAAAAGCGTCTGACCCTCAGAGAGTTTGAGGTAGCTGAGTGAAGGGTTTGAGAAGGAAGGTCCTTGCAGACACCGGGAGCCAGTGGAGAGATTTCAGGGCTGGAGCGGTACAGTCCCTGGGCTTGAAGCCAAAAACAAGTCTTGCAGTCCTGTTCTGGAATAGTTGCAGAGGGAGGAGAGTAGAGGAAGGCAGGTTGAGAAATAGGTTGTTGCAGTAGTCTAGCCTATGGAGAACCAGGGCTCTGGAGACAGTGAACATATAGGGGAAAGTGAGAAAAGAAATAATACCTCTGAGGAGGTGCAGCTGGCAGTGGGACCTCTTGGAAAGGTCTGTGATGTGGGGAGAGAAGGAGAGAGTGGTGTTGAAGATGACACCAAGGTTTTTTGCCTCGCAGGAAGGCGAAGGAATAGGGCCTAAGGAGGGTGGCCAGGGTGATAGAGGGAAAGCAGGAGCAGGGGTCCCAATGGGAAGGATTTCCATTTTACTGGCTTTAAGGAAGAGATCATTGGAGGCGCACCAATCCTGAATCGCGGATAGACAGTCATGAAGGAACGAGGAGAAGAGGAGGCTGAGGGGAGCCTGAAAGACATTAAGGTGGTGGAGAGAAAGGACCCAAGTTGGACCTGGGAGGGTCGGTTCAGGAAGGAGGTCAGCCACTCCCAACCTCATCCATGATACCCAGGTTCTCACTGAGTCGTTTAATCAAGATGGCGTGATTGACCGTATCAGAGGAAGAGGAAAGGTCAAGGAGGATGAGGACAGAAGTAAGTCTAGAGTCAAGATTAGTGAGCAGATCTTCACGGGTGTTCAGGAGAGCAGGTTCTGTGCCTCTGGCTGCTCTGAAGCCAGACCGATGGTAATGGAGATAACCAACGGATTCAGTGTGGAGTGTAAGCTAGGAGATGGGCAGCTTTTCCAAGAGTTTGCCCAGAAAAGGAATGATAGAGATCGGGTGATAGTTTGCTGGACAGGTAAAATCAACAGAAGGCTTTTTACAGAGGGGGGTGCACAAGGGAGTGCTTGAGGAAAGAGGGGAAGGATACAGTGGTGAAAGAGTGATTGGAGAAATCGGCCAAGGCTAGAGCAAGGGTGTCAATGTGGTCCTTGAAGGTTCTGGAGGAGCAGAGAAGCACCTGTTTGGATGCCACTTTCAGAGATAAGACTTGTCTAGAAACATCGTCAGGTGTTGCTGGAGAAAAAGAGTTGAAAGGAGGAGGAGACGGAGAGGCAGCCAGAGGGGGGCCGAGAGAGGTAGATGTAGAGGAAGAGGAGAGAGAGGACAGGATGTCCTGAGTTTTAGTGGTGAAGTCAAAAGCCCGAGCCGTACAGAGAGCCTGGGAGAGAACAGGAGAAGTGGAAACTGCAGAAGGATTGGCCAGCTCCTTGCAGATTTTAAAGAGTTTGGCCGTGTTGTTAGAGGATGCAAAGATGCAGGCTTGGATGTGGACTCTCTTCTTGGACATGACAGGGAGTCTTTATTGCTGTTGGAGCAAGCGGTAGGCCAGTTTGTCAGAGGATACGCCGAAGTCTTCCACTTCCTCTCAGCCAACCTGCACTTGCGTTTCAAGGCGACGAGGTCGGAGTCATACCAAGAGTGCCACTTGGAGGTAAGCTTCAGATAGATTCTCATGACAGGGACAAGGATGTCCAGAGTGTTGGAGATGGAAAGATGAAGGTTAGAGAGGGCTGTGTCAGAGTGTAAGTCAGCCGCAGGTGTAGGAGGGATAGAGAAAGTAGCAGCAAAGGTATCCACTGGAACACGAGATGGTTAGGACAAGGAATTGGAGTTCCAGGGGTACTTCGTCTGGATCCAGTTCCTGTCAAGCTTGAGGGAACTGGAAGGGACTGTGGCCTGGATGCTAGGGCCAGGGTTGCACGGCAGTGCCAGAAGAGCCACCCTGGCTGTTTTCACTGCTGGCTGGGAGATGGAAGGCACTGGCCTGGGATCCGGCCTGGGGTTATCCAGGCTGGGGTTCTGGGCCAGAACCAACATTGTGATCTGGGGGGTCTCGGCTGAGCGGGGAGGTGAAAGGGACCAGGCGGGTATGGTGCAGGGAGCTGCGATTTGCTATGAGCAGACAGGGCTGTGGCCTTGTTCTGCTGATGCTGACTCCACCAAGGACAGTTGCAATCCCAGTGGCACCATTCCTTACAATAGACGCACTGGTCCTGATGCACACAGTGACCTAACTGAGATAGGCACCGGGCTGGGGGTGGATACTGGCTTGGGACATGCTGAAGCATGTACCTAGTGTTCTGATAGCCTCAGGACTGGGGGTCCAGAGGGGGCATCTTGGAGTGGTGACTGATTCCTCTTCTTCCTCCCCCACTAAATGTGTGCTGTCCTCTAGAATCCCCATACTGGCCCCCATAGGGTGACAGTACAGGGGCTGGTGCAGAAGGGGCATACACTCAAGGGGCATGAACTGGGAAGGGCGCAGAATAGCAGGTTAGGGGAACAAGCACAGAAAAATCTAGGACATCCTCTGGAGCAGAAGGAATCCCTGGGGGCAAAACTGGGAACAGGCGGGGATCACACTGATAACCTGGATAATTTTTAATTTGCCATAGATTAGGCTGTTCTAGCTTCCTCTCTAGGGTCACATGTTGTTCCAGCCACTTCTTCCTTGCCATGGACACACTCTGCAGGGACCACAATGTGTAGGACTGGCACTGCCTAACTGCTGAGTTTGCTTTCTCCCTTTAAAGAACCTCACGCACCGCAGCTAGGTGAGTCTCATCAAAGGAGCCTTCTAGGGGCCAGACCAGTAGGTTCTGACGCTTGGTCTGTTTATGCCATACTTGCATTCATCTGACAATGTCTGGGCCATGCATAGTAGCCATGAGTGCCACAGGGGAATCACGGGAAAGGCTCACTCTCTGGCTTGCAGAATTTCCCATTCTGATAGGCAAAAAGATGTCATACACAAACTAAGATGTCTTGACAAATACTAACTCACTACGTGTGTAGGTCAGCACCACTGAGCCCCTACTATCCAAGTCTGTCATCCACAGTTACTCTAGCGCACTCACAACCATTCACAGACACTCGCAGACGCACACTCATAGGTGCTCAACTAAGGAAGTGGTTGGATGATAAACTGTTGCAGGACAGGTGACATGGTAATGCCAAGCTATTGGTCCACTTCCAAAAGGAGTGTTAAGTACAATTCCCAGGCGTCCCTGGAAAACTACTCAGATTAAGGCTCAGATTGAGGCAAGCATGTCAGGCAGGCACTTCACACAAAAGAGTTCCAAGCAAAGATGATCTCTAGAGGCCCACTCTTGTGCTCCTAAAGAAATACACGGCTCTCACGACCAGGATATGGGCACAATAAAAATGGGTAAGTGGGTGAGGTTGGACACTCACTAGGAGTGAAGAAGGCTAGTAGAGCTACTAGCCTTCTTCACTCCTAGTGTAGGTGTGCGGATCCTCCTCTGACAGTGGCAACGCGCCAGAGAGATGGCATAGCAGGTAATCAAGTTAGATGGATTGAGTCGACTTTGAGAGTTGTAGGGCAGTCATCTTCAAATCCCAAAAGTAGAGAAAGCTTTGACATGGAATGAGGAAGCCAAGTCTTGTCAGGTTCTTTTCATTCCTTTCCGGTTCTTAGCAGAATGTTTAGCTGCTATATGTTAGAATCCACACAGGTGGAAAGCACGGTATGAGGTAGCTCAAGATTCTGACACACATACTTCCTAATTTCTACTAAAACCTGGTTTGCATTGTTTTTTCTGCCATATTCCAAAGAATTGTCCTCCTGAGGCTCATCAGGTGTGGACAGAACTTTATGTTTATGTTACTCCAATTGTACCATGTTGGTCCCCACAAAGTGAGGAACCTCCCCGAAAGCCTGCACCAGGGAGCAGCTGGAAACAGGAAATGCAAAGTTATGACATTATTACCCAAATAGATGGGTTTTACATTTTTCCGAAACAGCCAGAGGGAGTCAATATTTCTAATGTCCTGTGGGAGCTGATTCTACAAATTTGAACACATTACCGAATAAGTCTGTCTCCGTAGCGACAGCAGCGAGACCACGGGACCACCAGTACATTGTTATCCTCAGAACATAAAGACCTAATGACATAATAAAGAGAGGTGCATAACTATGGTGGTGCCTGATCATTAATACACACCAATAAGGCAGAACTTTCAGTGTGGTCTCTGCACACCCTTTTTGGTATTTGGCTGATGATGCGGCCACATGACGTCATTTAGGGGTCGCCAGAGGTCGCAAATGCGACCTCTGAGGACTCCCTTACGACCTCTGTCGTCTCTCTTGCAACCTCGAAAAAAAAAATAAGAAAAGAAACGTATTCTTTTTTTTGTTTTGTTTTGTTTTTTTGTAATGCAAGCTCCTGGGCTGTGGGCAGCACCATGTGGCTCTTTACTTCTGGAGTGGCTGGCTTTCTTGGTCAGGCCCCTTAACAAAAAAGAAACATAATAACAGGAGTGCCACAAGTCTAACACTTTCAGCACTGACCCTAAATAAGAAAGAATAGGAATACCAAATAATGGGTCTTTCTGGAATTCTATACAATAATTGCTAGACTCATTAAAGGTTTATTTCAGGCACACTTCAGGGGGTGAGTCACTCATTTAGTCTGTTCTTAAACGCCTCAACTCAGCCTTTCATCCTTCTGGGGTCGATAAATGAGTACCAACACAAGTTGGGTGATAGTGGGTGTATATGTTTTCTCTAAAAAGAGCTTAAGCTTAAGTACTATATAATAACACATCATTATCATTTAGTCATGGACGTCTGCTTGCACTTACAATAATTTGCTAATGTGGGCCTTTATACACTGATCTTACCGATACAAATAGTGATATCGTAACCATATTTTTTGTAGTGTACAATTCTGTGATGCCACTTCCTTTTTTGTCAATGGATGAAAGGTCGTATTCCATCGCTTCGCGCGATATCACTTCGTGGTGGGGTCAAATGACATCACTTCCTGTGATGTCATCAGGGGTCAAGGGTCGTGTGATGTCACTTCCGCTACCCCTGGCATTTTGGTGAAATGACGTCCAGGTGTGGCCACAAGGTTAATGGACTCTGCTTGACTAGTACTGCCTCAACAGTAGCCTCAATCATAGGCTGGAGCAAATCCAAGGGTGCAGCAGGCAGCGCAGCTGATGAAGCCGTGAGAGTGCTGTATGATTGGGATGAAGGCTTGGCTCAGAGTGCTACCTTTTATTTTTCTTGCCTTCTAAACCTGTATGTAAGCGAGCGTGAGTTCCGAGAACTGCTTCATGATGGTGAAGACATCATTTCTGGGAAACAGTGCAATAGCACTTTCAACAATCAGCCAGTGTAAATGTGCAAACACTTACCAGGCTCCAAGGACTTTTATTGTTCTCAAGTGGTTGCTGTGCCAGATACTGATCAGTGGGCCTGCACATGGGCGTTGATAGCATCATCATGCACCCCGGCCCTGCTACTCCATAGAATCGTTACCATGTAACTTTGCTACAGTTTGGCTCTCTTTCAGAACCTCAGTGTTGTGCAGCCTCCCATTAAGCCCAACACAGGGTGTGAATCTGCCCTCCGGCTCAGCAGCCTCTCATCACCAGATCAAGGTAGAGGTAGGGGATTTCTGTCAGCACCCAATCCGCGGGATGTCTTATGTGTGTCAACACTTCTGCAAAATCATGCCCTCTTCCCCTGCTGACCTCTCCCAAGTAATGCCTGAGCAAACACCCAGATAGGAGCGTGGGCTAATACCCGTTGCGTTGAGGCAGACAAAGAAGAACTATGGGCAGTGCTACCATTTAAACCCTCATCAAAGGGGGAGGAGCTATGGAATGATAATGATGTGTTATTTATATAGCGCTTACGCCTAAGTGCTTTAAATAGAACATATACCCACAGAGCCGGCTTAAGGTATGATTGGGTGGTGCACCAAACAACGGGCGCATCAGCACCCCGTCGCCCCTTAGGCCAGCCCTTAAAAGCTTTTTGAAGTGGGGGGCACCTAACTTCAAAGTTATGTTCTAGATGCAGCGAGGTGCTCCGGAGCACTGTGCTGAATCTAGAATGTTATTTTGAAGTTAGGTGTACCCCAACTTCAAAAAGCCCAAATTCATAGAAACATCCTAGTTGCTGCACAAGCGCTGCATTGCATCTAGAGCGTTACTTCCTGTGTGACTCTCCTGCCCACAGGAAGTAACTTAGGCCCCACTACGCATGACAGGAAACCTGGTTTCCTGTCTGTGTAATGGAGTTTGGAGCATAGGAGGCCTTTGTAAAGAAACCATGGTATCAACAGTAAGACGACAGACACAAGTGATCACAGTTCGAGGGTGTTTATTGAACTACAACTGGGTTTGAAAAAATCCTAAATCTAAAGATGGGAGCAAGTTACGACCATCTAATAATAACGCAGTCCTAGTGATGTCTTGTCAAAATAAAAGGGCCTATACTAATAAACCTATTGCCAGTCCTTACTTCTAAATACAAATAGTGTGGGAAACAATGTTATGCAAAAGAAAAGAGTTCAATAAATGATATGTCAGGACAGTCAAGCCGTTAGCTTCCCTTCCACGTGTTTTCAGCATGGGGCAAGTTGGTACACTCGAGCTTAGCACAGTCTCTGGCTTCTTTAGCACGAGGATGCAATTCGAATTTCAATATTAGGGCCTTCTGTACCAAAGTCTCTTTGCCATTCAAAGTCTCTTACTTCAGAGGGCCTGATATGACAAACAAACATTCAAATGTTCATTTCTCCTCAGGATTCTCATGTACAACTTCTTGGGTGATTTTCGATTCACCCCGATCCTCCTACGCCGGGCTGAGACCCACTTTAATACACAATCTTCATTTGGCCCCCCCCTGCCGGGCTGGGACCAGATTCATGTATTTTTCCAAACTTTCTCTATTTCATCAAAATCGAAGACTTTGGACTTTGCGCAGGATTTTGCTGCACCCGTCGCAGGACCACTTCGATTCACATTTATTCATTCACTTTCAAATGATCTCCCACCTCCAGGCTCGGATCAAATTTAATTACTTTCGTTACTCCTCAGCTGGATACCTTACAGAGACTTTCCACTGAGCAGCCATGCAGTGCCGAAACACTCTGTGGCCCTCATTACGACCCTGGCGGAAAGGGGAAAACGATGGCGGAAAAGCAATACCGCCATCGAAAAGCGCTCGGTGCGACTATGACCCGTCACCGCAAAGTACGAAGCCATTAGCGACACCGTAGTGAACGCCAACGCTAACTGCACTAAGCACGCGCGCGCGCACCACGCCAAACCGCAAACACCACCATGGTGCAACGGTACGCCAATTCCGACCCTAGCGGACATGTACCTAACGCCATCAGGCATGGCGGAATGGACCATCCCGCCATGGCGAGAAATACGGCATCGTGAACCAACCGTAAATGGCCCACTGAGTGCCTGTACTCCACTCCCTGGCCACATTGCACAACTCCTGGCAGGCGCAATGTACTCACACCATGCAACCAGTGAAATCTACAATTCACCCATGCATGCCAACGTAGAAATGCATGCAGGTGTTCAAAGCGCCCCGTGAGTGGGCATCCATGTACGGCATGTCACCATAGCCGTACTGATGCAGCACAGGCATGTGAAGGTACAAGACATCAAAATGGAAATCAAGAACACATGACACAAAACAACAGTAGTCCCCCATCGCTTGCCACCAGCGCAAGGCAACATCCAAAACAGCATCCTGAGGGGGATTGCACCAGCCCTGTACTCTTGCCAGTAAACAAACCAACCATCAGCAGAAGCATGTACCACACAAGTTGGCAGAGTGACTGAGCAGCCAGGCACATCCCAAGAGGGGCCGATGGGAGCTGCAGGGCACAGATGGCATCAATACAGAAGCTATTCCAATGGACATGACCCCAGTCCCCCTCCAACAAACGCACGCAAACACAGGCACCTGTGACCAGCCACATTCTGAACATCCCATCATACCATCAATCGACCTGGCTGACAGGCATCAGTCGGCCAAAAGCCAATCCCCCGCCCCTGAACAGCACATCATGTAAACAGTCACAATGGCAGCCCCTATCCGTGACCACACTGTGCTACGTAGGCAAAAGCGGCCAGTACTGTACCACACAACTCAACTCAGAAGGCGGAACACAATGCAGATCATCTCGCAATACATACCGCCACAAATCGAAAATCGCCACATCACCTGCAAAGAATAACGCAACACGCCAAATATCGGAATACAATTTAAATGCACATCCAAATGACAAAGGCCTCACAGCAATTTGTAAAATAACACCAAAACATCCATCATCACCGAGGGCTGCATCTGCAATAATTGACCAGCTTCCACTTGTGTGACGCCCTGTACCATCATGGCACACAGGGCCAACATCAACGTTCCAAAAGGCAACATGGAAGCGGCAAGAACCGCAGGTCCGTCCCATGAGGCAGGCACTAGTCCAGCTGAAAGGCCGAAATGTTGCACCTAGCCACCAGAACAGCGTAAGGGCATGTGGCCCATTGGCGATCGTCCCATAAGATCGTAATGGTGCTCCACTGATTCACCCGAAGCTGCAGGTGTCGAGAGTAAAATCCATCTGGAGGAGTGGCGTACAGATGGCATCTGCAATAGGGCAGGAGATACCTGTCACCAAAATGAAACACAAATTAACCGATTGCACTACAGGACACATGATGCATCACTATCTTCATTCAACACACCAAATCCACACCCATATGCATGCTAGCCCACTCCAAAGGAATATACACACCCCTAAATCAGTATCGATACATAACGAAACCAATCGAGGTTAATACACCATTGGCAACGTCGGTTACTGTGCATGCGTCCGTCAAGATAGAACCCATGACATGGGATTAGTAACGTGCCTAGACACAAGTGTATGAAGGCGCGTCGAGACAGGGAGGATCCGACAAGGGCAGATAGACGTAAGTCCCACTATGGCAGCCTTGCATCACATAGCGCAGGGGAAGGGGATTGAATCAAAAAACACATGTACATGGCAGACCCTAAATGGAATCATCTGTCCATGCATCCATTCATCATTCCCTCATCCCGCAATGAAAACGCATGAACATTCACTCACATAATATGTGAAACTTCCATCGCGTCTGTGCGTAATGCAGTCTGCAAAAACCACTGTGCTCCTGGCCGGATCTGTAGTGTCGTGAAGCTAGATGGACTTGGGAACGTCCTGCCTTATCGTCCACTACGCTATTGCGCATCCCATTCAATTCATGTCATTCATTGCTTGCTCGTTATGGGCCCTGTCCCAAGGACATTCAACAATAGAACGTTACATTTCCAGGCAGACCTGTGGGCGTCTCCTCACCGCTACTTCGCAACCAAAAATCCTGGCCTTCGAATTCCTCACTTGCAACATTACGTCGAAAAGGCTTCTGTGAACGCTTGCATTCACAATTACATCAATGTAGTGCGGCTGTGTGTCATAATGCTAACTGGCTGCAATCACAAATGGGACGCCACGCCCGTCGGTGAAGTACGATACTGTGCTGCATGAGGGTCGGCCATCGATCGAGCCCTACATACCACTGACTCTTCACAGGTATGTAAGCGGCTGCAATCATAGCATGTGTAACAATGGGAGCATAGCATGAAAATCAGTCAAAGTACATCACACTGCCATCGGGATTTGATACATGATTCCAATCCCAAGATGCCATGCGGCCAAATGCAGCCTTACGTGCGGGACGTGCTCGGCCAGAAGGGATTGCATCCGCCACAGATTCATTCAATCAGCACAGGTGGAGGCCATACAGGCCGACAGCACATATATAGCAGACCCAAACCCCTCCCACAACCACTCCCACTCCAAAATGCTACCGGCAGGACTAGCGATGTTGGGCCTGGGGCACCAGATAGCACTGCAAGTGCTACAACTACAAGAAGACGACGAACAACAACAGGTACAACAACCGGGCGCACAGGGGAGACGGAGGAGAAGGAGGAGGAGGAGGGCAAGGCAGGGTCAGCAAGGCCCACAAGCACTGCCACTACCAACACGCAGGCGGCCCGCAATCCCACGCCTCCGAGCTGATCCGTTCAACCTCACTGCTGAGCAGATCCACACCCTCTACCGTTTGGACCGGGACACCATAATCGCCATTGTGGACATGACACATGCTGACCTCGTGAGCATGATAGATAGCCCAACCGCCATCCCACCCCTACTGAAGGTGGTGTCTGTACTCCACTTCCTGGCCACAGGCACCTACCAGCACACAGTGGGACAGTTGCATGGCATTTCACAGCCACTGTTCTCACGGACACTCTCCCAAGTGCACGATGCCCTCCTGAAGCACGCCGACGACCACATCACACTACCACGCACGTACCAGGAGATTACCAACGCAAAGGTGGGATTCCATGCACTTGGCGGCATCCCGGGTTGCATTGGTGCCATCGACTGCACCCATGTTGAATTGGTTGTCCCACATGCCATGGAGGTCCAGTACCGCAACCGGAAACAATTTCATTCAATCAATGTGCAAATGGTGTGTGACTCCAACAAGATCTTTACGCATTGTTGTGCCAGATTTCCAGGATCTACCCATGATTCTATGGTCCTGAGGAACACAAGAATACCACGCTACATGGAGCGACACGCAGGGCACAGATCCTGGCTACTCGGTGAGTCTCATTCCATGCATGACATCGTGGCCCATTTGATGCGTCAATGACCTTGCAGGAGGGGGGGGGGGCTACTTAGCACTATCATTCCACTGACACCCTTTATTCGTCCCATACAGGTGATGCCGGGTATCCACTGAAGAGATGGCTCCTTACACCAATCCGGAACCCACAGAACCAGCATGAGGAGGACTACAACCATGCCCACTCACGTACCCGTGTGGTCATTGAACAGGCATTCGGCCTACTGAAGGCTCGTTTCCGCAGCCTCAGCAGGTCTGGCGGGGCACTCATGTACAGCCATGAGAGGGTTTCTAAGATGGTCATGGCATGTGTCATGCTGCACAACATGTGCATACGTAGGAATGTGCCCATGCCCCCTGACGCTGTACTGCATGCACCTGAAGATGATGATGATGAGGGTGGGGATGTGGAGGCACCCCAAGGAGTCCATGAGGCACAGGATGCACGTGCAATCCGACAGAGCATCATAGATGCATGCTTCTAGCAACCACGCATGGTGCCTATTACACGGAAAGGGGACCTGTGGCACTGTGTGTGTGTAGTACAGGCACATAGTGGACTGTACGCCTATGAAGGCCTCGTACGCAAATATCAATGTCCACACATGTCATTGGATGATAATGAAGTGCTGTATTGTTAATGTGATTTGATTCATACACCCTATGGACCCGCCACCCAGTGAAGCCCAACACACCCCCTCCACCCTACTTCCTCCCCCCCCAACACCAGTGTCCAAATATGCATGCTGCCCGTGGGTAGACGCTATTGCAAGCCCCCTCTACGGGTATCAGGGGCACCCCTGCCCGTGGAGCGCAGGTTCCTGCCAGATCTGCGTTGGGGGCTGCCCTGGACGGAACTTGCCACGGATGACGTCTCTGCCTGCTCGCGTCCATGCATGTCTCTGAGGGTTTGTGAGAGCTCCGAGAGCACACGGCGCACAGCAGCAAGTTCAGCACAAACGTCTTTGGACGTCGCATTCAGTTCCCCCCTCAGGCTCTCGGTGCTTTTCTCCATTTGTGCTCTCAGGCTCTCGGTGCTTCTCTCCATTTCTCCCCTGAGGCTCTCACTACTTTTCTCTATTTGTGCCCTGAGTGTCTCGGTGGATGTTTCCATGGCTGCCCTGGAACCCCCGCATTCATTCGCATGGTCCTTGAGTAGCGTGGACACTTCCTGCTGTTGCTCGATCAGCAGGTCGAGGGACTGTTGCCTCTGCTGGGCCATGGACATTTGCGGTGGTGTGACAGGGGGGCTGCTCAACACATGTTGCCTTGGCACAGGACTTGTGGGGGTTGGCCAGTCGTCGTCTTCTGGGTGCCCCTGCGTGGTTTCGTCATGGTGTAGGGGATGGGACATGCAGGGGGATTGGGAAAGGTCATGGATGGTACCTACGTCGCCAGCACTGTTTTCCGTGTCGGAGCATGCTGGCATGACAGCTGTGTCACCTATGGTGCTGCTACCACCAGAGGCAGTGCCATCAGATACGTTCTTTGGGGGGACCTGTGGTGCTGGGGTTGTGGACTTGCTGGCTGCTGGGGTGCCTGTTGCAGTCCCCTCCAGTGTGCTGGCACTTGATTCCTGCTGCTGCCGTGTCTTGATCCTTGCACCTGAGGTGGAGGCTCTTGGGACGTTGGTCCTGGCCCTCTTTGCAGGCGTGCTGGTAGGGGTGTCCTGCAGCTCGTCGTTGGTATCGGACCCTGTGGTGGAGTAAAGAGGGGCGAGCGTTAGTTATGGGTCTGTCGGATTTGGAATGGCAACGTATCAAATGCATTGGGGTGGTACATGAGGCTGATATGGGACTGGGCCTTGGAGGTGGTCTCATTTTCGTGTGGATTGAGGATGCATTCATTTGGCTGCCTGCAGTTAGGGGGTGCATGCTGCACATGTAGGGGTTGTTTATGGCATCTTGATTAATTTGTTTATTCATTCTGACTTTTAGAGGGCGCTGTCAGGGCAAAGTATGTATTGCACTATGGGGTCACATGGTACTGCACATGTTCGTGGTTTGTGGATTTCGCATTGTTTCTCTTGGCCAACCTACCTGATTCTCCGGATGTCGGCACTCCTTTCTCCATCCCTCCGACTCCCTCTATGCTCTCCATTCCTATGGTGGAGGCGCAGATCTCCTCCCAGGGGGTCAACTTGATGGGCGACTCTGATCCCCCCCCGGTAGCTGTGGCGATGTTCCTGTTCGCAGAAAGTATGCTGCGTACGCGGATCCGCAGGTCGTCCCACCGCTTGCGACATTGCTGTGGCGTGCGGGGTGTTGTCCCCACCGCACTTACGCGCTGTGCCACAAGGGCCCATATGGCCTTCTTGTTGGCAAGGGCCGTCCTGGTCATTTGACTGGAGAAGACGACGGCGGCATTTTCCTGCAGGGTCTCGGTCAGCACGGTCAGTTCCTCTCGGGAGAAGTGGACCTGCCGCTTGCGATCACACGCTTTCTTGGCTACCTTTCCCATATTTATTTTTTTAACTGTGGTTGCTAACTGGTTGGGATGTGTGTCAGGGTCGGATTTTTAATGGTTGTGTTGGGATTCGGATTTTATAGTTGTGCGGCGTGCTGTTTCCCGTTCCGGCCACATGCTTTTACTTCCGTTTCCGTATATTTACGGTGCCCGTAATTTGCGGTGCCCGCTCATTACGGTGCCCGCTCATTACGGTGACCGCTAAGATGGGTGGCGGTATTGCACCTGGTGCAGCGTACGGCGGCGGTAAGGGCCGTTTTGGGGTCATTTCCGCCATCGCAGCCTTTCGGATTCCGCCATGGCGTAATGCTCGTGCCCGATGGGTCGTAATTAGCCGCACTTTGCTCCTTCGTGCAATGGCGGAAACGCTATTTACGCTGTTGCGGTCCGGTCAGTCAATTTCCGCAAGGGTCGTAATGAGGGCCTGTCAAAGGTATCGTATTTGGTTTTTAAAATTCAATCACTCATCAGCAGTTCAACTTTGCTCAGGCTTACCTCAGTCGCTCGAGTCTGTCTTTGTTTCAACAGTTCATTTTAGACACCTTCCATCACAATTACCCTTTCTCTTTCTCTGTCGCTGTTTTCTAGAACTACAGGTTCCATAATGCAACAGTCACTTGTTACGGTAATTAGTTGAAATGCCAAAAACCAGGCTTTCTCCCATTGTACACAAGGACTCACTGGTTGTCTTGGCCTGCCTTCTTATCAATCTTTGCCTTTGCCTTTGGTCAGGGCCTGTGGTGCCGGCCTTGCTCCTCCCCAACTCTGTTGTTCACCCAGGAGGGAACCGGGCAGACTCCAGGCACCTGTGGCAGGAGATCACACACAGTTCAATGTAGCTGGGAAAGGTATGGAAGCCTTCACTCTCCTCCTCCACCTCTTCTGCCTAACAGACCTTGCTGGGAGGTTCTGCTCTGCTCCACATCTGTCCCTCCACCAGTGAGTCCTGGGCTGAAAAGGATCTGGGGTTCTGCTCTCTGCTCTGTGGCTCCCATTCGCAGTCCTTTTTGCATTAGTGGGCCTGTTACAGCATGAATGTGTCGCTTGGTGGCAGGGCGTACCTTTTTCTTCTGCTCTCTGCTTTTACAACAAGTCTTCCCACGCGGGGGTTGAAGCGTACCCCCTCCCTCTGCAATCCGCTTCCTCAGCGGGTGTTTTCAGCATAACGCGTGCTGGTAGGATTATAATTTCCTGGCCCGACTGCCTCTTGAGTAAAACCACACAGCAGAGAATCAGGGTCTGGCTGTCCTGTCACGCCCAGGTGACGTGACATGACAGTAATGATGCAGCTCTCTCTGTACTCGGAGCTTCGAGTGCTGGCACACGTTGGGTATGCTCATCTCAGGCACGCAGCGATCAATCCCTTTCATCGTCAATGTTGTATTGTGAATTACCTCAATTAACAATCGTATTACAATAAAACACAGAGGCATGGGCTTGCATAAACACGTCTTCTTTATTTGCACTCCCCCTCTTCCACCTCCCCTTCCTGTCCCGACATAATGACCCATGTATTCACACATGGTCACAGAAAAAGGACAGTACACCACATGCATCTCGTGTATATTTGGTGCATGTAAAGACTTGAGGGGTTTATCTGCACTCCTGCCCTCTATATGGCAGAGCAGACGCACAGAGCATCCCATCCAAAGTTTTTTATTGTGGTAGCAATGGATGAGCAACCAAGGCTTAAGCTCTCAGAAGGTGATTCAGGCTGGTTCTTGAGAACAGTGTAGTCCCCAAGCCCCCACAAAGGAATGTCCACACACTATGTTATGTGCTAACACAGTTATTTATTTAAAAAAAAATAAGGTTCAAGATATATACATCAATTAATAACACACTTTGAGCTCTGGGCAATTCTAATATGGCAAATAAATACAATGTCTATGTGGTACCACTCTTGGCTATTGACTCCTTTAAAATGCATCAACTGCTGACAGTTATAATAGCATATCAATCATACAACAATGTGTAGCAGCATAGATCAAAGGAAGGAGGACAAATTGCGTTAAACAATGGCAGAATGCTGACCCCCCTCTATCTAGAGGCAGTTCTGAGTGAGGATCCCCGACATGGGCAACCTGTAATAAAGAGTATTAACAAGCCCAGTCCATTAATGTTTAAAGAGTCTTGTTTCCTGGTCAAAATGTTCAACTACCCCAATGTACCTGAGTTAGAAGTGTTTCTTCGATGGTTTGTCGACAGATCCCTCAAGAGCGGTCTCCCTTTTACGCAGGAGACACAGGACATCGAGATTCCTTGAAAAAAGGGGAACACTTGCGTCAAGACTGCAGCTTCGACCTTTGCGGTGCTCTTCGACGAGCGAACGTGGAAGTCCTGAGAAGATGCGGTGTGCAGTGCACCTCGATGCAAAGAGTTTGGTGCCACAAAAGATGACTTGGCAATTGCTGTAGGATCAGCAGCGGGCATCGAGTCAGCTTCACGATCAGGACTTGACCACGGGCTGGACTTCGGATCCTCACTCAATCAGCATCTTTGTTGGCTTCGGGTGGCGGGAAACCCACTGGCGGACTTTCCTCGGTCGTCGACAACATCGACTTTCTCCGGTGGGACAAAGCAGTCGACGGTGATGGCAAGGGAGCCCTTCGTTCAATGTTCTTAGGCAAGGTAGAGCGTTGCGGCTCCAGTCGTCGAGCACCACAGCGTCAAGCTGCCCCCTCTTCTGGGCAACACGGCTCGACTGGCTTCCAGTGGCTACGGAAATCCTCTGAGCCCCAGTTGACAGCAATGGACTTCGATGGCCTCGATGTCCTGGTGCTTTACTTCAAGATTCTCGGCGGACCCCTTCTCCGGTCAACAGGCTTTTGGGACTGGCATCCAGGGTGCCTCGATGAAGATCAGCTTCTGCATGATGTTCCCTTGTAGCTCGGGGAAAGGTCTCCTAGCCAGGTTCTCTCTTGAATCGGTCCTCGACAGACACAACAGCTTTTAGATTTTGTTGAAGGAAAGCAGCAGCAATTCTTTTCTACCAGGTGGGCTTCAAGTATAAGCAGCTTCGAGGTTCAACTTCAGCTTCTGAACAAACTGGGAAGTGAGAGGTCCCCAGATATACACATCTGTCCTTCATTCACTCTGCTAAGCCAAGCTCAGTCAGCCAATCAGACAGAAGGGCAGGTAGCCATTCAGGCTCACATGCATTCAGGTTATTCACTTCCACCCAGGCACCCATAACAAGGAATCTAGATTGGGGCAAGCAGCCAGCCTTTCAGCACACTACACTGCATTCATGTCAGTTTCAGGCAGGGCTGTCACATTCATTGTGTCATACACACAGAAACCAGACACCCATAACATAGAATGCATATTGGCCACACACTCTATTCACACAGGTCGCACCCCATGGGTGTATCCACAACATACAGTCACTGGGAAGGCTACAGCCAGTCTGGCCTGGACTTCCCCACAATGTCATATATGGTTCTTCCACCCAACGGCCAGTCAGGGGAAGGGACAGAGTCAGCACTACCCAGGACTTTGGGAAAACAAGGTAACAGGCAACAGAAACCAATATGCCACAGGGGCATCTTGCCTTCTATCAGGAATCCACTGATTCCAATGGCAGAGCCTGGGTATCCCAAAATGGAGGATACTCAGAGCACCTGTCAAATTCAGCATGGAGCTGCCACCAGACCATACCCTGCTCTGTGGGCAACACACAGGTGCCCCAAAACATACACTAGGGGTACAGGGTTGTACGCCCACCCATGGGTGCCATAAAGGTATCCCAAGGGTCTCTGTTCACCACAACCAAAAAGAGGAACAGCTGCACTGCCTGGAGTACCCACTGGACTCCTGTGCAGAAAACAACACAGAACACGTATGATAAGGGAGTATAGGGCAAAGAGGCCCTGTCCCTCCAATGCATTTGCAGCATCACCGTGCATACCTGTAACAATATCCTAACATTAGTAATCCATGTGGCACTGCTACTACAAGGTGCCACGCATTTTGATGATTCAATATTATTCCACCCATTTTTCATGCATGTATTTTTTAACCCAAGTAGTACATCATTACCAGTTTATATTATCACTGCATTATGCCTAGTTAGCATATCAATGCCGGTTTCCAGCACACCCACCAAGTAAACCATTACAAGTTTACTTTGTTCCTATTCTCACATCACCTTATGTCCAATTAGAGAGCAGAGTCCTCAGAAAACACAAACTCACTGTGACACCCACACTTACTCTCCCTCACTCTGAAACTCTCCCACAGCTATCTCAAATTCATTCTCACACAGTCATAATCACACTCATGTCCTGATTATGTCATGATATGTCTTCTGGGCGTATCATGACATTCCCAATTAGCATGGCATTCGCAGCAAGCTCCCAGATTGACTTTTCCAGTGAATTCTGAGCTTGAAATTCCCAGTAACCATGTAATTTCCAGTAAGCTTTCAGTTGGACATTCCACACAGGCTTCCAGTTGGACACTCCATGCAAGGCTGACTTTCCCAATAAGTGCCATTTTTGACATTCCCCAAAAAATCTTAGTTTGACATTCCCATGTACTTGGCATGCTCAGGGCGTTCTTGGTTTAGCATTCCCAGTAAGCACCAAGTTTACAAAATTCCACACACTGCACTAAACATTCCAAGTCCGTCTCATGGAGAACAAGCTCTCACTGGAGAAGTTCAAGCTGAAAAAGGGGCCGAGCAGAGCCTGCAGGGATGGATGCAGTGCAGTGAGGCTGGGAACTACCACACTCCTTGGAACACAGGGTCCAAGGTTCCACAAGGTCTGATTACCCACTGGGGACATGCTTATGCCTCCTCCAATCCCCCAGAGTTGAGGGACACCCCAACACCGTGATAACAAAGCTCACATTGCTTGACATTTCTCTTTTGCAAGTGTAGTGCGTGCATAAACGTTTGTAAACAACGAGATTTTACTTTTATCTGTGAATTGTTTTATGCCTGGGTACAAACCTAGCGACGTTTGAACTTGTTTTGTTCATGGCTTATCTACTCCCACAGCACTGGGGCCATTGTGCAGAGTCACCGAACAGGCCTGCAGCACGTGACTGCTGCAGCCCAGCGAGATGGCACAGCAGACACCTACAGGATGCTCTCTTTAATATGAATGCCCCAGGTCTACAGTGCTACCAGTGCATGAGTACAATTTTAGTAATTACAGATGTCATATTCTTCCATTGCTGACCTGCATTCCCAGTTGTAGGCATAGTTCCACTTACGTGTCACTGGTAGCATAATGCAAGCAGAACATTTTGTTTTGATGTGTTCTACTGTTAAATGCTCTCAATGCACGCCGCATTATGCAGAGTTGCCAGTAGGCCCCAGGTGGCCAGGAACACGCTTATCCAGTCTTGTTCTTTTTAATCAATATCACTTTGCTGGAACCGGTAGGGTGACATTTAAAACTCCTCGCTGCGTGGAACGTGCTGCTGTTTGCAAAGCTGCAACTGACTACCTTTGATGTTACAGATACAGGGACAGTTGTTCACTTTTGTTCCAGAAGTGAAAGCGTTAACGCAGTGAAATGTGCATACATTCTTCAGATGGGCCGAGTTACAAGTGTGGTATTTGGAGAGTTTTCACAGTGGAGAGCCCATAAATCAACTAAAGTGGGCAAAGTGTCGGATTCGCTGGAAGGAAAACTCACTTCGCAAGAGCGTCTCTACTTCATTTGGCATAAGTCGGATTCAGGCAGTGGCGCAACGCCATTGAGTTTACCGGGCTTCACACCAATCCCCCTTAAACCCCCCGTCCCCGAAATGTTGGGCTATGCTGACTCGACCTGGCTCACCTACAAAGCCGTGGCCGACAGAACAGAACATAGATTCTAAACGCTCATAGGCTTCACTGTTAACAAAGGCCCGGAAATTACTTAATCAATAATCCCTGAGCCAGGGGGGCATTATTGCTGTTAGTATCCCGGTCCGTTGGACAAAGTACTAAAAGCTTGTTTTCTTCCTTTCCGAAAAGCTCTGGTCTTTCGGAAAGGAAGAAAAAAAAAGAAGAAAAAATGGCCACTGTGGAATGGAAAACGAAGTCCCTTCTTCCTTTCCATGGTGGCCTGTCGCAGATCTGGAAGTGTTTCCAGCGCGTCCGCTCCTGATGAGGAGCAAAAAAGCAGGTAAGTGGAGGGAACGGGGGAATCTGTGGAGTGGGAGGGGTGCAGGGGAGGGGGAGCACTTACCTGAATCCCCAGCGGGGGGAGTTGCCGGTCTCCAGCCGCGAGGAGGCTTGGAGCCAGGGACTACCATTTGGTAATTCCCCCATTCCGAACCTCCTCATTGGACGGTGCTAATCATTTCACTGTTAGCACTTGCATTCATTTGCATACATTTTTAGGCAATTGAAATCCTGTTGGGGGTTAGTACTTGCATGCCAGGGGAGTGATTGGAAGAGTAGAGAGGGGACAGGAGACCGCTCATTTTCACAGCAGTCCTTAAGTGGGGACTTTCAAACTTAAAGCAGAGAGTTAACTGCTTGTAAGATTGAAGCAGCACTAAAATAGTCTCTTTAGAATGCGTAAAGAAGTTTGATGCCGCCACACAAATATGTTTGCCCCTCCCCCAATGTCTCTCGAACTTAGCGCCTCTCCCAACATGAAGGGTTAGCCCATCCTCGAAATGTAGGTTTCGTTGCACCTCTGCCCTCGGATCATGTTAGCGGCAGAAGCACAGCTCTGGAGTCCCATGGCATGGGTGAGTAGCGTTTTATTCCATGCCTTCTGGATCTTTTTTTATTCAGTAACCAGCACAAGATCCCTGATGATGTGTGTGTTATGCCTCTTGGCACAGTAGCTTCTACTGGCGTGTGACTGCTGATTGGCAGTTTCCCGGTGTCACAGTGGCCCACTGTTTCAGGCACTGTTTCATTGATGTGGTAGAAATGTGTCTGTGGTGCATGCACTATTCTTACAGAGCACATAAGTGACTTGCCGCCGTGAAACATTCATTGTGGCAGACATGGCTTCCCAAGTATCATCATCTCTCTTTTGTGGCACTTCAAAGCTGACTGTAAATCCTGCCTCTTCGTATTTATTCAGAGAAATTGAGCTGTGAAAGGTACCTTTTGAATCTGTTATTTTTTAGAAATTATTCTGAAAAGGACCCACCCAAACAGTGATGGGGTGGTCATGTTCGCCTCTATTCGGAGCAGGTTTAATGTGACATTCATTTGAAAGGTAATCAGCTACAGTGGCACTACAACCATTGGACAGATCGGGGTTTAGCCCCCCTATGCCCTGAAATGTTGTGTTAGGTTGACTTGACCTGGATGAACTACACAGGCGTAACCGGACAGGACAGAGCACAGGGAATAAACGGTGCCAACGGCCGTACATTTAACAAAGGCCTGGCAAATACTAATGTAAATCATTTCACAGGTAGCACCTGCATTCCTATACAAACATTTTTAGGCAATTCACATTTTGATGGGGGTTAGTATTTGCATGCCAGGGGAGTGATTGGGAGAGTGAGGGGCAGGAAACAGCTCTTTCTCCCAGCAGTTCGTAAGTGTATGGTTTCAGGCGTGAAGGGGAGTTTTAACTGCTTGTAACATTGAAGCTGCACTAGAATAGTCTCATTAGAATGTGTAAAGTAGATGCTCCCACACAAGTAACCTCTTAGCAGAACCCCCTTGGCTCAGTTTCAGGAGGGCGTCCTTGAAGGCGCGGCGCGCGCAGTTGAACAGGGGCTACTAGGGGCATAACGCGATTCCTAATTATACATGCTAAATATACTACATAGTGATGACATTCATATACTATATGCTGACGTCTTGTAGATCACATATTGAGATATAACATTGTAGGTTGACATCTATATCCTGACACTGAAATACCTATATTTCACACCTAGATGTATATGCCGAACATTGAGATGCATATATGATATATTACAATATGTACACTATGCACACATACATTTTATATTGAGGTGTATACTCAGTATAATGCAGTGTATACAACATATGTTGAGATACATATGTACACAGTGAAATACATATGCTGTAAACTGAGATACATTGTATAATAGGATGTGTAAACAGTCTAATGAGATGCATACATTGATTTTTTGAATATATACACTGTACACTGAGACACATTCACTGTATCCTGAGATTCATATGTTGCCTATTGGAATGAATACTCTGCAAGAGAAGGTCAAAACATTGTATACCAAACTATATCTATGACATAGTGACGTAGTATGTATGGTACATTCAAATAATTCATATACATCACGTGCTGAAATGCATGCATGTTATAATGAGAAATCACCTGCGCTATATACAGAGACACACACATTGGTATATTACACTGCATCTACTAAATGAAAGAAGTATACTCTAAACTGAACATTGTTATATACACTGTAGTAAAAGACGTGTGTGTTAAAATATGTATGCCGTGCACTGAAATATATACACTACATGTTGAAAGGGATACATTACATATCGAGATCAGGGGAGCCGACTTATGAATTTCCCGATTTCCCGGGCGGGGGGGGGGCCAAATACAGGAAGTGACATCACCGGCAGTTATATGACCGCACATTTGCATGTAGTCGCCCACCTTGTGCAATGGCGCACAGGGTGGGGGCGCGCGCAGCGCAGAACAGTGGAAACATTGGCTAGCATGCACTGCATATACTAAAGTCAAGTAAAGAGGAGATTTAAGCCATTGAGTTGCATTCGAGTAAGACAGCACTGCCCCGACTCCACGACACTATAATCATCCAGGTTTTAGTAGCCCTCCCTCAAAAGGCAGAGCAACACAACCAGGATGGGAGAATGAAATGCTTGCTAAACAGAAGGTACAGCTGCAAGGTGGAGTACCACCACCACCACCAAAAAAATGTCACAATGTGTGCCCCCACTGGTCCCCGTGCCACAATGTGTGCCCCCACTGGTCCCTGTGTCCCAATGTGTGCCCCCACTGTGTCCCAATGTGTGCACCCCACTGGTCCCCGATGTCCCAGTGTGTGCCCCCACTGGTCCCCTGCCCCACTGGTCCCCTTTTCACACTGTGTTCCCCTACTGGTCCCTGTGTCTCAATGTGTGCCCCCACTGGTCCCCGTGCCACAACGTGTGCCCCCACTGGTCCCCATGTCCCACTGTGTCCCAATGTGTGCCCCCACTGGTCCCCGTGTTGCAATGTGTGCCCCCACTGATCCCTGTGTCCCAATGTTGTGCCCCCACTGGTCCCCGTGTCCCAATGTGTGCCCCCACTGGTCCCCTGCCCCCACTGGTCCCCGTGTCCCACTGTTGTGCCCGCACTGGTCCCTGTGTCCCAATGTTGTGCAGTGTTATATTGAGTTTGGGAGTGGAGTGCGGTGGGAGTGGGGTGCGGCACAAAGTGGGGGGGGGGCACATTCCTAGTGTTTCACCCTGGGCAGCAAATGGGCTAGAAACTACCCTGCTGCCACCACCCATAGTGCGCCAGACAGAGGCCAGGCCTTTTTGGGCCCTCAAGCTCCATTAGGAGCCTATTCATGAAGAAAGCACACACCTTCTTTTGTCTTCATAAATAGGCTGTTAATGGAGCCTGAGGCCTCACAAAGGCCCGGGCCCCTGCCCTGTCCCACTAAGCATGTGTGGCAGGGGCCGTGGATCGGGCTGTTGCTTCATCAACAGCCCTATCCTTTGGTAATTTATCCTCTTTTTTTTTCTTTTTCAAACTGTGGTTGCGCGCCCCCCTGGGCATGAGGCTGCGCCCCCCCCCCCGCGCCCCACAGTTTGAATACCGCTGCGCCTAAGCCCTCCCCTCCAGGACCATACACCAATGAGTCCTAGAGGGAAGGGCTTAATCGCACATTTTCGCGATTATACCCGGCCAGAGAGAAGTGATGCAGTATCAATGGAAAGGGCCATCCATGCTGCATCACTTCTCTCCGGCGGGGGGGATCTCAGCCCCGACTTGATTTTGCAGGGGGGGGGGCTCGGGCCCCGGAGCCCCGCCCCTGATTGAGATCGTTATATACTGCATTGAGAAGCTTGTATATTGCACGGGGACATTGCTCCCACATGAACAATGCTTCGTATGCACGCAAACACTACTGGACCTGTCACGTGGCCTGCCGAAAGTGACTGCTCGTGTCAGTTTCATACTGCACAGCTCTGGAACCTTTAGACTTGTTCAAGATTTGGCCCTGGGATATACTGGGCTTGTTTGTAGATTCTGGGGTATCATTGTTGTGGCTTTGTGAATATTGAGAGGTGGTCACAGGGTAGGTTTCGGCCCGATTTTCTTTTGATCCGTTATAAGAACAGGTCTTACACAGTCACTGCAGGGCTGGGCTAGGCATTAAAGGACAATATTTATTTTATTTTTATTTAAATGCGCTCTCACAGCCCACATCGAGGCGCTGTTACGAGAATCGTTTGTTTTTCTTAGTTGCGTAATTTTATTTATTTTTTGTCTTAGTTACGCATTTATAACGCGCTTATACACCCAGAGGTTTCTAAGGGCGGACCCGGGGATCGAACCTGTTGCTTCGTGTCGTCTTGCTGCCAAGACGCGCAGGCTGCCTCTGAGCTATCCTCCTGGGTTATATCCTGCAGATGGGTTGATGCGAGGTTGCTCAGGGCCTGCTCCTAAAAACCAGTTCATCCATGTCGACAGCAAGTTGCAGTTTAGGATAAAGCAAATATATAATTTGTAGGTGCATATTTGTCCATTTAGTTTGGTTAAGGAAATGCCATAGCGCTCCGCCATGAGAGAAGTGGTTAGGCCAGTTTTAAAGTACCTGTGCCTGAGCTGGGAACAGGTTATGCTCACTGGAGAGGTCTTCCTCAGGAGCACACCCAAGCGGTCACTACATCAAAGAAATGCGGCTGAGGTTTGAACTGTGGACTGTTGTGCAGCGCGCATGCACCATTAAAAGAAGAGCGGGCATTCTGTAGGGCTTGCCCCCTTTTGCCCCAAGTGATGGGGGAAAGTAGGAGGGGAATGGACAGAAGGTGACAAGGAAACCAGAGAAGAAACTAGAAGGGGATGAGGCCACAGCAACGTCAATCAGTGGATAATACAGGAGAAAGGAGACAAGAGGCCTGGGTAAAAACAGAACGAGAAAGGCGATAGTAGATTTTAGACACAGCGAGAAACCAGAAGAAGAGAATTGGGAGAGAAGTGAAAACATTTGGAGAAAGGGGGAGCGAGAGGAAAAGGCGATTAGTAGTTGGTGAGATTGAGATTGGCAGCAGTGAATGAAGCCAGTCAAGAGACAATGCAACAGTATAGATAAATGGGAGAGGGCAGACATTGGAGAGGGAAGAAGATACTTGAAGAGGTAGGGTTTAGGAAAGAAGACGCAAAATGAAGGAGCGACAAATGTCAGGAAGGAGAAGAAAGGGGGAAAAGTGAGAAATGCATGAAAGAAGTTCAAAGGAGTGGAGGGAAAGACGATGTTTACGGGGACGTAAGCAGTGGCAGGGAAGTAGAGATGGGAAAATAAGATCGGGAGCAAGGAGTGGGAAAAAGGAAAATAATTAAATAAAATGGGGCACGATAGCCAGTACAGTGAATTGAGGAGAGGAAGCAGGTTTCAGGGAAGTAGCAGTAGAAACACATAGAGCGTGTAGGTATTCTTTGACCCAGGTCCTACTGATTCTCCTGAATGACCGTGCAACATGAAACCTTGTTTGGAGTGTACTGTGTCCAGGCCATCCTTTGGTTACTATGTCAATTTCTGCAGAATATGTAAGGGGGGCGTCATCAGGTCCTATAGGCTGCCTCTTGGATACTTTAGTTCTGTAAGCCACAGCTGCAATATTGTGCCATAATTCTGGAAGCCACATATGCAGAATGGTGTCCTGCCCTAGAGGTCGTACCGGTACTGTTGTGTCTATTTATAGATTAAATATCTTGGGGACTGTGGCCATGTCTGGAGGACACACATAGGATGTGTCTCACAGTGAAGTCCTTATTTAGGTAGTGTCTAGTCGTAGAGGTCAACATTATACTAGTGTGTCCATTTTGGAAGCTACATGTCAGGGTGCAGGGTGCACTGCTAGCAACGTGGCTTCCCATGGGGAAAATGGGAGTGGTCCAGCAAATTCTGAGACTTCATCTCCCATCTTTCTGCATTTGTCATCAGTGGTCACGTGACACGCATGGACGTCATCACAGTGTCTTATCGAACCTGGGCTTGAAGGTAGATGATAACTGATTGGTGCAGAAAGAGGAACCAGGTTACCCGCAGATGCCTTCCTGGGTCAGAAAGGAAGGCACTTCCTTGCCTAGCAGTGATTCCCTTGTAGACACCATGCAGCCCTGGGCCATTCAAAGTCCTTTAACGCTGGCAGAAAAGCTAAGGAGGCATGCAGCTAGCACCTATATGTACTGTGGTAAGGTCAGACATTTTATCTGGGTGTGTCCATGGAGACCTAAGAAAATGGTGAACACGACCAACGTTCATCTGTAGCAGGGGTGGCATAGATGAACCTTTTATCGGACAAAACCCCAAGGGTACCTACTCTGCCTCTACCCACTTTTACTTATTGGTCCTCTTTCCTACTCTGGGGCAAGAACCACACCAGCTCTCTGTTCTGGTGGATTTTGCGGCCACAGGAATTATATGGATATCACTTCGTTACTTTTGCCAGGGAAGCTGGTATCTATGTAGTGGTCAAACCAGTGCCAAAACCTGTTTGTGCAGTGAATCAGATAGTTCTGCCTTCCGGACCGGTTGTCTACAAACTGTAGGTCTGACTATGGCAACTCGTCAGGGACATCAAGAAACACACACAGTTGATCTTTTCAGCACTTTTGCAAAGATTGATGCTTGGGCAGAACGTGTTACAACAGTGGGAGGGGACTTTAACATGACTGGGAAGCTGGCACATGACAGGATGTCTGTTCAGGAAGGGGTCGTGGAGGCAGGGAAGTTGTGAAGGCCACAATAAAGGGAAGAGGGACAGCTGAAGGGCCAAAGAGAAAAGAAGGGAATGGGTACTAGTTGCGGATACATTGCAGCAGGAGATCGTGGGGCTGGAACCACACCTGAAAAATGGGGAAAAAGAAAAAGTAACCCTACTGAACAAAATCCAGGCCAAAAGATGTATTCTCAGGGAATTAGGGTTAAAGAAGGTCTACGAGATGATGAGGCTTGCAAAGCAAAAATGTTATGAAAAAGGGGATAAGGCGGGAGCCCTCTTGGTGGGTACGCTAAATGCCCAGAGAGTAGATACGGACAGTGAGGGAAATAATGGATGCTGAGAGTCGAGAAAGAGACCGACCAACTGAGAGAGCCCACTCATGTGCGCAATATCACCAGACAGTGCACTTGAGAGATGAAAATGAGAGTAGCGAGGATATGGCGGAACATCTGCAAGGGGTGGAACTGCTATTGTTGCCCTAGAGCGAGCTGAAAGGTTAGATTCCGCGATCACCCTTGGAGAGGTGCAGGTGGTTATCAAGAACTTAAAGACGGGTCAAGCCACAGGGAAGATGGATTCTCTGCCACTTTCTAAAACTCCTTTATAAATGTGCTCTCCCCGTTTTAAGCAAAATTCTCCCATAGCCTCCTGCATAACATGACACCCCCATCCTTTCCTAAGGCCCTTATAGTGGTGATCCCAAAAGTAGGTAAAGCCGTACGGGATGCTCATCATACTGGCCAACTCCGTTGCTCAGCGTAGATGTAAACATTTTCACTAGGATATTGGCCTCTAGGCTGGAGGTTTATCTGCTGCTGCTGTCAGTTCATGGAAGAAAACAACATTCAGCAGGTTTGAGTATCGCAAGCAGTGAAGATTATTTCACCATTTATAATTAAAAACTACATTGATTTAATCCTTAACAGACTGATCCCCTTTTTAACTGTTTTGTAAATAGGTATTTGACAAAATAATATGGTCAAAACGATAAACTAATTAACTTATAAATTAATGAATACTTAGTATTGAACAGTTGGTTGGAAAACACTGAAGAACGAATTATCAACATACACAACATGTACTGTGAAACATTTATGATCCTGAGGAAGACTGAATTGCGACTTAAAGCAATGAAAGGGTCGAAAATGTAGATGTATGCCGTAATTGTAAGAATGCGCACAACGAAAGAAAATATAATGATACACTTCAACTAAGTTGATGATCAGAGAAATTAAATAGATACCTCAGTTTACCTTTTGTTGGAGAAACCAATTTCCCTAAAAATAAGGGAACAATCAGAAATGTTTCTTTGGATATATATGACATGAATGCACTGGAATGAGTGAGAGTAACACATATGTACTTATATGTTGTGTTGAGATCGTGTTTTGCAAACAATATTTTGTAAACTGTGAATTTGTTCTAAATGATTTAGGGAGGGCAGAAAAGTAAAAACAGGAGGATTGGATGGTCATTAAAAGGCAAGAAAATTCTGGAAGTCAATTCTTTTACATATCTAGGAGTTTGCATTAATAACACCAAAAGCAAAACTCCAAGAATCGAGGGGCTAGGACGAAAAGCAGTCAACCTGGTTTCGCAAGGAAAATTTCTATTGAAGAGATATTGTAGGTTTACTATAATTACTCTGATAAAATTTTATAGGATGAAAGTAGTCCCTATATTGTCCTATGGAGCCAAAACATCAAAGTCGTTCCCAGTGCAAACATGGCCGGTCTTGGAGGGTCTATTTTGGCGGAAAGTGCTTCAACTCCCTAAATCAGTACCAATACAACTAATAAGGAGAGAGTTGGCCTTAACTTCGCTAAAAGCCATAGTTGATTGGAAAATAATGGCCTTTTATCGTAAATGCCTGGAGGAAGATGCAGCGGGGGGCTTTAGTGTGCTGAACAAAGCCTTGAAAGAACAAACAGATGTAGTGCTATCTGCATGGCAAGGAACCTGTCACGTAATTCTAGCGAACTTGAATGAAACAGAGGACTATCTATTAAAAAATCCAGACAAAACAACAACAAAAAACGGTATACTGTGGATTAGAAACCCAGCAACATAACTGGAAATATAAGAACTATGAAGAGTTCTGGTCACAGCCACGAAAGCTTAACCAGTTGCCGGGATTAATTACTCTGTTTCCAAACTGGTATTTCCGGTCACTCCTTAAGAGATTCAGACTCGATGCATCGCCGATCGGAGAAATACTCCAAAGAAGAAACATCATCAATAGAGATATAGGGTGTAGATTGTGTGAGGTCCCTGGGGTGACAGAATCCCTGAAACATATGACCCTAAACTGCCCGGGCCTAAGGAATGAACATGAGCATTGTCTGGGGTACATTTTGAGAACTTATGTTTCCAGAAGTGTGGATGATTGGTGGAGAATTCTGATTGAGGGTGAGAAATTGAACATCAACATAGCCCTCATAAAATTGGTAATCATAATGCTCAAGAAACTAGATGTGCTTGTATTGGAAGGAACTCAGAAGAATGTACTGACAGGTCAATCAGGCTAACACTATCGTCAAAGATCAGGTACCTGGGGGCATTCATAAGCCTGGCAATAAGTACCAAAGATGTCGAGCTTGGTAATATGGCGAGGTACAGACTGGACTCGGATATCAGTTTGGACTATGGACATGATGAGATAGTATGTAAATGGTGGGACAAAGGGTTAAAGGTTTTCGATTTGTAAACCAAATGACCTGTTGAATAAATAAATAATAAATAGTAAAAACATTATTTTAAATAATAGTTTTTGTTGGATCTTTCACTGAGGTACTAAAGTAATAGAATAACGTTCATTTTATTACATTTAATCAGGGGTGGGTTTTCCTTTTGAAATAATAACTTGGACACAGAAAAGGCTTTCAAAATGGTCTGTTCATTATTTGTAAAGAAAGCCATGGGCAAATTTGGGTTCAGACAGAACTGGCTGACCTGACTGCATAAACTCCACCCCGCCCAATCAGCGAGGATTGTAGTGAATAACACCTGTAACGCTCACCTGGTTCCCTCGGAGGCGCTGGTCTTGGGCTGGGCGCTGCAAACGTCTTCAAAGTTAGGCGTAGGGTTCGTTTGGCTCCCGGACTTGGCCCCTTGCTCACCGAAAGCTTGACCTGCAGAGTGAGGTGTCTGCAAGTGGAAAATCAAGGTATTAGTGGCTGGAAGGATGGGAGAAGTTCTAGCCCCTCTCTCCCTTTCTCCCCGTGGTACTCAGATGATTGTTGTGCTCACCTTAAGTAAGTGAATGTTGAGCTCTCCATCCTGCGTCTTGTGCAGGGGCGCTGGGTCCAGTTACTTCACTGGATGTGAGTTCCGCCTCTTGATTGCAGAGGAAAGGTGAGAGCGATGCCGCCATTTTGCTGCACGAGCGTGACTTGTAAGTATTAAAGTTCTCCTTGGATTGCTCTCTTTAAATGTCTTTTTCCTTATGTCTATGTCTTTTGCTTTTAGGATGCTGTCGATGCCAAAGAAGATGCTCTCCCAGATTCGTGGCAGAGATCGTAACAAGAAGATGGTGAATTCGAAGCCACGTAAGTAGGAAGACTGCTTTAGGGCCGTAGAATGCACCTTAATGTCCCCTTTTGTTTTTACAGGTGCCGGAATGCAGCGCGAACAAAGTTGGAGCAAGCGCAACACAGGTAAGCAGTATTGTAACAGAACGTTACTAACCAATGTTCTTTGTCTTTGCAGGCCCGATGCCGGACGCGGAATGCAGAAAAGAAAACGACTTGGGTGCTGCCGATGGCTCGGGTGAGTTGAAGCGCTAACTTTGCCTTTGTCTAACCTGTGCCTTTTGTTTTGCAGGAGCTGCTGAAGATTGAAGATTGGTTCCCAGCAGGTAATTTTCGTAACTACAGGATCCGGAGCTGAAGATTCGCTGGAGCTGACGCGGTGAGCGTCCTGCTGCAGATGCAGAATAACGCGAAGCATGTGGTTCCAATCGGGTGTGGTTTAAATAGCCCATAGGAGTACTTAGGTGTCTCCTTCCACAGCAGCCGCGCCCAGGTAAAAGAGTTCCTGCTTCCAGAAGAGTTCCAGCATCAGTGATCCAGGGAGTGGTGCCTGCCCCACCCAGAAAGAAAAGTAGTCCCTGTTAGAAGAGAGTAAAGCATCATCTGGCTGGTAAGTAAGCAGCATGGTCTGCTTCAGGTAGGTTCACCCAAGCACTTTTACACTTGATATGAGCCCGGCGCTTCCTGTGCCGGGACGGGTCCTTACTATGAGCCTGGCACCACCGGTGCCAGGACAAGGTCCAAAAGGTCCCTATTGGGACTTGCTGGTGCCGATAAGGCATGTTATGAGCCTGTTTCCAAGGGTGTTGGGTAGATCCTGACTCCTCGAAAGCAGTGGTCATGACAGCACCCCCCCTCAAGGCCCCTCCCAAATTTGTTCCCTCCGGGGGTCTTGGTTTATCAGGAAAAGTTCGATGAAATTTCTTAACCAGACGTGGTGCATGAACATGTTCCGACGGTTCCCAAGATCGTTCCTGGGGGCCATAACCTTTCCAGTCAATCAAATAGTATAATTTAGATTTGGAAATCCTGGAGTCTAATATGTCTTGTATTTCGAATTCTAGTTCTCCGTCCACGAGAATAGGGTCTGGAGATTTTGTCAAACGGGTTCCAGGTTGCATGGGTTTCAGTAGTGAAACGTGGAAAACTGGATGTATTTTCATATGCGCAGGTAGGCCCAATTTTACCGCCACTGGATTGATTATGGCAGTGATTGGGTAAGGCCCCAGGTATCGTGGATTGAAAGTACGCGGTCCTTTTAGGGGTAAATGTTTGGTGGACAGCCAGACCTGATCTCCCACAAGATATTGAGGAGCTTCCTTTCGATGTAGATCCGCACTCTTTTTATATTGTTCCTTGGCCTGCTTAAGGTGAGATCTGGCCTCCTTAAAGGCTTGAGTGATTGTCGAATGCAGATGATCTACAGCGGGTGTTCCAAGAGTCTGAGGTGGGTCAAGATTTGAGGTGCGAGGGTGGATTCCATATGAAAGAAAAAACGGAGTTTTTCCTGTTCCGGCGTGGACTGAGTTATTATAAGCGTACTCCGCAATCCAGAGAATGTCTTTCCAAGTGCCCTCTGATTGTTGTAACATGCAGCGTAGATACTGTTCCAAGGTTTGATTGGTCCTCTCGGTCTGCCCGTCGGTCTGGGGATGGTGGCTGGTCGACAGCCTTATGTCAATTTGGGCTAGACGACAACAACTCCGCCAGAAGTGAGAAATAAATTGACTCCCTCTATCTGAGATTAAAATTGAAGGAAAGCCGTGCAACCGAACGATGTTTTCGAGAAATTCTCGGGCCAAAATTGGAGCTGTAGGTAACCCTTTCAATGGGATGAAATGAGCCATTTTCGAGAATAGGTCCACAATCACTAAGATTGTATTAAATCCGGAGCATGGTGGTAAATCCGTGATGAAGTCCATGGAGAGAGTATGCCATGGATGTGGAGGAATGTCTATTGGATGTAGGAGACCTGCTGGTTTCTCCTTCTGGCTTTTGCTTTGAGCGCACACGCCACAAGAATTAATGAAGTCCTTAATGTCCTTTCTCCAAGATGGCCACCAAAAATGTCTCTTTATCTTTTCCAACGTTTTGGTAATGCCGGGATGTCCTTCCATTAAGGAGTCATGGTAACAAGAGATCACCTGTCTTTGTAAATCGGTACATGGTAGATATAATCTTCCTCGAAAGTATAATAGGTTCTTATCCATTGTGAAATCATTTCCCTTGAGCTGCCAGTCTTGCACTTCCGCTGGAGTCAGAAGATCTTTAACTTTAGTTTCAATGTCTTCAATGGATTGTGCATCTATTAAACCCAGGATTCTCTGTTCCGGAATTATAGGTACGGGTTCAAGATTGGTCGTGAGTTCATCTACTCCAATTCGGGAGAGAGCGTCTGCTTTACCATTCTTGTTGCCTGGTCGGTAAGTTATCACAAAGTCGAATTCGGCGAAAAACAATGCCCAGCGAAGTTGTCTAGAGGATTGAGCTTTGGCTGATTTAAGGTACTGTAAATTACGATGATCCGTGATGACGGTGACTGTGTGTCGGGCTCCCAAGAGATAATGCCGCCAAGCTTTAAAGGCGGACTTAATCGCCAAAAGTTCCTTATCTGTAATGGTATAGTTGATTTCAGGAGCTGAAAATTTGCGGGACCAAAATGCCACTGGGTGTAACTGATTTGTTTCCGGGTCTCTTTGCGAAAGCACTGCTCCCATTGCGAGACTGGAAGCATCAGTCTCTACGATATAGGGAAGTTCCGGGCGAGGATGTTTTAGAACTGGAGCCGAGGTGAATTTTGTTTTTAGTTCCAGAAAGGCTTGTTCAGCCTCTGTAGACCACTCGAAACGTTTATTCTTTCTGAGGAGGGCTGTAATGGGTTGGACAACTCGAGAAAAATCTGGGATAAATCTTCGATAAAAGTTAGCAAAGCCCAACATGCTTTGAACTCCTTTCACTGACGTTGGTGAGGGCCACTTAATGATAGCGTCCACTTTTCTTGAGTCCATGTGGACTCCATTTGGTGACAAAATGAATCCCAAAAATTCGACCTCCGTGACGTGAAAAACGCATTTTTCCAATTTTGCAAAGAGTCTGTGTTTTCGGAGCCGCTCCAGTACTGCGGTGACATGTTTTCGATGTTCCGCCTCAGAGGACGAGTAGACCAGAATGTCATCAATATAGACAACTACACATACATCAATGAGCTCTCTGAGGACGTCATTCATAAAATACTGAAAGGCTGCCGGAGCGTTGCAAAGCCCAAAGGGCATTACTTGATACTCGAACAGTCCATATTTAGTACGAAAGGCCGTCTTCCATTCATCGCCCTCCTTTATTCGTACTAAATGGTAAGCTCCTCTGAGGTCCAGCTTTGTGTAGATACAGGCACTTTTAACTTGGTCAAGAAAGTCAGGGATCAATGGTAACGGATATCTGTTCTTAATCGTAATCTGGTTCAAGGCACAGTAATCTATGCATGTTCTTAGGTCTCCCTCTTTTTTTGGCACGAAGAACAAAGCTGAAGAGGCTGGGGACTTCGAGGGACGGATAAATCCATTAGCCAGGTACTGATCCAAATACTGCCTTAGGTGAAGATTTTCAGGTTCTGTGAGGGCATAAATTCGACTGCATGGAGGAGTGGATCCTGGAACCAAGTCTATTTGGCAGTCGTATGATCTGTGAGGAGGCAGTGAATTAGCTTGATCTTTTCGAAAGACATCCTGAAATTCCCGGTATTCAGGAGGCAGGTGAGGACTCTCAGAAGCAGTTGCAGCTAGTTTCGTGGGGGGCTGCGGATAGCAGGTAGGTGCGCATTCTGGAAACCGGATTGTCTTTGCTCGCCAATCAATTTGAGGATTGTGTTTTTCCAGCCAAGGGATTCCCAGGATAACTTGAAACTGTGGAGCCTTGATCACGTCAAACACGATTTTCTCTTGATGTCCATCTTGGCTTACCAACGTCACTTCCATGGTGGTGTGAGTAACTGGTCCGGAAGCTATTTCCGTACCATCCACTGTGGTGATGACGTCTTTCACCGACTTAGGACAAAGAGACAGATTCATCCTGGCGGCCAATTCACAGTCCACGTAATTGCCGATTGCGCCACTATCAATGTATGCTTAATGGCATGCATACGATTGGGTTGTTCCGGACTCACGAGGACCATGGGCATGGTAAAATGCGAGGTCAAAGAACTGGTTTTTACGCTCGGCAAGCGGACCTCTACACTTGTCGGGCGAGGTCGTTTTCCGACTCTGAACCTTTGGCACCCTTATCGGAAGCTCCTACTGTCTTCTTCTTTGGTTTCACTGGGCAATCTTGGAGGAAGTGCCCTGAGTTCCCGCAATAGAGGCACAATTGTAGTTGTCTTCTCCTTTCTCTTTCCTTTTGGGTTAGAGGTCCTTTCACCACCCCAATCTGCATGGGTTCCACGGTATCATTTCCTTTAACGGAGCTCTGTGGTCTTGAAAAAACTCGATTTTCAAACCTGGAACGATCGGCTTTTCGATTTTGTATCCTATGATCTAATTGCACCACCAGATCAATGTATTCGGAACAGTCTTGTGGTGGATTCACCACCTGGGCCAGAACGTCTTTAAGTTCTCCACAAAGGCCTCTATAGAAAAGGGTGATTCTCTTATCCTCAGGCCATCCGGTTTCAACCACTAGTCTGTTAAATGATGCAATGTAGGCCAGAAGATCTTGATTGCTCTGTCGTAGTGAAAGAAGTTCATTGTCCAGAGCCTGTCCCTGAGAATGCCTTGCGAACAATTTTTCCATACTAGCTTGGAAGTCCTGGAAATTATAAAGGATAGGGTTATCCTGAGTCACTAAAGGAATAGACCAATCTGCGGCGCTGCCACTAAGATATGAGAGCACAAAGGCTACCTTAGCCTGGTCTGTTGGAAAAGCGGCAGGTCTACACAGAAAGTGCAAACGACACTGATTGATGAACACAGCAAACCTTTTCGGATCACCTGAAAAGCGTTCGGGCGGAGCCAAAGGTACATTTCCTGGTAGATTAATTTGCACCGGATTAGAGGAAGCCGTTGGGGCATGGCTTCCACCAGGGGTAGGCAGAGGAGTCTGTCCCGCTTGGGCTGTAACAATTGTCTAGCCAAGTCGTCTGTTCGCTCCTTAGAAATCACTAGCTCTCTCCTTAGGGCATTTGTTTCCTGGCGTGCTGCGTGTACTTCTGCTCTCAACTCCCCGAGCAACTGGGCCAATTGGTCTGTGTCTGAAGTCTCCATTGCGCCTGAGCGGGAAATGTTTGGGAGGCTTTGCGTTCTGTAACGCTCACCTGGTTCCCTCGGAGGCGCTGGTCTTGGGCTGGGCGCTGCAAACGTCTTCAAAGTTAGGCGTAGGGTTCGTTTGGCTCCCGGACTTGGCCCCTTGCTCACCGAAAGCTTGACCTGCAGAGTGAGGTGTCTGCAAGTGGAAAATCAAGGTATTAGTGGCTGGAAGGATGGGAGAAGTTCTAGCCCCTCTCTCCCTTTCTCCCCGTGGTACTCAGATGATTGTTGTGCTCACCTTAAGTAAGTGAATGTTGAGCTCTCCATCCTGCGTCTTGTGCAGGGGCGCTGGGTCCAGTTACTTCACTGGATGTGAGTTCCGCCTCTTGATTGCAGAGGAAAGGTGAGAGCGATGCCGCCGTTTTGCTGCACGAGCGTGACTTGTAAGTATTAAAGTTCTCCTTGGATTGCTCTCTTTAAATGTCTTTTTCCTTATGTCTATGTCTTTTGCTTTTAGGATGCTGTCGATGCCAAAGAAGATGCTCTCCCAGATTCGTGGCAGAGATCGTAACAAGAAGATGGTGAATTCGAAGGCACGTAAGTAGGAAGACTGCTTTAGGGCCGTAGAATGCACCTTAATGTCCCCTTTTGTTTTTACAGGTGCCGGAATGCAGCGCGAACAAAGTTGGAGCAAGCGCAACACAGGTAAGCAGTATTGTAACAGAACGTTACTAACCAATGTTCTTTGTCTTTGCAGGCCTGATGCCGGACGCGGAATGCAGAAAAGAAAACGACTTGGATGCTGCCGATGGCTCGGGTGAGTTGAAGCGCTAACTTTGCCTTTGTCTAACCTGTGCCTTTTGTTTTGCAGGAGCTGCTGAAGATTGAAGATTGGTTCCCAGCAGGTAATTTTCGTAACTACAGGATCCGGAGCTGAAGATTCGCTGGAGCTGACGCGGTGAGCGTCCTGCTGCAGATGCAGAATAACGCGAAGCATGTGGTTCCAATCGGGTGTGGTTTAAATAGCCCATAGGAGTACTTAGGTGTCTCCTTCCACAGCAGCCGCGCCCAGGTAAAAGAGTTCCTGCTTCCAGAAGAGTTCCAGCATCAGTGATCCAGGGAGTGGTGCCTGCCCCACCCAGAAAGAAAAGTAGTCCCTGTTAGAAGAGAGTAAAGCATCATCTGGCTGGTAAGTAAGCAGCATGGTCTGCTTCAGGTAGGTTCACCCAAGCACTTTTACACTTGATATGAGCCCGGCGCTTCCTGTGCCGGGACGGGTCCTTACTATGAGCCTGGCACCACCGGTGCCAGGACAAGGTCCAAAACGTCCCTATTGGGACTTGCTGGTGCCGATAAGGCATGTTATGAGCCTGTTTCCAAGGGTGTTGGGTAGATCCTGACTCCTCGAAAGCAGTGGTCATGACAACACCCATCAGAAGTTTTATCCCTGTAAAGACTTACTCGCCAGGGCTATCCACTGTCCCCACTTCTCTATGTGATGGTCATGGAGCCATTGGCTGTCTACCTGAGAAAAAACTGGGGTATTGGGAGATTTCGTGTTTGTAACAAGAAGTACAAATTAGCACTGTTTGCGGACGATGTGCTGTTGTTTATTAAAGGCCCCACTACCACAATACCACTGGTCCTGGAAGAGATTGAAACCTATTGCCAACTTTCAGAGCTCAAAGTTAATCTCACAAAGTAAGCATTTTTCTCCATGATTCGACAATATTTACACAACCTCCCCTTCCTCTGTGCAAAGGACAAGATAAAGTACCTGGGGGTTGTAATTGCAAGAATAGAAGAAGCCATGTGGTGGGATCATTGCCTGGAGGTAGGTGAGAACATTATGAAAGACTTGAATAGATGGTCGAAGATGGCCTTTTCATGGAGGGCGTGCCTGAATGTGATACAAATGAATATACTCCATAGGCTCTTATGTATTTTCCAGATGTTACCCATTTCAGATCCCAAGGCCCTTTTTGCCCGAATCCGTAAACAATTGATGAGTTTCTTATGGAACGGGGCGACCCCAAGAATTACATTTAAAACCCTTATCCTTTCCAAGGAGCAGGGTGGAGTAGGGTTTCTGGATCTGGAAACATACTATAGGGCATCCCAACTAAGGATTATGATAGATCGTCTAGACCCAAGACCAGAAACGCTGTGCTGTTCCTGGTTCCCATTGATGAATGCCCATGGGTCGCCATAATAAATTACTGAGAAGAGTGCTTCAACACAGAGAGTTAAAGATCCTGTGGGAACTAAGGGATGCCACTAAGTGGCTTTTGGCCTGGCCTTTGTCCCTAAACTGTGTCTGGGCTCCACCAATCAGAGACAACCTTCTGGACCCTGTGAGGTTCCAGTTGTGGTATGGAAGTGAGCTGGAGAGCACAGGGCAAATGTGGCAGATGGGTAGTTACATGGCCTTGACCCAATCACAAGACGCACTAAATGTAAGCCTGCTGTCAATATTTACAATCCTCCAGCAGACCGGCATCCTCAAATGGGAGATTACCTATTTATAGATCTAAATCCCTCTGAAAAGCTGTTGATAAGTGTTAGGCAGAATCATAAGCAGTACCCTTTGGGAACACCACACACAATTAAGACTACAAGTGTAATTAAAAAGTCACCTTTGGTACAAGCCCGTACTACACAGTAAAGTGGTAGCGATTGTTGAGCAGCCAGACTTATCTCAAGAGTAAAGTGAGCATTAACAGAGGTTACACAAAGGACAGCAATAACTATGGTTCAAACAAACACTGACAAAAGGTTTCTGAGTAAAAGAATATACATTCATTTACACCTTCATTTGTAAAACAGTTCACTAATATAAAGCAGCATAAAATCACAATCTTAATACACTACACACCACCCAATGAATTCTGGACAAGTTAAGCTCAAAATGAAGAGTTCGAAACGAAGTTGGTCAGAAGAAAAGTTATTTAAAAGAGTAGAGAAGGACAAGCCCTCAGATTGGCAAAAGCTTTCCAACACTTTTACCGCGGTCAGACGGAACGAACAACCGGGTTTGCACAGTACCTTAGAAGAAGAAGAATGCTGTAGCTGAGGCAGAAGTTCCAGGCAGGTCCTGCAGTCTCACAGTTCCTGAAGCGACTGTCGGACTGACAAGAAGGAGGAAGACTGGAGGGTCCTGCGCTGCCCAGGGAAGAAACCAGCAGCCGAGCAAAGCAACGAATAAAAAGTGCGCTCCTTAAAACCCAAACAGGGTCCCGTCCTCCTGGCTATCTGGTTCACTGCAGCGATGCACAGCAAATTCGACCAGGGGAGGGAGGCCTTGCTTGAAGTTTGGCGAACTGGTTGGTCCCACTAGCTCAAGGGAAGAAGATTCCTTGCAGATCTTCTCTGTCGTTGAATTGTAGGGGATTCTGACCCATAGCAGGGCTTCACTGGGAGGTTCAGTAGTTGCAGTAGTCCTCTTCCTTCAGCTTCTCTTCGGTTCTTTCGATCCAGTGGCGACTCTGCCTTCCAAGTCCCGGAGACCTGCTTTTTATGCAGTTTTCCCCCATTCACACAGACTGGCTGTCAATCAGACAGCAGGGTGGCTGTCCTGGCAGAACAGTCACCTAGCCAATCAAACAAGAGTGCGACTTGGGTCTCCAAGGAGACCCTGTGCAGGGGGCCTAAAACCCCTCCCTCACATCCTGTCCACCCAGACACACAGGCGCCTAAGGAGGGCTTCTGTGCAGAAGCCCCCCAAAGGACAGCAAACAAAGGAACTAAACCTGGTTTGGTGCACAGAGTAAAACATGAGAAAGACCTTTACAAAAAGAAATGGAGAATAAGCCCAGCCAGAACCAAATACAATTAAATGGGGTCCAGCGTAATAAAGTTCGAGGCTACCAACGTAGCCCAAATCTGTACCAAAGCTGGTTTCATAGTCCGCGGTAGGGAAAAAATGGTAGATACCACTGCCACCAGCCAAATCTTAAAGAAAGGGGAACAAAATAATGTTCCATGAGAAACAGACAAAAAGGGGTAACTATTAACCCTTTCCAGTACTATATTGAAGATAGTTTGTACTGGGTCTGTGGATTTAAAAAGACTAGTAAAGTCAATGGGAACTTTACATGTTCTGAGAGACAGTAGTCAGTGCCAGAAAATGGGTTTAAAGTGGGAAGTCTGAAAAAGACAACCCTGTATCACTGCACTAAAGGTGCTGTGTGACACACAGTAAAAAGATGATGCCTATGGAGTAGGTGAGACTCCACAGTCTATGAACACAAAAATGTAAAACACACAGCAAAACACATGTAAGAGTGGGGAAAAAGGCTCACACTCTTAACAGGTGAAGAAAATAAATCCTAGAAATCCAGCAAAGCTGCTGAGGGACTCGGTAGGTAAGGGAAATTAGCCATTCTGGAGAATTCTCCCTAACACTAAGTGGGAGTGGGAGAAAAGGGCAGCTATCAAAACTATAAAGACCCATCTTGGAGGCGACATCTCCCAAAACCCTTAAAGTAAGCGGCGCTGGGAATCTGATACGGACGATAAGAAGTAGCCATTGCTTTGCAGAGCTGTAAACTCAACCTCAATAGCTGCCCAGCACAGGCTTCAAGCTGTGAAACTCCTGCACAGATTGCAATATCCTCCGCAGAGATTGCCACAAACGTACCGTGAGAACAGCCCAGACTGATGGAGGGGGTGACAGGTTCCAGGTACCTACTGGCATATGTGACATACTTGCAAGTAGGTCTGAACATACTCAATGGAGGTTTCCTCGTGGATCCAAGACCTGGAGGGTCTCTAAAGGCAAATGGACCCCATGCTGTCTCTTTGCGGTCTAAGCAAGAAGGAAGGCTTATACACAGCGCTCCACCACATGACACACTACCCTTCTCACAGACAGGGCTAACTTAGTGAGGGCCTGAAAAAATCGTTACACCGACGAAACAGGAATGGACTTCTACAGCGAGGGGCATGTATAATATGGAGAGGTTAGTGCACATGATTAATGATTCGGGGCCTGAGATACAGGAGTGGCACCTGTGTATATTGAAAACATGAAACATTGCCCTGTAAGGTCTGCTATCTCATGTATCAAAGGTTCAAAAGGAATGGGAGGGAGCGGGGGAACAAATGTCGCCAGGGTTATATTCTTATATCGAGAGAAATGTACTCGGAACCATGTTTTTGGCAGTATTCTGGAAATGGTGGCAGGGCGCAGGCTACTGTAAAATATTAAAGGCCTGGTCAAGGAGTTCACTTTTGTTGTATCGCAACAATACACACAACTGGGATGTGTTGCTTATTGTTTCTTTTTCTCTTTTTCTGATATGGATCTTAAGGCGAAAACATTTTACAAATTGGATTTTGAACAAAATCCAGTGGCAGGGCTGAAGAATGAGGCAGGGACCCTGGCGTTAGCAGGCGTACCCCCGAAGAGATAAGAATGCAGAGCATCTTTCACACCTCAAAGATGTATTACTCACTACAGCCTTCTTCGTCTTTCCAGGGTGTCCAGCACTGGCCATCCCAGCAGCAGCTCCTTGATGACCAAGAGAGGCCTTAGGCGTAGCGGAGGGGCATGGAGGAAACCGGCCTGCAGCCGCATGTGAGCCGCCTCCTCAGAAGGAAATACTCCCCTCAGCTTCCCCATGTAGAGCACCCAGGTGGGCAGGAGTAGAACTATGAGCCTGTCATCCTGGTTAGACCTAAAAAAGACTGATTGACACTTAAAATGGCACAGATTGGGTATTCTCTTTGCTTTGTCTCCTCCCGTCCAAGGATCCCTCCAAGACCAGGGTCCCCCCCCTTATTGTTGCTAGCCTATTGCCCAGAAACCTGGACTGCGTCTCGACCCCCTTTGTATTCCCCTGTACTCTTTCTCTCCTCTTAGCAAGATTTTCAGCTTCAGTACACCCCCCCATCCCCTTGCAACCAAACCTAGATCCTCCCCCACCTCCATCACCTCTATATACCAACACCGTGCTGGTCGGCGCTCCATGCAAAATTGCTTTCCCTTGTTCCTACTCCTCACCTTGAAATCTATCCAAGATCTCGCCACCACTACCTTGATGACTGAATCTACTCTTACTCTCCCCTGATGTCTGTGATCGCACTCTCCCCACAACCTCACCATCCCACGCCGCCTTGCCTCCTACTGCTCCCGCTCTCTGGCATTCCTTGCCCCACTCCACGGCAGTGACCGCGGCGCCTCCTGCCCGCTGGTCATGCGCATCTTCTCCACCCTTCCTATTCCCCCCAGCCGCCCCCCAGCCGCCTCCCAGCCGCCCCGTAGCCGCCTCCCAGCCGCCCCCCAGCCGCCCCCCCAGCCTGCTTCTGCTGATAATGTCATCTCTGGACGTAAATATGTGCAGTGTCCATGTGTAGATTGTGGCACCAGGCTCTTAATGCGTTTCCTATTCATGCCTGTCCCCTTGTCACTGTCCCCAGCCTTTGTCTCATTATGTCGCCCCTCAATAAAATGGGATTTTTTTTTTTTTTTTTTTTTTTGTCATCTATACTGTCATCTAAGCAGCCATATTACCTCCTAAGGTCGCCCTGACCAAGTAATGCCTCTGTCACCTTTAACGTGTTCTGCCTACGAAATTCCTGTTAGAAGAATATATCCTTAATGTTTGGTAAATACGAATATGAGAATGAAATACCAGTCACACCCATTGTGTTCTGTTTCTACTTATCACTGCATCCCTTCTAGATGCATTGCTGAACGTGATAATCTTTGGTTCTGACCCTTACTTCATGTGTGAAAGACCCAACCGATGTAATGGCGAAACTAGGGAGCATTTCCTGGCGAGAAGAACACCCATGGAGCGCCTTGGGTGTTGATTCTCTCTGCCCCAACATTATCCATAAGAGAGGGGTGCAAGCTTGCACCTATTTTACATTTTTTTAAAGTGCCAGGTCTATGAGCTCTCTGCAACTAACAGAGATGCTTCTAGGGATGATGACATTATTAATAAATAACCTTTTTGGTTAATAATGATATGCTGAGGCAAAAGCAAGCACCGCAATGGGCTACCCCGGACATACATTTGCTAATTTATTTATGGGGTGGCAGGAGGATCCTGTGGCGATAAGCATACATGCACCTGGACAAGGGCATCTTATGGTGGCATTACATAGATGCCGTGGTGATTGCCTGGAATGGCACAATGATGGAGTCCCAGGGATACAGGGACAAGCTGGATGAGAATGAGGCTCACCTCAAGGTTATGTTAGCACAGGGGATTTTTTAGAAAAAAATTAAAAACATTGCTATTCTCCTAAACTCTCCTTATTAATCTGATATGTCTACTTTAGGTTTCTGGTTTTATGCCATTTACTATGCTTGTTTGTGCTTGTCTTTGTCTATCTGTTCGCCCTTAATCGTACAGGTCTCTGGTTGCGCGTTATAAATTAATTAAAGTAAAGTAAAAGGTCTGCAACCCATGCTCTCCAGATGTTTTGGACATATGGCTCCTATGATCCGTCTTCACCATTGACTATGCAGACGAGGGGTGAGACATCTGGAGCGCCAAAGGTGGCAGGGCCCTGCAGTAACATATAGCACGACCAATGTGCGTTTTATAGAAACCGAACGTGGTCAATGAGTTCATTTGCACCTCATATTGCAAACCTAGCAATGCCAGTCCTGCCCTTCATTGCACCAGCAGTCACCCTGTGTCATTGACACAAGGCCTACCGGATGTGGACCTTCTGCGCACAAAGTGCAACTTTCCAGAATGAATCAAGGACCAGTGGTCGAAGTGGGGGGGAGCGGTCAGGAGCGGTGCTCCTCTACTCCTTTAAATTAAGTTTTACCGTTCCTAGACTTTTATTTTAAAAAGGAATGGTTCCGGAATGGTTTCGTTTTAAAATAAAAGCAGTAGAAACTTGCACTTTCAGTGTAATGCACTGAACGTTCCCTTAAACAGCAGGCACATGTGTTTTGGGGGTTTATTTGTGCATGGGCCGGGGGCGTGGCAATGGGGTTTGTGGGGAGCAGTGCAGGGAAGATAGTTCTACTACTTCTTTTCGTACACTTCGACCACTGTCAAGGACGGCTGTGCACGGTTTCAAATCAAGAGGATACTCTGATTCAGTGATAAGTTGAGCTGAAAGGGTGCTTAGTCACTGGAACAGGACTATTGTTGACAGAACAAAGTAATAAGATCATCCAGGCCACCAGCGATGCCCAAATCATCACGAAGTTCAATGCACGCCCATGCATAGTGAGTTCCAGTATAAACCAATACTGACCTGCCTTCGAATGTGACCCAGGTAGAGCACAGGAGTGTGGGTTTAATTCGAATGTGCCCTTCCCTCATATCTCATTTCACAAATTCTCTTCAACCGTAGATGGAATGGCGAGAAGTGGCTATCAACAGTGCACAGAAAGGGAGACTTCTACAAATGTGCCAAGCATAAAGAGTTCCCCTGGGGGTGCACTAAACATCGGTTATGTACCCATTACTCTTTCATTACAATGCAATATTCTTTGACTTAATAATATCAATTCTCAAAACACGTATTCTACAGCATTTCCATGCTATCAAAAATAAACATCAACGCTACCCAATGGCTGTGAAGAAGCATTAGCGCAACCCTGCATTGACGTCCTTCTTGGCTTTGACACCAAAGAGATTCCACCAAGGGGAGCTGAAAGAGTCTGGAGACGATGTAGGGATACATTACATCATGCTAAGGGAACTTGCTCTGCTTTTGCGAGAGCAAGAGAGACATTTCTGATTTCAGTCTCCGAGGAACTTTGACATTATACAAACAATGTTTTTTTGCCACTTGGTGTATGGTTTGGGGGCATTGTGTATGCACAATCTTTCTTGGTTAAAGACCATTGAAGGCAAGTTCTGGTGAAGTGTACTTGGTCTAGCACCCTCCGCCTGGCTCCCCTTCCTCTGATTGTGTCCTCCATAGAGGGAGATGCTTCTTAACAGTATCCCACAGGGCAGCACTTTTGCCCAGGCAACCCATTGTCTAAGGGCTCCAAGGCAAAGGGCATCTCCCGAAGAAGCAGCTCCAGTCGGTATTTGTCCGTGTTCACCTGGGAAGCCTGCCGCCATCATCCAGCAGCAACTGACCAGGTAAGAGTGGTCTGGGTGGGGAATATAGCAATTACTGTATTCTGGAAAGCCCTACTGACCCCTCTACCATACATAACATAGACATTCCTCCGTTTGTGCATCCAGCGTGGGAATGCACAGGCATTAGGCTGCAAAAGGATTCCTCTTCATACTGATGAGTCCCACGAGGGAGGGGTGCGATAGTCGTGCGCTGATCCACGATGGATGCTTATCACAAAGGTAACATCATAGCCTTTGTAGACCTAGAACTCGGTTCTTGTATACTCTCCCCCACTGTCTCACCCCACCTTCTTTCCAGACTGTGCCTCTGCATGTTTCTAACTTACAGATAACAGCCAAAACAAATATACAATTTTTAAATTATGTAGTAAAAATGTACAGTGTTCTGTATGTCAGGTTGCTAGCAAGTCAATTCTGTCAATTCTGTAATGCAAACGTCTACATGTATTTCCTGCATTATTTGCATAAATGATGTAAGAAGATTGTGTTTTTTTGTTATAGCACAGAAGGTAGGTGTTATGGGAAAGTCTTAGTATGCCTTAGAGTGGTGGGGGGTGGCCGTTGGCAGAAAAAGACCCATTGTAATGTATATGGACTTTCACCTAATTGGTCCTTTGGGGGGCCCGGCGGAGTGGGCATGGGGCAGGCCCTGGTGCACCCGTGTACTCGGCGTCCCCGTGCCTTTGATTTCAATCAATTGCTTGTCTTGCAGTGCACGTGGGCAGTGTCCCAGAATGGCCGCCGTAGGATCCTTATGTTGAACAGGATGTTGTTTATGTGATGTCCATTGTTGCTATCACCTCTCCAAGTCCTGGAGAGGGATGACACTTATTTATGCGTCACTGCTGAAGCTTCAAAGAGAGCAATCCTGCTGGCTGCTGCCAATGAAGTGTTTGAATGCCTGAACTGGATTGAGCACCTGAGCTCATTTTGTTTCATGATGATTATGATTGGTTATTTATAACGCGCTTAATACCCGGAGGTTTCTAAGCGCGGGCCCGGGTTTCGAACCTGTGTTGCTCCGTGTCGTTTTGCTTCCAAGGGGAGCGCATTGATCCTGAGTTATCCTCCCGAGACCAAGTTCTTGCTACTGAATCAGCAGGACTCCTCACAGTAACTTTGGTGACTAAGCCCGGAACAAGCTGGAACCACAAGAAGCTAAGCGCTTTAGTGGAGAAGTGTTTTTTTGCATAAAATAAAAAATATATGTCAGTCGAAAAAACATCTTTTTTTAAAAAGAGCTAACATTGCTACTAATGAAAACGTCAGGTCACACTACACACCACTGCTTCACAACATTTACGGACATAGCGTGACTCCTGTCTGATTGCATTTGTGTCCACAGGCGAGGGAGGAGGGGGCTACACAGCCCAGCTGCAGCTCTCCAGCAGAACAAATCCCAGCTATGGGGCAGCGAGTGTCAGCAGACAACGCCTGCTTCAGACCAAGAAAGACTTTTGTTTCCCCCTCGTGTTTTTTTTATTTATTTAGTCATGGTGGAGGAGCCAGGTGGGCAGAGCAGGCAGGTCTCAGCTCGGGCTTCAGGGCCATTGGCTTGTGGTTAGGACCACAAAGCCGCAGCTAGCTCGAAACCCGCCGGCTCTTCACCTCTACTTTGTGGCCTGTGCCTACATTTTTGCTCCTTTCTGCCATTTGCCCACCATTTTCTCTCCTTTCTTCCTCCTTGTTTCATCTTTTTCAGGCCTCCATCTCCATTTTCGTCACTTTTGGCCCTTTTTCTGCCCTTTTCTCTCCTTTCTTCCTCCTTTACCTGGCTCTTTTAGACAAACTCTGCCCTGCACTCTTTCTCGCCCGCCTCCCCCTCCCCTGATTGGATCCCCCTCAGAGGTTGCCTAAACCTGCTTTCTGGGACCATGATGCTACAGTCCATCTTGCATCCTCGCCCCTGTAAGGTGAGTGGCCCCCTTCTCACTCACTGAGCCCTGTGCCTTCATTTTTGCTGAATTCTGCCATTTGTCCATCCTTTTCTCCCCTCTCTTCCTCCTTTTTTAATCTTTCCAGGCCTCTATCTCAATTGTCACCACTTTCTGCCCTTTCTCTGCTTTCTTTCTCCTGTTTTCATCTTTCCAGGCCTCTGCCTCCATTGCTGCCACTTTCTGCTGTTTTTCTGGCATTTTCTCTTTCTTCCTCCTTTTTTTCACCTTTCCAAGCCTCTGCCTCCATTATTACCACTTTCTAACGTTTTTCTGCCCTTTCTCTCCTTTCTTCATCTTTCCTGTCCTCTACCTCCATGTTCGCCACTTTCTGGTATTTTTCTGCCCCCTTCTCTCCTTTCTTCTTCCTTTCTTTATCTTTCCAGGCCTCTGCCTCGATTTTTGCCACGTTCTGCCATTTTTGTGCCCCTTTCTCTCGTTTCTTCCTCCTTTTTTCATCTTTCCAGGCCTCTGCCTCCATTCTTGTCACTTGTCACCATTTGTTTGCCCCTTTCTCTCCGTTCTTCCTCCTTTCTTTTTCTTCCCATGCCTCTGCCTCCATTTTTGCCACTTTCTGCCATTTTTCTGCCCCCTTCTCTCCTGTCATCCTCCTTTTTTCATCTTACCAGGCCTCTACCATACCTGGCTCTCTTAGGGGACCTCTGCCCTGCCCTCTTTCCCGCGCCCTCCGCCCAGCTCCCCTTCCTCTGATTGGGTCCTCCGCAGAGGGAGATGCTTCATAACAGTATCGCCCAGGGCAGCCCTTTTGCCCGGTTAGTCCGTTGGCTAAGGGCTCCAAGGCAAAGGGCATCTCCAGAAGAAGTAGCTCCAGTCCTTGTTTGCCCGTGTTCACCTGGGAAGCCTGCCGCTGTCAACCAGCAACAACTGACCAGGTAAGAGTGGTCTGGGCGGGGAATACAGCAATTATTTTATTCCAAAAAGCCCTACCGACCCCTCTCACCTTCATAACATAGCTTATCAAGGTTTGCTAGCTAGTAAGTAATAGTCCTGCCACTGCTGCACCCCAACTGTTAGTACCATTTCATTAACTCTTGGGTTCCCATTTTAGGCGTTTCTACCTCTATCTAGGTATCCCAAATCTAGGTGGTACTGCATTTACTGTTGTGCCCCCATTGTAGGTGTTTCTCTCTCCATCCAGGTATGCTAAATCTAGGTGTTGCTGCAATTACTGCCATGCCCCCATTTTAGGCATTTCTCACTCTACCCAGGTATCCCAAATCTAGGTGTTTGCTGTGGCACACTGTGATAAATGTGCCCTCATGCTCCTTGTCGCACAGACAATCGTAAATCACTCCCCCGTCTCTCTGGGCCCCTCTCCCACTGGCCAGGCCTTCAATCTAGGGAGACCACAACTGGGCAGACGAGCCAATCGCGTTGGACCTATAAAAACAACATCGAAGATTAACCCCCTCTGCATTTAAGGTATCTATACCTTGCACCACGTCTGTGACATAGGCCGTAGGCACGGCCACCAATTAATGCACCATAGAATGCAGCTAAGGCTATGCAATTCCAGTCTAGCAGCTCACATAGCCGTCCACACTGAAACCCCTGATGTACCACAACACCTCGGCCATTAGTATACAGCAGCAACCTACAAAAAATATTGGTCTAGCTGGGCACACATCAAATCTCCAGCACTAGCACTGTATCCTAAACCACCAACAGCACCCACCCATGTGCCTGACTTCCGGGCTGCTTACTGGAGCTTAACCAGCCCACCTAAGCCCTAACCTGGCAAAATGCACACATGCATCTAATAAATCAACTCTTAGAATCTCCCACGCATGGACTTCGGTCCCAAATGGCGTTCCAACCACAAAGCGCATTGAGGCAATACAAATGGGGAAAGGGTGCTATATAAATGACAAATACAATACAACCACCCTACCTGTCCCATTCCCTAATATCAAACTCCACCAGGCACTCAGCCAACTTATTTTTATCATCCGTAGTCAGCATTTACCCCACTTGTATAAGTTAGCCATTTTGAATCTAGCCTCAATGGGTAGGTAACCATACTTTGCATCAAACCAATTGGGTTAGTCAGCCACAGTTTGCATTTTGAGCAGTTATGGATGTGGAAGAATTGTGAAGATTAGCCTTGCGTCACATCTAGACAGAATTGTGAAGATTAACGTGTCACATCTAGACAGAGATGTGAAGATTAACATGTGTCACGTCTAGATAGAATTGTGAAGATTAGCAGGCATCACATCTAGACTGAATTGTGAAGATTAGCCTTGCATCACATCTAGATAGAGTGTGAATATTAGCATGCGTGACATCTAGATATAATTGTGAAGATTAGCATTTGTCACATCTAGATAGAATTGTTGAGATTAGCATGTGTCACATCTAGATTGAATGGTGAACATGGGCATGCGTCACATCCAGATGGATTTGTGAAGATTAGCATGCGTCACATCTAGATAGTGATGGCACTAACCAAACCTACAAAAAAACTCACCCCGCTGCATGCACCTCTCAAACCCTGAACTAAACACAACCATACCTCTAAAGCACAACAAATCGCTCGCACTTCACTACATCGCAATAGAAAAACAAACCACATATAGCCTCACACAACAGCACATGAGGTCTACCGACAGCACATCAAAGCTCTCTTGCTCTTGTCTCTAGCGCAGTCCTACTAATTTACCACAAGTGACCACACAGAATAGTATGCGGTATAAAAAACCTTTAACATAGCATAACATAACATTGCAGCATTGTTGTAAGCTGCCCAATATTTAAAGTGAGTGTTGTGAAGTAGTTGTTTAGTGTGAGTTGATATTAACTGTGTAGTGTGATGGGGAATTTTCGCCATTCTCAGAGAATTGGAAACCACTGAACTCCCATCTCCCCACCATCCACAGTCCTAAAAGACACTGCTTGGTGTAACATAATCCAAGACACCTTCACAGGCAAAATGACTCAATTACAAACTAAAATAAAAGGCAAACAAGCCTCGATTCCAGCTGCTTGCCCATCATCTCCACCCACTATAAAAGGACTTCCCTCCCTTCACGTTCCAGCCCATCAGCACCTCCTCCCTTGCAACCACCATTGCTGGGCTCAAGCATTCCCGCTGTAAGGGGCATAAATGCCCACTCACCGTGCTCAAAGAATGAGCTGGTCCTTCTACTCCCTCTCATTACCACTATCATACACACCTCCTTCGCTACCTGCACTGTCCACATCACCCTGAACGATTCTTCGATCGCCCCACTGTTGAAAAAACCCACACTCGACCCAGCCATACCCACCAACTATCGGCCCATCACCACAGTACCATTACTCGTAGAAAATCATGGACAGAGTGGCCTACGTCCAAATCCAGTCCTTCCTAGAACTCCATCACATCCTGGGGGTCCGTCAATCAGGCTTTCGGCCCAAACATGAGACTGAAACAGCCCTCCTAGACCTCAAAACCTAGCTCGACCATGCTAACGAACAGGGCACACTCTCCCTGCTCCTGCTACTTGACCTCTCTGTGGGGTTCGACCTCGTTGACCACAAGATCCCCTGTCGTGCCCTCACATCCGCAGCTCACTTTCCCACAGAAGCCGCCAGCTGGATCGCTGCATTCCTAGCTGACAGATCCTCACGAGTGATCTCTGGAGAAGCTGCGGCCACACCAAACCCATATCCTTGCGGGGTACCCCAAGGTTCATGTGTGTCTCCCACCCACTACAACGTTTACACAAAGCTCCTGTTCGACCACCTAGACACCCTGGGGATCTCATACACTAACTACGCAGACGACACCCACATTCTCGTTCCCCTCACTGATGACCACCCCAAAGACACTCTCAAAGTTAACTCCATATACGAAACTATCCAAACCTGGATAGCCACACATAGGGCCTCATTCCGAGATTGGTGGTAGTCATGGCGCAATTTGCGCCATGACTGCCAACAATAACGGGTCCGGCACCGGTCTAGTTCAATGGGGACTTACCGGTGTAGTCTGACCTTTGCGGGACCGGTAACTCCCCATTGAAAATGCCATTCCCCATTCCCATTTGAGCCCCCGTAGGGCTCAAATGGGAATGGGGAGGGCGCAAATAACGGGCTCGCGTATGTCAAGCCTGTTATTTGCACCCTGGTCCCTTAACGGGTTCCGTCCATAATGCCAGCTCAGACCAGGCGTTAAAGGAGGGTCCCGCTAAGGGACCTTCTAGTAGGGCGGTAAGTGATTACCGTCAATGGTCTCCTTAACGGTGCCCGGTATCCCTTAGCGCCCAACTTGGAATGAGGCCCATAGTCTTTGCCTCAACGATGAGAAAACTGAGTTTCTCCTTATCAGGCCCCCCGCCTGTCCAGCAAAATTACCTCGAGACTTCACCTCCTTCGTCATTGACTGTCACAACATCACTGTCAGTTCCACCGTCAAAACTCTGGCGTCTACCTCGACTCATACCTGACCATGTCCCGCCAGGTTAACTACACTGCATCAGCATCTGCCTACACCACCAAGCTCCTCAACGCCAGCAAACCCTTTCTTACAACATAAAACTGACTTGAAGTTGCCAGGGCCCTTATCGGTTCGCAACTAGAGTATTATAACTCCCTTCTCTGCGGCACCCCTGTAAAGAACCTACACAAACTCCAAAAAATTCAAAGCAATTCACTCAGGGTGGAACTTGACATGAGCAAATGGTACCATATCTCTGAGGCCAGGAAAAGTGCCCATTGGCTACCAGTCAAGAATAGAATGAACTTCAAAATTCTGTCCCTCAATCACCGTTACCTGTCGAACAACGCCCCATGCTACCTAGTGAAGAAAATGAACAAAAGCCTCACCTTAAAGACCCACCAGATCCTACTACAACCATTGCCTTACCACACCTTGGCTCAAATGGTCTAGAGCAGGTGGAGCCAGCTTTGCGGTCCATGCTCCGTCACTCTGGAACAAGCTACCCACCTACCTTCAAAACAAACCGCCCTACAACGCATTCAGAAACCAGCTCAAGACCTACCTCTTCAAATGACACTTCCCCCCGCATCCATCCCCACTGCCCTACCCCATTCCCCCATCACTCTGGTTCTAGTGCCTAGATGCCCGCTGGCTTTGTGCACTGTTACAAATGTATACATAAATAAAATAAAATGGGCTTTCTCATCATCATCATTAACTCTATTCGGCCGTAAGGCCATCAAAGTACAACATAATTCATAACGCATAAACAGTTACAATTGCTCAAATTACCATCAAAACCTTCCTAAAGAAATGGGGGCAATGTCAGCAGACCCGGGGCCATTGGCAACCCATTTCTCGATTGGTTCTGGTCAGTTTGACTGGTCGCCAGGCTTTCCTCATCCATTGGGAGTGCCCCAAGACCCGGTAAGCAATGAATATTGTGTCATAAAACCCATGGGGTAAACATTGCTGTAATGGGGAGAGGCACTAATTACAATTGTGCTACCAGGTGGCATGTAGTGTCTCCTTCCAGTTCCCAGGATTCCATTGGCCACTCTTTTTTCCCTCGGTTCAATGTGTATACTACCAAAAGCACACCTTTCATCATTATGTAGTCTTGTTAGTAATTATTTATATTGGTGATATCGTCCCTAATTAAAGATGCAAAGCCATATACCCTTATAAGCCAATTGGTACACTTATTAATCAGTGATTCCCGTGTTTCTTGGTGGGCAGTGCCAATTTTAGGTGCTCTGTGCAGAAAAATAAATCCCCCTTTGGTTGACCTTCTCGTATTTCCAATTTCCACCTGTTGCTCGTGCTGCAAACTGGGACCCCGGTGACTGATTTCATGGGGGGCTCATTTAGATTCTGCACAGCCTGCCCCTCTTCTTGGCTTGCCAGATGAATATGGGGGCCTGCCCCCCCCCCCCCCGGTCTGCCTGCCCACATATTGTCTGCTGCAGTGGTTGTACTTTATTGTTGTGGTGGTTGGAACTTAACGTGCTGATGCCCAAGTTGACTGGTACAGTGGGCCCCGTCTTGAGCTGGGCATTTGTATGACCTGTGGTTTCGCCAGTGGTAATAGACCGATCTGATTGGTGCACCAAGCCTCCATGGGCATTCTCCACTGGTGGCCCCTTTTACAGTGCCTCATACTGTGTTGGTCCTCCCCCATGGGTCCGTCATTCCTTGGATCTTCTAAAATGAGCAGAGGTCGTTTCTTTAGGATTGTTAGTTCTGCTAGGACGAGATTACATGGACATCCCATTAGTGTCCCCTTCTCTGTACCATCAGTAATGGTGGTGCTGGGCATTCCGATGCGGCGGCCGGCGCAGGGGGGATAGCACACACGTTGTCGCTCATTTTCAGGACACAATGGCCTCCCCTCATCTCTGTTTACTCATAATAGTAGTGATGTGCTGGACTTGGGTCTCCGCGGCCGACACCCCAGCTCCCGTAATGACAGGAGGCTAATCCTTGCATTCTAGGCCACGCTTTTTGGAACTACGTCAGCAGCGTCAGAGCCGGCTGTGCTGGAGTTTACAGATGTGGAAATGACAGGGCCTTCAACACGTTTCAGTGCAGTGACGTTTTCTGTGGAGTACTTTAAAGTTGCGTGGTATGAGCGCATAGCATCGACTCATTGCCTCCCGGGTCGTGCTCTGATGGCGCAGATCCGCGGTCGTGGCTCTGCAGGTGATGGGGGATCTCCGACCCTCTGCTCGCTCGACTGTAGCACGATGGTCTGTAGGCAGACTATAGGATTATGGGGAATGTATCCTCTGCTTTATTATTAATGGGGTTATCGCCGTGAAGTTCACTCCCAAGGAACTGGTTTATCTCTTTCTTAGGTGTATACGCCTCGTCAGTGAACTTGCTACGGAGCTGCACATTAGTACTGCCAGGGCTGATATCAGTGCCTGGGTTGGAAAGCATTTTCCGTTTCACCGTCAGTATTTTATGTTTTGGTTGGCCAGACGTCAAGGAGCTGCATAACAGAGCTTAAGCTAAACCAGGCGATCCCGGTAAACCAGCCTCCGCCACGAGGGTTGGTGCAGCTGCCATACCAGAGGATCACAGGGGTGGGGGGGCAGGGGGTCGAGGGGGAGTGGAAAGTGTTTGAGGGAGACAAATAGGAGACAGTTTGTGTAAGTTCAGATGGACCCCCGTCACGGCTTCTCACCGGGAGGGTGCTCTGTCTGATGTTTCTTCTCCTATACGAATAACGCTGCTCTGTCAATCTTCAAAGGCAGCCCCCTGCCGGCGACTAACACCTGCGCCCTTGTCCCTCAGGAGTCATGCTGCGGGTGGGCCTCCCTCCATTAGAAGCTGGGGGGGCATGGCCAAGTATGGTAAGCAGGAAGCCAGCAGCAAAGAGCCCCTTGATGGAATTGTGGAGATCTGCATGCGTCACTTCTAGATAGAATGGTGAACATGGGTATGCGTCACATCCGGATGGATTTGTGAAGATTAGCATGCGTCACATCCGGATGGAATTGTGGAGATCTGCATGCGTCACTTCTAGATAGAATGGTGAACATGGTATGCTCACATCCGGATGGATTTGTGAAGATTAGCATGCGTCACATCCGGATGGAATTGTGGAGATCTGCATGCGTCACTTCTAGATAGAATGGTGAACATGGGTATGCGTCACATCCGGATGGATTTGTGAAGATTAGCATGCGTCACATCCGGATGGAATCGTGGAGATCTGCATGCGTCACTTCTAGATAGAATGGTGAACATGGTATGCTCACATCCGGATGGATTTGTGAAGATTAGCATGCGTCACATCCGGATGGAATTGTGGAGATCTGCATGCGTCACTTCTAGATAGAATGGTGAACATGGGTATGCGTCACATCCGGATGGATTTGTGAAGATTAGCATGCGTCACATCCGGATGGATTTGTGAAGATTAGCATGCGTCACATCTAGATAGTGATGGCAATAACCAAACCTACAAAAAAACTCACCCCTCTGCATGCACCTCTCAAACCCTGAACTAAACACAACCATACCTCTAAAGCACAACAAATCGCTCGCACTTCACTACACCGCAACAAAACAAACCACATATTGCCTCGCATAACAGCACATGATGGCTGCCAACTGAAAAACACACCTAAGCTTAGCACAAGGTGTAAAGCGAACTGAAGCTGCCAACAGCACATCACAGCTCTCTTGCTCTTGTCTCCCGCTCAGTTCTTCTACTAACCAACCCCAAGGGACCACGCAAGTGGTGGCAGTGCGCGGTATAAAAAACCTTTAACATAACATAACATTGCAGCATTGTTGTAAGCTACCTAATATTTAAAGTGAGTGTTGTGAAGTAGTAGTGCAGTGTGAGTTAATATTAACATTGTAGTGTGATGAGCTTTCTTTGTGAAGTAGTAGTGTAGTGTACTGTGAGCTAATATTAACTTTGTAGTGTACTGGGATTTCTTTGTGAGTAGTAGTGCAGTGTAGTTTGAGTTAATACTAACATTGTAATGTGATGGACAGTCTTCGCGAGTAGTAGTATAGTTTAGTGTGATTTAATATTTACTTTGTAGTGTGATGGACTTTCTTTATGAGTGGTAGTGTGAGTTCATATTTACTTTGTAGTGTGATGGACTTTCTGTGTGCGGTGAAGTGTAGGTTTGTGTGAGTTCATATTTACTTTGTAGTATGGATTTTCTTTGTGTTAGGCGAATAGTTTATTGGGACTGAGTGTTTGTAAACTAACATTGGCATTGCCAACATGTGTAGATTTCACCTTTTCCTTACAGTAACCTTAACTCTGAAATCATGTTTTCTCCCGATTTCTTCTTCTTTACATAACGTGTGTTTAACTGTGACTCTTAGTGTGTGTGTTCCTGAGAGTGTGTATTTGTGTTGCTCATTATGGGCATGTTTTCCAATATTTATAGGGTGTCTTTTTATTGTGTGTGTGGGTGTATGGAAGCAGTCTGGAGTGAGTGTATTTGTTTGTGTGTGGGCTGTGGTGTGAGTGTGTAGGGGCTATGCATATTCATCATGAAAATATGCTTTGTTCATAGGCATATTCAGAGCAAGCTGATCATCCATGCTTACAAATATTCTACATGCATTTTGTGTAAGTATTGTATTTGCGTATTGTCCATTCTCATGTCCTGAGTGGATTGTATGTGTGTATGCTTATTGCAAACCTATTGTTAATCTAGCTATCTATTTCTTTCGCAGACTGGGCTTTTAAAATTTTTGTTGAATGAAATTGAATCATGGTCAATCAACCTCCGAAAAATGTGTGGGGCTAATCCGCACACATTTTCCTATGCTCACTGCATGACATACTCGTAGACCTGTGTACTCTGGGTGGACACAGACTACAGATGCCATCCCCCCTGTCATATTTAGTTGGGAAATGACAGCCAAGAGTACATCAAGGCTTCTCAGAAGGGGGAGAGCAAAACCTTCCTCCTGCCATGGCCAGCCTAATTAACTAACAAAGGCTCCATGGATCTACCCTGCCCTTTTATTAGCTCTGCTGGTGGAAGCTCTGTATACCAATCAGAGTTAATTCAAACAGGCCCATGGGGGGCCTGGTCACAGGACTAGCAACATACAGGAAAAACCCAACAACTGTTGATGTGCATCTGTGTCAACCTGAAGCCAGCTCCCGCCTCTCAGTATCAAGGGCAGTGACCTGTCATGTCTGGGACAGCTGTTTACAGTAGTCATCCCCTACAGGGGGATCCCATTCACAAGGTACGAGTATGTGGTTTGGTGGCGACCGAAAGTCTGGTCTCGCCACTGCTTCAAGGGTGACCTGTCGCTTTAACCAGAAACCACAGAGAGCTCTAATTACCCAGAGAGACCCTTTGATCCACAACAGACAGTTAGATGGGTCGGACTTAGTATTACATGTTTTCACCCCTTTACCTTTTCTGTTGCAAAATACTCTGGTTATGACCTCACGCATACAGGAGATTGTTGGTGGGGACCCAGGATTGGTGGTTCATTAAGGTAGGCTTAGCCTACACCAATCGCTGTGGCCCATTTAGCTTTAAAAGAGGGTCGAGCCCATCTTTTGGGCAGATCATCAGAAGAATTTGCAAGGAGTAACAAGAAGCATTGTAACCTGGCTGAAGGTACAGTCTGCCTTAAAACATCCGCCAGTGAATGAAGGCCAGGATTTCCAAAGAAAGAAGCAAGATCTCTCCCCTAAACATCTACTGTCGAACAGAGGGAGATGCTGAACCCAGAAGACCCTCCAGCAGCTCCATAACTGGTACCTAGCCAGCACACAGCATTCCCTGGTAGGCTCTGCAAGCAAGTTCCCTAGGTGGGAAGTGCCAGAGAGTCTCTGAACCAAACCCGGGACAATGCTGGTACCTGCAACACTCTCCTCAGCTTTGGGCCATCCGCCTTAAAGTACGACACGAGCCCAGTGAAGAAGCTAGGAGGAGTGCATCGACAAGCATCAATCAGCGTCCGCCTTAAAGGACATTTCCGAGCCAGTCGAGCTCCTCGAGCGGCAACCGACTGCACCGCTGACTGTTGTTACACCGCAGTTGCTCACGCTGTTCGAGATGCCTCAATCAGTGCTTCAGACCTGCCGACCAGTGCTGAGCCATCGATTCCTGACCCTGAGCCACTGTGTAGGGCAGCCGTCCATCCAGCCTCGCTCGCCGAACTGCGAGCAACCTGAAACCCACAGCGGTCTCCTGTCTTGAACTCTGTCACAGGAGCTGCAAAGCGGCGGAAACTGACTCTACCCTGTAGAGCACCAAGAACTTGGGGCTCCGCCCTACTGATGAGGTCCAACCAGACCGAAACACGTCTGTGCCTAGCATTTCGGTGCTAGACTGCACCAGGGCAGGACAGAGACTGATATGTTTTGGATATTTCTCCTCTGTGGAAGATAGTGAGCTAAAGAATCTGGGTAAGGATCTCGTAACCAAGATTTATGTCTGGCAGAGGGACTCCCAGGACCTCCCTTGTTAATTTGGAAATTTGTATACAACCTTGGCTGGACAGTTCCTTTTATCATTGGGTAATAATTGCATTTTCGCTGTGTTGCAACTAACCAACGATCCACAACCTTCCGGAGATAAGCCTGCCGTTCTGTCCATGTTACCAAAATTGGACAAGGAGGTTTATAATTTGCTTGTTTTTCCAATCTGTTCGGATCCCTTCTGGTGTACTAGGGGTGTTGGGCTGATTGATGGTTTAGAAACCGATATTCATCCCTGGGCCACTGGTGATCCGGAAGGTGATTCGTTACAAGCACTCCTGAGACTGCATTGGGCATTAGTGGTGCAAGATCCTCCTTAGGATGCAGTACTTATCTCCTCCTATGAATGTGGGGCTCACAAGCAGCAGTGGTCTTCTCCTAGTGGCGCAACCCCTTCTGGTAGCTGTAGTTTTTGCCTGCTAGTAGGGTGATGCTGCCCCTAAGACTAGAGTGGTTATTTCAGAGGTTCTACGTGTCACCAGAGAAGTGTGGAAGCGCTGTCACCTGCTGGTGGGCACAGGCTGGTGTGATCGCATAAGACCAGTTCTACCATTCTGAAACGGAGGGCATTAACACCTCCTTCCTCAGTGCATTGGATTACTCTCTGAAGACTGCTGCTTATCCGGTTGTACTGTGATAAGCTCTTACTGCGCCTAGAGGAGCACTGGGCATGCAACATGGGTTACCGGCCTGGAATGCACTAATCTAGGAATTTGCTTCCTAATCCGGGATCTCTCGGTGCTCAGCAGGTTTTGCACACAGTGACTTAACTTGCTCACTTCTGATAATGCAACCCATCTCACTTCCGGTCCCAACCCCCCAAAAGCACCCATTTAACAGACCTAAATTATGTAACTTTGAGTCTGCTAGATACCGCCCCCGTCTTCCTTCGCAGTTGTCATGTTTTTAAAAATATATTGTGTCACAAGAAGAAAAACACTTATTTGATATACATTTGTTTGTTTTGTATTGTTACAACAGCATTGCCGTCTGCTTATTCATGCAACACAGAAGCAGCCATAGGCCCCAACCTTGAGGCCCCTGGGCACACGCCTAGTGTGCTTATTCGATACTCTGGCTGTCCATCAATAACCTCCCCAGAAGATACTGGTGTACTGAAGGCCATGTGCCGGAACCTTTATTTCTCAGAACCTGTGTGGCCTACACTTGTGCATCTCAAAGTCAACGCCAGCTACTTCTGTCCAACAAAGGCGTTTTGTCCTATACTTGAATACCCTGAAGGCCTACACGCGTGCACCTAACTCCATGTTGCCTACACTTGAGCGCTGAAGCCAGAAATGCTCTTACCTTTCCAGATTGATGGTCCTGCGACATGTACTTACCGCGGGTGGAGGCTCGGGCCTAGCAGCTGGCTCGAGCTTCACTCGAGCTTCACTCGAGCTCTGAGCGAGTTCATGGCTTATAGACGGGCCTAGCTCCATCTGCTCGTGACTACACACGTTTTTGAAAACATTTTGTTGGCATAATAGGTCCAAACTTGTGTCCTGTTACGTAAAAAATGGTGTTCAGCAGGATTCCTCTGTAACAAATATATAAAGTTATCCTACCAATAACAACCAGTATGTTATCTTAAATTTTGGCTGCACCACTCACCACTGTAGTTCTCTAATCACAGGGATTAAGATCATTTGTGCACATGTAGCATCAGGTGTGCAGGCTATATATAAAGATTGACTCACAATTAACAGATTAAACGTTTTCCAAAGAGGAATCTAACATAACCCCTGGTCCTCATCAGTACATCGGGAAAGCACACAGAAGCGAAACACATGTTCGTATATAACTAAGGGTTTTAATATCGCAGTATTACTACATTCCGGTGGGCAAAGCAGGATTGCGCCTCTCCTCGATCGGACCTCTTACGTCCGTAATAGCGCCTCCCCCTTGATTCATTGGGCCATCTTCATCGCTGCTGGCCAATGGTCCTTCTTGATCTGACTCCTCGCTCTCTAGTCCTGGCCATCGTAGAGGACTCACTGACATCCTTCCCCTGTCTCCAGTAGACACAGGCGATCTTGCCAACTTCCGGAAGTAACTGGAGTTCCTTGTCACTGTTGCCTGGCCATCGGAGACAGTAATCATAGAGCCTTTTATGTCCACTAATCTGAATGGATGTGACTCATGCGGGAGTGACATCTTCCCCCTCGGGCATCTGGAACAAACCAGAACTATGTCCCCTACTTCCAGAGGTAGTTCTTGCAGCGTCCTCCTGTCATTCCCTCTCTCATTTGCTCTTATCCTCCTTTTGAACACTGCGTCGTCATCAATCACTCCTGGGCTGCGAGGCGAACAGTCTGGTAATAGCCCTCTCAAGCATCGCTGGAAGAGCGCTTCAGCTTGCGATACTCCAGTTGAGGAACGGGTGATGATGTGGTACTGTCACAACAATGGATACAGTGCTCTTCGCTTGCACTCCCCTTCTCCGTATGCAATTCAAAACGTCTTGTTGAGCATGCGCATCAGCCTTTCCACTTCCCCGTTCACCCTCAGCCAGACTAGTGTCACCTTCTGGTTTCGCACGCCATGGGCATGCAGGTGCTTGGAAAAAACCCCACTTTGGAAGGGTGGGCCATTGTAAGTACAGAGTTTTGTGGGGAGTCTCTGGGTGGCAAAGATCTTTTCCAATGCGGGCACCACATCGTCCAGTGAGATGTATGCCACAAATTCCCTTTCCGGGTACCATGACCACTGATCTACCAGAACTAGGAAGTGTGCGTCGCGGCATATAGATCCAAAATCCATGTGCATGACCTCCCCCGGCAGTCAACTCCGGTCCATGGACTCAATGTGAGGCTCTTTCTGGTGCGGCATTGCTGCTTGGCACCACACACATCTGCAGACAACCTCTTCCACCTTCTCTTCGAGACCTGGGAACCAACCTTTCAGCTGAAGGCATGCCTTGGGTTTGGCTACCACTTGATGACCTTTGTAGGCTACCTCCGGAACATACTGCACTAAGCTTGCTGGGATGACCATTTTCGATCCCCTAAGGACCAGCCCATCTTCCATGAACGTGAGTTCAGTCCGTATATGCCACATCTACTCGAGAGCCTGCGCCGATCCAGTGTTTCAAGCACCCTCTTCCACTCTCCGCTGGTTCCAGCAGAATGTAGCATTTGGAAGCGTTCATTGGCCGTCAAAGCTTCTTTTATGTGGTTGATGGACATGGAGACGGGCGTTGGTGCAGTCGGCCAGATGTGTAAGAATTCCTCTGTCTCGCCTTACTCCTTGCTCAATTCTTGTTTCCCCGCCTTTGCAGGGTGATCAACCGAGTAGTCATGTGCATTGACAATCCCCAGTCAGAATACCAGCTCAATGTCGTACTCTTGAAAAGCGAGGATCCACTTCTCGATGTGAGCCAGTGGTTTGGAAGAGGATCAGGATCAGTGGCTTGTGATCCGTGACAACTATCACAGCCTTTCCAAACATATATAGAAGGAAGTGCTTACAGCCCCAGAGCACAGCCAGGGCCTACCGTTCTATTTGCAAGTACCTTTGTTCTATCGCCAACAGGACTCTACTCGTGAACGCCCCTAGGCGATAATTTCCTCCATCATCCGGCTGCCTCAACACCACCCCAAGGCCAAACGGGCTGGCTTGCATGATGATTTCCATGCTTCTTCCTGGATCAAAGAAGACCATTGTGTCGTCAGCGGTAAGTGCACTCTTAATGTCCTCAAATGCGCTCTGTTCCAGTGCGGACCATCTCCACGCACAGTCTTTCATGGTGAGGTTGCAGAAGGGCTCCGACAGGGTGGCCAAGTTCTGTATGACTCTGCCGCAGTACATAACCATCCCAAGGAAGCTGCACACCTGAGCCACAATATTGGGAGCTCTCACTTCTTGGATGTCCTTCATCTTCGCAGGGTCAGGAGAAATACCCTCTTCCTGGAACACAAAACCAAAGAACGCAATTTTCTTTTGTAGGAAGGTGCTCTTGTCATTATGCAGTGTTAATCCTAGCTGTTGGATCACTTAAGGACATTCCCAAGTTTGTTCAGGTGTTTTGCTCAGACTTGGTGAACACCATGATATCGTCGCTGAGCACAGCAAGGGCCCAATGGATGGTATTTTGGAAGACCTCTGTAGCCGATGATATTCCAAAATTCAAGCCCTCTGTGCATCATGGATGTCGTGATGTAGCAGGACACTGGATCCAATGCCAATTGGTGGTAGGCGGATCTGAGGTCAAGTTTTGAAAAGTATTTGGCTCCCTTCAGATCCGCCAAGATGTCACCTAGCGTTGGCATGATGTGTCTCTCCCTTCTGATGGGCCGGTTCAGGAGACGCATGGCCACACAGATGCATACTGACTCTGGCTGCTTGAGCTTTCTGGCGATCACTATGGGAGAGATCCACGGGTTGGCCCTCATACGTCCTCTATTAAATCCATCTTCATCAGGTTGTCCAGGTCTCTCTCTACTTTCTCATGCAAGTGGAAGGGCGCTTGCCTGTTCTTCAGTGCTATTGGCTGGATGGTGGAATCAATGTGAAAGCAGATTGGGTTCTCCAGTTAGCTTCCCAATGCCTGTGAACTTGTCAGAGAAATGGGCCAGCAGGGACTGTATGTCTTCCAGATGGGCACAAAAGGCGAAGTTGACAATGTGTAGGGCCTCTGCATCGGCGCAGCCTAGAAATGTTACATTGCTCACTTTGATGATGAAAAATCAGGCTTTTAAGGACGCGTCATCATGTTGAACAGAGGCAATGAAAACACCTTTCAGAGGCAGTGTGTGCTTTTCTCAAACGTATACATACGCACATGCGTGTCCCTCAAAGGCGGAACCTTTGTCATCTGCCGGTAGTGATTGTCTGCCATCACAGTCACCAACGCACCTGTGTCAATTAGTATGGGAACCGGAGAGTCGCAGATGCGGACCATGCATGTAGGCCGGCACCGCTTGGACATTTGCAGTTCGGTCATGCTAGATATAAAGAACATGTCCTCTTCATCTTCCTCCTCTTATGGTCAGTCCACCTCAAGGTGAAGTTGCTCCACTTAGACCACTTTACGAGCCGGCCTTTGAAATGGCTGACTTGGAGAGGCCTGCCCCCTCAAATGTGTAGATGGCGCTGGTGCACGGCAGATACGTGCAAAGTGGTTCAATATGCCACAACAGCCACAGACTTTCACCAGGCATGGCTTTGGAATGGGAAAGGTCATAGCCACATTGGGGGCACAGGGTTGGATCATTTCCCCGACCTTCCTTCTTGTTCCATGGCAGTTGTTTGTCCATTTTACGCTACTTCTGCCTTCCTGTGGCACATGCCTCCTCCAGCTTCACCGACTTCATAGTGGCACACATCTTGTTTGCCCTGACATCCGCTAGCTCGTCTGAGCGTCCCAGTTCTAGGATGTGTGCCTGGGTAATACCGGGCTCACGTAATATTTGCCTTTTCATCTTTATTGATGAGCAGCCTTGAATCAGCTGCTGCCGCATCTCGTGCCCCTCATCGGGCCAGGCACACATCACTGCCATGCGCCGCAGCCTACTGTGGAATTCATTGAGAGACTCTCCTTCCTTCTGCACCGCCGTCCTCATAAGAAACCTTTTGTTATCCAGATTCGCCATTGGCGCGAAATACTCTTGGAGCGCCATCTTTGCTGCATCAAATGTGCCATCAATGGGTTGTAGGGTCTCAAAGATGATGTGTACGGCAGAACCAGCCGAGTAAAGCATGATCGACTTTTTCGTGCCATCATTATCTTCACCCGTGGCTGCCAGGAACATCTCCAGGGGCTTCACCCAAGCGGACCACCTGGGCCTAAAGACGACAGGGCTCCTGAGATGTCAAATTCTTGCAACAGGGCAATAAAAGCTGGAGGGCACAATAAAATGTAAATGTGTTTCCCAATAAGAAAAAGGTCTTGGTCTTATCTCATTACGTGTGGGACAATGTGTATGATGTAATCCTGTGTTAGTGGTTCCATGGTAGGGGTTAGCCCCGTTATGCCTACTATGCACCATTAATTCCACGTGTCGTGAATGCTGTAAGTCGAGCACTCGTGCTCCCTAGGGTGTGAGGCCTGGGACTCGTGCACGTGCACCCTAAAAGCTGGTCTACAGGAGCAAGCTGTCCAACTACCGGAATAGGCCCGTTTTAACTGCGGCAGGTAGAGCTGGGGCATCGTCAATCCCATGGCAGATCCTACAAGTGAGTGTTATCTCAGCATCCGTGTACAACAGTTGTTCGTGGCGCCTGTACAAGACAATTTAGTATATTCTGTGGACACGGTCACCCCTCCGTGCATTACACAATGATGTCAATACAATCCTTTGTGACCACTAAAAAGAAGCCATGGTGCAGATGGCAGACATTGTGGTATACAAATCGCCCTGACACCACAATAGTGCATTTCATTGTATTGTGGGGGTTTAGTGCTGTTACCGTGTTCTTTGCAGCGACCATCAATGTATTCAAAGACTGGGGCCTGCGAACGGGTGTTGCAGCCCTGCCGATACTAAACGGCTCCCTCTAAAAATAGGACAGAGCCGGCACTCGCTCCTGAAATGGAAACATTGTATAGTTCCAGAACAGCATTAGTGGGAGAGCGTGGCACAGACCGGCTCTTACTAAGACCAGGGCCGCGCCCAGGCAATCATGGCGCGGCACGGCAAGGAGCTACTGGCTACTTGTGGGAGTGACAGGAATTTTATTCCGTAAAAAGCAGCCCTCATTGTCGACGCTTAAATCGGAAAATTGTGCCCAGTAATTAGCATACATGAAAAGATGTCCCTTTGTTGAGCCTCAGAGGCCCCTTTGGGTCAGATAACACACTGGCAGATATCCTGTGTGCCCCGTGCTGCTGGTGACATGACGCAGCAGTGCAGGAGGGCGCCTGCCAGGTATGGCTCCTATCTGGAGGGCTGACTGCACAGGGGCTCATGATGCCTGATATCAGTGTGCCCACCTCCGAGCACGCCCTGGCATGGGACAGGGACCCACGGCGCAATCCCTGTTTGGGGGCAGCTTATACTGTACTAGGAGATATGAGCGTGTGGAGGCCGGCTCGGAGGCACTGTATGAGGGCAAGCAGCCACCTATGGGGACCTGGAGCTCTCTACAAGTCCACATGGCTGCATAGGAGCAGGTGGCATGGGGCAGTGTGGAGGGCATGTGACACTGGATGGGGATGCATCTCTATATGGGACCACATGAGAATGGATGGAAACATGTCACACTGTATGGAACATGCAACACCCTAGAGTGGCGTGGGGGCACTGTGGAGGGCATGTGACACTGGATGGGGGAAGGAAACTCTTTATGGGACTACATGGCAATGTACAGCGACATGTGACATGGGAATGTACAGGGACATGTTACACTGTATGTGGGCATGGCACACACCAGGTGGCGCGTGGAACTGTTGGACATGTGCCACTGAATGGGGAAGGCACCTCTTTATGGGACTGCTTGGGAATGTAACAGAGCATGTGACACTGTATGGGGAAATTACCTCATATGCTCCTGTGCATTCCCATGTAATGCTATAAAGAGTTGCATTCCTCTTCAAGTGTCACATTCCCTCCCAAAGTGCCACACACCAATGTAGAGTGCTGCATGCCCCGTCCAGTGTCACATGCTCCTGCACGGTATTCTTCCTTTCCTCTCCTTCCCCCAGAAGCTCATTGTCTCCAGAGCTCTGGTTCTCTCTAGGCTGGACTATTGTAATAGCCTCTATCTAAATCTGCCTGCCTCTACTCTCCACCCTCTGCAACTCATCCAAAACAGGACTGCAAGACTTGTCCTTGGCCTCAAGCCCAGGGATCGTATCTCTACAGGACTAAAATCTCTGCACTGGCTCCCAGTGGCTGCGAGGATTAAGTTCAAACCCCTCTGCATTGTCCACAAGGCCTTCTGGGCCGCAATACCTTCAACTCTCTCTTCCTAAATACCTTCCTTCCCGAGCCCTTTGCTCATCCACCTCCAACTCCCTCAGGGTCAGTCGCTTCTCCAAACAACGAGTTGGTGGTAGATCTCTCTCTTCGGCAGGGGCCTCCCTCTGGAATAGCCTTCCTACCTCCCTGACACTTGAGGAGAACCATCTCCTGTTCTGGAAGCACCTCAAAACCTTTGTCTTTGCTTCTGCTTTCTCTCACCCTCTCCCCTGCTGAATTCCTGGCTGAAACTGCACTGGTTACCTGGCCACCCTGCCTGATCTCGGGCCCAGGCACCAACAGCAGCACACCTGTACTGCCTCCCAGGCAACCCCTGCACCTGGGGACTGTTTTCTGCATCCCTTCAGTCCCTGTATCAGCACTATGTCTGCACTTACCTTGCACTTGCCACCTCCGGCTGTTTATTATCTTATTTTTTCTACTACCCCTTGTACTGCACTTTCCCCTCTCCCTTCGCCCTTGCACTTTTCCCTTTTCCCCTTCCCATGCACTTGCGCGATCTGACCCACACCTGGCCTAGTAAGTTCGCTGTCTGTCTTCCTGTTGTTCCCCCTCCCTTGCCTCGTCACGCCTCGAAACACTTGTGTATAGGCGCGTTATAAATGCTATATCATATCATATCCCCATGTAGTAGTCCCCATAAAGGGTTGCTTCCACTATACAGTGCCACATGCATCCTCACAGCCAGCGCCATGCGCTTCCAGCCTTGCGCGTAGGTTTTTTCAGCTGGAAGCAAGTGAGCCCTCAGACGTCATTTTAAATGGGCCCTTGCACATCTTCAGCCATCCCTGACTATGTCCACAACATACTTGCAAACCCAGTGCATGCGCGTTCCTAGAATCAAGGCAGCGACGTGTGGTAGTCGCACCAGTTGAACAAGCTTCATGTGAGTGTGAACTCCTTTAGCCTTTGTCATCATCAGACATTGGAATGCAGTGGCGAGGATTGCTGCTTACCATCTGGGACACTAGAATGCAGCGGACATTTTGAAATGGTTTGTCATGCTCTTACTTCAAATGGACCTTCAACCTCGCCCATATCAATGATTTATTGACTGTCACGTAAACTCTTTCAGTTTACATTTCTTTACAAACTATCTATACTTGGCCTTTAAAAATATGATTAGCCATATCATAAACAATATTATTTTATATTCTTGTGCGAGTGCACATAATAGTCGTGTTTTAGAAATATGTATATATACGTTTTGTATTTAGCAAAGAGAAGCTTAGCCATGCTCAATATGGTGTCGTGTTTTATGTAGCAGTGACTTTTTCGCTATTGTTCTCTAATTTGCTAGCAGGCCAGGCAATGTACACATGCTCGAAAATGAAGTGAAAAGCAGGCAGAAGGGCTATTAAAACAGATATACCCAGCCTCATTTGACTACACATTGGGAAATAGCAGAAGTGGAGAAAGGTTAGTGTCATGTCACTGCAGCCGACACCATCTTCCCCGTCCTGGTCTGACTAACTACTTACTTCACCATTGCCCCCCCCCCAACCCCACACCTTTCCTTCACAAACAACATAGCTGAAAACGGAGCAGCTAGACTCCTCAACTACCAACACCTTCACACATCAGCCAGTTCTCGCGCAGCTCCACTGGCTCTCCGTACCCCAAAGAATTGCATTCAAAGGACCCTGCATTGTTTTCAAAGCCATCCCTCACAAAACCCATGTTACCTTCACCACAAACTCAAACCCATCACCCCCACACACACAAACAACAGAAAAGCAAGCCAGCATTCCCTACACATTCCACTCTGCAAACTGACATCCAAACAAAAACAAGCATTTACCAACAGGGCACCCAGGGCATGGAGAACCCTACCTCTCCACATCTGCACTGCACCCTCCATCCCCACTTTCAGAAAAAGCCTCAAAACAAACCTGTTTCCCTCCACATAACCCTGACCTCCTCCACTGCTATCACTTGTCTAGCCTAATCTTCCTGCCCTAGTCTGAAAAGATGTTGTAGCTTCTGTTCCACTTCCCACCTTTTCAACCTGTGAACCTTTTCTGATGCTCCAAGACCCTCTGGGTAGGGCAAGCGCTGAACACACATTCTAATAAATAAATAACCTTGTCCGAGAGGTGGTTTACTGTGGCCTCGGCAGGTGTCGCCTGATCTTAGTCTGTGGATTTCATGGTGTGATTAGTAGAACTATCTAAAAGATGAAACATAAAATGCCCATTTGATTCAGTATGATGATATTTTCTAGCACCAATCATATATCAGGAATAAGACACTTTTTATGCAGGACAGACATATTGGGGTTGTCCTCACTTTATAAACCCTAGGTAATGAGCAAGCGAATATCTCGGGTCAAGCTCCATGGAGCCTCATGACCTGGGCTGGCCTGCCCTGAGCTCCACCTGGGTCCCGCACCTCTTCCTCATTAAGACCCATCCCAGCCCCTGCCAATCTAGGGTGTTAGTAGTACATGTTTCTTGCAACACCAATTGTCTTCTTCTCAGTAGAACACAGAGGGAAGGTGTGAATGAGCTTTCTCCAGCAATTCCCATTCACCAAGGACCCAAAATAACTTTTTGTTGTCCCTTGGCCAGTGTGGGGAAGCTATAACTGCATGCTTTCACACTAACTTCGAAGGCACTGCTTTTCCTATTTTACAACATTCTGGATTCCATTATGAATATGCCTTATTTAATTGAGATTTCCCAGGCCGTTACCGTAGATTTCTGGGGATGGCATTTCACTTAATGAGATTTCACGGAAAATGGTAGGGGAAATGGTATATGTGTAATGCAAAAAAAGGTGGGGTAGGGATAAGGGTATAGGTTAGGGTAGGGAGGGGTGAGGCGAGGCTGCGGGGGTCCCCCCGTGCATTAAAAAAAAGTAGAAAAAGCTGCGGGGGTCCCCCCGTGCATTAAAAAGAGTAGAAAAAGTAGAAAAAGTAAAAAAATACATTTCGTTTTTAGGTGAAATGGATTTGGTGAAATCTTCATTAGGTGAAATATTTTCGAAGACAGTGAGGCCATTGGAATTTAAAATGCGATGCCCTTGTTGTGATATAATAGAGAGATTTGCATTTAATCCTTCCGTTTTTGCTACCACCAACCTGTGGCGTTGGCCCTTTAAGGGAACGCACGCGACGGGGTGACGTTCACTCCGTCGCGTGCGCAGTTAAATAAACGGGGCGGTCCCGGTGACGACACAATCACCGGGGAGCCCACACTAGCAACACCGCTGTCTCCGTGTCTCTGTGTCACGGAGGCGGGGGGCTCACGGACGGCGGCATCCGGAGACCGCCAACAGTGGCGACGAGTGCCGGGATCACTTCCTGGAACAGGCGGAGACATTCGCTCGTAGCGTAGATGATCCTACGTGAGCGCTTCAGCGAATTCTGACCGAGGAGAGGGAAGAGACACACGCGGCCGGTGGCCATTTTGATGAATAGGCCTCGGATACTCACGGCTTCATAACGAAGCGTCGGTGAGCCATCCGGACATAATTTTTGGACATTTCAGCGGCGGACAGCCACTGGAAACAGCACGTGTCAATTTTAAAATGAATCATTGACATTTTCACTGTTTTTCACCGAGTAGATGGGTGAGACTCTATGGGAAGCCTGCTGAATGCACTCGGGGTCTTTCCCCCTGCTCAATTTTTGGACGCTTCGTTGTCTGCCTGCTGGCTGGAGCGGTACATCCGCAAGGGGTGCACCTAGTGAGAGGCAGAATTTAGACCATCTCTGGAGGCTGATTGCTGGTGGTGAGTTGCGGCCCCATCAATTACATCATCTGGGGTGCCTGTGCGCTATCCACCATGAGTCAAGCTGCTGCTGCTGCTGCTGCTGCTGCGCCTCCGCCTGCTCCCCCGCTGAAACCACCTGGGTCCCTACAGCCAATGCCTGAGTTTGATACCTCGGGCCCTCCATCAAGCCTGGGACAGAGGTGGAAGATGTGGATGGATAGGCTTGAGATGTACTTCAGGGCCACGATGGAGACAAGCGACGACAGCAAGCTGGCCACTCTCCTGTACTCTGCTGGCCCAGCAGTGCATGAGATATTTCTGTCCCTGCAGCCGGCGGATGGGTCGTTTGCGGCGGCAAAGGATGCACTCCATAATCATTTTCTGCCAATGGCCAACGCAGATTATGAACACTTTCTCATGGGGACGGCTCGACAGAAGGATGACGAGACTCTAGATGTATTCTATGGGCGGCTGCGGAGACTGGCGGCGCCATGTGCGTGGAACGACCCTGAAGTCATGATTCGCAATCAACTCATTCGGGGGTGTGTCTCTGGGAAACTGCGGCACCAGATATTGAGCGAGCCTGGCATCACCCTTCCCCGCATCTTAGAACTGGGAAGGTGCCACGAAGTGTCGGAACTGCGGGCGACCAGAATGGAAGCTAGTGCCCGCCCAGGCAAGGTGGAGGAGGTCTGCGCGGTCGGAAGAGGCCGTGGAGCGAGGTGCCCCATGAACACTCAGAGCCCGCGCCTGCCTGGGACTACTTCCTCGTGCCCAAAGTGTGGGTACGATCTCCCGCACCCAGCTGAATGCCCTGCGACTGGGGTGAAGTGTGGTAGGTGCGGAGGCGTTGACCACTTCGCCAGGATGTGCCGATCTGCAGCTCCCAAGGTAGTGCCTAGGGGGCCTGTTCGAGCCGGTTTCTTCCGACCCCAAAGGGCGTCCAACGTTGCTCAGGTGGACCAGGGTGACGAAGGGGCCCCTCAGGAGGGGGAGGAGGAGGAAGAGGACGATGAAAACGTCTTTTTTGTGTCCAGTGTGAGCATGCTGAAATCCCGCTCCAAGAGACAGCCCAGGTGCAACGTGCTTGTCAATGGAGACTCTGTACCAATGCTAGTGGACACCGGTGCGTCCGTGAATGTGATGGCCAGACAGCACTATGATACCATGCAGGCCCCGCCCACGCTGACCATGCCTAGAGCACGCATTTTCGCTTTCGGCGGCGATCAGCCCCTTCCTCTGGACGGCGTGTTCGTGGCTGATGTTCAATATGGTGACTCACACATCCGGGCCAGGTTCTATGTCACACCGGTGAGTGACAACACACTGCTTTGCTGTGCTGCGGCTGAGGCTCTGGGAATTGTCACATTCGCATACTCAGTGTACTTAGACGACATTCAGGTACTTCTGGCCAAACACAGCTCCCTGTTCGAAGGCATTGGACAGTTGGTGGGTGAGCCGGTCCGGCTCCACATCGATGAGTCGATCCAACCAGTGGCGCTGAAGCACCGGCGAGTTCCTTTTCATCTCAGGGATCTGGTGGATCGAGAACTGGACAATCTGGTGGGGCTGGACATTATTGAAAAGGTTGAGGGCCCCACCCCATGCGTGTCTCCCATTGTCATCGCGCGCAAGCCCAAACAGCCCAATGCGGTGAGGATCTGTGTGGACATGCGACTCCCCAATAAGGCCATAAAGAGGGAACGACACTTGACCCCTACCATCTATGATATCATAGCAGAACTGCAAGGGGCGAGGTTCTTTTCCAAACTGGACCTGAGAGCAGGCTATCATCAGGTGGTCCTGCACCCCGAGTCCCGCTACATCACAACCTTTGCCACTCATCGAGGTCTTTACCGATACAAGAGGTTGAGTTTTGAGGTGTCTTCCGCGGCGGAGGTGTTCCAAAACATCATAAGAGGAGCACTAGCTGATCTGGATGGAGTCCTTAATATCAGCGACGACATCCTGGTGTATGCCAGGTCGGAGACGGAGCATCTGGTACGCCTGGCCAAGACCTTTGAACGCCTTCGCTCGCTGGGACTCACCCTGCACAAGGACAAGTGTGAATTCCTGAAAACAACGATCGAGTTCTTTGGATTCATGTTTAAGGCGGATGGGGTGTCGCCGGACCCCCGCAAAGTGAGGGACATAAAGGAGGCGCGTCCGCCAGAGAATGTTGCGGAGGTGAGGAGTTTTTTGGGCATGGTCACTTACTGTGGCTGTTTCATCAGGAATCTGGCGTCCCGTTCAGAGCCGTTGAGATCTCTCACGTAGAAGGACACCATCTGGCAGTGGGGCCCCCTTGAGCAGGCGGCATTTGATGATATCAGAGGTGCCTTGGCGGCGAACGACACCATGGCGTTCTTCGATCCGAGCCTGCAGACAGAGATCGTAGTGGACGCCAGCCCATATGGCCTGGGGGCAGTGCTTACACAAGTGAGGAGGGACCAGGAGATTCGACCCATAGCATACGCCAGCAAGGCGCTCTCCGACACCGAGCAAAGATACTCCCAGATTGAGAGGGAAGCCCTGGCGGTGCTGTGGGGTTGCAGACATTTTCGCCTCTACATTGTGGGGCGACTGTGGTCACGGACCACAAGCCGTTATTGCCGATCATGGCGGGCTCATCATCCCGTCCACCAGTGAGAATAGAGCGCTGGATGCTCGCCCTGCTCGAGTATGGAGTGTCGTTAACATATCGTCCAGGGGCTAACAACGCGGCGGACTACCTCTCTCGACACCAAAGAAGGGACTCGCAGGAGTCTGCGTCGGCTGAAGAGGCCGACGAACATGTCCGCCTGGTCGTGGAGACTGCCACCCCAAACTCCATGCAGGTGGAAGAGCTCGAGCTTGCATCAAAGGGCGACGAATGTTTTGCCATCCTGAGGGAAGCCATGCAGGGGGGTACCTGGAAGACGGTGCTGGAGGCGGTGAAACGCAGGACATGTGAAGCCAGAGTGGCCCTCGAGCAGTTATGGAGAGTGAGAGAAGAACTGACATTCTCGGAGTCGGGGCTGCTACTAAGGGGTGAGAGGATCGTGGTGCCCCAGGCCAAAGTTGCACAGGTCATCGCCTTGGCGCACCAGGGCCACCAAGGGGCGCCCAAAACCAAAGCTCGCCTCCGCCAGAAGGCGTGGTTCCCGGAGCTCGAGCGGAAGGTGGAAGCATTTGTGGCGTCTTGCGTATGGTGCCAGGCTGCGGCACCGGCCCAGCGGGAACCGTCCATTGAAGCGATGCCCAGAGGGACCAGGCCATGGGAAGTAGTGCACGCAGACTCCGGGTCCACGTCGAGAGGCACTCACTTCCTAGTTGTGGTGGACGAGTGGTCTCGGTACCCGGAGGTCGAGTTCATAGAGTCCGTCGCATTTGAGAACGTGGTGGTGGCGCTGGAGAAGATTTTCGCCACCCATGGCCTGCCCTCTGTGCTGTGCTCCGACAACGGGGCACCATTCCAAGGCGAGAGTTTTGCCGAGCTCATGAGGGAGTATGGCATTCAACACCGGCGGGTAACCCCACTGTGGCCCCGGGCCAAACGGGAGGCAGAGCGCATGATGCGCACCCTCAACAAAGTATTCAGGATTGCCCACGGAAAAGGCGAGTGCTTGCAGAGGGCCCTGTATGTCTTCCTGCGGGGATATCGGACCACACCTCACTACTCAACGGGTGTGGCACCGGCGGAGGCTCTCTTCCAGAGATGCCCGAGAGACGTCATACCGGAGGTGGGGGACAGGGACCCTGCCGTCATTGACAATGAACAGGTCGAGGAGGACAGACGAACCAGGACGCAGATGGAAAACATCCGGAGGGGCCTGAGACCCCCACACATCGCTCTGGGGGATGAGGTGCTGGTGAGGAATCGCCACCCACAAGGCAAGTTGTCCCTCACGTATGAATCCGCCCCTCTAGATGTCGTGGCGGTCAAGGGCTCTATGGTGACAGCCTCTGATGGGACGTCGTCCGTGACAAGGAATGCTTCATTCTTCAGGAGAATCGGCGACCCGAGAGTGGACAGCCCGGACAACCGAGAGGGTGAGGGTGCCTTGGATGAAGGTGGGGGTGAAAGCTCCGCCGTGGACTCCCCGGCTCGAGGCAGACCAGGTCAAGAGACACCGGCCAGGGACGTTGGCAGGAGGTACCCCCTGAGAACAGGGCGTGGGAAACCTGCCCGACTCACAGACTATGTGACGGACTGAGCTGGGGAGGCTGACCGGGATCAATGGTCAGGCCGTGACAGGTACCAGCGGAGGATCCAGGGTGGCTGTGAATAAATGGGGGTTTTGGAATTTACAGAGTTGCGTGCTTTATAAATGTGTGATAGTTAGTCCCTCGTGTTTCCAATTTGTTGTTATGGAAAAGGAGGAGTGTGGCGTTGGCCCTTTAAGGGTACGCACGCGACGGGGTGACGTTCACTCCGTCGCGTGCGCAGTTAAATAAACGGGGCGTTCCCGGTGACGACACAATCACCGGGGAGCCCACACTAGCAACACCGCTGTCTCCGTGTCTCTGTGTCACGGGGGTGGGGGGCTCACGGACAGCGGCATCCGGAGACCGCCAACACAACCCATTAAATATATGACAACCTCTAATCCCTGAACCGCAGCTTTCTTTCTTAAACCAGGGAGTTCTGGTTCCAATTGATAAAAAAGTAATGCAAAGACAGAACTCTTATGAGATGAGGAGGAACACAGCGGGGGCTGCATTCCACCCTTAGCGACCCTCTGAATAATGGGGGAACTCTGAGGGCACTTGGCATTGTAATGGGCGCGTGGTACTCCACAGAGGCACACGAACACAACACTTCACACTGTACACTCCAATGCATGTCGCATAAGGATTGAATAGAGAGATGAAACACTGTACATGTGCATGTCCGAGCCATGTTCGTAGAACATGGCACTGTATGGAGATGTGTGGCACTGTACAGTGGCATATGGCACTCTATGCACGTTGCACAATAATGAGGATAACAGCATTGTCCTGGACCATGTGTCGCTGTATGGGGATCCTTGCACTGTACACAGTCATACGGCATTGTGCAAGGCATGTGACTTTGTAAGTGGGCACATGGCTGTGCAATGGTGTGTGCTACTCCGCATGCAGCATGGTACTGCGGCAACTGACTTGTTACAGGCGTGTAACACTGGAATTAAGTGGCTTGTAGGAATGACAGACCCTCACAGCACTTCAAATTCAGAGAGCACCTTGTTTCAATGACAACCCAGCAACTGGGTTCTCAATGTAAATGTGAAACCAGGTGCTTTATATTGTTCATCACTAGGTAGCGAGGCCGGACAACCCGGCTCATCTCAAAGAATGCATGGAGGCTTTATGAGACGGGAGAGATACAATAACAGTAAAGTAATTGGACATTAAGCTGGATTAGTCTGAACTTGACGAATAGACATGTTTTTTAAATTCATATGTTTTTTTCTTTCAGTCTGTTTGCAATATGCTCTTTTATAAAAGGCCATATATATATATATATATATATATAGCTGAATTATAATTTCTTTAAAACAGTAAAATTATTTCATTGTAGCCAATATATGTTGAACTGAAATTATAATTTTTTCAAACAAAAATAATTATACAATACAACAAAGCGGAAGTGAAAGTGGGTGGGCGCCAGAGATTTCCCACTGCAACCATCAATGTCTCCAAATGCAATGGAAATCTGAATGGAAGTGTCTGTGCAAGATGTGTACCCCCTCACTATGCCCCCCCCCCTTCTCGTTCCGGAGCGACCTGTCTGCAGGCCCTGCTCATGAGTAGATGCGGGCTCCAGAGCGCTGAGGCCACCCTCTCTTCCTCTCAGTCTTGTAGGCAGAAGAAGCCTAAGCCAGCAGGATTATATTGCTGGAACCCGCACGATCCCGCCTAGAGGAGCCAGCGCCGGGGTGCCCAGACATGCCCTACAGGAAGTTTCTGCATCAGGGCTTCCGTTCAGTAACAGTGGGTTGGGGTGGAGGGCTGGGAGAGGAGGTACATAACAAGGCCCCACCAGCCTGGCCATGGAAGAGGGCAACTTTCCTCTTCTGGGCATGATGGTATTCCTCACTGCTTGCAACCTAGCCGCTGGACTCCTAAAGGCCAAATGCCCACATACGGGCAAGGTGTTTCCCTGTATACACCTGCTTGCACTCTTGTGCCTTGTCCGGAAAGCAGGGTCTGGAACCAGCAGCCAGAGATCCAGGTGACACACAGTAGGGGGCAGCTCTACAAGGGTTTGTGTCTTCCTAAAGGATAGCTAAAGGCAGGCCTGCTCTTTATGGTCGTGGTGGGGAGGAGGGCGGAAGTCCTCATTTCACCAAGTGAATACCAACCATTGAATTTCTTCTTATTCAGAATGGAATCTACCTAATTTATCTTTAAGAGCCTGTCATGCGAGTTCAGAATAAAAATAAAAATAGGTGGCACTTGCTAGCTGCTCATTTGTCCCTACAAGGTGTCATGACACTGTAGGGGTACATAGCATAAAGGGACACTAACTATGGAAGCAGATGCTTGGAAATATATAGGGTCAAATGGCACTGTATTAGACAGCTGGCCTTCTAACAGGTATCGGTGGAATGTGAGTGCATTTGGCACTGCATTTCATGCCATGTCCTATTGGTAATGTTTCTAGTTTGGAGAAAGTAGGCACTACCTTGGAGCATGGCATACTGGAAGGTGGCACTACAGAGGAGCTTGTTGCGCTGCAAAGTGTGCCCAGCACTGTGCGGCATACCATTGTTCAGCCCCCCTCAACATTCTCGCCACATGCCTGGGCTTCGACTGAACTGTATTGGTTCGCAGTGGTTCGCCTCCTATCTCTCCAACAGAGACCATCCTGTCCCAGTGGTAATCAGCAAAGTTCCACCCGGCTGCATCCTGTTGTCTGTCATCTACAACTTTACATGGGATCTCTGGGGGAACTCCTTGCAGACACCAAGATACAACAGTACACAGATGACAAACAGCTTTTCTTAAAGATCAACTGCATAAATAACATCCATCGCCTCGATTACCATCGCTCATCCAAGACTGGCTACCTACTTGAAGCTCAACCAAACGAAGACCAAATTAATTCTCCTAGGAAACCACACCAAGCATGCTCAAGTCCAGTATTGGCTGGTGGACATGAAGTTCAGCAGATATATACTTCAACTCTCGCGCAGTGCAAAATCTCTCAGCTTTAGCATCAACGTTGACCTCATTAACAGCACACATGTAATGTATTGGAAAGTGGTCTTATATAGCATCCTTCTGCCAATAATGCTGGCCTTGCTGAGCATGGCTCTGTAAGAAATGTGGGCAGGGTGTGTTTGATAGCTAGAAGGCAGCTGCAGAAACATTTGTTGTTGATGAATGCAGATTGAAATTACCTGTTCCAAGTGTACCAATATGAACATTTTTATGTTTTTTGTGGTTGATACCAAAGCGTCAGGTTAGCAATGTGGGCAACCCCCGGATTGTGGACTGCAAAAATTGACAGCATGGTTGATGATAGAAGATGGTTAGGCTCTGAATCTATTACGTACAAAAGACCTAGGAGGTTGTCTATTGGAGTGTGAGAGGTGTAAGGATATAACATTTAGTAGTGAGGAGTTAGTTGAGGGATGAAGGGGGTGGAGTTGGGAGGCGAGGGTGTTGTCACTTCCTGGCTCTCAGTTGAAGTTTTCATTAAGATTAAGGTGTGGACCAGTGTCACGGAGTGGAGGATCTATGAATCCAATTGGTTTCCCATAGATGGTAGTGCCAAGAGTTTCGAAATGTGCTTGTGGTAAATTAGCCCACGTTTCTGATGCATAGTTTTTAGGCAGTTGCTTTTATTTTTTATTTCTTTCAAAGTGGTTGGTTGAAAAGCCAAGTCTTGAGCTGTTTCCTGAATGTCAGGTGGTTCACTTCCAGGCAGAGAGGTTTGGGTAGGGTGTTCCACAGTTTTGTGGCCAGAACTAAAACAAAGAGGATCCTCCTTGCCATTTCTTGCTGAAGTTGGGGACTAGCACTAGTGCAGCTTTCCTGGACAGAAAGGGTTCTGAAAGTAGTCTAGTTTTGAAACTTATTTCTGAAGGAAGACGGGCCTCTTCTATTGTATGAATGATGGGCAATGCACAAGGTTTTGAAATGAGCCTATTTTCTTAAGGGTAGCCAGTAGAGAATACATAATTCAGGTGTGATATGTTCAGATCGCTCCATTCTGAGTAGTAGTCTTACGCTGCATTTTGAACTCTTTGAAGTTTCCTCATTGGGTATGTGGGAGTCAAAGATGGAAACTGTTTGCATAGTCTACTTTGGATAGTATTAGAGAAATTATGGCCATGCCTCTGTGGGTGAATGTTAAGTAAGGTAAGATGCGGTTTAACCTGCACAGCTGGGAGAAACAGCTTCTGACGGCGGCTCTGACCTGTGTGGGAAAAAGGACCAGACTGCCCCACCCTTTAAACGCTCAAGGGGGAGAACCTATTGGTAGCTAGAGAATATTCAACTAGCTAATGAGGATCACACTTGTAATCATACAGATAAAACAAAGTTTAATTCAAACAAACATAGTGTTAAAATGTACACAACAACAAGACAACAGGTCACTGTTGTCAACCATTCAGATACGGGTTTACATATCATGTCTTAGATGTTGAATCAAAAAATATTGATCAATGTGTAATGAAGAAATCTAAACACATTCTACTGTCGATACATTTGTGTTTCTGGCTCGGATTACAGTTTTAACCGTAGAAAGTCTATTGGTGAAAAAAATGGCTTTCAGGAACTCCGAGATTTCTTCAGGACGAATTGAAGTGTATAGCAGTATTGGATCTTCCAGTTATTGGAGGCGTCTTGGGGTAAGTGAAAAGGTTTCAGCTGTCTTGCATACACGTGAAGAGGTCTTTTGTGCAATAGTTGCTTTCAAAAGATTAGGTGATGGCGTAGGTGGTGTGGGTCCACCGGTCAGCAGGTCTAATTAGACACAAGATGGCGAAAAAAGTCCAGAGGCCTTTTTCCCCGATGGCGATGAACGCTTGTGAAGTCGTCCTTTTGGTGCCTGCGCTTCTTACGTTTTGCAGAGTAGGATGACAACAGTGTCTTTAGATCCTTCCTCCTGAAGTGCTCCTTCCTCCCCTGCTCAACTGAGAAGGATAGCGACTAGTTCCCATCCGAGAAACGACCATAGCACCCTTCTGGGGGAGTTAGTACCTGTAGGATTAAAGAACGTCAGTTCTGTTTTGCTATGCTGAGTTTTAGTCTGTTTCTGTGATCCATACGTCCACCTGTGCAAGGCAGTTTTTAATGTCTGGGGCGTTTTGTGATGGTTGGTTCATAAATGTGTATATTATTTGTGTGTCATCCTCGTAGTTGTAGTAGGAGATACCAGATGTATTGATGATGTCTAGTAGGGGTGTTATGTAGATGTTGAAAAGTAGAGGTGAGAGTGTGGATCCTTGGGGTACTCTGCTGGTAAGTGGGCAAGGCCAGGAATCATAGGGGGCCAAGATAGTGCTTTCTATTCTACCCATGAGGAGGGAGGTGGGTGATCCAGTGTAGAGCTGTTTCTTTATTACCAATATTCTTCCAGTCGTTTTAGGAGGATCCCGTGACTGATGGTGTGAAAAGTGGCTGAGATGTCTCGCAGGATGAGCAAAATCTCAGAGTTTTCATCCGTACTCTTTTTAGTTGTAGGCCACATGGAGTACATAGCAGATTCTGTACCCCTAAATGGTCCAAATCAGTTCTGTGACTCATTCAGGAGTCGGTTTGTTTTAATGAGTTGACGATATATGAATTTTCCCAGAGGTTTCACAATGAAAGATGGGGAAATAGCTGGCAAGACTGGTCAAAACACCTTTGGTGCGGGTTCGCACATCCTTAATCTAGACAGGCGACCATTGGCAGTCACTCTGGCCGAAGGTGACATATATAGGGCTTTGACGGCCCGTCTGATCCCCATTCCAAAGCCCAGCTTTTCTAGGACACATGTAGGAACCCCCAGTCGACTCGATCAAATGCTTTCTCGGCATCTATGGACACAAGGACTGGGTTCTCACCCATCGGAGCCGCGACCCGCATGAGATGCAGAGTTTTACGCAGGGTGTCCGCTCCCTGTCTTCCCTGTATAAACCCCACCTGGTCTGAGTGAATTAGGTTCGGCATATGGCCGTCCCGCCTCGTGGCAATAATTCTCGTGAACAGCTTCGGGTCCACGTTAAGGAGGGAGATAGGTCTATAGGAGCGGCAGTCCGTAGGGTCCTTCCCCTCCTTCGGGATCACCGTGTTTAGTGCCTTGCCAAATGACGCTGGTGCCTTCCCTGTCTGCATTATGTTTGAAAATAGACCCGCTAGGAAGCCCGCCAGTAAACCCGAGAAAGCCTTGTAGAAGCCTGCGGTGAATCCATCCTCCCCCTGGGCCCTACCCAGCTTCAGCCCTGAAATTGCTTTCAGCACCTCCTCCTCTGTTATTGGGGCATCTAGGGCCGCGGATTCCAGCATTCCAAGGGTCGGGAGTGAGACCCCTTTGAGGTATGCCTGCCATGCTTCCCTCTCCACTACCCCCTCTCTTCCATATAGGGTCTCGTAAAAACTAACGAATTTCTCTGCTATGCCTTCCGGATCCGTGCATTCCCCCTCTACATCATCCCCGATTTGTTGGACCCACCTGTCTGCTCTCTGACCTCTGAGTTTGGCCGCCAGCATAGCATCGGCCTTGTCCACCTTCTCGTAGTACCTCTGACGCAGGTGTTGGAGTCACGCTACTATTTTGCCCAATCCTAGATCCCTGAGTTCCTGTCTCTTTTCCCTCACCAGGCCTAGGTCCCTCTCTTTTTCTCCTTCCCCCTTCCCCTCAGATCTTTCTAGGGAGAGTATATCTGACCTCACCCTTTGAGCTAGAAGGGTCCTTTCTCTTTTCTTGGAGGCTCCTTCACTTATCAGCCTACCCTTCCAAGTTGCCTTAGCCGCCTCCCATACGATATCCCGATCCACTTCGCCTGTGTCATTTAGCTCGAAATATTCTCTGATAGCCGAGGACATTTCTTCTCTAAAGACTGCGTCCCTGAGCGGGAAGTCGTTGCATTTCCACAAAGATTCCCTGGCATTTAAGCCAGAGATGCTTAGGTCCGACCGACCATATCATGGTCTGACCAACTGACAGGGCGAATATCACACGCGTCTAGTCTACTCATGAACTGGTGACCTGTGAACAGATAATGTATTCTTGTCCTTGTCCCATGGGCTGCTGAGTAAAAGGTGTACCCCTTTGCTCTTGGGTGACGTTCCCTCCAATTGTCCACAAGTCCCCTTTCCCACATCAGGTCTCTGAGCACCCATTCCGGGCCTCCCCCCACGCCGCCTGGTTTGGTGGCCCCCATGCTATGGTCTAAATCCCGGTCTACCCACATGTTGAGGTCCCCACCCAGTACCAGGAGACCTTCCGCCATGCGCATCACCTCTCCCATGGCCTCGTGGATGAATTCCTTCTGGCCTACATTGGGGCAGTAAATAGATATCAAGGAGACTCTGGATTTGTGGAGATTACTGGATACCATCAGGACCCTCCCATCCTCCCTCTCCCAATGGGAAACCTCTGTTAGATTTTGGTGCCTGTGGATCAGGATCCCAACCCCCGCCTTTTTAGTGGCGCTGGACGCCCAAAATACCTGGCCCACATGCGATCCGGGGATGGCCCTCTCCTCACCCTTCACCAATCTGGTCTCCTGCACGAAGAGGATGTCTGTCCCCGCGTTCTTCATTTCTCGCCCCAGAAGAGAGCGCTTAGTTGGGGAGTTAAGCCCTTTGACGTTGAGTGAGCCAATTCTGATCATCTCGACCCGGCCCTTTCTCTCATGGTCTGCCATTACTCCCAAGCATGGTGTTCATCGGCTTCCCGATTCGGCGGGAGCTGCCCTGTCCCCCGTTATGGCTGGATCCGAGGAGATCCCGAGAGTTCCTTCCTCCCCTAGCCCGTTTTCCCCCCTCCCACCTCCCTCCCCTGTTTGTGACGCCTGCCAACGGGCAAGCCGCCAAAGCCAAAACATGATTGTGCACCGCAGTTCTCTTGGTTAAACGAAAATCCTGTCCCCGGCCGGGGTTGTGCCACTAGGGACCTGATGTATCCCAGGAGTTCATAGTCATTTCATTAGTCTCCTCCAGCCTCCGACGGTGGGGTGTTGGGTTTTTTAAATTTCCTCCTGCCCTTTGTTTTCTTCTTTGTCGACCAGGGACCCAACAGCCCCCTCTCCATTTCCGGTCTGGGCTGAGTTCCCGCTCCTTCTCTCTCCTCCGGAGGGTCTCCCTTGAGCGCCTGTAAAACTTGCATAGCCTCCTTACCACTAATCACCCTGTAGTCCACCCCCGCCCGTTTGAAGGATAGGGCGAACGGGAAGGACCATCTGTATCTCATGTCCTGGCTTGTCAGCCATTGTGTGAGTGGACGGCACTCTCTCCTACGGGTGAGCGTGAGGGTTGAAAGGTCCTGATAAATCTTAATGGTGTCCCCTTCAAAGATGAAGCTCCCCAGCCTCTTTGCCTTCTCCAGTACTTCCATTTTCTCCCTGTAGCGGAGAAACCTCACCACGATGGATCTTGGGCCTCCCCCCGCACCGCATCCACCTCGGTGCGCCCTTTCCAGCTGGACCTCTTCGCCCCCCTCCAGTGCGAAGAGTTGATTGATTAGGCCCTGGACTTTTCTCCCCACATCCGCGGGCGTCTCCCCTCTCTCCTGAGACACCCCCATAATGCACAGGTTGTTTCGACGTTCTCTGTTCTCTAGATCGTCCATCTTAAGGATCATGTCCTCTTCTCTCATTTCCAAGTCTGTTAACCTGGCCTCATATTTCATGTCGAGGAGGTCCGCCTGTAGATGGTTGTTTTCCATCCCCTCCATTTTGTCTTCCAGGGTGTCCACTCTCCCCTTGAGGTCTACAATGGAGGCTTGTATGTCTGTGCGGAGCGCCCTGATCTCCTGGAGGATATCCTTGAGGTCCTTCCTGGTCAGTGCTGTCGGGGGGGGGTCCCCCACAGCCGGCATGATGACCCCGGGGCCCTCGGGCTGGGTTGGGGACTGGCGGCGAAACCGCTGGAGAGAACTGATAGCGCCGGAGAGTGGGGTCTGCTCCAGGATCGGGGGTAGGGCGGGTACCCGGGAGGTGGAGCCGCTGTGCAGGGTCCCCCTGGAACGTTCTAGAAGCTCAGGTCGGGGATCACAGCCCCTTCTTGTTGTAGGGTGCTGCGGCCACAATGCCAACCTGCTTTCCCCCCTTCGGCTCCTCACCTTGTATCGGCGGCTGATTTCGGGCCGAGCCCCTCCGTGGGGCCCGAGAGCAGCGGGAGCGAGGTTCCTCACGTGTGCGGCCCTCCGGGCCCAACTTTCTCCGGGTCCTCTGTGGTCCAGGCACCCAGGTTTACACGCGGGGCGCGGCCGAAGAGCGTCTGGATCGGCGCGGGGCAGTCTCGTCCTCTCTGGCCAGGGACGGAGTGGCCTCGTCTTTCTCCCCCCTGTGTTCTGGTAGCTGGCCCCTGGTGTCTCGCTCTGGGCTGTGGACGAGGGGGTGCCTCCCCAAGGGGCCTGCTCGGCGAAAGCTCAGAGGTATCTCCCGCGCTGTAGGCGCCGCTCGCATTCGGCGGGCTGTGTCTTTCCCGCTCCCAGCGACTCTCTCCGTGGTTGCGCCCAGGGAGGCTGGCGTCTCGGGCTGCTGGGCGAGTGGGGCTTCCCAGTTAATTCGGGGACAGTGGTCTCCTCTGAGGCTGCTTTAAAATCCCAGCCGGGGATCCTCGGAGCACACTAGACCCCGCGGTGCTGACGGAGTGCGAGCTCACAGGTCCGTCATGTTCCGTGCCCCCTGGCAGTCTCCAGAAAACATTTTAAGATAAGGGTACTTACTCCCTATGTTTGGAAGTTGGGTGTAAAAGCTTAGCTGTCAATCCAAAGTGGCATATCTTCAAGCAAGTGGAAATATTTTTTCATTAAAAAGAAAATACATTTTATTGTAATCCAAATAGTCTTTGTAGTTAGCAAGTCCTGTAAATGAAAATAAGCGCTTTTATCTTATAGAGTAAGCTATCTTCCCATCACGCAGTACTATAGCTGAGGTCCTGTTTGTGCAGGTTACTCCTCATGACACTGGTCAACTCATCACCTGGGCAGAGCAGGTGGCATAAAGGGTCAGAAACATGCATACCGGTCTATTTCACTCCCTAAATTCAGGCTAATACCCCCAACAAAGTAAACAAGGGTGCTCATATTGCATATATTTTGGCCGAAGAATGGACAAGCGGAGTGTGACAAATCAACTTCCGGGTCACCTGTAGTCATGGGATGAATATCATTTTTTAAACCATCAATCAGCCCCACACCTCCAGTACAGCAGAATGGATCCAAACAGATTGGAAACACAAGCAAATTATAAACATTCTTGTCGAATTTTTGTAACGTGGACTGAATGGCAGGCCTATCTCCGAAAAGGTTGTTGATCCTTGGTTAGTTGCAACACAGCGAAAATACAATTATTACCCAATGATAAAAGGGCCTGTCCAGTCAATGTTGTAAACAAACATCTACTTTATTATTATAACAACAGACAGTTCTAGCACACTACAAAATACAACCCACCCTCTAAAGGAATGCAGAGGACAGACAGTTTCAAAGAAGGAAAAGGGATGTACTCTAGCTACTGAACGGAGGGTAGTCGGTATATAGGAATTAATTGCAATAGTTTGAGGATACTTGGTTTCAACACAAAGGGTGTAATGGGTCATAAAATGTCACTAAGGACCACATGGGCAGAACCACAATGTACCTTGTCGTGTAGATGTTCTTGGCGCTCGACTGGGTCGAGTCGGTTTCAGGGCACTTTGAAGCTTCTACGACAGAGTTCAAGATGGGAGACAGCTGCGGGTATCAGGTGGCAGGCAGTTCTGCAAGCGAGGCTGGATGGATGGCTGCAGGCTGGCCTACAAAGGGGCTCAGGAATTGCAATCTCAATGCTGGTTGGTGGTTCTGAAGCACTGGTCGAGGCATAACGGGCGGCGTTATCGACTCCGGTGTACTGCGGTGTAACAACAGTCAGTGCAGCAGTCGGTTGCAGCTCGAGGTGTTCAACTGGCTCAAAAAAGTTCTTTTTAAGGCGGACATCAGTAGATACTTGTCGATGCACTCCTCCTAACATCTTCACTGGGCTTGTGTCATCCTTTAAGGGGGACAGCCCAAAGCTGAGGAGAGTGTTGCAGGCATCGCCCTTGTCTTTGGCTTGGATCAGAGACTCCCTGACACTTCCCACCTAGGAAACTTTCTGCAGAACCTAGCAGGGCACGCTGTCTGCTGGCTGCATATCGGTGTTGGAGCTACTGGAGGGTCCACCCCATTTGGTATCTTCGTCCGTTCCGTGGGAAATTTTTAGGGGAAGGTTTTTGCTTCCCTCTTGGAGTTCCTGGCCTTCCTTCACTGACGGAAGATATAAGGCAGACTGTACCTTCAGCCATGGTCCAATGTTGAGTTCTTCTTGCTACTCCTTGCAAAGTCGTCAGATGATCTGCCTCAGCCCTCTTTTAAAGCTAAATGGACCACAGGGATTGGTGTAGGCTAAATCTACCTTAATGAACCCATCCTGGGACCCCACCAACAATCTCTTGTATGTGTGAGGTCATAACCAGAGTGCTTTGCAACAGAAAAGGCAAAGGGGTGAAACATGTACTACTAAGTCCCACCCATCTTCCTGTCTGTTGTGGATCAAAGGGCCTCCCTGGTTAAAGGAGCTCTCTGTGATTCCTGATTTAAGTGGAAGATCTCTCTTGAAGCTGTGGCGCAAACAGACTTTCTGGGGCTGTCAATCCACATACTCATACCTTCTGAATGGGGTCTACCTGCGAGGATGACTACTGTAATACATGCAGTCCAGACATGACATTTCACTGTCAAAGCGATATTGAGTGTGGGAGCTGGCTTCAGGATGACACAGTGCATCTGAAAGGTTGTTGGGGTTTACTGTCTCCTTTGTTAGACTCTGCAGCAAAACCCCATGTGGGCCTGTTTGAAGTACACTCTGTAAGTATGTTAATTGCTGCCACCATCTACATAGCTAAACAAAAGGACAGGGTGGATCCATGGAGCCTTTGTTAGTTAATTAAGATGGCCATGGCAGGAGGAAGGTTTTGCCCTCCCCTTCTGAGATGGCACGGTGCACTCTTGGCTGCCAACTAAATATGACAGGAGATACTGCTCCTGTAGGCTGTGTCCACCCAGAGTACACGTGTCTATGTGTATGTCATGCGTTGACCATGGGACAATGTGTGCAGATTTACCCCACACATTTTCCAGAGGTTGATTTGCCATCATTCAATTTCATTTAAAATGTCACAATAGCCCAGGTGAGCACACCCCAACCGTGCGAATGGTCGAATTCCTCACACGGACATGGCAGTATATTGTAGCATGGCACCCGGAGGAAGGCATTTGAAGCTCTGCAGAGGAAAATTAAGTTTCATATGTCCCTAAATTGTTTCATTTACCACACCTGATGGGACGGAACATGTGGATATATAGAGAGTTATGCGCAAATGTTTGGGGTACATGGCACTGTACCAGGACAAGTAGCCACTGGAATGGCCATGTCATATACAGGGACACATGGCACTATATAGAGTACTTTGAACTGTGCATGGGCGTGGGGACCTGGCACTATACAGAGGCGCCCGGTACTGTATAAAGCATATGGCACTGTGCAGCCAGGGAATATGCCACTTTAAGGGACATGTGACAGTGTATTGGGCGTGTGTCACTATATCAGGCATATGACATGTCACAGAACATGTGACACTGTACAAGGAGCTGATCGGACACGTTATGGGATACGTTGCATTGTAAAAAGGCACTGTGCAAAGTCCCACTGTCACTATGTGTTTATTTGGATTTGCAAAGTGAAATGTTCATAGCGCCAAGGGGAGAAGGAGTACATTATGTAAATGTAATACCTTCTAGAGGACAACTTAGTTTGGTGGGCCAGATGGAGGGACTACGATTGCTCTATCCGGCACATAATAATATCAGTGTATAGGCCAAAAGCAGGAGGCATCCCCTGGTTGTCCTCTGAGAATGAGCCGTCTTGGTGTGGGAGGATCTGCAGGAGCCAGCCCCCTGTATATGATGTTGGAAGTGGTCAACGTCTGAGCAGGTTGGGTGCAGATACGAGGTCAGAAGAAAAGCAAATGACAAGTTCAGTGTGAGCTGGCGGACATGTTTGCCTGGGGCGGACCTTTATAACCATTCGCGTGGAGGGTGAGGTTGGTCTTCATGCCACATTGGAATCTGAAGCAGCCAGTGACCCCATTACACAGATATATCTGGAGGGTTTTCCAGAGGGTGAAACCTTGGACACAATCCTTCACCCATACCTTTTGTACCTGGACTGGTGGGTTTTGAGAAGATCTAAGTTTGCTGATCTCGATGCCTGGCGGGTAGGTATGGAGGAGACAGGAGAGGTGGTCTGGATCTGACTGTGAAGAGATTTATAATCCCACGACAGGGCTTTGAACTGTCCTCTTTCTTTTATTGGTAATGATGAAGAACTTTAAGTGCTGGTGTAAAATGGTCTCTCTAATGCTTTCCAATAAAGAGGCTAGCTGTATGGCTCAGAACTCTTTGAAGTTCAAGTAGAATATGTTCATGTGACCCTACATATATGCTATAGTAGACAAATTAAGAAGAGACCACTGCGAGTACTAGTCACATTATTTCCGGAGGGCCGCACACGTGAGGAACCTCGCTCCCGCTGCTCTCGGGCCCCACGGAGGGGCTCGGCCCGAAATCAGCCGCCGATACAAGGTGAGGAGCCGAAGGGGGGAAAGCAGGTTGGCATTGTGGCCGCAGCACCCTACAACAAGAAGGGGCTGTGATCCCCGACCTGAGCTTCTAGAACGTTCCAGGGGGACCCTGCACAGCGGCTCCACCTCCCGGGTACCCGCCCTACCCCCGATCCTGGAGCAGACCCCACTCTCCGGCGCTATCAGTTCTCTCCAGCGGTTTCGCCGCCAGTCCCCAACATTATTATCACTAGAAGGGAATTTATTGAGCATGGTTCTAGTTTAGGGAAGCAACCAATTGCTTTACAAGTTATGTTAATGTTAATGTGACTTGTACCACGCACTGTCTCCACTTGCGTGGTCTCTTGGCGCTCTGGCGGATCTGCAATGAGGAGGGTTTTAGGGGTTTGTTAGTGGGGTTGAGAGGGAGAAGAGCAAGAGAGCTGTGATGTGCTGTTGGCAGCTTCATTTGGGAGAAACTGGTCACTGAGCGTTTTCAGTCAATAGCCGCCATGTGATCTAAGTGTGCTACATTAATGTTCCCAACACTCCATCTATGTGTGATACATTCATGTTCCCAGCAATCCATTTAAGTGGGACACATCTTCCACCTCCAACAATCCATACAAGCGCAATACGCCTCGCACCCACAACAATCTATCTAAGTGTGATACATTTCCTACCCACAACAATATATCTAGGTGTGATACATTAATGTACCCAACAATCCATCTAAGTGTGATACCTTTCCTACTCCTCACAGTCCAGCTAAGTATGGTACATCTCCTGTCCCTAACCGTTCATTGAAGCGAGACACACTTTCCATCCTCAACACTCCATCCAAGTGAAATACACTTTTCTTCACCAGCCTATCCACGCGTGGCACATCTCCCATCCACTGCAATCCATCCCGGTGTGACACACTCCTCACCCTTAAATAATCCATCTGGGTGTGATACAATTCCTCCCCTCCCAAACAGTCTATTGAAGTGTGGTGCATTTTCCACCCTACCCGGTCCGTCTCAGTCAAGCCATCCTGATACAGGAGTTACATAGTCATAGGTAGAAGTACATGGTGATGGAAGCAGATGGATCAGTTAAAAGGAGCAGGGAACTAACAATGGGGTTGGGTAAGGGCAGGCAATTTGGCAGCAGGTGATCTTCAAGCAGCCAGGGTAGGGAAAAATGGGGCGCGGCAGATCGTCTAGTACGATTTTGAATGGGAGCTGGATGGAACCATGGGAAGGGTTTTTTGGAGGGGACAAAGGTGGTAGATGGCATTTTCGACAACCACAGCACATCACAGAGACCACCATGCCCCAGTGGAGGCACACGGCACTGTACAAACACAATGGAACTGTACATATGAATACGGCATGTGCCGGAGCATGCAGCCTTACATGGGGCATGTGAGACTACAGGAGCACATGTGAGTGTACAGGGGTACACTGCACTGTACTGCAGCATATGACAGTAAATGGGGGCATGTGATACTGTACAGGAGCACATGGAACTATATGGAGATGTGGCACTGCACACTAACACATGGCAGAATAAATGGCACAAGTCTCTGGCAGGTGAATAGGCTGAAGATACACGTAGTGCTGTAAAGGTTAAATAGCTGCAAAAAAGAACAGGAGGCGCTGGAATGATTAGGTGGCCTCTACAAGAGGAGGCACCCTGGGAAGGCAGAACATGGCACATTTTGGTGCACATACGGTAGCACTGAATGCTGGCGTGTGAGGGTGACCCTGCACAGGGGAACCTGGGAGGGCATTCCCACAGCATGGTGGTATGTTGCTCTGTAAAGGAGTAGAAAACACTGGGCCTGCCCCCAAATACAACGATAATGTAAATGTTAAAGGTATTTGAACCGCGCACTGTCACCACTGCTGTGGTCCCCAGGTGCTCTGGCCGACCTGAAAAGGAGGGTGTCAAGAGGGGATTAGAGGGGGTTGGAGGGGTTAGTAGGGTGTAGTGGGAATAGGAAAGTGGGAGTTGTGATGTCCGGTTGGCCGCTTCAGTTCGGTTTGTACCGTTTGCTGAGCTTAAGTGCAGTTTTTGATCATTGCCAGAATTCTCATGTGCTGTTGTGGCGGCTTATGTGCTGTTAGTCTGTTGTTACAGTGTGGTGAAGTGCATGCGGAATGCTGTGCAGAGAGGTGGTTGTGTGAGTTTCAGTATGTTGAGTATGCGGAAAGTTGAAATTTTAATGTACGGTTATAATGGTTTTCAAGTATTTGTCGATTTCTTACTACTTTGTCTTTGCGTTTCTTCGCTTGACCTCTAGGTTATTCTGTGTGTTCAGTAGTCCACTTTGACTGACTAGTTGGCAGGCGTGCTGGGTAGTGGGAGCTCTTTTTTGTGGGGCCCCAGTGGTTCGTGTATCTAGCTTATATCTGCTACTTCCCCTGTCTTGCAGCAGGTGTAGCTTTGGTCACAGCACTTGTCCCTTATTGTCCATCAAGTTGGTTGTCCCCACCTTTCCAAGTATCCTTTAGGATTGGTGGTGTGTAGGGCTGGGTGGGCGGTGCATGCCCACCCCCACTTGTATAATGGAGGGGTATGTTACGGTTTATGGTTTCCTAAAGGGGAATTCACGGTTTCGTTGTGGACCTTTCTTCCTAGCTGATTCCTCCTGAATCTGGAGCAGAGAGCCAAGTTTTGAGTCGTTTTCTGAACTCCAGATGACCCGTTGTGTTGCATATGTTCTTCAGTAGGTTATTCCAAATTGAGGTTGCCAGGTGAGTGAAAGATGATCCTCCAAGTTTTCTTTTGTTGTAAAGTTTTGGTACTAGGCGAATGTCGTTGCTTCATCTGAGTGATCTTGTCGGGTGATAGACAGTTATTCTTTTCTTTAGGAACTTTGCTCCCTGGCCGTGCACTGCTCTGTGCATTATGCACATCATTTTGAACTTTATTCTCTATTTTATTGGCAGCCAGTGTAGTTCTCTTCGTGGTAGTCTGAGCAGGAGTCTTGCCGCAGCATTGTGAATGCGTTGACATTTGTTTAACAGTAACTCTGGCATTCCTAGGTATAGGCTGTTGGCATAGTCTACTCTGGACATGAGTGCTATGATGGTGTCTTGTGGGTGAAAGAGAGGAATGGTAGGATCCTTTTTATTGCGTGTAGCAAGAAGAAACATTTCTTGATTATGGCGTTTACTTGTGGTTCAAGTGTTAGTTTGTTGTCCATCAAGACTCCCAGGTTTTTTACTATCGTTGGTAGAGTCTGTGCTGTACCCAGTTCTTTTGGCCATGGGATGTAGTGATTGTTTTTCTTGCTTTTAGATATGATCATTATTTCAGTTTTGCCCGGGTTGAGTTTGAGGCTGTTTGTGTTCATCCAGCCGTAGAGCTCTTGTAGGCAGTTGTTCAGGGTTTTGTTTTCTTCCTGTGTATCTTATATTTTGTAGACAATCTGAGTGTCATCTGGGTAGTTGTGGCATGTGAGGTCGTGTTTTATGATGAGTTTTATTAGTGGCATAAGGAATATATTGAAGAGCAGTGGGGAGAAGGGTGATCCTTGTGGTACTCCGCAGTTGGATTCCCTTGTAGTAGATTTGAAAGGCTTGATCCAGACGGTTTCTGTCCTGTTTGCTAGGAAGCCATAGTAGGGCTGTGTCAGTGATTACTATTTCTCATAGTCTCCCGATGAGGATTTCATGGTTGACTGTCAAATGCTGCGGAGAGGTCCAGACGGATTAGAGCTGTGCTTTTGTCTGAGTCTGCATTAGTCTTTAGATCGCTCCAGATTGAGAGCAATGCTGTTTCTGTTCCCTTCATCGATCTGAAGCCTACTTATGCTTGGTCCAACAGTTGGTGCTCCTCCATGAATTCATGTATTATAGATATATGTCTCGAGTAGTTTAGCTGGGTAAGGGATGTTGGATATGGGCCTATAGTTGGAGCGGTCTTCCATGTTTCCTGCTGTATCCTCGAGGAGCTACTTTATGTATGCTGCTTTGAATGATTGCAGTACCAAAGTGAGCTGATTGAACAATTCAATTGATTGACATCAGGAGAATAATCCTATTGACTTGCGTTGGGGAGGTGCCTCGTAGGTCTGTGGGGGTGGAGGGTAAAATCCCATTGGTTCATGTCTACTGTTTTAGGAGGAATCCCATTAAGCTGCAATGGGAAGGAACCCCTTTACGTTTGGGTATATTACGTCATTTGTAGGCACTCCTGTCATCTGTATGTTTTTGTAGCTGCATGGTTCTGCATTTCTCGTAGACTGTAGTCTTATAGTAGGTAATAAATATAAAATTCCATTTAATACCACCCAACTTAAAATGGTTCTACCGCCACCATTTTTGTATTTGTATTGTTTTTTTTTCTTTTTAGCTGCAGCTTCTGTCTTTTAGTGGGTAAATCTAGTCATCTAGCCTGACTTTTAGTGACATAGGGCCTCATTACAACCTGGGTGCTAAGTGCACCAACTTTACCACCATGGTGTAAACTTTGTTTACACCATGGTGGATGGCGGATTTACCGCCCCATTCCAAGGTGAGTGGGGCGGTAAATCCCCATTTCCCATTTTCCCTTCCCCATTCCCATTTTTGCCCCATAGGGCATAATGGGAGTGGGGAAGGCGCTAATTACGCCGCCGTAAATTACGGCGGCGTAATTAGCACCATGGCAGGTTAGCGCCATGGATTTTAACGCCTGCTAAAAGCAGGCGTTAAAATCAGAATCAGGCGTTAAGGGTTAACGGTGGCGTTAACCCTTAACGCCTGAGTTGTAATGAGGCCCATAGTAATAATAATGTATTTCTTAGATAGTGCTACACACCCATAGATCTCAGCAGAGTGCTAAAATAACAGGGGGTCTTATCATCCAACAGAGTGGTATTTAATTAATTGAACACGGAAGGATGGAAAACTGAGTTTTCGCTGCCGGGATTGCAACCTGCCCGAGCAGGCTGCACACAGATATCAGGGGCGAGTGCTTAGCTCACTGTGCTATCTGACCGGCACATCATTTCAGTGCCCATTTGGTTGAACAGCGATCAGCTGTGGGAGGAGGGGGGGCATTTCTTTGCATTGGCCAGTGGTTGTTACTGTGGTATTGTGAAACCTGGGAGGGTTTATGAGGAAGGACAGGTGTGGGAACCAATGAGATGTGAGCATTTTTTGACAGCTGCTTTGGCAGTGTTGGCTTTTGAGGAGGCTAAAAATGGTGTTCTGTGAAGGGCCCTTCAATGCCTCTGGACTGGGTTTGTGTTTCGGTATGAAGGTGTGTATTTGCCCATCGATTTCTCTTATATATTGTGCCTGAGCTCTGTATACTTATTAGGTTACTCGCCCAGGGTAAACGGAATACCTGAGAGAAGCTAAGACCTCACTTGTCACCTCTCCCCAGAGCCATGGAGCCACACGCCCACTTACCTGCATGATCACTACAGCTGTGAATGTGAAGCTAGAGTAGGAGGTATATCTAGCATGGAAGCTGTCCAGCCTCTTCTGAACAGCTTGGATATAGGGCCTCTTTGAATGCTGAATCTGCCCAGTGTCTCCTGGATGTGATGGTGGCTATTTTTAGTGCTGGTGTTTGCTGGTGTTTCCTGAATAGCGAGTATCTTTGATATTTAATCTGGTGCCTGACTCCGCAACTGCCTGTGATGCCAACACTGCCTCATACATATCAGAATATCTGAATTTCAGGTAGCGCTGCTCATGCTCCTGGATTCTTCAGGCTTGTGGAGAAAGAACTCTAATGCTGAAGTTTTCGGTGGCTAGTGACTGGTTTCTTTGAACCTTTTTCACATACCTCTAGGTGCGCTCTCTTCAATGCTGCCCTTGTGAGACGGTTCAGAACATCCCAGGATGGGAATGGATGAATAATCTGTTAGACTTTGAGGCAGGCACACTGGGCCAGTCCACCGTTCCACCTCGATTATAGTCTAGCCAAGCTCATCAGAGCATGGTATCACAAGTATGACACTGACACACGAGCTACACATTTTAAAAGCTTTATTAAATTCCTGGGGATTGGAAAAACTCCTACTTTGCCCAATAGCTATGATGGATGTAGTCTCTACCATCAAATAATAAAGAAAACACAGTCCTAGTCAGTCTACGTCAAATCAATATAATTTATACTGAAAAAACGAATGCCTGCCCTACCTCTTATACAAAAATTGTGCAAAGGGAAATTTGTATGCAAAGGAAAGTGAATGTTATAACATAAAAGGATCAAGGTGGCTGAGTCAGCTCTGCTTCCCAGGTTAGACATCACGGAGTAAGGCGTAGACAGGATGACATACTCTTGCTCAGGTTATCAAAAAAAGGCAGTTCAAAACGTGGGTCGAGGCCCACTTGGGTTTACACATTAAAGTCACTTATTTCCAGTTCACCAAAAGTAATTTCACAGTTCAACAAAAGTTCACGTAGGTCTCCCTCTGTCGGGCTCGTACCTCTCAACACAACAAGTACCTGATTCAATGCCACGTAGGTCTCCCTCAGTCGGGCTCAGACCTTGCAATCACAGCACTTGCAGTGGTTCCCTTCCCCAAGATTTATTCATATTTGTTAGTGGTTCCCTTCCCCTAACTTATCTCATATTTCAGGTCTCCCTCGGTCGGGCTCGGACCTTTCACTTATTTCAAAGACCATCGATTGTGCAAGGCTTTTTCCGTAGACCTCTGCAGGACCACTTCGACTTTCACTTTATCTCTCCCTTATGGTATTTGCCACAGTGTCTCTTGGTCTTGGTAGTTCCACAACACAATTATAAAAGTTTGAGAAATCTTTCTCTTGAAGCAATCACCTTTTAACTTCCCTTTTTGACGGGATTGATCTTGACCATTGCGAATTTCAGAGTTTGTTCAGTTTGTCGCTTTTTAACAAGACATCAAACATGTCACGTAGACTTTCGAGTGGGCTATTTCCTTTCTCCGGGCGACTCCGCTACTCTGTATCACTCTGGTCACTGTTATCGGAATCTTTAAAGTTCACTACGGGTTTGCTTTCTTTCCCGTCTCATCATCACGCACGCAACCTTCAATTGTAAGATTCACTGTTGCGGCTTCAATCTTTCCTTGACATAAACCAGCCTTTCATGTCTTTCACTAACTCACCGGTTGTGTGTATTCCTTTCTTTTCTCTGCGGCTTTCATTCACAAGTCAAGGTTAATACCACAGGCTTGGCCTCGCCTCCCCAACTCTGCCGTTTACCTGGGAGGGTCGCTGGCGTCGTTGAAACACAAGGCAGGCTTCTTCTTGTCTGGGATTTGGCTTTCTCGACATATTCTTCACGGTTTCCCAGAGGCAACGACCTTCTGCAGGGACCTTCAGGGTTTATCTATCCCTTGCTCTGGTCTCTCGACCAGTCATCCTGCTTCAGTGGGTTCGTCTTCGCCCTGGAAGATCTGCTCCTTCTCGTGTCTCACCTTGCTCAGAGTGTGTCACACGTGTCTGCCTTTTATCCATGTGGGGGGAGCTAATGGGTATCAGATGTATGTGATTAAGGTCAAATGCCCGACTTTGCCTGACCTTGTTAACGGGACATGTCCAATGCGATATGCAAGTGTTAGCCTTTTTACTCTCAGTTCACCTCTTCCTTGGGCCAGCGTTTGTGTAGAAAGGTGGGATGGGGGAGTTGGAACGTCAGAGAATCCTATAAAATAGGATGGGGTATGGGCACGGGAAAAGGGGATAACACGTCTCACCATCGGTTGGCTTACCCCTACTCCCTGAAGATCCCTCACCAGGTGATCCTGCCGCACTGGTCCACCCCAGGGTCTGGATCCAAAGGCGATGGGAATGCCCTGGCCACCTGAGAGAGAGGCCTGCAGGGACTAGTAAGTGAGACACCCTTTGGCTTTGCACATACCCTTCCCCTATGCGATGTAGCTGCATCTGTTTTGCAGGGGAACCAGGAAAGGAAATCAAAGTTCTCCTGTTTTTTACCTTTTCAGTGTTCCACAGCAAAACAGTAGGGTTGCAGGTCTAAGAACCATTGCATGACTCAAGGGTTAGAGTCCTTTCCTTGACTTATCCATACCAAAGATGAGTGGTCAGTGATAAGTGTGAATGTTCTCCCTAGGAGGTAGTATCTAAGGTGGAGATTTTCCCATTTGATGGCAAGGGCTTCCAGTTCCAACATGGAGTAGTTCTTCTTTCGAGGGAAGAGATTACGACTAGTGAATAGGATGGGGTGTTCTAATCAGCCATGTATTTGAGATAATACTGCTCCTAGTCCTGTGGGGAGGCATCACTCTATAACACAAATTCCTTTGAGAAGCCTAATACTTTTAATATGGGATTATGACACAATGTTTGTATCAGGTTATTGTAACAAGCATCATCCTCATCAGTCCAACACATTTTCTGGCGTTCCACATTTCTTAATTTATCTGTCAGTCTGGCTGGTCTATCTGACATATTTGGGATAAACCTACGATAATATACAATCAAACCTAGGGATACCCTAAGATCTCTCTTGGTCTTGGGTGTGGGAGCATCTAGGATGCCTTTCTCTTTTTCTTGATGAGGCTGTACACTACTATTCCCTACAAAGAAGCCTAGGTAGTTCAATGCTAACTGAGCCAGCTTAAATGTATTTGGGTTGGCAGTTAAGACGGCCTTTTGGTCAGGTTCTCATAATAGTGGAAAGATGGAAAATATGGTCTTCCCAAGTTTGACTTTAAATGACTATGTTGTCAATATAGGCCCCACTGAAATTGGAATAAGGCTGTAATATCCTGTCCATGAGTCGTTGCAAAGTCACTTGGGCCCCATGCAACCCAAAAGGAAGGACTTTGAATTGGAATAGCCCTATTGGTGTTGAGAAAGCAATTTTCTCCTTATTAGGTCCATGCACAGGGACCTGCCAATATCCTTTGGTTAAGTCTAGGGTTGACAAGAATGTGGCAAATCATTGATGCGTGGCATAGGATAGGCATCGAAGGCGGAGATGATATTTGCCTTTAACATTTTTTTTAAATCGTCAATCACTACCTGCTTTCGTGCTTATGGGAGTCTATATGGCTTCAAATGGACACTTTCCCCTTTGGAGTTCTGATATTGTGGTAAGTACCATGTACTCTCCCTGGTTTCTCACAAAATACATTGGGGTATGCAAAAATAAGGTTGTTCAAATCCCTTTGCTTATCTTTAGGTAGTTCTTGGGGAATTAATTCTAAGTTGTCAATCTCCTCGGGTACCAAACAGGATGATATAGAGGCGGTAGAAGTAGAAGGATTTTCTTTCCACTCTTTCAGGAGATTTACGTGTTAGAGGTGGGTCTTTTGCCTTCTATCAGGTTGGTCTATTTTATAGGTGCAGGTTCCGGTTTGCTCTAGTACCTCATAGGGCACATGCCACTTTGAGACAAGTTTATTTTCAGAGGTAGATAAAACGACTAACACTTTTTGACCTACTGAAAATGACATTCGATTTACCTTTATGTCATAGGTACCTTTTTGTTGGGCTTGAGCCTTTTCCATATGAGTGTGGACTAGACTTTGGACTAGTTTCATGTGCTCTCGCAATCAGGTAGCTGGGGTATTGGCACCTCTTCTGTTTCCTCCCAGGTGTCCCTGAGCTTGTCTAGGACATCTCTTGGTTCCCTACCGTAGAGTAACTCGAAAGGGGAGAAACCAGTGGATGTCTGATGTGTCTTTCTCACTACAAACAGGGCCCAAGGGATCATACGATCCCAGTCTTTCCCATCCCCATCTACTCACTTTCTCAGAATAATTTTGAGGCTCTTATTAAATCTCTCCACCAATCAGTCCATTTGGGGGTGCTAAACTGAGGTTGTTAAGGTGGTAATGTGTAGTAATTCCTTCACTTCACCCATGAGCTTACTCATGAAATTGGATACCTGATCCGTTAGAATTTCCTTGGGGAAACCAACCCTAGAAAAGAATGGTAGCAAGTGTTTTAAAATTTGCTGGGTTGTGTTGTTTTCATGCATGGGAAAGGCTTCTGGATACCGGGTAGCAAAATCGACCATTACGAGAACATATTTATTGCCCAGTTTAGGAGTTTTCAATGGTCCAATAATATCCATCCCGATTCTAGAGAAAGGAACATCTATTATCGGTAATGGGTTTAGATGGGGCAGATAGGGGAATATGTAAGCTGGACTTTTGGCATATTTCACATTTTTGAAAGAAGTTCTTTATGTCGGCATGGATAACCAGCCAATAGAATTTCCCACTGATGTGAACATGGGTTTTAGATTGTCCCAAGTGTCCCCCTGTCAAGTGTGAGCGTGCAATCTCTAGCACAATCTTACGATGGGTTTTGGGTATTACTGATTACATCTTACTAAGGCCTTCCCCGGAGGTTTTGCTTCTATATCATAATCCCTGTTTCAGGAAGAAAAGGGGACTTCCCTGTTCTTGTCCTTCTCTCTCAGGAATCAATTGCAAGAAAGCCTCTGCAAGCATTGGATCATTTTGCTGGGTGAAGATTAGGTTTGAAAGGATGGTTGGCCCCTATTCCCCTTTTGCTCTGGTTGTACATCTCTCATCGGCCTCTCCAAAGCCTAAATTACCTCTCTCACTTTCCTCTGGTTCAGTTTCCTCCTCAAAATTTGGAAATAGGGCATCCTCAAGAACTCCCTCTGCAATTTTGTCCCTAGGACGTATTTCAAAAGGGGTTTTGCCATGCTTCTGTAAAAGAACTTTTATGTCTCCCCGAAAGTCTGGATCTATAATGCCTGCTAAGACATCCAGACCAAATTTACAGGCTAGGCCAGACTTTGGGGCTAGTCTTATATAACAACCTGCAGGGGGTATCATAACTATGTCAGTGGGAATCATCCCTCTTTTCCCGGGAGGGATAGTGGCCTCTCTGCTACTACAAATATCAAAGTCTATGGATTCTTTCATGGTGGAAGAGGGGTCAGAGGCTCTGTGGCTAAGTTTCTGAAATTTTAGGGTCCCCCAATGTGTCTCAATTGAGTCCTATCCCACTTCTGACACCAAATAAAAGAGAGACATGGTATCACAAATATGACACTGACACAAGAGATATACGTTTCAAAACCTGTATTAAATTCCTGAGGCTTGGAAAAACTCATACTTTTCCATTTAGCTATGATATGAGTAGTCTCTACCATCAAATAATAAAGAAAACACAGCCCTAGTCAGTCTATGTCAAATCAAAATGGCCTATACTAAAAAAAACAAATTTCTGCTCTATCTCTTATACAAGAATTGTGTAAAGGGGAATGTGTATGCAAAGGAAAGTCAGTGTTATAACATAAAAGGATCAAGGTAGTTGAGTACGCTCTCCTCCCCACGTTGGACAGCACAGAGTAAGGCAGCCGCCATAGACAGGATGACATACTCTGGCTCAGGTTATCAAAAAAGGCAGTTCAAAAAGTGGGTTGAGGCCTGCTTGGCCTTCCATTTTAAAGTCACTTATTTCCAGTTCACCAAAGGTTCTTTCACAGTTCAACAAAAGTTCACGTAGGTCTCCCTCTATCGCGCTCAAACCTCTCAACACAAAAAGTACCTGATTCAACATTGCGTAGGTCTCCCTCAGTCGGGTTCGGACCTCGCAGTCACAGCACTTGCAGGGGTTCCCTTCCCCAAGCTTTATTCACATTCGTTAGGGGTTCCCTTCCCCTAACTTACCTCATATTTCAGGTCTCCCTCAGTCGGGCTCGGACCTTTCACTGATGTTGAAGACTTTCGATTGTGAAAGGCTTATTCCATAGACCTCTGCAGGACTTTCATTTGATCTCTCCCTTATAGAATTTGCCCTAGTGTCTCTTGGTCTTGGTAGTTCCACAACACAATCATAAAAGTTCAAGAAATATTTCTTGTAAAGTAATCACCTTTTAACTTCCCCTTGTCATGGGATCAATCTGGACCATTGCGCATTTCAGAGTTTGTTCACTTTGTCACTTTTTAGCAAGACATCAAACATTTTGCTGAGACTTTCGAGTGGGCAATTTCCTTTCACCGGACCACTCCGCTACTCTGTATCACTGGCTTCACAGTTATCAGAATCTTTAAAGTTCACTACTGGTTTGCTTGCTTTCACGTCTCATCAGCATGCGCGCAACCTTCAATTGTAAGATACACTGTTGTGGCTTCAATCTGTCGTTGACACAAACCGGTCTTTCATTAACTCACCAGTTGTGTGCATTCCTTTCTTTTCTTTGCAGCTTTGATTCACAAGCCAAGGTTGATACCACAAGCTTGGCCTTGCCTCCCCAATTCTGCCGTTCACTCAGGAGGGTCGCTGGCATCCTTGAAACACAACACAGGCTTCTTCTTGTCTGGGATTTGGCTTTCTCTGCGTATCCTTCACGGTTTCCCAGAACCAACGACCTCATGCAGGGATCTTCAGGGTTTCTCTATCCCTCGCTCTGGTCCCTCGATCGGTCGTCCTGTTCCAGTAGGTTTGCCTTCGCCCCAGAAGATCTTCTCCTTCTCGTGCCTCACCTTGCTCAGAGTGTGTCTCAATGTTACGCCTTTTATCCATGTGGGGGAGCTAATGGGTATCTGATGTATGTGATTAAGGTCAAATGCCTGACTTTGTCTGACCTTATTAATTGGACATGTCCAATGTGATATGCAAGTCTTAGCCTTTTTACTCTCAGTCCTCCTCTTACTCGGCCCAGTGTTTGTATAGAAAAGGGGGGGCGTTGGAACGTCTGAGAATCCTATAAAATAGGATGGGGTATGGGTACGAGAAAGGGGCGATACCGCGTCTCACCATTGGTTGTCTCACCCCTACTCCCCGAAGATTCCTCACCCAGGTGATCCTCCCGCACTGGTCCACCCCCAGAGTCTGGATCCAAAGGTGTTGGCTGTGCCCTGGCCGCCTGAGGGAGAGATCCCCGTGGACTATTAAGGGAGACAACCTTTGGTTTCTCACAAGTGTTTGTCCATTTCATTGGCCTGCTGTCCTCCTACAGGCAAACGCTGAAGTGGTTGTTTCCTTTGTGAGGAAGTCTCATGTTTGGGGTTAGTAGATAAAACTAGGGAAGCCATGGTGGCCGGATGCTACCACCCGCTCCATAATGTACGGCCACGGAGGGCAGCAATTGGAGGATCCCCCAGCCTCCCCAGTCCATCTCTAATCTGTATCCCATCACCCTAACTCTTCCCTGCTGCCCCATCTCCAACCCTCCCCACTTCATAGGATGGTCAGTGTTTTATGCACATCTAGGTTTGATTGTTCAGAAGACTGAGCCAAAGATAGAGCTGGTGATGTGCACAGGATCACACTAATTTGGATACATAGGTAATCCTGCCCTCAAGGTTCAAAATTATACACCTAACACAAATCAGAATTGTCATAAAAAGTAATTTTCATATCAAACAGATTAAGACTCCCCCAATTATTTATTATGCATTTGATAAAAATGCTCAACATAACTTTGATTGCTACATTTGACAATAAAGGGAGAATACTCATACAGAATCCTGCTCCCAGCTTCTGAAGTTGCACACAGCGGTTAGTACTTGTAGTAGCTTCATTCCATTTAATTTTGACCCCCAGTTTGATGATCATGAGGGGAGAATACCGGAAGGAGAGCCAAGGATAAAGGTGATTAAATAAATCCACAAAATAATCTGAGGGTGGGGGGAGTATTAGAAGCACTTGAAACCCCAAACCAGGTCCGCCCAGACATGGCGCTGAGCATATGGACCATCAGGTGTGGAAATAAAATGAACAAATGAATTGGAGGGGGACAAGTAGTAGCAGATCAAGTTGCATCCGCCCTGCACTCAAGAGATATGCAGCCCGGGGCAGAGGCCCAGGCTTCCTGTGTCTAAGACTGGTCCTGCGAGAATGCAAGGTCCCACAGCTACAAGTTTGCAAATATCCAACATGTGTTTGATTTGTGGAAAAACGAAAGATGGTCATCAACTTTGCCGAATGGGCTTGAGAAGAAAGCCTGCGATTGTGGACGCTCCGGAACTGTTAGCCAACAATCGCTGGGAGGAGGACTGGTGGCATCGAATGCAGTAATTATGTAAGAAACAAAATGGCAGACAACTCTCTTAAGGGAGCAACCAAAAATAGCCGAGGAGGACAATCTGAATTGCGGTAGCCAATCCCCATGCTCAGCCTACGCAGCTACAGAGCTGAACATGGTTTGGAATAGGGGATATGCACTGCCATAATCACATGTTCTGTTAAGTGCTGGATCTGGGGCTTTACAGGGGGATGGCAGTGGCGTGTCAGGACACCAAGAAAGGCTGAATGGAGAGTGAGGAAGAAAGCATGCAAGAAAAGAGGTGCAGAAGCAGAGAGAGTAGGAGGCGAGAATGTGAAAGGAGGAGAATGAGGCTGGGAAGTCTTGGAGGTGGAGACAGTAAGAGGACAAGGTAGAACGTGCAAAGACCTGAAGAGAGGAGATGAGGAGCAGAAAGAAAGGAAAGTAAAAGCAAGAGTGGACAAAGGTGGCAAAGGAAAGGGGAGGAGCGTAAAAGACATGGAGCATCTCAAGGAAGAAGGCTGGGAGAAAGGAAGTGCGGTGGAGGGTACAGGAAGCAAATTTGGGGTGGTTGAAGGGACAAGGAAGGCAACAGACCAGTAATCTCAGAAGAGGAGGATGCTGGAGGAGAAGTGTGAGAGCAAAGAGAGGTGGAAAGGAGTAGACGCGATGGACATGGCAGCCTCAGTGGGGTGGACTGGGAACTAAACGAGGCACTGGAAATAATTACTGGGGACCAAAAGAGGCCCTGGAAATAAAGTTCAAAGAGGCCCCATATGACACATTTTCAGCAAGCCCAATGCTTTTCCTATGAGAACATTTGGAAATAACACACAGAAGAGGCCCAGGGTGCAGAGGCCAACCGGGAAATCTCCAGAGTTCCCTATATGCCAGTCCACCCTTATTGTCTCAGACTCACTTCATCCATCAACCACAATGAGCAGGTGGGAGCTGTAGTGTAAGCCCACATATGTCGACACTGTGCAGAGCATCTATGGGTGGTGAAAGCAGCGGTTCCCACCCGCAGTGTCACAGGAGTGCTAGACAATATTTAAGCTCTGGCACTTATTTTTACAAATTAAGCACTAGGCAGTCTCTCTACCTAGACAGCTGGAGAGGAGGAAGATTATAGGAGAGAAAGCAGATGAAAGAGGAGAGGTGCGCTGGAAAGTAAAAGGGGAGGTGAAGAGGGCCAGGCTATTATGGGGCATTGGAGAGGAGGGGCGGCGAGAGGGGAAGTGGGCTAGTCTGGAACACAGAGAAGGGATCAAGAGGAACCCAGCTGTGGGGCCCCCCGGCCATTGAGTGCTGTTAGAGACTGTAGCAGATTCTTAAACCAGCACCACAGCGTGTGCACCAGAAGCTACGAAGCGAGACCTGACACCCCTTGCCCATTGCACCCCGACAAGCAACCAAGGGCTCTTCAAGCCCTGGCAGGTGTAAGGGACCATATAGGAGATCCATATCTGTAACAGACATCACGAGTTGGGTGGTAGCCCTTAAATGCGGGGGTAACAGTATTACTGACACATTTAAGGGCTGGTTCTATCACGAGTTTGGCAGCATTGCTCTGAGCTGCGGGTAAATAGCTTTAAAAATGCCAATTTTTGGTGCAATTACCGCCAGCTGTATTAGCGCATGGTAATTGCACCGTAAATGCCCCATTGAGTCCAATAGATCCAATGGAGAATGGGGAGTTAGCGCTACTGCTGAACCCATGAGCCAGCGGTAATACTGCCAGACCGGTTGGCGGTATCGCTATTTGCCCGGGAGGTATCCCAGCCGCCCAACTCATGATGAGGCCCAATGGCGAGACTAACAACTCAGCCAAGAAGAGGACGTTTGATAAGCCAAGGGAAGTGGGGGATACCCGACTGATTAAAGTCCTGAAGACAGCTCAAATGACTTTTCTCTGTATTTCTTTTTGGGGTTGTCGCACATTCCCATATCAAGACCGCCCCAATCCCTTGGTATAGTTGTGTTATAAAAATATGAAATTTCCGAAGTGTCAAGTCTCCTGTGGATCCCTCGGCTGCGACATTGCTGCCTGGTGCAAAGCCCCCATGAAGATAAGCTCATTGGCTTTTACACTACGCCAAATCCCTGCTGTAGCAGTTTCAGAGCGGCGAGGCTTGTGCGAGACTGGTGTATTTTGTCCCCCACCGCGGTTCTCCAGATCTTAGTCTGCGGAAGGAAAAATTAGCCGGGAAAATGCATTCCATAAATTATACAGCAAAAAATAAGCTGCTCCCATTTATTATACCAAGAAAAACACTATATTGGGGAAGGAGCTACCTTGATGTGTCTTGTTTATGTCTGCATAATGCACATTGCCTTGAAGTACCTTTCTGGAAATCTGTACATATAAGAAAATAGACACAATGGGAATCCCTTCATTTCCTCAACTCTCATGCTGCCATGTACACTTCCAAAACATGCAGTCTATTGACATTCCTAAAGTGCCAGGCTATTATGCAAGTCTATGCAAAAAGGACGAGCATACTCGTCCTTGGCACTTAAGGGTTAACTGAGTCCCCGAAACGTGAATCTGTTACCTCAACATTTCCTTAGTCCTGGACATATAATGAATTGACAGTGGCAAATTAAGACTACACGTCCACACTATAGGCAGGAGGACGCCCCTGTGGACACAAAGCCTTCAATGCCTTCTACACTTCACACCAAGAAAGCTTACAAGCACACAGAGCTCAGGGAACTAGCGCTACAATATTGCCTCTCCCCTCCCCTCTGGCCCCTCCCAACTAACCAATCCACCCAGTGTCCTCCAGATCTGCCAGAGCACCAGGAGACCATGCAAATGGCAGCGGTGCGCGGTACAAAGCCTAACGACGCAGCATAACATTGAAAGCAGCATCTTTAGGTTTGCCTAGAGAGAATTTGCTCTCTTGTAAACGTAAAGAATTGCAATCTCACACATAAACTCTGGAGACCAGCAGAAACTCGGTCTGATTGGTTCGCTACATCTCATGGTTGTTCCCAGGTTGGCATGCATCCTCAAGTTAGGTAGCTCAAGAGCCAGGGCTGGAAATTACTTTTCTCTGGTCTGGGACAGGTTCGGCGGTGGATTCTGTGAATGGTGGAATGCCCATGTTGCAAAAGGTCTGCTGGCGACACGACCTGGTGATAGCTTCTCATCGTTACCACAAGGTTTCACACACACAAAACAAAGGTCGAGTGATGCTTATTACCCACTTTTGCCGAATGGCAATTTCACCAAAATATGTTTGCTGCTTTTTTTGCCAATTTTTTTTTTTACCACAGACATGTAGATGATAAGTTGGTGTAAGGTATATAGAAAGAGAGGGGCATCAAAAGAGGGCGGGGGGAGGAGGGGAATTGCTGTTTGTGGTAAAAAAAAGGAGTAAATTCATCCCAAAAACATTCACTTGTGATTGGCAAAAACTAAATCGGCAAACCTCCATAGATCCGAAGGACTGTGATGAAGTTGGCGATGAACACGTGAAAGCAGGAGCAGCATCTTTAAAGCTAAGCATCTCATTTCTTAGTGGGGTTTTAAGCAAAAACAATGTTGCCACTTTAGGCTAAGCAATTGTCAGTTTTTTTTTGCCAATTCGCCAACAATTACCACTTACTTTTTGCCCCAAATTTGAGGCCTCCTGAATAATGGCATTGGTAATGTAGACCGCCGAAGGAAGAGTTACAGCGCCTCCCCCGGGCAAGCACTTCCCTACTCCAAAAAGAAGACACCAATCCCATTGCCAATCTATAGGACCCTGTGCTGCGCCACCAACCACATACATACATACAATCAACACATGTCTAAACTTAGCTGAGTGATGATCCATGCACAAGTGAAGGCCCTGCTGCTCGCCCATCCCTTGGCAGAAGGCGTCTACTTACCTGTGTGCTCTCTCCTCTTGTGAAGGTGCAGGACAGGAAGCGGGGTACCGGGAGAGACTGCGGGTGATGGGGAGAGGGCAGAGTGTTGGAAGCTGGACAAGCCCCTTCGAGCTAGCTCCCACCCCAACCTGCATGTTGTGCCAGGCTTCTGAGGCAGCCATTTCCCCTCCGCAGGGCAGCACAACCAACCTCAAGCATGGTTTTACCTTGTTGACCCTTACCCTTTAGTTGCTTGATTCAATAGGCACAGTTATCAAGGGGCCTGCATTTATGCATATGCCAAAACCTATCTGGGGGTATTCTGTCACGGGTTGCTTGTGCCCCTGTGCAGTGGAGACCTAGCGTGAACCGCTTTATCTGAGGACACGGAGAAGGCTGATTTTTGTAATGGTTGATCTCTACTTTTATGGCACAAAATACAATGGAATGGAAATGTGCCTAGTGGAACTCTCAGTGGTTATGATTAATTCAAAGCTTTCCAGCTTTTTCTTTTTGGTGGACTCGAGATACCTACGATGGCACAGTCATTGAAGGCCCCTACCACATAACTCTGCAACTGTGTGCTACAAACCCAGTGGCCAGCAAGATAGCATAACATGCCTGCTGAAGGAACCCTTGTTCTTAACCTACAGTTCACAGGTTAATCTCTTACCATGGCTGACTTGAACTACTATGAGAAATTGTGTGTTCTTTTCTCCTGCCTCCTACCTGGCCGAATAGTGTAACAAATGGCCCATAATTCGTTCTCCTTATCAGGGATGAGCCCATAGAAACAGTCAATATGAGCTATATACAAATTAACATGAGCCTCAACAAGCTGGGAATTACCACCAGTTGGCAAGGCTGAGGCGCACTGTCCACCCCACTCCCAAATATGTTCTATTGGGTAAGCTGTCAGCCTCTCCACTTTACCATATTGTATGATCTTGCCCATTTCATGATCTTCCAGCTTTTCCACTTACCTAAATTCACTCTAATTTGGAAGTGCTTAAAAACCTGAACAATATTGGCAATGTAAGTGAAACCAGGGACACTTTGCTGGATAGACCAAGTGCACAACATCCCATAAGCAAACACAACACACATGTGCAACAAGAGTACAGCTCACTTTTCACACAGTCTTAATAAAAGGCATGCAAACCCAGAGACGTTTTTTATAGGAGGGCAAAAGGAGCACTTGCCCAGGGCCCCCACCTTGGAGGGGGCCCCCACAAGGCTACCTGATCTAAAGAAGTAAGATTCCATTGTTCACCAGACTTAAATAGCACACGCCAGGAGATTTTATGGCATGCTGCTGAGGCGCTAAACCTATTGCCTGTCTGTTTTGACAAGTACATTCTGCCTTGATCAATTAATCATGTAATGCTTTCTGTGTTCACTGTGGAATACATAGTTTGTGTGTTCTGTACCGCACAACTCCTAAAGCATTCTTTCCTTCCTGTGGGAATTATGTTGATCATGTGCAATAGCCAAAGTTGAAATGCATATTGATTAATTGACTGCCGCAATGGTTCAGAAGCTAGCGCAGTGTGTTAAGCACTCATGTAAAGTTGATTTTAGAAGTGTGCCTAATAGCCTCTCTGTACAAAGTTGAATTTAGAAGTGTGCCAAGTATCCTCTCTGCGTAAAGTTGAATTTAGAACTCTGCCTAATAGCCTCAATGTGCAAGACTTGAATTTAGAACTGTGCCTGATATCCTCCCTGTGTAAAGTTGATTTAAGAAGTGTGCCTAATAGCCTCTCTGTACAAAGTTGAATCTAGAAGTGTGCCAAGTATCCACTCGGTGCAAAGTTGAATTTAGAAGTGTGCCTAATAGCGTGTCCTAGTTGAATATAGAAGTCTCCCTAATAGCGTGCCCTGGTGAATTTAGAATTGTGACTAATATCCTCTCTGTGCAAAGTAGAAGTTACAAGTGTCCCTAATAGCGTGCCTACTTGAATTTAGAAGTGTACCTAATAGCGTGCCTACTTGAATTTAGAAGTGTGCCTAATAGCCTCTCTGTGCAAAGTCGAATTTGGAAGTGTCCCAAGTATCCTCTCTGTGCAAAGTTGAATTTAGAAGTGTCCCTGATAGCCTCTCTGTGCAAAGTTGAATTTAGAAGTATGCCTGATATCCTCTCCGTGTAAAGTTGAATTTAGAAGTGCGCCTAATAGCGTGCCCACTTGAATTTAGAAGTGTGCCTAATAGCGTGCCTACTTGAATTTAGAAGTAGGCACGCCTAATAGCTTCTCTGTGCAAAGTCAAATTTAGAAGTGTGCCAAGTATACTCTCTGTGCAAAGTCGAATTTAGAAGTGTCCCAAGTATCCTCTCTGCGTAAAGTTAAATTTAGAACTCTGCCTAATAGCCTCAATGTGCAAGACTTGAATTTAGAAGTGTGCCTGATATCCTCCCTGTGTAAAGTTAATTTTAGAATTGTGCCTAATAGCGACTCTGTGTAAAGTTGAATTTAGAAGTGTGCCTAATAGCCTCTCTGTGCAAAGTTGAATCTAGAAGTGTGACAAGTATCCTCTCTGTGCAAAGTTGAATTTAGAAGTGTGCCTAATAGTGTGTCCTAGTTGAATTTAGAAGTGTCCCTAATAGCGTATCCTGGTGAATTTAGAAGTGTGCCTAATATCCTCTCTGTGCGAAGTTAGAAGTGCACCTAATAGCATGCCTACTTGAATTTAGAAGTGTGCCTAATAACCTCTCTGCGCAAAGTGGAATATAGAAGTGTGCCAAGTATCCTCTCTGTGCAAAGTTGAATTTAGAAGTGTGCCTAATAGAGTGTCCTAGTTGAAACTAGAAGGGTCCCTAATAGCGTGCCCTGGTGAATTTAGAATTGTGCCTAATATCCTCTCTGTGCAAAGTAGAATTTAGAAGTGTGCCTAATAGCGTGCCCTAGTTGAACTGACAAAGTGTCTCTAATATCCTCTCTGTGCAAAGTATACTATAGAAGCGTACCTAATAGCGTTACTAGTCCAACTAACTAGTATTCCCTAATAACCTCTCTGTACAAAGTTGATTTTAGAAGGGCGCCCAATAGTCCACCCTGGTTGAATTTAGAACAGTGCTTAATTTCCGTACTGTGTAATGTTGAATTTAAAAGTGAACCTAATAGCCTCTCTGTGCAAAACTTGAAGTTTTAAGTGTACGTAAATATCCCTTCTGTGCAAAGTTTAATTTAGAAGTGTGCCTAATATCATCTCTGTGTAATGTAGAATTTAGAAGTGTGCCTAATAGTCTAAGATCCCCTCTGTGGAAAAATTGAATTTAGAAGTGTGCCTAAATATCCGCCCTGTCCAAAGTTGAATTTAGAAGTGTCCCGAATATCCTCTCTGCGCAAATCTATATTTAGAAGTAGACCTAATAGCGCACCTTGCACAAATTTAGAAGTGTGCCTAATAACGTGCCCTAGTTGAATTCAGAAGTGTCCCTAATACCCTCTCTGTTCAAATTGAACTTGGAAGTGTACCTATTATCCTCTCTGTGTACACAATATCCCTCTCTGTGCAAAAGTGGGCCCATTAGCATTGAGTTATTAGTTGAATATAGAAGCATCCCTAATATCCTATTTCAAATTTAGAAGTGGGCCAAATAGCGCCCCTTGCTTGAATCTAGAAGTGTGCCTAATAGCGTACCCCGATTGAATTTAGAACTACAATTAGAAAGTCCTCCTAAACTGCACTTAAAGTCCACCTAAAAGCATTCCTTTGCTACATTCAATCTCTCCCTAATAGATTACCTGTGTTCCAGCTTGCTAGAAGAAAGTCTACCCAACAGAATAACTGTGCTGTAGTTGCAACTAAATAGTCCCCCTTAACAGCATATCCTAAGGTGTAGCTACACTTCAAAACAGCCTAATATCTGCATCCTAGTTACAATTAGTAACTAAAACCTAGAATAAGTGAATAATATCACCCTGCTTTGTGGAACCCAGAAACCAAGACTAATCTCACCCAGTGATATAGCCGGATTTATAAAGTCAAACATAAAGTGTAAGTTGCACCCGAAACTACACCTAATAGCACGTACCAACCATGAGTGGACCAAATCCACCAAGGTCGGCAGGAAACCGTGGACCACCTCCACTCTCCGGTCAGCCTTGCCTCCCGTCCCCCCCTTCCCAAATCATCCCACCCAATCCACCAAGGTCGGCTGGAAACCGTGGACCACCTTGACTCTCCGGTCAGCCTTGCCTCCTGTCCCCCCCTTCCCAAATCATCCCACCCTCCACCACATCCCCTACCCATCCCCTTTCCAAACACCAAGCCAGAGGGGCACGATGGCGAGCCAACCACCCTAAAACCACTGCTCCCCTGAACCCCATCACCGACCAACCTACGCTGATCATGCCCGCTCCCCTCACTATCATACCGGACACTCCCTGCCCTACAATCATGCACCCCCCGCTTTTCCCACTAACCCCCACCATCATCCCCCCGACCACACCCCTCCCCCTCCCTGAAAACAGCATGCCTAGCCCTAGCAAGAACAGAAGCCTCATCCCTCTCCCCCTCTGACCCTCCTACCCTCTCTCACACACCAATCGCAACAAAGACAGTAAAGAGTAAACGTACCTGGTCCCCTCAATCTCTCAGCACTCATCACCGCCCCTGTCTCGACCCACCACCTCATTCCCCCAATCACCACCATCCCCCCTTGCTTCACCCTTCCTGAAACCCCTCTCCCTCGTTTTCTCACCGACGGCAACTGAAATTCCTAACTGCCCACACCCCACCTTCAAATCCCCCATGCCAAACCCAATCACCGTAACACACGCATCCATCCACTCCCACCCGAAACCCGCCAACCTTTCTGCTCGCCCACTTTTCCCACTGATCATCAACCACCCCACCCCTCTCCCTCTCCAGTTTCCACCCTCTCCACCCAATCCCCCTCCGCTGCAGCTCCAACACCAACCTCACCTACCGAAGTGACTTGCATCCTATTCAATGCCCGATCCATAGCAAAAAACAGACAAAGCATCTTTGACCTCCTCGCCTCTGACAAACCAGACCTGGTTTTCATCACTGAAACCTGGCTCTCTGACGACTTTGCCCCAATCGCCAATGAAGCCTTCCCCCCTGACTACTCCCTCATCCCACTGAACCGACCCTCTATGGGAGGGGGAATAGCATTCGTCTTCAAGTCTCACTTCCACGCCTCAATCACCGACAATCAACCTTCCATTCCTTCCTGCGAATCACTCCTCGTTAAACTATCCCTCTCCCGGTCGTTCTCACACAATTTCCTAATAATCTACAGACCCCCTGGCTATGATAGACAATTCTCAAACAACCTCTGCGACTCTATTGCCACCCTTCAACTATACCATCCCAACCTCACCCTTCTTGGAGACTTCAACATATGGCTCGACATCCCCACCAACCCTATGACTCACTCTCTGGTTGACGGTCTAGACGCGATTAACTTCCAACCCCACATAAACGGCCCGACTCACTATAAAGGACACACTCTTGATGCCATCTTTAGCTCCCACAATCGGATATATCTAAACTCCCCCACCCCTATCATCTGGTCCGATCACTTCATTGTTTCTTTCGCCATTCGCTCACCCGACCAGCTTCCCGTACTCGAACCTGAACCTCCGAATCTACGCAAATGCTTGAAAAAACTAATATTTGTTCCCTACCTAGCCGACGCACTCCTCCAGTCTCCTCCACCTATCTGCCAACTCAATAAACAACTAACCCCCGACGCCTTTGACTCATGGCTCAACACCTCACTAATGCGGCTCACACCCTCTTGCAAACCATCAGCCCGCCGTGGCCTCTTCCCTAGACGGTTCACACCTGATTTGAAGACCACTAAACAACTATATAAATTCCTAGAACGCAAATAGCAGAAAGACAAAACCCAAGAAAGCAGAACCACCTTGGCCCAACACCTTCATCAGTACAAGGCCGAAATCCGGAAAGCAAAAAAAGCCCACTACAACTCCCGAATCCTAAACTGCAAAAACCCCAGCAAAGAACTTCACAAAATCATCAACGAATTCACCAAACCGGCATGCACTACCACCGTCCCGACTCCCTCACAATCACTGTGCGACTCACTCTCTCTCCACTTTTACGCCACAGCTCTTGAAAGAACAAATGCCCTAACCACCAAACTAGCTCTCTTACATCCACCAGGCAACCCTCCCCCCATACCGGCCAACCCACCGCTTGCGACCACTACGCAACCAACGTTCGACTCCTTTAGTCCAATATCACCCGACCATTTTCTTAAACTTCTTTCTGCCCGCAAACCATCCGGCTCTCCACTAGACCCTTGCCCGGCCACAACCCTCAAAGAAATATTCGCTTCCAACTGCGCAGGAGAACATGCAAGATCCATCATAAAGGACTCCCTTTCCTCAGGTATTTTTCCGATATTTTCAAAACGCTTCATGTCAAATCTCTTATAAAAAAAACCTTCCCTCGACCCTCTAGAGCCCAAAAACTACTGCCCCATCTCAAACACCAAGTTCCTTGCCAAACTCATTGTCCGAACCGCCTACACCCAACTAAATGCCTTTGTTGAAGCCAACAATCTCCTTGACCCCGCACAATCAGGTTTCAGAACCCGGCACGGAACTGAAACCACCCTAACATCAATCTGGGATGACCTTAAAATCACGGCAGACTCCGCGGGATGCGCCGCATTAATCCTTCTCGACCTATCCATCGTCTTCGACACAATCAATCACTCAATCCTCCTTGACCGCCTCCACTCCCTAGGAATTCATGGAACCGCTCTCAGATGGATAGCCTCAATCCTCAAAGATAGGTACCAAATAACGATACTCTCCACCTATTCCTCCCAAGCCCGACCAGTCGACACAGGAGTTCCACAAGGAGCATGCCTATCTGCCCTCCTGTTCAATCTCTACTTGATCACCCTCCCATCAATAATTCGTTCACACAACATCCTGTGTTACAACTACTAACTTGCAGTATCGGCTCTCATATTTGAAGTTTCCAACAATGTAACCTCAGTTGGACTCTATCTATGGTGCCACTGCAACTAAGCTCTACAACCCTCTTGCTGATTCTGCACCTTGTTACGCTTGGGTTAGGTGCGCATTATAAATAATAAACAATTACAATTACTATGCTGATGACGCTCAACTAATTCAAAAACTCTTGAACTCAAACCCCATCCGCCGACCTGACCTTGCCTCCTGCCTCCTCGACATAGAGCTCTGGATGACCCAAAGACACCTCTTGTTAAACCCCTCTAAAATCGAAATCATTGTATCTGGCAACTCCAAACTTCTTCCACACCCACTACCCTGGCCATCTGCCACGGGCAACTCACCGACCCCCTGTAACTCAGTAAAAAACCTTGGATGCACCCTTGACTCTGACTAACACTCTCGCGTCAAGTCACCAATGTCTCAAAGTCCTGCCACTACCACCTTAAAACTCTTAGGCGCATCTTTCCATATCTCTCCTTTCCCAACAGACTCTCCACGGTCCAATCAATTGTTATGTCAAGACTGGACTACGCTAACCCCCTCTACCTCAGAGTCCACGCTTACCAACTGAATAAACTTCAAAGAGCACAAAACGCTGCAGCCAAACTGCTACTATCGCTCGGCCCGAGAGACCACATCTCCCCAGCCCTTAAAACTATGCACTGGCTTCCAGTGGCCCGAAGGATGACTTTCAAAACCTTATACATTTCTCATCGAGCAGTGCATAAAACCGGACCTCAATATCTTCAAGACAAGCTAAAACCCTACCACCCGCCACGTACTCTAAGATCAAGCTCAGCCGGCCTCCTAGTCATACCTAAAACAAACTCATTCAGGTTAGGCGGATCATCATTCTCAGCCTTGGCCCCCACGCTGTGGAACGCACTCCCACCCCACACCCGCCTAACTGAAGATCTAATGTCTTTCCGCAAACTACTGAAAACTTGGCTCTTCCCCTAAAACCAACCCGTACGCAAACTAACCCAAACTGAACAACAGCCTCTCAATGACACCAACCCAACAAACTAGTAGATCTTGAACAACAATAAGACAAATAACAATACTACATCAAGATCCATGCGAGAAAGCGACAACTAATAACCGCTAATGTAAACTAAAAGGACAAACAGAATAGAACAATTGAAGTAGATCAAAGCAGTGAAGTGGATAGAAAGAATAAATTGTACGAAAACAGTAATGAGGTTTAAATTAATGAAATGGATGTAATGAGTGCAAACTGAACAAAATGAGCGAAACAAATAAAGAGAAGAGGATGGAAAGATGAATACAAGTGACTGTAATGAGTGCAATGAACAAAATAAACAAAATGGGCGAAAGGAATAAAGAGAAGAGGATGGAAAGATGAATACAAGAGACTAATGAGTACACAGACAGATGACACTGACTGTATGAATGCATGGCATAAATGGAAAATACAGAATAGACGATTCAAGTACATGAGACGAGTGTAGTTCATGAAACAGATAGAGAGCACAGAACGGATCCAGTGCGTATGACGAGTGACACGGCCTGAAATCGATAATGCACAAATGAATGAACGAAGTGAATGGAGCGGTTGAAATCGTTAGAATGAATGAAACGCGTGGAAGAGATGAGTGCGCCGAGCGGATGAATGCGCTGAGCAGATGAGTGTGTTGACCAGATGAGTGTATAGAACGTATGAGTATGTTGTGCGGATGAGTGTGTTGAGCAGATGGGGTGTAAAACGGATGAATGTGCAGAGCGGACGAGTGTGTAGAGCGGATGAGTGCGTAAGTGCGGAGGAATGTGTAGAACACAGGTGTGCATAGAGCAGATGAATGTGCAGAGGGGACGAGTGTAGAGCGGATGAGTGAATAGAGCGGACGAGTGTGTAGGGCGAATGAATGCGTAAGTGCGAAGGAGTGTGTAGAACGCAGGAGTGCATAGAACATATGAATGTGCAGAGCAGATGAGTGTATAGAGCGAATGAGTGTATAGAGCAGATGAATGCATAGAACAGATGAATGTGCTGAATGATGAGTGTATAGAGCAGATGAGTGTATAGAGCAGATGAGTGTATAGAGCAGATAAGTGTTTTGATCGGATGAGTGTATAGAGCGGATGAGTGCGTATGAGCGAACGAATTTGTAGAGCATATGAGTGCATATAGCAGATGAGTGTGTAAAAAGAACAAGTGCATAGAGCGAATGAGTGCCGGGAACGGATGAGTGTGTGGAGCAGATGGGTGCGCAGAACGGATGTGTGCGCAGAGCGTGATAGGTGCGCAGAGCGTGATTGGTGCGCAGAGCGGTAGAGTGCGTATGTTAATGGAACGGGTGATGTATGTGGATAGAATGGGTGACATATGTGGATGGAACGAGTGACGTATGTAGGTGAAACGGGTGAAATATGTGGGTGGAAGGGATGAAATATGTGGATGGAACGAATTAAGTATGTGAAAGGTACTGGTGTAATATGTGAAAGGTACCGGGAAAAAATGTGGATGGTACGGGTGAAATACATGGATCGAGTGCATAAAACAACTTAGAAATACACTGAACAGATTGGAGTGTGTGGAATGGATTGGAGTGCGTGGAATGGATTGGAGTGCGTGGAACGGATTGGAGTGCGTGGAACGGATTGGAGTGCGTGAGGCGGACTGGAGTACGTGGAGTGGACTGGAGTACATGGAGCGAACTGGAGTACATGGAGCGGACTGGAGTGCGTGGAGCGGACGGAGTGTGTGGAGCAGACTGGAGTGTATGGAGCAGACTGGAGGGCATGGAGCGGACTGGAGTGCATGGAGCGGACTGGAGTGCATAGAATTGCGTGACTTACATGGAATGGTTTGGAACGCATGGAACGTTTGATGAGCATGTAACCCACCATATCACATCACCACGCTTACTCTCTTCTTTACACCAACATTCATCTAGAACACAGAGATACTATGACACCATTCGGTATAACTGTTCTCATACCAACATCTGCCTCATACCCCCCATCTAAACACTGCTGGTTACTTACCCACCAACCAGGCGTTCTCCTCAGGCCTAACGCAGCCACAATCGGTCTGGATAAATCCTGCCAGAACGAACACATACTCTTGACCTCTCAACCACCTCGCCTACCGCTAAGAAGCAGCTATTACACGAATACCGCACCAGCTGCACACATATCCGGTGCTCACACGCAACTTTGACTCTCTCTACTCTCTCTGCTGACCTGAACTTCGGTTCCCAAAGGCGTTCAACCTACCAGCGCCTTCAGACCATACCAATGGTATATAAGGCGCTATATAAATGCAAATTAACATAACATAACATAACTCATTGCAGAGTTATGTGTTCATTTGAAAGATTAAAAGAGCACATTCCAGCAAGGCTGGCTGAACCTTTCTGATGTCTGAGGTTTATAAACCCACATGCATATGTACTTGGTTTTACAGCATAACAGGTGCTATTATAAGCAGATAGGGGTTGCTAAAAAAAACTAACAAGTCATTCGTATGGTGAAGGTGTAGAAATTGGTTTGTTCAGATGGGGCATTCTAAAACCTAGGCAATCCCCTCCAAAGATGAGCATAAACTGTTAGCCCAAGAGGTGAATAAGTATCCAAATTCAAGACTGTGGAACCAAAGCGTTCATGCTTGTATCCTGGCTTTGCCAGCAGATGATACAGTGATCCTGGTCTAATCATCTAATATCTCTTGCATTACTCTGCTGTCTTCTGTGATATTTGCCTTCTTGCAAGCTGGAGGCATCGTTTAGCTCATTACTTGATCTTTCTTCTTATGTAGGCCATTAGTGGAAGGGGTGGTAGACAGGAGAGAGCGGACCAGATGTTGAAGGCCTTAGGCTAGCATATTTTAAGGTCTGCTCGTTTGACACAAAAAACAATTTGCTTTTTGTATAAAAGTCAAAGGTTTGTCTGCACGTCTATGAATGAAAATTTCACAAGCCGTTGTTTTGGATGTATTTAAAGCTTAATAGTACAGAAGACATACCTAGATTACGTTGGTTTTTAAAATGCTCAGGTTTGGAAATGTGATTTGTGTAATTTGCAAGTCAGTTTTATAAAATGAGATTGTTTTAGTACATTTTAAGAGCTGGAATAGAAAGTGTTCAAATGCAGAAATTGCAAAGTTGGCACAAATCCCAGCTTCGCCCCTTAAGCAATGTGTGATCCTGGGCATCTCATTTAATCTTGTATTGCCTAACATCTCAGAATTCTCAGTCCCTAAACCTTTCAAAATTGCCAGCCCTTCAGAGTGATTTCCTTCTCAGGGTATGATCTTCATAAAAGCCTCACTCGTGGTTTCACTGGTTATATGGTTGCTTCCACTATAGTAGTGGCCATTGATATACTGCACACCACAGGCACTTGTTCCCTTGATCTCTAATGGCAATGCTATTTGAAAACCATGTCCTACTTCTAATCTCATTCTGTCTGGATAGAGACACCTTCTCTAGAGGTAGCTTCTAATCTGCATTCACCATCCATGCTATGCTATGTGTAGATTTTGCCTTCCTTACAATTGGTCTCCTCTATCCATGCTTAAGCACTTTTGCATTCTCCGAGGCAGCTAATGTGAGTTAACTACCTATTCTGAGTTACATGCACCTTTTACATGCAGTCCTGCATTAACACGACAGGCTGCATACCTTCCCGGATGCTATTGATAAAAAGTATCCTGTATCTATGCTAGAACAGAAGTAACCTCTTCGAAGATTGCTAATGTTGGCCTTCAAATGCTACTTGTTTATCATTCTGATTAGAGCAAGAATGAAGAGGGTAAGGGGACTTAAAGGGAATAAACATGCTCATTTTGAATGCTGTACCAGATATTCTTGATTCCTTCATTCCTTTGGTTTGGTGGAGGGGGGGGGCCCAAGGATGTCAATGTCCAGGGACCCAAACATGCTTAAAATGGCCCTGTGCAAAGCATACCGTGAAGAAAAACACTTTTCGGTACATAGAAGGCAGGCCCCTTGGCTTTGCCAGTTTGTGCTGCTGGTAGTGTCCCCCCTCTCTTGATGAACTACACCTGCAGTGTCTGGAGGTGATCATGCAAGCGAACCTTCTGATTCTGAAACAACAGTGCAGATTCCGCACCTGGGCTGCTCACTGTAGTAATATTAATACAGATGTTTGCTGCACATTGTAATACTCAGGCGCATGCTGCAAAAGGTCTGCTGGCGACACGACCTGGTGATAGCTTCTCATCCTTACCACAAGATTTAACACACACAAAACAAAGGTCGAGTGATGCTTATTACCCACTTTTGCCGAATGGCAATTTCACCAAAATATGTTTGCTGCTTTTTTTGCCAATTTTTGTTTTTACCACAAACATGTATGTGATAACTTGGTGTAAGGTATATAGAAAGGGAGGGGCATCAAAGGGGAGGGGGTGGGTATTGCTGTTTGTGGTAAAAAAAAAATAGGAGCACATTCATCCCGAAAACATTCACTTGTGATTGGCAAAAACAAAATCGGCAAACCTCCATAGATCCGAAGGACTGTGATGAAGTTGGCGATGAACACGTGAAAGCAGGAGCAGCATCTTTAGAGCTAAGCATCTCATGTTTTAGTGGGGTTTTACTAAGTAAAAACAAAGTTGCCACTTTAGGCTAAGCAAGTGTCAGTTTATTCTTGCCAATTCCCCAACAATTACCACTTACTTTTTGCCCCAAATTTGAGGCCTCCTGAATAATGGTATTGGTAATGTAGACCGCCGGAGGAAGAGTTACAGCGCCTCCCCCGGGCAAGCACTTCTCTACTCCAAAAAGAAGACACCAATCCCTTTGCCAATCTATGGGACCCTGTGCTGCGCCACCAACCACATACATACATACAATCAACCCATGCCTAAACTTAGCGGAGTGATGATCCATGCACAAGTGGAGGCCCTGCCGCTCGCCCATCCCTTGGCAGAAGGCGTCTACTTACCTGTGTGCTCTCTCCTCTTGTGAAGGTGCGGGTGGGGTAGATGATAACTCTGCGGTCAGCGCTGGCGGCCCCTCTTGGATGGTTGGCCTTGTGAGGGCAATGAAACCTTGTACTTCCTGTATCGCAGTTTGTCTTTGATGCTGTAGTTGCCAGGTGTTTCCTGGGTGGTGGATACTTTTGATTTTAAAGCTGACTTCTCATGGACGGTGGATATTTTCGATGTTGGAAGTACCCCACGTCTCCCGGGTAACGGGTGTTTTTAATGAAGTTTGGCGCTGCCTTCTGGATGTTGTATATCCCTCTGGAATCGCGGGCGCTTGGTGTCTCCTGGATGGCGGGTATTGCTTGCGGTGCCAGGCGGCTTCTAGATGGCGAGTTTCTTTGACACCACAGCTTGCTGGTGACTCTGGGACTGAAGGGATTGTTATTGACTCACACCTCCTGTGCTGGGAATACCTTTGCTTTTGGTGGAGAATCTGAGCTGCGTTGCCTTGACAGAGGCTATCGCTGACGTTGAGGCTGAGCAGCTTCTTCCGGGTAGAACATATCTTTCATGTAGGACGCTGCTCAATCTCTTATGGTTTGACAGTGTCTCTGTTGCCGACACACTTAAGAGTCTCCTGGATTCAGGTTATCTTTAGGGCAGAAGCGGCTGGCCTCTGCTGGGTGGCGTGAATTTTTGACACCGAACGTGCCTCCGATCTCCTATATGAGGTCTTCTTCAGGTGTCAAAGGCACCTTGTGTCTCTTGGATTGTGGTTTTCTCTGGTGTACAAACGGAACGGTCTCTCGAATGGTGGGTCTGTCTGAAGTCCAAGTGGCTCCCTTTGTCCTGGGTGGCAAGAAGGTCAAATGTCCAGGTTGCCAGGCATTTCCTAACTGGCGGGTGGCTTCCCCTGCTTCTCAGGGATAGTTGGTATTTTTGGCACTGACGGTACTGGTATCTCTCAGATGGGGGGTAACTCCGGCATCAAACCTGCCCAACACCTCCTACATGGCAGATATCATTGGTATCAACGCTGCCTGCCATGCCCAGATAGTTACTATCTCCAATGTGAAAGTGGAGCGTTGTTGCTAGGAGGCCGGTATTTCCGGTGCTGAAGCTTCCCTGCCTCTCTTGGGGTCAGGGTGTCTTCTTGTGCTAAAGCTACAGCAATATTACCTGGACGGCGGCCACTCTGGTGTTGAAGAAACTCAGATTCCTGGACCATGAGTGTCTCTAACGTGTCAGCAGGGCCAAGCGTTGGGCGGTTGGTGGTATTTTTGATGTTGAAGCCACCTGGCTGCTCCGGAGTCACTGGCAGAGGGAAGCCTCTCACCCCCGCTCCTCCCGTGCCCTGGCAAGGCTGCTGCTCTGGAAGGAGAGACGCGGCTCTGACCCGCATCCAGAGTGTGCGTCAGGTTTAAAGGTATTAGCGGACTTCGTGCCGGCAGAGTCGGAGGGGGCGGAGGCTTCACGGTGCTGGGCGCGGGAAGCCCTTATAACAGGCTCACACACTCACACAAGCGAAGCAGCCAGGCGGCTCCATAAGCTGGAGCTCGGAGATCAGGCGCATTGGAAAAGTCCGCTGAGGCTCCTCTTGAAATGGCGCAGAGCCTCGTCAAAACGCCAAGCCTCGTGCCTCATGCGAGGCCGCAGAGCCTCATCTGTTCCTTTTGCCGAGTGTGCCGCATTCCTGCGCAAGGCCGCGTCGGCGCGCAGTGAGCTGCTCATAATTAACAGACAATGAAAGTGAGGTACATTAACCTATGTTACAGAGTGCGTCACGAGACTCAAGGTGATATGGGCCAGGGCTCGGTGAGCCTCTGCGGAGTCGGCTGGGGTCTGCCCACTTGGGTGGGACGGTGGGAGCCTCTGTTTGCCAAGATGATAGTTCGTGCTCGTTTAAGGTTGTAAAGGAACAATGTGTGTAGATACGCCGTATCGGATACTAAAGAAAGCTTTGTGGTGGAGTCACAGGAGTTCAAAGGTTATTCTAGGCATTGGCGCCCACTTTGGATGTTTGCCACAGGGGCAGAAATGTCCCACACTGAGTGAAGCGAGAGAACTGTATCCTTCCCGGGTCAGAGCAACACATTCAGCACATTTTATAGCAGAAATTGGAAACGAGCCATATGATATACAAACAGGTCTCAACATATAAGGTCTCATCAAACGACCTGCTGATCTGTCTTTACAGGAACCTTATATAGCAAGGGAGCCCCCCCCCATAAAAATAAACAATTCAGGACAATCGTGAATGCATGAACATTATTTTCAAAAGTTGATGTAATGTGCTGTACAAGGAAAGAAGTTACGAATGGATGTTCACCACATTGCATCGCGCCTATTCAGCGCTACCTGAATAAAAGAGCCAAGATCTTGTGAAAAATAAGACATAATTCACATGTACAAATTAGTGAATCAAATAAGCTGCATGTAAGAGAGTAATTCTCAAGGACATGGGAATAAAACCAAATGGATCCTGTAGCAACTGATTACACGTGAGACGGACGTGGAGTTAAATGGCTGCCTTTATTTAACAACGGCCTAGAGCTCCCTCGCATCCACCTCCACTCCCAACCATCTCTCTTCCATCTCACGCATCACCTCACGAGCCTCCCCCAACCTTCCATCATCCACACTCCACATCCTACCCTCTCACACGCACCGGAGGAAGCGCCAGCCCAACGTAAGTAACCAAGAACACAACACATCCCCCCTAACGCCCCAACCCAATTAGAACAAAAGAACCAAACCTGATATACTACAAAGAAAGCATGAACATATATACAGAGAGCAATAGTCCATCACAGGAAAACAAAGAGTTGACAATGTGATCCTTCAACAACAGCTCATGACAGAGTCTCTGAGAATTTGACACCACAGCTCTTCATGAAAAGTTCATAACGAAGTCTCTAGAACATGTGTTGTACAATTGACTACCCTTAACACATAATGCCAAGCACAATAAGAGGTTACTCCTACTAGTTCATGACGTAGTCTTTAGACCACACTGGGAGCTTCCTCACCCTGCTGCTCAATATACCTGTCCTCCCATTCAGACAGCTCTCGCCCATTCCCCTGGACTCACCACCATGTTCTACTCTCCTCCACCCTCCTTGCCTTCCACACTCTTCCTCAAAAAGCTCAATGCCATTTCTCTTTCTACCTTCCCTTTCTTCCACTCCAACCTTCGGTCCTTGCCATCTTGTATCCTGACAGCATTCTTGAACACTTCACTGACCCTCGTAAGCTTGGAGTACTTCGACTCCCCCTTTCTCACCATCCTCCCTTTTCTTATTCTGACAAAATCTCTGGGCACAATTTCCATTCCACGGGAACACTCACTCCTCTCACTATCCACCCTTTTATTGTTACCGACCTTTAACTTCCTCCTATTCACCCAAACTGGATTCAACACAGTATTGGGTTCCCTGCCCCATATCAACTCGAACAGTGATTTACCGGTATCAGCCCTAACCAAGGTTCTGCTACTCCACAACCTTTCGTCTAGAGCCTTCTCAACCGACATATTATTGCTCAAAGCTTGTTCTGCCGTTTCCACAATCACCCTGTTGCATTTTGCCACTAACCCATTGGTTTGTGGATGATAATTGGCAGAAAATCTCCACTCAACTCCTACTATTCTAGCAAATTCCATAATTCCCCTGCTTCTGAACTGCACTCCATTATCGCTAATAAGCACCTTAGGATATCCTTCTCTCCCGAGTACATGTTGCATGAACCGAATCACCTCATGAGTATCAACTTTACTTACTATTTTGTTTTCCATCAATCTAGAGCAATAGTCCACCATGACAATTAAAAACTTAGTTTCACTTGCTAAATTATCATACAGACCCACTATATCAATGCCAATCTGCTCCCATGGCTGTTCAGGTTTGTGCATGGTAATGGACACCGTTTTCAATACCTTGCAACTTTTGTCAGAATTTTGACAAGGCCAACAACATCTCAAAAACCTCTCTACCATAATATCAACTCCCGGCCACCAATATTTAGAATGTACATTACGTTTAGTGCCAGAAGCACCATGATGTCCCTGATGGGCTTTCTCTATCAACCCTTCCCTTAAACTCTGCCATGGTATCAATTTGTCTCCCCTCAATAATAAGCCATCCTCCATTGAACATTCCTCCCTAACTTCCCAAAATGGAAGATCATTCTTATTTACTAGCCTCTTATCTGGCCAACCATTTCTATTATACTCAATAAGATTACACAAAACTTAATCCTCTCAAATCTCTTGAATCCGCTTCTCTCTCGGAGTGACTTCCAATATTACTGCAACACCTTCCACCTCTTCAACCTGTGCTGTGTCTTCCACATCGAGAGGCGATCTTGAAAGAAAATCAGCCACATGGTTCTTTTTCCCAGGCACATATCTCACTTCAAAGTAATAATCCTGCTTTTCCTGATGCATTCCGCCGCTTTCTCACACTCATTATCCCATTCAAATGTGACTTCCTTTTTTAGAAACCTTCTCATGGGTTCCATTATACTGGTAAAATTCTGTACAAATTTGTTGTAGAACTCGCAAAGACCCAACAATGACCTGAGTTCCTCCTTACTCTTGGTTTCTCCATGATGGCTTTCATAGCCTCCAATTTAGGTCTATACCCTTTCCCACTAACTACATGTCCCAGATACTGAACCTCTACCTCTTTAAACTTGCATTTGCTCTTCTCCACTTTCAGTCCCCTTTCATTCAACCTCAACAACACACTCTCTAATCTCTCATCATGTTCACGTTCCCCTCTGCCAAACACAATAATATCATCTTGGTATACTAATGTGCCTCTAACTCCTTTAAGCACTTGGGTCATGACCCTTTGAAACATATTGGCCGCAGAGGCCAGACCAAACAGCATCCTTTTGTACCAGTACAAACCAAATGGCGTGATAAATGCAGTGAGAGCTCTACAGTCTTCAGTAAGACTAATTTGAGGATATGCATTGGACAAGTCCAACGTGGTAAATGTGTCAGCTCCTTCAATACAATTCAAAATCTCCAAAATAATGGATAGAGGATACTTGTCCACCAATATGTTCTTATTCACATCTCTGAGGTCCACACAAATCTTCAACTTCCTGTTCTTTTTCACTGCAACCACAATGGGGCTCAGTCATTGAGATGATTAGATTTTCTCAATCACATTCTCCTTTTCAAGTCTACTTAACTCTTCTTCAACTTTGTCTACTAAAGCGAATGGTATAGGCCTCGCTTTGTTATGCGCTACAGAGCTTGCTACTGGCTTCAGCGCTATTTTGTGTGCATAGTTTTTCAATAATCCCAATCGCTTCTGAAATACTTCACTGTGTCCTCTCTCGAATGCCAGGGCTATCTCTGCTCTTTACTAGCAACACTGGTTCCTTTTCGCACAGATCTAGATGTATTTTCAATGCCGCTTGATCCCTCCAACCAAGTACATTCATACCCTTTTTAGCTATATAAACCTTCACATCTGCTTGACGATCCTTGAATTGAACTGTACTTTTAAACCAGCCTGCTATGTGAATTCTCGAACCCTCGAATCCCCGAGGATTCTTGATATCTGGCGGACGCACCTTTGCTTTCAGTCCTTCGTGCACCAATTTTTCCCATGTCTTGCACGTTATTATGGTGTACGGGGAGCAACTGTCGACCATCACAGAAAGCTTCCAATTCTCTAACAAAATGTCACATCAGGGACACTTCAATTCATCGGCAGATGGATCACGAACCACCACTAATCTTTCTTCGTCCGACTCCACATCTTCCTGTATCACTGTCACTCTCTGCTTATTCATACACACCACTGCAAAATGTCCTCTCATCCTGCAATTTGTACAGGTCTGATTGATCACTGGACTGTTCCTTGAATTGGCATAATGACCCAACCTGCCACACTTAAAGCATCAGTCTTTATCTCTGCCTTCATTCTTGAGCCAAATCCTTCTAAAATTACCCTTGACCTCTTTGTGCTCTTTGTCTCTAGGTCTACAGCTTCTCCCATTTGATTAATCCGTATCTTCTTTATCTCTCTTGCTTCTGACCACACTCACGGAGGAGTGCTCTCCCAACTCTTGGGCCGGTTTACTTTGACTTTGTCCAGCACTTTGAGTTTGACTTGCTTCCATCTTCTTGCTCCTCATCTCTTTTGAACATAGATGTGTGTGTTTCACTCTTTTAGCTATGGCTATAGCTTCCGGCAATGTGGGATTGCCCACCATTCACAATCTATCCTGTATCAATGAGTTTCTAGTGTGTATAATTATCTGGTCTCTAATCAGCTCATCTAGTGTAATACCTGTGCCGAAGCGGCTGACACATACTCTTCAATTGATTCCTCCTTTTGGACTCTTGTGTAAACGTTGTATCTGTTTATTGCCACATTCACCTGTGGTGCATAGTACCTGTCTAATTGCCTTAATGCTCTCTCATACTCATCCACATCACCAGCTTCATCTTCCGACAATTCAGGTAATTCTCTATATTTACGCTGACCTTCGAGTCCTAGCGCATGCAATAGCAGTAACTTTTTATTCTGTGGCGACAACCCATCTTTTTCCACTGTCTTCAAATAGCTCTTCCAGTGCTCCCTCCATTCGGGCCACACCACACTTAATTGCCCTGGTGTAACGCTCACCTGGTATCCACGGGGACGTCACTCAGCCTGTTCTGACCTCTTACGACCTCGAATCCTTCCCTGGAGTCTACTCGACTGGAGACTGGGCCTGAAACACAGGATTGGTAGAGTTTAACTCCCTAATGTCTCTGTGTGCTTGAAGCCCTTCTTCCCCGGGGTCCATCCCTTCCCTTTGATCCACAGCTCACCTTGTTTTCTTGGAAAGTGTGCTCTCCATCCTGCTTTCAGCGCAGGGGCACGTTGATTGATGCGGGCTCGTTGTTGCCTAGTTACTTCACTGGCAAGAGTCCGACAGGTAAGTATAATGAGTCTTTTGAACAGTTCTCTAACTTCATTTCTTTCCTTCCTTAGATGATGGCCGGTCGTCCGGGGATGGCGACGTGCTGCTGAGATGAGTAGCGCTGAAGGTGAGTGAGAGCGCGATGCGTGATGCAACCCTTTCGTATTTGTATTGGACCGAGTTCTTTTTCTGTGTCTTTTAGGTGCCGCAATATTTTCAGCATGGATGCCGGTTATGAAGAAGAAATGCGGTGAGTAAGCGCGGTATGCGGCGCCTCTAGATGTTTCCACGCTAACCTGGAGTGTCTTTTCCCTCTTACAGATGGATGAGAAGTTCCGGAGAGTGAATTCCCTCAGAGCGGCTGGGATTCAGGTAAGCATTTGAAGTTCGTACAGTCTTTAAAAATAAGCAAAGATTTGCTGAATGCTTATTAATGCCTTTTTTCTGTTCTTTTCCCTTTTCCTTAGGAAGCGGCGTGCCGGGATGGGTATGACACCGCCGAAGATGCCCGCAGAACAGAAGGAGCGATGAATGATGGGCAGAAGCGCCGCAAGCTAAGGCTGTTCCTAATGGTGTTCTTGCAGGATCTGAGTGCAGAAGAAAGATGCAGGCCTACTGGAGACCGATCCGAACACAGTGAGTGTCACGCTGCAGGTGCAGAAAACACAAAGCATGTTTCTCAGCCTGGGCGTGGCTTAAATAGTCTCTGGGTATACCAGGTGTATCTGGGCTAAACCACACCCAAAGGACTAGACTGCACATGCAGTTCTGGGAACCTAAATATGTGGGGGCATCCATCTTGTCCCCATCAATGCACTACAAGTCCAATCCCCAATGTTATCCTATGGGAGTGAGTGAGTCTGGTGCCACAAGCACCAAGTCTGACTCCAAGTGGGTCTTTGGAGGGATGGAGAGGCCCTTGAGGGCCATGTAGGTGATCGTGGCCTAGCTCCAGCCTGACATCTTGGAGGGCTGGGGACATGAGGGGTAGGAAACATGACACCTGGATTCGGTAAGAAACTTGCTGGGGGTTATACTGTTATTCCTTGCATAACTCCTTTTCTTCTTCCTTATTTCCTCTCTTTCCTAAATAATATCAAAGTCTCTTCATTATTTAGCAATGTTCACAACCCGTAAGGAGAAGCAGACCAACAAAGCAAAGGAAAAAAAAATACATTTTTTTTGTACTGTGAAGAAGAAGCGTTGAATGTGTGGTGATTACTGCTCGAATAGTTACGAAATTTCCAATATAGCGGCACGTTTCTGTAACGTTTTTAGGTCTTTTCTTCTAATGTTTGTACTCATACGACTTCCCTTCTCAACGGACCGCCGCCGTTGCTGAATACATTAATGATATTTCATTTACTTTCACTGCTTGCGGCCACCGCTGCTGCTTCCTGCCTACCTGCGCACCTACTTGAAGGCCCAAAGGCTTTTGGCTTGTGACTTTGCTCAGAGATACTTCTGGAGATACTTCGCTTCACTTTCACTTGCTAGAAAGTTGGTTCATTCTCTGCTGGGCCGTCCTTGTCGCCAAAATGTAGCAACCGATTACACATGAGACGTACGTGGAGTTAAGTTGCAGCCTTTATTTAACAACAACCCGCGCTCCCTCAGCATCCACCTCCACTCCCAACCGTCTCTCTTCCATCTCACGCATCACCTCACGAGCCTCCCCCAACCTTCCATCATCCACACTCCACATCCTACCCTCTCACACGCACCAGAGGAAGCGCCAGCCCAACATAAGTAACCAAGAACACAACAGATCCCTATGAAGTGCGAAGGCTTTATGCTGGTGCATAAAGGTGGCAGACTCCACAGGGATCTCCAGCATTTGCACCAGCATGAAAATCCATACCGAAGCATTTGTATGGAGGAGAGGAAGGGAGGCAGAGGAAACGCAAGTTGCCTTCCACCCCCTCTCTCTGCCATACAAATGATTGAAAATGAGCCGTGGGGTGAATGGAAGGCGTTAAAGCCTTACTCAAGGCTTTTACGCCTTCCATATGCGTTGCGGCTCATTGGAACATGAGCTCCTAAGAGTTCAATTGTGAAGGGTTTGTCGACTCAAGCTACTTGGGTCACTGGAATGAAAATGGCACAGCCTTCATCAGGACAGAAAAGGACTGCAGGTAGCAGAAGAATGGTTAATCCCCTTCACTATCATGAGAGGGGGTTTATATTCTATTAAAGACGAGGAGGCGAATATTATGGAAAACTATCTTTACTACGTGACACCACAGCAGCAAAGAGAATACATTTTACACAAAATAAGTTTGCTTCAATTTCAAAACTGAAAACAGTTTTCAAAACAAAGTGCAGGGAAAACACCCCAAACCAAGAGGGAGGATAGGTCATGCCCTTTACCAACCAATGGGCAAGGACAATCACCCATATAAGTCCTTTCCTTGAACAGAACATCCTCTTTCTGTAGCTGCACTATGACAGACGCCATTCTGGAGAATAAAACACTGTAGCGCGGCGTGCGATCCTCAACCAGATTCATTACTTGCTCGCACCATGGGCCCCTTGAACCCTCCTGGAACTTCTTTGGACAAGGCACACCTCTCCCCGAAGCTCATAAAAAACAGAACATAAAAAGGATGGGTGGGTGGGATAATACTCACCTCCTTGTCTTTAATAGAATCTAAACCCCCTCTCACGATAGCGAGGGGGATTAACCATTCTATGTTAAGACAGGAGGCTTCATATTATGCAAGCTTAAAGCCCTTGCATTACATTAATAGCTACATGCTTAATACATTTAATACAAACATTTAATATAAACCCCCTTCCAATCCCCATCTTGCCTCCAATTATTGCCCCATCTCTCTTCTACCCTTCCTCTCTAAACATCTTGAGCTTATTGTCTATTCTCAACTCTCTTCCTTCATCGCCACCCACTCACTTCTTCCCTCCACCCAATCCGGCTTCCGCCCACTGCACTCTACTGAAACTGCCCTCACCTCTTTTCTCAACTCTCTCCTTTCAGCACGCTACGCTAAGCACTCCTCCATCCTTATTCTCCTTGACCTCTCTGCTGCTTTTGATACTGTTGACCATCCTCTCCTCCTCACCTCCCTCTCATCATTTGGCTTTAAGGACAACGTTCTAAACTGGCTCTCCTCCTACCTTTCTAACCGTACCTTCTCTGTCTACTGGGGTGGCTCCTCCTCCCCTTCTTTGCCTCTCAACTTTGGTGTTCCCCAAGGCTCTGTTCTTGGCCCTTTTCTCTTCTTACTCTACACCTCATTCCTAGCTCCTATTATCTCCTCTTTTGGCATCTCCCACCACTTCTATGCTGATGACATCCAGCTCTTCCTCTCCTTCTCCTCCTTCTCTCCTGACATTCAGGATAAACTCTCTTCTTGCCTCTCTGCTATTAAATCTTGGATGTCCTCACACTTCCTCACTCTGAATACTGACAAAACTGGGCTCCTTTTCTTTCCTGCTACCACTGTTCCTTCTCCCTCCCCGCCCCCCTTCATTCTCTTTCCCCCCACCCAGCTCTCCTTCTCTCCCCATTTCCGCAACCTCGGTCTCCATCTTGACCCTCACCTCTCTCTATCTCACCACATCTCTCTCACTGCTAAATCCTGTCGCTTTCACCTCTATAACATTCGTAAAATTCGACCCCTCCTTACCTTCCACGCCACTAAACTTTTAATTACATCCCTCATCTTCTCCAGATTCTTCTACTGTTCCTCCCTTCTCTTCGGACTCCCCTCCTCTCATCTCTCGCCTCTCAAATCCATCTTCCACTCTGCCACCCACTCCGTATGGCATCTCTCACCTCTTGATTCCATCTCATCCTCCCTCACCTCTCTAGGTTAGCTCTCCTTCCACTCCCAACTCAAGTTCAAGTTATTCTGTCTTGTCTTCAAATCCCTCTATGATCTTGCTCCCCCTTACCTCTCCTCCCTTCTTTCCTTCTACACCCCCTCTCGTCCTCTCCGCTAATCTTTTCCTACTCTCTCCTCCTCCTCCACCCTGTGCCCCCTCCCGCTTCTGCTCCTTCCAATTCCTTGCCCCTCTCCACTGGAACCGCCTCCCCCTTCACATCTGCTCTTCTCCCTCCTACCCTTCCTTTTGCTCTTCTCTAAAATCTTACCTCTTCCACTCACCTCCCTAACACCCCACCTTTCCCTACCTCTTCCCTTCCCCTTTACCCTTACCTCTTACTCCTCCTCTTCTTACCTTCTCCATCCCTCCGATCCCCTCCCTCCCTTCCCCCGCTTGACCCTTGTCTCACCTTCTCCGCTCTTGCCCCTCACACTCCTGCTCTTCCCCCGTACTTACCTCCTTTTACACCTACCACTCCCTTGCTCACCTTCCCCCTCCCACACCTTCCTCACTGCTACATTACTGTAAGTTTCTCTTTATGCTGTTATCTGGTTGTGGTTCATTTGTCCTCTAATGCTTGCTGTATATTTACTGTTCTTATGTAAAGCACTTTGGATTAAAGGGCTATATAAATTCAATAAAATACAAATACAAATACATTTACGATAAAGAAATGGTCTTGAACGTGGACTCTCTAGACCAATCTGCTGCTTTAAGAATGTGATCCAAACTTCCCCCCGGGTATGCAGCCTTAGAAGCCATTGCACCCCTTACTGAATGGTCTCCGAAAGAGGAATGTCAATACCTGCTTCTTTCATGATCCACCATACCCACCTGGCTAGGGTGGCCAGGGACACATGTTTATGGGGTCTACAGTAAGAAATTAGCAACTGAGAGGTCCCGGGGCCTTAAGTCCCGTAGTCTTTGTTCAAAACATTTGAAACATTGCACTACACACAGCTTGTGACCCTCTGGAAAGGTAGGGGTATGATACCGAGGAAATCATATACTTTGTATTTTAGAGATAAAGAAGGTCCCCCCTGAGGGGAACACATTTTATCACATCCAATGCCCTGATTTTAGACACCTGTTTGATGGAGACAAGATATAATAACATGCTAGCTTGGCGAAAGTTTCTGTAATGTTAACTCATCATTTGAGGCCAAGAACGAAATCAATCCAATACTAAGTTGACATCCCACAATATTGAATACCTAGCCCCAGGAGGGACTTTGATGTGAATAGACTTAAGAGCTTTACACACCAGGAAGTGCCTACCCACGGGTTCCCCCTTTACTAACACAGCCCAGCAGAAATGGCTGACCTGGAGCCATTAATAGTTCTATAGACCTTACCCTCTCTTAACCACTGACCAAGGAATTCACAACTTCTACTGTAGGGGCAGAAATGGGATTGAGGGGCTGAGCCACGCACCAGCCCACACACCGGCTCCCTGCTGAGGAGTAACCCGACTAGGTGGAGACTGCAAAAGAGTCCATGATAATAGAGAGAGAGAGAGAGTCTTGTGAAAGGACTTGGAAGCACCAGGAAGAGCTGAAATCTTCCAGGCTATAAGGCAGAGGTGCCCCCGAAGGACCGGCTCATGAGGGAGACATGCTGGGTCCCTTATCAACAAGGGGTAAAGGGGGGAAGAAGCAGAGGAACCTTGACCGCCAGCTCCAAGAGTGCTGGAAGCCACACATGAGAGGGCCAAAAGGGGAGGGGATCCTATTACCACCATTGCATCTTGCCTGGAAGGGGGCGCTCAAGCGTGTGCGACCGCTACAACCACAGTTAAATAAATCTAGCGGTCGCACACAGAGGGACAAATAAAACACGAAATGATTTTGGTAAAAATAAAAGGCTCCTAGGCTGGCAAGGGACACGCCCTTGACACTAGTAAAGGGTCAGGGGAATGTGACCCCAGCGTTTTGTCTAGAAATAGAGACAATGAGGACACCTTACAAATAACAGTATCTACACTGGCTAGCAACAAAGTACACACAAAGTACATAACTGAAAGACTTAGCTGTGACGTCAGCAGCAAAGAAAGAGGGTGTTGTGTTCAAGAAAAGGACTTATACAGGAGAGGGTCCTTGCCCACTGGTTGGTGGAAGGGCATGACCTATCCTGCATCTTGTTTTGGGATGTTTTCCCTGCACTTTTTTTTTAAAATACTGTTTTCAGTTTTGAAGTTGGAGCAAACTTGTTTTGTGTAAAGTTTTTTTCTCTTTGCTGCTGTGGTGTCAAGTAGTAAAGATAGTTTTGCATAATATGAAGCCTCCTGTCTTGACATAGAATTGGAGTCTTATGAACAAATGAAGAGGGTGATGTCTGTAAAAACAATCAGGATATGGTTCGTGAGTATGATATTAATAAATGACGCCTATTTGTGCATACAAAGACTGATAGTATAAGGTTACCTGTTGTGCAAAACAATTAAATCAATGATGGAATTGCAAGTTCCACATGAAGGGAATTCCCTTGCTATATACATTTTTTCTCTCGATACCTCCATTTCTAGCAATTAGAGAGAAATTGGGTTTTTTGTGCCTCTTTTTGCAGGAACCTTGACACTGCCCACATACTCATTTAGGATGTTAGGATGAAGGATGAACATTCAAGAATTGAAAACTGTTAACATCACTATGGGGCACAGTGAGGTTTCTGGCACCTTTGCTAAAGAGGTAAGGAGGCAGTTGCCCCTGCTGCCCCGGTGTACTCCTCATCTTTGATGCAGAGGATTCCTTCTTCCTTCTAACCTCTTCTGAAACAAGTTGGCAGTGGGCACCACTCAGCAGGTAGACCTCCCTCTTTGTCTTGAGCAGGACTTTCCTAAATACCAGAAGCTCCACAGGACTTTCCTCTTTACCCCCACCACAACTCTCTGCTGCTAATCTCACAGTTGCTTGTTTGTTCTCCAGGGCCTTTATGCATCCCCGGGGCCCTGACTTCCCACACCAAATTCCCCCACCCCCCAGCTTATGTCTATCCTCAGCACTTGCCTTAGCTCACCCTGCAACCTGGAGGCTTGCACTTACCTTACATTGCACTTCATCTTTTGCTCTGCTATGAGCATCCCAGCAGAAATCCCATCCCCCTCCCTTACACGTTCTGAACACTCACAAGGCATAGTAGGTTCCTCTCCTCCTCCCCCTCCCACTGTATCATTATTTGTATGTATTTCTATTGTTTTTACATCCCCTTGTCCCCTCCCTGTTGCCGTGTGGGTGCTTTGAAACAGTATTTACGTCCTGTATGAGCGCCTAACAAGCAAACAATAAATAAAACAAACAAATGGCCTATTTTGGCACAGCAATCACACTTCTCCCCGACCACCAAACAGCTTTGGCCTGTCCACCGCAATCAAGGCCCAGGGAGTCCATTGATGAGGCTGTGAAGTGAGCAGCACTTGCTAATTTTGCAAGATGCAGGCTAACACTTCGCCAAGTCTGAGCCCAGCAGGAGAGGAGTCAGAAGCCCTGCATCACCCAGTGATTTAGAAGAGCATGGCACTCAATCTGGTTTGGTGTGTTTTCTGTCGCCCCATACAAATCCTGCATGCACTGCCCGCATGTACTTGGCCCCTGCGGTTCTATGCCTCACTGGAAGCCAATGGAGTGGAGAGCAGAGTCGGCCGGCTTCACTTGGTTGCATTTTCCAGTGCTGAGGGCCAGGTTTCATTCCGTGTTTGGCACCCATTTTGGAACTGTTTTTATGGATGCAATATGAAGCTATACTACTGCAATTGAAGGCAGACACCCAGGGTGCCACGAGCAGAGGGAGCGACAGTGAGCACCAGTTTGGCCCTAAAAGAGAAAAAGCTTCCATGCCCAGGGCTCTGCCAAACTCTACCTTACCTAAGGTGGCTTAGATCCTTGACCCGGCCCTGCACAGTTGTCCAGACTCCTCATGACCAGTGCTCTGGCTAGAGTGGCTCTCGACTTGGGGGTGATAGCAGGTCCTGCGGCCATTTGCAAAGCTCTATGAATGGCAGTGTTAATCTGAGTTTGGGTCAACTATGGAAACGTGGAAAATCACTTCAAGACTTGGACCTCTAATAAATGCGTACAAGTCCTTGTCTTGGTGGGTGAGTCAAAGTGAATAAGGATTGGCTGAGGGATAGTACACTTTACCCTCCTCCTCGCCCTTTCTTCGTCTTCACAGTCAATGCACACTGAGGTGGGCCTGCACCTTGAGATAAGCATGTATGCTGGTATTGCATCACCCCTAGCCCACCTGTTGTGTCTTTTCGCTCTGGCAAGGTAGCAGGAACGTCTTTCTTTTTTTATAAATATGCTTTGCCAGTATCCGCGACTGGAATGGTATTATGCTCCACATTGAGCCTAGACGACCTGAAATCAGGAGACACTGCATCGAAGTGACATCGTCTGGTATCCGCACCTTGGAACAGGGGCTCAGCAAGGCATATCAGCACCCTAAGTCTGACCGAACAAGGACGACGTCGTATCAGGTAAGCAATTTCTCAGTCTGTCTTTGCTCCCAAATGCCTGCCACGCCTCAGCCTCCCCCGCTAACAGAGGTGGTAGCACTAACGAGGCCACAATCCGTAGTCTACATAAACCCCTGGAACCACCAGTCCCAAAGCATAGGAGGCGCGTTCCGTGCATCCGAAGTGGATCAGCATGAGGAGGAACACGAAGTAAATTCTGACCCTCCCCCCGACAATGAGGATGAAGAAACCCAAGATGCCATGGGCATCTGTATTAGAAGGGATGGGTGAAAGGAAGCACTGGATAGGGTGAGGTTCAAACTCACCCTCCCTGAGCCTTCCACCACTTCCGGCACTGAGGTCTATAAACATTTTAGCAGTAATACACTGCCATTATTTCCACTAATCACACCGATCAAGGAGGTTATTGATAAAGAGTGGGAAGATTTAGATACTCTTTTTGTACAGGATCCCCCGTTATCCAACCAGTGGGGGGAACCTCTGGTGGAGCATGAAGACCTGAGCCTTGGGGACTGCAAAGAGACAAAGACGGGTACAGCATTGAAAGTATTTGCTGGCTCCTGGCTTGCCCTAACGGCAGAGATCTAGTCTACATATGTGCCCCATATGAGCCTTCTGAGGGAAATTCATGAAAAGGCACTCTTCTCCAGGGAAGGAGAGGACATGCTGATCTACTCCCTGATCTACTCACCGTAATTGCAATAAATAAGTGTTCTCAATCGACGGACACTCCAGTCCCCTGCACACCCCTAGTACTGGCAACGCCAGTCAAATGTTAAACAAATTTATAGAGATTTATTCAGTCAATATAAATGGGATTATAATTCAAATAGATATAGTTTGACTAATTCCAACTCATTTATTAAATTTATAGAAATATTTTATTAAACATCAGTGTATCGATGAAGCAGTAAACCGCTGCTGCTCCATTGTGCCCAATATGTTCCTGCAGAAATATCCTGTTTAACGGCCACAAACTGTTGAGAAAGTTGAATATCCGGATGGTGGAAGCTCGCAGCAATATTTAGACTCATTCCCCATTGAAATCGGTGTGGGGAACCCCTGATGCGACTGCTGGAGCGGAGCGGTGGAGGAATACGGCGGCATCTCAGGAGTGAAAGTGAGGTGAGCCCAGCTGGCAAGCGGAGACCCGGCGTAAAAGTAAACACCAGTGTCGGGAGGCGAGAAACGCTAGATACCCGAACAAATTACAAATGTAATGTAATGCCGTGGTTTACCTGACGGGAGGAACACAGAGAAATCGGAACGTTGTGGGGGGCGAGCCTCTTATGTAAGGAGTCGGCTGACGTTCAAAGAAGCAGTGCGCCCGAGCTCAAAGCCGATCGGAGGGGGACTAACTGCAGAAATAAATAGGCAGGCGCTGCAGGGGCAGAGTACGGGCCCGCAGTACCATTGGCGGACTGCAGGGCTATAATTACAGTGGTGATAAAAGCCCCGACACGGGACACAACTGAGGCACCAACACCACTGAGCAAACTACACAGAGAACAGAGTGGAGGGCTACGGCTATTGCATGTAAGGTGTATGCCCCAGGCCCCGGGCCGTACGAAGGACGGCAAGATGAAGGGCCTGGGAGGTTAGGCGCAGGGTGGGGGGGAAACGGCGCAAAAGCCGAGGGGAGGGGCGACCAAATGGCGCCCACAACGCAGCATTGCCCAGGTAATGCAGGAAATAGCGCGGCAACAACAGGGAAAAGTGTGAGGGGAAAACAGCATGGGCCCGGCCCCCCAAGGGAAGAACAAAGGGGATTGGGGATATAAGTCGCCCCAAGGAAATGTAGGAGGCACAAACCAGGTAAGGAGCTCACCTCTCTCGGGCAAGCTCCTAGGGCCTGGAAAAGGGAGAAGGAAAACATTTACACTTGCGGGTTTACAGTTTACTTTTGCTTTTTGGTACAGGTTCATCAAGGCATTGCGTGTTTCACCTACCATCGCCGGAGCCGTGAGGAGAAGACCACGGGGAGCTGCAAGTGCCGTGGAGGAGCCGGCTGCCGTGCGGGATGCCAACTCGGAAGCCTGAGGTCTGCGTTGGGGAGGACCAGCCGGCGTGCAGAGGAAGAATCCAAGGCGGGCAGCAGCGCCGGGAAGCGACGTCAGGCGCAAGACCTACCAGCCGTGCCGTCGGCAGGATCCAGACGAGGATACACAACGGTGAGAGGATCGAAAGAAGACCCAGGAAGGCAGAGGGCGCACGGAGGTACCCGGTGAACGGACGGTGCTCAAGCGGAGCAGGAAGGAGGGGCCGCCCCGTCCCCACGTGGTCAACAAAAACATTGCTACTTGTGCCTGGGACGTAGCCTAGGGACCACGCTCACGAGGGGCACACCTGCAAAGCAGATACGGTCTTAAAGGGGCGGCTGCACATTCACATATGCAAAAGGGAAACATGCAGAAAAGACGCGGCTAAGAAAACAAAATTGAAATCTATTAAACACGCACACAAGACGTTCCGTTGGAGTGGCAACAAGCAGGAAAGGCACAACTAAGGGAGGAACAGTGAGGTATTAAGGAGACACACACGAGGGGTCATGGGGAGACCTGAAAGAAAGTGAAAGGAGCAGCAAAAGAGGTGACACAGCAAGCAATACAAAAGGAAAGCGGCGAAGTGCAGCAGAAAGGAAGAATTGAAACAAGAAGGATGGCAGAGGAAAGAGCAAGAAGGGCCAAGGAATTCAGTGAATGGGCAAAGAAAACAGATAAAGAGTATGGGGCCCAATGGGTTCTGGGAGTAATGCAAAAGGAGGAGAGGGCAAAGGTAATGTCGCCTTTGCTGATCAAGGATTCCAGCAACAGCGAAGGAGAGGACGCAGTACCGCAAGGACAGAAGAGGATGAGAGAAGAGCCAAGGAGATCACAAGACCAGACGGAGGCACCCAGGAAGAGAAAGAGGAAGGAAAAGAATACAGGTACTGTGAAAAATGATGATAAAGTGGGGAGGCAAATTGTTAAAATGTTGAAAACCTGCATCACGGGTATGGGTAAGTCGCCCAAAACCAGTGGCAGGAAGAACAGAAGGCATAGGGCCAGGGAGGAGCAAGGGGTTTCATCATCCGATCAGAGAGCAGTGATAATGAGGAGAGGGATCATCTGAAGGCATGGGTGAAATGGAAAGGTGTCGTGAGCAGGGAGAAACAGAGGGGCACTGGGCCACATGGGAAAGGAAGAGGGGCGGAGGGGGCAGGGCCAGAACCAATAGAGACCCCGGTCCCAACACCTCAGGGGGCACCAATGGTACCAAATCCAGTAGGGGTACCGCAAGGGACCAATCCACAGCCAGTAGCACCTTTAGGAGCAACGGCAGTACCAGTGGCAGGGAACCCACCGCAAGGAGGTGGCACCACCAGTGGTAGCAGATGCAGTTTCAGCAGACAAAGAAGGGGGACCATTCATGACTAAATATGGCAGACCAACAATGGGAAAGGATGCACAGGGCAGGTCCATGAAGGCAATGGCCTGGTATATAAATGACAAGGTAAAGGAAAAAATATGGAGAAAAGAGTTTATTGATATTTATTCTCTGCTAGATTGTCAAAAAAGAGGGATGAATGTGTCAATAGAGGACATTAAAGAGGACAAGAAAGGACTACTAAGGAGGGTAGCAGTGGTAAAGAGCTTTGACAACTGGATGGCAGCCTTCCAGATAATGTCCACCATCATATTGCAGAAATTCCCAGAGGACGGGGTAGCATTAGTCGCATATCAGCAGAGGATGTTGAAAGTATACAAAGCATTCGGGGGGATGCATGGCAGGAATGGGACCACGAGTTTAGAAAAGAAATGGATTGCTTCCCAGATATGGGGTGGGACGAAGAAAATGTTAACCTCTACATATTTAACGTATTGAAAGAAAATGGGAAACCAGGGAACGGAACTCGGGAGGGCAGCAGAGAAGGCAGTATTGGCAGAATGATTACAGAGCTGATTATAGATAAAATAACAGAAGATACGAAAATAGCTATGACAGATCCAGGGAGCAAAATTTTCGGAGCAGGCAATATGGATCACAGAGAGTTGAAAAGACTTCTCCACACCTCAAAGAAGCGCCACACTGAGTATTTTTGAAGGGTAGGTTGCTTTATTATATTATATTGAAAATGCCCTTTACGGATGACACGTGTTTCGACACACCACTGTCTTTTTCAAATCAGGGCTGGTGGCAATGCTAAATCTCAAGTCAAAAGGTTTCAATTGGGTGAAACACACAGTCATGGGTTAAATCCCCCTCCTGGTCCACTGAAGTCTGCTGCCGTCTGGATTGTGGTACAGTCTGGATCACAGAGAGGTTGTCAGAGCAGCCTACCACCAACTGCACAGGGGGGCGGCAGCGGGAAAACGTGGTCACTTCGGGTAGAGCCGGGCAATGTCAAAATTTTGAAAAAGGAGTGACATGCAGCTGGGGCTGGAAGTGCAAGTTCAGCCACAAGTGCGAGAAATGTAAAGGGGACCACAGCAGCTCCAAGTGCACAAGGGCAACAGCACCCAACAACAGAGGCAACGAGAAGCGGAATTAGGGGCTGGGGCGAGAAGGGGGCTACACTGGTAAAAATTGAGAAAATGGAAGGGTGGCTCCAAACATTCCCAGACCAAGAAGCTGCCAAAGTGATCAGACAAGGTTTTCAAGAAGGGTTTAACATTCCATTTACAGGGCAAGGATCGCAGAATATCCCCAAAAATTTAAAATCTGCTATGGAGAACAAAAAGATAATGACCAAAGAAATCCAGAAAGAGGTAGAACTGGGTAGGATCGGGGACCCTTTCACAACATTGCCATTTAAAGATTTCATATCCTCACCGCTGGGGCTAGTCCCAAAGAAGGAAAAAGGGGACTACAGACTGATCCACCATCTGTCATACCCCCCCGGGGCTTCAGTCAATGACGGTATCCCACAAAATGAAGCAACAGTAACCTACTCAGACTTCCAAGAAGCAGTAGAGTTACTCAGGAAGGCAGGCAAAGGGGCATGGATGGCAAAGGCGGACATTAAGTCAGCATTTAGGCTGTTGCCGGTCAACAGTGAATCTCAGAAATGGCTATGTATGCAATGGGAGGGTGAATATTTCATCGACAAATGTCTACCAATGGGTTGTGCCATCTCATGTGCATATTTCGAGAGGATAAGCTCATTCCTGCAATGGGCAGTCACAAAGGAGATGGGGGAGGCCAGGATGGTGCATTTCCTGGACGATATTTTGTTCGTAGGGCCCAAAGGGTCAAAGCTATGCAAGGCAACTTTGGACACATTTGTAGAGATAACAAGCGATTGGGGTTTCCCACTGGCAGGGGGAAAACAATGGGCCCAACACAGACAATCCAATTCCTGGGGATAGAAATTGACTCAAGGCGGGGGGTATGCAGGATCCCAGAAGATAAAGTAGCAGACCTGCTAGAAACAATACATGACTTAAAATGGAGGAACAAGGCCACTGTGAGAGAATTGCAGGCATTAGCTGGAAAGCTAAACTTTGCGGGAAGGGTCATACCACAAGGGAAAGTATTTCAAAGAAGCATTGAGCTGAGGACAAGAGGGGCCAAGATGGGGCACCACAAAGTCAGGATAGGAGGAGGGATTAAGAGAGACATGGAAGTTTGGGGAGAATTCCTGATGTCATTCAATGGGTCAGTCATCTGGCGCTCACCCATAAACGAAGAAGGGAAAAAGAGTGTTGTTCACGGATGCGGCAGGTGGTTTTGGTTTTGGAGCAATACTAGGGAGAGGGTGGTGCAACGTTTACCACCCAACCCACCCTACAAAGATAACGAAAGAAGGAGGAAACAGGCAGGAGCCGGAACGCTGAGTACTTTCTTCAGTACACGGTCCAAGAAAGTCGTAGGCGGCATCTGTCCAGGAACGGATGCCCAAGGGTAACAAAGACTTGGTGAGGAGAAGCCTTGGGCAACTGCAAAGCTGGACACGATGTGCCCAAAAGCAAATTATTGTGATATATGTTTTATAGTGTATTTTCTGCATGAAAATAAAATGCCTACAGCCTATAATTTTTCCACAAACAAAATTGGTCTGTCTGCTATGTTATTCCATAGGTAGGGTTCAGGTAACAGTAGCAAAGGGAGCCCACACTACTCATCCTAACACTCCGAGGGCAGCGGAGAAAGAGTACAATGATGCCGCTAATACTGCAATACACCCGGCTGAGGGGCTGATTCCCATGGAGGACGAACACTGAGACTGTAAAGTAAGCAGAGAACACACACCATATTGGAGGACTGCCAAGTGGATCCATGCTACTAGATCAAAGGAAGGCCTTCGATTGGCAGGGGTTTATCAACTTCCCCGGGGTAAGCTAGCATAGACGGGAGGCACTCAAAAGCTTAGCAGAAAAAGTGGAATTGAGTTCACCGCCAGAGACTAATTGATGGCGCATTGTAGGCTAGACACTGAGCCATCACAGCACTCGTAGATGCAACAATCTCTCTCATCAATCCTTTCTGCATATCAAGGACCCGACCTGGAAGACATTGTAACCTCTGAGATCCCCTTTCCTTCTCACCATAAGTCCCATTACAGCGCCACCAAGGGGATGTTGAAAGGGCAACAAAAAATGGAGGCCTATGTAGAGGCGAAACCAAAGACTACTAAACAGTCCCAGGACCAACAGGATGGCGAGACAGGCACATAATTTGAGACCGCAGGGATAACGCTGGAAAATCTTATGACAGCAATACAGGATACAAGGAAGTCATTAGAGACTACAATACAGGAGGTCGGCATGACTGTATCATTGGTACGGGCTGTCCTCAAGAAAGTTAATGATAGGGTGTCGGTGGCAGAACAACGGATCAGCGACCTGGAGGATGTGGTGGACTCCATGAGGAATCAAATCAGGGGCCTGTTGGGGGCATTAAGGGTCCTCGAGGACAGAGCAGAGGAATAAGAAGAGCACTCAAGGAGATGCAACATTTGACTGATAGAGGTGCCTGAACAGGAAGAAGGGGACAGCACCAAACTATACGTGGAAAAATTGACATTGGACGTATTACGCCCCTGCGGTCTCTCCAAACTATTTACATTTGAGAGAGCACACAGAGTGCCGGGATGCCCACCACCTCCAGGTGCACCCCCTACGCCGAGCCATAGTAGAGAAGTTACTCAACTTTGGAGACCGAGATGTTATTCTACAGGAGGAAAGGTAGCTTGGCAACAAACAAAAGGATAACGCAATTATCTTGATATTCCCTGACTTTACACAGGAAGTGCAGCGACAACGGCGTTCCTTTGACTGAGTGAAAAGGAAGCTGCGAGAGCACAACCTGAAATATATTATATTTTTCCCGGCAAAACTAAAGGTACTGGATGATGGTCGCTCACATTTTTCATATCAGCCAAGGAAGCGTGTTCCTGGGTAGAAACCAAATATGGTTGAAGTGACAACTCAGAAGCACAAATGGGAGGAATGCTGCAGACAGCATGACAGAAATCGAGACCCAGCAACGACTGCACGATGGCGGCAGTAGATACTTATGGGACTTTCCATGAAAGCGGTCTGGTTAGGTGGACATGAGATGAAGAAGAAGAAAGTCCGGAATTTAGGCCGATGTTGAGGCCACACCCCGGACTGGAGTTCTGTTGGCCCTGTACACACAGGAAGAGGGGCAGATGGAATAGACAGTCATATCACAGTATTTGAAGATGAATAGCGGCAGACGCATGCCACAGTTTATAGAGGGAAATTCAAGTTATGTAGCAACTGTTGGGGAGTTTATAGGAGGGGTGGGAATGGGGAGGGGTAGAAGGTACAGGAGGTAAAGGGGAGGAGGTGAGATATCATAACAAAGCTGATTCACAGGAGCCAATTAACGATGGGAGGCCAGAACAGGTCTGTGACAGTCTAAAGTAGGAAACTTCTATTAAAAAAAAAATGTTAGGGTATTGAAGAGTTGGGGTGTGGGAACCGGGAAGGAGGGGGCAGGGGAGAGGTTTTGGGGAAGGAAAAGATGAAGGGGAAGGACAGCGTAATTTTACTGAAAGCAATTGTATGGTAATAAGTCACCGACATAAGGAACGACCAGCATAACTATAGCTGGGACTTTTTTTAAAGAAAACACAGCTGGATAGCAAATGGGTACAGAAGGGGACACAATGGGAAACATATCATCATTCCAGACAGGGGAAAGATCGAAGAGGGAAGTCACATATCAAAAAGCCTAAAAGTCAATAAAAATAGGAATTTGGAATATACAAGACATGGGCAACAGGCCTAAACGCTCCAGAGTTTTACAATTACAATTCCTACACCAAAATGGCATTCAGATGGCATTACTAGAAGCGATGCACTTAATCGAGGCCGACCTCACAGATCTGCGTAAAAGGTGGGGGGGAATACTGGTGGGATCATCATATCCAACATATTCAAGAGGGGTGTTGATTTGGATAGACGCAAAGGTACCACTACAGTTGGAAGCAACTAAGGGAGACACAGAGGGGCGCACATTTATAATGCGGGTAGCTTAGAAGGGCAAAGATTTGCATATTGAACTCTTACGCACCTAACACAGATAATGACGAATACTTCCAACAGATTGGGGAATTCATGGGTGGAGACAGAGCAGATATTTTCATCTTGGGAAGGGACTTTAATTGCTATCTAGACCCAGACAAAGGGCTTCATTACAGGTCTGGTGGTAACCGTGCCGGTGAAACCAGCAGTTTGCCGCCGGACCATAATGAATTTACCTTTACCTGGAGGCTCTTTGCCAATTCTTTTACCCTCTTGAAATTCTTCCTGGCTGTCATAAACTCCTTAGGAAAATCTGGATAGATATAGATTGGCTTGCCATTGAAACTAATGGACCCCTTACAGCTTGCCACGTTCAATAAAGATTCTCTCTTCCTAGTGAGGACAAAAGACACAAAAATATGACTTGGTTTAGAGCCTGGAGATTTGCCAATCCGATAAACATAGTCAAAGTCATCCTCTCCAAAAGAGTCCAAGCCATAGCAGTCCTTGAAAATGCGCAAGATTAAAGGTATCAATCTTTCATCTCTTGGTTCAGAATTGTCTTCAATTCCAAACAGTCTAACATTTTTTTCGCGCAATTTCATGTCTATCTCCATACGTTTTCCCTTCTCAGACTGAAGATCGGTCTTCAAGATGTTATAGGCCCTGAAACTGCCTGCCATTTCAGAGCTCAAAGTGACAGATCGATTCTCCAAATCATCCACTCTGACATCCAGATTGGATACTTTTGAGTTCAGCTCAGCCAAGGTGGCTTTGACCTCACCCATGTCCAGGACCACCTGTCTCAGAAGTTTGTAAATGTCTTGGCTGCTAGGATTGTCTTCATCCATTTCCAAGAGTTGTTTCTTCTTTTTAGAAGTAGGATTTTCTGGTTCTTTAATCTTTTTCTTTGAATTCATAATCAGTAATGTAATATCTTCAGGGAGAAGGCCAGGAACTGCAGGTCTAAACTGCTGTCACCTTGGCCAACATTCCCGACAAAGACCACTGCAATATTTGAGGTCCCATCCCAATCTCCCTTAACACTCTGAAGAGCCACGGCCATTCCACTGAATCAAAGGCATTAGTGACATCTAATGTCATCAAGACTATTTCTTCCGCTGAGTGTTGGACTTGTTCCATCACGAAATGCAATCGCCTGATGTTCATGGAGGTATTTTGCCCTCTCACAAAACAACATTGATTACCATGAATTACCAGTGCCTGACTTCCTGGTGCCACCGGGCTATTCCGAGTCTAGCGGCTGGGAAGCAGGCACCAGTAATTTTGTAATTCCCCATTCCCATTGAGTCCTATAGGACTCAATGGGAATGGGGGACCCGGAAGCACCGTCACCGTTAATAACGGTGCCGGTGCTTCCGTAAAACTCTGCGGGTTCCGCCTGCCAAGTCTGACCCTGTCGGGCAGGACAGCACCCGCTCGCAGAGTCGTAATGTGCTGGTCTGGAAACAACGGTGGCAGTTGGCTTATAGGCACACTCGTAATGAGGCCCAAGGACTGGACGGGAACATGGGTCTACAGTGACCGTGCTCAACACGCTCCCTTAATAGAATGGTATCGGAGCTGGATTTGCAGGAATTATGGAGATAGTCACATGGGTACAACAGAGAGTATTCCTTTTACTCACCAGTACATGGCACACACTCTCTCTTAGACTATTTATTTACAGGTACAGAGAATGCACATAGATTCTCCCAGATGGAATACCAAGGGAAGTTGCTATCAGACTATGCCCCCTGGTCACAACAATACCAACTTGAAGACTAAAAGTCGAGGCACTACAGGACAGGGCGTTTAACATGACACTGAGAGAGGAGATTATCTTTTTCTGTGAAATAACAAGGGCTCAGTTGAAAAAGTAGGCACCATGTGAGAAGCTCTCAACCTATCGATGAGGAGGGTATGTATATATGTATATCCAAGATAGTGGAAATGAGATAAACCCTATCCAAGAAACTAAGGAACTCAGAAACATTGATCAGGGATCTGGAAACTGACCAAGGCGTAGGGAAGGCAGTGGGCCCAGATCTGGCAAGAGCAATTACCTCCCAAAACACACACCAAGAATCATGGTCCAAGATCGACAGGACTGAAGAGCCACGGCCATTCCACTTATATCCTTATTAAATGTCGACACAAAGATATTAGGGAAAATCCTAGCATCTCGACTGGAGGAGGGGGTCCCCAATATAGTACACCCAGATCAATGTTGTTTTGTGAGAGGGCAAAATACCTCCATGAACATCAGGAGATTGCATTTCATGATGGAACAAGTCCAACACTCAGCGGAAGAAATAGTCTTGATGACATTAGATGTCACTAATGCCTTTGATTCAGTGGAATGGCCGTGGCTCTTCAGAGTGTTAAGGGAGATTGGGATGGGACCTCAAATATTGCAGTGGTCTTTGTCGGGAATGTTGGCCAAGGTGACAGCAGTTTAGACCTGCAGTTCCTGGCCTTCTCCCTGAAGATATTACATTACTGATTATGAATTCAAAGAAAAAGATTAAAGAACCAGAAAATCCTACTTCTAAAAAGAAGAAACAACTCTTGGAAATGGATGAAGACAATCCTAGCAGCCAAGACATTTACAAACTTCTGAGACAGGTGGTCCTGGACATGGGTGAGGTCAAAGCCACCTTGGCTGAGCTGAACTCAAAAGTATCCAATCTGGATGTCAGAGTGGATGATTTGGAGAATCGATCTGTCACTTTGAGCTCTGAAATGGCAGGCAGTTTCAGGGCCTATAACATCTTGAAGACCGATCTTCAGTCTGAGAAGGGAAAACGTATGGAGATAGACATGAAATTGCGCGAAAAAAATGTTAGACTGATTGGAATTGAAGACAATTCTGAACCAAGAGATGAAAGATTGATACCTTTAATCTTGCGCATTTTCAAGGACTGCTATGGCTTGGACTCTTTTGGAGAGGATGACTTTGACTATGTTTATCGGATTGGCAAATCTCCAGGCTCTAAACCAAGTCATATTTTTGTGTCTTTTGTCCTCACTAGGAAGAGAGAATCTTTATTGAACGTGGCAAGCTGTAAGGGGTCCATTAGTTTCAATGGCAAGCCAATCTATATCTATCCAGATTTTCCTAAGGAGTTTATGACAGCCAGGAAGAATTTCAAGAGGGTAAAAGAATTGGCAAAGAGCCTCCAGGTAAAAGCTTTCTTGAACAGATTTAATTATTTGACTGTATTGCTGCCTGAAGGAGAAAAAGTCACTTCAGACCCCAAAGAAGCGTACTTATGGCTTGAAAATCTCAATGATTCACGTTCTACAATTACCACAATTGCAGATTGACTTGGCTTCTGCATCAACATTTTCTGCTTAAATACTGCTTATATTTGTGTTACAATATGGTGCTGATAAAGTTTTTGTTTTACCTTGAATAGTGCTCCAGCTCGAGCTGCATTCAAATGATGCATTTCCTAGAATAAAGGACCCTCCATCTGTGCTGATCAGCATATCTTTACATCAGGATCTGTACTCCGTGTTGTGATGTCGATATGTGAATTTGTCTCTCTTTCTTGAATGCGGAAACGTTGTTGGGATTGGATTGAGCTACAACGCAATGAGTGCTGTGTTTATTTGGATGAATCCGCCGGGAGAAATGAAACATGTCATTGTTTGGACTGTTCTAATACGAAGACATAAGTACTGCTGGTGAAGGGGAACTCTGTGTCACTTGCTTCTGGATCAGCGTTTTGTGACTGCACCTCCTTTACATCTGTTCCCGGGATATGGATATGGCTTAGAATACTGTGACACGCATAATTTTTGACAGCGTGATTTTTGGGGGAGACGACTGGATCAATAACGGCGTTCTTCCATTATCCATTGTGAAGTCATTTGAATTGGTGTTGTAGAGTACAGCAGGACTTTTAACGTAATGCATGCCTCTCGGCGCTAGCTCATTATCACTGTCTCTACTTGATTCCCGATACATGTTTTACGTATTCTCTCCTATAATTCAGTTGTTTCCTCATGTCATGTTTGCCTATCTATGTTAACGACAATGCATATGCTTAAAAGTCATGACGCGAGTTTTTCTCATCTGCTCAGTCACCTCTGTAGTCAGCATAGGTTTGTAATGCCCTACTTACGCCTGACTGGCTAGTCAGCAAATGCTGTATGGCTGTGGTAGGATTGCAAAGTGCATAGGTGGCAGACCAGCAGATGGAATTACCTCTTTCAACTCGGTATGAACTAGGATGTTATATGGGTTTGTTGCTTTAGTATTTGCGGGTGGATGTGATATGTTTCTTTGTGCAATGGGTTTCTAACAACACTAGTAATTTTCTGCTGCTATACAATGTGCAGAAATATAATTTTGTTTTTACATTATATTTCATTCTAACTTACTACATTTAAGCATGAGAAGACAACGGGGAATTAGTGTGTTAATTGGAGGGCTATGCAATATTTAGTCAGACATGCGGCTGTTTTGGTAATCTGAATGGAACATTAATGTATTGGGGCTTTTGATGAAATATGGGATTCATTGCTCAGTAATACAATGGAAAGTTATTGATAGTTGGGTGTAACAAAATGCTAGATGGGTGGTGAGGGACAATGTACTATTTGGAGGTAGGCTCTTGTTTGGTAACTGGAAAATGCTGTAATTGAATTCTTGCACGGAATTGGGAGGGGTGCCGGGGGTATTGTTTTTTTTTTTAGTTATTGTTGATGTTGCATTCGGACTTCTCTTTCAGGAGGAGTGGGTGGGGTTTTTCAATTGCATGCAGAATTATTGAACTAGTGCTCTTTTTTCTATATCTTATACAAGTTTTTGCAATGTCTTCAGACAGGGGGGCTCTTTTGTCTGTCTCCTCTTGGAAAGTGAATGGTATTAATAACCCAGTTAAACGGCAAAAGGTTTTCAATTGTTTGGATGATATGCACAGTGATGTTTATTTCCTACAAGAAACACACTTAAAAGAAGAGATCAATAAATTGCGTAGGCGGTGGGTGGGTGATTTCTATGCCTCATGTATTACCTCTAAAAGTAGAGGGGTTGCCGTCTTGGTGAGGAAAATGCTCCAGTTAAATTGTTAAGATTACATTCAGATGATCAGGGTAGGATCATTGCACTTCAGGTGGACATTAAAGGGGTTAAGGCAGTCCTTTGTAACATTTATGCTCCCTCAATGGATGACGGTTCTTTCTTTGTAAAAGTCGCTCAATTATTACAGGATTTAGATGCCCCTAATTTTATTCTGCGGGGCGATTTCAATCTGGCTCTTGACCCAACCTTAGATCGTAGTGGGTCACAAATGAATCAGAGGAGAGATCCTACTTTTTGTTCATTTCAGTCACTTGTTACTGAGTTTGATCTGAAAAATTGTTGGAGATTGCGGAATCCAAAATTGAGAGAATACACGTTTCTTTCTGGCTCTCACAATACACACTCACGTATTGACATGTTCCTTACTGCTGGCTCGATGACAGTGAACCTAGAGAGTTGTAGGATTGGCAGCATTGCGGTCACAGACCATGCACCAGTGTTTTTAGACTTGAAACTAGAGTTTGATACTTGCAGGTCATTCTGTTGGAAAATGAATACCTCTATTTTGCAGGATGAAGAATTGGTGGATAAAATTTTATCTGAGGCGGATCATTTTGTGGCAGAAAACAGAACAGATGAGTTGAGCGTTAAGACTATTTGGGAGGCCTTCAAATGTAAAATGAGATGTGTTTTATTGGGATTGACTAGTAGTAAGAGGAAGAGCTTGGAGAAAGTGAGATTGAATGTGGATGAATGGATCAAAATGATTACAAAAGATTTGATATATGACCCAAATAATACTGATAAGAGATTAGAATTAAAAAAATTAAAGAGAGAATTCAATGAAATTCTAATGGTGAGATCCGAGAAGGACTTGTACAGATTTAAATGCTCGTATTTTGAACGTGGGGAGAAATGCGACCGTTGGCTTGCCTATAGACTTCGACAACAACAATCAGAAGGGGCAATAACCTCTATAAGGGGCGCAAATGGTCTAATAATGTTCAATCCAAGTGAGATTAATTTGGCTTTTAAGGAATACTATATGGCGCAGTATAAAAATGAGTCTGGTATCAGTGGTCTTGAGGGAACCTTTCTGGATGGTATGGAGATTCCGAAGGTTACAGAATTGGAAAAATTGCTTCTTAATAAGGAAGTGACTACTGATCAGATGAGGTTTGCCATTGGAAAGCTGAATTCAGGCAAGACTCCTTTGCCGGATGGATTGCCAGCTGAATTTTATAACATTTTACCGGAATCGGCTGTGGAACTTTTGAGGGATATGTTTACTGAATCTAAAGAAGTGGGTCTGTTGCCAGCTTCTACCAATTATGCCACTATATCGTTTTTTTTAAAGAAGGGTAAAGACAGTAGTTTGACGGCTAGTTATCGCCCGATAAGTTTGATAAAAACGGACAACAAAATATTAGCAAAATTATTGGCCATACGCATTGAAAACTTACCTGAGAAGCTGGTGCACACAGATCAATCAGGCTGTGTTAAAGGTCGTAGAACTTCTAGTAATATTAGAAACCTGTTGCTGATGATGTCGCAGGCCCAAGACTCAAACGATGACATTGCAGTGTTCTCTCTAGACGTTGAAAAAGCATTTGACTGGGTTAACTGGCAATATCTATTTTCGGTCTTGCGTGCTATGAACTTAGGGGATGACTATATTTCATGGATTGCCCTGTTATATGCATGTCCAACAGCCAATGTCAAAACTAATGGACAACTGTGAACTTCTTTTGAGTTACAGAGAGTTACAAGACAGGGGTGCCCACTGTCGCCATTGTTATTTGTTTTGGCCATGGAGCCACTGGCGATTGCTCTGAGGTGTGATGCTGGGGTAAGAGGTCTAAACTTTTTAAAGATATGGTTATATGTGCACAATTTGTTGCTATTATTGCAGGATTTGGCTGTGTCATTACATGCCTTGTTGAGCTTACTAGGCAGATTTCACGATGTGGCTGGATACCAGATCAATTGGTCTAAGTCCGAGGTCTTACCTATTACACAATATTGTGATAAGCGTTTGGTGTCTGACTGGGGCTTCCACTGGTGCGACAAAAGATTAAAATATTTGGGTGTTTGGCTGACACCAGTGATAGGTGATATGGTGGAAGAAAACATGGCAGATGTGTGTAAGGATCTGAAAATTAGTCTTCAGAGGTGGTCTTTGTTACGTTTATCGCTCTGGGGCAAAGTGAACGCTCTGAAAATGAATGCGATTCCAAAAGTCAATTACATTTTGAGCATGCTTCCCTGAAGATAAGTCAGTTTTATTGGAAAAAGATTGATGGCTTACTGCAATCGTTTATTTGGGATGATAAACCACTGAGACTTAAGTTATGGAAGCTTCAACTGCCTATGCAGAAGGGGGGCCTTGGTGTTCCAAATTTCAGAGCTTATCATTTGGCCTTTTCAAGTCACTTTATCGTCCCCTTCTTAAAGGAACCCCCAGATGGGTGGGCTGTGGCAGAGGCAAGTCTATTAGGCCCGCTTCCCCCTACGGCAGTCCTCACGGCTACAAGTAGGCAATGTAGGAAAGTTCCAATGACTGTTTTTGAGGGAGACATGGAAAAATGTACATGAAATGTTGGCCTCGGTGGCTTTGAAGACTTCTCATGCTTCAATTTGGTTGTACCCGGCGAAAGCTGAGAGGGGTAAACCTTTATTCTGGCCGGAATGTTTTCTCAGTGGAATAAATTGTATTGGTGATATCAATAAGGATGGTAATTGGATTGATGAAAGAGAGTTATGTGCGAAATATAGCATAGACAATTATTTAAATGGTGACTTCAGAAAATGGAGACGATGTATAAAACAGGTGGATGAGCGGGGTAGTGCAATTGTAGATCTCTTTCTTAAGGAGAAAGAACCAGGTAATGGATTTATAGCAAGCAGGGTGTACAATCAAATTGTGTCAAATTATAAAGAGAATACAGACTAAGAGCGGATTTGAGCAGGAGATTGGGATGTGTGATTTCATCTGAGATGTGGCTGGGGATGTGTGCTAATATAAAACGTTGCTTAATAAACTTGGAAGAATGATCGAGGCCAATAAAGATCCTCAATAGAGTGTATGGGAGTCCGGAAAGGTTGATGAAGAGAGGTATGGTGGATTCGGATGACTGCTGGAGCTGTGGGAATGAAGTGGGTAGCTTGGAACATATGCTCTGGGACTGTGTACAAGTTCATGGATTTTGGCAGGATATGTGTAGCATTTGCCTGCGAATTCTAAATTTGGATATTGCTCTTGATTTCAAAATGATGGTCTTAGGGTGTGATGATTTACCTGGGGATCTTTCAGTATCTCAGAAAAAAATTCTATTCAGGGGGTTTGTATTTGCAAAAAGATGATATTAAGGAGCTGGAAATCACGAATTGCTCCGACGGCTGTGGATTGGATTGAGGAGATGTCCTGTCTTGCAAACATGGAGAGAGTAATCTACAAGAGGCAAAGGAAGCTTAAATTACATGCAAACATTTGGGATAGTTTCTGAATATGTACTAGTTCTTTATCTGTAAATATGTATATTCTTATCGGCATGTAGTTATATTGTTTTGCTATTTGTTATTGACTGTTAGTTGTTATTCTGTAAAATGTACAAATAAATGTATACAAATATATATATATATTGCAGTGGATCCAGTTATTATACTCAAGCCCCCAAGCAAGAGTCAAAACAGGCAATTGAAGCTGAAAAATGGACACTAGAGAGAGGCACCAGGCCAGGGTGCCCAGTGTCACCAATACTGCTCGCCTTAGCACTGGAATCCTTGGCAGGATACTTCAGGGACTACACATCAGGGACGCAGTTTTAGGGTCTGAGGCATTATGCATAATATATCCTTATATGCAGATGATGATATATGATATGACATTTATAACGTGCCTATACACAAGTGTTTCAAGGCACAACGAGGCAAGGGAGGGGAAACAAAGGGAGGACAGGACAACGATCTTACTAGGTCAAGTGACATTGAGATCATGCAAGTGCAGGGGAGAGGGCAGAGGGAAAAGTGCCAGGGGAAGGGGAGGAGGAACAAGTGCAGGACACAGGATCAAAAAAAAGTAGTGCAGCTAGCAGGTGGCAGTGCAAGGGTTAGGTGCAGACAAGTGTCAGATAAGAGCAGGTAAAAGGACTGTAGGGTTGCAGATACAGACCCAAGTGCAAAGGCTGCCAGGAGGCAGTGCAGAGACCTGGGCCCGAAATTCAGAGGGTAGCCAGGTGACCAGTGCAGTATCAGAGAGGAGATCAGCAGGGAAGAGGAAGAGAGAAGGCAGAAGCAAAGAGGAGAGGCTTGAGATGCTTCCGGAACCAGAGATGGTTCTGGTCAAGTTTCAGAGAGGCACGGAGGCTGTTCCAGAGGGAGGTGCCAGCTGAAGAGAGAGATCTGCCCCAAACGCGTTGCTTGGAGAAGCGCCTGACCCTCAAGGAGTTGGAGGTGGAGGAGCGAAGAGCTTGAGTAGGAAGATATTATTGAATAGAGAGTTGGAGGTATTGTGGTCCCAGGCCCCAGATTGCCTTGTGGACAATGCAAAGGGTCTTGTACTTGATCCTCACAGCCACTGGGAGCCAATGGAGAGATTTTAGGGCTGGAGAGATACAATCCCTGGGCTTGAGGCCAAGAACAAGTCTTGCAGTCCTGTTCTGGATGAGTTGTAGAGGACAGAGAGTGAAGACAGGCAGATTTAAAAGAGGCTGTTGCAGTAGTCAAGGGTGGTCAGTCAAAATGTCGAAACTAAAATGTAGAATGACAATAATGTCGAAAAATAAATGTAGGAAATTTTTTTTTCGAATTCCCTTTTTTTAAATTATATATTTATTTTGGGGTCCGGGAATAAAAAGAAAATAGCTAAAACAAAAAAAAAAAAAGGGGGGTTTGGGGGGACCCCCCCATTTTGAATTAAAAAAGTCATAAAATAAAATTCAACATTTTTTTTTTCTACATTTATTTTTCGACATTTTGACTTTCTACATTTTGTCTTTCTACATTATAACTATAAACCCTAGTCAAGCCTAGAGAGAACCAAAGTTCTGGAGACAGCAAGCTTCTGGGGGAAGGAGAGGAAAGGAAGAATACCTCTAAGGAGGTGCAGTTGGTAATTTGACTTCTTAGGGACGTCAGAGATGTGTGGAGAGAAGGAGAGTGTGGAGTCGAAGATGACACTGAGGTTCTTATCCTCACAGGTGGGAGCAGGAAGAGGGCCAAGAGAGACAGGCCATAGAGTGGTAGGAAAACAAGGTGCAGATGTGCTGATGAGGAGAATCTCTGTCTTACTGGCATACTGGCATTCAGGCAGAGATAATTGGTGGCACACCGCTCTTGGATTACAGACAGACAATCCAGGATGAGAAACGGAGAAGAGGTGGCAGAGGGGAGCCTGAAAGTGAGCTGAGTGTCATCCGCATAGCACTGAAAGTTGGAGCGGAGAGCAACAATGCAGTAGGCGAGAGGTGCCAGGTAATGGCTAAACAACTAGGGAGAAACATTAGACCCCTGGGGAACACCAAAGATAGAGAAAGAGATAGAGGAGAGGAAGGACCCAAGTTAGACCTGAGAGGGTCAGTCTGAGAGGAAAGAGGTCAGCCAGGCCAGAGCCTGATCAGTGATACCCAGGTTATCACAAAGCCGGTTGAGCAGGATGGCATGGTTGACTGTGTCAAAGGCAGAAGAGAGATCAAGTAAGTCAAGGTTAGAGAGCAGGTCTTCACGTCTGTTCAGGAGAGCGGTTTCATTGCTTCTGGCTGCTCTGAAGCCAGACTGATGGTCATGGAGACAACTGACAGATTCAGCGTGAAGATTAAGCTGGGAGATGGTTAGATTTTCCAGGCGTTTGCCCAGGAAAGGAGTGATGGAGATCGGGCGATAGTTAGCCAGAAGAGAGGGGTCGGCTGAGGGTTTCTTGCGGAAACAGTGCAAAAGAGACTGCTTCAGGGGGAAGGGAAGGTTCCAGTGGCGAAAGATGGTGAAAGAGTGTTTGCAGAATTCTGCCAAGGCTGGAACGAGGGTGTCAATGTGGTCCTTGATGGTTTTGTAAGAACAGGGAAGGACCTGTTTAGACGAGGCTTTTATAGATCGGACTAGTCTAGAAACCTTGTCAGGGGTAAAGAGAGGAAAGGCAGAGAAGGGAGGGGGTATGGCCGCAGGGGGGCTGGAACAAGAGGAGAGAGTGGAGGTAGAAGCAGGAGAGGACGAGAGGGTGGACAGGATGTCCTGGGTTTTAGAGATGAAATGAGAAGCCAGGACCGTACAGAGGGCCTGGGAGGGGACAGGAGAGGTAGAGACTGCAGCAGGATTGGGCCGCACCTTGCATATTTGAAAGAGTTCTGTCGAGTTGTTAGATGCTGCAGAGATGCAGGCTTGGATGTGAGTTCACTTCTAAGTGAGGACAGAGTTGGTATTGCCCTTGGAGCAGGCAGCAGGCCAGTTTGTCAGAGGATGTACAAGATGCCAACCATTTTCTCTCAGCCACCCTGCACTTGCGTTTAAGGGTGACGAGGTCTGAGTTGTACCAAGAGTTGCACTTGGCTTTAGTCTTCATACGGATCCTCATGACAGGGGCAAGTACACTAAGGGTGTCTGAGATAGCAGAGTGGAGCATGGAAAGGGCTGTGTCAGGGTATGAGCCAGCCAGAGGGGCAGGAGGGGGAGAGAAAGATGCAGCGAAAGCATCAACTGACACACACTTCATGGGTCGAATGACCGACAAGGTGTGTGGCAGTGTGGGGGTTGGCTTGGCCTGTGGGGTAGAGAGAGAGAGAGATGAGAGGAGAGGAGAGGAGAGGAGAAAGTGGTCACTCCAGGAGGGAGGAGTAGTGAGAGGGTTAGAGAGGGGGAGGTCTGAGGAGATCAGAACATCAAGAGTGTGCCCTACATGAGTCGGGCCAGAGTGGAGAAAAGAGAAAGAGAGTCACAAAGGTTGCGAAAGAGTCCTGTGGCGGGACAGGAGGCATCCAGGTGGATGTTGAAGTCTCCAAGGAGGAAATGTTGAGTGGTCGAGGTGAGGAGGGAGGAAGAGAGGTCCGCCAACTCGGCGAGGAAGGAGATTATCTGACCAGGTGGCCGGTAGATAGTAGCCACTGTGCGAGAGTGGCCAGGAAAGAGAAAAAGCCTACAGACCAGGCATTTGAAGGAGGAGTAGGCCTGCATAGGAATGACAGAGGCAGGAATCCACTCTGGGAAGATCAAGGCTGCACCCCCACCAGAGCGGTTGGATCTGGGCACAATGAGGATCTTATAGCCATCATAGAGGAGAGTGTCAAAGCTTGTGACAGACCTGGCCATGAACCATGTCTCGGTGAGACCAAGGATATCAAGATGAAGTTCTTCCAGGAGACGGCAGATGTCAGAGGAGTGTTTGACAGCTGAGAGAAAGTGTTGAGAGTGATGAGACGGAGAAGGTTGCCATCCTTGAAAGACATCCGGGGAGGGTTACAAATCAGAGGTACTCCCTGTGGAAGTTTAAAAGGAGCCTGACGGTGGGCAGAGGAGGTAGGTGGAGAAGGCAAGGTGGCCAAGGAGGAGGAAGATGGCTCCAGAGAAGTGGCATAGGGGGTCGGCAAGGAAGCTGCAGAAGGGAGAGTAGGGATAGCGGGATAGGAAAGGAAATTGATAAGGCGCAGAAAGCATCTATCAAAGAGGAGCAGGTTGGTCTGAGGGCCTTGGACCAAGACAGTGCCATTCAGGTATACATTAATGATGACTTTAGAGGAGTGGAAGGAAGCCAGGAGGGCCTCCCACCAGGTGCCACCATTAATGGGAGAGGAAGAGAAAGGAGAGAGCACAGAGACCATATGAAGAGTCCATTGGTCTGGCAAAGAAACGACAAAGAGGATGTCAGTGAGGGTCTGTCTGGAGGAAGCTCTGGTGTAGGTATCAGAGATAGGGAGGCCTTGGTTGGAGACCAGGATATCCTTTTTGAACTTCTTCCTACCAGACTTAGTGAGAAGTGTAGGATAGTCTACAGAAAAGAAGTTGGAGAAGATAAAGAGCACCATAGGTGATGCGGAGGAAGGGTAAGAGGAGAGATGAGAGGGGTGAGGGTGGGGAATGAGAGAAGAACAGAAGGAGGGGAGACACCGGGGGAGAACACAGGGGGGGTGCAAGCAGAGAAGAGACAGAATGAGACAAGAACAAGCGGTAAGTAGAGAAACTAAACTGAACTAGATGGTGGGCTCAGGAGAGAGCACACAAAGAAAGCAGGGCAGTGTGATGAACAAAACCAGGTAAGCAGGGCAAAAACAACCAGTGCAGCAAAAGAGAGAGAAACCTAGAGGATGGAAGAGCACAGCAGTACAAAAGACAATTCACAATAAAAACAGAGCAGATGATGGAAGAAGACCTAGAGGAGGGAAAAAACAAAGCAGACACAGAGCAGTACACAGCAAAAATAGCAAAAAAACAGGATAGTTGACGAGGGAACCTAGAAGAAGAAAGAGAGCAGCAGAGGCAAGGAGCAATACAAGCAAACAGAAATCATAGAGGGGGGAGAGCACTGCAGACAAAGCGCAAAACACCAGGGACAGAGATGCAGCAGGGGAAGGGCAAGCAGGTGAGCAAGGATGCTCGGGGGGAGGCACGTAGGACTTGGTGAGCTGGAGAGGGAAGGCACGAGGCAGGGGATTGCAAGGCAGCGCACAGGCAAACGACGCGTGGTACAAGGAACCAGCGCAATCAAGGATTGCGAGGGACCACATGGGCTAGGATGCGCAGGTGCGAGTGGACGAGGATGGAGGAGGTGCTGAACACACGCAATCACGGGAATGCGAGCGAACTGCGCAGACCGTGGATGCATTACGTGGGCAGTTGGAGACACACGTAGTCGAGGAATGCACAGTCTATGCAAAACAGGGCGTGCCAAGTACAGACTGGGACGGATGTACATGCGCACACGGGAATGTAAGGGACCACGCAGGCTGAGAACACACAGAGCAGACAGGCAGATGGAAGGGCGCGGAGGCACGCGAGATCGAGGAATGTGAGGGGCCATGCATGTCAGGAACGCACAGCACTTGCGAAGCCAAGTATGGAAGTGTCGTGGACACGCACGGGTAAGGGAATGCAAGGGACCACGCAATGAGAGGACGAGCAGATCAAACAGGCAGGGAAGGAGAGGGCACAGAGGCCACACGATCAAGGATGCGAGCAGCCACGTACATCAGGAACTCGCAGCACGTGCAGCCAAGGATGGAGTTGGCGAGTACGCACACGTGTAAAGGGAGTGCGAGGAACAACACAGGAAGAGGACCGGGAAAGGGGGGGTTGGACTGGAAGGAACAAGAGGGGGACTCAAGGAGGAGTAGGAGGGGACAGCGCAGGTAGGGAGAGACATGGAAGGGGCGAACACAGAAAGGGCAGGGCCAGGGAAGAGGCAAGGTTGCAGGGGTTGCGGGGATGCAGAAAGGGGGAATGCTCAGGAGAAGAGCTAAGAAGGGCTAACTTTCCCAACTCCTTACCTGACGCCGCAGACAGGAAGGTGATTCATCCGCACTCACTGTCTGCACCACAGACTCCTTCGTCGCCAAACACCTGCGTTGCTCAACACTGCAGCCTTGTCCTTCGAGGACTTTGCCGCAGAGGTTCCGAACCTCAGGTTTTATAGGCTCGGTAGCGTGGATGTAAGAAACGTGTTACGTGTCGCCGGGCAGCATATCCTGTGAACCTGCGTTGCTCAACACTGTGGCCTTGTCATGCGAGGGCTTTGGTGCAGAGTGTCCGACCCTCGAGTTTTATAGGCTAGATGCACTGATATACATAAGTAACCCTACAGTAAATGCTCCGGTGATACTTGAGATACTAGCCAACTTTAGAAAACTGTCAGCCTACCATATGAACAGAGATAAATCCCTAGTATTCCCATTAGGATCCACGTGAATACAACTCGCAGATCTACTCCCGCAATGGGGGATTCGTTGGGAACCCGAATCCTTTCGCTAGTTGGGAGTCACAATTTTTCACGAAATGGTGAAGACTTTCATGTTCAACACTGGGAGGGAATTATCAAACATAGGACACTCAATAGAATTCTGGAAATCCTTGCCACTCTTCTTGATGGGAAAAATTGCCTTCTGTAACATGGTGGTGTTACCCAGATTGTTTTATTATTACGTTAATATACCATATAAGATTAGGAAAGTGTTTTTTTAAATGCTGGATTCCAAAATAGGGGAGTTGCTATGGGGCTCAAATCACAGATGAGTGGCACTAACCACTCTTCGTAGGCCATATACAGAAGGGGGACCCACCTTGCCTAAATTTGAAACTTATGCAGCTGCCCAGTTGAAAACAATATCCAACTGGGTGGATAAACTAGAAGGGGATCTGAGACGATTGTTGGGAGACTTCCCGTCACACAGGAAGGGAATAGAATTGTTGTGCGACACAATGGCAAGCATAGGGAAGTACGAGATATATGCAGTACGAAGAGAGATGTGGAAACAAACACCATGGAAACTATACTGCCCCAGATGTATAGCCCGGACCTACCGTTGATCTTTCATTCAGTAGTATGTGAAATCTTGATTACTCTAAACTACACCATAAGGGGTGTACCAGACTGGGGGATCTTTTACAAAGAAGGGAAATTGTTATCGTTCCAGGATTGGCAGCACCGCTATGAAATGCCTGAAGGAGCTGTTTTGAGCTATTCCTAAATAGTGAAATGATTGCTCACTGTTTGGTACAAAACCCCAAAAGAACCAGAACATAACTCCCTAATGCAACAGATGTTAGACACAGGAAATAGTAAGGGACTGATCTCCACCTTATATCGTCATATTGGGGAACAGAATCAAAATCCAAAACTAAAAGTCAAGGCTAAATGGGAAAGAGATGTAGGGAAGAAGACCCCCAGAATATGGGAACAAACTCGGAAGGTATCGAGAAATGCCAGATTCAGACTCATAAAGTACAACTTTATACCCAGAGTATATAGGACAGCATCTAAACTCCATATGATGAACTCACAACATCCACCCACTTTCCCACGACGTACAGAGGCCTCAGCGGGATTCTGGCATATGGTCTGGGATTGTCCAAAGATCAGAGAATTTTGGGAGGAAGTAGTAACCAAATCCAATTCCTGGGCACACAGCGGGTATAACCGCACACCAGAGACATGTTTATGGGGGATACTACCAGGAGGCAAGCAGGCCAAGACCAAAAGGAAAATAATAGCCTTTCTATTTATACTGGTCAAACACAAGATAGCAATCTCATGGAAGAACCCGACATGCCCATCCATACAACTATGGTTAAAGGATGCACACCGCTGGGGAATGGCAGAGATGCAGATACTAAAAAGTCAGATCACAAATGAGGCAGGTGAGGACAGGGAGATGGATCGGGGACAAATGTTGAATGAATTAATGAATACTCCAGATCTACGCCCACCCTGATTCGAGGGTATAAAGAGAAGAGCGATCTAACGAGAATCCTATGTTAGTCTAAATTAGAAACTGAACCAAGTACAGTGACGACAATTTGTAATATGGCTGCTGACCTGATTGCCCACACCTGATCAGTAATTATTTGCAACAACTAGCAACCCTTCAAACTGGACCAGTAAGCTCAGGCTATACAATGACAAAGTTTAAGTTTATGTATAATGGTTTAAGATGTTCAATACCAAAAGTAATGTTTGACAAATTGCAGAATTACGCATGCTTATTGAGAATGTAACTGTGGAATGAAGCTGTCACAATTTCACCATTAAACAAAATTATATTTTAAAAAACATCAGTGTATAATACAAAAACGATAATCAAAAAGTATAGAGCTTGACGCATTTTGGGAAAATATATCCCTTCATCGGGAGAAAATAAACTTTACATTCAATCAATTAATCGATGATTCTTTTTAAAACTCCAGTGGTATCTACAAAGTAAGGGAAAGGTTGTTTCAGATGCTTAAATAACATGCAATAAGTCTGACCATCTATGATAGGTAGGCAACTGCATGATGAATCACCTGTATGTTAAAATGTTCAAACAAAGTTGGTTGACATCTGTTTCATGAATTCCTCTTCTAATCCAGTTATAGTGAATGATTCCTAGGTCTGTTCGATAGGTGAGAAAGTCAATACATAAATAAATAAATAAATAAATAGTTGCCTCACCATGTTGACCATCTTTCAAATGGAAATCATTAAAATAGTCAAGCAAATATACCTCTTGATGGATAGTAGTTGTGGAGTAGAAGCATCTTATGGAAGTGTCCAATGCTCTGTGTGGGCGTTAAAGCTGCCGCTTTCTGCATAGATCTATGAGACATACATGGACTTTGTTCAAGTAATTGTATTAAGTACAGTATAGCATATAAGCATTGAAAGTATAATTTTGCGACCTACCAGTGGGTGGGTCAATCTATATGCGCATAGGTTCAACTTTGAAATCTTCAAAAGATCCCTTGGTTCAGAGAGCCCTATGTCAGTTTGCTGTCAGGCTTTAAAGCAGCCTCAAAGCTCTGCGAAAATAACAGATGAAGCGTCTTAAGTATTACATTATTTGAATTGAACTTGCGTTAATGTCCTAAGCTAGTGAACACATTTACTTACTTTCTATGCAGAGTTATCTCTCAGGGCTGTCAAGTGGCATTTCATCTGTGCTGCGGTAATGTGCACAGTGCCATTGTTCAAAGCGAATGGCAGTTCTGCCTATTGGTGTGCGTTTGAGTAGTCCAGGGACATGCCTGCAGGTCCCGAGACTCGAAAAAGGCCCCATCTGGGATAGATTGTATTAAATACATTGAACCATGATTTCCACGATTTCCATTGGTATGGTCAACATAGTCTACCTATGATGTATTTCACAATAGTGAATCTTATGGCATTGAATACAATTTGGAGAATAGTCTATTACTGCCCAAGTGCGGTATCTTGTACAACATCCAACACTGGTTGCATGTAATAGTCACTTTAGTGTCACTGTTTGACTGGATACGGGCTAAAGTGCTGTTTATGGTTTTCATCCTCCGCTTAAGGTTACAGACTACTGTGTTTTAACATCAGTGTTTTTTTACACAAGACATTTAATACATTTCTATGGGATTGAGGGGATACAGTTTTCAAATACTTGTACATAAACTGGTAGTTCAGATTGTTTCTACTCATTTCAAGGTTACAGACTACTATATTTTAACATCATTGTTTTGTACTTACAACATATATTCCATTTCAATGAAAATAGAGGAAATACAGCTTTCCAATGGTTGTTGTGCATAAGCTGGTTCAGGTTGTTTATGCTCATTTTAGTGTTGGCTTAAAGATACGATCTGATCGCAGTGGTGCTGTTGAGCAGCCACATGATGGCTGCTACTCTGTGAACTCTCATACGTGGCACCTATCAAAGCCTGTTTAAAGTACACCGGGAAAGATAAAACTACCAGCAACACACTCAAGAAGACCCCCGACACAACTTTTGAAAGTTATACCAAGCTATGCCCAGCAGTCTCTCTGAGACTTGTCCTCTTGGCTGTGCCGCCAACCCATATCAGGAAACCATCATAAAACTACCGAATGGCTAAGGGATAAAGACTGCGCTCCAACCGGACACATGCTGTGAAGCCCAACTGATAATATCTAAGTACCAAGTGAACTAACGGCTGTTGGAGGTGGGGGAGAGCGGTGCAGTGCTGGGGCTGCCCCCCAGAAAGCCGTGACGACCATCCAGCAACAAGGCAAGCCTGACATCCCGGAGTGGATACACGCTGACACAGAGAACTCTCCACTGCAGAAATAAGGCGCCGTGGCAGCAGATGGTTGGTGGCCTGCTCTGGCCCCATTCGCTTCTTCTCTGTTCCCCCCACTGCTAGCAGATGCGATTGAGGGACACGCTCGAGAGATGCTTGAGGAACGTGAGACCCTGCAGAGTGTGACTAGGGTGAACACTCATCATACAACAAAGTAAGTTAGTCAGAAAGTTTGGAATCCCACCATTGAACAGAGCAGAAACGGGGGGGCTTCATAATATATAAATAAATCACTGTGAAAACCTAGCGGCCTACACTGAACCTATCCTCTCACCACCCCCTATCTCTACTATCCTTATTAACACTTGCAGCATGTGGGGGAGTCCAGGCCTGCTGGGATATTAGCTGTAAAGCTTCAATATCAATCATAGGCAATATACCTGTGATTGCTCATCCTATACAGGAGACTGTGAAGGTGCCATAAACTCCTCATTGGCCCACAAATGAGAACTGGATAAAACAAGATTAGGTCCCTGAGGCAATATTACAAGATTGGTAAAGTGTGTGAAGATCGGAAGACTCAGATTAAAGTGTAGCAACATGTGGAATATAAACAAACCGATTGATGATCAGTAACTGGATGAACCTACCTCATATTTCTCCTCTACAGTCCCCAGCATCCAAGTGCTGTGAGAAGATATCTGGGACCACAGTAGATCTACCAGCACATTTTTAAATTAACTGTAGGCATTGCTCCTGAGACTATCCAACGCCTGCACTACGCTTCAGCATAGACGGCAGCCCGGGCCCTGCTACTGCACAAAAGTCATCACTGGAAGCGCACACTATATCACCTATTGGAATAGAGGAGGGGTGTGACATTTTGGACTGCAGCTATGCCTAGAGGAGGAGGGAGTCAGAAGAAACAAAATACGCTTGACGCGTACACAAGTCAACTGAGTCAGTCTAAAACAAGGGCATTATCTGAAATCAAAAAACCTGCAGTCATTATGGAGGAAGCTACAGAGACCCCCAGCCTCAAACAAATCATGGACAACATGCAGGCAGGGTTTGCTTCCCTCACAGGGAAACTTAATGACATAACAACTGACATAGCTATTCTCAGTGGCAAGATGGAACGCGTCAGTACAAGACTCACAGAAGCGGAATCATGCATCAATACAGTAGAAGATGATGTACACGCTCTTAAATCTCAGATGGTAACCGTAACTACAGGCCTGAGAAGAGCCCGAGCCAAATGTGACGATCTGGAATGCAGATCTAGGAGAAACAACATACACATACTGGGCTTTTCTGAGCACTTTGAACATGGCCATATGGAAACGGCTGTAGAAGACCTGTTGAAGGAATTGCTAGGAGCCCAGCAGTTCTCACCTATGTTTGTGGTGGAGCGAGCCCATAGAATGTCTACTGTGAGGCCCAAACCTGGAGCACCTTGTATAAGGGTACCAGACCACCTACCCCCTCAAGTGAGCACAGATAACATGATAGGTTTATCAATGGTTCCAGTATTGCAAAAATCTGAATTATAGTGCTTTTTGAAGATCAGATATTACACGCATATCTTGAATATGTTAAAATATATTCTGGAAACTGGAGAGAAAATGAGTTATGCTAAAAAATAAATAACAATTTACCGTTTGATAGCAAGGCTGAACAGACTGCGATAGATATTTTCTAAAATGGACGCCAGATACAAAATGGAGTCATGAGACCAGGTGTTAGAGTCCTTAATCATGCAGATAGCCGATATTATTTGGCAGCAGTTCACTGTAGATAAGCAGGTCTAGGATGGTATATTTCAAAATGTTGGCAAGGAAAGCAGACATGATTGATAGTAAATCAGATAAAGGCATGGGAAAGCTACCAATTATAAAGAACAGCTGCCTACTTGGCAACAATTAAAATGAACACATGAAGGTTTTCACGGTATGAGCTGCCAATTAAACTTGGCAGGACCTTGAGAAGCAAATAAGGATTGGTTCTTGGCAGGAGTTAAAGGATGTGTAATTGCATCCGGCTGGGCCTAAAATAAGCTTATCAATACAGTCAGCCAGGGCTTGCCAAGAGTGACTGATGTGGGCTTTGTGAGTGACAGATAAGCCAACCAATCAAGTATAAGGAGGGCTTTTATTTTGGCTAAGAGAACCAATCAGAGAAGTATCCTGAATTTGCATGAAAGTATTGCATCATTCAAAAAGACCTAGAAAAGCAAGCTGATTGCAGCAGCTCTGTGCACCTTCCAGTATGTCTTTTTGAACCTGTATTAAAGATGACTGTGAACCTGTACTCGGGTGTCTGTTCATTTATTCCTGTCCCAGTGCCAGAGTCCACAGATGTCCAAAGCTGATGAGGTGCAGAGGGTCCCCCTTTACACATGGTGACCGTACAAAGGAACCCTAAAGATCTTTCAGGGACAAGAACCCAGACCTATGCTGAAATGCTGACAGAGACGGGGAGATGCCCGGGGAAAGTGACAGGGTAAGTAAATGAATATGCAGTGTGTCCTCATTTTGCCAGAGGAGGTCTTCCCATGGCTGTCAGCATGATGATGGTGCACTTTGACATCTGTGTATTATGGTATGTATTGGAAGGGGACAGAGTCAAAGGAAAAAATAACATGTCATGTATATATTAAGGGGAAAGGTAATGGGATAATTATAACTGGTAAGGTTTCCTAACTAAAGGCAGGTTTAGAAGAAGTCATTTCAAACCCGAATTGGGGTAAAATAGGTGGCACATAAACAGGTTTATGATAGGTAATGACTTAAACTTCATTCAGAGTATTTTTAGGGGCAGAGATAAAGCGAAGAGCGCTGAGGATTAATGTGAAGAGTCGACTCGTCTGTCTATCTGTTTATGCAACTGTTTTAAATTAAGGTGCTGAAGAGCGACAATGAGTTATACAAAGTTGAGATGAAGTCTAGAAATTACATTATTTATTTAGGGGAGGTGATTTGCACCAACCCAGACATAGACAGAGAGCAGTAAAAAGGACAGAGGTTTGAGCAAGCCACTGATAGAGTACGATCACATTTTGTTGTCTGAGATGTTATGGAGAAAAAAGCAGAAAAGGTTATAAAAACAAAGTCAAAATGTGACTGCTTTGCAGCCTTGGGGCGGCGGGTGATGGTAGCTAGGGGGTTAATTTTAATATACCTACATAGATGACAGCCTTAGAAAGCCAAAAAGCTTTGAATGATAGAAAACCGCCAAGCGCATAATACCAACAAAGGAAAGATAAGGCCTGACATGTAAGAGAAATTAGTCTTGCTTCAGAAAAGGAAACATGCAGTTAGAAAAATTTTGTTTTAAATTAAGTTGACACTAAAACCGACACTAGATTCCCTTGCTCCTTGAGAAAGTGATGGGAGTGTGATAGTTGACATTTTGTGAAAGTGAAACAACACAGAGATGTAAGCAATTTTGTACGCAATGTGCGCAGCTGGCGAAAAGCCAGCTGACATACACAAGTGAAATTTATGTTCAAATCTTCACTGCTGGGAGCAGCCAGGATTCCTTTTCAAAGCCAGAGATAACAGTGACACAGCCAAAAGAATGATTAATAAGTTGTGGGAAAAAACAAAGTTGTTTTATAGTTAGAAACAGGGATAGTCCTGTGAAGTTAATGCAGTTGAATCAGTCTGCACAGAGAAGTAGCAAAATGCTGTTGACAATTATTTCTTTTATGATTCACTAGCGGAGCTATGGGCAAAAATTAGGAAAACATGTATGTGTATGTATATTGTTTATTTATTTATTTATTTATTTATTCACACAGTTTATACAAACTTTTGAAATATAAAACTCTAACACAATTAATATCAATATAAACTAATTCTAAGACTAGATTTACAGATCAACTTAGAAAAACTAAAATAAGGAAAAAGAGAATGACACAAGAACCAACACTCTAGCCATCAATTCTCAACTGCTGCAAGGAAAGATCTCTTTCATTTCTGGACAGCTGGCACCGACTCCAGCATCTTTTGTAGCTGTTCTAAGAACCTCATTAGTGCTAGCGACAGTGATTTGCACTCGCTGTTGTGCATTTGCCTCCACCAATCCTCTATGTTATAAATCAGACATTTTTGCAGCTCTTTCCTTAGGAATTTCTCTCGTTGGTCCCTTATATTGTGGCAAGAAAGGTCTAAATGTTTTAAGTTTTCCTCCTCAATTGAGCAGAATCTGCAGTTTGTATTTTCAGGCTGAATCATTCGTCTATGCCTTTGAATTTCTTTGGTTTTGAAAATATTTAGACGAAATTTCAGGTAGAGTCTTCTTAGACGCTTACATGGTGCGATGATCATATATTTAGGAAGAGTGTTGAGGCTTTTGGCTTTAGTTGGTGAATTTTTCATGCATTGATGGTTTGATCTTTGCTCTCCAGTTTTAATCCAATCAAGTTCCAGCAACTTTTTCTTTATTGCATTTGGGTTGTTCCATAGTGTTGTTTCATCTACGTCCAACTGGTTCAGGATGTCTTTGACTTATTGCCTCCATTCTGACAATGCAGTTTTCCTTTGTTCTTTCCACTCAATTAGCATTTCAAAGGGTGGTAGATCTGCTTCTCCGTCGGTCCTTCTGAATAATGTTAGCTTGTTCCAGATTAATCTGGCATTTAGTGTAGAGACCCCCAATTCATACAATATACATGCAGTTGGACAATTTTGAGGGATCTGGAGGATTCGCTTCCAAAAGCAACCCTCACATCTTGCCCAGATCTTTGCATTGCACCCAAACATATTTTCGGCTCCATATGTTAGTATATGAGTAACCTTACTTTGGTAACATTTTCTTATCGGAACGTAAGAGAATTTTCAGTATTTTTTTTGCAGTATTATTCCCTGCGATGTTCGTTGTTCCTAGATATCGCGCGTATGGAACTTTATTCAGGTTCTTTGTTCCAAGGGCCCACCTTGCCCTTTTTTTACCTGATGACCTACCTCATTTGTTTTCAAGCACAAAAAAATCGGATTTTGCTACATTAATATCCAACCCTAGTTCTTCTATGAAGGTTTTTAGTGCCGTAAATTTTCTTTGTAGGCCAGTGGGTGTGAGATCTAGGATGACCATGTCATCAGCATAAAGGATGTGTTTAATATGAGTTCCATTCACCATTGGAGGAAATGACACAACACTCTCTAGTGCTAAGCCGACTTCTGATATATAAAAGTTGAAGAGAGTGGCCATCTTTCACTTTTCGACCTCTCCTTATGATTTACCACTGCTTTTAATTGTTCCACTTCTATCAACTTCATATTGAAGTCTCCACATAATACAATCTGAGCATTTGGATCTCCTATTAAGATGTTATCTATAAAATCTAGAAGAACATCCTCAAATTTTTGGTGGGTTGTTGGAGTTGTGTTCCAATAGACATTTAGCACGTGAAGAGTTTCTGAAGTGATCATCAATGGTTCTGATGGTTCGAGAAATGCCATCTGGAGATACGGTGAAACGATCTGAGATGACTTAATTCGTAATCCACAGTTTCGTTTAACGAGGATTAATTGGCCTGACATTGGGCAAACTTTTTTTTTGGTAACAGCTGGATGTATTGCGACATCAAAACCCTCAACACATGGAGTTCTTGCCAACCATGTTTCCTGCAAACATATTATGTCGGCCGGCACTAGGATTTCTGGGAGGGATATAAGATGATGCGAGAACCCTCTTGTGTTCCAAGTGGCGAGCACGACATTATTCGGTTGGTCTTGGCATTAACTCTTTGGTGAGGCGTTTAGAGTTTTTGCTATCCATGCCCAGCTGTTTGTTTGGTCTTCCGTTTTTTGCGCTTCCTCTTTTGCGGCTGGGTCTGTTTTTCTGTACATTGAGTTCTCTACAGTTATTTTAATTTTCTTTTGTCTTATTTCCTCGGTTGGAATCGAGGATTGAAGGACCACTTCCTCAGAGATAGCATTTACATTCGCCAGGTCTGCAGATCTATCTTTCATCAATGGTAAGTTGATGTGCTTTTTTGCTTTTCCATTTTTATTTGGAGAATTTGGTTCCATGGATTTAGGAGGCTCCTTGTTCACCAGGGCGCTGTCAACTTCATACACTTGGTATCCCGCATCCAGCAACTGTCTCTCGCACATCATCACTGCTTGAACATCTTTCTTGTCACCAATATGTAGCAGGACAAATTTTCGATTCATGTCGGCAGTAATCTCAACACGATCAATTCGTAAGATTTTTAATGCTCTCAGAACAGGAATCAATTGAAATAGCTGTAGTATGGTGTATCTATTCAACCCTGCATCATTTTTCCAGCACTCAATTCTTTCCACCAAGATTCTGTATGGCTCTAATACATGGACGGTATTCAGAGTCGGGGGGGAGGTTGTTGGACACCTGTCGGTCTCCCTCCTTGATCTTTTTCGCATGTGCATCATTTCCGGTCTCAGGGACCGTCAGCTTGTCTTTTCGCGGCTCATTGCAGGTGCTAGTTTGGGTTTGGACTTCAATTTGCACTTGTGAACTTTCTTTGGCTTTGGATAACTTAAACTCCATGTTCTGCAGACTTAACCCACGTTTTTCTTCTAGTGTGAGGAAGGGTTGGATTACCACCGCCTTCTCACGTTCACACAGATTTTTATTACAGTTTTTTTTTTCGCGTCATGGGCCACGAGATCAGTCTTTTCTTTGAGAAGTTCTCCTCTCTTCCGGTCTCTCTCTTTTGCGGTGGTGGCGGTGTGGAATTCTGACCGCAATCGAGTTCTGGACAGCTGGATTTTGGCACCTTTTTCTGCTTTGGAGTGGCCGGATCATCCTCCTCTTCTTCATCATCTATGGGACTACTATAGGTCGACATGTTCAGCAACTCCTCAGTCTCATCTTCTTCATTTTCAATCACTATAGTGTCTATGTTCTCCTTCATTGGTCCGCCAACCTTTGCTCCACTAGCGGTTGAATCTTTGTTGGTGGGTTCTGCTATGGCCCCTCTGTCTTTGTTTTTCAAATGCTCTGTGTTGTTGACAGTGATGTTCAGAGCTTTTATATTTCTAAAGAAGTTAGCAGAATTTCGAGAGTTTTCATTCTTTTGTGCTTGCAGGTTTTTGTTTTTTGCATTTAACTTGCTTTGTTTCAATGTCCAAGCTTTTATTTGTTTTTGGGGGTCCTGGTAGCATTTTGGGCTTTTCAAATATGTCAAACCATTCTCCATCTTTCTTATTCGTCGCAGATGTTGTGGGCTTATTTTTCGGTAGTACCGTTTGGGCATCAGATAATTCTGGTTCTGCCGTATGATCGATCACCAGATGTTGATCCACTTCCTGCTCTTTTAAAATTGTCGGGACATCCACTGGCTCTTCAGTTGCGGGCGCATTTCGCTGTTCGCTGGTGCCAACGGATCTCGCTATCTGTACCCCTTCTTCTTTGTCGATCTCCTTCGGTGGGCTGTTCTCTTGAGTGGGGCTGATCGTTAGTTCTTTCTCGTAGCAGCAATTCTGATGCAGATTTTTCTTTGTCGCCTCAGCCATCTCAGCAGAATGATGTTTTTTTGTTTGGAGACCTTTTATGTTGTCGGGTACTTCCAGGTCGATCACTATTTCAATGGGAGGCTGATTATCAGCGCTAATTTGATTTGAGTCGGCTACACCCCTTCCATCTTGTTCTTTTTGCAGTAGAAGGAGAGCTTGTCTTGTGACTTCAGCCAAGAGTCTTTTGTCTTCTGAATTATTTTTTAGTGACTCTTTCAGTGCTATTAAGGAAATGTCATTACCTCTTCTGGTCATTGCGATTTGTGACATCATCTCCACCAAGTCAGCTTCCAGTTTTACTATTTTTGACTTAAGTAGAGGGATCAGAGTCATTTGATCACGAAGGTTCTCATTTAGATTCTCATACAGTTTTGTCAGTGGCCCCACTGCTATTGTAGTAGCAGACATCAAGATTGGGCTTAGTTCAGAGATTATATTCTCTAATAGGCCAGGTATTGTTTGATGACTTCTTGATCACTTCAACCGTGAGGTTTTTATGCCCAGTTGCCTCCTATTTCTTTTTACTGGAGAGCTGTCTTCATCGTCTGAGTCAGAGGGAGAGGACGATTCAATCACTTCTCAATCTTTCTGGGGCATTGGATGACCACACTCCTCTTCACTTGCATTTATATTCGTTTTTTTCCCAGCCTTTAAAATGTTTGTTGGAGCCGCTAGTCTCGTTGTCTAAGCTTGTCGCCCGTTTAGCTCTTTTTTGGGAGGACACAATCTCATCATTTCGTGCCTCAAAGGACGGCGTATTCAGTTCTAAGATCTTCACTTCACTAATGCTCTCAGTCCTATGATGAGTCCACGCGGTTGGTGGCATAGTTCTTCCGCAGGAAATTGAGTGAGGTAATCTCATAGGTTGCATTAGTTTAAAATTGAGAGCTGCTAGATTTTTTATCACTTGGTCAGCAATCACTAGTGAGTCGCGGCTGCCGGGAGGCTGAGTATGAAATAATGCCTCATTTCTGTCTTTCCAGGAGTCTACGTGTTTCTAACCGTCATCTAATCCTTCTGTCACAGAGGCTTCTCTAGTAACCTCTGGTTCCAGCACCTGATGTTGGATATCAGCAGACACCTCACCAGCCTTTGGGATCTGTTCTTCATTTCTCCCATTCATATTTGTTTTTTTTTAATGATCTGGCTAATCCATCGCGGCGACCCTTAGCCATGCCAGTAATTTTAGTGGAGGGACTAGCCTTCTCTTTTTTGCAATATTCCACAATTGGCTCTGGCGTGTTGCATTTGAAGTTGCGCGCCTTGAGTTTGAGTGAGAGGCTGTTAAATGTTCTATGAGCGGCCTAGTGTCCCCTGAACCATTATCAATTTTATTAATCTCTATATTAGGGGTACAACAGCTATTGTTCGGTTTTGGCCTTTTTGGTGCTGTCAACACTTCTGCGTCCACCTCCTTATTGCAGACCGTGGACACGTTCTACGTTTGATCACTTTGATGGCAGCTTGGTTTTGGTGGGGATCAGGTGTCGTGTTTACGCGCATCTCAGCGCTGCAAAGTTCGCTATTCCACGGCATACTCCACAGCAATGCCGAGTTTTTTCCTCGCGCTCATTCTCTCCTATTAGGAGATGTCACAGAGCCGCTGAGTGTGGGGGGGCAGTGAATCACGGAAGAACACGTGATTTTTGAGGAGAATGCAGCGTGGCCTGGTACACACAATGACTCAGTTTCTGTTGCAGACGTGTAGGGCAGGAGCCCCGTCTGCTCAGGTGCACTCGCCCCCTCCCCAAACCCCTCCTCCTCCTCTCTTTCTCTCTCTCCTTCACCACTGAACTCTTCAGTCTCTCGCTCTGATGAAACATCACTCACCTGTGATATCCGGTGTACGCTGGGCACAGCATAGGCTCCGTTCGGACTCACGGCACGATTGTCAGTGTTGGGCATTGTCAGTCCTTCTCCGCCCCGCAGCTTATCGCCTGCTCGGCTGCTCAAAATTTGATTATGGGGCGTGGCTTTCAACAAAACACGTTTAACCTGCGTGCAAGTCTTTACGGGGATTCCAGTCCTCATACTGGCCAGTTTACAGTTTACTGGCAAAGTCGAGAGCACTCCAGTTTCAGTGGTCTCCACGGCCCTCTATGGCCCACAGGGAACACAAGAAACACACTCCTGCATACTCCGCTACGCTCCGCTATGCTCCGCTTAGTGCAGGGGTTTTTATAATTAGGCTCCACCTTCCAGCAGCAGAAATGGCAAACAGACTGCTCCACAGGTAACAGGAAACACACTCCTGCACACTCACTTATATTATAACAAGAGAATATATAAAGAATCATGTAAATATGATTGAAACAAGTAACAAATAGTAGAATTGAAGCTGATATATGCATAATTATGCAAGGAAAATGTTTAGTGATTAATTTGTGCAGTTTTGAAAAAATGCATTTTTTTTGGTACTGAGCTGAAACCGAGCCAGGGCTGACCTTGACTCTTATGGAAATGTAAAGCTGAACCAGAACTCTTTAAATTAAGCTGTTCTTTTTAAGATTCTTTTGAGATATATATCAACATGATGTATGTATTCTGGAGTGGAGTCGGTCAATTAGGGATTGACATGATGGACACCCGCTGAGGTATTGACAAATGAGTACGTTTTGAAAAAACAGCATTTTTCATGGCATTAGTCCGTAGTTGTTAAAACCCGATGCTAAGAGAAGCACTGGATTGGATTAATATGTTGTGGGGTAATTAAACCCCTGGTTATTTAGTCAAGCAAGGGTGTATATTTTGAACAAATTGTTCATTTTGACAGGAAAATAATATGTGGTTGAGGATTATTTTTGAATATACTGTTTTTTGAATGGGTGGCTACTCCCAGTTATTATACGTGTGTGAGCTAGGGAGACCACATTGAGTCACTGTTTAGGATCACACAAGTCACTTCCCATTTTAAAGGGGGTTGGTTGGTCATTTGTTGGGGTTGGTGTTGTATGTTTCTCTGTTGGGCACACACTGGATCACCCCTCATTTGATGATTTTATGCTGGGCAAGTAGCCATTTTTTGTTGGTGATTGATGAGACATTTTTGAAAGAGTATAAATCATGAGGCATGTATGGGCCAATTGAGCAGATGAGAAAAAGAGAGGGGAGATGTTTTCATTAAGAGTTTTCAGTGTGCTATAAAAAGAAAGACAGATTGCAAATGAAAGTACAGGAGAGTGCTGTGGGTAACCAGAATAATGAGAATATTGGTAAATTGGGGACAGAGAGAAGGCATGGGAGATGCACCATAAATAACGCAGAGTCATGTAGATGTTACACATGTACACTTAAGCATGTGCACCAGGGTGAGAGCAGATTGGACAGGCTTCAAGAGGGGGACAGTGTTTCCCCCACTATATAATATAAACTACATAATATAGGGGCATTTGGAAAAGTAAAGGAAAAAATTTGTCTAGAATCACACAATTGTGAAAGGGTGTCGCAGAGAATAGAAATGTAACTATGAGTGCATATTACAGTAAAAGTACGTTAATCCAGTAACGGATGACATTAAGCTAAGCACAGTGAATATTTATGTGGGATAGCAAGAATAAATGAAACAAAAAATACCTTTTTGGGAAAAATATTTGGAAGGCATGTATTAATTGTATTTAGAATGAGGAAGCAGCAGTGGGTAATAAGGAGAAGTGCTAGCAAAGCACACTGGGACTAAGGTCACACGCACTATGGACAAGGGGCATGATTTATTTAAAACAGTCGTATTGAGAAAACATTAGGTCAAAAAATTATTTTTTTATAGAAGCACACACCCTGATTGGCCTGACTTCTAAGAATAAGGAGTCCACTATTTAGGGTTTTTGCAGGATTTTTAAAATGAAAATGTATTAAGGGATAAGTACAAGCAGACTGAGCACGATATGAATTATTATTATGCATGATGAAGTGATTTAGGGCAAAATCGCTGACATGATATGCTTATATGGAGAGGGCGTGTGATACAGGTACACACATGCACATGCATGCACACACACACACACACACATACATACACACACATGCATACACACATATGCACACACACATGCATACACACATATGCACACACACGCACACACACGCATGCATACACACATGCATGCACACATGCACAAAGATATGCATACACACACATGCACACATGCACACACATGCACACATGATTTTTTTGAAGTACAGACAATTAAATGATTGCAGGCTCAATGCACACACAAAACACACACAGGTAGTCAGAAGAAGGAATTCAGTACTGCAATAAGAACACACACACATACATACTGGATGCTTTTGCTTTATATTGGGAACACCAGTTAGGAATATTACGTTTTTCTACAAATATGATGTAAAAGAAGTTAGATTTTCTGCTTTTTTTTAAAGAGGATGAGGATCTGCTTGCTAATATTCAGGTGCACTGAACTCTTGAAGCACGTGGGCCGAGGTGAAAAACAGTGGCAGTATTTTAGCGAATTTTATGTCAGGGATTGTCTGGGCAGGTACAGAGGTGCTTAAGAATCAAGTAGGAATGGAAGCGAAACCGTAACCTGAGATACAGTTAACTGTAGTACATTACTGTGAGTTGTTACAGGGGAAGGATAAAAAGAAAAACAATGCTAGAAAAATTGAGGAAGCCAAGTTAGTTCAGAACAAATTGTCAAAATATGCCATAAAAGGGCGGGATTGACAAGTGGAGAAGGACTGGGAATACAGTAAGCAGTAGGTACATCACAGGTAAATAATCAGTGCCAGATGGGCCAAGGAGGCAATGGATTTGTGCCACAAGGCTGATAAATGGGCTAAAGAGGAAGGGGTGGATTTCAAAATAATCACAGCGGTTTTCAAAATATACAGAATGAAAGTCAAAATATGCAAGGAGGGTTTAACCAGGGGGGAACTAGTTAGACTGGGTCCTCCTGTGTGTTGGATATGTGGGATGGCAGGGCACATTGCGCGCACATGCGGGAGCCAAGGATATGTACAAAATGGACAATTCTGAAGAGGGGGGACAGCTTATCCTCCAGCATATAACTCACAAGCTAGGGAAGGGTTTGCCCTGGAATAAGACATTGGCCCTCATTACGACCCTGGCGGAAAGTAACTGACCTGACCGCCATAGCGTAAATAGCGTTTCCGCCATTGCACGACGGAGTAAAGTGCGGCTAATTCTGACCCATCGGGCACGAGCACTACGCCATGGCGGAAGTGCAAAGTCCGCGATGGCGGAAATGTCCCCAAAACGCCCCTCACCGCCGTCGTACGGCGCCCTAGGTGCAATTCCGCCACCCATCATAGCGGTCACCGTAATGAGCGGTAATCGCAAAATACGGTGACCGTTAATATACGGAAACGGAAGTAAAAACATGGGCCCGGAACGGGAAACAGCACGCCGTACACCTATAAAATCAGAATCCCAACACAACCATTAAAAATCCTACCCTGAGACACATCCCAACCCGTTAGCCACCCTAGTGAAAACAATAAAAATGGGAAAAGTTGCGAAAAAAGCGTGCGACCGCAAGCGGCAGGTCCACTTCTCCCATGAGGAACTCACCGTGCTCACAGAGACCCTCCAGGAGAATGCTGCCGTCGTCTTCTCGACGCAAATGACCAGGACGGCACTTGCGAACAAGAAGGTCATATGGGCCCTGGTGGCACAGCGGGTAAGTGCAGTGGGGACCGCACCCCGCAACCCACAGCAATGCAGAAAGCGATGGGACGACTTGCGGATACGCGTACGGAGCATACTATCAGCCAACCGTAACATTGCCACAGCTACAGGGGGAGGATCGGAATCACCCATCAAGTTGACCCCCTGGGAAGAAATCTGTGCCTCCACCATTGGAATGGAGAGTATAGAGAGAGTCGAAGGGATGTAGAAAGGAGTGCAGACATCCGAAGAATCAGGTAGGTGGGCCAAATAAAACAATGCTAAATCCACAATGTCCAATCATGTGAAGTACCATGTGTCCACATAGTGCAACAGAAACACATGTCCAGGAGAACGTCCACATACATTGGCCTGATAGCGCACTTTAAAAGTCACATTAAATACATAAATAATTAAAAATCCTAAAAACACCCTCTACACGTGCAGCATGCACACCCTGACTGCAGGCTGCAAAACAACTGCATCCTCAATCCACACAAAAATGAAACCACCTCCAAGGCCCTGACCCAAATCACCCTCAGGTACCACCCCAATGCATGTGATACATTGCCATTCCAATTTCCACAGACCCATAAATAACGCTCGCCCTCCTTTACTCCAACACAGGGTCCGATTCAAACGACGAGCTTCAGGACACCCCTACCAGCACACCTGCAAAGAGGGCCAAGACCAACGGCCAAAGACCCTCCACCTCAGCTGCACGGATCAAGACACGGCAGCAGCACAAATCAAGTGGCAGCACACAGGAGGGGACTTCAACAGGCACCCCAGCAGGCAGCATGCCCACAACAGCAGCACCACAGGTCCCCCCAATGGATGCCACAGAAGGCACTGCTTCTGGTGGCAGCAGCACCATAGGTGACACTGCATTAATGGCAGCATGCTCCGACACAGAAAACGGTGCTGTCGATGTAGGATCCATCCATGACCTGTCTCAATCCCCCTGTTTGTTTCATCCCGTACACCATGAGGACACCACGCAGGGGCACCCACAAGACAACGACTGGCCTTCCCCCACAAGCCCTGTGGCAAGGCAACATGAGGTGATCAGCCCCTCTGTGACACCACCGCAAATGGGCATGGCCCAGCAGAGGCAACAGTCCCTCGACCAGGTGATCGTGCAACAGCAGCAACTGGCCACCCTCCTCAAGGAGCATGCTGATGAATGTGGGGGTACTAAGGCAGCCATAGAAACATCTACTGAGACACTTAGGGCAGAAATGGAGAGAAGTACAGAGACACTAAGGGCACAAATGGAGAGAAGCACCGAGAGCCTGAGGGGGGAACTGCATGCGACGTCCAAAGACGTATGTGCTGAACTTGCTGCTGTGCGCCGTGTGCTCACTGAGCTCTCACAAACCCTTAGGGACATGCATGGACGTGAGCAGGCAGAGACATCATCCGTTGCAAGTTTCGTCCAGGGCAGCCCCCAACGTAGATCTGGGAGGAACCTGCGCTCCACAGGAAGGGGTGCACCTGATACCCGGAGAGGGGGCTTACAATAGCGTCTGCCCACTGACAATGAGCATCTTTGGACACTGGTGTTCGGGGAGGAGGTAGGAGGGTGGAGGGGGTATGTTGGGCTTTCTTGGGTGGCGGGTCGATGGGGTGTGTAACATAATTTCACATATGCTATAAACATTTCACAATCATCCAATGAGATGTGTGGACATTGATCTTTGTGTACGAGGCCTTTATAGGCGTACAGTCCATATTGTGCATGTTCCAGACACACACAGTGCCACAAGTCCCGTGTCCATGTATCAGCCACCAGGCGTGAGTGCTAGAAGCATGAATCTATGATAATCTGACGAATTTCATGGCCCTCCTGTGCCTCGCGGACTCCTTGAGGTGCTGCCACATCCCCACCCTCATCATGACCATCTTCAGGTGCTTGCAGTTCTGCGTCAGGGGGCATGGGCACATTTCTACGTACGCACATGTTGTGTAGCATGACACATGCCATGACCATCTTTGCAACCTTCTCATGGCGGTACAGGAGTGCCCCGCCAGACCTGCTGAGGCAGCGGAAACGAGCCTTCAGTAGGCTGAATGCCTGTTCTATGACTACACGGGTACTTGAGTGGGCATGGTTGTAGTCCTCCTCATGCTGGTTCTGTGGGTTCCGGAGTGGTGTAAGGAGCCATCTCTTCAGTGGATACCCGGCATCACCTGTATGTGGACAATAAAGGATGTTTGTGGAATGACATTGCTACGTACGCATCCACCCCCCCTTCCTGCCAGGTCATTGGCGCATCACATACCCCACATCATCATGCATGAAATGAGACTCACCGAGTAGCCAGGATCTGTTCCCTGCGTGACGCTCCATGTAGCGTGGAATTGTAGAGTTCCTCAAGACCATAGAATCATGGGTTGATCCAGGAAATCGGGCACAACAATGTGTAATGATCCTGTTGGAGTCACACACCATTTGTACATTAAGAGAATGATATTGTTTTCGGTTGCGGTACTGGAGCTCCATGGCATGTGGGACAACCAATTCCACATGGGTGCAGTCGATGGCACCAATGCAACCCGGTATGCCGGCAAGTGCATGGAATCCCACTTTTGTGTTCGTAATTTCCTGCTCCGAGCGTGGTAGAGAGATGTAGTCGTCTGCGTGCTTCAGGAGGGCATCGAGCACTTGCAATAGTGTCCGTGACAACAGTGGCTGTGAAATGCCATGCAACTGTCCGACTGTGTGCTGGTAGGTGCCTGTGGCCAGGAAGTGTAGTACAGACACCACCTTCAGTAGGGGTGGGATGGCGGTTGGGCTATCTATCATGCTGACAAGGTCAGAGTGTGTCATGTCCACAATGGCGGTTATGGTGTCCCGGTCCAAACGGTAGAGGGTGTGGATCTGCTCATCAGTGAGCTTGAACGGATGAGCTCGGAGGCGTGGGATTGCGGGCTGCCTGCGTGGTGGTAGTGGCTGTGCTGGTGGGCCTTGCTGGCCCTGCCTTGCCCTCCTCCTCCTCCTGCGTCTCCTCTGTGCGGCCGGTTGTTGTAGTAGTTGGTGTTCGTCTTCTTCTTGAAGTTGGAGTACTTGCAGTGCTATCAGGTCCCCCAGGGCCAACATCGCTAGTCCTGCCGGTAGCATTTTGGAGTGGGTGTGGTTGTGGGAGGGGGTTGGGTGTGCAATTTATGTGTTTTCAGGCAGTATAGCCTCCACCTGTGGTGATTCATTCCACCTGTGCAAGCTGCAATCCCCTTTGGGCAAGCACGTCCCGCACACAACGCTGCAATTTGACGCATGGCATCTTGCTATTACAATCATGTATTTAATCCCGATGGCAGTGAAATATTGGTTCATATGTACATTCTGCTATGGTCCCATTGTTTGACATACTATCTTTACAGTCGCGAACAAACTTGTGAAGGGTCAGTGGAATGTAGTACTCGATTAACGGTGGACCCTCATGCAGCACTGTACCGAGGTTCACCGACGGGCGGGGCGTCCCATTTGTGAGTGAAGCCAGTTGCCATTTTCACACACTGCCGCACTACATGGATGAATTTGTGATTTCAAGCGGTCACAGATGCCTTTTCGACGTGATGTTGCAAATGAGGAATTCGAAGGACAGCGCTTTCGGTTTTCAGCTAGCGGCGAGGAGACGCCCACAGGTCTGACTGCAGATATAAAGTTCTATTGTTTAATGTCCTTCGGACAGGGGCCATGGCGAGAATGCAATGATTGATATGAATAGTATGGGATGCGCAATAGCGTAGTGGACGATAAGGCCGGACGTTCCCAAATACATGTTACTTCACAACACTGGAATTCCGGGCTGGAGCACATTGGATTTTGCAGACTGCATTACGCACAGACTCAATGGAAATTTCACATGTTATGTGAGTAAATAATCAGGCGTTTTCATACCGGGATGAGGGAATGATGTATGGATGCATGGACAGATGATTTAATTGAGAGTTTGCCATGTACATGGCTTTTTGGAATCTATCCACTTCCCCTGCGCTATGTGATGCAGAGCTGCCATAGTGGGACCATCGTCTATCTGCCCTTGTTGAACCCTCCCTGTCTCGACGCGCCTTCAAACACTTGTGTCTATGCATGTTACTAATCCCATCTAATGGATTCTGTTTTAACAGACGCATGCACACAAAGACTCGTTTGTAATAGTGTTTTCACCTCGATTTATATAGTTATGATTCGCAAGTGATTTTTGGGTGGGAATAATCCTTTTGAGTGGGCTAGCATGCATATGGCTGTAGATTTAGTGTGATCATTGAAGTGAGTAATTCAAATGAAGTTCTGATGCCCATACTATTCTTTTTCATTTCATTTGGGTGACAGGTATCTCCTCCCCTTTTGCCGCTGCCATCTGTATGCCACTCCTGCAGATGGCTTTTACTCCCGACACCTGCTGCTTCGTGTTAATCAGTGGAGCACCATTACGATCTTATGGGACGATCGCCAATGGGCCACATGCCCTTACGCAGTACTAGTGGCTAGGAGCAACATATCGACCTTTCAGCTGGACTAGTGCCTACCTAATGGGACGGCCCTGCGGTTTTAGGCGCTTCCATGTTGCCTTTTTGAACGTGAATGTAGCCCCTGTGTACCATGAAGGAACAGGGCGTCACACAAGAAGACGCTGGTCATTTATTGCGGATGCAGCCCACAATAATGAAATATATTTTGGAGTTCATGACCTAATGGCTGTATGGCCTTGGTGATTTTGTTGTGCATTAAATTTATATTATGATATTAACCGTGTAGCGTTATTCTTTGCAAGTAATGTAGCATATTCCTATTTGTGGAGCGATGTATTGTGAGAAGATCTGCATTGGGTTCCGGCTTCTGAGTATAGTTGCGTGGTACTGTACTGGGCGCGTTTGCCTACGAAGCCCAGTGAGGTCAGGGATAGGGGCTGCCATTATGACTGTTTTAATGATGTCATGCTCAGGGGCGGGGGATTAGCTTTTGTGTAACAGATGCCGGTCAGCCAGGTGGATTGGTGGAATGATGTGATTATCAGAATATGGCTGGTCACAGGTGCCTGTGTTTGCGTGCGTTTCTTGGAGGGAGACTGAGGTCATATCCATTGGAATAGCTTCTGTATTCGTGCCATCTGTGCCCTGCAGCTCCTATTGGCCCCTCTTGAGATGGGCCTGGCTGCTCAGTCACTCTGCCAACTTGTGTGGTACATGCTTATGCTGATGGTTGGTTTGTTTACTGGCAAGACTACAGGGCTGGTGCAGTCTCCCTCAGGATACTGCTTTGAATGTTGCCTTACACTGGTGTCAAGCGATGGGGGCCTGTTGTTGTTTTGTCTCATATTTCAGTTCATATTGCTGTACTTGAACCTTCACATGCCTGTGCTGCATCAGTACGGCAATGGTGACATGGCAAATATGGATGGCCACTCACAAGGCACTTGGAGCCCCTACATTCATTTGTTCGTTGGCATGCATGGGTGACTTGTACATTTCACTGGTTGCATTGTGTGACTTCATTGCACCTACGAGGAGTTGTGCAATGTGGCCAGGGAGTGGTGTACAGGCACTCAGTAGGGCCATTTACGGTTGGTTCGCGTTGCCGTACTTCTCACCATGGCGGAATGGTACTTTCTGCCATGCTTGATGGCGTTAGGTAAATGTCCGCTAGGGTCAGAATTCGCGTACCGTTGCGCCATGGTGGTAATTACGGTTTTGCATGGCGCGCGTGCGCGTACTTGGTGCAGTTAGCGTTGGCGTTCACTACGGTGTCGCTAATGGCATCGTACTTTACGGTGACGGGTCATAATCGCACCGAGCGCTATTCGATGGCGGTATTGCATTTCCGCCATCGTTTTTCGATTTCCGCCAGGGTCGTAATGAGGGCCATTGTATCAGACACAAGCACTGAGAGTGCAACAGGTACAGCAGCTAGAGCAAGTGCAAATGAATTCACTGCAGGGGCAGTTGTAACGAGCCCCCATGCAGATTTTGCAATATGTAAATACAGAACAGGTATTGACACCCAGAATAGGAGGTACCACTGTGGTAAGAGGAAATCCTCTCACAAGGAACAGGGTATGCATGCACCCACAACAGGACAGCTCACGGGACGACTTGAAGCTTTCAGAATTTTCAGTGATATTAGACCCCCAAGGGTTAATTTGATGGTAGGAGGTGAAACCTTTGCTTTATTAGTAGACATTGGGACTACACGTTCATGTACAGCGGAAGGAAAAGTATCTAATGGTAGAAATTGCCATAAATAATTAAGTGTTCTTTGGAGCCACAAGTTGAGTTCCTTTTTTACTGATGAAGTATCAGTCTCTATAGAGTGACATGATTGATCCTTTGTTATATTTGCGACAGGCACCAGTCAATATTTTGGAAAGGGATTTTAAAGACAAAACTTAACATGGTGATTTTATTTATTGAACAAGGAATGATGTGTTCCACTTTTGGAATACATTATTTAAATGTGGCGAATTTATACTGGCACTCACATGGCAAATGGCTCTGCGAGATGTTCCAGTTGAGTTGGAGGTTTTTCTGTTTATGGGGTGAACAGTCTATTAACATGGTTATCTGGCTTAGTGGAGAAGATGGTGAGAATACCTGATGAATTTGTGTTCAAAATCATGGATACCTATGGATTAAGAGGGGGGGCATCCAATCCTTAAATAATTAGATGCAGCCATAGTACAAGGGCAAATGGCAATGTTCGAAGGAATGGATGATGAGGGTAGGCCATGGAGGACAGTGATAGCTCTTGAAGAAGGGTCTAGATTGATTGATATCACTGATGATGACATATTTAGAGAGGACTCAACAGATGATGAAGTGGTGTTTTTTATGAGCACCACATACTGGTTAAAAATAAAGAGAAGGGGAAAACTCACAGCGTATGGCAATAATGCAGCAGAACTCAGCATATTTTCAGCAAGACTTGGAGTGAGTGCCAAGTGTCCTGTGAACCACAGGCCCTTATGATGTGGGTCTATTGAAACGAATAGGGGAATAAGATAATAGTACACACTTGTAAGGGATTATAGTATGCAACATATGAGGGTTTGTGTTGTAATTAGACTAATTAATATAAGGTAACCATAAACAGTTAAAGTTAAAAGCGCAGAAGAAGTTAAAAACTAAAAGATTGGTGATGATTTAGTGGAATAAATAAATAAATAAATAAATAATGAATAAATGAATTAATGGATATTAAAGCAGCAACAAGCAAAGGTTAACAGTAGGTGCAAATAAAGGAACAAAAAGTAACATTGTGAGACGAGGGTGATGAAAGAAGGTGTGAATAAGATATCCAGATTTTCAAACAATGAGCACAATGGATGGTGCTGGATATGATTGACTAGCGTAGTGTCTTTTATAAAAAATACAATATGATTAATGAAGGGCCAAAGGGGTATGGATGGCCAAGAGTGATATGATAATATAAGAAAAAACCTTTAATAGAACTATACCAAAGAATTTATGAGAGTAGGAAACACAAACATTGTTTGTAAGTATATGATGATGTTGATTTATGTTTTACAGATGAACATTATTGTCATTTTTAAGCACGGGAGGAATGTCTACATGGCGTTAGCAGAATATATTAATATAATGGGAAGAGACATTGGGCCTCATTACGAGGCTGGCGGTAGCCATGCCTGTATTACAGGCACGGCTGCCGCCGGTATCCATTTTTTCCAGCACCCGCGAATGGGCAATTACCCGGTCATGCTGAGTTTGGCGGACCCGGTTATTGCCCATTCATGGGTGCCGGTAATAAGGGACTCCCCTTCCCCATTCGGCCCCATAGGGCTGAATGGGAATGGGGAGGGTGATAACACCGGTACCGTTAATAATGGTACCGGCGCTACCATCTTGTTCTGCTTGCGGGTACCGGTACAGCCACCAGGTCAGACCGGGTGGCTGAAAGGGCACCCGCGAGCAGAACTCCTAGTATGGCGGTACAGTAGCAACTGTGCGGTAGCGATACCAGCATCGTTGTTGCCTTACCGCCATACTTGTAATGAGGCCCATTATATTATGACAAAGGTAGGTATAAGTGGACAAGTAGAAAATGAAAAGGTAAGTATCAAGTTGACACTTTATTGATCATTATTAGGAGTAAGAGGATCCAGCTGAGTACAGAAAAAAGGCAGTAAGGGATACAGGGCCTCATTACACGATAGGCGGTAAGGGTTTACCGGTACCGGTAAGGGCACCGGTACCGGTAAACCCTTACCGCCTCACTACGAGTTCCCTTTGCGGGACCCGACCTTAACGGCTGGTTTTACCAGCCGTTAAAGTAGGGTGCCGCAAAGGGACCTTGGTGCTAATTACGGTACAGCAAATTGCGATACCGTAATTAGCGCCTTCCCCATTCCCATTATGCCCTATGGGGGCAAAAATGGAAATGGGGAAGTGCCTTAGTGAATGGGGAATTACCGCCCCCGCTCACCTTGGAGTAGGGCGGTATTTCCGCCATCCACCAAGGCGGACATGGTAAAATACCGGCGGCAACCATGGCGTTAATAGAGCCATGGTTACCGCCTACCGTTTAATGAGGCCCACAGTCTTTTAAATAGATAGCATTTTCCCAAGAAAGTTGCAAACAGGTGTGAGCATAGAAAAGCATAAGGTATAGAAGTATGGCCATATCTAACAATAAGAGTGAAGAAGACTTTGGATAGAAGGTGGATTAACCTTTTTGTAATTCTGGTAACAGAGAAATGCTGAATAGGTGCATTTGCCAAATGCATAAAGTTTTGAGGATAGGCAAAACGATGTATGCCTATATGTTACACTTGCATGCACTTAGTAGAATCAATGCTGGGTTCCCTATAACATGGGTAGGCAAAGTTAGTGTAGGTATGACGACGGACGAAAAATGTCAATTATGTCTCAACAGAATAAATACATCAAAAAACGAAGAGACCGCTGTCCCATGCCATCAGCAGGAGGACTTCAAAAGTACAGAGAATATTTTCAGCATAGCAGAAAACATTAAAACTCAGAACACATATGGAAAGGTCGAAAGAATTTAAATGTGCACCAACGTATCTTTTGGGACAGAAAAGTAGGCCTACATATCAGTGGGCTGAGAGTGTCAAGAGATGACCTCAGTAAACATTTTTGATCAAAAGAAAAGAGCAAAGGTCCACCTTGAAGAAATATCTGATCGCTTTGCCAATGTGATTAAATGACTTTTGCCTCTATTTTGGTTTTCTACTGGAAACAGAAACCCACAACAGCTTTGTCTTCTTCAGCTAGGGATGCACCAAGAAGAAAGAAGAGGAGCGATTGAAAAAAACACATCCTTTTTTCAAACAAATATTTTGAGTTTGTCATGTTGTCTGTTTTGTCGTTTATTATTTTATCATAAAGAAGGAGACTGCATGATTCTTTGGTTTGAGAATGTCAACCACATAGGAAATTTTTCCTTTAGTGCATTATGCAGTTGTTGGAAAAAAAAGGGGCCATGAGAAAATAGGGCAATGCCAGGAAAAAGCCAAAGATGCATATGCTTCATGTCATAGCCACAATCAGGTATCAGCCAGTATGTATTAAGTATAAAGTGACACCAAGATGTGCGAAAAGAGAGAAAGAAGCAGCCATCCTATTATATTAGAAAAAGAGAAAATGCAGTAGCGATTGTTTAGGGGGTAGGAATGTTTAAAGGAAACACAGACGTATTTTAAGGGTTGGGTTTGAGGAGGCAGTACTGATGATAAAGAAACACTTATTTCTAAAAAGAAACTCATATCGTTTTATACTACAGTTGGACGAGAGATACCTACACACCAGGTGATTGACGGCAACCGATCCTGCGAGATGCCCAGTTGCAACTGCTTTTGAAAGTTTGTGTTCCCCAGAAACAATCGAATTCCCCCCTTTTTCTGACTATTCTGACCATTTGAATCAGAAAGACTGAGAGTTTGAGTACTCTGTGATGTAAAAAACAATGAAAATCAAAAAGGACTGGTCTACGAATCAAAGGGCATATGAACTTGCTGCAAAACAGCCCAAAGGACAAATAAAAATAAATGGACTAAAAATAAAGAAAGTCCTTGGATGTGGAATAAGCCAAAATAAGATCAATTGGGTGGAAGATGTGTCAATGGAAGAAAAATGAAACAAATACAAACATTAAAGTGTGCATGGGTAGAGAGGGGGAAACAAGGGAATGTCGTGGGGTGGGAGGAAGGAAAAAGTGTACAGTAAAAGTTGCATGTGGACAGAATCAGAGGAAAATGGGCTGGTGGGTTCCCTCAAAGAATGATTTCTCTCGATTCTTGTGGTGGCCAAAAAGAAATCGCTTGTTGTGTATGTTATGTCTACATTTAATTGGGTAATGGGGTGGGATCCAGATAGAAGCAAATAAAGTTGTTCTTGAGGAGACGTGCATAAAAGTACAAAAAGGGTGAAACGTTGCAAGGATCTTTTTGGCAAAAGAAGATACATATATGTTTTAGATTAAGAGAGTACAATATGATTGAAGACACTGTTGATCCCGTAGAAATGTTTTTTTGACATGTTGAGATAAATCACCACACTGAGGGGGGTGACTGAGACAGGGATGTATAGGTACACTTTATATGGGGGAGGGTGGACACTGGGTGTAGTGGTCGTGTATTGAACAGTTGCCTAATACAGACCAGAGGGGGAGTGTATAAGGGTACCAGACCCCCCTCAACTGGGCACAGATAACATGATAGGTTGATCAATGGTTCCAGTATTGCAAAAATCAGAATTATAGTGCTTTTTGAAGATAAAGAGTGCATGTGAGGTGACATATATTTTTGGGGTCAGAATGACTCGGGAAGTGAAGGGTGCCTTGGTTATTATACGCACAACATGAATATGTAAACATATATTCTGGAAACTGGATAGAAAATGAGTTATGCTCAAAAGTAAATAATGATTTATCGTTTGGTAGCGAGGCTGACAGACTGAGATATTTTCTAAAATGGATGCCGGATACAAAATGGCGTCATGAGACCAGGTGTTAGAGTCCTTACTCATGCAGATAGCAGATATTCTTTGGCAGAAGTTCACTGTAGATAAGCACATCTGGGATGGTATATTTAGAAATGTTGGCAAGGAAATCAGACATGATGGATAGTAAATCAGATAAAGGCATTGGAAAGCTACCAATTAGACAGAACAGCTGCTTGCTTGGCAACAATTAAAATGAGCTCATGACATTTTTCACAGTATGAACTGCCAATTAAACTTTGCAGGACCTTGAGAAGCAGATAAGGATTGGTTCTTGGCAGGAGTTAAAGGATGTGTAATTGTGTCCGGTTGGGCTTAAAATAAGCTTATCAGTCTTTGTTTTGGTCAGCCAGGGCTTGCCAAGAATGACTAATGTGGGCTTTGTGAGTGACAGATAAGCCAACCAATCAAGGATAAGGAGGGCTTTTATTTTGGCTAAGAGAACCAATCAGAGAGGTATCCTGAATGTGCATGAAAGTATTGCATCATTCAAAAAGACCTATAAAAGCAAGCTGATTGCAGCAGCTCTGTGTGCCTTCTAGTATGTCTTTTTTAACCTGTATTAAAGATGACTGTGAACCTGTAACCGGGCATCTTTTCCTTTATTCCTGTCCCAGTGCCAGACTCCACAGATATCTAGAGCTGATGAGGTATAGATGGTCCCCTTTTACAACCTCCTAGAGCAGTGATAGCGAAACTCCTAAACTATCGCGACAGGGATGCCATCATCCAACTGGCTAGAGAGAAGGGGCTGCTGAAATACGACAATACTTCCCTACATACATATCCAGATTTCTCAGTAGCAGTACAACAGGAGCGAAAAACATTCATGGGAGCCAAGTGCATTCTTTGAGAAAGATCTGTGCCGTATGCTATGTTTTTCCCAGCGAGGCTCTGCATACAATATCGCAGGAAGGCCTTATTCTTCACAATACCGGAGTAGGCAGCCCCTTGCATTGAAGCTCATACACCCATCCAACTACAGTCAGCAGAGACCGAAAGAATAGGAGAACCCGCTATGTCTACCTGAATGCTACAATTGACACAGGGATGTTGATTCCACCTATTTATTGATATTAGTTGAAAAGAATAATGTTGGTATCATATATCTACACCAGTATCAAGAAGCAGAGATCGACTCTATGAACTTCATAGGATGCAGGCTCACAAAAACTCAGTTTAATGGCGGGAGGTGCGTCGCTTCTGGAACGTCCATACGCAGAGGCAGCATCCCCTAGGCAAGGTTGCATCTGTTTTGTTATAGTACTATGCACATGTTAGTTGGGCTATAGTGCAAAATTAGAGGGTTTTGGTCTGGGGTGGCTACAGTATACATAGCCCTGATTGGGAGGGCAATGAGGGTGGGGGGAGGAGAGGGATGTTGGGGGACTAAAAAAGTTGGAGAAAAATGGTCAGTCAGTCATGAAGGTTGTCACTGTATGTGCATGTATATCCATAATAGTACATGGACTCACTCGTATTGGTGGTACACTTTTTATCATCTGCAACACACTAGGTTTGCTTAATGTGTTGAGCTGGAATGTGCGGGGTCTTGGCAACTTCACTAAGGCAAGAATGGCAATATCCTACATAAATCGCCAGAAAGTTCAGATCCTATTCTTGCAAGTAACTCATGCAAAGGGATCAGCAAATACTACATTTGCCAAAAACTGGGGTCCAAATAGATACTTTGCCAATTACTCTTCGCAATACAGAGGAGTAATGGCACTGGTGCATACATAAGTCGCCTTTGCTCTGCTACATGTGCACATCGACCCAGAGGGTAGATATGTCATAGTCCACTGTTAAATATGCACCAGGGATACCCTACTAATAAATTCATACGGCCCTGACCTAGACGACCTGGAATATTACTGAGTACTGGCTGACATCATCATAAGCTCTCCACTGGTCCCGGTGATATGGGAGGAGACCTGAATACAATCCTTAACCTGACCTGGACCGCACAGGCCAAGCGCCCAGACCCTTATCGAAAGCGGTGAACTGTATCATAGAATTGCTGAATACACTTGCTCTACAAGATGTATGGCAGCTGGGGCTACATATACTATTCCACCGTACATGATATATCTTCTAGAATAGATGTCTTTTTTAGATCGGACCATCTGGTGGGGCAGATTATAGACTCTGGAATTTTGACTCACACTTACTCCAACCGCTCCCCAATCAAGCTGTCCCTACATTGGGACGATGTGGCTCGTACTCGATATCCCGGGAGGTTTAAGTCACTAGCCTTATAAGATCTAGTATTCCGCACTGACCTAGAAAATGACTAATGCACGTATTTCACCCTGAACGACAATGGGACAGTATCAAAGGCCACACTCTGGCAAGCTTTTAAGGTGTAAATTAGGGGAATGGCCATGTTGCGTGAATTTGGGGTGTTGAAAGATATACGTAGGGATCTGGCCAAGAGTGAGAGTTAGCTCCAGAAACAAGAAACTGAATATGCAGGAAATCGAGACCGCATTAAGCTAGCAGCAATCAAAGCCCAGTTGGAGACATATAAACAGCTAGCAGATAGGGAAGTAAGATATTTTGCTAGACCTGCCATGGCCATACGCTATGGGGAAGGCGAGAGACCGGGAATAGTACTATCTGCATCTGTTAAGCTAGATAAAGGGCGTGGACACATAGTAGCGATCAAAAACAAAAATCACAAACTACAGTACTCTGAAACAGGGATTCATGAGGAATATACAAAATTCTATAAAGAGTTATATCAGGCACAAGACCCGGGCAGTAAGCCGGAGCTTGAGGCCTTACTCAACTCTATTCCCCTATCTGAACTATCAGAGGAGGCCAGAACTCAGATCGGAGCCCCACTTAGGATAGATCTCTGGGTAATAAAAGAATTGCCGAAACACAAAGCCTCAGGCCCAGATGGCCTCACAGTCGAATTATATGTGGAATATGGCATCCAATTGGCACCTTACATGCTAAAACTGAGATCGGAGACAGTAAAGGAGAGACAGCTCCCGCAATCCCTCCGTGAAGCGGTTGTTATGGTCCTGCTAAAACCGAATAAGCCACGCGACGAGTGCAGCTCCTACAGACCACTATCATTAATGAATGCCGACACCAAAATATATGCAAAGATTCTCGCTAATAGACTACTACCACTTATGCCTGCATTAATACATCAAGACCAAGCCGGTTTTATATCCGAGAGAGAGACATCACTCAATCTCAGACGATTATTCAATGTTATAGCATGTATACAACCCCCCGAGACCCACGCAATAGCTGTAGCCTTGAATGCCCAGAAGACATTCGATATGGTGTCATGGTCATATTTGTTCACGGTTCTTAGAAAATGCGTACTGGGCAAAGCCTTTAAAGGTTATGTTAAGATACTGGGCCTCATTATGACCCAGGCACTAAGTGTTTAACAGTGCCGTAAAAGGCTGCGGCGCCATTAAACACCTAGTGCCTAAATACGAGGTCCCTTTGCGGGACCCGACCTTAACGGCTGGTTTTACCAGCCGTTAAAGTAGGGACCCGCAAAGGGACCTTGGTGCTAATTACGGTACCGCAATTTTACAGGGCTCTTACTGGTATGATCAAGGAGAACCCCCGCCACACGTAAGGCTAGAAAAGTCAGCGGCAGTAGGATCAGAAATGAGGACACTCATATTACACAACACATACAGAGATGACTGCCCCTGTAACTCTGTTTCTGCCACATTACGTGCCTGGATGCGCATATTTCACAGAACAGAAGAGAAGAATCCACACTATCACTGGTTACCACTTTGGGACTTTCCACACCTCCCCTACACGAGACACTGCTATGTGCAAGCGGTGGGAATCTCTGGGATATAAATGCATTGGTGACTTGTTCCCAGGGGGGAAGTTCCTGACAATGCAGGAATTTAAAATAAAACACAGTAATACACAAGCAGGGCTGTTACAGTACTATAGATTACAGACGGCAACTCGGGCTAGATGGGGCTTATACCCCACTGAACCACTTGAAAATAAACTGCTGGCCTACATATCAAACTCCAGCGGCTGCAGGCATGGCGCTCACTAATGTATACAGGGAGACACTGCTCGGGATACCGAAACAAGAAGACTCATCGAGAGAGAAATGGGCGAGGGAACTAAATCAAGAAATAAGTGACGTACAATGGGGGGAAATGTGTAGGTTTACCACATCAATCTCTATGAATAGCCGGCTGAAGTAAATACAGTATAAAATACTACATATGCTACACTACACGCCATACAGACTCAAGAGAATTTTCCCGGATCATACAGGGCACTGCCTGAGATGCAGGGGAAGGGATGCGGGTTGTTTACACATGCTCTGGTCCTGCCCGAATTTGTCACACTATTGGACACATACATATAAAGTAATGTCAGAAACAACCAGTATGAATCTGGACGCTAACCCGATGTCTGCATTATTCGGAAAATGGCAAAATCCACTGGAAAACAAAACTAGACCCTTCTTAAATATGTGTAATATGGTAGCAAAAATGTGTATACTCCGAAAATGGAAAGCTAGCTGCCCCCCATCCATGCAGGAGTGGTTAAGAGATCTAACGTGGGTAAATGATTATGATGAACTGTACATATCACTGTATCTACGCATGTCCCGACCCAGAGATATCTGGGGAGGGTTTAGAATGTATCTAGCTAAAGTCTAGTATCAACTAAATGATGAACGTACTAACCATACCAATATGCATACTTTTACCATACTGAACATGGAGTCCAAGACAATCCAATGAATGCACTGGAAATGATTGTGCTTTGTATTGTTTTGTACTTTGTGATTGCTGACATGGAAAAAACAATAATAATAAAAATAGATCCAACCTGATCTGTGTTGTCATAAATATATAACACATTGTGAATAGTAAATTTTATCAAAAGAAACAAAGTGAGGCATGAATTATCAAATCATGTTCCTAATGAGCTGAAACAATAAAATAATATTAACAAAGGAAAGATGAGGTTCCACTTATATAAAGTGTACATTGTGCTAGGTAATGCTTTAACTATTAATGGACCAGTACCTATCTCCGTATGCTCCTTAAATTACTCCTAGCCTCAAATGCTAGTTTTACTAGTTCCTCATACCTGCTGTAGTTAGACTGGTTACGTGGTGTTAAGGGATTTTTTTTAATTAACTGGGGTGTTTAGAAGCACACTGCTAGTGAGTATTCTTCTTTAAGACCGATGAGTGCCATAGCAGCTAGTTTATGAATCCAAAACACTTCTCTTCTTGTTAATGCCGTGTTCATGTCACCTCCTCTTGGTGAACTTTTGACAGTTTCTAGTACAACATATCTAAGTTGTGCGACAGAATGTCACATTTCTGTAAAATGTCTGGTGACCGGAGAGGTCCGATTGTTTGTCAGGATGTTAGACTTCTGATCTGTTAGTCTTTCTTTGATTTTGTGAGTAATTTGGCCTCCATATAACTTGCCACATGGGCATATTAAACCATTGATTAGAAATTTCGAATCACAGGTTGCAAATTGTTTGATGTTAATTTTCAGTCCTGTGTTGGGATGTCTGATCTGTCCTCCTTTTTGTACATTGTTGCAATGACTGCAGTGTAAGCACAGAAATGTCCTAAATGTTGGTTTACCTAAGATCTGTTTGTTTTGGTCCGACCTCTCAGCTTTTACCATTCATCTTTGAAATGTCTTCCTCTGGGGTACGCAATCATCTGTGGCTTTGGAAATAATGTGCAGGGTTGGGTGTCCAATCTCATCAGTTTCCAATTTTTGTTCAATAGACAATGAACATGTTGGCGCTGTTTGGAGTAGTGCATCAAGTGTACAACGGGTGGGTCCCAATTTATGTGTTTTGGGTTTCAGAAGATTTGTTCTAGTGTAGGCTCAGCATCTATTTTTAGCTTTTTCTAATATATTGTCAGGATAGCCTCTAGTCTTAAATCTTTTGTTGATGTTGGCAATGTTATCTTGATAGGTATGCTCTTCTTTGTTGAGTCAGCGTGATCTCAAGAGTTGACTGAGTGGTAAATTGTCTTTAAGATTATCTGGATGATAGCTTAAGTAGAGTAATGTGTTGTTGACATTGGTGGGTTTTTGATACATGGTAGTTTTGAGCGCATTGCTGCTCGGAGTGATCAATGCATCTAAGAAATTAATACTTGGGTTTCGGACTTCCATGGAAAACTTAATGTGTGGATGTTGTGCATTAAGGAAATCTAGAAAGGTATTCAATTACTCTTTGGGACCCGTCCATATCCCAAAGATATCTTGATATATCGTTTCCATAGATGCAGTTTGGATTTCCATCAGTATATGTTCTGTTTCAAAGATGTACATAAACAAGTTGGCATAGGCTGGGGCCATTGATTAGCCCATCGAAGTCCCTGATATCTGGAGATAGTGACATTTGTGAAATTGGAAGTAGTCATGCAAACGGTCACTATGCAGGATCGATGTGTCAATACTCTGGACGTCAAGAGCAGAAATTGTCCATTCTTGTTTAAATTCTGTGAAACCTTCAAGTACATTTAGAAAATTAGTAGTGTCACGTAAGCATGTGGTTGTTTTTTGTACGATTGGTTGTAGAACTTTGTCTACATATTTAGCTAAGAGATCAAAGACACTGTTGGTGGCAGCTGCAGTTGGTCTCAATGGTGGGGAGTTTACATGTTTATGAATCTTAGGAAGTCCATAAAATACTGGCATGATAAGATATTTGTTGAGTAAATAATCCTTTGTTTTTTCATTGATCCATGCTTCATTAAGTGCTCTCAAGAGTGCTTCTTTGATAAGTTGTTTAATTGTGTTGGTAGGATCCTGATCAAGTGGGAGGTAAGTGTCTTTATCGCCTAAAAGGGATAAAACACTCTGGTTGTAGAATTCAGTGTTCATGATGACCGTCGCACCGCCCTTGTCTGCTGGTTTGATCGTAACAGTAGTGTCATTAGCCAGTTGTCTTAATAATCTATGTTGGTGTTTGCTCGAGTTTTGTGCTTTTCACGGCAGAGTATTTTATTGACTTTAAGTCTTTCATCATGGAGTTTTCAAACAGCTCCAGTGCTGATTTCGGAAGTATTGGTTTAAGGTACTTTTAGATCGCATTTCTAAATAGTCAAATGTACTTGATCGTTCTTCAATAGGGTGTGTTGAGTCTCATTTTGCTAATTAGTTTAAATACATTAATATGTTCCTCAAATAAGGTAGTGCCATTTCTAGGTACAAAGGAAAGTCCTAAGTCTAACAAATCTAGTTCTTGTTTGGAGAATTTGCGATTGGAAATGTTAATTACTAGTTTGCTGCCTTCTTTTTGGTCCTCAACCTTCTTGTGTCCTCTCCTTGTTTTTCTCTGCCCAAAAAAACAGGTGTGTTAGAGGATGATGTTGTGGGGCCGGTTGGAGATAAGTGATCCAAATCTTTGTCTCTGTTGTCTGTTATTGGTGTTTTAGAGGGAGTGGCACACTGCTGCCTGATGTGTCACTAGATGGATATGTTTCTGCCCCAGTATTATTGGGCTGTTTAGTTTGAAATGGTGATTGTGATGATAGAAACCTTGCCAAGTGAATACTATGGGCCTCATGACGACCCTGGCGGCCGCGGTATGAACGGTGCCGGTAAGTTTCCGGCACCGTTCATACCGGGCTGCCACATTACGAGTTTGCTCACGGGTGGCGGTATGCACATCTGGTCTGGCCAGACGTACATACCGGCACCCGCCAGGAGACCAGGATGCTAACAACGGACCCGTCATTAACGGGTCCGTTGTTAGCATCCTCCCCATTCACATTGAGCCGAATGGGGGCTCAAATGGGAATGGGGACATACTAGGTCTGGGTCCTGAAAATGGGAATTACCAGACCCGCAAAAGTCGGAATGGCCCGGTAATTCCCTTTTTTTGGTACCTGGACCTGGACACAAGTTTGGAGGTAGCCATGCCGGTAATGATGGCATGGTTACCTCCAAACTCATAATGATGACCATTCTGTGGTCCTGTCCATTATCTATCCAGTTCAGGGTGCGTCCCTAAAGAAAGTGTCACCCCACCTAAATGTGGGTAAACTTGTAAGAAAAACGGCAATGATAGGCTAACATACACCTTGATTTTGGAGACAATACTACTTTCATGTGGAAGTGAAGTGGATTCAGTTCAGATTTAGGGTGCAGGGGAGAAAATACTACTCTGACACCATAAGTCGTCAGAACAATTGCAAGAAATAAGTGTCCTCAATTGATAGACACACCCGTCCCCTGCACAACGCCAGTCAAATGTTAAAGGAATTCATAGAGATTTATTCAGTCAATATAAATGGGATTATAATTCAAATAGATATAGTTTGACTAATTCCAACTCATTTATGAAATTCATAGAAATATTTTATTAAACATCAGTGTGTAATACAAAAACGGTAATCAAAAAGTATGGAGCTTGACGCGTTTTGGAAATATATATCCCTTCATCAGGAGAAAATAAACTTTACATTCAATCAATTAATTGATGATTCTTTTTTAAAACTCCAATGATATCTACAAAGTAAGGGAAAGGTTGTTTCAGATGCTTATATAACATACAATAAGTCTGACCATCTATGATAGGTAGGCAACTTCATGAAGAATCACCTGTATGTTAAAATGTTCAAACCAAGTTGGTTGACATCTGTTTCATGAATTCCTCTTGTAATCCGTGGTGCAGGGGACGGGAGTGCCCGTCAATTGAGGACACTTATTTCTTGCAATTGTTCTGATGACTTATGGTGTCAGAGTCGTTTTTTCTCCACTGCACCCTAAATCTGAACTTAATCCACTTCACTTCCACATGAAAGTAGTATTGTGTCCAAAATCAAGGCGTGCGTTAGCCTACCTTTGAAGTTTTTCTACTCACCATAATCACGAGGCAAGCAGAATATCTGACAGTTATTGAGTCAGATGCAGTTTGTGGAACAGCCATCCAAGGCAGGAGGCATTTGCATCCAAGGGACTGTGCCATCCCAGGCAGGAGGCATTTGCATCCAAGGGACTGTGCCATCCCAGGCAGGAGGCATTTGCATCCAAGGGACTGTGCCATCCCAGGCAGGAGGCATTTGCATCAAAGGGACTGTCATCCCAGGCAGGAGGCATTTGCATCAAAGGGACTGTGCCATCCAAGGCAGGAGGCATTTGCATCCAAGGGACTGTGCCATCCCAGGCAGGAGGCATTTGCATCAAAGGGACTGCTATCCCAGTCAGGAGGCATTTGCATCAAAGGGACTGCCATCCCAGGTAGGAGGCATTTGCATCAAAGGGACTGCCATCCCAGGCAGGAGGCATTTGCATCAAAGGGACTGTCATCCCAAGCCGGAGGCATTTGCATCAAAGGGACTGCCATCCAAGGCAGGAGACATTTGCATCAAAAGGACTGCCATCTGCTTGCATTTGCTTGCCTCAAAGGGACTGCCATCCTAGGCAGGAGACATTTGCATTAAAAGGACAGCCATCCCGGGCAGGAGGCATTTGCATCAAAGGGACTGTCATCCCAGGCAGGAGGCATTTGCATCAAAGGGACTGCCATCCCAGGCAGGAGGCATTTGCATCAAAGGGACTGTCATCCCAGGCAGGAGGCATTTGCATCAAAGGGACTGTCAACCCAAGCCGGAGGCATTTTCTTGCCTCAAAGGGACTGCCATCCCAGGCAGGAGGCATTTGCATCAAAGGGACTGCCATCCCGGGCATGAGGCATTTGCATGCCTCAAAAGGACTGCCATCCTAGGCAGGAGGCATTTGCATCAAAGGGACTGCCATCCTGGGCAGGAGACATTTGCATCAAAGGGACTGCCATCCCAGGCAGGAGGCATTTGCATCAAAGGGACTGCCAGATAGAGAGCATCCAGAAATGAGCCATAGGAAAACTGCCTTTCGCTGAAACTCTATTACTCAGGGAACAGATGGATGACCAAGTCACAAAAGCTTTAAAGAGGAAAACCATGTGAAGCCCATTCTGTCAACACACAAACCATCCAGAGCACCCTCAAAATAAATTCTTTTCATTGGGATCCTTTCATTGCCAGTCACGAACCAGGCGCCAATGCCGTTCCCAGAACAGGAAACACTGGCACCCTCCAGACTAAAACCCCCAAGACTCAAACCAGATCACACTGGCCAATTACCATTTGGGAGACAATGGATAAGTCGTCTCCCTACTGGGAGGACCTACCTCTGCCTGGCATGCTAAAATAGGATGCATGGGGGTAGAGTAGGTAGATAAGGGGTAAACTATTGAATTCCTCCCTTCCCATGCAAGCTCTAAATTTATCTGATCACACATGGCCCTACTTTCCAACATGTCATGTCTTTTTGTTAGCACCTAGCCTCTTCACAACAATCCTAGTCCCTGCAATGAATTAATTGAGCGAGGAAACATCACGATACACCCATACATCAGTGATTTACTGATCCACTCTGCCTCCTTCCCACATGCTCAGCTGCACATACAAAGGACGGGCACATTGCGAAACATATTGGGCTTTGTGAGTCTGCACTCCTCTGGGTTATGATATGATATGATATTTTATTTGTATCGCGCTCGTACATAAGTGTTTCAGAGCGCAAAAAAGCTTGGATCTTCAGAAAACACCCGGGAATGCACAAACTAAAAGCCCCGTTTGCACCTTACCAAGGGAAAAGGTAGGGTGGTGATGAGACACCCTGTCTAGGCCTCATGGTTAACAATACACCTTTTGCTCAATTCCCTGGATTACCACAACTCCGCAGAAGGTCAAGAAAAAGGAGGCAAAGCTCATGCTCCTAGCCCCCCCTTCCTCTCCCCCGTCCGTCGGCTCAGAAGAAGCTGCTTCCCCATCATACAAGAGCTGGCGATTTCCAGAGCACCCCCTCTCGCATGTCCACATCAGTCCCGTCAGTGTTGTTGTAACTATATACGGCAGTGTAATCTGATGGTACAATCAATACGTCTGAAGGTATTGTATCTTTTGGTGGCCTCTTCCTGGGTGTATTTTCCTAGGTATTCTCCTCTCCCCCCACCCCCAACATGTAATGTAAGCGTGCATTTCGATTATGTATCACACTATGTCCTAAAGGTTCCTAATGCTGTAACCCTTCAGTGTTGTCATCTGGGGTCCTATTTAGGATTATATTACTGCATGTTTAATTATCTATGGTTCCCCTTTTCTTCCCATCCCTTTTGACCATACAAACCCTGCCTGGCTCTCACCAGATGGTGGTCTTATATTTTAGCGTAGGAGTGGGTTGCGTCTTTACTGTGTGCCCTGTGTATTCTTACTTTGTGTTATGTTATGCCTGACAAGCCAGAGCTCCCATTGAGCCAGGAAAGAAGTGCCGAGCACTTATGGCCTCATTACAAGGTCGGTGGTATTTCAGTGGTAAATCTTCTGAAATACCACCAAAAGGGATTACCGTTACTGCCACTTGGTCCCGCGGATTTACCACGGGATTACAAATGGTGGTAATTACCCATGTAGATTTTTGCAGGTAAAGTGGAGGATGCACCTCCTGCAGCACGCTGGAGATGAATCTGCCACCTTGCCTCCATAAATCAGCCGATTTACTGCACAGTAATTCCACCAGCGGTAAATCCACCAAAAATTATAATTTGGTGGTGAGGGAAAAGTGGAATGGAATTACTGCCACTTTTTTTGCACAACAGCCAAACTTGTAATGAGGCCCAACGTGGAGGATTCACCTCGAGCAACAAGCTGGAGGGGAATCTGCCAATTCCATCCGAGTACCAATGGATTTACCACCCAGAAATCCGACCCGCAGTGAATCTGCCAAAATGATAATTTTGCGGTGGGGGAAAAGTGGTGGTAACAGAAGGACCACCACTTTTCCCGTACTGCTGAACTTGTAAGCAGAGGGCGAATGCATAGGAAAGAGAGGGCATGACTGAGATCCATAGTCATAAGAAGAAGTTTGACTAGTTGTTCATTTTGTTTTCTAACTCAAACCATGACCTCAGTTAATCCTAATCCTTTATTTATCCGTTGTATAAAACAAACATCTTTGACCCATACCACTTGGCTTGACGTTATCTGTAGATCTCTTGGCAGTGACCTCTGTCAAACCTGAGTTGAGGACCTCTGCAGTCTGTTTACTGTCACTGTTGCTCGACCAAAACACCCACCTGCATTGAAGGAGTGATGTTTGTGTCCCCTAATCACAGAACACTGCAATGTTGAGAATCCAAATCCTCCTGGAACTGAAAGCAGATAGAAACACCAGCCATGAGGTCTACAAACATCACCAAAGTGGGTTTAAGCGTTCCTGTGCACCCTTACCTAGTCGTTTCCCCTAATTGCAACTATCTTCAATACAAATGCAGGTGACTAAGAAAACCGTAGGTGGGAGGGCCCAGACCAAAAGACGAAGGCAGGAAGAAATCTCAAACTGGGGCCTGAGCTAAACAATACCACGCGGGATACAATGTGCCATGTTTTTTCTTGTGACGGGAATAGCCGCAACTTCCTTATAGTCTTGGTTTGGAGTTCAAAACGTTTGTACAGCTAGGTTTTGACACTTCCGGTTTTCTTCTAGAATACTACTTTTTACTGTACACTACTTCTATTGCACGATGCAAGAGACATTTCATTTACAAATACATCTAACTGGCCATAGCTCTTCATTGACTGTCTAACAACTGAGATATGCGATATCTGTTGCCACCCCACAAATCCCACGTCTGTAGCTTGCTGAAGCCCATCTAACCTAGGTGAGACAAGGAAGGCAAGGATTCACGCCCACAATCTGCACAGAGCACCAAGCCTGTGGACCAGTTGGAACTCAAGCAATACCACCACAAAGGTTGCTGCAGACTCCCTTCCTGCCACCAGATTCTGTAGCTCTGATGGCATCTTTGTGCGAGACAGAACCTGCACTGTAACTCTCAAAGAGTGTCCAGTTATGTTTTCACTTTTTATGTGACTGGTGTGAGAAACGCATGGTATCAAGAGAGACACTGGGCTTCATTACCAGCGCCTGACTTCCCTGTGCCACCGGGAGATTACAACCCCGGTGGCCCGGGAAGTCAGGCATCGGTAAAATGTAAGTTCCCATTCCCATGGGACTGGAGACACGGAAGCATCAGCTCCGTTTCTAACGGTACCACTGCTTCCGTGACCGGTCTGCCTACTGTGGCTGCTGCGCCCGGCAGGGTCAGACCTGCCAGGCACAGCGGCTCCAGCATGCAGGTGCATTGCCAATCCAGAAACAAGGGTGCCGGTGAGCTTGCCGGTACCCTTGTTTCCAGACCGGAAAACTCCTAATGAGGCCCACAGTCTCAAAGATGTTGATTTCAAAACCTTTCTTTACTAAGGATCCTGGGTTGGTGTAAAACCTAACTGCCCTAACTCTAAAGGGATGGTTCCCTTAAATTATGTTTCTAGAGGCTGTCGACGTCTGATAGTCCAAAATAAAAGTCTGTCCGTGTCTAAACCTATGCTTGCCCTCACGCTTTACAAAAATGTGATAGGAAGTCTTTAAAAAGGAAGAAAACAGTGGTTCAACAGAAAATAGGAAACCAAGGTTGGTTTCAGGTGGTCTTCTCAAGAGTTGTAGTTTGGTCGTCACCAGAAAATGAGTTCAATCAAAAAGGGCTGTTCGTAAGACCTTCTCCAAAGAGCCCTTGCAATATTCTCAAATACCTTGAGCGTCTTTGGTTACTTGGGGTCCCCTTCCCCAAGCTTCAACCTGTTCAAGTGACAAACACCACAAAAAAATATAGCAGTTCCTTTTCAAACGTCTGAGGGTTCCCTTCACCAAGCTTCAATCCTGTCAACACTACAAAATAATACATCTCTAACTTGGTTAGGCCTCTCAGGGTTCCCTTCCCCAAGCTCAGGCCCCTTTATGGATTAAAAACACAAGTTCAGATTATCAGGCTGTACCATCCTTTCAGATACAGTTCTTTCACACACACTTCACTTGGGGGGTACAATCAGAGACTTTCGAAACCGCCTAATTCTTTGCTCCTCCTGGGCGTGACCACTCCGATCTATAACCCCTCTCTTTATTCCTTGCTCCTCCTTTTTTACACCTTTCAACTTCAGGTGCTTCCTGCACCGCTTCTTGTTCTCCTTTATTTCTTCCTCGTGCATGGTTGTACCTTGCCTTTTTTGGTCCCTTTTTTCCACTGTGCAATCTTGCACCATCCTTTGCTTTCTTATTGTGCCTCTTGCGTTCCTTACTTACTTTCTTTTCCCTTAACGTACACTCTTGCACTTGTCTGTTTCTTTCTCGTAATTCCTACACACTTGACACACTGTCCTCTCTTTACCGTGCATAGTCTGCACTCTTTAAAAGTTTTTATTCCACGTTTCCTTCTTTGCACTGTTCAAATGACTTTCCTTTCACTTTACTTTTCTTCTGTGCAGCTAGCGCAACTTCTTTCTTTCTATTTCTCTTATTCTGTTTATCTCTTACACATTTCTGTCCTTTGTACACTTTATCTCACTTTCCACTTCATGCCGCTTTAAAACTGTGGCTTTCTCCTGCCCCAATTCAGTCAAACGCACGCTCCAGAGTTCCTCTCTCTCTCACCTGGCAGAGTTGCATTGACAAGCGGTCCCTCTGGATACATGGTGTTGAAGTCATGGTCTCACCACCTGTCCCTCAGACGCCCTTGGGACCGGCACACATCCTAAGGGAACAAGCCTTTTACTGAACGGCACCAGCAGGATACAGGCTGCCTTACTTTGTCTCCTTGGAGGCACAGCTCCCCAGCCAAGCTGTAGCCCCTCACAAACACTGGGTCAGTGTCTCGGCACGTCGTTCTCCTCCAGGCTTCCACTCCTGCTGCTCTCTGTTCCTTGGCTTCTCGAGTCCGTGCATCATCCCCAGATCCATCTCCTCGTTGTGAAAAACAACACCTTTTATAGTTGAAAAAATAGTCAAGTGGAGTCAGGTGGGAATGGTCAATATTAAATGCCTGATCCTGCCTGACCTTATTAGTGGGACAACTTGAGTTCTTTCTAAAGTAGGGTTTCCTTACTTTCCCCATGTTGTTTCTATGAGTAATCTTTACTGCTCTTAGTTGCCTCCTCCTCGTATCAGTATTTGTTGGAAATGGGGAGGAGGAGATGTGGTGAGATTGAACATAACCCATGAAGGTGAAGGATAGTGGATTGGGGTATTATTGGGAATGGGAGAATACCATGTCTCGTCCTTGGGTATCCTCCTACCAATCCCCCATGACCCTCTACTCAGGTGATCCTTCCTCGCTTGTCCACCCCAGGGTCAGGATCCAAAAGTGATGGCCCTTCCATGGCCACTTGAATAGAAGATCCCAAGGGAGGAGGTGGGAAAATACTGTCAGATTTATCACAAACCCCTCCCCTATGTGTTTTGAACTGAATTGCTTCACATGGGACCTTCAAAAGGAAAACAACCTTCTTTGCCATTTCAATGTTCCACTGAAAATCAATAGGGTTGCAAGTCCAAGAACAACTGCATAGCCCTTGGGTTGCACTCTTTCCTTTGACTTGTCCATATTAGGGGGGAGTGGTCAGTGATCAATCTAAATATTCGCCCCAATAAGTAATACATGAGATGTATGATGGCCCACTTGATTGCTAAAGCTTCTAGTTCGATCACTGAATAGTTTTTTTCCCCTTGGAAACAGTTTTTGACTAGTTAATAGAATGGGGTGTTCTAGCCCATCATGGTTCTGAGATAATACTGCACCTAAACCAGTCAAAGAAGCGTCAGTTTGTAATATGAAGTCCTTAGAAAAGTCTGCTACATTGAGAATAGGGCTTTGACATAATGTTTGCTTGAGGGCCCGATAACATACTTTGCCCTTCTTATAACATTTGAGTTTCTGGGGTTCTGTGTTTTGTAGTTTGTCGGTCAATCTCGTTGTTTTATCGGAAATTTAGGTATGAATCTCTGATAGTACCCAGTTAATCCTAGGAAATTCTTAAATCCTTTTTAGTTTTGGACGTAGGGAACTCTAAGACAGCTCTAACATGTTCTTCTTGAGGTTGAATACTGCCATTTCTGACAATGAACCGTAAGTATTTCACGGCAGGTTGAGCTAACTTGCACTTTCTTGGGTTGGCTGTTAACCCGGCTTTTCGTAAGGCTCTTATTACAGAGTATAGATGATATAAATGGTCTTCCCAGGTTGGACTGTGGATTACAATGTCATTGATGTATGCCCCGCAAAATTCTGAATAAGGTTGGAGAATCTTATCCATCAACCTTTGGAAAGTTGCTTGGGCACCATGCAACCCAACGGGTAAGACTTTAAACTGGTATAGCCCTATTGGGGTGGCAAACACAGTCTTTTCATTATCTGGTCCATGCAGGGAGACTTGCCAATACCCTTTGGTTAAGTCGAGGGTGGACAAATAGACGGCACTACCCAATTTGTTGATAAGATTGTCAATACGAGGCATTGGGTAGGCGTCGAAGACTGAGATGTTATTCACCTTTTAAAAGCCCACACAGAACCTCCAACTTTTGTCTGGCTTTTCCACTAACACAATGGAGGAGGACCAGGGACTGGTAGATGGTTCAATTATGTTGGCCTGGAGCATTTGCTCTACCTCTTTGATGACAATATTACTACGGACCTCAGGTAGTCGATACGGTTTAAGATGTATTGCCTTGCCTGCAGGGGTGAAGATGGGGTGATATATGCCTTTCACCCTGCCAGGCTCTTCATGGAACACATCGGGGAATTGTTTGAGCAATTCAAGGAGATCTTGTTGTTGAGTGTCAGTGATATCAGAGGGAATTAGAAAATTATTTTTCACCTCTTCGGGTATCATACAAGATAACACTTTGGCATTAGCTTCAGAGGTGTTCGCCTTCCACTCTTTTAATACACTTATATGGTAAATTTTAATCATCTGGTGATGGTCTGGTTTGGCGATCTTATAATTACATGGTTCTGTCTTGTCCAATACCTCATATGGCCTGTGCCATTTAGAAATACGCTTGTTATCTGAGGTAGGGAGAAGTACAGGGACTTTTTGCCTGATGGAAAAAGACTTGAGCATAAGACACTTTCTTTTGGCTTTTTACTCTACCAAGGTGATTATGTACCTGGGATCGAACAGCTGTGATATGTTCTTTTAATCGAGAAACTGTCTTGGACAGTGGTATAGGAGCTTCTTCCCTTTTCTCCCATGTTTCTCGAACCATATCTAAAACATCTCTGGCTTCTGGCCCATACAATAATTAGAAGGATGAGAAACCTGTGAAGGATTGAGGTGTTTTTCTCATGGCAAACAAAGCCCACAGGATCATCTGATCCCAGTTGGTTCCGTCCTTGTCAACCAGCTTCTTAAGAATGGTTTTAAGGGTCTTGTTAAACCGTTCAACTAATCCGTCCGTTTGGGGATGGTAAAGTGACATCCTCAAGGTGGTTATGTGAAGTAGCTCTTTTACTTCCCCCATGAGCTTACTTATAAAGGTGGCACTGTGGTCCGTTAAAGTTTCCTTAGGTAAGACCACTCGAGAGAAGAAGGGAAGTAAAAATTGTACTTCAATGATGGGTAATGGATTTAAGGGGGCTGGTGGTGGTGAGTACTGGTACACTGAACTATTTCACAAGTTTTGTTGACATTTTTCATGTCGCCATGTATTCCTGGCCAGTAGAATTTGTTGGCAAGATGAGCCTGACTTTTGGCTCGACCAAACTCCTGTAAGATGTGAGTGTGCGATCTCAAGCACTATCTGTTTGTGACTTCAGGGAGCCATCAGCTCTATACTTGGTACCCCTTCTGAAGTTGTGTCCCCTCTATACAAGAGTCCTTGCTCTAAAAAGAAAAATGGCCCTGCTCCGTTCCGAACCTCAGACTCAGGTATAACCTGTAGGAAGGCTTCAGTGAGTAAGGGATCGTTCCGCTGAGCAAATGCCAAGATGAGACTATGTCAGAACTTTTGTCACGGATAGCTGAGGGTTGGATAGAACTAGGTTGGGCATCAGCTTCCTCAAAGCCTAAAGCACCTCTGTCGGTGACTTCTTTCTCAGTCTCTTGTCTAAGGATAGGCAACATCACTCTTTCAAGTATCCCCATTGCTATTTGATCCCCTGTCTGGATCTGAAAGTGCTCTTCCCAATGGTTATGGAATAGTACCTTCCAATCCCCTCTAAAATCAAGGTTGATCACCACGGACATCAATGCCAAACGCCCATGCAAGTCCTGACTTGGGTGCCAACCTGATGTATGTTCCTGGGAGGTGGAATAAGAAAAAGGTCAGTAGGGATGAGATGTCTTTCTTTTTGCGGGATGGTTTCTGTCTGGCTGTCATGATGCCTACCCCCGGAGCAACAGGCCAGGCCCAGCACCCCCGGGAGCAGACATCACGCCCCTGGGTAAAAGCCCAGCGGCCCTTTATAGGGGCTCTTTGGACTCTATCCTGGCGCCGTTGGCGCCAGGCTCATGTTGGACATCAGTCCTGGCGCCATAGGCGCCAGGCTCATAAGGGGAAGTGTTTGGTGCACTTACCTGAAGCAGACCATGCAGCACACTCACCTGATGCAGACCATGCTGCATGAAGAACCAAGCTAAAGGAGGCTTAGGAGGGACTATTTTTCTGAAGGAACTATTTTGTTACTTGGGTGGGGCTGTGGAAGAATACTCACCTGGAACTTCTTCCAAGGCTATTTAAGCCACGCCCGGACAGCCACTCGTGCTTCGCGTTGTTCTGCATCCCAGCAGCTGAACGCTCACCGTGTCTGCTCCGGCACCTGGACTCCAGCCACGCCCGCCTCGAACCTGGAACACCTGTAAGGGAATAAGAGAAGAGAAAGGTGAAAACCAAGAACTTATTCAACCTTCTTACCTGCATCCAGAATCTTCACGTCAGCATTCCTGAAGGAGGACTTCCATTTAAAAGCACCGCGTTGCTCGCTGCAGCGCCGCGCTTCACTCACCTGTTCCTGAGACGTCGCCCGGCTCCGTCGCGGCTCTCAGCACCGGTCGCCACATCTCTGCACCTAGGGGAGAGAAGAAGAGACAAAAGGTGAGCAAGGGAACACAAGAGGAAAGCCGAATTTTCAGCCATTTTACTTACCGGCTTTTCTTGGTGAACCATTCCACATCTCAAAAGACATTACTGGGGAATTATAAAGACATTTAGAGGGGTCGCCCTCATCACTAACTCACCTGATTTTACCACCGGCAATTTAACCCCTCAACGCATCGCCTTGTTTCTGCACCTGAAATAAAGGACAGAAAAAACAACATAAAAGGAGGCTCACACTTGAACTTTTGCATCTTCATACTTACGGCGTATCGCTCAGAAAAGTCAAGTGGATTTACCAGCGCCATTCTGAAAACCAGTGAAGTAACTGGACGAACGCGCGCCCCTGCACCAGAAGCAGGATGGAGAGTTCATCCATCCAAACCATAAGGTGAGCTTAAACCGAGGGTTTTGGAGGAAGTCAGAGAAGAACGAAGGGCAAAAGGGGGGAGCAAGCACACTATTCAGCAGACAGTTAATCCCCTTTCTCATCTGCAGAAGGATATTCCTACGGGCCAGACAAGTAAGATTTGGGGGTCCTGTTCAGTCAGTGGTCCGAATTCTGCGCATCACGCTTGAAGAGGCCACAGCAACCCAGACCAGACCAGCGCCTCCGTGGGAGCTAGGTGAGCGTTACACTGGCTACCACAAAGATCAAATCCAACAGATCTTTAGTGGCCACTGCAGGGTTGGGGGTTTTATCACGTAACTTCTCGTATTTCAGGGTCACCCAACTTGTTCAGTTGAGTTGCATCCCACTGCTGACACCATATGTGAAACAGTCATGTTCTCAAGAGAGACGCAGACTCAAAGATTTTGATTTCAAAACCTTTATTTACTAAGGTTCCTGGGTTGGTGTAATACCTAACTGGCCCTAACTCTAAAGGGACGGTTCCCTTAACTGATGTTTCTAAAGGCCATCAATGCCTGATAGTCCTAAATAAAAGTCAGACTGTGTCTAAACCTATGCTTGCCCTCACTCTTTACAAAAATGTGATAGGAAGTCTTTAAAAAGGAAGAAAACAGTGGTTTAACAGAAAATAGGAAACCAAGCTTTAGTTTCAGGTGGTCTTCTCACAAGGTGTAGTTTGGTCAACGTCACAAAACAATTTGTTCAATCCAAAAGGGCTGTTCGTAAGACCTTCTCCACAAAGCCCTTGCAATATTCTCAAATACCTTCAGTGGCCCTCATTACGACCCTGGCGGAGTGGGTTTACGCCAGCGGTATTCGCGGCGGACCCGTCCGCCCTACTACGAGTTCCCGTAGCGCCATGGAGCCGTTTTCCGCCTGGTTTTTCCCGGCGGAGAAATCCATGGCGCTACGGGACCTTGTTGTTAATTACGCCACCGTATTTTACGGTGGCGTAATTAACGCCTTCCCCACTCCCATTATACCCTATGGGGCAAAAATGGGAATGGGGAAGGGTAAAATGGGGAATGGGGATTTACCGCCCCGCCAAGGTCGGAATGGGGCGGTAAATCCGCCAACCCCCATGGCGGTATCGGCAGCTTTCCGCCGTGCTCCATGGTGCATATTGCACCGCGATCTCCGCCAGGGTCGTAATGAGGGCCAGTGTCTTTGGTTCCTTGGGGTTACCCTCCCCAAGCTTCAAATTGTTCAAGTTCCAAACACCACATAAGAAATATAACAGTTCCTTTTGAAACTTCTTAGGGCTCCCTTCCCCAAAGATCTATCCTTTCAACACTGCAAAACAATAAGTCTCTAACTTGGTTAGGCTTCGCAGGGTTCCCTTCCACAAGCTTAGGCCCCTTTTTGGTTTCAAACACAAGTTCAGCTTGTCAGGATGTACCTTTCCTTTCAGATACAGTTCTTTCACACACACTTCACTTGTGGGGTACAATCAGAGTACAATCAGAGACATTTGAAACCACAGGGTTCTTTGCTCCTCCTAGGAATGAACACTCTGATCTGTAACCCCTATCTTTATTCCTTGCTCGTCCTTTTAAACCTTTCACCTTCAGGTGCTTCCTGCACCTCTTCTTGTTCTTCTTTGCTTCTTCCTCATGCACACTTGCACCTTCCCTTTGCTGTTCTTTTTTTCCCACTGTGCACTCTTGCACCTTCCTTTGCTTTCCTAGCGTGCCTCTTGCACACCTTACATACTTTCTTTCTTTCCCCTTAATGTGCACCTTGCACTTGTCTGTTTCTTTCTCGTGTTTCCTGCCACTGTCCTCTCTTTACTGTGCCTACTCTGCACTCTTTAAAAGTCTTTATTCCACTTTTCCTTCTTTGCACTGTTCAAATGCCTTTCCTTCACTTTACTTTGCTTCTGTGCAGCTAGCTCAACTTCCTTCTTTCTATTTCTCTTATTCTGATGATCTCTTACACTTTTCTGTCCTTTGCACACTTTATCTCACTTTCCGCTTCGTGCTGCTTTAAAACTGTGTATTTCTTCTGCTCTGCATCAGTCAAGCGCATGCTCCAGAGTTTCTCTCACTCACCGGACAGCGTCACATTGACAAGTGGGATACACAGGGTTGAGGTCAGGGTCTTAACCACCTGCCCCTCAGGTACCCTTGGGACCGGCACACATCCCAAGGAAACAAGCATTTTACTGAATGCCACCAGCAGAATATAGGCTGCCTTACTCCGTCTCCTTGGAGGCATGGCTCCGTAGCCACGCTTCAATCCCTCACAAACACCAGTGCAGCATCTCGGCACATCGTTCTCCTCCAGGCTTCCACTCCTGCTTCTCTCTGCTCCTTGGCTTCTCGGGTTGGACATCATCCTCAGCTCACTCTCCTCCTTGTGAAAAACCACATCTTTTATAGTTGAAAAAACAGTCAAGTGGAGTCAGGTGTGAATGGTTATTATTAAATGCCTGGCCCTTCCTGACTCTATTAGTGGGACAACTTGAGTTCTTTATAATAGGTTTCCCTTACTTTCCCAATATTGTTTCTATGGGTAATCTTTACTGCTCCAAGTTGCCTCCTCCTCGTCTCAGTATTTGTTGGAAATGGGGAGGGGAACATGTGGTGAGATTCAAAATATCCCATGAATGCTGAGAGAGAGTGGGTTGGGGTATTATTGGGAATGGGTGAATAACATGTCTGGCCCTTGGGTATCCTCCTCACAATCCCTCGTGACACTCTACTCAGGTGATCCTCCTTTGCGTGTCCACCCCCAGGGTCAGGATCCAAAAGTGATGTCCCACCTGAATGGAAGATCCCAAGGGAGTAGGTTTGTTTGTTTATTTATATATAAAGCGCTCCAGACCCTGAGGTAATTGGGCGCATAACAAGACAGCTTAAGATACATGTACATAGAAATTGAAGGCATACATATATATGATACACAATCAGATAAAAAAATGCAACAGTAGGACAATAATTTGCAATCAGGCAGTCATGCAGTGAACGTTAGAGGTAGCAGAGCAGTAGAGGTCAGAGGAAGATCAATTGTCGAGGGCCGCAGAGGTGTCATTGGTGAGGAGCCACTTTTTGGTGTTCAGTCTGAAGCTGTGTAAGGTTTGGTCAGTTCTTAAATTAAGTGGGAGGGCATTACATGCTAAGGCTGCTTGAACCGGGAAGCTAGAGCCACCTGCTCTTTTTAGGTTGCAGCGAGGAGTGATAATGCAGCAGGAGTTGACTGATCTGGTAGGTCTGGAGGAGGTTCTCCTAGTGATTTTCTCTTTGAGATATGGGGGAGCAGCATTATTGAGGCATTTATAGGTAGTGGAGACAAGTTTGAAGAATATTCTGTCTCGAATTGAGAGCCATTTGTGGCTCCGTCTTAATTCAGAAATGTGTGCATTCCTGGGAATACTGAGAGCTATTCTCAGCGCATTGTTTTATAGGGTTTGTAGTTTATTTAAAACTTGTTTGTTAGCTCCTGCATATAGTGTGTTGCAATAATCAAGTTTGGACAAGATTAGAGCGCAAGCTAGTATGATGCGGCAGTTTAGCGATAAGGTAAGCTTTGCTGGCATTAATCATCTTACAAGCGTAGGCTGTAGCTGAAGCGGTGGCGTTAACTTGTTTCCTCAGGCTCAACATAGAGTCGATAGAGAAGCCTAGTGTCTTGGTTTGCTTGGATGTTTTGATTGTGTTGCCGTCTATGTTGAAAGATGCATATTTATTATTGAGTTTGTTAAGGTAAAGGGGGGCACCTAGGATAAGAATTTCAGTCTTCTCATCATTTAAACAGAGGCTATGGGTGGCCATCCATGCTTGAATGACAAGGTAGATTTGGTTAAGTCGGGCATTGTCAGAGTCATAGTCACCAGAGAGAAGAACCAATATCTGGGTGTCACCTGCATAGCTAGTGTAGATGATGCCCAGACGGTCCAGTATGTCAAATAGGGGTTTGGTGAAGATGTTGTATAGAGTAGGGGAGATGCAGGAGCTTTGTGGTACTCCACATGTGATGTGGATAGGGTCAGCCGAGTCCGTGGGGGAGAAAGCCCTCATGGTTCTGTTGTTGACAAAAGATTTAATCTAGCTGGCAGCTTCTTGAGAGAAGTTGGCAGCTGAAGTGAGGTGTTCGCAGAGAATGTTGTGGTCTACCAGGTCAAAGGCGGCGGAGAGGTCAAGCTGGAGGAGAAGGCCATATTGTCTGTTGTCATTCAGCAGGTCGATTTGTGTTTTGAAGTCAATTAAGACTGTCTCTGTTCCGTGGAGGGGTCTGAAGCCTGACTGTCTAAGTCCTAGGAGGTTGTTTGTTTCAAGGTAGGTCTGTATTTGGAGATAGACTGCCTTGTCAATAATTTTCAGGAGAAAGGGGACCGTCGATATAGGTCTGTAGTTAGTTAGGATGGTAGGGTCTAGTGAGGCTTTTTTGAGTAAGGGCAGCACCCAAGCATTTTTCAGGTTGGTAGGAACTTGACATGCTTTGAAGGAGGCATTTATGGGCCTTGTGATGAAGGGGGCAAGATCCCTAGCCATATATTTTATGATTTGAGATGGGCAGATGTCTCCTTAGCAGCACAAAGGTTTAAGGGAGGCTATAATTTTAGCGACCTCAGGTATGGTGACTTGGACGAATTTGAATTTGTCTAAACCATTACATGCTGTGTGTTTTTCAGGATTGTTGTTGATCTCTGGGCCGTTGATGTTTAGACGTTTGTTGGCAATTTTGTTTTGCAGTGTGGCGATTTTGTTGGCTAAAGCATTTTGTATGCCAGTGCACCAATCTTTGTTTTTAGGGTGAGAGTCATCCGGTGTAGTGGGAAATTCTAGCTCTCTGAGAATTCCGAATAGTTCTTTAATGCTAGAGGTTGCGTTTAAGATCCTGTCATTATACAATTCGCGTTTAGTTCTAATGATCTCAGCTTTGTAGATAGCAGAGATTTCAGTGATTTTATTTTTATTCTCTTTGGTAGGTATGTTTTTCCAGGTGGTCTCGCATTTCCTTTTTTCAGCTCTTAGAGTTTTTAAATGTGGGCTAAACCATGAGTTAAGATGTGCTTTAGGTTTACCTTTACAGAGTTTCAGAGGGGCAATGGTGCCGAGGGCGTTGGTCAATGTGTTATTAAATAGGTTGATTAGCTCTTCTGGGTCTTCGGTGGTAGAAGAGTTCAAACTAGGGATCAGGATGGGGGACAAGTTCTCAGCTGTTATATTATGCTTGTTTCTGGTCAGTGATGGAGGAGCCAAGCTCCTATTTTTAGTGTTTGGATGGGTAGACTTAGTATTGAAAGTAATCAGGGAGTGGTCTGTCCAAGACATAGGTTCAATGGCGGCTATGGAGGTGTCACAGTTGTGGTCGGCAAGCCAATCCAGTGTTCGGCCTTTCACATGCGTGGCTTCTTTGATTCTTTGGGTGAAGTTGAGTGCGCCCAAGGTGTCTTCGAGCGATGTAGCATCCTGGTCATTAGGGTCGGAGAGTCCTAGAGTAAAGTCGCCTGGGACTATAATTTGTGAAGAGGGTTTAATGTTATTCGAGAGCAGTGTGGTAATATCCTCCTCAAATTCTTTTATAGGTCCAGGAGGTCTATAGATGAGGTGGATCGTGATGGTACTGGAGTGGGAGGTAGTTAATGTGGCTGTTATAAGTTCACAGGACTTGAAGGTGGGTGATGGGCAGAGTCTGAGTGCCAGGCTGGTTCGAGCTATGAAGGCAACTCCTCCTTCTTTGGATGTCTGCCTATCGGCTCGGATAATGGTGTAGGAGTCGGCAATGGCGAGCATTAGGGCAGGCCCTGCCGCAGCGTGGAGCCAGGTTTCAGATATTGCTAGAAAATAAAATTCATTGTTAGTAATTAGGTCGGCTATGTCTATTGCATGTACAACTAGCGACCTTGCATTTATTAATGCTCCTTTAATGGTGGCGAGTAGGGTGTCGGTACGCTTAGTAGGCGATGGGATGTGCTGTCTATCCCGATTTAGCTTAGGTTTTTTATCTATGCGAGTTGTGGGCTGGGGTGGTTGGCAAGGTGTGAGCAGAGTTGGAGGTGGCAGTGCTGCTGTATCCAGGTAAGGGTTTACTGGGTTAGTGTCGATCAGGAGTCTGGTCCCAAGTCTAGAGTTTCTGGTAGGCCCATGGCATGGTTGGTTGGGGGTGGGTTTGGCTGTAAATCTCTCGATCCATTGGCTAGGCGTGAGGTGGGGTAGGTCATTAGGAGCATTCGGGCAAGTCAGTTATTATTACAGATGGTGGTATGGGTAGGTAAACATGGAGGCAGATTGCTTGGGGCAATCACACATGTTGCTAGTAGTGAGGGAAGAAAAGGTGTGGGTTTGATCTGGCTAGGCCAGTACATTTTCTGGGCTGGAAGGTGATCGGTCAGCTCACTGGCAAAGTATAGATGCAGTGTAGCGAGGGCCAGGAGACTGTCAATGAATTGCTTAAGGAGAACCTTAGGTGGGAAAATTCCATCAGGTTTCTCAAACCTGCTTAATGGCTTTTCCACCCTATGAGTCCAAGGGCTCTTCAAAGTGGGTTGGGGTAAAATGTGATGTGGTGTCTGTGTCCATCTGAGCTAGTCTTGGAGTTCCACAACAGCAGCTATGTCCATGACCAGATGGGCCCACTCTGTAAATACTGTCTGGATTCAGACCTGAATCCAAACGGGAAGTTTGCCCAGGAAGAAGTCTGGAAAGTTTCAGTGTGGGTGTGGGCCAGCAGTGGGGAAAATTCTGAAGACCGCACTGCATATGTTTATCATGCTGGTACTTTGAAAGGACAACATGCTCTCACTTTGGAAAGTCTCTGTGCCGGCACTTCAGTGTAGTGTCATGTCAGCACTTTACAACAGTGTGAAGACTTTGAAATGCCTTTGAGACAGTTATTCTAGAGGTGGCCATGTTAGAACATTCAAAGGTCGCCATGCTGGCACTGTGAAGGTTGGTTTGCGGTCCATTCGGTAGGCTGAAGTGCATTCATTATTTTCGATGGTCTGAGCATGGACGCGGGCAGTTTCTCGGACGATCATAGTCTCTGCCTATTAGAAGGTTGATGCACTGGCACTGTGAAAGGTCTCTGGTGTCCCACTGGAAGGTCACCGCACCTGCACATGGAAAGGTTGCCCCAGGGACAGGCATTGTAGCAACTGTGTCCGTCTGGTTAGCACCAATGAGCTATCTAATGAATATCACAATAGGCAGTAACAGAAACCGGCGAAATTGACATTCTGGTATTCTAATAGTCAATGGTGGCGGTGTAAGTATAGAAAACTGGCACCTGTTCTGTGGGTGCTAGCTAACCAGCGAGTTAGGACTGCAGGCTCTATCCTCTGTCCTGAGCCAGTTGCAGGATTCTAAACAATAAGAGATGTGGGGCACACTACTATATCCAATATGATCAATTGATTCGAATCATGTAAATCTTGTAAATCTTTTTCACGGGTTCCAGTCAGGTCCCTGGCTGTCAGGATCGGTGAAATACTAAAAAAGAAAAGTTATTCGTGCCTCGAGGGAATGACCAGGCACTCCTACGGGGAACCCTGCAAAAACATAACACAAATTCTTAAACATTAACAAGAAAGATTCTACAATCTGTTGTTATATGAAAATAAGTTTGTTTATGTTCCCACACGACTCGTGGGTCAAAGAAATATAATACATGTTCAAGCACTGTATTCAGGTCATAAATGGCACATTGATTCACAATTCATAATTTTTCAAAACCGTATAAATTCAAAATGCACCAAAACAATGGATAGATAGTACAATCATAGAAGCGTGATAATGTTGAAACCTTCAGCCCAACGTTGTGACAATGTGTTGCACAAGAGTAATCTATACAGAAGAATGATGGGTCTTCTTCAGTTCTCTTGTGGTCACTACACGTTTAGACTGCGCTGTCTGCTCTTCAGATGGTGGCGCACTGACTTCCTGTATCAAAATATATAGAGAGTACAATTAAGTTCCAGGTATATCATTTACAAAATTCTCACTTCAGTGTTAGAAGTAGAGTTTATTGACCTTAATATTCAATTTGAGCACTAACTGCAACTGCTGTATAGACACTACCTAAAAACAAAAATAACATTGAGCACCTTCTTGAGCCAACTCGCTGAAAATCACAATGAATAGAAAGAGGAATACATAGACTCGCTTACTGCCTACCAAGATTTACCATAAAGGTAATCGTGTTCCCGAACGCCGCCTGCGGGGGAATCAGAAACAGAGTCTTAGATCCATGATACACCTACCGTTGCCCTCCATTTTGTGTATTTTGAACCGCTTACTCTCCTGAAGTGTATGGTCGAGCAGGGGGCGAGAGGATCTGCCACGGGCTTCCCCAGTTCTCTCTTCCTCCCACCACCCGCCCACCACATTCTAAGTACATTTCCAATACTGCATTTAACTGTCACTGCGCCTCTTTTGCCCCACTGCGTATCCTCCTTTGTGGAACAATGACCACCATAGAAAGAGAAAAGAGGCGCGTTGGTCTCTGTAGAGCGCCATTCGTTTTTTAATTGGTGGACCTTATTTTGTATTTTTTTCCGATACTCAAACCTAAGCAAAGGAAAAATGCCCCAGGCCCCGTACCGTACAAAGTACGGCACGATGGAGGGCCTGGGGGGTTAGGCGCAGGGTGGGGGACGAAACGGTGCGAAAAGCAAGGGGAGCGGCAGCCAGGCGGCGCCCCCACCCATGGTGCTGCCAGGAAACAAGAAACACAACAGGGAAAGGTGCGAAAGAAAAGCAACGGGGGGACAGGGGAAGCCCGGCCCCCAAAGGGACAACAAAGGAGCAGGGGAGTATAAGTAACCCCACAGAAACCAAGAGAAGGACAAACCAGGAAGGAGCTCACCTCATTCGGGTAAGCTCCTAGGGCCTGGAAAAGGGGGAGAAGGAAACATTTTGACGGTTTGCCTCTGCGGGCTTTTCGTGTCTTTTGGTTCTCCCCCACTGCAGACAGAGCGGCGTGAGCAGAGAATCCCAGTGGAGGAGTGGGTCCGAGGATCGTGCAGTTTTCCTCACGGCTGCTCACCTCTGCGGGTAAGCAGAAAGGAGTCATCCAGGAAAGGAAAAGAAGCGGCCGCTCACCTCTGCGGGTAAGCGGAAGGAGCTCATTGTGCTAAGGACCGGAGAAGGGAGTCGCCGCGGTTGAAGGCACCGTCCGGACCGACTTCGAGGGAAGAAAAACATCGGGAAAGGAAAGCAGCTGACGAACCAGACCGTCGCCAGCGATCGGAGGGAACGGCGTGAGGAGCGCGGCACCGTCCAGCAGCAGGGAGACGGAGCACCGCGGGGAGAGGCAGCTGGAGGACCGCGGAAGCAGAGCAGGGAGGCGGAGACAACACACGGCCACAGCGAGCAGCCAGGAAGGAGGGGCCGCACCAGCCACACAATCAAAGGAGGTCTGCAACTTTTGCCCGGGAGGCGTTGCCTGGCAACCAGCACAGCAACAGTGGCTCAACTGGTAAGTGCTTGGTCTTGGAACGCTGGGGACCTGAGTTCTAATCCAATGTCCGGAACCTCCTGGGCATGCTTTTAACTATCGGTTAAAACGAAAGAAGTAATTCGGAAAGGGGGAAAGCAGACACAAGGACACCGTGGCACAACAGTGGCACCACTGACTTCAGATCAGAAGGTTGAGCGTTCAAATCACGCGGGGGCCAATTAAATCTCACATTTTTTCACAAAGAGGAGCCGCAATGGGCGGAAAGAGGAGCTTTACTGGCAGCAGAGTCGAAGCGGACCAAAAAAAAAAAACGACTGGCGAGAAACGGACTTGAAAATTAAGCAAATTCTGCCACTTGCTTTTCAAGGGACGTGGCTACGGACGGACACACGTGATCGGAAGGAGCGGGGACGTGCCGAAAATCTTTAAAGGGACAGCACACAATTAATGCTTTGTGGACCAAAACGAAGCAGCACGAAGCCCACACAATAGTTCAAAGGAGAGGCACGAAAAACCAACAATAAAAGACATTCAGTTCATGGGCCAAGGAAGCAGAAAATGAGTATGGAGCACAAGGGGTGCTGGATGTGATGAAGACGGAGAAAAGGGCAAGGGCAAGGTCGCCTTGGCTGCTAGAGGATTCCAGCGGCAGCGACGAGGAGGCTGCGATACCACAAGGCCGGAAAAGGGCGTGAGAGGCGACAAGGGGATCGCAGGAGCAGCCGGGGGTGCTTAGGAAAAAGCAAAAGAAAGGAAACAAAAAAAGGTACTGTAGAGATTGTTAATAATATTGGGGACAAAATTGTGAAAATGTTGAAAACATGCATCACGGTTCAGGGTAAGTCGCCCAGAGCCCATGGAGGGAAGGAGAAGAAGCAAAGGGTGGTAACATCTGAAACAGAGAGTAGTGAAGATGAAGAGAGGGGCCACTTGCAGGCATGGGTGAAATGGAAGGAGGTAATGAGTAAAGAGAAACAGAAAAGGGCAAAGGTAGAAAGTGCACAGCAGACAACAGGGTCCCCATACCACAGGGGGTGGCACAAGGGATTCCGTCAGGGTTTATTCCCCAGGGGATGAACCACAGCTTACCGGTGACCCCCGCAGGGTTCACCCAGGTAACAATACAAGGGACAGTCGTAGTCCCAGCAGGGCCACTCACTGGCACAGCAGGAAAGGAGGGTGACCCAGTATGGTAGGCCCACGGTTGGTAAGGACACCCAAGGCCGGTCCACGAAGGCACAGGCATGGCACATTAAGTAGAAGGTAAAGGTGAAAATAGGGAGAAAAGAGTTCATAGATATTTTTTGAAGGGCCTGGATAGCTCAGTCGGTAGAGCATCAGACTTTCCCTGCTAGAATGCCAAAAGAGAGGACAGTATGCATCAATAGAGGACATAAACATACTTAAGGTTTTAAAGGAGAAATGGGACACCAGGGAACAAATTGCGGGAGGATATCATAGAAAGCAATACTGGCAAAACAAGTAAAGAAGTGATTACAAATAGAATAACAAGGGTCTCAGAACACCCCAAATAATCTGAAATCCACCTTAGAGAACAAAGAGTTAGTGGGCAAGGGGTTTCATCACCCGAAACAGAGAGAAGCGATAATGAGGAAGGGGATCATTGGAAGGCATGGGATAAATGGAAAGGTGTCGTGAACAAGGAGGGGGAGGCAGGGTCGGAACTCAGAGGGACTCCGGCCCCAACACTTCAAGGGGCACCAATAGTGCCAAACTCAGGAGGGGTACCGCAAGGTACCAATCCACAGCCAATAGGACCGTTGGGAGCAACAGCAGTACCAGTGGCAGGGAACCCACCGCAGGGGGTGGCACCAACAGTGGTAGCAGCTGCAGTTAAAGCAGACAAAGAAAGGGGACCCTCATGACTAAATACGGCAGACCAACAATGACCCACAGGGCAGGTCCACGAAGGCAAGGGGATGGTATATAAATGACATGGTAAAGGGGGAAAAATATGGAGAAAAGAGGTGGTTGACATTTATTCTCTGCTAAGAAGAGTGATGAATGGGTCAATAGAAGTTATAAAAGAGGACGAGAAAGGCGCACTGAGGAGGGCAACAGTAGTAAAGAGCTTTGACAGCTGGATGACTGCCTTCCAGACAAATGCTCACCATTATGTTACAGAAATTCCCAGAGGACGGGATAGCATTGGTAGCATATCAGAAAAGGCCTTAAAAGTATACAAGGCATGCGGGGGGATGCATGGAATGAAGAGGACCACGAGTTTAGATGAGAAATGGTTTGCTGTCCGGATATGGGATGGGACTTTTTTAACCTGACATATTTAAACGTATTAAAAGAAGAGTTGAGCAAATAAAAGGAATCACAGAAATGGCTAGGTATGCAAGGGGAGGAGGAATATTTCAGGGGCAAATGTCTACATATGGGGCATGCCAGCTCATGGCATATGGATAGAGGGGAGGTTCAGTCCGGCAAGGGGCAGTCAGCTAAAAGGGAGGAACAAGGCCACCGTGACAGAACTGCAAGCATTAGCTGAAAAACTAAATACGGCGGGAAGGGTCATAGAACAAGGGAATTGGTTTTCTAAAGAAGCATTGAGCCAAGTACAAGGGGGCCAGGATGGGGCTCCACATAGGTAGGATACGAGGAGGTACCAAGGGGAAAAGAGTGTTGCTCACGGGTGCGGCAAGGGAACTTGGCGTCGGCGCAACACTAGGGTGAGAGTGGTGCACAGAGAAATTACCAAAAGCAGGGCAGGAGGCTGCATGAGATAGGAATAACACGCAGGCGGGAATTGTTTCCTAGCTGGGTAGCACTATGTGCAGCGGGGGAGGAGCTGAATAAAAAAGAAATAGTGGTGCAGTCGGATAACATGGCAGTGGTGCACGGGTCGAGGATAGGTGGGACATCATGCCCAGTGGTATTAAAAGTGTAGCTGTCACTTTGGCGCATTTTTCAGTGGCGAGAGATGCAGGGATCCAAGGCGGGCGCCAGAAAGGAGAAAACGCCCACGCCAAAGAAGGCATGGGTCCCATCAAAAACTCTGGAAAGGGAAGAACGGTTGACTATAAGGTTAACTCAAAAAGTATTACAAAAAAAAAAAAAAAAAAAAAAATTTAAAAATAAATAAATAAATAATTTTTCAGCTGAGAAAAGGTGTGAATGCTTGGTAAGGGCATTGGCCAAAGGGAAAAGGAAAAGTGGAAATGTCCACGAAAAGATCTGGAATGATAAGAACGGTTAACTACAAGGTTAACACAAAAAGGAAAAGGAAGACCGCAGGGGAGTGCAATGGGAGTAAAAAAAATAAATAAATAAATAAATAAATAAATAAATAAATAAATAAATTGCGCCAGAAAAAGGGTGTGAAGGTTTGGAAGAGGCATCGGCCAAAAGGAAAAAGAAAAGTCCATTAAAAAACTGGAAAGGAAAGTACGGTTGACTACAAAGGTTAACTCAAAAGGGAAAAAGGATACAGGGCGGGTCATAAACAAGCAAGCAACGAAAGCCCTAACGTACAAAACAGGTAAGCAGTACGAGAAGCAGGTAATAATTGCAGTGGTGGAAATAGGAGCGCAGGAGGTGGGTGTATTTTCGGCAAAAAGGGGTGAATGTTGGGAAGAGGCATTGGCCAAAGGGAGAAAGAAAAGCTGGGCCGGGCATACCATGGGGCTTTCAGGGCAGGGGAACTAATGGACCGTCACACGATAGATGGGAGAGCCAAGCAAAAAGCGAGGTTAGTATACCAGTCGGGTAGAGGTGAGAGCAATATACCTGAACTGCACCGGAGAGAAGGACCACTACCATAGAGGCAGCAGCAGCAGGTATACTGCGTAGCATGGCACGCAATGGGTCATAAATAATAGCATGGAGAACCTGGGGCGCACCTGTCTACTAAGGGAAGGGGTGTTTTTGTTATAGCAACATTCTCAGGGCAGATAGGGGCGCTTTTGGGGGGACCTGAGCGGCTGAGGCAACATCCACTCAGGTGTGGCGGCACGTGTCCGGGGTCGGATGCCCAAGGGTAACAAAGACTTGCTGAGAAGAAGGCTGGGCATTTCCTCCAACCCTGGACACGATGTGCCCAAAAGCATCTGGTGTGATGTATTCTGTTATGTTATGTTTTGGTGTTATTTTCGGTAGAAAATAAATAAGCCTACGGCCTATACGTTTTCCACACCCAAGTCTGCTTGTCATATTATTCCAGAGTCGGGGTACAAGGAACAAGAGCGAAGGGGGGGCCCACACTACTCAGCCTATGCCCCAGGCCCCGTACCGTACAAAGTACGGCACGATGGAGGGCCTGGGGGGTTAGGCGCAGGGTGGGGGACGAAACGGCGCGAAAAGCAAGGGGAGGGGCAGCCAGGCGGCGCCCCCACCCATGATGCTGCCAGGAAACAAGAAACACAACAAGGAAAGGTGTGAAAGAAAAGCAACGGGGGGCCAGGGGAAGCCCGGCCCCCAAAGGGACAACAAAGGAGCAGGGGAGTATAAGTAACCCCACAGAAACCAAGAGAAGGACAAACCAGGAAGGAGCTCACCTCATTCGGGTAAGCTCCTAGGGCCTGGAAAAGGGGGAGAAGGAAACATTTTGCCACCCAACCCACCTTGCAAAAAGGAAGGAAAGGAGGAAGAAGGAGGAACCGGAACGGCGAGTACTTTCTTCGGTACACGGTAGAAGATAGTCGTAGGCAGCGGCACGTGTCCGGGGTCGGATGCCCAAGGGTAACAAAGACTTGCTGAGAAGAAGGCTGGGCATTTCCTCCAACCCTGGACACGATGTGCCCAAAAGCATCTGGTGTGATGTATTCTGTTATGCTATGTTTTGGTGTTATTTTCGGTAGAAAATAAATAAGCCTACGGCCTATACGTTTTCCACACCCAAGTCTGCTTGTCATATTATTCCAGAGTTGGGGTACAAGGAACAAGAGCGAAGGGGGGGCCCACACTACTCAGCCTAAAAGAAAACCATTAGAACCAGGAAGGTTTTGCTGGCGTGCGAATGTCGATGCTCACCTCGAGGCAAGCTTTACCGGCCGGCAGTGTTGCTGCTACATTCGTGCCGCGCTGTCTGAGGTAATATAGACTTTTGCTTCACTTGGGCTGGCAAGCCAGTGTGGCCCGCCATCGAGCTGAGCCTTTGTTCCTTATCAACTAAACCTATTTTCATAATCTCTTTAAAATGAACTTCACCTCAAAGCTGACTGAGGCTGTTTTCTCAACCAAACAATTCACAACTTGTGCCGGTGTGCCAAGTCCGAAGGTAAGGTTTTCTCTTCTTAGAGCCACACTGTTGTGCGCAGTCTTTACCACAGAGTAAACGTTCAGCCAGTGCCGGGAGCAGGTGGATACTTAAGTTCGGAGCGTTCCTCTCCAGAGAGCTGAGCGCCCGGAACGCCAGGTACCGGTTCCACGGGAATGCAGCTGCCTGGTGCCGAGGCCCCCTTGAATGTCAGCGCTCTGTGGCAACAGTTCACTTCCTCCTCGCAGCGTAGAGTCGGATAACAGCCCTGTGGGTGAGACTTCTTCATTTGACTATCTCCTGATCATTGCTGGCAGCAGCTCAGCCATCAGCACAGTCCCTACGCTTCTCTTCCAACACCAACATCCTGTCTTGTGTTAACTATCAAGTGCCCGTGGCTAGGACCTAGGCGACGGCACCGAGACACGAGCCCTACACCCATGTGTTCAGGAACTTCTGTTTTCCATTGCACCCCTAGTACCCACCGCAGGGTGACTGTGTGCCATCACAGAACCGCATATCCTACTCCATTGGCTTTACACCCAGTTTCCTTGGTGTAGTCTTGGGCATGAACAGGCAAAGGTGCCCCAGCTATGTCACCAAGAGCAACATGTTTTCCAATGTTTAGGGCAGTCTTCCCCAGTTCAGGCCTACCAGGCCCTGTGTAGGCGCTCAATGGAAGTACTGTTTAATGATAACAACATTGTGTGTAAATCATAGCTTACGCAGCATTAGCAGCAAAACCTCAGCACCACGGTGGCAGCCCAGCTTAATGGGACAGAGGAGGGCCTTTGCTGCAGATTAAGGCCAGCGCAGAGAGAGGGGCTGCCTTTGTCTGGGGGCTGAATGGATCCTTAGATTCCAGGATCAGCACTAAGCGGATAAAACGGGATCTCAGATGCTCACGTGGCACAAAATGGCACAGCATTTAGCACGAGGCCGGGTGGAATGAGGCATTAATGCCCGGGGGCGAGGCGAGTGAGTATGAAACCCCTTGCTGGTGTTTGCCAGCTTCACATGCACAGCTCCTGATAGGGCTGGGGAGGATTCAAAGCTCTATCGCTTTATGCACACTCTGGCAGGGGGGACTTCCACTGCACCACGCCACCGGCAATGCAGTGCGCGGCGCACAGTGTGGTGAATACTTGCGCAGCGCTCTGGCGCTATACCACACCAGTACCCCAATATGGATTAGTGGGTGGAATTCAGTTGTGTGCAATGCGATTTCTGTTCTTTTGTTTCTTTTGCACAAAAATACGGAATGAAACTCTCAATCCCTGCTAGGCGACTCCCATCACTCCCTCTTTTGTTGTTTGTTCTCATTGTGAAAACGATTTGCTTTCGGTTCCTTCTGCATAAAATGTAACATGTTTCTCACCTTTTCTGATAAGCGCTTGGGCAGCAAAGCGCTATAAAATCAAATAAGTACAAATAAACCACACCTGCTTGAAACAGGCGCAGAGGCTCCTGCAGCGGCACCAGCTCACAACCTAAATGTTGGGGTCTGCAGGTGTACCCCACCACACTCACCGACACACACACTATTTCTGGGAGTCCGCACATGACTAGCCCGGACAAACTTTCCTACAGCAAACCCAAACCACTCGAATTTGTGGGTGATTCTTCAGGGGCGTACCCCGGAAGAACTTCTGGAAACGTTTGCCTGAAGTTTGTCCACATGGATTAAAAGGGGGCGCGGGCCTGAGTTCCCATCAGAGGCAGAAGGCTGCTGCAGGAGGCAGACTTGGGATATTTAGGGAAGTGTGGGGATATTTATAGTTGTTGGGGGGATGGGGGTAGGTAGGCAGAGGTAGCAAATGGCGGGCACCTAGCCAGACAGTGACATGAAGCTTGGTTTGCCTGCACAGTGCTGTGTGACACTTTCAGGGAAGTGGGGTAGGTCAACAGCACAAGTGCCCTCTCCAGAGGTTTGGGTAGGTGGGGGACACGCCACTCAATGCCCATCTCTTGACGCCAGTGGGCACACCAAGCAGGAGAAGCGGGCAGAGCCGGGAATCCCTGGAGGCAAGGAGATTCATATACACAGAGTTGATTTACTGCTTCATGGCTTGGTTGTCTAACTCCCTGCGGTCACTTTTACTTCATTTTATACTCCTGTACTGTAGGGTGGGTGTGTTGTCTTACTGGGACTCCAGTTCCTTCTTGCATCCTGTGCAGCAATGTGTATTCCTGTATTGTAGGGTATTTATGATGTATTATTGCGACGCCAGTCCCACGCTGTATCCTTCTGTAAACAAGGGGAGCTGGTTTCACCCACTTGTCTTGTACTGCAATTGCAACGTTGTATGTTAAGAATATGCACCCGTATACCTTCGGGCCTGGTTGCGCTTTACAAATAAACTAAATACAAATACAAATACACCCGAGCAACAGAGATTCAGGGAGGTGGTTGACATGCCAGTCCGTGTCCGTCTCTTGCAGCCAGTGGGCGAGACACATGCCATTGGGTGGGCACATTTGGAACACCGTGACTGCACCCACACAAGCGAGGAGCTAGGAGAGCTGTGCCGCTGGTGGACGTTTGCCTCCTGCAGAAGCAGAGACATTCTAACGACAGGAAGTGCTCTGTTGACCGGGACTAAGAACCAGCAGCCACAAACAGCACAGCCAATCAGGGAGGACTCCTCTTCCTCCTGCAAACAGAAATGCGACTCCTGGCTCCATTTTCCCCGCCCCCAAGTGGCACTTTGTGGCCCATTGAAATAACCACAAGGGCTGAGAACGGTGTGAATCGGGTAAACCAGATTATACCAAGAATGAGAACCACCAGCACATCCCCAAGCAGGCAAACAAGTGGACGAACAAGGGCACAAACCAAGCAATCCTACAGTTACAGCCTACAAAAACAACCTACATTCTGCAATCACAGCCTACAAAACGCAAAGCGGGAAACATGTATTTTTGGTGTTTGGGGGAAACAGATGTGGGAACAGTGTTTTGGTTTTTAATATTTTAAAATATGACACAAAGGGAAAAGGGCAAACTTTGCTTTATAAAGGGAGACTAACACACACTGAGCAAACACTTAGACAAAAGGAACCGAACAATGGTTTCAAAACTCACTAAATAACAAGACGTTATAAACACATAACACTCCTCCAAAACTCTCCAAAGCCCTCCAAAAGTGAGTCTGCTCTGCGTTACTCCTCTCACGGCCCAACAAAACCCTCAAAGCAACAGTAAGTGAGCAGGGCCCTATTTAGTGGGGGGCAAACCTATTTTGGGAGGAAAGTCGAATAAAAACAACAGATCACCTGAGAGGACTGTTATTGGCTAGACAAACCCAACAAAAAAATCCATTATTTGTTTCAAGATCCACAACTTCAGATTACAAAACAAATCCTTGCACTAGACCCGGAAGCCCACCAAGAGTTCATCAGTGATTCGTCAGCCCCCAAAACCTGTCTCGTTCTCATGATAGGGACAAATCTTTTCCAAAAGATGTGTTTGCTACCACCTGCCAGATTAAGAGAAGTTCATCCAGGCCCACACATGACATACATCCTGATAGCAGGATTTACAGCAGCACCATAACACATGGGATCTGGCCGATCTTGTCACGGGCAGCAGTTTACCCCCAAACCCCACTACCCATAAAACATTTTTTTTATTATTTCCCGAACCACCCCTGAAAAACACCTCAAAAATTGCAACAAAATGTCTGTTTCACCAAATGCAGTGAAACAAGCGTGGCGAGGTGGGTGGGTTGCAACCCGTGCACTTTGTTACCGTGTCAATGCAGATATTCTACATCATAGATTCTGGGTACTGATGAAAGCCCCCCACAAAAGGTTCTGTGAGAACGTGAGGTTAATCAAAAACTGCACAGTAAATTTAAGGCAGTCCATAACAGTCCTCTTTACGTTCTTTTTCTACAAACCTTCGTATAAGGTCGAACAAGGAGTGTGACAGAACGCCTGCTTCACCTTTGGTAGCGTGGCTGAATGCTGTGCAGTAGGCAGGCAAATGGGTGCAGCACACAGAATAACACATAGATGCATTCTCAATAACACAACTGGGTTTCAGGAGGTTATTATAAAAATGGTAACTTTTAGTATCATAAAGAATTCATACAATGGATAATAAAGGGACTCAAGAGCAAAACATGTAAGACAAATGTGAGTGGAAATAGGTTGAGAATAGACAGTGCAGGAATATCTCACTTGTGCATTCTGCTCAAACATATGTGGTTTGAGAATTCTTCCTTCTTGAGAAGGTCTATGATGAAGGACTATGATGAAGGTCTATGATGAAGGAGAAGGACTATGACAACCTCTCTACAACCTCTCTAATTTCTGACTCGACACTAGCCAAGCTGGAGACTAAGACTATTGTACAGTCCAAGCTCAGTGACAGGCACTTCCGCGTCGCGTGGGCTTAGCATCGACTGCTCTTGCCGACTTGGGGCTAAGGCTCCACATAGGGGTCTGGCTGGAATAAAAAATCCGGGCATTTACAGATGTGTTCTCAAGTCCTAATGCCTTGGGGATGTGGGTTCAAAACTATGTACAAAAGGAGGCTTGAGAACTGTTCATACACTGACGAGGCTCTAAGTGGTAGATCCAAACTGCACTGTGGTGCGTTGCAGCTACTTAGTCATGTGGATGTCTGCGAGGCGCTGGAAGGCCCTTTCGGTTGCACGGAAGGTGCATCAAACATTCTTCTTCCAGGCAGCTTCCAGGCCACAGGAGTTTCAACACAACAAGGATTGGGTCCAGATGCGGATGCACCTCCAAGGCAATATGCGAAGCAACAGCCAGGCGGGGAAACTCTCTGCTCAGGATGCTACAAAATACACCTGGCCCCAAAAAACTGCAAGGCTGTACGGAGGGGAGGTTCACAAGCTCACCAATGCCGAAGGGGCTGCCGTAGGGCACTTCAAGGGGGTGAAAAGAGACTTCAGTGTACAGAGAATCTTCTTAGAATGAAGACATTACCAATACACTTCATCCGTTAGCTCCCCTTCAACCTCTACTGGCAGGATTTGACACGTGTGTCATAGCATAGGGAATTCCTATACCACATTCCCAAACACAAATGTTCTACAGCCAGAGGTGTTTCTAGGTCTGGAAAAGACCCGGGCTATGCTATTGTCAGAACTGTCAGGACTGGGGGCTAGCTAGCCTTTTGGTTGTAGCATCTGAGATTCCATCCGGGGCTACAACCAAAAGACCAGGGGCTATAGCCCCCTTACCCCCCCCCCCAGTAGCAACGCCTCTGTCTACAGCCTATTTTCACAGTTCAGAAGAACACATGTTATCTTTTATGGTATGAAATTCCCTACAAAGTGAAGTGACCACAGTAGACACTATGCGTGTACGATAGGAAGGGTCACGCCTGGAAATCTCGCGCTGGTTCACCCAATTAATAATAAAGAAAATTGATAGCATGAGTCTCAGTAAGATTTAATGTAAATAATAAGTGAGTCAGCCAACAGGTGTTTCGACCCCCATTTGACTTCCTCAAGGCAACATTTATTTTGTCTTAGTACAATCTGGGCCTATCACTCAATGCGACTAAATGGATCTAAGATGTGAGTCTGGTCCATATGGGAGTGGTCAATACGGTGAAGATACTGTGAATGGTGTGCGTATATGAGCGGCTGTTAGGGGTGAGTTGAAGAGATCCTTAAAGTGCTCTTGATTCTGCTAAACAGCTGCGGTATTCCCGTTAAGTTGTGTGCAAATGGCCACGTCGGTCGATATACCGACATGGGAGCTCAGCAGCCTGCTAAGGCTTGCATGGAAGTATCATTAAAGTGGGAAGGACTGAGACACTTCTCCACAGAGATAGCCAGAGAGTTTAACATGTCTCACACCAGTTAACGTTTGTCCCTTGGGAATTGTAGCGTGCTCATGGGGAGGCCACTTCCACTTCTCAAGTATTCACAACACTTCATATGTGCACATGGAACTTTCCAAAGCTTTCAAAATGCAGGAAAGCAAATTACAAACCACGGTCCCTTTAAGTGGTCTCAGCAGCCAAATGCTCAATCTGTCTTTAATAACAATAACATCATATTCTTATAAAATAACCAACAGTCAATCTTCAAGGTTTATAAAATAGACCAATTGACAGTTTCAGTCAGAACTAATAATAATTGTGTACCTCTGAACTGCAGCTTCAAAATTACACCATTCTTTTAACATGAAATTGAATCAGAAAAACAAATGTGGGCAATTTCATCAAAGCCACAGGGGAACAGAAAGTTGAAAGAAATCTAGGCCAACAGTTGATTCTTAATCCAACCTCAAGCAGCCGCACACGCTGCAATGGAACTTCCAGTCATCACTAGCCACTGGTCAGATTATTATACTGTGGTACTCGCTTCCAGCTACTCCTAGAGGCATGGGTGACCATCTCTGGGCCACAGGAGCTCTGGAAACCTTCCTCCTTCCTTTTTAATCCAGCTGGAAATGTTTCCAATACAACGACGGCTGGTGCTTGTCAGTGCACGGTAGGAGAATATACAGGACAGCGTAAAAGAATTGCATCCTCCAGAAAAACATCTGCATTCTCATGGTCTCCCCCAGATTTGTGCTCAGCTCTAAAATTCAGTGCTTGGAAAGAGGGGTCGCCCAACGCAGGAGCTTGTGATTATCGCCTCTCAAAGCAACCAACCCCTTTGAAACTTTGTGTTTGGTTTTGGAGCTGGAAACGGGTTCAAACATGGTAAGAGTGAAAGGTTTTGAGGGACAGGATTGTGGCATGCCATTCATCCTATATTGCTGTGCAGCTCTGCTCTCTTGGGAGGAGACATGTACCAATGAAGGCCACTGTATTCTCTTCACCTTTATTAGTTAGGTGGGAAGAACTATTCCTATCCCTACGTCAGAAATATCTGACTGAACATTGAACTGATGTTTAAAGTGTGGGATGCATAACCAGGGTAACCCTCAGAAGTGCGCTCTGAAGTTATCAAGAGCTTCTTAACAAATGCCATTCCATAGAACAGTCTTTGGCTACTTCCATTAGGTCAGTGGAGTCGGGGGCTACTACATTTTCATAATCATTCACACACTCCCTGTAGGATCTAGTGAGACCGCATATGGCGCTCACTTTGATCTGTGTTTTGGGTGACTCCCAGTCCAAGGCAGCGTGCATCTTACACTGCAAAGACTGAGTGTTCACTTTACCCATGCAACGTCCCAAGTCCATGGCAGAGTGTCGTGCCCCTTCCCGCCTCATTGGTGAGCTTAGCCTGTCTGAGAGCCTGTTGTACACATCTAAATGGACTCTTGTGTTCATTCCAACTGGTGCGCCATACAGCAATGCCGTCACGATAGGCAACACAGAAGTTGTCCAGACTCTTTGGGAATCTCGTTTACCAACCTCTAGAAGGTGTTAGGGTAATTCTTTCTTCCAAAGGGCATCGCCTTGAATGGTAATAGCTTCCTAGGGTCACGAATGCTGACCGCTAATTGGCGCCAAGTTTAGTCGTTTCTGCCAGTAGCCATTGATCACATGCGAAAGTGGGAACTCCCCTAACTGATGAATAAGCTGATCTGCCCTCATGACAGTGTGGAGTCCTCTGTATGCAGAACTGAAGGACAAGTGACCCGTTTATCAGGACGAACATGACAGGATAGAACACGTGACCGATGAGAGCTCAATTACCCCTAGGCCCAGCGTCCTGCCAACCGTGGCCCACATGCGACCTTTGCGCTTATCTGACAACCTGTTCATCTTGAGTGAATGGAGGACATTTGCGTAGCACGCATTTCACACACTGAAGCATCTCTGGGCACGGTATATTTCTTGACAGGGGGAGCGAAGACCAGAACAGTTTTGCTTGAAGAAGAATTGCTTCAAGGCTTTCCGAAAATAAATTCTTGTCCGAGACAAAGTGTGTTTATCTGGTCTTTAGGAGGACCTCCTTTCCAGTGACCAAGGGGAATTACTTGAACGGCAAGGGATTACTCGAAGGTGGGTTGGAAACTAAAAAAGGAGCGGGCCAGTCGTTCTGATGTGGAGTTAGTTGCAAGTAGTTACTCCTCATCCATGAGTCAACCCTGCACCGGCTTTGCGTCGTCGTTTGGTGTTGATCTTGGAACCCATGTGCCATGATAAGTAGCTGGGCATCTTCTGCATATGATTGGTGACCTGTCATACACATGTTGACCATAATGGAGAGAGCTCTACGATGAATGTGAGCTTACGTGAAACAAAAGGGCCACCAATTGAATTGAGAGCTTTCCTTAAGAAAGGATCTTAACCTACCTGTTTGACCCCTGCTACCTTAGATAGTTGCTCCAAAACTATGGCATGACCAACTGTATCAAAGGCAGTGAAGAGATTGGAAAGCAGGAAGGGACTGCTTCCAGCATTGGCCATGGGTAAGGGCTCATGCCAGACAGCCAGGTTTCAGGGGTTCCATTTCTTGCAGGGGTTCTTAGATCTGTGTGATCACACTTTTCCGCAGTGTTTTACCGCAGCTCACTTCTTGAAACATTAGACAGTCTCAAGGCTGAAACACACAGCTTCTTGTCACACCTAACAATATAGTGGCAGCTCACTCTCCGGGAGCTAGGGCCCTGGCCCCTCTGTCTTTGGTATATAGCGTGCTGCTCCCTCGGCTTTAGTCAGTGCCAGATAACCGCACCCTCTGTGCAAGGGGGTGGCCTAACCCCTCCCTCTGCTCTTTCCAGAACTCTCTAGCCTCTCAAATGCCACCAGGTGTTCAGCTTTCTTTTCTTCTTGGCTTGTTCAGCTATCTCATGTTTTGTGTTCTTCTGGGCCTCTTGGCATCTCGTTCATGCTCTCTGCCAGTCCCTCACAAGTGCGCACTTGCTCTGATTTCATCACAGTTTTATATGTTGCTGGCTGTTCCTGGTTTCCCAACCAGGCTTTAAATGTTTTAGTGGGTATTTTCTCTCGGCCCCTTTAATTGTGTGGTACCCATCATTGAGCAATTCCTATGCTTTTTGTGTACCACCAAGTCATCGAGTGGGCCAATGGCGATTTTGCGGTCACGCAACGGTCTCACCTCCCATTCATAGCTCCACCATTGTCCGTGGTCTTGTTGCGGTTCTTCAGGGCCAGGACAAATCAGTGTGGCCTCTTCTCCCGATTGGTTCATGGAGTCTCTGCCAATCCATTCACAGAGCGAGAACATTGTTCTTTTTTTAAATAGGGGAACGCATCAGTGATCAGCTCTCCCCTTTTTCCAAACGTACAGCTCCAAATGATGGTTCACATGGGTCTATTCTTTCCTTGATCAATCCTGGGTCAACGTATTCGCCATAAAAGAATGATAGAGAAGGTCAGGCATAGGGGCAGCCTTAGACTGTGGAGTCCATTCTGGATTACGGGGCATGGGACCTTGGAAACCCACTCTGTGTCATTTCCAGGTAGCCCGCAGAACTACGCCTGAGCTCCCAGATAGGTCGGCTTTCCTATTCCTCAAAGTCCTACCCGTCTCTGGGAACAATGTAAGGGTACTGTCTGCATCACACAGTGCAACATTGACTTTTGGAAATGTATACATAGCTGCCAGAAAAACTGCCCATTTATACAATCACTGTGTCTCAAGTAATATTTTTTGTAGGAATCTTACAGAGCGGTGCATCGCCCGTAGAGTCACTTTGCATGGTATAAGGACAACTAATGCCACTGTGTCTGTACATATCTCTTGTGCAAGTGCCATAGAGTCATTAAACCACCAGAGGCTTTTATTTAGGAATCTATGTACTGTGATAACGTCACTGTTGAGATGCCTATATTTACTCCAGCCACTGACTCTCACTCTGACACAGCCCTTGCTAACCTTCAACTCTCCATATCCAACACTCTGGACATCCTTGCCCCTGTCATGAGGATCCGCGTGAAACCTGCCTCCGAGTGCAACTCCTGGCAGGACTCTGACCTCGCCGCCCTGAAACGCAAGTGCACAGTGGCTGAGGGGAAGTGGCAGGCTTCGAGCACTACTTTTGACAATCTGGCCTGCCGCCTTCTCCACAGGCAATACAGACTCTGCATCTGCTCGAAGAAGAGGGCCTATATCCAAGCCCAAATCTCTTGCGGCCACTAACAACACAGCAGAACTTTTCAGAATCAGCAAGGAACTCGGCAACCCTACTGCAGTTTTAACTTCTCCTCTGCCTTTCTCTGTCACTCTGCACTTCTCTGGCCTCTCACTAAATTCCTAAAACTGAGGACATCTTGTCCTCACTCTCCTCAACTTCTCACTCTTCTCCCTCACCCGCTCTCAGGCCTCCTTGGCCCCCTTGTCCCCTCCCATCCTACTCTCCTCTTGTCGGATCTATGAAAGTCTCATACAAGCAGGTGTTCCCTTGCTCCTCCAGAACTGTGAAGGACAACATTGTCTCCCTTGCTCTACGCCTTGACCGATTTCTGCAATCACTCCCTTGTCACTGGATCCTTCCCGTCACTCCTCAAGTACTCCCTTGTGCACCCTCTCCTCAAAAAGCCTTCTGTCGACCCTTCCCATCTGGCAAACTACTGCCCTATCCCCATTACCACATTCCTGGGCAAATTCTTGCAGGAGCTGGCCATCGCCCAGCTTATCCACCACACTGAATCTGTTGGTTGTCTCCACGACCACCAGTCTGGCTTCAGAGCTGCCAGAGGCATGGAAACTGCTCTCCTGAACACCTGTGAAGACTTGATCGCTAATCTTGAATCCAGCTCTCCTTCCGTTTTCATCTTACTTGACCTTTCCTCTGCCCTTGATACATTCAATCATGCCACCCTGATAAATTGGCTCCATGATAACCTTGGCATCACAGACCTGGCTCTCGATTGGTGGACCTCCTTCCTCCCGGACCGACCTTCCCAGGTTCAACTGGGCCTTTTTCTCTCCACCATCTCATTCTCCACCTGTGGAATCCGTCAGGACTCTATCCTCTCGCCTTGGCTTGTCAACATCTACCTGGCCCCTCTAGCCCACTTAATCTCCACCTTCTCTCCTAACTTTTAGTGTTATGTGGATGACACCCAGCTCTCCTTCAAGCTTCCCTCTTCTGCCTCCTTCTCTTCCGCGCTCATTCCAGAATGCCTGTCTGCTATTCAAGCATGGTGCACCGCTAATGATCTTTGCCTCAATGCCAGTGATACAGAGATTCTTCTCATTGGGACCCCTGCTCCCTCTTTCCTCCCACACTCTGACTGCCCTCCATGGGACACCTATCCTCACCCTCTTGTGTGGCAAAAAAACATTGGTGTCATCTTAAACTCCATTCTCTCCTTCTCTCCTCACATCACGGACCTTGCCAAGAAGGTCCACTTTCAGCTGCACCTCCTCAGAGACATTCTCCATTTCCTCATCGTCCCCCATAAACTCAATGGGCCTCATTACGAGTCCGGCGGTAACCAAGCTGGAAAAACCGGCAGGTTACTGCCGGACTCGTATTACCATTCTGCCTCCGTGATTCCCGGAATTACTGAGGCATTACGACCCCGGTGACCCGAGAATTCCGTAGGTCCCCATTACCATGGAGTCTTTGGACCAGTGGCGGCCGCTTTCCTGGGATCTAAAGAGATCCCAGGAGGATGTGTTTTGCATGGGGAAGGGTAGGAAGTGGGTGGGAATCGCCATTGGGATTAGCTTGGCCATGGGTAGTCAATGGGTGGGTCAATAACCATAACATTTAAGTTTGTTTTGTTGTTTTTTTATAAATAAGGCAACACATTTTGGTGGGGTGGAGGGCCGCCTAACCGTTCAAATGTAGGGAGGGTAACTTCAGAGACTTTGGGGAAAGGGCAAAGTCACTTGTGTGGGGGCATCTAACTTCTTTACACATTGTAATGAGACTATTATTCTGGTGCAGCTTCAATGTTACAAGCAGTTAACTCTCTCCTTAACGTCTGCTCTGAGCCTAGCCTATGTTGCCCTTTCTCAGATCAGTCTCTCGCTTTATATTTACAGACCATCAAAAACATCTTGCACACGTAAGAATAGTGTACCACCATTAAGCTTTGAGTTTCAAAGGGGTCACCAATGTGACAAGGGAGAGTACTCCAGTTGTTCTCTTTAGTTTCCAAAGGGGTCACCACTGTGTGGAGGATATGCAACTTTGAAGCGGTTATATCATGTGCCTCCCCCAGGCCTCCCGGTATAGCCGTTACCTTCTGTCTCATGGGCGAGCATCAATGGTTCCTTCTGTGGGGCCCAGGCCACTTCTCTCCACCACAGGACATCTGCCGCTCGGTCTGCATCTTCTTCCTGGTGGTTTGCCTCTTTCCCAGAGGCCTTGGCAGTATCAGCATTGTTTATGGACTAGATGGTCCACCCTCCTTAGGTCACGCTACTGCCTGGAGTTGTTGTTCTTCCTTGGGTTGGTGGCTTTCCTCCCCATTACTCATATGGTCGGTATGGGCCACTCTCCATCCCGATCATCACTCTCCAGGCTCTTATTTCTGGCTTCATTGCTGCTATGCAATCGAATCTCCCAGGCTCTTTCTCCTCGATTAAAGGTTAGTCCTTCCATTCTTTTATTCAAGTACCACTGCTCCAGCCCCAGCGTGAATGCAGACTCTTGTATGTCTTTGTAGGTTGATCTCTACTCCTCTTTCCCTCTTCTTCATCTCATTATAGTTGGCTGCCAACCAACAAGCACTCTTTGTAAAGTTTTCATTCTTCCTCTTATCAGTACTATTAGAAAGTGTAGGTATGAAGGGATCAGCATCACAGTAACAAATAGAGACTTGTAGAGGAGGAGCCAAATGTCTCTACCAGAAGTCCCGCTCCCATTCTTCCTATATGTTGGAAACCGGAAATTGCAACATGCACGACGCTGATAATGGTACCTATACACGAATAATCCTTGCGGCAAGATATCCATTGAGAAAACCTTATATGATGTACCTGTGGGGAAATGACAGTCTCTGAAAAGAGGTTCTTAAAGAAGTGTGAAGTGACAAAAGCAAGAGACACACCCAGAAGAGATGCAGAAGAAGAAAGTATATAGACCCTATAGAATCTGATGACAAAGTGAAGAGTCAAGTAACATTTCATGAGCCGGAATGAAGATTGCACGTGTGAAGAGAACTGAAGAAAATGCAAGCCATTTTATAATTGTACAGATACTGAAATGCAAGTAGACTAAGTAATTATGAAGGCTGGCTATACGTAGTGAATAGTCTGCAGGCGATGCTGCCAATATATATATATGTGTACAGAAATTGGATTGTCCACATCATGTTTTAGCAAACTAGGACCCCATGAACAGAAGGGCTGAAAGTGTGGCGCAGTAGAAGAAAACATCTGACGATGAGGGAAGATTCGAGATTGTCTGGCCAGTGTCAAGGGTTGGGGCAGCCAAGAAACTGGTTATCTATTCGAGAAGATACAATGAACGTGAGAAGCAAGGTGAGCTCCTGTTGAGGTGTAATGGAAAAACACTAGAAGTGCCAGGTTTTTATTAATTGTTTAGCATTAAATAAGAATGAAAGTGCTCAAACGCGGTCTCCTTTCACATGGTCTAGATGAAAATACACTTTGGGCAAGCTACACCGAGACTTGAAGATAAGACCATGCTCACACTCCCTTTTATTTTCAGGCACAGTGATACTTAGCAAGGCCGACTTCAAAAACAATTCAAATATTCAGACAGCAGGAGTGATGATGGATGATGGGCTAAATGGGTGGGGAGGTATGGTGAAGTCCAACCTACAAGCACCTGGGGTACCAGCTTGCGTGCTGCTGGCGAGTGGAATATTCCAGAAGGGTACAAGCGTGCCAACCAATCGTAGAGGGCCACCTAGCAAAGAGCCCTATACTTTGAAAGCCAATAAAACCTTGTGTATTTTATGACGGCAAAGATTACTTGCACTAGAGGTAGGCATAGCTGTCCACCTGACCTTAGCGACCCAATCACAATCCTATCCCCCATAGAAAGTATACTTAGATGTTCCCCTTAAGCCTATCACAACTCCAAGTAGGTTTTCTTATTTTGCCACATAGTATGATGTCACTGATGACATTTTGTTATAAATATGTATTTTTTCATGTGAAACATTGAGAGTGCTTGTGCGACGTCCATTGATGTCCATTGTAACTCCCTGCTTTAGACAATTGCAATTAAAACAGCCACGTTTTGCCAACTTCCTGAGTCAGTTTTATTATTGGTGTAGGAGTAAAATCTGCATCCCCATCCATCCCATATAGCGCTACCGCGCTGAAAGGGGCTGCAGGTTCACGTGGTAGCAGAGGGAGGATGGTATCAGACCCATCGACCAGTAGGTCAGTAGTGTTTTGGATGATCGGACACCCTCCGCCATTTAGCCGAAGGATTGCAAAGTTTCCTGTGAAGAGCGGCCGATATAGAATTCTTGCAAGAAGATCGATACAGTTGGGACGGGTCCCTCGTTGATTAAATCCCTCTTGGTTTCCACAGGTGCAGAGCAGACTGAAGGTGACGGTGGTCGATTGGAGGAGGGGGACGATACCAAAGGTCCTGAACTGAAGAGCGAATGGTGAGTAGATTGAGGGGACTGGCAACATAAGGGAATGGGATTGTGGTAATGAAGAAAAGTAACAGGGGTCTGTTTAGTATATCACAAGGAGCATGTAAATGAGGAGCGTTTTTATAGAGCCCGGTTTCCGACCTCAAGGCAGGTCTAGAAGGAGTCATTTCAAAACCCCAAGGTGGTAAATATGCGGCACATAAACTGGTTTATGATAGGAAATGACTCAAACTCCAATTGGGGTATTTTAGGGATTAGGAGAAAAGGAGTACCATGGTGTACATGTGAACAATCGATAAGTCTGTCTGTTTGTGTATATTGTAGATTGAAAGGAGGTGTCGAAGAGTGACAAGAGTAAACTGTGAAGTTAAAGAAGAGATAAAAAGTTGTTGTCTACTTTAGGTCATTGTCTGCGCCGACTGAAAATGTAGATTGAGATAAATGAATAGAGGCTTTGAGCAGCGAGGGTTGGAGCGTTCATATTTGTTGTTTTTCTGAAACGTATCTGTGTAACTAATGGTAAGTATTGACAGTCAATTGAGACTGGTCACAATGGGGGACGTTACTCTACTGATGCATCAGTGCAAGACATTACCAAAACACGTGCCTAAACTTAAATAGTACAGTGTGGGGTAAAGGGTGCAGCAGAAGAGCAAGAAGCACAGAAATTACGGGATAAAAGAATACAAAGATGAAGGGAAGAAGTAGAACGAATGAAAGAAGAGAAGAAAAAAGACAAGAAGAGGAAAGGGTTAGATGGGAAGTGAGAAAGCAAAGGGAATTAGACAAAGAAATTGAGCGAAAAAGAAGACAAAGGGAAAGTGATATTGATTGCATCCAGAAAGAGTTCATGGAACCAAGTCTAGTAATATCATGGGGCCATATAAAGGAGTTCCTCCCATCACAGGGAGCAATGTCAGGACCATCTAGGATAACCCTAGAGAAGAATTTTGAAATAGGAAGCATCAAAGATAGGATCTATAAAGCTCATGAAGACTTAAGGGAAAGCAGCAAATTGGGAAGCAGATGAAAGGGAGAATAAACCCCGGTCCTTCATTCGCAAAGAGAGGAAAGAGACCTGTTTAGTCTTGAGCATAGAGCTTTGTCCTTAGACATGCTTACTTTAAATAAGGGTGATGGGGACGAAAGCCATATTAGTTGGGGACTAAATATGTCAGACGAAGAGAGAGAAACCTTCCATGGGGAGGAGGGAGGAAGTGCATGCGGTCCTGGGGATGTCTGCAGACGGACAAGGAAGTAAGATGGCCTGATATAGAGCAGCCTAAGGATAAGATGCCAGATCCTATAGCATATCCAGAACGACCTAAAGGACGATCGCATAGCGAGAAGGGAGAGTCATCACCATATGTGAGCAGGCTGAGGTCAATGACAGGCAGAAGGCGAACAGGAACCATTGTCCCTGCTATGGAAAGGCAGATAATGAGAGCCGATTGTGGATTTGGGTTCACGCAATTTCCTTTATTGGAGAAAGTAGGGGCCAGACCGCAGTATATTCCCTGGCCACAAATGGATAAGGATAATTTAAGATGTAAACTTCCCAGTTTAACGGCAGGTGTGGGGAAATGTGTTTATGAGCTAGAGAATATGACAGGAGGAAATACTTTAGCAATAGGGGTCATTAAGGGTCTCCTAGCAGCCATTCTTGGGGAAAAGAGCTGATATCATTTGGACGAGAGCTGGTTACTCAAGTGTCACAGCACAGAACACAGCGTACGATGGAGCGCCATTTAATAATTGTACAGCAGATGTCTGGAGAACACTCAGGGTACAATATCCTGATACGCCAGATATGGGTGCAATTATAGCACGTAAAATGAAAGATGATGAAGATCCGCTTACTTATATTCAAAGTATTCAGGAATGGTGGACTCTTGAAATGAGGCAGCCATGGGGGAAATCAGTGGTAGTATGTTACCACATTCTGTGTCAGAGATTACCAGGCAAGTACAGAGACAGCTCAAGAAATTAGTGGGAATGGAAGAGAAGCCATGGGCAGAAATACAGTTGACTATAGTGCATCACTGCCAGCTGTTACAAGAGAAAATTAAGAAGGAAGATGCTAGAAAACCTGAGGAAGCCAAGTTAGTTCAGAAGAAATTGTTGAAGTACGCCATGGAAGGGGCAGTATTGGCAAGCTGAGAAGGATTGAGAATGCAGCAAGCAATTGGTGTATCACAGGTGGATAATCAATACCAGATGGATCAAGGAGGGAATAGGTTTATGCCATGATGCAGAGGAATGGGCTACAGAGCAAGGGGTGGTTTTCAGACTAACCAAGGTGGGGTTCAGAATATGCAAAATGATCATCAGAATATGCAAGGAGGATTAAATCAAGGGGGGGGCTAGTCAGAAGAGCTCCTTCTGTATGTTGGTCATGTGGAAACAGGGCACATTGCGCGAACATGTGGAAGCAAAGGGTATGTACAGAATGGGCAATTCTCCAGAGGGGGGGACAGCTTATCCTCCAGCATATAGCTCACAAGTTAGGGATGGGTTTGGCCAAGATCAGACAGTGTATCAAGCAGAACAAAAGCAACAGGCATTGCAGCCACAACAAGTACCATTGAATCCGCTGCAAGGGCAGTCACAGCACACACCCATGCAGATACAGCAGAATGCAAACACAGGACGGTTATTGACACCTAGAATAGGGGGTGTCACTGTGGTAGGAGGAATTCCTTTCACGGGTACAGGGATAGGCAAGTACTACAATAGGACAGCTCACAGGGTGACTTGATGTGTTCAGTACTATCGGTGACACCAGACCCTCAAGAGGAACCAAGGGTTGATGTGATGATAGAAGGCAAATCTTTTTATTTTTTAGTAGACACTGGGGCTACCTGATCATGTATACGAGAGGGCAAGTATCCAATATCGGGACATGCCATGAATGCGCAAGTTTTCTCTGGAGCTACAGGTAGAGTTCCTTTTACTGATGAATTACCAGTCTCCATAGGAGAGTGTGACATATCTGTCCCATTATTGTATTCACGGCAGACACCAGTTAATATTTAGATTTAATGGCAAAATTAAATATGACGATTTCTTTTACCGATGAAGGCATAGTGTGTTCTACTCCAGGGATACATTATGTGAATGTGGGCAAATTTATATTGGCGTTTACAGGGCAAATGGTTCTGCGAGTAATGCCATTAAAGCTAGATGTCTTTCTTCATGGGGTACATATTTTGTTGACATGGCTACCCGGCTTAGTGGGAAAGATTATGAGAATACCTGATGAGTTTTTGTTCAGGCTACTGCTACCTAGAAGATGGGGGACACACTATTCCCTAGAGTTGAATGCAGCCATAGTGCAAGGGGAATTGGCCATGCTCGAAGAGATGACAAGGGCAGGCCATGGAGAACAGTGATTGCCATTGGGGAAGGGTATAGATTAACTGACATCACTGACAAGGATATGTTTAGAAATGATCCATCAGATGAGGAAGTAATATTCGAGATGAGTATTACATATTGGGTCAGAATAGAGAAAAGGGAAATCCCAGAGCGAATGATGACAGTGCAGCAGCGGGCAGAATTTTTTGATGAAGACTTGGAAAAAGTGCCAAGCTCTTTATGGACTACAGGCCCCTATGAAGTAGGCCTATTGAACGGGATAGGGGAGGTTAAGATTAAGTTGAAGCCAGGAGCAATCTTACCTCTAGTAAAACAGTATCTGCTGTCTTGAGAGACAGATGAGGGTATTGTTAAGACTATATCAGCCCTGATGAAACAAGGCATTTTAGTGATGTCAGAGTCACCCTGTAATACCGTGGTGTACCCTGTGAAGAAATTGTAGGGAAGGTCGTGGAGATTCATACAAGATATGAGACCGTATAAGCAGATTGTACAGGCAGAGTTTCCTTTAGTTCTGAATCCGGCGATGATATTGTGTAGTATCCCAACAGAAGCACAATGCGTTTTTCTGAATCCCGTTGCATAAGGACTCCCAAGACCTTACGTCATTTATGTTTCATCAAACTAAACTGAAGAGCACTTGGTTGCCCCAAGGGTACTGTGAATCGCCATTAATCTTTAATAAGATCCTGCAGATGGACCTAAGCAACATTGATTTGCAAAGGGTTGTGCTGCAGTATGTAGATGATATTTTGGTTTGTAGCACAACAGAAGATGAATGCAGACAAGACTCGATTCAGTTAATGTCTATTTTAGCAGACAAGGGATATAAAGTGGATAAGGAGAAGTTGCAATATTGTCAAAATGAGGTGTTGTATATAGGTCAGTTAATCACACATGAGGGGAAGGGAGTCACACCTGAAAAAGCTGAGGTGATTATGAAAACAGCAAAACCGCACACGGTAAAACAAATGCAGCATTTTTTGGGATTATGCAACTATGTTAGACCGTGGATATTTTATTATAGTTCATACACAAGACCCCTTTGCAGGCTCTGAAGACAGCACAAGTGAACAAGGAAAAAATAGAACAGACTGAGGAAATGGAAGAAGGGTTTGAAGAATGAAAGAAAGCAATTTGTACAGCTCCAGTATTAGGAATTCCCAACTATGATGAGGAATTCATTTTATTTTCACATACGAATGGGACAGTTATGACAGCAGTGCTTACACAGAAGATGACATTGGGGTACAAACCCCAGGCATATTATAGTGGGATTTTAGATCCAGTTATAAGAGGGCACTTTTCTTGTGACCAATCGCTGGCAGCAGCCGCGTTCGCAATAGTGAAGTCTACTAGTATTGTGATGGGGTGTTCTATGACATTGTTTGTTGAGCATGCTTTGTTTGCCATTTTGGGAAAACCTAAGGGTATATTGACATCTCAGAGGGCTTCTGTATATGAGGCAGTTATATCGAATACAGCTATCAAAATAGTTGGGTGTAAAATAGTGAACCCTGCCATGTTTGTTGCTGAGCCTGCGGCGGAGCGTGAGCATGTGCATGATTGTGCTAACTAGGAGTTCTATGATGACATCCCACGCATAAAGGAAAATTCGCCAGCAGGGGGGCGATTCCCTTTATTGATGGGTCTTCAAAATTTGATCAAACTGATGGTGAAAGGCATTCCGGTTCAGCTGTGGTGAGACAGAGCCAATGGGGAATTTGAGGTTGTAGCAAGTGCAAGACTACCGTCACACTTTTCAGCGCAAGCAGCAGAATTGGTGGCACCTATTCTCATGCTCAAGAAACATGCAGGGCAGGAGGTGACAGTGTACAGTGACTTCACCTATGTGATGTCAACCGTGCACGCAGGGCTAGCACGTTGAAAAAGGAGGGGCTACCTCTGAGCGGACGGCACTCCAGTGCAACACGCAGCATTATTGGCCAGGCTTATTAAGGCACTAAAACTCCCAGTAGCCATCGTAATAGTTAAATGCACAGCACATACTAAGCAAACTAACTTTATCTCTCGCTGGAACTAAGTCGCAGACGAAGAGGCCAAAACGGTTGCATATTCACCAGATATTTCAAGTTTTGATACTCCAGATGTGAAAAAAAAGTAGTCACCATTATGATTGTAGTCGAAGGGTTTAATCATTTATCAAGAACACAGTTGATGGAGGTTCAAGACAATGCACCACAGGAAGAGCAAGTATTGTGCAAACGCAGGGGTGTTCTTTATCCAGCTCTGAAGCATTGTGGCAAAAGGACAGCACTGGAAAGCCGGTGATGCCTGTAGCCTTGTTAAGGGTAGCGCTTGAACAGCTGCACTACCCTGTGCATATAACTAGAGAAATCATTGCAGCAGCTATTGTTTGGACTGGTTCATAACGAACCTGTTAGAACATGTTGCATTTTATGTAGTAAGTTGCATCGTATGTCAAAAGTTTACCACTGGGCATACACTGTGAAAGATCAGAGGAGTTATTCCTTGACCGAATGGTCCTTTTCAGTATTTATTTACATGTTGACTATGTTGATATGCTGCAAGTATGTAGTGGATATATGTATATGATAGTGGTGGTGTGTCCCTTTTCCAGGTGGATCGAAGCAGGTCTATGCACACAACCTGATGCCACTTGCGCAGCAAAGTGTTTAGTCCGAGTAGTCTTTCCCAGATGGGAGTATGTGAGGTGCTGAGATCCGACAATGGGCCCTATTTTGTTAATGTAGTATTTGAACAGATTAGCCTATTATTAAGTATAAAACACAAGTTTTCTTCCGCTTATCACCCACAAGCAAACGTGTTTGTGAGAGACTCAACGGTCTCTTTAAAGAGAGATTTGCAAAATGAAAGCTGACATTAAAGAAGGAAAGGCTATATTGCCTGTCCCTTGGATTATATGCATTAAGGAATCAGCCTGGTTCGGACCACCACTTCACACCCCACAAGCTAGTGACAGGGAGGCGAATGAGAATGCCTTTGTCTCCTCCATCGAGGAGCAGAAATGAAGCCCAGAAGACTGCAGAAATGTTAGGAAATTAGGTATGTGCTAATTTGACATGTATGACCGCAAGTATCTCTGTCATTTCAGATCAGCACAAGGGAGATTGGTCTCAGTACACAGATGAAGACCATTCAGCAACCAGACTTCAAGAACTACTTCCTGTACCTAGATTATTTGTGGGAAATTCAGTCCTAGTACGTAACTTCACAAGGAAGTGACACAAGCCCCGGTTTAGCAGTCCCTATATTATTGAGGGTTCTATGTGTTAATATCCCCGCAAAAATATCACCATACAAAAATATCACCATATTATTGTGGCGATATAAAGGCATGGAACCTGTGGGGGACACCCCCACAACCCCTGCATTATTTTTAAAGGAGCGGGGACACCCCTGCAAACCCAGCTCCAAAATAAACAAAAATGACCCCCCCCCAAAATATCACCTATGGCCGTTCCAGTCGACCATATATACAGCAATATTTTTGGTGGGGATAATATGTAGTGATACCATTGTTGAGAACATTACTCCCTCAACAGTAAAAGTCCAAGAGAGATGGGCATGGATCCACTTAAGTGATGTAAAGCCTTATGCTGGTGAGACCGACGCACACCCAACCATTGATTCAGAAGCAAGACAAGAAGAAGTAGTTCAGCATGTGCCGACTCGATCGATGACAAGGAGGACGAACGCTAAGATTGACAACTAAATAAACGCACGTGTGCATTTGGACTGTGACTCACCCCGGACACTCTTTATAGATATTATAGCAGGAATGCAAAGCAAAGTTATCGAGTCACAGGAATCTTTTGAATTGGACTTTAGAAAGCACTGAAGTATTACAGATATGCCAAATCTGGAGTTTGAGTTTGACGTCTGGAAACGTGAGCAGTTTCCAGAATTATTTCTCACTGAGTTTTTCTTTGGTTGACCAAATGGTTCTGTCAGATGTTGATACCCAGAGGCAGCTTCTCGCTGTTTTTGTTTACATACTTCAAGCTTATCCTGCTCTTGTTGGGCGTAGTACTAATATGCAGGTTTTTCTGCAAGATCCTAAAAATGGCTCTGCAATTAGGAGGTTACTTGTGGCGATAGTTGAACAGATCCTGCAGTTACCTGACCATTTAACAGAGTTGCCTGATTAAAAATGTTTTTTCCTTCCTTAAAGCAGTACACAGGCACAATGAGGACTGTTGAGAATGGTACAGTTTCGGAACGTGAACAAACTCAACGAAGTGTGGAGAATCCTAAATGGTGGGGACTGATGTGTTGGTGCATAATATATGCGTGCTCAACATTTATCATTGTTTTTCTGATTTTGCTAATTCCTACTGTCAATTTTATTTGCCCAAGCAAGGAATAAGTCCCTTCGATTCTTCCCACTCCAGTGACCTATGCTGATTTATCCATTATAGAAAGGCCAAGACCATTTGTGATTATCCCTACACCAGTGACACCTGTAAGGTCACCCATTCCTCTGACAAGTGTTCCTATGATTCCCCCTGTAGGAAGGAACCTTATTGATGTACTTCATGAGCATTATGCACGCACCCTTCTTGCAAGAGGGAGACACAAGAGAAGCAGAAGAGCAGATGATTATGAGTTAAATAATTATCTAGACAGTACAGCACATTTGGGAATAACATGTGGTATCAGCACATGAATGAGGTGGGAGAAAGGACATCCGAGGAGAGTTGCTATGTTTGTGCTATGGGGAATTCTGAGATATTCATAGCTATAGAAGTAGCAGCCCAGAAAGCTCACTGCTTAACTTACCTTGCACTCTGCCATACCAGAGGTCAGTTCCAGGGTCAAACAGCATCCTTGCTAAGGGTAACTGAGTGGACAACTCCAGAAGAAGATGATTATGTGCAAGATTTCAAGACAAGAGCACACACCAGAGACCATGTGATAAGATATGAACAGCCTGCAATGAAGGGAGCAGGAATCAGATGGGATATGAACAAAAAACTAATTTGTCAAGCAAGGACTCTGAAGAAATATGAAGATGCAAGGAAAGAGGTCAGCTGCAAATCAAGGGAACTGTACTTTCTCCAGATGGATGGGAGGAAGGCCTGATTGTGTGTAAGGCGCCAGCACTTACTGGATACTATGAGCCAGTTATAAATACTGCAGAGAAAGAATGCAAACATCAGTGGCCGAAGATTGCAAAGTTGCTGACAAGGGTTGATGACAAACGAGGCCCACTGCAGATAGTGCCTCTAGCAAGTGAAGAACTATGTTTCAGAAACAATGGCACAAGAAATGTTGGAATGAATCAGCAGTGCGGTCGAATTTTCGATGTACCAGGAATGAAGGTTGGAACAGTAGTGATAATAGACCACTACTGGGCCTGCAGATCCAGAGCATATATGAAGTTGCCCAAGGACTGGCGAGGGCTGTGTTCCATAGTGATTATCCAGGTTCCAGCATTGGTGATTCCAATGAGTGACTTGAACATTGAGGAGTTTCCAAAAGCAGATGCTCACCTGAGAAAGAGAAGAACAGTTGAATTTCTCAATCGAACAAAGAGGGAGAACTACTTTTCAGCTAAATCAATGGAAGCCTTTGATTCTATTCCATATGAACACAGGTTGTTCAGTCAGACTTCGGCAGTATTCACAACAATCTTCATGCCAGGGATCCAGACGACGGCCAATGCCAAATGGTTAAAGATTACCAGATGGGAGCTCCTGCAGATGATCAATACTAGCATAAACTGATTCAACGCTATCAAAGAAGAATTGAGAGCCATAAGAATGATGACACTACAGAATAGATATGTCTTGGACATGATTAAAGCCATGGATGGAGGTGTTTGTGCCAAAATTGGAGAAAAATACACTAGCAGGATGCATGCTGGTCGGTGGCAAAAATGGTACACTTGCCTTGTGTGTGCCAATGGAGGCAATAGATGATGAAATACTCATGGGAGTGACCAAAAGTCCATAGGTACTCAGGGGTATATAGTTATTTGTGGGTGTGTCAGGATTTGTGTGTGTTCTCAGGCATTGATTACGTGCCCTTTGAGGTTGTGAGCAAGTTAGGTAGGTCCCAATTTAGTGCACAACCTCAGTCTGAGGTTGAGGCCTGATTGTGGTGGGTAGGGATGCGTGGCAAGTACATTTGCTGAAGTTAGAGGGTAAATATCCAGGTGATGAGGTGGGCGGGGCTTGACAATGTTAATATGGAGATGAGGCGGGTTTTGCTGGCGGGAGTGCAGGCCAATGTTCCTTCTGCAGAAAAGTATTCTTTTGTTCAGTTTGGCAGCATACAGCGGGTTGAGGTATCTTGGAGAGGGCATTTGGTCATCCGGCGAGATAGTGTTTGTAGGAGATGCAAGCGAGGTGGTGCATCTTGGAACAGCTGTTGCTGGCGTGACGATCGCTCGGCCGACGAGGGTGCTGGGGGATGTAGTCCCCTGAATGTCGGTGGAGGAATCCGGCTATAGCAACAGAGATCCATGAGGTACACGCTGCAGCGGGTCAGGGATCTGCAGGTATTGCGTCCTGCTGGACGTGCTTGGGCAGCAGAGGCAGGGTGAAGCAGGTCATAGTGCCCTGCTTACCGGGTGTGTATTCAGATGTTAGGAGGTCAGTATTATCTCTGTGAGGAGGTGAATACAGACGCATCACAGGCACCAGGGGCTTCAGTGGCATAGCTGGCACGAGAAAGTTTGTGGGGGGGAGCAAACGGATGTTGTTTGCACAGTACAAGCGAACACAAGCTTTCAGAAACGGCAGACTGTTGGTGGGTGTGCTGTGTTCAACATGGTGAATTGGGCCAGGAAGTTTACCTGTGGTGCTGTTTCCATGATGGTGCGAGCGTTGCGGGGCATGCGCAGCTTTGCACTGATCGCGGCTGAGACCGGCAAAGACTGCTGATCCAGGCCTTGTGTGTTGGCCTTCTGTGGGGCCAGCTTTGCCTTCCGGCTCAGGGGTGTGGGGATTTCAATTTCGGAATTGGCCCAATCAGTGTCTTCTTCTTCCACACTTCCCACTCCCCATTCTCCCTCCCTTCGGTCATTCCTCTTCCTCCAGGTCTGTCTCTTATTTCTCATTCTTGATCTGTCTTCTCTTTCTCTCTCTCCTGCGGCATCTGCTCTCTCTGCTCCCTACCAAGTATTTCTCTTTTTGCCTTCCGTTCTATCTCTTTGATCCTCTACCATTATGCCTGTCTCTTTTCCTGTTCTGTCTTTTCTCTTACTGTTCTCACTGTTTCACTGTAGTTTCTCATTCCCATATCCTCTCATCTTTCAATCGTCTGTTCTTTATCACCCCTATAAATTCTCTCCCTCTTGGTTTCCTCCTCCCTCACATAATCATTCCCTCTCAATCTAAATTCTTTCATTTCCCATTCTGGCACTCCCTGTCACTCTCCCCTTACTAATCTGCTTCATCTCCCTCCTGTCTCACTCCATCTCCTTCCCACTCTGTCTCACTCTTTTCCCCTCCCATTATGTCTCACTCCTTTGCCCTCCTGGTCTGCCACGCTCATTTCCCCATCTGTTCTGTCCATTTGCTTCCCCTCCTATTCTGTCTCACTCCTTCCCCTTCCTAATCTGCCCCTCTCATCTCCCGTTCTGTCTCCCTGCTTTCCCCTCCTATTCTGCCCCAATCCTTTCCACTACTGTTTTCTCTCCCTCCTATCCCCACCTGTTCTGTCCCACTAATTTCCCCTCCTATTCTGTGCCTCTCCCTTCCCCTCCTATTCTGTCCCAATCCTTTCACCTCCTGTTTTCTCTCACTTCTTTCCCCACCTGTTCTGTCGCACTTCCCCTCCTATTCTGTCCCACTCCTTTACCCTCCGGTTTTCTCTCCCTCCTTTCACCACCTGTTCTGTTCCACTAATTTCCCCTCCTATTCTGTCTATCTCCTTTCCCCTCCTATTCTGTCCCAATCCTTTCCCCTCCTGTTTTGTCTCCCTCCATTCCGCTCTGATTCTGTCCCACTCCTTTCCCCTCCTGTTTTCTCTCTGTCCTTTCCCCACCTGTTCTGTCACACTCATTTCCCCTCCTATTTTGTCCAACTCCCTTCCCCAGATACATGAAACAATGATCAGACGGGTGTGCAGTCTAAGCAGTTGCTGTACAGATTTGCAATCAGATACATTTTTCTAAACAAGTGGTGTTTGCATGCAGCGCAGGCAGAAGGTGAGCAGATACCCATATCAATATGATGTGGGGGTCCCCTTCAGCCTATATCCAAGATTAAGTATTACTAGGCCCACCCCACATCTAAGGTAGGTAAATTCAACAAGGTTTATTGTCCAAGCCAGTGTTGTCTTCCGTAGTACAAACACAGGGATGGTAAGGTCCACAAAACAAGTTACACAGGAGGAACACCGGGATTGCCCCGCTCCCAAATAGCCACTCTCACTCTGGTCTCCCAACCGTCACTCTCAGAACACTCAGAGCGCCCACATTCCACATAGGCTAAGATCACAGCACTAGTTACATCACCAGCTACATTACTACACTTCTCCCTCCCTAGAGAAACCACAAGAAGTAGAGGGACATCGTCACATACCAAGGGAACACCACTGCAAACCAAATCTAAAGGAAGACACTACACAGCGAAAGTGGATGGATAACTGACCAGCATTAACCCACACTTCCGTAAGGACGAAATACAACAAGCACCTAACTTCTAATACACAACGGCCGTCCATGATCAGAAGCTCTGCACCAAGACACATAAGGTACCTTCACCAGCCAACCGGACTCGTACAAATTACCAAACCAGGTCACCCAAAAACAAAACACTCTAACTTGAACAACCACGGCCTAAAACCATCTCGGCAGAACCCTCGAGGACTAAACATAACAAACAGCACGTCCACCAGTTCCGAGCTGCCCCTCAGAACATAAGCTTGCCACGCCTATAACTACCATATGTCCGGAGACAAAACCTAATTACTAACACCCCTGACCAACATCGCGCTAACTCCTTATGCTCTGGGCTGCCCCCCAGAACCTCAGCACTGCCACCGCTGAGCACTATCCCGCTCTATCAAGAGCAACAACAAATGCCCAACACCGGCCGCGAAACCCTTAATTTGATGAAATGAAAACACAATGCTTTCTACCACCACTCTACCCTATACCACATGACAATAGTCATACATTACTTCCAAAACCTCACCTAATATTAGCAAATTGCACCCTGCACGCAGATAACTACACCTAACATCAGACAGGTATTGATCTAACTCAACACAGTGGTAATACCATTCCCTAACCACTATGAACCATGAACGGATGCTCAACTCCAACAAGGAGCTCGTCAAACTCCTGCACCTAATTGTGTACACTTGCTATATGCACACTCAGGAGAAACCAACTTCAATAACAGGGTGAACATAACAAACAGCCCTTGATTTAGACAACGCCAACCAAAGGCAAACATATTAATGTTCAAATCAACAACAACAGAACATGCCCTTGCACTAAAATTGCACAAGACATAACCAGTGCCCTAGTTACTACAGACCCACCCGGCATCTGTACTAGCAACCACATACAAACCCCACAGCTGCGCTAGATACCACAGACCCACCCGGCATCTGTACTAGCAACAACACACAAACTGCATGACTGCCCTAGGTATTACAGACCCACCCTGCATCTCTACTAGCACAACACACCCCAGCTCCAAAACTGCCACCGCTCATTGCATTAGGCATTACCATACTAAACGCCATAGGTCAGCAACAGAATACACAGTGCCAAAAAGTCATATGAGAACGCCTAAGAATTACACCATTAACGCCGCCACAACTGAATTGATGTACACAGACCCACCCGGCATCTGCATTCACTCATTCTTCTCACACCCCAAAGCAATCGCACCTATTATGGTGAACACTACGGACACCCCTGTGCCCAAACTGGCCTGTCAAGACCAAGGCCAAATTACATAGGTGAAAAAATAAGCACTGTTCCCTCTCCACCCTCTCCATATCCACCACACTTATTAGCATTCTTTCACACACGACTCACTCGACATCACACGATGAAAGCACAATCCACTTTAGTGATGCGTAGTGAAAATGTCAAATATAATGGGGGTAAAACAGCATATTCATAACAATAAACTCTTCATCCGGAGTTGATCAGCCAACTCTTTACACATGTCCCCAATATGGAAATCCAAAATGCGAAAGTCATCAACCACCGATCGGGACATGGATGCACAAATAATCTTGACCCCCCGAAAATGCACAATTTAGCATACCACCCCTCCCACAGTCCCAGAAGGGGAAAATACGAAGATACAGATATAAAGTACCCAGGACGCCTATACCCAAAAAGGCCACAACACAACACATGACAGGAAGGAGAACGGCCTCAAACAACATCAACCCACACTAACCCAGGGAACCGAAACGACCTAGACCCCTAACAACAGGCCACAACATTAACACAAACAAAAAGGCCCATGACGACTCACCTAATGAATAGAGTCTCTACCCTGGGTCACATCCTGCTGGTTCACGAAAACTCCCCGGAACATCATCCAGAAACGTAAAGTCTCGTGTTGCATACAAAGTCCGCCTAGACTCTAAACACATCTCCTTACTTCCTGCTTTACATATAACTGACGCTGGAAGTCTTCGGCTCAACTCCTCCTTTAAACGATGTACAACAACATCCTGCACTACACAGAAATCCCGGAAGTCCCAGTCGTCGCTTTCCTCATAGAACGACCTTCCGTCGGATTCCGCGCTGGATCCGCCCAAGCCCCACGTGACTCCCACACTGACGTGAGCTGGGCATCTTCCGCAGGCGCACCAACGGCCACTCACGCGACCTGACTCAGGCGCGCCGCACTGAGATGGCGTCATCAGTGGATACATCCAACTATCCGGAAACACACCGCCAACACAAGCAGCCTTACTGGGTACAGCCCCATGCCTCCTATGCATGCCGGGCGCCGGACGAGCTCTGGGGACCCCTCCGTCCCGATCCTCCATCCTACGTTCTCCTGGATGGCACTCCCAATCCTGAACCAGGGGCTCATTTTCCAATAGTGGCAGTCCCCCCGGAGGCCTTCCAGCAGAATCTTCTGCCTCAGTGTAAACGTCCGTTCTCCCAATCTGCATGTTGTGTATCCGATTTGCTCTGTGCACCCAAGCCTGCCGGCCACTTGGCTTCTGGCCGCCTCGATGGTGCTCCGCATCCGGACTGGGACTACAGAGCCCACACGACACTGCCATGGCCCTCCGGAGATGCTACACTGAACACCCTGCTACCAGGAACAAAGATGCCCACGATGGATATAGGCCACCGATAGCCAACAGCAGACGGTCACAAATTAACCCAAACCGCAGTTCGAGACGCACTCCCGCTTGCTTCGCACTGGCTGAAACGTATTATATCCTCCAATACTTCAGCCCTTCCTTCCAGCCATGCCGGGCTGCAACAGGGAAACTCCTGGGTGTGGGGCAGGATGGCGGGGGCGTTGTCCTTAGCTTGCTGCACCCCCCCAGGAGCGCCAGATGACATCAAGTGGGACCACTTACCATCCCATCCTCGTCGCCAGTGTAATAACGGAATGCCAGGAGAGAAGCAGGTAAGTTCAACAAGGTTTATTGTCCAAGCCAGTGTTATCTTCCGTAGTACAAACACAGGGATGGTAGGGTCCACAAGACAAGTTCCACAGGAGGAACACCGGGTTTGCCCCACACCCAAATAGCCACTCTCACTCTAGTCTCCCAACCGTCACTCTCAGAACACTCAGAGCGCCCACATTCCACATAGGCTAACATCACAGCACTAGTTACATCACAGCCTACCAGCTACATTATTACCCCCTACTCACTGACTTCATCTTCACTCCTGCTTAATGATCTGGAATTAAAGTTCAACAACGAGAGGACAACTTCATTTGAGCCTACAGAGTTATTTTGCATGTTTCTCCTTTTCATGATCATTCTAGTTATTGCCTGAAGAACCCCGAAAGTTGCTCTGCCTGACTTTCATGCTTCTACGCTCCTGTATATGTTCTGAATACCTGGTGACAAAGCTGAAAATGCCTCTATACAGAAAAATAAAACATGCTGAAAATGTCACCCATGTTGAAATCAGGCTCCATGCTGAAAATGTGGCTCGTGTTGAAAACATAGCCTCGCCTTAAAATGTCCAACTGCCGAAAATAATCTGAAGTTGAAATACCACATGCCTGAAATGGCCCTTGTTGCTCTAATTGAAATTCTCCTCTACATTTCTGACTTGTGCCCGAGATTTTGTTTGCTCTCCCCTAGTCCATCCTGTTGCTTGACATTCCTGATATCCTTTCCTCAACTTCTTGATCCTTGTTGGACGTTTTGGACATTCCATTATCAAGCCAAAGGGACCTCCTCTGAATCCCAATATGTACTGTTATGAACAAGTTGAGCCTTTGTCATCTTTTAGTTCCTTGCATAAGAATATTCCTGCTCCAATCTCCCACTCTAGTAGCGGATCCAGCTGCCTGTTAAAGTGACTGTCACAATTCCTGGCCAGATTTGTTGTAAAGGCCACAGGCCCCTGTAAAGTACCGGCCACCTGTTATGTTTTCTTTGATACCAAAAGCCATCTGCCAAAGTGTCTGCACATTTTATAAATTGGGTGTTTGCAAGCGTATGGGCTGATGTCCTCGGCTTGCATATTGCAAATAGGAGAACCCATGTTTCTGCGTGCATGACTGGCAGAAATCAATGGCATGTTTGGTCCTGACTCCTGCCCCAAGCAGATGCAAACCATTTGCAAAGTGAAAGATGTCATGAGCTTCTGCTTTGACGACATGTGTAGAGACCCAGGCAAAAGGGAAAAGTAGTCAGTGGTTCCCTTCATGCGGTTGACTGCTCTTCAGATCCATGCATCACACTGTGAAACAGTTTTGCCATTGTGACCCCCTGTCCCTTTGAGGATCAAGGATAATGACAGCGGGTGCTGTCCAATGTAAACACAGAGAAAGAGCTCACGGTGCAAAATATGCATGGGTGTGCATCCTTGAATAATGGGTTGCAAAGCCATAATCTAACACCTATTTATGAGCCATTGAGTGGCAACTCATATTGCACATAATCTTTTTGCACAGCCCCAGATATGCAAAAACCTGACAGCGGCCAAAAAGACATTGCAAATTGCAGAGAAACGATGCATAATGATAGCATTGGGTCATAACGCGTAATGATAAAGTCATCCACAGAAATGGCGAAAAATCATATAGTTGTAGAGGAGCAGGTGGACACCTTCTCCCTGGTCTCCACCCCCTTCTCACCATCCCATTAGAATGACAGACGAAGAGACACAATTGGGAACCCATGCATGAATGCTTGCAACATTCCTGTACCACGTAGAGTATATGAGAGTCGATATGCATTTAGGCAACCATTTAGAGTGTACCCGCAAGCTGACATAGTGGAGGAATGCTACCTAGACAGATGCCCTTCACCGAGCTGTCAAGATGCAGCCATGGACAGAATGGGTGTATGTAAAATCAAGTCTGAAGACAGCAAAAGAAGGTCATAAAGAAAATATACAAACCTATGGTGAAATTATAGGAAAATACTTCAGAATGACGATGTAACTGAAGCACTAAGAGAAACATGTAGCCAACGATACAGTCACCATGAACATAAAGAAGAACGAAGTGACTCATTATTATTTATTATTATTTATTATGTATTTATTTATTTATTTGTAATGCACCATAGCACGCAGGCATCATTGGTCAAGGACTGTACATACAACATAACGCAAGGTAGAAAGAACATATAGAAGCTTGCTTATGAGAGGTCATCCAACGTTTTGGACAACCATTAGAAAAACATGGACGACGACTTATGTCACTCAACCCAGTTACCTCAAAATACGAGCCCGAGATCCTGAAGTGAAAAGACGATGAAGAGGTTGCTTTTCCCTTGCAAAATAGAGTACATTGGCCTGGGACCAAGGATGCTACTTTGAGAGACAAAGGCAAAGTATGACGGGAGTCCAATGAGCAGACCATGTGCGAAGGACATATTTCCCAAGATTATGAGGAACAAGAACATTTACGGATGCCAAGCATTGGACAATTAAAAGTGTACAAAGTTTATATGGGATAGAGTGAGCAAGTCTTTAAAGGCCAAGTGGAGCAACTGCACCCAGTATAATTGAATCAAATAATGCTAAGTACACTGTTGAAATGGACAAATTCATGGTCTCTTAAGACGTGACGAAGAGCTTGCAAACAATTCTTTAGGCTTCAAACTAAGATAATAGTGCGCCTATACTCCCTTGAATGTTCCGAGACAGTGAAGACTGGTAAGGTCAGTCTTCAAAAAGAGAACACTGGTATGAGGCCACCCGATGAGAGAGGGTAAACCAATTGGGAAAACAAGGGGAGAGCTAACGTTTCTCCAAGCACCTGGGTTTCGTTTCTATGAACGTGCTGCTAGCAAGCCGAATGTACAAGGTTGGATTTGGGTGGCCAACCAATCAGAAAAGCCTGCTATGCACTTTTACATACAATGTTGCAAATCATTATTCTGCTGCCATATTCTCTGTTGTAATCAGTATTTTACATATCTAGAAGTAGATCAGGGTGTGTCCTACAGACAAGGGACAACCAATGAGAGACTAATACTCATGCATTCCATAAGTAAACATGTTCCCCATATCCAATCCCAGCCCTCAATAGGTTTTTGTGATATGCCACATAGGATGACATCATAGATAACACATCTAGAATTATATAAACAAAGTATAATCAAGAAGACAGTGTGATCCTGCGTGAATCAATTTGATGAATGATGATTAACCCTGCTTTGCTTCATTGAGATGAAAGCAGCATTTTACCATCTTCTTTGAGTCTGTCAGGTTATTTAGTCTGAGACACTTTATTGGTAATTCCATCTAGCACAAAGATGCTTCAAGGTGCTAGAGAACATGGTGAAGCTGGGCACAGCTACTATTGGACCTAATAGGATTTGGCACGCTAGAGGCGGTATGAGACCCAATGTTCATGCAGCACTATGAGACTTAAATACACATGACGTAATGCAGCCTGACTATACCACTAAGTTATCTCAAGTGGCTTCGGATGGCAGCTTTCGTAGTATAGTGGATGGATCCCAGAATGGGATTGCCCTCGAGCTTTCAATAGAATGCATGTTTTTTCTAAAAAAAAAAAAAAACAGGCTGTCCAGCATTTTATTACCACATGTACTGCAAATCAGATTGTTTTCCAGTAACTAAACCGTCAGCATATCCACAAAAAACTAAAAGAGGCATGCATGATTAAATCAATCTTGCATCTTCTGTTTAGGACCTGATGTGTTTTAAAATCGGCAAATCACTTAACAGTTCACTGCCAGTGAGCATTAACATGACTAATACAAGGAAATACAGCTAGGAACGAAAACGTTATTTTCCTGGCCCTTCCAAAAATCAAATGATCCCTATAACGGACGACTTGTTGTAGCAGTGAGATCAAACCACAAACTTTTATTTTATTAATTTAGCTGTTGTTTAGGGGGTAGGGCTCAAGTCGAGAGTACACTCGGGGGAGGGGGTGGGTGTTGGGGGGGCTATGTCCACCCACTTTTTTCAGAGGGGGGACTGAGTCCCCCAGCTAAAAGAGAAACATTGAACGTCCTCTTTTAATTTATGAATTAAAGCCGACCTCGGAGATCAAACCTCAGTCGTCAGGTTTGTAGGCCAGACACTTCACCACTGCACTATATAACCTGATGAAAAATAACAAACAACTAACAGTGAAATATCCCATTTCGGTACTGCAAGTCCCAGGGAAAACATTTGCATTGGTTCTTGGAGTTTAAAGCATGCACACCTTTTAACGTTTTCAAAAACACTATTACCAGAAAATATCATGTCTTGGTTGTGTGTGTGAGATTGATTTTATGAAAAGCAAATGCCATTCGTCCTGTTCAATTTGGGTGGTTATGCAAAGCCAATTGAATGAAATGGGCATATTTCACATTGATTTGCTAATTTCTGGGGAGGTCACATCCCATTGATTTTGTTGAAGAGTCCCCACCTGGCGCCCATCCCAGGGAGTGGATATAAGGCGGGGGACTGGCAAGCCCAGTCTCTTTCCTGAGCCCACTGCCTGAATCCTGTCTTGTGCCTTGAGCGCTGGATTTTAGCAGTGGTCGAATTGGTCGGGAGCGGTGCTCCTCTACTTCTTTTAATTAAGTTTTACCGTACTTTTATTTTAAAAAGAAACCGTTCCGGACCGGTTTCGTTTTAAAATAAAAGTCTAGGAAGAAGTTGAAACGTGCACTTTCAGTGCACTGCACAAGACGTTTCCTTAAAGACGCGGCACATGTGTTTTGGGGTTTTTATTGTGCATGGGGGGAGGCGCGGGGATGGTGTCTGTGGGGAGCGTTGCAGGCCAGTAGGCAACATAGTTCCACTACTTATTTTCGTACACTTGGACCACTGGATTTTAGCTCTCGTATCGCGCCTGGGATAGCCAGTTCTTTGGGATATGTATACTGGCCTCGACGGCCTGCAATGGGCCGCTCTGCCCATGGGAGTGGGTGGGGTGTATGAAATCGGGTAGTGTTGAAATGTTCTTCCCGGTTTAGCCATCATGCAACCGGGCATTGTGATATTTACTGCTGTGCATGATCGGCTTGTTCTTTTGCATTTCTGCCGCTCGCCGCACCAGCGGACTTATTGCCGGTTGTTTTGTTTATTCCCCGTTCAGCCTCCGTGCCCCCGGGTGTTTGTTATATGTGTGCTGCACAAGTCTTGTTGCCCACCGGTCGCTGCACCAGCAGGCTTGTGGTGCTGTTACATATTATTTCCCGGTTGGGTCTTCGTGCCCCTCGGGCATTGTTTTTTCAAGATTGTACTTTTCGGCGAGATTGGGACGGAATGTATGCGAGCAAGGTTTGCTTTTTCGCGGCCGCAGTGCGCATGCACACGGGTTAACAATGCAGTAATATTTGGTGTCTGTTGTAATATATGTTATGTACTTGTGTGGAATTCTACGGCTGTAGAATTCCACACTTGCTTTGCTTGGTTGTTTACTTACGTGTTGAGTGTTCTGGATTCCACAGTTGGCTGTTGAGAAATTATGGAGATGTGAAGGCAGAGTCCCACTGGGCTCAGGTTAGTTACATTAAAGAAGCCACTCAACCCATCCAGTGTGTGCCTTCTCGTTTTTACAGTGGCGACAAGTGTAACCAACCTGTCCGACCCACGTGCCTTGTCTGAGCCAGAGGACCCAGCGATTGTTATACTGCCTGCCTTCCCGGCGTTGCGCGAACCTCCGGTCTGGCTGAGGAGGAGGAAGTGTCCGCGGAGTGTGGTGCCCCCTGCCAACGCTGCCAGCGTTGCACGGACCTCCCGTCTTCCTGGGAGGAGCAAAGTGTCCGCGTTGTGAGGTGCCTCCTGTCAATGCAGCTGGCATTGCACGAACCTGCCACCTGGCTGGAAGGAGTGAAGTGCCCGCGCAGTGTGGTCCCTCCTGCCAACGCAGTCGGCATTGCGCGAACCTCCTGTCTGGCTGGGAGGAGTGTCTTCTGCCAACTCAGCCGCCTCTAGTATATCGAACGGCGGAGCGTCTGTCCTGGAGTGCCGGAAGCGTCCGGTAGCCGGTGTGTTCCCTTCAACGCCACTTGGAGGCCTGCGCTCCCCGGTCCGGGTCGAGCACGGTGCCACCTCCGTCACATCAGAGGAGCGCCTCCAGCGTCGCACCTTGTGCGCATCAGGTGAGGGGGGCCCCCGCCCATCAGTGGGTTTTTGGTACCCTGCCGCGACCACCGAGGAGACTTGTTCCCGCGAGAGCGGAAGAGAGAGAAGGAGGGGGAGGAGCTTACGGAGCAAAGGGAGTAGCCAATCACGCCCTCTTCCTCCTGGTGCCAAGGTCCCGGCTGACTGTGGGCAGGACATAGCGAGCAGGGAGGGGTGTTCCTTCTCCGGCTGTGTGGATCCTCCCAGTCCGGACCGGGAAGTCATTAACCCTTGCCGGGTTGGAAGAGGAGTTCGTAGCACCAACTGCAGTGACATAGCCAGTCTATAGTGACATCTAAATAGTGACATTTCTGGAACTATTGTAAAAGCTGATGACTCTTTTAGGAACTGCATCCTATAAGAAGGAAATAATAAGAGTGGCTTACTGCAAACCGAAGCCAGTCAAGTCTGTTACGAGTAGCACTGAGCATCCTAGGAACCAATAGTGACCTGATAACCCTTTCGGGGCCACTGTTCATAACAATGCAACACAGCAATGCGTGCCCGCCTCCTGCCTTTCTGCCCAACCCCGGTGAACCAGTTATAGCATGGGATTTGTGGGTTGATACATTCAAGGTGTATCTTGGGGCTACTGGTGGGGCTAAGCTCACTGATGATGATAAGGAAGCTGTCCTGTTAAATTGCCTTGGCACTGAGGGACTCAGAGTTTTCAGGCATCTCCCTGGTCACAATGTGTATGCTCCCCACTCTGAGGGTGGAGAAGGGGGTGATGCTGCTCAGGATGTGGTACTTGCTTATGAGACTGCCCTTGGGAAGCTGGAGGCGTGTTTTGGAAAAAGAACCAACGTGGTACTGGAAAGATACAATTTTTTCTCCAAAGCACAAGGAACCGGCGAGAGCATTGACTCATATATAACGGCTCTTCGTACCTTGATAGCCGCTGCAAATTCACAGGTTCAATCGATGAATATATCCGTGATCAAGTCATGATGCGAACCAGTGACTCCAGAGTCAGGGAAAGACTATGGATAGAGAAGGACCATCCCTTAGAAAAGGTTATTGAGATTTCCTGTGCCACTGAAGAGTCCAAACAGAGTGTTAAGGAAATGGCAGACAAGGAAGAGCATGTACATGCAGTGATGCCCCGGAGGAGCGATGATTTTAGAAGCAAATACAAGGACACGAAGGGTGTGCCCGGATCGAGGGATGTGTGTAAGAAGTGAGGATGGCGGGGACATTCGGCGGGGTCAAAAGAATGTCCCGCCCCCACCGTGGACTGTAGGAGGTGCAAAGCGAAGGGGCACTATGCTCGCATGTGCATTAGTGTTGCACCGAATAGAGAAACTGTGAGGATGGTGGATGCGAATGAAGATGGGGAGGATGTGACTATGGTAGGGTATGTTGGTTGCTCTGAACCTGTGAGTGAAGGTGTGGGCGAAGGGTTGTTGTCGAGTGTGGGCTGTGGGAGGAAGAGTGCTTGGGCCACCCCTATGGTCAACGACACGCCCATAGACATGATGGTGGACACTGGGTCCCCTTACACGAAGATTTCTCCTGAACTGTATGTGTCTAAATTTCAGAAGAAAGTAACTGAGTTGTCCCCTTCGGACATCAGTCCATGTGCCTATGGCCGTGTTCCCATTAAGGCTCTGGGGTTCGAGTGGGTCACCATCGAATTTGAGGGACGCAAGACCCGAGGGAAGCTTTATGTGGCCCACAAAGGGGATCCTGTTGTCGGGTGGGACGAACAGGCAGCCTTGGAGATCGAGATACGTCCTGGCAAAGCCATCCCGGTATTGAGTGTGAGTGAGGATAAAGGGAGTGATGCGGTTAACTGCGGAAGACCTTGAAAGCAGATTTCCCACTGTTTTTACTTCCAAATTGGGTAGATTAAAAGGATTCTCCCACAAGATAGTTCTGAAGAGGGGTGCCATACCCAGTGTTCACAGGTTCAGGAGTGTTCCCATAGTGGCTCGGGATGCGCTAAAAGGTGAACTGGTCAAGCTCATGGAAGCTGGTGTTATAGAGGAGGTGGAGAGTTCTGAATGGTTGGCTCGGGTAGTGTTGGCACGTAAGGCTGATGGTAGCATGAGGATGTGCGTGGACCTTAGGGACTTGAACTCTTGCATCTGGGTAGACAGGCACCCCCTACCTAATATCAACAAGATGCTCTCTTAGGTGGGGAGAGGGGCTTGTCAATGAAAAGAGGGAGGTTGATCAGGCTCCTTCCCTAGGTTCATTCTCCCCGTGCAGGAAAACTTGACGCTAGTGAACACGGGATCGGGGCTGTTTTGGAACAGAAGGATGGCAGCAAGTTCCGCCCTATTGCTTTTGCATCCAGGGTATTTAGGGATGCGGAACAAAGATACGCGTTCATAGAAAGGGAGGCCCTAGCTGCGGTATGGGCCTCAAGCCATTTCAGGACCTTTTTATGGGGAGTGGAATGTACCCTTCACATAGACCATAAGCCACTGGTGCATGTTTTGACCACAAAGGGGTTGTCACATGCCTCATCCAGAATCATGAGGTGGTGAATGGCTGATATGAGTGAATTCAACTTTCAGGTTGAGTATGTTCCCGGGGTGAAGAATGCCGTTGCGGATTGCTTGTCGCGGTTTCCCTGTACTGGAAGTGTCGATGATGTTCACGAGGTGGTGGGGGATGAGTGTTCATTGGTAGCAAGTGTTGTTCCGGCGGTGTGTGGGCAGGTGTGGAGCGAGGAGTGTTCTTGGGACCCCATGTTAATCGACATCAGGGCTGCTCTCAAAAGTGGGATCCTGAGTGAAAGTTTGTCCAGGCTTTATGGTCACGTTTGGCAGGAGTTGTCGGAGGGTCCCTGGGGTATTGCCAGGGGCCTGAGGTTGGTTCCACTGGAGTCGCTTAAAGGGAGGCTCATAGCGTTAGCTCACGAGGGAGACTTGGGGGGGTCCATGACCAAGAGAAGGTTGAGAGAAGTGTACTGGTGGCCTAGGATGGATGGTGACGTAGAAGATGTGGTTAGGGATTGTGTGGTGTGTTCGGCCAGTGACAAGAGTAAGGCACCGTCTTCCCAGCCCGTGTGCCCTGTGGAAATTCCAGAGGAGGTGTGGTCGAAGGTGGCAGTCGACATAATGGGCCCTATGGACACCTTGGGAGGTGGCCTCAGATTTATAGTGGTCATGGTGGATTAAACATCCAGATGGTGGAGGCCACTGCTTTGTCTACTGTGACGGCTGAGAAGGTTGTGGAGTTTCTTTCTACAGCGTTTGACAGGGAAGGAGTACCAGCCGGTATTGTTATGGATAACGGAGTACAATTTGTATCTGATCATATAGAGTTTTTGATGAACTTGGGAATCCACCACCATAGGGTTTCTCTGTATAATCCAGAGGCCAATGGTCTTGTGGAGTGTATGAATCGGTTTGTGAAGGGGGCCATTCAGCTAGCCCTGGCCAACGGTCTTCCGTGGAAGAATGTGGTTTCTGAAGCTCTTAAGGCTTCGAGTTTACCCCTTCAGCACTCACAGGTCATTCCCCATTTGAGCTGATGCGGGGAAGGTAACCTGGCTCGAAACTGAGGGTCCCAGCTCTGGGTGGTGGTACTCAGTCGCTGGTTGACATGCAAGAGGTGTTGAATCGGGTGCGTCATAAGCAAGGATCATTCTTGCAGGATCAGCTGGCACGCAGGAAGCCTTTATCGGTAGAGGTAGGAGACCGCGTTCAAATCAGGAACCCGAGGTTTGTGTCTAAGGGTGATAGTAAGTATATGCAACCTCGGGTGGTGATGAAAACTGGACGAGGCTATGTGAAGCTCGATGATGGATCCAGAGCTTGATGCGGGTTCAGTTCCTGTTCAGGATATTGTTGACAGTGGGGGTGTTGATGGACGTACGGAATTGGCCACCTCAAGTCTTACTGCCCCCGTGAGGTCCAATAGTCACCCCGTCAGGGAGAGGAAACTACCCTCCAAATTCAATGATTATGTTTTGGGAGCCATTGTACAATAGTTAGTTGTTCCTATTCCCCTTTCCTTTTCTCAGTCTTCTATTCTAAGGATTGGTTGTGTGGGGTGCGTAGTGACGTGTGTTGTGAATGAGGGGTGTGTTTCCATTTTGTGATGTAATGGGGGGGAGAAGTGTTGTAATATACGTTATGTACTTGCGTGGAATTCTACAGCTGTAGAATTCCACACTTGCTTTGCTTGGTTGTTTACTTACGTGTTGAGTGTTCTGGATTTCACAGTTGGCTGTTGAGAAATTATGGAGATGTGAAGGCAGAGTCCCGTTGGGCTCAGGTTGGTTACATTAAAGAAGCCACTCAACCCATCCAGTGTGTGCCTTCTCGTTTGTACAGTGTCCTTTGTGGTCCACCCCCATCATGCCTACTATTTTCAGTAATATTCCCTTTCATGATTGCACTGTTGATTCCATATTATGAAAGAAGGTATGCGAGCAAGGTTTGTTTCACGGCCGCCATGCCGCGTGCTTATGTGTTAACACAGGAATGTTCAGGGGTCCATGCTGCCCACCTCTATAATTCGGAGGTGTTAACAACCCCGCGGTTCTTGGTTTGTTAATGTTCTTTTCAAATTACCAGATTCCCAATGCATATTACTTCACCATTTGGTTTAGTTCCTTTCATTCTGCCTTCGTAATGCTTAGTGGATCGTTTTGTTTACTTTCTCCCGCTCCCATTGTGGTTGGCAAAAATAGTTGAGTGTGCTCATTTTAAAAATGATGAGGCCCACTTAAAGGCCCTGGGAGTGAGGGGATGGATTCCACTCAGCATTATTGTAGGCAGGCACAGTTTCACCGACCCTGTGTGTGTTTGTTGCTGGCGTGAGCTGCCTCAGAGCTAGGTTGGATTTGAGGTTTTCCGTTTTTTGCCTCCATCAGTCGAGCACCCCCCGCCTGGTGACCAAGGGTTCAGATTGCTAGAGGCAGCATGTGGTGGATGGTTTAGCGGACATTGCGCACCATTTGATTTGAGTAAATGTAGGGAATTGTACGCTCAACTTGAAGCGGGAGGATGCGCTGCAACGCGGTTTTGGGCACTGCATTACTCTGTTCATTGGGGATGTTTGTTCAAGGACTTGCCTAGAAACTGGGGAAATTATTGAAGGTCATTGTGAGGGAAAAAGGGGGCACACAGTGGCGAGTTTGTGCGGTGATGGCAAAGAAGTCAAGGGGTATTGCTGTGCCGCAATTTTTAATGCTTGTGTTGGCCTTTTTATCATTCAACTTTGGCCACTTGAGGGTCAAGATGGGGCCAGTTGGATGAGTTACTGCCTACCCATCCAGTTGGATGAGTTACTTCCTATCCGGCTAGTAATTTTGACCAGGGTTTCTGAATGAACGTTCTTTACAAATTCACAATGGCGCTCATCTTGGAAGCAGGACGATGCAGAGCAATGCGGTTGTTTCATCCCGCAAATTTAGAAATCTGGGTTCTGTGTTATTATGTATATGCTATACAAGGGCACATTTTGGATTGCTGTGATAACACGTTAGAACTGCAACCCGGGTTTATGAGGTATGGGACGATAGGGGGCTTGGGGGTTATAGACAATTAGGGCTGCTGGGAAAGGCAGCACAAAAACCGGCATAGCTGAATGGTTTCACTGGTCATTATTAATGAATATTTATGTAAGTTTCTGAGGATGGGCAACCTCCGGCAAAATGATCGACCATTACAAGCAGGTTTTGTAAAAAACCTAGGCACGACAGCCAATATCCTAGCCATAAGTACCTTGAAGGCTAAAGTTATGGAGGGCCATCCCAAAATCTACATGGCATTCATCGACCTGACCAAGGCCTTTGACTGTGTTGACAGCACACTTTTATGGGAAAAACTGGAAAACTATCACTGTCCACCAGCAATCCTGAATCCCATCAAGGAACTGTACAGTAAAACATTGATGTGTGTGCGATTGAACCAGCAAGGCCTTTTGTCATCTTGGATAGAAACCGATTGAGGAGTGAAGCAAGGATGCCCCCTTACCCCGGCCTTCTACCACGCATATATAGCGGATTACAAAGAGCAGGAGACCAAAGTTTGCACGTTTCCACCAAGACTGGGAGAAGAGAAAATATCAAGAATGCTATACATCATCTTGATGGACCATACACCAATAGGCTTGCAAAGACAACTTACGAATTTTGACTCCTACCTGCAAGCCAACTACTTACAGATTAATCGAGAAAAAACAAAAATCCTGATCTTGGGAAAAGGCACGTGAAAAAGAGAGAACTTTGCCTGGAAGGTACGAGAAGAGACTCTGGAGATCGTGAACGAGTTCAGATATCTCGGAGTCACACTGAATAAAAATGTGAAAGAAATCCCGATGTGCGAAACCCTTTTGAAAAAACTACATCTTCTGATAACGCAGACTAGAATCTTATCCAACAAGTACGGACGCTTCTCCATGTCACCCGTCCTGACATTTAACAGGATGAAAGTCATCCCCACAATAACGTACGGTGCAGAAGCTATGCCTTACATTCCGCCAACCTTCTGGCAGACAGTAGAAGGTCTGTACTGGCGAAAAGTATTAAAACTACCACAGTCTACACCAGTGGTGTTAATCAGGAGAGAACTAACACTCCAATCATTAAACTCCATCGTTACACGGAATGAGCTCCTGCTCTATAGAAAGACGCTCCTGTCACATCCATCATTGATACTAAAGGCAATAGCACAAGAAACCAGGGCAGGATCATGCAAGATGCTCCTACGATGGAAGGAGAAAAACAAACAACGCCTTGACTGGGCAGGGTGTTCCCAGGAGGACCTCATCTCCAAAGGCAGGAAAAGTAAAGAGGCGAATGATGGAGATTGACTGAATTCAAACCCTGGATGAAGCACAATTAGTAAAATCTACAAAGGACGGACGGACAATCCGGCAAAAGTCAATGGAACCAGAGCCTACCTACTAAAGTGCCCATCCAGAAAGCTTCGTGAAAACTTATTGCGTATTCGCTTGAATATTATACACACAAAGGAAATACTCGCTAGGCAAAAACAATCAAATACCAGCCTCTGTCGATTTTGCTCTCATCCAGACACAATCGAAAACTTAAGCACTTGCTATTAAGATGCAGAGGGGTGGATGCGGCTTGCACCCTCCACTTGGGCCGCCAATTTGGCAATGCTTACTGCTTTGATGAAGAGGAGAGATAGAACAACCTGATGAGTGGAGAAAACATCATATGGACAATAGCCGTGGCGAGCTTCTGTGAAAGCCTAGGCCTATTGAAATTCCCAGAACCTGAATAAACAAACCCCACAATCTGAGCTGAACAAATCTCGCCTTTAGACGGCAGAGGCTGGCACGATCAGGGCTTACTGTCATGACTCCAGACTGAGTGATGGATCCTCAATGAGGAACCTTGTAAAAATGGTTTTGTCTTTGTAACAATTGAATCAAGTAAATAAAAAAATAAAAAAATATGTAATTTTGTACCAGAAACTGGTTTTAGGCTGCAGGAAAGGAATGCTTGTGTTTGAATCGGTCAAGGTACGGTGGAAGAGCAGAAACGGACCGGTAAGGTGGACATAACAGGTTTAAGTTTATAAGCAACAAGATTATATAATAATTTTTATCTCAGGATGTGTTGGGTTGGATTAATGGAGTTTAGCGATTTCGGAAAGCAAAGGGGGAAAAGTGGCATTTAGTATATTTGTCATCAAACAAGTAATACATTGTTTTTGCCTGATACAGGACTCACGCCATGTCTCAACTAGGGTCGCCAGACATGTTTTCAGGAAGAGATGTAGTTTTGAACAGTTCTTGCGGGGATGAATTTGACGAGGAGGCAGAGATTTTCACACTTTTCAAGAGAAAATACGCAAGAGGGGTAAAGACTGGGCAAAAAATATGTTGTGGGACGAACAGGTATTGCCCTCTCATCAGCAGATTGTGCAGGCCCAAGTGTGTGCACCCCCAGGTTTGGACACTTCACTGGCTAGCGAGATACCGACTGAGCAACGCTGTCCAAAACAAAAAGGGCAGCGCGCATGCCGAACGGTAAGGTTGCATCTTTATTGCCAGAAGGGGTTGTGTTGTCTCAGGGGGAAGGTGATCCTGGGGCACCACCACCAAAGAAATGTGCAGCACGAAAAAAAAGATTAAGACGGGTGTAGTCCTGCCACATGAACAGCAGGGGTGATAGTCGAACCCGTAGGTGTCCCTGGGGAAGTGCAGCAACAGGCCTTGGTTACAGCTACTGATTTGTGTATTAAAAATAACAATGTGATGTCGCCCACCATTGAACAGCTAGTCGGCACTTCGGTAAGTCCACTCCCGGCAGTAGTTGCAGCGATGAGCGAAAAACTGAATGAGACACTGGGAGAAATGTTGAAATTATTGCATGGAGCAGTGCACGCTCCAATTGAAGGGTCGGCACCTTTTGGGAGTATTTACCCTGATAGATTTGCATGATTAACCATTCTTCATTTCCGCTGGATCTTGCTCCCTTCAAAGCATGGTATGATTAATACTGACCAAATCCTCTGTCGATTTTGCAATTCAGGATTGGAATCAGTAACACATTGGTTGTTGTATTGTAATGAATTAGCAAATCTACGCTCTGTATAGCTTACAAGGATTTCCTATTTTAATGCAGGTGATGCAGACATTCAAATATGGACATCATGTTTGGCAGGGCGAACTACATCTACTGTAATTGCTGTAACTGAAATTCAATGGGTTTTTATTGGAATACACAGATTAGGCAATTGGTATGATCCTGCCTCTGGATTTGATGTTGTATTTTTATCCATAATTAACTGTTTTTACAGTATATGATGGGAAATATATCACTAATTAAATAAGTTGGTTATTCTTTTAATGTGACCATGAAATGTTTAATAGTCATGATTTATTCTAAGAAAGTATTTTAAGATTGTTTGTATTTTATTCAAGGTTGTAATTCGTTTGTGTTTCAACCAAATAATAATTAAAAACAATAGGTATAGTGAAGTCGGGGTTGAAACAATACTGGCCGGTCAGTGACATGGTAGGTGTTTGGGAATCTTATCTATTTTGGCTGTATGTTTCCATACTTTCTTACATTTGAGACTGTGGAGAAAAAAAGAAGAACATTCTATACAAAAAGGAGCCACCCTACTCTAGTTTTACATGCCCCATACACTGTATTTTAACCTGGGTATTATCACCCATGCTATTATATCTTGTGTAATTGTACCTATTAAATGTATCCCTACCAAGTTTACTGTCATGTATTATACTCTGCTTTCTTTATCTTCATCTACCTTACATAACTACATGAGCAGTATTTTACTGTATTGATCTTTTAACTACCATTGTATTATAAAACCTGATGTGATTCCCCCCACCACCACCCTTTAACTAACAATTTGTAACTGCAGCTATATTAAAATGATTTTGGGCATTCTTTTCTTGTATTAATGTATTTATATGTGATAAGTATTCCTTGAAAGGACTGGTTTGGGGTACACTGAGTGTAGAATTTTAGCACATTTGGAGTACTGTTTTGATGTTATGAAGGAATACTGTTATTTCCGTCATTGGTTAGGTGTACTTCATCATGTCTATAGAAATTGGCCATGTAGAACTATATGTTGTTGTTTGAAATCCATAATTGGTTGTGGTCTCTCATGAATGCTGAAACTACTTTATCAACATTCTCCATGGTTTTTCAACTTTGCCATTCAATCTAGTGGTCCATCTCCCTTTTTGCCTCAGATTGGAAAAGATAAAGACTGTGTGAGGAAAAAGTTCCATTAGATTTTCGAAGTCTTGTTTTATCATTAACGTAAGGGACACACCTTGTACATTCCCCAAATCATTGCCTCCACAATGTATTAGTATAATGTCTGGGTGCCCTGTACTTTTTAGACTGAGCAATTTTGGAAAAATCTGGAACCAATGCATTCCCCGCAATCCAAACCATTTAATTGTAAAATCTCTCAAACCAAGCTCCATGTTAATATTTAGTTTCCCACAAAAAGCCAGTAACCAAAACAGCCAACTGTCTCTGATCGGCAACACAGTTTTCAAACCAGCCATGATATCTTAAGTCTTTCTCTTTTTCCAGGAAAATGATTCCTAGTTTGAATTTCTAGTAATTTCTATGATTAGGGTAAGTATGATGTGTGTGTTTGGATGATGTTACTGTTGTAATTCTGTGTTTGTCTGTGATATGTTACACTCAAAATGTGTTAGCTATTTTTGTATTTTGCTTATTAAATATAGTCCTAGTTTTGTGATTTTGATTTTGGAAAGTATAAAAGCTATCATTTTATGAGTTGTGTCTTTCTGATTGTAGAACTCTGTATGCACTACACTCTCATTGTTTGTTTCCAACCCATCCTTTACCTGTTTTTTATCCATATCCACCCTACCTGACCCCAATCTTCTATATCCCAACTACTATGTATACTTTATCATCATCCACTTTCAATTCCTCCACGAGCAATCATTTATTGTATTGATACCTTTTAAGTACCATTGCATCACTACTGTCTCTTTTTGTCATTTATAGTCCATACTCTGATTTAAAAAAAAAAGAATTCTCATAGCCGCGGCTATAATAAAGGGGAGTGATTGTTGTATTGAGGAACGCGCCTGGCAACAGCAACAACTGGGGTATTTTCCTGCAGCTATTCAGCACACACCTTGTGCGCGACAGTGCTATTCGCGGGTAAAAGTGGCACCTTGGCAAACCATGGCTATATTCGGGCAAATGACACGTTGTGTGTTTGTGAACATGTGGTAGCTGCGGCTATCCGACATTTTGGGTAGAGTAGCATCATAGATGCCCTGGGTTTTTGAGGGATTGAGAGAGAGCAGGGGAGTGGAAGAGGACCAAGAGGATTGGAGGCGGGCTGGTAGGCGTGTTAAGGACACTTGTTTGGAGTTTGGGGAAGTGGAAATACATTTTTTTATTCGTAGTTTTTTCGTGTAGCCATGGCTAACAGCAAACGGCCATGAATGGGCTTTTGAATAACTGCATCTATAAAAAGCATGTGTGTAAGCGTGGCAATGCTTTTCATCATTTTATTGGTTGTACCTGTAGGCGCAGCTTATCTTTCTTTTAATAGGTGCATGCTTTATCATGAATTGCTAGGTTATGAAAGAAATGTAACTGTGGCGTATAAGATTAGCTCACTTTTCATTTAGGCTTATCATCCAAAAAATGTACTGTGCCAACCACAGATATATCACAACCTGATAAACTCAGTGCCCACCTAGTGAGACTCTACTTTGCTCATCATATTTATGCTATATGCGATGCTCAATACCATTCCACATAACTCAAGCACTTAAAGCAGGGGTCTATTTGGGGCATTTTTTATAGTGCAGTATTTCCACTCTCATCTAATTGTTACATTATGTAGCTCAACTATGTACAGTTTCCTCACCAACAATTTGTGTGAAATTAAGTCTTACATTTCTGTCACAGATTTGAAAGTAGATCTCATCACTGCATTGTATGTAGAACAGTATGGGCACTATAATGTTCAGCACCACTGCATGCACAAGTCTAACTGTGTGGTAGACAAAACAAAATGTTGGTAGTCATTTATAAATAATAATCAGCAACCATATCTGGCAGTTTGACAATTTGCTTGGAAATGGTGTGCTTTGGTAGGGCAGGATCCTATTTGGGTTCCATGCTATGTAATCACATATGTTGTTACACAATGCACAAACATAGGGAGATGTTAAATGAATAGGGGAAAATAGTAATTTCTATCATTAAACAAGCAGCATACCTCTACACTTGAAAAATATTGCAGCTGTGTTTGTGCTTCGAAGTTGGATATCATGCTCTTCTCTATGACCCCATATTTGTAACTCCTTTTGTGTCAGATTTGTGGAAGCTTTTGAATGTGTCCTTAAATATGACAGGTTTTATGATGCAGTGCAGCTGATAATTGCTAACCTGTTTTTGATATAAAAATCCTATAAATATCCTTTATTGGCCACAGACCTGGCAGCGGCTTGTGCGTGGTAGGTGCCTGCAGGCACAGGCGACTGTTATCCACAGTCCACACAAGCATTGCAGACGGTGATGCCACTGCAGCGTGCAGCATGGGGTTCTAGCTTCGGGTGGCCGGTGAATGCAGCACGGCGGGCACGCATTTCAGGGCTAACTGGATGGAAAGAAGGGGCCCTGAGCCCATTGGTGCAGGAGCGCGGCGAGTGGTCATGAGCGGGTAGGAGCCTTCTGGAAAAGATTACCAGCTGAGGCCGGACAGATTGGGAAAACACGAGAAGCAGCAGCCCAAACTGTCCTTTACTGTGGGGCACACATCAAGAGCTGGCAAAGATAACACGTTGCCAGCTGGGACAGAGGAGCAGCCCAATGGTGAAAACCAGAAGGAGCAACATGCAGATGGAGAAATTAAGGACATACTGCTCCAGCTACAATCTGGCATACACACCCTGCATACCAAGCTGGATTCATTAATGTGTAAGTGGCATCACTTTAAAGCCAGAATAGAGCAGCAAGGAGACAGATTGGAAACAAAAAACAAAATAACCTCTGTTGAAGACTCTGTGGCATCAATGTCGGCCAGAATCCTGGCCCTGGAGACTACTCCAAAGTCTGTAAGGGCCGCTCGAGGCAAAATAACATCTGCATACTGAGAAATAAGCAAATCCTCCCCAAAAGCCCTCATGGAATTCTTTGTTTAGTCACTGTGTCATGGACTGCTTGGGGTGGACACTTTTTCAGTCATGTTTGTGGTAGAGACGGCCACAGAACACATGGAAAAAACAGGTGCTCCACCTCGCCCCATATTAGCAAGACAGTTAAATTACAGGGATCGAAACACTGTGCTGTGTTTGGCGCAGGAAAAGGGACAGCTGCACTTCAAGGGGGATGACCTTCACTTCTTTCCAGACTTCGCCGCTCTGTAACAACAGCTCGTAATTCGTTCCCGGAAGTGAGAAGGCGCTGAGAATCTGCAACATCCCCTACTCAATGATTTTCACAGTAAAACTGTGGGTAGTCCACAAGGCGAAGACCCTCTTTTATGTACTCCTGAGGAGGCTTGAGACTTCCTGACCACTCTGCCCAGAGTGCGGAAAAACAACAACAAAAGCCCACCTAGAACTGAAGAAGAGGAAAGTCCCTAATAACCACTGACAGACGCAGCGCATGGTGGCTATCTCGAGGCGGGAATGGGCTAGGAATGCACGCAAAAGCCGCGGATGCTGTCAGAGCCAGCCGGGTCCAATACTCAGCTTTGTGGTGTGCTGCTGACCGCGCTAGGTGGGCCGCTTTTATGTTACGCTTCATGCTCAAATAAACCAAGCTGGAGATAAAACAAAGGAACTCTTCCACCTTTTCAGGACATAGGAGAAACCCATTGTCTGTAATCCCTCTATTAAACCCACTACAGACGACTGTAGTAGAGTCCAGAGGGCTTTTGCAGACAAATTGTTGAAGGTGCAAAAGAAAATTGAGCAGGAAATATTCATTTCACCTTTGCCAAATCCTTTGCCCGCACCTGAAACATCTAAAACAAGCAATTTCATTAATTCCCCAGGTAATTTTAATTTTGCAGAACCGAACCTAGCCGAAATGTTGGTGTTACTGAAAGATATGCATCCTACAAACTGTCCAGGGGAAATTTTCCCCTCAAAACATATATTGGAGCATCGAGAACTGTTTGCTCCTTTCCTTTGTCGTTTTGTTAGATCCTCCTTTCACACAGGTTCTATCCCCCACTCTATTAAAAATGTGGCTGTTACCCCTTTGTTAAAAAAAACAGGTTTGGATCCGTTGGATGTGGCTAACTTAAGACCAATCACAAATACGTTATTGATAAGGCAGTGACTACGCAGCTACAATCCCACGTACTTAATTCTGGTATACTGCATGTGAAGCAATCAGGTTTCTGAAGCTTTCACGGAACAGAGACCGCATTGCTGGATCTCCAAACACATATGCTTGGTAAACTGGAACACATCAAGTCGGGGCTGCTGATGTTTTTAGATCTATCAGCAGCCTTCGACTTGCTGGATCATAAAATTCTGCTTAACAGGATGGCGTCAGTAGGTGGACTCTCCAATAATGCCATTGCCTGGCTTAGATCCTTCTTAGAGGGTCGTCAGTCTCGTGTCCATTGGGGTGACTGTGCCTCCGAGCCTCAGATTATAATTTGTGGAGTTCCCCAGGGGGCATGTCTTTCCCCCCTGCTGTTCAATATTTACATTCTTCCCTTATGTGTCGAGTTGGAATCTCTGGGGATCTTTTTCTGTAATTATGCAGATGATTTCCAGCTAGTATTTAACATAATTGGGAATTAAGAGGCCTACCAACAAACGGTAGCCGAAGCATATTTCGTCATAAAACAATGGCTCTGCCTAAATGCTGCTAAAACCGAGCTGATGCTTTTCGGCTCCCAGCATACTCAATCTAAACTTAGCCAAGACTACAATTGTTTTACGATAGAAGGCACTCAAATTAAAATTGTGAAGAAAGTCAAGACTCTGGGTACCTATATGGAGGAAAGTCTTGATAGTGAGGAGCCAATAAGTGAGGAGCCAATAAGGCTGATATCCAACAGCTGCAGAAGACACAAAATGCAGCCGTGAGAATTATTTTTCAGATGAAAAGTTCGGAACCTACTAGTGCGGCTAGAAGAAAACTTCACTGGCTCCCAGTGGCATCCCGTATCCAATTTAAAATGCTTACTACATGCCATAAGTGTATCATTGGAAACGCTCCTTTATATTTGAAGGAGAAGATTAGCACTTACCAACCGACAAGAAGCTTACGATCCTCGGTTGGCTCTTTGTTGGTTCTGCCCCGGATAAAAAGATCCCATGGTTTAGGGCGGGCCTTGCATGTCCGAGGTGCTCAAGCCTGGAACTCTCTTCCACCACAGATGTGCAAGATAAAGAATCATCTTGCCTTCCTTAAACAGTTGAAGACAATTCTGTTCAAATAGAATAACTCCAGCTCTGCATCCATCCTACTTTTATCTTTCCGCGCCTGGATGCACGCGGGCTTTGGCGCGTTATAAGTGCAATTAACATAACAACATAACATGTCTTGGAACTCCCACATACTGTTGCTTTCCGCATTGGGAGGTGTGCGTGTATCAGACCTGAGATATTGCTAAGAACAGCACATTTAAAGGGCGGACAGAAGTGTTTCATTGAGGATGAATACAGATAATGCCCTGCGCCACCCAAAATTGGTATGTAATTTACAAATGTCGCAGAGGAGCGAGGATAATGTTGGGCTCCTGATCGCTTAGCAAGTGTAATACACAGTTATAGTTATAGATTGTGGGGATCGGGGATACACTGAAGAATTATATCAGTGAGTGTTGGGGGGGGGGAATGGGCAAGGGGTGAAACATTAAGCGTGCCAAAGCGCCGCTCTTAAAGACTAGTACGAGGGTATGAGGGTGGTTTGAGTTGGGATGTTTACTGTTTGGGTGTTGTTATGGTAGGCAAGAGATCCATCGCACAAGGCAACTGACAGTTGAGGACAGACTACTACAGGCCACAGACAGAGGGGCACACAGAGAGACAGATGAGATATTGGTTTCCATGGGCACACCCGTTCATTTCTGGTTGATAGGCACACAGTCCTGTGAATATACTATCACAGTTTAAAATGGGGCTATATCGCTGGGTCCGTGAGAGTTTAGTTTGAATATCCTGACATGGAATGTGAGGGGACTAAATCCCACCATGAAGGGAAGAGAAACCTTGTTACATGTGAAGCGTCACGAAATCCAAATGGCCCATGTGCAAGAAACGCACCATGGCCTCAACATGAATTCAGCTACTTCAAGAAGTGGTGTTTTCATCTGTACTTTGCTTCGTACTCTACGTATTCCTGACGGGTGGCCTTCTTGATCCTCTGTGATGTGGGATTCAATCCAAGACAGTGAGGGGAGAACCCTGATAGTAGTGGGTGATATATGAGATCACCTTATAGTAATGAATACCTATGTGCCAAATACAGGCAGCCCTAAATATTATGACTGGATGAAGATACAGCTAACAACACTGGCTGGTGCAGTCATAATCTGTGAGGGTGACTTCAATGCGGTGATGGATGTCCATACTGACAGCTCAAATGCACACATCTGGGAGCAGACCCGTTTTGCCAGAAAGATAAAGCAAACATGTGAGCTATATGGGTTAGTAGGTGTTAGGCGGCTCTGGCCCCCACTTGACAGGGAGTTTACATCTTATTCATCGCCACATAGAACAGCAAAGCGTATTGGCTCCCTTTTCCTGTCTGATACCAAAGCTGGCTGGGTCAAAGAGCGTGAGATTCTTCCCCGCACGCTCTCGGATCACTTGCCCATGATGAATCGACTGGCTATCCCAATGACAAAGCCCCGAATCCGTCCTTGACGTTTCAAATCAGAAGCCCTCACAGATAATACTTTTAGCAAAGCACTATGGGATGATATAATACGTTATTTTCAAGTAAATACAGGCATAGTTACGAGGCAGGCAACCTTATGCAAGGCCTTCAAGTGGTGCATTAGGGGGGTGTCTATAGCCAAGGTGACTGGGATGCTTAATTGGATTAGAGCCAAACTTGATAACTTGGACAACGCTCTCAAGGAGCTAGAACAAGGATACCAAAGGAGTAAAGATCCAACTGTGCTTAGTGAAGCCAGGGATGTGCTACAAAGATTCCAAGTAGCAGCGCTTAAGGAGGTCAAGTTCCTCTGCCGACAATATCAGGCTAGACAGTTGTGCTGACAATATCAGGCTAGACAGTATGGGCAAGGGCAGAGACCAAGCAGGATTCTTACTTGACTGGTACAATCAGAGCGTAAACCCACCTCCATACAACTGATATGTAATGACAGGGGGGAAGCTCAATTCTCAGATGAAAGCATTATCTGCTCCTTCAATGAGTTGGACTCTGCTCTTTACTCATTGAAACTGACACAGAATACAGAGCGGACTCATTCTTTTCTAGACAAAATGAGGCATGTCTGCCTCACAAGAGAGCAGACAGAAGTAATGGGGGCACCACTCACAGAAAAAGAAAATCACCAAGCCATAAAACAGTTATCCGGGGGCAAAGCACCGGGCCCTGCTGGTCTTATCTCAAGCTTCTACAAAGCATACATAGACCTCTTGGTGCCGCAAATGCTTAACGTCTACAACGAAGTGCTAGAATATGGGAGCTTAGTCGATACCACCAAGGAAGCCATTATTACCCTACTCCTTAAGTCAGACAAAGGCCCTCAAGCTTACTCCTTATTTCAGCCAATATCCCTCATAAATGTTGATAGTAAGGTTCCGGCCAGAGTCCTAGCCAATCGCTTACTGGCTATGATGTCCCATTGATTTGAAGCGGTAGATGGGGGTTCATCCCTGGAAGGTCGGTTTTGTACAATTTAAGGAGGGTGTTTGGGCTTATCCAACTAGGTGACTCCGATAGCCAGACGACAGCAGTTCTGTTAGTGTAACACTCACCTGGTATCCACAGGGATGCCACTCAGCCTGTTTGGACCTCCCACGACCTTGAACCCTTCCCTGGAGTCTGCTTGACTGAAGAATGTGCCTGAAACACAGGATTGTCAGAGTTTAACTCTCTATTGTGTCTGCTTGCTTGACCCCCCTCTTTCCTGAGGTCCAAACCTTCCACTCCCCTCGGTCCACTCCAAATCTTGTTTTCTTGTGTAGCGCGCTCTCCGTCCTGCTTTCAGTGCAGGGGTGCATTGATTGATACGAGCTCATTGCTGCCTAGTTGCTTCACCGGCGTGAGCCCGACAGACTGGGCTGGCTGTAACTTCAGCCTGACCGGTAAGTAGAATGAGTCTTTATGAACAGTTTTATTAACTCTCGTTTCTTCTAATGTGTCTTTCCTTCCTTAGGTGACGGACGGGGTTTGGAGATGGCGACATGCTGTTGGGGTGAGTAGCACTAACGGTGAGTGAGGGCGCGATGCAGCCCCTTCTTACTTGTATTAATCAGAGTTCGTCTCTATGTCCTTTTAGGTGCCGAGATGTCTCAGCGTGGTTGCCAGCTAAGAGGAAGAGACGCAGTGAGTGAGTGCGATGAGCGGCGCCTCCGAATGTATTCCACGCTAACCTGGTATGTCCTCTTCCTCTTACAGATTGATGAGATGCTCCGGAGTTGAAGTTACCCCGAGCGGCTTGAATTCAGGTAAGTGTTGAATCTCGTACAGTTTTCGAGTAAGCGGAGATATGCAGAATGCTTACTATTGTCTTCTCCTCTGTTCTTTTCCCTTTTCTTAGGAAGCGGCATGCCGAGATGAAGATGACACCGCCGTAGCTGCCCACAGGACTGGAGGAGCGATGGATGGGAGCTATTATTAATGGTGTTCTTGTGCTTGCAGGGGCGCTGGGCGCGGAAGAAAGGAGCAGGCCTTCTGGAGACCAATCCGAGGACAGTGAGTGTCACTCTGCAGGCGCAGAGAAACGCAAAACGTGTTTCTCGGCCTGGGCATGGCTTCATTAGTCTCTAGGTATCCCAGGTATCCCTGGGTTGAACCACACCCAAAAGGCTAGACTGCATATGTAGTTCCAGGAACTGGAATATGTGGGGGCATCCATCTTGCCCTCTATGCACTACAAGTCTAATGAAATCCTAGGGAAGTGTGTGAGCCTGGTGCCAGAGGCGCCAAGTCTGATTTCAAGTGGGTCTTTGAAAGGATGGAGAGGCCCTTAGGGGCCATGTAGGTGATCGTGGCCTGGCCCCAGCCTGATATCTCAGAGGGCTGGGGGCAGGAATCATGACAGCACTCCCCCCCCCAAGGCCCCTCTCAAGGTGGCTGTCCTGTCTGGTCCTGGTTTGGACCAGACAAGAGAGCCACCTTGAGAGGTGCACCTTGGATCAGCAAGTGAGGTGCATGGATATACTCTCAAGGTTCCCATGTTCCGTCCTGCGGACCATACCCTTTCCAGTCCACTAAGTAGTATAGTTGGATCTGACGTACTTTGAATCCAGGATGTCCTTGACCTCAAATTCTGGCTCTCCTGCGACTAATACTGGCTTCGGTGGCGTTGCAATTCGGGTCCCAGGTTGAACAGGTTTTAGGAGAGACACGTGAAACACAGGATGAATCTGCATGTTTGATGGCAAGGCTAGTCTGTCAACCACTGGATTTATTACGGAGGTGACGGTGAATGGACCCAGGTATCAGAAGGTTCGGGTTCCTTTAATGGGCAAGTGTTTAGATGCCAGACAGACTTTGTCTCCAACCTGGTAATTGGGGGTTTTTACTCAGTGTTGGTCAGCAAACTTCTTTTGGCGATCCTTAGCTTGAAGTAGGTGTTCAGCTGCTCTTTTAAAGGTTTGAGAAATGGTCATGTGTAAGGTTTTGATTGCTAGCATTTCCAAGGTTTTAGGGACTTCTAACTCGGAAGTACGTGGGTGCCTGCCATACATGGTATAAAAGGGTGTCTGCCCAATGCTGGTGTGTAGGGAATTATTATAAGCATATTCAGCTATCCATAATAGGCCTGACCAGCTTCCTTCAGCGTGATGTAACATGCAGCGCAGATACTGCTTCAGTGTTTGATTCATCCTCTCAGTTTGACCATCCGTTTGGGGATGGTGACTGGTGGATAGCCGGATGTCGATTTGAGCCATAGAGCAGCACTTCCTCCAGAAGTACCGAAGGAAACCCATGGAGCCGTACGATGCCTTCAAGAAATACCTTTGCCAGAGTGGAAGCGTTTGGGAGCCCCTTAAGAGGAATGAAGTGTACAATTTTTGAAAACAGGTCCACGACTACTAGAATGGTGTTAAACCCTTGACTGGGTGGTAAGTCAGTAGTAAAATTGAGGGATAACGTGTGCCAGGGTGCTGGTGGAATCTCCAATGGTTGTAAGAGCCCAGCCGGTTTCTGCTGGGATGATTTGTTTTGTGCACAGACTCCACAAGATAGGATAAATTGGATAATGTCTTTACGCCACGTGGGCCACCAGTAATTTCATTTCACCTTGGCTAGGGTTTTTGCGATCCCGGGGTGGCCTTCGATTAAAGAATCATGATAACCGGACATGACTTGTTCTCATAGTTCTTGGTTTGGCAAGAATAAACGGTTCCTGAAGTAGGGCAACTGGTCCTTTACCATGTAATGTTCTCATTGTGTACTCCACTCTTGTAATTGCTTAGGACTCATCAAGTTTTGGATTTCTTCATGTAATTCCTTCTGAGTTATGGTTGCCGTGATTCCTAGGAGTTTGTCACTCGGGATGATGGCTATCGGGTCAGGGGTCTGGTACCCCTGTTGTTCCACACCCATATGGGAAAGGGCATTGGCTTTCCCGTTTTTTACCCCTGGTCGAAATGTGATCACGTAGTCATATTCAGCGAAGAAAAGAGCCCAACGTAGTTGTTGTGAGGATTGAGCCTTTGCTGTTTTTAGGTACTGGAGGTTCTGATGGTCAGTTATCAAAGTGATTGTGTGTCTGGCACCCAGAAGGTAGTGTCGCCAGACCTTAAAGGCTGACTTAATGGCCATGAGTTCTTTGTCTGTGATGGTGTAATTGAGCTCAGGGTGTGTGAATTTACGCGACCAGAAGGAAACAGGGTGTAACTGACCTGTTTCGGGGTCCTTTTGTGAGAGGGCGGCTCCCATAGCCATGCTTGAGGCATCCGTCTCCACAGGTACGGGAGAACTGGGCGAAGGTGACATAGAATTGGGGCGGAAGTGAATCTTGCCTTGGGTTCCTGGAAAGCCTCTTCTGCTTCTTTTGTCCAATGAAACTTTTTATTGCATTTCCTTAGTAATGATGTCATAGGATGCACTATTTGCGAAAACCCCGGGATGAGCCGGCGGTAGAAGTATGCGAAACCCAACATGCTTTGGACCCCCTTGAATGAATTTGGGGATGGCCAGTTTAAGATAGCATCTACCTTGTGTACATCCATTCGGATTCCATTCAGACTGAGGATGAAGCCAAGGAATTCCACCTCGGAGACATGAAATGAGCACTTTTCGAGCTTGGCATAGAGCTGGTGTTGATGGAGTTTCACCAATATGGATCGCATGTGTTTGACGTGGTCCTGCTTTGATGCAGAGTATACTAGGATATCGTCAATGTACACTAGAGAACAGACATCAATCAATTCCCTTAAGACATTGGGCCTCATTACACGGATGGCGGAGAACCATGGCGCTATTAGCGCCATGGTTCATGCCGGTAAAATACCGGCACCGCCTTGGCGGAAAGGGGAATTACCGCCCCATTCCAAGGTTGGCGGGGCGGTAATTCCCCCTTCCACCATTGCCCTTCCCCATTCCCATTTTTGGCCCATAGGGCTGAATGGGGAAGGCGCTAATTATGGTACTGCAAATTGCGGTACTGTAATTAGCTCCCTGGGTCCCTTTGCGGGTTGGTTTTTAACGCCTGCAAAAAGCAGGCGTTAAATCCCCCAACCCGCAAAGGGACCTCGTAGTAAGGCGGTAAGGATTTACCGGCACCAGTATTTTACCGGTACCGGTAAACCCTTACCGCCATCCGTGTAATGAGGCCCATTGTTCATGAAGTATTGAAATGCAGCGGGCGCGTTGCAAAGGGCAAAGGGCATTACTTGATATTCGTACAAACCGTACTTGGTACGAAAGGCGGTTTTCAATTCGTTACCCTTTTTCACACGAACAAGGTGATATGCTCCTCTCAGGTCTAGTTTTGTAAAGATTTGGGCATCTTTGACTTGATCAAGCAGTTCAGGTATTAGCGGCAGAGGGTAATGATTTTTCACAGTAATCTCGTTCAGTGCACGATAGTCGATGCATGTTCTCAAGTCCCCTTCCTTCTTTGGTATGAAGAATAGGGGACTGGCTGCTGGAGACTTTGAGGGACGGATGAACCCGTTTGCCAGGTATTGGTTAAGATAGGACTTCAGGTGCTGGTTTTCTGGTTCTCTGAGTGCGTAGATTCGCCCACAAGGAATTTGTGCGCCGGGTATCAGATCGATCTGGCAATCGTATGGTCTGTGCGGTGGTAGGGTATTAGCTTGTTCTTTCTGAAAAACATCTTGAAAATCCTGGTATTCACTTGGTAGGGTACCGGTTACCACTGTCCCAGGCATAGAGGTTCTGGTATCAATTGGTTGTTTCCCTTGGCGATAACATGTGTGGGCACAGTACTTGGAAAAGGCCAACTCTTTTGCTCACCAATCGATTCGAGGATCATGAGCTACCAACCATGGCATTCCTAAAATCAACCGGAACTGCAGTGCCTTAATGAGGTCGAAAACGATAGATTCTTGGTGTCCATCCTGGCACAGAAGGGTTAAGGGTGCAGTGCATTGGGATACTGGACCAGAAGATATTTCCGTGCCATCAACTGTGGTAACAATGTCTGTGATTGACTTAGGGCATAAAGGAATCCCCATCTTTGCTGCGAGATCCTGGTCTATGTAATTCCCAACAGCTACCACTGTCTATGTATGCTCTTACTGCGTGCATCCAAGATGGTTGTTGGTGATTGATCAAGACCACAGATAGTGCAAAATGGGAGGTCTGTAGTTCACCTTCTTCGCTTGACAAGTGGACCCCTACTTGACCCCTACACTTGCCGGGCTTAGGAGTTTTCCGATTCCTTGATGGTATCTTCCTTGTCCGTGGCCCCTATCGTCCTCTTCGGTGGTTTCACAAGGAAATGACCTGACCTTCCACAGTATAAACACAGTATAAACATAGCTGCTGCTGTCTCCTTTTATCCCTTTCCGCCTTAGTCAAGGGGGAGCTGACCCCCCCGATTTGCATTGGTTCCCCTGAGCCTTCAGTTGTTCGAGAGACATTGGGCCTCATTACACGGTAGGCGGTAACCATGGCGATATTAGCGCCATGGTTGCCGCCGGTATTTTACCGTGTCCGCCTTGGTGGATGGTGGAATTACCGCCCTACTCCAAGGTGAGCGGGGGCGGTAATTCCCCATTCACCAATTCACTTCCCCATTCCCATTTTTGCCCCCATAGGGCTCAATCGGAATGGGAAAGGCACTAATTACGGTACCGCAAATTGCGGTACCGTAATTAGCACTAAGGTCCCTTAGCGGGCCCATTCCTTAACGGCTGGTAAAACCAACCGTTAAGGTCGGGTCCCACAAAGGGACCTCGTAGTAAGGCGGTAAGGGTTTACCGGTACCGGTGCCCTTACCCGTACCGGTAAACCCTTACCGCCTACCGTGTAATGAGGCCCATTGTCCTTTGAACGCACATACATAGGGCGAGGGTCTGGTCTGGTTCGATCCGCTCTTCGATCTTGCAACCTATGATCCAGTTGAACAACAAGGTCAATAAATTCTGAACAATCTTTCGCGGGGTTCACTACTTGCGCAAGAACATCTTTGAGCTCTCCGCGCAGACCCCGATGAAATAACGTGATTCTCATCTCCTCAGGTCATTCTGCTTCAACTACGAGTCGATTGAACGTGGCTATGTATGTTAATAGGTCTTGGTTCCCTTGATGTAGAGACAGAAGTTCATTGTCTAATGCCTGCCCATGAGTACGACGGGCGAAAAGTTTTCCCATCTCCTGCTGAAAACCCCTGAAGTCATGCAGCAAAGGATCGTCTTGATTCACAAAGGGTACAGACCAGTCTGCGGTGCTTCTGCTCAGATAGGATAGCACAAAAGCGACCCGTGATTGGTCATTCAGAAAGGCCCCTGGTCTGCAAAGGAAGTGCAGGCGGCATTGATTCATGAATGTTGCATACTTCTTGGGATCCCCCGTGAATCGCTCGGGCTGGGGCAAGGGAACTGCCCCAGGAAGGGTTATCTGAACGGGGTTGGCTGATGGTACTGGCATTGAGGGCACGTTACTCAGCAACGGTGCATGCCCCGCTTGTGACAGGAGAAGTTGCCGGATTAAATCATGAGTGCGTTCTTTAGCAACTATCAACTCTCTCCTCAGGGTGTTGGTCTCCTGCCTGGCTACATGTACTTCGGAACGTAACTGCCCCAACATTTGGGCTAACTGGTCAGTTTCTGACGTTTCCATGACTCCCAGGTGGAGTTTGGTGATAGGTTTTGCGTTCTGTAACGCTCACCTGGTATCCACGGGGACGCCACTCAGACTTCCCTGGAGTCTGCTTAACTGAAGATTGGGCCTGAAACACAGGATTGTCAGAGTTTAACTCTCTATTGTCTCTGCTTGCTTGACCCACCTCTTTACTGGGGTCCAAACCTTCCCCTTGGTCCACTCCTCACCTTGTTTTCGTGTGTAGCGCGCTCTCCGTCCTGCTTTCAGTGCAGGGGTGCATTGATTGATGCAAGCTCGTTGCTGCCTAGTTGCTTCACTGGCGTGAGCCCGACAGACTGGGCTTGCTGTAACTTCAGCCTAACCGGTAAGTAGAATGAGTCTTTATGAACACTTCTGTTAACTCTCGTTTCTTCTAATGTGTCTTTCCTTCCTTAGGTGATGGACGGGGTTCGGAGATGGTGGTGTGCTGTTGAGGTGAGTAGCACTAACGGTGAGTGAGGGCGCGATGCACGATGCAGCCCCTTCTTACTTGTATTAATCAGAGTTCGTCTCTATGTTTTTTTAGGTGCCTCAATGTCTCAGCGTGTTTGCCAGCTAAGAGGAAGAGACGCGGTGAGTGAGCGTGATGAGCGGTGCCGCTGAATGCTTTCCATGCTAACCTGGTATGTCCTCTTACAGATTGATGAGATGCTCCGGAGTTGAAGTTACCCCGAGCGGCTTGAATTCATGTAAGTGTTGAATCTCGCACAGTTTTCGAGTAAGCGGAGATATGCAGAATGCTTACTAATGTCTTCTCCTCTGTTCTTTTCCCTTTTTTTAGGAAGCAGCGTGCCGAGATGAAGATGACACCGCCATAGCTGCCCACAGGACTGGAGGAGCGATGGATGGGAGCAGGATGCTCAGCAAGGTAAGGCTATTATTAATGGTGTTCTTGTTCTAGCAGGGGCGCTGGGCGCGGAAGAAAGGAGCAGGCCTTCTGGAGACCAATCCCAGCACAGTGATTGTCACATTGCAGGTGCAGAGCAAAGCGTGTTTCTCAGCCTGGGCATGGCTTAAATAGTCTCTAGGTATCCCAGGTATCCCTGGGTTGAACCACACCCAAAAGGCTATACTGCATATGCAGTTCCAGGAACTGGAACATGTGGGGGCATCCATCGTGCCCTCTATGCACTACAAGTCCAATGCCATCCCAGGGAAGTGTGTGAGCCTGGCGCCACAGGCGCCAAGTCTGACTCCAAGTGGGTCTTTGGAAGGATGGAGAGGCACTTAGGGGCCATGTAGGTGATCGTGGCCAGGCCCCAGCCTGATATCTCAGAGGGCTGGGGGCAGGAATCATGACAGTTAGATGTGGAAAAGGCGTTTGACTCCATTGAGTGGTCCTACCTTTTTGCAGTGATGCACAAAATGGTTTTTCATCCCACTTTCATACAAAGGGTACGGCTACTCTATACCCAGACCAGGGCCAGAATCATTCTTAATGTGCAGCTGTTGATTGCTCTCTGCAGAGACGCAAAGCAGGAGTGCCCACTTTCCCCACTGTTATTTGCACTAGAGCTTGAACCCCTTGCAGCATACCGGATTGAAAACAACACACAATTTTAGACACACACGATGCTCTTGTCCACGCTGATGACATGTTTTTCATAACACATCCCCAGCAAAATCTCCCCAAATAGTGCACGACATAAAACAATTTGGGGAATTCTCTGGATTGTGAATTAATGCCTTCAAGTCAATAGATACAGCTAGTCTGCAGGTTGATATTGCTGTTCATCGTGAATATACTCAATATGTCAGTATAAAACTGGCTAGGGACAAAGAACACTTAATTGCGCTGAAATCTGAGCCAGCTCTCCAGAAACTTGACCATGGTATGGACAAATGGGTCAACCTCTCCCTGTCGCTAATCAGTAGAATATCCCTTATCAAAATGGTGGCGCTGGTGCAATTCTTATACCTCTTCACCAACATCCTCATTGCATTGCCCAAAACATTTTATGGCCAGCTAGGAAGCATACTGTTGCGCTTTATATGGGCTGGTAAGACGGCTAAACTGGCGTTGAGTAAGATCACCCTTCAAATGGAAAGTGTAGGGCTGGCCAGGCCAGACTTAACATGTTATTATCTGGTAGCCCAAGCTCAATATCTCTCCTACTGGTATGATTCCTCACCGATCCGACTGCACGTACAGGTGGCGAGGGCAGCTGCCGCCCCGGCCCTAATGCGCTCATGCATTCTCATGGCAGGCAACATGCGGCGCAGCAAAATTGATATAGTCAAGAGTACTCTCAGGGCTTGGATCAAGCTGAGCAAAATATTTAAAATGGATCCGATGTATTCCCCACTCCTTCCGGTAAAGCATACTCCTCTCATCCTTCTGAAGATTGAGATTATGCAGAAACTAGACTTCACCACTGTGGGAGGATTTTTTTACAGTTGGAACAGTCTTTTCTCTTGAGACATTTAAAAACTTGGGGCATAGATGGGCGCTGGAAATATTTACCTATTACCAATGATGACATTCCTGTCGTGTTCCATTGCCATCCTTCCCTACGCCCCCAACTACCTTTCAACTGCTGCACAAAGTAATATCTCTACAGGAGAGACAGAAATTGGTATCCCTAATGTACCGGAGAATAATCTAGAACGATCACAATGCTACTGCCTCATCTCGCATGAAACGGAGCAGGGATCCACATACTGAAGAAATGGATGACCAATGGAACTTTCGAGGAAAATAGGTCCAAAGGGGTTCCTTTAATGTTAGGTTCGAGCTCATGCACCTAAAATATGTCCATCAAATGTATGACTCTCCTGTCCAACTGCATAAGTATTACCCCGTGACCAGCCAGAGATGCCATGCTGATCAAGCAGATTTCTTTCATATATCCTGTACCTGTAGGGACATACAAAGATTCTGGCAAGGGGTCTTTGAGGCGCTCAGTAAAATGATAGGAACCAACCTGCACCCAAGCCCGTTGATGGCACCATTAGGTTACGCGAAGGGCATTCCAACACATGGATGCAGACTTGTGAATTTGTTGTTATTAATAGCGAAAAGATGATTGCCCAAGGTGGAGGGTAACTGGGAAGTCACATACTCTTATGAGACTTGAAGACTGTTATAGAAAGTCTTTGTCAGAGGCTTGCAGGCCACAGGATATCTGGATATCGTACAAGATATCACCAGAGGACCACAACCCAGAACTCAGCAATGCATTAACGTGAATTGTACTAGATCGACATTTATCCTATGGACTCAATGTGCTGACCCTACTGTAGAGAAGACAAACTATTCGATAATGTGCGGGAAGGTGGCCGCTAGGTGCCTATGCATGATTTGATCTTGAAATGTGCCTTAAGAGGGATCAGTCAGGTTAGTTGTACAATGTACCGATTCTCTTGTGTTGTATATGGTTCAGTTGATTCAGAAAAGTACTACATAAAAGTTAAAAATAAACAAAACAAAAATATGACAGGCCTTGTTGTTAATTGTACCTACACATCAGACCCCTGTTCTCCTAAAAATGCCGTACTGCTCAGCCCACACTACCCAGAGAGAGTTTGGTAGGACCAAGTGTGAAAAGCCTTGCTCATCGGTTGGCCTCCCAGAACCCTGACACTAGTGGTGTTTCTGAAAATCCCTCCTTACACCTTGGTACAGGAAACATCCTACACAGAAGAATCCTTAGCGCATGCAGGAAAGCTACAAGTCAGTAGCTCGTTGGACAACCCCTAAGGCAAGAAAGGAAGGTACAGGTATTCACCTGGGTAAAGCATCAAGAGCCCCCTAGTGCAAAAAGGATAACAATAAAGGGCTTGACCCGATAGGGATCATCTGATAAGACAATGGGCCTCATTACGAGGTTGGAGGTAGCCATGGTGCCATTAGCGCCATGGCTGCCTCCAAAATCGTACGGACTCCGTTCTGGTGGATGGAGTAATTACCGGTCCATTCCGAGGTCGGAGGGACTGGTAATTCCCCATTCACCAGAGCCATTCCCCATTCCCCTTTGAGCCTCCATAGGGCTCAATGGGAAGGGGGAAGGCGGCAATGACGGTACCGCAAATTGCAGTACCGTTATTTACCCCGGTATCCCTTGCGGGTCCCGTCCTTAACTCCTGGTAAAACCAGGCGTTAGGGAAGGACCCACAAAGGGAACTCGTAGTAGCCCTTACCGGTGCCGGTAATCCCTTACCGCCCACCTCGTAATGAGGCCCAAAGACAGAAGTGTGCTGGGTACTTAAAACTATCATGAAACTGAATGATTTGGAGGATGCTCTTCTTCCCGTGAATGCTAAGAAGCCTGTGATTTAGGTCAGGCTCTGGAAATTGGAATGAGGATACAATATCCTCTTTTTATAGGCCCTTCACTGGATTCCAATTAAAACCTCCCATATTGACACACTTTCCCAGAGAAACCTCCCTATTTTGTTGTTAGCTCTTTTTGTTGTTTAACTCTTTTCCTAATCCCCTAGGGGTTTGTCTCGCCCTACCCTAAGCCAAAGTTCTGCGAGAAGCGTATACAAGATCTGTGGTAATTTCAAAACAGGTCACTTGATTATCCCAAGACAGGAGACAAGAGAAGGGAAAACTATCTCTATGAGGTGGGTTACTCATACCATAGATGCAGAGCTTCGCAGGTTATATATACCCTTTTAGTTAGAGAATCCCCTTTTGTGGATTCAGGTACTCAACCCTGCCCTTACGCCCATTCTTTTCTCATTATGGGGCCTCATCCCGAGTTGGGCGGTAGCGCTTAAATGCAGTGTTAACAGTATTACCGCCACACTGTTTTCAGCATAATTACCACTGGCTGTATTAGCGCACAGTATTTGTGCCAAAGATTCCTCATTGGATCCAATGGACACAATGGGGATGTACCGTTAATGCCCAACCCATGATCCGGCAGTAATAGCGCTGGAATAGTTGGCGCTAACGCTATTACAGTTGAGCGGTATTACAGCCGGGATACTGCCCAACTTGTGATGAGGCCCCATAGTCTTTTTAATTGTCCCTACAATGCTTATCCAGTGGTGGTATCAGAATAAAACTGGTTATACCTCTTTTCCTTTGCTGTATGAACATTCTGTTCCTCACTCTGCATGACAGTAGATAATTGAAAACTATGCTCAAAAACAGTGTCTCCACTCCAGGAATTTAGACAGCAAGCAAAGCAGCTGAGGGTGGACTTCTTTAGAAGGGTTTTCCCAGGCCTACCTTGAAGCCAGCGGACACCACTCAGTATCTTAAAAAGGACTGAACAGTGTCCTTAATGAAGGGACATACCACCTGAACACACTTCATCATGGACCAACCTTGCGATTGTTCGTGGCTTGTAGGAGGGGGATCTAAGAGGCAGAGGTAATCTTCTGGAAGGAAAATGTGGGTACGCAGAAGGTGCCGGTGTGAAAACAAGGAAATAATATGAGGCAGGGAAACCAAAAAGGAAACACACCAAACACAGGTTACAAAGGAACATACAAAGTACTTTATTATATACTGAATCCAGTTACAAAAGAACAGAACAAAATTCAGATAGCTATCGACCCTCAGTACAACACAGCGAACTCCGGCGTGGTTCGGTGTGCTCAGTGAGTGCAAATATTCATTGAAACAGTCAGGCTTTTATACATTTCTCCAGCCTGTTGTCCAGCCTTTCTGCAGGTTAACCATTCCATAAATAAGTTACTGCTCTAGGGTCCCTTGCCAGGTCAAATCTAGTTCATCTTAGGTTTATACATTAACAAGAAGAAATGGTAATAATGTATGCTCTAGGCCTAACATTACAATGCAGGACTTAATTTATACAATATAGTTAAGCAGGTGTTCTCATTCAATTATAGATCAGTTTCGGTGATACAGGTAATACATTGCACACAGGTCAGCAGAAGGACAAGGTCTCAGTTCATGACCCTAACAAGTGGCCTGCAGGCAAGTTATACATTAGCTGTACAGAGGTCATGACAATCAAGTTCTGTTCTGAATAACATAGGCTACCATTTTAGCTCACATGGTGACTTTATAGAGCAAGAAAACCTAAAATGGCGGCTTGACCCAAAATGACAGTTTACATGGTTTCTAAGGTCAGGACCTTGCAATGCGAATTTATTCACATGTAGTTTATAAGCAGCTTGTTAGCAGCTTAGCATAGGCCAATATACATATATTCATAGCAATAGTAGGCACGATATAATTTCTAGTTTGACAAACCCTCCTTTTGGCCTATGCCAAGTGCTAAACTACTTCTGATCTCCCTGCAAATAACTCCTTGTGTCATCGTCCATACACCCTGAATAGCTGTCAGAAATATCTATTGCCATTAGATCTTTTACTAAGATCTCTTTCAGTACATACTCCTTAGAGGTTTTATCCGGGGCATACACTTTATGTCCTATTGTACCTATCGCCTGAGCGCAACATCTCCCTAGCATTGAACATATACTTGGTAGACATTGGATACAACAACAAAGAAATAGCAGAATTCCCAAAATAATCAGCAAGACTGAAAGCACTTTCCAACCCCAAGACCGCAAGAAGTCCCAGAACCAAGCGCTAAGATCCCAATTTCCCTCGGGAACATGCACTTCTGAACTAAGAATGTGCAGATTCTGTATTGCCTTAAAAATAGTTGGGGAGGAATCCGGTACGAAAACACAGCAAGCGGACCCCACTAGTTTACATACTCCACCACGTTCATCCAGAATGACATCTAATGCCATCCGGTTCTGAAGAGCTACCAATCTGATCGCTTTCTGCTCTAAAGTCATATTATAGAGTATATCTGTGGTCCGGTTGATGGTTCTCTCCAGTACTCTCGCTAGTTTCCTGATATCCTCGGAATTCGCTATCTGCCCAAAGAATGGAAGGAATGATTTCGCTACATCTCCTAAAACCTGTGCCGGAGTGTCGCCATTCTCGTCCCGCCATGGACGAGCCTTCGAAACCTCTACAGTACTTGCTATAAACACCCCAGGTAACAGGATTCCTAGATAACAAGTTCCCTGCCAATCCCTGGGCAACCACGGAAATGCTACATTACCGCAAACAAAATAGATAGGTTCGCCTACATACAAAGGTCTGTCTTCCCCAGTCAAATTTGCAACGTTGGCACAACCTTTAAAATCTCCCATTGACCGGGTGCCATTCCTCTGTATGCAGAAAGAAACTGAATCGGGGCTATGGTTAACAGTATAAGAAGGAGGCACGGCATCCTTATTGCCTATCGGAGCCATTTTAAAGGAAATCAAAGATTGGAAAGGACGAGACAGTCTATCAGAAGGCCTAATAGAAGCAATATTGAGCTTACTCCTATTTGCGAAAAGCGAGCATCCCAGGGGAGTCAGGACACGTTTCTCAAAACTATTCAAATTAGTGCCATCAAAGTTCCCCGAGATGCTATCGTTCCATCGGCCAAAGAACAGTGCTCTAAGTGAAGCATAACAAGCAGTTGTCAAAGGTAAAGGGTGAATATACCAACCTAGCCCCTTATCCCCATGTTGCGGTAAATGCGAGCAGATCCAACAATTGGTTCTGTTAAAAATGGCAAAAAGGTATTATTGTGATACTTCTGTCTATGCTGTGAGTCCGTAGGTGACAAGGTATGTAGTTGCACAGAAGGAGTGGGAACAACAGTTATATTTTCAACAGGTAGGAAATCATTCAAAGGGTACATTCTCTCCAAATACCAAAACCCACAACCAACAGTTACTAAAAGTCCCGTGATTATCACCAGTAGACAACAAAACGTTTTCGGGGCCCCCATGCATATCTGCTCATTGTCTCTCCTCGTCACATTTTTGTCCAAACGTTCAGTACGAACGGTAGCGGATGCGGGCATTGTCGTCTTCAATCGAGAAACACCAATTGTTCGTTTGCTGGCGACTCCGGTCACGCGTCTTCTTAATGTCTTTTCCCACAACCTTTAGCCAGCAGAACCCTTTATGCAATTGGGCCAAAAAAAGGCAAGCCCTCAAATTCTTTCAATTGTACAGCAAGAGCCGTATTGCAAACCTATCTCCTTGGGTGGAGATTATACTTCACAGTTTCCGGTGCAAAAGAATCAGCAGACAGGATGTCGTCACTTCCCACAGGAGGTGGCGAGTGAACGGAAGTTGGATCAGAAGATGGATGATCTACAAACGATGCAGTGGGAGAGCAAGGAGGCAAGATGGCTGTTTTGTCGGGCCTTACAACTTCCGGAACGGCCTCCGATACTCTCTCTCCACCGTCTGCCGTTTCGGGTACGTTGGTTTCAATGTCGGAAAGGGGTTCTGCGTCTTCTATATCGTATGGCACTGGGTGTGGGATCCGTTTGGTGTGGCTGCCGTGGATCCAGTGGCGACGTCCTCCTACCCACACCGCAGTCTCAGTGACCAGGAGCACCTGGTAGGGGCCCCTCCAAAGTGGTGCGAGGCAAGACGCTCTATCGAAGGGTTTAACGAGGATCCAATCCCCTGGTCGTAGACTGTGACCGGGGCCCTCGTACCTCACCGGCAATGCCTCTCGCACCTGGTGATAAATTGAAAACAGGTTTTTAGTCAATTGGTTACAATAGTCGGAGAGAAGTACATTTTCTACATCGCGCAATGCGCAGCTTTTAGGCAAACCCCAAATATTAGCAGGTCTCCCCATTACCACCTCAAAGGGAGAGAGACCAGTCTTAGTTTGAGGGGTTGTCCGCATTGAAAGTAACACGATCGGTAAGGCGTCCGGCCATTTTAGTTTGGTGCCGGCACACTTCTTAGCGAGCTTGTTTTTTATGATACCATTGTGTCTTTCCACTAATCCGGCGCTCTGAGCATGTCTGGCCGAATGGAATCGTTTGTCAATTTGCAATGCCGTACATATCTGTAGAATTACAGCAGCGATAAAATGCGGACCATTATCCGATCCGACCAGATAACTCTCGGCAAACCGAACCGTGGGAAGAATTCCTTTAACATGGTCTTTGCAGTGGTCATGGCTGTAGCGTCTTTAACAGGGAAAGCCTCGACCCACTTACTAAAGGCGCAAATGACCACAAGGACATATTTTAGATTGTTACATTGCTCCATTTCAATAAAGTCAAAGTGAATCACTTCAAACGGGACAGAAGGAGGCCCAAAGCTACCTCTTGGAGTTGCTGTCCCCTTTCCCACATTGTGTTGTAGGCAAATCATGCAATTTTGGACATAATGCTGGGCAATTTTTGAAATCTTATCATTTACCCAGACTTTCTCTAACATTCTCGTGATCTGTAGAGCGCACACATGTGTGGGACCGTGTGCCATGGTAACCATCATTACTATGTAGGCATTAGGAAGCAACCATTTCCCTTCAACCATGTCCACCCAACACCCATCATCATCGAGTTTCCCCGAGCCCTCAGCCCACCTCTTGGATTCTTCTAATGTGGCATCGGCTTGGATATCCCGTATAGACCCAACACCCTCACCCATTGCATAGGCATCTACAGTCTCCCTTGAAACATACATCTCCGTGAAGAGATCAGAGGCAGTTTGTCTAGCTATTTGATCAGCGAAAGCATTCCCTTTCCCTACATCATCTATAATCTTGCGATGTGCTGCGCACTTAATGATTGCTAACTGACTAGGGAGCGCAAGCGCTGAAAGCAATTGTACTATCAGGGAGCCATGTTGGATCTTGGTGCCATGCGAAGTTAAAAACCCTCTCTCTGACCAAAGTCTCCCAAAGTTGTGAGCCACCCCAAAGGCATACTGGCTATGAGTATATATGTTTACTGTTAGCCCTTCGGAAAGCTCACAAGCTCGAGTCAATGCTATAATATCTGCGGCCTGCGCAGAGTTATGCGTAATTCTCTTGGTCTCCACAACCGTACTCAATGTAGTGACTGCATAAGCAGCTGTGGATGTACCATCCAGTAGTTTGAAGCAGGAGCCATCACAAAACAGCTCCCCTTGTGGGTTATCCAAAGGAGTGTCCCTCAAATCAACTCTGCCTTTTGTATCTTGTTCAGTAGTATACCCGCAGTCATGTGACTCTTCGTCACCGCAAACAGTATTTTGCGGGAAAGGTAGGAATTCAGCCGGATTAAGAACGCAGCACCTCCTAATTTGAATGTGGGGAGCAAACAAGATTAATTCATATCTTGTCAGTCGTGCGGAAGTGAGGTGTTGCGTTTGGGTTTTGTTCAATAGAATATCTACAGAGTGAGGCACCATAAGGGTTAAATCATGGCCTAGGACCATTCCCTCACTCTGTTTTACAGACGCAGCAGCAACAGCGCGCAAACATCTTGGCAAAGCGCATGCAACAGGATCAAGGGCGGAAGAGTAGTAACCTCATGGCCTATTCTTCCCTCCATGTTCCTGCGTTAATACAGCCAAAGCACATCCATCACATTCATGCACAAACAACACAAAGGCCTTTTCATAGTTCGGTGTGCCCAAAACTGGCGCCGAACATAATGCAGTCTTGAGCAACTCGAATGAATGTTGATGCTCCGTATTCCATGGCAATGGCGAAGAAATACCCTTCTTCGTCAAGGCCAACATCGGTTTTATCACTAGTGAGAAGTTTGGGATCCATAACCTACAGTAAGAAGCCATACCTATCAAGGCTCTAACTTCCTTTTGTGTATTTGGGACAGACATGCCAGAAATGTGTTTTATTCTTTCAGGTGTCAATCTTCTTCCCTCCTTTGACAGGAGATAGCCTAAATAGGCGACCTCCTGGCAACAATATTGAAACTTTTTAAGCAAAGCTTTGTGACCATGCTTAGCTAGATGGATGAGCAACAACACAGTGCCCTCTTTACAAGAGCTCTCAGAGCTAAAAGCAAATCATCAACATATTGAAGCAACGTACAAGTAGGGGGCAATCCAAGGGTATCAAGCTGCTCTTTCAAAGCTCTACTATAAATACTAGGACTCTCAGTATAACCTTGAGGTGCACGAGTAAATGTGAATGAGCGTCCCCCTAAGGTGAACGCGAACAAGTATCTACTATCCTCATGTATAGGAATACTGAAGAAAGCATTCTTTAGGTCCACAACACTGAAGTGAGTGCGGAGCGACGACTTTATTAATGGCACGTAAATCAATTATAAAACGAAATGGAATTGCATTATCACCTTTTTTGTACACGGGTAAAATCGGACTATTGCACAAACTTCCTGCAATCTCCTCAATCACCCCACGATGCACAAAATCGGAAACAATGCTCTTTAAAGCTCGCTCGCCTTCAACTGAGATCTTATACTGTGGAATACGGGGCAGCTTAATTCCATGTTTCAAAACTATTTTAACAGGCTCAATCTGCAAAACACCGACATCATTGTCATCAACTGCCCACAAACACTCTGGTACATTACTGAATTCTGGCGGCAAAGGTCTAGTCAAGAATTGCGAAACAGAACATTGCTGTGGTGAAATCGTCAAACACACTTCATCAGAAGAACAATGAATTACCGCATTTAATTCCTTCAACAGATTCAACCCCAGCAAATTCTCTCCACAATTCGAAGTCAAGAGAAATGGACAGTGGTCCGTAAAGGGACCCAAAGAAATAGGTACCGGTGAAGAAACCGGACAAACAACTGGTGTGCCAGAAAACCCTACAGAAACATTGGTTTGCCCTGACAGTGGAATGTTTGGAACCCGCGAATGATCAATGGAGCACTTCTGTGCTCCAGTGTCTATCAAAAATTGATGTTTCCTATTTCCCACTACCATTTCAACATAGGGACCTTTCTGATTAACGGGAATAGGTGTAGGTTCCAAACCCTGCTTCGGGCAATCCTAACGAAACAAAATATCATCAAAAGGAAGCTCTTCAGATAGATATGCAGCAGAAGGATGATCAAATATGTTTCTAGTATCCACACTCGAAGTCTGATTATCCTGTGAAAAAGGTTGTTGGGGATCCTGCGAAAACTGGCCTCTACCAGGGCCCCCTACACCCGGGCGACCTCTGTCGAAGGACGGGGCATTGTGCACGCCAATGACCCTCCTGGCGACAATAGGCACACTGGTTAATATTCACAGGACCCTAGGGCACATTCCCTTGTGGAACATACTGACCTCTAATCTGCGAACTACCCCCTCTGGGGCCTCTAACAATTTGCTGTAACAATACTTTAGTCTTCAAATCACCTTTTCTCTTCTCGACTCTATCTTTTTCATTATTGACACGGTTCTCGTAGTACTGAGCCATGTGCAGTACTTCTGATTGGGATTTCGCCTGCCAAGCGCTCTCAGAAGACATAATTTGTGACTGGATGTCAGGCAGCAATCCACGTACAAATTTGTCCACAAATAATCTTTTCCCAGACTCTGTACCTAAGTCTTGTCCACTGAAAACCGAGAAGACCTGTTTGAACCAATTAAAGAACTCGGTAGCACCCTCAGATTTTCCTTGGACAAAGGCCGTAAGCTTCTCCCAAATAATTATCTTTTCGGGGATTATAGTTTTCAGTTTTGCAATGATTCTGTCAGGCAAAGTTAGTATCACCTGAGGTGGTCTCTCACCAGCTGGCCTTTCCCCATCAAGCCTAACTATGTTAGCCCATGTATCTCCCAACCCTGGTACATCGTCTATAGTTCTAACTTGTTTCCACAAATCTACAGGCAGGAGTACAGGGAATAGCAAATCAATGTCGCCTAGGGTAAACACTGAGGACTGCAAAACGGACTCTATCTCTTTATAGAACCCTGTCGGATTTTTCCTAATGTCAGGAATAGTTTGTCTAATAGTATTCACTTCCTGTCGTGAAAACGGGACGTGAATAAACTGCGATACATAATGTGCAGGAATGTCCACAGCAGGTGTACCTGCTGCAGCATTAGCAGGAATCTCAACCTTTGGGACAAATGTCGGAGGAACCTCTCTCATAGGCAACTGAGATGTAGGCAACTCCGAACGCTTACTAAGCAACAGAGCTAAGTCGAGCGCTAAAGCAGTTGAAGAAGTGTCAAGTGAAAAAGCTCTCTTATAAATGCTCAATAACTCTGTGGGACAACTAACCTTTCTCTTTAAACATTCATCCTGCAGGTACTCTACCATTACCTGTATCACTTTCCTCTGCATTTCTAGCGTATATTGACTGTATGTGTCATATACCTCAACTGGAGTTATCGATATGTCTGAAATCCATCTAATCGCATCTTTTGTACAAATTCGTGCCTCCTCAGATGTCGATTTACGACACGGAAGAAATCGTTTCTGTACATACATACTTTCTTCTTCGTCATCCTCATTCCGTAACCTTTCCAACTCCTTTCTATACTCAAATATCCTCTCAACATGCTCATGTACCTTCTCCACAGTGTCTCTTGAAAATGCTAAAGTATTCAGGTCCCTCAACCCTTGTGGGAGGTCTGCATTATTTAATTTACCCCACATTACACATAAATGAATCCCTAAACCTTCAATGAAAACATTTTTCTCAGGAAAATTATCTATATTAGAAAGTGTGGCAAGAACATTAGCTCGATCATCTCTCTCCATACAATGCTTAGCCCATGCAAACAAATCCTGTTTCTTTTCTGTAGAAACAGTATTACGAGTAACAATCCTCGACCCTGCACCCTGATCAACTACAAGCGGTACAGAACTACTTGGGAGTGAGGGTGCAGGCAAATTCAATGGAGGTACTATTACTGGTGCAATGGGAAGAGGCAAAGGAGCAGGTGGAGGAACAACAACCGGAGGAATAGGAACAACAGGTTGAACAGGAAGAGCAGGAATAACAGCAGGAAGAGGTAGAGCAGGAGGAAGAGGAACATACGGAGGTGGTGCAGAGGCACCAGGCCTTCGTTCCTTTAACAATTTGTCGATAAACTCATCAGAAACATGAAGATCTTTAGAAGGATAGATTTTCTGAATACCGAGTGAGAAAGCCCTGTCCATATTCCTAACCGACTCAGACTGTTTGTCCTGATCATATAACAACGCCTTTTCAGCATTTGTTTTATGACGGCGCACATGTTTTTCCCTACTTTTAAGCTGCTGCAACGCTTCTCTTTTCCAATTTTGCAAAACATCAAATGCTGCAGGTCTGGCCTTCTTTTTTAACAAGACTGACTCTAAATATTCAATACGAGGGATCTCAAAACTACCATTGACTGGCCACTGAAGTTCGGAGGCATGTCTGGTTTGTCTGTGCCAAATTTGATTAAATACTACACTTCCAATGCCATGCTTACAGTACATAGTACATGCCGGTGACCCCTCCTGTGGTGCCAGACGGCTAAATTCCAAAGATTGTCTATCGCTGCGGAATAATGCCCTAAAGCAGCTAGACAATTTCCCAGGCATTTCTCAAATACTCAGTGTTACCTGGTCAATAATTGTGTCTGCAGATACAATGCGCCAAATTCAAATTGTCAGGGTTGAATTAAGAGTCGGGTAACGACTCACCTGACCAAACCTAAGGAGGACCGATCGGTTTACAAAGGACTTATCTAACGAATTTTACCTTGTGTATGGTGATTTCGGCAAATCTGCCCGCCTCAAAAAATTGACCCTCGTCAAGATGCCGTCTCAGACCACACGGCTATCGTCCAGGGAACGGATCGTGCAGTGCTGTTGAGGTGTCGCGTCTCGTTCAGTCGGGCCCGTTAAGTCACACCGTCCGATCCCAGTCCGATAGCGTGCGTCAACCTTCAATAATCCGGCATCAATCATGAGGGTCCCTATTCCGGGCGCCAACTGTGAAAACAAGGAAATAATATGAGGCAGGGTAACCAAAAAGGAAACACACCAAACACAGGTTACAAAGGAACATACAAAGTACTTTATTTTATACTGAATCCAGTTACAAAAGAACAGAACAAAATTCAGATAGCTATCGACCCTCAGTACAACACAGCGAACTCCGGCGTGGTTCGGTGTGCTCAGTGAATGCAAATATTCATTGAAACAGTCAGGCTTTTATACATTTCTCCAGCCTGTTGTCCAGCCTTTCTGCAGGTTAACCATTCCATAAATAAGTTACTGCTCTAGGGTCCCTTGCCAGGTCAAATCTAGTTCATCTTAGGTTTATACATTAACAAGAAGAAATGGTAATAATGTATGCTCTAGGCCTAACATTGCAATGCAGGACTTAATTTATACAATATAGTTAAGCAGGTGTTCTCATTCAATTATAGATCAGTTTCAGTGATACAGGTAATCCATTGCACACAGGTCAGCAGAAGGACAAGGTCTCAGCTCATGACCCTAACAAGTGGCCTGCAGGCAAGTTATACATTAGCTGTACAGAGGTCATGACAATCAAGTTCTGTTCTGAATAACATAGGCTACCATTTTAGCTCACATGGTGACTTTATAGAGCAAGAAAACCTAAAATGGCGGCTTGACCCAAAATGACAGTTTACATGGTTTCTAAGGTCAGGACCTTCCAATGCGAATTTATTCACATGTAGTTTATAAGCAGCTTGTTAGCAGCTTGGCGTAGGCCAATATACATATATTCATAGCAATAGGAGGCACGATATAATTTCTAGTTTGACACAGGAAGAATGACTTTGGGTCAACGCATTTGTGATTGAACCCAACACGGCAATCATTGCAACTCCTTCCATTACGAATTTAATTTATTATGTAAAACAGTCAGATACTTTGGCACTTGTCAGGTGAGGGCACAGTAACAACCTCGAGTCTTCGGGATTAATCATTTAATATCAGAGGCGTGAATACTGTTTGATTGGTCATGCTTCTCATTATCTTCTGTGCTAGAAGAGGGGCTTTAGGTGCACGTTTTTCTGTATGATATCCACTCAACCTTTTACACTTGAGCTCCGGCTAAGGGGGTTGTGATGCTTTACCAATTTCTGTCTGCTTTTCTGGTCTTTCTTTATTTAAAGTTTGAATATAGACTAGCTCAAAACATATGTTCAATAAATCCTCAAAATGTCCATCTCTGACGTATGTCCATGAGTGTTGCAAGCCCCCTAGTCAGGACATGTTTGCGGTCTGTTACCTGCCTTTCATTAATTAAAGAGGGGTGGTTTTTACTCCTCCCTACTACCCTATATGGGAAGGTATCCTCAAATAGGTGCAAAGGTAGCCAGACTATGCCTCTTGATGGAAATCCACGAGGAGGACATCCGAGCTAAGGTCAAGGATATATCCACACGTCCGCGAGGATGGTGTACTGTTGGGCCGAGTCCAGCTCCGAGATCTCTTTTAGGAAGGCCTTCGCTCTGGTGTCAATGTGGTCATCGACCCAAGCATTGAAATCCCTCAGTACAAGCGAGTTCCCAGGTGTACTAGAGATTACCATGATTAGATTCACCACATCACTAGATCTAGAAAATGTTGTAAAAAATAAAAGTAGAACGCTGTTTGCTGTACCGAAGATGGGATGCCGTTCCTCGGAATATTCAGACCACAGGACAAAATGGGGGGCGACTACCTTACTCTGGTTGTGAGAGGAAAGACTTGTATATGAGGGCCACTCCTCCAGCGACAAGGGATCCGTCAGCTCTTTTCATGGAATAGGACAATGCAAGGGCATCAGCCAGACAGAATCCGCTGCCGACACGTAGCCAGGATTCTGTTACCTCTAACAAATCAGGAACACTGTCTACTAGTGGGTTCTGCAGTGTATATTGTACCATTGACCTTGTACTGAGAAGACCACATTGCAAGTTTGGTCTGTGACCAGCATGGGGGATGGAAGTACAGTCTCACTCTTTTTAAAAGGGAACCTTTATGAACCCTTTCTTTCGAAGCATCTTATAGGCAGTGAATGGGAAGGGAATGGTCACCAAGAAGGGCAAGTGTACTGCTTATGCTTAACGGCACAAAGACAATAATGAAGGCCAGGAGGGCAGATAAGAATTCATCTCCAACACAGATGGTAAAGGCCCTACTCCTGATGGTGCTTAGAATGGGGATAACACAACTGTGCGTACAGCATTCAGCACTGGTTGCTGACAGGAGCAATCAAGTAGTAATCTTGGCCTGACACCCTTACACTATATGCACGGCAGCAGTACAATGACAGGCAGGAATCCTCTTTTCGGGATCAGGCACCAAATTCCCGGCCCTAAGTGCCACACACTTGAGAATATGTGGGGTAAGGGCTGCTGAGAGATGTGTTCTAGGTGGTCCTGGCTTCACCCAGTCATGTGGCACTGACCTGGATTCATGCTCCACAAATCACAGTCTTGCCTACCCCATAGTGAGGCCAGGTTCCAGCCCCTGCCACCTCCAAATAAAGTCACTCGCTACAGGTCAAACCATTTTCTATTGACCTGTCCATCTTTATTTAAAAGTTCTAGCCTTTAGTGGCACAATAATCCACCCTCTGTCTTGTAGGTAGCTGTGACAAAATGACGACTGCTCTGCAGGAGAACAGGGATGAGTATTGGCTAAAACGACTACCCAGTTCCACACTACTACTAATACAGCAGTGATCCCAAACAAAGGTGAAACGGGTAAACCCCGATGGGTATACCTCCTTTGCCTCTTTCGGTAATGTGGGCCGAGGGCAGACTCTACTCTTCAGGAGGGGTGTGAGCATGTTAAAATTAAACACAAACAACAATAGTATGGGGTTCCCAAAATACAAAAATAAACATTTTAACAAAACTAAAAAAGCACCAACGACCCAACCCTGTAAAAGAAACACAGAGAATGTTCATTTTTAGAAGTGGTTGAAGACATGGGTGCAGGCAACTGATTTGAGCACAAAAGTCGAAAGAACTTGAACGTGTCTTTAAAGGCCAGAGAGCAGGTTAGCAGTCACTACAGCCCTTTAAGGCAGATCAGGGTGACAGGACCACTGTGAATACATGTACTGCTGATATTGTTGACTAGATAGTGTCGGGCCAGGCTTCTTGGCACTTTTCCTTGGCTGAGCTGGAATCGAGATGGTCGAGTCACACAATTCCAATAGGGAGTCGGCTTCGAGGTGGTTTCAAGTCAGGGCAGTTTACTGATTGAGTCGGCGTTCAAGACAGATTGAGTCGATGTCTCCTAGCAGGTCAAGTCAATGGTTGAGTCGTGTCGAGACAATGCTTCCACGGTGTCCAGTCGATGTTCAAGATGGGTGAGTTGATGGCTTCCAGCAGGTCAACTCGACTTTCGGTAGGGCCGAAAAGATGCTTCTGACTTGAGTTGGCGCACGGGATGTGGCAAGTCAGGTGCTTCCACAGTGGCTAGCCAATGGTCGTGCTGCAGCAGTGCCAATGCCTTTCACTGTGTCAAGTCAGTATTGAGAAAGCTCAAAACATCAGATAAATGGTTAAAAAATCTTAGACTGCCAAAAGCAGCACCGCTAGGTCCTGTAGCACTCAAAGAGCACTCACAGTGAGTTGAGCACAATGAGCCGGCGTGAAAGTGTCTCAAAGTGGCGAACAGGCATCTGATTTGATGGGTGGCCCAGTCTCCTGGGAAAGGTGAGTCAGTTGATCTGCACTTCCACTCCAGGAAAATTGTCTGGCACCTGCAAGGAGCCTACACCTTAAGTGAAAAGGTTACTGGTTCCAGTGCATAGGAAGAAGAGAGGCCCTAATCCTCAGTAGTTTCACCCCAAATGTGCCCTTGAAGTCGGTAGGGGGAAGAGTGTTCCTGTTCCTTGGAACCCTTGATCTTAGCTCCTATGGTATAGGATTTTGGAATAGACTGTATCATCAACAGACTGTATCCCTAAGGCAGAGATTCTTCCTTGTCATTAAGTCCAAAGATTTTAAGGGTTCAATCCTGATTGCTGTCACAAGTGGCTTGTGTCTGCTGATGTCATAACTGGAGTACCTTGTCTTCAGGAAGTGGACTGGAAGCTCGGAGGGCACCAGAAAAATCCAAAGATGGTGGAACCCCACTCTATTCTAAACCTCTTCTCTGGGCTACTCTAACTCCACTCTCTTCTACTGCCTGCCTACTTCAAGAGGGCCCCAGTAATCATCACCCTCATGTGACCCAATGAGGGTTCCAATCTCCTGGAGGAAGGTGTTCATTCATCTCAGTTAACCAATGAGAGGTTTCTGGGGCAGGGTCCCACATGATTGTTGTTGGTACACCCACGCCAGACAGCTAATGCATACCAGCTTTGTCATGAATGACACACCTCACCAAGCTGATAATAACATGACATCCAAATGTGTGTGGCTTTATAATTGAGTGATCCAAGCAGCCATCATAGAAAACCTGACATGTCTCATATTTAATTGTAAATTAACTGCCACCGGGCTGACTAAGGTGGATAAGTGCACAAAAGATTATGTAATACACACACGCCAGTAAGGGGAGAAAACTTTTCTTGGTATAGGTTTCTGAATTCTCTATACAAAGTCAGAAATTGAAGCAAATAATACATGTGGTTTGGGCACTTTTTGCACATGGCAGTATATAGAATATATTGTTCGATTGTCCACCAGTGTTTACATATATAAGGAGTAAGAACATGAAAAGTCTTTCGGTACGAATGGTGTGAGAAACCTGAGAGTATTCTCACTCCTAGACGCCTTGGATCCTCTGCATAGGTGACCAGGGAAAGGCCATCACTATTGGATCCCGACCCTGGGGGCAAAGAAGCGAGGGAGGATCATCTGGGTGGAGGGTCCTTGGGGACTGAGAGTGGGGTAACTTTGGCCAATACATGGTATCCCCCTTTCCCTACTAATGACCAACCCAACCCCAACCTTCATGGGCTGTTATAAGCCAGCTCCCTTCATTTCTCCACAATTGACACTTGACTGTACTGGGATGAAGAAGAGGCAACTAAGAGGAATGAAGACTATGCTCTTTTACTACGCTAGTACGGGGACGAGGAAGATGCATGCTGAGATCAACGAAGGTCAGGCATATCCCTTTAATTGTGGTCAGGCAAGGCTAATTGATCATCCACACCCGAAGCCTGTCAAGGGACTGCAGGTGTATAAATGGAGCCCTGCACAGTGGCAAAGGGGAACGCCAGGAGCCTGTGCATGCAGCAGGGACCCCTACAGTGTGGTGTGGGATTTAGAACCCCCTGGACCAGATTGAAGAAGGAGAAGCGAGCTGTGCATAAAGGCTGCCCATTTCCTTTCTGCTTGAAGTGCTCGTTCCCCTGTGGTGGTGGACCAACCCAGGAGTGTCTGAGGGGCAGGAACTGGAGCCCTGACACTAAACGCAGAAGGCCGTGTGATCCACGGTGCAGCACAAACTCTTAAAGCGACCAGTGAGTTTCTGGTGAATGAGAAAACCAATGCATGAGTGTCTGAACTTTATCATTGCCTGCATCCTTTGTATCAGAGTGGTTGCATGCTTCAGATTAGTACGGTTTCGAAAGTCTTCGATCATTTCATTGCCAGTTGTCAAACAGATGGAAATACTTTGTATCAGAGTGGTTGTGTGTGTCAAGAAACACATTTTCGAAGGTCTCTGAACAGTAAACCATCCAATTAAAGTGAAACAAACAGATATTGAACTACAGATGAAGTGAAAATTAACCATAAGCAAAATGTATAATTATTGAATACCGAACTGAATTGAAACCTTGCTACCAAACAGAATTGAAACCTTTGAAACCCAACAAGGGGAAAGTAACTTTAAACTTGAGCAAACCATCTTATGTTGAAGTGCTAAAATGAATATAACTCTAAACAAACCACAATATGCTGAAGATAAAGAAGTCTGATTTACGGTGTCATTTTCAACCTGGGTGAAAGCTGCAAATTAGCTGAACAAATATTTGAAAGCCACTTTAACTGAGCTGTGGAGACAAGGATATTTTGTGTTTTCTTTTAACTGTAATTTGGAACTTGGGGGAGGGAACCCTGAGTTCTGACCAGGAACATTTAATTTCAAGGTTGTTTGAACTGTGTGATTTTGAACTTGGGGAAGGGAACCCTGAGTTCTGACCAGGAACATTTCATTTCCAGGGTGTTTGAACTATGTGATTTGGAACTTGGGGAAGGCAACCCTGAGTTCTGACTAGGAACATTTCATTTCAAGGTTGTTTAAATTATGTGATTTGGAACTTGGGAAAGGGTACCCTGAGCTCTGACCAGGACCATTTAATTTCAAGGTTGTTTGAACTGTGTGACTTGGTACTTGGGGAAAGGAACCCCGAGTCCTGACTTGTGGAAGGGAAACCTGAGCTCTGAATAAGACAATTGCATTCTAATACCAAGAAAGGGAATTCTGAGACTTTTTTTCTTTATGGAACTGTTTTATACTTGGGGAAGGGAGCTGAAAGGAAACTGCGAGCTGGAAGAAGCGCATAACTTTGTGCTAAACACTATTTTCTTGTGTTTGCTAACATGCATAAACATTGTATAGATATAGTTGTGAGGGCAGGTATAGAGTTTGGACACAGACAGATTCCTAAGTTGAACTTGTGTTGATTCAGACTTTCCTTAATTTTTATTTAGGTAGATCCCAGTTTAGCATAGGGCAAGTTAGGCCTTATTCCATCCGGACATTTAAGTTAATACAATTGGTTGTTTTGAATTTGGAATCTGTTTGTGTCCTCCTTCATGTTGACTTCACAAATGGTGTCAGAGAGGAATGCAGCTCAACTGATACAAGTTGGGGGACCCTAAAATTTGAGAAACTAAGTGCGCGAGCATCTCACCTTTCAGTAGTCACTAAGGTCTCTATCGGGTTATATATCTGTAGTAGTAAGGACAAAATAACTCCTCCAGGTGAAAGAAGACTGATACCCACTGAGTTAATATTGATTCCACCCCCTGATACCTACATCAGGCTAGTGTCCAAGTTAGGGTTATCATGGATAATTGGGATTGATGTTTTAGCTGGGGTAATAGAGCCAAACTTCTGAGGTGATGTTAAGGTGTTGCTACAAAACCACAGAAAGGACCCCTTTCGAGTTTACCAAGGCCGTAATAGTGCTCAAGGGGTCATTGAGAGAGCAATGCTTCCCAGTTTCAAAGAAGGAGCAGAGAAGGAAAGCGCCAATGGGGGAACCAGGGTTTTGAGGAAGCGAATGAGACTTTGGGGACCCTTTCCAACCCTGAATCAGAAAAGGATGGTCAGGCAGAACCAAATCTACTTCAAGATTTAGCCGCAGCCCAAAGAAACGACCCCTTTTTAACTAAGACCTTTTCACAAGTAGTTTCAGAAACAGAGGGAGGTGAAATAGAGGAACCTTTCTTCCTTTTAAAACAAGGGTTTTTCTATAGGGGTGACACCTCTCCAGAGGATAAGGGGAAACTACAGTTGGTGATCCCAGAATGTCATAAAAGGGTAGTCTTGGAGAGAGCTTGGTCACATTTGACGGAAGATTACCCATACCATTTCAAACTTCAAACCTATTCAAGAGAAAAACATTTCTGGTCTGGAATGGACACTGACATTAAAACTATAATGCAGACGTGTATGAGTTGCCAGAAAACTAGCACTCCTCTATTATCTGCCTGTTCCACCAATGGACTAAACTCTCAAGAAACTGAGGCTGGCCAAAGCAATGTTCATGGGTCAACCCCACGAGGTATGAGTCCCTGGGAAAATACCAACTTTCTCAACCAAGTGGATCGTCATGTAGGCATAGTTTTTCAGGCTTTGAACACACAGGCCATTCTTTGGGCATTTATGTATTACCACCTAAAGGAAAAGGATTAAGAATACAGCCTATACTCACATGGGGAGAGGAGTTGAAATGTGTTCTTTTGAATTTTTCTGATTACCCCATTGAAATCAAACAGGGCCAGTTGGTAGGAATTTTGAGGTATAACATTTTATGGGACTCTTACTCCTATCCAGCTTTGAGAGAAAATCATTAGGAGAAAATACTAGAAAAACAATGCTCTCGTGGGGAGGATATGTTAGTAGGATAGGATCAGTTACTCCCCAAGAAAGTTTGAGAGTCCATAAAATCAGAGAGGAAGAGGGAAAGAATATAAACCCAGTAAATAATTTTGAGGAGACCCCAGAGAGGCCCAGTCAGTCACCATGCAATGCTCTATCATCCTCGCCAAAATTACTTGATATCCATCTTCCCCAGATAACATCTTTAGAATAAGGGGCCACAAGAACTAAATCCCTAGGAGAACAAGTAGAGGATGGAGGTTAACCTACAGTAATAAACGGATGTGTTGATCCCTATTGGAAGTGTTACTCTTGCAAAGGGTATGGACATATTGCAAAATATTATCCATTGAATGTAGTTGACCTTCCCAAACTTCTATCATCAGGAAATCCAATCAGACTCAAAGAAAACCTGATGGCTTTTTATATACTAAAGGAAAACCTCATATAAAATCACTGTCATCTTAGAGGAAAAACTGATTGGGTAGAATTGGACAATGGAAGTAAGGAAAGTGCCATAAGAACAGAGTTACTTTCCCAGGGGTGGAAAGAAGTGGGGGAAAATAATGTAGCTTTTGTACATGGCCATACGAAAAGCTACCCATTAACCCAGATCCCTATTACCATTTTGGGAAAAGAAACTAGATCTCACTGTGGCAGTGAACTCCAACTTGCTAGCTCAATTAGTCCTGGGGAGGGAGACAACCCAATTTGATCAATTGGTTTCACGGGTTGCCCAAATACACTTGGGAAAGAAACTAGATCTGACTGTGGCAGTGATCTCCAACTTGCTAGCTCAATTAGTCCTGGGGAGGGATATAAGCCAATTTGATCACTTGGTTTCACAGGTAGCCCAGCTAGACTCTAAATCTTCTATAGTTGGACCTCCTCACCTCATGAAACTAGAACTTTCTCAATGTAAATGAAGAGCTAGAGAAGAGGAAAGTGTTAATTTGTGGGAAATAAACCCAATATCCCAACAAAGAGCATCTAAGCTAAGGAATATGCAGGGTTTCTTGGAGTAGAACCCCAGAAGGATCGGGAGCAAGAGGAGGTAAACTTGCTCTCCCTGTTGTCTGTGAAGCACCCCGGCCCATTCCGCATTGGAGAAGCATATGTGAGAAACCGGAGGGTATTCTAACTCTTGGACCCCTTGGATCCTCTGCACAGGTGGCCAGGGAATGGCCATTGCAATTGGATCCCGACCCTGGGGGCGAAAAAGCAAGGGAGGATCTCCTGGGTGGAGGGTCCTTGGAGACTGAGAGTGGGGTGCACTTGGCCGAGACAAGTTATCCCCCTTTCCCTACTAATGACCAACCTAACACTTCCCCAACCTTCATGGGCTGTTATAAGCCAGGTCCCCTTATTTCTCCACAATTGACATTTGGCAGTATTGGGACAAAGAAGAGGCGACGAAGAGCAATGAAGACTATGCTCTTTTACCACTCTGGTACTGGGATAAGGAAGATGTATGCTGAGAGCAGTGATGGTCAGGCACGTCCCTTTAATTGTGGTCAGGCAAGGCTTATTAATCATTCACACCTGAAGCCTGTCAAGGGGCTGCAGGTGTATAAATGGAGCCCTGCCCAGCGGCAAAGGGGAATGACAGGAGAAGGACTAGGCAGCTGGTGCATGGAACAGAGAACCCTACAGCATGGTCTGGGAGTTGGAACTCCCTGGAGCAGATTGAAGAAGGAAAAGGAAGCTATACCGGAAAACTGCCTCTTTCCATTCTGCTCGAAGTGATTAAACCCTTGTGGTGGAGGCCCACCCCAGGAGTGTCTCAGGGGCAGGAACTGGACCCCTGACACTAAACGCAGAAGGCTGTGTGATCGGCGCTGCAGCACAAACTCTTAAAGCAAGCAGTGAGTTTCTGGGGAATGAGAAACCCGGTGCGCGAGTGTGTGTACTTTATCATTGCCTGAATATTTGGTATCGGAGTGGTTGCAGGCTTAGTATTAGTACGTTTTCAAAAGTCTCTGATCATTTCATTGTCAATTGTCAAACAGATGGGAATACTTTATATCTGAGTGGTCGTGTGTGTCAAGAAACACATTTTCGAAGGTCTCAGACCAGTAAACCATCCAATTAAAGTGAAACAAACAAATATTGAACTACAGATGAAATGAAAATGAACCATAAGCAAGATGTATAATTATTGAATACCGAACGGAATTGAAAACTTGCTACCAAACAGAATTAAAACCTTTGAAACGCAAAAAGGGGACAGGAACTATTATATGCTGAAGTGCGAAAATGAACATTCCAAGCAAGCCATTATATGTTGAAGTGCTAAAAGGACCACATCTCTAAACAAACCAAAGTATGCTGAAGATACTGAAGTCTGATTTACAGTGAAATGTTTAACCTGGGTGAAAGATTGGCTGCAGATTAGCTGAACAAATATTTGAAAGCAGCTTTAACTGAACTGTGGAGACAAGGATATTTTGTATTTTCTTTGAACTGTAATTTGGAACTTGGGGAAGGGAACCCTGAGTTCTGACCGGGAAGATTTCATTTCAAGGTTGTTTGAAAAGTGTGACTTGGAACTTGGGGAAGGGAACACCGAGTCCTGACTTACAGAAGGAAACTCTGGGATCTGAATAAGACTATTGCATCCTGAAACCAAGAAAGGAAATTCTGAGACTTTTTTCTTTATGGAACTGTTTTATACTTGGGGAAGGGAGCTGAACGAAAGCTGCGAGTTGGCAGAAGCTCAGAACTTTACATTAAACACTTTTATTTTGGTTGCTGACATCCCTACAGATTGCACAGATATAGTTGAGAGGGCAAGTATAGGGTTTGGACACAGACAGACTCCTAAATTGAACATTTTGACTGAGACATTCCTTCGTTTTATTTAGGTAGGGAAATCCCACCTTAGCATAGCTCAAGTTAGGCCTTTTTCCAACCTGACATTTAAGTTAATAAAATTGGTTGTTTTGAGTTTGGAATCTGTTGTCTATGTACTCCTTCATGATGCCCTCACAATGGACATTTCAAAACCAACATTATTCCACTTAAATAAATGGCAGTTTTCCATGCCTAATATGTGTGAATTGTGGAAATGCTAAAAGAGGCAACACCAATCAAGCACGTTGACATTCTCCCTTGACCTCACCAACTACTGCCCCATCACCACAGTGGTTTTTCAACATAATGGTATTGGTGTTCGCTGTGATACTTGTGGGTTTTGGCGCTGTCAATAAATGCGATAAATAAATAAATTATTTCACATCACTTTGCCACATGAAATACATGCAACATTATTTGCAGTATACTGTACATTTCTGGCAACTATTATGTAGGGCAATCATCTAGAAAAGTGAAATTTCAATGGAATGAGCACCGTTTTAATCTCATAGCACTGAACTGGAAATCATCGGTTGTACGGCATTTCATTGAACGAGGATATACGGTGTCTCCAATGAAATCTTAGAAGTAATACGTTTTGGTTCACGAAACTTTCACATTTCACCTCTGCTGAACCAAAGGGAATCCTTCTGAACAGACCGCTTCCACTGGTTGATACCATGAGGTATGAATGAAAAGTAAAAGCTCCATTGTTGCTTGTGGTTATTCATGTTACTGAAATGGCGCAGTTTAGAATCACAGTTACTGTATCATTGTGCTCTTCACAATGAAACTATGTTATTGGAATTCATAGGAAATCTCTTTAGAAGCAACAGATTTGTTTACAGTATGAAATCAGTATAAGTGTACACATTAATGTGTCATCATATGTGTTGTTTTGAAAATGTATATCTTGATTGTGGATGAATCTGCAGGAAATGCATTAATATGGAATGATCAAAGAGGTGTGCGCACATCACACACTCTTTCTAGTAAATTGTTTAACATACTAATGTATTTGATGTCGATGTCGATTAGAACTATATCTCCTTTTGGAGCCATTTTTAGAGGACATTCAGGTATTTATTTATTAGAGGATTTCCTCATTAGTTGAAATGGAAGTGGCTAGGGCGGTTGTACATGCAGTGTCGCGATTATATCATTTCGATGGCGCCATGGCGCACAAATATCTTGGGACGCAGGCACCAAATTTAAGTTTTAAGTTCAGTGAATTGCATTTGCTGTTTTGCAAGTTTGACAGGAGACAATGTTGTGCAAGCCTTGTGTCTATGTCAAGATTGAGAAAGGTGTTTACTGTTTTGCACACAAGCAATCGGCGTGTAGGTTATGGCCTTAAATGGAATTGTTTTTAACTTGATACAGATTAACGATTGGAGCACAGAGGGGGTTCATCAAACGAGGGGTCTTGGTTCCTGGATCCAGTGCCACTGTTTAAGCTGGCGAGTACATGCATGGCTGACTTTTGAGACTGAACAAGGCTGGTTAGTATCAGATTGGTCTTTTCACCCTGGAATAACAAGTGGCAGGTCCCCAAGGCCCAGCAGAGCTTTGCATCGGTTTCTTGATACAAGTAGCCTTGCAATTACTTCTGCAGGTAGTCCACACCTAGCCTTCGGTTAAACAGATATCCTCTTCTCTTCAGTGACAACCTGGATCCTCCACCCAGTGTTTATCAGCAGGTAGAACTGAGATGGGAAGGGCATAGATAGGTCCCAACCAGATATCTGCATTCCTTAACTCACAATCGAGAATGTTTGTGGTTTCTGACAGCTAATGGGGTTCACCTCAGCAGTTACCACTCGGGATGTACAATAAATACAATTCAATACAAATGTATTGAAAACAATCAAAAGGTTGTTGACCAATCAGAGTCAGCAGCCACTTTAAAGTTCTGCTGGCTTTTTCAATAGGAGCAGGCCAACAAGGTGTTGGGGAGGGAAGTTTGTAAATTATCTCTCAACGTCTACTTAATGCAAGCAACCTGGTCAGAATCAGCCATGGCCATAGTTTGGCAGAGTCCATCTGCACATAGACTTCCATAGGCACAATGTCTGACCACAGAACCCTCGCTGTCATTTGGAGGAGTGATCATTCGGTGACCTTGGGCTACCATCCAGGCTTTACCCCACGAAGCAATAGTACTGCTAGCAGCCAGGGTAGCTCCTAACAGCCCAGGAGGCGAGGTTACCCATCTGGGGAGGAAACAGGGTACATGGTGTATCCCCGAGTACTCTGCAGCAGGTTGCTCTTGGGGTGCACATCAGGAATTGTGTTCCCTGGTGAGTTCTTGGGATAATGGGTCTCAAGAGAAAAGTCAAAACGCAGGTGAAACCAAACAGGAACATGCAGAAAATGTATAGAACGTGTGAAACGAACACTGCTTAGGATCTTCAGTTTAACACCTATTATCTCTGAAAACCAACATGCTATGGGAAGCAGATCTTAATCCTATCGTCAGCTGGTCATGAGGTAGCACTTTGGTGATGTAGAGGGGTACTTGGTCATGCACATCTCTGCGGGCGAGACATAAGGTCAAGAAATCAATCAGATGTTTCATCAGTAGCCATTGTAGCGTTTCCTTGGCTGCAAAATGTGGTCAGTTTTCTTCAAGCCAAAGATGTGACGGGTCCTCTGCAGATTATCCAGTATTTTAGCACGAGGACAGGAAAATACTTGATTACTGTAATCAAGCTGAGACATAACCGCTGCCAGGATAAATGCAATTCTTTGGGACACCTGAAGAAAGCGGAGGATTTCAGAAAACCTTCAGATGGTAGTCAACCAAATGATCCCAGGTATAAGGACAAAAGGGTATCAAAGGCCACTCCCAGGTTGCAAAATTGGGGCTTTGGTAACAGTGCGGGGCACAGGGTGGGCAGCCAGGAAAATGGTGGTGGGTTGCTGTCTACATGCCCCAGTAGTATACTTTGACCCTATGCCTGTATTTGTTAGGGACTTTGCCTAGGCTTAATTAAGGATTGACGAGGAGCATGGAAATGGGTGAAGTCATTGGAAGATCCAGCCTGGGTTCTTTGGCATAACATAAGTAGTAGCCAGGTGATGAAGGATTATGTTTTTTACTTCAGATACCATAATGGATGGGAACCCGGAGCGTAGATGGTGTGGATCATTTCAATGGGGAGTCAGATGGATGTGGAACGTGGGAGCTCATCAAATCATTGGATAGCCGTTTGTAAGGGCACCAGGGATCTGGTCATCTCAGATGGGACACTCAAATCCCAGAAGATTAGGAAAAGTTATTTTCGGGCAATGGCCGCGATGCCATTCCGAGTATGAAAGTATGCAAACTTGTTGCAGTGTACTTTTAAGCCTCTGGTATGAATCAGGTAGGCTGTGCAGTCCGATAGGAGTTTGGAATTTCTTCTTCATCTTTAGAGGACCTTCAGTGACACTTTAAAGCACAGAGGTCAAATCATGTGTTGGCCTGAACCTTAATAGACTGGTCTTCTGATAGTTTAGGATGGCTCTGATATTCAAGGCAACAGTCACCCCTCTTGCGCGGGTAGAAAGGTTATCACACAGTGGTCTCAGTACAAGTCTGGTGGTATCCTCGCAGGATACCACCAGACGGAATTACTGTTACCAGCACTTGGTCTACCGGAATTACCTGCTGATTACAAGTGCTGCAAGGGTGGTTAATCCCCATTCCATTGAGTTCCATAGGACTCCATGGGGTGATTGCTGGTATTGCCAGCATCGGTAACACCGGTGCTGGTAATATCGGCTGTTTTTTGCCAGTGAGGTGCCTGACTTACTTCCAGCTCTTGGCTGGAGGTAAATCAGGCCCCCCACCGGCAAACTTGTAGTTTGCCAGTGCAGAAACGCGCCATCATACAGAAATACCAGCATATTATTTTTGCACCGGCAAACACATAATGAAATCAGTGATGCCCATGTAGAATGTTACGGTTGAGTGCATTTGTGAAGTCATCCGGTGTTACCTCGCGGGGATCCCTTGTCCAGGATGGTACAATAATGTGTCTATTAATGATGGGGAAGTAAGATTGAACGCTTTCATGAAAACAGTCAGAGAATGGTCTGATCAAGAGAGCAGTAAATAGTTAAAAATGTGTTCATTGAAGTGCTGAGAATATGTTATGTTATGTTAAAGGATATTTATGCCGTGCACTATCACCATCGGAGTGCTCCCCTGGTGCTCTGGAGGATCTGAAAAGCAAGAGGGTAGGGTAAGTTAGTAGGACTGAGCGGAAAAAAAGCACATGAGAGCTGTGATGTGCTGTTGGCAGCTTCAGTTCGGTTTACACAGTTTGCTGGGCGTAGGGGTGATTTTGTTCGGTCGGTAGTTGTCATGTGCTGTTGTGCAAGGCTATGTGTAGTTTGTTTCATTGTTGTGAGGTAGTGAAGTTTGTGCTGTTTGTTGTGCCGTATAGGTATGGTAGTGTTATGTTTAGAATTTGAGAGGTGGAAGCAGAGGGATGAGATTTTTAGTGGGTTTGTTGGTGGTGGCGTTTCATCATGCCTCCTCAGCTTTGGCCACCTATGATAGGCATTCCTGCTGATGTTGTGTATTGCAGTGTGCTGAGGGGGCGGTCTCCCTCCTATATTCTGTGTAGGGTTGTGGGTTGTCTGCAGAGACATTTAGTGGCAATGCCTCCTCCACCCCATGTTGTGGATGGTGGATTTCTACACCGCTTTGGCCCCTGACATATCCCGTTGTGCAGCCGCCATCTCAATCCTGGGCCCCTTAGGGGGCTGTGGGGGTGGTTTGAGGTCAGATTGGGCGGTGGCACCACTAACTTTTTCCCTTGACCTCCCTGTGGTCTTTCTGTTTCTTCACCACAATCCTTACCGCTATGCTACAAATAGTGTGGGATAATGTTCACAAAAGGATAAATCAGGATGTTTAGGCTGTTGGCCTCCCTTCCCCACGTTTTAGCATGGGACAAGGCGGGTCACTCACGCATAGCACACTCTTGGGCTTCTTTGGCACCAGGTCACAGTTCCTTTTACTGACATCATGGCCTTATGTGCCCAAGTCACTTTTGTTCCAAGTCTCTTGCTTCAGAGGGCCTGATGTGCCAGAAACAACGAAAAAATGTATTTTCCAAATATTCAAGTCGGGCATTCTTCACCCTGGATCCCCCTCAGCCGGGCTCAGATCCTTTTTTCAAAATTAGCTTCCCTCAGTCGGGTTCAGACCAACTTTATTCCTAGGCACCCCTCAGTCGGGTTCACACTTGCTACAGCAATATGTTCTTGGATGACTTACTGTTCACCTAGGATCCCCCTCTTCTGGGCTCAGACCACTTTTTCTACAATTAGTCTGCCTCAGCCGGGCTCAGACCTATTTCAGTTTACAGATAATCAAAAACTTTCAAATGTGCATGGGATTGAATTTAGCCCGCTGCAGGACCACTTCAGTTTCACAGTTTAATAATTTGTACCGCTCAGGGGGGGTACCAAACTGAGACCTTCGAGTGAGCACCCATGTGGTGCCGGACCACTCTGTATCTGGTACCTATTCGGTTTCATAAAGTTCAATCGTATACAGGTTCTCTTTCTTCATATAATGTTGTTGCTTGCAATCTTGAGCATTACACAGTCTGGTCTGCTATCAGTTTCTTCAAATCACCGGCTGTGCTGAACTCGCTGGAGTTGCTTTGCTGTCTGAATCAAGAACAGTACCACATTGGCAATCGCTTCTCCTCGCCTTGGCTATCAATGCGGGAGGGCCTTGTGTACCTTTAACACAGAGTACACAGTTCACCAGCTGCAATTCCCGGTCTTATGTTTCTTTTCCTTGAGGCTTCTTGAAAGTCTCGGTCCTTTGTTGAAAAGGGCAAGGGTAATTCCCTCCTTGCCGTCCTATCTGGTCTTGCTGCCTTTCTCCTCGGTTTAAACTGCCATATCAGAATTGCTGCTTCTTCGTGCGTTTTGCCTTTCTCAGTGTGCTTTCGTGCTCCGCCTTTTATCCGTGTGGGGAAGTGTGATGGAAGTCAGGTGTGTGTGTAATTATCAGTAATTGCCTGACTCTGCCTAACCCTTGCGTTGGGACATGTCAGATATACAGCTCTGGTGTTAGTCCATTGTCGCTCACGATGAACTGTCTGTGAGAAAGTGTTTGTGTCGGGAAAGGGGGAGGGGTTGAGTTTCTAGGTATCTTACCTGGTAGGATGGGCAAAAGGTGGTATAAGGAAGGGGATAACGGAACTCACCCTTTGGTGTCCCACTTCCATTCCCCGAAGACCCCCCCATCCAGGTAATCCTCCCGCACTGGCCCACATCCAGGAACTCGATCCAGTGGCGATGGCCGTGTCCTGGCCACCTGGATGACAGATCCCCAAGAGTTAGAAGGTGAGACATCTTCAGGTTTCTCACACTGTCCCTCTCATAGGTCTGAACCCGACTTGTGTCTGCTCCAATAATTGGTGTATTTCTACGTGTTACAGTGTTTGTTTGTAGACATAGGTTTCTAGCAGTTTTGCCGGATATGGGATGTTTGATATCGGTCTGAAGTTAGAGAGGTCTTCCACATCGCTTGTAGTATCCTTGAGGAGTGATTTGATGTACGCAGATTTGAAAGACCGCGGTACTCTCCCCGTAGGGAGCGATTGGTTGAAGAGGTTTCTGTGCCATTCCAATGGCATGCCTTGTGTGAGGATTGATATAGAGATGTCTGTAGGCAGGGGCCCATTGGTGATCCTACTTTATTGCCATGTTTCACCAGCTTGATGAATCTCTCTACTGAGATTTGTGTGAAGCTTTGCAGGTTATTCTGTGGTCCCAGGGTCGGTGGGGGGTGGTGCTCGGTCCGGTCGATTGATTTGCTTTGCATGACCAGATTTGTATGTCAGTGATTTTATTTTTGAAGTGGTCAGTGAAGTCGTTGCATCGTTTTTGTGAAAGTACTGGTGTGTTGTTGCATGCAGGTGGGTTTCTCATCTCATGTATGATGTTGAATAGTTCCTTTTGGGTGTTGGTGGCTATTGTGATTCGGTTGTCGTAGTATTTCTTTTTGGCTTTGAGGATTTCCTTTTCGTATGCTCAGATTTGTTTCTGAAATGGTATTTTTTTTTTGCCTGGTCGTAGTTTTTCCTCCATTCTAGTTCAAGTTTCTGGTTTGTTTTTTTCATTGTACTGAGGTGCAGTGTGAGCCATCTTGCCACTGCTTTCTTTTGTGAGGGGATGAAGGGTTTTCCCGGTGAGATGCTGTCTATTGTTTCGGCGATCCATTTCTGGATTAGGTCCGCTTTTTCGTCAGGTTGGTTTTGTCCAGGCTTGCGGTTGATGGATTTGAGGATTCCAGTTGTTCTAGATGTTACAATACAGTAACACCTAGACCTGGGACACCTGAATAGAAGGAGAAAGGCCTAAAACGGGGGCGCAACAGTAAATGCAGTAACACCTAGACATGGGATGCCTGTAACAGAGGGAGAGAGGCCCAAAATGGGGGCACAACAGTAAATGTAAAACAGTAAATGCAGTACACCTAGATTTGGGACACCTGGATAGAGGGAGGGTGGCCTAAAATGGTGTACCAGAGTTAATACAATAACAATTAGAAAATATGGTTTACCAAAATAATCAGGCTGCAAGATTTGGCTAACTACCACAAACAGACTAAATGCGAGATTTGGCTAACTACCACAAACAGGCTATATGCGAGATTTGGCTAACTACCACAAACGGGCTAAATGCAAGATTTGGCTAATTACCACAAACAGGCTGAATGCGAAATGCGAGATAGGAATACTATACTGACTGTGGGCTGTACGCGTCAAACTGTATGCTAACAGAGAACAAGATAAAATAAGTTTGGGCTGGTCAGTTTAGTGGGGAGCAGTAGTGGCTGCACCCCCTGCCCGAACCGCACTTACCTGGTCAGTAGTTGCTGGTGCACGGCTGAAGGTCTCATAGGCTAACACGGGCCAACACGGTTGAGGGCTGCTTCTTCTGGAGCTGCCCTTTGCCTTGGGTCCCTTAGTCAGAGGGGCTGCCCGGGCAGAAGGCGGAGGGGCTGCCCGGACAGAAGGGGTGCCAAAATACAATTGACAAATTCCCAATCTGTAGGTAAAATTAAGGCTGGGGCAAGCGGGGTCGGCAACACTCACCAAATCACTTCCATAATGAGAAAGGCCCACCAGAGGCTAAACAGCGAGGTCTCTGCACCTCGGTTCCGACCCTGGGCCTTTACAGTCAATCAGCGCCGGTGGGCTGGATGGATGGAGGGCCCAAAACAGGAAGCCTTTTCCAATCCGAGCACCGCAGCACTCTGGGCTGCAAAATACAATTTACAAATTCCCAATCTGTAGCTAAAATTAAGGCTGGGGCAAGCAGGGTCTGTAACACTTACCCAATCAATTCCATAATGAGAAAGGCCCACCAGAGGCTAAACAGCGAGGTCTCTGCACCTCGGTTCCGACCCCTGGGCCTTTACAGTCAATCAGCGCCGGTGGGCTGGATGGATGGAGGGCCCAAAACAGGAAGCCTTTTCCAATCCGAGCACAGCAGCACTCTGGGCTGCAAAATACAATTTACAAATTCCCAATCTGTAGCTAAAATTAAGGCTGGGGCAAGCAGGGTCTGTAACACTTACCCAATCAATTCCATAATGAGAAAGGCCCACCAGAGGCTAAACAGCGAGGTATCTGCACCTCAGTTCCGACCCCTGGGCCTTTACAGTCAATCAGCGCCAGTGGGCTGGATGGAGGGAGGGCCCAAAGCCCAAAACAGGAAGCGTTTTACAGTTCGAGCACCGCAGCACTCTAGGCTGCAAAATACAATTTACAAATTCCCAATCTGTAGCTAAAATTAAGGCTGGGGCAATCGGGGTGTGGAACACTCACCCAATCTCTTGCACAATAAGAAAGGCCCACCAGAGGCTAAACGGCAAACTGAGTCTGTGACAGGCCTCATAGGTTGGTTCTTGAACCACTGAGAAACACAGGCAGTCCCGATCAACCCTGGTGCCTATGTGCTGGTAAGATCCTGTTGCGAATTGGCAATGCAAGAGCGGCAGGACAGATAAAGTAGGTGCTCGGTCAACTCAAGTGGGATTGCAGCACAGTGCTTAAAGAAGAAGTAGATAAATGCAGTCACAAGAGAAGCGGTGGAATGGTAGAACACTTGACCAAAAAGTGTTCAGACTTTGCTGCTATGTCATGTAAGGAAATCCCAGGAGCAGAGTGGATCAATGCAACTCCACCACCCATGCCCTAATTTCTTTTGTGCAAAGGATACTATAGTCTGCAGGGAGGACCCAGCCAGTCATGCAGCTGGAAACATCAATTTGTGGGCAGAAAGTTCTGGTGCTAAATCTGCCTGTGCAAGTCCAAAGAGGCACACTCAAGTAGACAGACACCTGGTGAATTGCAGCATAGAGGTGAAGACCCTACAGGGGCCTCCAGCTCTACCCACACCTAAATACTGGGACTTCTCCAGCTGTGCAACTGCCTCGCACACAATATGGCCTGGCCAGTCGCAGCAGTAGCCAGAAAGTGAACTCTTCTTGGCATCAAACTGCACAAATGTCCAGAGAGGGCGAAAACAGGAAGGAGTGATGCAGGTTCTGATGCCATGGCAGTCATAAACCTCAAGACGATTTTAATGAAGTGAAAATACCAAATTCAAAGGTCAAACATCAGTCTTTACAATCTTATATGATGAAAACTGCCACGAGCACAAATCATGGGTAGACAGGAGGGTAAGGGATCCATTAACTTACTCTGCGACAAGAGAAAGGAAGCAGTTTACCAGAAGTGCTTTAGTAGCGAGAAAAAGTGGACACTTAGGGCCTCATTACATGGTAGGCGGTAAGGGTTTACCGGTACCGGTCTTTTACCGGTACCGGTAAACCCTTACCGCCTTACTACGAGGTCCCTTTGCGGGTTAGGGAATTTAACACCTGCTTTAAAAGAAATCTCGAGTCACCCTTGATGTTGTATCCAGTGATTATGTGACCTGCAGCATTGCTGTGTCTGGTGGGTTTACTACTGTTCATGGAGTTGGTCTCCATCTCGATGTGTTTGGGGAGCAGTGGGAGATGTGTGGGAGATGGCGAGGTGGACTGCTTAGGCGAACGTTTTGCTTTGAATATCTGCTTCTGTGGTGGTTGCCTGGAAAAGGCCTTGTTTGCATTTAGCGGGAAAGACTCTTACAGAGATGAGCTTGGAGTCTGCTTCAGATTGGCACCAGTGTTTCCCAGGTGTACAGATCCGCTTTGCTGACGTTGAAGTCCTAGCATACCAAGGTGCTGACGAGTTGGGTTTAGTTTGTTTATATGGGAGAGGCATCATGTGTGTGGAAAGCGGGGGTGGTGGGGCGAGAGAGAATACTCATTTCAGCAAGTTTCCTTTGGCCAGAGTGGTTTGTGTGTGGTGCGAGGGCCCATTGCCTTGCCTAGGAGGGATCCTGGAAAGTTCAAGTCCTTAAGAAATATGTCAGTGCTGGAGACTGGAGGGGGTGTGCCAAATTCTGAAAACTTGTCAACAAAGGAGTTGCCTCAGTCTGAACTTCTGCAAAGGACCTGGAATGTGAGAGTGTGTGTGTGTGAGAGAGAGAGAGAGAGAGTGTGAGAGAGAGAGTGTGTGTGTGTGTATGTGTGTGTGTGTGTGTGTGTTTTTTCTATGAAGGGCCTCAAATGTTGTGGACGTCGGTGGTCACGAGGGAGGCGCAGGAGCAAGTGCATTTATGGTAAGCTTAGCAGTCTTCCTTTCTGCAAAGGCGACTGTGGAAAAGTGTCATTTAGTCCTCAGTGGTACATTCGCTAAAATACGGGGAGGACGGTGTGCACCACAGTCTGCAGCTGTACCACATCACCCCCACACTCCGATAGTGAAAATCCTCAACAGTAGCACATCTTCCTCGCTGGATAACAGTGTCTGGAACTTTCCAGAACTTCCACACCCTGTTGGCCCTCGTAGGGCACTAAGGTATATGTATCTGAGGTGAGCTATTGCACAGGGATATGTGCAGAAATGGGAGGGAGAGAGTGGGGAGCTTTTAGATCGCTAGAGCCCTGTGCCTAGTTTTTGAGTAAAAACAAAATGGTACATTATGAGACTACTTTTTGAAGATGACTATTGGTGCATGGGGTAGGATGTACTAGTCATCTGTATTGCAAGTACTTCTTCACCTTTAACTGAAGGGAAGGTTAATGGAAACCCTATTCTACATCAGCGGGTCATGTAGTCTTGGAGGAGGGTGACAGCCAATATCATTACACTGGCGATGAGTGACATGATCTCAAAGGAAAAGAAGTACTCCACTGTGTGACGGGATAGAAACACAGGCTCTCCCGCCCCCTCACTAAACGTGGTGTTACACCCCACCATCTCCAGGGGTCCGAAGAGCAACCAGGAGTTGCCCTGCATACGAGCAGGCAGAGGCTTGCCAATGAACAGCATCTGAAGCAGGACCCTGATCCAAGGGGCATCAGGTTCCAACCAGAAAGGCCTGGAAATGGACCCTCAATACGCTAATGTCGGTCCGTGGTGACAGGCACGCAATGCAAGTAAGAGGCAAGGTCAGCAGAACTCTGTTGGAAGGAGCTTGTGCAGAGGACAACTAGGGCAGCTGTGAAGTAGCTGTGATCAGGTAGGGGCACCCTCTGGAAATATACAGCAGAGTCTGGGGCCCAGATTGGAGCCACGTGCTGAGCAGGAATGTGCTGCCTAAACCGGCAAGAGCCGAGACATGCGGGGGAAGTGGGGTCTTGGGAAGCAGATGTAATCCTCCCGCCCCTTAAAAAAGGGAGTTTGATTAATTAAGCACATCTTTATTGGATACTTGTAACCACCATGCGTGGGATAATAGAAAGAATCCCGGGCCAGGAGGATAGCTAAGGGGCAATGTGTTTGTCTTGGAAGCAAGATAATGCATAGCAACACAGGTTCGAATCCCAGTCTCGTGCTTAGAAACTGGTCTCTGGTATTAAGAGCATTATAAAAGAATAATTATAATTCCAGGCCTTTGAAGGATCCCAAAATGGGGAAAGAAAAAGAATCAGGTCCCCAGAGCTGCGCCAGGGATCAGGAACTGAAATAAAAGCTGGAGTAAAAACATTTGGCAGCACAAGCAGAGCGCCTCAAGACGGTTATAGGCACTCAGCTCGGCTCCCAGAGCCTTCATTCTGGCACTCCCGCACCTATAAGCACAGCCAACCCCAAGGTGGCACAAATACCCCCAAGAGCCCAGGACACATTACATTACTGGCCCTCCCCATAGCAGGCGAGCGTGGTTCCATCCCTCCCGGGCTGCTCATAATTGAAGGGGCCACTACCCAGTCATGTGGCCCATTTGGACTCCCAGGGCTACACCTGCCAGACGTGGCCCAGGTTGAGTAGTGTTGTGGGGGGCTCCTCACACTGCAAGTGATTGCTGGGCTGAACATTGCATACACATATAAAATACTTTGGGGGCTCCTTACACACCACTGCTGCTTGCCAGGACTATAGAGAGTATGTGAAGAAGGAAGGACATCAACAAGGAAGAGCATCAAGAAAGGAGAACAACAAGAGAGGAGCAGCAGAGACCTCGAGACAGCCCTGGCCAGGGTGTCCGAGAAGTAAGGTTGGTTATATATAGTTTCTTTGTACAGTGCACTGTATGGACCTTGTACATATTTTGTACAGACGCTTATATTTTTTATATTTAAAACGGCTCTTTTTATATTTTTTGGTTTAGTTGCCCTTTTGTATTAAATAAATAAATAAATCGCAAAACCGTGCTGGTGTACAGGAAGAATAAAAGTGAACGGAAAAACTAAAAAGAACCATACATCAGAATTCCTTTGTACACATATCATTTTGGTTTCCAGTTAATATAACCTTGTGATTTTTCCTTGTGGGTATTTGGGGACCCTGCCCTTAGCTCCTGATTTGTCCTACCTTCACCACATTCCCAGTAGGGCTCACCAGGGTGATCCCTCGAACCCAGGGAAGCAGGGCTTGGAGACAGGTAAGAGGCAGGTCAGGTTATAAGTTAAGGCATAAGCTGTATATTGCGGACCGGCCTATACCTGTCTCCCAATTAAGGTGTGCAACACGATCACCCAATTACATACTTGTTTTGTAAGGTATAGCCCATGATGTACTGTCGCTCTTGTACTGCGCAAGGGGCAGTTAAAATAAAAATAAACTGAGAATGTATGTCCGAGATGGAGCACTGTTGGAATAGTTGAGCAGGACCCTCCACACAGGAGGCTCCCACAGTGGCACAACACCTGGGCTGCCTGGCCACATCTTTGGGGGCCCTCTATCGCCAAAGAAAGCACTGGATAAATCCTGCCTTAGATCCCTTGTGGTTCCACCCTGTGAGCTGGAGTGGAACCACACATTACACTACTGAGGCCTGCGCTTCTTTGCCACGCCCCGTGAATGGAGAGGTACCGCGTACATCACCACTGCCTTGACAGTGTAAATTAAGCACAAGTGTGTTACTCTACATGACGGTGGGAGCATGGAAGTCAACAGACCGACCCATCTCCCTTTCCTGGACAGCCCGCTTCTTCACTCCTCACCTGGGCCACACCTGACTGACGCAGCCTTGGGTCAACTGCTGGCGCCAACCTTTTGCAACTTCAAGCAGGTTGCTCCAGCAAAGTGGCTTGGGACAATACTGCGCTGCTGTACCCACCCATGCACTCCTACCACTCTCCAACCCAGGCAACTGAGACTTCCTGGCAGGTCTCCCCCACAGCTCATCAGGGCCCAAAACCCTTACTTGGCTCACTACTGCCAAGAGTCCTGTGAAACACAAGAGGAAGGCAATAGGGCAGGTAAGTTAATATGTATATGCTTTTTATAAGTACTTGTGAGATTAGGTCCCCTTTTATTAAACAAAAGGCAAGAAAACACTGGGGTACTGAGAAAGCTTTACCCAGTAATGGCAATTGCAAAGGCAGAAACTAAATAAGGAAATCGATCATTAACAAACTCAATACACCAGGTAAAAAATTGTCAGTTTCTTGTTGATTCAACTCCCAAGATTTTACCTTTTTGTGGTGTTTAATATAGTGCTTGTTCACATTTACAGGGAACTAAGACCCTTTTCTTTAGATGTTTCCTTCCTGCTACCCAGTGACCCTGCACCTTACGCCTTTCCAGTGAGGCACAATCCTAGGGTGACGTCCACACTACAGGATCAAGGGTGTTACTTGTAAAGGTCAAAACAGACAGTGTATGTTAGTAGTATCTCAAGTAGAGCTTTAAATGCTGTGAGAAACCAGAAGGTGTCTCACCCACTAGTCCCTTGGGATCTATCATTCAGGTGACCAGGACACAGCCATCGTTTTTGGATCCAGTTCCTGTGGGTGGACTAGCGAGGGAGGATCACCTGGGTGAGGGGTCTTCGGGGAGTGGGAGTGGTACACCGGATGGTGAGACGCGGTAGCCCCTTCCTTATAATACCTTTACCCCATCCTACCAGGTAGGATATTTAGTAACTCTACCCAACCCCTTTACAACACAAACACTTTCTCACAGACAGCCCGGTATGAGAGAAAGCAGACTAATACATGAGCAGTATACCTGACATGTCCCAATACAATGGTCAGGTGAGGTCAGGCAATTACTGGCCATCGCACACACCCGACTTCCATTGCACTTCCCCACACAGATAAAAGGTGGAGGACAAGAGCACACTCTGAGCGAGGCAAAGCACGTGAGGAAATAGCAGTTTCGAGATGGCAGCTGAGAATGAGAGGAAAGGTGGCAAAACCGTAGGGGATCACAAGGAGTGAAATTCCCTTGACCTTTTCGACAAGGAACCGTTACTTTCCAGAGACCTCAAAGATAGAAAGCGTAAGACCAGGAAACCAGACTGAAGAATCCATCATTGCTTGTCGGAGATACCCGGGGCCCTCCCGCGTCAATAATGAAGGCAGGGAGAATCACCAGCTGCCGTGTTACCGCCCTTGGCTCCAAGAACAAAGCTGCTTCAGTGAAATCAACATGGCCAGTGAATTGGGGAGACCGATACAAGACCGGTCTGTGTTGAAGCCAAAGTTGCAAGCAGCAACATTGTATAGCAAGAGCTGGAACAAACATTGTTAAAACGGATGTGATAAGAGACGCCAGTGAAGTTGAACTGCTGATGAGTGATTGAACTTTAAAGCAAGCTACAATACCTTTGACAAAGTGGTCAGGCACTGCGTGGGTGCTCAATCGAAGGTCTCTGTAAGGTATCCAGCTGAAAGGTGACAAAAGTAGATACATTTGGTCTGAGCCCGGCGAAGGGAGATCAATTGAAAGAGATCAAATAATTGTGAATCGAAGTGGTCCTGAGACGGGTCAAACAAAATCCCACGAATAATTGAAGGTCTTCGATTTTGATGAAGTAGAGAAAGTTTGGAAAAGCACATGAATTTGGTTCGAGCCGGGCAGAGGGAGCGGAGGGGGACCTCGGGTGAACAGTAACACCCGATAAATTGTATAAGTGAACAAATCCTGAGAGGAAAGGAACTTTAATGTTTTGTCATGTTGCATCTGGCCATATAAAATAAGAGACTTTGATTGGCAAAGAAACTTTGGCACAGAAGGCCCTGATGTTGAAGTTTTGAACTGCATTCTCGTGCTAGAGAAGCCAGAGAGTGTGCTAAGTTTGAGTGTGCTGACTTGTCCCGTGCTGAAAACGTGGGCAAGGGAAGCCAAAGGCTTGAATATCCTGACATATTGTAAAGCTGGTCCAAACACCATCTCTCTCTGGGCCCCAGCACTTCTGGATGAAGAAGGAAACTCTGAGGCACATCATGAAGCTGAAGCAGGTTTTTCAAAATACAAGTTCTTTTATTTTCTTCCAGGCAGGACACATCATACAGCAAGGACATCTCAGGAACTCTGCTGAAATCACTAGGCTCACCCTTCCTTATATACACTCTAGGAAGTTGAGGTAATGGCCTGATCATAAGTACATCCCCTTTCCTGCCTGTGATTTGTTGACTTATATGGCATGATATGGCATGATCTATGTACAATCCCTCTACCTACGTGTGATTCATCAGCCTATCTGCCACTTAGAACAAGTCTAAACAGGTGTTTACTCACTCATTGCCCCACCATTGTCCACTGGATGAACCTTTATTTTAAAAAAAGATCTCCACTGGTGTCATCATGACTCACAGCAATCCACCATCTTATGAATCGCCTGACCATGCCTGACCTGTCACAAAATGGTGGATCACCCTATTTCTGGTCATATTTTGATAACTGGTCCACTTCGAGTCCAGTTTTTTAATAAAATATACTTCAAATATACTACTTAACAAACCTTCTATCATTCAAGACATTCTGACCACATAAAATAGATGGTCCTTTAAAGCGCTTCTCTGCAAAACACATTTCTAATTTCTATAACATCTGAATACATTGATCACCCCAACAAATTATCTACATTCGGTTTGAGGGGGGTGGGTCCATCGCCATTACTTTCAGTTTGAGGGAGAGCAAGTACTCATTCTTTACACTCCCCCCTCTGTATCGTATTTAGCCATCTACTCAATACATACAACTACACCGATGTCCACCCTCCTCAATTTCCAATGTACCTACACATTTCTGACCTAATTACCCTTTTCTATACACACTTTTGCTTCAACCTGAGAGGTATCCTAACACATTTCTACAACGTCAGTACTAACACATTATACTCTCCTAGTCTAAACATGTATGTGTCCCTAACAGCTACTTTTATTTTCTTTTATTTGAGCCCTACCTCCATTCCCCAGTTTACTTTAAACTAACTATATACCTCAGATAATTTTACAACCACTATGAGACTCAAGAGATAGTCCAGCTTTGAGGTAACCCATTAGCCCATCGTCTGCACATATTTTGTCCACATCTTGGCTCATATTTTCCTTTCTGCAACTTCCACCCTGCACTCCGGAGACCCCCGGCCGGCCCATAGAGCCGAGGTTTTCTCCGAAATACTTTAAAATGAGATAGCTGCACCCTTGAGATGCATTGGGTGCCGATTTATTACTCCAACACCAATCAATAGGGACAACTCAATAGTTTGGCAAAGGGAGCCCGTTTAATGACAAGTACAAAAACGGGGAGTCATGGAAATCAGCAGTGATGCGATCGTCCTTCTCGCTTCAACTCCAACGAACTTCATACAAGTTGTAACATTTATTCTCAAAACTCATCATAATTGACGTGTAACAATCAAAAGTTAATATGCAATTCTATTGGTTAGGAAAAGGTAATTTTAATATAGGTACTATATCTGTATATGGTAACGGAGTGAGGGGATTGGGTAAACACTGTCAGGTGTGCGCCTAAGCCCTTCCTTCAAAAATGACTACTGTAGAAGTCACTAAACGTACGACGTCCCATTGGTTCCACTAACTATAGGACCCGCGATTATTTGGTCCATTATGATTGGCACCAACTCCATGCATATTCTTCCACTTCGTTTAGCAGCACGGTTGGCCAGGTGCGGGGTGCCCCCTAGTTACCCGCCCTTTCTCCAATTAAGGTTACGACCAATCATCTTGTCAGCAACTATGTGTCAATTATCACCTTGGTTGGCCTCGAAACTGCATCTTTTGTCTGGAAAAGTTCTGATATCTCTGCCTGGGCGGATTCCAAGCGTAGGTGTGAACCTGTGCTTCTCGCTCGGCTGGTCACGTGCTTCCCACAACGTGAATTTGTCTAGTTTCTCTCAATTTGTGCATTTGATTCTTGTTTAACTTCCCACTTGCCTACGCCTCCTTATCTTGACCTTTCAGAGACAGGATATTCTGTTCTTAAGTTTCAATTATATGTAGCTACTGTTCGTTCCTTCTATTGGTATGACCTTGTCTCTCCTGGCAAAAGTTGCATCTGCCGAGTTTCGATTCAGCGGTCTCTTCTCGTTTTGCTAGAATATAAATCTCTGCTCATTCGGCCTTTAGTAACCTGAGTTCATTCTGCTTCGTTTGCAAAGTGGAATATAATTATACTAACGTACTTCGTTTGAGGTAGATTTATGTATAATGGCGCTGGCCGCTCTATTCTTCTACTTAGCATTGCAAACCGTACTGTTTTCTTAGCTTTCTTGCAGTTCCAAGCATATGTAAAGTTGTAAACTGATCGACTGTGTTAATTTTGCTCACAGCTTAACTCTCTTATGTTTTTTACAGCATTCTTTCACTTTAAGTTCACAATCTCTTTTTTCATGGCGTTTCATCTCTTTGTGTCATTCTCGGGTCGGGTCTTCGTGATGTCACCATTCGTCTTCCATTAAGACCTCTTTGTTTTCTTCCGGGACTGTAGTTAGGCACTCTTCATTTCGTCTCATTTGCTGGTAGGGATTTCTTAATGGATACCTTACTGTCCATGGTTTTCTGGGTATCGGTACTTCAATAAGCGTTGCCCTTCTGATAGGTACAGGGCAGAGCCCTACTGCAGCTCTCTGCTGGTTTATTTGCTCATCATACATCACATTTTTTTTTGTGAACGTTCCTGGTACTTCAAAATGGGCGACTGGAGTGCAGGCTTTATTTGGGACCTCCTCTACACTCCCCCCTCTGGGCGATTCATCAACCACTTTCACCTCCATCTTTGGATTAATTTTACTCGATTCTTCTATATTTATCTTCACTCCATCGCCTGGGTTCATTCCTTCTTCATCTTCTGGGTCCATACATGATGTTTTGAAGAAGTGTCCCTTTGGAGTCCATATTTGTATTACTCCTTTAAGGCTTCCTGCTGTTCTTATGTGTTCTTCTTTATTCCATGTCATTAGTTGACATTGTCCATTTGTACTGCAGTAAACCCATCTTCCCACATCATTTCTGTGCTTCCTGGGATAGAGAAACGTTGTCCCTTCTGGTGGGTGAATGCTGGCCTTCACAAAGTCTCTTATTTCTTCATCAGTCAGGTCTTTGGGCTTCCATCCTGGCTTGACATCAATCATGATCTTCATCCCTATGGCTTTTTAAAGCACAATTCTGGGCTTTCTAGTGGCACTATCTGCAAGGGTCCCCCTCTGTCTTCAACCCATGTCAGTAGTTTTGCAAGTTTTGGCCATAATGGTTTGTATAGCCTTTGTGAATTTTCAATTGCCTCCTTGCAGGCTCCAGTGACCATCCATGCTCTGCAGATCACTACTCCTTTCTCCCATTCGTCTGGTGAAAGCACTGTTCACCAGATTTGCATTTGGCCTCTGTTCTTCCAATTTTGAGCCTCTTCTGGAGTTTTTCCTTGGACATTTAGCTTCTGATTTGCTTCTATTCTTATTTCTGCTCCTTTAACTCCAGGCTTCTTGTACCTGATCACATGATTTCTAGTTTGAGCTCTATTTCTTGTCTTTATGTCTTGGTCATAATCATCTTCATCGGCATAGTCTGTTTCAGTTGCCAATATTAGGGAAGCGTCACTTCCCATAAATTGGCCTCTAGTTTTGCACATCGCTACATGTGAAACACAGTGTGCAGTCTGGACATCAACTTCTACCGCTACGAAGATCTTGGACTTCCCCATGCTGTATGGTAGGAGTGCAGAAACAAAGCATTTCCCTTCTGAACTTCGTCTTCCAAATTCCTTCATGTGCTGGTACCAAATATTGTTTCCCATATGTGCTGTGCTGTCCAGGTAGTCGTTTAGTTCATTGTCATCTCCATGCATGCTTCTCTTGATTCTTAGTATTTTCTCGTAGTTTGCTATAACTTCATCCCTAAATGCATCTGTATGGCTCTTTCTTGCTTGAGGATTCTCAGGTATCCCGGTCCATGGTGCAGGCTTCCTCATCTGCGCCATTTGAGTGGACAAGAGTCTGGCAGCTCTTTCCTGGTCCTCATGCATCTTTTTCCTGTTGGTTATAAATATCCATTTCAACCCCCTGACACTGGTCCAGTGTATGGTTGTATTGTAGAGCTGGTACTTGTCCCTTGTGTTGGAACATATATGCTTGGCAATACAGTCTCCGCGGTTTTGTTCTTCAGTTCCTCTTGTATTTTCCTTGCTTTAGCTATGAACGGCCATAATTAGTCTACTATCAATTGTGTTCGTGCAGAGAGCTTCTCCGAGTTGGTTCTTATTTTCTTAAGAGTATCGGACGTGGCTGCTTCTGTTGGCCTTCTTCCCACTCTCCTTGTCTTTCTACACCCTCTGCTGTGGAGTTTCTTATGGTAAGCAGTCTTTTCCTCTCTACTGCTTTGGTTTGTGGTTCTGCAGTCATTGACACTAGGCCTGTTTTGTGTGCATTCAGTGTTTGCATGCGTGTGGTTGTCAATAACCTTTCTTCTTTCATTCTTTGCTGACCCATTCTCCGGCTTTTCTGTTTGTTTGTTACCACAAGTGTGTGTGTGTCATTGCTAATCACATCCAGTTCAAGTTCATTCATTCCTCCATCAGATCTTCTAGGGACTGGAATGACTATGTAAGGTCTGGGTGCTTTTGTGGGTTTCATGCTTGCATCATTAGGTGGGTGCACTAGAACTGGAACGCTTTGTGCACCAATAAAAAATGCAGTTCTGACCGTTAATGACAGTAAAACAATGATGAATATGATACACAAATACATTATGCCCCTGTAAGTCAGGCAGCAGAATTTACTTCCAGAGAAACTTGGTCTTCTCTCCTCCTGCGGGAGGACCAGATTGCTGCTTTGGGCCCCTACCTCGATCATTCGCCAAATGTCTACCTTTATTGTACTCCTTTAACCAATATTGTCCTTCGGGTTCTGTGTTTACGAGTGTCAGGTGCTCCACAAGTGTCCCCACTCTTGCGGGTGTTGAATTGTCTCTTATCTCAGGATACAGTTCCTTTGCTAGACTATGGGAAAAATCAAATCACATAACACCTCAGCAAGTCATTTTACTGTGCATGTTCAAAGTAGGTAAGCTCCCAGGCCACTCCTCGGATTTGCTTCAGTCCTGAGGACATATTGTATGCTTATCAATATGAAGAAATAAGGACAAAATAACAACAAACACAGTAAGTGAAGTTCTTGACTCTACTTCCTCGATCTGTCCCTCGGCGGAAGGCTTTTAGAATCTCCTCAGATAGTTCTGCTGATGGTTAGAGGGTTCCACTTGGAGCACAATTCCATGCAAGAGCATGCCCATCTATGCAACGTTAGCTGGATCTCTGATGAATGTGAGGACGTCAACATCGATCGATCTCCCCACTAGCTCTGGAAAGTCGGTGACTAGATGAAAGAGGACGTTGTGAGCCCATCTGCTGTCTTCTGGTGACAGGGACATTCGTCCTGTCTTGCTGAGGTCCAGGATTATATGTTCTCTCCTTAATGTAAACAATGTCTGCACTGTCCGGTCGCATGGAGTGCAACTAAGATCACAATTTTATTTAGGAGTTAGCTTAAATGTTCTGTATTTGCTGGGTCTCGAAGAAATGTGAGTGTGTCTGTTGTTCTTCCGACAAGAGTTGGACAGTCTTGGATTATGCGAAAGAACAATGTGTTGATAAGCTCATTTATTTCCGTCTGTGTTTGGGACATTTGGTTCTTTCTCACTGTACTCAGGAAGAGAAATTGTTCGGCAATGACAGTAAGCAATCTCTTTATTGTCTTTTCGTTTTCAGGATCTTGAAGAAAATCAGTGACATTGGTGAGTCCTCCCACCAATGAGAAGTATGATTTTAGCACTAGATTGAAATAGGTTATCACGTCACTACTGTGGGACACCATAAGTGATTCTGAATAGGGTCTCTGTGTGGAATGAGTCAGGATACTGTATTTGCTTCCAATGTATGTGTCCTCTGTCAAAATGTGGCATATTCTTTTCAAATCAAGGCTTAAGTGTGACTCAGTCCAAAGTTCAAAGTTCAAAGGCTATGTTGTGGTTTTATGCGTGCCATTCTTTCTTCTTCACCCTGCAACTAGGATGCACAGAGTGTCCGTTTTTGTGTTCTTATCCCCTTTTTTGCTTCGAGGGAATGTCCAATTTAAGCCACAATTTGCAAAAGTTCTTTGTCTGGCTGATCATGCGTCCTTCTTCCTCGTCATGGATCTCGTTTGCATGTGCTGTGGTTCTTCCCCGTTGCTCGTCAACTCCTCTCATTGGGGTGCAGGCAGGGGGCCTTCTCTGATGTAGGGTTTGATATCACTTAGAAAAAGCCAAGCTCTTCTGCCTTGTAGTTTCACTGCGGGTGGAGTGCAGTCCTCCACTGTAAAGGGATCGTTAAATCATGGCTCATCCCACTTTTTCCTTGTATGGTCCTCACAAGGACGGTGTCTCCAGGGAAGACGGATGGAACAAGTAAACCCTGAACTTGGTCTGTTGTTGTATCTCCTTCTGTGTTCCGTGCTGCCCTGCACCCTTTTCGTCGTCGCTGCAGCTTGTCTGAAATTACAGTAAGGCAAGATGTCATGCAGTTCAGATAGTTTTGCATTTTAAATCCTAAAATTTCTCCTGTTGATTGGGCATTACATCTAGCTCTATCTCGGGGTGTCAAAGGAGTTCTCATTCTTCTTCCTGTGGCTATCTCGTGTGGCGTAAAATGATTGTCAGAACCGGGTTGGTTCCTAAGTGCATACAGTGCCAAAGGAAGGCAGTGCAACCATCACTTTCTTAGAGTCAGCTTCAACTTGGCTATCCTTTCCTTTAACACGCCTTTGAGCTTCTCACAGATTCCATTACCTTGCGGGTGATATGCAGACGAGAACTTGTGCCTTATACCAAGCAGCAAGCTAATCTGATCGAATGTCTCGTTTACAAAGTGAGCTCCGTTATTTGATCTCATGACTTCACATACACCCCACATGGTGAACACTTCCCTCACTAAACATGTGGCTGCAAAGGAAGAGTCTGTGTGTGTATAGGGACCAGCCTCAATCCATCTAGAGAATGGACACACCACAACAATGAAGTATCTGTACCCGTTACATACTTGAATCATGTCGACGTAATCGACAAGCAAGTGCTGAAAAGGCCCATTTAGCCTTGGGATGACTCCTCTCATTACTTTTAATGGGTGCCCAGCTGTGAAATGTTGGCATATTATACAATTTAATTTAAAAAATGCAATGTGCTCAGCTAAATTCGGTATGAACCAGTCTTCTGCGAGTGATGCTGCTAAATTTTCTTTTGTCGTATGTGCCGGATAATGTAACTGCTCTGGTGCTATTTTTAATAGGGCTACAGGCATTACAGGCCACAAGCTGTCAGAGGGGTTTAAAGAACACCCTCGACATTTCCAAAGATTCTTTTCTTCCTGAGGTGCCTCCCCTTGGAACTCCATTAGCTGTGTTTGCCCCAAATTACTGTAACTTTTAGGTGCAGTTCGTGTAATCATTATTCGCTCATTGGCATGGATAACTTCCACTTCCATGATCGTTTCACTTTTGGATGCCATACGCTTGGCTTCCGTGTTTGCTGCTTGATTTCCATGTGAGATAAAATCTGTCCCCTTCGTGTGGGCTGCGCATTTCACGACCGTTATGCCCACTCGGACTTGTAGTACCTTAATCTGCCTGTCCTATAAGGCTGCGTGCTGCACTGGCGTGCTGTCTGCTCAGAGGTAGCCCCTCCTTTTCCAGCGTGCTCAGCCTGCGTGCACTGTCGACGCTGTCACTGTACACCATTACTTCCTGGTCTGCGTGATTCTCAATGGCGAGTGTCAACGCCAATAATTATGCAGCCTGTGCTGAATAGTGAGATGGTATTCACGCACTAATAAGTACTCAAAATTCTCCATTTGCTGTGTGCTTCATCACAGCAACGCCTGTATATCTTTGTCCATCACTTTGATCGATCCTCGAAGAACCATCAATAAAGACGATCTCTCCTTCTGCCAAGGCATTTTCTTTCACCCTGGGAATTTCATCATAGAATTCTTCATAATTTGTACAGTCATGTATTGGCTCTCCTTCAGTGACTGGCTCTGCTATAAATGTGGCTGGGTTCACTATCTTACATTGGACTACTTTAATCGATGGATTTGATATGATCACTTCATAAGCAGAAGCTCTCTGAGATGTCAATGTGCCCTTTCGTTTCTCTAGAATGGCAAATAGTGAGTGTTCGACGTACAACGTCATGGAGCATCCCATCACAATGGTTGTAGCCTTCTCTATGGTGAACGCTGTGGCAGCTAAACTTTGTTCACAAGGAAAATTACCTCTCATTACTGGGTCCAAATTTCCACTATAGTATGCCAAGGGCTTGTACCTCAATGTGGTTCTCTTTGTGAGTACTGCCATCATAACGCTGCCATTCGTGTGTGAAAACAGGTAAAATTCCTCTGCATAACTGAGAATCTCTAAAACTGGTGCAGTGCAATTAGCTCTTTTGAGTTCAGCAAATCCTTTCTCCATGGTTTCAGACCATTCAATCGTTTCTTGCGTCACTTGGGCCTTCTTTAGGGCCTGAAGTAAAGGCTTAGTGTATGAGCTATAGTCGAAGACCCATGCCCTAACATAGTTGCATAGGCCTAAAAAGCTTTGCATCTGTTTTATAGTGTGTGGCTTGGCCGTGTTCAGTATGGCTTCAGCCCTTTCTGGATGCAATCTCTTTCCTTCATGTGAGATCAGCTGGCCTATGTTCAGCACTTCTTGTTGACAGTATTGTAACTTTTCCTTGTCAGCCAGTATAGTCAATAGCTGAACAGAATCGTGCCTGCATTGCTCTTCTGTTGTGCTGCAAATTAAGATGTCATCCACGTATTGCAGGACGACACTTTTTAGTGCAATATTGCTCAAGTTCATCTGCAGGACTTAAAAATAGATGGAGACTCACAATACCCCTGGGGTAGCCTCATGCTTGTCAGACGCATCTGTATGAATGTGAATGACGTCAGATCTTGTGAGTCACGGTGCAACGGAATTGAGAAAAATGCATTTTTCAAGTCAATCACCATGAAATATTTTGCCTCAACGGGTATATTACATAGAATTGTAGCCGGGTTAGGGACTAGAGGGAACTCAACCTCAACAATATCATTTATTGGCCTCAGATCTTGAATTAGCTTCCAAGACCCTCCCTTTGATTTCTTGATCAGATAAACCGCAGTATTGCAATGATGACTCTGACGTCACTAAGATGTCTTGCTCCATCATTGCAGGAATTGTCTTAAAATTCCTGTCAACTGCCTCTCTGGACATGTGATATTGTCTTTTCTTTGGTAGAATTGTTCATGGTTTCAGTTAAATCTTCACTTCTCCAAACCACTTCAAGAGGCCTACGTCATAGGGTCCTGTAGACAGGCACCTGGGCCATGTTGTCATCAAAATATTCAGGACGGTTTCGTGCTAACATCATTCTCTGAGGCACTTCTCTTTTGATCATCTTCAGCCAAAAGGTGAGACTTACTTCCACCATTGTCTCTCTCATATCTGTTTGTTCTTCAAACAGATAGTCATCGGTGACGTCAGTCAATCGATATCCTTCTTCAATGGCAATTACTGCGCACCATTGTCGGCCCTCGTCATCATAACCATCAATCAAGGCCATTCTCCCTCGTACTGCAGCTGTGTGTATCATCAAGGGGAATACTTGTCCCTTTTCCTCGTGCATTGGTATTCTTGGTCTGAATAGGAATTCATCAGGGGTTCTCATGATTCTGTCTGCAAGGCATGGCAGTCATGCCATAAGCACAAGCATACCTTATGTGAACATTTCTGGGTCTAATGCTATAGCCCTCATGGCTGCGTGTCCCGCGTATGCTCTGATTATTTTGCATACATTTGAATAGTGCATTCCTAGAGTTAAACATATTATGCCCTCCTCCGTGAACGAGATTGTCATATTTAACTTTGTCATTAAATCTCGACCCAAAATGTTTACTGGGGTATGAGGTGAATATAGTGAAGGCACATTCATTTCACATTCTCCTATAGAGACTGGAAGTGCATTTGTGAAGAGAACACGACTTGTAGCTCCTGTAAAACTCTGAGTATCTATGGCCTCGCAGGACAAGGAAAACCTGCCTTTTCCTATGCACGAGCGTGTTGCACCCATGTCAACTAGGAAGGAATATTCTTTATCCCCTATAACGACATCCATCCCAGGTTCCCTGTGAGGGTCTGGTGTGACTGAAAGGATAGAACACATAAGGGTTCCCAGTGAGCTGTCCTAGTCCATATACAAATTTGTGGATTTCCCCCATTCCTATTGTTACTTCCCATTCCAGGGTTCGTGGTCTGCCCTGTGCTCATCATCTGCGATAGTTGCATCGGTGCCTGTTGGGATTGTCCTTGTGGAAAATTCCCCATATTCTGAGGTTGCACGCCTTGTTGCGCTCCTGGCGCTTGTTGTTGCACCGTGTGATTCTTTGCAACACCCTTCTGTAAAACTGCAGGTGGATTCGCCATGCCTGCTCTTGTCCCTTGGCCGTTCTGCATCATGCCTTGGTTCCTACATGTGCGCGCTAAGTGCCCTGTCATTCCACACAACCAATATATTGGAGGGGGTCGGATCATTTGCCCATTTGACATATCTTGATTGTCATTTTGCATATTCTGGAACCCTCCTTGATTACTCTGGAAACCTCCCTGATTACACTGCCATCCTCTTCCTCTAAATCCTCTTCCCCTGGGATAAAACCCAGTACTGCCCTGATTATTCTGCTGTGGATTAGCCACCTGCTGCATGCTCGATCCAGCTGCACTAGTTATCATGGCTCCCTCAAGAGCATATTTTGACAATTTCTTCTGCACCAATTTTGCTTCCTCACCCTTTCGTGCAGCTTCCTTTTTGCGATTATTTTCTTGCAGCAATCTGCAATAGTGTGCAATGGTCAGCTGTATTTCTGCCCAAGGCTTAGCCTCAATTCCTACCAATTTCTTGAGCTGTTTCTGTACCGGCTCTGGCAGCCCTTGGCACAATATATGGTAAAACACAGGTATAGATTTCGTCCAAGATTCATGAGTCTCGAGCACCCACGTGTCTTGAAAATTCTGCATATAAATTAACGGCTCCTCAGACTCTCAGATTTTTCATGTCATTATAGCTCCCATGTCAGAAGTGTCTGGGTATAGCACTCGTATCGCTTTCCATAAATGGAGCTCCGTCATGCGCGCTATTATTTGTGGCACACCAGGGTAGCCTGCTCGTGCCCACACATCGTCTGCTCTCTCACCAAGTATGGCGATTAGGAGACCTTTAATGTCCCCTATAGCTCGCGTGTTTCCTCCCGTCATGTTTTCTAACTCATGTATCCACTTTCCCGTTCTCGATGTCAGCCTTGGAAGCTTGTTTTTTAAATGTTCTCGTTCCATGTGTGGCCATGGAATATATTGTGGTCTTACTCCCCCTTTCTCGAGTAAAGGAAATTGGGATGGATAGTTCTCTCTCTCTTCCCTCATGGTTCTTCTATATATGTCAGGGGTAATATCTGACCGTGAGATACTTCTTCATGCCAGCCTATCAGTATGGCTGATTCTGATGCTCTTGGTGCAGACTCACTAGTGTCTGACCATCTTATTCCTTTTTCCCTTGGGAGTCGTCTTTCGCTTCGTCTCCCTACCTCATTTTCCCCGCGCTCCTCCCTTTCTGAGTCAGACATTGTCTGTCCCCAATTCGTGCAACTTCTTGTATCTTCATTGTTCCTACTGATTTTTAATCTATCCAGGGATAGTTCCCTATTCCCACTACTTCGGGTGACATCCTCAGTGTCGTAGAGCTGGGTGCTTTCTAGGCACTCGTCTTCCCCCTCCCCTTGGGGTGTTTGTTCCAGCCCCATTTCATCATATATTTTATCGATCGTTTCTCTGATGCTTCTGGTGTGGAAGTCATCTTCCATATTTGCCCTAGACGTTCCTGGTACTGAATCGTACACAGGAAAGAATTCTTCTATGTCTTCCCAATCTACTACTGGAGCGGGTTTTCAACTTCTATCCACAGATATTCAAGACCGCGTGCTCTCTGTCTCCGCTTACTTTCTAGGTCGTCATCGAATTCTCTGCGCTTCCTCGCCTCTTCTCTGACTCTTTCTTCTTCCTTTTTCTTTTCATTTCTACGTTCCTATGCCCTTCAAATTTCCTCATCTCTTCGTCTCTTTATTCTTTTCTCTCGTATTCTTTGTTCTTCCTCTGACCTTTGCTGTTCCTGTCGGTCATGATCATTTGCTGCTCTTTGTTTGCGATCGAGCTGTCTTTCTTGCTCTTTGCAATATAGCTGTTCTCGCCTTTGTCTGTCTTTCTTATTCTTTCGTCTCTCTCCTCCTTCTCTTTCCCCTTTCTCTGTACATCCTCTATCCTTTCCTTTTGTTTCGCGTCATCAATGCCTTTGCCATCAAGTTTCAATAAAATTTGCCCTCCCATCCATTCGTTTTTTGTGAATGCAATCTCATCAGTTCTATCTTCGCTTCCTTTCCATCTTTTCCCCTCTCTCTCTTTGTCGAGAGATGCACCTGTCTGTGCTTGATCCCTTCTTTAGTCATCGCATTTCCCCTGGTCCCTTGGGACTGTAGAGGAAATATCCTTATCCTCATCTTTCCCTTGATTTTCGTCACTACTTTGCGTAGGTGACTCACATGCAGGGTTGCTATACCCCGTGGCTACTTTAAGTTCTCTCAGCTGGTACAATCCGCCGTCTTTACTCTCTTCAACCTTCGTTTCAGATGGGGCGGGTTGCGCGGTACGCGTCTCACCCCCCTCTGTGCATACTTTAAACATCCAATCCATTGGCGGCTCCTCTCCCTTCCATACATTTTCCAAAGTTCTAAAATAGCTAGGCGTTTGTCTAATTTTTCGCCCGTGTAGTTGGCATGCAAATATGTCGTCATGTGTTGCAAGACGGCTTTAGATAAGGACCCATCCTGTGGCCATGGCATAAACATTTTGTGGGCAGTTCCTTTAACCCACTCTGTACTGTATTTCTTCAGTTTGGGTGCATGTTTCGGCAACTGTTTGCATAAATGTATCAATGCAGTTATGTTTTCCATGCTTAAATCTATTCCCTTTCCTCTTATATAACACTTGTCAATACTTTCGCATGATTTAAACAGTTCCAACAATATGAGCGAGCACCAACACAGCAAGCTCCAATCCCGATTTTTCACAAAATTTAATACCTTCTATTTTACTCAAAAAACATCAATTCGTATGCAATATTATCTCAGCTATTCAATTCCGTAAAATTTAAATCAGTTTTCTCCAAGAAAATGTTTCGATATATGACGTCACAACAAAAAAAACATGTAAGACAGACGCTTAACAGACTAGATGAACACCAGCTGGTCACAGGTATCTCTGCCTCAAATCATTACCCTTTCACGGAGTCTAAACGTACCCCTTTCATGACGTCTTTAACCGCCGTGGTAGTCTATTTGTTCCCCTTTCTTTGGGACTATGGGTACACGTTTCTTCTAGCCGCTTGTATTGAAAGCGTAGGAATAAGGCAAATCCTCTCACTTCTTGGGTGTCTTCCCCGGTAACCTCTCTCTTCTCGGGTGCCCTCCCCGGTAACCTTTATTTATTCAATTATTCTCGAGTCATTATACCCTTATATATATATACATTCTTCTCCACTTCTAACTATATTTTGTTTTCCCACCTCCCTCTGTTACCTTTTCCCTCTACTTGTTCTAAAGCATGCACTTTTGCCAAAACACTCAATCTTTTTTACTCACCATTCTCATAGTTCCTCTCTGGACCCTCAGGATCACCGCCTTTGTTAGCGCCTCCTTCGGCTTTTCACCCGCTCAGCTGCCCGTAGGAATGGGAAGGGATAACGTGGGGAACACGGGTCCCTTCAGACCCTGGTCTGCAGTTTTTTTTACACTACCACTGTCTACGGGGAGCTTCACTGTCTACTCAGCCGAATGGAAAAGGACACGTGATATTGCCGAAGACCTAGAGTTACTTTATGTCGACGGTCAATGGGTGTCTTATTCTAATCAATAATCGATAATCGATAACCATCAATCTCTGCTACCAAGTGTACTCCAGAGACCCCCGGCCAGCACGTAGAGCCGAGGTTTGCTCCGAAATACTTTAAGACGAGAAAGCTGCACCCTTAAGATGGATGGGGGTGCAGATTTATTACTCCAACACCAATCAATAAGGACAACTCAATAGTTGGGCAAAGGGAGTTTGCTTAATGACAAGTACAAAAAACGGGGAGTCATGGAAATCAGCAGTAATGCGATCGTCCTTCTCGCTTCAACTCCAACAAACTTCATACAAGTTGTAACATTTATACTCAAAACTCGTCATAATTGACGTGTAACACTTAAAAGTTAATATGCAATTCTATTGGTTAGGAAAAGTTAACTTTAATATAGGTACTATATCTGTATATTGTAACAGAGTGAGGGGATAAGGTAAACACTGTCAGGTGGGCGTCTAAGCCCTTCCTTCAAAACTGACTACTGTAGACGTCACTAAAAGTACGACGTCCCATTGGTTCCACTAACTATAGGACCCATGATTGTTTGGTCCATTATGATTGGGTTGGAACCAACCCCATGCATATTCTTCCACTTCGCTTAGCAGCACGCAGAATGGTCGGCCAGGTGCGGGGTGCCCCCTAGTTACCCAGCCTTTCTCCAATTAAGGTTACAATCAATCATCATGTCAGCAACTATGTGTCAATTATTTCACTGTGGTTGGCCTCGAAGCTGCATCTTCTGTCTGGAAAAGTTCTGAAATCTCTGCCTGGGTGAATGCCAAGCGTAGGTGTGAACCTGTGCTTCTCGCTCGGCTGGTCACGTGCTTCCCACAACATAAATTTGTCTACTTTCTCTCAATTTGTGCATTTGATTCTTGTTTAACTTCCCACTTGCCTACGCCTCCTTATCTTGACCTTTCAGAGACAGGATATTCTGTTCTTAAGTTTCAATTATATGTAGCTACTGTTCGTTCCTTTTATTGGTATGACCTTGTCTCTCCTGGCAAAAGTTGCATCTGCCGAGTTTCGATTCAGCGGTCTCTTCTCGTTTTGCTAGAATATAAATCTCTGCTCATTCGGCCTTTAGTAACCTGAGTTCATTCTGCTTCGTTTGCAAAGTGGAATATAATTATACTAACGTACTTCGTTTGAGGTAGATTTATGTATAATGGCGCTGGCCGCACTATTCTTCTACTTAGCATTGCAAACCGTACTGTTTTCTTGCGGTTCCAAGCATATGTATAGGTGTAAACTGATCGACTGTGTTCATTTTGCTCACAGCTTAACTCTCTTACGTTTTTTACAGCATTCTTTCACTTTAAGTTCACAATCTCTTTTTTCATGGCGTTTCATCTCTTTGTGTCATTCTCGGGTCATCATTTCTTCTATCTGTGAGTCCATCCGGGTCTTCATGACATCACCATTCGTCTTCCATTGAGACCTTTTTGGTTTCTTCCGGGACTGTACTTAGGCACTCTTCATTTCGTCTCATTTGCTGGTAGGGTTTTCTTAATGGATACCTTACTGTCCATGGTTTACTGGGTATCGGTACTTCAATAGGCGTTGCCCTTCTGATAGGTACAGGGCAGAGCCCTACTGCGGCTCTCTGCTGGTTTATTTGCTCATCATACGTCACATATTTTGGTGTGAACGTTCCTGGTACTTCAAAATGGGCGACTGGAGCGCAGGCTTTAGTTGGGACCTCCTCTACAACCCTACGACAATTTTTTCCTTGCTCCCATTGCCTTGCACATGCATATTTTCAGTAAAAATGTATTTTTCTTCTCATTAATACATCTTCCACTCGCACGTCTTCCACCCGACTCATCACGGTTTAGCATCCACGGATCGTCTGTGTCCTGTTGCTTGACATTGAAAGCTAGCGTAGGTGTCACTGCTCACTAAAAGCAATGCATAAAAAGTGTGCGCAAAAGCCAATGCGTGTATACAGCTACGATGAATTAACAATTCTTCGCAGCCGTGATTGTGGGACACCACCGGAGGAGAAGGAGGATAGCCAGGGCACACATTTTTTTACCCAGGACCAGCCTTTTTGAAATGCCTGATGACCAGGTCTATGGCAGGTATAGGTTTCCACCTCATATCATATTAGACCTGGTCACAGAGTTGAAAGATGACCTCACATCGCTCACCCTGTGCTCCCAAGCACTGAGTCTGAGTCCATTTCAGCGGACAACTGCCATAGTCAGAGGCGTTTCACAGGCCACGCTGTCACGCTGCCTACACCAGGTATTGGCAATCATGACTGCACGCCCCTCAGTCCGTAGGCACATATACATGACCAGAACACCTGCAGAAAGGCAGGCCGTGATCCAGGACTTTTACGGGGTGGCACACTTCCCTAAAGTGCTTGGTGCCAGCGATTGCACCAATGTGGCCCTACGTCCACCCTGGCCCAAAGAGCACATCTATCGCAATTGCAAGCACTGGCATTCCGTCAACGTGCAGGTTGTATGTGATGCCAAGGGAATCATTACCTCTGTATATGCCAACAATCCAGGGTCCACCCATGAGTTTCATATTCAGAATGTCACCCCTACACCGGGCCCTGGAAGCTGGGAGGCATGGCAACACATGGCTCATTGGTGAGTACAAATGGCCCTGCAAACGCATGCATGTCTCACACAGATATAACCACACGACTGACAACCCATCTCACCTCCATAGGGCACAGTGCCTACTGAGCACCTACAGGATGACGCCAATACAGAAGCCCACAACACCACCCCAGGTAAAATGCAAAGCATCCCATATTGCAACTAAAGACATATTGGGGCACACATTTGGAGTGCTAAAGTTACGCTTCCGCTCCCTTGACCACTCTGGTGGTGAGCTAATATATGCACCACCAGTAATGTGCAGGATCATCGTGGCAGCATGTGTTGTGGGATCAACGTTGCAACACGGCGTGGCGTACCGATGGACATGGTGGTGCCCCCACATTCCCAACCACATGCACAGCGGCTGCACATGGGAGGAGACAGGACACGTGACGACGCTGCCCGTACCCAGCTTGTGGCACAATTTTTCACCTAAAATCTAACCCCTGCGTAGTGCACACAGCCCTGGCACATTCAAGGTGACAATTGATGATGACAAAGGGCCAATCATCTGTCCCAACCTTAACACCCTGAGAATGTGTCCCTGGAAGTGCTATATTCTGTGCATCCCTTAGCACTAAAAGTATCAGTTGTGCACAAAAGGTACACATGGAAGATGGAGTATGCCACTAACACCATGTGAAAGTACACATCCAAATGCCGGTATGTCACCTAAACCCTCTCACACTTCAATTCACCTGGTTGACACACCATGCCATGGCATGGCATGTCCAAACTGAGAAATAATTGACAACACATAACACCACTGTCACAAAGCGCTCAACAATCAACGGAACAAGTACAAAATTAACTCACTCTCACTCATCAATCTAATAACGTACACAGCAACATCAATTGTCCAGTACAGCATACCAGAAACACATGACCCAAGAGTGAATCCGTCTGACCGTGACCATACATTATAGCACATGTGCCTCTATGTGTCGTGACTTGCACATGATACCCTAGTAAATTTGTCTGGCAGTGCTAACAAAGGGTGCAGGGAAGCGCATACAGCAGGAAGGCTAACAATAATGGAGATAGTCAAGCCAATACATGAAGATGGAACATGAACAAAGGATGGATCTCAATGTGCAAACAAAAAGGGATGCTAAACATGCACTGGACAAACAATCATGAATCCCACTAGGGGTGTATACACAAGTCGGACTTGAGACTGCCCACAGATAGAATGGAAGCCAATGCCACTGTGTAAGTTACTTTTACACACTGCACTCCTTGCAAGCCCATGGAAAGGGGAAGCAGGGGTGGCATCTGTGTCTGGACCCTAAGGCACAAACAAGGAGGGTACCAATACGAGACAAGACTGCATGGGTGCAGCTGGAATCTACAGTGGATGCCCTCGGCTGCCACACAATGCAACACACTGTCACATATATGCACAATAGACAACAAATAGTAAATAAGAATAAAACATTCCCATGGGAGACCGGGGGGGTGTGGGGCCACCCAGGAGGAAGGAGGTGCAGGGTGCACATCAACACTCACATGTGTTAATGGGCCGCACTGCAAGCAGGATCGGGAGACCTGTCGCTGCTGTCACCACTCTATGCAGTTCCTCTGTGATGGTACAAGTCATCATTTGCATCTGCTGTTCAGACCGTCTACTGCTGGATGCCTCAAGTGCAGTCAGTGTAATCCTGAGGGACCCATCCTCTGATCTCAGGGCTTCCCTGTGGACCCGATCCTCTGCAGGCGTGGATGCGCGCAGAGCCCTCTGTTCTGCCCGTCGGCTCCTGTTGCTGGCCACCATGTTCAGCCTGTGTGAGCGGCATGTGGACCGCAATGCCTGCTGCTGCTGCACCATCTGTCTTGCTGGGTGTATCATGGAATTGGCCATCCTATCCATGCCCCGAGCCAACTTCTCATATGAAGCAGCCTGTTGTTGTGCAACAGCATACATGTACTGCTCCCACACAGTATTGCCAGCTAACACATGGCCACTGCGTTGGCAGACACCACGCCTGCCTGGGCCAAGGGTACCTGGCCCTTGATGTGATGACATGGTCTGTGGCTGCAGGACTGCATCCCTTCCTTGATCAGCTGCCCCAGGAACAGGAGTCAATACTGTGGAGCGTGACCCTGCAGCCGTAACCACCACAGACGGACGTACCGACGCTGACTGGCCCTGTGAGGGGTCGCCCCCCTCCAGATGTTTGGGATGCAACAGCACCCACAGTCGATGCACTCACCCGCGACAGCATAGAGGTTTCCATATCCGTTTCACCACCTGAGCCAAAGGCTTCCTCAGAGGCTGACTTGGACTGATTCAGGGTCAGGATGGCTTGTAGCACCAGTGGATCCCCCTGGGCTACCACACCACATCCTCCACTGGTGGTTTGTCATGGCTCAGTATCCTGTTCCTCCTCTACCTCCTCCTCTGCATCCAGTGCCTCATCACCTACACATGGACAAAATAAAACATGAAGAGCCATGTAAATAGCATAGGCCACACACATAGGCATCACAATGTCATCATGCAACACATCAACCTGCCATGTCACAAACTCCTGCACGTATGCAGTGTCAATGCAAGTGATGAAAGCAGCCATGGACATGTGTGGAAGGGCTAAATACAACATGTAGTGAATGGTGCATAGCACCTGCTACACACATGAGCACCTGACTGGCATAGTTCATACACCAACATCAAAGATGCAAAAACACATATGCCACGTAGCATAGCCATGCCTGAACTGTAATACTGCATGACATGGAACTTGCTGATTACTGTTCCAGAGCCATATACAATGGATGTGACATGACATGTAAACCACAAACTCAATACACACAAGTGTCACGCGGTGCTATGATGCAAGGGTGATAGAATAGAGTGAAGCCAGACACACCCATCCCATGAGGCCAGGTCACATTGACATCACACAAGTAAATAGGCATGATGAAGGTGAGACCTGGGGTTGGAAGTGGGAGTGGGCAGTGCAGTACATGGGAATGGCATACCAATTAAATACAAGTACATAATCAGCAATAAAAATGCGGCGGGCTGGTGGAAGTGTATGTGCAGACAGAAGGTGTCAATTGCTGCTAGAGGGTTGTAGGGATACAGTAAACAGCCACTGAGTGTGGGGGATGGCATGGAGGCATTGCATGGGTACAACTGGTGGCTCAGAGGCCCGTGTCGGAGATCAGAGTGTGGGCAGGTGACTAGTGCATTCTGTCAGTCATCCAGGACTCCAGCAGGGGAGAGGAGGTAGAGAAAGCACAACACAAGAGGAAGCATTAGAAGTGCCTCCAGACCCGGAGAAGGGCAACCTCCAGTTCCATTGAGGCAGGGATGCCCTACCAGAGGGCGGTACCAGCCAAAGATAGACATTAACCACCAAATAATTGCTATGAACAGTAACTGCAACTGAGGGAGTAGGAAAGGGATGATCAAAGACCATGAATAGGAAGCGAATTGGGAAGATGAAGTTGAAGGAACTGCGGCACCAGGACCGATAAAGCACTGTGGCCAATGCACAGTGAATGGAAATGAACAGTCGTAGCCACTGGGAGCCAGTGCCATCATCACAGTCCTAGGGAGATACAATACCTGACACCAAGACAAAAGGATAATCCCCACAGTCCAGGTCAGTATAAGTTGCAGAGGGAAGAGAGTAGAGGCACAGAAATCTTGGTAGAGGACATTGCAGTACCCCACCATAGGTACGACCAGTCCTCTGGAGACAGTGAGCTACTGGGGGAATGAGAGGAAAGGAAGAGTACCCCTGAGGAGGTGCAGCTGGCAGGGTGACCTCTCAGAGACGTCAGAGATGTGCAGAGAGAAGGCATGTGTGGAGTGCAAGATTGTCACACGCTATCCGCCATCATGGGTTGGAGCAGGAAGAGGGCCAAGAGAGCCTGGGCAGAGTGACATGCAGCACATTGTGCGTATGCAGTCTGCAGGACAACAAGCATGTGTCAGTCCACCATGACATGGTTCACCCACTGCAGTCATGCAAATGCAGCCAGAACTGCCACATCATCCCACTTCTTCCAAGCAACATACACATGTCCTGGTCATGCATCACCACTCACCAGACATTTCCTCATAAATGTCTTTCTTCGTCCTCTCATGGTGACCCACCTGCAGTCACCAGAGTAGAGGCGTAATTGGCACCCATCTTATCTTTGGCTCGGCGGCGGAGGTCATGCCAACAATTCATTGCATCAGAAGCAGAGCGCCTCTCATGGCCCAAGGCGTTAATACGTACGGCAACACACTGCCAGTGGGCCATAGGCTGGGCAGGCGTATGTGTGCTCCCTGCCCGCCCAAGCATGTCGTGTTCATGTTCCAGCACGTAGTCCATGAGGACCTAGAGCGCTTCATCATTAAAGCTCCTCTTCCTCGACGTGTGGGTCTCCTGTGCCGTGCCTTGGGACTGAGCCTGTTTGCCTACTGCACACTTTGCCTTCTTGCTAGGTCGTGCAGACCCGAGTCGCTGGGACCACTTGGGCCAGTAGGGGCTGGAGCACTGGTGGCCTGGGTTGTGGCATCACACACTGATGGTGTGACAGTAGGTGCCCTTGCAGGTGGCTGTACCTGGGTGCTGGTACCACAACGCTGCACAGCATGTCCCTTCCCCGTCGATGCACGGATAGCATCTGCCCCTGCGTCTATGTGGACTGGGGTGGGGAGCAACACAGGCCTGGCTGGGTGACCCGGAGGCTGGGTGGTGAGGTCTGCAGCTGCCCCTGCAGCTACCTGACCCTGGCGGGTGTGTACAGCAGTGACACTGCTGCATCTGGACCCTGGGTGCCAGTGTCAGGACGCTGCACAGCATGTCCCCTCCCCTTCAATGCATGCATAGCATCTGCCCCTGCGTATCCGTGGACCGAGCTGAGGAGCAACACAGGCCTGGCTGGGTAACCTGAAGGCTGGGTGGTGGTTGCTCCAGCTGCCCCTGCAGCTTCCTGGCCCTGTTGGGTGGGGGGCATAGCTCTCCCTGCACGGGCCTGGATACCTCTGCCACCTCTGCCACCTTGCACAGATTTGCCACCTTGCACACCTCTGCCACCTCAGGCACCTCTGCCACCCTTCCCACTAGTTGCCCTCCCAGTCATGGAACAGATGGATTGGTATATATTTCAACAAAAGGAAGGAATATACAACAAACTATATAAAACAGTGAACTTATCCCCTCAGAAAGCAGAAATACATAACAGCCGCTAAATCAATATGGGCTGCATTATGTATTCTCAATAAACATAAAACAGTATTATCAGAAAATATCATTTTTAATATATTAATCTCTAATTCAGCACAGGTAATACAAAAATAGTTTCAAAAACATATACACATAACATAGTCATATACATGTTAAAAACATTCCACCTCGCAGTATAGAAACATTTATGCCGACAATTAGATCAGCATAGCACCAGAATGGCAACTTAATTGATCTCATTTCCCATTGTGTGTCACAGCCCAACTTATATAAGTTTCTGTCCTCTGTGTTCTCAATAACCGGACATTCATCAGGGGCAAAGGTAATCCTGTGCTTCAGGTAGATTCTTCCTATTCAACCAACAACTTGCTATTTCTAAGGAAAAAAGAGAGAAACATGTATCACTGACACCGGCATAATCGGTTTAATTACTCACCAAAGCCACGCCCTAATCACCAATAGGGTACCAAGTATATAGTAAATCATATACCTGGTCTAAGATCTCAAGAAATATATAACTTGGACCTCAAAAGCCAACCCATTTATGGCTCTTCACTGCAGAAGCAAAAGGGATTCAGCATCAAGTCCTACGAAATACCTACCCCAACGCTAAAATGTAGAGCTCTCTTACTCATAATAGCTGTTCTTTTCCCCTGAGTAGAAAAAAATCTTAGCATCTCAATCATCGGTTGGATACTGATACAACCCAAAATTCGAAGTTCTAATATATAGATTGCTCACCATGGGATGTGGAAGCTGAAATTTTCCTAGATCCAACCAAGTCTCAGTAGTGGTAACCACCCATGGACCCTTTCCAATTCCTCTAGACTTCCAAGTGCCTGAAAAACAGGTGGAGGAAGATAGATTACATTAACCCACCAAATATCCATTATTCCTCACCTCCAACTCAACAAAGTAATCTTACCTATCTAAGGCTTTTGTGAGCCAACAAATATATGTTTTGATCGGAGTACTATCTGGATACGGCCTCTTCCTCTTCACGGATGTGAACCTCTCGCTCTGTAATAATACAATGCTGAATCAGCAAAATATCAAGGAGTATCCCCATGTAAGACTTGAGTAATTAGACATCACTCCTAGCTCTTACCCACAATTAGGTGGATCCGCTCCTAGTAGGCAGCCACGTATAGAAGTTCGAGAACAGGGGCCGGCGGCCACGTCCACCGTCAGTTCTACCACCAACCGTCCACAAATCCTCATAACAAGTAAGTGGCGTACCGTGCTGACGTCACCACGCTAGTCATCGCGCGGTGACGTAAAACGTCATCACGCACCCTTCATGTAAAAAATGGGGCCGGGCTCAAAAAATCCCTAGTGATAGCGAGGTTGCCCCGCAACCATTGCTACGGGAAAAACAAAACAAAAGGGGATCTCACACAACCAAGGGCCCACAGTGTCCCTACCACAACAGCATCACAGGTATATATGGGGCTCAAAACTAGTAACACCAAATGAAAAACAGGGTAATTTACCGGAGTTTTTATACCCAAAGACCATCACAGAAAAACTATAAGTCCACCATCTGACTGATATTAGTCACTCTTACAGCGGGAAAAACCCCTGACCCGATCATGTCCAGCGGTCATAGAGAAACCACAGAGTCATCTCTCTCAAGGAGGATTTGCCACAATAGAAGCAATCACCGATGAATTACACCATCAAGAGGTTTATGCAATCATTAGTTCACCAATAGATATATAGTTATTTGTTTCTGCATATAGAGGTTGGTATTCTCCCACAGTTGAAAACCCCCAGAAAGTGCAACACTCCAATGATTTCGTGAGTCCCATCACACTCTCTTATCTAATGTTATGCCACTCTATATTTTCATTTAATCCTGTAATGTGACTATTGGTGAGAAAAATCAGCTTCTGTTCCAGATTGATCAATTTTCTATTGATTTCGTCTTGGGTTCTACCTTTAATCTTTTTAAGGATACACCATTCGAAGTCCGAGAATGTGTGTCTTTTCTCATCGAAATGTTTTACTAGAGGAGCTTTCTCAATATGATTTTTCAAACAGCTCCTGTGTTCGATCATACGAGTCTTGCACTTTCTGTTGGTTTTGCCTATATAAATTAGGTCACATGGGCATTTAATCAAATAAATTACATTCTCCGTGTTACAATTAGTATGTTCTTTCAAAGACCATTCTGTGGTTAAACCCAAATCAACAGAAGTCATTTTCTTAGTAAAAGGGCACATAACACATTCTCCACACGGATGATGTCCCATCACACGGGGCAAACCCCACAATGTACTTTGGGCGCTCTCATGATTGACCACCTTGTGTATGTCGTTTTTCATGACAAGATTACGGATGTTAGTGCTCTTTTTAAAGGCTATCAAAGGTACTGGGCTATTCATAGTCTTTTTCCAATTTTTGCATATAATGTTCTTAACTTTATAGGACATGTTGCTAAAGGTATTAACAAACACCAATGGGGTGTCACGATTGGCAGTGTTTTTCTTTTTCCTTTCAAGAAGGGCTTCCCGATTGTTGTTAAAAGCTCGTTTGGCAGATTGTCTCACGACCTTGGTAGGGTAACCCCTTTCAATCAGTTTGTCCATTAGTATATTAGCGCCTGTTTCATAATCATGATTGGTGCTACTGTTACGCTTCAGCCGTAGAAACTGCCCAAAGGGCAGATTGTCCCGGACATGTTTCACGTGATGACTCCTGTAATGCAGTAACGCATTTTTATCGGTGCTCTTGACAAACGGTTTCACCCATAGTTGGTTATTCTGTTGGTAAATTGTTAAATCTAGATAATTTACCTCTGTGGAGTTCATGGTAGCTGTAAATTTCAGGTATCTATTCTGGTTATTCAGCCAAATAAGGAAATTATTAGCTTCATCTATTGAGCCATGCCATAACATGAACACATCATCGATGTATCTTAACCATTCAGTTATTTGTTGCTTGAAAGGATTAATTTCCGAATAAATCACTGTTTGTTCTACCATGTCTACATACAAATTAGCCAAATTAGGAGCCATGGCAGCACCCATGGCTGTGCCCTCTACCTGCAGATAGAATTGACCCATGAATTGAAAAAAGTTATTAGTCAGAGCTGTTTCCGCACACCATAAAATGAAGGCATTACTCACAGGATGATTGTCCTCACGTTGGAGCAAAGTCTCTTCTACCACTTCAAGAGTGGCTCGTTGTGGGATGTTCGTATAGAGAGATTGAATATCCAGGCAGATAAGTATGTCTTTGGTCTGGTCAAATGGCAGTCCTTCAATTTTCCCAATGGCATCTCTGGTATCTTGAACATAGCTTTTCATTTTCATTACGAAGGGGCGTAAATAAAAATGTACAAATTTCGATAAGGGTTCCAAAATTCAATTAACCCCTGACACAATGGGTCTGCCAGGGGGTCTCACCAGATCTTTGTGGATTTTGGGCAAGATGTAAAAAACAGGAGTTCTTGCTGTCTCTTTTGTTAAGTATTCTCCTTCCTGTTTGCTAATCTGTTTCAAATCGACTGCTTTATCCACTTTCTCCTTTGTCATTTTACTAATAATAGGACTAGGATCTTGGTCAATTTTGCAGTAGCTGATGTTATCTGACAATAGTCTATGACATTCTTCAATATAGTCTTCCTTATTCAAAAGGACTATCGCCCCTCCTTTGTCGGCTTGGCGAATAACGATTTTCTCATTTTTTCCCAGACTTCGTAATATGGCGATTTCTTGTTGACTTAAATTGGAGTTCTTGGGAATGCCTTTGTTTTCAAGTTTCTTTAGGTCATGTAAGACCTTCTTTTCAAAAACCACTGATTCTGGGGAATGTGTATGATGCGGTGGACACCAAGTAGAGGGATTTCTTAACCCGCTGTAATTAATCTGTAGACTCGCTGGTTGATTTTCAAAGAATTCTCTTAGATGTACCTTGCGCATGAATGTACTAAACTCCATCCTAAATTCAAAAGGGTTGTGATATTTAGATATCACAAAATTCAGGCCTTTGTTGAGACATCGTTCTTCATCCTTGGTTAAGGTTACGCTGGACAAATTCACTACCCACCCCGGTGGCTGCGTGTCTGCATGCGGTCTGTTTGCCATTCCTGCCGACTGTTCCCTCTGCCTAAAAAAGGTGGGCGTCTTGACCCATTCCTTGCTCCTGTATTCCGACCTCTTTGCATAGAGGTATTCTTCTTTCTTCCTCTTTGTCCAGTGTTGTTGGTTTCTTCATCTTCAACTGGTGTGCCTTCTTCTTCACTCGAGCTGTACGATGTGTTTCTGAACCTCACCCGACGGTTTGGTCTCTGACCTCCTGTAGGTGCTCCAAAGTTATAGTCTTTAGTGACATATTGGAAGGCCTTCTCATGCGTGAAGTTCGTTAGATCTTTTTTCAATCTTTTTATTTTTTCTGAGCTAGATTCCGCTTTGAATGTCTGCATTTCTTTCATGTGGGCTTCTAACTTAGTTTTAAATGCTTCAATATCAAAATTCTTTTTCATTTCTTCTTCTAACGTTTTCAAATCCACCAGGATCTTCTTGGTGGTTTCCTGGGCTGTCTCAATAATTAGAACCAGCCAGTCCCTCCCACATTTATTAGCTATGTAGCTCCATTTAAGTTTGAATTCTGCGTTATACCAGAGTTGGGGCTAGACAATGAGTTGGGAGACATAGGAAAAGATGATAAATGGGATGAATTTACCCAAACTCGAAAAAGACTGGTTCGAACAGAGTTGCATGCCTTAATCATGCTGGAGTATTTGAAAAATCAGGCTTTACCTCAGGGTCTCATAGTACGCAATGAGCCTAGGCTCTTCCTAGATAACACAGAATTCCCAGCCAGGGAAGTTGACATCCTGGTTGAGCAAGTCCCTGTGCATTATGATGCCCTCTTCCAGGGACCATCGCAAGTCGGCAAAGAAAGACGGAAGAAGATCTGGGCGGACATCGTGGGTGACATCAATGCGGAGGGTGTGGCACCCCACGACTACATCCATGTTACAAGCGCTGGCATGACTTCAAAGGCAGGACCCGCAACAAGGGGCCAGTTGACCACTGACAACAACCGGATCCCGGAGCGGTTCTACCCGGCGCTGTTCACCCACATCAGGGATTTGGAACTCCATCTAGAGTCGACTGGTAAATGTCCATGTGTACGTGTCCACAGCTGTGACAATCTCCAATGGTGGGCCATAGAAGTAGTGAGATGCGTGGATATGTACTCAACTGCTAATAGACTTTCTATTCGAGAACTTTGGTGGATTTACCATACTCAGAGCCACCTGGTTGGCCTCAACACCTTGGAGGAATGGTCATTGGCCATGTGGCCTAATTTGTATAAATTGTTCTGCATAATTTGTGTCATGTTCCATATTATGGCATCGGATTTACAACCTTTTCAATTTTATTTTGGCCATTATATTTTTCTCATTAGGCCCTCCCCATTTCTGACATCATTCATACGGGGTTTGGAACATCACCCTGTAAACCAAGTGAGGCCTTATAGCGTTTGAATTCTATTCATATTTATTTCTATCTTAATGGGTGTTCTACACAACATGTGCCCAACAGGGGATGTATCACATATATTACCATTCTAAGGATGTCATCTGCTCGAAGGGTCACTGGCCTGGGGTTTGTGAGCGTGTAACACAAACAGTGCGCCGCTTGGGCTTTCTTCCATCCATAAAAAGAGCCGGCTTGTTTGCTCAGTTAAATTCACATTAACACATCACCTTCACGTTGTAGACCTTTTAATGGGCTTATTCGGCACGCAGCACGTTCAGACGCACGGTGAAGCGTTTATAACGCTTGGGGGCATGCGCAATAGCGCTTTGCCCGGATAACTGTTTATGCATGGAGTGTCCCACGGACGCGAGGTAGGTTAAACGCGGGAGCGGGTCATTACTACTACTTTACTGGATTTGCTTTGATTTCAAACATTATTTAACAAGTGAATGAATCTTGTGACCAATCAGTACCATTGTGTGAATAATTACTCGCGCGCATCTTAACACGTTTCATTATGAATTTGAATAGACGGCTGCCCCTTTGATGTCAATTTCACATATACCGCCGTTGGGACATTCTGCTTTATGGTCCCATGCGGGGGTTCCAGGGCTCTGTTTTATGGCCGCTTGTCCACAGTCTTTGTGGTCCTAGTGACTTACATGCTCCTGTGGGCATATGTTTTTCCAGATTCATGCAGGCACAAGGCATTTATATTGGCAATGCAATATGTTGGCTGTTTCTAGTGTAGACGAAGTTTAGCGATAATTGCAGACACTTCGGGTGTGTCATACTATACCTTAGTGATACAGTATTGCTAAAACTACAGATACTTTGGGCACTTGATTAATTTAAAAATTACAATATAACATCTCAGGGACAGGTAGGATGTCTGTTCTTAAATTGAATTGTCATATTGGCCTACATAATTAACATCAGACCTGCTTTCTTCTTTCTCTCTTTTTTTGCATAGCATTTGATGGATACACAATACAAAAATGAATGCCATTTGTGATATTCTTGCACTTTGATGAGCTACGAAATCAAAGCCACTGACATTAGCCCGCTCCAATTGAGGACTTTGGGTTATTTTATGGTCTCCATTTCCCGACCTTCTTGACTGGGTGAGTTGGCATCCTTCTCTTCCTGTGGATTTGTCTGGTGCTGTTTACTTGGCCACTTGATGGTTTCATATATTCCTTGCTCATTATACGAGTCAAGGGTTTTTTCCTAATCTCATGAGCTTGTCTTGTTTTTGCCTTTTTCCTTCTTTCTTTCCTTCATGCCCCCACAGACTCATCAAAAGAGATCCATATGTGAAAGGCCCAAGACGTCACTAGAATTGTATGGTTGACGCAGGGAATGGCTAGCCTGGTTGAGTAAATGGTATATACAGTTTTCTCCCGGCTTTAGGCCTATATACTTATATTTATGATTATAACTATATTTATGTTGAAGTGTATTTGATTTTGATTGTAGGAAAGGTGCCCAGTAGTGTTTCCATTCAGTTTTTAAAGTTTACATTTTGTTTATTTTTCCTTTTAGGTTCAACTCCCTTATTTGGGAGTGTCCATTTAGTTTAGTTTTGTTCCTAAAAAATTGCGTATAATTGAAATGAGCCTCTATCTTGAGGTTGTTGACTACATGGTAGCATTTTGTCCTGAGGAAGACGGGCATCAACTGGATATGTGGCTAGATGCTTCCACCCCGTCGAAACTATCATCATGATTTCCTTCTAAGCGTTTGGTTGACTTTAGAACATTCTAGTTGTCCCACAATAGGCTAGTTGACGAATGGCACCTTTATTCAATTGTCTGCATATTTAGTTTTTATTAAAAATTAACATTAACAATAATTGCGACTGTATAATTTACAGATGGCTAGATAGATACTCCGCTGGCATTTCTGTGTGGACACCGTTTTCCCTCTTTGAGTGATCCCCTTAACTCGCTTTGAGTCCCCGGTGCCTCACACGCTCTGCACGCGGTTATGGACCTTCCAACAGGCCCATCTTTTTGATGTAATAAATGTATTTTCATCACAATGTATTTTCCCTGTAATATATTGATCTAACATTTGGTATAGGCTTATAACAGTCTGAATATTAATTTTATTGAATTGTGATATAAGAATAAAATTACTATGTATATTTTTACAAAATGACATAAAATTGTTTGGCTTTTTGGTTTCGCTCTGGGCACCCTTCCTATTTATCTTGGTTGAGGTTAACACTAATGTACTAGATTTTTAATTTCTGTTCCACTTGACATGACTTTGTTTGATTTTTGCATGTGTAAATGTCCACCATAGTGCATGTGCATATTGATGTATGGTTGGAGTGTGCACCTTGGCCTTATGTCTGGTATGTCTCTTGTACAGATATCTGTGTGCATATCCCAGACAGTGCTGCATGTGAGTCCATTCAAGAATGTGTGACAACAACAGTGTTTGTGTAGCAATGTGTGATGCGTGGCAGCATGTAACGATGTGCACATGGTTGATTTCATGTGTCTTGACTTGGCCATGTGAGAGGTGTCACACGTGTGCTTTTGGCAACATCATGGACATGCATGGTGCATATATGCATATGTCTGAAAAGTGAGTGTGTGACTGGCTAACACTCCGGGATGTTGCTTGAGCATTAGATTGTGTGATTGACTCATGCTGCCAAATTGACCTCTGGTGCACTCTGACGTGATAGCTCCATGGGCTGCTTCATGACTGTCAGCTGATGTGTGAATGAGATGTGTATGTCCCATGATGCATGTGAGGCGAATGCACAATTTTGAGGTGCTAACAGTGCTTTGTCCAAGGATATGATTGTTGAGAATGCCAGACATGACTGTGCATGTGTGCACTAACCTGTGTGTTGCGGACAGTGATGATGGTTGTGACCTTTGACAGTGCCACTCATTTATATTTGCTTTGTGCAAAACAGACATATGTTCAGTACCCTGATGTTTGTGTTCTATGTCTCCCTATCCACAGCGACGATGGAAGAAGAGGTCGGAGAAGATGCTGTGGAGCAAGGCAGTGGGGGATGCCACCACCAGGCACACACCCAAGGCCCAGTCACACTCCCACGAAATGTCATCTTTGGGAGCAAGGGGACTGGTGCCGTGTCCCAGGCAACATCCGCAGCTGCTGAAGGGAGGCCCAAGAGGGTGAAGTTGGTCGTGGGCTCTTCGGCAGTGGGAGGAACAGATGAAGTAGTACAGGGGCAATCCGATGCGGAAGAATGTGGGGAGGCATCCGGGTTGGTAGAGGGCGAGGAGCAGGCTGCATCAGCCCAGCCCACGGGGCCGGCGGGGGTGATGACGTGGGTGCGACTGGTGCAGGCCAGACTCAAGAGCAGGAGGCAGTACAGGTCGCCGTGGACTGCACCAGTATGCACCTGTGGGCATGTCCCAGGCCGGACCCATCCGCAGGTGGCGGATGTTTCCACCCAAACGGAAACACCAATACCTGCAGATGAAGCAATTCAGGCAGGGTGGAACCGTTGCTAGCCGGTATCTCGAGGCGTACAGGCACCATCCGTGATGATGTGCAGGCTTCCAATCAGGGGCTTGCACGTCATCACAATGAGGTCTGTCATCTCCTGAACTGGCTAGCACATTTCCTGGTCTCGAATTGGGTACGTGGGCTGGCCACTGCTGCAACCCCCTCCTCGTCTTCCTCCTCTGTGCACCAGTCATCCTCCCTGCCGTCTTCTGGCCCAGATGTCACCAGGGCCCCCTGTGTACTTGTTCCAACCCCAGCGGCCAGTCTGGTGGAGATCACATCCCTGCCAGAGTTGGGTTCGGCAGAGGTGGTCACCACACAGATCCAGCCGGCAACAGATGCTGTGGCAATGGAGGACGAGCAGGCACCACAATTGTTTCTTTGCACCACGACTGGCGCACGCACCTTGGCGCGCGGCGCTTGCGCCTTTTCTGCACTAGATTCTATGAATCGGGGCCTATATCTGTTCCTTCATATAGAGACACTTGAAAAGATAATCAATTCAAACATCTCAAGAAAGGCATGTTGTTGTTTTCTCCATCTCCTAGGCACATCCGTAGCAGACAAAGACGTCAATTGCAGGGATTCCTGTTCTCTGTTGAGAATTGAAATGGAGACAAAAGTCATTCGGGTACTGGCAAGTGGGTCAAGTTTCTTCCTGACCTAAGCTTTTTCTCCTTACTTCTAACAAAAATTATTTTGATATTTTTTCCTTCAGCCCATTTAACTCACAGGCTTTCCCTAATTCGTTGGTGCACAAAACAATAACACTTTTCACTAGCCCTGCTCAATGCTAGGGCAAGTACTCTTTCCCTGCTTTGCTGTAAATACTTCCCGCATCAGATATAAATGCTTGCCGCTCAGCTGCAAATGCTTCATTCTGCCTTTTTTCGCCATCTTTCTCCCAATCGCGTTGGACCATGATCTTTTTCTTCTGTGCTTTGTCTTTATCCTATTGAGACAAACTAAAACGTTTTGCTGCACACTAGCTCCTCTTTATCCCACTATGCTTAATCTAGTCTACTCCTGTTCTTCTAGACTATGCCACCAATTCTTACTATGTGCCTTCATATTATATCATAAACTACATTGTTTGCCTATTCTAAACATCTCTCTATATTTATATGTTTAAACTCTGCCCCTGTTGGCGTTCTGCCAACCATTGAAATTCATAAAAGGTTACCCACTTGTCATCTGACGTCTTCTATGTCCTGTGTTCATCTGAAGTGGCCATGCTTGAATCTATATGCTACTCTATTCGCCTGATTGCACCTATCTTGGGAGAAAATGGCTACATAATTGAAGACACTGGGCCTCATTACAAGTTTGGCGGTAGCCTTGACGGTAAAACCGGCAGACTGCTGCCAAACTTGCAATTTTTCCAGTACCCGCGGATGGGCAATTACCGGTTCATTATGGCCCAGCCAGACCCTTTAATTGCCCATTCGCGGGCGCCGGAATGCTTTGCTCCCCATTCCCACTTGAGCCCCAGGGGCTCAATGGGAATGGGGAGGTCGGATGCACTGGCACCATTGAGAATGGTGCCGGTGCATCTGACATGCTCTGCTCGCGGGTGCCGGTACGGCCGCCAGGACACACCTGGCAGGCATAATGGCACCGTTTGCCGGTCCGGGAACTACAGTACCGGCAAGCTTACCGGTACCGTAGTTCCCGGACCGGCAAACTTGTAATGATCCCCACTGTGTCTCTCTCTGCCTCTTTTTTCTGTTACTCACCTGGGTCCTCTTATCTATAATAATGATCAATGGTGTGAACCATTACTTACCTCTTTTTTCTTTTCTCTCTATTCACTTAACACTTATATGTGTTATAATATACTGTTTCTTTCCCTATCAAGGCCATGCAGACATTCCTCCAATGTTCACGCAAGGTCCATGATTTTCATCTGTAACATAAACCAACATTGTTACAGGCACTCAAAAAATTGTAATTTACTTACCCTTGTACGTTCTTCGTGAATTGGTTTTTGTACAAAATTGCCCTTGTCTGGCTAACCCAATTTTGGTCAACCATACTCCTTTTTGCTCTCTGTTACTCCATACATCTTTTTTTTATTGCCCTGTGCAATTCTTTTTCAATTTCTGCCTTTAACCTTCATTTATGCTGTTTAATTGTTGTAAATATTTGGATTTCTGCTTATTTTATGCTGGGGTTAGTTCCCTATGCATTCATTCATTCATCCAATCATGTCTTCATTCATTTTTCTCTTTTATTCATTTTCTTTATTTTTTAAAATATTTATTTATTTTGTCCAAATGACATCATTTTTTTTAATTGAGCTCTTTACTGCTATACTGTCTAAGGTAAATTATTTATTTTCATCTTCTCCTAATTCATTTTTATGGACCCATGCCAAAAAAGGCCTGAAGTCCACCTATCGGTTTTGACTCTCTCTCTAATTTTCTTTACTTTATACTGGATGCTGCTTCTTTATCGCCATATATACTAAAATGTTTCCTTTCCTTTAAATGTGTGATGTGCCTAAAGAAAGCACCACATCATACTCCATTAAGCCTGGTCTAGATATATCGCCATTCGTGACGTTACTTAACCTAAACCTTTTTATGAGAACCATTACTGTCCTCCATAATCGATTTTTATTATTCAATCCTTGATCATTTGCCATGTTTCCTTATTCTATGGCTGTTTCTAATTTCATGGCGGTCATCTGTTCCCCCGTCTTGGTTCATAAATATACATAGTCAGACTAATTCATCAAACACTCCCACTACTTTTTCACTAGGTCACACAGCTATCTATAATACCGCGCTTTGGCATCAATAAAACCCTTTAGTCTCTACCAGAACCATCTCACTGGCCTTTTCCGCTGTACATACCACTATGGATGCACCCATATTCAAATGGTGCATTTCCCAAAACAAAACACACTCTCCCCTAATCACCTAAACAACATCATGTTTCAGGTTTTTATCATCCAATCCTTTCCTTAACCTCTTTAGTGCCAACGGCGAGATACCTCGTCCTTTTCGGCACTCTGTTTTGTGCGATTCCTGCACTGTAATCCAACCACTGGGCTATGAGAGGGGCAGGTCCCCCTTCACTGCCCGGGGGTTGGATTACCTTCAATTTCACGTTGGCGTGTGTGATGCACGCCAACATGAAATTGAAAGTAAATTCACTGCGGCAGCCATTTTTGGCTGCCGCGGTGAAGAGAGAAGGTAAGAGCCCTTCTCCCTCTGCCTCGATCTCAGACTGTATTTCAAGCCAGAGATCGAGGCAGGTATCGTTGGAAAAGGGAGATTCTCCCCTTTCCAACAATACCTTGTGTGACAGCATTGCTGGTCATGGATCGGGCGCAGAGCTCGATCCGTGGCCAGCAATGCCCACTAGACCAGCAGGGATCTGTTTTGGGAGGGGGTGGCTGCTTCCCCAGGCCCCCAAAGCATGGCGCCACAGTGCTGGAGACCCCTGGGGGCAGTGATCATCTGCCCCCAGGGGTGGGGAGAAAACAAACAAAAAAGAATTGAAGGAAGGGGGGGAGGTGTAAAGTACTGGAGGTGGGTCTGTACTTCTGCTCTCTATATGGTAGAGGAGAGGCACAGAGGACCCCAGCCAAGATTCTCTATGCGGTAGCCATGGTCGAGCAATCAAGGCCTAGCTTCTCAGGAGGTGATGCAGGCTGGTTCTTAAGTACAGTGTAATCCCCGAATCCCCACAAAGGAATGTCCACACACTGTATTACTGAAAACACAGCCTTTATATAATTAATATTCAAAGGTATGTACACTATCACAATAACACACTTTGTACTCAGAAATCAACAATGGCAAATATATACAATTCTAAAGTGGTACCACCAATATTATCAGATCTCATTTAAAGTGCATCAACTATACTGTCAGAATGTTACACAGATCAATAACAAGGAAACCAGCAGTAGAGAGAGGAGGAAAAGCAAGATGGTTGAAACAATAGGCAGATTACTGGCCTCTACACCTTTAAGCACAGTTCTGTGTGGAGATCCCCCTTCCTGGGCAACCTGTAAAATAAAGATATAGCACAAGCCCAGTCCATATATTGATCAATAAGTCTTACTTTCTCCTATAATGTTTTTACCCCCCCCCAATGTACCTGGTGGAGCAGAGTTCTTCGAAGATGCGTCGATGGATCCTTCTTGAGTGGCCCCCTTTAAAGCAGGAGCCACGGATCGTTGAGGCGTCGAAGAAGGTGAACTTGGCATTGACTGCGCCGATGAGAAGTTCGAGGGTACCGAGACCACGGCGTCGATCCAGGCGGTGCTTGTCTGTGATGTCCTGCGAGGATGAGGTGTGCGGGGCACCTCGGCGAGTGATTGTTCAGGACCGCAAAGAGTTTCGGAAGAACTGTGGCCCAGCAAGGGCGTCGAGTCGTCAAAGTCTTTGTGGTCTTCAGGTGGCGGGAAACCCACTGGCAGATTCTCCTCTGCGCGGCAGCGGCCTCGACTCTCTCCGGCAGGATAAAGCGGTCGTCGGTGCAGACAAGGGAGTCCTTCGATTCAAATGTTCTTAAGCAAAGAAGCGGACGGCTCCGGTCGGCGGCGGCACAGCGTCAAGTGGTCCCTGCGTCTGGGCAACACAACTTTGACGGGCCTCCAGCGGTCACACAAACCTGCGAACCCTGGTCGACAGCAATGGACTTCGACAGCAGCGAAGTCCGGGTGCTTCACTTCGTTCTCCTCAGCAGTCCCGTTTCGGGTCGGCAGCCTATCGAGGGTCTGACTTCCAGGGAGCTTCGGCGAAGGTCAGCGGTGCTCGATGGTCCCTCAGAGCATGGGAAGAGGGCACCTTACCAGGTCCTCTCTCAGATCAGTCTTCGACGAATTCGGCAGCTTTCAGATCAGGTCGAAGCAAATGCAACAGCAAGTTGTCTTCTTCCAGCTGGGTGTCGAGGATCAGCAGTTCCAGTTACTCTTCAAGTGTAGACACAGCTTCTGAACAATTTCCAGTGGTGAGAGGTCCCCAGATATACTATTCTGCCTCTCATCCACACTGCTGGGTCACACTCAGCAGCCAATCATACATAAGGGCATTAATACAGTCAGTCAGCCAGTCAGGCACACAGTGCATTCAGGCCATCCTCCTCCCTCTCAGACACTCACAACAAGGAATGTGGATTGGGACAAGTACCCAGCCATTCAACACTACACACTGCATTCAGGCCAGTTTTGGGCAGGGCTGTTTCAGTCTTTGTCTCTCATGCCAGAAACCAGACAGCCACAACAAAAAGTGCATATTGGTCACACACTCCATTCACCCAGGTCACACCCACAGGGTGTACCCACAACATACAGTCACTGGGAAGGCTCCAGCCAGTCTGGACTGGACTTCACAACAACACCATATATGGAACTTCCACCCAACAGCAAGTCAGGGGGAAGGGACCGAGTCAGTTTTTCCCAGGACTTCGGGAAAACAAGGTAACAGGCAATAGAAAGCAAGAGGCCACAGGGGCCATCTTGTTTTCCATCAGGAATCAATGATTCCAATGGCAGGGCCTGAGTATCCCAAAATGGAGGATACTCAGAGCACCTGTCAAATTCAGCATGGAGCTGCCACCAGCCCATACCCTGCTCTGTGGGCCACCCACAGGTGCCCAAAACATACACTAGGGGCACAGGGTTGTTCCCCCACCCATGGGTGCCGTAAGGGTATCCCATGGGTCTGTACACCAAACCAAAAACAGAAAGAGCTGCACTGCCAGGAGTCCCACATGGACTCCTGGGCAGAAAACAATACAGAACACAAATGAAAAAGGACTACAGGACAAGGACAGGGAGGCCCTGTCCCTCCAATGCATTTCCAGCATCACAGGAGGTGGGAGAGGGTTTGGGGCACTGGGTCCCACTAGCCACCAAGGATTCTTGAAAAAGTGGTGTCGTTGGAAAGGAGAGAGTTTCCCCTTTCCAACGACACCATTTATGAAGGCATTGCTGGTCACGGATCGGGCACAGAGCGCTCGATCCATGACCAGCATTCCCACTGGACCACCAGGGATACGTTTGTGACGTTGGGGGAGGGGGGCTATTTACAGTAAGCAGCCCTCTCTCCCCCCAGCCCCCAAAGCATGGGGGCACATGTCTGATAAACCCTGGGGGCAGATGACTGATCATCTGCCCCCAGGGAAGGGGGCAAAATAAAATAAAGAAAGAAAAACATAATCAACGGGGAAGGGGGTGGAGGGGCCCGGGATTTTTTGCCCCCCTGAAAGGGTGGTAGCCCTCCCCCTCCCACACCAAGTGGAAAGGGGGGCCACCCCTTGTAGCCCTCCCTGTGGGCAGATTTATGCCCCCGGGCAGGAGTACATGAGGTGGCCCCCCATCCAATTGGGGGGTGGGGGAGAGGGCCACCAGGAATAAGTATGCATGCCCCCAAAAGGATGGGGCCTGCAGGTTAGGGCCCCCCTGGGGGCAGATGGCTGATCATCTGCCCCCAGGGAAGGGGCAAAATGAAAATAAAAATGAGTGAAATGTGGGCACCCCTTGTAGCTCTCCCTGGGGGCAGATGTCTGGGAAGGGGCATCTGACCCCAGGGAGGGCTGCATGAGATGCCCCCCTCTTATCTGCCCCCAGGGAGGGCTGAATGAGATGCCCTCCCCCTGCATTTGGTGTGGGGGGTAGAGGGTCAACCCGCATTACATTAGAAAATTACCTGGCGGTTTAGAGGGGGACATTGGTGTGCCAATCTGGCCCCGGCGTCTGGAAAAAGTGTGAAATTCAGCTGTCGGAACAGACTTGGGGTTACCTGTGTTTTAGGCTTTCCCCTTGGCGCCCAGGTAGGTGCACCCACACATGTGAGGTACCATTTTCATCGGGACACCTGTGGGAACACGAGACGGAAGGCCATGTGTTGTTGATGGCGGGCTTTCGATGGGTGAGCCGAGTGAAATGTGCGGAAAATGTGTTTTTTCCCCCACATTTCGGACTTTGCAGGGGTGTCTGGGTAATAAATTCTGGGCCGATTTGCGCAATTCAGACCTCTGCGGATTCCCACGGGTGTCCTTTTTTCGGAAATGCATGGGGATCCCTGTTTTCCTTGGTGGCTTGGACACCATAGGCCCATATCTGTATGGTGTGCCCGCCTGGAAAAATCGTGAAATTCAGATGTCTGAAAAGACTTGGGGTTAGGGGTGTATTCAGCTTTCCCCTTGGCGCCCAGGTAGATGCGCCCACACATGTGAGGTACCATTTTCATCGGTTCACGTGTGGGAATGTGGGAAGGTATAACATTTGTTCTGTTTGTGTGGTTTTCATAACGTTTTGACCCATTTGCTGGTGCCCTTTGTCACACAAGCCTTTCATTTTCCAAATGTGCCCTACATTTAGTCGCTGCTTTAGGCACCATACACTTTTGTAACCTGCACAAGTCACCTACCCTTGAAAAGGTCTGCCTGTACTCTTTCAAATGTATGCTTGCTGTTCCTCACCACATTGGTTTTCCTGATTTACACATGCTAAGTGCGTCTGTTCAGGCCGTAAGCATAAAACTACTGTGTACCATGGCTCAGTGTTTGGCTTGTGGTATTGCTTGTTTTGTAAAACACTACAAAAAATGTGTGCATTCCTAACTGCAAGAGTCGGGGGAATGTAGCGGAGCATTGCTTTTCTCAAAATTCATAGAAGCCATTGCCGTACCAAGCCAACCATGTCCATCACATACCTTTTTTTTCAGTCATTTTCCCACTTTCCCCCCAATCTATGGTATTTTCCCCTACCTAGTTGTTGCCCGACCTACGCAAATCACCCCTTTCCGAACTTGGAATTTTGTCTACTTTTCAGAAATGTATGCCTTTCTGTCCTCCAATTCAGCTTTCCTACCCTTTTCTTCCATTCCGTCCATGCATGTCCAATTGGCAAAAATGGCCAAAATCGCCTACCTCTCACAAAACGGTTGATAACCACATCAAAATATGTTTTTTTCTGTTTCCACTCAACCTGTTCTTGAAAGCCAGGAAATTGGGGGATTCAGCACAGCAAACCATTTGTTCCTAGCCCTTACAAGGAAAGATTCACAGGCTTCTTTTTACATCATTTTACTGGCTTTTTTTGAAAAAACACCACATTTTCACACTTTTTGCTTATTTTCTCTCACCCACCTACAGCAACCTAGGATTCCTGTGGGGAAAAAAGGGGTCAAATTTGGCCGAGATATCTCATGTAACAAAAATGTTACAAGGCATTGAATGGCGACATACCGAAATCACCAAAAAAGGCTTTGGCACCTGGGGAAATACCCATGGCAGTTAAAGGGTTAAACACTGGCAGGTGCTTGTTGCAAATATACCAAAAAATCGTCATAACACACTCTCCTTCAGAGACTGCTAATTTCTCAGTAAACAAAACTACATTTATAGTCTTCAATAAACATCCTCATTCTTCTAATATTTATTCACCACTTTTCTGTCTTTGCTGCATGGACATCCAATCCCAATGTCTACCACTAGAACAAAAACTGTTCTTCCGTTGTCGTGTTAATTCTTGGCACTCTTTAAGACATAGTGCCACTAACAATTCTGAACACATCAGGTCACCCTACGAGTCTGTCCTACTGTGGATGCATGCGTTCCTCTGTTTTGGTAAAAATAATTTCTCACTGTTAAACCCAACACTTTCATTCCTACGTGTTATTGTTCATTTCATGTTTGCACATTGCTGAGCCTGCATGTGGCTCACTTACTTGCCCTCTGCAGTACATTTCTTTTGCACCTTTCCTAAGCTGATGTACCTGATGCACTTCCAGCGCTCATGTCTGATAAAATGTCTGATCCTGGGGAAAAAACTTTATTTGTGAACTGTACACTGGGGGCGTACTGTCCCCCCTCTCGAGAATTGCCTATTTCTGCACAAATCCTTTGCTTCTACAGATGTGTGCAAGGTGTTCTAACATACCACATGCCCAACACACATGAGGTCTCTTAACTTGCCCCTCTTGCACGTTCTGACTATCATTCTGCATGCTTTGAAACCCACAGGGTTAGTCTGGACATTTCCCTAATTATTTTGCCAATTCCCTTGATTTTTCGGAAAGCCTCTTCCTCAAAATCCTCCCCTTCCTCATGGAGCAAATCCATTATTGCCTTGATCAATACTGCCTTTGGTTATTCATCTGTCATTTGCTGGGAGCATGACCCTTCCCCACTAGTCGATCTCGCCCATTCTATGGCGTATTTTGACAATTTCTTCTACTTTTAATTTCAGTTCTTCACTTTCCTAGCATAATTCTTCTCTCAATTCCTCTCTTGCAGTAGTCTGCAATAATATGTGATGGTCAACTGTATCTCTGACCATGACTCTGCTTCCAGGCCCACTAATTTCTTAAGCCGTTTTTTTTTCTGCACAGTTTCTGGCAGCTTTTGGTATTTTGATAGCTCTTTCATCTGACGTGTCCTGACAGAGCACTCTAAGCGCTTTCCAGACTGCCGCCCTACAATTTATTAAACAGCGCTCCGTTATGAGCAGTACTCAACGCAGTAATACTCAAATATCCGGTCTTTAACCAAATGTCATCAGCTCTCTCTCCAAGGATGGTCATCAGGAGGCCCTTAATGTCCCATAAAGCAAATGTATTTCCTCTGGTCATCTTCTCTAGTTCATGTATCCATTTACCAGAAGTCAAAACTCAGGGATTTGCACCTTAAGTTATCCTTGCCCATCGGGGGTCAGGGTACATACTATGGTCTGCCCCCCACCCCGTTCTCTAGCAAGGGAAACTGTGAAACCCCAAACTCATTCTTTTCTCCCATTGTCTATTTTTTCAAGGTAGGAACAATAGTTCTGCACTGTCTTTTACCTGGCAGTGACCTTAATCTGCTCACATAAGGTGGCTACTCCCCCCTCTCACCATGAGGTTGCCCTTCAGGTCGGTCTAACCACGTCATTGATTCTGACGTCCGAGATATGGGTAGGCTTAGACCCGTCCATCTTACTTCCTTATCCATTAAAAAAACACCCTTCCAGGCCATATTGTCACCTTCTTATTCTCCACGGAAGGTTGCTCTGTCCTAGTCTGACATATCCTGTCCCCAACTAATGTCGCTCTTATCATTCTAGTCTTTATTTTAAAATGAAACTGGCCACAGACAAGGCTCTATGCCTGTATGCACTGTACACACTGTCATCTCTGCATGGGTACAAGCTGTTGATTCCAAAGCCTGAAGCGATGCACTCACTTGTTTGCGATTTGTAACTGTCCCCTTTACTCCTACATATTTTCTCTGTTCAATCAGCTTCGACCTTCGCAAGCTGTTGTGTACAAAAGCCTGCTCAATTATTTGCCTGCAATGCACGAGTGCCGCATTCCTAACTTTCTTTATCATGAGCCAATTTTAATTTGGGCAAACTTTTCCTCAAAGCCGCCTAGTGCTACATGCCTGTCCTGCAAGTTCACCACTACTCTCCGTTTTTCCAACCTGCTGTCTAATCCATTTCAAAACAGCCTTTTTGGTTATATCCGCAGTAAAATATAATTACTGTTCTTCATCCTTGCTTGCATACTGCAAGAATCTCAATATTCTGAAATATAAATACGCAAATCTCTGCCCTTCCTAAGTTTTCAAAAAGGGGCCAACTATTTTCTATGTCAGGGGTGTGGGTTCAATCTGACTTCTGTGCGCTAATGACCACTCGCAATTAGCCAAATCTGAAACTTAATACAAAAAGGTTTGGTGGCAGCGAACACACAATTCCACAAACCACCTACAGGATTTGTAAAGTTCAGATAGTTAATTAATGGTTGAAGGGAAGGTAACTTGCACTCAAACCACTAACGGTTGAAGGATTGAGTAATTATATCAATATATATCACTATGACTAAGAAGACACTGTGAAAACAAAATTGTAATTCTTTTGTCGTTGTACAGCAAACACGTGTTTCGACCACCTGGTCGTTTTCAAGGCTCACATGGATACGGCAAAGACTCCTATTCTTATTGGATTAGTTATTTTTTCAAACGATGAGTCAATCTCAAATCCTATATAAAATAGTGTTGACCTCTGTAGTATAATTTTGTTAGGAATCACCTGACCATGCCTGACCTATCACAAAATGGTGGATCACCCTATTTCTGGTCATATTTTGATACCTGGTCTGTTTTGAGTAAAAAAAAGTAAAATATACTTAAAATATACTACTTAACAAACCTTCTATCATTCAAGACATTCTGACCTCATAAAATAGATCGTCCTTTAAAGCACTTCTCTGGAAAGCACTTTTAATTACTAATTTCTATAACATTTAAAGTCATTGATCACCCCAACAAATTATCTATGTTCAGTTTGAGGGGGGTGGGTCTATCTCCATTACATTCAGTTTGAGGGGGAGGGAGTACTCATTCCTTTACACTATCATTTTTTGAACACTTTTCTTTTGTACAACATTGTTTCCCACACTATTTGTATTTAGAAGTAAGGATTGGCAATAGGTTTATTAGTATAGGCCCTTTTATTTTGACAGACGCAAATAGGACTGCGTTATTATTCTTTGATGGTTGTAGTTTGCTGCCATCTTTAGATTTAGGATTAGATAGGCATTTTTCAAATCCAATTGAAGTTCGATAAACACCATTGAACTGTGATCACTTGTTTCTGTCTTACTGTTTGATACCATGCCTTACTTACATATAGTATCATGTGGGATGCAACTCATATGAGACAAATTGGGGAACCCTAAAATTCCAGAAGATTAGTCATAGAGCCTCAGTTCCCTCTATTTCCACGAAAGAATCCATAGGCTTTGATATCTGTAGCAGCAGAGAAGAAACTATCCCTCCTTGTTGGGCCTCATGAGTGAGGTGGAACCCAGACATGGACCTCTTGCTCATTGTGCTCAGAGAGGCACAGCTCCACCTCACTGATGAGGCCCAACAAGGCTGAAACACGTGTCTGGGTTTGCTGTTGTACTCTTGTTCTAAGGAGGATTGCCTGGCATTTCGGTGCTGGACTGCCCTTGTGGGAAGGACAAAGACTGATATGCAAATGGATATTCCTCCTTTGTGAAAAGTACAGTGAGCAGAAAGTGATGGCTGCAGACTCTCAAAGTGGGGAAAAACACAGAAAAGGTTATCATGCCATGTTCTTTCAAGAGATGGGTGCCTGCTACCTTTTTTGTACAAAAAGATAAAGAATTGGAGGATAAGCTTTGTAAGAGTTAGCATACTCATCGCAGTCAAAGCAAGAAAAGCATCATCACCCAAGAGAGTGAACTTGTAAGAGAAACTCCTGAGGGTAAGGATAAAAAATAATATATCTTAAAGGATATATATCATACAGAGACTCAAATTGTGAATCAAATAGAAGAGAAAGAAACCTCAACAGAGAATCTCAAAGGTTGGATAACCCTACCTTAGGAAAAGGGAATAACAACTTTTGGAAATAGAACTAAAGAAGAAAGTAACCAACAAATAACAAACACTGACAAGAGAAAATTGATCAGTATAGAACCAAGGAAACCACATGTTAATAAGAACAACCAAATGTTTAAGTGTTAAAAGAACTGCGTGAACTGATTAAAGACGTCACAAAGAACTTTTTGAAAATCAGTTATTGAATAGAACTTTGCAAGGAGCAAGAACCCAGTAGAAAGAAGCCATTCTCCTGTCATTAGTTAAGATAGTGGTACGGTCAGTTAAGGTTAGTTTTTGGCAGAGGACAGATTCTTTTAAAACATTCACTGAGGACTGACGAGCACCTTAGCTAGTGTGTTAGGTCGGGAATACCCCAGAGAAGTAGGGAGAGATAGGCGTTAACCTTTTCTTTAATAAATTCACATTAAGAAATGTCTAACAAGGGTCTATGTCCTTTTAACCTGTCACATTATATATGTGATTTGTAAAGTGCAAACCTCGCTGGTAAGCAAAGGAGTAATAATAGAGGGTACAAGGAAGAGGGTGCTCCAGAGGGAGAGAATCGTGGATAAGATAAGCAATGCGTAGGATGTCATTTGAAGAGCAGGATCTTCATTTCCTTTCTGAAGTGTAAGATAGAGAGGCCATTCTAGTCTACATTGGTCATTTGCCAGAGACAGGATGTGTGCAGGTAAGGTGTGATTCTTATTTTTCCCTCTTGCAATTCTTTGTTTCAAGCCTGGCGATGCTGTAGCTTCTGGTGGCACATTAGGCTCCAGAGATGGTGCGCTTTTCGACCAGGTAGGGTTGTGTTTTGTTTTCAACTTTTTTGTAGGTGATGGAGGCTTTATTGAACATAATGTGTATACACAGGGTTGCCAGTGCAGCTCATTGAGGGTGGGGGTGATGTGGTTGAATTTTCTTAGTCTTTGTATGGCACATGCTGGGACATTATTATGCAAGAAGACACTTGTGATTAGTGTTTTAATTACAAGTGGTTTGTGGGGAGGTCTTGTAGACTACAGTTCCGCTGTATCAGTGTTCATGCTCGAGTGTAGCAGCTTTAAATTGCTGTTGGTTCCGGTGTAAGAGAGAAGCAGTGGCATGTAATGATGTGCCATGAATGTGCCCTACGGTTTCAATCAGTTCAAGCGTAAGGGAGAGGCTGTGTCTTGAGGGGATATGTTGTGTCATAGTTGTATCAAGTGTTGTTGTTCAAGCGTAGGAGATGTGTGGAGATGCTGATGCTGAATGATGTAATAGCGGTGCATGAGAGGGTGCCATATAGACAGTTAACCGAACCCCATTCTTCAGTGTGCAGTTGTGCCGGTATTGAAGATCTCTCCATGACAGCCAACATGACTACAGTGCATTGCCCCATACTCAAAGGACAAAGGCAATATATTTAAAGGGCGACGTTTTTCCCTCTCTCAAACAGGCTGCAGGGTCGCCAAAAGAAAGTGCCCTGCATTCATGAACCGTGATTTTTCGCACATGTACCTAGGGACACATTTTAAGGAAATTTAGCATTTTAAACTTCACTAAAGCAGCAACATCAGATACAGCATCGGGGACTTTCAACCTTTTTAGTTGAAACGGGCCTTGAGCCTCAGGGGCCCCCGGGTAACTGACCCCATGTTGCCAGTCAGCAGTCTTACAGCATGACAATGGGGGTCATTACGAGTTTGGAGGTAGCTATGGTGCTATTAGCACCATGGCTGCCTCCAAAGTCGTGTCTGGGTCCAAGTTCTCTGAATGGGGACTTACCAGGTCATTCCAACCTTGGAGGACCCGGTAGGTCCCCATTCAAAATACCCTTCCCCATTCCCATTCGAGCCCCCATAGGGCTCAATGGGAATGGGCAGGGAGCTAATAATGGGCCCGCAAATAGCGGGCCCGTTATTAGCTCCCTGGTCCCTTAGCGGCTCCCGCTAAGGGGCCCCGGAATGCGGCAGTAAGGGCTTAACGACACCGGCATCCTTACTGGCACCGTTAACCCCTTACCGCCACACTCATAATGAGGCCCAATATATTCCTTTCTATATTCCTTTTGTTCTGGGGCTTAAAATGCGCACTTTGCAGCACTCGCTTTACAAGCTGCATTTGCTGGAGCCCTTCCAGGCGCCACTTCCCTCGGAGTATACAGAAATGTTATCACCTCATTGCCATTTAACGCTGGTTCCTCCACATCAGCCATTTGCTTACAAAGAGGATGTATAGCTTTCAGTGGGAATTTAGTTTTAAGCTTCCTGCTGGCTGGCCGCCTCGTTATAATAGGCAGCTATTAGCCACTGGCTGCATTTCTTTGTCTCCTTTACAATGTATGCTCGCCACGGGTCCCTCATACTGTTTTCTGCTCTAAGCAAGGAGGGCCCCCAACCATCATGTTGAAATGGGCCCCACACATCTTCAGCTGGGCCTGTGTAACATAGAGTACTCTGTAGCTGGTAGTTTTAAACTAAGTCATTAAAGGGACCCACATGGTCTCAGAAAACTATCCGACTCAAGTCTGTCAGGCAGTACTTCGGGCATTACCTTATGAGCCAATCCGTGCCTTCAGAATCCCTCACTCGGGCATGCAAACCAGGCAACTTGTTGAAGATAGATAACTCGCCTCAGCTGGTCAGAACGTTTACATTTCCTCTTGGGAGAAGGGGGGAGCACGGCATGTAGGCAGGACTCAAGTCCTAAAAAGAAAAGAAGTGGGGGAGGGGCTCTGGTGTATGCAGAGGGGAGTGATGTCACAGGCAGTAAACGTAAACTGAAATACATTTGCATATTTCATTTTAAGATGTCTTTCCCAACTCAAGAAAGTCCACGGGAGAAAATAAGCATTTCCCAATAGAACATGTTTTCTTAAAACATTGCTTGCTAAATAGAAAAGGTGTGCAGTTTTTAGGTCTTAAAATGTGTATGAAAATGGGTCCTGTGTAGCACAAAGTCAATATGAGTATTTCACTACAATCTGCTCAAAGATTCTTGTGGTCTAGCAAAGTTTCTTTCCTCGGACGCGTGATCCTGGTTCGAATCCCAGACACAGTGGGCCTAATTATCGGTCTGGCGGTAACCGTGCTGGTAAAACCATCAGGTATCTGCCGGACCCGTAATGAATTACCAGCGCCTGACTTCCCGGTGCCACTGCGCTATTCCAAGTCCGGTGGCCAGGAAGTCAGGCATCAGTAATTTTGTTAGTCCCCATTCCCATCGAGTCCCATAGCACTCCATGCGAATGGGGAACCGGGAGCGCCACTACCGTTAACAACGGTGCCAGTGCTTCCGTGAGAGCTCCGCGGGTGGGTGCCGTCCCACCCGGGAGGTCTGACCCTGGCGGGCGGGACAGCACCCACCCGCAAAGTTGTACTGTGCCGGTCCGGAAACAACGCTGCCGGTAGGCTTACCGGCACAGTTGTTTCCGGCCCAGCACAGATGTAATGAGGCCCAGTGCTTTGTTATCCAGTGGAGGTAGCCCTTTTTGAAGAAAACAATACATTTAAAACACATAGGGTGATGGCGTCCGCCACATGAAAAAAGTGTGCGGACGTCGTCCACTCGCTAGTTCCCTCGACTCGAGCCATACTTGTAAGACACTGGTTATGAATTTTTGGGCCTCTCTGATCGATCCTCCCAGGTTCAACTTGGGTCCTTCCTCTCCTCTATTTCTATCTCTACCTGTGGTGTTCCCCAGGGGTCTAACCTCTCTCCCTGGCTGTTCAACCAATACCTGGCACTTCTTGCCCACTGCATTGCTGCACCCTGCCCCAACTTCCAGTGCTATGCAGATACACTCAGCTCATTTTCAGGCTACCCTCAGCTACCTCTTCTCCCTCTCTCATCTCTGACCGTCTGTCCCCCATCCAGGAGTGGTGTGCCGCCAAGGACCTCTGCCTTAATGTCAGTAAGACTGACATTCTCCTCATCGGCACACCCGCTCCCTCCTTTCCTGTCACTCTCTGGCCGGCCTCTCTTGGCCCTCTTCCTGCTCCCACCTGTGAGGCTAAAAACCTTGGGGTCATCTTCGGCTCCACACTCTACTTCTCTCCTCAAATCTCTGATGTCTCTAAGAAGTCACACTACCAGCTGCACCTCCTCAGAGGTATTCTTCCTTTCCTCTCCTTCCCCCAGAAGCTCACTGTCTCCAGAGCTCTGGTTCTTTCTAGGCTGGACTATTGCAACAGCCTCTTTACAAATCTGCTTGCTTCTACTCTCCACCCTCTGCAACTCATCCAGAACAGGACTGCGAGACTTGTCCTTGGCCTCAACCCCAGGGATCGTATCTCTGCAGCACTGAAATCTCTCCATTGGCTCCCAGTGGCTCCCAATGGCTGTGGGGATTAAGTTCAAAACCCTCTGCATTGTCCACAAGGCCTTCTGGGGCCTCGATACCTTCAACTCTCTCTTCCCAAATATCTTCCTTCTCGAGCTCTTCGCTCATCCGCCTCTAACTCCCTCAGGGTCAGTCGCTTCTCCAAGCAACGAGTCGGTGGTAGATCTATTTCTTTGGCTGGGGCCTCCTTCTGGAACAGCCTCCCTGAAACTTGAGGACAATCATCTCCAGTTCTGGATCTTTGCTTCTGCTTTTTCTCCTGCTCTCCCTGCTGACTTCCTGGCTGAAACTGAAACTGCACTGGTTACCTGGCCACCTTCTGATCTCTGCCCCAGGACCCCTCCCCCGTCAGTCGCACACCTGCACTGCCTTCCTGGCATACCCGCACTTAGGGACTGTTTCTGCATCACTATAGTCCCACTACCATTACTTGACACCTGATGTCTGCACTTACCCTTGTACTTGCCACCTGCTGGCCGTACTTTTACTTATTGTTTATTTATTCTATCCCATATACTGCACTGTAGCCTCTCACTTCCCCCGCACTTTCCCACTTCCCCGTGCCAATGCACTTGCGCAATCTGAATGACACCTGGCCTAGTAGGGTCGTTGTCTGTCTTCCCTCTGTTACCCCCTCCCTTGCTTCGTCGCGCCTTGAAACACTTGTGTAAAGGCGCGTTATAAATGCCTTATCATATCATATATCTAGAAACACGTGCCAGCTCGCAGAAGCTGGTAATATTTATTGATATCAGGGACTCTTCCAGTACTGACCACTTGGGGGCAATGTTGTATAACATAAAACAGTTTGGCTCCAATAGCAGCTGGAAAGCGACGTGAAACGGTTGCATTTTTGGATCCAGACAGTATGTATCCTCTTTTAGTGACAGGGAACTGCAATCCCCAAATATTATGAGAAAACTGATTTCCAGTGCAGCTGCGGAAAGTTGGCCGACACTCAAGCAGAGGCGGACTGGCCTGCCAGGTTGAAAGATTTCCCCAAAGAACTGCGACCCTGAAAGGCTCGTGAGCTACTCGCAAGGATTGACTTTGCACATAACGCCGCATCGCATGGGCTTGTCAAGCGATCGCTCAGTTTTCCATGGAACCATGACCGCCTCTGCTACGCGAGCGACGGCTGGGTTAGATATTACCTATGACTGCCTCTTGATCTATGTTAGAAGCCAAAAGCCTCTGGAAGACAGAAGGCCACGACCATCTCACCCCTGAAGGTGGACAACCGACAGCGTGGTGGGCGGGGCTATTTTAAGGCAGTTTTGAAGTTCGGGCGCAGATACACGTTGCAGCCCCCCTCCTCCCACCCAACACTCAAAAACCAAAGAAATGCAGGGATCCGGAATCTCGCTCAATCCCCACCTTCGCAATGCCCTGGTAGCCATCAAAATAAGGATGGCTAAGTCTCATTAACCCCTTCATCCTTGCTGGATACAGACAAATAAACAAGTGGCATTTCAAGGGCAACATTGCCAGTTCACAAAGAGGTTTCATATGTTTTAGCATAAGTACATGATACATTTTAAAAATAGCAGCCACAAGCAAAGCATAAGGGTTGCAGAACACAGATCAGTAGCAGCATGGGAAAGGCACACATAGCCTAACGCGTATCACGTCAATTAAAAAGACTTCCCTTCGAAAGATTTCATTTTGGTTGTGCACATTTGGGTGGTCGAACCACAAAAATGAACACTGAAAAAGAAGTCTTCAAGACACACACAAAACACACAGAACCACCCCAAAGTAGAGCCTGTACTCAGATTAGCAGCCTCGCATAATGTAAAAAAGCTCCAGCATGGACCCAGCCGACACATTGGAAGCAACGAGCAAGGCACACATACCATAGCATACATTCTGGATACAAATTAAAAGTGACCAAGAAGGTGCACATACCGGGGCTTAAACTGAGATTAGAAGAAGGCTATGATTTTCAAGTGGTGTTACTTGAGCAAATTAACAAATGAGTGAGGTGGTATAGACCGAGGCAGCGGGCCGACCCTGCCTGTAACTGCCCGCCTCCCAAGGTAAGGGCCTGAGCGAAGCCAGGGTCCCTTAATGAGGGCGGGGGTACCATTACCTGGAGCCTCAGCCCGCTGCCCATGTGTATATCGCCATCAGCACCCATGTGGTTTCTTCGCGGGTGCTAGGGTGTTTACATTTGAGGAAAAAAAAGAAAACATACCTTTAGCTTGCAACGCAGCATAGTCCTCCTGAAGTCCCTTTTCTATGTTGTTCATCATTATATCATCAACAAGGAAGAACTGTGCAGCATCACACCGTAGATTTTCTTTTTTTTTTCAATTTAAACACCCTTAGCACCTGCATAGAAACTACACGGGTACTAAGAGGTAAAGTGGGTGGGGAAGGAGAGGAGGAGTGGGGAAGGGAACGGGGCGCTGGCCAACAGCCCTCAGGATGCTCAGAACCTGGGTTTACACCAGAGAATACAGCCTGTTTTCTGAGTTTCCTGATTGGCCAGCACCCCCTTCGATGGTACTAGTGTGGTGAGTAGTTTCTCAATGGTCACTTACATATCAGGCAACACTCTAGCCAATTAAAACATAAATGAGGCTTTTTCATTATTTGGAGATGACAATTTTGAAATGTTAAGCGACTGTCAATGTTGACTGGTTAGGCACCATGTGACTACATTTGATGCCCATGATCACACACGTTGGGTTAAGAGGTGAAGTTGGGATTCAAACCCAGTCTGCAATTTCTGCACTTGACTACATTGTTTCCAGGTTCTTGCTGTAAAGCAAAGTGCGATTAATTCTAATTGTTTAATTTCATGAACTAAAATAAGAATGTTTTGTAGACTTGACTTAGAAAGTACACAAATCACATAATAGTCCATCCATTTTTTACATTATTTTTTACAGAAACCTACAAAAGGAGAAGGATTCTAGTTTCATTTTCTCCATCCATTGTCAGGGGACCTAGGCAAGTACTAGAATACTAATTCACGTGAGCCTACAAAATTGCATCCGGGTTGAACTAGTGTATTTTAAAGGTTATATTATATCCAACACACAGACTTGTGGATTGTTACTCATGATGTGCAGAACAATTTCTGAAAGTGTGCCAAAAGCAAATAAAGTGTTGTGTCAAATAAGCAGACCCGAAAATGAGCTTGGCAGAGAGTGCTGTGACATTACGCCGGCTTTCTTCCGTAGAGGACCCTTTCCGCTCAAACGGCCTACATGAAAAGAAAGAGCAAGCAGTGGCCTCAACACTGGCACCGGCATGTGATGAGGAAAGCCTTTCCATAGAAAGCAGCACAGTCCTACACAGTGAAATAGGAGGATTTGCCCGGGTTCACTGTACGGTCCAGTGGAAAAGCTGGTATAGAAGCCAGAACACTGCTTGAATGTGGCTTTCTAAACGATCACTGCATGCTCTCTGCTGGAGGTGGCTGCCCACTTTTGGCGACCCTTGATTGGAGTAACCGAGCCCAAGACCTACACCATATTGATGCTCCGTTCGCTCGTATAAATAGCGCTATCTGGTGCAGGTGTATAGTTTTGGAGCTCAGTAGTGGTTCCTGTTGACAAACTATATGTACTCAATATCGATCCCAGAGAGAGGGAAACCTGAGCCACCCGTGCCAAGATTTGGAATTATGATCTGGCATATGAATGCAGATCTCTGTAAAAAGTGCTTAACACACCGAGTGGTCTTCTGAACCTTCCTGGCACTGCGGTTTATCAACGTGCATTTCAAATTTGATTATTGCATATCATCAATATATCACTCACAGAAAGGTGAAAACACTACCCAGGGTGCTATGGTGAACACACAAACGGTGCGTGCTACAGTGAACACAGAACTCATTACAGGACTCACTGATCAGATCTGAAGGCTTTTCTCAACAGCAGCCAGGCAGGAAGCTCTGTGCAGAGAGCCTCAGCGACGCACCGTACACTATCATTGTATGTGTGATATATGCTCTGTAAAAAATGGGCACCGACTTCTTAGCATCAGGCAACTTGGTAGGGCCCCTTAGAAGGTGCGGGCACAGCCCACATGCTCCTTTGTCCACCCATAGACACAACTCTGTGGGAGGGGACACAATCACTGCAAACCCAAGAAAAGGAGCCTGACTTCACATTCCTCTGATATCATGCATTTTATTAAATAAATTGCGATTTCAAGCTATACATAGTGGGGGAGAGGTAAATGGGGGAGGGCGGTTTGGTCAACCCTCTGGGGGAAGCCAATGGACGGCTGCAGGCGACACTCGTACACATATTCCAGGGCAGAGCGGTGAGCTCACGAGGTGGTTGGCTGCAGCTGGCCCTTGTACACATACTCCAGGGCAGTGGCTATAGTCCTCATGTCCATCTCAATGCTTCGTGCCCAGTTTTCCACATCACCAATTTCCTATGAGAGAAAAACAGAAGAAGATGGTAAGAGAAGCACAGCATGGCATTTTCTCTGGGGATATAGTAGACAAGACTGGCATACTACAAGCATTGTTTGGCAAACACAACTCCGCACCTCAAAAAAGGATGCGATTTCAATTTTTTTATTTAGAAATGTGGCAATGCATCTATTTGCTGTACAACTGCTCCAAGGAATGGGGAATAGACACAGAGCAGCGGACGGTGGGGAATGTGGGCTGGGAACTCATACCTGACCACAAAGCTTAAAATCCTACGTAGAAGAAGCAAACACAGTAAGACTCAGTAAGGGGCAATAAGGATGGACAGCCCACCCGCCAGGGACAGGTTTTGGACAAAAGCCTGAATAAAGATGGAGGCTTTACGTTTTCTACAGAAGCTCTTGAAAGATGATTCCTGTCTTATGAGCAGTGGGTGTTTTTCCCGATGGTTTGTTGCAAAGGTTGCTGATGCACTCCCCCAAGTTTCTTTCTCCTGATGTTGGGGGGTGGTCAGCAGGTGCAATGAGAGATCTCGCGTTGGGCATTTATTACCAGGTGCTAGGCAAGAGCTTACTGGGCCCAGAGTTTCCCAAGCTTTAGTGGACAATAAAGAGGTTCTTGAGAAGGAATTGTTGTCCCTTAGGTAGCCCATGCCTGGGTTTCGAGGCAGGAGAGATGGGGACACATGGCTTGATCACAATCAGTTGTATATCGGCCTTATTTTTAAGTGGTTGCAGGTCTTTGTTCAAGCCCATGTTTGAAGATGTACAATTACCCAGTCTTGTTACAATAATGGCTTGGACTAGTTGACATTTCTTGGTATGTAATGATTTTTTTGATCATGTGAAACTGGAAATGGGATTTTTGGCTGACCTGGTTAGTTTGGAGAATGCAAGACAGGGTGTTGTCAAACAGGACGCCTAAGTTTCTTGCTTTTTGCATGGGCAAGAGTGGCACGACCCAGTTAATTGGCCAACTAAAGCAAAGGGCGCAACTCCGGAATGCCACAGCAATACAGTGTTGTCAGGAGATTGTCAAATGTCTATTACCGAAGCCATTTGGAGGGACATGATGGCGAGGTTATTTTTCACATCCATGGACACATTTTGAAGGATTGACAAATAGTCAGCAGACATTTAAAAAATCAGGGATGAAGGACTCGATTAAGCCTGTGATAGGTCTTGCATGAGCACACCAGGTGGGTTTTCAGTGACTTTCGCACACACTCAGGAAAAACCAAGAGTTACATAGATCTAGAGTTTACACACCCCCGAGAGGTGGGAGAGCCGGGGAATTATTGGGTACAACCAATCCAGAGGGCCTAGCTTTGCTCCAAGAGCGAAAAATGCCCAGGGTCAATTTCTGGCATCTTGCCTCCGCATTCGAGCAAAACAAAACCCATACCTCCCATTTCAATGTTGGCATAAAGGCACAGCAAGATAAAATGAGCGGCCAGGATCCCACACGTTAGTTAAGAGCTGAAGCTGAGATGTCAGGACAGTCTGTACTTTATACATTTAACCACATATCTTCTCAGCTCTAGTTGGTAAAAATATTGAAATAAAAGGAGTAGGATTGGATCTTTGTTATCTCCATTCTAAAAGAAAAACTAATAGTGTCACACTGCAAAAAATCTCCTCTCGGCTTTGCAACTCCATTGTCAAGACAGACACAGGAAACTGAACAGTGTGACGTGGTCACCTGTTTGTGGACATTATTTGACACAGACATGCTGCATGTTTTAATGCATGATGTGAAGATGTGTAGTTTCACTACCAGACTCTATCCTTTTTTGAGCAACTCCAAAGATGTTGAAGAGAAATGTTAATGTGTAGAACCCCCTCGGCTGCCCCATTAATCCCGCTGTGCGCCTACGAGACTCGAGGTAACGTGTCTCTCTATGTATCTCGACAACACGCTCTGTGTGCCTTGCAGCATGCATGCTAGTCACACTCGAGCTGGTGTTGCAGTGTACTCTTCCCAGCATCGCGGCTCTGTGGCCAGAAGTCACTCTCTGCCTTTACAGGCGATGCTGCTTCCTGGTTCACTGCCCGGCCTCGCCATCAGCCACGCTGCTTGTTCTTCTTCTGGAGGTGTGTGCCCACTCACTGCCCCCCTCCTTTGTCGCGGGCTACGGTTCAAACCCCAGTGCTTCATTTCTAAATCATTAGGCGCCATGTTGATTGGGATGTGCTTTGGCGTCACACAACACAGCCTCCAATGCTGGTCTCGGGGTCTGGAGGTGAAACTCTAGATGTATATCTGGCGTGGAATCGCGCGTCTCAATCTCTGTCCCTTGAACTTCCCGTGACCTTTCTCGTGCTGCTTGCTTTCTCATTCGCACCCCTACGGTTGATCACTCTGCCGCTTTCTTCGCCTTTTTTCTCCCTTGCAGAACATCGAACCCTGATGTCGCCCATTTTGTCTCTTCTCTGCCCATTTCTGCTTCTTCTATCGATTGATTCCCCAGACTCATAATTTGAGGCTGCAACGGAACTTTTCATTGGCGGGCTGCTTGGGGGAACGATGCTATTTCATCATGGCACATATCCGCGCTCAGGAAACAATATCATCTGAAACCTGTGGGTACAACTTGGAAAAAGGATGGCAGCAATTGTGAGATTACAAAAAAACAAGCATTGCAAAAGCCAACCGTTTTGGCTTTTGTGTAGGTATGGGAGAGCTACATCTGCCAGGCACTGCCATAATGACCTCTACCAGCCCACAAGATGGCTAGAGTTAGAAAATGGTGCGAGCAACTGGCCGTGCGAGAGAAGTACCTGCCAACTGCCTAATGCCTGTGCAAACACGGCAGAGGGGTGCTCTACAAAAACACTTTCCATTACCTACACAAAAGAAAAACCCGTTAGCTTAGACAATACTTGTTTTTAACAGGACTTCAGTGTAAGGAACAACATGTGAGCACATGCATGTGGCTTATAATTAAGAAGCTGAAGGCACACTTGGTTAAGACATTTTTATCACACCAGTAGCGCATTTGCAGCTACAATGAAGCCATGTATTCTCAGAAGACTGCTTTAAAATATACTGGCCGGCTCTATACAGTACAACGTCTAAAGTTACTTCTTGATCAAGCCAACACAGAGAGAGTCCAGGAGAATATGGTGCGAGTGGGGAGGGGCGGCAGACAGTGAGCGGGAATGTAGTCCATAGGGAGTGTGGTTCCTCAAGCTGGAAAGCAGAAGTGGCCAATGATCACAGTGCAACAGGGAACACTTTGCTCAGTAAGGCAGTGCTTACGGGAGGGCACTTTGCAAACGCAAAATGAAACGGGAGAAAGGAAGCCTTAAAAAAATCACTGCAATTATTTCATACGTAACTATTTTTGTATCATTTGTAATTCATTCAAAAAGAGGAAACTTTCAAAAGGCACGATTCTACAAATAGTGGCAAAGTTTTCTCTTGCTATGATTGTGTGCAAGAGAGAGCGAGGGGTCTGTAAAGGTTCAGCACGGGGGGGGAGGGATTAAGGGGGGTGAGAGCTCTAGAGAGTTCTGGCCACTGGATGACTGGAAAGCAGCAGATCTGGAATCTATGCCAGGATTCCGCATCTCGCATTTAGAGATTACTACAAACTCAGTTTCACAATTATTTATGGAGGAAAGTCTTCAAAGGGAAGCTATTGCTAAAAAAAAAGAACTACACGAGTACACGATATCATGTTAGTAGTACACGCAGCAAACACTTGTCTTTTGGCACGTACATTTCAGAACCTTGGAATGGCGAAAGCCTGGGCAAACCTTCCGGCTGCATTTGCACCCCGAAACAGACTAACAAACCAAGTGTGTTACTTTATAAACTTACAAAGGTAAAATAGGTTTGAAATGGGATGAGAAGGGTGGGTGGCAGCTCCTGTGCTCTGAAAGGCAATGCTGACGGAGAGTGGCATGGGCTGGAAACAACAGAGTTCCTCACGTTTTTGTTGGGTTTCATTAACAGAGCAGAATCTTACAAAAACAGATGCATTGTATAGTGTGCTCTTTCTCTTCACTCAGTATTCCCTGATCCTGACCATACATTTCTCTAATCGTTCAAGTGTGGAACGCTGCTTCACAACTCCACGACACTCCTCCCTAGCTGAGAGATGCCCGGGAGAGAAAACAGGGTGAGCTTTGGTGAATATTGAACCGTGATGTTGGCTCAGCCAGAGACAACACTGGCACAAATCAAGCACTTCACACTTTAGGCCCTCCCCAGCTTCCAGCCCCACCGGGCGATTGCACCATGTGCAAGCTTTAGCTCTCAGGGGTCTCGCTGCCACCTGCAGACAATGCACGTGGGGGGGACTTGGGGTCACTGGAATGGCAAGGCCTTCTGGAGTTCACCAGACAGGCTGGATTTCCACTGGAAGCAGTCACCTCGGGTGTAGGAGGCCCACACCACCTGTCTGGACTGGATTGTGGATTCGGAGATTAGCACTGAGACGTGTGGATTGCTGCATCCAGCTCAGGATGGACATCATCGCTGTGATTTGATATATGATCAGGACCAGAGGCCGCAGATCAAGTGATGTAGGCTTGATAGCAAGAGGCCCTTGGCACTGTTGCTTGGGTTGCCACGTTCAGAGGGAATTCTTGCCAAGAGGGACCCATGTTCTGGCCCCTAGGACTCCTGAGACCTTCGGGACTCCAGCAACGGGTTGTTGGCACCGCAGAACCTAATTCCTCAGGATTTGATGCATGCAGCTTCCACGCGAGACGGAATCCAAAGGTTCTGGCACACGCCGCATTGTTGCAAGATTGGTCGGAGAGTAGAACGTACACCTTTCTTCACAAGTATTCAAAGACTAATCCTGCAATTGAGCAGTATTCAGCTGGTCGACGACTTCTTCTGATATGTCCACATTGATTAACACACCTCCAGGGAACACCGGAGTGTTGGTAGTCCAGTTATCCCCTCAGTTAACAGCCCAGGGACGTACAGTCTCCTTTTTGCTTTATTTATTGTGTTGTTTACAGCACACCAGGTGTATACAGGCTCCATCAAAGGACACAGTGAGAAAGGGAGGGAAGAAGGCCGCTGGGTCCTGGATCTTCTTGAGAGCTGCTTCAGACAGAAAGGTTTGCCGGCGTTTGGACAGATGGCACCTCCCATGGACACTTCCCATTTCACTGTGCTCCCTTTTCCCCAACCCCCATGGGATGCCAACATGACATGTAATCTTTGTTTTTGGGTGATTATGTTCTAGCTACCAGGAGGTCCCATTTCATTACACATATCTTCTCAGAAAGTTTTTTTTTTAAAGCTAACAGCAGTGTGCAAAAAAGCGCTTTGTAGGTTAGATTATAAGTGTGGGCCGGGGGAATCCCTCATTCAAGAAAAAAATAAAATTCAGTCGACTTACAAGAGTCTTACTAGCAGACCACCAACCGGGGTCGTTATAAATACATAGAACACATGGATCACGTGTGATATGGGGCCACTTGGCAACTATGCCTAAAAATGAAAAGGTGACAATTGAGCAGTTATTAACCATAATTAATGTGCTTCTTTTATTTTCCTAAATTGTCAGGGTCCTGAATGGGGAAAAGCAATGCTCCCAATGTCGCGGCTCTCCCACTGTGCTCACCCCCGGGACGGTCATGTTGGAGTCAAAGTGGATACCCTGGGCGCTGATTGGCTGGGACGGGGCATAGCATGGCTTCACGGTGCGCGATTAACGCGTTTCAATTAGGAGTCTTTTTTCTTGTGGAAGTCATTAAGGTTTTGTTTTTTGGTTGTGAAATAGGTGAACAATCATCTATCCTGCAATAGCTTTAACAAAACTTACGTCACATCTACAGAGAAAACTGTGGAGTTTGAAGATAAAGATATCCTGCCGAGGAGGGGGTTCTGCGAAATAGACATCAATGGAAGGTCTATGATGGAAAGCCAGGGAGAGTGGTGCAGTAGTCTCTTTTATACAAGAGTAAATGGAAAAGGCTCTCGTTTTAAGGTAATTTTCTAAAGTACCTCTACCTGAGGTCTTGAAGGATACGCTTCCTCCGTCATCTATGCCCTCCGATACGAGTGGCGGATTCTCCATAATGGGCGACGGAGAGCCGACCCGCCCGTTGCTCATTATGGAGAAGCTAAAGCCAGCCCAGGGAAAGCGCTCCTGTGCTGGCTATAACCATCAAAGGGAAACCTGGGGTCCCTTTGACAATTACTGTGCAAGGGCCCGGACGTTTTGCTAAACCACACTTGCATGTCCCACACTGGGGAGCTAGGGCCCTATATCTGCCTAGGGGGTGCTCCCGTGCCTCTCAGCACATGTAGGCCTAGCTAGGTGGTATTTGGGGGTCCCTCCCATCTCTGCCGCATGCCCTCGGGAACCAGGAAGCTCTCTGATTCTGCAAGCTTCCCATTTCCTGTTACTGCTGCGTGGGAGCTGGAGAGCTTCCATCAAGAAGGCATTGGGACCAGAGGAGCAGGTAAGAAAGGAGCTGTTGGCAGAAAAAAAGCCCAATGTATGCTTCCCCCATTAACCTCTCCTCAGCCTTTGGTAAGGTGAACAGAAACGTGCTCTGGAGTAATTAAAAGGCTGTAGCCTACCTGACAGATAACTGGGGCCCTTGGATGAACTTCAGACTAATTCCAGCATCCCCATCAGACTAGATGGAGCAGGCTTGCTATCCAAACAGGCTGAAGTCTTTAGGGGCCTTCATCAGGGATGTGTTTTGGCTCCTGCTCTTTTCAATCTTTACTTCTCTGACACGGGTACCTGTTTGATGGACACTCATTATTTTCCACCCAGATTAGGCACTGGTTGATCTGTGCTGACAATATAATAATTTTCAATCACACAGCTATTGATCTCTACGGGAGGTTGATCACGCTTGGATCTTAAATGGAATTAGAAATTAACTGCAACAAATCAAATAAAATTGTTTTCTTCCAAAGCAGGAAGTCAGCTCACTTTAATGGGACACACAATAAAAGGCCCTTACAGATTGTTGAGCAACAACCTATCTGGCCTTCACCATTTATAAACAACCCCAAAAGTATAAATATATCAAGGCTGCACACTAAGGGCACAATGTATGCCGCCCGATTGAAAAAAATAAATGGTAAATATGGGTGCTTTTCCTTATTGCCTGCACTAACATTATAAAATCAAGCTCTGCCATGTCCGATTCCTGGGGCTGAGCTCCACATAGACGACGAACAAATCTGGCACAAACTGGTGGCATCAATATGTCGTAGTATGTTGTCACTTCCCAAATCAAATCTTTACCTATTTCCGTTTGAGATACAAGGTGGGCATCTCATCTCGATGTGCTCTGGTTTACGTGGAAAAGGCTACTGGCGTGCAGGAAACCTATTTCGGCTCCAAATTCTCTATTTGCACCACTTGGAACGAGAATGCTGTATTCATATCCAGACTGGCCCACCAACATAGGCCAGTCTTGCCACGTAATAATAAAATGGGCATCAATAATAAAGTAAACATGAATCATGTTTGGTTTTTGCTGCTTTACTCATAATGCCCATTAAAACATGCCATGCCAGTGGGCATCAAGAGTAAAGCAAACATGATTAATGTGCTATGTTTTTCTTATGTGGCAAGACTGGCTTATGTCGGCCGGTCAGGCAGTCTGTATACATGTTTTCCTGCACAGTTAAAAAAAATATCTAGACAGGCCCACCAATGTGGGCCAGTAATGCCAGATTATAAAAAATATGGGTATCAGGAGTAAAGCAATAACAAGCAAAAATGATTCATGGTTGCTGTTTATTACTTTACCCTTGATGCCCATTTTGTTTTAATTTGGCAAGACTGGCCTACCTTGGTGGGCTAGTCTGAGTGCACGGTTTGTGACTTGAATCTACTGGATTATTTTCATGAGTTACCCAACACAAGCAATTGGGGGAATCATTACTGCCCCTCCAACTGAAAAGCAATCCACCCGCCGCCGCCACTGTGCCACCGAGGCACGCTGCAGGAGCCAGCTACCAGGCCCGGGAGAGTGAGCAGAGCCACGGGCCTCTTGTGGGTTGTTGAGGCCGGACATGCCTTCGCTGGTGGCTGCCAGGTGCAGCTACTGTGCATTCCCCATGGGCCCACACACACCTCTTCCTCGGTTCCTCCTCGCCCAGTCCTCGGCGCCCTGCGCTGGACTGTGTGTGGTCCAGCCCCACCTAGACTGCCATGGACATTAAAGTTTCTGCTGCACAATCGGAAAACTCGAGCCTAGAAAGGAACAGCTGTTGCTACACCTCAAAGGTGTTCCTCTTACTGACCTCACAGGCGCGAAAGGCCGCGTCCACACATCGGGCGTGCAGCCTGGGAACGGCAGCGTATGCGCATCTCATAAACTAGCTGGCCATCCGTTTATTGGGAGATCTCCATAGCAGGCGCATTACTCTGCTGAGCTTGAGTGCCAGAGATGTGTAAAGCTCCAGACGTGGGCTCCGAGACCAGTTGCCGACGCAGCCGGACCAAATAAACCCACTGAGATGGCGAAGGGGAATGCCCGACGTCGGCTAGGGGCGAGGCGGAAGGGGAATGCCCGACGTCGGCTAGGGGCGAGGCGGGCACAAATGCCCTTCTGCAGAAAAGCAGAGCCAGTGGAATGAGAATATACTCTTAGGGCGATTCACAAAGCCACACTCGTGTGGCTTCAACCGTAGGAGGCCCAGGAACAAATGCCTCTCTGCAAGCCTGGCACAGTTTGTGCAGGGCGCATTCCTGGCACACCCACGCGGCCGCTCAGCGGTCCTTGCCAGGGTGAGATCATGGCATGCTGAACCCGCAGGACTGGCAGAAGCAGCTGCATCCGAGAGACCTTCAAGACCCACCACCCCTGGTTTTACTGCAGGCCTCCGGGTGCCTCACTGTCCTGGCATTCGGCCTACCCCCGCCTCTGCGTGTTCTGCCCTAGCCCCCACCCTCAGCAGAGCTTCCCGCCTCCCCCAAAGCAGGCATAACTCGCCAGTGATGGGTTTGAATTGTATTCTGGAACATGTCGTTTTGAATTCCCCCATTATGAATTCGGAATAATACCCCCTAGAATTCTATAAAAGCATAGATTGATAAACTAGTCACGCTACACCAGTGGAATCGCCACAACTTAGGTAGGCCATACAGTGGTCTACAGGCAGACGTCGGGGGGAGGGGCACCGATCATGGGCAACAGAAAAGTGTTACATCAATAATAATTAAACACACACAACACATATGTGCAAAAAGCAATGCATAGATTGGTAACAACCTAACTGATTCTCAGTCAGATGCGTGAAAGCCCCATCATCGCCTTGCCAGGCTGGCTCAGTGCCAGGCAGGCCAGTATGAAGCTGGGATGCCCGCACATCCCACAGAAGCAAAGACACTGCTTGAGAGGAGGTTTGTGCATTGGCATCTCTGAAGCTGAATAACACTCACCTCAGTCACACTTAAACCAACACTAATTTAATACTACATTGCCCTGTACCTTTGCTTTAAATGATCACTGCTAACATGTAGGTTTTGGCCTTCCAAAAACGGCCCCCACAGCTTTTGTGTTGCACCTGAGGGTTACATTTCTTGTAGAACACCTTTTATTACAGCGCTTAGAAACTTGAGGAATACGACATGGACACTTCCTAAAAACATGATAATAACATTAGGATGTTTGTATGGAAAGGACCGAAGAGGACAGGAGAGGGTGCTTGGTAGATATAGGAAACGTTTATCATTAACTGTCAAATAAGTCACGTAGGGTTGTCCAACTCCAGCCCTTGATGGCCAGGTCCATGCTTGGCCTTCATGATACCCTTCATTAATATTCATGAGATACATTTGCATACAATGATTTAAGATCTATGCACATTTTTCCTCATGAATATTAATGAGGGATATCCTGAAAACCCATCAGGATTCCGGCCCTTGAAGCCCGGACCTGGACAGTCGAACAACATACATCTGTTGAACTATATGAACGCAGGAGGTCAGGAACATTCAGCTTCAAAAGGTATATAATTTACTAAATCCAAATTCAAAGGTAAACGAAAAGCTGCTACAATCCTGGTAATTCTGTCTGGAGGAAGTGATGACACCTCAACGTTGGGAAGCATTGTGCAAAAACATCCCAAATATGTCTATGAATATTGGTGAGAGAGCAAAGCTAGTTAACATTTTAAACAGAGTATTCTGGACACCAGATTGTCTGCATAAACAAGGGTTGAGTTCAACCGATGCATGCTGGGGTTGTAGTCACTCGAGAGGAACTCTTGAACATATGCTTTGGGGGTGCCGCAGGGTAAGAGCATTGTGGTCTGGGGTAACGGAAGTGATGACCAAAGTACTGGATGACGAGAGAGAATTCAGTTTAGAAACAATGATTCCGGGAGAGGATTCAGATCTCGAGGATCTGCCGTATCATCAAGGGTCCTGGATTTTGAAGGAGTCGTTAGCAGCGAAAAAGTTAATCCTGCGCAGCTGTAAATCGACTGAGGTATCAACGAAAGATTCTTGGCTGTCAGAAATGTACTCAATTTGCAATGTTGAAAGAGTCATGTTGAACATGTCGAAAAAAGGAAAATTGTTAGATAAACTATGGAGCAGCTTCTTAAATCTGGTTTGAAAATGAATGAGTTAGAAGAAGAGGCCATTCCGGGATATTAAGACAGGTCTGCATTTTTAATTATATTGTTTTTAAATAGCATTGGTTCCCATTTATTGAATGTCTTATGGTGTATGCAGACATTTTTTATTTTCTTTCCCTTTTGTAATGCTTATAGTAACATATTGAAAGAAGGAAAGTCCATTTGAGCTATGTCACACATTCCACAATGCCACCTAGTAGCATTACTGGAAGTTCACCTCCAGTTCTGAGCCACAACAGCAAGGCATTGTGGGTATGTAAATTAGCTCAAATGCAAACCTTTTTCTCCAGGAAATTGGCTTTGTCTAAGAGGGCAGTGCTACTTTATACATAGCGTAATCAACCCAAGACAGACATTTGCAAGGCTGCCAGGACAACTACATATCTGGTTTCACCCTTATTGATATTCACTGTTTTTGTGTTTTAATGCTGTTGCTATCGTGATGTTGTATTGACAATTGATGTATTGCTTTTGAAATCTGAATAAATTGGTTAAAAAAACAAAACATACAGTAGTCCAAGTGGATAGCACCTAAGGAAAGTTTGTCTGACAGGTGTCAGCCTGTACTTCTCAAGTTCAAACCAGGTAGGGCCGGCTCAGACTCATCTTTTCATGGTAGATTCATTTGATATTTGATTACTAATAAATTGGGCTATAATACCACCTGCTGTTATAGATGGTAGAAGCTGCAGGAATCTGGTAGCAAACACTATACAGAAAATGTGTTATTGCATTAACTAGTCTAGCTGAATACAGGAACATCTACGTCACAGTAATATCCGGTGCTTTACGTGGACTGCAAAATCAATGGGTCTCTAACAAGTGGAGGTGGCCTGGAGTACAGAGGGTGTAGCCTAAAGGAGCAGTGCCTGTCCAAAGCACATCATGCGACCCTGCAAACATGTATTTTGGGTAACTCAGCATCGTCTATGGTGGCCCTCTTTGCATCTGGTCTGCATACTGTAAATACTCCTCGCTATGCAAATTAATAGTTGTCTAAAAATAAAAATTGAGTCCATGACCCCATGTGGCCCGGCTAGTGGGGCTACATGCTGGCCCTCTGAGGGAACACCCAGAAAGAAGGACGCAGACGCCAATGTAATAAAAGGGTTTTATTGAAGTGTAGTAAAGTGTGCGTTTATTTTTGTGCATGTTTAAACATGGTGCTGGATGGAATGTTAAAAGAAAAGAATAGAAAGGAACTCCCCTGTTCAAGAATGGGATGAGCAGGGAAGAGAAAAAGAACCCTGAAGGGTTTGAAAAGAGACAGTTGAAAAGGACAGTTAGATAAGAAAGAAGGAGAGAGTAACTTACCTGGGGGATCGCTGCCTCGAGCAGCCCCCTGGGGCCTGAATCCATCAAGCTGCGCCGGACGGCACAAGGGAAGCCCCTTCAGACACTGTTAGCAGGAAGCCGAGCTGCTATGTCAGGGGCAGCTCAGCCGCCCCTGGGTCGTGGTGCCTGTCGGCCCGCCCAGGGGCCAGACTGGGTTGTTGTTATGTTATGTTATGTTATTTCATTTATAAGGCGCCAAAGCCCGAAGGCATCCAGGCATCTCTGGGTTGGCCCAGAGCTATTCGTGGCCCGGGCTGCGTGGCGGTGGCTGCCCAGGCCCATTAAGAACAGCCCGGTCAGGACTGTGTGTGGGGGTTGGCCCCGACAGGGCTGCGCGGCCATCCCCCCAAATGCCTGCCCCATGCCCAGTCAGGCGGGCCTATAATGAATGAAATCCTCCCAGGCTATAAATGCCAGGAGCAGCCAGGGAGGGAAAGCAGAGATGCGAAGGTTTAAGTGCTGGGTTGTGCTCAACGGCCAACCCGGGTGAAGAGGAGCCGGGGAAGTCCCGGGTCGCTCCGTTGAGCGGCCCGGATGAAGGAAGCCCCAGGCTGCCCAGCGAAGCGGGCGTGTGAAGACACGGCCCGCCCCCTACGTTCAACAACACATTGCTGAGGAGGACAGGCTAGGAGGATGCCACAGAGCATGGCGGTGAGCGTGGCAGCATCCCCATAGCAATGGGGACGCCACCTGAATCTGAAATGGCACCGGGCTGCAGCACTGACATCGGGTGGGCCCCCCAGCCAACGGGCCTCACCCAAAATATTTAAAAGATGCTGCGGGCTGCAGCGGTGACATCAGGTGGGCCCCTCAGCCAATGGGGCCCACCCAAAATATTCATGGCAATGATGTCGGGTGCGACCCCTGTAAGGAAGACATGGTATCACACAGTGAAGACAGACAAGTGATCACAGTTCAAGGGTGTCTATTAAACTTCAATGGGTTGGTAGAACGCCTATCTAAACCTAAGTCTAAGGATGGGAGCAAGCTGCGACCATCAAATAATTATAACGCAGTCCTAGTGGAGTCTTTGTCAAAATAAAAGGGCTTATACCAATAAACCTATTGCCAATCCGTACTTCTAAATACAAAAGGGCGTGGGACAATTTTGTATGCAAAAAGGAATGTGTTCCAGAAATAATGTATAAGGAAAGTTGAGCATTTGGCTTCCCTTCCCTAGGTTTGCAGCACAGGACAAGGCTGCACGTTGAGCGTCACACACTCTGGCTTCTTGGCCACAAGGAAACAGTTCAAAACACAGGTCTCGACCTTCTGCCATAGCCTCTTTTCCATTAACAGTCTCTTACTGCAGAGGGCCTGTCGTGACAAACAAATATCAAAGTTCCATTCTTCTCAGGTATTTCACATGCGCAAGTTTTCGCTTTCAATGTTCATCATGGGTCTCCCTCCTTTAGGCATGTACCCCTTTTTACCACAATGTTTACTCTTGGTCTCCCTTGTTCGGGCTCAGATCATAGATTGTTATCGTTCTTGCTCGGATCCCATTATTACAATATTCACATTTGGTCTCCCTTGTTCGGGCTCGGACCATATCATTTTACTTGCTACGTTTTCCTCTTGATATCAAAATCGAAGACTTTTGAATGTGCGATGGGTTTTGCTTAAACTGTCGCAGGACCACTTCGATTCACTCACACAATGTTCATATCAATCTTTTACTTTCGTTTCTCACTTCTTGGCGGGATACCTTACAGAGACCTTTGATTGAGCACCTTTGCGGGTCCGGACCACACTGTCAACGGTATCATATCTTTCCTTGTCAAGTTCGGGCATTCATTAATAGTTTAGCTTTACTCATCACACACGTTAAAAAGGTTTCTTCCTGCGCTCGTTATACAATGTTGGCAATTGCAGCCTTGAATTCAACACAGACACGTCTTTCATCAGTCTCTCCAACTCAACGGCTGTGTTGATCTCTCTGATGCTACTTTGTTCTTGTAGCCAAGTGCGATATCATGTTGGCTGTTGCTCCTTCCCGCCTTGGTCCGTTACGCAGGAGTGCCTTTGATATCTCAAACACACAATGCAGGATTCTTCAGTCTGGTTTCCTGGCTTTATGCTTTCACTGTCGAAGGTTTCTTGAGAGTAACGGTTGCTTGCCGAAAAGGTCAAGGGTATTTCCCTCCTTGCAAACCCTTCATGGTTTGCCGTCTTTCTCCCCTCAGTCAGCTGACGATTCGAAACTGCTGTTCCTTTGTATGCTTTGCCTCGCTCAGAGTGTGCATTCGTGCTCCGACATTTGTGAGCAATCGGCAGTAATTGCCTGACCATTGTAGTGGGACAAGTCAGGTATACTGTTCGGTTGTTAGTCTGTTTTCTCCCAGAGTGGGTTGTCGGTGTTAGTGTTTGTGTAGGGAAAGGGAGTGGGAGGGTAGAGTTCCCATGTATCCTACCTGGTAGGATGGTAAAAAGGTGTTACATGGGGGATGGATACCACGTCCTGCCATTCAGTGTCCCACTCCCTGAAGACCCCTCACCCAGGTGATCCTCGTGCACTGGTCCACCCCCAGGGTCTGGATCCAAAGGCGATGGGTGTGCTCTGGCCACCTGAGGGAGAGATCCGCAGGGACTAGCGGGTGAGACACCTTCTGGTTTCTCACACACCCCAGCCAACAGAGCCACCCAGAATATAAAATATACTGCAGGAGCGCGGCAGTGATGTCGGGTGGTTGCCCCAAGCGCACTGGGGGCTGCCCAGAACAATTTATGAGGCGAGGGCTGCATGGTGGCCCCCATGTGGTGGACAGGGCCATCTTAGAAGATAAGGAGAGGGCCAGGCCCCAGGTGTCATCTGTGGGGGCAGACCCCAGTCATCACACCAGCAACATTACTTGAGGAGCAGCCCTGTACCCATTCCTCCAGGGCCAGCACCCAGGACAGACCTAGAGGCACTGCAAAGGGGTGGCTGTCTGCAGCAGCCACCCCATTGTGCATGGTGTGTTTTGTGTGGTGTATATATATATCAATGTTATGTGTATAGTCATTTATCACGGAGTAGGTTAAATGTTAAGTAGGGCAAGTTGGGGTAATAATTAGGTGGAATGTTAAGTATGGTAACTGTTGAATAGGAAGTTAGGTTGAGGTTGTGGGATAGGTTGGCGGCCTGCCCGAGGCTGCCTTTCAAGACGGGACTACCCACAGAGGCCATCCTCTGGCCTCACACATGTTGGCGGTATGTGAGTTTAGGAAAGAGATTGTTTGCGGCAAGCTCATCCTTGGGGTCCCTGAGATCCCTCAAAGGAAGGGTGAGCTGACATAGCCGGTCCCCGCTTAGATGGGAGCTCATGCCAACAGGGGAATCCTAGGGTAAATGTTTAAAGATTCAAAGTGTTTAATAAAGGCGGTAACCAGTTGAGATTCCTATACACAAAATCCACTCATGTCTGTGGCCATTAGTCCTAAGAACTAAGGGTGTAGCCCATCTCCTGTTTTTAGAAATTTTATTTGGCAGGTGCAGCGCCCCTCCCTACCCAGTGGGCTTGAGGGGTGGGGGTGGTGGTATCCATGGGAACTGTCCCTGCTCCGGGGAAGGGGAAGAGCGCCCATTGCACGGACCAGGGTCGGGAAACAAGGGCTACAAAAGCCTACATTAAATCAATTCTAAATTTTAACATTTGACAAATATTTCTATGAAAGTAATTTAAGAAAGTATATTTTTGAGAACATAAACACCAATGGGCTTTGTGCTCATTTAATTTGTCAATCGCAACACTCACACTAACAATGAAATCTCTGCAAACCAGATTCAGGTGTGGAGGGCGTGGGTATTCATAGTCTGAGTGGATTGGTAAATGCTGGCCCCACGTGACGCATACAGGAAGAACAGCCTTGGTTGCTTGTCAGAGGTGGTCCCAGCCTACTGAAAGCCCTGGTAACATAGACATACAGAATATTTTGGCATGCACAAACAGATAATCCACAACTCATATAGCAATCAATTAGACTGCAGATAAAAAGCAGCGAGTCAGTTGCATCCAGCCTGCCTGTCCTATACCCTCTCTGTCTAGCTATACACATATAAATACAGCTCACCAGCCACCACTGAAAAGCCAAAAACAGGTGAAATGAGGAAGGCTTTGTAGCAGGGGAAATCGTGAGGCAAATGTCCAACTGCAGCCCACATATTTCAGCTGCCTAGAATGCATGACAAAGGAACTCAAAACGTTCTGCTTCTCAGTATCCACATGTTGCAGGCCTGCTGCGGCTCACTGCAGATTGGGCATTATAAAAGGAAGGCTTTGGCCGCCTTGCCCCACCCGGGGAGATACAACTGCTCTTGAATGGGACTAGCCCCGGTGGATGCGTGTGATGGTAACACAATGGAGGAAGCAGCAGTGGTGGAGGCAGCAGCATTGTTGGTGTAAACATTGGTTTTGTTGGGGTGCAGTGTAGGTGGGGAGCAGTACTCACTTTCAATGCCTGGTTGAAGTTCTCCACCATGCCAATCCACTGGCCCGTCTGTTTGGCAAATTGAGCGGCCTGAATCTGCAGCGTCTTCACTTCATGGTCAAGCTTCCTCTGGTTGACATAGGCCTGGGCCACTCTAGTGGGAGAGGAAAAGGAACGGCTGCTTATACATCCTCATGACACTTTGGGTGAGTGAAGGTGGAGCTTCCATCACACAGAGCAGATACAACTTGAGAAGGGGATGCTTCACTTACACACAGCAAAACACAGCCTGGGCAGGGTATACAAACTCACACACACTGTCAAAGCCATGGCGAGCATCGTATGGTGCACGCACAAAGATATAGCACATGCAGCAGGGCAAGCTTCAATAGCAAAAGGCAAATCGTTTGTTAACCATACAATTCTCCCTCTATAACACCCTCATAGACATAGAACAGTGAGTTAAAAAACATACATGTACCAAATACAGTATATACGTTGTCCTTTGTGGGTTCCAGAATAGAATGCTACATTATTGTGAGGCTAGAGAATTTTTCTGTGAGTCTCCGCAGATGCCCAAATGTTGTCCCTGGTGTGCCACAACATACGACGAGGACAACCAACGAGACGATCCGGTAATGGAAACAGAAGAGGCAATCAGGGCTGTTTTTTATATTCAGGCTCAGAATCGCAACAACTGGGACGAAGGGGCAAAACCAACCCGGAGCGGGAATCGCTTCTGATCAACCTCTCTGACTACCAACCCTCCGTGGCGGAACAAAAAGTGCTGAATAAAGGACTAGGCTATGTGATCACAAAAGAACATGATCCCTTCGAGTTCCGTGTGGAATTCAATAATCTACTAAGAAAGATCCACCTGTGAGAATTTTCTTGCAGAGGAACCTAACACAGGCGGTGGGAAAATGATGAACCACACAGGACTACGGAATCCTTCCACTTTCTGCCCTCCTGTTAGTAGTTTCTTTCCAGAATCCTTGGTCTTTGAAAAAAAAGAGTTAACGCCGACATAGCAACTCTAGAGGCGAATCACCAAAGACCGTTTCAAAACCGGACTAGAGCTGAACAAAGTGCGCTAAATTGACTGGCTAATAACCCAGCTATTATAATTAAGAAGGCTGATAAGGGTGGTGGAATTGTGGTGCTTAATCGGACTGACTACATCACTGAGTGTGAAAACCAACTCGGTAATAGTCACTATTATAGACGACCGAAAGAAGACCCTACTAAAGAACTTCAAAGATTGATTACAGAAAAAGTCACCAAGGCCAAAGACCGTGAATGGATTTCCAGACAAGAAGCAGATTTTCATTAATACTAAACCTACCATTCCCATCTTTTATGCTCTACCTAAGGTACATAAGACTCTTACTAAACCACCTGGCAGACCGATTGTGGCAGGTATTAATTCTGTTTTGGAACCACTATCTACTTTTGCTGATCATTACCTGAAAGGCTATGTCCAGAAGATGATTTCATACCTGAAAGATTCTAGAGACGTGATAAACATCTATGAAGATCTCAATTTCAACCCAGAGACCTCCCTTTTATTGGGTTTGGACATTGTGTCACTCTACACCAATATACCGCAACAGGCAACTTTAGACGTGGTGGAAGAAATTTTACTGAACAGATTGGATCAAGACCCTGTACCCACCTCCTTTATAGTGTGGTGTGTGGACCTTGCCCTTAAAAGAAATTACTTCGAGTTCAATGGGACTTACTACCAACAAGTCGAAGGTACGGCTATGGGGGCCAGTATGACCCTGAGCGTTGCCAATTTATACGTGGAAATGTTCGAGAAGATCCATATATATAGCGGTACTAATCGATTTCAATCTAACATCAGAAAATGGAACTGCTATATTGATGATATTTCGGTGATATGGGAAGTGACAAGTGAACAAGCTAATGAATTTGCGCCGTGGCTCAAAAATTTGAATCCCCATCTACAATGGACTATGACCCTAGGGAGAGAAACCATTGACTTCCTCGACGTGACGATTTTCCACTCTAACAGGATTTGAAAATTGAAACCTTACCATAAACCGACAGATAAGAACTCCCTGCTCGAGTATACTAGCCACCACATAAAAGATCTATGGGATAATTTACCGTTTGGCCAATTTTTGCGTCTTAAAAGGAATAGTTCTAATAACGGCACTTATGAAACAGAAGCAACCCTGCTCAGTAATAAGTTGAAACAAAGGGGCTACCCCAAAAAAGGCTGCAAAGCGTGCATTCAATGACAACAGAGAGGCACTATTGGAAGAGAAACCCAAGAAACCAAAGGATGAGAGACTTGTCTATGACAATACCTTCACGGACCAAAGCCTAAAAATCAAGAACATGATTGCTAAACACTGGAAAATCGTTGAGACTTCTAAAACCCCTCTACTGATGCCTCCGTTTGCCTATAAAAGAATTACCACAATTGGCAACAGAATAAGTGGAAGACGATTAAAACCACTAACCAGCAGTACGTCTAATCTGACTACGCTCTGGGGTTTACCACCAGCCAGCGGCCACTATCCTTGTGGAGCATGCAGAGTTTGTAAACTTACCAGTAAAAGCAAAGAGATTGACGTAGGGTTGCCTAAACCATGGATACAAAGAAACCTTACGAAGTGTAATACTGATTATGTGGTATACTTAATAAGATGTGGATGTGGCCTCCCCTATGTGGGGAAAACCATTCGCAAGGTCAAAACACGCATTATGGAACATGGTAGCTGTCTTAAAAATAAAACTGACAACGCCCCGATGGTTAAACATTTCACCCAGGCTAACCATGGATACGAAGACTTGACATGGACTGTACTCTTGACGCTGAAAGGAGGGAATTCACAAACATTAGGAAACAGACTCCTGAGGAAAGAACAAGAAATGATCTATAGATTACAGAGTGTTACTAAAGGCATGAATGACTCTGTAGAATGGCACAAAATCTGCCAATAGGAAGGCTTCATCTGAACCCTATCTGAGAGCATTAGATCTGCCATTTCTCTATTACATTTTATGTATACTGGATGGTAACCTGAAGGGTACACCGATATAATTTTGTGACCTCTAAACTGCAAAAATTAAGGATACCGCCCGATACATGATAATTGAAATAGATTTAACATGTTCTATTTCTGTAAATCACAACGCTCTATGTTAATTTTAAGGGTATACTGATATGATTTTGTGACCTTCACACAGCGAAAGAAACACACCTCCTGATACATGATGATTGATATGTATTTGACATGCTTGATCCCTGTATATCAGAAAACAATGACGAGTACCTAAATACTGATGTTGTGTTCATGCAAATTTAACAATATGGTATTATTCTGTGATCACCGTGACATAATGTGTTTTAGAGTACTTAATTTTCTGGATATCAGAAAATATTGACGAGTACACAAATACTGATGTTGTGTGTAAGTGAATTTAACAATATGGCATTATCCTGTGATCACCTTGGTATAATGTGTTTAATAAGATTGCACTCTTAACATTGCGTGGCAGAGCTTGTACCTATAGTTGTACTGCTGAGATCTGCATAATACAGTAAAGGACTACCCTTCTCAATAGGGCTAGATGTGACTGTACCGCCCCTGCAGCGTATTTACATCGGGTGTAATTTTACACATTTTTGACAAATTATTTATTTCTGTCCTTATCTTCATTGTTATGCCATTTGCAATTTTACGAGCGTAGTACGCTTGGGAGCGCTATACCTGACTCCATCTCAAGATGGCCGACAAGCACACACTTTTATCCTTCTAAAGTTAACCAAAATGAATACTATTGAATACAGTAATATTAATGTCATCCGTTACTACAGGATCTGGAAACACCCTAGGTTCGAACAGTATACAAAAGCAGTATTATTTTTGTTACCTAAAATGTATTTCTTTTCGAGTTGATGAGCTTTGGAAGCAGTGATGAGTGGGTATTTCATCAGCTTCATACCAAACCCGACAAAAGCAGAAAAACTAAGTTCAATGGAGGGAAATAATTCTGGTACCGTAGAGGAGTTCCTAAATAAAATGCATTGAGCTGTGACAGGGACAGCGTCAGGGCCTTTCAAACCTTTCATGTCAATTGGACCCACCCCAGCAACAGTCCCTGTGTTGCCAGTCATCAATTTTGTAACACTGCAATATATTAATTTCTCTATTTTTGTTCTGGGGGCTTGAAATGGGTGCTTTGCAGTGCTCACTGTGTTTTCTCTTCCCACTGGATATACAGAAGTGTTATTTTATAGATACATATCCATTTGGAAAATGGTGTGCTGTATATGTGCAATTGAGGTGGTAAGTGATTTTTTATGGCTGGCTAGTAGTTTGCAACTTGAAATGTTCACCCCTGTATCCTAAACCGCACCTAGTTCTTAACACATTTTTAAGCAACAGATGTTCATGATAAGACCAGCAAATGATAAGAGTATCTGTGTAAAGTAATGTCTAGGAAATTGTCTGAGTACCAAGCATATGAAGAATACCATACATGGGATCTCATGTGCTGCAAAAAAGTACTGTTTAACCTATTATTTAAAAATAATTCTCACGGGCAAAACCCCCTAAACCCTTCTAATTGATTTAAGGCTCACTCGCTACGCTTGGTTGCTACCACATTTTTATGGTAAATGTTTATTCCCAGCCCTGCCCATTTATAAAATTCACCAGCCGTCACTGGAAACACCAATTTTTCTACAAAATCCATAGCTCCACTACTATTTTTCCCCCACTTCGACCACTGGGTGGTGGGTAAAAGGTAGGTAATACTAACTTTTGTCCCAGATGAAAATCTGATCTAATCTTAGGTAGGAATAAAGGTTTGACCTTAAGGACGACCTTCTCCTTAAAAAAAAAAAACCCATAAAAGGTGGTTTAGAAGATAGTGCTTGCAACTCACTCACTCAGCGTTAATGCTACTAACAAGATGGTTTTGAATATTAGTAGTCTTAAAAGGACATTAATGGAGTGGTTCAAATGGTGTACACATGAGAAGTTTCAAAACAAGATTAAGGTCCCAAATGGGAGCTTGAAAAGGAGATGGAGGGAACACGTTAGTGAGCCCCTTTAGAAATTGTACTACCAAAGGAATTTTAAAATAGGACGTTTCCTCAGAAGAGCGCTTGAAGATGGAAAGTGCCTCCAAATACCGTTTAATGGTTACAACTTGGAGCCCCAGATTGGCTAAATGAGGCAGAAAAGATAACACCCGTGGTGCTTTGCATAGAAAAGGATCCACATTCTTATTGCTGCACGAGCTGCACAATTTGTTCCAACAGCAGCAGTACAAAGACTTTGTTGCTGGCCTTTTGGCCGAAAGCAAGATCTCCATTACGTCATCCAGGAGGTCCCAATCCTTGTATCTCAACCTCTTACAAACCATGCATGAAGGTCGAGTGTGTTGACCTATGGATGGAGAACCCTACCCTCCTCTTGCATGTCCACCGCCTTATTCTACACTCCGGCTGGGTGAAGTTCCTATAAGGAGATTCCTTCTTGTATTGCCCAGAACCAGAGCTGCATTGCCTCCCTGCATAGTGTAGTGATCCTACGCCTCTCTTTTGTTGAGGTAGTAAATGGCCACTGTGTTGTCCGTCATTATCAGGACATTCTTTCCACGTAAAGAGGGCAGCAGCCTTCAGCGCAAGTCTGATTGCTTTCAGCACCAAAAGGTTGATATGTAGTTTGGACTCCGATGGAGACCAATGACCGCCGATTGTCAGATCGTTGGCGTGGGTTCCCCACCTCATGAGTGAGGGATCCGTAACTACCGTTATCACCGGCCATGGTTGCCCAGAAGTTTCTCCCTTCAGAATATTTTTCTCACAAGCCCATCACAGGAGATCCCTGTGGAACCTTAAGTAGGTCTGACATGTTGCCAGAGAATTGAGACCATTGTGTCCTGAAGGAATCTCATTCTCAGGCGAGCCTCTGGCACCAGGAAAATGCAGTATGCCATGAGGCTGAGCAACCTCAAGAAGTCTAAGGCCAAGAGACGCTGGGCACTCTGAAATTTGGTGACCATCTGCAGAATGTGTTGAGCCCTCACCTCGGGTGGCAAGGTTTTTCCCAAGGATGTATCCAGTAGAGCTCCGATGAATTGGATCTTTTGAGATGGTATCATATGGGACTTCTTGTAATTGAGGGATAAGGGAGGAGTCCAAGATCGGTCTCAGTCCTCTTTCCTTCCTGGATATTAGGAAATATGGAGAATTCAATCCTTTGTTCCTCTCCGTTACAGGTACTGGCGCTATAGCACCTTCCTCTAGCAGGGTCAACATTTCTTGCACAAGGAACAGATCTGGAACCTTCAAAAGAATGGCGACCCGGTGGATGGTTCTGAGGTCTTTGAATGAAGGAGAGGCAGTAACCTGGGCTACGGTTTCTAATGCTCAAGCATCCAAAGTATTGCCTCACCATTATTTCAGATGCTGAGACAGTCTGCCTCCCACGGGGCGATGTGGTTGTCGTGAGTCAGAAATTTTCAGGCGGTTGAAGCAACGGCTGATGATAAAGATGCCGCCGCTTGGGAGGGCTTTGCACCTCTCCCTCGTCCACCATGAGGGAATCTTCTGTGGCCTCTTTGAGCAGCCATTCCTCTCGCTCTTCCAAGAAGGTCCACTGGGGTGAAAAGGCTTAGGCTGCCTGATGGCAGCACCTAGAGACTTGGCTGCCACCATCGAGGTCTGCAGCTTCTCAAGGCTTTCATCAGCCTTGCTGCCAAAAAGATGAGACCCGTCAAAAGACATATTATGGAGTCTAGACTGCACGTCCGGTACAAATCCAGACTGCCTTAGCTACGCAAACCTGCGTATCACGGTGCTTGCTGCAATGGCTCTGCTGATACTGTCAGCAGAATTCAAACCTGACTGTAGAGACTTGCACATGGCCTCTTTCCCATCTTTTACAATGGCCAGGAAGCCATCACTTTCTTCCCCTTCGAGAATATGCTTAGCTGCCATGGATACATGGTCCCATAAGGTACATTTTGCAAGGGCACATGTAGAGTTGGCAAACTTGAAATGTATGCTCCCAACAGAAAAGACTTTCTTTGACCAGGCATCTATACGCTTATCATCCCAATGTGGTGGAATGGTCGGATAGGCAGCTTGTTTGGAGGTAGAGGTTGTAGCTTGCACCACCAGGCTTTCAGGAGTAGGGGGTTTAGACAAACAGATTTGAGTCACATCTCTTGATTCTGGTGCTTCCAAGTTTGCACTTACTCTTTTTTGTAGAGCAACATGAAATGGTAGGATTGGATCACTTTGAGGCCCTTTGTCCAGGATATTCGTTAGGCCTGCTCCATCCCAGAAAATCAGTGACCTTGGTCATTAATTGCCTGTAAGAGGCATCTGCGTGATCTGCCGGGTCTGGCTTGCCAAAATCCATTTCTGGAGAGGTGTCCACCCCATTGGCCGATTGTAAATGATCACACATGTCCTGCATCCTAGACTCCTCCTATATAAAACTATCAGGAACATTAGGTGTGCCATATTGTAACCCAAAAGGAGGATTATTGTCGTTTGAAGGCTCACAATCTTCATAAATTTGACGCGAGAGATTTTAAAAAATCCTTTCTTGACAATGGTTTAAAGGATTTTTGAATGTCCAGTATAGGCGTCGATGGCTTTGAGCCAGATGCTGATGGAGTCGTTGCCAAACTTGATTTTGGCTTTGATGACATCAATGAAGTCGGTGTCTTGGACGCCGATGGCGTCGATGGTTTCGACGTGGACCTTGTCCGTGATGGATTCTGATGACTCAACGGAGGCTTCGATGATTTTTCATCGACTTGAGGTCTCGACGGCCATCGAGGAACATCTGGCCTTCGTCCCGGGCTTGAGGGCGTGCAGGATTTGGCTCTAGCCCTTTCCTTACCGGCTTTAGAAGGTGTGGTAGGAGCATGGCCTACTTGCTTCGAGGGCGCCTGTCCCTTGAAAATGTTTATAATTTCCAGCCTGAATGATTCCCATTCAGCTAGAGTAGAGGCCTTAATAGGGCAAGTTATGCTCCTCTCCAGAGAGGAGTCGGACGAGGAAGACGAAGTAGGCGATTTATGATGCCCTTGCTTCGATTTTCTCATCGACGACAAGGAGTGGTGAGAGCCATTCCGTGACCTAGACCGTTTAGTTTTCTTCCGTTGAGGAGAGTCGCCTCTCGCTTTGTCAGAGGAATGTTTTTTCGACAAGTGCAATGCCTTCCTCATGTGATGAATCAACTTCCGGGGCACCAGTGGTTCAGGAATGAATATCTGTTTCTAAAGCATCAATCAACCCCACATCTATAGTACACCAGAAGGGATCCGAAAAGATTGGAATACAAATACATTTTAAGACCTCCTTGTCGAATTTTGGTAAAGTGGACGGAATGGCAGGCTTATCTCTGCAAGGTCGTGGATCGTTAGTTAGTTGTAACACAGCGAAAATACAATTATTACCCAATGATAAAAGGGACCGTCCAGTTAAGGTTGTATTCAAATATCTACTTTATTATTACTACAACAGACAGTTCTAGTATACTACAACTACAACCCCACTGTAAAGGAACACAGAGGACAGACAGTTTCACAAAGGAAAGGGATGCAATCTGGATACGGACAGGAGGGTAGTTGGTAAAGTAATCAGTCTTATAGTTCAAGATTATTTGGTTTCAACACCAAAGGGGCAAAGGGTCGTAACTGTCTCTAGGGGCTTTTTGAGAAGGGCCAGGGGGACAGAACGACACTGTACCTGGTTCTGAAGAAGTTCTTGGTGCTCAACAGTGTCGAGGCAGTTCCAGGGAGCTTTGCAGCCCGTGATGCAGTTAGTGATGGGAGACAGCTGCTGGTACCTGTCAGGATTGAGATCAGAATCCGAGAGGACCCCCAGCTCCAATATGACTGCTCTGAGACAACCAGAAGATCTGAGGTAGGTGGAGTGTGTACTGGATTCCTGGCTGCACAAAAGTGATGATAAGTCCTTCAAATAAAAAACTGAAGACAAGGCGACAGAAGAATCCACCAGAGAATGGAGGCAGAGACAGGATACCAACAAGCAATGAATGAGGAGCAGGGATCCAGAAAACAAGATGGGAGAGTACCAGGACAAAAGGAAACGAGAGGGGGGAGAGCGGGAAGAGGGAAACCAGGAGTGCTAAAGAACCGGAGTGAGACTGGAGCACCCAGGCACAGGGAAACCAGGTTACGAGAGAGAACGCTCAGCGGCGGCGGAGCAAAGAATGAACATAAACACTGCAGAGAGCATGCACGGGTAAGGGGCATAGGTGGAAATACCTAAACACATTTTACCCCTAGGGGAACGAAGCGTTGCAACGCGCCGCAAAGAAGCACTGGTGTGAATATAAAGGGGAAAGCCGGCGACCAGGGTGAAAACAGCTTGCGCGCTGCGGCACGTTGAATAAGAACTACTGGTCACTTTATTGGCGGAATGTCCAGCACCTCCATAGGCGCCACAGAAACACGGATGTGACAGTACCAGGCGGCAGGCAGTTCTGCAAGCGAGGCTGGACTGACGTCTGCAGGCTGTCCGGCACGGCGGCTTAGGGCCACGAATCGTTGTCTCTGTGCTGGTTGGCGGATCTGGAATGCTGTTCGAGGCTTCTCGGCTGGCTCTGGCGACTGCGGCGTGACAACAGCCAGCAGTGCAGCCGGATGCAGTTTGGGGACTCGACTGTCTCGAAATTGTCCTTAAAAAGATGGACGCTGGATAATGCTTGTGTGGCACTCCTCTTAGCTTCTTCCCATGGCTCGTGTCCTTTCAAGGCAGATGGCCCAAAGCTCAGGAGGGTGTTAGCAGGCAACAGCCTTGTCCTTTGTCCAGAGACTCTTTGGCACTTCCCACCTAGGAGGCTTGCTGTCAGAACCTACCAAGGCATGCTGTGTGCTGGCTGGGTACCGGTTAGGGAGCTGCTGGATGGGTCCTCTGAGTCCGGTATCTCCCTCTGTTCCCTGAGGCCTTTGATGGACCCACAGCTGTCAGCTACACATGACAGGGGAGGGTGGCACTGGTAAGCTGTGTCCACCCAGAGTGAATGACTATTTTTCTGCTGTGCGGTAAGAGTGGAAAATATGTGCAGGAATGGCCCCACATATTTTCCGGAGGTTGATCTCCCATCATTCACTCTTTTTAAATAAACAAAAAATCAAATAGCCTGTGAATATGGTCGAATTACTCATACTAGTCGAAGGAGATTTTTTGAGGGGTATACCTACCACCAATTTCCCTTTACGCTCCTTCAGAGCTTTTCCTGTCATCGATTGACATGACCGACAGGCCGAGGTCTTGTGCTCCACACCAAGGCACCACAAACACACCTAATGTGGGTCTGTCAGCGTCATTTTAGCGCTGCAGTCTTGGCATTTCTTAAACACGGTCCTAGGGGTTGTCGAAGCTGAAGACGAAAACGTTTTATCTACTAAGAAGTAAAAATATGTAGCGTGCGTAGTTCATGAAGCGTTAGCTTACTCGGAAAAACGGAACTTAAGTCAACGGGCACTGCATGTTCCATATATACACCTTTGATGATGTCATTCTCGAGACGGAGGCTCTCGAGGGACATCAAGTCAACTGCATCGACACACAGCGCCTTCTGGCGAAAATAAATTCCGAAGCAGCTGAAGCTGTATATAGGAGATATAGATGAGGAATCTGTGGGAGGAACATCCAGTCGAAAGAACGTTACTAGGGGTAAGTAACTTGCCCGGGGGTTGCCTGTATTGTTGTTGGGAGGGATCTGTGAGCAGGCATGGGGCAAGAGTGTGCTTACTTATCCCTGGGATTAAGGAATCCTGTGCGAGTGCGCTCGCATATTGCGCTGCTGGTCAGGTGGGGCTGGCTGTGGCAGGGCTGGCTGGGGCGGGTAGCTAGGCGAGACCTCGGGCCTGTCTGCAACCTTGAATTTGAAAAATATTTGCACATTGTGTTTTGGGCGGAGTTAGTCTCATTCGCGTAGCTCAGTAGGCCATCCGGCAGTATCCGTGGGTTCCTTTCTTTGCAATCTGCACACGCGGATGTTGGTTTTTAACCCATAGCAGCGTGGCTTCACCCCACATTCTTTTGTTTAATTGTGCGGTATTACAAATGGGGTGTGCAGGTTCTGCACTGCGTGGCTGCAAGTTACAGGGGCACATTCCAAAATAAGGCCTGGTCTAGGAGTTAACTGGGTTGCAAACAGAATTTAAAGTGCGTACTGAAAGAAAAAAATGAAACAAAAGGAGGGGGTTTTGTTCTAGGACTAGATATGTGACAGAGATGGATCCAACAAAACTGGTAGCTGTGATTGCTCTGCTGCGGGGCAGAGCTTTAGAAGTGGTAATCGGAGCACTATCAGAAATGGCTCCTCCTGTGAGGGGTGAGGGGCAGGAGTGAATGGGGGTGTTCTAGGTGAAAATGTCTTTTTCATAAAGATCTTTTAACCCAAAAATCGATTTCGAAAGACCACTCCTTGACCGCACAGAACTTTCTTTCTAAATGGAACTGTCACACCCCTTTGACACACACAAGTGTGCGCAAGCACTGACAGGCACTAAAGGGCACGAAAGCAGTTGCAACTGTGTACGGGCAAGTGTGTGTGTGTTGCGTGTGTATGTTGGTTATTTTTTTGTTTGTTTAATTTCGGGGAGTGCTGAGGGAGGGGAGTTCAGGGGGTGAATCGCCCCAATTTTGAACAAATCCCGTTGGGGCAGGGTTGGGGATGGTGGGGTTGGGGATGAGGGTGAGGCAATGTGGGTTTTTGCTTTTTGTAGGCTGGCCAAAAGCGGCCAAAAAAAGAAATATTTCTGTTGGGCGACCTACAAAAAGCGAAATTATCACATAGAACCAATGGGGGTTATGGTGAGGGGGTGCCTACCACTACATGGGCCGCCTAAAAAATGTGGCACTTACTGCTGCTTTCCCCCTGGCTAAGAAGAGGAAAGGGGGCACTGTATTGGTGCCCCCACCAGCACCATTGGAAATAGTAGTTATAACTACCCCCACACCCATGGCATATAACAGGCACGGGGTGGGGGGCACCGGGAATACAGAAGCACTGAGCTCAGTGAGCCAGGGCAATCCCCAGGTGGTGGCCGGTAGGGTCGGGACGCCTGTGGGGCAACTTCCCTCAGGTTCACCACAAGCTCAGGATTGGCCCGCCCGACGCCATGGCAGGGCATCAAAGGGTTGCATTAGGGAACGAAGGAGGGCCTCTGAGTGGCTCTTGGGAGATGAACGGTTAGCAGGGTCCAGGTTACTGTTGGAGTCCCAGTTGCCTGGCCCCTCAGGACGAGGCATGGGCTGGTCCTTTGGGGCCAATATTGGGGATCCCATCAATAACCTTGGTTTTCTCCAGCAGGGCCTGGAGCTCCACGGACAGAGGGGCCCCTGGTAGTGGGAGCACTGGGGTGGCCCCAGAGGCAAGCTGGGCCACGGTGTTCCCCAGCAGTACAGCCTCTAGGGGTGGCATCGGGCCATGGAGTTCAGAATAACACAGGGTTAGGGGCCCCGGGTGGGGCCTCTCTGGGGACACCTGGGGGAGCAGGGGCAGCCTTAGGAGGGGCAGCAGCAGTGGGCACAAACCCACAGGTGGCGTTAGTGGAACCACAGAGGAGAGAGTGTCGGTTAGACCAGGTGTGCCCACAACAGGGGCAGCGGTTATTGTGCCAACGGTCGGGCAGGCTGTAGCAGCCTCCACCCCATTATAGGCAGCAATACCAGGTATAATCACATGGCATGTGCCACAAGATACTAGGGAATAAATACGGAAGTAAAAGTATGTCGACATGTTTTCCCTGCTGGATTACAGGAGGGTGGAGGTGATTAAGGACCCCAAGGGAGAATGAAAAGACAGAACGTTTTTTGTGGAAAGACCCTTGGCTAATTGGGCAACAGGCTTTGCAATATATATTCTCTGCTTATTACTTGAAAAATGTCCGAAACTCCACCAGAAACTACCGTCTTCATTTGGTGCTTTCCATTTATCATGATTGTGCATTCTGGGCATGATTGGTCTATGATGAAAGGTTCAGAAGTGTCAAGGCAGGAAAAGTATTGTTGGATTGGGGGACCAGGGCAATGGGTCTATGGGCTAGCTGCACAGCAGTGCACACAGCATCTATCTAGTAAGAAGGACTTGGATCAGTGTGGAAGAGTGGTAAGTGCATTTCAGAAAGTGGCAGACACTTTGGGGGTGCCCCGAGCCGCAGAGAAAATGGAGGGCCCAACAACATTGCTGTGCTTCCTGGAGTTTGGGAATGACTGCGAGTTGGGGGACAAAGTTTGTGAATTTAGGGAGGCAGTGGCAACCCGTTTTAGGTCTAAGAAAGTGACTTTGGGGCAGCTTCAGAGCATGGTTGGGAAAATGAACTTCACGTTGAGGATTATCCCAATGGGGAGACCGTTCTCCATGGCAATTGTGGAAGCCATGTCAGGATTGACTAAGGTATATCATCACACTAGGTTGTCCAATCAGGTGAAACAGAACCTGGTAGTTTGGGACGAGTTTCTCAATTTTATAGGGGTCCAGGTTTGGCCATCAGAGGTGGAGAACAGTGCTCAGTTGGGGCTCTACACGGATGCCGCAGGTAGCGTGGGGTTTGGAGCCACACTGGGTAACAAATGGTGTGGGCAGCGGCGGGTCGCCGGATGGGCTGAGAGTGGGCTAACCAAGAGCATTACATTTCTGGAACTGTTTCCAATAGTGGTGGCATTAACTATATGGTGGGAGGAACTGAGGGGCAGGGATGTTCTGGTCCAACTGCATGTCAGTAGTCATTAACAGCCAAAGAAATGCTTGCCCAGTGGTATTGAGGTTGTTAAAGAGATTGGTACTGTGTGCCTCTGCAGGAATGTACGCTTTCAGGCAAAACATGTACCTAGCAATAATAACGCAGCTGATGTTTTGTCCGAGTTCCAGTGTTACCTACCAAGGGCGGACCCGGTGATGACCCCCTTTCCTGAGATACTCTGGGGGCTTGGTGCCTGGACGTAGCCTCACTGATTGAGGTGTCAGTGTCAAGAAAGTCTAAGAAGGCCTATGTGAAAACGATTAAGGATTTCAGTTTCAGGGCATTTTGTTGTGTGCAGGGCTTATCTGATATTTTTACAGGGACACTGTGATTACGTTTCTTTGCCAACTGCGGTCGGGAGGAATGTCTGGGGGGGGGGGGGTCTAGAACCAAGATGGCCACCATTTGGTTCTTTGCTGGATTGTAGGGTAGGTCGCCACCCTCGCTGACTTTGCAATAAGAAAACCATTGACCGGCTGGATCCTGAGAAGTTGGCCTCTATCATTAGGGAATTAGGGGAGATCTGTAGGGATGAGTGGGAGATATTTTTAAGGCAGCGTTCTCTGACGTATTTTTTGGCGCCTTGGGGATAGGGGAGTTAGCGGGGACCTCCACGTCCGATTGGTTGGAGGCTTGTCCAGAGGACTTTTCTTTTGTGGGAGATTCTATAGTTTAGTTTTGGGTGAGGTAAAAAATATACCAGGAGGGGAAGGGGGCCCAGAGTACAGTAACAGTGCACACCATGGCGGAAATTTGCCCGGTGAAACTATTGAGGGCATCCCTGGTGTAAATGGGAGACAGGGAGGCCCGCTGTTCATGCATAGGGATGGCTCCTCACTATCCAAATGTCAGTTCAGGAACATCTTTCAGAGGTGTTTGGAGAGCGTTGGGGTCGGAGGTGTGGGTTTGTCCCACACTCCTTTCCGATTGTGGCATCCACCATGCGGCAGGGTATGGGTGCGAAGAGAAGCAGATTAAGGAGATAGGGCGATGGAAGTCCTGCGCTTATAAAGGATATATATCAGGCCGCACCTTCTCTGCTGAAATGGCACAGCCGGGAATTGGGGAGTGTAGAGGGTTGGTCGAGAGGTTGGGTGGGGCAATGTAATGAAGGTCAGTTTGCATGGTGTGTACAGTTGGTAACTTGATGTCCCTAACATACTGCATTTTGGGAAGCAGGGTGGACGGGATCTGGGAGCAGCTAGGGGCCGGTAACGGAGGGGCTGCCTTTTGGTATGACCCTCTCCGCCACCCCCAAGGGCATGGTGGGGAGGGGATAGGGTCTCACCACCATGCACCTCTTTGGGGGGGTGGGAGTAATGGTCCGTCTGGACCACTTTATAGGATAAGAATTGTAAAAAATATGATGATTTTGTTGTAGAGTCTATTTGTTAGAAATGTTACATTTTTGGATGGTTGCTTTGAGTTTTTACCGTGTAATAAAATGTGGTCGGAATGGTATCCAAAAGTTATGTATTTGGTCTACTCACTCCTCCCCTGGCACTGCCCCCTTGCAGAGCCCATCACCAGAGGCTTCACACATTTTCCATTGGTAATTTTCGCTCGCCTAATTCCCTATGGTAAACTTTGATGACATACTAACAATTTACAACACAGGAAGCAGCAGGGAAATCTTCCATCACTGAAACAGACCAGGTCCAGCATGGGAAGGATCCCATTTATGTAGGCCTGGCCAAATTTGGGGGAAAGGAAAACAGGACGTGTTATTTACATAGTGATACAGCAATACACTGTGGACAACAGGAACAGTGAGCAGTGAGAGAGCAGGTGCAGCTGAAGGAGTCGAGTGCAAGCCACATCGCGTCTGCTTGCCTGCCCATCACTCTGATGGATTTCTGGTGCCACCTGCTCTCTCATCACATGAAGTGTGGCATTACGAACTATATTCAATGTTGGACTCTAGAGTCCTTTCACTTTTCCACTTCTAGATGATCTAGGAATCACATCTTAATTTCAGGCTTGTCTAGGGATTAACTTCCACTCACTCATTCACCTCCCGGCCCCCACACCATGTCGCGTTTCTCCTCAGTTTGTGCCCCTTTCAACCAGGGGCGTTGACCTTTGGTTTTCCCGGCAGGAGTCAAGGGGGAGGGGCAGGAGCTGAAAAAAAAGAAAATGTCCCATTGCAACGTATAGAGACTTCCATTAAAATGGCCTTTCCTGGGTGGCTGGGGAGCTGGGGCTCGGAAGCACCTGCATACTTGGTACCCCTGATTTCAACCACCTCAGGAGCAGTTTTCAAAAAGGTAGCAGGTGCCCCTCTCCAGAAAGAACATGGTATGATAACCTGTTCTGTTGGTTTTTTCCCCACTTTGAGAGTTCGCAGCCATCACTTTTTGCTCACTGTACCTTTCACAGATGGGAAATACCCATTTGCTTATCAGTCTTTGTCCCGCCCACATGGGCAGTCCAGCACCGAAATGCTATAGCAATTCCCTTATGAATAAGAGTAACAACAGCAACCCCAGACACGCGGCTGAAACACGTCAGCTCACCCTTCCTTGGAGGGGTCTCAGGGACGCTAAGGATGAGTGTGCCACAACCAGGCCCCTTTTCTCAGTAACCACCCACATGGAGAGAGAGGCCAGAGGATGGCCTCTGTTGATGGTCCCGTCTTGCACGGCGGCCTCAGGCAGGCCGCCAACCTATCCCTCTACCCCACGCCAGGGTACCTCCCCTACACTCCCAATTAATAACAATGGCCATCTACATTATATCCTATTTATCCCTACTCAACAGTTACCCTACTTAAAATGCCCCTAATATACCAACTCTCTACTTCCCGTACTTAGCATTTACCCTACATAACATTAAAACACATATACAGAGAACTACTCATACATATATACATAGACTCAACATATATACAACATAAAACACTCTATTACAATGGGTGACTGCTTCAGTCAGTCACCCCTTCATAATAACTTTAGGTCTGTCCAATGTGCAGGGCTGCTCCTGATGACACTGGCTGATGAACTTGGTCCTGCTCCACCGATGACAGGGAGGCCTGGCTCACTCCTCTTCCTCCAGGGTGGCTCCATCCACGTGGGTCCACCGCACATACTGTATCCTTTATATTGTCCTGGGCAGCCCCCATATGCAGCTGGGTACTGTGCACACTCACCGCCGCGACCCGCTTTATCTATATATTAGTTTACGGTGGGCCCCATTGGATGGGGTGCCCACCTGACATCACTGCCGCAACTCGCTGTATATATAATATTTTAGGGTGGGCCCTGTTGGCTGGGGTACCCACCCGACATCACTGCCGCGACGTGCGGTATATATATTATTCTAGGGTGGGTCTTGTGTGCTGGGGGGCCCACCTGACATCACCGCTGCATCCTTTAAGTCGATGGGTGGGCTCTGTTGGCTGGGGGCCACTCTATGGCCAGCGCACAACCTGGGTACCATTAACAGAGCCGGCAGCGTCCCCGTTGCTCACTGCAGCGCGACAGGCTTCCTCCTGGCCTGCCGCCTAAGCAATGCGTTGTGGAAACACAGGGGGCGAGCTGCGTCTTCACCCGGGTCGCTCCACTGGGCAGTCCAGGGGTTTCTTCTCCCAGGCAAGCTCAACGGAGCAACCCGGGACTTACACACCACCTCCTCTTCACCTGGATGGGCCGCCGAGACCCACCTAGGTGAAGAGGAGGTGGTGAAGTACTTTCCTGACAGTGAAGCCCTCTGAGAAGTATTTTCCTGACAGTGTTAAAAGGGATTTCTACCTTTCTCTCATTGACACGCACTCCAATCATCGCGCTGACTCCAAAGCACCCTAAACTCACTCTTACTCTGCATAAACCCACAACTATTAACTCTACGCTTTCAGCTAGTAACCTTGCTGAAAACGTTGCTCCCAAAATCTCCAAAATCAGGGATTTGCTTCTCACTGTAAGGAACTTATGGTGGCAAGTAAAGACAGACACAAGTGATCACAGTTCAAGGGTGTTTATTAAACTGTATATGCGGGTTGGAAAAACACCTAATCTAAACCTAAATCTAAGATGGGAGCAAGCTACAACCATTAAATAATAATAAGGTAGTCCTAGTGGCGTCTTGTCAAAATAAAAGGACCTATACTAAGAGAAACCTATTGCCAATCCTTACGCTAAATACAAAGAGTGTGGGATGAGGTTCTTCTTAAGTTCACAAATGATAAGTCAGGATGTGGTAGTTGGGGTCTCCCTTCCCCACATTTTGAGCACGGGACAAGATGGAACTCCTGAGCACAGCACACGTTCGAACCTTCCCAGCACGAACCAACAGTTCCGCTCCCAGCTATCAGAGCCTTCGATGGTTAAGTCTCTTTTCTGCAAAACGTTGCTTGCCTCCGAGGGCCTGATGTATTCCAGAAATAACAAACCAAAGCTCCTTTCTGATTTTGCGCTGGGTGAGGCCTTCTCACCCCTGGATCTCCCTTTTCCAGGCTCAGATCCACCAAAAAGTTCCTTGCAATATCAGTACCTTCGGTGGTTAACTTTCTTGCTTCCTCGGTCTGATAGTGTACAAAAATAATAAACAACAGTTCTTTCCCGATTGCGGTGGAAGTGATGATATTTCTTCACCCCTGGGTCCCCCTCTTCCGGGCTCAGACCCCACCCGAATATCAGCTTCCCTCCGTTGGGATCACCCTGGCTTGTATGCAAAAGATGTCCTTGTTACATTCATGTGTTGGTGGGGTGATGGCTCCTCACCCCTGGATCCCCCTCTTCTGGGCTCAGACCCTTCTTGAATGCTGGCCTTCCCTCTGTCGGATTCACTACGGCCATTTCCGATGGGTAATAGCTTTTCACCTTTGTATCCCCTCTTCCGGGCTCAGACACCTCTCGAATGTTTGTCTCCCATCTGTTGGGTTCACTATGACTTTCAACACAATTTCTTCTGCGAGATTCACGAAGCTTAATGTCCTTTTAAACAGTTCATCATGGACATCCCTCTACCGGGTTCACTCTTGTGAACACACTGTTCTTTGGGACTTTTGGCTTCATCCCCTCTCTATCGGCATTCACAATCATCTATCAGTCAAAGACCTGACTGTACAGAGAATTTTACGAGACCCCTGTATGACCACTTTAGCGCCTTTTCCCAAGGCCTTCTGGCAACGGTAGTTTCAACAATAGGGTAGTCGGGCAGAGTTTCCTGAGGGAGCACCCACGTGATGCCTGACTCCTCAGTAGCTGATTTTACCCTTTCGTATCAACAGTTCTTTGTACTTTCTCCAATTAGCCGCTGGCTACTTTCGTTCAACACAGTTCGGTTTCTTATCCTCTCTCCCCTCAACTCACCGGCTGTGATGAACGGCTTGGCCTTTTAGGCCAGTACCACAGTGGCAAGCGTCTCTCCCAGGCTTGATGATCAGCAGAGGAAGGCACCGTGTACCGTTGACATTTTCAAAACACGCTAGCTATTGTTTGCGGTCTTACGTTTCCTTCTGCAGAGGTTTCACGGGCCTTGGTCGGAAAGGGCAATGTCGCTTCTCTCCTTGTCTCCCTCTCGGTTTGTGCCGTCTTTCTTCTCCTCTTGAACTGCCGTGCTGAGTAAGCTCTCTCGTCGTACGGTCTGCCTTGCTTGCATTGTGCACCATCTTTTAGCCCTGTGGGGAAGGGAAAGGGCCGTCAGGTGTGTGCGGTTCGGGTCAATTGCTTGACTTTGCCTGACCCTTGTGGTGGGATAGGCCAGGCAAACGGCAATGGTGTTTGTCCGTCTTCTTTCGTGGTGTGCAAAAGTGTCATAAAAAGGGGGAGGGGGTTGAGTGTATGAGTATCCTATGAGGTAGAATAAGAAATGTGTTATGAAAAGGGGGACACTGAGTCTCACCCATCGGTGTCCCACTCCCCAAGGACCCCCCATCCAGGTGATCCTCCCGCACTGGTCCACCCCCAGGAACTGGATCCAATAGCGATGGCTGTGTCCTGGCCACCTGGATGACAGACTCCCGGGAACTAGTAAGTCAGATACCTTCAGGTTTCTCACATCACCCTCCTCTTCCTCCCTCCTGCTACTTTCTTCACTCCACCTACTCTACCATCTGTCACTGCCTCTATCACACACTTCAGTCATACCAACACTGACAAAGTCCTTGCACTGGGGATGAAGGCTAAACGCTACTATGCCACATCAGATCCTCTTGCACCTACACATGTCAAACCTAATCTCTTCAACCCATCCCTCGACTCTCATCCCTCTCCTGAAGAAGCAAGGCGCTTGCTAATCCAACTATGCAAAACATGGCCAAATTCAGATTTCTCCTACTAGATCATAAATCCATCCAACGGTAAGGCATGGCTGTATCTCTCCTCTTCTATGAGCCCTATGAAGCCTCACGCCGACTTCACCCTGCCTCCTCCGTTATCCTTGTGGCACCTAACCGACCCTGTGCTTCCTCTCGCTCCCTCTCTTTTACTCTTCTTGCACCACTTACTTTGAACTCCCTCACCTCTGCAGTTCGAAACACGTTCACATCAATGTATTCAAAAGCAAATTGAAAGCCCACCTCCTCACTTCTGAGCTACCCTGTTGACTCACCTCTAAATTCCTATTACTTACACCTTCCCTCAGCGCTAACCAGACTCTGCCCTCTCTTTTCCACACTGGATTAGCACTTAACAGTTTAAGGTCACAGCTCATGCTTAGCTGGCCATCTGCTTACTCGCTGACACTTACTTGTCCTAAGTTTGTCCACCATATTGTTCCCATTATCTTCTCAAACACTGTCATGACACTCACTCTCCCCGTTATAGGAGGCTCACTGTCTCCTGTTTAGCTGCTATATTACCTTTTTCACGCTCCTTCATGACCAAAATAGCTTGTTACTACCTACGTATGTATGAATGTATGTATGTATGTATGCATGTATGCAAATAAATAAAGATATGGATACATGTACTGGCCCCTCTGGATGCCCTGTAAAATAGGTTTGATGCCCCCTCATGCAAAGCCGGCAGAAGGTATTATCAAAACACTATTTTATAGTGTTGTTCTTTGGCACAATCGGAGGCATTGTATGCCCTGGTCTAAATAAGCCCTTAGTTAATATGACCAAGGTCTTTACCCAAGCCATTGTGCCTGTGGCCATGTAGGCCAAGAACAACATCTGAAAGTGTGTGTGTGTGTTGCGAGTGGGAGCTTCAAGAGATTCGTGCAGCTTAGTGATCAAGCCTTTACATGTCTGAGAGGAGATGGTTTTTTCAAAGCTTTTGAAGGACCTTGTCATAATATCCTTACTCATCAGTCGATGTCTGATCTGAAAAGGGTGCATTTGTCCTTCAACTACTTTGAAAGGCTCTTTACACTGGGGGTATAGGGAGGAAAGGGGATCTAATTGGGGAGCACTGGGGAGCACTGGAAAGCATGAGCTCCATATTCAAACCACCAATTTTTCTTGCTTCGAATCCCCTCTTCCTTTATGGATGCAACTGTTTAGCCGAAGCAGGAAAGGATGCAAGTCCTCGTCTAAGCACTGGTCTATCCCCACACTCTTTTAACTGTAGGTGCACCTATATAGCCAACAGTCTACTCTTCCTAACCATTTCCAGTTACTTAATCCGTCTTATTCCATTGTTTGGATGATAGTTGATTCAGCCACTTGTCAGCATGTGAAGCTTCGCTACCTAGTAATATTTAAAGATGTCCAGACGAGCCATGTCAGGCACAGCAGTGCTAAACTATAAGGGAAGCATCTGGAGCATTCGGCTTTGTTGCTTGCTTAAAGGCCACTGCAGCGTGGGTATCTCTTGTAGGGCCCATGCTCTGTCCCTTTAACTTAGCCACTCTTCCAGTCTGTGTGGCAACCAGTGGAGAGAGAAAATCAGATCCGAGCATCAATGATCCAGGCCCCGGATCCAAACTACCAGGGCCAAAAGCATTCCACTTCTCCCAGTCTGGACTATCCTCTTCCCTGTTTAGTCAGGCCTCTCTTGATTTAAGGTTGCTGATCCCTCAGGAGGAGCGGGAGCTCCACACGCAGCCGGAGCTGCTAGATGCTTTCCACCCATCTTGGCGCTCTTTGTGGGTAAGCCACCTGGCCATAGCACCTTGTATGGATTTCCAAATCAAAGATTACTCTTAGCGCATCCCTCGTGGTAATCCACCACTATTTATCACCTGTTGTGCTGCTCTCATTCACTGCAACAAGTGCACACTTCTGATGAACGACACCAGGGAGGCAGCGTTGCTGGAACGGCCACCATTGTCCCACATGAGGAAATCCCCCTTCTAAGATGGCCGCCCTGTTTAGTGACTTCCCTGAAATGGCCCAGCCGGTCTACTCGTGCTCCCGATTGGCTGCAGCTGGCGATATAGCAGCCAATCAGCCACCGGCGGCGTGAGCCGGTCCACTTCCCGAAAAGCCCACGATTATAAGGCCATCGCCTGTCCCAGCCTATCCGGAGGTGTACAGACCTCGGCCAGGATCTATGCCCTTCGCCCAAAACACTCGCAAATTCAAGCAGCCACGACCACTTACGCGCGATTGCTTGCCTGCCATCCAGCTTTTACCCAGAGCGGTGCCGCCATCTTTGGCGGGTTAACCCACGTTACCGCACTGCCCGCCACCCGACTGTGTCATAAACTCTTTGGACATTGTCATTACCGAACTGACCAACCTGCCCTGGGGACCTACACAATATCATACCTATGTATTTATGACTATTGTCTCCTAATGCCATGCTGCTTTTGCCACTCCCCACGTGTAACCATAGTCACTTTCTTTCCACAATGCCTTCTCTAACTGCTAGCATGCACGTCTTGCGATCCCCCCAGCCGTTAACTGTGGTGCCCAATTATGCTGCTGTTCGTAACTACTCTGTATGCAACTGATTTGTGTCAATAAGACAAACGTATGCTCATTAGCTCTCTAAGTGGACTGCACCCAAGGGCAGACTGCTGCAGGGCCCCACAATCTGTATGTACCACAGACTAGTACCGGGCACATTTAAGCCTAATACTAAGCGCAGATATTCCCACAGATACTTACCGCCATATCTTATTCCTAGACCGGAACTACTGCGTTTATGATGGCACCCACTCTTTGCCTGGAATCTAGACTTCATCCACTTGATAAAGGGCATCATTCTCAGTTGTCCAGCTCTTAGATTAGTACTTTTTTAGTTCGTAACAATGTTTAGGACAATACTCGCATGTATGTGCCTCTAATACCGCTGCACAAAAATTGATGCCTCGGAGTTCTCTCCCCCTGTAACAACACTCCTTCCACATAAGCGTTGCATCCGCCGTATGGCAGCTATCCACTTCACTGTGCCCATGTTGAACTCAGCCCAATGTGCCTAAGTCAAATTTAGACTATTGTGTATTTGCTGAACCTAGTCTATTGTGCCCATGCTGAATTTAGCCCACTGTGCCCAAGTCAAATTTAGCCTATTGTGTATTTGCTGAACCTTGTCTATTGTGCCCATGCTGAATTTAGCCCACTGTGCCCAAGTCAAATTTAGCCCACTGTGCCTAAGTCAAATTTAGCCCATTGTGTATTTGCGGATGCTAGTCTAATGTGCCCATGCTGAATTTAGCCCACTGTGCCCAAGTCAAATTTAGCCCACTGTGCCTAAGTCATATTAAGCCCACCGTGCCTAAGTCAAATTTAGCCTATTGTGCATTTGCTGAACCTAGTCTATTGTGCCCATGCTGAATTTAGCCCACTGTGCCCAAGTTAAATTTAGCCCACTGTGCCTAAGTCATATTTAGCCCACTGTGCCTAAGTCAAATTTAGCCTATTGTGTATTTGCTGAACCCAGTCTATTGTGCCCATGTCAAACTCAGCCCAACAACTGTATACTAGCCTATACTCTACCACATTGCACAGGAGACACAGCTGCCTACACTACTTGGACTAGCCAATAGTGCTGCATAGTTTGCTAGTTCCTAGGCATGCTATCCTTAGAATAATGCTATAGCCAAATGATGCTCATGACAATTCACAGCAACTACTGACCAGCATGCTACTCTTGTTTCTACTGGACTAGTCCACTAGCGAATGTATCTGGTTACCCTATAGTAACCAACTGCACCGCATGTGCAGTTAACACTTTATTGCTGATCTATCTCATCCCCCCTTGTACATTACAATATTACATTATGCACCCTACATTGTCTAATCTATTCTACCTGGGCACCCTACTTACGCTTATGGTACTATACACAATGTCTACACCAACTAGCTTAGCAGATACATCGGACAACAGTACCCTGCCTCCTAAACTACTCATGTACAAGTCCAACCTACCTTTACAAATGACTCCTTGCAACACTGTGCTTAGAAACTACAAACTTCGGGCACAATTACCGACAATATTTGATCCACTTATCAGATATAAGACTACCTTTAACCTCCAAAGCAAAGTATCTCACAAACACTTATTAAAGCTCAGCCCCATTACGAACAGTAGCAACAACAAATCCCACACTAAAAGAACTAGGGCTCATTTCCGCTCAGCCGTACCAGACAGTACGACCACACCTCCTCCAGATAAGCCCTCGCCTAACTTTAAAGGAGCTCTAAATAGCCGAAGTCATCTTAACAGAAGATTACGACTTCATCGCTGTCACAGAATCTTCGCTTCACGAGGCAGCAGGCCCTGCGCTAACCCTAGCCGTACCAAATGACTACACTATCCTTAGAGCTGATCGAGGTGAAGCTCGAGACGGTGGACTAGCCATCATTGCCAAAGTTAATCTTTCTATGAGAATATCACCCTCGCCTAATATCAAATCATGTGAAGTTATGTCAATTAAAATACCCACAGCCAACTCGCAAACATTGAATATCCACCTTATATACAGACCCCCTGGCCCTCTCAATACCTTCATTGAAGACCGTTCCACAATTTTATCGGAAAACATAAAGGACACCTCCCAAACCTTATTGCTAGGAGACCTCAACATAGGCTTTAATGACACTAACGACCAACACGCCACTGCAGCATCCAACATCCTGACAGAACTCGGTTTCACCCAGAGAGTGAACCAACCAACTCATAACAAAGGAAGAACTCTCAATTGGGTTGCAGATCACAATTGTAATGTCTCCATCACCTCCATCTCACCCCAAATCTGGACGAATCATTACCTGATATATTTTACACTAGCAACCAAAAGACCCACCTTACAACCATCTTTTGCCCCTTCTACACTTACTAGAAATAAGAAAAATATCACAGCAGACAAACTACTAACGTGTATCTTGCCTACCCTCAATTCCTTACCCGACAACATGGATCCTAGCTTCCTAGTTGAAGAATATAACAAAGTTATGAACAAAACTCTTGATACTATCGCCCCTCAAAAACTCAGAAATAGTAAACCTAAAAGCCATCTGAACAATTGGTTTACTCCTCACTTAAAAAACTTAAGACTAGACAAAAAGAAATGTGAAACTGCCTGGAAACTTCACCAAACCACGGAAAACAAATGAAAGCTAATCAATATTTCATCCCAATACAAGAAGGACATCCTCTTGGCTAAACAAGAAACGTACAACAATAGAATTACGTAAGCGAATTCTAGTAAGAAGGAGCTCTTCATTATTTTAAAAGAATTAGAAACTCCGATCATATCACAAGATAACTGTGTCAAAGACAAAACATGGTGCGCTGATATCCAGCATGCGCTAGCCAACAAAGTTTCTAACCTTCAAAATAAAATAGCACTAAAGAAAGCGTCTCTAACTTCCACGATACCTCTAAAGAAAGCGTCACCATCTAACAAAACAGCACCACCTAAAATCAAACATGTCTCCCAATTTCACTTCTCCAAAGTCTCTATTATAGAGGTCGAGAAAGTTATATTGGGTCTCAAACCATCCAACTGTAGGGGTGACCAATGCCCAGCTCAACTTATCAAGGACGCCTCATGATATCTAGCACCCTTCATTACCAAGCTTATCAATGCCTCCTTTACATCCGGCACAATACCTAGCAACCTTAAGGAATCCTGGGTACTCCCACTCCACAAGAAGCAAATGTTAGACCCCTGCATTCCGACTAACTACAGGCCCATTACCACTGTGCCATTCCTGTTGAAAATCTTAGACAAGGTCGCATATATCCAAATCCAGAACTTCCTAGAACTTAACCAACTATTAGGCTCCTGCCAATCTGGTTTCCGGCCATTACATGGCACAGAAACAGCACTCATCGATCTTAAACCCAAAAAGACAAACTAAGAGACAATGGTAAACCTGCATTACTCCTCCTCCTTGACCTGTCGGCGGCTTTCGACTTAGTGGATCATAATGTCTTATGTAGCCACTTGGACTCAGCTGCCCATTACTCAAGCGAGGCAATAGCGTGGATACAATCATTACTTAGCGACCGAACCATGAGGGTATTCTCGACATCTGCAGCTGCAGACCCCATCCCCATGTATTGTGGGGTGCCCAAGGGTTCTTGTGTCTCTCCAACCTTGTATAATATTTTCACCAAACCCCTGTTTGATGATTTGGACCATCTGGGTATCACCTAAACTAATTATGCAGACGAAACCCAGATCCTCCTACCACTTACTGGGGACTATAGCACAGATTTAGCATTGGTGAACAGAATTTACAGTATCATTCAGGCATGGATGGCCACGCATGGCCTCTGTCTGAACGATGACAAAACAGAACTTCTCATTCTGGGATCCGCATCTCTTCTCACTAGACTTTGCACAGAATACTCATCTTTCATCATCAATGGGAATCCAATTAAGGTTGCCAAGGAAGTAAAACCTATAGGTTTTTACTTAGATTCCACCCTAACATTCTCTAAACAGGTCAACACTCTAGCTTCCTCTACAGCATACACATGCAAATTAATTAGAGCCGGTAAACAATTCCTTTCATCCAACAGCTGTATGATCCTAGCCAGGGCCCTCATTATATCCAAACTAGATTAGTGTAACGCCTTATGCATTGGAGCTAACAAATACATTATTAACAAAATACAGATACTCCAAAATAATGCTCTTAGAGCCGCACTCAATATCTCTAGGAAAGAACATATTTCTGATACTAGAAGGAAATACAAGTGGCTATCTACACATGAGAAAATCAGACTAAAAACAGCATCCCTTATCCATAAATGCCTAAACAATAAAGCACCACGATATCTAATAAAAAGATTTTCTAGAAAATCAACTAGACCTACAAGACGAGTGAATTCAAACTGCCTACAGGTGCCTCACTTTAAACTATCCACCACTGGGGGCACCAGCTTCCCAGTCAAAGCAGCTCAACTGTGGAACTCACTAACTACCACACTTAGAATGGACCAAACCTTTACTAAATTTAGGCAAAATCTAATTATATGGCTCCTAGAGAATGAGGTTAAATAAACCTGCAGAAACTGACCATACCTGTAAACAACTGTACATCTTCCTATATATAGATTATCTGTATTTCTTGACTACTGTTTACTGTATGTACATATAATGTATAACTGCTAGATTAGATGTTTTTCTGATACTTTTGTAATCAATGTAACCTGTGTACTAAGCTGTATGACTTCTTACTGCCTGCGTCTGGATACTTTCGGGTCTGGTGAGCATAATAAATATTAAACAAACAAACAAACAAACCCAATGTACATACTGCTGCTCGCTTGTCTCCTTCCCATTTCCCCCCATTCGAAAAGGAAACTGTGGTGGCAGAGCAAAGCTGGGGAAGTGGACTGGGCCCTCTGCAGCAGGGATCCTAGCCATAGCTCTGTTCACAGGTGAGCCTGTACCCGGCTGCCATCTTGCCTATGCCCCCGATTGCAGCTCCTGCGCCTTGCTCTGAGCTGGTGTGTAATTATTCTACACCTCGTGGCCAAGTGTAACTATTCTGCAATCAGAGACGCAGAAGCAGTCAAAATTCATTCCCTTTTCCAGATCTCAGATTGCTGTTAAAATCCAAGCAGCCATCTTGGACCACTGCTGGCCATTCCTGCTTTTTTAGGGTTCTGCGTCTCTTTTAAAGAACTTTTGCAGCTCTGAAAACCTACATCTCAAGAGTGCCTTTTTTTGCTTCCATGATTTTTGCATGGTTTTTGCATGATGTTGGCTTATTCAACGTTGCATCATTCGATTTTCATTGCTTGCTTTTAGGTGTGGTTTACTCTGTGTCTGTTGGACAAAGAGTTCCTGGACAGGGAGTGCACTTGAAGTTAGTTATGAACTTACATACACTCGCCCACCTTCCTAGCCACCCACTAACCCCTCTACACAACCACAAACACTGACTCCTCCTTCATCCTTCTATCCTGTAAATAAACCTAGCCATCTGTACATACATGGAAGCTCACCGATTCATCAACTAACTAAATCTCACCAAGTTAACTCTCTCTCATCCGTCCACCCTTCCACCAAGCCACACAACCAACACACACAAATAGAATAAGTAGCAAGCAAACGTCTACTTAATAAGAATAGCCAGACCTATCGACTTTGTCGATCATTGGCCTTAGTGCCTCATGAAAAAAAAAATCGGAATCGCCGAAACCCTTAACAAGACATCCCGTTTAACAATCCTTAATCAAAATGCTAAAGAAACATACACCCGCTGCTGTTCCCAGCTAATGGCTTGTACTTTTGAGGGACAGTTATATTCGATGATTTGGCCATGGTCCAATCACCACCCACCAAACTAAAATCTGCTACGTCGCAGCACATTCATTATTCAGCCCTTGTGTCCACTATGTCACAGCTTGCTCATTCTTTAATCTCTGTTCTCCATGCTATGTCCTCGCTTACTTAGCAATTTAGGATGTTCTGCTCAAACAGATGCCATATTCCAGTAGGGTGACCGGATTTTCCAAACCAAAACTGCGGCAATGTTCCAAAGTCAATACAATAGACATAGACAAAGATCATGGGGGCTAAGCCTTGAAATATACTGGACAGACCAAAATGGTTAACCAGAGAGAATTTGAGATCACTTCTTTACCACAAGATTTGGAGTATATTTAGCTTCTTTGAAGGTCATTTTTTGGATAGGTACAATTATTTCAAGAGCATTTTGAATGGCTAAAACATGTTCAGAACGATGCTCTGCCTTTTTCTACAGTGTTTTGTAATGCACCGATGATGGACATTTTCCGATGGGGCCACTAGTGGGTCAATGGGTGTACATTGCTCACCTCTGTTCCTTACCCCCTGAACCCATTTTTCCTTTTATTCGTACTGTATTTCTTTCCTGTCCCTAATACAGCTTCCACATCATTTCAAAACACTCTCCTTTATCTCATTCGTCACTGTGTATTATTTAATCTATTGGACCTTCTAACAGCACCAGGCTATGCTCATGCTTTAACTTTTACACCAGATTTTCCCTGCAGCCACCATTCATCAGAGAAGGTCCCCGATATTGATCTTGCTTCAATGACTTTTTTGTTAAATTTGGGCATTTTAATGTTTTGCAGAAGTTTCCTGGAAACCAGACCTCTCCCCCCTGGTCACCCGATCGGGGCGAAAGCACATTTTCATTTTTAATGAGAAAATTAGACAGGCACAAATAAACACAAAAAGGTAATAAAAACCACAGTCAGTCGGGCGGTGTCGCTAGGAGAGCAGCTCAAGTTCTGAACACCAAGAGGGGTAGTGAGGGGACATCCTGAACGTGGAAAAAGTGACCGCCGCTCCATTGGCTTCGAGAAGGAGATGTTCTGATGGCTCTGTACACAAGGACAGCTGGGAACGCCAAATCTTACTCATGAGGCCAAGAATAGCACAGGCCACAAGGGATGTTTCTAAAAAAAAGCCATTGTGATACTCACATAAACAATCCGCTGACTGCGCCCGAGCGACAGGGTTTTAGGACCGCCACCAAGAAAGGCCCACGCCACTCACAAGGCGGAGGGCCAGGAAATTCCTGCTCCGCTTCCTTTTCCACTAGTACCTAAACGCAAGCGGAACCCCAACGGAAGGCATGACACAAAGTAGAAAAGGCTCGATTTCCACTGCTAAATGAGCAGGCATAATTTCCACCAGCATGTACCCAATACCAAAGACAAGCCGGCAAACCTCAGAGCGTTCCAACAAAACCTTCCACTTCTGCTATCTTTCTGGCAAAGACCAAGCTTTAAATCTCGCCTCCAGCAACCCCCCTACAACCGCGCCCCCACCACCCTCTAGGTCTGCTGGCCATGTCTGGAGTGCTGTGTCCGGTCCCGAAATCCACATTTTGAGTATTATGGTCTACTGGCTACATTGCAGACTTTGAAAGATGGAGACTTGAGTTCCAATCTCATCTTTGGTACTTGACCAACATTTTTTTCAATATATTGAAAGGGCGGGGGCACTGAGGAGGGTCTGTCAAAGGGGAGAAGATGCCTGATGTTCAGACCCTGGAAGATGATCTTGCTTTTTGACGCATTTGGGTACAGGCCATTTCTACATGTCTGATACTAATTCAAGACTGGATTGTGGAGCATTGTTTTGTGAGGTGCACGAGACGGGCCTCAGCTGGAAAGCTATTTTTTTGGGTATCATCCACTTGCATTTGCAATGATATCGAGTAGGATTCAATAGTGTTGGCAACAGCCTTGAACTGAGCCTTGCAGTGCTTCCTTTGTGTTATCAAAAGGGGTCGATAGGAAGAAGCAAATCAGACATAAGAAGCGTATTCTTGTTTGTAGGATGCAATTCTGTTCAAGGCCACACTTCGAATGGCCTTCCTTAGCTGCAGTCTGCCCACTATGCCTGGTGACTGATTGTATGTATCAAAAGGCTCATGAAAAAGAGGTCACAAAATGAGAAAACAGGAGAAAGGCTCAAGATTACCTTTAGAGCACGTTTAGTCACATAACGGGAAATGGGCGAACAAAAATGCCTCTAGCAGAATTTGTGAACACATAACAGTCATTAAGTCTGAGTCTTGGGACAGATTCAATGCCGATACAGTATTAAAAAATCAAGGAGGAAAGTGGGGACCAAGTTGTGCCATGTACATTAGACAGTTTAGGTCTGGTTATCGTTTTGTTCTTAAGTCTGATCCACTGGGATGGAGGTAGCAGTTCCAATGAGCATTTCCGCAAGTAGGGCCACGTGTTGGCAATAATAAAGCTGGCATTCGGATAGGGCCCGTTGTATGGCTCTGACCAAGGAGCCAGGCATGTTTCTAACAAGGCCAGCAGCTAATCCGACCTGGAGAGGAAGGGCAACTTGGAGGCCCAAGTCAGCAGATGCGAGGCCTCAAGCTGGTGGGAGGTGTGAAAGGGAGCCAAAGTGCTTTTCTTTGTGTCTGGGTTATTTCGTGTCTTGAAGTTTCTGTGTTCGTGGGAATGTGGCTTCTATAGGGCAACTGGAGGGGAGGAGACCTAGCGGAGGCCGCAGTCCTACCCATTACAACGAAGCAGAAGAAAACTGCTGAAAGGGTGAAATCTTTGAAACACTTCACAGTAAGTGTATATCTGCTCTTCATATTAAAAGGAGCACCTGTTGTCCAGATAGGTGGAGGGACAGGTGGAACCTGCTGACAGGTTTACGGTCCATTAGGTGAAACATGCACACATCCCTTACTGAAAATGTCTGCAGGAGCCCCGTAATAGAACTATATTTCCAAACTCTACGACGTCCTACACTTTGGCCCAGGTCATCATCCCATAGACCTTCACTGCCTGCCTTAAAACCAAAGAGGAACATAGCGACTGAGATCCACTGGGTGGAAACCATCTTATGAAGCTCGCACTATTTTACTGGTGAATCATTTACTTTCTGCAGAAAATGGGCGTACATTTTTCACTGCCATTTCAGCTCTCCTGGCAGTTAAAGAAAGAAAATCAGACTTACCTGCCTTTTGTGGCAGGTAGAATTGCCGCGCCTCGGGTTAGAATGTTTGCAGACTGTCTACCTGCCGTCCGACTCTCCAACACACTACAGGCCCAGTCAGCGGCAGAGGGGAGAGAAGAAAGAAAGGTAGGACTGAGAGAAAGGCCACATTCAGCAGAGCAGACTGTCACACCCACCCGCACCCTGCTCCTGGGAGGCAGGAGTAAGACGCAACCCCAGAAATCTAGCACTGCCCACAGGCCCCCAAATAGACCTTGGACAACATGGGTCTTGGAATCGAGTGAAGGATTTATTAAGCCACAGTCATAGCCTCAGAGCCCTTTGGCAAGGACCCACCGCTGGTTAGGTACCAGGCCTGGAGTGTTGCTGTCCTGGAGAGTAAAGAATGGAGATGTTAAATAGGAAAGCCTTTGGGTTGAAAGCTCACCAAAAAACCTTTAGCTAGCTCCCAATGGGAGTGGTAAGATACCAGGGCCTGCCAAACACATTCTACTGCTGGGATACCAGCCGCTCAGTTTATTCTTTGCCAGATACAGTAACTTTAACCCTTTGCTATGCACTACTTGCAAGGTGGAGGCCTCCTGGCTCTATCTAGTCTTGTACATCAAGAAGCTTGCTGCGGCTACCACTTGTTTCCCCAAAATTGATTCTGAAGTGTGATGAGCAGAGCTTTGCACCATGTGTGTATCTCATAAATCACCAAAGCCCTCCTACTACACAGTTAAACAAAAGCAATCAGCCATGTAGCTAAGGGCAGGCCCGACTTGGAAACAGACTGGGGCACTCAAATTAGGTGTCCGCCTAGGCCTACCAATACTCCTTCTTTCAACTGAAATGGGCCCCCGCACATTGGCAAAAAAGAAAACGTAATAGCTTTCATAATAGATTATTTAGGTCTTCTAGTTCCATGCTGGTTGCCTTTCTTCATTCTATTTTGAAAAATGCATTAAACATTTCCCAGGTTAATCTGCAGTCACACACACCGTGCATGAACCCCACCTTATATAACATCTTTACAAAGCCTCTCTTTGACAAACTGGACCATCTGGGTGTCACCTACACCAACTATGCGGATGACACCCTGATACTCCTCGCCATCTCGGGCAACTATAGCGCTGATGTCACCAGGATCAACAAAAGCTTCTCCATCATTCAGGCATGGATGGCCACACATGGCCTTTGCCTGAATGATGGGAAGACTGAACTTCTCATTGTCGCATCACCTAATAACTTACAAAAACTGAGCCCTGACTACTCCAACATCATCATCGACGGTAACACCATCCCAGTCGCCAAAAATGTGAAAACCCTCGGCTTTTATCTCGACGCCAATACCAACCTCACCAAACAAGTTAACACGACTGCTTCAGCTACTGCCTACACAGGGAAACTAATTAGAGCCTGTAGACCTTTTTTATCCACTAATAGCTGCCTCACGCTGGCTAGGGCTCTCATACAATCCAAGCTAGACTACTGCAACAGCCTCTACCTAGGTGCCAACCACTCTATAATCAACAAACTTACGGTTCTCCAAAACAATGAGCTACGAGCAGCACTAAACATTCCTAGGCGTGAGCATATATCCGCCATCAGAATATCATGCAAATGGCTTTCCATTCAACAAAAAATGGACTTACCGTTTTGCCTTACCTACAAAGCCCTTAACCACCTAGCCCCTCCCTACCTCACCAACAAATTCACCATGAAACCTGCCAACAGAATCACTAGATCCTCCAACACTATGCCTCACCGTGCCCAGATTCACCGCTAAAAGAGCTCAAGCTTCATGGTCCTTGCCTCTCAACTCTGGAACACCCTGCCTTTGAACATTAAATCGACTAAATCCTTCCAATTATTCAGGAAACTTGTCATTGGTTGGTTACTGACTAAAATCCAACTCTAAGTTTGACCCAGCCTACCACAAAATTGTATATATTGTACATGCCTCACCTATGCTTCAACTGTAAGTTTTAACCACCTCTGTCTGTATATATTGTACATAACTTTACAATTGTATTACTGCAAATTCTATATATATATTCTGCCTTGCAACCTGTCCTAAGTGCCCTTTTACTCCAGGGTCTGGAGCGCTATATAAATAAAATAAACAAACAAACAAACAAATAGGGGTTTGCAACTCAATCAAGGCACAAGTTGGCACATTTATATCATGCAAACGTAGGAGACTTGTAACACGGAATAAGGAAAAAAAAAATGTGTGAAGTAGGGAAAACAAAAACAGACACCTTTCCAAGAATTCCTCCCACTCCTTATATATTGTGTGCTCGGGCAAGCACACGGGGGATACAAAACTAAGTGCTTGTCACCCAAAACACTGTTCTGACACTGTAGATTCCAAATCACTACATTTATATGTTGAAATATGGCAGCACGGGTTTCCGTAGCGCCCCCCCCGCACTTAATTTTGAAATGTCCCCCCCCCCATGCATCTTCAGCTGGTCCTGATTCTTCCTCAAACCTGGATGTCTATACTGTGCCTATACTCCCAGAGGGCTCATGTATCTAGGGAAATTAGGGCGTGTACCCCTGGCAGGCCCCACCAAGTCGACCCACCCCATCCTAATACATGGGTACCGTTTAGGGGGGGAGGAATAGTAGCAGGGAGTGGGCTCGCAAATATAGTGTGAACATGTGACAGAAAGCACAGTAAACTGATCACCTGCGGACTCTGCCTTGGTACTTCTATCACTGTGTTCTCTGAAAAGAGACTGCAACCACTCGCAAGGGATCTCTCTCTCTCTATCCATGCTGGCAGGGTGCTGCTGCCAAAGGGTTCTGGGGGCATTTAGTGCACGAGAGACTGATGTGGGATAGTGAATGTGAAATGTGGGAGTGTCTGGCTTAGGGTGGAAGTGCACAAGAAGCAGCCTGCAGTGTGCGTGGTTCTGTACGGTGCTATTCACACCCATATCGCAAAAACTCATACTCGCAAATGGCACGTTAACTCGTACACAGCACAAAACAAGCCCCCAGGACTATTATGATAATGAGCACTGACCTGTTCGATTTCTCGTCCTGGGTTACCCAAGGCCCTGTGCGTCAAAATATACGCAAACCTTCTAATCTGCACATGTATTGACATCATTAGAATTAATGTCATAGAAAAGGACATTGGCAGTGACAAAATGAGAAGTTGCCACGAGCAAGACAAGAGAAAAGTGACGTTGTGGTGTGAGATACAAGAATGGCCACTACTATTACATAAGGAGCAGGTTTACACTGAAGTCAACCATGAGTGAGGCTTTTTTAATTTAAATAAATGCATATATAATAACATACGCTGTGAACTGAATCAATTCCAGGACCTGAAGATAAGGCGCAGATTAAATGATTTGTCCAGGACACACACTTTAGTGAAGTGATTACATTGGGATGTTGGTGATTTAAGCACTTCATCACACATTTTCAAAGCTTTAGTTTATCTAATTATTCGAAAAGGTTTAGGTTTCATGTTCTTAAATAATGCTTTCTTTTGCTAAAATGCCTTTAAAATTATGCAGATTGCATAATACACATGAAACTAAATGCCGTTTAAACAAGCTTTATGTTCCACGTTCCGAATAGAAGGTCAGAGTGGATCATGTAAAGTAATGCAAGCCCAAATAATTCTTTGGGGGATTTTACAGCTACAATGTATTTATTTTATGTGTTACATGCTGGAACGAGGCCTTGGGCATAGAAGCACAGACAAGACACACAATAGAAAACACAAAGGGTTCATCAGGTTTGCTAGAAAGTGTGATTAATTCAAATAATAAAACGGTTTTAAGGTTGCAGTTGAAAGACACCAGAGAGGAACATGACGTCAGATCCGGCTACACTGCATCCCAGAGGCGAGGAGCTATTTTATGAAAGCATCCTTCTAAAACAATGGAGAGTTTTGCCTTTGGAGTCAAAAGTAGGCCAGAATTGTTTGATCTTAATATACGTCTAACATGGAGTCATCTCAGCAATGGGGAGAGATAAGCAAAACTCTTTTCAAACAGACAGGAGTGCGCAATACAAAAGGTACGAAAGATGATTTGTTTCCCAATCGAAAGCCAATGCAGAGATCTCCTGGCCACCGGTACATAATCTGATTTATGCAGTCCACAGACCACTCGAACTGCATTGTTTTGGAGCACATGGAGTCGGTTCAATTCTCCCTGTCCCGAGCTTTGCAGTAGGCTTGCACAATAATCTAGGTGTTACCCAATGATGGCACGAGCCAAAGTGGCACAGTTGCTCTGGTTGAGAAAAGACCGGATGACAGCTAAAAGGTTCAGATAGTAGAAGGAGCATGAAACGAGGTGGCTAACATGAGCTTTCATACTCAACTCTGGATCCAGGATAACATCCACGGTCTTAACTTTTGGTAGAGTTTTGAGAATGCATTCAGCCACTTTGAAGGAATGGTATCCCGGATTCAAATTACAAAGCCTATATGAGGTACCTATAATCACGATTCCAGTTTTTGAATTGTTCAACGCAAAGCCATGAAAAACATCCACCTATGTATGTGGTTACAAGTGGAATTGATGGTTATGGAGTCATCCACATTACCCGTAAGGGAAATCAGGCACTGGGTGTCATCTGCATAGTTTGCATAAATTACAGCTTTGGAATCCAACATTTCAAACAGAGGTAGAGACATACATGAACCCTGCGGGACACCGCATGGGAGAACAAAGCTTTCTGTCATTGCTTTTCCAGGATAAACTCTGGCCATTCGATGAGACAAGAAAGATAAAACCCAACTCGCAGCTTCATGAGAAAAAGTGGCCAATTCTTTAAGCCTGTTGACTAACGTGGCATGATCAACCAGATCAAATGCTGCTGTCAGGTCCAGAAGCACCAGAAGAGTGATTATCCAGATGTTGTAAAATGTTTTCCGATCCGGCAAAGTGGATTCTGTACTATGATGACTTCTGAACCCCGACTGTTTAGGGCCTAAGATGTTATAATGGGCGAAGAAATCTTGGATTTGTTGGTGAGCAATTTTGTCCAGAATTTTCAAACGGAATGGCGTATTGGTTATGGGGCAATAGTTGCCAGCCTGGGTTGGATCCAAGGAGGGTTTTCTTTAGCAGAGGGGTAATCTATGCATATTTAATGGAGGTGGGAACATAGCTTTCCATAAGCGATAGATTGGCAAACTTGGCAATAATAGAGGCAAACAGGGTAGCACAAGATTTAACAATGGCTGCGGGGCAAATGTCACCCTTACAATTGGTTGGCTTCAATTTTTCCAATGTTTTTAAGACTACAACATCCATCACTTCAGAAAAAGTAAAGCGAGGTGGAAGTGCAGTTTGTTTTTCTGTGCTCAACGCGGGAATATCATCTGGCAGGGAATTCAAATTAGCGGCTATCTCAATTTTGACATTCTCAATCTCTACGCGCATAGCGTTTTGAATGCCCAAACACCACTAAGCATGTTTTGTGATCGATGTGGGTCCTCTAGTTCTTTTAGGATCTTGAACAGTTCCCTTGACTTGGACGAGGCACCCTTAATCCTCTTTTCATAGAACTGTTTCTTTGCCTCACAGATAGCCAATTTATGGGTCTTGACTGCTAACTTGTAGCAATCCTTATCCTTTAGAGATAGATTTCGTCCATTTCTCAAACACCTTATCCTTTATGCATTTTAGTTTATGGATGTCTGAGGATGTCTGATCAGCTATGTTTGAAAAAATTGCTGATCTTATTTCTCAAACCAATGTGGGTTTTTTGTACATTACGGAGACATGGCTCCACAAGTCTGCTCAGTATTCACTACAACTGGCAACTCCACCTGCCTATTTATCTCTACATCTCGATCGTGAAAAAAAGAGGGGGGCTGTAGCCCTCATATTTAAAAAAAAGATCTTAAATTCTACATATCAGATACTCTGTTATTTGACCATTGTGAAGCTCTATTTTGGAAACTCAATGTAGACGCTGTGACTACCTTGAGATTATTATTATTATACAGACCCCCGATGACTACGCCTAGATTCGAGGAGAAAATGATTTGCTTTCTTGGGCAATGCCTCGAAACAACATTCTGCACTCCTGATCTTGGGTGATTTTAAACTATGGGCCAATGACCCTTAAGACTTAGAAGCCACATCTATACTGGAGACTCTCCACATTTTGGACCTTGTCCAGCAAGTCGTCCCACCCACTCATACAGGGGGGGAGGGGGGGAACATCCTGGACTGGGTTCTGTCTAAAAGCCAAAAACTATTGCATATATCGGCTAAAAGATGTATTTAGCCAGATCACCATTTCTTATCTTTCGAGTGATATAAAAATGCTACCTTTAATGATAAACACCTGCACCATACACCTAATTGTACTAGGAATCATCAGAATTTGAACCATGAAGCTTTTAAGGCACTTGTCATTCCTTTACTACCCTCCCTTAAAGAAAATATCTCCCTCGAAGAGTTCATTCTCGACGGGCTATGAACCAGGCTTTTGACACACTTGCCCCTTTAAAATGTAAATCTCAAACAAAGCTAAATGTTTCCAATGTACGTTTCACTTCTGAGGTAATTGATGCTAGAACAGTTAAGTGTACGTTGGAACGCATATGGCGCAGACACCTCTCCAACCAGAATCACCTTGCCTATAAGCAGGCAGTTAAAATGTTCAAGATCTAAATTTTCAAAGCCAAGCAACTAAATCTGAATGCTAGAATTCTATCAGGTAAATCAAGGCCTAAGGAACTGGTCTCTATCTTACTGGAGCTAAAAAGGAAGTCCTATTATTCCATCTATGACCACTGACAATGACTGGTGTCAACACATTCACAATGGCTTTGCTGAGAAAACATTAAAACACCTGAACAATAAACGGGATCAAATAAAACTAGTGGTCAATGCTACAGATCCTATCCCCAACCTAGTTAAGGAACCTGACCTTGAGTCCATGTTTTTTTGCCGTTAAAGCGCTATCTGAAGAGGAAGTTCTAGAAGTGGTACGTAAACTCAAACCAACCTTTTGCAAAGGGGACATCTTTCCAGCTACACTTTTCAAAGACTTTATCTCGACCCTGGTACCTTGGGATCATGGTTGAAAGCCAGATATCAAAATGTATGAGGGAGAAAAGACCGAAGATTATTTCTCTGAAAGTTTACGGAGGCTGGGTATTTGACATTTTCTGATGTACAAGTCATGGGGGCAGTAAAAACATTCTGTGAGTTTCTTTTAATCATGATAGACACGGCCTCCGTATTACTAAGAGGCTGCTCTGTAGTGACAGTTGACATGGGCTTGTCAATGTGAGTCGCAATACTAATACCCATAGATAGAATCTTGGGTGTTGGCGAGGACAGTGGGCTCAGAGATCATGTCTCCCGCCGGATAACCATTCTTGTCGATGATTGCGGTAGTTACTCCAACCCTTAATGAATTGTTTGTATTGGTGAAAGGTTTGAGCCTTGGGTCTAAACATTTATTAAGAATCTGTGTTTTTTTTGTGGGTACTCATGACTACCAGAATCATCACAAAATAAACAAGAAGACAGGTCTCAGGAGCAAGTGGTACAGAGACAGGGATTCTTACCTTGGCAGGGGAGAACTTATCTGACCCTGACGGACCCGAGTGGAAACCGGCAATAACCGGCCTTGCAAACGCACAACCAATGTCGTTTAAATGCCAGCTATGCCAGGACTTGTAGTTCCAATGAACTCCAAAAATGAGCAGCAGAGCTGTGAAGCACACTGAGTGTGCGTATCTCGATGCTAATGCGTTGCATTAAGTACCGTATAGCAAGTGGTACAGAGCAGGTATAGCGGATGCGGGTGAATAGCCTGTTACTGTGGAATAGAAATCAACGAATCTACAGATCTATCAATAAATCGAATCTAGGTGTGTAACAATTATTTTGCCTACAATTTGGTCAATATGACAATACAAGCAGCGTTTTGCTACTGCTGCCTTAAGTTCAATCTGGAAGTCACTATAACTTTAAACAAATGCTGCATTCACCTTTAAGGTGCAGACTTAGCCAATATGAGTGCTCAACACACAATGCTCTCAATATACACAAAGGTCTAATTCGTATATGACACGCACACAGGAACCGACAAAGGTTAACTCGCTCAATACAATCCACGCACAATCATAATTTCACACAGCATGCAGCATTAGGCACCCCTGTCATTTCTTATCACCCACCGTTCGCACCTCTTAAGGGACAACATTCCCTACCAATAGCCTCATCACTTCTTTGTCTCTGCAATTTACCTCTAATTCAGGGTTCGAAATTGAGGGGAGCTGGGAGTTATTTAGCTCCTGCTTGTAGCTTAAGCACAACTATGTGAATTTAACTCTGTGAATTTGGGACAATCTATAAATAAACATTAGGGCACTTCTATACAACATTTAAGGCATATGAGGTTCTAAATAATGGGCAAAATTAAATGTTTGCATCTTATGTGGGAGTTAGATTTACGGAAGGCTATGTTCTAGCTCCTCGTTCCCCAGAAGTATCTCCTGGTCATCGCTTTTAGCTCCTACTTATCCAATCTTAATTTCGATCCCTGTAATTGCACACCATTCTAATGCTCTACTCACACAGAGCGACATGTTACAAGAGAGGTGTCAGACAGTTCAGCTGCTCTGCTGCCATGAGCTTCAAATATCACACGAATATGTACGTGAGCAGGAAGGCTTTGCTCCTGATGGAGCAAAGGCAGGCCATCTCCCCATCCAGTGTGGGGGCTCTGAGATGCAATATATTCAATCGTGACAATCCCAAAAACTACAGGATGGTTGACCACCGTAGCCTGGGTGTAGCAATTATGAGCTCTTTGTTCAAGAACTCCCCTTGTTTGCTGCTTCCCTTCTCCATCACTTGTCCACACACCACATCAGTGCATCGGACAAAGCTTATGCTTCCACTGGTTTCCCCAGAAATCTGGGAGCGAAATGGGGGGCACTGTCCTCTGCACATCCCTAATGCTGCTAAACACACCCAAAGAACTCGTTGGGACCAGACCAATGTGACCTAAACGGAGCAGACTTCTAAGCAACCCAATCGAGGTCTTGTGCTCTGGAAGCCTAGGTAGAGACCCTTCTTGCCCCAGATGAGCACACTAAACAGAATTCCTCCCTTGAGCCCTGATGGCTTTGCCCTCCCAGAATCCTTGTCTATGGGAAATTGCTATGTGTATGTTTGGCAGGCCCCAAGCTCTTCCATCCTCCAAGAGATTGCCATCTTGATGCCTACCAGCTTTGCAAAAGAACCTAAAAAAGTATGCTACCACTCACTAACTTTGCCTTGCTATGTAATTCCTTTTCTCAATGACCCATCCCAATCATGTGAAATGCTCTGTCTCATCACCTGCTACGGTTCATCCTGCAGAATATATTTCTACTACAACTTCCAGCCAAGCTTCCAATGCTTCATCTGTTAGCTTTGCTCTGCAGAGATTCAAACGCCTCTGCCCGTCTCCAGCTGTGCCTCTCCCAGTGCTGCTGTTCCACTGACTGTCCAACCTGGTGAGCTCGAGTCCGAGCTCGGGTGGAGGGAGGGCTCTGTGAAACCTCTGCTGTTGATATTCCTCCATGTCCCCCTTCAGAGCCCCACCAGTCTTCATTCTACAGCTGCCCGACACAGTTTGCATCTCCACTATGCAGGGTGCTCCCTTAAAAGAACACACCACTTCTGTCCTGTCACTGACGATCCCGGCCCACTCCAGATCAGTGCATTTCACCTCATGTGAAATCTTTGGAAAAAAACGTCTTCGAATTTGGTTGGGAAAGTGGGTACATTTTCAAGCATAGATGGGGTGGGGTAAGGGGATAGGATAAGATTGGAGTAAGTGGGGGGTGGTTGTGGGGGTCCCCCCTCACATACTAAAAAAAAAAGAAAAATGTAAGTAAAAACATTAGAAGATTTCACCTTTAGGTGAAGTACATTCGGTGAAATCACATACATCCGTCCACTCGACCTTACGACACAACTTGTTATCAGTTGGGGTAGTGTTTGGAAGGTGAGAGGCACAGTGCTAGGGTACCTGTGCAGCATTGGTAACGCAAAGCCTGATAAGTTACACCATGCATTTACCCCAGGTGAGTAACCTCTTCCTGGATGGTTGCAAGGAATTCCGCTGGTTGGTGACAGCTCTATTATTGTAAGGGAGCACAGCAAGGTTATATGCTAGTGGCATGCCCACTGAAACCTGCTAAAATTCAGTGGCACAGTCCTAGAGGCAAACACATCTAACGATGTATATGTGCGAGAAAGTAGTGGGCAAGCATGGCGAGGGCTGTTCGACCAGGGTTTTTTAAAAAGGAAGAAAGAGCAAGAGATGGCCATTTCGAACTAGTGTGACGTCGCAGTCTTTAAGTGGGAGTGAATCCACATTTTGAGCCATTGCCCTCTGCAAAAGGACACACATTTGCCATCTGGCAACACCAAACCATTGGGTGGTTGCGACCCTGTGAATGAGGCGAGGGAATATTACCATGGCCCCCAATTACCCATATATATAATGGAAGCGCACTAGTTACATGCTTTCGTTTAAGAATATTATGAGATGAACACGAGGTGCAGTCTCTTGTGCAAGAACCTGCAAAGGTCCTGACAGCACTCTCTGCCTGACACCTTGGGGGACGGAACTTCCAACACTCGAGAGCGCGGGCAAGACTTGGTGTTCACTTCCCCGTGCCTGCAGGGCAGGCCTTTACAAAGTCTCAACCACTGTACCCTTTCCTGCTTGCCAGGACTAAATGAGCCTGCTGCTGGCATCGGACCAGCTGAGAAGCTGGTTAAAGTCACCATCAGACAGAGTAAGAGACCTGCTGTAGTAACCCAAGATCAGGGATGAGCCTGTGAAAATATAACTCGGGGCTCGCATCCTCCTAAAAACTGGAGCTAACTTTGGGAATCCAGTGCCAGTTCCCCATGAGGGCAACCGACAGGGCCTATGCACCTGTGCATTGTCACACAGGGAGTAGACCTCACATCCCATTACCACTGGCAACACAACCAGCATTGGTGGTGTAACAAATTAACTTCCGGGGACCAGTGGTCCAGGGATGAATATCGTTTTCGAAACCATCAATGAGCCCCACACCGCTAGAACACCAAAAGGTATCCCAACAGATTGGAATACAAGTCAATTATAAGACCCCCTTGTCCAATTTTGGTAACGTGGACGGAACGGCAGGCTTATCTCCGCAAGGTCGTGGATCGTTGGTTAATTGCAACACAGCAAAAATACAAATATTACCCAATGATAAAAGGGACTATCCAGTCAAGGTTGCATAAAAAAAATCTACTTTATTATTACTACAACAGACAGTTCTAGCATTCTACAATTACAACCCACACTGTAAAGCAACACAGAGGACAGACAGTTTCACGAAGGAAAGGGATGCACTCTGCATACTGACAGAAGAGTAGTTGGTAAAGTAATCAGTCTTACAGTTCAAGGTTATTTGGTTCCAGCACCAAAGGGGCTAAGAGTCGTAACTATATCTAGGGGCCTTCGGACCAGGGGGGCAGAACCACAATGTACATGGTGTTGAAGAAGTTCTTGGTGCTCGACAGCGTCAATGTGGTTCCAGGGCGCTTCGCAGCACGTGAGATACAGTTAGTGACGGGAGACAGCTGCGAGTACCAGGCAGCAGGCTGGACGGAAGTCTGCAGGCTGTCCGGCGCGGCAACTCGGGGCCAAGAATTGTTGTCTCTGTGCTGGTTGGCAGATCTGGAATGCTGGTCAAGACGTCTCGGGTGGCTCTGGTGATTGCAGCGTGACAACAGTCAGCGGTGCAGCCGGATGCGGTTCGAGGACTCGACTGTCTCGAAATTATCCTAACAAAGATGGACGTTGGATGATGCTTGTGTGCCGCTACTCCTAGCTTCTTCGCATGGCTCCTGTCCTTTTAAGGTGGAGGGCCTAAAGCTCAGGAGGGTGTAAGCAGGCAACGGCCTTGTCCTTTGTCCAGAGACTCTCCAGCACTTCCCACCTAGGAAGCTTGCTGTCAGACCTAGCAGAGTACGCTGTGTGATGGCTGGGTACTGGTTCTGGCGCTGCTGGATGGTGTCCTCTGAGTAGGTATCTCCGTCTGTTCCCTGGGAGATGTTTAGGGGAGGGATCTTGCTTCCCTCTTGGAACTCCTGGCCTTCCTTCACTGGCAGAAGATGTAAGGTAAACTCTACCTTCAGCTCTTGTCCAAATGAGTCCTTCTTACTCCTTGCAAAGTCTTCATATGATCTGATCAGTGAGGGGCTCAGCCCTCTTTTAATGCCAAAAGGGCCCCGGCGATTGGTGCAGACTAAGCCCACCTTAATGAACCAATCCAGTGTCTCCACTAACAATCTTTAGTGATACTTCAGGTCAGAATCAGAGCACATGGAAACAGACAGAGGAAGGATGACAATATGTACTTTTAAGTCCCACCCATCTTCCTGTCTGCTGAACATCAAAGTGTCTCCATAATTAACTGTGCCCTATGCAGCGCTTAGTCACAACATGGGCCTCCTTTGACGAAGTGAGTTGCAGGCAGACTTTCGTCTCCTACATTTCACATACTTCCCTGCTCTGAAAGGAGTGGTTCCAGACAGGACATTCACTGCCCTTTCATACCAAGGAGGGGTGTTAGTACCAAGTTGAAACATTGCATTACAAAGAGGTGTTGGTCTCTATTCTCCATTGTCACTTCCTGCACCCAGGCCTTCCCCGAGGCCTTCGAATTAACATTCTTCAGTATTTGCCGCCACCAGCAGGGGGTAACAACGGAGATGCAAATCCATGGGGCCTTGAAATGCTCATCAGGCTGCCCACAGACAGAGGCATTTGATGTACCCATAGCTGTCAGGTGTCAGATACACATGACAGGGGAGGACGGTGCTGGTAAACTGTGTCCTCCCAGAGTACATGACTATTTTTCTGCTGTGCAGTGAGCATTGAAAATATGTGCAGGAATGGCCCCACATATTCTCCGGAAGTTGATCTCCCATCATTCATTCTTTTAAATAATCAAAAAGCCCAGGCAAGAGCACTCTCCATGTGCGGATGGTCGAATTCCTCACAGGGGTTGAACCCAAAGGTCTGCAGCATACCCCAGCATCAACAGATGACACTTCTGTTCCTCGTGAGCTGCCTCAAAGCCAACTGATCTCTCCAGCCGACTCCAAATCGGCACAATGAATTGAAGACTCAGACCACAACAAAACCATAGGTCACTGATACCAGCGAAATGTGAAACACAGGACAGCGATGGTCTCCAAAGTTACAACTTCTTGAAGCAGAAAGCAGCAAAACAATACTGACCTGGAGGTGCAAGTCTGCTGCATTCGGCCCAAACTCTGCTTATTAAACCACCAAAGTTTTGCTTCTTGGATCCAGCTCTTCACAAGGGGCTATAAAGAACTGTCCCATGAGGGACAGGCACTCATATAACCACAAGGTAATTGAAAAACAGGATTGCATGTCGTAGCATGGACTACCACATTACAATGCTTCTGCACCGGGGCTAGCTACAGCAGCGTGCAATGAGCCGAAGGTTGGCTATTGCCTATGAATCTAAGCTAGACTGTAAGCCATGGTCATCCACAGTACTTTCCATCAAACGGGACAATGCCCACTAAGTTGCATATAGAAGGTTTTGTGATCCACAGAGCCATAGGAACGATACAGTGTCCACTTGTGCATCACTTTATCATGCTTTTGGGAGGATAAATGCTCTCTCTGATCTTGGAATGACAATGAGCAATAGGACTTATGGCTCCTTTCAGAATTGTAGATATTTAATATCGCCTCTGTCACGGTTCAGTATGCCCGAACTCTTTGATTTTTATCTTACCTCTCAGCAGAGCTGGAAACTGGCTAATAGGGTCAGCACCTCTCTGCAGGTTACTGTCACTGAACCAAGGGTCTTAAGTGTAACACAAAACTACAGGAGTTGGGTTGAATGAGATCAATGAGAACAAAAGAAAACAAGTCCAACTACCTTAGAAGGACTGTGATCCTCAAACCTTCCCTCTCTCCCTTAGGCTCCACCCTAGAGGTATATACAAAGTCACTGACAGCCTTTGTTTTTTTTTTTATGCGCCACAAGTCTATTTTGCCCCTTGTTTCTTTGTCAGGGCGTTGGTCATCTACTTTTCGTTGGCTTCAGTACCACCAATACTGGGCCTTGCATCATCAAGACAGGGTCAGTTGTCCAAATCTTTATGATCCTAGGCAAAATCACATTGGGCCTAGGGGTTATTGTGCTTAACACCTACTTGGTTTGCCCAATCGCCTGCACCAAGCCAAGGAGTCCCCTCAGAAACCCATCTCCGAGCCATTCCTCTCTTGTTTCTACTTCTCTTAGAAGGAGACTTCTTTCTTCCTCTATACTGTTGGTATTTCTCCTTCCCTCCTGCATCATACAGTCAATCCTCCTTTCCTCGTGGATGTTTCACCACACTCTAGACTGGCTCTTGGCACTTACCTGCTGACTGCCCCTCCACTCCCCCATCCTCATTCTCTTCTCATCCCTACTATTCCCCCATTTCATAATTGATGTTATTCTCGAATACAATGGCAGTCTTCTCAACAACTCCTTTCCATAATGCTCTCATTATCTCTCATCCACTCCTTCGCACCTTGGTAACAACATTCTCTCACTGGTGCCCACCAAGCCCCCACCTCTGCACCTCAGTTACCTCCTCCACTCTCTAATGCTCTTGCCAATTCCTCTCCACTCCGGTTGAATCCTACACTTCCTGATGTTCTCACTAACTTCTCCCCACTCCTCTCCACTCATGTTCTTGCCCCTCCCTTCCAATTCTCTCATCCTCTCCACTCTGAAAAGCAAAAACCACCCGCTACTTTCGTTTGATAAGTGCGCGTTAGGCCTTTGGCCCATATAAGGTCATAAAGAACAGTGGCCACCATCTTGTATTCTTTTAGTTGCAGTCTGCGATAAGGGCTGCTATGTGGAAGCTTGCACTACAGTGTCCAAGCAGTGAGTGTGTTTTTGTTTCTGTCTGGCATATGAATAACTATCCTCATGTTGTCCTTCAAGAACCTTTATTTTCTACTCAAATCATTCCCCTATTTTTCTGGTACTTGATGAACCACTATTCCTGGTACATTGGTGAGCTTTATACCTTACTTTGCTCTCTACTGAATCTAACATGGCTTTCGTGTCTAAGGGTAAGGACTTTGGCCCAGGCTAGCAAAGGGGATTATGGGTCCTTAAAAACACTACAATACAGAAAGCTAGGATGTTCACTCACCTCTTGAGCAGGGTTGCCCTGATCTTTCTAAAGGAATCAGAGGGACTCTGTTGGGAATATCATAAACCTAGGGAGCTTCCAAGTTTCATTCTCCTTTTTGTAGGCAAGTCACCCACTTTGTTATCCCTGCTTTGTCTGCTAGACCACTCACGCCTAGGGAGACACTGGGCCAACTTTACTCCAGCTTCACAAAAATTATCATGGTAGAAGTCTGCACAGAAGTTGTGAAGTAGTGTTAATCTAAGGGTGTGTGATAGACTCTGGAGTTTGGGGAGTAGGAGGGACTGGAAGGGGTCCTCAATGTACCTCCATTGGGAAAGAATTGTGTTTTAACACTCCTTCACGGTGAACCCGAGTCTTTCAAGCCATCTATACACAGACAACAATCTAAGACTATCAGTAAATCAAACAAACCCTTCTGAGGCTTCAAGATGGTCACTTCAATAAGGAGCAACAGAGAGACAAGTATATTGGTAGCAAACGAACCTCACCCTCCTTTAAGCTCCAGACAATGGACCTCGTTACGGTGAGCCGGTCTGGTATAAATCCTGTAAAAAATACTGGTACTATTTTGGCAATTTTACCGGACCGGCTCACTCCGACTCTGCTGGTAGGGGCAGTGATTCAGTAGTTCCCATCCCATGGAGTGCCATGGAATGGGAACTTACCACTGTTGCCGGCACCCGTAATATCCTGGTAACACCGGGATATTGGGTGCTGGTAACAGTAAGCCGAGTTTGCTGGCGACCCGTCGGAAGTACAGGCAGGTTACCGTCAAACTCCTAATGAGGCCCAATATCATGAACGGGGATTGCTTTCAAGCTATCTGGCCTTAGGGCATGAAGGGCCTCAGGATTTAGATATGGTTGCCATTGCCATTGATAGATGCCAGAGGGGAGGAAACGTGATTAAGCATCTTCTTCCCCAACACACAAGAAGGCAAAAAAAACAATACAGCATTAAAGATCTAAGACAGCATAATGAACTTCGTGATGGCAAAATGGCCCAGGAACAACCCTTTATTTTCCAGCACAGGACAGCGAGGGCCAATCATGGAGCAGATTTTTTGACTCAAGACAATCTGTCTGCATCTTTAAAATGACTCTTGGTACCCGGTACCACCAGCAGCAGGGACGGGAAAACAAACCCTCTGAGCTCTGCAGGATTTGGCTGCATTCCTCCAACAAACATTTTGAAAGGGCTTTGACCTTCAAGAAATAAAAACATTTTGTTAAGCATGGAGAGTTATTGGCAGTGTTCATGGTTTGATTCTCTGTGTATTTTAGCACATGTTACTGGGTATCTGGACTTTCCATCGAATTTATATCCATTGAATTTATATGCATCGAAATGTATTCATTGAATGAATTTCGATGGATTTTAGAATTAGGGTTAGGGTAAGGGTTAGATTTAGTTTTAGGGTTAGAGCAAGGGTTAGATTTAGGGTTAGAGTTAGATTTAGGGTTGGGGTTAGAATTAGGGTTAGGGCAAGGGTTAGGGTTAGATTTAGGGTTGGGGTTAGGTTTAGCGTTGGGGTGCCCTTGGGGTTAGAGTGAGTTTGGGGGGGATAAACAATAAATATCACAAGTTACAGGGAGCTGTCCAGTGCTGAAATACATTAAAGATTTCAGCACTGGACAAGGGTTCAATTTTGAAAATGGGAATTGGTGTGGGGGGTTAGAGGGGTAGGACCCCTGAGGGTTGAGGGGAGTTTTGGGGGGGGACCCCTGTAACGTTATGTTCCATGGAATTTCCATGCAAAAAAATGTAAACGCGTTTTTCGATGAAAGTGTTTCGATGGATACACACTTTGCATTTATAAACACTTTGCATTTTATGTACGGGAATTCGATGGAACATTTTTCGATGGAAAACGTTTGATGGTACTTTCCTTCGATGCAAAATTTTCGATGGAAAGACCATAAACCATGTTACTGACTCCTTCAGAAAGCCTCTGGCCTGGAGAAGCAGACGTGCCCCTGTAACGGGTGCAACTGTGAGAATTTAAAGACTTTGCAAGTCTGTGTGAAATGCTTGCTAGCGTTGCAAATGCTGAATGTTTGCTTCCCTTTCCATACATACACTTGACGTAGCCTACTAAATCATTTATGCTGTGAAATGAACACTTGGAACATCCCATTATATACTTTCAGGGTGTTGAATCGTATTTACCATGACTTGGACTACGGTCCCCGAGGGCGTTCAACCCACAGCACTTTGAAATCATACCAATGGTAAAAAAGGCGCTATACAAATTCACAATAACGTAACATATGAGGGGATCCTCTTTCTCCATCAGAGAGCCTTCAATGCTTGGTTCCATGCTACCAAATTAAAGAAGATTGTTTTTTGGTGCCTAAAATTACATCTTTGGCAAATCTAACCTGCATGCGTGACACATGTATGTCTCGCACACACAAGCCTAAAGGGCTTAAAGGAGGCAGAAAACCTCACAGCCACTTCAAACTTTCAAAATTCACTTTATTTCAAATAAGATACATGTATGTGCTGTTTAAAGCCAAGGAGCTTAACCTTAATAACAGGGTTAAACAGGCCAAATCAAAACTCAAGGAACTGTTCAGAGTGCTACAGGAACTAAAAGGGGATACTGTTGAATCCTCTTTTAACATGGACGATGTATGGTGTCAGCGCATTCTTGAAGGCTTCACTCAGGAGACTATAAAACATCAGATGCATAGCCAGGATCAGGTCAAGACTTTTTAGACTATTAGTGAAACCTCAATGCCACTCCATGAAGAAGTCAATCTGGCCACTGTCCGATTTGCTTTTAAAGTCTCCGAAAATGAGGTCCTAGAGACTATTCAAAAAATGAAGCCTACATCATGCAAAGGTGACATTTTTACAGTCACATTGTTTAAAGATTGTGCACCTACATTGGTCCCCTGGGTCACAAAATGTATTAATCGCGTGTTTCAAGAAGCATATGTTCCCAAGAATATTAAGGAGGCGTGGATTGCGCCTCTACTAAAAAAAAGGAAAACTATAGGTCTATCACAAACGTTCCTTTTAGTCTGAAAATAATCAATAAAGTAGCCTGTTCCCAATATCTAACGCTTGTGGAAGAGCATGACATTCTAGCTAATGAGAAATCGGGTTTCCGTGTAAATCATGGAACAGAGACTTCTCTTTTAGATTTAAAAACTAATATTACTTGAATTATCGAGGAGGGGAATGTGGCACTGCTTTTACTCTTGGATCTTTTGTCAGCTTTCGACTTAGTTGATCACAATCTGTTGGGAGACAGGCTGATTAATATAGGGAATTGCACCCCGGCCGCAGCATCCTGGTTCAAATCCTTTTTGGGACCAAGGACGGCACGTATGGTTGGGGGAGAGGCCCAATCCCAAAGGACGCTCCTAACATGCGTTGTCCCGCAGGGATCATGCCTGTCGCCTTTGCTTTTCAATGTATATGTTAAACGATCTTCTTAATTCTCTTGAGGTCAAATTTGCAAACTATGCAGATGACACCCAGATAGTTTTTAAGCTCTCTGGGGTGTACAAAGATGATGTGGCCAGAGTTGATGAAGTTTTTAAAGCTATACAGAAGTGGATGGCCATGAACTCCCTGGCTTTAAATGACTCAGAGACCGAGTTGCTTATCCTGGGAACGCAACACAGATTAAACAACTTAGATGCATAGTATAATTGTTTTGTGATTAATGGGGATATTATCTTTTAAAAAAAAATCTCTTTTTTTAAATCCTCATGCTCCTACCATGTCCATTTATTGTGGCAGATCAGCCCCTATCTATCAGAAGCTAATAGGGCCCTGATAACAGCAGCCATAGAGACTACTGCAGCAGTCTTTTGGTGGGCACATCTCAAGATAACATAAAAGAAGCTCCAAGTAACACAGAATGGAGCAGTGTGTGCTGTCTGTGGTCTTAGCCGCTGTTCACAGGTTTCTGAATCCTGCAGAAACTGGCACCGGCTCCCAGTTGGGCAGCGTATCCGGTTCAAGGGATCTGTCCTAGTGTTTAAATGCCTGGCAGGCAAAGTCCTGCTCTACCTTTCCTCCAGAGTGAAAAGAACTCCTGTTAGACGGACTCTCCGTTCTAACAAGAGTGTGACCTTATACCAACCACCTGTCAACCTAAAAAAGATTGATAGGGCTGGTTTTAATGCCTGGGCTCCTTCCCTTTGGAATTTGCTTCCCCCAGACATTAGGGGATGTGTGTATCCTTATTACACTTCAAAAAATGTCTAAAAACCTTTCTTTTTGACAGAAAGTCTGATTATGACAACAGGTTCCCAAGGGTTCTGTCCCATAAATCGCATTTACCAACTTGCGTTCACTCTTTTATGTGTTATATGTCTGTGAGTCTTGTGAGCGCCCTGAGGCCTATGGGCGAGGGCGCCATCTCCGAAATCTTTAAATAGATAGTTATCCATAAAAGCAGCTAAAACAATAATTTACAAAAGCACAAACAAGCACTAAAGCAATACATCAATATCAGTAAAACCGCCTTGGTCTCAAAGCAGAAATCAAACACTTTCCTACAGCAAAACAAACAAACTGATCAGAAAAATGCTGAAGTTATAAATAAAAATGACGCCCAAAATAAGCACGCTTAAGAACAGGTATTCTAATACAGTACAGTTTAAAATGAACAAAATAACAAAGTGCAACAAATCATCCTCGTTTAAATATACTTGAATATATCCGACTCGCGCAATTGCCACTAAACTCGTTTACTTCACTCGATTTAAGCAGCAAATTGCACATCCTAAATCTTGCCAATAAGGAGCAAACATCATTTCTTTACCCAGGACAGATCTTCCCAGGCTGCCTACCACCCTCACTGGCTACAATGTGGGCATTCCTAATGAGGTGGGTAGATATTTCGTTTTCTCATTGTTTTCAATGGTAACACTGCTGTAGCCTATACGACTCCCTTGCTTGTTGCTGGGATGTATTCCAAGCACGTGAATATATACCCGATTCCATACTGGAGAAAAATTGATTTGAAATGGGTGACTCCCAATGTACTTGCAAAAGCGAAAAAGAGCAAAACCTGACTGCTTCATTCTTATCAACGGCTACGTACATCTTCATTCCATCTAAGCGAGCTATCAACCATGATCCACAAATAATGCCTTCTGAAGCCATCCATTCTTTCTCCCTTACACAGTCTTGGCTAAGAGCTCGTTCACCAGCGGCATTCATTTAGACTTACTTATATTTACTGAGAGACATTTATTATCCGAACATTCTGCATAGTGGTCAACGTCTCTAAGGCTTTCAGGGAGCAGGTAAGTAACACTGCAATGTCAGAATATAGAAGTAGTTGCAGCATGAGACCACATACCATGGAAACAACACCAACATCTACGAGTTACTTATTAATTCATTGATGTACTAATTAAACATCATTGGCACCAGAAACACACCCTTAATGGGCTTGGTTGGAAAAGGTGAAGACAGTCTGGCCTTCAAATCGAAATTAAGTTCTTACAGAATCTTTCAAACAGACTGATTAAGCCTTTCAAGTCAAGGATGTTCCATAGAAGAGCAAAAAAGACACAGTCAAAGTTGCTCTAAAGGAAAATCAAGGCCGCTTCACCTGCCAGGAGTTACCATTGACTCCCCAGAACAGCTGATACCGAGCAAACACACCAGTGTGAATTTATGACAATCTATAAATAAACATTAGGAGGGCATAAATAATGGCCACAATGCCAAGTGTGCCTCTTATGTGGTAGCTAAATTTGTATAATGCTACCTGGCATCAATCAATATTATCGAGGGAAGTAAGAACTGAAAACGTATTTGGGTGATGCAAAGATGTAAGGGCCTCACGTGAGAATACAGCAGAATGATTTAGTGGAGTAATATGATTTCAGTAATCAAAAGGATTCACTATTCTTGTCCCATTTGCCGCCATGGACACTAATGCTGGGACCCCAATGCTCTCTACAATGAGGCACAGTAAGGCACACACACAAGTCAAGTCCAAGAACTGCTATTATCTGAGGAAAGCAACAAAGGTATTTGTATTAGCATTGGTACGCAATGCCAGTGCTGCAGTGATGATGCAGACACTTTGGCAGTGTCACTATTTAAACTATCAGTTATAGGATTTCATTGCACGACAAGGTAGATGCAAAGAAAATAAAAGAGCAACGGAAGGAGGGTCGGTGGAATCAGGGAGCTAAAAGGTTTTAAAGTGCTCAGAAAGTTAAGAGCATTAATATCCTGCTCGATCACTGCATAAAGGGCTCTGAGGGTCCATACCTCTCGCTTACCTGCCACCTCCCACTACTCAAAGAACTGGGCGCCCTGGTCACTTTCCTGCAGCATTCTCCAATGCTCTCCTAGGGCTTTCAGCACATCACTCTGTTCTTGCCCAGCCCAAGCCCCCGTCGCCACCCGGCCCAGTCCCAAACTCTAGACCAATGAGGACCCAAATGGCGCAAGCCAGGAAGACACGGGAGCTGCGTGCCAGTCTTCAAACCGCGTGTGTGCAAGAACAGCACACACACCCTCCATTCCCCATCACAGGAACCAATGACCATGCTCCAGCTGCGGCATCCTCTTCCTACAGCTAAACAGCTGGGAGCCCCAGATCAGAACGACTTTCTGAAGCTTTAAACGTTGCTGGACAAGGGAGCCAGAATAGGGGATGAGGCATGAATGTGATAGGTAGAAATGGTAGAAATGGTAGAAAATAATTTCAAAAAGTCAAACACCCATCATTAGTAAATAAAGCAGTACGATAGCTAGAGTACAACTGGACGCTAGGCTGTGAATAGGTGGGTGAATGGGAAGAGTAGAGGTTTGGGACAGAGATGGGGAGTGGAGTCAGGACGGCTCCCCTCGTTTTAGGTTTAGTAGCCGGAGTTACCCTCATAAATATTGGCCAACAGGCTATCCTTTAGCTTCTTTTGCGCACCTACTGATAGCAGTGGCCGATCAATCAAGGCCCGCTCCCAGGAGGGGGATGGGCTAGACAAAACACACAGAGGATTTACAAGTTACTTTTGTAAACCCAACTCACATGAGTCCTACATTCTGGGGTTTACAGGCCGCAGCTGGAAAAAGAAATAACACATGTCTCTCAGAGTACCTCATAGTCTCACTGGTCCCGGCAACCCCACCAGTCCTCTCTCGCACTTGCCTCATGGCTCTACACCCACCCACCCTCACAGAACTAGAAATAACCCAAGAGAGTGGCTCTCTCTGCACTTACCCTATTCTCCACGACTGGGTGCACTTGGACCTCCCCCTTAATGTTACTGTCTATGCACTTGCACGATCCAAATGCAACGGGCCTTAAGTTCGTCTGTCTGTTCTGCCCTGTCCTCTCCCCCTAATTGCACTGGTAAAACTGCAGAGTCGCCGCCAGTCCTACTTGCTTTATCTCAACTGTTAAATGTATTCTACGCACTTACTCTGCCTGTGCAGACTATTAACGTCTCAGAAATTCAAGGGCTCCGAGCGACTGTTGTTTTTTCCCCCTTGTTCCCACCCTCCTTGAGCGCTTTCCTGTGTATAGGCGCTATATAAACAATACAATGCAATGTGGTCTTTCAAAACGTTTCTTGACTTCATTATGATATTCATTTATGTGTTTACTTGGTGTTATGATAGGGAGTTAAACTTGTATTGCTGTTAAGGCTGTTCATTATTGTGTTTTTGTGGATGTGGATAGTTCAGGGCGGCGCCATGTTTTTTTGTTGTTGCAGGGAATTGACGGAATACTGCACTGCAGAGGGCAAGGATTGGCCAACCCGATGTGGCCTGATCGGATGGACTAGGCAGAAGTGACCGATAGGGGTCGGAGGAAGCAGTTGGGAAGGAGGTTTACCAGGGGGCTGACACTTATTTCATCATTATTATTTGAGGTTGCATTAACAAACATGCTTTTCTTCTTCGGCCGGTCTGGGGATGGTTGCAGTGTCTCCCCTCTGGCCTGGTGATAATGGCCACTCAGCGGGCAAGAGTAAATACACCTGGCTACACTTTGATTACAGAAATGTCCAAACAGAGATGGCAAAATATGTATGCTCTCGAAAATAATCGGTGGGGCAGAGCCAACTGAGCCCTAAAATGAATGGTCTTCTTGTCCTTGTCTCTATATCTGTGTGCTCCAACATGCACGGAGCTACAGCAGAGGTCGGTTGAGCAGTGGTCATTGCAGAAAACACTTTGCCCCCGAGAACAGATCCTTTAAACCCCTGGATGCTTTATTAAATGAAATTCGAAGTTGCCCCACTCGCCAGGCCATGGGCCATCCAAGTAATGACCGCTTGTTATGGTGGTGACACTGCTGCTGATGCAGAGGGGCACTGGTGAGGGCGTAGCAGACAGATACTTCGAACCTCTGCGGGGACCTGCAGATGGAATGTAGACGGCACATGGGTGCATACACGGCAGAGGAGTAACTGAAGCACTGTGGGCAAGCAGCCATGCTCAGCTTTGCTCCTGTGAGCTGCAGTGTGGAGGGGCTGCTCATTGATATCTGGGCTATTCATTTCCCAGATATCAATACATCCTTAGATCTGTTTTGGAACGGCATCCATTCCTCTTTGAAAATGTCTCCAGCATGGTATCCGTTCCTTCCCTTTACGTTGCTGCGGGCATTCTGGTGTCCTTCCAAGATGGCCACCGGAATGGGCGGACAGGCATCAAAAAGAGATAAAGCAGGACTCAGCCTGTCAGTCTCACACAGGTGGTCAAAATGCAGGTGATGAGAATGCTGGGAAGAGGACTCTCCTGAATTGTATAATGCATTCCACAAGGATATATTTGCGCAGTTTAAAAAAAATAAAAATCGGTTGTGAGGACTACAGAGATAAAATCGGAGGATCTTGCTAGCAGAGTGCTTCAAATGGAAAAAGGGTGGCATCTAACGGTGAAGATCTAAGCAAGTTTAACAATGGTGCCACTGAGAGCATCCTTAAATTAGGTGCTAAAATTGAGACTCGTGAAAATGTAAGGAGGAGAGCTCATCTGCATGCATAAGGAGTTCCTGGGGAGATGGCCCAGAGTATTAAAAAATAGAGAAATGATTCAGCCTTTGTGCAAAGCAAACAAAGGGAATGTTGCCCCCTTTGCATACTGCAGTTCCTTTTGTATCGAAAAACATTTACACATTTTAGAGTAGAATACAATTGCAATAATATGGTCTGTTTTTGTGGCACAATTTGGTCTTTGAGAACAAGTTTTGATGGGTTTCACAATTCGCAGCTAAGGTTGTAGTCTCTCAGGGTGTTGCCAAACCTGCCTAGTCTGTGGGTTTATCCCGGGACTCTGGGTTGTTACGCTCTTCTCCCGGTCTCCGGGGAAGAGTGTGGAATCTCTGGGATGTACCCATTACTCCGTTTGCAGCCACATGGAAATGGTGTTCCCTGTGTGTTGCACTTTCCCTACTTGAAACACATAAGAAACACTAAATGCACACTATGGGCCTCATTACGAGTCAGTCGGCGCGGAAATAATGGTGGCGGTAAACTGCCGCCACCGCTGTTTCCGGACCGACTAATGTCGAGTTCTGCAGGCGGGAGATGTCATTCCCGCCAGGTCTGACCTGGTGGGTTTAACACCACCCGCCTGCAGGCGGACATGGAAACACCGGCACCATCACGAGATGGTGCCGGTGTTTCCACTTCCCCATGGAGTCCTTTAGGACTCCATGGGAATGGGGATTAACAGAATTCCGCCTCCAGAATTCCTGGTTCACCGGGGTCGTAATGCCCAGGTAATTCCAGGAATCACAGAGGCCGAATGGTAATATGAGTCCGGCGGTAACCTGCCGGAATTTCAGGCACGGTTACCGCCAGACTCGTAATGAGGCCCTATGTCAGAAAAGGGGGGGGGCAGTGTTTTGGAATATCCTACCTGGTAGGATAGGGAAGAGGTTATGAAAGAAGGGCGATACCGTGTCTCACCCACTGGTGTCCCACTCCTCAAGGACCCCATGACTTCAATCCAGGTGTTCCCCTCTCACTGGTCCACCCCCAGGAACTGGATCCAATAGCGATGGCTGTGTCCTGGCCAGCCACAGAGACACCATCAGGTTTCTCACACCTTACATATCTCTTTGGACATGTCCCACTAATCGGGTCAGTCAAAGTCAGGCACTTGACTTTAATTGCATGCATCTGATACCCATTAGCTCTCCCCACACAGATAAAAGGTGGAACATAGAGACAAGAGAAGGGGCAGAACTTCTAGTGTGAAGGCGAACCTAATGGAGCAGAGCGACCAACAGAGGGACGTGGGCAAAGGGTAGAGAAAACCAGGAGATCCCTGCAGGAGGCAGTTGCCTCTGAATAAACGTTAACGATACATGGAGAAGACCAAATCCCAGACGAGAAGACTGCATTGCGTTTCAAGGGCACCAGCAATCCTCCTGGGTGAACAACAGAGTTCAGAAGGCGAGGCCAAGCCTGTGGTATTAACCTTGACTCGTCAATTAAAACTGTAAAGACAAGAAAGGAATGCACACAGCCGGTGAGTTGGCGAGGGTCATGAAAGGCTGGGTGTGTGCTAAGGTAAGATTGAAGTTGTAACAGTATATGTCGCAATTGAAGGCTGCACGCATGTGGAAGAGACACGAAGAAAGGCAGACTTATGGTGAACTTTAAATCACTGATAACTGGGAAGCTAGTGATACAGAGTAGCGGAGTGGTCAGGCGAAAGGAAGAAGCCCACTAGAAAGTCTCAGCAAAAGGTGAAATGTTCGCTATAAAGCCACAAAGTGAATTAACTCTAAAATGCGTAATGGTCACGATTAACAATGGCAAAAGGGGAAGTGAAAAGGTGAATATTGAACTTTTGTGCTTGTGATACTGAACTACCCAGACCAAGAGACACTGGGGCAAATAACACAAGAGTGTCAGCTGAAAGGAAAGTCGAAGTCGTCCTGTGGAGCACTATAGTAAAATCCTTGCACATTCGGAAGTCTTCGACATCAGGAAAATGTCCGAACATGACTGAGGGAGACCGGAAGTTGTATACGTTAGGGGAAGCGAACCCCTAAGGAATGTGAATTAAGCTTGGGGAAGGGAATCCCTGCAAGTGCTGTGATTGAAAGGACCGAGCCCGACTGAGGGAGACCTGTGTGAACTTTTTGTTGAACTGTGAAAGAACCTTTGAATGCTGGAATACATGACTTTAACGTGGAAGGCCAAACCGGCCTCGATCCACGTTTTGAACTGCCTTTGTTTTGAGAACCTGAGCCAGATTGTTATCCTGTCAACAGGGAATGACTTTCTACACGCTGTCCAACGGGGGGAGGAGAGCTGGCTCAGCCACATTGATTGTTTATATTCGAACACGGATTGTCCTTTGCATTCATATTCCCCTTTATGCACTTTTTGTACAAGAGATAGGGCAGGCTTTGTTAGTATATGCTATTTTGATTTGACAGACCCAACTAGGACTGTTTTATTTATTATTTGATGGTGGAGACTACTTCTATCATATTTATAGGGCAAAGTAGGAGTTTTTCCAAACCATGAAAATTGAATAAAGGTTTTACAAATTGTACCTCTCTTACACCCCCAACTAAGAGGACTTTCAGAGCAACTTCGTGTTGAGACCCTCTCCATTGCACCAACAGAAAATGTGTGATAGATGAATGCACTGTTCTATGTGCACAGAGAGAGAAATTGAGAGCACTGTATCTGCTGGTACTATGGTGTGAAGGATTAAAGAGGGAAAGACCTATAAGAAGCCAAAGGGCCTTGCACCCTCAAGTGTGGTGGGAAACGGTGGGCTAAGGGGATCTGGTTTGAGATATGATGAAACTAAGATACTTGGAATCAAAGGTTTTGGACAGATTCAGTAATATGTCAGGGTTGGCTACATGCGAGTGACCCGGCACCAACCACGTCTGTCTCTCAGGGATAGTCCTCCACTCCCTTGTTTGGCATGTGGTGGAGGGAGTACCTTCTCGAATAATAGTAGGGCGACTTCATCCACTGGTGTGTAACTGGATTGCATGGTCAGAAACTGCGTGTAAGACATTTATTTGGTACACCCCTTTTCCAAAGATGGCTGTTTTTCATGTATTGCACTTATGTACTGCTTCACAATTTATACACCATTCACAATTTAATTTATGACAGGATTTAAAGCCATCAAGTAGAAGACAAGGTCATCGAGATAACTGGCCGCACCCCCATTACAAAGATCCATCCGCACACTGTTAATTTAATTTTCTTGAGCATAAGAGGTTCAAGATGTTTCTTTACAAGTGTTCATCGTGTGCATGATTTCCACTGGAATATCTGGGTTATATCTGTTTACTAATAATCATAGATAGGGCTCAAGCACAGGGCTGCTAGATCTCTTGCCAACAGGTCACTGTCTGGTATCTGGCATCTGTACTTCTAGTAACCCCTTTGTGTTCTCAATGCACAGGACTGTAGAGGACAACATTTGTTCACGAGTTTCCAACATTTTCTCTCAGCGAGATCTGAAATGCCGCAAGCTGCAATGTAGTTTGTATTATCACGTAAGTGTTCACTTTTTACTCAGCAGAATCTCTCGGTTACCCAGCTTTATACCTTTCACAGTTTGATTCCTAGAACCCCTGTATGGCGGCAATTCATGATGTTTACCCAAAACCTGTAGACTTTAGCAGGTCCGGGTTACGCCTTGTACCCAGCTTTCCTGAGCATCATAACCTCATATTGCTGTCTTTGAGAGTACCTGTTTGGTGGCGGTACAGGTAGATTCTGTGGAGGTATTGCTGTGACTGTACACTGTGGTGATAACTAACAGCCACGACTTTAAAAAGAAATCCAGATGTCCAAAAGCAGCCATGCTTGCTATGGAGTAATGTAAGCTAACCTTACACAAGGAAACCTGGCTATAGTTGGCCAGCAAGTGGTGTATTTGAAAGAAATCTGGTTGGCACTTGCAATCCACCTGTCAGCTGTAATTGCACATTAATGTTCTGGGCTTCACACCACTCCTTTGAGGAAGTCTTGGAAAGATTTCCTGAGAAGAACTGTGAACAAACTCCCAACAAAGCAAAGCGCTACATAAGAAGTTGCAGAGGAAGCTACAGAGGGCTCATGGAAAAGCTCTGAAGCACCTTTCCCAAAATGATTTACTGTAATGATGTCACCAGAAAGGGATCATTTCTACGCGGCAGGGATGGGAAGAACTGATGTCTCAACTATGACTCAGTCGGTTTACCAGCTGCTGAAAAAAAGACAACACGCTGAGAAAGGTGGTCTCCTTTTCAGACTTGTATGTTATCCTTGTTCCATAATGCATTGGTCCCACAGTGTAAATGGGCACTGAGCGAACTGGCACATGTTTCACCAGCCAGTGACTGAGCTGAAGGACAACAGCAGTGTCTTCAAGATCAGGGTAGTATCTAGACTCTTTGTCCCCTGGCCCTTGAAAGTGAATGTGGACACTCAACATTTGAGCTGACCTCTCATCCAGCAAAGGGGATTACCAGCAATGGAACCACTGTCAAGGACATATACCTTCAGATTCAGGCATTAGCAAATGTCGTGGCAGGCACCAGTGGCTTGTGCTTTTAGAGGCCTTTAAAGGACGCTGTCCACACTAGAATGGAGGGGCCATTGGCATCCCTCAAAGATGATCCTCTGCATTGTGATATCTGGATCAAGTCCTAAATCTGACAAAATCCTGTTCACAATCAGCCGGTCACTTATCAGAGGTCATTGACACACAGAACTTTAACCGTAATTGTGCTGGATCTCCAGATACTCTCGTTTTCTTGAAGCATCGTTATTTTCCATGTACATGATCATTTTGTAAGCGTTATTGGTGCATATAAAGAACTATCTTCTTATTAAAGTAAATCCCTCAACCTGGAACTTTATGTTTATTGCATAACTGTTACGCTGTACCTGGTACCACCCCACACTCCCCAACTAAAGGTAGGTCTCCATCACTCAACCGCATCTACCATAAGTGAGTCAAGCAGCTACATAGCTCACTTAAACCTTTTTCAGACACCGTACCCAGCCCTTGGATGGAGCGGCCCCTACTAGTACTACTACAGAGAACTCCCAAGTGCTCTCAGCTATTCCAGGACATTCCGGGACATCATGACAACACTTTTTCAACTGACTGCTTCTTGGTGATCCTTACCAACAATCGCATCACCTTCTGGCACTCCTTATAAATGCCTGGTCTCAGGCTGCTGCATTAAGCATCCTAAGCAATCAGGAGAAATAACACTATGAAACAGAGTGCCTTCTTTGTATTGCATTCTCATGATTCATTTATTTCAATTAGGATTTGTTCTGGCAATAACAGGCACATGGTTCCCCAAAAGAGTTATATAAAACCAGATCACTGAAGGTCAGACTTCTAAGCCCCATCATTCAAGACTGGCAAACGCAAAACTCGCCCATAGCGCAGTGCCTGTGGCAATCCTAACGGCCAGCAATGGGGTACCATGCTTGGTCACACATCCTTTCAACTCTTCCTTAAGTTGAGAAAATCCCCTTTGTGCATATTTATCATGGTTTATGCGTTTCCTGTGTGTTGCTGGTATGGACTGCGATGTGTGTGTCGCGGGAGCAGGGCACCAAGCATGCTTCTGGTGTCATTGGGAGGGGCGGGCAGGCAGGCTGCCAGGCATGGATGGGCACAGTGTTGTGGGAGCTTGGGAGGTGGGATGCACTGCATGGGTCCAGGGTTGAGGCAGGACACCATGTGCTGGTCTTTTGCCAGCTCAGCTTGTGTTTGGCTCCTAGAGCCAAGCCAGTCCCCCCTGGCCCAGCATCTGAGTTCCCTACTGCCCACGTCTAATCTTGATAATACAATCTTGGACATGTTATTTTCAGAGAGCAAGTGACAGCTGCAGGTATAAAATGCAACATCTGACCCATACTTAAACATTTTGATGAAAGGCAGTCAGCTTTTTAAATGTACTATTTATCCATTCCATAATGTATTTGTCCCCTGAATACAGGTGGGCAGTATGCCTGAGAGCGGAGCTTGAAGTGGGTTGTGTCCTAATGAGTAAGAGATCAAGAAACGTTGTGAAAATCCGACCGAAGCAAGTTCCTGCGAGATCCCTTATTTAAGTGGGGTTCGACACAAAAAGTGGGAACCAACAGCTCACTCTTTCACTCCAGCTAGTGACCTTACTTTGTGATGGAAGTGAAAGGGGATCTGACTAAGTGAAAAACATGAGAGAAAGTGAGCAAGAGGGCGGCAACATCAGCAGGATTCTGTGATTTGCATATGCAGAGCGTGCTGACATCAACAAGCTCCCAACCCACTATCCCATTGGTGGTAGCAAGCCCTTCCACAGCTGCTGGCTGCAAAGCTGTTGTCGCACCTAGAAACACTTGTGTACCAGCGTGTTATAAATGACTCCTCATATCATGCTGTCTCCTCCATTCAGAAACTGTGGGGACAATAAGACCACTAAGCAAATGCTGAAGAAACTGCAACATGCCCCATCGCATCACATCTCGCTCACTGTATGTCAACGCCACCTCGTCCTGTGAAAGCTGAATACACCCGATTCATCCATTGCACCTCACCAAGCCCCTAATCGCATTGCCACACCCTAACCCTCCAAATCCACACCACAAACTGCTTCATCAGAGAGCACAATATAGATTACTTCACACCAAAACAATTACATACTACATGCTCTTCACAATTCACCACATTAAGCCATGCCACATCACAGTTCAAGACTACATATTACAATACACCAAACATGACGCCCAGCCATATAACATCTTAAGTCTTCTGTCACCACTTCATCACATTATGCAGTCTCACTTCACATCATGCACCCAGCTAGACAGTCACCTCTGGCCTCAATTTACACGTATCCGTTTTGGTGTATGGTGCAAGACACAATCCACTAATGGGGACCACCCCATTCCCCCAGTGGGAAATTTTAACAGGCAGAGGCATCTCTCATATATTATGCTGTGGGGGAACATCACAGATCCAAAACTCTTTGAGATTCTCCTGTAGGATAATGTGCAACATGGCAGACAACATGCATGCCACTGCAGTAGACAATCACCACCCCTAAGCACTTGCTTTTATTACAGATGTCCTGCTTCATAGTTTAATTACCACATTGCATGACATGTTTGTAGGAAGGTATGTTCCATTTCTTGAACACTTCAGAAAATTGTGTGGAGGATTGTGAATTCACACTGTGTAAACTAGTGGGACATGGGTTTGTTCTCAAACAAGTATCACCAAAGTTTGCATGCAGCTACTCAGTTGACTTAAAGGAATGGTTCGGCCAAAAAATGTTATTTCAAAAATAGATAGGCAACATAAAAAAAAAACGATTGGCGTTTTTTTTTTCTCTTAGTCCCTATGTAAAATTTTGAGCAATTCAAGCTCAAAAATTGAAAAAGCAAGCACATGGGCGCTTTCATTTTGTGAAATGGCTGCCCGCCTGTGCTGGCTTTTGCGGCACTAATGAAGGAAAAGCCAGCCAGCTGTAGTAAACAAAAGCTACCACTGGGTGGCTTTTCCTTCATTGGTGCCGGGACTCGGAGGACGCGGACCGGAGACTACAGGCAGAAAAGCTGCAGCTGCATCTCGGTAAGTGCTATTTATTTATTTTTTAAAATAAGCACTAGCTGCGGTTTTTTTTCTAAGTTTTTCTAAGTTTTCCGGGCTGTAGGAGCTAAACCACAGCTTTAAAAACGTTGTATTTATGTTTGCGGTCGCTTTTGAAGCGACCGCAAACATAAATACAACGTTATTGTGTTTGAAAACGCTGCGGTTTTTCTTTCTAAGTTTCTCAGGCTCCTCCGAGCCTGAGAAACTTAGAAAGAAAAACCGCAGCGTTTTCAAACACAACCGCGTTGTGTTTCTGCCTAAATCTGCTTTCCCATTTGGGGCTTTAGGGCTCCCCATGGGGAGCCCTAGAGCCCCAAATGGGAGAGCAGATTTAGGCAGAAACCCAGCGGCATGTAAACACAACCGTGTTGTGTTTCTGCCTGCCTTTGCTTTCACTTTGGGTCTCCGGTGCTCTCCTGGGGGAGCACCGGAGACCCAAAGTAATAGCCACGGCAGGCAGAAACACAATGCGGTTGTGTTTGAAAATGCTGCAGTTTTTCTTTCTGAGTTTCTCAGGCTCCTCAGAGCCTGAGAAACTTAGAAAGAAAAACCGCAGCGTTTTCAAACACAACCGCGTTGTGTTTCTGCCTAAATCTGCTTTCCCATTTGGGGCTCTAGGGCTCCCCACGGGGTGCCCTAGAGCCCCAAATGGGAAAGCAGATTTAGGCAGAAACACTGCAGCATTTAGCATTTCCCATTTGGGGCTCTCAGGCCCCCCGTGGGGAGCCAGAGAGCCCCAAATGGGAAATCAGATTTAGGCAGAAACACCACGGCATGTAAACACAACCGCGTTGTGTTCTGCCTGCCTTGGCTTTCACTTTGGGTCTCCGGTACTCCCATGAGGGAGCACGGGAGACCCAAAGTGATAGCCACGGCAAGCAGAAACACAACGCGGTTGTGTTTGAAAACGCTGCGGTTTTTCTTTCTGAGTTTCTCAGGCTCCTCCGAAGCGGAGGAGCCTGAGAAACTTAAAACCACAGCGTTTTCAAACACAATAACGTTGTATTTATGTTTGTGGGCGCTTCAAAAGCTACCGCAAACATAAATACAACGTTTTGAAAGCTGTGGTTTTATTTCTAAGTTTTCCGGGCTCCACCAGCCCGAAAAACTTAGAAAATAAACCGCAGCTAGTGTTTATTTTTATTAAAAAAATAGCACTTACCGAGATGCAGCTGCAGCTTTTCTGCCTGTAGTCTCCGGTCCCCATCCTCCGCGTACAGCACAAATGAAGGAAAAGCCACCCAGTGGTAGCTTTTATAGCTGGCTGGCTTTTCCTTCGTTAGTGCCGCAAAAGCCAAAGCGAGCACAGCGGTGGGCATCCATTTCACAAAATGGATGCCCCCGTGTGCTATCTTTGAGCTTGAAAAGCTCAAAATTTTACATAGGGACTTCGAAGAAAAAAAACGCCAATCATTTTTTTTTAATGTTGCCTATCTATTTTTGAAATAAAAATGTTTGGGCGAACATTCCTTTAAGTCTCAAACTGTGGTCTGTGGGCCCTAGCAGCTGATCTGATATGAGGAATTTATCTGAATCTGCATAAATTCATCAAGTCATAGAGGCATTTTGGTGCTACAAAATCAAGAGATAGTGATGAGTAAAGAAACATTCGAAATTCAATCACTTTGAAACCATGGTGAAAAGTCCAAACATAAACCAAGGTGGGCTGATGGGAAGACTGGTCCATATCAGATCTCGTGTACAAAGTTCATCCATATTTTCCCCACGAAAGGACGCTGATAGGCAGCAGAGGAGTCACGCAAAAAACAAAACAAGGAGGAGGGGAAAGCAGGCTAAGAGTGCATGCAGTCAAAGATCAAAAAAGGCAGCATGACAATGATGGGAAAGGTCACTCCAAGGGAGCTTTGGGCTGTTGGCTGTAGCACAGCCCCCGATACTGCAGACTTTGGCTCAAGAGGTCCACAGCAGAAATCTTCTGAGATAATAATAGAGCAGTTGCATCATTCAGCAAAGGGCACCGGACCACGCCGTGGCTCTGACCTAAGTGTCCAGTGGGAAAGCTGCATGTGCCTAAAAGTGGTGAATGCTTGCAAAGAATGCACCAAAATCTAACAAATGTGACTCTTGCAATCACACCATTTATCGGCTGTTTCCATCCTATGGGTACCATCACTGGTATTGGCACGATTTGCCCTCATATTAACACTATACGTGGTATAGCAGGTATTTCCATCAAATAACTGTTGTTCACATCCGTTGCTCAGGTACTAATATAATTCCCAGGTATAGCCATCAAACGTCCATGTAGTCACACTATAGGCAATGGAGGCATAACTGCTGGCAAATGGTGGGAGTACCTGGACGTATGATGGCAGTGCCTGACCAATGCATAGGCAAAAGAGTTGGCTTTGCCACTACTTGTTTCTGAAGCCAGTCCCTCAGACTAATTACGGGCTGATGCTGTCAGAAGTGCGCCCTGGTCGAACATGTAACCTGGAAACTGTTTCCTGCCGTCAAGCATCCGGCATGCCTGTGAGCAATGTTGCATGATGAAAAGAAAAACAAGCACAAAAAACAATAGATACAGTGACCGCACTTCTTGTTAGGATGATTAATAATGATATTGGCAAAACAAATAACTTTATGTTAGATGCTTCCCAAAAGGGAGGCCACCACTGAGTTAGGCAGAGAATTCTGTGTTCCAACATACCCGCTCTATTTGCTGTGCAATTCTCCCCTCCACCCCCCATTTCCTTCTCCTGTCCACTGGGATATCCAAGGGATATCCTGGTGCACAGAGTATTCCAACCCATGAAACGCTGCCTATAAGTAAAGCGTTCTCAGAACAGAACCCACGCACCAGGAAAGACTGACGAACAAGGAAAAACCAAAACAGAGCAAACAAAATGGAGCAATCTGGAACACCACACTTGAAAATAGACGGATACCAAGGGATCAAACAGCTTGCCCGACCGAAAAAAGCCCATTCACTAAAACAAGACCAAAATCGCTCACACCAACACCCGACATGTCAACCCACCACCCACTCGGATAGGCAATGGTGCCAAAGAATCTGAAGCACATTCACAGGACAAAAGAACGCCAAGGAGAAAGACGTGAAAAAAACCTGAAGGAAACAACATACCACGCCATTCATCGCCAAAAACTGGCGTGACCTTAGGCACCATAAACATCAACAGAGAGACGACCATGAAGAACACATCAGCCCAATACGGAAACTGACTGAACTACTCAATGAAGAAACAGCCGTTCAGACCCTAAAATGCAATTAACCAGTAATAAAGAACACCAATATGGCCACCAAAAGACACAGCCAAAGACCAAACAAACCACAAAAATCCCAAAGATAGACTCTGACCTAGTCAACGCCAGATCCATGTCCAAACGCACAAAATAAATTGACAATCTGCTATCCGACAGAGGGATAGACATCCAATTCATAACTGAAACCTGGATAACCCAAAACTATAATGTCATAATGCACGACTGCACACCTAGCAACTTCAATCTCAAGCAGGCCAACAGACGAGGAAAAAGAGGAGGACTCATCATAGCATACAAGGACCACCTAAAAATAACAACAGCCGTACCATTAAACATCACAAACTGTGAATCGCTCATCATACACCTAACCTCAAAAAATCAAACCAATATAACGTTTATACTCACCTGCAGGCCACCAACCTATGACCCTACATTTGTAGATACCTCATAGAAGCCATCACCGACATGGCCATTAAGCATGACCACCTGATCATTCTTGGAGACTTCAACATCTGGTTCGAAGAAGAGAACATCAGCTCACCCAAAATACTAACCAATGAACTATCAACAATGCATCCAAGACAAATGGTGAAAGGAGAAACCCGCACAACAGGCCACACACCATATGCAATCTTCGGCAACAAAAACATGGTCACAACCACACCCCCCATGCAAATCCTCTGAAGCAAGCACCTCATTATACCATTTGTGATCCAACCACCATCAAGGAAACCTAGCATTCTCCTGAATAACCCACCAACCCAGAAAAGATGTGATGCTGTGTGTACCCCAAGACCCCGCGGCCCCTCGGTCGTCTGTGATGCTGTGTGTATCCCTACCCCCCTGTGATGTTGTGTGTACCCCTTCCCCCTCCTGGTCACCTGTGATGCTGTGTGTATTCGCATTTATGTGCTGCTCCCGCCCTGCAACATGGGGTAGGCACCATGTATTTGCCTTTTGATTGACTTGCTATGCTGCTGCCGCCCTGCAACATGGGGTAGGCATCTTGTATTAGCCCATTGATTGATTGATTAAAGCACCTACTTGGGCTCGGTAAGCGTGATGACAAATGGAATGGATGTCCATAGTGAGACTTGGAATGTGGAAATGCAAAGGATATTATCGTTATCGAGGATCAGTTTACCAGTACTTCTGTGGCTACGTTTGAAATAATGAATCCGCAGCAACGTTTAAAACTGTGAGTTATGCAGGTTTATTTATTCTGAAGATGATGTTTCATTTTGAAGTGGGAACGTGTCCTCGTCAGGCGAGGAGCAGCACTATAAACAGGTACTGTTTTTTTGGGGGAGACGCTGCAACAACAGGATTTGTTTCCTTTATTTTCATCTAAAGCATGTCTACTTGTGCCATGCATGTTAATGGCACACTCAATGGTTCATCCAACATTATTTAAACGTTATTACATAAATGTTTTCTCATTGCATCTTTACAACCTTTCACTTTTGCAGCACGATGTGGATTGCCTCAGTGTTTTACTGTGGGTTTGTGAAAGCAATTTCAAAGTGATACTAATTCGGTTTTATTTGAGATGGATGTTGTAAGTGGAAAGGATATGCATATACACACACCTACGTGATCAAGCGGTCAGAATACCCAGAAACACGCCGTTTGTTATCCAGGGCTTTCCTTCTCCGATGCACATTTAATAATAAAGTCATTTTTGTGCTGCCTGGAATTGCTGTCATGCTGATTTATTGCTGAGTGGTCATTGCCATCTCTTAGCTGCGCTCAGGAGTGCATTCCGCTGGATATGCCTTTCCTTAAGGCTTTTCATCTTCGGAAATAGATATATATATATATTTAAATGTGGAAATGTTTTTTTTTTACAGATGGGACATTTCAATGAATTTGCATTTTTCATGATTGAGGTACAACATGTTTGTTGTATGCCATATTGCAGTAGTAGGGTACAAAACATAATTGAAATATGAGGTAATTGGGGCATAGGTTTGGTGTTTTGCTGGCAAACTTGTGAAATGTTTGCTATTCTATTGCAATGCATGCTCCATTCATCTTTAGCGGGCATTTCCTACGAGTGCTGCCTGATCACCATCACTTTCAGGGAAGTGTGATAATGTGTACTACAGCACCACCTTTGTGTATTTGAAAGTGCGCTTCCAAAATTCAAGGGTTTCTGCATTATTTAAATTTAAGTTTAAATGAGGGTGGATGTTCTATCCTCAATTACGGTTATGGTAATAAGTGATGAATTCAATTTATAATATTATTTCACTACTGGTATCGGTAGGAAAGACCCGACATGATATGGGTATTATATGTATGCCACCATGTAGATGATTAGGTAATGACTTCAATTACATACTGTTAAGTGTTTTGACACATTTGTGATAGTATGATTCATGTCCTCAAGGATATATGAGTATATTGATTGACCATGGGATAATAGATAAATGAGAATGTGAGAGCGCTATATAAGTTACCAGTTATTTGCATGCTAATGTCTTTTGTTCTTCCAACATTTCACAGGTGTAATTAACCTGTATGACATGCATTACTTACTGTAAAAGCATATCTGATGGTTGGATCTGCTTAGATTCACATGCTGGGCATATAGTTCGACACCCCGTGGTCACCGCGGAGTATTGCATCTTGTCTTTTGAGAGTCAAAAGAGGACGTCGGCATAGGCGTGTCTGTAACACTATCCCTATAGTGACGTGTAGTGTACCCAAAATCCCTCACGCGTCGAGGTCCCTCTGATTGTATTTTTTCTGCCATGAGGGAGCCTTATGACTAATATGAGTGAGTACAGAAAAGAGAGAAAGTAATAGGACGTCTATGTTCCTTCCATCTGAGCGGGGAGGAAGGGTGGGGGCATGTGAATCTAAGCAGATACAACCATCAGAAATGCTTTTACGGTAAGTAATGCATGTCTTCTGATGTTTGTTAATCTGCTTAGAATCACATGCTGTGCATAGACTAGCGAGCAGTACACGGAGTTGGAGGTGGGCTGTGAGAAGGAAAAGTAGAGAAAAGATGTTTTAGTATTGTTGTCCCACCTGGGAATAAGATCTAGAATAATCTAGACAATAGTGTTTTGTAAAGGTGTGTACAGAACTCCAGGTTTCCGCTTTGCAAATGGACTCAAGGGGAACATTTGCAATGAATGCTATGGATGCCCCAGTACCTCGAGTACAATGTGCTCTAGGCTTTAAGGGCAGTTCTCTCTTAGCAAGAGTGTAACAGAGAGTGATGCATTGGACAATCCATCTAGAGATGGTAGATTTGGAAACTGCATCTCCTTCTCTTCATGGCACCACTGAGACAAAGAACTGATTAGTCTTTCTTAGTGGGCGAGTTCTTTCCACATAAAACATGACCGCCCTGCGCACACCAAGTGTGTGCAGGCTCTTCACTCCCAAGTTTGATGGGTTCTGAAAGAACGTTGGTAGCTCTATCGACTGGTTGACATGAAACTTTGAAATGAATTTAGGTGCAAACTTAGGGTGTGTGCGTAGAACCACCTTATCTTTGTTAACTGTTACAAAGGGGTTTAAGATAGAGAGCGCTTGTAGTTCACTCACTCTCCTAATGGAGGTGATAGCTATTAAGAAAGCAGTCTTAAGAGGGGGCCCATTAGTCTGGTTAACACGACGTACAGGGCCCATCCTGGAGCTGGGTTAGATACAGAAGGGTGAATTCTTTTCACTCCCTCCATGAAGGCTTTAATAAGGAACACGTTACTTACCTGTAACTGTTGTTCTCCAGCATGGGTCTGGCATGGATTCACATGCTCATGAATATTCCCCGTCGTCAGGCTGGGAATCCTCGGTAAAGAAAAATCAGTATCAGTTTTGTTTCTGATCTGTCTTTCGTAGTAGTAACCAATCACTGATCTCTGCGTCATACTGACCACAGCCAATGACTGCCATCTCCCTAAGCCCCGCCTCTGGCAGCCATCTTCAGATTTGGTAGCACGTGAAGAGGCAGTATGACCAAGTGAAGAGCCGCAGAGGGGTAGGCGGGAGGGTTTTCATGTGAATCCATGCCAGACCCATGCTGGAGAACAACAGTTACAGGTAAGTAACTTGTTCCTTCTCCAGCATGGGGTCTGGCATGGATTCACATGCTCATGAATAAAAGAATACATAGCAGTACACACATGCACAACCACGGGAGGTGGCAAAGGCTCAACATTAAGCATTACATCAAAACTCAACATTAAGCAATTCTTACCTCCTCACCAGGCTCACCTTAGGCGAACAGGTTGCGCAGCACTGCTTGGCCGACCCTGGACTCCTCCCTGGAATCCCGATCGACGCAGTAGAATTTCGTGAAGGTGTGCGTCGACCTCCACGTAGCAGCCCTGCAGATGTCCAGCAAGGGCACACCAGATAGGAACGCCGTGGTAGCTGCGATCGCTCGGGTGGAATGGGCTCTCGGACGGCCAGGCAGCGGTCGGTTTGCCAAGCGATGGCAGTACATGATACAGCCGGAGAGCCATCTGGAAATGGAAGCCTTCGAGAGAGCCTTCCCCTGATTGACAGGTCCAAAGTTCACAAAAAGTTGTGACGTCTTCCGAAAACACTTCGTGCGGTCCACGTGGAACTTCAGCGCTCTAGCCACATCCAGCGAGTGCAAAGTCCTTTCAGCCGGCGACGAAGGAGACGGGAAGAAAACAGGCAACACCAAGGATTCGTTGAGGTGGAAGTCCGACGGCACCTTGGGCATGAAGAAGAGGTGCGTCCTGAGCACTACCCTCGTGTCGTGAAAAGTCAAGTACGGGGGCTTGCAGGAAAGGGCCTGGATCTCTCCCACCCGTCGTGCGGAGGTGATGGCCACAAGAAACGCTGTTTTCCACGACAAGAACTTCAACGGAGCCGAGTGCAGAGGCTCGAACGGAGGTCCCATGAGCTTGGTCAGCACCACGTTGAGCTCCCACGCCGGGGCCGGGGCCTTCACCGGCAGGAACGATCTGAACAGTCCCTTCATGAATTCTTTCACCAGACGATGAGACCACAAAGACGACCGTCCCGTGGATCTGGTGTATCGGGAGATCGCAGCAAGATGAATCTTGATGGAAGTGTGCGCCAGTCCAGCCTTGGCCAGCAGGTACGGCAGTACTTGGGGAGCCGTAATCCGTAGAGGGTTAATCTTCTGTGCGTGGCACCAGACAGAGAACCTCTTCCATTTGTGTCCGTAGCATTTAAGTGTTGAGGATGCCCTGGCCTTTGCAAGAACCTCTCTGCAGTCGGCCGGTATGTCGTAACCTCCAAACTCTAACGCTGCAGGAGCCAGGCCTGCAAGTTTAGCGACTTCGGGTCGTGATGGAGGATGGCGCCTCCTTCCCTGGAGAGAAGATCTGCGTCCACTGGCAGTTTGATCGACGGGGACGCTGACAAGTCCAGAAGGTCCGGGAACCATATCTGCCTCGGCCACGCAGGTGCGACGAGGATCATCCTGCACCGTGACCTCTTGAGCTGGTTGATGAGCCGGATCATCAGCGGCAATGGAGGGAACGCATATAGGAACAGGCCCTCCCAGGGGAACGAGAAAGCATCGCCCATGCTCCTCGGATGGGGAAACCTGCTGGCGAACCTCCGGCACTTGGAGTTCGTCGCCGTCGCGAACAGGTCGATCTGGGGTGTTCCCCACCGTCGGAAGAGGCGGTCCACTAGATCCGGTCGTAGTTCCCATTCGTGGCACGAGCGCAGCTCTCTGCTGAGCGAGTCGGCGATGGTGTTTTTTATTCCTGCCAGATGAAACGGCACCAGAAACATCCCTTGGGCGACGGCCCAATGCCACAGATCCTGTGCCTCCTTGGACAGGGCTGGGGATCTGGTACCGCCCTACTTCCTGATGTAGAACATGGTGGTGGTGTTGTCGGTGAAGATCCTCACCACCTTGCCCTTGAGGGATGGGAGAAAGGACCTGAGGGCCCAAAACACTGCACGGAGTTCCAGGACGTTGATATGGAGGGACCTCTCTGCCGGCTGCCAAAGACCCCTCGCGTGCAGGTTTTCGGTGTGCGCTCCCCACCCCTCCAGGGAGGTATCCGTGGTCACTGTCTTCTGGTGGCCCGGGGTCTGGAAGTCCATGCCCGCCGTCAGATGCGTGCGGGTGCCCCACCACCGGATCGCTCGTCGGAAACTCTCGTCGAGTGTGATCCTCTCCTCGAAGCTGCCCGTCGTCTGGATCAGCGCGCGTCCAGGAACTCCTGCAACGGGCGCATCCGGAGCATGCACAGGCGGATGAGATAAATGCAAGAAGACATCATTCCGAGGAGGGACTTGATGAACCTCACCCTGGCCGCGTCCGCAACCAGCATCCGCTGCACCTTGCCCAAGATGGCCCTCGTCCTTTCCTCCGACGGAGAGGCCAGAAGCGACACTGTGTCGAGCTTCGCTCCCAGAAACAGTGTGTCTTGCGCGGGCACCAGGTGGGACTTGGCGTAGTTTATGGAGAATCCCAGGTCCGTGAGTAGTTGGACGGTCCTTGCCGTGTGCTCCACGGCGAGCTCCTTCGTCTTTGCTCGGATGAGCCAGTCGTCCAGGTAGGGGTAGACATGGATCCCCTCTAGGCGCACCCGCGCCGCCACCGGTGCGAGGCACTTGGTGAACACCCTGGGTGCCGACCTCAATCCGAAGGGAAGGGCTCTGAACTGGTAGTGACGCCCTTGGACCACGAATCTGAGAAACTTTCGGTGTCCCTTTAGGATGGGGATATGGAAGTAGGCATCCTCCAAATCCAACGACGATAGGAAATCGCCCTCCTCCAGTTGACCCAGGACGTGTTGGAGGGTGACCATCCGGAACTTCTGTGCCTTGATCAATTTGTTCAGTCGTCGTAGATCCAGGATGGGACGCCATCCTCCCGTCTTCTTCTTCACGAGGAAGTATCTTGAGTAAACTCCGGAGCCCCGAAGCCTCTTTGGGGCGAGCTCGATGGCGCCCTTCCTGAGCATCGCCCTTACCTCCAGAAGTTGAGGGACGTGATGTTCCTTCCTGGCCACAGGGGGGACGCGCGGGCACCTCTTTAGAAACTCAAGCGCGTGACCCTGAGCCAGGGCGTCCAGCGCCCAACGGTCGGTGGAGATGGACTCCCACACGCTGACGAAGCTCGCCAGCCGGCCTCCCACCGCGGTGCTTCGGTGGGGGCCCGACCCCACGGCCGGTTCAGTCCTGCTTCGACGAGGCTTTGTCGCCTTGTCCTCCTTGGCGACGACGGCGGGGTCCGCCCGACTTGCCTCGTCCCCTGTAGGCTTCCTGTGACGACGAACGGGCCGCTTGACGATAGGTGGAAAATCCGCCGCTGGAACCTTTGGAGGCACCCTGTTTGCCTCCGCCGCTCCGAAAGGGCGGCCGTCGTTGCTGGAGAACACCAAGAGCCCGGGCCGTCTCCGTGTCCGCCTTGATGGCTTGTAGGGAATCGTCCACTGTTTTCCCAAACAGGTTGCTCCCGTCGAACGGCATGTCCAAGACTCTGGCCTGCACGTCCTGACGGAAGTCAGTAGCCTTGAGCCATCCACGCCGCCTAAGGCACACGCCGTTGCCCAACTGGCAAAATCCAGTGTCCGCGATGTCCGTTGCTCTCGTAATGGCATGGTCCGACGCCACTTCTCCTTCCTGCAAGATCTCTAGGGCCTCCGCCCTCTTGTCGTCTGGTAGGAAGTCCAGCAGGGGGGCGAGTTTGTACCACAACTCCCTGTTGTAGCGGGCTATGAAAGCCAAGGCGTTGGCAGCCTTAATCGTCGTCGCTGCCGATGAGATGACTCTGCGTCCCATCGTGTCCAATTTCTTTCCCTCGCCGTCCGGCGGGGAGGTTGAGGTAGAGGCCGCGCCCCCCCCCGCTTTCTTCCTGGCCGCCGCGGAGACGACCGAGTCCGGCGTCGGCTGTGCCCGAAGGCACAAGGGGGCCGCGTCCGGGACCCGGTACTTCTTCTCGTACCGATCCCTTCTAGCCAGCGTTGTGGATGGGTTCTTGAGGAGGGAGAGACCCTCATCCCAGATATCGTCCAGTAGAGGTACAGCGAGGACCGTCTTCCTCTTGGTCTCGTGCCGTTGATAAAGGAAACCTTCCTTCTTCTTCTCTTCCGGGCAGAGCTGGAAAAGCTCGGATGCCCTGGCGATCATGGCATGAAACGATCCAATCTCGTCGGGCGGGGAAGCCCGGGTGGGAGGTGACGACGGGAGATCCTCGTCGTAAACCTCGTCGTCTGTACCCATCGCGGCCGTGTCAGTCCCCGTATCATCCCCACGTGTCGTGGACGGGGAGGAGGGCTGAGCAGGGCGCGATGGTTGAAAAGGAGGTGGAGGATGAATCCTTCTTCTCTTAAGAGGAGGGCTCCCAGAAGGGCCTGGCTCCAGGTCCCCCGTCGGGAGCGGTTCCTCCGTTAGTGGTAACGGCAGTCTCGTCCTTATCTCCGAGCATAAGGACTATATAGCCAACAAAATGGCCGCCGAGTTGTCTTGTGGCACTGGTTGAGGGGGTTCCGACGGGCGATCAGGAGCCCCGTCGGCACCCTCGACGTTCTCGTCGTCTCCCACGTCGGGGTCCCTCCCGACAGGATGGTCTTCTTCCACGCCAGCGCCGTGGCCTAAGACTTCGATCAGCTCCTCCTCAGAGGTTGAGGCCGAATCCACGACGACCTCCTGCCCCCCCTTTTTCTTCTCCGTCGGAGGTTTCACGGGGGTCCTATCGATGGGCATGAAAGAGGACTCCCTCCACGGTGGCAGGGAGATTCTGGGCCCCAAGGTCGCCACCACTGGTGTAGCCTCCACAGGCTGAGCCAGGGCCGCCGCTACTGTCTCGATAGAGGCCTTGGCCGGATGGATCAAGGCTTTCACCACCTTAGGTGCGCTCACCGCCTTCTCCTTGGGGGGAGGGTCACCACCCCGCTCCCCCTCCGATGGGGCCTTCGAGCACGACCGGGGTCTCTCCAGGAGCTTCGCCGGGTGCTCGGTCTGCCTCTTACCCGAGCCAAAATGTTGGCTCGTGGTTGATGGCGCCGGGGAGGATGCGCCCTGCCTGGCGCCCGTAGAGCCCGACCGTTCGGCGCTCCCGGTGCCAGCGGACTCGCGGTGCTTGGCCTTCTGTTGGAACCCCGTCGCCGGGGCGCCCTCAGACTTAGAAGACCGCTCTGACTTCTTCTTCTTCTTCTCGCCTGACGGGCTCTTTCCTTCCAGCCAGTTGGCGAGACGCTGATGGCGGTCCTTCATGGTCTGCTCCGACATATTGCCGCAAAACGCACAGTCCTTCTCCACGTGCGTCTTGTCTTCATGCCGGCAGTAAAGGCAAAGGGAGTGTTCGTCCTCCTTAAAGACATTCTGAAGCTGGCATCCAGGGAAGACCCTGAACAGCTTTCCGGGCGTCGAGCTTCCCTTCTCCTGGGCCATGCTCGAGAAGGGCCTGAGAAACTTCTGGAGTCCTCCAAAAGCGTGGCTCAACGAAATCTTCACCCTTGAGGGGCATAGAAGAATCCGACACGGGTCCCCGTTGATCGGATAAAGAAACGGTGGAGCTTGAGGCACTTTTGACCGAAAAAGAGAAAATGTTCCTAAGAAAAAGCAAGAAAAAAGCACTAACGCTCGAGAGCAATAGCACGAGGATCCCAACACTTGAACGTGCGGTAAAAATCTGAAGATGGCTGCCAGAGGCGGGGCTTAGGGAGATGGCAGTCATTGGCTGTGGTCAGTATGACGCAGAGATCATTGATTGGTTACTACTACGTCAGATCAGAAACAAAACTGATACTGGTTTTTTCTTTACCGAGGATTCCCAGCCTGACGACAGGGAATATTCATGAGCATGTGAATCCATGCCAGACCCCATGCTGGAGAACTGGAACCTTCCACCAAGACACCTTATGTTGTGATGTAGTGCAGGCAGATAGTGCAGCTAGGTGAACCTTAATGGAATTGAAGACTAAACCTGAGTCAAGTAAGTGAGTCAGGTATAAAACAATATGTGTGGGAGAGCATTCAACAGGGTTGATGCACTTTGAGTTGCACCAGATGACAAACCGTTTCCACTTACTGGAGTAGCAGTAACAAGTGTTCGGTTTCCTTGCCTCCCTGAGAATGTCCATGCATCTCTGAGGGAGCTGCAGATATCCAAATTCTATGACCTCAGGAACCAGGCCGCCAAGTTCAGGGTCTGCGGGCATGGGTACAGCGTCAGGCCCCTGCCCTGCGACAACATGTTGTACGGGCATGGAAGTTTCACTGGAGACGATAGAGACATCTCCATTAGATGAGCGAACCAGGGTTGGCAGGCTCACATGGGGGCCACAAGTATCATTGTAACGGTTTCCTGGTGCATCTTGTGCACTATCTTGTTGAGAAGGGGAGTCGGGGGGGGGGGAAAGCGTAGAAAAATTTCCCCGACCATGTTAGCCAGAGTCCGTTTCCCTTGGAGCGGTTCTGGGGGTACCTGGAGGTGTAATCTTGGCATTGGCCGTTCTCCAGAGTGGCGAACATGTCGATTTCTGGGAAACCCCATTCTGCGAATACGTTGGAAACAATGTCTCAGTGTAATCGCCATTCGTACTCTGTGGGTAGAGGGAAGTCTCTGCTGAGTCCGTCTGCCAGAAGATTGAGTTCCCCTGGAACATGTTGTGATAACAGGAACATGTGGTGTCTGAGAGCCCACTTCCAGATGTTTTGGGGCAGCTTGGACAGTCCTGGAGAGTAAGTGCCCCTCTGCCAGTCCTGGAGAGTGAGTGCCCCCCGGCTTGTTCAGGTAGTACATGGCCGTGGTGCTGTCCGTGAGGATTAGCAAAGTCTTTTCTTGTAGATGTGTTTGGAAGGCTTTTAGTGCTTTGAACACTGCTAACAATTCCAGCAGGTTTTGTATGGTTGGACGCCACTCTTCAAGTCCAAACTCTGTGCGCAGTCTGATGGGACAGGTGAGCCCCCCATCCTGTGAGGGATGCGTCTGTGGTTAGAGTGGCCTCCACTGCCGGGGTGGTGAAGGATTTCCCCTTCACGAGGTTCTCCCTCGACCACCACTGCAGCGTAAGAACCAGGGCTTGTGAGACAACCACTAGATAGGCCCATTGTCTGCTGCCCTGAGACCACTGGCTGTTGAGCCACTCTTGCATTGGGTGCATGCGCAGGCGCGAGTGAGGAACCAAGTAAATACATAACGCCATCATACCTAGCAACCGCATGCCTTTGCGTACCGTCACATCTCGACCGGCTACATACTGAGGGATCTGAAACAGCATGTTTTGAACCCTCTCGTTGGAGGGGAAGACGGGCCGTCCCTTGTTCGAATTAGAGCCCCTAGGAATTGCTTAACCTGGCTGGGGATTAGACTGGACTTTTTCTCGTTGATGGAGAAGCCCAGGTGGAACAAGAGGTCTATAGTCTTTTGGGTATTTGAGAAGCATGTTTCGTAAGAATCCCCTGTTATGAGCCAGTCATCGAGGTAAGGATAAACCGGAATGGACAACCTGCACAGATGTGCTGCTGCCACTGCCAGTACCTTCGTGAATACCCTTGGCGCTGAGGCTATGCCAAAGGGTTGTACTTTGAACTGGTAGTGTTTGCCTTCCATCATGAAACTCAGCTATTTCCTGTGCGCTGGCAACATTGAAATATGAAAGTATGCATCTTTCATGTCCAGGGTTGCCATGTAATCCTCCTGTGTCAGCAGGGGGCTTACTTCCTGCAAAGTCACCACATGAACTTTTTGAGGTTTTACAAATTTGTTCGCTGGGTGCAGATCTAAAACAGGGCGCATGGTTAGATCCTTTTTGGGTACAAGGAAGTACACTGAATAAATACCCTCCTTTACCTGTGACAGAGGCACAACCTCTATGGCTGCTTTTTCCAGAAGCGATTCTACTTCCTGAAGGATGAGAAGATGATCTGATGTGAGACGTCTTCCCTTTGTACGTCTGAATGTCGGGGACCAGCTGAACTCGATGCAGTAACCATGGGCTATTGTTGGCAGTACGCAACGGTCTGTGGTAATCCGCTCCCACGCCTCGAGAAAAGATGTTAACCGACCCCTGACCTTGGAGGCATGGGAGGGGACCCGAATCCTTGGGTCATTTAGCAACGGCAGCCAGGGAGCCTCTAGGAGTAGGGCCAGACCCCTTCCTTTGCCACAACAGTGGCCTCTCGGGGGGTACGGCGTATTGTAACCACGGGATCCTTGAGGGGAGGACCAGTTGTTGCCTGAGGCATACTGCTGCTGAAGGAAACGTTGTCCACGAAAAAGGTGCCTATTGCCAGATCCACGCCTGTTGGAAGGTTTCGTGATCTGGTCAAGGGTTTTCAAGGTGTCATGTTCCTTTTTCGCTGTTTCCAGGGCGTCATCAACTGCCTTTCCAAACAAGTTTGAATCCTCCAGGGGCTTGTTAATGTGGGGCGCCCGAGTCTCTGGCTTGAATCCCGAATTCCTAAGCCATGCATGCCTTTTGAGCCTGGGCTAAAGAACGGCCAGCGTCTAAAGTATTTTTAATGATGCTCTGGTTCACTTGTGTGCTCTCGGTAACCGTGGCCAAGAGACGGGTACGAAGAGGCTCAGGAACCTCCTGTAGGCCTTTGCGCAGCATGGCCCACTGAGCATCAGTGTAACTAGCCAACAGGGTGGTATTGTTGGCAATATGGGTAGTGAAAGCCGCCAAGGCCGTAACCCTCTTTCCAAGTGCACAGAGCCTCTTCCCCTCCTTATTAGGGGGTGCTTCACTGGTGGACAGAGGAACCCCCGCCCTTTTCCACGTGGTGGTCAGCACCAGAGAATCTGGGATGGAATGACCTAATATATAGAGGATCGGAGCGGGAAGGGGCAAAGAGCTTCTCAATCCGTGGGTTAACACCCCTGACTAAGGCTGGTGTAGACAAAGAGGGAGCGAGGCGCCTTTTGATAGAGGCGTGGAGAGGGATGGCCTGGCTAGCCGGTGGCTTTTCCTTGATGATTTTCTCCGCAAAATCAACCTCTGGGGTAGTCTCCCCATATGGATTTGAAAGTGTGCTGCCGCTTTGCATAGCATGGCATTAAACGTGGGCTGGTCGTCCACAGGTGAAGGCTCCCTAACAGGAGTAGTCTGTGGAGAGGCCAAATCTAAAGCATCAGGGTCAGGTGATGACCCAGGGGACTGCCATGGCTGTGGGTAACACATGTCGGGGTCTGCCCCAAAACTCCCTACAGGATCTTGCAGAAGGGACTTTCTGCTTGGCTTCCCGCTGGAAGTCACCCTCGTCACATTCAGCGGCTGCGGCGGCGGGCGAGGAATCAGCCTTCGACATTCCGTAGGCTGCCCACCTTTTGACCCTGCGTTCCTTCAGAATTTTAGGACAAAGGAGTTTGCAGGCCTCGCAACCAGCTTCGTCGTGCTCGAGGGGCAAGCAGCAGTTACAACGCCTGTGCTTGTCCTTCCACGGGAATTTGCCTTTACAGATGGGGCAAAATCTAAATGGAATCCTCTCCATAGCCGAGGACATAACAAGTAACAACGACCCGAAGGGAAAGGGGGAAGAAAGGGAAAGGCATTCTAGTATGAGACAGAAATGTCCACCCCCACCCCACTCTCCCTACTGTGTAGGCCGGCGAATGCCGGGCCACGTGGTCAGCAGCGCCTATAAGATCACCGTCCGTCGAAGGTCTGGTCTCGGCGGAGATGTGGAAGGGCCGTCGAAAGAGGGCTGGAGGTGATCTTTGTTATCAACAATTAAACAAATCGACCAAGGGTCGAGGGGACAATGGCAATGTCTCTTCACGAGCTCCGCTTAAGGCAACCAGTATTCTGGGTGGAAAAAAACAATCTGAAGGACCTTGACGCGTGAGGGATTTTGGGTACACTACATGTCACTATAGGGATAGTGTTACAAACACGCCTATGCCGACGTCCCCTTTCGACTCTCGAAAGACAAGATGCAATACTCTGCGGTGACCACTGGATGTCGGACTATATGCACAGCATGCGATTCTAAGCAGATCAGAACTGTTGTTCTTGATGCTGTCTTTCTCCAACACTGCCATCTGTTTTTATGTGTTCTTTGTTTTGTTTGTCGCTTTTCTATCTTTTCTCACTTTTTCGGTGTGCTCTTTAGGGAAGCATTGTGGTGCGAGTCTGGTGTGCATGATTTTGTTGGGTGTGTGTGATGAAGGTTTCTGCTTGGGATGATGTGAGTTTCTGTTTGACCTTTTATTTATAAGGAAAGGGGATGTGTAGTGTAGGCTTGCAATGCACAAGGCAGTGCAAGCAATGCAATGTTGGTGCAGCCTGGAACCTGGGGTTCCCTCAGAGTTCCAGGAACTACAGTTGGAACTTTCAGGATGGGAGACCCTACCAGAAGGATGTATATATATTACCTCCCCCCATTGCTTCTGACTTAAACCTTGTAACAAGAATAAAGCTTCTACCTTTTCTACCTGCTGGCTCCTGCGCCTTCACTGTGTCCTGTCTGAGATTTCTGGACCTTAGACACTACAGATAGCAAGCATGCCAACACTGTGTCAGACTCCTACTTCTGCACCCTTACAACGGCAAGGTATAGCAGTGACTGGCCATATGAAGCAGCACTGGTATAAGGCAGTGCCCGCGGTACCTGATGGTTCTATTGGGTCGTGTCTCTCCCATATTTTGATGGCATGTGCCATATTAAGGCAACATCCTAGGTAATATATGGTTCACAACTAAAATATGTTTTTGTCACTTAGGTAACTAGTTGCTACTTTATTTATGTAGGCATCTAGTAGAGTTTTCAACTTAAATGTTAATTCTTCTGTGCTGCCACAAGGGGCAAAGGACAAGTGATGTCACATGACCTTTGGTCTTAATGACAGCCCACCAACTGATATCATTGCGGCCAAAGTCATGTCATGTCCTGTGACGTCACTTGGTCTACCCCTAGAATTTTGATCAATTGATGTCCCAAACCTGACCTGTGAATTACTGTAATCGGGCAATAAAGGAAATTGCTGGTAAAACTGCTCAACGGGTTGGCAGGAGCAGAAGACAGACTGAACCATACATGGCAAATTTGACTGGTGACCTGTAAATTGCGCCCAGAGTTTTGCAGCTGGTGCATTAGCCATTAATCTGAGATCTTGTGTGCACTGGCATTATATTATGCACCATGTGCAGGCAGTGACCATAAACCGACAGAGGCTGCTGAATAGTTAATGAAATTGGGGCATAATGTTTCATGTAGGCTCCAAGTAACCCTCCCCCTTCTCGGGAGGGTGCATTTGGACATAAGCAAAGCCAAAGCTACACCGCCAATCTAGTGTAGTAGGCCACACGTAGAGCATCAAAATGCATGCACTAAATAAAGTACACCAATCGCTCACTTTTCTAAAGCCCCAACAGCAGCCCAGACTCACCCTGAGCACCCATAAAACGTTGCTCTTCGAAACATCGGTAAGATATTAATACAACTATTTAATTTTTACAAGGATAATCCACATAATAATAACAGCCCCTTGCCACTTCAAAATAACAGTTACTACCCAAATAAAATGGTACTACATGTAGTTGGCCCCACCAGCATTCAAACCTGCAGAGCAGGATCTCCAGCAGCACAAACCCAGTCAGCTACCACGAGACATTGTCAGTGGGCACATGACTGCTGCTATGTTTCCCTCTCGACCAGAGTCAATAAAAGGACGCTACTATTAACACAAATGGCCATTCCAGTATGCTAACCAAACTGCCACATATCAGGCCCATTTCCCATACATGTTCCTAGTCCCCACTGCATGCCGGCGTGCATGGGCACTGCTTAGCAAACACGTTGTGACGCAGCAGGTCTGATGCCCTTATAAATGGATTTTGGACACTACTGCTTGTCTCGTTGCCCGGTGCGAGAATAATCAAAGGGTACGTGCACTCAATAGTACGTCTTCTGGCGGTGACCTTCAGGTATTCAATAGTGAAAATTGGTTCGTTTTGGTGCTTTTTTTTTTTTTTAGGTGAAAGCGTACCTTGCACAGTGTGACTTTAAGACCAAATAGATAAGTTCAAATTGGTTAAATCCTAGGAGCAGCCCTTGGCCACAGTCATTTCTGGATGCACAAGTTGCATAAAGGGAAATGGCAAAGTATGCTTTCTAGCTGCAACCCCAATAGTGTAATTGCCCTCCCTATTCTGGCACTGCTCGAGACTAACTACTTTCTGAGAAGAAGCCTGCTCCAAGATGCTTCAATTCTTGATGATAAAAGGCATGCAACAGAGGGAGTTGAAGTGATCATGAAAAGTCAAGAAAGGATGGAACCTCTCTCAGCCGGGGTTGGAAGGCCTACCAGGGAGACATTGAGTGCCAGTCCTAGCCCTGAGGAGGAGGTGGGCAGTTGAAAGAGCTCCAATTCCTGCACTTCCCCCTTATGGCAGCTTACACATGTGCAGTACCACTTTGTCTCACATAAAGCCTCTGGAATAAAATGCTCACCAGACTATGCCTTGCTTTTCCAGATTCATCGTAAAAGAGATAAACAAAAAAATGAATAACAACGAAGAGAACCAGCAGCACTATCACATCACACAAGGTCTGCTGCAACATCTGGACCAGACTCACAGAGAACAACCCATTCACATCCCTCACAAGTTGGGTTCAACCGCCAGAAAAAAGGAGAGCGAGACCCAGCAACAAGAGTAAAGCACAGCAAGAGGGGAAGCAGGGGCGCACCCCATGGCAGTTACAGCAGCTCCCCACAACCACTGACTGGACCAGGCTAAGGAGTCAACAGGGTAACACCGTCCCCTGAACAAATCTCACTTACCTTAGGGGAGCCAGTCCCAAGGCACCCCAACACAAACTTGGACATTCAGCTTCCCAGGCCACCATTCCTAGTCCACGGCGGACCGGCACTGGGAAAGTGGGAGAGCTTAACCTGCTATTTGTGAACTTTGTTGCTTCTAACACCTCCTGGGTGGGGAAGACAGGGCCAGATTGGCCATGGTAAGTAACCCAATGGCGGGGAGTGGGGAAGCATAAAAAGGTCAGCAGGAAGTGATGGGTAGTTCAGGTGAAGGCAGTGGAGGAACTCCACATTGATGGTCACCCGAGTGCTTTGTTGAGAATTACTCAGGCTTCCTGTTTGCCAGTTTGCTTGTTAAAGCCAGGCAATCCCATTATCTCCATCCACAAACTGTGCCATCATTCCCCTCTAGTTGCAAGTGCTCTTTTTGTTTGCACCCCTCTATCTCCTGAGCAGCCAGTGTCTAGGTGCCAAAACAGGCAGAGCTTCAAAAATGTAAAGCTCCCAAATATGACAACAGACCCCCCCCCCAATAAAGCTCTTAGGTTACAGCGACCAAAGCAGCTTAGGGGCAGGCCGTGAGATCTGGAGCTTAGGCTTGGACCTCCTGATACAGGACAATTTACAACATGTTCCTTTCTATTCTAGGGAAAGCAAACTCTCTAAACCCTAATGGCCATGTCCCGATGGATCTCTGTCCCCTAGTGCCCTTCTTAGTGTGCTTTCTAATTAAACTATAAATCCCTGTTAGACTGCTTCTTTTCACTGTCGCCCCCTTCATTTCTTGAACAACCTCACTTCTGCCTCTTCTCCTTCCTCACTTCCCTCTCCTTTCCTTTCTCTTCTGCTCTTGCTGGGTTTTCAAGTAGCCTGTAGATGACATCAAGCACAGTGTTTAAAATGTGCGGGAGCTACTTAGCTCCTGGGTATATTGAAGGAGAGCCTGGTAAGCTTCTTGACACCCACAGCTACCAGGAGCTACTTTTGGCTCGCCACGCCAACTGGTGCCACACAAATACACCTGGCATTCACCTGGCATATACGACGCTTGAAGCGGGAGACAGATTAATATGAGGTGGGATTGAACCCATAGAATGACAAACTGCATTATGCATTTATCCACGCACGTGGGATGCATTTACATAAAGGCCCGGATTTGAGAAAGGCAAGGCTATGTTGCCGAAACACATGTCATTCACCAAGGGCTACAAAAGCACAAAATAAAGAATTTTTGCACACCCCAAAAACTACTGGAGATTTTTCTTATGAGGACTCCTTGAGTTCTTACTAATGATATTGACATAAACTGGCGCAGTTGAAGGTGTAAGCTCATCAAATTTCTTTGTAAGTTTAATGATGACCTGGAGGAGGCTACCTTATTGAACTGCATTGGTGCAGAGGCAGGCACTCTGGATATTTCGTGCCTTACCGGACCAGAATGAAACAGAGAGTAGGTCAGGAGATTCAACAGGTGCAAGCAGCAACAGAAAATATGAGAATGCCCCGGCAAATTGACCAAATACTTTGGGAACAAAATCAACATTGCTCTGGAAAGGTATATATATTTTTTTCAAGACGACAACATAAAGGTGAATCTATTGATACCTATATGGCAGCGTTAAGAGGCTTGATTGCCACATACAGATTCACAGGGGTTGCCGACAAATATTTGAGAGACCAGTTAGTGTTGAATGCGGCATACTCTCGCATTCAGCAGAGACTATGGCAGGCAAATGATCCCTCTTTAAAACAAGCCTTAGAAATTGCCAGGGCAATGGGATTAGGGGAGAAGTGTATGAAGGAAGTACAGAACAAAGATGATGTGAGAGAAATCAAGTCCGCCCAAGAGGAGAAAAAGGATGACAATGAAGAGACATTGATAGCTTTAGTAAAGAGAATGTCTGCGAACAACTTCAAAGCCAATTCGAGGAAGGAGAAGGAACCGATAAATAAATTCCAAGCCCGATGCCAGACATGTGGTTGGAATAGGCACACTAACGTTGACAAAGCGTGCCCAGCATTTGCTGTCGAATGTTACAGGTGCGGATATATGGGACATTTTGCCAAAGATTGCAGGAGCATGAGAGGCAGAAGTAGAGTTGGACAACAATATATCAACAAAGCACAAAGTACCAGCATTAAAGCATTGAAGGAGATTAAGGGCTCAGGCAGCAGGTTATCCGTGGTTACCGATGCGGTAGAAGAAGTTCAAATCCTCACCCACACATCTAATGAAGAGACTAAGGGACTGTGGGTGTGCATGCACGTCAACAGTGTGCCATTACAAGTCATGGTGGACACTGGCTCACCTTACACCATGGTAGATGTGGGAACCTTTGTTACGGGGCTAAAAGGTAAAGTTGAGGTATTACTATGTACCAGAGTGAGAGCCACAGGTAATGGCAAAACACCAATAAACGCCATTGGCTGCACATGGGTAAAACTTAAGGCAGGAAAACATTTTGTAATTTTTATGTGGCAGAAAATGGCTCATCTGTGATAGGTTGGTGGGAACAAGCAGCTTTGCAAATTAGAATCCACCACGATGAGGACACTCCTATTATGAGCATATTGGGAAAGAGTTGTGATACCAGTGAAGCTTTGGCGAAACGTTTTCCCAGAGTGTTCAATGAATCAATTGGGGTACTAAAGGATTTCCAACATAAGATAATCCTGAAGAAGAGTGCGAAACCCATCGCACATAGAGTGAGGAGTATTCCCATAGGTACAATGGATGCCCTACAGAAAGAATTAGCCAAATTATGTGAACAAGACATCATTGAACCCATTGACAGTTTGGAGTGGCTCTCTCCAATTGTGCCGGTACACAAGCCAGACGGGGCCATCAGGATGTGTGTTGACCTCAGGGATATTAATGCGAACATTTGAATAGATAGGCACCCCTTACCCAATATTGGAAAGTAACTTACGACGATGACCCCCGCAAAGTATTTTACAACCTTTGATTTGTCTTCAGCATACCACCAGGTCAAACTTGATGAGGAGTGGAAACACCTTACATCTTTTGTCACTCCCGTGGGGGCATTCAGATACAAATGGATGCCTTTTGGTTTAGCATCAGCAGCAGAAGTTTTTTCGAAGACTCATGAGCAATCTGTTTGGGGGTCTCAAAGGTGTCTACTGCTTCCAGGACGACATCCTGATTTCAGCCATGACAGAAGATGAACATAATGCAAAGCTACTGGGTGTACTGCAGGTGATTGAGGAGAGAGGCCTCACGTTGAAAATAAACAAATGTAAAATCAGGAGGAAGGAAGTAACGTACCTAGTGCTGATGGAATCAACCCAAGAAAAGAATTAGTGGAAACTATCATGAACATCCCTGAGCCTTGCGACAAGGACCAGCTCCGGAGTTTTTTGGGTATGACAGAATATTATTCAAAATTCATATCCCACTACACAGAGATAAAAGTGCATGAGAGGGCGCATGAAGAAATGTGTGAAGTTTACATGGTCTGATGAGTGCAGAAATGAATTTGAGCAAATGAAGATACTCATAAATAAAGCTCCAACATTGAGTATGTTTGACTGCAAAGGCAAAACCATGATTTCAGTTGATGCCAGTAAACTGGGTTTAGGAGGTGTCCTTGAACAAATTCACAAAGATGGCACGGTTCCCATTGCTTTTGCCTCTAGAATTTTAAGGGGTGCCGAATTGAACTATTCAACAATTGAGAGGGAGGCGTTGGGAGTAAAGTGGATCTTGGAACGGAACACTTCAGAAGTCTTAGATGGGGTTTACCAATAATATTGAAGACATATCATAAACCTTCAGTACATGTGTTGAATTCCAAGACCCCACACCTAATATCTCCAAGGATACGAAGATGGATACTGGACATAATGCACTACAATGTAAGCGTAAGGTACACCCCCGGGAAGTCGAATATGGTGGCAGACTGTTTCTTGAGGTTACCATGGAATTCTAGTGATTATGTTGAAGACTCTTATAGTGACATGGACACCGAGAACATCATTGCAACGGTAAATTCCAGTATATCAAGAGATGGATGGGTAAAGTCAGTGGGCCTGATCACGACTTTGGCGGTAACCCTTAAATCCGGCAGTAGCGCTAATACCGCCGGATTTAAGGGTCCGCCAAATCAGGACTTCGGCGGATTTCACCCCAGCTCTTAGCTGGGGGAAATCTGCCCAAAATGTGCGCTATTACCGCCGGCGGGAAATCCGCCGGCGTTAAGAGTGCAAATTTTCCCCATTGAGCCCAATGGGGAATGGGGCATTCCCGAATGGGCTCAATGGGGAATGGGGAATTACTTTACCGCCGAACTCGTGATCCGGTGGTATTAGCACCAGGGAGTTCGGCAGTAGGGATATTACCGCCGGCGGTAATACCGCCGGCGCTAACGCCCAAATCGTGATCAGGCCCAGTGTCTGAGGATCCTGAACAGGAGCTTCTCAGGCGAGCCATTTAGAGTGAATGGAAGGAGAATGATCTGGCCATTGGAATATACTCTCAAATTAGAAGTGAAATGTCAGCTGACTATGTGTGTTTTTCGGTGAAACCGCATTATTCCGCATGAGGAATTAAGACGCAGAATAATATACTTGGCACATGAGGGACATGTGGGAAGTAGTCTCAAAAAAAGAAGAGTGAGAGAGAGTTATTGGTGGCTTGGCATGTGGAAGGAGATGGAGGAAGCTGTTAAAGATTGTTCAGCTTGCGCAGTCAGCAACAAGGAAAAGAATGTAAGAAGAACACCTTTGCAGCCAGTGGAGATCCCAGAATCAGTGTGGTCCAAATTGGCAGTTGACATCACAGGACCATATGAAAATGTGGATACACAAAAAAATCGACATCATTGGTCCATTGGACTATACTTCCAAATGGGTCGAGTGGGGTGTGGTCGAAGGTTCAGTTACAGCAAGGAAGATAGTGAAGTTCTTAGAAGAAGTGTTTAACAGGGAAGGTGACCCGTTCGAAATAGTGTCGGACAATGGAGTACAATTTATGTCAATGGAGGAGCAGCCATTTATGACGGAGAGAATTATTCAACATAGAACAACGTTGTTATACCATCCCATGGCCAACGGACTTGTAGAGAGGATGAATAGTTTTGTTAAGAACATCATTCAACTTGCCATTGCAAATGTCTTACCGTGGAAGGACACCTTAAGAGAAGCTCTTAACACCTACAGAACGACCCCACACTCAGTAACCGAAGAAGAGCCATTTACCACGATGAGAGGAAGATCAGCTTCCAATAAATTGAGGCCTGCCTGGTTAATTCCGAGCACTCACAGACAAATTGATATTTCGGACATTGTGAGGAGAGTAAGGGAAAAACAGGTGAGATACAAAGAATATTATGACACCAATAAAAGGGTAGTTGAGTGCAAAATTAAAGATGGATAAAGTGCCAGGAGAATAATGAAAGGGGAGTAAGAATTCAGGTCTCCTCAAAAAGTGATAAGTTCCTCAGTTCCATCTGTGTTGCTGGAATATGGTAAAACATGGTCCGGCGATGATGTTGCACGGGTGGAGAGACAAATCCAAAGAGAGGCGGACAGGAGTGTGAATGACTCACAAGAGTTAAGAGTAAAGACACAGGAGACGGGAGCAAAGACCAAAAACTGTCTGTAAGGGGATGGAATTTCAAGAAGAAACAGAGTCATTCAGAGTTTCAGAAAATATTGTATTTATTATTAGATCAAGCAGCTGCAGCAGTATGTACATCCACCCTACCTTGTCCTGTGAAGTTCTGCCGGAGATCCATATCATTTTAAAGAATGTGGTTATCTTATGTTGCACAAGTGCCTGGTTACATTTTATATTTCCTTCTTTCCTTTATTCTTTTAAATCCTTTTGTTTACCCCTCAAATGTTTGCCATTAGTAGAGGGGGAGATGTTATGTATTACACCTGTTCCCAGTGACATCCGAGCTGGCATGATTCTGGAATCACTTTGTGATTCCAGATCCATATGAGCTGTGGATCGGTCCCGAAGAGCAGTGCCCTCCCCTGGGGGCACTTACAATAAAACTACATGTAACCTCATGCATGCTTCTGCTCATCTATACTTTATAACAGAGGCCTTACTGACCTTCAATTTTCTGGGTTGAACTAATGTATATACATCCAAATGTTTCCCTGACTTCCCACATTCCCGGAGCCAATTATAATCTGTATTAAATGCATGGCGAGCTCTTCCTTCTCATTTAAGTGTTTCGGAAATCTTTTCCTCATTGAGCTAGGCAAGTGCTTATAAGGTGATCCTGACCTTGCCAAGAACAGCATTATGTAGTCTGTGGTAACAACACTCCAATATGCTCCACAATTCCACACATCAGAAACTGTAAAAGGAAATCCGAAAGAACACCATGGGCAAGTTTTTCATTTGGGAAAAAAAATGTTTTATGCAATTGGGTATTAAATTAGGAAGACATAAATTACCACTTTGAACATAAGAAAAGTAACTTTATGAAGTATTCAAGCCAGCAAAAAGGGCTCTATTGTATGGAAGGGCAATGCCTCCCAGTTTAGTGGTCTCGAGCCTAAGGCAAGACCCTCTAACAAGGGGGAAGTCACACAACAGAGCCAAATAGTAGGGGCTCTAAAGCCATCAGAACTTGTGAAGGGAGAAAAAGAGCAGCCTCACTTGGGGCTTGCTGTGACAGAGTTTGTCCAGGCCCCTGTACACATCACAAAGGGAAGCTTGGGTTGCAGCCTTTACAGGCAGAGAGTCTCCATTCCAAGCTTGCTAATTGGCAGGCAAGCTGGAAAACATTAGACGAACAAAGGAGAAGCATATCAGGTGGGCTTCTACTGTGATTAAAGACTCAAGGTCCCACTTTGCGATTGTCTAAAGAGAAGAAAACATGCCCTCATTTTAAACCCAAGATGGAGTTAAATGACCAGTCTAGCAAGGGTGTTTAATTAAGCAATAAACCGAGACAGGCAGAGACATTACCCTGGGTCATTACCACACCAGGTAATGCTTCTGCCCAGAGGGGTTTATTACTATTAGCATCTGCCGCATAGAGGATCACCTTGACTTCAGGAAGGCACTCAAGACCTAGATTCCCCCCCCTGCTTCTTGACTGACCTAATCTGCCTCCTATGAATTTTACCCCAAGACATGTTTGCTAGGGCATTGATGAGTCACTCCAAGAAAGTACTGGGCATGCACAGAAAAGACTCCCATAGACCAGCAGGACAGGACCGTCACTCGGTCAATGAAACAGGTAATCAGCCTTGACTCACAGGAACATATCACACTCCATCTCGATGGAAGATAGCCGTATCCCTCCGAAGGCACGGCCACATACCTACACACATCTGCAGTTACCCGCTACTTAAAGACACATCGCAAAACACCTCTGTCACTAGAATGCAGCTAAGTCCCATGATAAACATTTGGTCTAGCTGGATACGTAATCAGTCTCCTTGACTCACATACTCTTGCGAAAGCCTTAACAGCACCAATCCACAAGCCAGCTCTACATGGGTCAGTAGCATGGATTTAGCCACCCATACCTATCTTCATACTGGCTAAAATGCGAACACGCATTCAAAACTTCTCTGACCATTCTCTCATACCTCAGACTTCAGTCTTCCAAGGGCGTTCACCTACAGCACTTTTAGGCCACACCAATGAGAAAATCCAATATACAATTGCTATATTACAATACAGTAGCTTCTGTTTTTTTTCTTCAAATTGAGAAGCTCAAGTTGAAAAAACTACAAAACAAGATAACCGCCATGAAAAGGGAGAAGGGAACTACAGTAGTCCTTCTCCCTTCCCATGGCAGCCATTACCATGATGGGAATGCGAGGGACAAAAAAACTGCAGGTAAGTGGGGCGGGGTAGCAATGGGTTAGGGGTGAGGGATGTGGAAATTCGGGGTGGACGTAGTGGGAATCGTTCCCTGGCAGGAAAGATGGTGGCCTCCTGTTTCCGGGGTGGTTCAGACGGGGGCTTTACCAAGAGGCAAAGACCCCGTTCTGAGTTTCCTGACTGGCCGAGATGCCACCTGACCCCCCTTTTCCACCTGACCCCCCTTTTCCCACCCCCTAACTCCGCCTGCATGGGTGCATAGGCCCATAAATCCCAGTATGGCCTGAAAGGAGGGTTTTAAGCCATTTTAACCTGTGTTGCTCTTTAAACAATATAACATGGTTACTCACTATATGGCCCTCAATACGTTTTGGAGTTCAACCCCTGTGAGCCATAGCCGGGATATGATATGATACATATGATATGGGATTTATAACGTGCCTATACACAAGTGTTTCAAGGTGCACTGAGGCAAGGGAGGGGAACAGAGGGAAGACAGAGACAATGATCTTACTAGGCCAGGTGACATTGAGATTGCGCAAGTGCAGAGAAGAAGGGGGAGGGGGAAAAGTGTGAGGGGGAGTGGAAGCGCAGTACATAGGGTAACAGTAGATAAATAAAAAAATAAATAGGAGCAATAAATAAGAAGTGTGGCAAGTGCGAGGGTAAGTGCAGACATCAGGTGTCAAGTGCTGTTAGGGGGCTATAGTGATACAGAACCAGCCCCAGAGTGCAAGGCTTGCCAAGGGGGCAGTGCAGGTGTACAACTAGCGGGGAGGGGATCTGGGCCCGAGAACAGAGGGTAGCCAGGTGACCGGTGCAGTTTTGGTTTCAGCCAGGAGTTCAGCAGGGGAGAGGGGGAGAGAAAGCAGAAGCAAAGAGGAAGGTCTTGAGGTGCTTCCGGAACCGGAGATGGTTCTCCTCAATTTTCAGAGAGGCAGGGAGGCTGTTCCAGAGGGAGGTCCCAGCCAAAGAAAGATCTACCACCAACTCGTTGCTTGGAGAAGCAACTGACCCTGAGGGAGTTGGAGGCGGATGAGCGAAGGCTCGAGAAGGAAGCATAACGTCTCGCACAGCCTGATGAAGGGCTCTATAAGATAAAATAGCCTGTGTTGCTCTGCAAAGCATAAAGACTATATGAGTCCACGAGTTATTAGTCATATAGCCAATTCCTTGCGACTGTCAAGGCAGATTTAGTACATAAATCCAAATGGGCAGTTGTAGAGAATTGCCTGCACACCACCCTGCCAGTATCACTGGAATTAAATGTTCGGAATTATCTACAGGCTACATGAAGCATTCTATGGACTATAATGGAGTGCCCAATGAGAACATTAATTGAACATTTCTAGGGAAAATGGAAGCTGTCCAACTAATATTAAGCAAGGGCAGGATGGCTCCCACTCAAAACTAAGTGAATTTGTGGGCTTTTGGTGCAGGGTGGTGGGGATAGGGAGTTTTCGCTGCAGGATATTTCATCGAAATAGAATCAATTGTCATTTTTAATGGGATTTTGCCCCAAATGTAGGTGGGGGTGGGTTTGGGCTAATAACTAATGCAAGGTGGCTAAGAGGTCTGGGGGCGCTGCAGGGATCTCCCCACGCATATATTTGAAGCAAAATCCACGAGTAAAGACAAAAAAAGAAATTAGATAAATCTTTGAGCAGACCACATAGGACCGGGTGGTGTACAGGCACAGCACAATTTCGCTCACGGATCTATGCGATTATTGCGACTTCTTTTTCAAACCCCTTTACACCACATATATATGCAGGGGAGACCCCCTACAGCCCCCCATATTAATATTATATTCTATACCCCCCACATATATATGTGGTGTAAGGGGGATCCCAAAAAAAAGAAGTCTGCATTTTCGGCCGTCGTAATTGTGAGGGCGACATTTTGGTACGATTCCTCGCTCACTAATAAGAAGAACATGGATGATTGGGTGTTCAGATGAGGTACACTAAGAACTTGTGAAACTTTGATATCAGGTGCACCGTGTACAGCATAGAGTTTATGCTAGAAAGGTTTGTAGTCACCCATCTTTGACGTCTCTAGGTGTTTAGAAATGGATGCGCTGCTCCTTACCCCACATTGAGATGATCCACCAAGGCTTCCGTCAAACATGTTGCTGCAGCAATGGCCTCTTTTCTTCTCTTCTCTGAAATCAGAAGGAAAAAGCCAGCGCAGTAAATAACATACTCTCATTTCACAGGGGAGCAAAGAATAATATTTTTATGGGATATCTAGTTATATGCCCTCCTAGATGGCCCACCTAAACTGTGCATGCCCATCAAACACCTATTGTGGCCTGCCATGAGCTTCCTCAAATGCATTTTGTGCTCAGAGCCGTCACAAAACCTTCACTGTGCCTTCAAGCTCCATCTGAACTGCACAGTTCCTTGTTCCTTGCACTGTGCCTTCATCATTCCCTTTGAGCAACCACCAGACATGCGCTGTATGATAAGAGCGCCACCTGGCCTGCAGCTGCATTCTACCTTCCTTGTGTCCACCGTGCGCCACTTGGTCTTCATTGCGCCTCATGAATAAGCCCTGCTACTTTAACTGCACTATGTCCGCTGACTAGCGCTACGCTGTGAGCTTTAGATGAGACTGAAATAGACTGGTAGAAATCTGAGATAGTTAGTGCACTCCAAAATCAGCAACTACCTTGACAACCCAGCAACGCAGCTCTGAATACAAAATCAGCCTAGGAATGTGTTGCAAGCCTGCTGCAACCGTAAATGTACGAAATGAGGTCTCTCTCATAAGGGGAAGACTGGCTAACTAGATGGCCAGCTAATGGCAAGCAGGTTCAGGCGTCAGCCCAGATATACAGCAAAGAGAGGGTTGCCTACAGAGGTTAGTTCCTGAGCCTCTTTTAGTTTGTTATTCGGGCCTGAGCCTCGTCTAATTCCAGTTACTAATACGCGTGAAGCTGATCCTTTTGAGCATTTCGGGGTATGTTTCTCTAAATACATACCAGTTGTTGAATACGTGAGGAGGTATTACCGAGATTCGATGTATCTTTTAGAAAAACGATTCCCTGAGGAAGACAAGACCTCGACATTAAATCAACGCCTGGTTATTCGTCGAAATTAGTCATTAATAGTAGTCGGGTTTAAAAAACAAAAGCACAAGTTCATTATTAATAGTGGCCTAACAACGAAGAACACTACAATTAACAAATACATTAACACGTGGATAATCATAATTCTGTTCTCATGCAATAAATTGGCCTTGTAAAAAAGGGAGGATTAAAGAATTGCTGCACAATTTGTAAATCACATCAAGTTTCTGTTAGAGAGTTACTGGTATACGTTTTGTTTGGTATTTCATGTAAACACTGGCTCATTGGATTGAACTTTATTTTTGCCTTTTACACCCAACTAATCTACTGTGTTCACAAATGAACACGTCTCATAAATACTAAAGCTGCCTCACAATTTAGACATTTTGTTTCATAAATTCAATGGGAACATTGTTTTCGGATTAACTTGTCTTGTTCCTACCAGAATAATGAAATCATGAATTTGTTTCTGAATACGTTTTGGGAGTACCTAATGGTAAGGACTTTATTATTACTATCACATTGATATTATTCTTGTGCACTCTGATTTTATTTTATTCAATGCATTAGTTCCCTGATCTTTGAGTGTGAGCACATCTGTCCTCTTACAGTCACTAGACCTCCATGTATCCTCGACGTAAAGTGTGCCTTATGTCTAGCACCCGACTTGCAACATGCACTCCTACCAGCAGCGTGACCGCAGTATCACCCCACTTGCACATGCCCCATCATCTACATAATACTATCTTCAGTGTGCAGTGCGCCTTCTGAGAACTCCATGGCCTTCACTATACCTTCAAAGTGTAAGCTGAAATCCCTTTTAGGAATACGCCAATTACAAAAATAGGCTTGAAGTGTCAGGTAGGGGTGCAGGGTTCAAATTCATGTATTATTTACAGAGAATAGCGTTCACCTGAAGGCCTCTTATTTACTCATTTATTTTGACATTTGTAAAGCGCACCTAACCCTGAGGCATCTGGGCAATAGTACATACAGTGTAATGACATATCACTTAACAGATAAAGTTCAGTTTGGTAGTAGATCGCATATTAATGCATACATACGTAACAAAGGTATAACTTAGTTCAATTTCGGCGGGAAGCATATAGCTGAGTAGTAGTGGGATGCATAAATATTCAGAGTGGTATGAAAGAAGTTTAGTTAGTTTGGCCAATCTTGGGTGAATAGCCAGGTTTTCAGAAGGAAGATTCAGTGAAGATGGTAGTGCGTTCCAGTGTTTAGCAGCTACCACTTGGAAGCTGTTATCACCTGCTTCCTGTAGTTTGTATTTGGGAATGGTGAGTAAATGCGTGTAGGCTACACGCGTAGGTCTGTTGGAATTGTTCATTGCAAATTTGTTGGATAAGTACTTGGGGGCTGAATTTGAGATACATTTGTGTGTCAGGGAGAGGGTTTCGAACAGGATTTGATCATGGACCAGCAGCCAATGGGCTTTCCGTCTTGCAGCACTAATATGATTGTTTGTTGGGAGGTTGAGCGCTGCTTTTAGAGTGTTATTTTGGATCACCTGTAGTTTTTTTATATTGCGTCTGTTAGTACCAGTGTAGAGGGCAATACAGTAGTCTAATCTGGATAAGACGAGAGCTATAGCAAAGGTGATGCAGCTGACTGAGGACAGGAAAGGTCTGCAAGCGTTGATGAGCTTAGATATGTAGGCTGCCGCTGTAGCTGTGGCATTGACTTGTCTAGTTAAGGTGGAAGCAGAATCAGGTAAATGCCCGAGGTTTTTACTTCCTTAGAGGCATTGATGGTGATGCCATGAATCATAGGATTTGAAGGTAGAGTCAAGTATGTTTAGGCTGTGTTCTGAGCCAATGAGGAGTAATCCTACCTTTTCATCGTTTAGGCAGAGACCATGTTGGACCATCCAAGCCTGGATCGTTTGGTAGATTTCATTTAGTGATTTAGTGTCTTGGTCATAAGTGTCTGTTATTGGTATGGGGATTTGGGTGTCATCCATGTAGTTAGTGTAGGTGACACCCAAGTCATCAAGAAGGTGGAATAGTGGTTTTATGAAAATATTGTAAAGTGTAGAGAAGACGTAGGATCCTTGCGGAACTCCGCAGGTGACAGGGGCTGGCAATGCTGCTGCTGTAGGTGAGAAGACTCATGGTTCTATTGGTTAAAAAGGACTGTATCCAATGCATGGCACTAGATGAGAAGTGAGCAGCCGAGGCGAGGTGTTTGCACAGTATGTTATGGTTGACTAAATCAAAGGCCACTGAGAGGTCGAGCAGGAGGAGGAGTGCTAAATTACAGTTGTATTTGATCTCATCCGTTTGTATTTTTAGATCCAACCAGGCTGACTGGGTGCCATGTCCTGGGCAGAAGCCTGATTGGCGGAGGCCTGAGAGGTTGTTGGTTTCCAGATGATTTTGGATTTGCAGATAGGTTGCTCGGTCCAGTATTTTGAGGGGGAAGGGTACTGTTGTTATGGGACAGTAGTTTGTGGGTATCTTGGGGCATAGGGTAGGTTTCTTCAGTAGGGGGAGAACCCATGAGTCTTTGAGGTTGTTAGGACTGTGCTTGTTTCAAAGGAGGCGTTGATTAGTGCTGTGATAAAAGGGGGGGATTTCAGTTGAGCATTATTTAATGAATGAGGCTGGGCATATGTCACCTGGAAGGTTTGAGGCTTGTGATAATTTTACACACTTCGGTTGTTGAGACTGGGGTGAAGTCAAAGTGGGTGTTAAGGTTCTGGACTTTGTATATGGGAATCTGCAAGGATTGGCAAGGAGAAAGGTTCTGCTTTGTTTGTTCGATTTTTGATTGGAGTAGGGCAATTTTGTCTAGAAGAGCTTTTGTATATCTGTGCACCAGGCGGTGTCTTTAAAGCATGATTCGAGGGAAGGCACTGGTGACTCAAGCTCGCATAGGATTGTAAATAATTCTTTAGTGCTTCTTGGCACTGTGAAGAAATTAGAAAGCAATGCTAGGTTGTACCAATAGGAATAAACCGTAAAATGCAAGAAAAAACACAATATGGTGTTAATACATGGATAAACCTGGGTAAACTCCAATGGCACAGAAGATGGTTAAATACAAGCGTGGCACATCTTAGTCATGGACATAGGCAAACATCTGGAAACTGTCCAAGCCTCCCAGGTATAGCCACTCAGCAAAACTGCAAAATAGGTCACAAAGCCAGAGTAGGAGAAACCCCCAGCACGAAATGTACAAGCCACAGCTGAGTCGCCAGATTGTACATGACAGCAGTAATATAGCAGACACTGGTTAGATGGGGAGGAAAGTCAGCTGCAAAGTTACAGAGGCACACGTCTAGGCCAGTTCCCAACCTCTAAAAGATGGCATATGAATCCCAGGGTCCCTGGGACCCCCCTTCTGAATCTCCGAGCCAATGGGTACAGTGCGGCACAGTCACCCAGAGCATCGCCGCCTGGAAGTCTACAACGCCCGCACAGGGCAAGGAAAATGATCTAGTACGGAGCTGAGTGGTTTTGCATACAGCAGAGCTGTGAGCAGTGACAGAGCACACAATTTGGTGGCCTCCCTGCGAGCTTTGATGAGGGACCCTCCAAAGCTCCTTAACAAAGCAAAGGGCACGCCACTCTCCGGGCCGGCCCAGATCACCACGTGTGCGCAATGTCCATAATAATTATGCCGCTGCAGGGGCATGCACTACTCCAAGTATAAGAAGCAAATATGTTTTTTAATCAAAGCTTAAATGTTTCACCTAACGTAGAAAGAAGTGGGTGGTGCCTGGTCCCCAAATATACAGTTGTTTTATTGGAGTGTTTCAATAATTGCCCCAAGTATGCGATCACGATCACGACGGAGCGTAGCGAGGGAGCCTGAACTAACGAAAACGGCTTTGGGGAGGGCCCAAATGTTTTGAATAATGGGTTAAAGTGGTGCATTACACAGCACACTTTCTGTGAAAATGTAGGTAAAGGGCCAGACAGTTTGCAATCGGTTTTGAAGGGTGTAGGGTAACTCGTGAAAAAAAGTACAATAGATGCAAGTCACCAAAATGTGCACAGGCACATTTCCCAATGCATTGTCATGACAGTCCCTGCAATATATGCCAGTATAAAAAAAATGTGTATGCTGGCTGTGCCCAGAGATTTACATGCTGGCTCCACCAACATATGCTAGTATTCCCATAGGACCATACTCATGTTCACTTTGAGATATAGTATCATTACTGGCACTAGGCACAAAGCTGGCTCTGCCAGTATATACCAGTACTCCTATGTAAGAACATACTCCTGCTGGTTTGTCCATTAAAAGTGTCATGTCACAATAGGAAAACATGTCCAAACTGGTCCCAATGTAAGCCAGTCTAGACCCATAAGCACACTTATCATGCTTACTTCATCACAGATGCTCAGTTAATAAAAAGTCACGCTACAGAAAGAAATATACAGGTTGCCACACCAAAACATCAGTCTAGCGAGGTAATGCTACTTATCATGCTTGCTTTATCAAAGATGCTGAATAATAAATGTCATGCCACAGTAAGCAATGGCTAGACTGGCTGCACCAGGTAATGCCACACATGAACTTGGCTTTGCCCAAAAATACCAGGAAAACGTGCAAAGACAATAAAGAATGTGTCAAAAATGCTCTATTTTTATTTATTTGTTTATTTTGGCATTTGTAGAGCGCACCAATCCCGAAGGCATCTAGGCGCTGGTTACAGTACGTTTGGTGCAGAACATGGAAAAACAGTGTGGTTACATTGTCATGACTTAGGTGAGCTGCAATACAAATAACAGCAGTGCAATTCTTAGGTGAAAGGACAAGAAGACAAGCAGCAACTGTGCAGGTCACAAATGGAGGCAGAGAAGGATTACAGGTCTTCAGAGAAGAGTCAGGTTTTTAGAACTTTATAGATGGTCCAGAATGAAGGTTCTGACCTTAACAGGTAGTGGAAGTGTGTTTGAATGCTTTTTGGCTAAATATGGGGGTAGAGAGGAGGTGCAAGTAAGTAGACCGGGTAGGACTAGTAGATTGCTATTTGACAAACTTTCTAGACAGGTATTTTGGTACAGTGTTAGAGAGACATTTGTGAGTTATAGTCAGTGTTATAGTTATATTCAGTGTTTTAAATACAATGAGCTCTCGAACAGGCAGCCAGTGTGCGTTTCTTCTGGCTGCAGAGATATGGTCTCTTTTTGGGATGTTCAAGGTTGCGCATTGTTCAGTATGATCTGTCGTTTCTTGATGTTACGGTGGTAGTTCCAGAGAAGAGGGTATTACGGTAGTGTAATCTGGAGACTATGAGGGATCTTGTAATTACAATACAGCTGTCCGCGGGTAGGAAGGGTATACAGGCATTAATGAGTTCAGTGGTGTAGGCTGCAGAGGAGGCAATTGCGTATACATGTCTAGTTAGTGATAGTGCAGAGTCCAGATAGACCCCCAGGGTTTTGACTTCTATGGATACTGGGATGGTAAGACTGTTAATATTAAAAGACTTGTATGCTCCATCCAGCTTGTTTAGCAGAGACTGTGAACCTATCAGGAGCAACTTGGTTTGGCCATCGTTAAGGCATACTGAATGTAAGGCCACCCATGCCTGGATATTGTGGTAGACCATGCCCAGAGTTTTGGAGTCGTTGTCGTTTGTGCCCGAGATGGGTAAGAGAATTTGGGTATCGTCTGCATTGTTGGTGTAGGAGATACCCAGGGTGTGAAAAAGGTCAAAAAGAGGTTTCGTGAAGATGTTGTAAAGCGTAGGAGGGACACACGAACCTTGCAGGACTCCATAGGTGCCTGGGGTGGGGGGGGCTGAGGCAGAGGTGGAAAACACCAATTCTGTTTGAGAGGAAGGAAGAGATCCATGCTGTCACTTTGGGAGAGAAGTGGCCTGCCGATTATCGGTGTTGGCACAGAATTTTATGATTGACCAAATCGAAGGCAGCTGAAAGATCTAGTAAGAGGAGGATAGCTAGTTTGCTGTTGTCTTTAAATTAGTCTATTTGGATCTTTAGGTCTAGGAGAGACGTTTCTGTACCGTGACCTGGCTGGGACCCAGATTGGCACAGCCCAAGGAGGTTGTTGAGTTCCAAGTGTTTTTGTGTCCGTAAGTAAGCTGCTGTGTCCAATATTGTAAGCGGAAATGGGACTGTTGTGATTGGGCGATAGTTGGATGGGATGGTTGGGTCTAAGGTAGACGTCTTAAGGAGAGGTAGAATCCAGGCCTCTTTTAGATTGGGTGGCACTATGCCGGTGGAGAAAGAAGTATTGATAAGAGATGATATGATTGGGGCGAGTTCTGATGCACAGTCTTTGATGACTGAGGAAGGGCAGGTGTCCCCTTGGAATTTGATGATTTTAGTTACCTCGGCTTCTGAGACGTGGTTGAACTCAAACTGGTGAGCATGGTGTGTAGGTGGTGATGGTTTTGAGACTGGTAAGGCCTCTGCTGTGTTTAGTTTTTCTTTTCAAGGATTTTTACTTAGAGTGTGGAATCTTTATCCAGCAGGGCCTTTTGTATGTTAGAGGAGGCCCTTAGTGCAAGTGTCGGGCCGGGGAACTGGCGATTCTAGTTCTCGCAGAATGCCGAAGACCTCTCGGGTACCTAAATTGGCTTTAGCAATTCTGTTATTATAAGTCAAACTTTTGGCTTGGAGTATGGACTGTTTGTAAGTTTTGGATAAGGTATTAAAGCGATTTTGTTTAGAGCTGAGGGGTCCTTTTTCCAAGTAGATTCTGACACTCTCTTAGCTGAGCAAAGAGATTTGAGGCTAGGTGTGAACCAGGAATTGAGGTGGGCTATTGGGTTAGGTTTGCATTTGCTTTGTGGTGATAGCTTGTCCATTGCAAGCAGCAATACTTGATTATATAGGTCCACCATAGTGGAAGGGTCCCCTGTCGTGGTTCGATAGGCTGTCAAAGACTTCAGTAGAGGAAGGATACGGGCTGTTGAGATATTTCTGGAATTTCTGGTGAGGGTGGCCAGAGAGGGTGTCGGCAGGGTAGCTGGTTCTTTGTTGGCAGGGATGATGAAGAATATAATATTATGGTCTGACCCTGGGCAGGACACATTGGGCGTGATGGAGATGTTGCCGTTAAGGTCTGCGAGCCAGTCGAGAATGCAACCTTTGACGTGGGTGGGGCTTGTGATGCGTTGGGTGAAGCCCAAGGCAGGGATCGCGTTAGCTAAGGATAAGGCTAAGGCATTAGAGTCCAGCAAGTCAGTGAAACCTAGGTTTATATCTCCTAGTAGGACAATTCTGGAAGATGGTTTAACGTCCAGGGAGAAGAGATGAGAGATGTCTTCCTCAAACGAGAGGAGAGGAGAGGACCTGGTGGCCTGGAGATTAGGTCATGGCGACAGTGTAGGAGAGGGTCAATTTAATTGACATCGTTCCCCTGAGTGGATGGTCTGGTTATTTATTTCTCTGATGGACTGGGACTGTTTGGCTATGATAGCTACTCTGCCACCTTTATGATCTGCTCTGTCTTTCCCGAATATGGTGTAATTTTCTGGGATGGCGAGGGAGAGGGAAGGACCTGCCGCAGCATGGGGCCAGGTTTCTGTAATAGCTAGTAAGTCAAGATCACTGTTGGATATTAGGTTTTCATAGATGTTTTGGGATCAGACGTTCTGATGTTGGTATTTGAGAAGGATCAGGATAGGAGTGTTGCAAGTGGAGATGGGTTGGACACTCGTATTGGCTTGCAGGGGTACTATCTGTACTCAATATATGTCTGGAGAGTTGGGCTATGGAGAGTTACTGGTAACTCAGTGTATTTATCGTAGCAGGTAGCTCAGGATGCTTGTGTGCATGAGCGTTGGTAGGTGGACCAAGGCACACATGTACATTCACATTGATGGGTGGGACTGGGCTAGCAAACACATTCATCTTAGCAGCAGGTTGGTCTGTGAGGTTATATGCATTCACATTAACTGTAGGCAGGACAGGGTAGTCATGCACAATCACATTAGCAGCAGGTAAATCAAGACAGTCATATGCAGGTAATTCAAGGCAGACATGTACATTTGCATCGATAGGACATGGTGAGAAAGCACATTCCTCTTAGCAGCAAGCGGGTCTGGGAAGTTGTATGCATTATCACTAACTGTCGGTAGATTACGGCAATCGTGCACATCAATAGTAGCAGCAGGTAGGTACCGGTAAACAAGCTCATTTATATTTGTTGGAGCGGTATTCACAGAGTGGGTGCTGGCCTCATCTAATGGGTAGGTGGAGCCAGTAAGGAGGACATGGTGACCTGTCAGGTGAGCCTTCGAGTTGGAGCGCTGTAGTTTGGCTTTTATGTTCGGTGGGGAAGTCAGAAAGCTTAAAGATGTGCTGCGTTCGCACAGACGTGCATTCCTTGTTAACCGCGGTAATGGTTTGGTAAGGCGCGGGTTTAGGTATTTAATGTGGGCAGAAATCCGCTGGTGCCTGGTGTAGCCGCAACATGGATTGGTGGCAGCTTAAATCATAATGGGGGCTGAAAGAGTAGGAATGCGGGCTCTCTGATGGGTATTAGAGGGTTTAGTTACCGGAGGCAAAGCCACGGTTTGCAGGAAGGGAGTCAGAGGGATGGTGGAGTGTTCTGGTAGAGATAGCGGGATGCATAGAAAAACAAAACGAATGCTGCAACATCGTGGAACTTACTGTGTTAGAGTTTTTGCATGCAGGAGGCTTCCAGAGGCCCGACAGGGCCAGACAGGGGTCTTCATGGGGGGCCTGGTCTGTGGGCTGGTGTCGCCTGCTGTCTCCCATGCTCAATATGAATCGCAGCAGACCAATCAGTGCGTGCTGTAGGTGAGCTAATGATAGATGCCGAAGCCTCCAGGAAAGTGGCAGCCATCTTAGAGCGGCATCTAGGCAATTCAGGAATCATGTTCACACTGTCAACCATGCCATCCTGCTCAACCGTCTCCGTGATAACCTTGGTATCACTGGTCAGGCTCTGGCGTGGCTGACTTCTTTCCTCTCCACCTCCTCCTCTACTTCCCTCATCTCTGACTGTCTGTCTGCTATCCAGGAGTGGTGTGCCGCCAATGACCTCTGCCTTAATGCCAGTAAGACTGAGATTCTCCTCATCGGCACACCCGCTCCCTCCTGCCTTTACCTCTCTGGCCAGCCTCTCTTGGCCCTCTTCCTGTTCCCACCTGCAAGGCTAAAAACCTCATGGTCATCTTCAACTCTACAATCTCCTTCTCTCCTCACATCTCTGACGTTTCTAAGAAGTCACACTACCAGTTGCACCTCCTCAGAGGTAATCTTCCTTTCCTCTCCTTCCCCCAGAAGCTCACTGTCTCCAGAGCTCTGGTTCTCTCTAGGCTGGACTATTGCAACAGCCTCTTTCTAACCCTGCTTCTACTCTCCGCCCTCTGCAACTTATTCAGAACAGGACTGCGAAGAGGGCGCTAGAGAGCCGACCAAGATGGCCGCTCTCCTCCGAGCTCCCGTGTGGCTCTCTATAAATCCTGTTTTATCGCTGATGTTCCGGTGTGTAATCTGCCTTATTCAATGCCCCTGAACAAAGCTATGGGCCAACATTCATATTTTGCCCGTTATTGCAGAGTTTTGGGCCTCCTGGGACCATATTCCAACCTCGCTAGAGAACTGTGCGAGTGACAGGCGGCTGGACCTCCAGTGTACCGCTGCCACCTGAAAGACTTCCAGCGCAGCGACAAACAAAGCCCCCGGCAAGGGGCGGCGTACCGTAAAACATTTTGGAAGCGGCGTCGCAGGGTGACCGCGCCTGCTCCACCGAGGGCCCTGCTGGTGCAGCTCCACGGCGGTAATTCGGAGCCGGCACCGCAGTGACCCGCCTGCTGTGGGAGGTGCTTGAGGGGCCCCCGGCTGGGTGTGGGCCCTATGGAGTGGGAAAAGTGACAGTACAGCCCAACTCGGCTTCGTGGCCGCAGCTCCCGCACACGCCACTCTGTGCCGCGGCATTGACCCCAAGCCCATCCGAGGCACACTAACGAATGCCCGGCTGAAGGGCCAGCCGCCTGGCTGCAGGGCCGACTCCCCAGCTGGGGGCCGCCGAAGGGGCCGTCGCTGCTGGCCTAGCCCCCTTATCCTGCATCGGGTCCCGGTCGGAGCGGTGACAGAGAAGGTGCGCCACCCAAGATCCAGCGACCGCGGCAGTCGCACAACATCATTGAGGAGGGAGAGTCCCTTCCCCCCCTCCGACATCCCAGACCTGCAGAGCCATTGCCGGTGGCGATCGTGGACTTCGCCCCCCCAGATCAGCATACCACAAATCAAGACGAGGTGTGCGGTGACTACGGAGGCGGCCCTCGCTCGTCCAGAAGGTACTGTGCCCCAGGTGCGCTAAGCCATCAGCGATTTCTGCCCGAAAGACGCCTCTCCCCGGCAGCACAGACTAGATTGAGCTTGGCACTACGCACCGCATAGCATTCAGTCCGCCCCCCCTGGCATGACCACAGCAGATGATCAGAGGAGATTGTCCAGGCACTGCTCGACCTAAAGACAACCGGGCACACAGTCTTTCCTGTCACGTCCTCCAGTAACAAGAACTAGGAAATATTTGGCCACCTGAGGGTGCAGGAAAAGGCCACAGTTGGCCTGCCACCATCAGCCTACACTAAAGAACTGCAGCTGATGGGATCTAACCCTGTGAACACTGAGTACCTGTTTTGCAGCAGAAGGGATCTAACCCTGTGAATACTTGTCCATTTTGGGATTTGACCCAGCTATTTATTTAATTTTTGCAACAGGTTTAATTGACCAGGACCGGGAGTGCGCTCCTCACCCTTCTTTATTTTTGCACATTACACTAAAGAACAGCCTTGCATGACCCTCACCGCGCTACCCCTGACTCCCACTGGAACCGCGTATATTCAAGGGGCCCACAAACTCTGACTGCTTTCGCTCAACACATTAATCAACCCACTACCCCTAAAGAGCAATTTAAGACAAACTCACCCTAGCAACTTGACATTCCCCCAGCGTCCCGACAAACAAGAAGCAATATCAAAGCTCCTCATGTACCACAGCCCCTTGTGGTCTTGTAACGTCCACCTACACCAAAACAAAGGCTACCATTTTGCAATTCTGCAGAAAGCCTGTGGGAAGTCTCTCCATAGCGAATGACAAAGCATATCGCGAATACAGTACGGACTATCATCTGTGCGACACACTCCTTGAACTCACCATCCGCAAGCCTACTCAGTCTGAGAAGGTGACGTGGCACCAACTCCTAGGCCGATCCGGACCAGACTTGTCTTACCAGCCCAACGCCACCTTAGCACACAGGGAACTGTATCCAAGGGGTCTTCCGGAGATCCACCCAGCACCAAGAGTTAGAGGAGACACCTCACCTCCACCGCTAGCCCCTGGTCAACCGCTGACTCACTCACACGCACCATGGGGAAATCAGATAAGTCAGATGCAAGCTGAACTTCGAGATCGGGGGCTCATCTAGAACTCCTCGACCTAACAATGGACCAGAGTCTCCTACACACAACGCGCCTCAGGAAGGGAACCCTTCCCAACCACTAGATATCAGAGAAATGTTGCTTGAACTGAAGACAGGGATTGGGAACTGCGACAGCAAAATAGATGGATTCTCCTCCAAAGTCGACCAGTTGCAACATCGGCTCGACAAACATGCCGACCGACTAGACACAGTGGAACAGCGAGTGTCCGACTTAGACAATGGCGCGACGACTCTGACAACCAGGGTGTCGACTCTAGAAGCTCAAATGAAAATTGTGAATGCCAAAAATGAAGATCTAAGAGGGCGCTCAAGGAGAAATAATGTGAGGATAGTCGAGGTCAGAGAACAACAACTACAGTCGAGAATGGAAGACCACATTGAAGGACTATGCACAGAACTTCACGTCTCTTTGTCGTTGAAAGAACCCACAGAATCCCATCAACAAAACCAGTCCCAGGAGCTCCCCCTCGCCCAATCATCGCAAAGCTACTGAATTACAAAGATCGAGACACGATCCTGAGACTCGCGAGAGAGAAAGGAGACCCACAGTACAACGGCGATACTATTAATTTCTACCCAGATTTCTCGCCGGCCGATCAAGCACAAAGATCCCTTACAAATGTTAAGCACCATCTATGTGAAAACCAGATACCCTACTCGATGCTCTTTCCTGCCAGACAGAGTTCAACACAACGGGAGGGCCCAATTGTTCCAGTCACCTGAGGAAGCCAGCTTGTATCTTGATCGGGCCGTCTGTAAAGCGTCTAACATCAACCAAGGAATGCCACATAGAGCTAGAGCACGAAGAAATCCACCATGATCAAACGCCAGGACACGAAGAAGTTTCACGAACTCAGCAAGAATACCACCGGACACAGTATATGAGTAATTAAACGAGAACCACACAGCTTGGGAGGCTCCTAACACCCCTTGCACAGCCCAGTTATAGCCCACCAGTTGGATGTTATTTGGGAGGGTAAAGATGACGAGCAAGTTGGGGGTTGCTTGCGAGTTAGGGTGGGAGAAAAGAGGCAAGTTGGGGTTGCCCAGTTAAGACAAGTTAGTTATTCGACACATGCACCGGTCAAAGCCGAGGCACCCCACGCCCGGCCCCGCTCAAAATTACCATACCCACATCCTCCTCAGTGACAGCAAACCTCTAACCAACGCACAAAGAAGAAAGACCGCTTTGAACCCATAAATAGGGCAGCCAGAAAAAACTCAGCCAAAATGCCGAGTGAAACCATAATGAGGAAAATAACGCAATATCTGCGCCGGCACAGAATCGACATAGCCTTTATCCAGGAGACACACCTACGCCCTGCCTCCGGAAACCTCTGGGCCAGAGATTGGGGATGCCACAGGTATTTCGCTTCCTTCTCCTCCTAAGCGAGGGGGGTTGCCATATTAATCAATAAAACAACCAACTTCAAGATGATACCGATCTGGAAAGATACCGAAGGCAGATCACTACTGGTCCATGGAACTATTGATGGGGAAGAAATTATTCTTATCAACTCTTATGGCCCAAATACAGACGGCTCCAACAACTTTGATTGGGTGTTGACACACCTTGAATCCAACAGGGAAGTCACGGTCATCTGGGGCGGTGACCTCAACCCACCGCTAAATCCCTGTAAAGACATATCACACAACACGACGACTCCACCCTCTAAGGCAAGTCTACAAATGATTGAAATATGCAAAGCCTACGATCTCAAAGATATTTCGAGACACAAACATTGGGAAACCCGGGAGTACACTTACTACTCCTAGGTCCATAAATCCAGCTCGAGACTCGACTATATTCTTGTATCCTCGCATAGCAGATTCCAATGGGGAGAATGCCAAATCCTGCCCAGGTCTCTCTCAGACCACTCAACAGTCACGCTCGAATGCACCACGTCCCGAAACAGCAGCAATAGACCTCATTGGAGGTTCAAACATGGAGCCCTCATGGACCAGTTCTTCGCTGACGAGCTAAGAACCAAAATAGTATCCTTCATCGAAACAAATCAAGGCTCTGTGTCATCAGTGGGCACACTTTGGGAAACATTAAAGTGCTTCATCAGAGGAGTATGCCTAGCGAAAGAAAACGGGATTCTCAATATGATAAGGAGAGAACTAGCTTCAACCGAGACCCGACTAAAAAAATTCGAACAAAGCCAAGTCCGCGAACAACCCCCACACTTTAGCAGCACTTAAAGTGGAACTAGAATCCTTTAGAGCAACAGCGGAGAGAGAGATAAAATTTCTATCTAGCCATCACAGGATCCGTCAGTATGGCGAGGGACAGAAGTCTGGAGCACTCCTAGCAAGACTTGTTACGGCAGAGAGGAAACCTACAATGGTCGAATCAGTTCTTGACCACACAGGCAGTCCTGTCTACTCCGAAGACGACATAGTTGAAACATTCTGCCAAAACCGATATGGCTCTCGCTACACTGCAGACCCTAATGAGTTGGCGCAATGCCTGGACGCAGTCGAACTCTATTGGACAAGCGCCAAACGGACCTATCACTAAAGAAGACATTATTGAAGCAATTAAGGAATTATCGAACACAAAGGTTCCCGACCCAGACGGCCTAACAGGCAAATTCTACAAATTCTTCTCGGACCTCCTGGCTCCGCTTCTGCTGCAAGTATATGATGAGGCCATGACAAACAGTCAACTACCACCAACACTCTACATGGCCAACATCATTCTCCTTCACAAGCCCGGCAAACCAAAAGAAGAATATGCCTCATATAGACCTATATCGCTGATCAACCTGGATAATAACATTTTTGCAAAAATCCTCATCAAAAGGCTGTTGCCACTGATGCCCGCTATGGTACTGGCAGATCAAGCTGGTTTTGTCCCGGGCAGAAATAGATCATTTGGCATGAGAAGGATGTTCGGCGTTATGGGAGCCCTCAACCCAGAAAGTCAAGCAGTGGTGGTTGTACTAGACGCCAAAAAAGGATTTGATTTGGTCGAATAGCCCTTTCTCTATGCAATATTGGAACGTATGGTCCTTGGCAAACGGTTCATACAAATGATCGCCCGCCTGTACAAACGGCCAACATCTAACATTACACTAGGTAACAAACGCTGCACCGAAATATACTTACGAAGAGGAACGAGACAAGGCTGCCCTCTGTCGGCATTGCCATTTGCCCTAGTTATGGAGCCCTTAGCGTCGGAACTCAAGCTCTATCATTTACACAGAGGCCTCTCCCTGGGACCACACAGAATGATCATATCCCTATATGCTGACAACGTCGCACTTTTTCTTCATGATCCTCATGAAAACCTAAACCCTGTGATGCGAGCAGTGCTGAAATTTGGCAACTTCTTAGGGCTGAAAATCAACAACTCAAAATCAATAATCTTTCCCCTCACCGCTTCGACCAAGGAATTCACAGACGACTTTGCCTTCAAATGGCAACACTCAAAAGTAAGGTACTTAGGCATCCTGGTGTCCAGATCTAGTAGCAACATCATACAGGACAACTACGAAAGTGCTCTGGATGCAATTCAAAGCAAAGTGAACAGGTGGAAATCTCTCCCACTTTGGTGTAGGGTATCTCTGGTTAAAATGGTGATCCTCCCAAAACTGCTATATCTTTTTACAAACATCCCCCTAATATTGACACAGCGGTTCTTACACCGAATCAGGAGCATGATCCTCGACCTGGTTTGGGCAGGCAAGGTTGCTAGGGTAGCCCACACCCCTCCGACTCTCCCTGTGACACAGGGCGGACTCGCTCTCCCCGACATAGAACGCTACTACTGGGCAGGCCAGGTTCAATTTCTCAGCCATTGGTATGCCATACAATTCATCAGACCCCATGTACAGATCGAGAGAGCCCTGGCGACTCCTCATCTCCTTCGCGCCATTATCTTTGGCCAACTACAAGCACACCGAACGCCAATGAAAATTGTATTCACAAGATTCACAATCTGGAAAAGAATGGCTAAGAGAAGCGGAATCCAAACCAGATTCTCCCCTCTCCTCCCAGTAAGAAGCATACCGGGAATCCCAATCACCTCGGAAAAGGTCTTCCAACAATGGACTAAAAAACGACATGTGAATACTTTAGGCGACCTCTTTCCAGAAGGCATGTTTTTGTCCGTGCAACAAGCTCGCAACATGGGATGTAGTAACGCTGTAGATAAGTTCATCTATTACAGGCTCCGACACACTCTGCAGACCATTATTTCCACCTTCCCACGTCAGCCCCCCACTTGGCCACTGTTGAATGGTGTAATTCAAGCTCAAGGAGAAGGCCGACTCTTAGCAAACATTTATAAAGCTCTCCTGGCTGAAAAACCCCCACCGAACCCAAGCCCCAGAAGAAGATGGGAGAGGTCTCTAGATATCACAATATCAGATGAAGACTGGAAATATATACTCAGACTCACTAAAAAAAGTTGCGATCAACACAAGATATAAGCATATTCACTTTAATTTATCCGCAGCATGTAAAAGATGTGGCTTTCCTGAAGCAGATTTTGTACACCTCGCATGGTCATGTCCCTAAGTAGCAGCGTTCTGGAAATCTGTATTGGAGAAATCGTCAGCAATAATCGGAATACAGCTGAACCTTGACCCTGCACTGACTCTGCTGGGCCTAACCAACCAATTACCAGATGCTGCTGGGAGGCTGACGAATCTACTGCTTGTCCTAGCATGCAGAAGAACAGCTGGGGGAGGGGACCACCACCGAATCTGCAGCACTGGTTGCAAGCCGTCACGTATTGCCAAGATGTGGAATCCAGTTTCATTAAGACTCTGCCCTGCATGCCCGTCCTCCTGACATCTGGGGCCTATACATAGCTTACCTGATATCAACTGATGATGAACTGGTTCTACAGACTCCGTCCCCAACACACAGCCAATGATCGCCGCCACAGAGTGCTACCACGCTCCCTGATGTCACGTAACGTTCATTTTTTTTCTTCTAACTACTCGGTCAGCCGTGTGCATGATGAGGGAGAAGCCAGGGGAGGAAGGGGGAGGGGTTTATGGGGGGACTTAGTTTATGACGGCTAGTGCATGGCCTTTGTTTTTCGTTGTTTAATTTTGTGAAAAACTCAATAAAGAAAGTTTTTTAAAAAAAGAACAGGACTGCAGGACTTGTCCTTGGCCTCAAGCCCAGGGATCGTATCTCTCCAGGACGTAAATCTCTGCATTGGCTCCCAGTGGCTGCGAGGATTAAGTTCAAAACCCTCTGCATGGTCCACAAGGCCTTCTGGGGCCTGGGGCCTCAATACCTTCAACTCTCTCTTCCTAAATACCTTCCTTCTCGAGCTCTTTGCTCATATGCCTCAAACTCCCTCAGGGTCAGTCGCTTCTCCAAGCAACGAGTTGGTGGTAGATCTCATTTTTTGGCTGGGACCTCCCTCTGGAACATCCTCCCTGCCTCCCTGAAACTTGAGGAGAATCTTCTTCGGTTCCGGAAGCACCTCAAAATCTTTCTCTTTGCGTCTGCTTTTTCTCCTCCTCTCCCTTGCTGACTTCCTGGCTGACACTGAAACCACACTGGTTACCTGGCCACCCTCTGATCTCGGGCTCAGGTCCCCTCCCCGCTAGTCGCACTGCTGCACTGCCTTCCCGGCAATTCCCGCTCTTGGGGACTGTTTTCTGTAACCCTACAGTCCCACTACCAGCACTTGACACCCAACGTCTGTACTTACCCTTGCACTTGCCACCTGCAGGCCGTACTTTTACCTATTGTTATTTATTTTCTTATCCCATGTACCGCACTGTCCTCTACCCCTTACCCCCCACACTTCTCCTCCTTCCCCTTCCCATGCACTTGCAAGGTCTGAATGACACCTGGCCTGGTAGGATCGCTGTCTTCCCTCTGTTCCCCCTCCCTTGCCTCGTCGCGCCTTGAAACACTTGTGTATAGGCGCGTTATAAATGCCATATCATATCATATAATATCAAACTGTATCTGGAGTTGTCTTGTGGCATACTATCATGGAATTTGGCTAAAGCCATGATCCGATCTTCTTGGTTTACCTGGTTCTGCAAAATCAGTGGCTGATCCAGTGCAGTCTAATATGTTATGCTATCGTCCCTGCAATTATTTTGTGCCTCGGTAGAGGGGGCACAGGGCCAGACGGGGGTCTTCATGGGAGGCCTGTTGTGTGTCTCTAGTGATCCCCAGTCTCCCAGGGCCTTACACACACACAAGCGTGCATGCATCTGCTTTCATCCACTGGTCACCCACCCATACATCTCCTTTCACGTTCATTCACAGTGCATTCACCACACAGGTATGCACCCACACACCCACCCAGAACATTCACAAATACACACACACACTCACACACCATTCACTCACCCATAAAACTCTCACATCCACTTGTACTACGTGCTCCACACAGGAATGCACCCACCGACCCAGAACATTCAAACACACACTATCACATTCATACTCATTCACCCACCAGTCACTCACACATAATCCTTCTGTTACATCCACTCATTCCATTATCCACACCAGCACACGTCCACCCAGAACATTCAAACACACACTATCACAGTTCTTCTCATTCACCCACCAGTTACACTCATACATCTTCTCTCACATCCACTCACACTGCATTATCCACACAGGAAAGCACCCACCCACCCAGAACATTCCAACACACACACTATCACATTCCTACTCATCCACCCACCAGTCAGTCATTCATACACTTTCTCTCACATCCACTCTCACTGTATTTTCTACGCAGACGCACACCCACCCATCCACCCACCCAGAACATTCAAACACACACACTATCACATTCCTACTCATTCACCAACCAGTCACTCACTCATACACCTTCTCTCACATCCACTCACACTGCATTGTCCACACAGGAACGTACTCACCCAGAACATTCAAACATACACCATCACATTCCTACTCATTCACCTAGTAGTCACTCACCCATAAACCTTCTCTCACAACCACTCATAAGGCATTCCCCACACAGGCACGCTCCCAATCACAACATTCAAACGCACACTATCACATTCCTACTCATTCACCCATCAGTCACACTCATACACCTTATTTATTTATTTATTGCATGTATTTTACGCCCAAACCCTGGGGTATCAGGGCGTAGTTACAGACATCTTGGTAAAATTCAGACGCATTAAGATACATACATATCCATGCAGCAATACAAATTAGCACATACATTATAGTTACATGAGTCTTATTAATTTGTTACATGTTCTAATAGTGTAGCTTATTTACATAGCATAGGGCTGGAGCGGCAATGACTGGTTGGCATAACACTCACACTGCATTCTCCACACAGGCATTCACCCACCCAGAACATTCAAACAGACACTACCACATTCCTGCTCATTCACCCACCATTCATTCACTCACTCATACACCTTCTCTTACATCCACTCTTACTGCATTAACTACACAGGCACACACCCACCCGACCACCCAGATCATTCAAAAACACACTATCACATTCCTACTCATTAATTCTTTTATTTATTTATTTAATGTGCTTTGGCTAATAACTTTATACAGTCTTATTACATAGTAATTATACATTATAACTATTATTATTTACACAGAGATTTAAACCAATTTAAAACAAACATCACAATACAATCTAGTAACAATTTTTAAAATCATATAGATTAATACACATTATGAAAAAGTATGTATCAGTTCATAACCATACAAACAACATCACTTAAAAATTCTCTTCCATATAAAATAGGCTGCACCAATGTATACCAGGGAATGTGCCGCGTATAAAGCAGCACAAAAGTGATCCGAGACAATCACATTTAGATTACTCCCCAAGCCATTGTAGCCCCTATAATAGAAGCTACTTAGTTTTAAACACATAGCGAGTAGATGTCTCACTGTTTCTACCTCATCATCCAGGCATGGATGGCCACTCATGGACTATGCCTGAATGATAATAAAACGGAGCTCATCATCTTACGTACCACATTCAGTATAAAGAAACTAGGCCCTGCCTATAATTCCTTCATGATTGACGGGAACAACATCAAAGTCGGACAGGAGGTCAAAACATTGGGATTCTACCTAGACTCTACCTTTTCCCTCAAAAGACAAGTGAGCACTCCGGCATCCGCCACAGCCTATACGTGTAAATTAATCCGCGCAGCCAGACCTTTCCTGTCGAATTCCAGCTGCCTGACACTTGCCAGAGCCCTCATATTGTCTCGTCTCGACTATTGCAATGCCATGTACTTGGGGTCCACCAAGGCCACCAGTAAATTGCAAACCCTCCAGAACACCGCCTTCAGAGCAACTCTGGGCATTTCCAGAAGAGAGCACATTACAGGATTCAGCCAACAGAACAACTGGCTCTCGAATAGAGATAAAATTCTCTTAAAAACGGCATCACTCACCCACAAGTCCCTTAACAATGCTGCCCCAATCTACCTGATCAAAAGATTCCACAGACAGCCCTCCCTAAAACCCGCTAGATCTATATACAAAGACTGTTTATCTGTTCCCCATTACAAACGAGCCGCCATAGGGGGTAACAGTTTCCCGGTTAAAGCTGCCAAGCTCTGGAACTCGCTGCCTCCTAACCTTAGAGTAGACCTACCCTATCGGAACTTCCGATCCAAGGTTGTATCCTGGCTGAAATTGGAGTCCCAAGACAATGAAATGCCCGGCGCTACCCGCACACATTGTAACCACGTGTGCATTTCTTGCTTACTTGTTCATTACGGTCCTATAATATGACTGCTGATTTGTATATAACACTATGTACCTATTTTTGTATCATGTATTTTCTCTGTGTATTGTAACCAATCTTTGAAAATTCTTAAATGCTGCGCCCTGATACCCCCGGGTACGCTCGCGCATTATAAATAATAAAAACAAACAAACAAACAAACATGTTCACAGTGGCAGCATTTCCTACATTCATACGGAATGGATCGCCATCCGCCAGTATACTCATTACATGGAAGTATGTTAAAATGAATAAACATCATAAAACTTTTAAAATCAGAATTCCCATATTTCATTAAATAATCACATGGTTTTCCTATGTTAAAACGTTGCATAATATAAAGAGCATATCTTTTTTTAGTACTTAAATAATCCATTGAGCTTATCAGGCCCCATTCAGCAGCTTTCTTTTTCATTTGTAAGTTAAATTCATTCACCCACCAGTCACTCACTCATACACCTTCACTTACATTCACTCTCACTGCATTCTCTACACAAGCGCACAGCCACCCGCCCAGAACATTCGAACACACACACTATCACATTTCTTCTCATTCACCCACCACTCACTGACCCATAGTACATACATACTTCTAACATGCACTTCACACATGCAAAATACACATCACATTTAAAACGTCAAAAAAATAAAGCCTTACCGGTTTCCAAGGTTTGGTCCGTCACTCCAGCCCACCCTCGGCTCCTTCATGCGGCTCACAAACAGGAACCAGAAAACTGGCAGAGCTTCCTGGTTCCTGGTTCCTGTATATGAGCCGCAAGGAAGCCAGAGGAGAAGGGGTTGGAGCTGAACGTGGCATGTGACATGTGCCACATGTCACGGTCAGCACCAACCCCTACTGTGCGCCTCCTTCTTGCGCTGCAAGCCCCAGCCCAGTCTTTCACCCTGATGGGTGGGGACGGGGCAGGTGGTACCCCCAGACCTGTTGTGGTGCCAGTGGCTATGAGTTGGGAGGCCAGACAACTTCCCCATAAAGAGGAGTTCAAATGTAGAAACATGGGAACAAAACCCAATCCCAAAGAACTTCAAATATGTATATACTGGGCCTGAGGTGCAGGAATGCATGCACAGGGGCGCACACACATCACACGCGGCTCAGAGGTCAGCAAACAGTGAATGGGTGTGAAGCTGTGCCAGGTGAGAGGGGTAGGAGGAGAAAGGCTGTATAGCATTTCTACAGATATATATATATATACACATTGATTGAGAGATAGCACTCGTGGTATGGTATGTAAATAGGCTTTGCTACTGTGCCAGATCACTACTGTGGTGGCATACTGCGCATCTGCCAGAGGTATTCAGACCGTAGTCTACTGGAGGAAAGAAAATGAGCAAGACGATAAGAGGATAGGAAAGCAAAAATAGGTGCTTGAAAGGGAAGGATTTTATATTTTTATTTTATTAAACTTCTAATGCGCCTTAGGGCAAATCGCTGTACATAATTGGTGAGATGGTACAATTGGAGATATGACAATATAATACTGAAAGGAACTGCAAGAAATAGAACAAGAATACAATAAATCATTGAATGATGAAATGTAAAGATGGTCTAGTAAACTGTAAAAACTATGGGCCAGCAAATAAAGAAAAAATGTCCAGACAAAAAGTTACACTATAATGAATAAAAAGAGGGACAAGGAAGGCAAGTTGAAAATGTGCATCACAACATAAACGGAGAGGGACAGATAGAAAAAAGCCACTCCGAACAGCGGTAAAATGCCAAGGCAAAGAAAGGAGTGCCACTTCACCAGGACGCCATACACCAGTCATCAGTCACTAAAACACTGCCATCAGTAGTTCCAGGCTTGCCACTACTCCTCAGAGTTCAATGCAGTCCAACAGTCCACCATGGCTACAGCACCAGACACAAAAGGCAAAGCCACATCCAGCCGACACTAGGCTCCACAGGCTGCCACAAGCTCCAAATGGTAAAGGTAGCATCGCAAGATACTAGGCGAAAGGGACCCACCATCCAGCAAAGGCCCCCCAAGTCCACAGACCACCACTGCCACACTGAGATGTGCAAGAGAATTCGGACTTCATGGCTCTGTAGTGTCTCCACGTCAACCAGTCACCATGGCCAGGGCCGGCCAATGGATGCAGCAGTGGAAGAATGTTTTGTAATAGCATGGGTGCATGCCAGTCCTGTCAGGTGGGCAATAGTTCTGCAAAAGAGAAGAGGAGGGCATACCCTAAAATGATGTGCATTCCAAGGTAGATGTTGAGAATTGTACTTTAGTAAACAATGCAATGTTGGATGTCTGATGGGCTGAGGACTGTGCTCAAGCAATCCGGTAAGTTTGGGGGCTTATTTGCTCACGCATCTGTATACGTTTAACCACAGGTGAAACTCCACAGTGTTGATTCTGGGCCAGCCAAGCCTGAGCCAAGAGTGGCCTAGTGAAGAATAGACTATGCATAAAGGAAAGCATTAAAGGTAACAGAGGTTAAGAGAAAGGAGTGGTCAAAATATTGTGGTAAAATTGTCACATAGCTCGATGCGAAAAAGGTTATTCTGAGTTTGTTCTGTGTCATGTCAAGCTAGAATGTATTTTAGTTGACCATGAGACAAGTGTGGCACCTTAATAGGGTGTAGGCTATCAAAGTATCAGAATATCAACTATTAATACCATGTACAGTTATATGAAGCCCGAGCTCCCTCTGTAAACTGTATTCATTAGACTGTGCTAAAAGCGGATGAGGATGTGCGATAAATAGGATGGCTAGAGAGAGGAGATCCAGAAAAACATGTCATTCTGTATGTGACAGTCTGTCAACCTTTATGAAAAATGTTTTAATGCTGCAAGTATGTATTTGGCTTAGAGATGGTCATGCTTTTAAGACTTCCACAAATGCCAGGGTATCATTCATCATGAGCCTGGGTGTCTTGAACCGATGGAACTGGGGAGCAGACACTGTTCTACTTGTTCCCCAGCCCCTGAATAAGCACAACTGGCCAGGTTCTTTGAACAGGAAAGCTATGCGCACTTTTAAATTAGGATGGGCTTTGAACAATTGTTCTCCTGAGAGCAACGCCCTGTACCCGGCTTCCTGGGGGTCTTCGGGTCTGCTAGGATTTCTGAAAGAATATTAGCTAACACAGACCAATTCTACAAGCGCTCATCCAGCTAAATGAGAGAATGATCTATAACATATAGAACAAAGACAGATAAATTGTCTAGCTGTCCTTGCCTACCTATTCACTGGCCTTAGGAAAAGATGGTGTGCAGCCTAACAGTGGATAGAAAAAGAGAGGCTAACTATCGTTTCCAGACTGTCTCTTTATTGTGTTAACATTGATTGGACCGTAGGCAGATTCTTGATACATTTCGGGTACGGCTCTCCTGTGTTTTGTGGCTCATTCAAATTGCTTGACATGAGAAATTAATATGAGAAATTAATATGAAATGACACAAAACATGGCATAGTGCTTCTGACATTACACAACCTAACCACCTATTATTAAATAAAATTGGTGTCATGTCCCAAAAATAAAATTATGGGGTGAATAAATACCAACACGTTGCCACGTTACATACAGGCAAAAAACAACCAGTTCGCGACTGGGCCTTCCCCCTTCAACAAGCAAACAACCCTCAGCTGGCCATAAAATGGTGGATATTACAATTTACAAAGACCCCTTAGGGGTAGGTAGACTCCTGCTGGGGCCCCTGGAGAAAATCCAACGGCTATAGCCAAGTCCCCCTAAGCGACCGGGCACCAACTCAAGAAAACGTAAAGCCTGCACCTCTTCAACAGCTCTGGTCTTGGATTCCGAAAGCTCTAACCTCAAACCTCAGAAAGTAGCAATGCGACCGGCCTCACCACCTGCTTGGAAAGGAAGAACTCAAAAATCTACAAAACCCTTTGGACAGGGTGTTGAGGTTAGGGTCTTGGAACACACGCGGCTTTCGCCATCTGATGACAGAGGGCGTTATACATTTGGGAACCTTTGATATACTGTGCTTACAGGAGTCTTGGATGATGGAAAAACCTTCCATGGACGGCTACGATTTAACTTCCGTCCCTGCCAAAAAAGGGGCTATGGGTCGCCCCTTCTCAGGCCTAATCTCAACGATACGCTCAGGCAGTGTGCTGCACCTACAAGAAACATTGATCACTAACTCGTATTTGTTGGCTATTTTAGTACGATAGGATCAACAAATGGGCACGTCCGACAAGGTGCTATCAACTCCTATGATCATCATGAACACATATTGGAACCCGCAAGTCATGGATAATAAGAGCTTTTTGTCCATGATAGAAAAGGCAATTGACAAAGTTTACCCTACATCAGGTTTCCCACGTAATCATCTGTGGGCATCTAAACGCAATTTGCCACAGTCAGGAAGAAAGGGGAATGTGGAGCTCCTCCAAATCCCAAGGGTAAGAGAGAGGGGTCAAGTGGACTGACCATATGTCATCGAGAGACCTGAATGCTGGAGGCCTATTTACACAAGTGGAACGTGTTCCAACCTGGGAAAGAGACAAATCCCATGGAAATATTGATTACATATTTGTAACAAGGGTGTTAGTACCTCAAACAGTGTCGATTGAGGTCATTAAGACAAACACTAGCGACCACAACCTCTTGTCTGTCACATGGAAATCGTGCTTAGCCCAGAGATTTCAAATGAAAAATCAAATGGAATGCAATTTTCAAAGAACCCGTCTTGAAAGCATCACAGATCTTACAAAAAATTACATCGACGGGTTTGGTGATAACTATGTCACAGGCAACTTACCAGCTCCGGACTATCAACCACTTCTTGTTGCCTAGAAGACAAGCGCCAACAAATCAAAGACTTAACTAAAGCCCCGAAGTCACACCTACAGTAAGATCCTTGTAGAAAAAAGACGTGAACTTCGGAAACTTAAACGCTTGGCTCAAAAATAAAATCCCACACTAAATAAGGAGCGCTTGCTCGCAGCCACAAAGACATACAAGTCTTCGGTCAAAAACCACCACCTAGCATTAAACCAACAGGACTCAGAGAAAATGCTAACAAAAGTGAGTGGCCACAACCCGCGAGAATTCTGGGCCTTAATCAGATCTGTGGATTCCCCAGTGGAGGAGGGTATGCTGAACAACATCAGCGAGGAAACGTGGGTGAAGTTCTTCAAAACACTCTTCCACAGGACATCACCCAGTTCCATCTTAGAGCAGGAAGAAGCAAATGAACAACAGACCAATTTAGGAGACAAAGACAAAATCACAGAGGCCATCCGTAAGTTGAAGCCATCAAGAGCCCCGGGACCGGATGGCATCACAAACATTGACCTGAAAAACCACCCGGAGGAATGCCCTGTCTTCATCAGCACTGTCTTCAGGAGATGCATGGAGACAAAATCCATACCAACATCTTGGACCTCGTCCATCGTGGTCCCCATCTACAAAAAGGGATGTAAAGAGGATCCGAGAAATTATCGTCCCATTGCGCTACTAGACGTGATCGGCAAGGTTTTTGGCGCGCTACTCTTGAAGCGTTTCCAGCTCTGGGCCAGCACTGCACTGTGTGCTGATCCTTTTCAAACAGGATTTACAAAAAACATTGGGACAAGCGCCAACATCATGTTTATGAGCGTTCTGAAGAGTAAGATCCTAGAAGGGGCTCCAAGAGTCTACGTGGCTTTTATTTACCTGGCTCAAGCTTTTGACCTGCTCAATCGAGAAAGGCTATGGGACAAACTAAAACTATGGCAATGTCAGCTTGCAATTCTAGAACCCATCCGCGCACTCCATGATAACACCAAAATGAGGGTGCGCTTGAGCCAACAGGGCTGGCTTTCCGAAGAAACAGGGCTGACCCCTGGCGCCAGCGGTTTTAATCGCGTACATGGGTGACTTTAAAGGCTCAGAGGTAAACATAAGATCCTTTCATCCCACAATGGGCATGATTAAAACCTCTCGCCTCTTGTATGCAGATGACATGATATTAATGGACTATACACCAATTGGCCTGCAGCGCCAGCTTGACAACTTGGCCTGCTACATACGCTCAAACAACCTGGAGATCAATACAGGAAAAACAAAGATCATGTCTGTGGAAAAATCCCAAAAGAAAAAAGAAAGATCCAAATGGTTCTTAGAAGGCACCAAAATAGAAAAGGTTCACAAATTTAAGTACCTTGGTGTGACCCTTGACTCTTCAAAAACAAACATGGATATGCAACAAGTTCTTTTCGACAAAACAAGAAAGCTGACGGCACAAGCGAAAGCAATGGACAAAAAAATGTGGTCGCTTTTCCTTAGTCCCAGTGAAAAGCTTCTACAGATCCAAGGTGGTGCCATCCATAACATACAGCATGGAAGCCATGCCTCAAACATCGAAAAAAAATATGGCTTCGGCTGGAAGGGTACTTCTGGAGGTCTGTGTTAAACATACCAAAATCCTCCTCCATGGTGCTAATCAGACGAGAACTAAGTCTCCTTTCTTTTCAAGCCATAATTGAAAGGAATAGCATGATGCTATATAGGAAAGACTTGTTGGACTGCCCTTGCATACTCAATGTGATCAGACTGGAAACGACAGGAGAACGGTGCAGCATGCTTAAAGCATGGGAACAAGACTGCAAAAAGAAGCTGAAAGAAATACAAATCGGAGAGGAAGAGCTGATTCAAAACCCCAAAAAGGTAAAAATGAAAATGGAAGAACTGGACTGGATTAACACCATGGACTCTGCCACACACAGAATTACCTAAAAAAGTTCCCGAACAAATCACTAAGGAACATTTTTCTGAGAGCTTGTCTTAATCTCTTAGAATCCAACGAGATCCTAGTGGTCAGAGGCCTGAGGCCTGGCAAATACGAACAAGTGCCATTTCTGCAAGAGGGATGACCAGATTGAAACGTTAAGGCACCTACTTTTGGCTTGCCCTGGAACCCGAACCATAAGAGCAAAGTACTTGCAACCGATCTTGGCCTCTGCATACATTTGGGAAGAAACTTTGTGGTGGGAAAGTCTAATTGGCGGCGAAAAGACTGCATGGGTAATAGCGACTGCACAGATACTGAAACAAACACTAAGCAGGAGCAACCCATAGGTCCAACTCGGATTTATCTGTTTCTTGAGAAATCGTTTTACTTGCAAAATTTACATTCTCTTTTTCTTTTTCTTTCCTTGTAAAAATCGCTAATCCAATTAAATCAAGGAATTAAAAGAAAAAGGAATACCAACAAAAAATTTGCAAAATTCCCTTAAAAACCCCAAAATCCAAATTCAGTCACAAGATCGCAATTGGGAAGAGAATTAAAAGAAGAAAAACTCATGAGATAATTGGTACTAAAACAGAAAAATACTAATAATGGGATGTTTAGATACAAATAACGCATATGAGCTGCTCTCTGCCTTCTGGCAATTTTCGAAGGACGCACAGGTCGCTAAATGTCAGCTGAACTCATGGTGCTGCCTCTCTCTGTCTATGCATTCCCGTTTCATGCGCTAACGCATCTAACCAGCTTTTGAAAGTGACTCTTTCGCAATAAAATGCAGCATTATTTTACACCCAAGACAGAATATTCGATATGAGACCACAGCATCCTCTGCCATACCGGTGGTAACAGGAAGTAAGCCAGCCTCTTCTCGGAACATCGGCTACTAAAAGCTGCACTGGAAAAAAAACTGGTCCTGCATTGCAGAGATGCAAAGTTAGTGCAACTGCAGAACACTACTTTTCAAAACTCTGCGGAAAAAACAAGAGTGTTGGTGCTTGAAATCAGAAGCTGCTGCGATGTCCTTTCTTAAAAGCCTAATACATGTTCAAATGATTGCCAAGCTTTGTTACATGCACAGCTTATAGCTTGTCAACATTTCTGGAAGGGGATTTTGACGGTATACATCCTTTCTCCACTTACTTGGAGGAAGTTTGGAGGGGGGATGAGACCATTTACCTCCCAAATGAAGGCACATTGCGGGTATACAATAATGCGCGGGCAACCAATGGTAGTGGGTGGGTCACACAGATACAATGCACCCTTGACGCACAAACACTGACGGCTGGCCAAATAGCCCTAAAATGAAGAGACTTACACATACTCAAAGAGGAATTTAAAGGCAGGTAAGCCATAACACTGTATTGTATTTTAAGGAAATGACAGTGGCAGTAAGGAAATTGCTCGTCCCAATAGCTTCCGGTCATTCATATCCAAGAGATAGACAGGCCTCGCCCACACAATACCTCTTACTGATGCACCTGCCCACCCCAACCCATTCGCCTATCCCAGCCAGTGTATGAGTATTGACACGTACTGCCTTTGAAGATGCATGTTGGCTGGCCCCTCCTCTTACTCTTTGTCTTGACTATTTTGAGACAAAGAATTGCAACAATGCCATTAGCCCTGCACATTTCAGTATCCTGCCCTGCCCTCTACTTACCTTCACTCTACTCCTGGGTTAGCGTGCACATCTATGTTCTCCAGGGTTTCACAGATCACTATAGAAGCCCTCTGAAATAAGGGCCAGAAATTGCCCAGGGCAAGAAGTCACAATTTTTCAGCGGAAAGGGTTTGCGAGGAGTAAAGCCAACAAGCCCAAATAGTATTCCTTGCCTTCCCTTTGGTGACAGAGGCCAAGTGCAAGGCTTACTCATGAAAGGTATGAGAGGTGCAACCCGTTCAGAAGTTCCAAAAGAGACCACAGTTAAAGATTTCACTAGCCAGGTCAGGTTGTAAAAATAGCACATTTTATCATATAACTACCATAAAAAGATCAGAGCTAAAAGCACCACACAGAACTCATGAAAAATAGCCGCAGTTGTTCCAGTTAAGCCATAAGGATCATAGACATGAGGAAACATTGCAAATTATCTTGCATGGAGCAAAACACTAGCAGGGCAAGCAAAAAGGTTAGGTTTATCAGCCCTGTGGTTTCCTCCGGGCAGTTCTTCATTTCGTGATGAGAAAGAGCACACCAGCCTCAATCAGTTTCAGTGCCACATGAATTCTCTCCTTCACTGGACAGGTGCAGGGACAGCAGTCATTTGCTGGTTCTCTTTAGCTGATTGGGTGACTCGGGCTTGGTCAACACCTGGCACTTACTTATGCTACTTTGATTCCCTCCACAGTAATATTTTGCCACACTTGCATCTCGCCTCCCAGAGTCTTCCTAATGTAGGTTTGCCACTGTGAATCTCACCATGATTGTATCCTGCCACTCTTCCATTTTGCCTCCCGGAATCTTACCGACGCCAGTCCAGTCCACCTCACTTGCTCTCTCCTCGGTTATATTTAGCTGCATTCTCATTTCACCTCGTGACGAGACTGCAGGGTCCAGACCTCTGCGGTTACCCGTTCAGAAGCAGGTAATGCTGCCTTTACCTCATTCCCTGACCTCCCCCCCTAAGACCCTGAAAAAGTCACTCCAACCTCACACTAAGTTAGCACCTCTCACTATGGATAGCAGCTCCAATAATAGAGGTTTACATTGGCATACCAGAAAAGCCCCCATTTACCTGGTAAGACAACATCCTTACATGTCGCCACCTCCTTCCCAACCTAGCACTCATTAGATGCAACGTTCTTCGGCCCCTTCCTTATCCACATGCCCCCGCTCCCTTTTAAAAATACCTAAAGAATAGACACCTCGTCTCCTGCGCCACTCCTATGGCGCATAACTCTCCATACCTACTGCCCAGGCATCAAAATAACTCACACGTACATCCTCGCCTCCTCCCCTACACCCTAGAATCCTCTGAAATCACTTCTTGAGCAGCTAAAGAGCCCCCAAGGCCCACACGCCAATCACCCCTCCCCACGCATCTCTAGGAGTCTGTCACCGGATTCCCCTCTCCAGACTGGAAATCCAACCCCATATCAGAGAGCTTCTGTACCCTTCTCCCCCTCCAACACTACATAATCCACCTCCACTAGCTCACGTGGCCCCCACACCCTCCCACGCATACATACCCATCCCTTGTACTATTACTTTTCGACACCCAAAACTCCACCATCCCATCCCTCACCACACTTCCACCAATAATGCGTACAGGCTCTGTCTCCCACCCTCGACCGCAAACCAACTGCCTCCCTTACAGGCACCACTTACAAACACCCATCTCAGACCCTGCACCGATCCCAACCCCCCAGCCACACCACAAGCCAATCGCACGACCCTACCTTCCATCTCTCACACCCAATCACAACCTTCATCAACGCATCAAGCCAACCCCATCCCTCGGCGATCACGCCTACTCCTCTCCCAGCACCCACACAGAATGTAACCCCCCCCCGACTTCAAACAAACAACGAAACAGTTGTGAGAATTGCATTCTCATCAATTACAGATCCATCGCAAGGAATTGTCACAATATGTATGACTTAACCTTATCAGCATGCCCGACATCCACTTCATCACCGTAACCTGGTTCCCCCAAGACTTCCGGCCGACTGCACATGAAGCCTTCCATCAGGTTACAAACTTATTGTGCAAAATGGGACCATCAGAGCAGGCAGAATTGCCATCCTTCACAAAGCCTCCCTATCCACCTCGCACTCTGATGAACACTCCCGCAACACAGACTGCAAATCCCTCTGGGTAAAATTCCTGCTCTCACCCTTTTATACTCGCAGCTTCTTGCTCATTTATCGACCCACAGGCTACAATAGAAGCTTTGTCCCTAAGCAACTCCATAGCAGCCATTATGGTGTCCCACCCCCACCTCACAGTACTACAGGATTTCAACATCTGGTTCGACATACCACACAACCCAATGACCCAACCACTACTGAACAAACTGAAAAACCTTTTACGTAAGAAAGTTACTATCATGGCCAACCCACTCTGCTGGTCACACCCTAGATGCAATCTTCGGTTCACCAGACCTCCTCACCTCACTACCACCATGCCCATTCTGCCATTCTCTTCACCCTCTCCTCTGTGGGCCGACTGGCAGCTTCAGGGTAACTCAAGTCAATCGCCTCCCAGCTCAAGGTTTATCGTGCAGAAATACGCAAAGCCAGAAAATCCTACTATTGGAACAGAATCTCCAAAGCCTTGCACCCATCGAGGGAACTCTTCAAGCTAATCTCTGAATTCAAAGCCCAGGCCTGCACCGCAAAACCTCCCAGCCACACCCAATCCCTCTGCGACTCCCTCTCAGACCACTACCACAACAGCCCAAGAGAGACACAATTCCATCCTCTCTAAAATCTCATCGCTCTCCCCGCCTGCCACTCTACCTCACCCACAACATCAGAACTGTCCCCATCCTCCCACTTTTCTCTACCTTCTCACATCCCTCCATCCAGAATTCTTGCTATGTGGGATGACTGCCCTCTTTCCTCAACCCACCCTCTGGCCGCTCTCCCTAGGCCCACCTCCCTGCACCTCCAACACAGTAAAAAATCTCAGAAACATTATGGACGTGGTGTGACGAATTCCAGGATGTCGTCACTCCTTCCAAAGGGGGAGCCCCTTCCCATGCGGCCATGGTGGTGAGTCCGCTCAGCGGGTGGATCTTATGGGAGGGGAAACCCCATGTGGGACCAGTGATGACCATATTGGGCGAACACGGTATTCCGATAGCACCCCCGCCTGTCCTACACCTACCCCCCTCTCCACCTCTAGCCTCCAATGCCATGTATTACTGTAGTAATGCAGAAGTTGAGTACTGAGACAGGAAAGATCTCTAATAAGTTGCAACACCATAACTTAATCAGTACTGGGACGAGGAGGAGGCGGGGAGCAGTACAGAGTGTCTGCCAGAACTACTTTTCCCATTCTAGTGGTTCTCAACAGTCGATTGGAAGAAGTTGAGTTAAAAGCAAAGAAGGCCTTGATACAATGTCAAGTCTACCCTGGAGGAACCTCGAGACGGAGTACGCGCAGAGAAGAAGGAAGGCACACCGGTATCCGAACAAGGAGAAGGTCACTGTCAAGCTGGTCTTGTGTGCAGGGCCCATCGTTGAGCAGCAAGGAGATGCTCCCGATATGCTCGAAGGTCGGCAGCCATGGAATAACGGTCCTATGCCGACAAGGAAGAAGCAGGCACAGCGGAAGCCGCCAACCTCCGGAGATGAGAGATGGAAGCAGGGGAAGCCCCACCACTGACAGCAGGCGCACGGGACGTCCCAAGAACATCGCAGACCACAAAGCCAAGTAAGCCGATGATCGGGGAGGTGCTGGGGGCCCTGTAAATTGGCAAAGCCAACCAGGCAAGTAAGCCCATTGAGCCACATAAATTGGTCTGGGACCATATCAAAAGTCAAAACACACGTAGAAAGCCTAATCAGGTGAACATTACTTGGTGCAACAGTGAACCAAGTTTAACAGGCTAGTGGAAGAAACCCACATTGCGAGTCTGGGACCCACATCCATATAAATATATCTGAGAGTGATAAACAATAAATACAGTACTTTGCAGGCGAGTAAACCAAGTCTGTATGTAACATTAAAGCCTGGCAGTGCATTCTGGTTGTTCTTTGTTGCAGTAGCTAGTGGGAGGAAACCAGGTCTGCCAACCAGGGTCAGGGACCCACCAAAGCCTGGCAGTGCATTCAGGCTGTTCTTTGTCGCAGGTGGAAACCAGGTCTACCAACCAGGGTCAGGGACCCACCAAAGACTGGGAGTGCATCCAGGTTGCTGTTCTTCCTCGCAGGGCCTGGTGGGAGGAAACCAGGTCTGCCAGTCAGGGTCGGGGACTAAGAGACAGAAAGGAAGCCTGAAAAGGGCCAACTAGGGAACACAGTTTTTCCCCAACAATTGTTGAACTTTCTTTGTGCAACTGTGCCTGGTGAAGCGGAACCAGGTCTGCCGATCAGGGTCAGAGACACAGAGATTAGAAAAGTAGCCAGAGAAGGGCCCACTAGGGAACAGAGTTTTCTCCAACCGTTGTTGAACTTTGCAAGAAGCCTGAACAGAGGCGTGGAAGAGAGATATTCCCCAATACATTAAGGTCTGAAGTTTCCAGAACTGCCTTTTTCACAGGGAAAAGGATGCAACTCCCCTTTGGGTGGAAAAACCTTATTTTCATTTAGTTTAAACTTAGATGTGACGGACAGAGTTAGGATTAAGACATTGGGACTTTTGCTTTGGACATTCTGACAATAGTTATTTCAGTTGATGCAGGAAACCCACTCTTACAGTTAGGGCGAGATAGGGTTTTCTTTACTTTTTGACATCTAAATAAAAGTTTCTAATAATCACCATGACCCCTCTGTGTCATAGTCTTATTTCTACACCCTTACGTAACCCTCTCACATCACACCAACTCTGTGGTAAAATGCTGTTAACTACACATATGCATGCTCTGCCACCTTTTTCCTTACCTGTCCTTCCCACACAGAGTCTCCATGATCGTTGCCATCATCCTTTCATGTGTAGACTATGCTAGCACCCTAGTCAGGAAGGGACTCAAAACCTCGCACCCGCGCACACTTAGTACAGACCTCACGGCCAACTCCACCACCCACATTCCCTCGCAGGGAATTCAAACGCAAAAGAGGAGTCACTTAGGTGAATCATAGCACTTCTACCCACGCCTATACGATGCAGACTGCATGATTAAAACTAATATGCTTCAGCCCTTCTTCAGAGAACCCTCATGCATTGCGTCACACAGAATGCAGCGGATTACCACGAAAAACCTCCGGTCCAGCTGTTAACATAGCCGCACACCTTTAAGATACACACTATTTGCCAATACCTTGTCCTATACACACATTGCCCTCGACCTCATGCGCGACGACTGAAAGAATACAGCAGAGTACCACACAGAATTTGGTCCAGCTGCTCACATAGTTTGACTCTTTGACAATTTGACACAGCACTGGTCCTCACTCTTTTGTAATATGGGCTGCTGCTAGAGACCTGCATTCTATACATACCTTATTTTTGGCTATAAATGCACACAAGCATTTTACAACTTCTCTCATTACTTTCACCACAGACTCCGGTCTTCCGAAGGGCGTTCATCCTCACAGCGCCTCAAGCCAATACCAATGGCAGCAGGCACTATACAAATACCATCCAATATAACAAGTCAGTGAACAGAAGGCGGATAGAACCTCTCACAACTAGCCATCAAACAGACACTGGGCGAGTGTGGGGTCCATGAAAATATAAATTGGATCAAGGTGCTGTAGCCATGTTAGAGGTGTGTTCTGTTTGAGTAATATGGAAGGGGACACAAGATGTGCTCATATAACTATTGTGATGATTTTCCAGGTCCTGTCACTTCTCTGTGGGGGGTGTGGGGCTTTCCTATGATGCTATGGAGGTGAAGCCGCTGCCCAATAGTCCCCCTAGGGGTGGTAATATACAGGAGGATCTCTCACAGGGAGGGACTCCCCTCCTGGGGATAAGGACAGCCACATAGGCAAAAGCCTCCACAACCGCAACACAACACCTAAACCCCTACCCTCATTGTCACCTTTTCCCTCCTCCCTTGACAGTAGAACCATGTGCTATTGTAAGCCCCTGACTATGACTAAGTATAAGACCTACTGAGATGAAGAAGGCGGCGAGAGGCATGAAGAGTGCCCAGAGGAAAAGTCAGCCAAGTACTGTAACGAAGTGGCTCATTGGGGGCATGAAGAATGCCACAGAGACTTTCCAAGATGGCGTTGATGTTATGCAAGGGCTGAGTCAACAGAAAAAAGGGAAGAGTGATAATGGACAAGGGTAGAAGCCTTGGGAAAGCCAAGGAAATGCACAAGAGACCTGGGAAGTTCAAACGCTGAAGGCTTCAGTGTTATCAGCATTTTACCGTCAGGAGGAGGACCAGAGGTACACAACGTGGCAAGAGCATCCTGATAGTCCTTTCAGATCCGACTCACTTGGTGGTGGGGTGCCCACAGGAAGGTGTACCAGTAGGTGCAGAAACGACGCTGAGTCCACCAACCTGCTGCAGAGACGCGCAGGAAACCCAGAGAGGGCAAAAAGGCGGCCGCGACCCACGAAGCACCAGAGCCGTATCCCCAAGACTTAGCATGTAACAGAAACAGCAGAAAGACCGGGAGGGGTCCAGGAAGAGGCCCAACAAAAGCAAAATACCTCAGACGTTGTAACCCTCGGTGTAGTGGACATTCATATATCGCTGCTGAAGCAGAGATTCAGTGAGAGTGCATCGGGAGTCATCTCCCTTGGCGCAGTGGTCAATCAGATACCACTGCTGAAGCAGAGATTCAGTGAGAGTGCAACGAGAGGCATCTCCCTTGGTGCATTGGTCAGTCACATACAACTGCTTAAGTAGAGATTAAGAAAGAGTATACTGGAAAAGAGCGCTATTATCCAGATATAAAACAGAAGGCCAACCAGGCTGTGAACTTTTATCTTTCCTGGATGGAATTGAAGGAATCAAGGAGTGCCTTCGGGGACTTCGGTAAAGAAGCCAGAGGAAGGAAGTCATTCCCCTGGCCCTATTCTGAAGGTATACTGAAGGAACTGCTACTACGAGAAGAACTGAAGACAGACACCAAGAGAAAGGAGTCATTCTCCTGGTGAAGGAACTTTACTTTCAATATAGACCTCTTAGTTGAAGTGTTAGGGTTAGAAGGTTAGGTTTCTGACAGAGGACGGAGTATACATTATTTTGGACAGACATTCTGACGAACCCCAACTTTTCCTAGGTTGAGGCAGGGAAACATCTTATAGAAATAGGGATGGATAGGTTTTGTTTACTTACAATAAATGATTACAGCTCAAAAATGGACCCTCCTTGACAGTCTCCTTCTTCTACACATAACAGTATGCATTTCTTTATATGTGCGACAAATCAACTTCCGGGGGAACCAGTGGTTCAGGGATGAATATCTGTTTCTAAAACATCAATCAGCCCCACACCTCTAGTACGCCAGAAGGGATCCGAACAGATTGGAAACACAAGTAAATTATAAACCTCCTTGTCCAATTTTGGTAACGTGGACGGAATGGCAGGCTTATCTCCGCAAGGTCGAGGATCGCTGGTTAGTTGCAACACAGCGAAAATACAATAATTACCCCAATGATAAAAGGGACTGTCCTTAATTATTATTACAACAGCACACTACAAAATAAAACCCACCCTGTAAAGGAACACAGAGGACAGACAGTTTCACGAAGGAAACTGATGTACTCTGGATACTGACAGGAGGGTAGTCGGTAAAGCAATCAGTCTTAACTGTTCAAGGTTATTTGGTTTCAGAACCAAGGGAGCAAGGTGTCCTGAATGCCACTAGGGACCTTTGGAGAAGGACCAGGGGGACAGAACCACAATGTACCTGGTGCTTGAGATGAGATTGATGCTCAACAGCATTGAGCCGGTTCCAAGACACTTTGCAGCTCCTGTGACAGAGTTCAAGACGGGAGACAGCTGCGGGTATCAGACGGCAGGCAGTTCGGCAAGCGAGGCTGGACGGACAGCTGCAGGTTGGCCTACACGGCGGCTCGGTGTCAAGAATCTTTGTCTCTATGCTGGTTGGCAGATCTGGAACGCTGGTCGAGGCATCTGACTAGTGACTGCAGCATGACAACAGTCAGTGGTGCAGCCGGTCGCAGTGTGAGGGCTCGATGGACGCTGGTTGATGCTTGTTGTGGCACTCCTCCTAGATCTTTGCTGGGCAAGAGTCATCCTTTAAGGCGGACGGCCCAAAGCAGAGGAGAGTGTTTGCAGTCAACGGCCTTGTCCTTTGTTCAGAGGCTCTCTGGCACTGCCCACCTAGGAAGCTTGCTGGCAGAATCTAGCAGAGTACCGGTTCTGGAGCTGCTGGACGGGTCCTCTGAGGTCAGTATCACCCTCTGTTCCCTGGGAGATGTTTAGGGGAGGGATCTTGCTTCCCTCTTGGAAATCCTGGGCTTCCTTCACTGGCGGAAGCTGTAAGGCAGACTGTACCTTCAGCTAGGGTCCAAATGAGTCTTTCTTCTTACTCCTTTCGAAATCGTAAGATGATCTGCCAAAAGAGGGGTTCAACCTTCTTTTAAAGCCAAATGTGCCCCAGTGATCGGTGCAGGCTAAACCGACCTTAATGAACCAATCCTGGGTCCCCACCAACAATCTTCTGTTATGCGTGAAGTCATAAACAGATTGGTTTGCGACAGGAAAGGTACTAAAAAGTCCCACCCATCTTCCTGTCTGTTGTGGATCAAAGTGGCTCTCTGGTTAATTGAGCTCTCTGTGGCTCCTGATCAAGCGCAGGTCTCCCTTGAGGTTTGTGGTGAGAACAAACTTTCTGTCTCCATCAAATCACATACCTCTTCCCTCTAAAAGGAGGTCCCCCTGCAGGGGGTTGCCTACTGTAAACCGTTGTCCCAGATATGACATTCACTGCCTTCATACAGAGGGGTGGCAGTCACATTCCAGCTGAACATGATAGTAGGACTGCGCCTGTAGGCTGCGTCCCCCCAGAGTACACTTGACTATGTGTTTGTTGTGCGGCAAGCATAGGAAAATGTGTGTGGATTAGCCCAACACATATTCCGGAGACTGATCTCCCAACATTTCATTACAAAATTTCAAAAAAGCCCAGGCAAGTGCACACCCCCCGTGCAAATGGTCGAGTTCCTTACACTATGTTTCAAAGTTGTAATGAGGGTCCTCTAGTATTGCAGTGTAACTTTCTCCACATAGGAAAATGGTAAAGACGTGCAAAATGTTGGTTGGACCCAGGGGCGTTGCTAGGGGGGGGCTTAGGGGGCTATAGCCCCTGATCTTTTGGTTGTAGCCCCAGATAAAATCTCAGGAGCTACAGCCAAAAGACTGGCTAGCCCCCAGTCCCAACAGTTCCGACATCAGCGTAGCCCCGGGTCTTTTCCAGACCTAGCAACTCCCCTGGTTGGACCCTATTAGGGTTGCTTCAGAGTTATGTAAATGTATTCGTTTTGTTTTTGTTAATGCCAGGAAATCACCCACTTACATCCTACCACATACTGTGGCTTACCCTGCCGGGTTAGGTCCTTTGCTGCTCTCCGCATTTTTTTGCAAACAATATTGCATAACATGTACCAGTCCTTGCTCTCCTCTATATGCTCAATCTCTTGTTCCTGGTCCATCCTTTACTACTCTGTTCCCTCACAGGACTTTGAAGTGTGCCTGCATAGGGTAAGCAGCATACATGCACATTACAAGATAAATATTCTCCCTTCAATTCAGGGGAAGGTCATGTCAACAAACTCATCCAGAGCCTTTGCCCGTTACACATATGTTCAATCCTTGGATAAACGATGGCATTTGGAGATGTCCTCTTCTCGATACACCACACACGATGATTTTGATTTCACCCACAAGTATCAGGCAGACAATTACTGGTGCAACACAAAACTGCAAGCCTCTCTGGACAAGAATACATGTAGCAATTTCAAAACACTTCTCAAAAGGCATGTAGGGATCAAACCAATATAAATGTTTTCAGTATGACCAGATGAAGGGAACTATATCCATGAAAGCTTGCAAATATACATGTTAGTTAACCGGATTAAGCTACAAACTGCTTTTTGTGAAAAAATAAAAAACAAAAATAAAACTCTCTTTAATGTGTGTATGCACAAGTAATGGCTTGTCATTTGGGTCACAAATAATTGCAGCAATAGGAATGATAGTGATGGAGGGGAAAATGTATGTTTTATGTTGGCAGAAATGCTTTTCTAGCAGTGCAAGGTTTGTATCTTTGCCAATGCTGGGTAAAGTGGTGATGAAAAGGAGATGCATGCACGTTTTAGCGGGGAACTGACGTAAGTTCACGTTAAATGTTTGAAGGATTTGTGACATGATGAATCGAGTGGTTACTGAAGGTAATAGTGGAATCATTTTGGGAATCCAGGTTGCTGGATTATGTAAGTGTTAGATTGCCATAGGATTGCATGGACGCCAGTGTAAAAGTATCAGGTGTTCATAAACCGCTTTTCCTGCAACTCAGTGCTGCAATAAATGCCGTTATTCACCAATTTAGGGATACTTCAATGAAGAATGAAGGGCTGGGTCAGTCCTGCTTGGAATCAAATATTTTACTGCAGGTCACACAGGCGGCTAACTCGCCGATGTATCCTACCAGCTAATGATAGGGAAACGATTGGAAGAGCCTGGTGACTGATGTCATCTTTGAAGGTGATCCTGAAGAAGTAAGGAAACCGATGTGTGCCAGCTCCAAGTAGTTATTGGCTTCTTACTCTCCTCTATAAAGGCAGAAAGAGGCAAGTGAGTAGTTTTCAGGAGGCAGTCCCCCGACTCCTCATCAGAACAATAAACATTGTTTTGACTAAGGGACAGAAGGAAGACCTGTAGGGAACCTGCCGAGGGATGGTGGCTGCCCCATGCAGTGCTCCGCTAGCCGAAGGAGCAAACTTGAAGCTGGAGCCTAGACTTAGATGGTATTTCCCACTTTTGCTGAATGCCAATGTCATCAAATTTATTTTTGCTGAATTTCCCCCCACTTTTTTTTTAACCACAAACTAGCAGATGGTGTATAGTACAGGGTGCTGGGGTGGAGGGGTCTCCCCCTGCTGTTTGTCGTAAATGGAAGCAGCAAAATTCGTCAAAAAGAAATTGGATGAAAATGCCATTCGGCAAAAAAAAAGCATCAAACTTTCACAGAAACACTTAAATATACAACCACCAAATCAGGCATGGAAGAATGTCTTGGAGCGTGAGTTGCCTATCCTCCAGATTTAGCCAAACAGCTTGTGTTTTGGGTTTTATATAATCCAAATCCCTGTACTCAAGGGAGTTGCCCTTTAATTCGTTGATCCCGTGGCAGTATAATAGGCACAGGATGACAGAGTGGCTAAGAATGGAGACAGAGACATTCGGACTATAACTTAATACCGGCATTGAGTGATGTACACTGTACACCTTTAGGTACGAGTAGGAGCCTACAAGGAATCAATGTTGCTATGGTTTTAAAGCAGACTAAACAAGGGGTGGTGTGTTTGATATTCTAGAACATGGTGTATTGGGTCTTGTGCACTTTATTGGAATGGCGCAGGGGGAAGGGGTGGGGGACTAGGCAAGAGTCTGACCATTGGGGTTTCCAAAGTACTATCTGAAAAAACGATTCTGTAGGCGACAGCAGGAGGGTGGCATTCTAGCATAGGCTGTAGTTTAAGCACATGCTATCATTGTGACAGAAATCCATGAGTCTGTTCGGTTAAACAACCTAATTATGCATGGAGGCACTCTTATTCGTTATGTTCTGAAGAGTTCCTGTGTAGGCAGGTATTACAGAGTTATTCTTGTGTCTTCAGTCTCCAGTTCTATGTAGCCGGTCCAAAAGCACAGAGGAGAAAGAGCACATCTGATCCCAGTGTCATTACGCCCAACTGTGGTGGCTGCCATGATACTGAGTCGGTTAGATTATTGTTATTCTCTCTATCTTCCGCAGTCCAAGGGCTTGGTTTACCGACTCCGACGCATTAAAAACCTGGCGGCCCGAGTGGCAACTGGGACACTGTAGGGGGCTCATATATACCCTGTACTGCGTTCTCTTCACTGGCTTCGAGTGGGTCAGTGCATTTGATTTAAAGCGCTATGTATCATCCACCGGGCTCTGCACGATCAAGGAGCAGAGTATCTTCATACTACTAAGTTTCTATGCTATACTCCTAAGCGCTCTTTACGCTAGGTATCGGCTGGCCTGCTATGCGTGCCTTCCTTTCTTCATGCACGTGTAGGGGGACAGACTTTTTCCATCGCTGCGGCTTGGGTGTGGAATTAACTCCCGCTGATTCTGAAAAAACTACCAAATCATTGGGCCTTCAGAAAAGCCTTGAAACCCCACTTATTCTGATTGTTGCGGTGGAATGGCCTTTGCTTCATTACCTGGCTGTTAGTTACTTGCCTCTCCAGCGCCATGATGCCCTCGGGCGACTGCGCACTATACAAGTGACCATAACATGTACAAGTGATCATAACATAGGGCAATGATTAGAGCACTGGACTATGAGCCCCACAAGTGGGAGTTCAGTACCCATGTTCTACTTAGCATAGTGCACACCTGGTCTTTTTGATAATTTTGATTCTTTTCAGATAAGTAGTGGGGTGCCGGGGAGAAGACCAACCCTGACACTGGGTTGTACTCGCAAATGAAGTCCACAAGCTTGTGGAACTCTCCCATCCACTGCACACCCAATTGGTATTGTCTTCTAGACAAACAAATATTTAATTATCTTTAGACTGTGTTCAATAATAGCATTTGAATGCCAATTTATGATAAAAAAAGATCAAATATTTTACTTCATTTGTTTTCTGTAACAATGTGTTCATATTACACCATATTCGATTTGCAATCAGATCAAACTAATATCATGCTGTTATTGATTAAAATAATAATAATGAAAACTTCTTAATTCCTAATCATAGGTAGATAATTTTTCACAATGGATTATAGACAATTATCACATATGGCTAGATCAAGAATATCTAATGTGATGTGTACAGTCCTCGTGTGTTTTCTCTACATGTTTCGGTGTAAATTGTCCCCCTTCTTCAGGAGTTGTCTAACCCATTCTCCATTCTCCATTTCTTTTTCATATCTATAATGGATAATCAACAATCAAGATTTAGTCATTCTTGTGTATACAGATCCATTACTCCTATATTATTCATTGGGCCTCATTATGACCCTGGCAGTAGCTGTGCCTGTAAAACAGGCACGGCTGCCGCTGGAGTTGCATTTTTTCCAGCACCCGTCCAATGAGGAATTACTGGGTAATTCCGACATTGCCGGACCCGGTAATTCCTGCATTGCCTGGTTCCGGTGCCTGTCAGTCCCCATTCCCATTGAGCCCTATAGGCCTCAATGGGAATGGGGATGTTGGATGCACCTGCACCATTAACGACGGTGCCAGTGCATCCGACATGCTGCACTCACGGGTGCCACTCTGCCCACCAGGCCAGACCTGACAGGCGCCCGCGAGCACAGCTCGTAGTATGGCAGTCCGAGGACCACGGTACCGGCATGCTTACCAGTACCGTAGTTCCTGGACCGCCATGCTTATAATGAGCCCCAATGTCTATTACTAATTTCAATAATCAGCATTTAGATCTGGTAGTTCAATGAAAAGACAGGTCCTTTTCTCATTTAGAAAATTACATGTATAGTATCAAGCAAATTCAGTACGTACACAGGGCTGAATCAGCTTGCAATTGTGCATCCTACTTCTTTGAATTTGGTTAAGCTCAGAAAAAACATAAATGACATTTTAGATGCAGTGTTTCATCCCCGAGAAATGAGAGGATGTTATTGTTAAAAGACCCTAGTCCCTCTGAAGGTAGGGAGGGACATCATGGCTTCTACTAATAAATGGCAGTATATAGTTGGGAAGGCAACAGAAAGTGAAGTGTGAGTCTCTGAACATTTGGACTCGTAGCACAGTGCCAAGGAGGTTTGTTAGGACAGTGCCCTCTACTTGACTACTATATCTTGCTCCTCTGTGGTTACAGGGCTTGCAGATGGGTTCAATGTTCGACCAGATGACCAGGAGTGTGACTCTGGATCCCCAACCCCCCATGGTAGTGGGTTCTGTTGTTATAACATGCTCCCTGCATGCCCGGGGAAGAGATTCCGGTTTGGGTGAGCCCTGGTATCACTTCAGGTAGTTAGTCCCTTGTCCACCAGATCTGGCGTGTATGGTTTGAGGTACACTACAGATGTGCACAGACCTGTGTACGTGCTGCATTCTCCGTTTCATATTATTTCAGCTGTCGCAAGTTGTTGGCACCTGCTATATGGTTGTCAGGTACCAGCTGTGCCTCGTTACGCTTCTGAGCTGACCAGCAGTTATTTGTTTTTTGTTGGCTATGGCGCCGCCAGTAGGTTAGGTGCCCCGGTATTATTGTGAGATGCAGCAGGGTAATTTAGGTGGGTGTGGGTGCTTTTGGGGTTCTTCCTCCTACCCTTCTCCAGTTTCTGACCCGTCTTAGGTGAGGGTTTGGGGTAGGGGGCTGCATCCCTTTCTGGTTTAGGTAGTGACGGGGTGAGTGATATATGTTGATTCCTGTCTAGACCTGATAGGGTGTTTCTTGGTTGCATGTGCAATACCACGGCCAAGTGTTAATTTGGTGATCTTCTGGACTGAGTCCTACCAGCAGGTGATTTGCCCTGCCTGGTTGCGGTATTGGACATAGTTGCTGTTCTTAGAGCAAACCCCTAGTGCTGGTCTTCTTGCGTTCAGAGGCATCCGTTAGGTTGGCCTACGCTATGTGTTTTGGAGACTACCAACCAGTAAGGGGATTCTATCTGTACTACGGAAACATCAGATCTCTGTGGGCCATGAATGGATTGTGGCCTGTTCTTTTTAGTATTGTAGAGTGTCATGTTTAGAGCATTGGAATATGGTTGAAAGGGTTGTCCCTTTCAGTCCTCTAACAGGATTCTGTTTGTTGTGGTTGGGATGACACTCTTACAATGGATATGCTGGAGGATTGTCTATGATGTTGATTCTGTGTTTTGGGGTGCCTGTTCTCTGAATTAGCCAATGTCCTCTTTTTCCCCCAAACCTCAGATCTTCTGGGTCTTTGGTAGCAAGTAGAATATGCTTGGGCAACATGTCAGGAGTTGAGGATGTGGGTCTCAATCTGAACACTTTCGGCACCTGGTTCTTCCAGCTTTAGATATGTGCTTCTTCAGCCCACGTGAGATGTGGCTGGAGAGGCTGCAGGACAGGATTGCTTGCTAGCGATTTTTGAGGCTACGGCATCCAAGAGGAGGTCTTCGATGCATCCCCTCATACAGGGGGCTTACTCCCCCCTGATAACCATTGTTGCATTTGTAGGGGGTCTGGGTCAAAGGAGCCTGAGCCTCGTTTTCCAGCTTCTTTGCGTGGTGGTTGCTCTTTTGCTTGATAAACACTGTGGGACCCCAACAACGTTTTTAGAAGGCCTTTGGTTCCCCCTTTCCAACCGTGGGACGGATTCTTGCTGGGACTACCGCAGGCCAGTAGTCGGTGGTGTAATCTCGGATAAAGGGGTCTTTTCTAGAAGGCCCTTCCTGATCATCTGGCTCTGGAAATAGGGTTATGGTTATTGATGGGAGCGCTGGGCCACAGTCTTGCTAGGTTTGTTCCTTGGGGCTCCTCAAGTTAAGAAGTCAGCTTGGGGATTCCTTCTTCCATGGTTATGTTGGGACTTCTCTGGGTTTGGTCTGTCCAGGGCAAGGGCACTTGGCTTACATGAAGTAGTCCCATTTGGCAGACTGGATACATGTCTATCCAAAGCATCTGGCTTTCTGGCCCCTCCGCTGTGAGGGATGTCCTTCACACTCCCCTTTCTTTCCTTGGGGGGAGGGTGGGAGGTGGTTTGAGATTCTCCATGGGATGGCCACTGCTCCCACTGTGCAGGTGGAGGTTGTTCCTTTTTGGTCAAACAGGGGGCGGTTGTCCCTTTTTGGTCAAGCATGTGCCGGTCCGATGTTGAATCTTTGGTATACTTCAATAAGTAAAGTATTGTGGTGAGAAACAGGGACGGTTATATTCCCCAGGCTGTGAAGGGGTGGGGCCATACAAAATATTTGTTTTAAATGATGGGGTTCTGTTGGAAGGCAGACTGCCTTTAGTAAGTAAAGTACCATGATAGGAACGAGTAGGAATATGAGTTACCGTTAAGTAATCAGCATTTACTCTAACGTGTGGTTTGCTAGATCATGCACTATAAAATAATAACACATTGTTGGATGGTTGAGGTGAGGCATTATATCATTCCATCCCCTGCAAATGGGCACTCCGTTCATAATATATGCACTTTATTAGGATATCTGAAAGTTTGCAAAGCTGACCAAAGGAACACCAGAAACCGATAATATTTTTTATGGGTTTTTTGTACTTGCACCTCATTGTGAAGTAGGTTACTCTGATAAACTATTTATGTTGCTTGAGACCGTTAGTGAGGGGAAACCCTGAAGTTGCCAAGCATGCACAGCTTGGGCATGGTCGGGTTAATCACCCACCCCCTCCACAAGTGCTATTGAAACAAGCAGTTTTAGTTTATTTAAGCATGGTAAAGGCATTTGCCAGGTACTGCCATAGTAGTATTAACTGGCAATCGATGGTAGCAGATATAAGATGGTGCAAGTCCCTGGGCATATTATAGCAGTGCATGGCAAATGCCTAATACTTAAACTCGATGTCAAAACTGTTGGCTTTGCCAATACTTCATTTTAATAGGACTTCAGTTAAGGACATGCATAGTGCTATGAGTCAGACCTGGTTAAGACATATTTATTACACCAGTAGCACGTTCACGGCTCTGATTAAGTCATTAAGGCTCATTAAGAGTGTGCCGGTCCGGTATCAATGTAGGTGATACCAGCTTTGTCATTTTTACTGGACAGGCACAAGTTTGCCGGTAAGGGCTCTAATCCACAGGCAGGCCTAACCTTCCGGTAGTTCAGGCCCCTACCAGCAAAAATTTGCTGCAATCACTGCACTAGGACTAACGGTGCCGGTCATTGCGGCAAACCCATTACATGGGGTCCTATGGGGCACCATGGAATGGGAACGTACCAACGTTGCCGGCACCCATAATATCCCAGTAATACCTGGATATCGGAAGCCGGTAATGGTAAATCAGGTTTGCCGGTTTATCACAGGAATTACCGGCGGGTTACCGGCAAACCTGTAATGAGCTCCTTAACTCTCAGAAGACTGCTTTTAAAAAACACAGGAAGGCACTTCAAGCACAAGGTTTGCTACTGTCAGTGATATTAGGAAAAGGATACAGCATGAAGTATTTAAAGAGGTGTTAGGTTGCATGAAAAATTATGTACACAAAATCAGGATGGCGGACCGCCAGACTACAAGTTTGCTGGTGGAGTAGCCTGGTTTATCTCGAGCCAAAAGCTGGAGGTAAATCAGGCCCCCTACAGGCAAAATAAAAAGATGGTACCGGCACCGGTAACACAGGCAATACCCCCATCGAGTCCTATGGGACTCCATGGAATGGGGATTTACCAGTATTCCCACCACCTTTAATAATATTCTGGTAATTCCAGCATATCAGGCGGGGGAATGGTAATACCGTTTGTCAGTATCCCGACGGAATTACCAGCGGGATACCAGCAAACCTATAATGAGGGCATATGTGATGATCTGATCCAGACAGACATCCCGTGCCAAACATCACTGGCTGAAGTGTTCTCCACTGTAGACTTGAAATCTGTGTATCACTAGATTAAGCTACACCCCTCCTTAAAGAATCTTACAGCGTCCATAACGCCGGAAGGATTGTTTCACTGTATTATGATCCAGTTTGGTTTAGTTTCTGCAGCTGCACTATATCAATGCATCAGTTGTCAGCTTTTCCACAATGAGATGGGCGCACTGTGTTTGTGCTTATATATGCAAAAGATGCGCAAGAATACAATAGGAGATTAGATAGGGTGTTGGACTTCCATGAAGTCTGCTCGGATGACTGTTAGTAAAGACAAATCCTTGTTTCACAAGGAGAGTATACAATACCTGGGGCATGAGATTTCAAAAGAGTTGGTGAACACTATTGTTAGCTTTCCCAGCGGAAGTAAAAAGTGTCTTCCTTTTTTGGAATGGCGGAGTATTACTCCAAGTTCGTTCCAGGCTTTGCCAGTAGGACATACAACTTGAGGACGTTGATTAGAAAGGGGGTGAACTTTCATTGGGACTCAGAATATGGAGCGGAATTCCAAATAGTAAAGTTGGCTTTGAGTAAGGCTTCTGCCTTAAATAGGGATGTATTGTCACAGGTTGATGAAGATGGAAAGGAGTGCACTATAGCATTTGCTTCCAGGGTGCTTAAAGAGGCAGAACATACCTTGTACACTATAGAGAAAGAGTTGTTAGCAGTAAAGTGGGGAATTGTCAAGTTCAGTCCGTTTGTTTGGGGGACTAGATTCATGATCCGCTCAGATCATAAACCACTTAAGGAAACACTGACAACAAAGGGATTGGACAAACTATCGTTCAGGATAAGGAAGTGGGTTACAGGACTGTAGAAGTATACGTGGGAGGTAGAATGTGTACCTGGTGTAAGGAATAAGGCCGCTGATTGCCTCTTGCGCATGCCTAATTTAGTTGAGGAGTGAAATGGGGATGATTGGGAGAAGGAACATGTGTTGAGTGTTAGTCAGGGTGTAGTATCCAAGGAGGAATGAAGTGCTGCCACAATAACACCATTTTAATGGGATTAAAGGACAGATTGAAGAGTGGAATTAAATGTGAGGAGCTTCGGAGAGAAAATATATGCAAAGCATTTAAGATGGATTGTGATGAGCTTTATGTAGATGGAGGATTGGTGTTGAGGAGATAAGAGTATTCCTCCTAACGGTGTGGGGGAACAGAATATTGAAGATGGCCCATGAAGGACATCAGGGCATGTCTACGGCTGAGCAATTAATCAGAGAAGACTATTGGTGGCCTGGGATGGATATACATGTAGAAAGGATGATTAGGGAGAGCAATGTGTGTGAGGGTTCAGGTAAGGGATGCGTCAGTAGGACTCGTCCCATGACTTTGATGACAATTGCCACTGTTCTGTGGGAATGTGTAGGATTAGATACCGTGGATCCAGTGAAGAGTCAAGGGACTTTGAAATATTGTATGGTGTTAGTGGATATGTTGTCTAGGTGGGTGATATGATAAGTCATTTATAACGTGCCTGTACACAAGTGTTTCTAGGCACGACAAGACAAGGAAGGGGAGGACAAAGAGAAACGAAACAAACAACCTTACTAGGCCTCGTGTCATTCAGATCATGCAAGGGAGAGGAGAAGTGCCAGGGGGAGGGAAGGGGATAGTGCAATAAGTAAAGTTCAAGTAAGTGCAGCCTGGGTGGCCGGCTACAAGTAAGTGCAAAGAGGCACAGGACTGTAGTGTTGCAGATACAGTCCCTAGTGAGTGGTAGGCCCAGAGGCAGTGCATTTGGATACTAATCGTGAAGGAGCCTGTGTCTCATAAGGTTCTGAGTTAAACACCAGCAGGGGAGAGAGAGAGAGAGAAAGCAGAAGCTAAAAGGAATGTCTATAGTTACTTCCAGAGAGTTGGTCCTGCTTAAGTTTGAGAGAGGCAGAGAGGCTGTTCCAGAGGGAGGCACGAGCCGAGGAGAGAGATCAGACGCCACTCTTTGCATGGAGAAGCATCTTACCCTCAGAGAGTTGGAGATGAATGAGCAGAGGGCTCGAGAAGGAAAGTGCTTAGGAAGACAGAGTTGGATGTAGTGTAGTCCCTGGGCTTGAGGCAGAGGCGTTGCTAGGGGGGGGGGGCTAAGGGGGCTATAGCCCCTGGTCTTTTGGTTGTAGCCCCGGATAGAATCTCAGGAGCTACAACCAAAAGGCTAGTTAGCCCCAAGTCCCAACAGTTCTGAGAACAGCATAGCCCCGGGTCTTTTCCAGACCTAGCAACACCCCTGGCTTGAGGCCAAGGACAAGTCTCGCAATCCTGTTCTGGATTAGTTGCAGAGGGTGAAGAGTAGAGGCTGCTGTAGTAGTGCAGCCTAGAGAGAGGCAGGGCTCTGGAAACAGTGAGCTTCTAGGGGAAAGTTAAAAAAGGAAGAATACCTCTGAGGAGGTGCCGCCGGTAGTGGGACTACTTATAGAGGTCCATGATGTGAGGAGAGGAGGCTTGAGTCGAAGATGAAACCAAGGTTTTTTGCCTCACAGGGAGGCGCAGGTCGAGGGCCCAAGGAGGGTGGCCAGAGTGAACGAGGGAAAGCGGGAGCAGGGGTCCCAATGAGAAGGATCTCAGTCTTACTGGCATTAAGGCAGAGATCTTTGGAGGCACACCATTCCTGAATCGCGGATAGACAGTCGGGAATGAGCGAGAGAGAAGAGGAGGCAGAGGGGAGCCTGAAGGAGAGCGGAGTGTCATCCGCATAACACTGAAAGTTAGGGGAGAATGTAGAGATGAGGTGGGCCAGAAGTGCCAAGTAAAGGTTGAAGAGCCAGGGTGAGACGTTAGAGCCCTGGGGAACATCACATGTGGAGAGAGTGGTGGTGGAGAGAAAGGACCCCAGTTGGGCCTGGGAGGGTCGATCGGAGAGAAGGAGGTCAACCAGGCTAGGGCCTGATATATGATGTCCAGCTTGTCACAGAGACCATAAGGATGGCATGGTTGAATGTGTCGAAAGAAGAGGCAAGGTCAAGGAGGAGGAGGACAGAAGGAAGGCTAGAGTTGAGATTAGAGAGCAGGTCTTCACAGGTGTTCAGGAGAGCAGTGTCCTTGATTCTGGCTGCTCTAAAGCCAGACTAATGGTCATGGAGACAACCAACAGATTCAATATGGAGGGTAAGCTGGGAGATGGCCAGCGTTTCCAGGAGTTTGCCCAGGAAAGGAGTGATAGAGATTGGGTGGTAGTTTGCTTGAGAGGAAGGATCGGCAGAAGGCTTCTTAAAGAGGGGGTGCATAAGGAAGTGCTTTAGGGCAGAGGGGAACGTTCCAGTGGCAAAAGAGTGATTGCAGAAATCGACCAAGGCTGGAGCAAGGGTGTTGATGTGGTCCTTGATGGTTCTGGGGGAGTAGGGGAGCACCTGCTTGGACAACACTTTCAGAATTATCTAGAAACATCGTCAAGAGTGAATGTTGGGAAAGGAGGAGGAGAGGGAGAGGCGGCCGGAGAGAGGTATAGGGGAGAGAGGACTGAATGTCCTGAGTTTTAGTGGTGAAGTGAGAAGCCACTGCTGTGCAAAGGGCATGGGAGGGAACAGGAGAGGTGGACACTGCAGCAGGATTAGCCAGCTCTTTGCAGATTTTGAAGAGTTCAGCCGTGTTATTAGAGGCTGAAGAGAGGCGTACTTGGATGTAGGCTCTCTTCTTGGACAGGACAGAAAGTCTGTGGAAACGTCTTAGGTTCAGAATATATTTACAAAAGACATTATTTGATTTTTAGAGGCTATTTTCAAGAGGGAATGGTATCCCTTTATGGCAGTGGTCTTCAAACATTTTTGACCTGGGCCCCCCTGAGAAGAATTTGGGCAGGCCAGGCCCCCCCCAAACTACCAAATGGACAGTATGTATAAACGGCTATGAACTATCATGCGCCGTCACCGCACCCTACTCCCAGTATAGTCCCTGGGCTCCCCCACCTGCTCCCATCACAGTCGCTGGGCTCCCTCATCCCACTCCTACCAATTCCCTAGGCTCTCCCCACCCCATCACAGACCGTGGGCTCTCCCCACCCTGCTCCCACCACTATCCAGTGCTCCCACCCATCCTGCTCCCATCACAGTCCCTGGGCTCCTGCCACCCCATTCCCAACACAGTCCGAGAGCCATTGGGAGCTGGTGAATTTTTTTAAGTAGAGGGGCATAAATATTTCCTATAAAAATGGCATAGCGACCGAGCGCAGCAAGGGAGCCCGAACCAATCAAGGGTTTTCGGGGGATTTCCCTGCGTGATTTTTTTTAAATAATGGGTTAAAATGTTTCATTTTAGAGCATACTTTAAAATAAATTGGTAAATAGCCAAACAATTTGCAATTGGCGCTGGGGGGGCAAGGAGGAAAGCATGGTATTTTTCACTGGACATCTATGATAGATATCCAGTAAAGAAATACCATGCCTGTCCCCTGGGCTCCACAGCGCCTCAGAAGGAGAGCTGATTTTGGCAGATGGGTAGGAGAATTGTGCAATAAAGGTATTTTTAAAATGCCTTTGTTGTCCAACCCTCCTTCCCTCCATACCCCCACTCGCCAAAATCAGCTCAACAGACCAAAACAAACACATTCACACAGCTATCATTCATACGAGCACCCATCACCATACACTCACTCATAACACAAGCATACACACACATATTTAAATAAAAAATAAATTAGCATAAATGTACCTTCTGCGGGGATCTGCGCGTGGGTGCTGAAATCCCCGCTCCAGGCTGCTCTGTCCATATGTGCGAGGAGGCGCAGAAGCTCCCCTTTGTACATACAGACATGCAGCGCCCCAGCCAGAATTTCCAATGAGCTATGCAAGGCTGGTCAAGCAAAACGCCCCCAGCGTTGCATGGCTCAGTGCGCATGTGCAGCTGGGAACTAAACTGTAAAAGAGAAACAGCGTATTCCTTTGACAGTTCAGCCAGCCCAGGAGCACTCCCACAGCTCGAAAAAGCAGCTGAGGGAGTGCTCAGTGTTTCACTGGGCTGGCTCCTCTGCTCCTCCATGATGTGTGAGGTGGTCACTGGGTGTACGCTTCCTCACCCATTATGGATGAGCCGCCAGCCTATAGGACAATAAGGCGATGCCCGTACCAAAGATGCAAAATTGTAGTGTAGGGCAGTCAAAATGGGCCACCTTTTGGCCAAGGTGGGCCCATTGGATGAGTTACTTCACTATGCAGCTAGTAGTTTTGACTAAATATTCTTTAAATATCACAATTCGCTTACATTTTAACAAAAAATACTCTCTTGGGTACTATTCAAACTGTCTGTGACTAAAGTAATGAACATCCATTTGCAAGTGTGGGCCATTTTTTCATTGGCGCCCGAGACAGTTTTATGGTCCAGTCCGCCCATGTGAGCCGCCCCTGCCCATTTCCTCCCATTAAAAAAATAAATAAATATTTTCCACCCCCCCAAACCCCGCTTCTGGGATCCCACTGTTTGAAGACCTCTGTTCTATGATAATAACTGATAATGGTGTATTATTGGTGTGTGAAGAGATGAAGGGTTTTCTGAAGGGGAACGATAGATAACATTGCATCAGTTCCATATACTATTCAGAAACAAAGAATAGTTTAATGGGTTCAATCAAGTCATCAAAGACAGTATACATGGAGCAATTTGGGAGAGAGGAGAGATTGAAAAAGGCTGTCGAGGACACTGTAGTTGCACATAGGTTTACGCCTCATTCCACCATGAGTGTTGCCCTTTGAGATGCTCATATGTCCACCTTGGTTTGGTAGGGCTAGTATGAGTGGAGAAGATATGGATGTGGTGCGTGAGAGAATAAAGCAGAGACGGGAGAGTAACAGAGTCAGGTTTGATTTGTGGAAGGCTACAAAAGAAAATTAAATTGAAGGAGAGTTGGTGGTAGTTAAGCTTTCATCAGGGAAAGGGGGAAGCAAGACGGATCTGGTCCAAACCTATCAGAGTAATTAAGAGTTTACATGGAGAAGTCAAAACGTCGGATGGGAGAGTATGGAATGTAAATAAGATGAGAAAAATGTCTGGCGTGGGAAGTGGATGTCAAGTGGTGGTGAGAGAGTTAGGGGTACACTCAGAAGAGAATGTTGCTAGCCACATTATCTGAGTAAATATGTGAGCTGAGCATTTTTTGTGATTCAATAGAAGCATGTTTATTGTACATAGTTTACTTGCAATTGGGTTCTAGATGCTATACATCTTCATCCGATTTTGGGTATTGGTCAACAGGCATCCAAAATTGTAATTTCTTATAAGTTTTCACCATAATGAAGGGAGGTGTGTAGCTTCCATGTTCTGTGTGCTAGTGAGAGGGTTCTAGAGTAAGAGAATTTGATTAACAGAAGGTCTGTGAGCCGGTGGGGCTTGAAGGATATACTATTAGCACCCTGGAGGGAGTTGGGGGTGCCAGCTAATCAGGGAGCACGGAACGTGGGCTGAATCCTTTGGTATGAGCCCGCATTCTGAGCTCCCCCATGGCTGTTGCGCCCCTCGCCCTGTGCCATCCATGCTCCTTCATGCCACCCCCTCACGCCTTTAGCACGTGCAAGCAACGTGGGTGTTAAAGGCGATGTTAACTTTTTTTTTAGAACACTGTTTCGGGACAGGAGTACATCTTCAGTGTTGATTGCTCCTGTTCCTGATGCGGCGGCGCAGGTGTTAACATCGCCTTTAGCACCTGGGTGTAGTTTACTCGCTGGTGCTAAAGGCGATATGCCCCTCAGCGGCAGGCCGACTCTCAGTAACGGCACTGCTGCCCAAATTAAGGGACCATTGCTTCGCTTGGTTCCTTAACTTGGACGGCAGATCATTACCGAGAGCGTCGGCCCGCCACCTCGGGCAAATCGCTGACATAAAGGAAGACATGTAACTCATGAGCGAACTATCTTCATTTCACAAAACCTATAACATAGCTCTCAACCATTTCTGTCGCAAAGGCGGGTGAAAACAGACAATTTTGTTTTTGGCGGGTGAGAGCCCATTGAAATGAATGGGCAAGCAGGAGGCTTGGCGGGTGAGGCAGCTCTTTACAAGGCGGGCGACACCCACCACAAGTGTGTGCGTTGAGTGCTATGCCTATAAGCTTTGTGTCCCCCCTCATTTCATTTCTCCCTAGCTGTACACTAATGCAATAGTTTTGGCTTATAGGTAGCACTAGCAGCCAAAACTATATAAAAAATAAAAGATGGTTAACATGGGGGTTGGAATAACCACAATTAAGAGTAAAAATGCAAGCTCCGAGGGAAAACCTCAGGTTTATAGAATAATTTCGTTGCTCCGAGTTTCGCTGAATTGGTCATCAGCACCTTCCTATTTAGCATTCTGGAGCGGGTAGTTAAGCTCATTCCTTCTCCGCAGAAAACGTACGTTGTACAGCATTTAAAACGGTGTACGCAGAAAGCACACAGCAGGCACCCAAGCCAAAACACAAACACATCCTGGCTGGGATTCCCACCCCGCTATTCTCCACGCACGTAGACAACTCCACGCACGTAGGTACCAAGGGCGTGCCGGAAACGCCCCCTTTAATAGAGCGAGGGTGGTGCGGAGCACGGCCGATGACAGTGCCGCCTGCTGCGGATACAGTGCTTACTCGAGGCCGGGGATGTTCGCGACATTCTAGGCCGCTTGGCCGACAACTTACCCTGTAGGTCCCGGCGCTCGCTCTGCTTGGTCTGATGCTCCTTGAGAAGCCGAGATAGCATGGCTGGAGGTGCAGAGGCCAACCGGCCCGTTTGGGGATGTAGTGCCCGTTGCTCTAGGCCTCTAGGGGCTTGGTCTACCGCTGGTGCTCTAGCAGACGGGAGGCGGAAGGAGGGCTGGACCGGCAGTGGAGGAGGGACCGGTGTCTCCGTAGCAGAAACGAGTATGCCAAACTCAAAATAAAATTTCAAATAAACCGTGTGTATGATTGGCAACTCACGGAAATAGAACATTTAACAGGAGGGAAAATGAAACGTGGGTGCGTGTTTTTAAGAGAATATGGAAAAACACGATACTAAAAATAATGGCATGTATTAGTGGAAAATAACATTCATATTTGAAACCGTAGAATGAACGAGACAGCTGTTTAACTGTACTAAAATGCAAAATAAAGAAAAGCATACAATACAAAATAAGTTGACATATTTTAAAAGTTAAATTAATTTAAAAGATTATATTACAAAACAAATAGAGTTGCAATACTAGAGAAGATTATGTGAAAATGTCAGGTTGTTAACCATTGCAAAGAAGGAAGCACGTATTAGTCCAAAATGTGTCCCAATGGGAGCTTCCTTCCAACCTAGGGGACTGTTGGGTGGCCCGGGGTGCCGGGCCGCCGTCATGAAGGGCTCTGCAGAGCAGGCCCTCTGCCTTAGGATGCAGCACTGGCGCGCGCTAAAATGAACCGCTGAAGTCAGGAGTCTGTTGGCATTGAAGGGCAAGCAGGAGCCTCTTTATTTCCTTTGTCACATGGTATGTGCCACGTGTACATAACGCGCACGAAAGCCAGGAGGGGTGTAGGTCACAAAATCCCATGCCAGGGCTATAAAGTAAAACAACAATTTCACAGTGACAATAACGGTAACTTGTGGCGTTGCACCATACACTTACAACACACATTGTCAGTTGATACACTTGGGGATACTGGGCCAACGCCATAGTGACACACATGTACAACTTTATTAGTTCATTGTCATTGGGGGGGTGAGGGGGGGAAATAATAGCTGCACCCGGGTATACCCGAGGCCACATCTTCTGCAGGGCATCCATTTGGAGCAACAGGACATACACATTTAAACCCTGTCAGTAGGACGCAGGCATTCCACACAAGTAACACACTTTATATACAAGAGAGGTGGTGCACCACAGATGTTCTCCTTTACTGAGCCCACATTAGGCTTGAAGGCAGTTCACAGGATCACAGCTTCAGACCAGTCCTTCATTGTGTCCACTTTTGAATGTGCCCCACGCAGGAACACAGCTTCTCAAGAAGTACATCATGGGGTGCTGAGCCGCATCACATACACCGTGTGGAGCTCTGGCGGCGAGCGTCCCTTGTCATCGGGCTGCCAGACGGAACAAGGGTGTTCTGATGCTTTTTCCAGCACTTATAAGCACCTTGCAGCACAAGCACTTTCCTCTGGGAAAGCCACAGCCAGGTGGGACCTTGCCTGGTAGGGGCTGAGATGTCTGGTGTCTGTGGTTGGGGCTGTTGGTACAGCTGCAGAGATTGCTCGCTCTCTCTCCTCCCCCCAGGCGGAAGTTGTACTTTAATCACTGCAGCAGGCTCCTACACCTCACCCTCCCTCAGGCGGGAAATTTGATTTTCAACAGAGGAGTTCTTATGGCCACGTGGTGCAGTGGCAGAGGCCGCACCGCGTCCTCCCCCCAGGCGGGAGATGAGTTCTTCATACGGCTGGTAGCCACTGCACCACCAGCTCACGCTCTCCCGGGCAGGAGGTCTAATCAGCGGCAGCGGTGTAGGCCATACAGCGTCTGTGGCGGTGACTGAGGGCTTGTAGGCAGCTTTAGGCGGGAGACTTGCGATTTTTCTTTAAAAAATATTGCAATTTTTTACATTCTCCTGCCTAAAATAATTCTATCCTCTATTCAACCCAATTGGAAAATGCAATCCTCCCGCTTTCTGAAAGAAAATCTCCCTACCAGGCGCTGCAAACTGTTGGCATGTATCTGTTTCTCTCACATACTTAAGGTGCTAGATTTGTAATTCGTTGATTGTTCTTGGTAAATTGCAGTACTTGGTCCATTGAAAGGAATGCCTTGCTAGTGCTAATTCATGGTAACATTCTGCACTATGCTGTCGAACATCAAATGAAAAATAAGGCAGTCCTAGTAGCGTGGTGTCAAACAAAAAGGGCCAAATCACTCAGATGGGGAAAGACCAGAGTCTCTTGAGTTAGCACCCACGAGGTGCCGGTTTGCCTCTGCAGCTGGTCTCCCCTTAACACTTTTACATTTCATTCACAGTTCCTTGAACTTGGTTCAAATTTGCCACTTTGCAATTCTCTCACTCAACACAGCCCGGTTCTTATTGATTCTCCCCTCGACTCACCAGCTGTGATGAACCGCTCTGCCTTTTGGTTTTTCTGGAGTCAAGAGCGGTACCATGGGTGCAGGGCCTTCCCTCGCTCCACCTTATCGGCATAGGCTTGCCCGTGTACCGTTGACATCTGCTGCAAGACATGTGTGCTATTGTTTGCAGTCTTATGCTTTCTTCCTCGAAGGTTCCATGGGTCTGGGATGAAAAGGGCAAGGTCACTTCTCTCCTCGCCACCCTCTTGATTCCTGCCGCCTTTCTTCTTCGCTTGAACTGCCATGTCATGTAAGCCATCTCGTCGTGCTGTCTGCCGTGCTCGCCTCACTCGTACTGTGCTCTTTTACTCCACCTGTTATCCCTGTGGGGAAAGGAAAGGGCCATCAGGTGTGTGTGGTTCCGGTCATTTGCCCGACTTTGCCTGACACTGGGTTTGGGACATGTCAAGTAAACAGTGTTATTACAAGTCCGTTCTCTGGTGTGTCGTGTGAAAGTGTTCATGTCGGGAAAGGGGGCGGGTGCAGTGGTTTTGAATGTCCTACGTGGTAGGATGGAGAAAAGGTTTAGAAGGAAGGGGGATACTGCATCTCACCCATCAGTGTTCCATCCCCGAATACCCCCATCCAGGTGATCCTCCCTCACTGGTCCACCCCCAGGAACTGGATCCAATAGCGATGGCCATATCCTGGCCACCCGGATGACAGATCCCCAGAGACTAGCTTTCGAGACACCTTCAGGTTTGTCACATGCCCTTCCCCTATGCAAGATAGATATGCCTTTTCTCTGGTCAGGTCTTTTGTGTTCATGACCGAGCAGAGGACAGGGATGAGGGATGATGCCCATGAACTCTCACATATTCCATTGATCGGTTTTAGGAGTTAGAGGTAGAGTAGTTTCATCGCTCTCTTTACAATAACCCATGAACTGGGTTTCCAGGGTTGTTTTGGTTCTGGGTTTTCCCAGTTCCATACGGGTGGGTTTTGGGAGTCGTATGTCTCTTGCCAGGATCTCTGGGGTAGAAAATCTCCAAAGGGAGTTGGAGACTCCTGTAAGAAATTAGAGAAGATGGGAAAGTCCCCTCTCCAGAATAACTTCTTCCGGGAGCCCTGGAATGATGGCTGATGGTACTTTACAAGATTCGCCACAGAATTGTTGGGTATATTTCATTGCCTCCATGTACACAAGTTACTTGGACCAGGGCTGCGTGTTTTACATCTTTTGTGGTAACTAATTCGGCCCATATAGCTTTTTGCTTACTACCCCAGTCGATTAGGGCCATTACCTGTTTCCCGTTTACCCAAGCCTGTTCATACCGTTAGCATCTGTTTATGTCAAACCCCTACCGAATTCATTAGGGGTTGGACATAAACAGCTGCTAACGGTTTCTAAGTCTTCTTTGGCTTCCTCCCACTCTTCACCCTTCATACAACCTGTTTCAATGAGTTCATCTTTTATGTTCTTTGGACAATGTCTAGCTAGATGACTGTTAGGAAAGTTTTCCATCTCATGTGTAATTTTCCCTCCAGTTGTGTACCCCCCAACTTTTTGCTTTGTTTAAACACCATAGTCTGACTTTACCAGAGGAGCACAGCCTTCTGCTGAACTCCCCATGGCTTTTTGCTCACTTCTTCTGGGGAAACTGACATGCCCTTAAAGACAGTCAGTAGTGGGAGACTTTGTTTCCCTTAGTCGTTGTCAATGTTGCAACTTTTCTGCAACATGTTACAAGTGCACAAAGTACCTTATGTTACAGTGCACTTGGGTCTTCCTGTCATTTCTAAAGGCCCTAGTTACTCTCGAAGGATTTTTTAGGAGAAGTGCAGATGTGCCTTGGACAGGGCTGGTGGCAGCTTATCTTTTTTTGTGTATTTTTAACCCTTTCTTGCCAGGTAAACTGCGATTACTGCGTTTGGCACAGTTAGGTGGCCTGGCTCCAAAATGGCCACGCCACAAGGTTCTTTGTCCTGTCCTTTGGCCATCTTGCCCCTTCACCTTCCCCAGGTCGAGCCGACCCGGGTCAGTCCTTATTTGGGCATGCATTTTCCCGCGAAGCACCAAGCTTTCGCAGGCTTCTGCATGCCTTGAGTGTGCGCCCCCAGGATGTGGGCTGGACTGTCTATTTCCAATACACATCCTGGGTGCTAGAGAGTCTTGTGTGCTGTGAATGCCGGGGACCACCGCGGTCCATGATTGGTCCATGTATTTTATGCCTGTTTGTGAGCAAATCTCCCATTGGGTCCTCTTCATTTTCGCACAAAGGAGATTTTGGATAAGAGAAGTCTCCAAACACCCATACCATGTCGATCTCTGGAGTTCTCACTGAACGAAGGATAGGATCCAAGTATCCTGAAACTAAGAAGCCGAGTTGAGGAAGCGCTGGGGACCGCAGGGAAGGTTTGGCACCCTGAGCCCGCTGTTGTCCCATGGGACCGCTCTGCATCTGGTCGTCCTAGAAGGTCTGCGACGAAGCTTCGACCCATTGGAATAGTGGGACCAACTATTCTCGGCACCTACATCAAATCCTGCAAGTAAGCCTTTTTGGAAGTGTCCCTGGGCCGACCAGTGGGCTGACCAGCTTGTGCAGGAGTTTTGCCCTGATACCGCTGCCATTTCGAGGAGGCCCTTGAAACTTGCTACATCGCAAGCTCCGTGTTCACGGCACTCTCACACCAAATTTCGTACATTTGGCGTTCCCAGGTGTGGAGTAAAGTGAGTGCGCCCGAACCGGAGTACACGCAGTTACCGTGTCGCCCAGCCGTGGTGACAAACTTTGCGAGTTCACTGCAGCTGTGGTCCTCTGTGCCCTGAAGCCTGCTACAAGCGGAACTGGCCTGATCCCTGCACCATGAGTGGAGAAAACACCACTCTCCGGTAGGGGAATCAACGCTGTACCTTCATTGATGAAAGCCGAAAAGCCGCGAGATTGCCGCATTTGAACCCCCAACCAAAGTGGACTCGAATGCCAAAGTTTGGTCCAGCGTGCGCCGTGGGTCAGTGAGTAATTGCAACCCTAACCTGTGGCCTGTAGCGCATCCATCCATTTTTACGCACAAGTGGCCCCTGAGAACCCCTCTCCTTTCCAGTGCTAGTGTGAACTAGCAAACTATTCCCAACTCTTGGAATAGACTCTGCCCTCAGTGGAGGCCCTCCTCGAATAATGGGAACCTATTCTGCATCACCCCACTTACCTTCCTGAGCTGCTACAGCCCCTTCAAAAGACCCCTTTTTGCCCATTTGAACTACTGTATGTGCCAGCTTCGCAAGTACATTTGAGCATTAGGCTCCCCTCATCTTAGAGATTGGACTGCCTTTCAGATAGGACTGTGTTTGATGCAGAAGGGCTTAAAGACTATTTGCACTGCCTGCTTCCTTCCCTGTTTAGGTTGTGGACCCATTTGGTGCATTCATCCTTTAGAATCCATTGGTCTTGTATATATGTGTATAGATAGGATTGTATTGGTTTAATTGTATTTCTGTGATTTTCTTACTGTGTGTTGAATTGCAAAGGCCTTGGAATACATGTATTTGTATTTTTGATATATATACACCTGACTGGGAGTGATTTGTAAGTGTCCTTTACTCTGTGTGCTCATTGAGGTTTTTCAGTCACCCTCAGCCCTCGTGAGACATAGTCTTGACCGCGGCCAAGGTCAGAATTCAGAAATCTGTCTTAACAAATTGGTGTACAGCGGTGGGATAGGACTGAAGGTATCCGGTGTTGCACACTAGTGAAGGCGTTTCAGATTACCCCTACCCAGGACACATAGTGAACTTTGTAGTGATTACTGTAAAAGGCCATAGACCTATCTCATATAATGGAAACAAGTACATTGTTGAATGCTTCTAAATGCTTCTAAATCAGAAACATTGAGAAAGATGCATACTGAGAGAGGTTTATCTGCTCAAGGTACAAAAATGGAAATTATCCATAAAATCATGGAAGGCAAGAGATGCAACTCAGTGCCATAGATTCTGATGAGAGTGCAGAAGGAGGTGAGGCTGCTTCCACTGAAAGAATTGACAGTTCTGTCGCTGCCCTCATCCATGGTGCCCATGAGGATGTGGATGATGTAATGTCCAATGTTTCCTCGGCAAGCTTTGATGCTGAGGCCATGCTGGAATTCAAGTAGCAAGAGCTGTATTATAAGCAGAAGGAGCTTGAATTCCATGTGGCTAAGCTGAAGGTAGAGCAGGCAGAAAAACAGAAAGACGGGCATCACCAGTTGGAACTGGCCAAGCTTCAAGTTTCAAATGGATCCAAGGCATCTGGACATGGGTCTCGGTCCTCCTCTCATCCAAGATCTCCTAAAGATCTGCTCTGTGTGTATGATGAGAAGAATGACATTATGGACTGGTTGAATGCATTTGAGTATGCATGTGAAGTTCAAAAGGTTGTAAATGCTGACAAGATTGATTGGTTGCTCAGCAGACTACCCCATTCTGGCTGCGGTGCTATTATGGAAATGTCAAAAGCTGAAAGAGTAGATTTAGCAATGTTTAAGCAAACTCTCATCTTAAAGTTTGGGAAGACTCCTGCCCAATACTTGAAGAGGTTTATAGAGTGCAAAAAGAAAGAAGGAAGTACTCGGGTGTCATATGTGACTGATTCTTTAAAGAACTTGACTGGCTGGGTTGAAGGCTATAAGGTCTCCTCTTTCGAGGGTATGATATGTCTTGTCATGCTTGAACATATTTTTGCATCTTGTTCCCCTGAGCTCAAGCAGCATTTGGCAGATTCAAAGGATTTAGATCCTAAGAAGCTGGCCATAGCAGCAGATCTATGGGTGTCAGATAGACTGTCCCATATGGACAAGACTCATCCTGGTAAGCAGGAGGAGGGGAAAAAGTACAAAGATAAGGAGGGTGGGGGATCTGATAAAACCTCCTCCCAAAAGTGCCACAAAACGAAATGTAAGGGTAAGTCACAAAAGAACACACAGGGTAGTGGATGTTATCCTCCAAAACAGAACTCTGGTTACAGTAAGCCTCCCTATGTCCCAAGACCCAGTGGATCATGTGTGGGTTGTGGAGCAAGTGACCATGTGAAGGGGGACCCCAGATGTAAGGTCAAAACCTTGGGGGTCCACTCTGCTAATCTGACCTTCTCCTCCTATGATGAAGAAGAGATTACAGGGGCATCCTTCTCCTCAGACTCCTTCCCCAGTGGGATAGATTCTGAGGTAGTTTTAGTTTCCCTAGGTTTCTGGAAGCCTAAAGTCTCAGAGGCTTATGCTAGGATTCCTGATAATATCAAGCACTGTTTTAAGGACAATGTGCTGATTAATGGAGTAGATACTCCTGTCCTTAGGGATAGTGAGTGCAGCAGAACTGTAGTGGATTCTACCTTGGTAGACCCAGAGGAAGTTGCCCAAGCTCCTCTCTTACCCACCAAGTTGGCTGATGGCCCACCTCTCAAGTTCCCAGTTATGCCTGTAAATCTTACTATAAATGGTACAGTGGTCAGGATTAAATTGAGCATTCAGAGAGATGTCCCAGGAAAGGTCTAGCCGGGGAATGATCTCAGAGCTTAAGGACTTGTGGGAGACACAGCAGAGAGACCCTGCACAAGGTCACAAATAACGGATGCCCAGGCCAAGACCATTGCAATGCCCAAGCCACAGGGGAAACCCAAGGCTAATGGAGTCAAGAAAGACAAAAGAGGGAAAGAAAATATTCCCCCTAACTCACTTGCCACTGAGGTGGAGGTAGTTGGTCCAACACCTGTATCTGATGAGGTAGAGGTGTTACCTGAAGCGTTTGATCCCAATGACCAACCTGAACTACAAGACTTGTTAGTAAAAGGTGGTCCTGACAGGATTGAATTCAGCAGGGGCCAACATGAGTGCCTATCTCTGGAAGACCTAAGGAGACAGGCCTGCTCCCAGCTTGGAGGTGAACCTCCTTGGAAGCATAGGATTTATTGGGAAGGTGGGCTCCTCTACAGTGAGCCTACAGAGTCTACAGAGGGAGACCAAAGAAGGTTGGTGGTTCCCCTTGCTGTAAACCCCTTCTTCCTGCAGCTGGCACATGAAGTACCCCTTGCTGGTCACCTTGCCATCAAGAGAACTAAGCAAAGGTTATCCATGCATTTCTATTGGCCCAAGATGGGGGTGCAAGTAGAAAGCCACTGCAGGAGTTGTGCCACCTGCCAGATATCTGGAAAAAGTGACACAACAATCCAAGCTCCATTGGTACCACTCCCAGTTGTGGGGGTACCATTTGAGATGGTAGGGATAGACATTGTTGGTCGCCTTGACCCCCCAAATATCCTCAGGCAATAGGTTTATCCTGGTGCTGGTCAACCATGCCACCAGGTATCCTGAGGCCATACCATTGAAGACTGTGACTGCCAAGTCAGTTGCAAAAGCTTTACTTGGCATATTTACTAGGGTTGGCTTCCCTAAAGAAGTTGTGTCTGATAGGGGCAGCAACTTTATGTCAAAGTATATGCAGGCCATGTGGAAGGAATGTGGAGTCGCCTATATGTTTTCATCTGCATACCACCCACAAACCAAGGGTCTTGTTGAAAGTTTTAACAGAACCTTTAAAAGCATGATTGGGGTTCTGGAAGACCCCCAAAGAAGAAAATTGGATCTTCTATTGCCATCCTTACTGTTTGCCTACATAGAGGTATCTCAGGAGGGTGTTGGCTTCAGCCCCTTCGAACTTCTGTTTGGTCAACCTGTGAGGAGACCCTTAGCCATAGTCAATGAGGGATGGGAGATGCCCACTCCCCCATTACTACCAATGTAATAGACTATGTGCTGGGGCTCAGAAAGTGGATGGTACTCCTGATGGGTCTGGCTAGTGAGAAACTGAAGGCAGGGCACACACTGGTGAAACATTGGTATGACCAGAAGGCTGCCCTCATCAATTTTACACCTGGTCAGCAAGTCCTGATCATGAATCCTGTAAGGCCTAGAGCTTTACAATGGTCAGGCCCTCCTAACACAGTGGTGGAGTCATTGGGTGAGGTCAACTATTTAGTGGACCTTGGAAGGGCTGGTCAGGCTACAAAAGTGTTCCATGTAAATAGACTGAAGGCTTTCTATCCTAAGAGTTGAAATCTCTGCACTACTGCTGGCTTCAGATGTTGAGGAGGAGGAGTCAGAACCTCTCCCTGACCTGTTCCAGGACAGTCCTTCAGATAGCTCCATTGAGGGTGTCCAAACAGCCCCTCACCTGACTGCTGATCAACAAGCAGAGGTAAAAAGTTTGCTGAGGCAATTTCCCCATTTGTTCTCAAAGTCTCCTGGTTTGACACCTTGGTGCAAACATGACATTGACACAGGAGACAGCGTACCTACCAAAAGTAGGGGATAAGGGATGTCAGACAAAGTAAGGTCTTACATTAAGACAGGGGTCAACAAGATGTTGGATCTTGGGGTGATTGAACCCCCAGTCGTCCTTGGTCCAGCCCTGTGGTTTTGGTTTCAAAGGTAGGCACCTCTGAGTTGAGGTTCTGTGTGGATTACAGGGCTCTGAATGCTGTCACCAAGACAGATGCACACCCCTTGCCTAGATCAGATGAGCCGGTGGATACTTTGGGTGCCGCGAAATACCTCAGCACATTTGACCTCACTGCAGGCTATTGGCAAATAGCCCTAGCAGAACATACCAAGTAGATGACAGCTTTCCCAACACCAGAAGATCTTTACCAGCTCATGGTAATGCCTTTTGGGTTGAAGAATGCCCCTGCCACTTTCCAGAGGCTTGTAAATCATGTCCTCAATGGGTTGGATGAATTCTGTCTTGCATATCTGGATGGTATAGCAGTTTTCAGTGCCCCCTGGGAGGATCATGTGAAACACCTTAAGATTGTGCCCCATGTACCGTTGACATCTGCTGCAGGACACTTATGCTATTGTTGATGGTCCTAGGCTCTCGTCCACAAAGGCTCTACAGGTCTGGGATGAAAAGGGTAAGGTCACTTCTCTCCTCGCCACCCTCTCGATTCCCGCAGCCATTCCTTCTCTTGAACTGCTGCGTGGTAGCCGTCTCGTGCTGTCTGGCGTGTTCACCTTGCTCGTCCTGTACTCTCTGGCTCCACCTTTTATCCATGTGGGCAAAAGGAAGGGCCATCTGGTGTGTGTGATTTAAGTCAATTGCCTGACTGTGCCTGACCCCTGTGTCGGGACATGTCAGGTAAACAGGTTTTACATCAGTCCATTATCTTGAGTCTGAAAAAATATTTGTATCAGAAAAGGTGGGGGTTGGTGTGTCAGAGTATCCTACAGGACGAGATAAGGAAGGTTTGTGTAAGGGACGAAAATAACCGGGATGAAGAACAGAACATAGGGGATGGTGGGAACAGTAGTATTCGGTCCTAGAAAGTTGTGAGTTTGGAAAATGGCAATCAGAGGGATGAGATTTTTAGGGTTGGCAGGGTAAGCGGGAATAGCGGGGGTCGTGACATGAACAAAGGGGATTGTGGGAATCATAGTGTTTTGTCTGATCAGGTTGGGAATGAGGAAAATGAGAATCGGAGGAACGGAAATAAGAAGGATAGGGAGTATTCGAATGGAGACCGGTGAAGTAAGGATTCTGGGAGTTATGCTTTTTTGGTGTAACAGGGTTTGTGACCGTTGAGGATTGATTATGTATGGAGGGGTTGTTGGATCTGAGCCAGAGAGATATAACAGGAGGAAAGGAAGGGGATGCAATACAGCCCTACCCAGGTGATACTCCCCCACTGGTCCACCCCCAGGAATTGGATCCAACAGCAATGGCTGTGTCCTGAACACCTGAATAAGGGATTCTCGAGGTTTACTGGGAGAATACCCTCAGGCTTCTCACATAACACACTTGGTGGGAGACAGGTGTAGGCGGGCACAGCAATACACTTTTCCATACTTATAAATGCTTAACCCACCTTTTACCTATCTCCGGCAACCCCAGTCTACATGAGTGTCTGAATCGCCCTGTGTGTGCCGCTGTAGCAAAACGATACGCTCAGGAAAGGCAATAGGGATAACAAATCCCCAAAACCTGGAAGAAACACTAGGCTAGAGGAAATATATACCACACAAGGAAATGCAAAGGAATGCTGTTGTACTGTTCCTGTAGTTGTTGTTAGTAATACATAGATCTTAACTTCACTTCCACCCCAATAGACCAGCAGGTTTGTATTTCTTTATGTTAAAAGGGGGAATTACATAACACATTATGAACCACTATACCAATTCCTAAGCAGCTGTGTTAAAACAAAAAAGAAGTGTCCATTAAAACTAAAAGAAAGTCTTACAAAAATATATAGAAAGCCCTTATAAAGTGCACTTTATATTACCCAAAATGTATACAAAACACCTTATTTGGGAGACTAGACAGCCTGGCTAGGGCTGTCTCAAGGTCCTTTTTGCTGCAGATCTTATCAGGTGCTCATAGATGGTGCAGGCAGGGTTGCAACAGTGTGTAGGGGGCCCAGTGGTTCTCTTAGCTTGAGCGGTGTATGCCAGGGGCAGCCCGGTACAATAGAAGCAGCGTGGGGGAGCCCTGTCAGGGATTCAAGCCTGCCCACATATCTCAGGAGTGACCTGTCATTGATTGCAGCAGTGGGGACCCCGAGGAAAATCCTTTGATCCGGGCCGCATCTGACAGCTGTGGCACCGGCAGTCAAAGAGCCTATCTTGTAATGGCGTGGGCCCATTACCCATCACTCGGCATTCCCCTCCTCCTCCCAGGCAGCGCTGTGTATGTCAGGAGCAGCCCGTGCAGCAGCAGTGAAGGAGCACCGTCCACTGTCCCCACAAGGCGTGGACAACAAGTGAGCCGGCCACAGCAGTGAAGTCCTGTGCCGTGCCCCTACTGGTATCAGGATGCAGCAGCGATTTCTGATGATGTGCCCCTCCTAGTAACAGGGCACTGCTTCTTAAGGCAGGATCAACTAAGTATGTTTTTTTATATTTCAGGTGGCACAGACCACCGTGCTCGACCCTCCAGTGTCAGGGTCAGGCTTTCTGTAACTGTCCACGTATGGCCCTCCACTCAATCTGCTTAGCAGTCTTTTGTTTTTGCTTGAAAGGTCCCCTGCACAGAACATGTTCAGGGGTACCCTTCCATTATTTTCCCTCAGGGGGTCACATGTTACCCCCTTTGCACTATCCTTGTGCCTGAGGATAGGCTTGGCCTGATCAATAAATCTATCTAGCCATGATTTTGATTTACAGGCCACCGGTTGTCACCCACTACCCTGAATATCAGGCACTTCCCACAGTGCCCCTAAACTCCCAGGAACCTGCTCTAAGGAAGGAGGAATGGAAATCGTGAGGAACTGGCAACTGGAACCCACACTGGACCCTTGGTGAATCATATGTTAATTTCATTTTAATAACAGGCCTGCTCTCCCCGGTGGAACCACAGAGAACAGCCAGGGCAACATCTAGGGCTTCCTCCTGACATGGTGGTGCACACTGTACATAGTCAAGGTCTCTATCTGCTGTTGAAGGAATGCATAAGGGTTCCTCTGCCGCATGCAGCGTAGGAGGGATGATGGGATACATCTCAGGAGGAACACTTCATGTTAGGGATCAGGTTCTGTAGGAGTGGGATTTGGACTCATGGGCATAGGAACTCACACCAGTGTCTGATAAATAAAAGGGTTGTGGTAGACAATGAATGGATCACCATTGTCTACCGCGCCTTCACTGACTTCCAGGTGGCCTTCCAATGGTCTCATGTTTTCTGTAGCTTGAGGAGCTTTCAGGCATTGACCCAATTAAGGGTCTTGCTCTTCTGGCCTATTGTCTAGCCATCGTCTCTTTGGCCGATGCCTCTTTTGGTACTGCTGGTACTAACTTGACCTCATCCCCAAATGGAAGCAGGTGGTTCCTGTGCAAGGTCTTGATGTTCCTTGGTCATTCTTCCTCTCGCAGTTGGCACACTGGCAGCTCTCTTAACTGATGCTCTATGATGAACGATGTGACTTCCATTTATGGCCCAGCTTCCTCTGCCCTCTCTTTCCTAGGCTGCGGGTCAACATATGATCGCCAGTCTGAAGAGCGTGAAACATGGCATTGGTGTCATTCCAGCGTTTGTTACCTTCCACAGTCTTCTCTGCAGCAGTTTATATGAACTGATGGGATTGCTCTAGTTTACGTTTGAGCAACTTCATAAAGCTGGCATAGTTTTCGCTGCCTTTGCAATCTGCAGAAACTCCAAAACAAAGCTCTACTGGCCACCAGACATCCGTTCCAAACATTAATATGGCGTAAACCCAGTAGCATCCTTCTTCATACAGTTAGGAGCATGGGTCAGGGTAGCCACATGCTGACTTGAACTGGTCCTCTACGGCCTGAGGTTGCCCAGCATCATAAAGAGGGTGCGACTTAACCTCTCCCCTTGGGCATCCCCCCGTGGATGGTATGGAGTTGTATTTGCCTTCCTGATGCCATCCAGCTCCAGCATCTGTTTAATGAGTGTTGACTCAAAATCCAGTCCCTGGTTGGAATGAATCCTGGCTTGTCATCGTAGTGCATGAAGTACTTCTCCTACAGCATGCGGGCAACTGTGGTGAGATGCTGATCCTTGATGGGAACCACCTGCATGTACCACTTAAAGTGGTCTGTCACCACAGGATATTTTGCAGACCTCGCCTGTCCCTCTCGGAACTGCAGAAGTCAATGCAGACGAGAGGCATGGGCTGGAACTCTGCAGGTAATGAAGATATGTTTCAGGATGAGCCGCAGTCTTCCTAGTGAAAAACCCGGCGCAGTGCTGGCAATAAGACTCTATGTCAGCTGATAGTCTAGGCCAGAAAAACTTGGAGCGGACTGTAAGGAACTCATGGTGGCAACAGTAAAGACAGACACAAGTGATTAAGGGTGTTTATTAAACTGAATACTTGTTGGAAAAACGCCTAAACCTAAATCTAAGATGGGAGCAAGCCTCGGCTATCAAATGAAAATAAGACAGTCCTAGTGGTGTTGTGTCAAATAAAAGGGTCTATACTAAGAAACCTATTGCCAAACCTTACACCTAATACAAAAAAGGATGTGGGGTGGTTTTCAAGAAAAGAATGAAGTGTTCACAAATATTATGTCAGGATATGGTAGCCTGGGTCTTCCTTCCCCACGTTTTGAGCATGGGGTAAAGTAGAACCTTGGAGCACAGCACACACTCGAGCTTTCCCAGCACAAGTCAACAGTTCCACTGGCAGCTATCAGGACCGTCCCTGGCCAAGTCTCATTTCTCCTGAAAGTCTTTTGCCTTCGAGGGCCTGACATATTCAATAACAAAACAAAAGTACCTTCAACAAAATGAAAGTTTGTTTCCTGGTTTCACTTATGGTGAGGGTTCTTCACCCCTTAGCCCCCCTCTTCTGGGTGCTCACCCCTGGTCCTCGTGGTCTTCGGTGATCGGTTTTCACCCCTCGGATTGCCCTCTTCCGGGTTTGTATCCTAAAACATTTCTTATCGATATCAAGGCCTCTAGGGTTATGGTTTCCTGGTCCCGCAGGCCTGATAGGTTTACCAAAAAAAACATCAAACAAACACAAAGTTCTGTTCTACGTATTCCTAGGGTGATGGATTCACCCCTGGGCCCCCCCTTCCGGTCGCTGACCCTTTTTCAAATTTTACTCCCGAAATCAAATAACAGTTCCTTCTCTTAATAGAGTTTGGGTGATGGCTTCACCTCTGGATCTCCCTCGTTCTGGCTTGGACCCCTCTCAACTGTTAGCCTCCCATCACCGGGCTCACTATGGGTTTTCCTTCCTTCACAACTCTTAATGTCTTTTTAGACAGTTCTAGTGGAGTGGACATCCCTCGGCCGGGTTCTCTCTTGTCAACATACTGTTTCTTGGGACTTTAGACTTTGCCCCCTTCTCGTCAGCATCCCTCTTCTGAGTTAACACATGCCAACTTCACCTTCACATTTGGTTTCAGTGTTTACGGGATTCACTTCCCTTGCTTTCTTTAGAGTTCTTAGATCAAAGACTTTCAACTGTATACAGATTTTGCTTGACCACTTTGACCTATCTTGGCGGCTCTCCTACGGCCTTCTGGTTTCTGTAGTTTTACTCCGAAGGGGATCGACCAGAGCTTCTCGGAGCAGCACCCACGTGGTATCGGTTCCCTTCTGCAGCTGGTCTCCCCTTTACAATTTTACAGTTCTCTGAACTTTTCTCACTTTTCCACTTAGCGACTTAGTGACTTTCGTTCGCCACAGCCCGGTTCTTATCGCTCTCCCCTCGACTCACCGCCTGTGATGAACCGCTTGGCTTTACGGGAGTCAAGGCCGGTACCACAGAAGCAGGAGTCTCCTTCGCTCCGGCTTATCAGCATCTGTACGCGCCATGTAGCATTGACATCTGTTGCAGCACACTTGGGCTATTGTCCTCTGTCTTACGTTTCCTTCAGCGGAGGATTCACAGGGTTTTGTCGTGTCTCTACTCATCAGCCTCTCGATATTTGACGCCTTTCTCCTCCTCTTGAACTGCCAGGTCTGGATAGCTGTTTCGTCGTGCAGTCTGCCTAGCTCATACTGTGCTCTCTTGCTGCGCCTTTTATCCCTGTGGGGAAGAGAAAGGATTGTCAAGTGTGTGTGATTCTGATCAATTACCTGACCTTGCCTGACCCTTGTATTGAGACATGCAAGTAAACGGCTTTGTAGTTAGTCCGTTCTCTGGTGTTTCGTGCGAAAGTATTCATGTCGGAAAAGGAGGGGGCAGTGGTTTTGAAAGTCCTACGTGTTAGAATAGAGAAAAGGTGTTGAAAGAAGGGGAATACCGCATCTCACCCGCCGGTGTCCCACTCCCACTCCCCGAGGACCCTGCCATCCAGGTGATCCTCCCTCACTAGTCCACCCCGAGGAACAGGATCCAATAGCGAAGGCCATGTCCTGGCCACCTGGATAACAGATTCCTGGGGTTTAGCCAGGGATACACCTTCAGGTTTCTCACAGGACTAACTCAAAGTTTCTGTCGCTGTCAAGATGTCCATGCTGGTCGTGGTGGGTATACAAACCAGCTCGGTGGAATTGCTGTGGTAGCACAGACGATGTAATAGCCAGTCTTCAACTTTCCTTATACAGGACTCCACCCTTCTGCACAAGCGTCTTGCAATCCCTTAGCATTGTTCCTGTTCTAGGTCTTTAAAGACATCGCTGGGATCTCTGGGCACATGTCTCAGGAGGATAGCTCAGGGGCAACATGCTCGCCTTGGAAGAAAGGAGACATGGCGCAACACAGGTTCAATCTGAGGGTCTGCTTGGGTATTTAACATGTTATAAATAACCTATCATATCATATCATATCTGCTCCCATGGTCTTAGCTTTCTGGAAAAGAGCAATTCCAGGATCCGCTAGTTGGGACAAACAAATCTCATCTCGGGTCAACCACCTAGATCAAATACCGCCCGACTGCTGATTTTGCAGTAAATTGCTGGCACAGCCTCAACTGGGTATGGAGACTGCTGACTCACAGCCTGGCAGATAGTTCTGAGGCCCGCTGAAGACAACTCCTTCCACAAGGTGGATCCAGCTGTATCTTCCGGCAGAACATGAGGCCTCCGCGAGAGGGCATTGATGTTAGTGTGCACAGATAGGTATTGTAGGTTGAAGTTGTATGTGGACAATCCAGTGTGCTATCAGTGTCTAGTAGTATCCAGCCTTGCCAACTTCAACACATCCGCCAGGAGGTTATTGTTTGTTGTCACTGCGCCAAAAAGCTAATCCTGGAACTTCTGTGTAAGGGCCAATTTGAATGCCCGAAATTCCAACTTGTGGACTGGATAGTTCTTTTCAGCCGCATGCAGGCCTCGTCTAGTGAAAGCGACTGTTCTCATCTCACTGTTGGTCCCCTGGTAAAGAACAGATCTCATTCACTCCTGGCTCGCATCAACGTGCAAGATGTAAGGCAACTGAGAATCTGCGTAGGCCAGGACTGGTGCTGTGGTGTAACGCTCACCTGATTCCCGTAGAGGCACCGGTCTTGACTGGGCGTATACCGTATCTTCAAAGGTGATGTGTAACACATGGCTGGCTCTTTGGGCTGGACCTCTGTGCACTGTATGTTTGACTCGAAGGGTAAGATGTCTGCAGATAGAAAATATGGGATTAAGGAACTGGGTTATTGAATGTATCTCTCTTCTTCCCTTTCTCTTCTCCTGTAGAACCCCAAAGGTTAACGCTCTCACCTTAGGTAAGTGAACGCCGTGCTCTCCATCTGCCTCGGGGCAGGGTGCTGTAACCAGTTTCTTCACTGGATAAGGGGAGCAGGCCTCTTGACTTCAGAGAACTGCTGTCCGTCGTTTACTGCACAAACGGTAAGTTTCGAGTAATTCTAATGTCTTTAAAGTCTTTAGTAATGATGTTTCTTGTTTTGCAGGGTTCCGGCGATGGCGGATGACGGGCTGAAGTGAGTTGAAGATGGAGCCCGTGTGATGAATAGAAGCGCCTGGAAGCACGTAAGTAAGCGCTAGTTGCCTGCTTCACGATGCGCTCTAACTGTCTTTTTATTTTGCAGGTACAAGTTCGGAGCGGCTGCAGGGTGCCGGAATACCCACTGGGTTAGATGTGGAAAGGAGTAATGGCACGTGAGTATTAAAGTTCCCCAATGTCTTTAAACGCACCTTGTTTTGTCTTTCAGATGTGGGATGCAGCGCCGAAGGCCTCCGGAGCGTGCGAAGAGTTGGTAAGCTTTTGTCTTTCAGATGCCGGAATGCAGTGTGAAGACCTCCGGAGCGCACGAAGAGTAGGTAAGCCTTTGTCTTTCAGATGCCGGAATGCAGCGCGAGGCGTTGGTGACAGCCGATGGACCAGGTAAGTGAAGAGCTGTCACTGAAGACCGTAATGCTAACCTGTTCTTTCTTGTCTTTATAGGTGTTGCTGAAGACTGGATTCAGGATGGTAAGCCTTTTTCCTTAGGCCCAGGATCAGATGCAGAAGACACGATGAGCGTTCTGCTGCAGAGGATGCAGAATAACGCAAAGCAAGATTCATCCATCGGGTGTGGTTTAAATAGCCTCCTGTAGTGCTTAGGTGTCTCCTTCCACAGCCACGCCTAGGTAAGAAAAGAGTTCCTGCTTTCCAGAAGAGTTCCAGTGTTCTGAATCTAGGGAGTGGCTCCTGCCCCACCCAACAGGAAAAGTAGTTCCAAACAGAAGAGGATCAGAGGCTCAACTGGCAGGCAAGTAAGCAGCATGGTCTGCTGCAGGTAAATCCACCCAAGCATTATGAGCCCGGCGCTTCCAGCGCTGGGACTGGGCATATTTATGAGCCTGGTGCCACTGGCGCCAGGACTGGGTCCAAAAGGTCCCAATTGGGACTGGTTGGCACTCGGAACCTGGGTTATGGATCTGCTTCCAAGGGAGTTGGGAAAACCCTGACCTTTTGGAAGCAGGGATCATGACAGTACCCCCCCTCAAGGCCCCTCCCAAACCGGGCTTCTCCGGGGGTTTTGGCTTGTCAGGAAATGTTCGGTGAAATCTTTTGATTAGGCGAGGAGCGTGGACATATTCAGCAGGTTCCCAAGATCTCTCTTGGGGGCCGTAGCCTTTCCAGTCAATTAGGTAAAATAGTTTAGATTTGGAGATCTTGGAGTCCAGAATGCTTTTGACTTCAAACTCGAGTTCTCCATCAACTAGAATAGGTTTTGGAGATTTAGTTAGTCGGGTTTGAGGTTGCACGGGTTTTAATAGAGAGACGTGGAAGACCGGATGTATCTTCATGTGCGGGGGCAAGTCCAACTTGACCGCTACTGGGTTTACTATGGTAGTGATGGAATAGGGACCAAGGTATCTTGGGTTGAATGTGTGTGGCCCTTTTAGAGGTAGATATTTGGTGGATAACCAGACTTGATCCCCTACTTGATATTGAGGGGCTTCCTTCCGATATTGATCTGCTCCTTTCTTGTATTGTTCTTTAGCCCTTTGAAGGTGAGAAACAGCTTCCTTAAAGGCTTGGGTGATTGTAGAATGCAGGTAGTCTACTGCTGGTGTTTCAAGATCTTGGAGGGGATCCAACTCCGAGGTTCGAGGGTGACTGCCGTACAAAAGAAAAAACGGGGTTTTCCCAGTTCCCGAATGGACAGAGTTATTGTAGGCATATTCGGCTATCCAAAGGATGTCTTTCCAAGTTTTTTCAGTTTGTTACAGCATGCAGCGTAAATACTGTTCCAGAGTTTGATTGGTCCTCTCGGTTTGTCCGTCGGTCTGAGGGTGGTGACTGGTCGATAGTCTCACATCAATTTGAGCCGACCGACAGCAACTTCGCCAAAAATGAGAAATAAATTGACTACCTCGATCCGAAATTAGAACCGAAGGAAAACCGTGCAGTCGGACGATGTTTTCGAGAAATTCTCGGGCCAGAGTTGCTGCTGTTGGCAAGTCTTTGAGCGGAATGAAATGCGCCATCTTGGAGAATAAGTCCACGATTACTAGAATCGTATTGTATCCGGAGCATGGAGGTAGATCGGTGATGAAGTCCATAGAAAGCGTATGCCAAGGGCGAGGTGGGATGTCAATAGGGCGTAAGAGGCCTGCTGGTCTTTCCTTTTGACTCTTGTTTTGGGCGCATACTCCACAGGACATTATAAAGTCTCTGATATCTTTTTTCCAAGACGGCCACCAGAAGTAGCGCTTGATCTTTTCTGAGGTCTTGGCCATACCGGGATGTCCTTCCATTAAGGAATCGTGATAACAAGAGATTACTTTTTTCTGTAAATCTGTGCTGGGTAGGTATAATCGTTCTTGGAAATACAATAAATTGTCCTTTACTGCAAAGTCCTTTCCCTGCAGATGCCAATTCTGTATGTCTGCTGGAGTTACAAGTTGCCTGGCTTTATCCTTAACTTCCTCTATGGATTCTGTGGCGATTACACCCAGAATTCTTTGTTCGGGAATGATTGGTACAGGTGTAGGGTTGATCAAGTGTTCTTCCACTCCCATCCGAGAAAGGGCATCAGCTTTACCGTTCTTTGTACCAGGTCGATAGGTAATTATGAAGTCAAACTCGGCAAAGAATAATGCCCAACGGAGTTGTCTAGAGGATTGGGCTTTTGCGGTTTTCAAATATTGCAGGTTTCGGTGATCCGTAATCACAGTAACGGTGTGTCGGGCCCCCAGCAGATAATGCCGCCAAGCCTTAAAGGCAGACTTGATAGCCAGAAGTTCCTTGTCAGTAATCGTGTAATTGATTTCAGGAGGCGAGAATTTGCGGGACCAAAATGCCACGGGATGCAACTGATTGGTTACCGGGTCCTTTTGTGATAGAACTGCCCCCATGGCAAGGCTTGAAGCATCAGTTTCCACGATGTAGGGGAGTTCGGGGCGAGGGTGTTTTAAGATTGGTGCAGAGATAAATTTAGTCTTCAAATCCTGGAAAGCTTGTTCCGCCTCGGTAGACCATTCAAAACGTTTGTTTTTCTTTAACAAGGCAGTGATGGGCTGGACTATTCGAGAGAATTCGGGGATAAACCTGCGGTAAAAGTTAGCGAAGCCTAACATGCTTTGCACACCTTTTACGGAGGATGGTGATGGCCATTTGAGAACTGCATCGACCTTCTTTGAATCCATACGCACTCCGCCAGGTGATAATATGAATCCCAAGAATTCAACTTCAGTCACGTTGAAAACACATTTTTCCAACTTAGCGAAAAGTTTGTGTTGACGCAATCTTTCGAGGACCATTTTCACGTGTTTCCGATGTTCAGATTCCGATGAAGAATAAACGAGGATGTCGTCAATGTAAACAACAACACACACATCTATGAGCTCTCTGAGGACATCGTTCATAAAATATTGAAAGGCGGCAGGGGCATTGCAAAGTCCGAAGGGCATGACCTGATATTCAAATAGCCCATACTTGGTGCGGAAGGCCGTCTTCCATTCATCGCCCTCTTTTACTCGTACCAAGTGGTAAGCTCCTCTAAGATCCAGCTTTGTATATATGCATGCTTTTCTGACTTGGTCCAGGAGTTCAGGGATCAAAGGTAACGGATATCTATTCTTAACGGTGATCTGGTTCAGGGAGCGATAATCTATACAAGTTCTAAGGTCTCCTTCCTTTTTTGGAACGAAGAACAACGCTGAAGAAGCAGGGGACTTGGAAGGACGAATAAACCCATTTGCCAGGTATTGATCCAGGTATTGTCGAAGGTGAAGGTTCTCAGGCTCGGTGAGGGCATAAATTCTACTACAAGGAGGAGTAGATCCAGGTATCAGGTCTATCTGGCAGTCATAAGACCTATGAGGAGGTAGAGAGTTAGCCTGATCCTTCCGGAAAACATCTTGGTATTCTAGGTATTCGGGAGGTAACTGGGGAGTCTCTGAAGAAATTGCTGCCAGTGCAACACCAGGTGGAGGGTGACAAGTAGAGACACATTCTGGAAACTGGACCGTTCTTGCTCGCCAATCGATCAGAGGATTGTGTTTCTCTAACCAAGGTATTCCTAGAATAATCTGAAACTGAGGGGCCTTGATCACATCGAACACGATCGTCTCATGGTGTCCATCTTGACTTACTAGCGTCACCTCTTGAGTGGTATGCGTAACTGGCCCGGAGGCTATCTCCGTACCATCCACCGTAGTAATGACGTCCTTTACAGCCTTGGGACAAAGAGTTAGATTCATCCTCAAAACCATTTCATGATCCACATAATTGCCGATGGCACCGCTGTCGACGTAAGCTTCAATTGCATGTAATCGATCCGGATTATCAGGGCTAATGAGGACCATAGGTATCACGAAATGCGAGGTCACGGAACTGGTTTTCACGCTCGGCAAGAGGACCTCTATTCTTGTCGGGCGAGGTCGTTTCCCTGCTCAGAGTTTGTAACTTTGGTAACTGCAGCTCCTACTGCCTTCTTGGCAGGTTTCACCGGACAGTCTCGAAGAAAGTGCCCTGAGTTTCCGCAATAGAGGCATAATTGCAACTGTTTTCTCCTTTCCCGCTCCTTTTGTGTTAGAGGACCTTTCAGACCCCCTATTTGCATGGGTTCCCCGGAGTCTACTCCTTTGGAAGGAGTTGGCGGTTTGGAAAATACTCGAGCATCAAACTTGGAACGATCGGCCTTCCTGTTCTGCAGTCTGTGATCTATTTGAACGACTAAGTCTATATAGTCCGAACAATCTTGTGGGGGATTCACTACTTGGGCTAGCACATCTTTGAGCTCTCCACGTAGACCTCTATAAAACAGCGTAATCCTTTTGTCCTCAGGCCATTGAGTTTCCACTATCAGTCTGTTGAAAGACGCAATATAAGCCAAAAGGTCTTGATTACCTTGTCGCAACGAAAGAAGCTCATTGTCCAAGGCCTGCCCCTGTGAATGTCTTGCGAACAGTTTTTCCATACTGAGCTGAAAAGCTTGAAAATCATGGAGGACCGGATCATCTTGATTTACTAGAGGGATCGACCAGTCTGCCGCATTGCCACTAAGGTACGAAAGCACGAAAGCTACTTTAGCTTGATCAGTTGGAAAGGCTGCTGGCCGGCATAAGAAATGCAACCGGCACTGATTGATAAATACTGCAAACCTCTTTGGGTCACCAGAAAATCGTTCGGGCGGAGCCAGAGGTACATTCCCAGGTAGGTTGATCTGCACTGGATTCATAGAGGATGTAGAAGGAAGATTTCCCCCAGATGCGGGTAACGGGGTATGTCCGGCTTGTGACTGTAGCAATTGTCTAGCGAGATCATCTGTTCGCTCCTTGGAAATAATCAGTTCCCTTCTTAGAGCGTTCGTTTCCTGACGGGCTGCATGCACTTCTTCCCTTAGTTCCCCAAGTAACTGGGCTAGCTGGTCGGTATCCGAGGTTTCCATAGCGCCTGGACGGGAGTTTTGTGGTAGGCTTTGCGTTCTGTAACGCTCACCTGATTCCCGTAGAGGCGCCGGTCTTGACTGGGCGTATACCGTATCTTCAAAGGTGATGTGTAACACACGGCTGGCTCTTTGGGCTGGACCTCTGTGCACTGTATGTTTGACTCGAAGGGTAAGATGTCTGCAGATAGAAAATATGGGATTAAGGAACTGGGTTATTGAATGTCTCTCTCTTCTTCCCTTTCTCTTCTCCTGTAGAACCCCAAAGGTTAACGCTCTCACCTTAGGTAAGTGAACGCCGTGCTCTCCATCTGCCTCGGGGCAGGGTGCTGTAACCAGTTTCTTCACTGGATAAGGGGAGCAGGCCTCTTGACTTCAGAGAACTGCTGTCCGTCGTTTACTGCACGAACGGTAAGTTTCGAGTAATTCTAATGTCTTTAGAGTCTTTAGTAATGATGTTTCTTGTTTTGCAGGGTTCCAGCGATGGCGGATGACGGGCTGAAGTGAGTTGAAGATGGAGCCCGTGTGATGAATAGAAGCGCCTGGAAGCACGTAAGTAAGCGCTAGTTGCCTGCTTCACGATGCGCTCTAACTGTCTTTTTATTTTGCAGGTACAAGTTCGGAGCGGCTGCAGGGTGCCGGAATACCCACTGGGTTAGATGTGGAAAGGAGTAATGGCACGTGAGTATTAAAGTTCCCCAATGTCTTTAAATGCACCTTGTTTTGTCTTTCAGATGTGGGATGCAGCGCCGAAGGCCTCCGGAGCGTGCGAAGAGTTGGTAAGCTTTTGTCTTTCAGATGCCGGAATGCAGTGTGAAGACCTCCGGAGCGCACGAAGAGTAGGTAAGCCTTTGTCTTTCAGATGCCGGAATGCAGCGCGAGGCGTTGGTGACAGCCGATGGACCAGGTAAGTGAAGAGCTGTCACTGAAGACCGTAATGCTAACCTGTTCTTTCTTGTCTTTATAGGTGTTGCTGAAGACTGGATTCAGGATGGTAAGCCTTTTTCCTTAGGCCCAGGATCAGATGCAGAAGACACGATGAGCGTTCTGCTGCAGAGGATGCAGAATAACGCAAAGCAAGATTCATCCATCGGGTGTGGTTTAAATAGCCTCCTGTAGTGCTTAGGTGTCTCCTTCCACAGCCACGCCTAGGTAAGAAAAGAGTTCCTGCTTTCCAGAAGAGTTCCAGTGTTCTGAATCTAGGGAGTGGCTCCTGCCCCACCCAACAGGAAAAGTAGTTCCAAACAGAAGAGGATCAGAGGCTCAACTGGCAGGCAAGTAAGCAGCATGGTCTGCTGCAGGTAAGTCCACCCAAGCATTATGAGCCCGGCGCTTCCAGCGCTGGGACTGGGCATATTTATGAGCCTGGTGCCACTGGCGCCAGGACTGGGTCCAAAAGGTCCCAATTGGGACTGGTTGGCACTCGGAACCTGGGTTATGGATCTGCTTCCAAGGGAGTTGGGAAAACCCTGACCTTTTGGAAGCAGAGATCATGACATGTGGTGAGGGTTCACTTGAGTTATTCAAAGGCCTGCTGGTATCGGTTAGTCCACCTTCCACCAAAGGCCTCATGTGGATGGTACACATGATCCCCAGAGCTGGCAGTAGTAATCAAGCTCCCCTGGGATGGTGGGCATCCTTTGGTGAGATCCACAGGTTGACGAGCAATGTTGACATATCCTGTTATGAACCTCTGGTGGTAGTGTAGAATATCTAAACACACTGTCATGGACAAGGGCCTGAAACCAGCAACTTCTACCTCATGCTCACAGTTTTCTAACACAATACAGGGGGAAGTTATTGGAGAGTTCATGCATTTCTTCTATCTTTTCAGTGGCCTACGTCTCACTCCATTTCCCTATTGGAAAGTCTAGCTGTCCCTAGATGTTGTTCACTCTCCCTAGTTGGCACTGAAGTGTCGCCTATTTAGGAAAGGAGATAGAGAAGAGAAAGTCCCTTGCCTAACTCACTACTTTCCTGTTTCTAAAAAACACTTTCAGAAGTTTACAGATATTTATTACTTCCTTCTAGAGTGACAACATGAAATTAAAATCTATATATGTCAATGGCCCTCATTACAAGTCAGGCGGTGGACCATGGTGCTAGTAGCACCATGGTCCATGCCGGATTCCGCCATGGTGGATGGCGGAATTACCGCCCCATTCCAAGGTGAGTGGGGCGGTAATTCCCCATTCACCATTTGCCCTTCCCCATTCCCATATTTGCCCCATAGGGCATAATGGGGATGGGGAAGGCGCTAATTACGGCACCGTAAATTACGGTGCCGTAATTAGCACCAAGGTCGCTTAGCGCCTTGGACTTTAACGCCTGCAAAAAGCAGGCGTTAAAGTGTGAATCAGGCGTTAAGGGTTTAACGGCGCCAACGCTTTTTACGGCGCCGTTAACCCCTTAACGCCTGACTTGTAATGAGGGCCAATGACTTATCAAGCAGAACCAATCCGTTGTTTGAAACAACAATTATAATTACAATTACAACTGTTATCCACCACGGGCCATTGTATTAATAAAACACTATAACAAAGATATTTTTGGGGGGGGTGTACTGTAGATAGAGAATACTATAAAACCATATAAAGTGCACAGATTGCATGGTATATGACGTTGACGGATGCAAACTACTTGGCATATGCAGAAGAACTGGTGGAGGGAATTCTAGCAAATCCCTCCATCCTGGGAGTGGCTCCCCAGGTAGGAGCACAAACATCAAGAGATGAGTGGAACGAATTGGAAGTGCTGCAGAAAAAATGTATCCGGACAGAGCTACATGGAGCAATGATGACTGAATATTTAAGATCTCACATTGCTACAAATGGGCTAATCATAAAAAAAAGAACCAAGAATACTTTTAGACCAACTCCAATTCAGAAAGGATTGTAGTTATATTGAGAAAAAGTGTACTTCTGATTGGTAAAAGGAGCATCAGAGAAAATAATGAAAGAGATAACAGAAAAACAAGACTCACTAGCTGCAAAGATGATTCTTGGCAATTATAAAACGAGCCTAGAAGCTCTGGATGCAACAGTGAAAGAATTCAAAGAATTCAATTCAAACAAAAAATAACAGAATTGAAAAAAGACATTTACCCATGAGAAGAAGTACCCATACGTGGTAGATGCCTATTAAGAAGAATATGACAAAACACAGACTATCTCATACAGAGGGCGTCAGAACAGAGTGGAACCAGACTAAATAGTTTGAGCTTCTCGAGTGGAAAGAGCATGGCCATCCCCCAATAGAACAAATAACTCACGTGGGAAGGGGTACACTTTGATGAGCAATACCAAGGCAGACAGGGAAATAACCAGTGTTTTCAACAACCCAGAGATCGAGGCCAAAACAGAAGATGGTGGCATGATCAGTAACCAAGAATCACACGCAACAGAGGCTGGAGCTGGTACAAACAGAACGCACCGGATTACTAGTCAATAAAAAATTAGGAGAAACAGTAAAAGAGAATTCACTGGTCTTAAATTTAACAAAAATAGAGCCTTCAGAGATGCATCATAAGGTTATACAGAAGGGACTCTTGTTTGTTACAACTACACAACATGACCCATTTCAAACCAGAATAGAAATTACACAACTCTTGAGAAAAATTCATTTGAAACAATTTTTTCATAAAAGTACCTCAGAGAGCCAGGGCGATGTTACAAATGTACATAACAAATCTCTATCCACCACCACGAAGCACATCAGCAGAATCAGTGACTTTTGAGAAGGCCATGTTGAAGAAACTGGAAGAAATAGAAGTGGAAAATAGGACTCCCTTTTACAACTTGACCAAAGCGGCAAAAAAACACTGGGGGAATTAAAAAACAACATGGAGATCATAATAAAGCCAGCAGACAAGGGAGGGCAACGGTAATAATGGACACAGAAGACTACCAGAGAATGGTATACATAGTGATTGGTGACAGAGTGACCTACAGAAGATTAGGGAGTGATCCAACCAACAGTTTAAGGAACTTAATTAACCCAATAATTGTTGAAGGTCTGAGTGAAGGATGCATCAGTAAAGAAAGAAGCAGACTTTCTGTGTCCCAGTTTTCCAAGATGCCCAGCATTCTATGCTGTCCCAAAGATTCACAAGGGAGTCTCCCCACCACCAGGGAGACCAATTGTCTCGGAAAGTGGGTCAATTTTGGAGCCATTATCCCAATTTGTAGACTTCTTCATGAAAGGGGAAGACAGGAAGATGAAGTCGAACATTAAAGACACAACAGCAGCATTGGAGCTCCTGGAGGAAATGATTTTGCCTCCAAATGAGGTCCTGATAGTGACTTTAGACATAGAGTCACTATATTCAAAAATTCCCCAAGAAGAAAGGTTGAGGGTCATAGAGAGAGTACTATGGCCAGAAATACCAAGACCTGAAGTTCTAGTGACATTTATAATGCAGCTGGCGGAAATAGCGCTTATAAAGAGCTACTTTGTCCTAGAAGACAAATACTATGAACAAGCATCGGGCACCTCTATGGGTGCAACATTTGCCCTGAGTCTAGCGAACCTCTATGTAGCAGACTTTGAAGAGAGGGCAATCTACTGTAGACTAATCCATTTTTGAAAAAACATCAGTAGATGGACACGCTGCATAGATGATGTGTTTATGATCTTCTATGGTGGTGAAGAAACCCTAGGAAACATCATCACATGGCTGAATGGGCAAAACCCATTTTTTTATTTTTTTTTTTTTATTATTTTTTTTGGTTTATACAAACCTTTAAAATACATCGTTTGTCAGAATCCAATGACAAATACAAAGCAAGACAAGACTAGACAAGGCAGAACATATAAGCATGAGATAAGCATGAGATAAAGTTCCATCCTTTTGTCAGGGGTCAAGCCTTTGGTACTAGTGGAGCCTTATCGAGAAGGTCCCAATGTACTTCATCTGAGAGTTTACACAATGTTAAGCACTACCCTGAAGTCCCTGTACTGCGGCGTCAGATAACTCAAGGCTCCTTTCAATCTCATGCAGAAATAAGGTCAGCGCCCTTGTCAGTTTTGTGTTGGAGCCCGTAAACATCAAGTGCCACCATTCTTCAGCACTCCTCAGTGAGTATTCATTTAACATTTGGCCTAAGTGTTTAGTTCTTAGGGATCTATGGAAAGTCAAACACTAATATAGTCAAACAGAAGTTACCTTCTTAGACATCAAAATTATGAGGAAGGGAGAACAATTAAAAACTACAGTGTACCAAAAAACAATAGATAGGAACTCTCTCCTGGAATTCCACAGTTTCCACCCTAGGAGTCTAAAAGAAAACTTACCTTTTGGACAGTTCCTAAGGTATAGGTGAAATTGCACAACAAGAAGGGAATATGACAACCATGCAAAAAAATGATCACAGATACTAAGAGAAAGAAACTACCCGGAGAAAAACATACAACAAGCAAGAAAGCGAGCCCGCAACATACCCAGGGAAATAACACTAAACCAACATGAAAAAAGATCACAGGAACAGAGTCAAATAACAGCAGCATTTAGCCAGTCACCAGTGGCCAATAGGATCAAACAAGAAATGAAGAAACTCTGGCCGATTCTCAATTTTGGCAATGGCAATTTAGCTGTCCCCCAGTTCGCCATCAAAAGAAGGAGAAATTTACATGACTCACTGGTGAATGCATACAGAGAAAACAATGAGGAGGCGGGAGCCCAAAATAGACTGTGGGGCCTACAAAAAGCAATAGGATACACTCCCTGCGGCCAATGTTCAGCCTGTCCATTTACAAAGCGTACAACTCAGACATAGGATGGACATTCCCTTGGGAACAAAGAGCACTAACGAATTGCAACACAGCTGGTGTGGTATACCAAATTGTGTTTAGCATCATGTCTTAAGATAGAGAAGGTAGAGTGACAGTTCAAGGCACTCAATGATGCTTAACTAATCAATTGAGCCTGTATAAAATAATGTATTATAATACAAAATTTAGAACAACATAAATACAAAAATGAGTATCTAGAATATACATATCTAGTAAAATTGCAAAACATAGGTGATTCATTTGTATACTTTGCAGCAGACAAGGGTAAATTAGACTAATTGAAGACACAAGATGTTTTCAGCTTAATTTGAAACAGATAATGGTCTCCAGTTCATAGAGCTAGGAACTCGGCTAATGGGTGGTGGTCTAGCCTCTAACTTGTTATATTCCTATGTATTAATACAGATGGTTATAGTCTCAACATGTTTCTGTTCATTGTCTGATAAGTAGCGAACATTCATCAGGAGATTTCACCATGTAATCACTTAGTGTGCCGGTATTGATATATCGCCGAGGTTTTGTAAGAATTTCATTATAACTCTTGATCTGTCAGAATAAAAACAAACAAAATAGTGTAAGCTGTAAATGCTAAAGTTCTATTTCAGTTCATAAATTGAACGTGGAACCTATAACACAGATGTGAACCTGGACAGGTTATGTGGGGGCGAAAAATACAAGTAGTTATTGTTGCGAAGACATATTGCTGGTCTTGCTTCAGGCAATCTGCAAAAATGCAAATCAATGATGCTTTTTTATCACCATTACAACTCTGGTGCTACCCGTCTCTACAGTACTTAGGTAGAGATCTACAAACATTGTTTAAATATATGTTAAAAAAATATATAATTTGGAGGCATGAAAGGACCCACCTTGCGGCGGTATCGCTAGTGTGCACTCTGGTCCCGTAATACAGAAACGGTGTAGTTGAATATCTGTTGCGGTTCTGTAGTGAAATTAGAAGTGCTTAGTATGGATCTGCAATAATATTACAGCATGCCCATTTCAAATAATTTAATAAATCGAAAGGCTGTTGGTACAAACCTTGTAGATGCCTTTAGATGGCTTGGAGCAGTCTTAACAATCCTTAGGTAAACCGGAGAAATCCGACGTGGTTGCTCCTCAGCAGGGCTCCAGTTCCATGAAGAATATACTGCAGGGAGACAGAGAAGATACAGGGCCTGATTCATGGAAGTGTTTTTTAATGGCACAATCCCATAGGAAAATGTTCTGTGAATCAGGCCCACAGTGTCTCGCTGGCAGTCTCTACTGTATATTCTTGCGTGTACAGAGTTGCGTACCAGTACCGGCAGCGGCGGCAACTTAATATGGGTTTTACCTTTCGTCTGTAGGTTTGGATCCTCAGCTCACTGTAGTGGATCGCTGTCCGTATTCATGCAACAATCTCGTATCGGGGACACCGAACTGTTAGTGTATCAATATTGATTGATGAAACTCGCAGTGCTTTGCTGCAGATTACTCCTGCGCATCCTGTCTGCAAGTTAGTTGCGTGTGATTACCGTGGTATTGTAACCGCTTCTCGTAAAGGAGAACGGCTGAGTCTGTTGTTGATGTTTGTCTAATTGGGCATCGGGGGCACCACCTTTGCACGGATCCTTCCCGTAGTCAAATTATGAGGAATATGGCTCCTTTGGAGTCTGGAATGGGCCAAAAACAATACACCTGGAATGGCACTGGGATGGATGAATAGTTATTAATAATAGCCGAGGTGCTGCTGTATTACAGTTTTAAAGCCTTGTGGGTTGGAGTACCATAGCGCTATTAATAGTGCAGGTGCTACCCCAGTCTGGTGGAGGGCGGATGGATTAGCCAGGATAGATAATTGTAGGGGTATCTATTCGCAGTCTAGATTATGTTAGTGAGGGTTAGCCTTGCATGATCTAGCATGAAGATATAACAGTCCATGGTGTATCTGGTTCTGGTAGGGAGGTCTGGATCTGTTAGTCCTTTATCTTGTGCCACTCGATTGCTTCATTGAGGGCCTTGGAGTCACTTTTAATTCTGTAAATCATTTCTTGCTCTTTTTAAAAAAAAGTTTGTTATCTTTTTGATGTTGATTATTGCCTTTTATTACTTGTAGGACTGTCCATGTAAAGTCCTTGTGGATATGATTCTTAAATTAATGTTAATGTTAAAGATATTTATATAGTGCACCATCACCAACAGAGTTGGTCCCCAGGCACTCAGTAAAAAGAGAGTGGGGGTTAGGTTAGTCGGATGAAGAGGGAGTAGGAAAGTGAGAGAGGTGGTGTGCTGTTGGCAGCTTCAGTTCGGTTTCTACCATGCGCTGAGCTTTGGTGTAAGTATCGGATCAGTGCGAGACCTCGTGTGCTGTTGATGCGGTTTATGTGTTTTTATTGTTGTTGCGATGTGGTGAAGTGTGTGCGGTTTGCTGCGCACGAAATGGTTGTTTGGGTTTTTCTGGTGAATTAGGTATGCAGCGGTTTGAAGTTGGGTTAGTCGGTAGTATGTCCTGGTTCTAGCCGACCTTATTCTAATTAAGTAGCATTCCTGCGGGTATGCTTAGTAGCTGTTTACCTTTCTTGGCCATTTAACCAGTTAGTTTAGATGACACAGTATGTTCCTCATTGTGTTATGTGGCTCTTGGGTTGGGGCCGGTTGTGTCTAGTCTCCCCCCTTTGGTGTGGTGCTGTGGGTTGGCCGCCCCCTGTTCCCTTGCTGTCTATATTGATGGTGGTCTGCTGGGTTTGGGCGTGATTTGGGCCTGGGTACTATTGATTGGTCGTCCTTGACCTTCCGTCTTGGTCTAACTATGTATTTGGTCATATATTTCTTCCTGTTATGGCTAAACACTTGTTTTGTGGTTTGATACGTCATAGCGGGTCTTCCTTAGGTTGTGATTGTAGTTGGTAGATTGTTGGAGTCCGGGGTCGGTGTCTTCGGGGTCTTCTCTTATCGTTTTTGCCAAGTATGTGTGTGCCCCTGTGGACGTTCTTCTAGTTATGCAGTGAAGAGCCAGGATTTGAGCAGTTTCCTGAATAGTAGGTGGTTTCTTGTGTTGGGAATATTTTTCGGTAATTCGTTCCACAATTTTGGTGAAAGGTGCGAGAAAGAGGATCCTCCTAATTTTCTCTTGTTGTAGGGTTTTTGTTCCAGGCGAATGTCGTTGCTTGATCTGAGCGTTCTTGTTGGGTGATGTAGGTGTAATTTGTCTCTCAAGAATTCTGCACCTTGATTCTGGATTGCTCTGTGTGTGATGCACATTGATCTGAATTTGATTTGTTGTTTTATTGGTAGCCAATGTAGTGTTTTTAACGCCGGAGTGATGTGTTCTCTTCGGGGAAGTTTGAGGAACAATTTTGTATGCGTTGAAGTTTTTTTTAGAAGTCATTCAGGCATACCCAGGTATAGGCTATTGGCGTAATCTAGTCTGGACATGTTAAGAGCGATGATGGTTAGTGTTTTGTTGGCAAATGATAGGAATGGTAGGATACGCTTGCAGTAGAAAGAAACATTTCTTGAGTATAGCGTTTACTTGTGGCTCTAGGGTAAGTTTGTTGTCCATCAGGACTCTCAGGTTTTTTACAGTCAACGATGGGGCTGGGGTTATACCGAGTTCCTTTGGCCATGGGATGTAGTGGTAGTCTGCTCCGTCTTTTGTCATGATCATTATTTCTGTTTTGCCTGGGTTGAGTTTGAGGTAGTTAGTGTTCATCCAGTTGAGCACATCACAAAGGCAGTTCTCGAGTGTTGTGTTTTCTTCTTGATGGACTTGTATTTTGAATATTATTTGGGCATTGTCGGCCTAGTTGTAGCAGGTGAGGCCATGTCTTTTGATGATTTTGATCAACAGAGAAAGGTAGATGTTGAATAATAGCGGGGAAAAGGATGATCCTATTGGTACGCCATATGTGAATTCTCTTGTGTTGGAGTTGAACGGTTTCATTCATATACTTTCTGTTCCATTTGTTAGGAAGGATTTGATACACAGCAAGGCGGTGTCTGTTATTCCCATTCCTTTTTGTCTGGTGATGAGGATGTCGTGGTTAACTGTGTCGAATGCCGCCGAAAGTTCTAGAAGTATCAAGGCTGTACTGTTGTCTGATTCTATGTTTGTTTTTACGTCATCCCAAAGTGAGAATAGAGCTGATTCGGTTCCTCTCATTGGTCTGAAACCAAATTGTGTCTGGTCTAGTAGGCAGTTCTCTTCTAAGAATTATTGGGTTGTTTTGTATATGTGTGTTTTGAGAAATTTAGCTGTATATGGGATGTTGGAGATGGGTATGTAGTTGGACAGGTCCTCTATATTTCCAGCTGTGTCTTTGAGTAGTGGTCTGATGTACGCTGAATTGAAAGATCGTGGCACTTTCCCTGTTGAGATTGAAAGGTTGAGGACATTCCTGTAGTATTCCATGGTGGTTCCATGTGTGAGGAATGATTTTTATATTTCTGTTGGGTAAGGATCCTTAGAAGAACCAGTTTTGTTGCTTTGATTTACCAGTTTGACGAAACTCTCTACTGATATTTCAGGGAAGATTCGTAGTTTGTTCAGGGGTTCCTCATAGGGATCGGCGGGATCCGTAGTCCTATCACGTGGTCTGTTTTGTATGGCTTGTTGGATGGTGGTGATTTTGTTTTTGAAGCGGTCTGCTAGGTCATTGCACAGTTTCAGTGATGGTATTAGCATGTTGTTGCAGCCTGGTGGGATTTTTATTTTATTTAAGATTTTGAAGAGTTTTTTTTATTTTATTTTTTATTTGTTTTGGTTACACAGTAACCTTTACAAAAAAAACAAGAATCATATATTATACATGACAGACAATCTTATACTTATATTACAAAGCAGTTTGGTCAACAGCTAAAAATAAACACATCAAAGAAATATCAAATAACAATATTGACAAGGCAAAAGACCACAATAAAAAAGTCATTTACCCATTCATTAAAAATTCAGGGATTTTGAAGAGTTATTTTTGGGTGTTTGGTGCTGTGAGGATTTGTTTGTCGTAATATTTCCTTTTTGCTTTTTGTATTTCCTTTTTGTAGGCACGGATATGTTGTTGAAGTTTACATTTATTTCCTGTGTCATTTGTGGTTCTCCAATCTAGTTCTTTTTTTCATGGCGCCGATAAGTGGGGTGAACCATTTTGCCGTTGCTCTTTTATGTGAAGGGGTGAAAGGTTTTTCTTTGGTGATTTTGTCGATCGTTGATGTTATCCAGTTGTGGAGTAGAGCTACTTTTTTGTCTAGGTCGGCTTCTTGCATGATTATTGCTTGTGGATTGCTGAGTTCCAGGAGTTCAGTTAGGTTGGAGTTTTTTATGGTTCTCCAATTCCTTTTCATGGTGATCGGAAGTTTGTCTTGTAACGTGTTTGTTGGGGTGTTTAGTGTGATTACGAAGGGGTTGATGAGGTAGTTGCTCCAGAGTATTTGGTTTGGGGGGGCTGTGGTAATTAGTTTTTTATTCGCAAAAATGGTGTCAAGTGTGTGCCCAGCCGAGTGGGTATAAAGTGTTTCACCATTGGGGCCTTGTCTATTTTGTTTCTGAGACAACTACAGTGTTCAATAATGCATGTTTTGATTTTTCTATTTGTTTTTCCCACTTATGGTAAGCAACAAGGGCATTTGATAAGGTATATCACGTGGTCAGTGTTGCAATTAAAACATTCTTTTGTTGCCATTTTCTGTTGGTACCAATGTTGATTTCTTTGCTTTAGTGAGCTTACAGACCCCACATCTTCCACTCGGGTGATGTCCCGTAGTAGGATCCATTCCCCACAGTGTAGTGATACTTTGTGTGGGGGTGTGTTTCATTTTAAGTTTACTGCTACTGATGTTAGACTACGGCAGCAAAGGGCTTTCTTATGAAGAACTTCCTGACCATGGAATCCGCTTTGGCATCGTTACAAGTTGCCTTGGAAACTGTTCAGGCCACGTAAACGTGCTAGTCAGCTGATCGGACGTGCTTCGCTTACACGGAAGCCACCCTCTGTGAACCTTATTGACTTTGAACTCTCAATACCAGACCTTGGCTTTGTACTCTGGTTCTGCTTATCTGGATTACCCTACGGACTTGTTGCCACGCCTTTTCTATTCACGTGCAGTTTTCCTTTACTGCCGTAAAACCGCAGGAGTCTCCCCGCTCAAACTTCAGTTCTACTGGCTCTGCGGCGCTTCACTTCCGCTCAAAACTGGACTCCAGCTCTCTTACAACTTACACTTGCACGAGCGCCTCTGCTTTCCATCTGAGTTCCGGCTCTACGATTAAGACCTGCTGAGATCTGCTTCAGCGTGACGATTGGGAATTTCGCTAATAGCGTCTCTAAGAGGAAGCCTGATTCTTTGAAATCAGGGGATCTGGGTTTCTGGAGACATCTATGGCTCATCCTACATCTCGATCCAGGTTGGGGTCACGCACACCATCCGGCTCGGTGAGTAACAACTGACCATATTGCCTATTGAAGTACTTTTTTTATAGGCAAATATAGGAGCTAGGGGTTGTGTTTTAGCAGTAATGAAAACTTTCCAGTGTTTTTGTATGATGTTCCTGATTTTAAGACTGAGATTAGGAAACGTATTAGCACAGACCATTCTTTCTTCTTTGGCTTTTTCTTTTTTGTTTTCAAGAAGTGCTTTTCTGTTGTTTTTGTAAGCCCGTTTGACAGATTCTTTCACCATTTATTTTGGGTATCCTCTTTTTCTCAATTTAGTAGTTAGGATGTTTGCTTTGTGTGCGTATGTTTCAGTTTGTGTGCTGTTTCTTTTCAGTCTAAAAAATTGCCTGAATGGTAAATTGTCCCTTACGTGTTTTACATGGTGGCTCTTTTAATCCAATAGGGTGTTTTTGTCGGTGGGTTTGTGATATGGCTTCACCATGAGTATACCATTCTCATGAAATATTGTAAGGTCCAAGAAATTGGTTAACCGATTGTTGAGAGTCATGGTGAACTTAAGATGTGGATTAAGAGTGTTGAGCCATGAGAGGAATTTGTTAGCCATCTCTTTAGTGCCATCCCAGATGATGAGTATGTCATCTATATATCTAGTCCAGATTTTGATCTTATTTTTGAAGGGGTTGTCTTCATTGTAGATCTTGCTTTTTTCAAACACCTCAACGTATAGGTTGGCTAGACTTGGGGCCATGGTTGCACCCATGGGTGTAGCCTCTGCCTGTTGAAATAATTGTCCTTAGAATTCAAAGTAGTTTTTTATAGCTTACTCTATTTTGTTTGTTTTTATTCTGACAGATCAAGAGTTTTAACAACATTCTTACCAAAGCCCGGTGATATATCAATTACCGGCACACTACGTGATTACATGGTAAAATCTTCTGCTGGCGAATGTTCGCTACTTATCAGACAATGAACAGAAACATGTTGAGATCATAACCCTCTGTATTAATACATAGGAATATAACAAGTTAGAGGATAGAACACCACCCATTAGCCGAGTTCCTAGCCCTACGAACCAGAGACCATTTACTGTTTCGAATTAAGCTGACAACATCTTGTGTCCTCAATTAATCTATTTCACCCTTGTTTACTGCAAGGTATACAAATTAATCACTTACGTTTTGTGATTTTACTAGATATGTATGTTTTGGATACTAATTTTTGTATTTAGGTTGTTCTAACTTTTGTATTATAATAAATGATGTTATACAGGCTCAATTGATTAGTTAGGCATAATTGAATGCCTTGAACATTCATCCCACCTTCTCTATTTTAAGACTTGATGCTAAATGTATTTCACCCCAGTAACAGATAGAGAAAGCACTTTGTTATATGTTTAATTAGTGCAAACCGGGATTCCTTCATTATCTTTACAACACACCAAATTGCATGCCTGTGTAAAAAAAGATATATAGGAATGACTACCAGAGGCATCAAGGCAACAATATGTGAACACTGTTCGAACATCGGAACAAAACGGATGACAGCACCACTGGTAGAACACTTTGTGAAGATGCAACATATTGAGAATGACTTAAAGTGGACAATGTAAGAAAAAGTAAAGTTACTTAAAAGAGGAGGCGATTTACGAACCATGTTATTGAAGAGAGAACAATTATGAATTTTTTGCCGCAAGACTTTCAAAGGGGGACTAAATGTAGAAACTTGCTGGTAAACATTGGCCACACCGAGGTTTTGGACAAGGTATGGATAGAACATGGGATCAAGCAATGTGAGCAACATGAAGAAAGAGCCCCATGAGCTACATGGCACAAGACCTGTAAAAATCAAGTGGCTTGACATACAAATGTGGGCAAACAGATTATGGGATTAAGCAATGTGAGGAAAATGAATACAAATCTCCACGAGGTACATTGCACCACACAAGACCTATATAAAAAAGTGAGTGGTCTGATATACAAATGTGCATGTAGAGATGAGACTATGCACCTGCACACACATGGAGATATATATATACCTAAATAACCATCTGTAAGCACTTGTGAAACTTGTGAAAATGGTGAACTAAGTGCAAAAATGAGTACGTTTTGAAACAGAGATGCAAAAACAATCCCTGTATGGATGTTGATAGACTGAACCTAAGGGCAAAAAATATGTTTAAAATACAAAAACATAAAACATTGTTAAAATGTAAAAATATTAAAATGCTGAAAATGTTTCTACATATTAAAAACATTCAAAGTAACAACAAGGTGTGTGGATGAGCAACACTGAAGTAGGCACAAGTGGAAATGTAATGAATCAACATTGCCAAGACCGACTGCATTATGGCATAGACTAAAACATGGTAATAGAAAGAGGGCAGACCGGATCGGAAGAGACAGCGCACACAATGTGAATGCTGTCTGCATCATGTGATGCGGCCGCTCCGATGTCTAAATACATCAGGTGACATGCCCTCGCGCACGGTATATGAAGTACTATGCGAACAGGAGGACTCACAGAGCATCACGGTCCGGGGAACAAACGGCAATGGGAAATAGCAGAAAGATCATGGTAAGCAAATACCTGCTAAAAGACAGGGTGGAACTGGGGGGCTATGAACCAGCCGCCTCCAATTGAAATAATAAATCAAGTAAACAAAATAACGGCAATGACTGGGTATAACATGTCACAGAATTGGAGACTGTAATAATAGAATATGACATGCACACACTCATTTGACCTTATAATTCAGAGGTCTTGAAAAAAGAGAAAAGATAACCAGGAAAGGAAGTATCTTGATACAGATAAGAACAAATCCACCGGTAAGCAAAGAAATGTGGCACATACATGGTGAAAAAGCAACATGATATTGAACCACTGAAATGTTAATACCATGAGACAGTTGTTTCTAAGAACAATGCAGACAACACATCTATGTTTTTTTCTGTGCTGGTAGACCACGAAAAGCTGGTTAATCACAGAGATCCTACCACACTGCCATCAAGGGTAAGATGATGGATATGGGGAATAACATTCCATATGAGTATTCTAATTAGGACACCTGATACAGTGACTTTCACCATGGCTGTTTAGTGCTCCCATGTACGGTCAAAACACGAAAGAGAATTAAGAAGAGAACAAAACCTCCCCAAAGAAAATGATGGAGCCCTTGGTTATAAGAAACATTACGCCACAATTTTATGAGTGATCCCAACCGTATGGCTGCGACACTGTCCTGAAGAAAGCGGTCAGACTAAAGCAATTCCCGCTTAAGCCGGTTGACTAGATTAGAAGTTCAGGGTAGATCCCTGAACCCCAAGACACTAATCGAGAACTTAAGAAAAATAAATAATTGTTGTTTTAAATAGCGGATTGGTTCGGCTTGATAAGTCATTGACATATATAGATTTTAATTTCATTTTCTCACTCTAGAAGGAAGTAATAAATAACTGTAAACTTCTCAAAGTGTATTTTAGAAACAGGAAAGTAGTGAGTTAGGCAAGGGACTTTCTCTTCTCTATCACCTTTCCTAGGTAGCCGGCACTTCAGTGCCAACAAGGGAGAGTGAACAACATCTAGGAACAGCTAGACCTTCCGATAGGGAGATAGAGTGAGACGTAGGCCACTGAAAAGATGGTAGTTGTAGAATCCCAGGAAAATCTGCAAAACCTTCAGGGTCTGAGGTCGTGGCCAGGCGAGGAGGGCATTCATTTTTGACAGATCCTCAATGATACTATCCTCAGATATGATATGTCAGATGTACTGGGCGCTCATCAAGCAAAACTGGCACTTGTTCACCCTAACCTTAACCCTACCACCTGAAGGCAATCCAGCACCTTCAAGAGCCTCCTGTTATGTTCTTCCAGGGTCCTGTTGAACACAATGGGCCTCATTACCAGTCCGGCTGTAGCCATGCCGGTAAAACTGACAGGCTGCCACCGGACTCTTGATGATTTACCGCCGCCTGACTTGCCAGAATAACCGGGCCATTATAGTCCTGGCGGTCTGGTAATTCTGGCAGGAGCAATTGTTACTTCCCATTCCCATTCCAGTCCCATAGAGGACTGAAGCACCGGCAACAGTGCAGGTACTTCCGTCAAAGTCTGCTGATGGGTGCCGTTCCCCGCCAGGGTCAGACCTGGTGGGCGAAATGGCACCCACCAGCAGACTCATAGTTTGCCGGTCTGGAAACAACAGTGCTGGTAAGCTTACAGGCACCGCTGATTCCGGACCGGCAAACGTATAATCAGGCCAAATGACATCATCAAGGTAAGCCAGAACCTCGAGGAGGTTCATGTTGCCGACCGTCTTCTCCATAAGGTGCTGAAACATCGCTGCCACACTGGAAATCTCCAAGGGCATCCTACAAACTCGTAGAATCCGAGAGGGCAGATAAAAACTAAACTGTCTTCACATGTTCTACTGGATGCATCAGTATTTAGTAATAGCGTGTCTGCAAGTTCGGGACCGAAAACCACATACTCCCTGTCTGGCAGTGAAAGGCCTTGTCCATCTGGGGTGTGGTGTATGTGTCTGGAATAGTGCAGGTATTAAGTCAACTACAGTCGATGCACATCCAGACATCCCTGTTCTTTTCTGGGCAATGACAATAGTAGAAGCATAGGGACTCCTGGATGATCCCTGCCTTCAGAATATCATCCAGGTGGTGGCATACAACCTTCAAATCACCTGGGGCCCGGGGTTGCAATCGATCTATGAATGGTGTCTCGCCACTCACCGGGAAGCAGTGTTCCATTCGGTGGCCCTTGTGAATGCCTCAGGGGCTGGTGGAAAAAGCCTTGGCACACAAGGCGAGCTGTTCCCTCAGATGGTCCTTGTTCCTTTCCAAGATCAGTAGGTCTCCAAATTCTCCGGATCCAGCGCTGTCCCAGATAGGCAGGTGGCAGCCCTTGCTGTGGCTATAGAAGGAGTCATGTGGAATTGTGCTGTAATGGTGCATCCTGGTAAGCGGATGGTTACTTTTAAGATGGTCTTCAGGTCTGTGCCATCAATCGTCAGCTTGGTCCGCTGTACCAGTAAATCTTCTGGGAGTGAATCGTATTCTTTCTCTCCTTTGATTCCTTATTGTGTGGTCCCCTGTATGAATTATTAATAGCACTTGGTCCTTATATAATATTATGTTTATGGTTTAACCAGGATCGGCCGTAGTGCTTCTAATGCTGGTGTACCTCTTATTGTTAGAAGATGTAAAGACTGGGTGTTAGTCTTAGAAGTGCACGGTCGTGGCGCAAGTTATGGTTGCTTAGCTTATCATAACTGGCGAATTTCAAGGGTTTTTCAATTTTACTCGTAACCATAACGTCCTTTTAACAATGTTTTTTTACTGAATTTCATAGGTTTTTAGAAGCACAACTTAATCATAACGCCCCTTTAACAAAGTTTTTTCACTGAATTCCATAGGTTTTTATTAGCGCAACTTAACCATAACGTCCCTTTAACAAAGTTTCTTTCGCTGAATATAGATATAGATATCATGAATTTAATAGGTTTTTACTAGGATTCCCTTAGTTTATATAGATATACCATAACACATACTGTACCCCGTGTCCCACGCTAGTGTTTGGGATGTCCACAGACCGTGCGCATGTCCGCAGACTTACTCGGTCAACATGAACACTGTCCAAAAACTCAGGGGGTATCTGATATTGTTGTATCATGCAATAAACACACTGAACATGTTCAAAGAGCAGCATATAAATAAATTGCATTAAAAATAAATAAGAAAACACCATGGGAACTTTAATTTAGCGGCAGCCGCTCATCATGCAGTATAAGCACTACCCCAGTCCGGGTCATCCCGAAGAAGTTTTCTAGTTGTAAGTTCAATGGCGACAGGTGCTCCCAGTTGGGGGGGAAGTAGAGAGGGGGGTAGTTCTATGGTTGTGGGCAACCGGAATCACAGGATGAGAAGGCAAGACACCTACTCACAGCGGCACAGGAATCATAAACTGCCCACTGGCAGGGCCAATGATACCCGCACTATCCAGCTACCAGTCACACAATCACACGGCAACCTCTGGATGTCTCACTCCTGTGAATACTCCTGGATACTCCGAAAACACACTGAACCACCTTCAATCCTCCCTGAGGCCCCACTACGAGACCCACGCAGATAGAGCAAACACCAACAAGCTCTCCTTATTGTCCTGGAATGTCAATGGCCTCGGCTCCAGTGTGAAACGAAGATTGGTGCTCCAGTATCTCAATCGGTACTCACCTGACATAGTTCTCCTTACCGAAACACATCTGATTGGCACTGAAAACAGCTTCTTTAGAAGATCCAATTACCCACACACCTACCAAGTTGTATTCACAAAAGGCGCCAGGGGTACAATGATACTCTTCCATAAACGAGTCCCCCTGCAGGTCAGAAAAATACAGACCGACCCTCGGGCCGGTATGTAATGCTGCTTGCGGACATCTGGGGTGAGAAATGGGGTCTTGCCCTAGTCTATGCCCCCCTCACACTCACGAAGGAACTACCGGTTGAACTGCAGAACTTACTCCTGGAGGAGGAAGCCAACCTGTGGGTCATAGGAGGGGACTTTAACGATGTTATGGATGTCACAGTCGGCAGGTCCCATAGGAGGGCTGGAATCCGACTCGCTCCGACATCGCTTTTCGCGTTCACCGAGGCATTGGGGCTAACGGACACTTGCCGATCACTGCACAATGACGAGGCCGGCTTCTCCTTTTTCTCCAGTGTGCACAAATCACTCTCAAGAATTGATTATGCCTTCATCCTCTGTAACACAACCCATAGGCTTCTATCAGCTGAATTCCTAGCAAGAGGCATCTCAGACCACTCTCCACTCCTTATAACCATGAAAAATGCTCCCGGGTACCAACTGGCGCCTGAACACATACCACTTGCGGCTTCCCGAAATCGCGGAAGAACTCGAGAAAAAGACCACAGAAAACTTCGAAAAATAAACGAAGGCTCAGTGGAATGTCCAATCTCGATATGAGAGGCATATAAAACCGTCCTCCGAGGGGAAGCCATCTCTGCGGTATCTGCTCACCGGAAACAACACGCTCAAAAGATCAGGGAGGTAGAAACGCGAATACAAGTATGTGAACAACAACTCCTTGCACATAACACCCATAACGCAAAGGAAGCCCTGGTTACAGCACAAGAAGCCCTCAGCAACATAGCTCTCGATAATGCGCAAACGGCCCACTGGCTGGTCCGGAGCCAAATCTATGAAAAAGGAGACAAGGCAAATAAAACCCTGGCCTGGTTAGAAAAACGTGAACAAAGCAAAGGACATGTGCGAACTATCAGATCTCCGGAGGGGATGCTGTTGATGGAAGACTCTGACATAGTGGAAACATTTGCCGCCCACTATAAGAAACTCTATACTCCACCAACCAAACACCCCACATTAGAGCCCTCTTGCTTCCTTGACCGGATTGAGATCCCGAAACTGTTACAGCAACAAACAGACACCGAAATCACTGAGAACGAAATCCAGGAGGCGCTCTCACAACTCCAACTGGGGAAAACTCCAGACCCCAACGGGTTACCAACAGAGACCTGGAAATGCCTAGGCGGCACACTAACGGCTCACATGCACCACATGTTCCTACGCAGTAAAGAGCAAGGCGCACTCTCCCCGGACCTCAGGAGGGCGAGCATAGTAGTCGTACATAAAACCGGAAAGCCCCCGGAAGAATGTGCCTCCTACCGCCCTATTTCGTTGATCAACGGAGAAGGCAAGGTCCTCGCCAGGGCACTAGCTAACAGACTGCTCTTAGTGATTGAGACACTCGTCCACCCAGATCAATGTGGATTCATGCCCAACAAATCCACCCGCATGAACTTACGTAGAATTCAACTTGCCCTGAGCAGAGCCTCGGAAATACCGTCGCCACTGGCCCTCCTGGCGGTGGACTTTGAGGAGGCGTTTGACTCCATGGGGTGGGACGCCCTATGGGCAATCATGGCCCGAATGAACTTCGGGCAAAGCTTCATCTCGTGGGTTAAACTCCTGTACGCATCCCCAGAAGCCACTGTGAGGGTGAACGGCAAGTCCTCCAGACCATTCCCTCTGGGCTGAGGAACCAGACAGGGGTGCCCTGTTACGCTCACCTGGCTCCCACAGGGGCGTCGGTGGGACCCGGACTGCTGCGGCCTCCACCCACGTTATGCGTAGTGCAGCGATGACTGACTGGATCTGGCCTCCTAATCTTGTCTGCTTTGCCCATAGAAATATTCTCCTACAAGTGGAGAGATAGATTTAGCCACTTGTGGATTCAAGTGATAGCACCCCCACTGTCCTCCCCACTAATCACCTCTGAAGCGCCCTCTCAGCAATCTCACCTTATATTCTTGAAAGATGAGCTCTCCATCCTGCGAAGCATGCAGGGGCGCGTTGATGACCAGTTACTTCACTGGCCTGAAGATATTGGAAGAGTTGTAGACGAATCCTGACTCCAAAAGGTCCTGGCGAAGAGCGTAAATATATAGTTCGTAAGAGTTCAAAATGTCTGGAATTCACTCCTGTCCAATTCCTCTTTTATCTTGCAGCTTTGACCCAATAAGAAGATTGACAGCTGAAAGCGCTCCGGTAAAAGTCTGTGTTACCCAAAACTGTCCGGTAAATAATGCCAAGGGTTAAACTTGCTGCTTTCTCCTTATCTTACAGGTGCGGCATTAGAAGATGTGGCGTGCTGAAGAATTATACCTCCGGCGGTAAAATCAGGTAAGCATATGGCGGCTAAAGGTATTGTCTCTGTCTGTTCTCTCTGCTCACCTTGTTGTTTCTTGTCCCCCTTAGGTGCCGGGATTCGGCGATGTAAAGATGGAGACAGCGCCGGATTGAAGATATGCTGCGTGGAACGGTGAGTATGGCGCGGCGCTGCTGCTGGCGATGCGACGAGTTTAAAACAAATTCTTTCCTCTGGTTTGAAGATGCGATGAATCCGGAATCAGGTAAGAAATCAGGTAATACTCTTGTTCTAACCTTTGCTTCTTTCCTTCTTTCTAGGTGCTCCAGGTTCCAGGCGGGCGTGGCAGAAGGCTGGATGCTGCTGCTGGCACGGTGAGCGTTACGCTGCTGGATGCAGAATAACGCGAAGCGTGTGCTGCTCTTCGGGTGTGGTTTAAATAACCTAAAAAAGTAGTTCCAGGTAGGTATTCCTCCCCGACCACACCCGAGCAACAAAATAGTGCCTAAGGTAAAGTAGTCCCTTCCAGGCCTCACATGGGCTTGGATCTTCTTGCAGCATGGTCTGCATCAGGTAAGTGTGCACCTATGAGCCTGGCGCCTATGGCCTATGGCACCAGGACTGATGTCCCGGGGCTGATGGACATGGTCTGGATGCCCGGGGGTATGCATCATGACATGCCCCCTGTCTCCGCTTCCCTTTCTCCTTGCTATTGAGCCACTAGCAATTGAACTTAGATCAAACAAAAATTGGTCCGTATTCACCTGGCCAGGGGGAGGGGAGGATCGGCTCTCGCTGTCCACAGACGACCTCCTTATATATCTTAGTAACCCAATTACCTCATGCCTGACTGTATCCCTTATCCTGAAGGAATACCAAACCTTCGCCGGCCTAAAGGTGAATGAGACCAAAACCATTTACTCCCCGATCCATGGAGGCGAGTCTGCAATCCCAGAGGCTTGCCCCTACCATGTCTGTATCAGGGAGTTTAAATACCTAGGCATACGCATTGGCCCCACTCTAGATGAATTCCTTCAACTCAACCTACAACCTGTATTAGAGAGGTTTAACAGAGATGTCCCCCACTGGCAATCACTCCCCCTATCACTAATTGGCAGGGCAGAGCTGTTTAAAATGATGACACTCCCAAGACTCCTATACGTTCTCCAAAATGCCCAGCTTCCCATCCCCCATGAAACCTTCACACTCATTGATAGGAATCTCCGCACACTGCTATGGGGAGGGAAACAACCCAGAATCACCCTCAATACACTCCAAAGATCAGTATGGAAGGGAGGCATTGATCTACCCTGTATATGCACATACTACCTAGCGTCACAGATTGAGGTGGTAAATGATTGGTTACACGCAGACCCCACACTACCACACATCTGCATTGAAACAGAGACCATGCTCCCGGTGCCACCACTACAGGTCTTGTATGCCACCAACAACCAATTCCCGACACTACCAAGAATGCCACGCCATATCCGTCATGCCTAGAGGGATGCACACAAATTGGTTGGCTAGAAGGCAAAACCAACACTATCCCAACCTATATGGCACAAAGCATATCTCCCAGAAATTGTGGAAATGGGCCCTTTTGAAGACTGGGGAACAAAAGTGATAACCACACTAGCGCACGTGATCCAAGAGGGTCGCCTCCTAAGCTTTGATACCATGCAAGACAAATTTGGCTTGGCACCTATGGACTGGTTTCGACACGCACAACTAGCTCACGCCATACGCACCCAGTTACCAGACACAACAACCATACCCCCCTGCTCCCCCATAGATACCAACGTTCGCCTGCAATGAATCCTCTCCAAAGTCACCTCCACCCTCTACCAGGCCCTTAACTCCTTCGGGGCTACTCGATAGGCTGAAGGAAAGGTGGGAAAGAGACCTGGGTGATCTAGAACCAGAGGACTGGATAGATGCACGAATTTCCCCCCGAGAGATTGGGATAGAAGCCAAAAAACTCAGACTGATACAACTCAGAATACTCCACCGCTCATACTACTCACGTACAGCCATGGCCAGATGGGTAGGGACCGAGGATGAGACATGCATTTGATGCAAGCGAGAAGTGGCCACCTTCTACCACATGATCTGGGGCTGTCAAGTATTACAAGTCTTCTGGGGGGATTGCATTAATACAATCTCCACAATTCTAGAGATGCCAATTCCTAAAGACCCCAAAATGACAATCCTGGGCATCTGGGGAGAAGTGGACCTGACAAAGTATGAAAAGAAATTTCTTGCGGTGGCGCTGGGTGCGGGGAAAAGGCTTATTGCTTCAAACTGTGGCTCTGCAGACCCACTAAACCTGAACCGTTGGAGCAATGAACTAAACAGATGCACAGCTCTGGAACGTCGAATCTACAATGCGAGGGATTGCCCCCGTAAATTTGAAAAGATATGGGGCAAATGGCTCGATGCTCACTGAGACTCATCCCCTCCCCATTTCCCTCTCTCCCCCTCCCCTCACCCCCCTCCTTGCTCTTCCCCTTCACCCCCCCTTAACTCAAGGACATAAGACGTAACCAGTATTGCCAGCTATTACCTGTTTCGCAATTGTATCATTGCTTCTTTGTCCTGTGTCGCCTTTGCCACTGACAATACCGCCATGCTTTCCTGATGAATGCCTATGTTTATATCTATGTTGTTGTTTGCTGTTTAAATCCAAATAAACAGAGTTATTAAAAAAAAAAAGAATTGCAAACTGTATATGTAAGACACCAACAGTCCAATTACATAGCATATGAAATATAATGGAAGATACCAAAAAATAAAAATAACATATGCCTCGAACAAAATTAACTCACTGATGCTTTATACAGAAACTGCACAACACATATCAACAGCACACCTGCATAGCAGTAACAGGAAAACTAAAACACAAACTGAGAGGTACGCTACATTAATTCCTATATTTATAAACTTTCTGTAGTAGGATACACTAAAAAATATATATATTTTTTTCTACACCGAAATGTCTAGTACTTTGCAGTGGCTTGAAGAAAATTTTCCCCAAGACGAAATGAGTGAAAACAGTGATACTAATGGTAGACACGGCTGTTTTCAAAGTAAGCCAATTAATACACATATATGTACCTAACACGTTTTCTTTTTATAACAGAACATACAGAAAATAAGAATAATACTGAAACAGATACTGTGGAAATTCATCTACAGCGTTTGGAACAAAAAAATTGATCAATTAATGACCAATTTCATTATTTTGAAGAACTTTGTAGAAAACCATATCATCGAAAAAATTAAATATCACTGTCCCACATGCACCTGTAGCCCTTCTCCATGTCCCAGTCAACCATCCCTAAAAAATCCCCATCACCAAAAATGTTATGATGATGCTTCAATCCCTTCCTCCCCTACCATCCAACATGTAGAAAACCCTAATTCCCCTGTATTTGTCTCAAATTCTGCTTCCTCCCTCTTTCATAACTTCTATATTTTTGTACAATAATAACATTTTATGTATACTGTTACTATATTTCTCTGTGATTTTGTTTTTTAAAGGCCGTTAAAGTGTCCGTGGACGGTGCGACTGTCCGGGTTGTCCGCAGTTAACCAAAATGGGGGTGACCTAAGGACACTATGCCTGTTCGCACTGCCCGCAATCAAAATGGAGGTGTCTGTACGACACCTAACCTGTCCGCCTGTCTGCAATTAACCAAAATGGGGGGTTTCCTAAGGACACTATGCCTGTTCGCACTGTCCGTAATCAAAATGGGGATGCCCGTAGGACACATTGGCCCTCATTACAAGTCAGGCGGTGGACCATGGTGCTATTAGCACCATGGTCCATGCCGGATTCCGCCATGGTGGATGGCGGAATTACCGCCCCATTCCAAGGTGAGTGGGGCGGTAATTCCCCATTCACCATTTGCCCTTCCCCATTCCCATTTTTGCCCCATAGGGCATAATGGGCATGGGGAAGGCGCTAATTACGGCACCGTAAATTACGGTGCCGTAATTAGCACCAAGGTCGCTTAGCGCCTTGGACTTTAACGCCTGCAAAAAGCAGGCGTTAAAGTGTGAATCAGGCGTTAAGGGTGAACGGCGCCGATGGCGCCGTTAAACCCTTAACTCCTGACTTGTAATGAGGGCCATAATCTGTCTGCATGTCCGCTATTACTGAAAATAGGGTGTCCTAAGAACATCCTCCCTGTTGGTATTGTCCGCAATCAGAGTAAATGTGTCTGTAGAACTCATATCCCGTCCGCATGTCCGCAAAGTTATGGCGCACCTTTAATTAGTTTGGGGACCTAAACCTTGTCCGGTGGACACCTATACGCATGCGCATCCCACCCTTGGGTCCTACGAACATCGCGCCTGTTCGTAACTGTCAGCCGCACACGTGTGTCGCACTTTTCATTAGTTTTGGGACCCGAACACTGTCCATAGAACATCTGCACGCATGCGTACAACCGACCCTGCTCATTTGGTGTCCTAAGGACACCCGTCCCATTCGCGAACATGTCAGCGACATCATCATGTGACCGCACCCACGCTAAGCAAGGTGCCTTGTTCGCGAACACAGTTCGGGCCCCCGGACACACAAAAAGGGCTTTTTTGAGCAATCCAAAGTATTTTGCTGTGAAAATTCACCCTTGCACATGTCCCAGACCATCTGCCCAGCAATCTGGATACTTTTTTGAACTTTTTGAGCCCTTTTCGGTGTTTGAAGTGTTCGCGGACAGCGCAGCTCTCCGCAAAGAGTGCAACAGGACCCCTATAAAAGGCCACACCCCAGAACTGCTCCTCATTGTGTTTCTGGCTACTAGAGAGAGCATTACTGTTACGCTCACCTGGCTCCCACAGGGGTTCGATCGGACCCGGACAGCTGCAACCTCCTCCAACGTGAAGCGTAGTGCAGAGATGACAGACTGGACTGGACCGCCTAATCTCGTCTGCTTGACCCGTAGAAGTATTCTCCTGCAAGTGGAGAAAGGGATTTAGCCACCGTGGATTCTAGTAATGGCACGCCACTGTTCTCCCCACTAATCACCACCGATATTCACTTTCAGTAAGCTCACCTTATGTTTTTAAATGATGAGCTATCCATCCTGCGTGAAATGCAGGGGCGCGTAGATACCAGTTACTTCACTGGTTTGAAGGCGTTGGAAGAGTTCCGGATGAATATTGACTCTGAGGTTTGAGGCGAGAACCCGTAAGTATAAAGTTCAAAGAGTTCAATATGTCCGATGTTCACTGTTGTACATTCCTTTCTTGTGTTGCAGCTGGATCCAAGGGAAGATTTTCTTGTGGCAGCTGATGGTGTTCAGGTAAGAGTCTGTATTACCTAACACTGTCTGGTAAAAGATGCGTGTATTTAAATTGCTGGTTTCTTTCTCCTTACAGGTGCGGCATAAGAAGTTGCGGTTTTTTACAGAATAATGCCTCTGGTTGTTAATCAGGTAAGTCTATGGTGGAGAGGTTGTATTTGTTGGCTCTCTCGGCTCACCTTATGTTTCTTTTGTCCCCTAGATGGTGGAATTCGGCAAAGAAAATGATGGAGGCTGCGCCGGATCGAAAAATGCTGTGAGGACTGGTGAGTATGGCGCGGCGCTGCAGCTGGTGATGCGACGTGTGAAGAATAATGTCCTTTTCAAGTTCGAAGACGTGATGGATCCGGAATTCAGGTAAGGATTGAAATAATATCTGTATTCTAACCTTTCCTTCTTCTTTCTTCTATTGCTAGGAGCTCTGGATTCGGGACGGGCGTGGCTGAGGACTGGATGCTGACTGCAGGCACGGTGAGCGTTACGCTGCTGGATGCAGAATAATGCAAAGCATGTGCTGCTGTTCGACTGTGGTTTAAATAGCCTCCAAAATAGTTCCATGTAAGAAGTCCCTAGAACCACACCCGAGTAAAAAATAGTCCCTGTAGTAAAATAGTCCCATCCAGGCCTCACGTTGGCTTGGATTCATTTGCAGCATGGTCTGCATGAGGTAAGTAAAGTCCATGAGCCTGGCGCCTATGGCGCCATGACTGATTTCTATTATGAGCCTGGCACCTAAGGCACCAGGACTGAACCCAGACAGCCCCCAGCCGGGGCTGCTGGGGTTTTATTAAATATCTGGATGCCTGCTCTGCTCCCGGGGCTGATGGGCTTGATCCGGATTCCCAGGGGTAGGCATCATGTCAATTACTCAATACTGGTGTGCTGTGATATCAACACTGCATTGGCTGCTGACCTCTGCCTACTGTCCTGTGCATGCTGTGTCTGCTGTGCCAATAGTCTGCCTGCTGTTACATGGCAACCATGGCTTCTACCTGTGCAGCTGTCTTTGCTTCAGCACCACCCCCACCCCCTCCACCACAACCCCCACCTTCTCAAGGGTCTGGAGAGGGGAACAGGCATGAGGATGCAGAGACGGATGAAGAAGATGATGAGGTTGAGGTAGTGGAAGTCCCTACTACTCATAGCCCCAGAGAATCTTGGGTGTGGAGGTTGTTTGCCACTCCTGAAGGGGTACCCAAAGCTTGTGAAAACAAAGTGCGCTGCACTGAGTGCCAGATGGTGCTCAGTCGTGGCAAACCAGGTTTGTACAGTTACGGTACTATCTCCATGAAGCGACACCTAAGGTCGTTTCACACTGGGGCAATTCGGAGGGTTGTCCCCTGCAATAAACATAGTAGGTTGGGTTCCTCTGCAGCATCCTCTGTTTCTGCTTCTGCCACTACAAGAGGCATTCCTGTGGGGCAGCGTATCCCTCAAGCTGCCTCGCAGGCCATACGCGACACAGTAGACCCTTACATTTCGAGGGTCACAGTATTGTGTATGTACTGTGACGCAGAACTCTGCAGGGGGGAGACTCTTCAAAGTGCTTTTGAGGCTGCGGTCCGGGAGCATGAGAAGGAGTGCTCACTACATGATTAAGGCCCACCCTACATCTTCCTCTCTCCACCTGCCCTTTCTTATCCCCGTGGTTACCCTCCCTTCCCTTCCTTTCCTTTTGTGTCTTGTTAAAAAACACAAAAAAGTACAAAACAACGAAAAACCAAAAAAAAGGCTCTTTTCAGAGCCGTCTTTCACAGTTTAAAAATAGAAGTGCCAATGAAATGCTGCAGGGCCCTTTGCATTTTAAATGTCAGCGGACGTTGACAATTCTGGGGTGCTGCAATATCAAAACCATTGCACCTTCTTCGGGTGGAAGTGGTGGCTCTGAAAAGAGCCTTTTTGTGGGGGTTTTTTGTGTTTTGAAAACTTCAGGTGGTCAACACCCACTGGAGAAAGGATTGCTATAATTCCAAAAAAGGTTGCAATGCATTTTGTATATTTTGCAGAAAAATCTGATTCCCATCATAAGATAGATGCACTCCATCTCTATGAAAAATGTGTGTACTACGAAACATAATACTTTCATTGTGAAAAGAGGACATACCAACATCTCTCAAAAAGGCGCAAACAGCCTTCTTGACATTGCGCCTCATTTTCTCCATTTGTGCACCAAATGAAGAAGAACGCAGCCACATTTGTTTCTGCGCAATACAAGCAAACATTACTTGGGTGTCACGCTCACCTGGTCGCCACGGGGGCGTAGCATGTAGTCGTATGACCGGGAACTGCACTGGTGTAGTTTTGATGGTATAGCGGTGTCCTCTCCCTTGTTTTCTTCCCAGAAGGCTTTAGCCTGTAATGTTGAAACAAGAAGTTAGCTATGAGTGGGTTGGATTGGTCCCACTACCTGCCACCTCCTGGTGCCCGACTCCTCTCCTGCTCACTTATGAGTTTGGTGAGGTTGGCGCTCCGTCCTGCTTGACCTTCAGCAGGGGCGCAGCAAGCTCAGTCTTTCTCTGGCCGCAGTTACTTCACTGTTCCAGAGTGCTGGTGCTGCTTTTTCGGAATGCTTGGATAATCAGGTGAGTCTCTATCTCAATAACAGCTTGGTATAGATGCTTATATTGTCCCAAGGCTTTAAACGTGTTTGTCTTTCTTGCAGATGCAGTTTCAGGCGTCGTCCAGGAGAAGATTCGGCACTCCTCGGATGCTGAGCTGGTTGCCTCTAGGTGAGCATAGGTGCGAATGAGTGGCACCAGATGACAGAGTAAATGTTCGTTTGTATCGGGCGCAATTAACCAGCTGTTTTCTGTTCCCCTTTTGTAGGCACGGTGCCAAGATGAAGAATAGAAGATCCGCTCTGAAGAAACCCGGAGGATGCAGAATCCCAGGTGAGTATCGGGAATCAGCGTGGGAGTCCTTTTCCAACAGGGGCGGCGACCAGAGAACCAGCCAGAGATGAGACCTATGGCCGGAATTACAGGTAAGGGCTTGTCACTGTAGTAACTCCTGTTCTTCTCCTTATCTTGTTCCAGGCACCGATGGATGGAAAGCACCAACGGGCGTGGCTGAAGAAGCTCGAGGGCAGAGCAGACACAGTGAGCGTTACGCTACAGGAGTGCAGAATAACGCGCAGCGTGTACTGCTTGCAGGGTGTGGCTTATATAGCCTTGTAAGTAGTTCCAGGTAAAGTTGTCCCTTTACCACACCCTGTCTCTCAGGAAAAATAGTCCCTCTGCCACACCCTGGATTCAACAGAAGACTCAGCCTCACAGGCAGATTAAGTAGTTCCATAAGTTCAGCCCATTTCATGAGCCTGGCACCAACGGCGCCAGGACTGAGTCCATGAGACTCTGGGGCACTTCCTTGGGGCCTGCCAAGTCCTTCTGGTTGGCAGGGACTGGGATGGGCCCAACAGCACCAGGGGTTTTGGAGCACGCACCATGACATCGGGAGTTTGGAAACATGTCCATGACTTTCCCAAGTCCTTCTTTCATTGCAAATTGAAAGGAGATTCCAGAGACATGTCCTAAACTGTTCCCTCCACAATGAATAATAATAATGTCTAGATGACGCTGCGTCACCAAACTAGCACAAAGAGGTACCAAATCCATGCCAGTGCACATCCACATGAGGGAATCCAGGATGTGCAGCCACACCACAGCGATCTGCATGCACCTCCAACCGATTTATCCACAAGTCACCCAAAATCCAGACAATCAGCCTTCTGAATGACACAGCAATAACTACCTGCTCTCCTCTCAGCCTCAAATTCCCTGTATATAATACTCGCTGTCCGCAAACATCTGTGATGTCCGCAGACAAATCATAAAATCTGACAGTGGGGAATGAAAATTTAAATAGTGTACCCCACTTTCTCTTTGAGGTTGGCTCTGAAAAGAGCCTTTTTTTTGTTTTTTTGGAAAGTGCTTATAACAAAACATCTTTCATTTTGTTATTGTTTTTTTCCACTTATTTTCTTTGTGATGTCTTCACGTTATCCTCTGTAAAGCACTCCTTACATTTTGAAATAACATAGCATTTCCCAATATGGATAAAGAAATGGCATCTGCTTTAAAATAGTCACCATTAACAAAATCAATATTGTCATTGTTAATAGACAGCATTCCACTTCTACACAAGAAAGCAGACATCCGTCTGTTCACCAAACACCTTGTACCATTTTGCTGGGGACAAAAAACATTAGAATTGTCCTATAGGACCCTAGGCAATATTTCAGAAAAAATCACCTTGCCATTTGGAACAACCTCCATCACTGCCTCAACCAAGATTTCAAGAGTACTTAACAAACTAGGAGTACTGATTTATCCCTAATAGACACCACCCCAATGCAGTACCACTGCATCTGGACTCTTCCACATTCAGAAAGTTTTACAAGCTCCAACCACTGCCTGCATATTGTAACCAGGCACAGTTGACCAGAAAACCTCCACTCCTTCAAAACCAAAACTGGCAGCATTATGTTTAAACATAGCATACCTATCCAAACCATCTACAAATAAATCTCCAACAACCAATACCCTCACTTTCTTCACCTCTGCCATCTTCACTACACACACGCCTTCTCTTCCTGCAAAGAACAACTTCAACACCTGATTGGCTAATCCATACAGTCCCCTTTTCATGCTGGATTTGCTGAGAAACCCAGCTGTGGCATGCTCTGTCCGCGAACAGCCGCGGTGTCTGTGGAGCGCGTAACACTGGGGCAGCCCTTCTACCCTTTCCACATCACTCTCTGCACCATTCCCTCATCGGCTACTGTTAAGCTGTCACACAACCATCCACCAATCACATCGAATAACTCTACATGTAACTCCATTATCACAGTTCAGCACTTTAGTTGTACTGTTGATTACTCTGAGTACAATTCTACTGTGATTGCAAAGCTCCTACAGCAATAACTACTGGAAAACTCTCCAACATTCTGCTTGCAGATTCATGCACATCCACATGCATGAACACAAACTAGAGGTATGAATATTTTGTACACAGTACATGTACAGCTCTTGTATAAATGCATCTGAACAGGGTAACTGCCATTTACCCTTTATAACCATTTCAGCAACTTGTACAAAATGCAAACCATGGCAGATTATGTACTACCTGCAATTCCGATAATCATTCCACCATACAAATACAGTCACATTTTACGTTACAATGCAGATGGTACCAAAAACAACTGCAAGCTGACTGGATTCACACATGGACAAGTATCACTTGATGATAAAACCTTCACAACAGTAGGTATAATCTACCACACAGGAACCACAACCAATGCAGGTCACCACACTGCATACATAAAAAAGAATTGTGGATGGTTCGAATGTAATGATACTACCATTACTCTAAAGCAGACATTAGCAGCAAATCTTGTAAATGCTTACTTAATATCTTAAAACCAAACTTTAATCACTAATCTGAGTATGAACATCAAAGAATCTCCTCAATAACCTATAAATCCATAAACTACAACCAAAAAACATCAATATGCATTTTTCTAAGGAAACCCTGCAACACTTATTACGTATAAAAATACCCTCACCAACCCCAAAACTATCAGCAGTTAGAATACACCAACAGGTATCTAACTGGCCCAAAATTCTGCAACAAGCAAACAGATAAATGAATACTACTAAAATGCAACAAGAAATAAACAATGAGAATACGCCAACTGTCATCTAATTGCAACAATACTACCACCACTTCCAAACCAAAAACCATACGCCTATTCAATTCCTCCTATTGAAATCAACCACAGAAACATATTATACCATAACGTAGAACGTTTTTTTTTAATCCGGCATGGATTTTTTTTCCGACAGACCCAATGATTTCATGAACAAACGCAGGAACTGAGCAAATTGCACAGTGCACTGATTTGAACCATAGTACTTGTAAAGTACTAACTATGAGGGTCGAAAAAGTACAGAAATGTCTACTATGCAATGCAACAACTCATTACAAACTACCTACACTAATGTGTTCTTTTCTTTTATCACAGCGATTGAAGAAACAATGTCTGCTCCAATTAACCATGTCATGAAAAAAGTACATACAACCACAACAAATCAAACAGTAAGTATATAATGATTGGACTCACAAACACTGCAGCATAACACACCCATTCAAGCAAACACCTGACCATAGACCACAATCCAAAATGTTTCCTGGCATGGGTATTTTATGCTGCAGTTATTGTAGCCAAACCCTACAGTCTTGACTGCACGGCCTGGCCAAAACTCTACATACAACCTCAACAAAGCAAACAGTAAGTATATAATGATTGGACTCACAGACACCACAACATAACACACCCATGCAAACGAACACCTGACCAATAAATACAACTCAAAATGCCTAGAGTCTTGAGTACTAACATTCTGAACACAATCCAACAAACCAACTACCACACATCATGTCACTATCCCATAAACACTATTACACTACTGCCAATCAGTACACAAACTTTTGAAAACATATCCCCTAAGCAGCCCACATACCACAGTCAAAATGTTTGCTTGCATGGGTGTGTTATGATGAAGTGGTTGTGTACAGGGTCTAGAGTCTTGGGTGCATGGGCGAAGGCCTACGACTTTGGTCATGCACCCATGACTCTAGGCCCTGGCCACAACCACTGCAGCATAACACACCCATGCAAGCAAACATCTGCCAAACGACCACAACCCAAAAACATAACACAATCACCTCAAAAACTATCCACTTCAATTAACATTCTGAAACAATAATGCACAAGCTCTTCAATACATACCCTCTTCACCCAATGCTCTACTAACTACCCAAAACCAATGTCAGAGTATAGTAAAATACCCAGTAGTGTGCCCAGTGTTTGGTATGTCCGCGGACAACTGCGGTGACCGCGGACACCGCAAACACATCATGGCCTTCTCCCACCTAAACAAATACAGCATTTTACGCATCTCCCACACCCCCACCCTCTCCAGCCACTCCTGCACACCAACACACTCCTCAAAATTAGATTTATGCTCAGTTCCATGCTGCGCCGTCCGCAAATGTCTGTGATCCAAAATGGCAGGCGCATCGAGAGAATGTGACGCACGTCACGCTTCACTTCAACCAATCAGCGAACACATTGTCTGTCTGCGGACATGCCATAAACCAATTGGCCAATCGGTGTCCTGTGCCCAGAGGAAACAGGGAAGTGTGTCCGCGGAGCGGACATGGCTATCACACATTTTTTAGACCTACTTTTGGGTCATTTTAAAAAAAAACTACTGGATGGATTTCCACCAAATTTACAAAAGCACCCTTCCAGGACCAAGCTGCTGCTCCTGCCGCAAATCTGGTGAGAATCCGTCCAGCGGTTTGGGCTGTAGGCATGAGCAAAGTTTTTTCTCCATTCAGTCTAAGGGAAAAAAATAAATGTTGGGACCCCCCCTATAACTTTGCCCGCCCTTGACAAAACCTCACCAAACTTTGCAAAAACATTCTGAGTGGGCCATATACTTTCTTTGCAAAGTTTGGTGAGGATTCATCTAGGGGGAGCGAAGTTACAAGCTGCCCAAAAAGTGTTCTTCCTATGGGTTTAGCAGCTTACTACATGGCCGCTAGCGCGGCCATGTAATATATATATATATATATATATATATATATATATATATATAGTATTATCTCCTTTCGAGGTTAGTATTATTCAGCTCTTCCGGGATCCTTATACGTCCCTGTAGCTCCATATGGTTAGTTGCAATACGCGGTTGCAAGTTTGCTCTGTGTGACTCTTGCTTTCTTGCATTTCTGCGTTTGGCTAGTGGAAAGGAAAGGCTTCTGACAGTATGTATATGTATCTGTCCTCTAACTACAGAACTGTGTATGCATGTTCCTCGTGTGTGCATGTGTGTCTCTGCGTAACTTCGTACAGGCAAGCAAGTTTACTTCCTGACTAACGTTACTATGTCGTGGTGTCACTAATGACGTCAGCATGGCTAGATATTTATCATTAGTTGACCTGATCCTGTGATAGGGCACCTGTATCCACAAAAGCATCAGCTGGATAGGGTTTGAAAGGTTGTCTGAAAGAATATCTGCTCACATACGTTGGATGTACTGGCCCTTCTGGGGGCTGACCAAAAAGCGACTGGCATCTCTTGTTTCTAATTCTTCAGGCTGTCATGCATATAGGGGACACAAGGGCCATTCCAGGGACCGTCTCTTCATTCTCCCCTGTGGTCGACCTGTCGCTCACTTCGCCAAACCTATTCACTGTTGCTCTTGGGAGCCAAATCTTTGTCACTCCTCCTGGAAGTCCATAGTAGTTTGCATGATCATCTAAACTCCATGTCATATAACAGCATTCACCTTCCGTGTTGCACCATACCCATTTTCCCCAACATTTTTTGTAGTCGTTGGGATCTTCGAATATTACTCCAGTTGGGAACAGTGGACATTCTGTTATTTGCATCCTCAGGGTATTTTTCGAGCTTCCACTAGCTTGTCCTCCTCGGCAGTTGTATCTACTATACACCTCAATGCCCGTTTATGGGATACATTCGGGAGACAAATAGAAATACCTCGCCTCTACCAGCACCGAGGAAAAAAAACCTATAGAATATGTGAGTCCTTGGATATATCTCCCTCATGTTCTATCCAAGGTCTTGAAATCAAAGAACCCAGAGAAAGACCGTGGGCCTCAAATTGAGACCGGCATCAGCCGTGCCAGTAAAACCAGCACAGCTGTCGCCTGAATCATTTTTTTTCTGGTGCCCGGGAATGGGCAATTACCGGGGCATTACAGCCCCGGCAGAACCGGTAATTGCTCATTCCTGAGTGCGGGAAGAAAATGCTCGCCATTCCCACTCGAGCCCCATATGGCTCAATGGGAATGGGAAGGCCGGATGCACCGGCACCATTCAGCAATGGTGCCAGTGCATGCAACATGGTCTGCTCGATGATGCACGTCCACCCACCAGGTCAGACCTGGCTGGCGGGAAGGCACCCGGGAGCAGAACTCATAGTTTGCCGGTCCGGTAACAATGGTGCTGGTAGCTTACCAGCACCATTGTTACCGGACCGGCAAACTTCTAATGCGGCCCCATGTATATCCACCTCACATATGGGAAGGGCATGTGAAAAACCAGAAGGTGTCTCACCTACTGGTCCCCGGGGATCTGGCATCCAGGACACAGCCATCGCTTTTGGATCCAGTTCCTGGGGACCGGCTAGTGCGGGAGGGTCACCTCAGTGAGGGGTCCTTGGGAGTAGGAAAGCGACACCGGATGGCGAAACACAGTATCTTCTTCCCTGTAACACCTTTACCCCATCCTAACAGGTAGGATACGTAGGAACTGTGCCCCTCCTCCCCTTTTCCAACATGAACACTGTCATACGCTATAGGAGAAAACAGACTAACACCTGAGCAGTGTACCTGACGTGTTCCAATACAATGGTCAGGCAAGGTCAGGTAATTACTGACTGTCACACACACCTGACTTCCATTACGCTTCCCCACATGGACAAAAATGCGGAGCACGAGAACACACTTTGAGCGAGGCAAAGCTCACCAGGAAACAGCAGTTTTGAGACGGCAGCTGAACCAGGGCAGAAAGACGCCACAAAAGGAGGGGATTGTAATTATAAATTGGAATTGGAATTATAATTGTTCATTTGTAGAGTGCTTACACACAAGTGAAGTGCTTCAAAGCGCTTCACGGCGGGAAGGGTACAAGGGAAAACAGTAGTCATTCTTAGGCCTTAACGTTTCTGAATGAACTAAGACAAATTAACCAGTATACTAGGCCAGAGGCATTTCTACATGTGCAAGTGAATGAGAGGAGGGAAGGAGAGAGGGAGGGCGAGAAGGGAAGGGCAACACAAGTGTTTCAGGCGCGACCAAGCTAGGGAGGGAAGACAAAGGGAGGACAGGACAGAACGAACCTGCTAGGCCTAGTGCATTCAAGGCCATGCAAGTGCGCAGACAGGAAGTGGAGGGAGGGGGAGACGGGACAAGTGCTCCCAGTACATCAGTGCCTGGGTTAAGTGCAGAAGAGGGTGCCTCTCACATAGAATGTATTCTGAGTGCAGAAGTGCTTGGGATAGTGCAGAGGCCCAGAGGCAAGTGTAGGACTGGCAGGGAGCCTGGGACCTGTGTGGCTCTGAAGGTGCACCAGGCGACCAGTCAGCGAACTGAGCAGAGTTGGGGAGGAAAACAAGAGAGAGGAGAAAAGGTGGTTATCAAGGGAGAGGGAGAGAGAAAGAGGAAGAGAAGAGGAAGGTCTTGAGGAGTTTCCAGAACTTGAGGAGATCCAGCTCGCAAGGAGGAAAGTTCCTGTGACCTTTCTGACAAGGAACCATTACTTTCAAGAAACCTTGAGATTAGAAAGCATGGAAACATGGAAGCATGGAAGTAGGAAACCAGGCTGAAGAATCCTGCATAGTGTGTCGGAGTTACCCGGGGACCTCTTGAGTCAATAATCAGGGCGGGAGAAGAACCAGCCCCTGTGGTACAGTCCTAGGCTCCAAGACCAAAGCAGCATCAGTGAAATCAACACAGCTGGTGAGTTGGGGAGACCGATACAAGACCGGTCTGTGTTGAAGCCAAGGTTGCAAGCAACAACATTGTATGGCGAGCACTGGAACGAACATTGTTAAAACGCGTGTGATGAAAAACACAAGTAAAGTTGAACTGCTGATGAGTGATTGAACTTTGAAACCAAGATACGATACCTTTGATAGAATGGTCCGGCACCACGTGTGTACTCAATCAAAGGTCTCTGTAAGGTATACAGCTGAGAAGTTGCAGAAGTGCAAGTTAATGAGTTGTAAAGAATTGTGAATCCAAGTGGCCCTGTGACAGGTCAAGCAAAATCCTGCGCAGTCGAAAGTCTTCGATGTTGATTCAGTAAAGAAAGTTTGTGTTTAAGTAGATAAATTGGTCCAAGGCCGGCGGAGGGAGACTGATTGAAGGTTTTGTGTTAAAGTGGGTCTGAGTCTGGCGGTGGAGGGCCCAGGGTGAAGAGTCAACCACGTGAGAAATTGGATATGTGAAAATCTTGAGAACATTGTGTCAAAGTGGGTCTAAGCTTGGCAGAGGGGTACCCGAGGTGAATAGTGAATCACCTGAGAAATTGTGTACATGTGAAATCCTAAGAAGAAATTGTTTGTCGCATCAGACCCTCTGAAATAAGAGACTTTGAATGTCAAAGAAACTTTGGCACAGAAGGCCGTGATGCTGAGGTTTCAAACTGCATCCTCGTAGTAGAGAAGCCAAAGAGTGTGCTAAGCTCGAGAGTGCCACCTTGTCTCGTGCTGAAAATGTGGGGGAGGGAAGCCAACGGCTTAAATATCCCGACATATCATTTCTTGAACACTTTTCTTTTGCATAACATTTTTTCCCACACTATTTGTATTTAGAAGTAAGGATTGGTAATATGTTTATTAGTATAGGCCCTTTTATTCCTAGGACTGCGTTATTATTATTAGATGGTCATACCTTGCTCCCATCTTTAAGGATTAGATAGTCATTTTACAAACCAGATTGAAGTTCAATAAACAACCTTGAACTGTGATCACTTGTGTCTGTCTTAGTGTTTTAAACCATGCCTTTCTTTCATAACTCAGCAGCTTGTGCTGAAAAATGGGACTATAAGCGTGCGCTTACTACCACCTTGCTTGTCCCATCCTCTTTTAACCTCACTACTGCCGTCCCAGTGTGTCTTTTGTGAGAAACCAGAAGGCGTCTCACCCGCTAGTCTTCGAAGATCTATCATCCAGGTGGCCAGGACACGGCCATTGCTTTTGGACCAGTTCCTGGGGGTGGACCAGTGCGGGAGGATCACTTGGATGGGGGACTTCGGTGAGTGGGGGTGGGACACCGGACAGTGAGATGTGGTATCCCCTTCCCTGTCACACCTTTAGCCCCTCCTACCCGGTGGGATATTTGGGAACTCAAACGCTCCATTCCCGACATGAACATTTTCTCACTGACAGTTCACCGCGAGTGAAAATACACTAACACCAGAGCCATATACCTGACATGTCCCAATAGAATGGTCAGGCAATGTCAGGTAATTACTGTTCCTTACACACACCTGACTTCTATCACACTTCCGCACACGAGGAAACAGCAGTTCCAAGATGGCAGTTTAATACAAGGTAGAAGTCGCCAAGACCAAAGAGGATTTCAAGGAGGGAAATACTCTTGACCTTTTCACTGACAAACCACATCTTCCATGGGCCTTCAAAAGTAGAAAACGTAAGACCCAGAACAGAAGCTAAAGAATCCTGCATTGTGTGTCGGAGATACCCGGGGCTCTCCCATGTCGATAGTTAAGGCTAGGAGAGGCATTTGCTGCTGTGTTTAACGCTCACCTGATTCCCACAGAGACGCTGACCCAAACTGGACTGCTACCGTTTCTTCTATCATGAGGCGCAGGGCCCGGAAGATGCTCTGGACGGGGCCTCTGAATTTGGATTGCCTGGCTTGTAGAGTAAGTTTTCTGCAGGTGGAAGAAAAGGGATTGATTACCAGCTGGGGTGGATATGTGTTCCCACCAATCTCCCGTTTCTCACTCTTCTTGACCCCCAACTTGGTTTCTGCGAGCTCTCACCTTAGGCATTGTAAAGATGAGCTCTCCATCCTGCTTCAGGTGCAGGGGTGCGTAGAATCCAGTTACGTAACTGGATGGGAAATAGTTGTGGACACTGTGTCCTTCGTTTCTCCTACGGTAGCCGTAAGTATGAGTGTCTTTTCTCCCCAGGAGCCGGGGCCCAGAAACCTAAAGCTGGTAAGTCTCTTGGTGAGTATTTGTTCTCCGTGCTTAGTTAGTGCTCACCATGTATTCCTCTTATGCAGGTGCTGGGATGTAGCTGGCGTCGTAGCCGCGGTGGAGGAAGGTAAGTGAAAGAAAAGCGACTGCTTACTTCTAATGATTGTCTTTTTCTGCTTACAGGTGCCTAGATGCTGCCGGCGACACAGCCGCTGTCGCGCGTGATGAGGCAAGTAAGTAAGTGGAAGAAATGTGGCCGCTTTAGAGCAGGCACCTCTAATGACTGTCATTTTCTGTTTTTCAGGTGCCGAGATGCTGCCGGCGTCGTGGCCGTGAGCGTTTGAGAGCGCTCCTAATCTTGTACCTTTCCTTTGCAGGATCGTCGGAGGTAGGATTGCTGAGGCCGGATTCCGGTAAGTAATTTCTAATGCTTGCCTTCTCTTTTCTTGTCTGTTTGCAGGTGTTCCGGGAGCTGGCGGGCGTGTCAGGAGCCAGGATGCAGGAGCCGACTCGGTGAGCGTCCTGCTGCTGATGCAGAATAACGCGAAGCACGTGTATTCCATCGGGCATGGTTTAAATAGCAGAGAAGTGCTTCAGGTGTGTGTTCTTCCACCGGCCCCACCCAGGTAAGAAAAGAGTTCCTGAATAGAGGAAATAGTTCCTCCCAGCCCTGATGGCTGGGGACTTCAGCCAGACTGGATTGTTCTGGGTAAGTATGCAGCATGGTCTGCCTCAGGTAAGTCCACCCAAGCATTATTACACAGTTTATCAATATGAGCCCGGTGCCTATGGCGCCGGGACTGAAGTTCTTTATGAGCCTGGCGCCAAAGGCGCCAGGACACGGTCCAAAGGGCCCCTGTAGGGGTCTGCTGGGTCCGGAGATGTGGAAGAAGGGTCTGCTTCCGGGGGCGCTGGGCCAGTCCTGGCTCCTCGGGAGTAGTGCTCATGACAGCACCCCCCCTCAAGGCCCCTCCCAAAATTGTCTTCCCCGGGGGTTTTGGTTTATCCGGAAAGGTTCGGTGAAATTTCTTGATTAGACGAGGAGCATGGAGGTGGTCATAGGGTTCCCATGACCTCTCTTGAGGCCCGTAACCCTTCCAGTCAATCAGGTAGAACAGCTTTGATCTGATGATCTTAGAGTCCAAAATGTTTTTAATCTTGAATTCAGGTTCCCCATTCACTTGAATTGGTTCCGGAGGTTTGGTTAGTCTGGTTCCAGATTGCATGGGTTTCAAAAGCGATACGTGAAAAACAGGATGTATTCGCATATGAGCTGGCAATCCTAGTTTAACGGCCACTGGGTTTATTATGGCCGTAACTGGATGTGGCCCCAGATATTTGGGATTAAAAGTGCGAGGTCCTTTGAGTGATAAGTGTTTGGTGGACAACCAGACCTGGTCCCCAATCTGGTATTGAGGAGCCTCGCTTCGGTGTTGATCTGCTCCTCTCTTGTACCTTTCTTTAGCTTGTTGTAAATGTGCAGCAGCTTCTTTGAAGGCTTTGGTAATAGCAGTGTGTAACTGATCCACGGCGGGTGTTCCAAGATCTTGAGGTGGATCGAGGTTGGAAGTTCGAGGATGAATTCCATACAAAGTGTAGAAGGGGCTTTGCCCGGTTCCAGAGTGAACGGAATTATTGTATGCATACTCAGCTATCCAAAGGATGTCCTTCCAGTTGCTCTCTGACTGTTGTAGCATGCATCGTAAATATTGTTCGAGAGTCTGGTTAGTTCTTTCAGTTTGACCATCGGTCTGGGGGTGATGGCTGGTTGAGAGTCTTACATCGATTTGAGCCAATTGACAGCAACTATGCCAAAAATGGGAAATAAACTGGCTTCCTCTATCTGAGATTAGTACCGATGGGAATCCGTGTAACCGGACAATGTTTTCAAGGAATTCTCTGGCTAGTACCGAAGCTGAGGGTAAGCCTTTTAACGGAATGAAGTGGGCCATCTTGGAAAACAAATCCACAATAACGAGAATAGTGTTGTACCCGGAGCAGGAGGGTAAGTCTGTGATAAAATCCATAGAACGGGTGTGCCAGGGAGACGATGGAATGTCTAATGGTTGGAGAAGACCAGCCGGTCTTTTCTTTTGACCCTTGTTTTGAGCGTACACACCACAGGACATCACAAATTCTTTTATGTCTTTTCTCCACGAAGGCCACCAGAATTGTCTTCTCACTTTCTCTTCTGTTTTGGCAATGCCAGGTTGGCCCTCTATCAATGAATCGTGATAGCAGGAGATTACTTGCCTTTGCAAATCAGCATGTGGTAGGAATAATCGTCCTCGGAAATAAGGCAAGTCATTGTTTAAAGTGAAATCCATTCCTTTTTGTAGCCAGTTCTGCAAGTCTGTTGGGTTCAGAAATTGTTTAACTTTTGCCTCAATGTCCTCGATGGATTGTGAAGAAATCAGGCCCAAGATCCTTTGTTCAGGAATTATTGATACAGGCTCTGGGTTGACAATGGTGACTCCCATTTCAATCCGGGAAAGAGCATCTGCTTTGCCATTTTTGCTGCCGGGGCGGTAAGTGATCACAAAGTCAAATTCGGCAAAGAACAGGGCCCAGCGGAGCTGTCGAGAGGATTGAGCCTTGGCGGTTTTCAGATACTGTAAATTCTGATGATCGATGATCACCGTGATGGTGTGTCTGGCCCCAAGGAGATAATGACGCCAGGCCTTAAAGGCGGATTTAATAGCTAACAGTTCCTTGTCTGTGATGGCATAGTTAACCTCAGCGCTGATAATTTTCGAGACCAGAACGCCACGGGATGTAATTGGTTAGTCTCTGGGTCTCTTTGTGAGAGGACCGCTCCCATTGCTAAGCTGGATGCGTCGGTTTCGACGATATAAGGGAGATCTGGGCGTGGGTGCTTCAGTATTGGCGCAGAAGTAAACTTGGCTTTTAGCTCTTGAAAGGCTTGTTCAGCTTCTTCAGACCACTCAAAACGTTTATTCTTTCTTAAGAGAGCCGTGATGGGTTGTACCACTCGTGAAAACTCCGGAATGAATCTGCGATAAAAATTGGCAAAGCCTAACATGCTCTGAACGCCTTTTACAGAAGTAGGTGATGGCCATTTGAGAATAGCGTCCACCTTTCGTGAGTCCATGTGGACGCCTTTGGGTGTCAGGATAAAACCCAGAAATTCGACTTCAGTGGCATGGAAAACACATTTTTCAAGTTTGGCAAATAGCTTGTGTTGGAGAAGTTTTTCAAGTACTGTTCTAACATGATTTCGGTGATCTGCTTCCGAAGAGGAGTAAACAAGAATGTCATCTATGTAGACGACAACACAGACGTCAATGAGCTCCCTGAGGACATCATTCATAAAATATTGGAAGGCGGCCGGTGCATTACATAGTCCGAAAGGCATCACTTGGTACTCAAATAACCCATATTTAGTGCGAAACGCCGTCTTCCATTCATCGCCTTCCTTGATCCGTACCAAGTGATAAGCCCCCCGTAGCTCTAGTTTTGTATATATGCAAGCATCCTTCACCTGGTCAAGGAGTTCCGGGATCAGAGGTAAAGGGTATCTGTTTTTTACCGTTATCTGATTCAGAGTGCGGTAGTCTATACAGGTTCTGAGGTCACCTTCTTTTTTTGGCACGAAGAATAGAGCCGAGGATGCAGGGGACTTGGATGGACGAATAAAACCATTGGCCAAGTACTGGTCCAGGTACTGTCGCAGGTGAAGGTTCTCGGGCTCGGTAAGGGTGTAGATCCTGCTGCAAGGAGGAGTTGCACCGGGTAGTAGATCTATCTGGCAATCGTATGACCTGTGGGGCGGTAAGGTGTTGGCCTGTTCCTTTTGGAAAACATCTTGAAACTCTCGATACTCTAACGGTAATTGCAAACTGTCGGCCGTTACTGACGCTAGGCCAATGTCTGATCGTAGATAGCAGGTTTGTGCACACTCTGGGAACGTTATCGTCTTTGCTCGCCAATCAATCTGAGGATTGTGTTTTTCCAACCAAGGGATTCCCAGAATTATTTGAAATTGCAGAGCCTTGATCACGTCGAACACTATTACCTCCCTATGCCCGTCTTGGCCTAGTAATGTCACTTCAGTAGTGGTATGGGTTACCGGCCCGGAGGCAATCTCACTCCCATCCACAGTGGTGATGACATCTTTAACAGCTTTTGTGCAAAGAGGTAGGTTCATCCTGGAAGCCAACTCGCGGTCCACGTAATTTCCTATAGTTCCACTGTCCACGTATGCCTTAATTGCATGCAATCTTTCTGGCTGCTTCTGATTTACGAGGACCATTGGCATAATGAAGTGCGAGGTCAAAGAACTGGTTTTTAAGCTTGGCAAGCGGACCTCTACGCTTGTCGGGCAAGGTCGTTTCCCGGCTCAGACTTTTCGGAATTCTTGTCGGAAGCTCCTATGGTCTTCTTAGGTGGTTTTACAGGGCAGCCTCGAAGGAAATGTCTCGAGTTCCCACAATCGAGACACAGTTGCATTTGCCGTCTTCTGTCATGCTCTTTCTGGGTTAAGGGCATCAATGCGTCCTTCAAAACAGGCATCATCCCAGCCAACCTCAAAGAGGCTTGGGTCCGGCCTCTCCTAAAAAAAACGACTCTTGACCCCTCACAACCCAACAACTATAGACCAATAACCACTGTGCCATTCTTGCTGAAACTACTGGACAAAGCCGCACACTGCCAAATCCAACACTTTCTGGAAACCCACTCCATCCTCGGGACGAGGCAATCGGGCTTCCGGAAAGGACATGGCACAGAAACAGCCCTGGTAGATCTGAAGAGCCAGATCACCCAAATCATGGACAAAGGCAAGCCGGCTCTTCTGCTTCTTCTAGATCTCTCAGCCGCGTTTGATCTGGTTGATCACAAGATTCTCACTTCCCACCTCACGCACTCAGCTAACTTCTCCAAAGAAGCAGCCGCCTGGATCACTTCCTTCCTCGAAGGTAGGGCCATGAAAGTCTTCTCGGGCATCGGCAACGCCACTCCCACGACAATCCACTGCGGGGTCCCACAAGGTTCCTGCACTGCACCTACACTCTATAACTTGTTCACCAAGCCACTCTTTGACAAACTTGACTCATACGGCATCACCTACACGAACTACGCGGACGACACACAAGTACTTCTACCCCTCTCCGGCTCATACAACGAAGACGCAAAGGCACTCCACTCTATCTACTCCATCATCAAGGCATGGATGGCAAATAATGGCCTCTGCCTCAATGGTGACAAGACTGAAATCTTGATACTAGGTCAACAAAACACCTTAGACAAACTGGACAAACTGTACTCTAACTTCTCCATTGACAACTCCATCATCCCCGTGTCCACAGCCGTCAAGACACTGGGAGTATACCTTGACTCTTCGCTATCAATGACTAGACAAGTCAGCGCAATCACTTCCGCATCCGCACACACCACCAAACTTATAAACGCCATCAAGCCCTACCTCTCTAAACCTAACTGCCTCTCCATAGCGAGGGCAACCATTGGAGCCAAACTGGACTACTGCAATGCTCTCCTAGCAGGCACATCAGCCAAAAACATAAATAGACTACAAATCACACAGAACAACGCTCTCCGGGCCGCTCTTAGTATCCCAAGAAGAGAGCATATCACCCAGGCCAGGCTCTCAGCCCAATGGCTCCCAGTCAAAGAACGGATCACCCTCAAAATCCTCACCCTCACTCACAAATGCCTCTCCTTCTCCGCCCCGTCCTATCTTTCAGATACCATCCTCAAACCTTCCTCCACACGTCCCACTAGGACGCAATACGCCAACCTACTCTGCACCCCACGCATCAAAAAAGCCAAAGCCGGAGGTCTAGGTTTTCCCTACATTGCAGCACAGACATGGAACGCTCTCCCCTCAGACATCCGAACGGAAAACTCACTTCCCATCTTTCGCAGGAAACTGAAAACCTCGTTCCTTGCAAAATAATTAGCAAACTCTCAGGAAGCCATGTAAATATACTGCCTTGCTATTGTATATATTTCCTATGTAACTTATGTACTGCTTGTAACTATGGTTTCCTTTGCAACTAAGATGTCTGTAACAAGCGCCACGATGCTTCTGGGCTGATGTGCGCTCAACAAATTTGAATAAATAAATAAATAAGGGGCCCTTTACAACCCCAATCTGCATAGGTTTGGTGCCATCGACACTTTTGGAGTTGCTCTGAGTCTTAGTGAAGATTCGGGTTTCAAACCTGGATCGATCCGCCTTCCTGTTTTGAAGCCTGTGATCTAACTGGACCACCAAATCAATATAATCCGAACAGTCCTGAGGTGGATTTACGACCTGGGCCAGGACGTCTTTGAGTTCGCCACGTAGACTTCGGTGAAATAGCGAGATTCTTTTCTCCTCGGGCCATCCAGTTTCCACAACTAACCTATTGAAGGATGCAATGTAGGCTAAGAGATCCTGGTTGCCCTGTCGTAGGGAAAGGAGTTCATTGTCCAGGGCCTGCCCCTGGGAATGCCTTGCAAAAAGTCTTTCCATACTCGTCTGGAAGGCTTGGAAATTCCGAAGGATTGGATCATCTTGTGTAACCAGTGGAATTGACCAATCGGCGGCACTGCCGCTAAGATACGAAAGTGCAAATGCTACCTTGGTCTGGTCATTAGGGAAGGCCGCGGGCCTGCAGAGAAAGTGCAATCGGCATTGATTAATGAACACTGCAAATCTTTTAGGGTCTCCAGCAAAACGTTCAGGTGGTGCCAGTGGCACATTTCCAGGTTGGTTGATTTGAACGGGATTGGTTGAAGTAACTGGGGTAAAATTCCCCCCTGGATTGAGCAGAGGGGTTTGCCCCGCTTGGCCCTGTAATAACTGTCTGGCAAGGTCGTCAGTTCGTTCCTTTGACACTATTAACTCTCTCCTGAGGGCGTTCGTCTCCTGGCGAGCAGCATGAACTTCAGCCCTTAATTCCCCCAGTAGCTGGGCCAGTTGATCTGTATCAGAAGTTTCCATAGCGCCTGGGTAGGAGATTATTGGTAGGCTTTGCGTTCTGTAACGCTCACCTGATTCCCACAGAGATGCTGACCCGAACTGGACTGCTACCGTTTCTTCTATCGTGAGGCGCAGGGCCCGGAAGATGCTCTGGACGGGGCCTCTGAATTTGGATTGCCTGGCTTGTAGAGTAGGTTTTCTGCAGGTGGAAGAAAAGGGATTGATTACCAGCTGGGGTGGATATGTGTTCCCACCAATCTCCCGTTTCTCACTCTTCTTGACCCCCAACTTGGTTTCTGCGAGCTCTCACCTTAGGTATTGTAAAGATGAGCTCTCCATCCTGCTTCAGGTGCAGGAGTGCGTAGAATCCAGTTACGTCACTGGATGGGAAATAGTTGCGGACACTGTGTCCTTCGTTTCTCCTACGATAGCCGTAAGTATGAGTGTCTTTTCTCCCCAGGAGCCGGGGCCCAGAAACCTAAAGCTGGTAAGTCTCTTGGTGAGTATTTGTTCTCCGTGCTTAGTTAGTGCTGACCATGTATTCCTCTTATGCAGGTGCTGGGATGTAGCTGGCGTCGTAGCCGCGGTGAAGGAAGGTAAGTGAAAGAAAAGCGACTGCTTACTTCTAATGATTGTCTTTTTCTGCTTACAGGTGCCGAGATGCTGCCGGCGACACAGCCGCTGTCGCGCGTGATGAGGCACGTAAGTAAGTGAAAGAAATGTGGCCGCTTTAGAGCAGGCACCTCTAATGACTGTCTTTTTCTGTTTTTCAGATGCCGAGATGCTGCCGGCGTCGTGGCCGCGGTGGAGTTCGGCGAGGCCACGGATGGGTAAGGCAAGGCGGCGCGGCTGCGAGCGTTTGAGAGCGCTGCTAATCTTGTACCTTTCCTTTGCAGGATCGTCGGAGGTAGGATTGCTGAGGCCGGATTCCGTTAAGTAATTTCTAATGCTCGCCATCTCTTTTCTTGTCTGTTTGCAGGTGTTCCGGGACCTGGCGGGCGTGTCAGGAGCCAGGATGCAGGAGCCGACTTGGTGAGCGTCCTGCTGCTGATGCAGAATAACGCGAAGCACGTGTATTCCATCGGGCGTGGTTTAAATAGCAGAGAAGTGCTTCAGGTGTGTGTTCTTCCACCGGCCCCACCCACGTAAGAAAAGAGTTCCTGAATAGAGGAAATAGTTCCTCCCAGCCCTGATGGCTGGGGACTTCAGCCAGACTGGATTGTTCTGGGTAAGTATGCAGCATGGTCTGCCTCAGGTAAGTCCACCCAAGCATTATTACACAGTTTATCAATATGAGCCCGGCGCCTATGGTGCCGGGACTGAAGTCCTTTATGAGCCTGGCGCCAAAGGCGCCAGGACACGGTCCAAAGGGCCTCTGTAGGGGTCTGCTGGGTCCGGAGATGTGGAAGAAGGGTCTGCTTCCCGGGGCTCTGGGCCAGTCCTGGCTCCTCGGGAGTAGTGCTCATGACACTGTGGTAATGTCCCTGGCTCCTACAACAAAGCAGCGGAGCCGGTGAGTTGGGGAGACGGATGCCAGACCGGTCTGTGTGGAAATCAAGGTTGCAAGCGGCAACATTGTATGAAGAAGATTATTAAGACAGCAGATGAGTGAATGAACTTTGAAGCTAAAATACGATACCGTAGACAGAGTGGTCCGGCATCACTTGGGTGCTCATTCAAAGGTCTCTGTTAGGTATCCATCTGGAAGGGTGTGAACGTTAAAAGAAACTGAATTGTGAAATCGAAATGGTCCTGCAATGGGTCAAGTCAAACCCTGTTCACATTCGAAAGTCTACAATATTTGATGATAAATTGACATTGATCCGAGCCTGGCTGAAGGAGACTAATGGTATAGAAGGGATCTGAGCCCAGCAAAGGGAGATCCGGGATGAACCGTGAGTCAGCCGAAAAAGGAAAAACCTACGAACATTGTGAGCAAAGTGAAAAGTGAAAGACAGACTCAAGTCCGGCAGAGGGTAGCCTGTGCGAAACATGTTACAAGGATCTGAGCTGGTTGAGGGGGACCCCAGGGTGGAAATTGAATCACCCGATGTGAATACTTGTGAAAATCTGAAAGGGGAAAAGCAGTGGTTGCATATCTGGTTGCATCGGGCCCTTTGAGTAAAGAGACTTTGAGAAGCAAGGAGACTTGCGCTCTGGAGGCCCTGATGCTGATGAGTGAACTCTAACATAGCCAGAGACTGTGCTATGCTCGAGTGAACTGCCTTGTCCCATGCAAAAACATGGGTAAGGGAGGCCAACGGCCTGAAAACTTGACAAATCTTTTTCGAACACTTCTTTCTTTTCGTAATACAATTTCCCACACTATTTTGTATTTAGTGGTAAGGATTGGCAATGGTTTTTTTGTCTATGCCTTTTGATTTGACAAGACACCACTAGGATGTGTTATTATTATTTGATGGTCGTAGCTTGCTCCCATCTGTAGACTCAGGCTTAGATAGGCATTTAACATACCCTGTTTGAAGTTCAAAAAACACCAGTGAACTGTGGTTATTTGTTTCTGTCTTACTGTTGATGCCATGCCTTCCTTACATGTGGTGTCAGGAGTGGGATGTGATTCAATTGATACAAATTGAGAATCTATGCTGATAATTGTCGTACCATAAGAAGGGGAAAATAGAATCATTGAACTCCTTGACTCTGATCGTGTATTCACTTTTAAAGAGGTTTTGCTCTTTCAATTACATTTCCCAACTAGTCAACAAGACCTGTTTTTCAAAACTAAAGTACTATTAGATACCCTCCCACTCACTCATTATAATATCCAACAGTGGAATCGAATACTATTGAAAATCCGACCAGCATTTACCTTCATTAGACCTAGTGCTCTAAATCTGCCAACTCCCAAACCTTTTTTTTTGGTACTCAATTACCATCAGTTGCGGGTACATCAGGGTTAGAGATCAACCTACCTAAATCACTCCCTTCGACGGACTCAGACTCAGAAGGATCAGATGACTTTGAAATGTTATCCGAAGGAGTTGAAACCAGTTTTTTTCCGATTCAGAAATAAAGACTGAAGGAACCGTTACCCCACCGGAAGAAATGGCCGACCTAACAGCTGTTGACACCCAGTTGGCAGCCCAACAAATGCAGGCTGAAGCTAGACTGCAAGAAAACTTGACAAAATTGGCTGAGTTACAAGCCAGACCCCTACTACTACAGGGGGTACTTCAACCATACCTAGAAGGCGAAGATTTAGGGAACTTCTTTCTGAATTTCGAACGCTTAGCCAAACAGTTAGGATGGGAAGAAAACCTAAAAAGATGTTATTTGGGGCCCTTTTGAAAGGTGAACTACAGACCGCCTACCAATTACTCGATCTGGCCCAGGGAGCCACATTTATATCCATAAAAGAAGGGCTATTGAAGAGAGTGGGCCAAACTTGTAACTTCTATCTGCAAAAATTGAGGACGATTAGATTAAATCCCAGAGAAACCTCACTTGAAATGGGTGAGTGTATCAAAAATACCATAGCCCTTTGAATCAATAACAAATCCCTCGAAGAATTGATAGAAATGGTTATGTTAGAACAGTTCACCAATTCCTTACCCACTTTCCTGCGAAAGGCTGTCTTATAATTAAATCGACCTACCCTAGCCATGGCCATTGAGACTGCACACAACCACTCAGATGCAGCCAAACGCTTCAACTCGGTACATCGAGATGAGGAACGGAAAGATTACAAACCTACCCACCACCCCTAACCTCAGGGAGTGGACAAACAAGGGGGGTTTATACAAAATCAAGGAATGGATACCAAAGGAAAGAATAGAAGCCAAAAGATCTGACTCTAAAAGTAGAGAAGAAAGTAAAAGGGAGGAACCTAAAGGGAGCAGATCCACCACCCTCCTGTTTGCTTTTCTTGCTTTTCTTGTAGAGAAACTGGACATTTGGCCAGACACTGTCCAAATAAATCAAAAGAAGAACCTATGGAAATAGGCTGTTTGAAGGGAGAAGAGTGGGAAGAACCCAAAGAAGATCTAGAGACCTAAAGCATATGTTTATGTCAGTCGTCTGCTGACTTCACATATGAAAAAGCTTGGGTAAATGGAAAGCAAGTGAAGGCATTAATTGAGTCAGATTGCAAGCAAACCGCCATAAGAGCTGACTTACAACAGACCTTGAGAACGCTACTCTAGTTAGGGTCACCTGTGTACACGGGGACAATGATATATACCCCAAAATAGCTGTGCACATTAACATCAATGGTGAGTCGTGTTTAATATCCTCAGTCATCATTCCTGGGCTCCCTGAGGAAGTCATAGTGGGTCAGAATTTCCCTACATTTTCCACTCTTTTGCAGAAACTCCCACCTCCCTAAAGAGAGTTTTCACCCCAGGACTGCTGACACTGTAATTACTATTCCCAAAACTCTCCAATGTGGGACTTGGAAAAGACGGAATCCCATGAACCTCCCATAAAATATAAAGAACCCATAAAACCAGACCAAACTCACAATGCACTTGAAGTATAACAATTAAATAACTAAGCAAGTTGATCCCTTTGACTACTTGGGCTTGAGAGCTTCGTCGAAAGGAACCTGAACAGACCAATTGTTACATTGCAAGTCCACAAGGATTGGGTGCTACATTAAGCTTTGCATCCAGGTTTGGTGGAAGGGTGGTTATCCCCACTGTGGAAGTCTACAAAACACGGGTACGGACTGCTATCTCGTATGGGGCTCAACTGTGAGGCCATGCATCATTGACTCCCTTGTTCAGCAGTGAGAAGGCTTTCCTGAAAGAAATGCTCATGCTTCCTACCAGTGCACACACTGTTCCAGTTTACTTTGACCTTGGAGTCTGCCAGGTAACTTATGAGGCATCCATAAAACCCATTTTCATCTGGCTATACCAGTGTTATACGGGTGACACTCAGCTCTCCTTTAAGCTTCCCTCCTCTGCCTCCTCTCCTTCCTTCATTATTCCTGATTGTCTGACTGCTTTACGGGCATGGTGTGCTGCCTGTGATCTCTGTCTTAACACCATTAAGACCAAGATCCTTCTCATTGGAACTGCCATCTTACATTCCCCCTACTCTCTGGCTGCCCTCCCTGGACCCCCTCCCCTCACCCTCTTGTGAGGCAAAAAACATGGGTGTAATCTTCGACTTTTCTCTCTCCTTCTCACCTCATATTGCTTACCTTGCCAAGAAGGCTCGCCTTCAGCTTCACCTCCTAGCCATTCTCCCTTTCCTCACCTTCCCCCAGAAACACAATGTCTATAGAGCTCCAGTTCTCTCCAGGCTGGAATACTGAAACATCCTCTTCCTCAATCTGCTTCTTTCCTCCAACCGCCCCCTTGAACTAATCCAGAATAGGTCTGCAAGACTTATCCTTAGCCTCAACCACATGGACCGCATCTCTCCAGCCCTAAAATCTCTCTAATGGCTCCCACTGGCTGCAAGGATCAAATTCAAGACCATCATCCAAAAGGGTTTCTGGGGCCTGGGAATGTGCTACATCCAACTTCCTCTTCCTAAATACTTCCCAGTCCTTTGGTCATCTAGCTGAAACTCTCTGCAGGTCAGACATTTCTCAAAGCGGAGAGTGGGGGAAGATCTTTTTCTTCGGCAGGAGCCTCCCTCTGGAATGGCCTCCCTGCACCTCTCAGACTTGAGCTGGATCTCTTTAAGTTACGGAAGCTTCTCAAGATCTTCCTTTTCTCCTCCTTCCCTCTCTCCCTCCCTTGCTAATTCCCCCCTGCTGCTGCGACTGGGTGCCTGGTCCCTTCTGAGTCATAGAGGGCCAGGACCTCCCCCGACCAGTCTACCCAGCATCCCCTTACCAGCACTTGCATTTGGACATCCTTCCTGACTAGAGCACTGAGTCTGGTCCATCCCCCCTCCTCGCACTTGACCCTTATCCCTTCCCCAGCGCACTTGCCCTCTGGGAACTCCTTAGCACTTACCCAGCCCTTGGTGCCCCCTACCTCCTTCATCCACCCCTCCCCACTCCCTCCAACATATCTTCTCCCTGCCCTGAAAAGCCCCTCCCTGCAACTCCTGTTTGTTGCACTTGCACGATCTAAATGTCACAAGGCCTAGTAGGACCGTTTATTGTTGTAAACCTCCTCTGTTCCCCCTTCCCTCTTTGTCTTGTGGTGCCTGGAAACAATTTAGGCTGTATCGGCGCCATACAGGCGCCATACAAATGTGCAATAAATAAATAAAACACATCACACAATTTGACATTTCACTAGGATGTGTTGTGGGAATTGATAGAGTCAATAGAAGCCCCAAAATAGAAAAGGCTACAACTTATAAAAAATAAACCGATGAAGCTGGATCAGACTGCGTTTTGAGGCAGACATATAGATGAACAACAGAATTCCCATAGACTTTTAAAACAAAGGTTTTCTTTCTGGGCACTGTATCATTCTCTTCAAGAGCAGGCAAGTGGTACATTAACCAACCTTTACTTGCCTCGGAAAAGTGAATGGGGTTACGAAAACGAATGGATGTGGCTGCCCAGTCCCAAACAAAGGTCATTATATATGAGGCTCATATTCATCATTTTACCGTTAGCCTCATTCATAGCTAAATGGAATCCAAACTCTCCTGATATGTGTTTCTTATGCTGTTATGAAATTGAAAGTGAGCAGCATTTCGTCTTCTCCTGTCGTCACTATTCTAAGACAAGGAGAAAACTGATTTTACCTATTTTACTTAAATATACGTTTTTAAACACAATAGACGCATTGATATTTTTTAAATAAGCGATTCATCCTGATATTGTAAAAGAAATTTCCAGTTTTGCATGGTATCTTAGATGCAATCATATGCATTCATAATAACGTCAGCCGTTTTAGTAATCCTTTGTCTATGAACGTTTTTTAATTCTTTAATTATGATGCTTCCTGCCTTGCTTCATTGCGCCTGTTTTTCTTTTTTAATGGAAAGAAACTTATTTTTTCTAAATAAAGATTTGAAAATGATACCGCCCCATGTGCCTTTGCTTAGACCATCTCCTGACATCCCTTGCACCAGTACTGCTGTGGCAACAGGGCAGGTTCAAAGGTCACATGAGTATTTCTGACAGCTGCAGGAACGCAAAGTTACAACAGTCAGAGATAGCCTTTTAATCATCTACACCTCTGATTCAAAACAGAATAACTGTGTACCCTCGTCAGCCTGGTGGCAGGTTAAACTAAAAATATAAACCATTCCTGGTTGTGGCATGCTGCCGACTGGAGTCACACAATTATACACCACAACATTTGATATCATGTTCATGTCGGCTGAGAGAGCTGATGGGCATTAGCTCTCTGGCCTGGGGGATTCCACAATAGCCTCACCCGGCCACCACAAACCTCCAAACCTCTCCCCCACTCTGGAACAATGTAATTATCACCCCGGATCTAGCCAGCTCCCTCCTCAACTCACTTCCAGCACTTGCTAAAACACTCAAGCGCCATCTGGAATAGACCTGGAGAACCAACCCAACCGCCCAAAACAAAACCGCCTTAGCAAGACTCACAAGGGCCTACAGATTGGAAATCATGAAAACCAAGAAAGCATTCTATGGGAACAGTATCCTGAACTCTCGCAACCTAAGTAAGGTGCTGCATAGAATCATTTCTGAATTTAAATCTCCAGGTTGCTCTACCTCCATTTCCAGCCAACTCCCGATCCCTATCCGATGCCTTATCAGAAAATGTCCACAACATCGCTATCAACAGACATTCTGCCATCATCTGTGAAATAGAAATAATGCCCATGCCTATTCCCTGCCCACCACCGATTCTCCGCCCAAACTCCCTCCTCTTTCTCTTCCTGCTCACACCCGGAGTTCTTCTCACTCTTAACACAAAGCTGCCTGTCAGGTTCCCCTGAAGATCCTTGCCCATCCACCCTCCTCAAAAACATCCCAGCCTCACCTGTGCAGCCAGTATCTCATGTTCAATCCTTAACCACTCCCTAACATCGGGAACCTTCCTGGAAGCCTTAAAAACCTCCTACTATATCAAGCCCCTCCTCAAAAAACCTATGCTCGACCCACTCCTTCCCCAGAACTACCGGCCCATTTCCGACAGTCGCTTCATGGCCAAACACATGGACCAATCAGCATACAAGCAACTCGGAAAATTCATTGAAGTCAACAATCTCCTTGACCCTGCCCACTCTGGCTTCAGACCCCTCCAAGGAAGGGACTCCTCCGTAGTGTAGGTTTGCAATGACCTAAAAAGAACAGCAGACACAGAAGAATGCGCTGTACTCATCCTCCTTAACCTCTCTTCCGCTTTCCATACCATTAACCACACCATTCTCCTAGACAGGCACCACTCTTTAGGAATCAAAGACACTGTCCTCACTTTGATCTCCTCTTTCATCTGTAATCGCTCGCAAATCATGCTCCTCCACCCTTTCACCTCTACATCCCTATCAGTTCCGAAAGGGGTCTAACAGGGAGCATCCCTATCTCCCCTCCACTTCAACATTTATCTGAACCCACTTCCCGCACTCATCCGCTCCTACAATCTCACCTGATACAACTACGCAGACAAAACCCAGATCATCCTTAAAATCCCCATATTGCTGTGCTCCAACCACCCAGATCTATGATCATGCCTTTCAGATATTGACTACTGGTTGACAACCATCCTCTATCCTGGGAAAACAGAAATCCTAGTCTGCAGGAAAACCGTGCTCCTTCCCCAGCCTATTCTCTGGCCTCACTCCCTAGACCCACCATCGGCAACCTCCACCTCAGTGAAAAAACTTGGATTCACTCTGGACTCAGATGTATCCCTCTCCCAACACATCAACTCTGTATCTAGAACCTGTTTCTTCCACCTGTGAATCCTCAGGTGTATCTTCCCATACTTCACCTGTCCTCACCGTTTTTCTGCCATCATCTCCATCATCCTCTCCCACTTTAACTATGCAAACTGCCTTTATCTAGGCGCACATGCGTTCCAGCTAAGGAAACAGCAAAGCATCCAAAAAGCTGTGTCCCGCCTGCTCACTGGCCTCTCTTCCAGAGCACATGGGCCTTACACTGAGAGTTCTCCATTGGCTCCCTGTTGGTCGATGCACTACCTTTCAAGCCATGTGCATCACTCACCGTGCCATCCACAACACATGCCTGAAATTTCTCGAAGACAAACTAACTCACTACCACCCCTCGAGGACACTCAGATCTGGTACAACATCTCTCCTAGTGGTCCCATGTTACAACTGCTGCACCAGACTGGGCGGATACTTCTTCTCCGTCCAAGCTCCGATCATCTGGAACTCTCTGCTCCTACCATTCTGCAACATTGACAATCACTTGGCATTCAGGAAGGCCCTCAAAACCTGGCTCTTTCCTTCTCCCTCTTTAAACCTTCTTGCACTCTATACTGTGATACGTGCACAGAAGCACTGACCCAAATCTGAAAACACACCGATCCACCCAAACATCCACGGAAGCTGGCAGAGTTTGCAGCAGCATGCAGTGATAGACTCGGCCTACCCCACCCCGCAACTTTAGATGATCGTGCATCCCTCCCCCACCTCTCCGGGCCCCCCTCCCTAACCTCAGGCTCTCAGTCTAAGGAGACCGCTGCTGGCGAGACCAGCTAATCACATTGGACCAAGGAAAACAACATTGAGGGCCCCATCCGAATTTAAGATATTTATAATTTGTACCACATCTGTGGACACAGGCCGTGGATACAGCCACCCATCCATGCACTACAGAATGCAGTTATGGCTATGCAAAGGCGGTGTAGCAACTCGCATGGCCGTCCATACCGAGACCCTTGATGTGCCTCAACACCTCTGCCATTAGTACACAGCGACAACCTACGTAAAATGTCAGTCTATCTGGGCACCCATCAAGTGTCTGACACGAGCGCTCTATCCTAAAGCACTGACATCACCAGCCCACGTGCCTGACCTCCGGGCTGCTTACTGGAGCCTAGCCAGCCCACCTAAATCCTAACCTGGCAAAAAGCAGACACTCATCTTAAAGTTAACTCTTAGAATCTCCCACACATGGACTTCGGTCCCCGAGGGCATTCCAACCACAAATCGCATTGAGGCCATACAAATGGGGAAAGGTCACTATATAAATTATGAATACAATCCAATCCAATGTGGGACACCTTCCGTCCAGGGCACACAAAGCATCCCCCAATCAGCAGAGATGGGAAGGAGATGGAGTTGGAGTAGCCAGAGTGGAGAGGTAGGCTGAGAGAGGAGGTTCCACCATCTTGGTTTCTGCTAGGACTTCCAATATCTCCCCACGTCCTATAGACAAAGCACTCTTGGCATGATTCTTAGGTTCAAGAGGAAACATTTTCAGAAGATCCCGTACGGGACCGAAAAGTGGATGAACCAACTAGAAATGCAGAAGGGGCTGATGATGTAGAAGGGGGAAAAGAGCCTGGACCGAGAGTCAGTAAGGGTATGTGATGAATCCTATGGAGTCTTTTAGGTGGCAAGGGAAAGGCAGACGCTTCCTGTTCCAGACCCTGGGGGGCAGTGTTAGCTGGGAGGATCACCTGGGAGTAGAAGGCCCCCACGGAAGCAGGAGGACTTCATGGGATGAGACACAGTACTACGAGTTGGAACACTGTCGGCCACCTCGCCTTGCTGCAATGACTAAATCAACACCCGGCCATTAAAGGCAGATCGTTGGAGCGAGAATGGATCCCTTCCTTCGTGAATGAATGCACAGCTATTTTGAAATCTGGGAATTTCCGGTCCACATCTTTCACTATAACTCGCCCCTATCCGTGTGGCCTTTTAGTTCTTTTTTGTACAGCCTTTATTTATCAGTTTTCCAAATAAACCAAACAAAAACAAATAAACAAACCGAGCTCCATAAACCATCAGAGCAACTAAGGAGAAACAAACGATGAAATTTGCAAGGCTGAACTGTTTTAAAAGAAAAATTAAAGGAATGCTGAATGACCAGTCATTAGTGTGCGTCCATGCCTTCGGCAAAAATGTGAAAAGAGTTAAATCACGGAGAAGTGACCCAACATTTGAGGCGTCACCGAATGTGCACAGTATCCATGGAAAGGGAGCCAGATGGACACATGCTTAGCATATGTATCTTGACTCAGAGTCCCCACCTTCCTCAGCCATAGCAACCTGCCAGAGTTTATACCAGCATACATTCACCTGAGGGCCTTCCTTACATTTCCAGGACTTGGCCAGAGCTATGCGAGCAGCGGCTGAGAAACCAAGGACGCTCAATGGCCACTCATTGGGTAAATTAACTTCACTCAGTCCCCCAGAGTATTGTCCCCGGTTTCATTGGAAGGGCCACACACTTAAACTCCATTATAAGGGTTACTACCTGCCACCAGAAGACTTGAGCCAAAGTGCAACCCCACCACATATGATAGAGGTCCCCCTCTTGACCACACCCTGGCCAACATAGAGGAGAGATAGCAGCGTTGAACTTGTGTAGGCGGGTAGGGTATAAGTACCATGTGTACAGCACTTAGTAAGAATTCTCTTTGTTGGTAACACATTGAGATGAGGACACTGCAGCTTTCTTCAGTCATGGGACGACCTAGATCTCCCTCCCACTGGTCAATGTACGCAAACCGGCTTGAAGGATCAAGTAAATCTCCTAGTTCTATCAACCCCATGAAGGCTAAGTTCCAGAGCCAGAGGGGATCCTGTAACCCTGCTCGGGTTGTGGGGTCGGTAATCCAGTGGCGAGGCTGACAATACCTAAAGCGCTCGACCTCCATGAGATTGAACTTAATCTTGCAGTCTGCAAATATCATCTGAGATCCGTTTTGGTATAGCTGAGCCTACCTCTCCAGTCAGCCCCTTCTCCATTGTGAGATAGCACCCTGCTCCATACCGGGGGAGAATCAGGGATTTCGTAGCATCGGAGAGAAAGGGCCCAGTCCCCCTGCTTAATCTCTCTATCCCAGTGAGTGGGTGAGGGCCTAGTAGACAACAAAAGAGGCCCCCCACAGAGTCTATACCATGCAGCCATATGAGGAAGAGACGACAGGACAAAATCCATCCTTGACTGCTCCATACCCACCAGGAGCACCGTCCTCTTGCTCCCCGTCCATGAGAATAGACCAGAGATATTGGCCACAGAGACGTCATTCTGAAGGATCGGGAGACCCGAACCATTGCAATGCTTGTTAGTATGAAGTACCTGCCTGTTGGCTGTTACCTACCCCAATCGAAACTTGCTATCTTTTGGTGCAGCAATTGAAGTGATTCTCTAGAGATGGGAACTTGGAGGGCATAAGCATAATATATTTACCATTGTAATATATTCATCTTAATGGCTGTTGTACGGCCTATCCATGAGCTCTCCTCAGTGGCCCATTTTACCAGATTGTCAGTTATTACTCCAAAGAGCGGCACAAAGTTGGTCCTATACAGTTCTGAGACTACAGCTGTCAATTTGATCCCCAACTAGTCCAGTTCCCCTTCACTCCATTGAAATCGGAAGTCCCAACGTATTAGGGACATAGCTTGCGAAGTCTCCATTACATTTAATCTCTTAGATTTTAAATTTCCCCCATATTAATCATAAATTTGGACACTTCTTTAAATTCCTCCAAGATCTGCATGGCCGCCCAAAGAGAATCTTGCGTGTTTGTTAACATAAATAAAACATGTTCTGCTTATAGGGTGGCTTTATGTTCTATCCCTACAACGTTCAGTCACTGATTTGTGTATCAGCCCAGATTCTGGCAGCAAGGGGCTCCATCACTAGTGTAAAAATCAAGGGCAATAGAGGACAAACCTGGTGGGTTCCTCTGAGAATTGGGATAAAGCGTGAGTACCGGCCCTTGATTGAGATTCTTGTTCTGAGGGAGCCCTAAGAGGCCAACACCCAGCTGGCTAAATTGGGGCCAAACCAAAACCTTTGCAGGGTCAGCCTGATGAAGCCCCAATCCATTCTATCAAAAGCCTTGTCAGCGTCAACCGCCAACAAGGTGAGTGCGGTGGCACAAGTTCCCCCAATTCAATCACGTTGATGACCCTTCTGATGTTATCATAAGTGTTGCAGTCACTTGTAAAACCCATCTGATCTGAGTGAATCAGAGAGGGGAGACACCATCCAACGCGCGGCCATAACCTTTGCATAAATCTTGGCGTCTGTATTGAGGAGGGCGATCTAATGCTATGACACACAGCTAGTGGCATTCTTCCCGGGTATCAGCATTAAGCAGATACAGGATTCAACCATCGTTGCAGTCACCACCTTTGAATCCAGAAACGAATTAAACAAAGAAGTAAGAGGGCCCAGTGATTGTATCCAACAGGTTATGCAGAAAACCGGAGAAAAGCTGTCTGGGACAGGAACCTTGCAGTTGTGAGAGAGCCAATGGCCCTACCCACTTCCTCTTGTGAGATCTGAGCCTCGAATAATGCCCTCTGATCTTCCGTAAAGGCCAGGTGGTATAGACCCAGCCAGGAGCGCTGTCTGGTTATTCCCCTCTAACGATTCCACTCGGAGCATCAACTCATAATAATCTGCAATGGTTTCTAATTTCTTCCCCTATGAAAATTGAAGTGCGCCCTACCTATCTCTGATTGCTTGAATACTATTCCTGGATTTCTGTGCATTCAATTTATATGCCAGAAATCTGTTCGCTTTGTTGGAGGGGGAATAATAAGATTGCCTAGTGCGAAGCAATGAGTTAGCAGTATCAGAGGCCATAAGGGCTTCCAGACTGGATTTAGCCAATTTTAAATCCCACAGGGACTTCCGACTTGACCCGAGTTTGAGTAATCTCAGAGTCTCTCACTTAGTCCCTATTCCTTTCCCTTGCTGCAAAATGTGCCGCTGAATGACTGATTAACTCCCTCCTGACATGCAGCCTTCCTGGCGCCCCAAACCCCCCTCCCCCGGTCTCATATCAATCTAGGACCGATGGCAGTGTCGCACGTATACTGAACCAGTGAGGAGGAAACCAATTGGAGATAAATGTGTGAGAATCCTTTATGGACAATAGAATAGAATGTGAAATCCCTCTCCCCGTGAAGGAGCCTCCAAGCATCCACCACGTCCAACTCACACAAGAACCGCATCAGTGCCAGAGAGTATCTGTAATCGCCTGCAGCCGGCGACAAAGACTTAGCTATGGCCGGATCAGGGTCAGATTGAAATCGCCCCCCTTGGAGGAGCTCCCCCTCTGTAAATCCTGCCATTACCGGTAACAAAGAGATCAAATAATCATGCAGGTTATCATTGGGGAGTGTAAGGAGCTCATGGTGGCAACAGTAAAGACAATATTCAAACAATGGTCATGTCAAGCGGAACAAATACAAAGTAATACATAAAATTAAATGAGACTACAATGGAGTCGGACCCGGACAAGGGCCTATCAGATCAAACCAACAAGAGACATTTTTTTATAAAAATACTATTTTCATTTGATTGTTTTTCACAAAATAGATAGAAATTCATTTTAAATCTGCATAGGCCTACACTGAATATTGGCTCATTATGATAAGAATAAAGTGCATCACAATTAAAGTGCTAGTCACATTCTCGAACAGGACCACCTAAGCTGTCTGCGCCGCATGCACATGAGTGAAGCACCTGAAACCCCAATTGAGTGAAGGGGATCACTCAAGAGGGGCATGTGCTCACAAGTGTGTCTGCGGAACACTGACACAAATCTCATTGGCATACATTCAGACAGAATTAATATTGTCCTAAAAAAGGAATTGCACAAATGATAAAGGTGGGATGCTGTTAGTCGACTACACTGGCGTGGGACTGCAGAGTAGTCTGCAGTCAACCTAACAATGATTTTTCACATTAGTAGTTTTGACGGGATAGAGCATCTAACTGTACTTCAGTTGATGTCCGTCTTCATCAGGACGGTGCACTCCCTTGATTTCGAGCGCCACGTGATATGGGTAAATTCAATTATGCAGAATTCTGAGACCAGCCAGGAGCAAATACGCCACAGACAGGTACTCAATCCTAGGGGAAAAGGTATAAACAAGAAGAAAACCAAAACAACAAATTAAAGAATGATCTGGCAGGAACTCAACTAGGAACATAATCCATAATCAAAGTTCTGAAAAATCTCAAAACAAGGTTGGGAGAGCTGATAAATACCATTTTCTCAACCAGGCGAATTGGTACCAACATCATGTAGATTAATCCAGTGATGTGTCAACCATGCAACATGCACATTCCAATAAATGAGTCTGGGGAGGCAAAAGACAAGAACATCTAATGAAAATGGGAAACAAAAATTCTCTAAATCCCAATTGTGAAGTGAAAAGACTATTAATTCTCAGGGGTGCAGCCCAGACACTAGCCAAGAGACAAAAATATGAACTCCGACTCATCTATTAAAAATGGCTGGAGAAAGGAGCTTTGAGTGGATTAGGGCAGGAATAATCCTGATGGATGGATCGTGGAAGCAAAAAGATTGTGCTAATAAGCCATGATTCATCGCTGATGCCGTCATGTTGCATAGATTTAAAAAACTAAACGCCCACATGCAGAGAGAGAAAGCAGAGCTTGTTGTAAACATGAGAATTATCCACGAAATGACATAGACTTCGAGAACATCTCAAAATAAACAGAAAGACATGAAACTGTTTGCAGAGAACCAACCTCATTTAGATCTGGTATTAAGGTCTGATATTGAAGGAATTGTTCCTTGTTTCTCTCTGCAGCTCAGAGTTATCATCGGTATACCCTAAGCCTGATATTATTTCTCTTTGAGCGGTTTTCATGATCTTCCACTTGATGTTGTAGGCGACCATTTTATCTCTATGACATGATTAATTGCGATCGCTAAACCTCCATTTTAGTTTGGGTATATTCTAGTGCACAATATTGAGCTTTTGACATACCTAATTACTTGTCCTTGAACTAAAGAGACCAATATGATAAGTACCTATAATACCATACCAATATTAAATAAACAAATACAATGCACTATAATGGAATTGTTATATTCACAATCTCATATTTAGTAGAATGTTCATGAGCTAATTCTAAATTCAATCTTCTCTGGCTGAGCAGCTTGTTAGTCCTTTGTTGTTTATAAAAGGTGAATCATCTCTGCATCTGTGTTTAAACCAATATGTCAGAGGGAAGACCATCTGGGGCATTACTTATTGGTTTGGAGTCTACCCTAGGTATTCTCTACTATGATGATTCGCGATATGCCTTTAGTAAGTTTGGCGGTTAAGTTCTCCTCAAAAGAGTGCCTGGTGGATTAATGATCAATATCTACTGGCATCCAGGGATAGCACCTTTAGAGCCTTTCCTAGAAAGGATCACGGAAATGATACTAGATTGGAAAATCACAAATACTTCTGGGAAAGTTATCCTTGCTGGGGACCTACACTCAGATTGTTCTACCACATCTGAAGATGACTATGGGGATTTGGGAGAGCATATGGGGGATCATTCATGTAGGGGCCAGAAATATCATTGGGGCAGACTATGGAATTTTTCCCTGGAATCTGTGGGCCTAGTGTGTCTCAATGGAATCTCTGATCGGGCCTGTTCGCTACTTCCAACTTAGTGGAGGGGAGTGACTCCTATAGATTATATTTTTGTAGATGAATCTCAGGTTTCATTATCCACTGAAATTTATGTCAATTTTAACAACTGGAGTGATGATGGTACTTTGAGTGTCCATCTTTCCCTTGCGCTCAAAAAGATTCTTGTAGGGGGAAGTACTAACCTGAGAATTGTCGGACAAGGTACAGGTGTTCGTTGGTTCCCAGCGAATTTAAAACTTCTCAACGGACAATTGGCGTACATCTTGAATAATACCTCCTACCTATGGAAACAAGAGGTATTCACTGTACCACAATATGACAATTTCTTGAAGGATCTACATGATAGGGCCTATGATCACCTAAGAAGGGGCCCCCCTAAAAGAAAGCATCTACACATATTTGATGAAGGGGTGGCTAAGGAAAAGTCCCATATGTTGAAGTTGCTCAGAGAAACTCGTAAACTAAATATTGACCAATCAGAAAATAATGCGAAGATTAGATCCATCCGACAGAAATATAAGAACTTCTTTATTGCTTAAAAAAGTAGAATGCTCCAAAAAAGATCCTGAGATAATGCTTCGTGTCTTGGTGAAAAGAGATCTCAGGGCTTTCTGGGGCCTACTTAACTCTCAAGATACTCCATTAGTAATCCATCAATTGAATAGTGTATCAGAGGTACAGTGGGTTAAATTCTTCTCTGAACTATTTGGACATGGGGCAGAGGGGTGCCATGCTATAGACAAAGGGGATGGTGAAAATAATATTCCCTGGGACCCGACTATAGAATATGGGGAGATATTCAAACTAATTATGAAAGCCAAGAATTTGATGGCTTCTGGTCCAAATGGGCTGACAAATAATACATTGAACGCGTTAGCAGAAATGTGGGCCCATTTACTAACTATGCTATTTACAAATGTTGTGGGGAGTGGTATTATACCTACTAGCTGGCAGACAGCCCATATAATACCTATCTACAAGAGAGGTGATCGGAATATAGCTAAAAATTACAGACCTATTGCATTGATTGATGCAGACTGTAAATCATTTGCTTCTCTGCTGTTAACACATGTCAATGACTGGATAGCGAAGAACCACATATTGAATAAATATCAGACGGTGTTCCGGGCAGGGCACTCTACAAATCTAAATGCTTTCATTTTAACTGCCCTTCAAGCTACAGCTTGGAGTAAATATGGTGGGCCTCTGTATGTCGCCTCTATTGATTTGTCAACTGTGTTTAAAGCTCATTATGGCTATGTATGAGAACTCAGGGATACATGTGCGTATGAATATGGAGGGGAACCTATCTAGAAGAATAAGAACCTGGATAGGAGTGAGACAGGGTTGCTCTTTGGCACCCTGTCTCTTTACCCTCTATATGGCAGATGCCGGAAACATTTTCAGTGATGCCAGGCTGGTGAGTGCTAAATTGGGGTCAATCAGGTTTTCGTGGTTGGCATATGCTGATGATTTTCTCCTGTTTGATCATACCAGGGTCGGGTTACAACGACTGATCCATAAGTTCGATCAATTTGCAGAACTCAGTGGGTTAAAAATTAACCCTAGTCAAACCCACATTTTGGTGATTTCAAAGGGAAAAAGGGGAAAATACTGGATTGGAAAATTAGAGGAACCCATTGTAAGAGCCCAAAAAATTCTGTATTTTGGCCCAACCATCAGTTTCTGAACTTAGATTGTTCCTCAAACATAAGGCCATTCCACTAATAATCCAGACTGTTAAACTGGACAAAAAATATGGAAGATTCTCCCTAAAACCAGCGGCAGACTTCTTTGAAGGGAAAGTCGTGCCAAAGCTGATATATGGTATGGAGCTCCACTTCTTAGATATCCAGACTTTCTGGGATACCATAGAAGGAAAAATCTGGAGAAAAGTGTTGAAGTGACTAATAATATCCCAGTTGTGGCAATTAGGTTTGAATTGGGTCTTGTTTCGATGAGAGCTAAATCTCTGTGGCAGTCTATGGCCCTTTTTCGTTCTCTTCTCTGTCCTGAAGGTGATATTCTCTAAGTTGACCTAGGGAAAATTCTCTTCCGTTAGGGCAGCCCGGTTGGGAATGCTTATGGCAATACGTTCAGATACCTCTGTGATAAGACATTAAAGAATCTGTCCACTGACAGGGAAACACTAATTACTAATCTAGACAAAGATAAAACAATTCTATTTGTCCAGGATTGGAACAATACGATTGAAAGACTATACTCCTACTCCTCCCTCAGTGATATGAAATATGAACATAGGAAAAGAGGGACACTTTCATTTATTATGAAATGATTTCCAAATTGGTATTATCTTTCCCTCCTCTTAAAACTTAGGTGGAATATCCTACCAACCAAAGAGGTTCTGAAGAGAAGGAACTTGATTGGAGACTCTATCATCCTATGTAGATTTTGTCATAAGTTGGGGGTTCTGAAAACTGCTCATCATTTACTCTTAGAGTGTGTCGAGTTGAAAGGTACTAGAACCCTATACTTGGGAAAATGTGCTACCCTTTCTGGGGAAAGACGATTACATTTGGTCAAGATGTGTGTCAATCTGTAATGTAGTGGGAGGTCTCGCAGTTGCAGGCTTTATTAAGTCATTAGATCTTCGGCCTTGGAGTGACCAAGGCTCCGTTAACCTAAATGATCTATATGTTTCTACCTATTCTGCAACTCTCTTCTTTCTGAGGACCTTATATCTACATGATTTAGATTTTAACTGTTATTCTGACTATAGGCTATGGATATGAACTCTGCTATATGAAATTTGAAATGATCTATTTGTAATATAAGATATTGAATTTATTCCACTATGCACTGATTCTATGCTATGTTTAATATGTTTTGTGATGAAGTTTATCGAGGATGTCATTAAATGTAAAGGTTTCGTATGTAAACATACACAATAAAATAATTTAAAAAAAATTAATAAGGCAAGTGTCAAGGGTGCATCCAAAAGGCTTCTCTGGATCTGATATTTTTTCAAAATGTCCACCTCTCTGTGGTTTAGTCATTTTTTCAATTCCAAAGAATTTCATTTCACTTTAGGTTGATTTTGTGTTCCATCAAATGATGGTAGCCAAGAGGGTATCTCATGTCTTCTTTTATGATAGCTCTAAAAAGTTCTTGTATTCTAGTTTTGAGCTTTCTTGTTGTGCTACCTACATAGAGTTTACAGCATGTGCACTGTATTGCATAAATCACTAGGTTGGTATTGAAATTTATAAAGTCTTTGATTTTGTGTACTCATCCATTAGTTCGTTTGATATCTTGTCTGCCATTTTCTGAGTACACACAACTTTTGCATTGACCACATTTGTAGTAGTTTCCTTGAAGGGGCTTAGTATCCCATAATTGTGGTAAACCTTTGTTTAATTTTTTGAATTTGAAATGTGAATGGCACAGCATGTCTTGCAGGCTTTTAGCTTTTTTGAAGGTAATGTTTACTTGATCTTCAAGATAGCCTGAGATATCTATATCCATTTGTAAGATATGCCAATTTTTCTTAAGAATTTGTTTTATTTGCTTGACATTAGAACAATAGGTAGTGATAAACCAAAGCTTTTTTTTGGGGGATTGATTTGAAGTCGTATTTTTGTTTATAAGGAAATCTCCTCTTGATATTTCCATTGTTTTTGCATAGGTCTTCTGTAAATGTTCATTTTTTTATCCTCTTGCTTCAAATTTTTGTATTGAGTTTTTGATGTGTTTTTCATCTTCTTGTGATTCAGAACAGTTCCTTTTAGTCCTCAGCATCTCGCCATATGGGATATTTCTGATAACATGTTGCAGATGGTGGCTATCCGCTTGAAGTATGGTGTTGCCAGCTGTTGGTTTTACATAAAGGTTAGTGAGATTTTTCTGTTTTTGATATAAAGTTCTAAATCTAGAAATGGTATTGAGTTGGAACTTTCATTAATCATGAACTTGAGGTTACATTGATTGGTGTTGAGATAATCATAATATTTATTGAGAGCAATAGAGTCTCCATTCCAAATCAAAAGGACATCATCGATATATCGACCCCAAAAAATGATGTTGTTGGTTTGGGTGAAGGCTTCATGTGTCCAAGCGTGTTCTAGTTCAAAATGTCCTACCTACAAGTTTGCGTAGGACTGTGTGAATTTCACACCCATGGCCTTGACTTGCCTCTGCCTGTAAATTTGATCGTTAAACAGGAAGATATTGTTATTTAAAGTACAATTGAGCATTTCTAACAACATCTCATTCTGTCTGCAATAAGAAACTGATCCCATCTTTAAGAAATAATTGGTTGTTTCTAAGCCTTTTCCATGTGGTATACTTGTGTATAAAGATGAGACGTCCAATGTGATGAGTTTGTAGTTTGGTTCCCACCTGCTGGATGACATGTTTGGTGTCTTTTATGAAGGAGGCTAGGCCTGCCACTAAAGGCTGTAAATGTGTATCAATATATTTAGATATGTGCTCCATTGTGGATCCAATGTTGTTGATAATTGGCCTGAATGATGGAAATATTTTGCAAGGTTTGTGTATTTTAGGTATAAAATATATAGTACCTAAAATAGGGTGAGAGTTGGTTAGAAGGTTTTTCTCTGTATCAGTAAGTAGGCCTTGGTCTGCTCAGACTGTTAGCATTCTGGCCCAGTCTGAAACCAATTATGCTGTCGGATTAGTAAAGACAGAAATCCTCATCTACAAGGATATCGAGACCAACTTACTCTAAAATATCCAGCACAGGGAGATGGCTCCTATATGCACACCAACAAAGAAGGTCAAGAACTTAGGTGTTACCTTCGACCAGGGTTTAAAAATGCTGTCACTTTCTGAATCTAGTACCTAGACTGCACCCAATTCTAGAGATAAGCTTCAATATCTAGATTATCCAGGCCGTTGTGATCTCAAAACTCGACTACTGCAATTATCTGCTATGAGTACACCCCAAGACTGAAAGTTTGAGCTTGCAAGCAGTTTAGAACAGGGCCACCCACCTGATCCTTGACCTCAGGAAACATTACCACATCTTGCATCACTGTCCACATTGCATTCGTTCCCAATCTTGTACTGTATTCAATTCAAGCTGCTATGCAAACCCAGATAGGTGTACGGGGAGGGAGGGCCCAAATATGTACAGTTGGACCCTAGGGTATTTTGACAGGCTTAAGTAGTCATTTCTGTAGGTGGCCTCAAGATTCATCCCTCAACATTCAGTATTACCCTAGAGTATGCCTCCATTATTCTATGCATGCTGCTTATCTCTGCCTTCCTTACTCTTAGGATGTCCAAACAGTTTGACTCCCCTAGTCTTTGGGTAGCACTTGTCTCTGGCCTTTCAGCTGTCTCATGCTACACTAGCTCTGAAGTACCCCTCTGGCCAGTTCTCTAGGAGCACCCCATACCCTTCCTCTCTCCTCGTTCTCTTTCCTCCTTGCCTTCCTCTCCTCCCTCTCCTTCCTCTTGCACTCCCCTTCTTCTTTCTTGTTCTATCCTCCTCTCTTCACTCTTTACCTCTGCCTACTCTATCCTTTCCCCTCGCTCCTTTCTCCATTTAATGCCAAAAGCAGTTACCATATATGACTCTTCCCGTCTGCCCCCCTACAATGCCTGAAAACAGCTAGAGTGATCAACGAAGAGAAGGGAGCCCAACCAACAGACAGACATAGGGATAACACCACATCATCTACGCACCAAGGAACCTCAGACACGTAAACCATTAAAACCCAAGCATCACTGGCCCACCCAACCACAATTAGGGCCACCCCAACCTGCACACCAATAACTAGGGCCATCCATCCGTTGCACCTCCCCCTATCTTTAGAACTCCTACAGCCTACCCTTTCGGCAACCGACCGGACATTAAGTCCACACCCAGTGGCCACGACTAACCTGGAAAAGTAACCAGGAACACACAAAGTACAACCATCCACCTGCCACCATAACCCGCAGGGAAGTCATCCCCCTGACAAGGAGAAGAGGCGAGATGGGCCGACAAACCACAATCCATGAACATTGGTGGATACTATTTAATGGCAACCAAAGACTCACACTTGGTAGAGGCAGCCTTGTGTCTGTTAAATAGTAATGGGTCTTTCCGCTGGACCACCCACAAGACCTAGCTCCTTGATATCATTTCAGAGCAGAAACCTACTTGGAACTTGCCTCTGAGCACTCACAGGAATCCTAACCACTCTTTCAATTACTACTGGAGTTGCAGCCAATACTGGGAGCATTTTTAGGGGGGCCTATCAACTAACTTGGCAGGCTTCATAGGAGCTCTGGCAAGCTGTTCTCAGTTTACCAATGTGCAATCCTCCACAGTTAGATGGGCCCCAGTGTCCCTGATAACTGTGGAATGTGTTCCATTTACTAGTACACTAGCCTTTACGTAGCAATTAGTATTATCAGGAATAACAGCATGCTCTTCAGCAACTTGCTCCCAGGACCCAAGGGACCCTAATGTAACCTCTGTTCCTACTGTCTGGTTAAATAATCTGAGGGGAAGGATGCCCCTGTGAGAAAACTTTCCTCCCCATAAGGGAAGGTTTAATTCACACAATGGCCCTCATTACGACCCTTGCGGAGATCCATGGTGCAATTTGCACCATGGACCATGGCGCAGAGCTGCCAACTCCGCCATGGGGGTTGGCGGACTTACCGCCCCATTCCGACCTTGGCGGGGCGGTTAGTCCCCAATCCCCATTTACCCTTCCCCATTCCCATTTTTGCCCCATAGGGTATAATGGGAGTGGGGAAGGCGTTAATTACGCCACCGTAGATTACGGTGGCGTAATTAACAAGAGGTCCCGTAGCGCCATGGATTTTTCCGCCCGGAAAATCCGGGCGTAAAAATCACCATGGCGCTACAGAAAGTTGTAATCTGGCGGAGAGGTACGCCATGCATTACGCTGGTGTAAACCCCTCTCCGCCAGGGTCGTAATGAGGGCCAATGTCTTACTCTTACACCCATGGTCCCCCTTCATATGATCATATGTTCCACAGGTGACACAAGACCCTGTGGGTCTGTGAAAATAGGGAGTCTTAGAGTGACCAGTCTCTTGACTGGGTTCATGAGTCCTAATGCATTTTCATAATCCCATGTACACCCTTATGCTTTTTGTGTGCCTTTGGGGATTACGTTTTATCAGTAGTTTATACCTTTCTGATTTTTCCCCTCTTCAGGTTTATGAGGTGCTGCCTTGTACTTATGGGACACCCTATGGAAAACCCAAAGGTCAGCAGCAACAGCTACGTTCTTAGGATATAATGCCATTGAATCAGCTGAGTGTTGCTTTTTCTCAGGGAAACAAGTAGCAAAAATAAAAAAGATATGCTCAAGCATGGCAAGATTCATCATGTCAGCAGAAGTGGTTACGTTATGGCATTCATCCCACCATCATACTTTTTAAGGGTTCCATTAACATAGGTGACCCAAGTACCATTCTCGTTCTTTTTGTGGCCTCTAAAACTCTTCAAGTATTGGACAGGATTCTTCCCAAACTTCAAGAGCAGATTCTCTTCAGGTTTGTTGAAATCAATAGTATCGGCTTGTAATGAGCCCCTCTGTCCTTATTTTTTATTTTCCCAGACTCAATGTTAGCCATCTTATACTTCAATTACATTTCTTTCAGCCTAAGCTTTTTCTTACTCAATATCAAATAGAGCTTCAACATTTGTAGTATTGACAGTATTAACAGTGGCATTAGAAGAGTCATCCTCATCAGAATCCTCACTTTTATCATTATCAGAAGGAGAAACATTTGAATGCCCACTACCACTAGGGCCTGCACCAGCATTATTTTCTTCAGAGACCAGTAATGCAACTTTCCTCGACACCTGGTAATCCATGATTCTGTGCACTAACTTTGCACCCGCGGTAGGTAAACCCTTTTCTGAACACAATTATTTGAGATAATCTACTTTGTTCATGGACAGGGTTTCACTAATGTATGTTTCCATGTTAACAGCAGTTATAACAACTTTACAGGTCTAAAACCTTTAAATCCTAGAGTTCTGCTAGCAAGCACTTTCAGATCACTCCAGTGAGCCATCACTGAGTATCAATCACCCTATCCCATTGCTGCCACCAATAGTTAAGAATGATTTTCAGATGCAGCAGTGTGAACAGATTCTGAGAGGCCACCCTATTGTGTTGAGCAGTAAAATACACCAATTTCTATCCAGATCCGATCAAGGTAGTGTTGCTGAGTTGTAAGGCTTAGTTACAAGAGTGTGGGGATGGTGATGGGTTCAGTTAAGCACGCACAGGCAGAGTACTTCAATATTTCAAGTTGGGTAGAATGTATAAAACATATATTTATTAGGCTTTGAATAAACTCTTATCAAATAAAAATCACAGATAAGTAAACTACTAAACATACAGTAACAGCACATGTACATTCACCTTGGGGTGCTCTGGCTAACGAGCACCAACATTTTACTATTAACACAGTTAAATTTATAATAGCAAGGTAGTGGTTCCACAAATACGCGTTGTGTATTGGAAATATTGGTTCAGACAATATCAGTTTCCAATATAAAACACTTTTAATGTGTACTTGTCCAAACGCCTAACATTAGTAATGCATACAATGCCGGACATTTGTCCAATCAAGACACAGGCAAGTTACACAAGGTGCCAAGCAAGTGCCAAAAAGTGGGAACACAGGTTTCGACCTGCTCGAGCTTCTTCAGGGCACAAAACAATATTCTTAATTAAGCCACAACATGTATATTCTACTTAATGTTGCAACTGAGAGTGAGAGATAAGGGGAACAGGCAGCTGCTCGTGCTCCACCTGGACCTTGAGATGCAGGACAACCAGACCAGAGCACAGGGAGTACCTGGGGCGGTCGGAATGTGGAGGCGGAGGAGGAGAGCAGCCCAAGCAAGGTGAGCATCCATCTCCAGGGTCAGGCCATCACCCTGGGCTCTCAGTGACACCCAGTTGGTAACTGAGTACCGCCTAGACAGGGAGGCCATCACTGAGCTGCTGGCCAAAATGCATGAAGGAAGAAATTGGGAGAAGGATTTACACCCGTACAGCTGAGCCCCCACTGGTGAAGCTGATGGCAGTCCTCCAGTTCCTTGCGACTGGTACGTTCCAGCACTCCGTGGCCATGATGCATGACATGGCACAGTCAGAATTCAGCGCAGTCCTGGGCCAGGTGCTGGATGCCCTCCTGCGCCATGTCAACCAACGCATCGCACTACCCACCACCCAGTGCCAGGTCAATGACATGAAGGCGCGCTTTCGTGCCACCACACAACTGCCCAATATGATAGCAGCCATCCACTGCACCCATGTCGCTTTGTTGGCACCCCAGGCCCGTGAGGTCACATACAGGAACCGGAAGAACTACCACTCCCTGAACATGCAGGTGACCTCTGGCCCTGACCTCATCATAACCCACTACTGTGCCCAGGATCCACCCACGACTCCATGGTCCTACGCAACAGCACAACGCCGGGATACATGGAGAACCACAGAGGACAGCGGACGTGGATTGTGGGTGAGTACAAACCCTGGCACATATGCATGTTGAAGCATTAGACAAAAATGGGGGGTAGCCACTGGAAGCATTGCATGTCAAGAGGAGGCACTGGCAGCACCCGTGCAGCACCTGCACCATCGACGGGCACTATCCACGTTTGACACACTGGGACACAAGCATGGCGATGGACACACACTGCTGCCATCACAATGACACATCAGTGCACGTGAACCACAATCCATCTTGAATGTGGCACAGCACAGATCCACACAGAAGCACCCAACAGCATGTCCACCTGTGCCACAGCTGTCTGCCCAAGTGCAGTCAACCGGGACATACCACAGAAAACCCCCAACAATGACACAGGGTGCAGGTAAAGGACAAGGAATGTATGGCATAATATCCAAGGGATGCACACCCTTCACACCTACACATTGCACGGGCTAGATCCGCACAAGAATGCTCACAGCTTACAATGGCCAGATACATTGAGACGGCAGACCCATGCATTAGACAAATGAATGATGTCTGTATTCCACCCCATGCAGGTGACTCTGAATATCTGCAGCTGGCGTGGCTGATGACACCTGTGCCTGACCCACATACACCACATGAGACCGCCTACAACCATGCCGACAGCCAGACTCGAGTATGCATAGAGCGCACCTTTGGACTCCTGAAGGCATGATTCCAGTGCCTAGACCACACTGGAGGTGCCCTGATGTATGCCCCTGACAAAGTAGGGAAAATGGCCTTGGTGTGTGCTATGCTCCATAACATTTGCCTTGCCTGAGGAGGAATGTGCCCCTACCCCCGACGCTGGCAGGCCACACCCAGAGGAATATGGAGGTGACGACCATGTGGCAGGAGCCAGAGCAGACACCCACAGGGATGAAGTGAGGGAAGGGAGAGTGGCCCGACAGGCACTAATAGACAATTACCTCTAGTACGGGGACCTGACCCAGTACACAACCAGCACAGTGTGAATAAAGAGCACAAGAACACAATCATGAATGTCCTTGCATGTTTTGAGTTCAACCGATTTCTATGTAACTTGTTCAAACTCCATCCCCACTCCTCCCACCCACCACTAACACCCCAGCACACTATCCCCCTCCCCCCACCTTCCACCAATGCCCCAGCACACTATCCACCACCAACGCCCCAGAACACTATCCCCTCTCCCCCCATCCACCACCAATGCCCCAGCACACTATTCTACCATTCCGGCACCCGCAACCAACACCCCAACACACTAACCCCCTCCTCATCATCCACCAACACCCCAGCAAACTATCCCCCCGTTCCGACACCCACCACCAACACCCCAGCACACTATTCCGCTTCTCCCCACCCACTACCGTGTCCATGGCAAGGCCACTCAGGCCAACAAGAGTTGTGTCCTTCACAAAGTCCTTGCCCCTTCTCCCGACTCCCAGCATCCTGGGAACGTGAGCGCAGCTGGTGCTGGGACCTCCGCCTATGGGTGCTATGAGGAGATTCCTCCATGGGGGTGGTTGAATATGAGGGAATTGATGCGGCCACCTGCATCTGCTGACGTTTGACAGAATTGCCCTCCATGATTTGTTCTGCTATGGCAGAGACCCCCTCGCACAACTAACACACCCTTTGCCCAAACCCGATCAGTGAGGCTGTGCATGCTGTGATAACATGCCTTGTCCTCACATGGTCGCGGGCCATCCTCTTCGTGGCCCCTTGGATGGCGTCACAGATAGACTCCATATGGCCACTGTGTGCAGTGGCAATTGCCTCCATGCCTTGCCTTCATTTCATTTAGCCACTGAATGACCCAGCCAAAAGTAGCCGTAGGTGGGGATGGGAAGGGGGTGTGTTGCCTGGTGGGCCCGCCAACAGGGGACCCATAGGAGATGTCAGGTTTGGTGGTGTGTGCCCACCATCATGATGCAGGACTGTGTGGGCTTGGGCTGTGCTCCCCGACACAAGCTGGACTCTTGGTTGTGGGGGGTTTTGGACAGCGCAGGCTGCGGCCTGGTGTGGGGGCCGCTGCCGCAGGGTGGCTGTCGCTGATGCTGCTCTCCCCTTGTTCCTTCAGAGACATGGTTTGCAGGGGGGTGTTTTCCCTGGCGGTGTGGACTGACACATTGGTGTCCTCAGTGGCAACTGGTGTGTTCCTGGCAGGCTGGGTTCCTGGGGTAAGTGTGACCCTGCCGCAGCCGGATGTGGTGAGGTGCGTCTTGCGCCTAGGGGTAGATTGTCATCCCCTATGTGGGGTGGTGGTGCTGGTGGTGGCGCACGTGCAGATGGCCCTGCAGGATCCTTGTCCTCTGAGGCCTCTGGAGATGCTTGTGTGCCTGTAGGGGATGTAGGGTATGGCTTTAGGACACAATCACTCACGTGTTTTGGCATACACAATGGTAAATACATGGTGATGGGTCTGGCCCCGGGCTGTCGGACTGATGTGCAGCCCTGGCCTGGTTGCATTTGATGGTGGGTTGCCTCTCCTCATGTGGCCAGGGGACAGCAGCCGCTTGCTGATTCTGACCCTTGGGGTGGCTATACGAGGGAGGATCACATGGGGAGAGGGACCCTCAGGGGGAAGGACAGGTGTCATCAGATGAGACATGGTATTCCCACTTTCCTTTTAGGTATACCCCCTATATTCCCCATGCCTTACTAGAATATTGTGATAAACTCCTTCAACACCCTATAAAACTACTGATAGAACTCATGAACATTTTCCACCTTTTGAAACAACATGAACTGAGATGAAAAAGAGGACTGGATTGAGCAAGAAGGTGAACCATATTGTGCAGTCCAGTGCTTGGATTGGTCTGGGACACCTTCCAGCCTGGAGGCAGGAGTTTAAATCAGCTTCTGTAAGAAGATGGAGGAAACTTCCTTTTCCAAGTGTCAGCTTGGTGGCCGATGAGAGAAGCAGTGTGCAGTGCGGAGCAGACGGTGTCCCAACCTGGAGGCGAACACCGAGGGCAGTCGAGTGGAGGCGGCGATAGAGGGAGCTGACCCCAGCACTCTATGCCGGTCGAGTAGAACAGAAAATCTAAACCCGCAAGTTCCCACGCTCTCATTGGATACACTCACTTAATCATCAACTCATTTCAATATACATTTGCATGACCTTATGTTTATGTTTACAGCACACCCCTTTTCGGGATCTTTCCGTAGTCGTAGTGACATCGTTACATGGTTACATATTCATGCACAACAAACCTAATTTATTACAAGTTCCATCTGGTCTTTTCCCTTCCACACTGGGATAAAAGGCGGAGCACAAGAGCACACTCTGAGCAAGGCCAAATGCATGAGGAAGCAGCTATTCCAGGACAGCAGTTCAAGCGGAGGAGAAAAGCGGCAAGACCTGAAAGGACGTCAAAAAGGGTGTTTCCCTCGCCCTTTTCAACCCAAACCCGCAATGCCTCCAATGAAAGAAACATAAGACCGTGAATCACAGCTGGCGAATGGTGTGACCGATGTCAGCTGTACATGAAACCCTCCCGCACTGATAGCCAGGGTGGGGAGACCCAGATGCCATTGTGGTAACGTCCTCGACTACAGAGGCAAAAGAAGAGGCAATGAGCTCAGCACAGCCAGTGAGTCGGAAGAACCTGATAGTGGGCCGGACTGTGTTAGACTCAAGGTTGCAGTGCCAACATTAAGAAGATTAAAAGACAGGGGTCTTTTGTGAACAAACTTGTACTAGAGATAGAGTGGTCCGGCAGCATGTGGGCGCTCATTCGAAAGTCTCTGGCTGGTACCCCTCTCCTAAGCAAGGAAAGTATTGAATGGAAAAATAGTGAAACTACAAGTACCAAGCGGCCATAGAGAAGGTCGGCGTGAGGTGTAAAGGGTTAAGTCAAACCCCTTGTACAATCAAAAGTCCTTGACTTGTAGAAATTATGAACTGTGGAAAGTGTGAACCCAACTGAGGGAATTGTGAAACTGGCGTTTGCACCCAGCTGAGGGGAACGCCATACGAACTGTATTATTGTGAAGCATGCACTTGCCATAGAATAACAGAGTGACCCAGCGAGACATGATCGCTCTTCGGATGCCTGTTTAAATTTGCAAGTGCTTTGAGAAGATAACGCTAAAAAGGATCAGATCCCAGCTGAGAGAGATCCTAGGGTGAAGAATAATCCACTGACGTGAAGGCTACCAGAAGGAACTGATTGTTTTGTTATTTTGGCATATCAGGCCCATCTGAAGCAGGAGACTTTGCATTAGAAGAGAGTTGGGCACAAAAGGCCATGATAAAGAGAAAAGGAACTGTAAGATTGTTCTCCCAATGGTGTTAGGTTTTTGTACTTCATATTCTTTTTTAATGCTGATCATAGTCTTTTTCTCCATATTGTATTGTGTATTTTATTGTTGCCTTCATTGAGTTCCCCTCTGGGTCGCTCGTAGCGTTCTTTTATTATTATTTGCATTGTGCGATTTGAATCAGAGTTACTAAATCTGCACGTGCTGCTCAGAACTACAATTCAGAGAAATTGAAGTTCTGAGGCACATTTAACTTCCAAGCCAGGCGCGAACGCACCAGCGCAAAGTAGACCAGCCGGTCTGTGCCGGTCCGTGCAGGGCCAGAAGGGAGGAAGTGCTGCTGCCTTTCGCTGTGGGCATCACAGAGGTGCTTGCTGCAATTACAGCAGCAAGAAGAATTTTTGACACAGTTAATCAAGCGGTTCTTCCCACGCCGCATGGGGGACTGATAGGTAATGCTCAAATCAATGAGTCGAATGAAATTGTTATATAGCCTAGAGCATTAGAAGCTGAGCAATTGGCCAAGGAAGTAACTTCTTACATGAAAGTACCCGCTCCGGATACGACCGCTGCTGATGCTGCGGCTTCTTCTTTTGATGTTTGTAGGAATGCTGCCACCTGTAATGGGCCTCTAGACCTTGGTGTTGATGTAGCTGCTGATATGTATCCTATGAATGAAATACTAGGAGCTTCACAACATGTCCCTCAGATGGAACCTGGGGCTAGTCCATTGAGCCGTACAAGTTTAATTCTGCCTGTAGCCAACATTAGATTTCTGATGCTGAATACTAGATCATTAGTGAAACATGCTACAGAGGTAGCGACACATATTGAAGAAAATAGCATTGATGTCTGTGCTATTGCAGAAACTTGGGGCCACAGTGTTGCTGCTCCCTCATTATATCTTGCAATTCCCAACAGTTATGGGATGATAAGATATGTTAGGAAAGAGGGTAGGGGCGGCAGGGTCGCATTAATTTTTAGACTCTCACTCACCATTTGGGAAACTAAAGGTTACATTATGGATGGGTTAGAATCTCTCTGTGTCAAAATTGGTCTTAATGCAGAAGCTACAATTAATGTCTTATTGATTTATAGGCCTCCCCCCATGTATGAGGATTTTATAACTGGCCTTACTAGTATTCTTCTCCCCCTGGTGAAACCCAACACTTGTTTTCGTATCATGGGAGATATCAAACTGTGGCTGGAGCACAAAGATGATGTTGCTGCAATAGAATTGCAGTCAGCACTGACAGAGATAGGCTTTGACCAATTGATTCACACGCCTACTCATTGCCTGGGGCATACCCTAGATTGGGTTGCCTGCCACAAGTTAAGGACAAAGGATGTTTCAGTGTCAAGCTGTCCGTGGTCTGATCATTTCTTTGTTGAGTTCACTGTGCTAGCAGAATTCCCTAGGAAAGTGAAAGATGGAATAAGGGCAGGGGTAACGTCCAGAAATCTTAAGAACATATCGGTAGAAAGGATAGAACCTCTTCTTTCTCCTCTGGTGAACCTGTCGAACTATGTCTCCCCCGAGGAGCTGTCAAGATCTATCCTCTCTAATGTGGATAAAGTGGCGAATACTCTAGCACCACAAAAGAGAAGAATGCTTATGGAAGGCAAAAAAAACAATTTATGGTTCTCCCCGGAGCTGAAGATCTTAAAGTCATCAACCCTCAAACTGTTTTATGATTGGAAACTACACTCGACCCAGTCAGCTTTGGCAGCCTATCTGGTTGCTGCTAAAAACTATAGAATACCGATAATTGAGGCCAAAAAAAGTCTTCAGCAATAGGATCAAGAATGCTCAATCAGACACCAGGGAACGCTTCAAAATTCTGAAAGAGCAAGAATCTACTAATCACACTGACCCAGGATTGGTGGTAAAGGATAGTGCCTGGTGCAAAGCCATTCAGAATGCCATACAGGACAAGTTATAGAATATTAGGGTTGATATTGCCCAAAAAAAAGATAATCTACTGGGAGCAGAAGCTGGAAACCCTGGTTGGGTTTTTAGTAGGTCTCTCTCTATTCCGCTATTTAACTTTACTCCCATCTCAATAGTGGAAAAGGCTTCTATCATCCAACAGTTGAAGCCCACCTACTTTGATTACAGCTATCTGCAAATTTGTTAATCTGTCTTTTGAAGAATGGGTTGTGCCCCAGGACCTGAAAAGTGCATGGGTTATGCCTATCCTCAAAAAGCCAGGTCTCCCATCTGATGTTCCAAACAATTTCAGGCCTATCCCAATGTGATGCTGGAAATGCATTGGAGGGACAGGGCCTATATATCCTTGTCCTGTAGTCCTTTTATAATGTGTGTTCTGTGTTATTTTCTGCAAAGGAGTCCATGTGGGACTCCTGGCAGTGCAGCTCTCCCTCTTTTTGGTTTTGTGTACAGACCCTTGGGATACCCTTATGGCACCCATGAGTGGGGGTACAACCCTGTACCCCTAGTGTATGTTTTTGGGCACCTGTGTGTGGCCCACAGAGCAGGGTATGGGCTGGTGGCAGCTCCATGTTGAATTTCACAGGTGCTGTGAGTTTTCTCCATTTTGGGATTCCCAGGTCCTGCCTTTGGAATCAGTTGATTCCTGATAGGAGACAAAATGGCTCCTGTGGCCTATTGCTTCATATTGCCTGTTACCCTGTTTCTCCCAAAGTCCTGGGAAGCCCTGACTCTGTCCATTCCCTCTGACTGGCTGTGGGTGGACGCTCCCTATATGTTATTGTGGGGAAGTCCAGGCCAGACTGGCTGGAGTCTTCCCAGTGGCTGTTTGTTGTGGGTACACCCTTGGGGTGGGACCTGGGTGAATGGAGTGTGTGACCAATATGCACTTCTTGTTATGGGTGTCTAGTTTCTGGTATGTGACACAAAGACTGTGACAGCCCTGCCCGAAACTGGTATATATGCAGTGTGGAGTGCTGAATGGCTGGGTACTCGTCCCAATACACATTCCTTGCTGTGAGTGTCTGGGGGAAGGAGAATGGCCTCAAAGCACTGTAAGCCTGATTGGCTGGCTGCCTGCATGAATGCCCTTCTGGATGATTGGTTGCCTGAGTGTGAGCCAGCAGAGGGAATGAGAGACCAAACAGTCCAGCTCCTTGGTGTAAAGCGCTCTATAAATAAATAAATCAATCAAAATAAATCAATCAATATCTGGGGACCTCTCACTGATGGAAATCGTTCAGAAGCTGAAGTTGATACTTGATGCTTATCCTTGAAGCCCAGCTGGAAGAAGAAGACTTGCTGCTGCATTTGCTTCGACCCAATCCGAAAGCTGTCGAGTTTGTCGAGGACTGATCCGAGAGAGGACCTGGCTGGGAGACCTCTCCCTGAGCTACGAGGCAACATCGTGCAGACTTCTAAACCTTCGCCGAAGCGCCCTGGAAGACAGCCTTTGAAAGACTGCCGATCGGAGACGGGGACCCCCAAGGAATCCAAAGTAAAGCACCTGGACATTCTGTCCGCTGTCGTCGACCAGGGTTCGGAGTACCACCGTAACTGCTGGAGGCCCGTCGAAGCCGTGTTGCCCAGAAGCGGGGACCACTTGACACCGTGCCACCAACAACCGGAGCTGCAACGCTCCATTGCCTAATAATTTCGATTCCAAGGACTGTCTCGCTAGCACCGCCGACCACTTGGTCCCGCCGGAGAAAGTCGATGCCGCCAACGCTGCGAGGTGAATCCGCTGGTGGGTATCCTGCCACCCGAAGACCACAAAGACACTGACGATCCGACGCTCTTGCTGGGCCAAAGTTCTTCAGTGACTCTTTGTGGCAACTAGCTATCTCCATCGAAGTGCACCGCACGCCTCGTCTTTGCAGGAAATTCACGATTGATCATCGACAAGCACCGCCAGGACCGAAGCTGCCACCTCGACGCCATCGAACCTTTTCATCAACGACTCTCAACGCCAAGGTTCACCTTCTTCGAGGACTATCGATGATCCGTGACTCCTGCCTTAAAGGGGGTCACTCAAAAAGCATCTGTCAACGACCCATCGAAGAAATCTGCTATACCAGGTATATTGGGGTAGTAGAATAATTATAGAAGGAGATAAGACTCATATAAACAATACATGGACTGGGCTTGTATTATATCTTTATTTACAGGTTGCCTAGGTGGGGGGATCCTCACACAGAACTGTGCCTAGCGGTATTGGCCAAGTATTCTGCCTATTGTTTTAACCAACCTACTTTCCTCCTATGTCTATTGTTTGTTCACTTTATTAACTGATTTGAATGACATTTGAACTGAGTACAGTTGATGCATTTTAATGGAATATAAGAAGTAATAGTGGCACCACATAGAAACTGTATATATTTACCATTTTAGATTAGCCTGAGCCCAAAGTGTGTTATTGTGATTGTGTACATAACTTGAGCCTTATTTATATAAAGAACTGTGTTTTCACTAGGATAGCGTGTGGACATTCCTTTGTGGGTGTTTGAGGACGACACTGTACTTAAGAACCAGCCTGCATCACCTCCTGAGAGCGTAAGTCTTGATTACTCGTCCATGTTTACCATATAGAGAATCCTGGCTGGGGTACTCTGTGCCTCTACTCTGCCCTATAGAGAGCAGGAGTACAGATACCCCCTCCAGTCTTTACACACAAATACCCCTTTTCTTTTGAAAATGTTGGTCCAAGGGGCGCCAAAGGCAAATTGCTGATCATATGAAAACATTTCCTACTCTGAATGACTATCAATCGGGTTTCAGAGTCGGATTTGGAACAGAGACAGCGCTGCTAGAATTAAAATCTAGGCTTATGGACTGCATGGATAAAAATGAAGCCTCTCTGCTGATGCTGTTAGATTTGTCGGCAGCCTTCGGCCTGGTGGACCACTCCATCATGGTCACCAGGTTGGGGGAGGTCGCACATTTCTTTTATCAATAGCAGCCCAATTGATTTCATCCTTCCTTTGCAATCAGGAAAGCAGAGTATTCTTTAGAGAAGCAGAAGCTATGCCCATTGACATTAGTTTTGGAGTACCACAGTGTTCGTGCACCTCGCCTTGTTTATACAACATCTTTACAGTTCCTCTATTTGCCATGCTTGCACATGAATGGGTGATATTTACATATTATGTCAACGATACACAGTGTGTCATCCCTTTATCTGGAAACCATGATTAATAAAATCTATGCCATGAACGAGACCTGGATGGTTCACAATAGACTTGCGTTGAATAAGGAGAGAACTGAGTTGTTGGTCGTTGGCTCGCCCAATATGTTACAGAAATTGGGTTCAGCATATGAATGTTTTCATATAGGAGCTGCTAAACTAACGACTCTTAAGAAAGTTAAAATGCTGTGGGTTATTTTTGACCAGCATCTCAGCAAGAAGCCTCATGTGTGTGTGTAGCTTGGTATCGACTTGTGCCTATTACATCAAATTGTTGGCCCACCTTAGACTCCTGATCTCTCAAGCAAATGCAGAGACAATTGCGAGAGCGATAGTGGGAGCTAAAATTGACTACTGCTCCAGCCTACTTATGGGTATTAATAAATCTATCTGCAATAGGCTGCATGTTATCCAGAACGGAGCAGTAGGAGTGGTTATGGGTCTCTCTCGGAGAGAACATGTGTCAGCAGCAAGACAAGCTCTTCATTGGCTACCGGTAGAGTCAAGCATCCTTTTCCAACTGCTGGTTATAACTCATAAATGTAGGCAGGGAAAAATGCCTGTGTACCTACAGGCTCTCTTAGCTAACAAAACACATGGAAGATCACTTAGATCCAGCAATCAGGACCTTTTGATGATCCCCAGGTGTAGGACCGTGAAGGCCTCAAAGGGAGCATTCTATGCTGCTGCCTTTAGGGCTTGGAACATCCTTCCTCTGGAGTTAAGAGGCATTGACTCTACTGATGTCTTCAGAATAAAACTGAAGATACTTTTGTTTGCTTAAGGACATCAGCCCCTGTTCTACTATTCAGTAATCTGTTCATGCCCACAGATCTTTCGTGTTTCATGTTGTGTCTTGTTGCACCCTCAAGCCTATGGGTCCATGGCCTGTGCAATATAAATGTATAAAAGTAAAAGTAAACAGTAAGCTTGTGCCAGAAGCCCAGGAGTGTGTTGTGCTCAAGAGTCCCGCCTTGTCCCGTGCAAAAATTGTGGGGAAGGGAGACCCCGGTCATAATATCCTGACTTATTATTTGGTGAACGCTTCTTTCTTTTCTTGTGAAGCATTACCTCACACTATTTTGTAGCATAGCGCTAAGGACTGGCAGTATGTTTTTTTGTATAGGCCCTTTTTATTTGACTAGACTCAACTAGGACTGTATTATTATTATTTGATGGTCATAGCTTGCTCCCATCTTAGATTTAGGGTTAGATTAGGCGTCTATCTCACCCATTTTACAGTTTAATAAACAACTTTGAACTGCGATCACTTGTGTCTGTCTTGCTTTGATATCATGCCTTCCTTACACATGCTGCAACTGACCATTTGATGTTATTGCAGCTGCCTGAATGCAGTTAGCCACCTTCCCCCATCCTTCGTCCCCCATCAACCAGGTTCCCAGGTTGCCTAGAGTTTATCTCGCCACCCCAGGTTTCTGCAGCCTACACAAACCGCAACTATGAAGGACCCGCGGTATACAGATTGGTATATTCACCATGTACCCCTTGTTCCTCAACTGTCCCAAACACATTTCCCTGTAAATCCCCTGTGTATATATACGTCCATGCATGTATGTTCAACACTACTGCGTACAGTGGCTTCTCCATCCACAAATCTCCTTTCTCGCGTGCGGATATGAGGTTCCTCGCGTCCCATCTTTAGGCACTGCGTGGCACGCCACACGACTACATTGTGTTCACATTGTACAGGCAGATTTATCATTATGTTGTTATGCACGTGTGAATCTAAAATGAATCTAAAATGTATCAACTATATATAAAGTAACACTAATAGTAACACTCATCACATTCTCATTAACTACACTAGATACATGCCAAATCGCAACATCGTGCTGAAATCATGTCTACCCCAGTCACCAATATGGCACGTGCAACGTGAACCTTTCTTTCCCATTGAAAGCATTATCGACCAGCCCGACATTCCCCCCTTTAGTTAATTTATTCATTAATAAACCAATCTCTTGTCCTTCTAAAATATCTTGTTGTTGAGACAAGAACCTACAAATATCTCTCATAATAGTGTCACGATCCGTGACCCAGAACCCCACTGGCATGGTCACATGCCAGGTAGGGTTAGGACCCGGGGTTCATTTGGGGCCCCAAGGGCCTTACATTATCATCATAGACTCTCCTGGAGTCAGTCCTGGCGCCTTTGGCGCCAGTCTCATGTTCAGATTGGGACTTTACCTTGAAGGAACTACTTTTTCTGTGAAGGCCTGCATCCAACATGGAGGCACCCACACAGTCTAGTCCCTAAGAACCAGACTATGCGGTGCAGTGTTTTAGGGTGTGGTAGCCCGGACTACTTTACCTGGACTACTTTACAGGGGGGCTATATAAACCACACCCAAGCTACAGAACGTGCTTCGCGTTATTGTGCAGCCAGCAGCGTGACGCTCATCGTGTTCAGAGTCCAGCACCCGGCGATCCTTGAATAGCGGACCTGCATAGGAGACAAAAGAACATCATTAGCAGTCTCTGCTTACCTGCAACTTTCCATCTGTCGATTCCTGCTGCTCGCAGTCTTCCATCCAGTTGGCAGCTTGATCAGGTCACTGTGCAAGCACCGGAACGAAGCACCTGGAGGGAGAGAGAAAGAATGACAACATTAAACAGGTTACTCACGGCATTCATGGCAGTAATCACAAAATCCTCACCTGGCTGGGCATTTCTTGACTGGTTCCGCGCTCCAGAAATCTTCACACGCCCTGAAAGACCATCGCGACCTGAAAAGGAATTTTACCGCGCCGCACTTCGTGCTTAACCTACCATCCATCATACGCTCCTTCGTCCATAATCCATGCAGGAGCCTGATCCAGGTAGCGCACCCAGTGAACCTCCGTACACCTAAGGGAAAACAAACAAGAAAAGGCATTAATAGCAAGAAAGGAAAGCAAGAATATTTAAAGACTGCTATAACCAGAATTACCTCCTTAAAGACACTTGAATGGGTTAGCACCAGTGAAGTTAACTCAATCGATTCAACCAGCAGAAAACTACATGCCCCTGCACAGAAGGCAGGACGGAGAGGACGGCAGACATCATAACAAGGCCCGCCCGCCATTGAAGGCATTGTCCAGATTTGGGAACGTCCAGGGCGAATCCAGCAACAATGGCATACGGGCGTCCCCGTGGATACCATGTGAGCATAACAGAACGTGAAGCCTCATAACATTATCCACCTGGGTGCCATGGAGACTTCAGAAATGGACCAACTGGCTCAGTTATTAGGACAATTACGCCGAAGTGCATTTGGCTAGGCAAGAGACTAATACCCTGCGAAGGGATCTTGTCGACACCAAGGATCGCACTGAAGAAATCAGCAGGCAATTACTGCAATCACAGGCTGGGCAAGCTCCATTACCTGGGACAAATTCACCGGCACAGGCAACCATGTCGTCTGCCGCTCCAGTGCAAATAACCTTACCCGGAACAATACCGTTAGCACCGCCAAAAAGGTTTTCAGGTGATCCAAGGAAGTATGCTGCATTCATGAATCAATGTCGCCTTCACTTCTTCTGCAGACCGGGCGCATTCCCTAACGATCAGGCACAAGTAGCATTTATTTTGTCATATCTAAGCGGTAGTGCAGCAGATTGGTCAGTGCCGCTTGTGAGCTATGATGATTCGTTACTACGTGACTTTGGGGGCTTCCAAAGAGAAATGGAAAGCTCTTTGCTCGAAACACCTATGAACAAGCTGTAGACAACAAACTCTTATCACTCCGGCAGGGGAATCAGGACTTACTAACATACATAGCAACCTTCAATAGGTTAGTGGCCGAAACCAGGTGGCCTGAAGACAAGAGAACCACATTGTTTCACCAAGGCCTTCGAGGGGAATTAAAGGACGTCTTGGCTGAGGTAGTTGATCCACCTAGAGACTGTAGTGAATTTATCAATCTGGTGGTGCAACTAGATCATCGACTACAAGATCGGAATGCGTATCTGTCCAAATCAGACACACGGGCCGCGTATCTATGAACCAAGGATTCTACTTTGCGCAAGTCAGAGAATACCACAGAGCCAATGCAAATTGGAGGCATATGACCACCGTTAACAAAAGCCGAAAGAGACAAGAGAAGGCAACAGCAGTTATGTTTGTACTGCGGGCAATCGGGGCACTTCCTAAAAGACTGTCCAATAATAGCCCCCAAGCGAATTGTGGGAGCTACAGAAAAGGATGAGAGTAAGGAGTCGGAAAACTGCCTAGCTCGACAAAAGTAGAGGTCAGTTTGTCGAGCGAGAAAAATGAGCCACCGACCTCACATTTTGCAATACCAGTGATCTTAATCAATCACCAACAACCTTCAAAGATGCATTCCGTTGAAGCTTACATCGACAGCGGAGCAGTTGGGAATTATATTGATCAAGATCTGGCCGCACGGATGGGGCTGCCCTTAAGTTTTAAGCCGAACACAGAAAAGGTAAACACGGTGGATGGGACTGAAATTGCTTCCGGACCAGTAACCCAATGTACAGCAGGAACAACCCTGCTGTGCCAGGATGGACACCGGGAATCGATTTCCTTCGATCTAATCAAGGCGCCTCAGTTTCAGCTAATATTAGGGATGCCATGGTTAGTTGCTCATAACCCTCAGATAGATTGGCATGTAAGAAAATAGACTTTTCCTCGTGATTGCGCTTCCACCTGTTATTTCCAAGAAAACAAGCCCAGTTTCAAGAGTTCTAGAATCGGCATATCTACTCTTGGCGCAACCAGTACTCTCCCTGAAGAATATCAAGATTTTCCAGGATGTGTTCCAGAAGGAACAAGCTAATACACTACCACCGCATAGGGCCTATGACTGTCTTATTGACTTCATACCTGCTGCACAGATCCCTTGTGGCAGAATCTATGCGCTCACAGAACCAGAAAACTAGCATCTAAAGTCCTATCTGGACCAGTACTTGGCAAAGGGGTTCTTTTGCCCATCCAAATCACCAGCAGCCAGTCCCCTATTCTTCGTACCAAAGAAGGAAGGGGACTTGAGAACCTGTATTGACTATCGCGCCCTGAACCAGATCACCGTGAAAAACCGTTACCCCCTGCCCCTTATTCCCGAGATGCTGGATCAAGTCAAAGATGCCCAGATTTATACTAAGTTAGACCTCAGAGGAGCGTACCACCTGGTCCGAGTTAAAAAAGGAGATGAATGGAAAACGGCCTTCCGTACTAAGTATGGGTTGCTTGAGTACCAGGTAATGTCTTTCGGGCTTTGCAATGCCCTGGCGACGTTCCAATATTTTATGAACGACGTCCTAAGGGAAATGATCGATGTTTGCGCCCTGGTCTACATAGACGACATCCTAGTGTATTGAACCTCAGAACAAGACCATGTCAAGCACGTCCGCGCTGTCCTTGCCAAACTGCGCCAACATCGACTATACGCAAAACTTGAAAAATGTTTTTTCCACGTAACCGAAGTAGAATTCCTTGGTTTCGTTCTTTCTCTGAAAGGCATTCGAATGGATGCACACAAGGTGGATGCCATTCTTAAATGGCCCTCTCCGACCTCATTAAAAGGGGTCCAGAGCATGCTGGGCTTTGCAAACTTCTACCGTCGATTCATCCCAGACTTCTCTCAGATTGTGCATCCGATCACGTTACTTCTACCAAAAAACAATAAAAACTTCATGTGATCAGAAGACGCCAAAAAGGCCTTCCAAGAACTTAAGGAAAAGTTCACCTCAGCCCCGATTTTACGACACCCTCGTCCGGATCTTCCTTACATTGTGGAAACAGATGCTTCCAGCATGGCTATGGGGGCGGTTCTTTCTCAGAAAGATCCTGAAACTGGCCAATTGCACCCTGTGGCCTTCTGGTCGTGAAAATTCACACCTCCTGAACTCAATTATGCCATCACTGATAAGGAACTGCTTGCTATAAAATCCGCCTTCAAGGCATGGCAGCATTATCTCTTGGGGGCCAGGCATACAGTCACTGTAATTACAGACCATCGGAACTTACAATATTTAAAAACAGCAAAAGCACAATCCTCGCGGCAACTACGATGGGCCCTTTTCTTCGCCGAGTATGACTACGTAATCACTTATCGACCAGGCGTAAGAAATGGGAAAGCTGATCCACTATCTCGCATGGGCATCGATGAAAAAGAATATGCAACCCCAGATCCAGTGGCCATTATACCTAAGGACAAGCTTTTAGGCCTCAACACAGCTTTAGTGCAAACTGAACTTAGAAACGTGATCCAACGTGAAATAACCCCGAGCAAGTTACTGGAATGGCATACCAAAGGAAAACAATACACCGTTAAAAATCAACTGCCATATTTTGATGAACGCCTGTACGTGGCTAAAACCGAGCTACAACAACAAATAATTTCGGACTACCACGATCTTTGATGGAGGGTCATCTCGGAATTGCCAAAACTCTAGCCAAAGTGAAATTCAATTATTGGTGGCCCACTTGGCATCGAGACGTCATCCAATACGTTCAGTCATGTGGAGTATGTGCACAAAACGAGTCATTGAAGCAAAAACCAGCTGGCCTCCTGCAACCATTAGAAATCCTTCCGGCACCATGGCACACACTTTCTCTCAACTTAATTACCGATTTACCTCCCAGCCAAGGGTTCAATACCATTTTAGTAGTAGTGGACATATTTTCTGAAATGGCACACTTTATCCCTTTCAAAGGACTTCCGGATGCATCTCATCTAGCAAAGGTGTTTTTGGAAAACATTATCAAGCTGCATGGATTCCCTTCAGTCCTGGTCTCTGATCGAGGTAGCCAATTCGTATCTAACTTCTGGAAAAAGTGCTGCGGTATGGCTCACATCGACATCCGGCTATCCACCAGCCAACACCCCCAAACGGATGGTCAAACAGAGAGGACCAACCAGACTCTCAAACAATACCTATGATGCATGCTGCACCAAGCCGAAGGAACCTGGAGAGATCTATTATGGATAGCCGAATATGCTTACAAGAATTCATTGCATTCCAGTACTGGTCAAACAACTTTCTACACCTTCTACGGCAGACATCCACGCACTTCCGAACTAGACAGCCCTCCCAGTCTAGAAATGGCAATCTATAAAGACTCTTCATGCAAACATCACTCAAGCCTTTAACAAGGCAACAGAACAGTTAATCCAAGCCAACAGTAAGCAAAAAAGGTTTGCTGACCAACATCGGAAAAAGGCCCCTGACTATCAGGTAGGAGACAGAGTTTGGCTAGCCGCAAAATACATACCGCTAAAGGGAACCCAGACTTTTCGCCCCGCTGTTTGGACCTTATCCTGTTCAAGCCATCATCAACCCAGCAGCAGTTAAACTTGCATTGCCAGCTAACATGCAAATTCATCCAGTATTCCACGTCTCACTGCTAAAACCAGTACAACCCGGTACACGAGTTATACCACCACCTGAACCCATAATGATCGATGGAGAACCCGAGTACGAAGTGAAAGAAATCCTGGATTCCAAATATACCAGATCCAAACTATACTATCTAGTCGATTGGAAGGGTTTCGGCCCTCAAGACAGATCTTGTTAACCTAGTGTGAACATTCATGCACCGCGTTTAATTACAACGTTTCATCGAAACTTTCCAGACAAGCCTGGACCAGGCAGAAGAATCACCTTAGAAGGGGCCTTGGGGGGTAGTGCTGTCACGACCCGTGACCCAGAACCTCACTGGCATGGTCACATGCCAGGTAGGGTTAGGACCCGGGGTTCATTTGGGGCCCCAAGGGCATTACATTATCATCATAGACTCTCCTGGAGTCAGTCCTGGCGCCTTTGGCGCCAGGCTCATGTTCAGATTGGGACTTTACCTTGAAGAGACTACTTTTTCTGTGAAGGCCTGCATCCAACATGGAGGCACCCACACAGTCTAGTTCCTAAGAACCAGACTATGTGGTGCAGTGTTTTAGGGTGTGGTAGCCTGGACTAGTTTGCCTGGACTACTTTACAGGGGGGCTATATAAACCACACCCAAGCTACAGAACGTGCTTCGTATTATTCTGCAGCCAGCAGCGTGATGCTCATCGTGTTCAGAGACCAGCACCCGGCGATCCTTGAATAGCGGACCTGCATAGGAGACAAAAGAACATCATTAGCAGTCTCTGCCTACCTGCAACTTTCCATCTGTCTATTCCTGCTGCTCGCTGTCTTCCATCCAGTTGGCAGCTTCATCAGGACACCACGCACGCACCGGAACGAAGCACCTGTAGGGAGAGAGAGAAAGAAGGACAATGTTTAACAGGTTACTCACGGCATTCACGGCAGTAATCACAAAATCCCCACCTGGCTGGGCATTTCTTGACTAGTTCCGTGCTCCGGAAATCTTCACACGCCCAGAAAGACCATCGCGACCTGAAAAGGAATAAAGAATACAGGTTAGCAAGAAAAGACATTACCGCACCGCACTTCGCACTTAACCTACCATCCATCATACGCTCCTCCGTCCATAATCCAGGCAGGAGTCTGATCCAGGTAGCGCACCCACCGAACCTCCGTACACCTAAGGGGAAACAAACAAGAAAAGGCATTAATAGCAAGAAAGGAAAGCAAGAACATTTAAAGACTGCTATAACCAGATTTAGCTCCTTAAAGACACTTGAATGGGTTAGCACCAGTGAAGTTAACTTGGTCGCTTCAACCCGCAGAAAACTACGCTCCTCTGCACAGAAGGCAGGACGGACAGCATGGCATACATCATAACAAGGCCCGCCCGCCATTGAACGCATCGTCCAGATTTGGGAACGTCCAGGGCGAATCCGGCAACCAGGGCATATGGGCGTCCCCATGGATGCCAGGTGAGCGTAACAACTAGTCCCACTATGGGCATACTCCTCCGATGAACAAACCCAACTCGTCCCCCGCCATTTCTGAAATCTACCTGCTATTCCATACAATCATCCCAATTTGGTGGAAGAAATAAAACCGCACCTGCTTAGGAATGTTGATCAGAGCTTCTGTAGATGCTGGAGATATATAGTTTGATCTTTTAGTCTGTCTCAACGATTCCGCTTCTTCACGTTCAGGCAAAGTCATTGGGGTTTCCATGTCTGATGACACAAGGGACGCAAGGGGCACAGGGGACAGAATGGGCACAGATCTGGCTTTAGTTGTCAAGCTGGCAAGTATCAAATGTCTCTGGGTAACAATAGGAACATGCACATGCGCTGTAGTGAGACGGCACACACCTCGCCAGGCTGGAGGTAATTGTCGATATGAAAACTGTCCACAAGACCAAAACACATCACGGAGTGCAGATGTACCTCCAGCCAGATCAACAATGTGAAGTGTATGGCGGCAGTTCCCATTTGTACCAACAGGCACTGTGCCATCGCCCTTAAAACACAGGGAAAACATGTAAGTAACTGGATCTTTACAGGTTTCTCTGGCTCATTGAGCCACGTTAAACATTTAAGACATTTCCACAATCCTTGCTGATCTGTGCCACCCCTTCTTCCGATAATCCCCTCATTCCTCCAGCTCTGCAATTCTTCTCCCCCTGCTCCCATCGAATATTTACAATAGACAATTCAACTGGACTCTTTGTGTACAGCGTACATTCTCTGCTCTTTATGACCTTTGCTTCAATACTCCTCATCAATAGGTAGGACAGAAGATTTGACTGAATGCCCTTGAAATTTCCCTTGAACCCTGCACAAGGTTAGGTGCACAGTGCTTCTCTTGACTCTATCTCATCAGGAATAAACAGTCTAGGGAACCCAGCAGCGTGGGGATGAGAGAACATATGTAGCAAGACCCTACAGAGCTCTCTCTCCCCCCTCATCATATGCCGATACCAAACATTATCTGCTGCATAGCTATGTGCATCCACCATTTCATCTATATTTACATTGTCATAATCTTTCATGAGTCCTGTATTGCTGCTCCTTTGTGATCTAATTAACATGTTATCAAATCATACAGTACTAGTCAAGTTCCAAATATTCCCAATTATATTGTCGGTCACGGCTGAACAGAATAGCAAGACAACTGAGAAAAACATACAATCAAACATCCTAATATTCATTTTAAGCCCAAATGTCTTCTTCGTATTTACAATAACACTATCTGGCTTTCATACGCCCCCCAGCTCGACTTGAACAAACTGTGAATCTTAGGGCATACTTAACATTGAACCTGCTCTTGCTCCTGTGCCGGTGGAGGGGCACCGATATCCTTTTGCACATCACCAATATGAATCCAGCTTTTGTTGCCCTCCACATTCACAGCGGAGTCATGAAAATCACTTGTTGTGGTCCATGGAAACGCCTCTCATTCCAGTGTTGTATAAAGGAACAGATGAAGATCAAGTCCCTTGGGAGCAACTGCGACTGATGTGGATCTTCGGATTCTTGCACGCTTCCTCCTGTTGTCTGCTGATGAGAGAACACAACCTGTGAAGGTACAAGTCTGATACTCTAGGTTAGAGCCCTACGGTATTCCCTAAACCTCTCATAAAGAATCTCTGTTGACTTGTGTGCATCTGATAATGTGCGTGCAGGCGTAAATGGTGTGTGCAATCTGCACCCTATCACTTTCTCATGAGGACTGAGATGTGTTGCTTCCCTGGCTGATTTCTCGAATAAAACAAGGCAAGTGGTAAACAGTAAAACCAATTCTTCCTTAAATCACTGCAAATGTCTGACAATCGACCTTTAAGAATTCCATTTAAATGCGCCACGATCCCGTTGGCCTGAGGGTGCTACACAACCTGTGCTTTATTCCCAAAAGCTAAGTGTTTTCTGAAAACAAGGCATTAAAGAAGTGGGTCCCATTATCAGACTTCAGGACCTCACAAATTCTTCGCATTGAAATACCTGCCTCACCAAAAGGTTTGCTGCAGACTTAGCATAAGGGTCTTCACAGGGACCTGCTTCAAGCCATCGGGAAAATGGGCATACCACTACAATGAGATATCGGAAATTATTGCATCTTTGTATCATATCCATAAAATCAATGTAGAGTTCCCAAAAAAAGCTCTGAAGCTCAGGGCAAAATTCCTCTTAGAGTTTTCATGGTGTTTCCAGGATTTAATTCTCTACACACCACACAGTTCCCTACTTATGTACTCACCTGTTCTTGGAGGTTTGGTATAAACCAGTCCTCCTGGTGCTCTGCTGTGATTTGTCACTGAGAAGTGTGCAATGGGAAATGCAGTTGATGTAGAGCCACAAGAAGCAGCTCTACAGGCATTACTACCTTTCCCATAAGCTCTTGTCTCCACAGCAAATCTGCAGGTCAGAGGGCACATCCCCTCATTGCCCAGAGCACCTTCTCCTCTTAAAGTGCTCTTTCCTGCATTTCTACAATCTGGAGCGTCTTGCTGCACTCTCTGTGCTTGTGTCTGATGCACTGTTTGATTCTGAGCAAACCTATCTCCACTCTGCTGCGAATATGCAGGCGGCTCTGTAGTCCCCCCTCTTGAGAACTGCCCATTCTGCACAAATCCTTGACTTCCACATGTGCGAGAAAAGTGCCCTGATATACCACATGTCCAGCATACAGGAGGAGGTCTCCAAATGTGCCCCTCCTGCATGTCTTGACTATCATTCTGTGAGTTTTGAAACCCATTTTGATTGTTCTGGAAGCCCCTACCTCGAAAGCCTCCTCTTCCCCGTGGTGCAAATCCACTATTATTTTGATTGCACTGCCTTTGATTTTTCACCTGCGGCATGTTCGCGGCTTGCTGTGAACCCGACCCGTCTCCACTAGTTAACATCGCCCCTTCAATGGTGTACTTTGATAGTTTCCTCTGCACTAACTTTGCCTCTTCACCTTTCCTTTCGATTTTTCTCTTGCAACAGGCTGCAATAATGCACAGTGGTCAACTGTATTTCTGACCATGGCTTCGCTTCCATGCCCACCAATTTCTTGAGCTGCTTCTGCACTGACTCTGACAGCCCTTGCACAATATGTGTGCCTCCAAGGCCCACTGCTCTTGGAAATTCTGAATGTAAACAAGAGGATCATCCCCTCCCTGCATCTTTTTCACCATTATAGCTCTTATATCTGACGTGTCTGGATATAGTACTCTAAGCGCTTTCCAGACCACCGCCCTACAGTTATTGAATGATGCCCCATTGTGAGCAGTGTTCATTGTGGTAACACCAGAATAACCTGCTCTTGACCAAACGTCATCAGCCCTCTACCCAAGGATAGCAATCAGGAGACCTTTAATGTCCCCTATAGCTAACGTGTTTGTTTGTGTCATTTTCTCTAACTCATGTATCCATTTCCCTGCACCAGAAGTTAAACTCGGGGGTTTATACCTTAAATTATCCTTATCCATCTGTGGCCAAGGTATATACTGTGGCCTAGCTCAGTGCAGGCGGCCGACGCGAGGTAAGGAAGCCCTTCTGGGCATGCCTCCGATTTTGGAGCCAACTGGGCCCCCAGGCCCTCGGAGCGTCCCTCTCCCACCCCGCACCCTCTTCCTGTTTTTCCCGCTCCCCTCCCGCCTCCCAACCCGCCCACCCCCGCTCTCATTGGGCCGTGAGCCCTTCATCACAGGTCCTCCCAGGGCAGCCCTCTGCCCGGCAGCCCCAGCGGCTAAGGGCCCCAAGGCCAAGGGCGGCTCCAGGAAGTGTCAGCAGGTGTCCGCAGGGGAAGCCAAGGAAGCCACCAGACACTGACAAAACTGTAAGTGCTGGCTTGGGTGGGGGGTAGAGCAATTACTCTACTCCAGAAAGCTCCTGACACTCTCACATACCTTTCAATGGCCTGCAGTCTAATGTTAACCAGCACCATTGCCCTAGAGAACCACACTGATTAGCCTGCCCCTCATCTAGCCAGAAATGTGATTGTTAGCTTATGCCACACTTAGATGGCTTCTCTAATAGCCTCTCTGTGAAAGTAGAATATAGAAGTACATTTAGAAAGTTGAATTCAGAAGTGTACCCAATAGCTGTGAAAAGTTGCATTTAGAATTGTGCTCAATAGCCTCTCTGTGAAAAGTACTATTTAGAAGTGCGCCCAATAGCCTCTCTGTGGATAGTTGAATCTAGAAATACATTTGGAAAGTTACATTTAGAAGTGTGCCCAATAGCTGTGAAATGTTGCATTTAGAATTGTGCTCAATAGCTTCTCTATGAAAGTTGAATTTAGAAGTGTGCCCAATAGCTGTGAAATGTTGCATTTAGAATTGTGCTCAATAGCCTCTCTGTGAAAAGTTAAATTTAGAAGTGTACCCAATAGCCTCCCTGTGAAAAGTACTATTTAGAAGTGCGCCCAATAGCCTCTCTGTGGATAGTTGAATCTAGAAGTACATTTGGAAAGTTACATTTAGAAGTGTACCCAATAGCTGTGAAATGTTGCATTTAGAATTGTGCTCAAGAGCCTCTCTATGAAAAGTTGAATTTAGAAATGTGCCCAATAGCTGTGAAATGTTGCATTTAGAATTGTGCTCAATAGCCTCTCTGTGAAAAGTTGAATTTAGAAATGTGCCCAATAGCCTCTCTGCGAAAAGTTGAATTTAGAAGTACATTTAGAAAGTCGCATTTAGAAGTGTACCCAACAGCTTCTCTGTAGAAAGTTGAATTTAGAAGTGTGCCCAATAGCCTCTCTGTGGAAAGTTGAATTTAGAAGTACATTTAGAAAGTTGAATTCAGAAGTGCACCCAATAGCTGTGAAATGTTGAATTTAGAAATGTGCCCAATAGCCTCTCCGTGAAAGTTGATTTTAGAAATGTGCCCAATAGCCTCTCTATGAAGTTGAATTTAGAAGTGTCCCCAATAGCCTCCCTGTGAATTAGAAGTCTCTGAAAGGGCATGAAACCCATCATATCTCACCAACACGCTGACTCTCTCCTTACATCACCACTCAACTAGAACACAGAGATACTATGACACCATTCGGTATAACTGTTCTCATATCAACATTCGCTGCTCACTCCACATCATTCTAAATAATCACTGCTGGTTACACACCCCCCAGCAAGGCGTTCTCCTCAGGCCTAACGCAGCCACATCCGATCTGGATTAATCCTGCCAGAACAAACACATACTCCTGACCTCTCAACCACCACACCTAGCGCTAGAAAGCAGCTATTACACTGATACTGCACGAGCTGTACACATACCTGGTGCTCACACGCACCTTTTTGACTCTCTCTTCTCTCTCTCTACTGATATGAACTTCGGTTCCCAAGGGCGTTCAACCTACCAGCGCCTTCAGACCATACCAATGGTTTATAAGGCGCTATATAAATGCAAAATAACAATAACAATAACAATAACAATAGCTCCTCCCTTTTCTAACAAAGGAAACTGTGAAACCCCAAACGCACATTCTTCACCCATCGCCTGTCTATCCATAGCAGGGACAATGGTTCCGCTCCGCCTTCTACCTGGCAGTGACCTTAACCTGCTCACATAAAATGGCGAGTCCCCCCTCTCACCATGAGGTCTCCCTTAAGGTCGATCCAGCCCCGTCAATGATTCTGACGTCTGAGATTTGGGTAGGTCTAGATCCGACCATATGACTTCCTTGTCCATTGAAAAACACCCTTCAGGTCCACAAGCGTCACCTTCTTCTTCCCCACGGAAGGTTGCTCTGTCTTCGTCTGACATATCCTGTCCACAACTCATGTGACTTGTCTCCTCTTTGTCTCTATTCAGAGTCAGTCTACCTAAAGACCGCTCCTTTGGCTCAAAGCTACATGAGGCTCCCTCTCTGTAGTACAGCTGTGTACTTTCGAGTCGATCATTTTTGCACTTCCCCTGCAACACTTTCTTAGTCCTCATATCATGATAGACTTTATCAATTGCGTCTCCAATGCTTTTCGAGTCAAACTCATCCTCTAGATTTGCTCTAGACGGACCTTCTATTGGCTCATGTGCTGGGAAGAACTCTTCTATGTCAACCCATGTCACTACTGGATTAGGATCCATTATTTCCTTTTCCATACGAACAATGTTGCATCCTCTTTGCCTTCTCTTTCGTTCTAGTTAATTGTCAAATTCTATTTGCTTTCTTGCTTCCTCTCTTATCCATTCTTCCTCTTTTCTCTTCATGTCACTTCTTTCATTTGCCCTTTGTATTTCTTCATCTCTACGTCTTTGCATTCTCTTATCCCTTAATTTCTGTTCCTCTTCCTCAATTATTTTCCTTTGTATTCTTTCTCGTTCTTCGATTACCCTCTGTCTGTTGTAATATTTTCTCTGTTCCTCTGCTTTTCCTTGCTTTCTCAGTTGCTCATCTTGATACACCTGTTCCCGTCTTTGTCTATTCTTTCTTTTCGTCTCATCTTATTTCAGTCTTTCCTCTCGTTCTCTAGCCTTTTTATCTTGCTCATCTCAATCTTCCTTTTGCCTTACGTCCTCGATGCTCTTACCATCAAGTTTGAGCAAAGTCTGACCACCCATCCATTCGTTCTGTATAAGCACTAACTCATCATTCTGATCTTTTTCTCCCTTCCATCTCTTTATTTCTCGTCCTATATCTAAGGATGTACTCAGGGCCATCTTAAGCACTTTGGGGCCCTTGGCATGGACATCTTTGGGGCCCCGCTCTACCAAACCAAAATAATTAAGTGATCAAGAATATCTGCCCCATCCCCCTATCCCCGCCGCGATCACAACCCATAGGTTGATATGCTGCCTCAGAGCATTAAAAATAAGCATGTTTACTCCCTTTAGGTCCCCTTACCCTCTTCATTTTTGCTCTAATCAGAATGATAAACCAGTACCATTTCGAGGCCATCATTATCAGTCTACAAAGAGGTTACTTCTGTTCTAGCATAGATACAGGAGACTTTTTATCAGTAGCATCCAGGAAGGTATGCCGCCTGTAGTATTAATGCAGGACTGTATGTAAAAGGTACATGTAACCCAGAATAGAAAGATAACTCACATTTGCCTCCTCACAGAATGCAACAGTGCTCAAGCATGGATAGAGGAGACCAATTGGAAGGAAGGAGAAAGCTACACTTACCATAGCATGGATAGTGGATCCATATTAGAAGCTACCGGGAAGGTGCCTGTATCCAGAGAGACTGAGATTAGATGTGGGGCATGGTTTTCAAATAGTGTTGCCATTAGAGATCAAAGGAGCAAGTGCCTGTGGTGTGCAATATATTGTGAAACCATGAGTGAGGCTGTTTTGAAGATCACACCCTGAGAAGGAAATCACTCTGAAGGGCTGACAATTTTGAAAGATTTAGGGGCTGGTAATTCCGAGAGGATAGGCAATACAAGATTAAATTAGATGCCCAGCATTACACACACTGGTTACGCAGTGAATCAGGGATTTGTGCCAGCTCTGCAATTTCTGCATTTGAACACTTTCCTTACCAGTTGTTACCAAGAACTAAAATAATCTCATTTTATAAAGCTTACTTGGAAAGTACACCAATCACATTACCAAACATGAAAATTTTGAAAAACAAAATTTTATAGACGGGTGTAACATAATGATTCTAGCTTCATTCTCTCCATCATCAAGAGAAGTATGTAAGTACCAGCATAACAATCAGTGTGATTTAACAGATTTAATCTGTGTTTGTCTTTTGTATTTTAAAGCTTTACATACTTCCAAAACACTGGCTTGTGAAATTGTCATTTATAAATGTGCAGAAAAACCTTTGACTTTTACAAAAATGCAAAGCGTTTTTTGTGTCAAACAAGCAGACTTTAAAATATGCTTGCGAGCCCTGCACCATCTGGTCCGCTCCCTTCTGTCTACCACCCCTTCAACTCAAATAGACTACATAAGAAGAAAGATCAAGAAATGGGCTAAACGATGCCACCAGCATGCGAGAAAGCAAACTTCACAGAAGACAGTACAGTCATTTACGAGATATTAGATGATTTGACCAGGATCACTGTATTGTCTGCTGGCAAAGCCAGGATACAAGCATGAATGCTTTGGTTGCAAATGCGGATACCTATTCATCTCTTGGACTAACAGTTGACGGTGATTGCCTAAGTTTTACAACACCCATCTGAACAAACGAATGTCTAGACCTTCACCATATGGATGACATGTTAGTTTTTATTGAACCCCCTATCTGGTGCAGGTACATTGCTGATAATAGCACCTGTTGCGCTGCAAGACCAAGTACATATGCAGGCAGATTTCTAAACTTAAGACCTAGGAAGGGCTCAGCCAGCCTTCCAAGAATGTGCTATCCTAATCTTGCATAGGAATACATATCTCTGCAATGAGTGCTTAACACACTGAGCTAACTTGTGAACCATTGTGGCACTCAATTTACCAATATGCATTTAAAATTTGGTTATTGCACATGATCAACGTAATTCCCACAGGAAGCAAAGAATGCAACAAGAGTTGCGCTGCAAGGAAAACACATACTAAATATACCACAGTGAACACTCATTACATGATGAATTTATCAAGGCAGAATGTACTTGCCAAAACAGGCAGGCAATATGTTTAGAGCCCCAGCACCATGCCATAAAATATCATGATGTTTGCTATCTAGCTCTGGTCAACAAAGGAATCTTACTTCTTTAGATCAGGCAGTCTTGTGGGGCCCCCTCCAAGGTGGGGGCCCTGGGAAAGTACCCCTTTTGCTCTCCCATAAAAACGTCTCTGAATGTACTTGGTTGTTCACTTCTCTCTTTATCACATCTCTCCTTGTCCCTGGGTCCTTAGAGATTGCATCTCTCTCAGTATTTTTCTCAGAGCCATTGTCGCTGCTTTGCGCAGGCGACTCATATGCGGGGTTGCTATACCCTGCTGCTGCTTTAAGCTCCCTCAATGGGTACAACCCATCATCTTTCTTACCATCGCTGTCTGCTTCAGATGCGGCGGGTGGAGCGGAAGGCTCCTCACCCCCCTCTGTGCATACATTGAGTATTCAATCTACAGGAGGCGGCTCTTCTCTCTCCTCCTGGTACGTTTTCCAGAACTCTAAGCTCGATAGTCGCTTTTCTAACTTTTTTCCCGTATTTGCAGCAAGCAAATATGTCATCATGTGCTGCAAAACTGCCTTCGATATTGATCCCCCTTGTGGCCATGGCATGAACATTTGGTCTGCTGTACCGTTAACCCACTCTGCACTGTACTGTCTAAGCTTGGGTGCGTGCTTGGGTAACTGCTTGTAGAGGTGTATAAGCGGAGTAATATCCTCCATTTTGACACGTCACTCTTGACTGTCAATACTCACCTTTAATCTTTTCAGATTTAAAAAGTATGTTTCAGAAAAACAAGACAATAAGAGCGTGCACCAATCGTCGCAGGCTCCAAACCCTCTACATCATGTTTTTGACTTTACTCTATGTTGTCAATAAACACCATTAGTTCAATATCAACAAATAAATAATTCTCAAATCACGTGTTTTCTTTTTCGCGTCTATCAATTCCTCCATTGTTTTTTTATTTATTTTTCTTCACCATATACAGTCACATAAAACAAACAGACAAACTGACATACTCGACTGGCCACATATATCTCACAGTCTTCTCTTTAAGACCTGTCTTGCCCCTAAAAATACCCTGATATGGGATGTAAGTTACCCTCTTTAAACTCATCTTTAACTGACTTCATAGTCTACATCACTCGTCTTATAGGGCTCTAGATGCGACTTCTTCTGTTCCATGCTTTAAAACGCAGGAAACCTGGGCGTATCCTTTATCGTGGCCTCTCCTCACAATACCTCTTAATTGCTTGGCCTCTCCTCAAGTCAATTACTTAGTATTCAATACTCAACATTTCTCAAGTTACTTTACCCCAACCTCCCTCCATTACTTGTTTTCCCCTTATCGCTTTCTTCACTCACTGCCCATTCACACTTTTGCCACCTCACTCAGTTTTACTCATCATTCGTGTTTTCATCTTCCGACTCTCGGGATCGTATGCCTCCTCAGTAGCCTCTTCAACCATCCGTCCGTTCAGGTTCCTCTAGATGCCGGGAGGGGATTCCGTGGAAAATGGGGGACCCATCTCACCCTTGCTTGCAAGTCTAAAGTTTCAAAATTGATACCGCTATCTACAGGGAGCTTCACGTCCTTACAGCCAAAAGGCAGAGGTCGTGCGATATTTCCGGGACCGTAAAGCCTACTCTCTCGATGGATATCTAACCATCCTCTCTGCTACCACATGAACTGGAGTCTTCCAGCCCTTTAAGATGAGGTAGCAATACCCTTGAGATGGATGGGGATGCAGAAGTTACTCAAACATCAATAATCGAAACGACTCAGGTAGTTGGTAAAAGGATAACTGTTTTAATGTCAATTATCTAAAAGAGGGAGTACAACGGACATCAATGGACGTCTCAGCGTAAGATCTCTCAATGCATCTTAGAAAAAGCATTCTTTTATGACAAAAATTCATCATAGGTGACGTGAACCTATGTATTACTAACGTCATCCTATGTGGCAAACTACAAAAACCTAGTGAACAAAGTGATTGGTTCTTAAGGAACCTCTAAGTATATGATCCATACTCGTCTCCAGGAGTGAAGAATAGTGATAGAAGTGATAGGCTTCTTAACATCAGGTGGGGCAACTAAGCCCTCCCCTTAAACAGGTCACTATGAACATCACTAAATACACAACGTCCCATTGGCTATACAAAATATAGGACCCTTAATCATGCGGCCCCCTACCATTGGTTGGCTTTTTAACCTCCGTCAGTACTTTTCCACCTACGTTAGCAGCATGAAGACTGGGCTTCCAGGTGCTGGTGAGCTAGTCTTAAACCACAGCTTCCCACCAATTAGAATATTCATCTATCATCATCTCAGTTGTCTGCTGTCAATGAGGGCTTTGAACTTGTCCTTGTGTGTGTTCTTAGCTCTAGCGAATTCAGGGGAGTGAAGGCACGCTCTGCCATCATGCGTAGGTGTGACCATCATGTTCGTCCAACTTCATCCTTCCACGTGACTGAAGACCACAAAATCAAGCCCTAGTGTATTTAAAATACTATTTTCTAATAGACCTCTGACGTCTTCTTGTTTTTGTCCATGCCTTATGAACATGAGTTCTGTTCTTTCACACGATTTGTATCCAATGTCTGCTCACTCTAGCCTGATAAGACCTTGGCTTCTTGGCTCATCCAGTCTTGCCTTTCTGAGATTCACTTTGTAATTCACTTGTTTTTCAACTGCGACTCAGTGGAAAAGAGGCCTTCCTTCTTTAGCCCAGCTTTGCTATAATACATAGTGGAAACATCAATTCTTTACTCACTTATGTGTATATGTATATGTTGGTGCATGCTGCAATCTATTCACTACTTAGTTAGCCTCAAGAATACTTCATCTGCTTGCGTTTCTTTGCATCTGTACACGTGTAAACTGACTTAACATCTTCATCAGTTCTGTAGCATATGTTTCTTCATCTTGATCCCAAGATGTCACTTACTTTGACACTTTGTTGATGCCTTATTGGATATCTGCATCCTCTAGTCTCTGCTTCTCTTCCATGTACGTCAGCTCGTCTCTGCATGATGTCACCATTATTCTTCGCCATTCACTGGTCCTGCTTCTTCTGGGATTTCATTCAAATGGCCATCGTATTGTCTCGTATGCAAGTATGATTTCCTCAATGGGAACTTTGCCTCCAGGATTCTCCTCGATATCGGAATTTTCACCAGTACCGCACGTGTCTCACACTCTGGTTCCCAACATATAGGCAATACGGGTAAAGTGGTTGAGGTGTGGGTACTTAGCCCCTTCTCTAAACTAGCATCCCTTCAACAAAGTTGTTTCACTGAATTTCATGGGTTTTTACCAGTGCACCCTAATTTGCTACAACTTCCTAATATCATACTCACCCCAATATAGCAACATATTCGGCCACTCTGGGAAGTTTAAACTAAAAACTGTGCCATTTCCCCAACTCCTAGCACCATTTTTAACACTTCTATGAACTTTCTGCAACTTTTTACACCGGTTTTTGGTTCGTCAACATCCGTGAACGTCTGACATCATCGCAGACTTTCCCGACAGTGTCACGTGACCACATGGGCACAGCGTGATGACATGTTCACTAACGCGTCAGCGCATTGCGAAAGGGGTTCTGCTTCTCGGACAGTTCAAAACTGGATTTTCAACCGAAGGTTTTCCCTTGCGCAGCTCCTAGACCTATTCTTACTGATTTTTCACATGCAATCTTGGAGAGAGCACATTCTTGGAAAAGTATTCCCACAACTGCTATTTAACTTCAAAAATGGCATCAGCCATTGCCATCCCTCCTCCCCAGGAGCCACCACCACCACTGCCACCAGTATGAAGGCTTAAACAATGGAAAAAGCGCTATGATGCAGAGAAGAATCAAGAGAACCAGGAAGATCAGATAGAAGAAATGTCTACCTCCAGCACCCAGAGAGAATCATCGGTGTGGCAGTTTTTTACCACCATTTGGGGTGTACCGAAAGCTCAGGCTACCAAGGTAAAATGCACTGAGAGCAAAGTTGTACGCCGTTGCGGACAACCTGTGCAGTACTCCTACTCCTACCTCTGTGTGCCGCCACAACAAATCCAATCATCGGGATGCTCTAAGAAAGGCTGTTCCTTTCTCAGGATGTAGTAGGCTGTCTTCCTCCACCTCATCTTCCTCAACCTTTACTGCCACCACACAGGCTACTCATGTGGGGCAGAAGAACCCACAAGCCACCTTGCAAGCCATAAAAGAGGCTGTTGATACAATATATTTCAAAGACAACAGTACTCTGTATATACTGCAACACACCACTCTGCAGGCAGCCCCCCATGATGGGGGAGCAGTTTCGAAGTACTTTCGAGGCTGCATTCAAGGATCATGAGAAACACTGCCCTTTACTTTAGATTTAAGGCACACCCAACATGTTCCCCTGTCCACCTGTCCATCTGTATTTGTGGTTGTTGCCCCTTCCCTAATTTAACTCCAAACCTTACTTCCTGGCCTCTCCTGAAAAAAAACACCACAAAAATTCTTTCCTTTTGGAGGCACCTTTCACAGTAAAAAAATAAAACAAAAACATATAATCTTATAGATTCCATCTACTTTACATTTTTGAATGAAGTAGTTAGACTCCATAAGATTCACCAACATTTCCATTAGCATTTTGCACTATGCTAATGGAAATAATGGACAATTGTATAGTAGAGAAAAAGAAAAAACGACAGAAACAACTTTCAGGCACAAAGAGTTTTTCCTAGCAAACAACAACAACCATAATCAATGGACCTTTATAAATATCCACGGTCTCAGCAGTCCCCTTTCCAGAAAGGCATCATTAAAACACCTTGATAGCACGTGCACACAATCGCACAATACAGCCTTTCTACCCTTTTCACTTTTATTTTTGCAACACTCCCTCATTGCCTGCTTTCGAACAGTCACACATCCATCCAGCAATCACTTCCAAAACCTCTACATGTAACCCTATTACAATATTAAACTTCCACACACCAACGTTCACTTAACAATGTTCTACAAATATGTTCCATCTGCATTTCCTTTACTTATAACAAAATATTGTGCACAATACTACTATCAATGCACATATGCTGATGGTAGCCTGGGAAGGAAGAGCCAATGGATGCCAATGTGGAAGGCCACTAAGTGCTAGGGTGAAAGAGTCCTGAGGGTGGGGTGCACAACCACCAGACAGTGGGCACGCAAGGGCAGTGCTGAAGGGTGGCAGGTACAGTGGCAGTGGGATCAGTTACCAGATAAACGAGAGAGGGAAAGAGGAAGACAAAAGTAGAGTTTTGAAACATTTTTGGAACTTAAGGAAGTCTGGCTCAAAGTCTAAAAGGAGCAGGGACACTGTTCCAAAGAAAGGCACCAGCTACACAGAGAGATTTACCTCCCCCTCTCTGTTTGGAGAAGCGTTTCACAAGCAGACAATTGGACTTAAACAAGCACAAGGCTCTAGCAGGGGAGTATTTAGGGACATAAAGTTGGAAATAGTGTGGTTCCAAGCCCCCAGAAGGTCTTGTGGATCATGCAGAGGGTCTTCAATTGCTTCCTTACAGCCGGCCGAAGCCACTGTAGTAATTATAGTGCTGCCGATCTACGATCCGTAGCCTTCAGGCCAAGCATAACTCTTGCAGCCCTATTCTGGATTAGCTGAAGGGGCCTTACGAAACATAGGGGGAGGTTCACAAAGAGGCTGTTGCAGTAGAGCAGCCTACAGAAGAACACGGCTCTCAAAACATTCAGCTTCAGAAGGAATGTAAGGAAACATTGAATTCCTGTAAGGAGGTGAAAGCTCAAAATGGCACTTCTGCAAAAGGTCCAACATGTGAGGAGTCAAAGAAAGAGAGGAGTTAAACATAACCCTAACGTTTTTGGCCTCACAGAATGTAGAGGATACAGAGACGAAGGAAATCTGCCAGAAAGTAGGAAGGAAACAGGGCACAGGAGTCCCAATAACAAAAATCTCCATCTTACTGGCATTTACACAAAGATCGTTAGCTGCACACTATGCCTGGATGGCGGTCAGACAATCGGGGATCAGAGGCAGATATGTAGGTAGTAGACAGAAGTTTCAAGCAAAGATGTGTATTATCACCATAACACTGGAAATTAGGGGAGAAGGAGCAGATGAGGTGATCCAGAGGGGCAAGATACATATTTTTTTTTATTTTTTTTTTTTATTTTGTATTTAATCAAAAAAGATTTTTACAAAATTTTGAATTTTCTGTCTTGGGTTCAACTCTTTAAAAAAAAAGAAAAAAAACTCTCTAAAAACTCTCTAAAAATGTGCCTACGTCAGCCATGTTATCGCTTCTAGTATTTTGTAGGTAGTGATTTGCCATTGGGTCTTGTCACCGCCGATCAGACAGAACCAACATGTTTCTTCTTCCGAAATGATAAAGTCTGTAAAAGTTGATCTTAGGTATCGGGTTCTTATATGTTGGTTTGCGGCACATTTTAGGAGCAGATGGCGAATTGTTTCCTTTTCTTGTGTTCCACAAAATCGACAAGAATTGTTTTCTGACTGACCTCTAATGGCCAAGATCTCGTTGGTCGGGAGTAAGTTCAACCGGGCCCTTAGCATTGTATCTCTCCCCTTCCTGGATGGAAACTTTTTTTATATATTCTTGTAGTTCATTAAGTTTCCTCGTATTTGGTGGTAGGTGTAAGGTTAGTTTGTTCCTTCCTGCTATCTCTAAGGTTGTTATCCAGTCAAGTTCTTTGATTTTTGTGAGAATTTTTCTTGGGTTCTTTATTAGCTGGTCTTCGTCTGCCTGCACCTGTTCCAGCAAACTGATGTTTTCTTCTTTCCATTTGACGAGTGTTTTGCTTGTCTTTCTTTCTATTTCCATATTGATAAGGTTATATGTTGATGGTGCCGTCGCCGTCCGACATTTCCTGTACAGCATTAAGGTCGCTTGTGATACAGAACTTTTGAGAGAAGGCAGACTGAGCTCTTGGCGGATTGAAGCAATTGGGGTGGAATTTGGGAGATTGAGAACTTTCCTCCAAAACTTAGCCTCCATTTTCGACCATATAGTTGATGGTAAATTCATCATTGCGGCTCCTCCATATGTCAAAGTCGGCATCACCTTTTTCTTGTAGTATTCCAGTACTGGTATCAACGAGAATCTACCAAACTTTTTATCTATGGCTCTGGCTTGAGCTGCCAGTTTGTTGACTTTAGTCATCAGTGCTGTTTGCATTGCTTTGTCTTGAGAAGTGGAGTCTAGAGTTACTCCTAAATATTTCAAATCAAACACTCTTTCAATCAGGGAACCTTCCAGTTTTAGTCTCAATTCTTCCTTTTTCCTGGTCGCTTTTTCTAATACCAGGAACTTTGTTTTCTTTACGTTTATTTCCAGTTCATTTTTTTGCATATATTTCTGGAGGTTTGTCAATTGATGCTGAAGACCTATTGGTGTGTGGTCCAATAGGACAAGGTCATCTGCGTAAAGAAGTCTTGTTATCGAGGTTTTACATATTTTAGGAGGGAATGAACATATTTCAGTATCCTTGTCTTGTATATCACCGATGAAAGCCAGGAATAAGGCTGGGGCCAACGGGCAGCCCTGCTTCACCCCTCTTGCTGTCGGGATTGGCGATGATAGCAGGCCGCTTTGGTCTAGACGAATACGCATGGAGGTGTCAGTATACAAGGCCTTTATCGGGTCTAATATAGATTGCGGGCAGTCCCAGGCTTCAAGTTTAGACCATAGAGTAGCCCTATCTATCCTATCAAACGCCTGGGTCAGATCGAAGTTTTTTTTTAATCCTGTTTGGAAGGGGTCATTGCAAGGTGAGTCCGCTGCTCAGAGCTTGAAACGGTCGAGAAGCATTGAGCCGAATACTTTGCCTATTACATCTAGAAGGGCAATTGGTCTATAATTTGCAGGATCTCTTTTATCTCCTTTTTTGAATACGGGTACCATCGTTGCTGTTTTCCATGATGGTGGTATCGTTTTCAAGTTGGAACATCTGTCAAAGATTTTGCTCAACAGGCTAGCCCACTCCTTTTGGTTTGTTTTAAAATCCAAATTCGTTATCCCATCGGGTTCTGGGGCTCGGGAATTTTTTTAAACTCGCGATCTTCAGGCAAATTTCTTCTGGGTCATCTACTCTTGCCCATGACTCCCAGGTCTTATCACTTTGGCTCACTGATTGGGTAGTTGGCGCCGCATACATTGCAGAGTAATGTTTTATCCACGTTGTTTCCGATTTCACTTATTATAGTGTTTTCTTGTACTTCGTCAACGGTTCTTATAGCTCTCCAAAATTCTTTTATGTTTTTACCGCTGATCATTTTTAGGATTTTTTCTGCATCCTGTTGATAGAGAGCCAGTCTGTGTCCCTTTAACCAAGATTTGTAGAGTTTTGTTGCCATTTCCGCTTCTTTCACTGCCACTGGTGATCTTGTAGATTTTGCTTTACGCTGTATTTTACTAAGCACACAGCGTCTCTCCACCAGTGTTTTATCATATGTATGTCTTGGAGGATTTCCACCGTTCATTTTAGTTGTACGCGTCTTCTTGTACTTCGTCAATAGGGCCGTGTAATCTGTTTTATTTGTACCCATATTATTTGGCATAGAACTGAATCTATTTTCTATGTCCATGATAGAATCACTTGAAAGTTGTAATCGGTTTCCCTGTGCATTGGTGGTAACGTTATGTTCCACATATTCGCTCTGGGACTTATTGACTCCCAGTTCGTTGACAAGGGATTATGATCACTTGCTTTTACTCGTGTTGTTTCAAAAGATTTAGTTATAGCCAAAATAGGTTGAGAGACAAAGATGTAATCTATGGTGGCTGAGGATTCGTATCTTTCCAACGATGGAGGGCGCTTCGGGTCAGGGAAAGCTTCGTGCAGGTTATGGAGGTTTCTCGAATTCATCAGTTTGACCCATAATCTACCTCTTTGTTTACCTGGCGTGCTTTGGCCTTGCTCCATTTCCCAATCTTCCGTGCCCACACAGGTAGCATTCAGGTCCCCACAAATAAGAAAGTATTTTGCCAAGTGGTCAGCTAGCGCCTCGTCTATTGCGGCCTCGATGTTTTCGAGGTAAACACTTGTCTCGATGCTTGCTGGATTCCAGAAAGTATTCGCCATTATTAGGGTTGCTGTTTCATAACCAACTTTGTCGGTTACCTGTTGAGTCCATGACGCCTTAACCATCAGTATCGTCTGGTTACTGATCAATGTGTCTTCCAATTTGATCCCGCAATCTTTTTTGCAGGCGATCATTAATCCAGATGAAGGTCTTCCTAGACGCCCTTGTTTGGCTGGTGCCAGGATGACCTCAAAGCCTCTCATAGAGGGAGGATCAGTCAGCCAAGTCTCCTGGAGGCATATTAAATCGTATGCCCACAGGTCCATATCACTGGTTGTTAGTAGGTGGATGTGTCCTCTTGTATTCCATGAGCACATGTTTATTTTCTGATTTTGGAGGATCCAACGATTTCTTTTCTGTAAAATGTGCTCGTCTCTTCTGCATTGCTATAATTGCTTTTTTTCCCTTAGTGCTTTAGGTAGCCAAGACCATATGCCTTTCATTGGTTCACATCCTTTTTGCAGATCAATTACGGTTGTATGCATTTGATCAATTTTTTGGGGAAATGTTGCGATTATGTTTATCTTTTTTGTTTCTTTTGTCTTTGTTATATTTCTCTGTGTTTATCTTCTGTGAGGGCTAAGTGATTTTCTCCCAATTTCTTTTCTAGTTCCAATTTTCTTGTTCTTCTCTTCTTATTTATGTGGTTTTTCTGTGTAACAATTGTAGTTGTCGTGTGTTTTTGATATTTTGCTGTTTGTTTTTCACTATCTTTATGATGCTCTTTACTTACAACCTCATGTTTATTGTCTTCCGTGCTTGTTGCTGATTGCACCTCATAACCCATTTCTTCCAGTTCCTTTCTACAGTCGAGAATCAGGTTCTTTAGCGTTGTTGATGTTAAGTAGAGCACCGTTTTTGCTTTGGTGTCTACGTGGCTTGGATCTACCACTAGTAGATCATCTGATTTAATATATTTCAGCTTTCGAACAAACTTGAAAAGTCTTAACACCGAATTACGGTTCAATATTATATCATCTCTGTTTTCTTTCACTTGTGTCAATTTTATTCTCCATTTTGCTTTGTCCAGTTTTTTCACTTTTTGATTGTATTTCTGGGTTCTAGATCTGTAACGGAAGGCCCTTTCCCCTCGACCCCGTGACAAACTGGATCGGCTGTGAGCATAGTTTTTATTACGAGTGTTTCTGGATTTAGTTCAAAGTCTCAAAGGTGTTTCGCTTCTGTGGTTTTTTTTCTTTTGATTTTGTTCTTCTCGTCGAGGTTCTGGCCTACCCCGCGATTTGTCATAATCACCTTCTTTCTGTTTTGGGTAATTGCTTCTATGTTCTTTATCTTGATGTCTAAGAGACCGTTTATCCGGGGTTCTAGATCTCATCTTTTCCTTTTCCGTTTCTTTCATCTTCCGTTTTAAATTCATCTGTCTTCCTATTTCAGTTGATTTTACGCCTTTATTCTTTGTGCTTTCCTCAGTTTCCCTCAGATCTACTACTTTATTTTCCTTAGTCTCTTCTTCATTTCCCTGTGAGATTACTGATTTTTTCTTTTCCGTAGAAGGTTGTAAATTTGGTGCTTCGCTTGAACTGTACAGTTTTGGGCTCTCTAGGGGCTCTTCTGACGGGTATTGACTTAGGTTCATCAACTCTTCATTTTCGATGAGGTCAGTCGTTGTTGGTGATAAACTGAGATTTCTTTTTTCTACTGATTCTTTGTTTTTTGTTTTTTGTGTATTTGCTTCTGGGCGTGTGAAAAGTTGAAAAATTCCTTCCGCGACTTGATTCCCAGATGCAATTTGTCGCGGTGAAAGGGTCTTTTTTAAATTTGGATTTGTGTTTATTTGGCCCACAGCTGTTGTTATCTTCGGCCCTTTATTTGCCGCCTCATTTGGCAGTTTAGTTTTTGTAAGATCAATAGTTGTTATAGTTTGGGTTCCAATAGTTTTACTCAGCACAGTTTGCTCTTTTCCTTTGTGATTCTCATTTTGTCGAGGGGACGATCCTTCATCATTTTCTTTAGATATGTTTGTTTTCCTTTCTTCCATAGCCATGACATAGGCTTCAAGGAAGATAACTTTGCTGTACATCACCGCTTGGATGTTTGTATGATCTTTCAGTGTGTCAGCGATGGTTTCGTAAAGTTTCATGAATGGTGATAACGCAATGTTTACTGATGACATAATGGATAGTAAGTCCATTTTTTTTTGTTTGAAGGGTCCGTTGGACTAATTGGTGGATGTACAGAGTCTCTCCTTATTGGTGAGTCAATTTGTCTTACTGGTAGGTTTGTCACATGTCTTCTCGATGGCCTTGCTGTTTCTGATAGACCTCTTCCGATTCTGTTTCTGTCAATTCGTGGGCTGTTGTTGTCATTTCTCCCCATATTCTGATTTTGGTTGCTCTGGAGTCTCGAGATTATGTCTTGGTTTAATTCCTGTGAATCTTCTAGGGGTGACCTTTCCATCAACATGCTTTCTCTTTGTGTGGGAATTAGACATTCTATTTTGTGTGGTTTTCCCTGCTGCTGCTTTTTTTTTTAAAGGTGTATGTGCGCCGTCTGTGTTTTCCTTACTGATGTTTTCTAGTGGAGAGGCTAAATCCTCTGTAGATGAAGGTGTTGTGAGGTTTAGTTTAGGATGTATCTCATTCTTTTCTGTCTTTAATCCATTATCACCTTCAAAATCAGGTGTTGTAGGACTCTCTTCCTGAGAGTTATGTGCTTTCCTTTGGCTATCTGCCATGTCGGTTACCCTTTCCTGCTCTTTGTCCGAGTTCCTCATATCTTCCCCTTTGCTAGAAACATCTGACTGTGCCAGATTTCTCTGGCTATCTGGCATCTTCGAAAGGCTTTTCTCGGGGGATAACAAGATCGGTGTCTCTCCTTCCACCCTCTCTTGTTCATTAGGTTTTCTTTGTGTCTCATTTCTCACTTCTGGCGCCAATCCTTTACTGGGAATCTTTTTAACACTTGCGTAGTTCTCAATTCTGCGCAGTTTAGCTACCGGTAGACAATCATTTAAGGCTTCAAGTATTTCTAAGTCTGAAAGTTCTCTGTAAGCAAGCCCATTTGCTGCTCTTTGTCTCCCGTTTGCCAATAAATAGTCTTTTATGGAATTTTTGAGTATTCCTCCATCGCCTCTCATTGCCCAGTTCTCATTTGTTTTTTCCATCGTTGTTAGTGAAGTTTTTTGCATTAGTTCAGGCTTTTGAGTCATTTTTTTTTTTTGCTCTGAAGTTTATCTTATTTTTCGAAGGTTTACAGCTCTTATGTTCCTTAGTGGTCATAGATCTTGTTCTCTGTCTTTTCTTGCTGTAAAACTTTTCCCCTATCTGTTCCTTCGTTTCTGTCCTTGCATCTGTTTTTGAACCTTGACTGGTTCTGCGTTTGTCTCCACCTCCTCCTCATTGTGGACGAGCGCCACCACTTTCACCGGTTGTATAGGTGGCGGCAACTGAGGCACAGGGGGATCGCAGTCGGGCTCCCTCCACCCGTTCTCCTCTGGTGGGGGGCCTGTCACCTCCTCCATCCTGTCCTCTCCCCTGGTCCTCACTGCTTCCTCCTTGTTCCCCCCCCCCTCCGCAACAGCCACAGACGGGAGCCCTCCTCCGAGAGACGCCGCCGTGGGGCGGGACACACCTGACGGCGTTCCGAGGGGGGAAGTCGGATCAACGCGGTGAGTGCAGGCGGCGTGCCCGGCTCCCTGCCCGGGGACAGCGTCCTCATCATCTTCTGCTTCGGAGGTTCCGTCCTCGTTCGTAGGATCTCCTGGCACTGGCCGCCCCTTCTCGCCTACCCACTCGGACCGCGGCCCTCCTCCGAGAGCAGCATCCAAAGGGTTCTCCGTGGCAGAAACCGTTTCCGCACTGGCGTGGAGTGACGATGGGGCTGTCTCCAGGCCCACCGGGACTGGGGCCAAACCTGTAACTCGGCCCTGCAACCTCGATGTGTCCGATACCCCCGCAGGTAAGAGTTTTCGTTGTTGGGGTTCAAGGTATTCTTTGTTTGGGTCTTCTGCAAAAGCTGGTGGCCAGTGCTTTTTTCCTTTGATGGTCGGAGCTCTCGTTTTTGCAGCGGCCGCTTCATCCTGCCGCATTTTTCTGGTTGTGGATGTCCTTTTGAAAACTATCCAAGGGTTGTCCCACACTAGTTACCGTGTTTACCCTGCACGAAATTTCCACAGGGTGTTCTTTGTAAACCAGTGCAGCTTGTTTTTGGTCCATTTGTTTCTGGACGAATTTTGTGCCAAGTTTAGCGCTTCTCAGGCGCCTACCTTCTTATTCTCTCTCTTCCTCTCTGGAGGAGTCGCTTTGGTCGATTTCTCGCATTTCTTTATTGGTCCTGGCTGTCCTGACAGTCATGACAGCAGGACTGCCACTCTTCGTCCACTCCGCGTCTGCTCCGCGGGTGGATGGGGATTTTGTAAAGACCTCCCTCACAGCAAAACAGTAGAAACAGGCAACAGACTCTCCTGCAGGACTGCCACTCTTCGTCCACTCCGCTGTACCTAGTTATACTGTAAAGCGCTTTGGATTAAAGCGCTTTATAAACCACTATAGGTCTCCGTGTCGCAAGCAAAGATGTGTATTATCACCATAACACTGGAAATTAGGGTAGAAGGAGCAGATGAGGTGATCCAGAGGGGCGGGATACATATTGAAGAGCCACAGTGATAGGATAGAACCCTGGGAGACGCTGCAGGTAGAAATTTAGGTGGTGGAGGACAAACGACCCAGTTGCAGCTGGAAAGGGCGTTTAGTCAGGAAAGAGGACAGCCTCTCCAGTGCCCGGTCTAATGCCAAAGGTATCGTGGAGGCGTTCAATAATCATAGAATTGTTTGCCTTGTTAAGGGCGGAGGAGAGATCAAGGAGCACTATCCTCAATTGTACTACAATCAAAGATACCATATGCACTTCAATCATATCATTACACCATATTACAAATACGGTATACTCCCCTTATACTACCTATAAAAACTATACACAGTGGTGGAAATAGTAAAAATGTGGTGGGGAGCAAACAAGGGCCGGGGTCGGGGCAGAGTTTGCGGCAGAAGGGCAGTGTCCAAGGAGGTGAGGTTTAGAGGGGGCAGAGCAGGCAGTTGACCTCTGATCAAAGGAAATGTCAAAAATAATAGTTTCAAACAGCAATTCTGGCACAAAAGGAATGAATGGCCATGTGCAACTGTGGGCCACTTTTGCATTGGAGCCAAGACAATTTTATGCCCCAGTCCGACCCTGGCAGCCAGTATGCAGATGCATAAAATATGCCCACATAATCACTCACAAAGCACAATTTTACTCCGTGCACGAACCAAGACAAAACAAATTACACAGGGTCACCAGAGCCAGCACACATTAAAATCTGGCCTGTGAAAAATGCAGCACATCACATAATATAAAACGTATCTGATGTGTTGCATTTTTTAGAGGCCAGATTTGAATGTGTGCTGGCTCTGTGGGCCTCATCACGACTTCGGCGGTAATGCGGCGGATTATCCGCCGGACGTAAATAGCGCTTACGCCAAGGCCCCCGGCGGATAATCCGCCAGATCATGAGTTATCGTGCATGCGACCCGGTCTATGGCGGTATCGCGAATAGCGCAAACCTTTAAATCCAGCGCACCGTGCGCCATATCGCGCTCATAGCGCGTGGGAAATGCGTCACCGCCGGAACGGGAAAAAAAGCGGCGGCCATCTTGGAAATCACAATCCGTCGGATATCACAGCCCCTGGAAGCCATCCACGCCATCCAACCCCAAAACATGTCTCAGGAGCGCACTAGGGGCAAGACCGCCCTGGACAGGGTGCGAAAGCCCAAATTAACTGACCAGGCGCTAGCTGTACTGGTCGAGGAGGCCGAGATACATCACAAGGAGCTGCAGCAGTGCAAAACAAGTGGCCAGCGTAGAGCACAAATTTGGCGATCAATCAGCCAAAGGGTCAGTGCTGTGGGGTGCGTGCCCCGGGATGGAGAGGATTGCCTCAAGTGCCTGAACGACTTGCGCGCGCGAGTCTGTGGCATCCTGTCACAGCATCAGAGTGCAAGTAGGGCCACTGGAGGAGGCCCACCACCACCCCCACCCGAACTCACACCTTGGGAGGAGAAAATGACAGCCCTGATAGATGTTGGCACCATCGAGGGCATTGGTGGAGCGGAGGCAGGCACTGGCATCGACCCAACTGCAGGTGAGTCCCAACCCCGAATGCATGCAGCTGAAAGTACCACACCTGCAGACCTTGAGTGAATGAATGCAAAGAAATGTGTGTGAGGTACTGCATACACCCATAAGTGAGGCCTACATCCATTGAACCGTAGTGCTGCCTAGACGACCCTGCACGTGCAGTGCATGAATGACAGGGACAGGGGATAGACATCCATAGCCATAGGACAGCTACGTAGAGTTTGAGTGTGCATGAATACACCCCCAACACCCAGAGTGCAGTGCACCCCAACCACGCATGCAATTTTGTCACTCCAACATTCCCATGCAGTGTACCTCCATACACACTCACAACAAGCACCACATGGCGACTGAACTGTCCTCAATCACACTTGTTGGCATGAACTGCATCACACAAATATATGTAGCATTGAACTCAAACCACACCCTATGTACCCCACAGGCACACGTCGATCCCAACGGGACGAAGATGATGGGGAGGAGGCCACACCAACACAGCGCCCACAGCAGCGCGCCTCCACCAGCACCACCACCCCACAAAGAGGCCGCACGGAAGGGAGACGACCCAGGCCAACACCCACTTCACCCCAACGCAGCCCCACCAGACAGCAGCAGCAGCCACATGGCCGCAGGGAGGCCACCACCAGCTCGCCCCAAGCCACCAGTCACAGCCCCGATGCTGAGGGACAGAGGTCTGGATCTGAGCCCGGCGTGGGAGCAACACCTCCACGTGGCCATCATGCCGGAGGACAGCACTCTCCCGGAAGCAGTGAGGCCGAAGGGATGGTCACACCCCAGTGAAGCCCAAGCCCAGGCACCCACCATGCACTAAGTCGACATGTGCCTGAGCGCCGTGTCCGCACACCACAGCCGGACATGGACAGGCCATCATATGGCAGCCCAGAAGACCGGCACTCTGAGCCAGGCAGCCCAGTCCAAGCTGGCGCCATGTCGCCATGCAGCCCCCCCCGACAGCACACAAGTCGCAGGCCAACACATGACACACCAGGGGCACCCTTCGTCACTTGGGCAGCAGTGATGGGCCGACTCGACATTATTGAGGCCAAACAGGCCAGGGTGGAATCAATGGACAAGGTGCAGAGCCGGCACATCAAGGCTGTCAGTACATCTATACGGCATGGGTGCAAATACATAGCGCGGGACAATGCGCGCACACGCAGAGTCATTGAACAATGTACCGCTGCCCTGACAGGCTTCGGGCAATGAGTGAGGGAGTTGACGGAGGCAGTCTCAGCACTTGCTGAGCAAACAAGGGAGGGAAACAACCTCATGTGACAGCACATGATGGCCGCCCCTTCAATCCCTTCGACATCGACCACACCCACAGAGGGTTCCCTCAAGCCATCTCCTAGGCACCGGTCCATGCGCCACCTAAGGGCACGCACACCAGAGGGGCCCGGAAAAGGAAAGTGCCCACGACCATCCTAGTGGTGCATGGCATCGTTGTTGGTGCCCTGATAAGACACATGTGCCTATCTGCACAGTTGGGGGTAGTTCACTGGGGGGAGGGGGGATTGTATGCTGGGTGTTTACTGGGGGAAGGGGGGATTGTGTGCTGGGTGTTTACTGGGGGGAAGGGGGATTGTGTGCTGGCTGTTTACTGGGGGAGGAGGGTTTGTTGGATGGAAAATAAATCACGTTAGAAAAATCACAATGCATGGACAGTAATGATTGTTACTAATGCAATTTAATGTTAAAGTGACATATTTCCAATTTACCCATTACCCATTTCTAAAAGAATCCATCTATCAATCCCTATCTTGCCAACCTCCCCTTCCTCAGCCCAATCCTTTGTGCATGTATAACACCTTCTGACACTTCATCGCCCTTACTACCATCCTCAGGTGGCTGCACATGAGCATCAGGGGGCAGTGGCACATTTCTGCGACAGCAGATGTTGTGCAGCATGGCACATGTCAGTACAATTTTGCCAACTTTTTCTGGTGCATACATCATTGCCCCTCCCGTGCGGTCGAGGCACCGGAAGCGTGCCTTCAGCAGTCCAAATGCCCTCTCCAAGCAGATCCGTGTACGGGCATGGCCAAGGTTGTATGCCCGCTCCGCCGCCGTGTGTGGGTGACGCACAGGGGTCATGAGCCACATGTACTGGGGATATCCAGAATCACATGCAGGGGAGAGAAAGCCGGTATGGGGACAAGGTAAGTCTAGTGGGTGTACAGAGCTCTGTCATCAGTGTGATTTTGCCATATTTGTCGTTTGGCCTATGACATTGTGGAGTGTGCTGTCCTACAGGCACAATTGAATCAATGGGGTACTCTCCACTTGGGACGCCTATGTTTCTGTATGTAATAGTACTCATTCACTTGTTGCAGGATAAGGGGGCGGCCCTTCCATCTACTTCTGCATGACTGAAGTGGCTGCCTCATGTGTCATTGCAAATCCATTTGGCTTCAGTTGCATTTGCTGGTCGTCACTATTTTGTACTGTTCTCCATGCATTTCCCTGGCCATTTTGGGGACAGTGTTTGTGGGATGTACATTGTCATTACTCGGCCTACTTACGTGTGGTGCATTTGTGGATGTGCCAGCTTATGGTATGGAATTTCATTACTGTTGGATGGCCAGGGTGGGATTTCTGTACTGTCTCAGTGTTGGGAGCCATGGTGCTACTGACACAGGAGGCTTTATTGTGCTGGGGCTTCCATATGTCACTGTACCGCCACATGTCTTACATCCTGCATGGGTGTGTTCTGCTGTGTTGGACATGTCCAAGGTTTATCGTGCAAGGTGCTTGAATGTGAATGCTGCAGTAATGCTGCTGCCTATTGGGAATAATGGATTATGTGACAGGCGCCATCAGTTGTGGATTGACATGCTTTATGGTATACATTTGTACTCACCCAGTAGCCATGTGTTTTGGCCTCAGTGCCTTTCCATGTATGCTGGCAGGGTACTGTTGCGCAGGAACATGGAGTCGTTGGTGGATCCTGGGTAGCGGGCACAGCAGTGGCTGAAGGTGAGGTCAGGACCACATGTCATCTGCACGTTGAGGGAATGGTACTGTTTACAGTTTCTGTAGGCAGCCTCATGTGCCTGGGGTGGTACGAGTGCCACATGTGTGCAGTCCAGGGCTGCTATAACATTCAGGACTTGGGCAATTGCATAGAATTGACCCTTCCGCTGGTGCACCTGTGCCTGTGTGGCTGGCAATGCAATGTGCTCGTTCACATGATTCAACAGTGCATCCAGCACCTGTCCCAGCATGGCACTGAATGTGGACTGGGCCATTCCATGCATCATGGCAACGGTATGTTGGTAGCTGCCAGTCCCAAGACATTGAAGCACAGACACAAGCTTCACTAGGCGAGGTACTGCCGTGCTGGTGGCTATGCGGCTGCCAATGTCACACTGGATTGTGTCCAGCAACTGGGTGATGGTTGCCCTGTCCAGCAAATATTCTGTCACCAACTGACCATCAGTCAGGGCCCCGGGTGTTGGCCTGACCCTGGGGATGGCTGGCCGCCTTGCTGGTGCTGCTCTCCTCCTCCTTCTCCTCATCCCCACTGCCCCCTGCACTCCCAAGGCCCTGGCCTGGTTGGTTGGCCTCTGTAGCTCCAGGTGCAGCATGGTGTTGGGGAGGGTGTGTTGTGCATTGGTGGCTCCTTTGTAGGCCTCTGATTTGCATTGGTTCCACTTGGGCCCTTATTGCTGTGGCCTGTGTTCTGTTACCTCCAGTTTTTTTCTGGAGGTATTTTCGGCATATTATCCGCCGCTTTTCTGGTGCTAATAGCACCTACGCCGGACTCGTGATTGCTGATGTTTTAGCGCAAATGGTTTCTGGCGCTGTTATGGCCGGCGCTTGTACATCCGGCTGTACTTGCGCCGGCTGTAATGGCGCCAGCGATTTTTCGACTTGTGATCCGACGGACTCTTAAAATCAGCGCTAATAGCGTTACCGCCGATTTTAAGGGTTACCGTCAAAGTCGTGATGAGGCCCTATGTGTCTCTCTGGTGTTTGTTCTTAGTTGGTTATACAGATAAGTATCAACAACTAGTCCTGCTGTGTACACACTGGGGGGGCGGAGCTAGAAGAGCGCTCATGATGGCAATGAGCTACTTAATGCCGTTGTGGGCACTTTCTTTTTTTTTTAAAGTAACCCAGCGCAGAGCATGGGTTTGGGGTGGCTGCCTCTGGCTGGATCCTGAGATCCAACTACACATCTGATGCCGGATCTTGGCGAGAGCCGGCCCAATCACCAGCGCTGACTATACACGTATTACTATAGTGTATGTGGCCAGTGGCCAGATTCTTGGGGGCACAACATACGGCCATTCCCCCAAGAATCTGGCCACTGACCACAATCACCACAATAGAAATAAACCATATAACAAGTGTGTACAATACACCTTCAAATAACAACACTCACTCAGACCCCTCACCCCGAATCCCAATAACGTCCACTGACACAAGAATTCACCGCACACACTCACCTACACAGCTTTTTTGTAACCTATAAAAAGAGCTTTATATAAATTTTTGTCCACTTCCCCACCCTTTCCAAACTGTCTTTTGGCCACAAAATAACCCCAAACACATTTTCCAGACTTCTTTTCCTCACGGCGCTGTCCTTACTCCAGGAGGCATCAGAATGGACGTGCACAAGGTAGATGCCATTCTGAAATGGCCTTCACCGACGTCTCTGAAAGGGGTACAAAGCATGCTAGGCTTTGCAAACTTCTACCGCCGGTTCATCCCAGACTTCTCCCAGGTTGTGCACCCAATCACAGTACTATTACAAAAAACAATTAAAAGTTTGCTTGGACCGAAGAAGCAGAAGAAGCCTTTCAGGATCTTAAACAAAGGTTTACCTCCGCTCCAATCCTGTGACGTCCTCGTCCAGACCTCCCTTATGTCGTTGAAACTGATGCGTCCAGTCTAGCAATGAGGGCTGTCCTTTCACATAGAGACCCGGAAACCGGCCAACTACATCCTGTGGTCTGTTGGTCAAAAATGTTCTCACCTCCAGAGATGAATTATGTCATCACGGACAAGGAACTCCTGGCTATCAAATCCGCCTTTAAAGCCTGGCGGCACTACCTTCTGGGGGCCAGACACACCATTACAGTCATCGCAGACCACCGAAACCTGCAATATCTCAAAACAGCCAAAGCCCAATCCTCGCACCAATTAAGATGGGCCCTTTTCTTCGCCGAACATGATTATGTAATCACGTTTCGACCAGGGGTCAGAAACGGAAAGACGGATGCCTTATCTCGTATGGGCATAGATTAAATGGTTTATACAACTCCAGACCCAGTACCTATTATACCTGAAGACAAACTCTTGGGTATCACAACAGCATTAACACAAGCAGAACTACGAAAAGAAATTCAACGGACAATGAATCCTGATGCTTTCCTCGCATGGCAAACTCAAGGAGAACAATATTCCTTCAAGGACCATCTACCCTTTTTTAGGGATCGCCTATATGTACCCAAGAAGGAATTACAACAGCATATTATTTCAAGTTATCACGATTCACTGATCGAAGGGCATCCTGGGATCGCCATAACCCTAGCTAAGGTGAAAGAGGACTTTTGGTGGCCTGCCTGGCGTAAGGACATCATTCAGTATATTCAATCCTGCGGTGTCTGCGCACAAAATAAATCACAGAAACAAAAACCATCTGGTCTCCTACAACCATTGGACATCCCTCCAGTTCCATGGCACACTCTTTGCCTTGACTTCATCACTGATCTACCTCCCAGCCCAGGGTTCAACACCATCCTTGTAGTTGTGGACTTATTCTCAAAGATGGCACACTTTATTCCTCTCAAAGGCCTCCCAGACGCATCCACATTAGCAAAAGTATTCCTGGAGGGCGTTGTTAAGCTACATGGCTTCCCTTCAGTTCTGGTCTCCGCTAGAGGCAGCCAGTTTGTATCCAATTTCTGGAAAAAATGTTGTGCTATGGTGCAGATCGACATTCGGCTATCTACCAGTCACCATCCCCAAACGGACGGCCAAACCGAGAGAACAAATCAGACACTCAAGCAATATTTACGGTGCATGCTGCACCACGAACAGAGGAATTGCAAAGACTTACTATGGATAGCCGAATATGCATATAACAATTCCTTGCATTCAAGCACTGGACAAACGCCCTTCTATACCCTTTATGGCAGACATCCACATACCTCTGAACTAGACCTTCCAGGCAGCTTGGAAATGCAAGCGGTGAAGACTCTACACACAACCTTTACTCAGGCTTTCAAAAAGGCGAAGGAACATCTTATTCATGCCAAAGAAAAACAAAAGAGATTCGCCGACCAACACCGAAAAAAGGCCCCTAACTATCAAGTAGGAGACAAAGTTTGGTTAGCCGCTAAATTCGTACCCATCAAGGGAACCCGGACCTTTCATCCCAGAGACTTAGGACCCTATACCATTAAGCCAATTATCAACCCATTAGCCGTGAAACTGGATTTACCATCTAATCTACAAATCAACCCGGTATTTCATGTGTCCCTCTTGAAACCAATGCAACCCGGTACGCGGATTGGGACACCACCTAAGCCCATACTTATTGACGGAGAACCAGAATTCGAAGTCAAAGATATCCTGGACTCTAAATACTCAAGGTCCAAGTTATATCATCTCGTCGATTGGAAAGGATTTGGACCACAAGTTAGATCCTGGGAGCCCAGTGAGAACATCCACGCACCACGTCTAATCAGGAAATTCCATCGGAACTTCCCAACTAAACCTGGGCCAGACAGAAGGGACACAGTGGGAGGGGCCTTAGGGGGGAGTGCTGTCACAACCCTTGCCCAAAACCCCCTCTGGCAAACCCATTGGCCAGGTGGAGTCAGGACTCGGGCCTCTAGAGCCTGGCATCCTCTTCAACAGCCCTACCGGGGCCAGTCCTGGCGCCTATGGAGCCAGGCTCATGCACCATGAAAAACATGTGCTTTGGAACTACTTTATTGTGTTTGTCAGCCAACATGGAGGCATCCACATAGCTTGGTTCCAAGGAACCAACCTATGCGGTCTAGTGTTTTGGGTGTGGTAGCCTGGGAACTACTTTACCTGGACTATTTTGTTGGGGCTATTTAAACCACACCCGAGCAAGACAACACGCTTTGCGTTACTTTGCAGTTTGCAACGTGACGCTCACCGTGTCCAGCTATACACACGAACCTCGGAGAAGCAGAACCTGCAAGGAGACAAAAGGAACATCGTTAGCAGCAGCATCTTACCGGCAGTCTTCATTTTTAGCTTCTCGCAGCTCCTGAGAACAGCTTCCTTGAATCTGCACGCCTCCCGGACTGAACGACCTGAAAGAGGAAGTAGAGGCAACATTAAAGAAAGCATAAGAGACATTGCAAATTACGAACTGCTCTAAAGGCTTACCTGGCTGGTCGCCTCTCGGCTGGCACCACTCCAGAAATTCCACACGCGCTGAAGAACACTGCGGCCTACAAGGAAAGAAGGGAAAAAACAGGTTAGCAAAGGCAAAACATTGCAGCGCTGCGCATAGCGCTTATTTACCGCATCATAGCGCTTTTAATGCGCCATCATTTACCAGCGAGGCTCAACCAAGCCAGTACGCCACGCTGAAGCTCCTCATATCTAAAGGAGAAAAAGAGACATTATTAAACAAAGAAAGGCATGCAGGAGAGCAACAATACTAAAGAACAGCAATAAGACCTACCTGAACGATATGAAACGGGCCGGCGTCAGTGAAGTAACTGGACTGCACACGCCCACGAAAGACAACGCACCCCTGCAAAGAAGGCAGGACGGAGAGCACGCCTAACTCTACCACAAGATGAGGAGAGGGCCCCAGAGGGGCTGAAATCATACGGGGGTCGAGGGAGGATACTTACCCCGGTTGGCCAGTCTTGAACACAGTCCTCCTGTATTTTCAGGCAGAACCTTCCCCGCAGACCACATCTGGGCACCACTGAGAAGTATACCAGCGAGTAACACGGCTGGGTGGCGTCCCTGTGGATACCAGGTGAGCGTAACAGGATCTTTTCTGAAATAAATTGAAGACAAATATGGAGACGTCCACATTTGTTTTGTCCTCAGACGGAAGAAGGTAGACAACCTGTGAATGGAGGTGTATATGCTTTTGTATATGCTTTAGGAATGGCATCTTTTCACAATGAAAATATCAAGTTGGATGATGTCAATGATTTTGGAGGAGATGGAGTGAATTTGACTGATGTGGGAAATTAGATTTTTCTTTTCAATATTCAAAATGCACTGAAACAATTTTTGTGAATTTGTGAAATATGTTGTGAATTTTTTTTTAGTAGCTGTAGTAAATAAAAAATAAAAACAGAAAATAAATTAGAAGCAGTAGTGAAAGTTGGCTAAAATAAATAGGTTCAGTAGAACATTTGTTAGTTCAGTATATAAAACACCCCCAAAAAATGCAAAATAAATTCTTTTAAGAGCCACCATTTTTTTACATAAAACTATTCAAATGATTTTAATTCCCCACCCCCACTCTTGGAAATGTCTAGATGTCCGTGGACTCTTGTACTGTCTACGGACCATATAGGCTGCAAAAAGTCCTGTGTATTTTTTTATTCTATGTTTTAACTGGGAAAGGTGGCTCCTAAAGGAACCTTTTTGTGTGTGTGTGTTTATGGCTTTTATATTTTTGGGGGATTTTATGTTTTTGTAGGACAAGCGAGAAGGTAAGGTGGGGGAGGGAATAGAGGGAAGGGGTGTCAACCATAGATATGGAGGGGTAGGTGGACAGGGGAAGATGTTGGGTGGGACTTAAATGTAAGGTAGGGGGGCAGCATTTGTTGTGCTCCTTGACCAAACCCTTGAAAGTACTTTAAAACTACTCCGCCCTATAGAGCGCTATATCGCAGTACATGCAGAAAACTATAACCCTCGAAAGTTAAGGATCGACAGCCTCCTGTATGGTCTGCTAGGCAGCTCGTGAGATCCTCCGCCCCACAAGAGTGCACTGTGTGGTGGCAGGAGCAGCTGAGGAAGATGTGGTAGAGGACGTTAATGTGCTTCTCCCAGAGAAAGGAGCAACTTTTCTCAGATCATCTGGCTGATTGGATCTGGTATGGCGGTGCATGGAGGCGGTCCCGAAGGAGAACTGCCCGTGTTATCTGCGACTGAGTATGACCCCACACTCAATGCATTAAACACGGGCAGCCAGAGCCTTTGGGACATCCCCTTCGGTCCTAAAGAACCACCACACCCATGACTGTTTCCGGGCAATGGAAGTAGGCACTTCCTCTACCTATTCTTTGTGTTCTTGTTTAACAACCTCCATGACGTTTAGAAAGAGTACTTTTTGTCAGCTGATAACTTTGGTGCCATTCGCTGATTGGTCACCAAACTTTGCAGAGAAACGTACGCTGATTGGATGTTTGAAAACATGAGGTCTGTTATGATTTTTGAAACAGTGATCATATTGGATGAGCGGATCACAGCCTTTGTCCACGGACAGCGCCGTGAGGAAAAGAAGTCTGGAAAATGTGTTTGGGGTTATTTTGTGGCGTTCAGTCCTCACCAAGCTCCGCCAACATCGCTTGTTTGGTTTTTTTTTTTTTTTTTTTTTTTTTTTTTTTTTTTTGCCATTCCTAAAGCATATACAAAAGCATATACACCTCCATTCACAAGTTGTCTACCTTCTTCCATCTGAGGACAAAACAAATTTGGACGTCTCCATATTTGTCTTCGATTGATTTCAGAAAAAATTATCTTTGCAGCTGGAAACTATCCTTCAGTGCAACCTGGAAAGATCCTGTTACGCTCACCTGGTATCCACAGGGACGCCACCCAGCCGCGTTACTTGCTGGTATACTTCTCAGTGGTGCCCAGATGTGGTCTGTGGGGAAGGTTCTGCCTGAAAATACAGGAGGACTGTGTTCAAGACTGGCCGACCGGGGTAAGTATCCTCCCTCGACCCCCGTATGATTTCAGCCCCTCTGGGGCCCTCTCCTCACCTTGTGAGTTAGTTAGGCGTGCTCTCCGTCCTGCCTTCTTTGCAGGGGTGCGTTGTCTTTCGCGGGCGTGTGCGGTCCAGTTACTTCACTGACGCCGGCCCGTTTCATATCGTTCAGGTAGGTCTTAGTATTCTTTAGTATTGTTGCTATCCTGCATGCCTTTCTTTGTTTAATAATGTCTCTTTTTCTCCTTTAGATATGAGGAGCTTCAGCGTGGCGTACTGGCTTGGTTGAGCCTCGCTCGTAAATGATGGCGCATTAAGAGCGCTATGATGCGGTAAATAAGCGCTATGCGCAGCGCTGCGATGTCTTGCTAACCTGTTTTTTCCCTTCTTTCCTTGTAGGCCGCAGTGTTCTTCAGCGCGTGTGGAATTTCCGGAGTGGTGCCTGCCGAGAGGCGACCAGCCAGGCAAGCCTTTAGAGCAGTTCGTAATTTGCAATGTCTCTTATGCTTTCTTTAATGTTGCCTCTATCTTCCTCTTTCAGGTCGTTCAGTCCGGGCGGCGTGCGGATTCAAGGAAGCTGTTCTCAGGAGCTGCGAGAAGCTAAAAATGAAGACTGCAGGTAAGATGCTGCTGCTAACAATGTTGATTTTGTCTCTTTGCAGGTTCTGCTTCTCCGAGGTTCGTGGGTACAGCTGGACATGGTGTACGCGAAGCGTGTTGTCTTGCTCGGGTGTGGTTTAAATAGCCCCAACAAAATAGTCCAGGTAAAGAAGTTCCTAGGCTACCACACCCAAACCACTAGACCGCATAGCTTGTTTCCTAGGAACCAAGCTATGTGGATGCCTCCATGTTGGCTGACAAACACAATAAAGTAGTTCCAAAGCACATTTTTTCATGGTGTATGGGCCTGGCGCCATAGGCGCCAGGACTGGCCCCAGGTGGGCATTTGAAGAGGATGCCAGGCTCTAGAGGCCCGAGTCCTGACCCCACCTGGCCAATGGGTTTGCCAGAGGGGGTTTTGGGCGAGGGTCGTAACAGATCCTGAAGTCACATAGTCCAAACTGTTGCCTCCACAATGCACAACAATAATATCTGGACATTTAAAGTGAGCCATTCTCTCACAGAATGGTAATAGGGTTACCCAGTTTAACCCACAATCTGCATACCATAAAACTTCAACTTTGTCCAATCCAGCAGTAGCAGAGATGGCAGGAGATTCTCTATAAACCTTCAATGGATCCCGGAATCTCTTACCAGCCACACATTGTGCCTCTTCACAGCCATAGCCATAGCCAACTTCACTTACCAAAACAAAGAAAACACGTTGTTCCCTGTACTGCTGTACCCTTCAACTCCTCCTCCATACCCACAAAACCTGATTGGCTAATCCCCCTTAAAAGACCCAGATGGTAGGTGCAGGTCCATGGACTACTATGGTGTCTGCAGACTCGGGGGCACCTGCAATACTTTTATTCACCTATAAAAACAGCTCCCTATGAACTTTATTCCATCCCCCCACCCTTTCCAAGCCCTCTTTCAGTCATTAAATAACCCCAAGTATAATTTCCTAACTTTTCTCTCAATGCGCTGTCCGAACACAGTAGAAGTGACCGCAGACTCAGAGACACCTGCACACCCCTTTTTCACCTATAAAAACAGCACCATATCATCTGTATTTCAGTCCCTCACCCTTTCCAGGCCCTCTTGTGGCCACCAAATAAAATGTGTTTCCAGACTTTTTCCCCAGACTTTGTTCGCCGATCCAATGTGGCGACCATTTATAAAAATATGACGCACCTCATGTTTTTCACTATCCAATCAGCGGATGCGTATGATGTCTGCAGACATCACGTAGGCCCCTGATTGCCCAAGACATGTCCGTGGACCCCGAATCAGGAAATTAGTCAATGGAATGGACCCAAATATCCAAAAAAAAATGTTTACCAACCTTTTGTCCATTTTAAAAAAATGACTGGATGCATTTACAACACTTTTAGAAAAGCACGCTTTCGATACCAAGCCGCTGCTCCTGGAGCAAATTCGGTGAATATCCGTCCAGCTGTTTCGGCTGTAGTTGTGAGCAAAAATTATTTTCCGTTACATCTATGAGGATTTCCACACATTTTGGCATCCCCCTATAACATTGCCACCCCCTGCTGGAGGAAACTGCACCAAACGTTGCAGAATCATTCTGAGGGGGCCATATACTTTTATGCAAAGTTTGGTGAAGGGGGCAAAGTTATGAGCTGCCCAAAAAGTGCTCTTCCTATGAGTTGAGCAACTTAACCATAACTACAGGGTTGATACCTGTAATATTATATTACAGGGCAGGCGGTAGCGGCCCTGCAGTCATGATTAAGTTGCTCAACCGATAGGAAGAGCACTTTTTGGGTGGCTTATAACTTTTCCCCCATGGATTAATTCTCACGAATCTTTGCAAAAAAAGTATATGGCCGCATCAGGTTGATTCTGCAAAGTTTGGTGAGGGGGCAAAGTTATAGGGGTTCCCAAAATGTGTGTTTTTTCCCATGGACGCAATGGGAAAAAGAATTGCTCACACCTCCAGTCCAAACCGCTGGATGGATTTTCACCAAATGTGTGGCAGGAGTGGCGGCTTGGTCCCGAAAGCGTGATTTTGTAAATATGGTGTAAATCCATCCAGTATTTTTTTTTAAAACAACCAAAAAGTAGATACAATAAATTAGTGATGTATGGGTTTGGTCCGCGGACTCACTTCCCTATTCGGTCTGCGGATGGGCCTCCGATTGGCCCAAGGTGCGGAGTGAGGTCCACAGACAACGGATGCGCCCACTGATTGGATGGTGAAAAGCGTAAGGTGCGTCATATTTTTGGGAAACCCCTGCCATGTTGGATTCGTGGACAGCACTTTTTTGTCCGCAAAGATCGAGGGAAAAACATATGAAAAAACACAATATTGCACTTGTCAAACTCATGAAACAATCTCTGGGGAGGCAGAGGGGTAATGAGGATCGGATGGGCTATGGCCATAAGAAGCCTAAAAAACATGTGGCTTTTCAACTCTGACGTCCACGAACAGTCCAGATGTCCAGGGCAGTCCTGTGATGTCCGCGAACATCTCAGATGTTCGGGGACATATATGCCTATTTCTGAATTACAGGGTTGGTGAAAAGGAGTTTTTGGATGGCTAATGACTTTGACATCACTCAATGAAACTGTATGGAATTTCGGGATTGTGTTCTAGACCTGACTCTGAATGGTTCTGCTTTGTGTAGAGGGAACAAAATTAGAGGGGGGTGCCAAAATATTTTAAAGGCTTATAAATGTGGTGCCATTTGACAAATCTGGACAAAAGTTTGCAAAAAGATTTTAGGCCTAGATATGAATGTCCTTGCAAAGTTTGGTGGGATCTTGTGAAGAGGGAGCAAAATTAGAAGGGAGTCTCAACATTTTTATATGGCTTATAAGTTTGTTAACGTTCGAGGAATGTGGACAAATGTTTTCAGAAAGAATACAGACCCAACCTTGAATGTCCGGGCAAAGTCTGAATGGATTTTGTCAAGTGGGGGCTAAGTTATATGACTATTTTATGTATGTATATTTTGACACTTCTTAAAACATTAAACATGGCAGATTTGCAGCAAAGTCGGGTAAGAAGCATTGGGAAGGACCTGAAAGCATGGTTTTGCAAATGTGTGCATGCTTTATTTTTCTGTAAAGTGTCCTAATATAGGTACACAAACTAGTGATATACCTTTGGTGACTGAGGTATAGCATGTGGCCATGAGCAGTGGCCAGATTGTCCGGGTCATGGCCCATGAACCAGACAATTTGGCTACTAGCCATGACCTCATGGGACCAGCAATGGGGTTAAAGTCGGCATGGCCACCAGGGACTGGCTATGCAGTAAAGTTTTCCGAAATTGGAATAGGTTTGAATGGTAAAATAAATTCTGCTTGTGGGTACAGGCTGAAATGCTGGATGGGATTGCAGCAAATCTGCGCAAGGAGGGTCAGTAGGAACTTGAAAGCATGGTTTTGCAAATATGTCCTCTGTTTTATTTTTTGGAAAGTGTGAAAATGTAAGTACACAACAGAGTGATATAACATTGGTGTCTGGGCAATGGGCCTGGCCGTCAGCAAGGAGAAATGTGTACTGTAACTTGCTCATTGGGGCATGCGGCATGGCCAAAGCGGGAGGTTTGAATGGGAAAGAATATTCTGCTTGCGGTTACAGCGTGTAGTGGTGGACTAGATTACAACAAACGTGCAGGATGAGCATTAGCAAGGACCTGAAAGCATGTTTTTGGAAATACGTCTTGTGTTTTATTTCTCAAAAAGGTAAGAATGTAAGTAGAAAAACGAGTGTTATACATTTGGTGTCTGGGAAGTGCAACTGGCCCTCAGCAATCGCAAACGTGTACTCTGATTTGCTTATTGGAATGCGGCATGGCCGAAGCCCATGCCCCATGGATTTGGAGACTGGATATGGCTGCAAACCGTGAGCACTGGCCATTTTCACTTATAAAAACCTATTAAATTGACAGAAAGAACATTGTTAAAGGGATGTTATGGTTAAGATGCATCCCACCCTTGGGACTCCTCTGCTCCAGTAGTTAGCCAGTGGTGTTCCACCTTGGCATCCCTTGGCATTTCCCTCCTGGGTTCTCATGAGCATTTGTCCATCCGTATTGGCCCTTCTAGTTATGCACTTCTCTCACTGCACAATGCATATGTGCATTCATAGGAGCACTGTGTACAATTATTTTATATAAGTAAGGGAAATGCAGAGGCAAAAGATGTGTAGAAGATTGTTAAGTGGCAGTTGGTGTGCGGAAGCGTAATATGGTCATAGGGTTATATGTACAGTTTTTGGAAGTGATTGGAGGATGGACGTGTGACTGTTTGAAAATAGGCATTGAGGGAGTCTTGCAAATCTAAAATTAAAAAGGGTAGAAGGGCTACACTCTGTGATGGTGTGCACGTGCGATCCTGGTCTTTTAATGATCCATGGCCTTGAAAGGGGACAGTGGAGACCGCAGATTGTTATAAAGGTCCATTGATTATGGTCCTTATTGTATGCTAGAGAAAATTATTTGGGACAGAAACTTGTATATTTCTCTAGTATACAATTGTCCATAAGTACCTGGCGCACCCTAAAGATTGTGTGTTCTATTCACTGATTGGTCCTTTTCGGAGCCTTACTGTATGGCATTCCCACACACGTTGCAGCAGCAAACTCACGCTGGTCCCCTTCATTCTTTCGCCTCCCCCACTAACGCGCTTGGTCCGCCATTGAAAGGGAGAAGGGACGCCATTTTTTTAATTTACCATTTACCTTTTTCCCCATTACTTATAATTGCCCACATGGAAAGGGAGAAGGGACTACGTGTAGTCCCTTATCCCGGTCCATGGCGTCCATTTTCTTTGTTTACTATGGCCGCCACGGAAAGAGAAAATGGACTACGTTTTCCTGTCTGTGGCAGCCATTTTTTTGCTTTTTTTTTACTACGAACCGCAACGCATCTTGCAGATGGAAAACAAGCACCATTAGTACCCTAGTCTAACGGGCCTGTGTACTTACGCTCGGGCCTTGATGAAGGCACCAGGGGCATTACCTTATGCGGTAATGCCCCGCAGTCTCTGGCTTATTGCCTTATTATTCCCATTAGCATAACACAAATTACTAATGGAAACGTTTGAGAATCTTATTGAGTCTAACTACTTTACTTAGAAATGTAAAGTAGATGGAGTCCATTAGATTATTATTTTTAGTTGTATTTTTTAACTGTGAAAGGTGGTTCCTAAAGGACCCTTTTTTGGTGTTTTTTTTCTTTTTTTCTTTTTTTTTGCAGGAGAGGTCAGGCATTTAGGTGGGGAGGGAAATTAGGGAAGAGGCACCAAACACAAATATGGAGGGGCAGGTGGACAGGGGGAGATGGTGCGCGTGTGTTACATCTAAGGTAGGGGCAGTGTTTCTCATACTCCTTGATTACAGCTTCAAAAGCACTTCAAAATTGCTCCCCCCTGCAGGATGGTGTGTTGCAGTATATACAGAGTACTGTTGTTTTTGAAAAATATGGATCAACATCCTCTTTTATCACTTGCAAAGTTGCGTGCTCGTGCGATTTTGTGTCCCACAGAAGTAGGCTTTGTGGTTACAGTATTGGTTGAGGAAGATGATGTGGAGGAAGATAGCGTACTACTTCCTAAGAAAGGAACAACCTTTCAGAGAGCATTGCAGTGGTTGGATTTGGTGTGGCGTTGCATGCCAGTGGTCCCGTAGCAGTACTGTCCCGGCAATCTGAGACTGAGTACAACGTTGCACTCAGTGAATTTCACTTTGGTAGCTTTAGCCTTTGGTACATTTCCAACAGTGGTAGAGAACTGCCACACGCATGATTCTCTCTGGGTGCTAGAGGTAGGCACTTCCTCTACCTCATCTTTTTGGTCCGCTTCATTGTCTTTTGAAGTACTGCACTTTATTTGTTGTGTAGGTCTTCCAGCTGGTGTTGGTGGTGTTGGCTCTTGGGAAGAGGGATGCCAATAGCTGATGCCATTTTTAAGATAAATAGCAGTTTTGCTAATATTCTTCAAAGTATGTGCTCTGTGCTAGATTGTTAATGGATAATGAGTAGGAATAGGTGTACGACCTGTGCAAGGGTACATTTTGAGCTTCAAAGTTCCTTGATCAGCAGAAAATTCAGTTCTGAATTGTCTGCGAAGGACGGAACCATTCGCGAAGTTCGGAAGCATGCGTGAAGTGCGGACGCGTTCCCGAACGCGTCATCCCGCCTCATGCTTGTGCTTGTGCACGTGACACTGTCTGGAAAGTCTGCAATGACGTCATACGTTCGCAAACATCGACAAATGCAAAGAAAGTGGAAAAAGTTGCAAAAAGAGTTTAGAAGTGTTCAAAATGATGCTACAAGGTGGGGAATGGCAGAGTTTTAAGGTGAAACTTTGTAAATTGGACAAAATGTTGCTATATTGGGGTGAGTAGGACATTAGTAAGTTGTAGGAAATGAAGGGTGCATTGGTAAAAACCCATGAAATTCACTGAAAAAACATTTGTTAAAGGGATGTTATGGTTAAATTGCACTAATAAAAATTATGAAATTCACTAAAAAAACGTTGTTAAATGGACTTTATGGTTAAGTTGCACTAATAAAAACCTATGAAATTCACAGGAAAAAAGTTGTTAAAGGGATGTTATGGTTTAGTTGCACTAGTAAAAACGTATGATATTCAATGAAAAAACATTGCTAAAGGGACGTTATGGTTACTAGTAAAACCGAAATCCCCCAGAAATGTGCCAGTTATGGTAAGCTAAGCAACCATAACTCACGCCACCACCGTGCACCAGTGGTCGAAGTGGGGAAAAAATAATAGTGGAGCTATGGATTTTGTAGAAAAATTGGTGTTGTTTCCAGTGACGGCTGGTGAATTTTATAAATGGGCAGGGCTAGGAATAAACATTTACCATAAATACGTGGTAGCAACCAAGCGTAGCGAGTGAGCCTTAAATAAATGAGCAGGGTTCAGAGGGTTTTGCCCGTGAGAATTATTTTTAAATAATAGGTTAAACAGTACTTTTTTGCAGCACATGAGATCCCATGTATGGTATTCTTCATATGCTTATATTTCCTAGACATTACTTTACACAGATACTCTTATCATTTGCTGGTCTTATCATGAACATCTGTTGCTTAAAAATGTGTTAAGAACTAGGTGCGGTTTAGGATACAGGGGTGAACATTTCAAGTTGCAAACTACTAGCCAGCCATAAAAAATCACTTAGCACCTCAATAGCACATATACAGCACACCATTTTCCAAATGGATATGTATCTATATAATAACACTTCTGTATATCCAGTGGGAAGAGAAAGCACAGTGAGCACTGCAAAGCACCCATTTCAAGCCCCAGAACAAAAATAGAGAAATTAATATATTGCAGTGTTACAAAACTGATGACTGGCAACACAGGGACTGTTGCTGGGGTGGGCCCAATTGACATGAAAGGTTTGAAAGGCCCTGACGCTGTCCCTGTCACAGCTCAATGCATTTTATTTAGGAACTCCTCTGTGGTACCAGAAATATTTCCCTCCATTGAACTTAGTTTTTCTGCTTCTGTGGGGTTGGGTATGAAGCTGATGAAATACCCACACATCACTGCTTCCAAAGTTCATCAACTTGAAAAGAAATACATTTTAGGTAACAAAAATAATACTGCTTTTGTATACCGTTCGAACCTAGGGTGTTTCCAGATCCTGTAGTAACGGATGACATTAATATTACTGTATTCAATAGTATTCATTTTTGTTAACTTTAGAAGGATAAAAGTGTGTGCGTGTCCTGTTGGGAGGCTATCCTCTGATTACATAACATTCTCTGCAGTTGCCACATTACCCTCTTTTGACCTATTTATTAGGATTGCTTGCATCCCCCATCCATTACATTCTCTCCCAAAGAATTAACCCCAGAAACTCTCCCTTCTCCCAGCAATCCACTCTGGAGCAATGCAAAGCATGTAGTGTGTTACAAAAAAATAAATAATGAAATAAGCATCAGCTGAAATCCCATATCTAAATTTTATACGTAGATTACTTTCGACTGCGCACGTCCCCAATAAAGTAACAAGACGTTTGAGATAAAAGAGGGTGCCCAATAGCTTCCAGTTGGGGGTAGCTCTTAAGTAATGGGCTGCCCTGCAGGAATGGGGATGATGCAATCTATTCCGCATGCACGTTGATCAGACTCACATCATCACATCACGACATGCATCCATTTTCAATGATGTGCTCTTTCATTATTTAGGAAAGTACTCCGTTTTGTAAGCTGCTGTCCTTTTAGAACAGGTTGTGTGAGAATGCTATAGGGGTGCACCTAGACTAAAATTTCAGGGGGGGCGAACCCTTCAAATATTGGAGGAGGCACTAACTTCAGAGATGGTGGAGGAGTGGCAAACTTCCTTGTGTAGGGGCATCTAACTTCATGACTCATTATAAGGAGACTATTCTAGTGCAGCTTCAATGTGACAAACAGTTAGCTCCCTCTTTTATGTCTGAAAACACCCACTTCTTGCAGATCCTGAAGGTCCCAGAAAGAGTGAGAATGGCAGATGGTGGTGTGCAATGATAGACTCAATATCATATCATAGCATTACAGGTCATAGCAGAGTGTGGGGCAGTACTCTGGACGAACCAAGCAACTTCAGTGGCTTGGAGCAACATGGGATAAAATGTAATGTTGGTTCAACCACAGTTAGTCCGCAATTCCAGAATCTCTGGTGCGCTGATTGGCTGGTGAGACTATGTCTGCCTGTCAAATCAAGTCCTATTCTAAGGGTGTAAATGGAATCACTTATACACCTCACATTTTTGCAGTTGAAGCCAGGGTGAGATTACATTATATGCCCAGGATCACACACTTAAGATAAACATAAGCTAAACAGTGAACAGGGATTTTAACCCACTGTGCTACTTGGGCATGGCCATCTTCCATGTTTTACTTTGACCAAATATTTAAGTTTTGGGTGTCAATCAAGAACTACAATAATACTGTCCTATAGAGTTTACTTGCAAAATACACAAATTGCACAGTAAAGCATCATGACAACCTGTAAATTCGTATAACAGCATGTTGGGCCAAATGAATATCAGTGCACCTTTTATTTTCCACATCCTAAATGGAAAACAATAAGATGCAAAAGGCAAACAATCTATTCACCCACTTTAATTTCAGTGATTTAAGACACACTCATGAAATAAGTTGTGTCATAAACTCACTTAGGTTTGGAGATTCGTCGCAAACCTCCAGCATGACGTGTTGTTACGCAGGGGAGTTGCTAGGTCTGGAAAAGACCCGGGGCTACGCTGATGTCGGAATTGTTGGGACTGGGGGCTAGCTAGTCTTTTGGCTGTAGCTCCTGAGATTCTATCTGGGGCTACAACCAAAAGATCAGGGGCTATAGCCCCCTTAGCCCCCCCCTAGCAACGCCCCTGTTGTTACGTATGATTTTAAGAATATTCCACTAAGGACATCAAAGCAAACTTTAGTTTTTAGCATCAAACTATTAGACATTATGGGTGGCCCGGCTGGCCCCTGACCTCCTGAGGGTTTTCATCCCAGGAGACGGCGTTGGCGCTCTGACTTGGGGGGGTCTTGGATCAGTGACCTCAGGGGCAACACAAGCGTGCTATCTCAGCAACCCGCCCCCTAAAAATGATTCTCATTCTAAGACCTGCCTGGGACCGGATTAAGGTAAGAATCACGTTCCATTTACAGAGGACTTTGAACATGTTTAATAAACATTTACAGAGAGCTGTACTGCATTTCCCATTATATTATAAAAAAGGTGGTGCGGGGGTTGCTTGTGTTACCCAGTGCAATGCAGTTTAATTATTCGCCTGTGTGTTTATTCTATTTTTGAAGCATTTTTATAGTGCCAGGTTGCTGGATAGCTTCTAGGCGCCTGGCTATGCTCGCATAGGTAACAAAAGCAATGGATGCCCTCAGTCTGCGAATGCTCTGGGTTCATGTAGCCCCCAGCTTTACCCATCCGCTCTCAATTGTATTTATTTTCCCCCACAGTCGGACTGGGCCATAAAATTGTCTTGGGCACCAATGAAAAAGTGGGCCACAGTTGTAAATGGCAATTCATTCCTTTTGTGACACTGTTTACCCAAGGGGGAGGTATTTATTTTAAATGGGGCAAAAATAGTGGATTTTAATGAATATTTATTCAGCAACACTGCTTAAAACTACTATCCGCATAGTTAAGTAACTCATGAAACTGGCGCATATTGGTCCAAAAAGTGTTTCACTGCCGCAGACGTGGAAACACGCAGCTTCTGGGCGTTATCCTCTGAACTCAGACTACTGCAGTGCAGTGCAGTACAATATGCTGGTCGGGAGAGAGGGACAGCACTGAACCGTCCCTCCCTCCTGACCCACTAGTCATCTGGCCTGGCTGGCCCCTGAGCTCCTGGCCGCACACTGCACTGCAGACATATTTCACTGCACTGCAGACTACTGCAGTGCAGTACAATATGCTAGGGTCGGGAGAGAGGGACAGCACTGAACCGTCCTTCTCTCCTGATCCAGCACCTGACCTGGCCTTGTGACCTCCCTCCCGCCCGCACCAAAATGAAATAAAAAATGCTCAGGTCGGGAGAGAGGGACGGCACTGAACCATCCCTCTCTCCCGACCCACTAGTCATCTGGCTGACCCCTGAGCTCCTGCCCGCACACTGTACTGCAGACATATTGTACTGCACTGCAGACTACTACAGTGCAGTACAATATGCTCGGGTCGGGAGGGAGGGACAGCACTGAACCGTCCCGAGAGGGACAGCACTGAACCGTCCATCTCTCCTGAACCATTTGTCACCAGGCCTGGCTGGCCCCTGACCTCCCGCCCGCACCATGCACTGCTGCAGTGCAGGACAATATGTTGCTCGGGTCGGGAGAGAGGGACAGCACTGACCGTCCCTCTCTCCCGACCCACTAGTCATCTGGCCTGGCTGGCCCCTGAGCTCCTGCCCGCACACTGCACTGCAGACATATTGTACTGCGGTGCAGTACAATATATTCGGGTCGGGAGAGAGGGACAGCACTGAACCGTCCCTCTCTCCCGACCCACTAGTCATCTGGCCTGGCTGGCCCCTGACCTCCCGCCCACATCATGCACTGCACTACTGCAGTGCAGTACAAAATGCTGCTTGGGTCGGGAGAGAGAGACAGCCCTGAACCGTCCCTCTCTCCCGACCCACTAGTCATCTGGCCTGGCTGGCCCCTGAGCTCCTGCCCGCACACTGCACTGCAGACATATTGTACTGTACTGCAGACTACTGCAGTGCAGTACAATATGCTCGGGTCGGGAGAGAGGGACAGCACTGAACCGTCCCTTTCTACTGACCCATTAGTCATCTGGCCTGGCTGGCCCCTGACCTCCCGCCCGCACCATGCACTGCACTACTGCAGTGCAGTACAATATGCTGCTCGGGTCGGGAGAGAGAAACAGCACTGAACCGTCCCTCTCTCCCGACCCGCCACTACATTCGCCTCTGTCTGTGTCTCCCCTTTACCTACCTGTTTGGCAGCACAGCCTGCAGGGGGTAAATTCTAGGGCTGGCGCAGTCCAACTCCGACAGAGGCTGCTGGACACTGGCCCATGCTTGCGCATAGTGAGGGGCACGTGCAGAAATGAACGGCACTGCACCTCAATGCGCTGGCGTGTGCCAAGGCTCTGCCATCTGTCTACTGTCTGCAGCATGCATCACACCGTGCAGTGCTACAAACGTTCCTATACTTTTACTTTAAAAAGGAACGCTCCAGAGCGGTTTCTTTTTAAAATAAAAGTATAGGAATGGTAATGGAGGAGGAAAAAAAGTACAGCAGCACCGCTCCCATCCGCTCCCCCTCACTTCGATCACTGCTGTGCACTGCTAAGACTAACACCCAGGACATGAAAGATAACATCACAAATGTCATTGATGACATCACATATTAAATGAATTTTAATAAACAGTTCCTACAAGGGGTTGAGTGTATAATGTTAGAAGCAAGATGTTAGGGGTGATTGGGAGACCTGTCATTAACTTCTTAATGGGCCTAATTTTAAGTATGCTGGTCCGGTAACAACAGTGCCAGTAAGCTACCGGCACCGTTGTTACCGGATCGGCATACTCCGAGTTCTGCGAGCGGGTGCTTTCACCCCTACAGGTCTGACCTGGCGGGTGGAACGGCATCCGCTTGCAGACCTTGACGCCCAAAGGGACTCAAATGGGAATGGGGAGCATTTTTTTCTGGCGCCCGGCAATGGGGAATTGCCAGGACTGCCGGGGATGTAATGCCCCGGTAAGTCCCCATTGCCGGGCGCTGGGAGAAAATGACTCTGCCGGCAGCCGTGCCGTTTTTACCGGCTCAGCTACCGCTGGGGTCATAATGAGGCCCAATGTATTAAAGAATGTACTCATTTAAACAAATCATTACATTCTAGTGTTCTTGTTAATAGAGGAACCTAATCATACATACATATAGGCAATGGTTGCAGCATGCACCATAGAAGTACAGTATTTTTAATCTGATAATTTCCCATAGTACAATTATAAATGCTACCTTATGAGAGTTTTGAGTAATGTTAAACATGGAACAAGGTAACAATTGAAAACTTAGCACACACTTGTGTTAGTAAAAAAAATACATATATTTTTTATTTTTTTATTTATTTAAAATGTTCTGTTTGGTAATACAAACTTTTCATTTATGTCATTTACAAGATGAGAAGGGGTTGAAATTTAGGTTTCTTATTCTTGGTGATTGCTAGTATTCAGGATCGCGGTCCAAAATTTAATTACTGTTAAGATTAGGTTCTTGTCATGTCCTTTTAAGACCCATCGTTCCTGTGTGTTCATCTGTTTCTGGGAGATCTTGAAGAAGTCCCTGAACAAGTTTCTTGCATCCGTCAAAGCTTGGCAAACCATAATTACGTGAAAATGAGTCTCTTTGGTGTTGTCAATCTTACAAAATAGACAGTCTGTAGTCATTATGGTTGGGTGTTTTATGTTACATAAGTAATCGCGGGTTGGCAATATGTTTAGGCGAAAGCGTAGGAATTGGTCTTGTATTGATCGTTCTGGAAAGCATGCTAAATATGGTGGTAGTTTGTTGAGAGCTCTTGATTCTATTGAGCAGTTCAATGTTCGTTTGTATTTTGATTGTTCCTCTATTGTTTTGATCCAATCGTTTTGCTGAACTCTTTTTTTGGCATATTGTGGTCTATTTATTAGCATGTCTTCGCTGATGTCTTCGGCCTTCATTTTCTTTTTTATCTCGTTGGTCCAGTATTGAAGAGCTGTTACATATACAGGGGTCTTTTTTTCCTTCAGTATTTCTAAAGATGGAATTTTATCGTGGCAAATTATTTTTCTGTAAAGAACCATTTTTTTCCAAGTAATTATAGATTCTAGAGATTGTAGTGCCAATTCAAAACTAATTCTTGGCATTGGAAATGAGTTAGGTAAAGCAAGAGTTTTTCTCCAAAATATGGCCTCGTATTGTTGCCATTTCATCGTATCTTGATTGATTATTGTTTCTCCAGCATAGGTTAGGATGGGGACCACTTTTTCTCTATACAATAGGATTGTTGATTTTATTGTAAAGGTTCCAAATTTGCAATGAAAAAAGCGACCTAAACGGACTAAGGATCTTGCTTTCCTCTCGATGTGGTCTTTCCATTCCTGCTCAACTGGTGATGGATTTATCATGGCACCAAGATATTTGAATACTTTTGTTTCTTCAATCTCTTTATCTTCTAATTTTAGTGTCACCTTTTGTCGCCTGATGTTATGCAGAGATGTTAGTCTCATTAACTTGGTTTTAGGGATGTTAATTTGTAGGTCGTTCTCTTTCATAAAAAGGCCCACTTTGTTTACCGTTTTTTGTAAACCTGATTGTGTTTTGTCCATGACAATGATGTCGTCTTCATACATTAAGGTTTTTAACGGTTCGTTATTAATCTTCGGCGGATTCGAGAGAGGGTCGTGAATCGCTTGTACAAAGCCAAATGTATATAAGTTGTATAGACAAGCAGCCAGGGGACATCCTTGTTTGAGGCCATTCCAGGTGGTGATTTCGTCTATTACTGCACCGTCTTTTGTTAATCTGAATCTAATCGATGTATTGGAGTAGAGCTGTTTAATTGGGTTGAGAATGGATGAGGGACATCCCCATGATGTTAACTTCAACCATAATTTTTCTCTATTCACCGAGTCGAATGCTGTTTTTAGGTCTATAATGACAGCATATACTTGTTGTTTCTTTGTTGTCGCTTCGTACTTAATCATACTTAGAAGTAGCAGATTCACGTTTGTGCCGATTTTGTTAGCGAAACCAGTCTGTCTCTTCTCTTGGAAACCATTTTCCTCAGCCCAAGTATTGAGTTTTTTCATCAGAAATCCCGCGAACAACTTTCCCAGTGGGTCAAGAAGGGCTATGGGCCTATAGTTTGTTGGCATTTTCCTGTCACCAGCTTTGTAAATCGGAATCAATATCGCTAGGTTCCAGGTGGATGGGATTTGTTTGGTTTTCTCTATTAAATTAAGCAGTTTTGAGAAAAAGGTAGCCCATTCTTTGGGGGCAGATTTTAGATCAGCGTTTGAGAGCCCATCAGGGCCTGGTTCTCGCGATGGATTCAAGGACATAATGGTTTTTTTGATCTCATCCTTTTCCCATGTTAGGTCCCAAGCCTGATGGTTGTTCGAGCTTCCTGTTGGTGAAATGTCTGTTTTCTCTTTGTAGAGGTTTTTGAAATATTGAGACCATTCTCCGGATTCTACCTCTTGTATCATGATTAATGCATTGGATTTTTCATTTAGGAGCGACCACAGCTGTCTGGTGTTTTTCTGTTTTAGAGACGCTAATATCCCCTCTGCGTCTGCTTGGCGCATATTGGCTTTATGTAATTTTATGAAGTTGGAATATTTCTGTTTTTCCTTTTTTATTTCTACTGCAGAGGTTATTGTATTCTGTTTTTTGAGTAGTCGAATTTTTTTGTATACGTTCTTTTTCATTAACTTGATATCATGATTAAACGGATGTTTGTGTTTGATTTGCTGGATCGCACAGGTTTTTTTGAGTTGCTGATATTTGTGCAGAATCCACTCATAATTGAGTTTTGCGTGGTCTGGTAAATTTGAAGTCTCAAAGTTTGTCAGCAGGTCAGCCATATGGTGTTGGTTTATTCAAAGCTTATTTAGACCATTATTGAGTTCCAACACTGGGAGGTATAATCGTGAGGTTTGTGTTTGAGCAGTAGTCCATGTGATTAAAATTTGGTGATGATCACTATTTATTTGTGGATGGTTTGCAGTTGCCGTTAGATTTTTTAGTATCGTTTCTGAGATGAAGATATAGTCTATGATTGAGTTGGATTGTTCTCGTGTCCATGTTGGCGGAGGTTTATCTTGGTCATTTCGTGGTTGTTCAGTCAAGGTTAGGTTTCTAATGAGAATTTCTTTGGTCCATTTTTTTGCTCTTGAAGATAGATTGGAGGAATTTAGTTTCATACCTTCTGGGCTATAAAGATGGATATTCAAATCACCAGCAATTATAAAATCTGTCGAATTATGTAGGCTGGAAATTGTATCGAATTCATCGAAAATTGAATCAAGAACTATGTTTTGTGTTGGGTTCCAATAAATATTGAAGATTGTTAAATAGCTGGATTCCTTTTATGGGGTTTGGATACAGATGGTGATGTATTGGGCCCAGGGGTGTAGATTTTGCTTTGCTACGATTGACCAGGATGGATTTATTTTGGTCATAATCAGCATGCCTGAAGATGGTCTACCTTGGTGTGAAGTAATTGCTGAGTTCATGAAGGTCGAGAAACCTTCGCAGGTTACCTCTTCGGACAGCCAAGTTTCCTGAAGGCAAATTATTGCTGCATCTTTTTGATTTAAGGACCCTTCTTCAAATAGATGGTTTGAGCCTCTAGTATTCCAGGAACATAATGTTATCTCTTCTGTCTTTATTTCATTGTTTTTTGGTTGTTATAGATAGGTCTTAATTCTTGAGTTTTGAATATCGGCTCGTTGTGTTAATTTTTGTTTGATTTGAGCGTTATAAGACATGTCAGAATGCATTTGGTTCGTCCTGCGGATCGGATGAGGATTTGATTGAATGTTTTTGTTCCGCAGGGCATTGCATGATACTGGCTGCCTGGTTTTCTGTTGGCTGTCGATATTCTTCTGTTTGTTTTGATCCAAATACTCATGGTTCATAGATCATTTTAGTTTTTTTGAGGCCATAGATTTGGTTACAAGGACTTCTTCTGTTGTAAATCCCAATTTCAGTAGGTGACTATTTGTTGACAGGACATGCATCATCGTTTTTTGATTGTAGAAGTCGATGTGAACTGTGTCCATCTGCTTTTTGTTTGGGAACATCAATGTCTCTCGAAGTGATTTCAGCCAATTGTGGAATGACTGTAAATAAACGTAGGATGTTTGATCTGTTCATGATTAGGACTTCAGTAGGACTTGGGGTAGTTGCAGTCAATGATAGGCGAAAGATATTATTTACTTTTCTTGGATCCTCAAAGATAGGTCGAATTAATGGACATTCGCCTTGGTCCATAGTCATTTCCACATTTTTGTAGGAATTTTCAGTTTCGACTGAAGTCCAGCTTTCCTCATTTGATACTATAGAGTATGTGAAGGAGATATTAGTGCATGTATTGATCGAAATCGAATTAGGAGTTGAGGTCTCAGAACATTCATCTAGGACTATTAGTGGCTCATCTTGAGGATCAGTTAAAGTGGCATCCAGATCTGTTAGGATACTTAGGCTTTTTGGTTTGTCATGACGACTCCTCGTCAAATCGATAATTGCGTTTTGGTCAATCACAGCTAATAGTGCGTCGAGTGGTTTGTCTTCTCTTTGTATCGATGTTTCTCGCTTTTGTTCTGAGCCAGTCGTTGCTTCTTTAGAATCTGATCTTGGTGTCGCAGGGGCTTTCATCATGTCTGGTTGATCTTGTTTCTTCCTATTTTCCAGATTTTTTTGGGTTGTTATTATGGGTGTAGTTTGTTGTTTTTCAACCACCTGGAGTTTTCTTAAGAATGCTCGAGAACCTGTCTGGTGTTTTTTTGCAGTTTTTTTCTTTGGCTGAGGTTGAATTCCTATAAGGCCTCTTTTGGTTAGGTCAAAGATGTCAAATGGAGTACATGACGAAGGTTCGGTATTAGCAATACTTGTAAGTGGTTTTACGGGATCAGCTTGAGTTTCGTATTGAGTAGTTTGGTTTGTTGTAGGTTTGGGATCAGATGCGACTTTTTCACTTTGAGGTTGCATTGAAAAATGGTTTGTTGTCTGTTCCAAGGTATTTTTTTGATTTGTCGTCCAACATTTTCTTTGTTATTGTTGTCAGGGTATCTGTTAGATTTTGTTTGTCAACCCGATCAATTCTAGCAATTTCTGCCAGGTGGCTTTGCCAGGTCCTGGTAGCTTCTGCCTCATAGTTGAGAAGTTCTTGTATCGTACCCATGAAGCCTTCAATATCAATTTGTTTTGTTAGAATCATAGCCAACAGTGTTGCTTGGTCTTTTGTAGAATCTACCATTGCCTCTTGGATTTTAAGGAAGGGTACCATAGCTAATGAGAGAACAGCCACTAACGTGTTCTGGAGATCCAGCATTGTTGTTGGAATTCTTTCTGGTATCTCAGCGGGAATGTTTGTTGTAATCTCCTCTATTGCCGGTTGATTGTTGTCAACTGGAGTGGATTTTAATGCAGAAGCATGAGGTGGAGAGGTTTTAATATGCATGGGTTTAGTTTTGTTGACGATTGGCGTGGATGTATTATTTGTTGCCATTGTTTTGGTATTCTTTGGTCCTCCAAAGATTTATTTTCTTCTTTCCTGTGAGTCCATAATTGCATCTATTTCCGTGATGTCAAGAGATAGGCGGGCCACACGGTTTTCCAGTTGTTTATTTGTATTTTGTTGTGGAGAGTCTAACAGATAATATGATGTTTGCCATTGCTGTTTTGCTGTTCGAGCTCTTTGCTGCAAAGATGGAGTACAGGGTACGTCTGTGCGTTTCTTTGAATGAATTTTTGAAGTTTGTAAGGATGAGACATTTTGTGAAGGAGAGTCAGTATTTTGAATGGCTAAAGTGGTTTGTTTGTTTTTTTTTCTCTCTAAGTTCAATACTGTTTTCGAATCAGATTGTTTGTTATTTCCTAATGAGTTGTGTCTGGGTGCTGTAATTAAGTGATCTTCTTTCTTTGGCTCAGCAGGAGGCGGTTGGTCAATCTTGTTTGTTATTTTAGCTGGAGTGCTAAGTTGATCTTGACTAGGGCTTGCAACTGGATATATAGGTGTAGTGATTATAGGCACATTCTCTAATGTCTCTTCCAGTTTTTCCTGTAATCGGGTGCAGGGTTTGGTGGAATCCATTGTCTCTATCTCGAAAATAGTTCTATACTATACAGCCGTCTGACAGGTGAAACAGAAGGACTTACCGCGTCACCAGCCGTAAACAGCAGCAAATAGCGTCTGAAAATCGCCCTTGACTCCGACGGGCTTAACGCCGCAAGGGCAGTCGGGTCTCCTTTTTGTTCGTGCTTCCGGGGGGCATGGCTTGTTGCTACCACGTGACTCGCTTCAGTTGCTAGCCACGCTCACTTCAAACTGCTATGGCTCCAGCCACAGTCTAACGCGATTCGTAGCGTGGCGGGCGGTCGATTCAGGTGTTCAGGGGCACAGGGAGAAGGAAGCTCAACAGGAGCAACAATAGCAACAGGACCAGCAAACAGCGTCTGAAAATCGCCCTTGACTCCGACGGGCTTAAGATTGAAACAATAACGCTCCTGTACTTCTTTCACCAACCAGCGTTCTCATATCATGGGGTGTTGATCTTGGTGCTTTGTAAGCCAGAGTGGCTTTACTTGCTTATCGCCTTGAAGCCTTTGGGCTGTATCACTGTCATGATTTCACCCTCATGGAAGCTTTGGGATAGATGGAGAAGCCGTCATTGAACTGTGCCTCCCGCTCCTTTCAGTACATGCTTAGTGGTCTAGTTGTTTTTCAAATTGTAGATCGAGTAATGTCATCTATGGGATTAAGTGTCCCTGTGATCTCTTCTCTGAAATGCACCACTTCTCCGTTCAGTCTCGGCGCTCTGCAGTAACCAATGTCCAAGAATCGACACCCAAGAGCATGAAAGGCGAGGCCTGACTGAGCAAGTTTGGGGACCAGGCGTAAAGCACCCAAGAGTTATCAATTCACGAAACGAAACCAAAACTTGTGCTTGAGGCGCATACAGTTCTGAGGCGAGGCGTGACGACAGGCGGAGCGTGCAAGGGGAGGACTGAAGTTTCAAAAATACATATAAAAATGCACAATGCATACAAATTAGAGGCACATACAGGGAAACTAAAGTATGGTAGAAAGAAAGAACAGCACCAAAAAATGACAACAACATTATAGTTAATCATCATGTACACAAATTAATTGTGTGTTTGAGGCATGCTTATTGCTCCATGTATGTGCACTATGAGCTCATGTTATACTCTAAGGAACGTACTTTAAGAATATATAAGAAAGTTGAGGTGTAGATATATAGCACCTTTTACATTTTCGAAATTCTTATTGTCAGTAAAAACAAAACAAACTAGCTTAATCATGTCAGTAAACAAAAACAGGTAGCCCAGATATGTGATGCCATCAGTGATGTCATCAATGCCATTTGTGATGCCATCTTTCATGTCCTGGGCGTTAGTCTTAGCAGTTCACGGTGGTGGGGTGAGGGGTTGCCTAGCTTACCAAAACTGCTGAATGTCTGGGGTTTTTCGGTTTTACTTGTAACCATAACGTCCCTTTAGAAAGTTTTTTCATTGAATGTCATAGGTTTTTACTAGTGCAACTTAACCATAATGTCCCTTTAAGAAAGTTGTTTGAGTGAATATGTATTACACAGCCACACTAGTGGCTGTGTAGATATGGTTAAATTGCTGTTCCCATAGGAAGAACCCTTTTTGGGTGGCTTATAACTTCACTCTCCCTGGCTGAATCCTCACCAAACTTTGCAGGAAAAGTATATGGGTCACTCTGAATTGTTTCCCAAAGTTTGGTGAGGCTCGCTCCAGGGGTGGCAAAGTTATAAGGGGGGTCCCAAAACTTCTTTTTTCCCATAGACTGAATGGGAAAAAAACTTTGCTCACGCCTACAGCCCAAACCGCTGGACGGATTTTCACCAAATTTGGACCCAGAGCAGGGGCTTGGTCCCGAAAGCGTGCTTTTGCAAATCTGGTGAAAATCCGTCCAGTAGTTTTTTGTTAAATGACCAGAAAGTAGGTCACAAAAAATTAGTGATATCTATGTTCGGTCCGCGGACACACTTCCCTGTTCGCTCCGTGGACAGGGTCCTGATTGGCTGGGCGATGTGTGTCGTGTCCGCGGACATTGGACGTGTTCGCTGATTGGGTGGTTGAGAGCGTGTGGTGCGTCAGATTTTCTGGGCATGCCCGCTATCTTGTAGTTGCGAACATCCGCGGACAGCGCGGTGAAACTTGGTGGAAAAATACTATTTAGTCAAGTGTGTTGGTGTGTAAGACTGTTTGGGGACGGTGGGGGAGTAAGAGATGGGTTAAATTGTTGTATTTATTTAGGTGGCAGGCACCCCTATTGTGTTCGTTCTGACCGCGGACAATACGGGTGTCCTGAAAGGTTCGTAAATAAACGAAATGGGGGTGTCCTGAGGACACTACGCCTGTCCGTATTGTCCGTAGACAAGTTGAAATTGTTCTAAGAACACATAAGGTGTCCTGGGATGTTTGTAAATAAACAAAATGGGGGTGTTCTGAGGACGCTATGCCTGTCCGTATTGTTCGCAAGCAAGTTGAAACTGTCCTAAGAACACACTCGGTGTTCTGAAATTTTCCTTAATAAACAAAATGGGGGTGTCCTGAGGACGCTGTCTGTATTATCCGTGGGCAAGTTGAAATTGTTCTAAGAACACATCAAGTGTCCTGGGATATTCGTAAATAAAGAAAATGGGGGTGTCCTGAGGACGCTATGCCTGTCCGTATTGTTCGCAAGCAGGTTGAAAAGGCCAAAGAACACACGCGGTGTCCTGAAATGTTCGTAATTAAACGAAATGGGGGTGTCCTGAGGACGCTGTCCGTATTGTTCGTGGGCAAGTTGAAATTGTTCTAAGAACACATCAAGTGTCCTGGGATGTTCGTAAATAAACAAAATGGGGGTGTTCTGAGGTTCTAAGAAAACACGCGGTGTCCTGAAAGGTTCTTAAATAAACGAAATGAGGGTGTCCTGAGGGCGCTGTCCGTATTATCCGTGGGCAAGTTGAAATTGTTCTAAGAACTCATCAAGTGTCCTGGGATGTTCGTAAATAAACAAAATGGGGGTGTCCTGAGGACGCTATACCTGTCCGTATTGTCCGTAGGCAAGTTGAAACTGTTCTTAGAACACACGCGGTGTCCTGAAATGTTCGTAAATAAACGAAATGGGGGTGTCCTGAGGACGCTGTCCGTATTATCCGTGGGCAAGTTGAAATTGTTCTAAGAACACATCAAGTGTCCTGGGATATTCGTTAATAAAGAAAATGGGGGTGTTCTGAGGACGCTATGCCTGTCCCTATTGTTCGCAAGCAGGTTGAAACTGTCCAAAGAACACACGCAGTGTCCTGAAATGTTCGGAATTAAATGAAATGGGGGTGTCCTGAGGACGCTGTCCGTATTGTTCGTGGGCAAGTTGAAATTGTTCTAAGAACACATCAAGTGTCCTGGGATGTTCGTAAATAAACAAAATGGGGGTGTTCTGAGGTTCTAAGAAAACACGCGGTGTCCTGAAAGGTTCATAAATAAACGAAATGGGGGTGTCCTTAGGACGCTGTCCGTATTATCCGTGGGCAAGTTGAAATTGTTCTAAGAACTCATCAAGTGTCCTGGGATGTTCGTAAATAAACAAAATGGGGGTGTCCTGAGGACGCTATACCTGTCCGTATTGTCCGTAGGCAAGTTGAAACTGTTCTTAGAACACACACACTGAAATGTTCGTAAATAAACGAAATGGAGGTGTCCTGAGGACGCTGTCCGTACTGTTCATAGGCAAGTTGAAATTGCCCTTAGAAAAGTCATATTGTTCGCGGACATTAAAAGTGCCCATATGGCATAGTTCAAATGTTTGATTCTATCGGTGTGGTCAATGGGTGTGATATGCTGCGGTGGTTGTGGCCAGGGCCTAGAGTCTTGGGTGCATGGTGGTTGTGGCCAGGGCCTAGAGTCTTGGGTGCACAGTCTTACACACCAACACACTTGACTAAATAGTATTTTTCCACCAAGTTTCACCGCGCTGTCCGCGGATGTTCGCAACTACAAGATGGCGGGCATGCCCAGAAAATCTGACGCACCACACGCTCTCAACCACCCAATCAGCGAACACGTCCAATGTCCGCGAACACGACACACATCGCCCAGCCAATCAGGACCCTGTCCACGGAGCGAACAGGGAAGTGTGTCCGCGGACCGAACATAGATATCACTAATTTTTTGTGACCTACTTTTTGGTCATTTAACAAAGCACTACTGGATGGATTTTCACCAGATTTGCAAAAGCACGCTTTCGGGACCAAGCCCCTGCTCCGGGTCCAAATTTGGTGAAAATCCGTCCAGCGGTTTGGGCTGTAGGCGTGAGCAAAGTTTTTTTCCCATTCAGTCTGTGGGAAAAAAAGAAGTTTTGGGACCCCCCTTATAACTTTGCCACCCCTGGACCAAGCCTCACCAAACTTTGCAAAATAATTCAGAGTGACCCATGCATGGCCATGCACCCAAGACTCTAGGCCCTGGCCACAACCACCGCAGCATATCACGCCCATAGTGGCTTATATGTTTGGCACGCAAGAACAAATTTATAAGCAACAAAGTTATAAGCTAGTATGGGTGTGATATGCTGTGGTGGTTATGGGCAGGGCCTATAGTATTGGGTGCATGGCCAAGACCAAATTTATAAGCTCCGAAGTTATAAGCCACTATGGGTGTGATTTGCTGCGGTGGTTATTATAATATACTTACTGTTTAGTTTGGTAACTGGAGTACATATATTCCTTGTTAATTTCTGTGATAAAAGAAAAGATCATGTTAGTATTGGTAGTTTGTAACGACTTATAACTTTGAATAATCGACATTTTCTTTATTTTTTTTACCCTCGTATTTAGTAGATTACAAACCAGTGTGCTGTGCAATTTGCTCAGTTTCTGTGTTTGTTGCTAAAATCATTGGGTCTGTAAGAAAAAAAAATCCATGTTGGATTAAAAAAAACATTTATTTGCCACTTCTATTTTTAAACTGTGAAAGGCGGTTCTGAAAAGAGCCTTTTTTTAATTTTTGTTGTTTTATACTTATTTTTGTTTTTTGCACACGACACACTAGGAGTGGAGGGGAAAAGAGGGTAGGGGGGACACCAACCACAGGGATAAGAAAGGGCGGGTGAAGAGAGGAAGATGTAGGGTGGGCCTTACATAGGTAGTGGCCAGGTCTTCTCGTGCTCTGAGACCGTAGTCTCAAAAGCACTACGAAATCTCTCCCCCCTGCAGAGTACTGTGTCACAGTACATACACACAACTGTGACCCTCGAAAGGTAAGGGTCATCAGTATTGCGAATGGCCTGTGAGGCAGCTGGAGGGATTCGCTCTCCCACAGGAGTGTTCCTTGTGGTGACAGGATCGGAAACAGAGGATGTAGTAGAGGATGTCAACCTACTAAGCTCCTCGCAAGGTACAACCTTAGCGAATGGCCCCACCATGGAATGACCTTAGGTGTCGCTTCATAGTTGTCGTACCAAAGCAGTACGAACCAAGCCTCCCGCGACTGAGCACCATTTTGCACTCGTTGCAGGTGACTTTGTTCGCAGGCGCCTTGGGTACGTTACCATCAATGGTAAATAACCGCTGCACCCAAGAGTCACGGCGAGTGCTGGTAGTAGGGACTGCCACTACCTCATCCTCTTCATCCTCTTCATCCTCCTCTGCATCTTCACTCCTGTTCCCCTCTTCAGGCGCTTGGGGAGGTGGTGGTGGTGGAGGAGGTGGGGCTGGTGCTGAGGCAGATGTAGCACCAGGTGGCAGTAGTGGAGCCATGGATGCCATCAGGTTTCAGAAATAAATGTGGAAAATTGGCAGCAAAAATGCACTGTGTTCTGTAAGATAGCCAGAAGCACAATGAAGATGAGCTCTGGGGTGTGGCCTTTTATAGGGGTGCTGGTGCGCGCTTCGCAGACACCGGTGCTGTTCGCAGACAGATCGAACACCAAAAAAAGGCTCAAAAAGTCCCAAAAAGTATATAGAAAGTCAGGATTATTGTCTGGGACTTGTGCTATGGTGATTTATTATTATAATATATTGTAGATTGCCTGAAAAGGTAGTTTTAAATTGTTCGGGGACACGAACAGTGTCCGCAGTCAGAACACACGCTCAGCATGGGCGCGGTCACATGATGGCATCGCGAACATGTCCGCGAAGGGAAAGGGTGTCCGCAGGACACCAAATGCACTGAAACTGTTTTGCGCATGCGTGTTGGTGTTCTACGGACACTGTTTGGGTCCTGAAATGAATTAAAAGTGCGTCACAAGTGAAACGAACAGTTACGGACAGACGTTTGATCTTAGAACAGTTTCAACCCACCTATGAACAGTACGGACAGGTATAGTGTACTCAGGACACCCCCATTTCATTTATTTACGAACATCCCGGGCCACTTGATGTGTTCTTAGAACAGTTTCAACCTGCCTGCGAACAGTATGGACAGGTATAGTGTCCTCAGGACACCCCCATTTCGTTGATTTACAAACATTTTTAAAACACTGCGTGTGTTCTTAGAACAATTTCAACTTGCCTACGGACAATATGGACAGGTATAGCATCCTCAGGACACCCCATTTTGTTTATTTACGAACATCCCAGGACACTTGATGAGTTCTTAGAACAATTTTAACTTGCCCACGATCAATACGGACAGCATTTCAGGACACTGCGTGTGTTCTTAGGACAGTTTCAACTTGCTTGCGAACAATACGGACAGATAGAGCGTCCTCAGGACACCCCCATTTTCTTTATTTACGAACATTATTAGAACACTGCGTGTGTTCTTAGAGCAATTTCAACTTGCCTATGGACAATACGGACAGGTATAGCGTCCTCAGGACACCCCCATTTTGTTTATTTACGAACATCCCAGGACACTTGATGAGTTCTTAGAACAATTTTAACTTGCCCACGATCAATACGGACAGCGTCCTCAGGACACCCCCATTTTGTTTATTTACGAACATTTCAGGACACTGCGTGTGTTCTTAGGACAGTTTCAACTTGCTTGCGAACAATACGGACAGGCATAGCGTCCTGAGGACACCCCTCATTTCGTTTATTTACGAACATTTCAGGACATCCGTGATGTCTGCGGACACCAAAACTGGCTTTTAAAAAAAAAAAACACAAAGGACTAAATTAACACACACATAACATTTATTTTTCGTACAATTTATGATAGAGAAGGGGTAGCAGAAACGGCCACAAACACAGGGGAATTGGGGTTTTCAAGAGGATTGATAGGAGGAGATGAAGGAATGGAAATCTCATCAAAACGTTTTTCTACCTGGGGAGGGTTTGGGGATAATTGACTGGGATATGGAGAGGGGGGACAGGTACATGTTGCACAATGATATCTAATTTTTTCTTTTATATGGTCCTCCACAAAATCTTTCAAAAGGTGGAAATTTGTCATGATCTTGTTCATTTTTTCTTCCATGCGCTGGAGAGTTTGTTCTAAAGTATCTTGTTGCATATTGTTTTCATTGTTTGTATGGTCTGTTAAAAAAAATAAAAAATAAATAATATATATTTATATATATATATATATATATATATATATATATATATATATATATATATATATATATGTTAAGTGTACATAAAGTAATGCTTATTAATTTGGTTATATAGAGAAGTGTCTACCATTAGTTTCGCTATCTTCAGACATTTCACCATGTGGGAAATTCTCCTCAAGCCATTCTAAAGTATTTAACATTTCTGTGAGGAAAAAAAATAGATTACTTTTATTGTATTTAATATAGACATTTTAGAAATATATAAGAAAAAGAAAGTTTACTTACTAGATTGTGGTAAGTTATCTTCTCACTGTTCTGTAGATCTGCTGCTGCTCCTAGTTGTGCAGTTTCTGTGAGGTAATTATGTTAGAAGCATACCTTTCTTGTTTTGGTATATTCAATTTTACTATATATGGTATTTAATTGGATGTTTGATGTGTTAGATATATAAGTTCTAATTCTTATTTATTACTATATATAATGTTTTTATGTGTTGGTTTTTCAACTTGTACAGTGTTCATATGGTATGATATAACAATTTAAGATACCCCTGAGTTTTTGTGTAGCATTGGTGTTGTCCGCGTCCATCCGCGGACATTTGCACAGTCCGCGCACATCAAAATCACTAGCTAGGGGTTCAGTATGATCTATGTTACATGTATATAAAGTAAGGGAATCCTAGTAAACATCTATCAAATGTACGCTATGAATATGTATATTCAGTAAAATAAAATTTGATAAAGGGAGGTTATGGTCAAGTTACGCTAATAAAAACCTATGAAATTCAGTAAAAAAACTTTGTTAACGGGGCGTTATGGTTAAGTTGCGCTACTAAAAACCTATGAAATTCAGTAAAAAAAACTTTGTTAAACGGACGTTGTGGTTCAAAGTAAAACCGAAAAACCCCTGAAATTCGCCAGTTATGGTAAGCCAAGCAACCATAACCCGCGCCACCACGGTGCATTGCTAAAACTAACACCCAGGACATCAAAAATGACATCACAAATGTCATTGATGACATCACTGATGACATCACATGTGCATTCACCTTTCATGAAAAGTCTGTACATGGGATTCTTATTGTAATGTTAATAAAAGTAGTGTCAAGGATCATTGGAATAAATATCATGAGGTACGTAGTGTATTAAGCAATGGGCCTCATTACAACCCTGGCGTTAAGGGGTTAACGGCGCCGTAAAAGGCTGCGGCGCTGTTAAACCCTTAACGCCCGATTCACACTTTAACGCCTGCTTTTTGCAGGCGTTAAAGTCCAACCCGCTAAGGGACCTTGGTGCTAATTACGGCACCGTAATTTACGTGCCGTAATTAGCGCCTTCCCCATTCCCATTGAGCCCTATGGCCCAAAAATGGGAATGGGGAAGGGGCCATGGTGAATGGGGATTTACCGCCCCGCCAACCTTGTAATGGGGCGGTAAATCCACCATCCACCATGGCGGAATCCGGCATGGACCATGGTGCTAATAGCACCATGGTCCAACGCCAGGGTTGTAATGAGGCCCAATGAATTAATTCAAATAGCATTGTATTATGATTTTTTTTCCAATATACTAAGGTACACATGTAGTAACATAGGCATAGTTTGCAGGAGACATAATGGAGATGCAATATTAATAGTCTTGCCATGTTAAATACTAAAATTATAAATGCTTTCTTATTAGAGTTTTGCATACTGTGAAACATTGAATAAGTACCTAATAAAACCCACTTAATACATTATTGCATTACTGCACACAAAACACAAACAGACAACTATACATACAAATATGAGCATGTACAGGGAAAGTGAAGTAACCTAACTGATTATCTTCATGCACAGAAATGATTGCTCTGCTTCAAAGCTACTACTTCCCTATGTATAACTATCAAATATTGTGACTAGGCCCTAAGGAAAGTAGTGTAAGTGCAATGTGTACAAATATGAGCATATCCAGGGAAAGTACAGTAATAAAAAAAAAACAGAACTATAAGACAGTGTCGACAACCTTGCTAATCATCTTCATACATAGAAAGCATTGCTTTCTTCCAAGTCTGTGTTTGCCCTTTTGTATATGTTTCATATGCTGTGAGTAGACCCTAAGTGTATTACTGTAAGAACATATTTGAAGTGTAGGTCTACAAATATAGTACTTTTTGAATTTTTAGTTCCTGACTGTTACTGGCCTAGATATATCAGTAAAGGGAAAATGAGTGAGCCAGACATGTGATGTCATCAGTGATGTCATCAATGACATTTGTGATGTCATCTTTGATGTCCTGGGTGTTAGTCTTAGCAGTGCACAGTGGTGGCATGAGTTATGGTTGCTTAGTTTACCATAACTGGCGAATTTCAGGGGGTTTCGGTTTTCCTTTGAACCATAACGTCCGTTTAACAACCTTTTTTTACTGAATTTCATAGGTTTTTAGTATCGCAACTTAACCATAACGTCCCTTTAACAACGTTTTTTTTACTGAATATATGTATGTATATATGTGTGTGCTTTTTGTGAGGTAATTTACTTTATAAAGGCAATAGTATTCTTCGGAGGTTGTCAAGATCCACCACACACTGATTTGAAGCTAGCAATGGCTCCTAAGTCATATATTAATTTTTGTTTATTTATTTACTGGATATTTGTAATGCGCCTATACAGCAAAATAGTCTTTCAAGCAGCATCAGGACAAGGGATGGGTAAAGAGGAGAAAAAACAAAAACAATAACATTCCTACTAGTTTTGGATACATTCGGATTGTGTTAGTGCAATAATAGAATGAGGGAAGAATAGGGGAGGTGTAGGTAGAGTATGAAACAGGGAAGACAGGTGGTAACATCCTTACAAGTCATGAGACAATTTGGTGTGTACAACTGCTGTAACATAGAGAGAGGAGAGATAGGGGAAGTGTAGGTAGGTGACGAAACAGGGGAAGACAGACAGTAACATCCTTAATAGGTCATGAGACAATTCAGATCGTGCAAGTGCTGTGACAGAAATGAGGAGTGAGGGGCGTTAAGGAAGGGGAGGAAGGAATGAGTGGGAAGAGAGGCTCATTGAGTGCAGGTGAACAGGTTCAAGCACAGCACAAGGCTGGAATGAAGAAACGACATTGGAGTGGGCGCACAATGGGAAAGCCCTCGCCAGAGAGGACTTGCCCTAACGGAAAGTGGGCAAACCAGCCTGGGTTTGGCTAGAAACGCTGGGAGTCTCCCTGGAGAGATGTCAAGTATGCAGGGAGACCACAGCAGGCAAGGCCCAATAAGCATACTCCTTGCCGGGCCCAGTCTCCATGCGTTCCTCAGCCAGAAGTGGAAGAGAAAACTCCATGTTCCACTCATAGCATTTCCCTTTCGAGTGGATACCGCAGTTTCCAGCTGTCCTCTCGTTTCAATTTGACGGAAAAATGACTCATTTTTTACTTTTGGGCCACTCCCCAATGAAGTTGTATACTGCCTTTCACTCAGTGTGGCCAGAGCCAGCCTTTCAAACTTTTCATAAAAAAAGAGAACTTTTCAAATGGCTGACAAGAACTACTTTATTTGAAATATAGCATACAAATAATGTAATATTCAAAGTCACCCAATAAGTATTGGCGGCACCTCCTCGCGTTTTATGCTGTAATTCAATAAAAGGACACAGAAAGAGAAGGTGTAATTGTGTGAAGAGATTTGGGGACACGTGTGCTCCCTAAATGATAGGACTCCTAAATTACTGGACCTCGACAGCAGGTCTGAATGATAGCAGCAGCAGTTAGTGCGTCTGTTTTACAGCAGCATTTGTATTTCATTGAAGAGAATGGTGAACACTTCTCCTGAAGGAAAATAACAGCAGGCAAATCAATCCTTTTGCTGGACGCTTTTCAATGCTAGATAGTGATTAGTGGACAGACTTTGATCCAGGGATAGACATGGTAGATATAAGTGATAACAAGAACTGGGAGCATAGCAAGCTGACAATGCACTGTATTCATGATATACAATCGTTTACACGCTTGTGTCATAGAGGGTGAGAATGGGGGTTTAGGGATGGGGGTTTGGCAGAGTGCCGTCTCCAAGGATGAGAAAGTCTGAGCTTTTTTGATTTTTAGCAATAGAATGATGCAGGTAAATTTGTTTCAGTAAGTGAGACCTGCTAATCGGACCCCACTTTCATAATGTGCCATGGCAAAAAACATAATGCCACCATTTCCTTGCTGTGACAGTGTACTGACGTCCCCATCAGCTGCCCTGCAGTGGCAACAGAGCGGTAAGTTTAAAGAGCACATTTGCATGTTTGAGCACAACATCTGGAACCCAAAGTTCAAACAGACAGAGGTGGCTTTTTTACTGTTTGAATTTCTGGTTCAGCATATCACAATTATTTTCAAAGCCCTGACACTGACCCACAAGTGCATTCATCTCACCGCACCCGACTACCTCTCACAAATGAGCCACCCCGCCACCTCTACAAGACCAACAAGATCACCTTATATCAATATGCTCTGTGTGCCCCTGGTAAAAAGAACCAGAGCAGGTGGTTCCAGCTTCCCTTATCTCGCACCCACACATTGGAATGCGCTACCTCCCGTGCTCTGATGTGAGGCTTCCCTCATCTCCTTCCGTAAAGCTATGAAAACTATTCTCTTCACATAAGATTCCATCTATCAGCTATGAATGACTAGCCCCTTACTCATTTAAAAAAAAAAACTGTACTAATGTATTTATGTACTGATTTCCAAATGCGTCCCACAATTGTTACCACTTCTGTAACTCTGTAGCTAAGTTCTCGCAAGTAACAGCGCCTCAATGCCCGTCGGCTGCTTGTGCGCTATATAAATGTAATAAACAAATTAAATAAATAGATTGTATACACCAGTAGTCAGGTGACAGTTGATGATTGTAAACTGCAGCAGTCAGGTGGCAGTTGATGAAAACTAATTACATGTCATGTCTGTTTAAGACATGATGGCTGCTGAGATTACACAAGTATATAGCCACAAACATTTGATGTCATTCATGACAGGGCCACGTGTGTACCAAGCTGTCTTGGCTGTCTGGGCTGAACCTTCAACAACCATGTGGTTCCTACCCAGGAAGCCTCCCCTTTGATCCCTGGTTATATAATGTAGATCTGCATCCTTCAGGGAATGGTAACACTCCCTGGAGGTCCAGCTGGAAACTGGTACTTCAAAGGCAGCCTTGACATTACAATATCCACCTCTCACCGGGGTTACTATTACTGACATACGTTTGATGTAGTTAGAGAAAGAGGGTGGAGTTAGAGTATCCCAGGTGAGAGCTTCAGTCCAGAGAGGGTCTTGGCCATCTTGGAATTTGCTAGAGCTCCAAACATCCTGCCCCACCCTACTTCTTGTAGACAACACATTAGAAGGCAAAGGGCATTTGTTACTGCAGCCTGGATAGCAATTGTATCAAAGGCTTCCTCTGGACTCGTTTGCTGTGGCATTTTGCCTATATACGGTGATCGTGGACGGCTTGGGGGGGAGGGTGAGCCTCACCACGGTTGATTAATATTTGCAACAATTTTGAAGAACGACTCACTGGAATCTGATTGGGAGTACAGTCTACTCTAAAGTCATCTGTTAATGAGGTGAAGACCAGGAGCTCCAAGGGAGAGGAAAGCTATTATACCTACCCATCCCATGGGGCTATTTGGGATGACCAGGTGGCTGGACAGGGCTAACTGGAACTGAGACCCTTGTACCCAGGACCCTGCTCAATGGAGGTGACAGAACCCTGCAAGTGCTCTCTACAGAACTTTCTGGATTAGAAGGGCAGCAGAAAGGTCACATCTTGCCCCTTAAACGCCGGACTGGGTCTCCCAGTACCAAAATAACTGAGGAAGTATTCCCTGGCCCTACCTGCATCTCCTAACTACCCTCTCTCCTGTTTAGGCACCACCAATGGTGTGCAAGCTTCTGCAAGGGAACCACCAGAGTCATCTTTGATTTGGACTCACGAGCGCATCACAAATATCTCACTTTAACACAACGCCAACATCGAAGGTCTGCCATCGCCTCATCCGAGACCCACCAAATCTTTCACTGTCCCCAACCCAACACTGTCTGTCTGGTTGCTAACCACTTCAAGCTCCAAGCTGTTGCCGCAGCAGAACCACAATGTTGTGTTGAGCCAGTCAAGTCCACTCACTGACAAATGAAAGTCTCTGTTTCAGTGCCATTAACCCAACACTGCCTGCCTTTCCCGGTATCTTCTGCCCACAAGCCTTCATCATTGCTACCAGGGCTCCCAGATTCGACTCTGGCCCAGTGCCGAAAGCTCCCAGATGCCCAGTTTGACAACAAACGCCTGGCTCAGCACTGTTGAGACCTGGAAGACAAGAATTATAGTTATTTGATATGGCCGTGTCCTCTGGTCAGCCCTAAAGGACCTTAGAGACTCTGAAGCTTTCTTCTCTACTTTTTGATAGACATATTCATTACCTTTGATATTTTACTGCTGAAATCTTGGCCTCTGTGCCACTGTCTACGTGTGATGTCCCAGCTTACCTGTCCTGCAGAGATTGATGATGAACCCCACTAACCCCGCAAAACTTTCGTATCTCCAGCCTCGGAAATTCTAGCAGAAGACTAGACACCTCGGTGGGGGGGGGGAGGGAAAGTGGACAAAGTGGACAAAATACATATTACCAGTTCTCTGCGTTCTGATTTTCCTGTCTTCTGACACCTTTTGGCCTTGCTTGAGAATCTACAAACAAACATGAAAGATTTTAGAATAACTTTCACTTTCTCTACATCCAATTACCACTTCCTTCCCATAATATTGCTCTTAAGTGTACCTGGTTGTCTCCTGTAACTGCTAGCAGGCTTTAGCAGGCTTTATACTTTAGTTTAGTTTATTTAGTTTAGTTTATTATTTGTTATGCGCTCCAGACCCGAGGGTATTCAGGCGCAAGGCATAAGGATAGTCAAAGCTTGGTTACAACATGTAAAATACATTTGTGTGCAGGTGCCGATTGGTTACATATGGGCACAATAAGGTTACGATACATACAGGCAGGTACATTGAAGGCATGCAAAGTTTTACAAAGTAGTTGGTGCGGTTGGTGCATGCAGTGTAGAGAGAGGTGCCGGGGTAAGTTAGCAAGGTATATGCCTAGATGTCGGCATCTTTGAGCCAACTAGTGATACTCTGGCGGAACTTGTGATAGGTTTGATCGATTCTTAGAGGGGATGGTAGTGAGTTCCATAGGAGTGCTGCCTTGACCTGGATGCAGCTGCCTCCGATTTTGGCACGTTTGTATCTGGGGACCCAGAGGTAGTTGGTGTTGGCGAGTCTGGTGATTCTTGTGGTATGCTTCAAAGTGAATCTGTCAGATAGGTAACGGGGTGCTGCATTGTTCAAGCATTTGTGGGTGAGGGAGGCAGTTTTTAGTTTTATTTTATCATGAGTGGAAAGCCAGTTGTTGGCTCTTCTGGTATTTGAGATGTGTTCTCTCTTGGGGATTCCTAGGGCTGCTCTCAGCGCATTATTTTGTAGGAGTTGGATTTTTTTGATGGTTTGTTTATTGGCTCCTATGTAAAGAGCGTTGCAGTAGTCCAGCCTGGATAAGATGAGGGCTCTGGCTAGGGTGATGCAACTGTCCTGTGACAGGAAGGCCTTGCCAGCTCTAATCAACTTGCATGTATATGCTGTGGCCGAGGCCAAGGCATTGACCTGCTTGCTGAAGGAGAGAGTGGAGTCCAGATAGAAACCCAGGGTTTTAACCTCCTTGGCGACAGTAATAATATTATTGTCTATGTTGAATGCTGAGTATTCGGGGCTGAGTTTTTTTAGGGTTGAGGGAGTGCCCAGGATGATGATCTCTGTTTTGTCATCATTCAGGCATAGACCGTGGGTGGCCATCCATGCCTGGATGATGAGATATATCCTGTTCACCAAGGCCAAATCCTTGTCGTAATCACTGGTAAGCGGTAGGAGAATCTGTGTGTCATCTGCATAGTTAGTGTAGGTGACACCCAGAAGGTCCAGATCATCGAAAAGGGGCTTGGTAAAGATATTATAGAGGGTGGGTGAGACGCAAGATCCCTGGGGCACTCCGCAGGTTATGGGGATGGCTGCTGCCATAGGAGAGAAGACTCTCATAGTTCTGTTGGTTAGGAAAGATTGTATCCATGCTATGGCTTCTTTGGAGAAGTGAGCTGCGGAGTCCAGGTGGCTGCATAGGACTGTGTGGTCGACCAGGTCGAAGGCAGCTGATAAGTCCAGGAGTAGAAGGAGGGCCGATTTCCCTTCATCCCGGAGTTCATCTATCTGTGACTTGAGGTCTAGGAGGGCTGTTTCTGTCCCATGTTGGGGCCGGAAGCCTGATTGCCTAGTTCCTAGTAGAGAGTTGGTTTCCAAGTATTTTTGTATCTGGGAGTATGCCATTTTATCTAAGATCTTTAAGAGAAAGGGCACTGTAGTAATCGGGCGGTAATTGGTGGGTACTAGTGGGTCAAGGGACTGCTTTTTCAGTAGAGGAAGCACCCATGATTCTTTGAGGTTGGATGGGATGGTATTGGTGGAGAAGGATGAGTTGATAAGTTTTGTGATAAAGGGGGCTAGATCTCTGGCTGCATCCTTTAGAAGTTGAGCGGGGCATAGGTCACCTTGACAGTGGGTGGGTTTGAGAGATAGTATGGTATTTTCTGTTTCTTTTATGGTGACTTTGGAAAACTTAAATCTGGGGTGATTGGTAGAGTTACTTGGTTGCTCTGGGTTGACGCTAATGGGTTTGTTGCCGGCGAGTGTGGCTTTTTTCTTGGCAATTTTGGTTTGAAGGGTAGTGACTTTGTTGGCTAGAGCTTGTTGTATGTTTGGGCACCAGAGTTGGTCTTTGATGCAGTTGTCTGGCACAGGGATGGGTGCTTCTACCTCTTTGAGGATGACAAAGAGTTCTTTCGTGCTAGAGTTGGCGTGGGCAATTCTAGCCTTGTAAGTTTCGCATTTAGCGAGGATGATTTCTTTTTTGTATAGGGCTGTGATGGAGCTGAGGTTGGCTTTGTTTTTGTCAGAAGGTTGTGCTCGCCAGGATGTTTCACAATGCCTTTTTTGTTTGCGCAATGATTTTAGGTATGGGGTGTACCATGAATTGAGATGGGCTTTGGGTTTACTTTGTCTAAGTTTGAGTGGTGCAATAGAGTCTAGAGATGTGGTCATGATGTGGTTAAATTCCTTAACCATAGCTTCGGGGTCCAGGTTTTCCGGGATGTCGTTGAGTGTAGGGAGGATGAGGGGTAGCAGTTTGTCACAGGTGATGTTTTTTTTGTTCCGGGTAGGAATGGATGGCGCTAGAGGTGTGGGTGCCAAGGTGGGTTTGGCGGTAGTTAGGGTAAAGGTTATGAGGTGGTGATCTGTCCAAATCTGGGAGGAAATGTAGTCTATCGTGGCGTTGCAGTTGTAATCTGCTACCCAGTCCAGGGTTCTGCCTTTGTTGTGTGAGGGGGTGAGCACTCTTTGGGTAAATCCTTGTTCTGCTAGGATACTAGCCACATTGGATGCATGTGTGTCTTTGGGGTCATTATAACCTAAATTCAAGTCGCCTAGTAGTAGGACTTGGGAGGAATTTTTTAGATTATTCGAGATGATATTTGATATATCGTCTTCAAAGGTCCCAATGGGGCCTGGAGGTCTATAGACCAGGTATATTGTGAGAGTCTGGGTGTTATTTATGTTTATTTTGGCTGTCATGAGCTCACATGAGTTGATGACTGAGGATGGTACTAGTCTGCAAGGTAGATTGTTTCTCGTTATGAGTGCAATGCCTCCACCCCGAGTATCGGTTCTGTCTGATCGCAATATGGTATATCCATTTGGTATGGCCAGTGAGAGGGCGGGTCCTGCTGCGGCGTGAAGCCAAGATTCGGTGACTGCTAGGAGGTCTAGCTGTTCAGAGTGGATGATGTCTGCTATCTCTGTAGCGTGTGCAACTAGCGATCTAGAGTTTATTAGGCCGCCCTTGAGGCAGGGCGTGTTTATCTTAGGTATGGTGGGGCTAGCTGTAGTTTGGGTCTTGGAGGGGGGGCTGTTGGTGGTGGTTGGAGTGGGCCAGTGTTTAGTTGTTCGTTTGTTAGAGGATGCCAGGGTTCTAGCTAGTGGTTCATAGAGTTTTGCAAGTCTTGAGCGGAGTCTGCCGTTCCTCTCGAGGGTATTGCAAGGTAGAGTGTTATGTGTCTGGCCTTGCAGGTGGCAGTCAGTTGGCCAGGGTTTGTTAGCGTGATTGGGAGGTAGTGACATGGTGTTGTAGTGAGTGGTGTGGTATTGGTACGTTGCTAGTACTAGGAGCAGGATGTGTATACTTGTTGTGTGTGAGATGGGGAGCAGGATGTGCAGGGGTGTGTGCATTGTTGGTATGGGTGCTGTAGGCGGGGGAGCCTGTATCAAATTCTGTATTGGTGTGCTCTCTAGGTCTGGTCTAAGCTATGTGGCTGAGTGCAGAGTTCAAAATGCAAATACGGGAGTAGTCTAGATGCAGTATTTGTAAAGGGCGCAACATTGACTAAGTAAAGAATTCGAAAATGGAAATACAGATACTGCTACAGTAATTCAGATACGCGGACAATGGGCCTCATTACGACCCAGGCGGTAAGTTACCGCCTGGGCCGTGACTTTACCACCATGGCGTAAACTACGATTACGCCATGGTGGTAGGCGGACTTACCGCCCCATTCCGAGGTCGGCGGGGCGGTAAGTCCCCAATCCCCATTTACCCTTCCCCATTCCCATTTTTGCCCCATAGGGCATAATGGGAGTGGGGAAGGCGTTAATTACGCCACCGTAAATTACGGTGGCGTAATTAACTCCATGGTCCCTTAGCGCCATGGATTTTAACACCTGCTAAAAGCAGGTGTTAAAAGCTCCATGGCGCTAAGGGACCTCGTACTCAGGCGGTAAGGGTCGCCGCTGTTTACGCTGCCGTAAACCCCTTACCGCCTGGGTCGTAATGAGGCCCAATGGATCCACCTAGATTCAGTTTTGCAGTGGGAGCCTAAATGCAGCAATTCAAATACACGGACAATGGAACACCTAGATTCAATTTTGCAGTGGGAGCCTAAATGCAGCAATTCAAATACACGGACAATGGAACACCTAGATTCAATTTTGCAGTGGAAGCCTAAATGCAGCAATTCAAATACACGGACAATGGAACACCTAGATTCAATTTTGCAGTGGGAGCCAGTCTAAAGGGTGCAATCAACACAATAACATGCAGTATTTCTGGTGGAGTTCAAGGCAGAAGCAGTCTAAGTGCAGATTTGCAAATAAGGGTGCAATCAACACAATAAAATGCAGTATTTCTGGTGGAGTTCAAGGCAGAAGCAGTCGAAATGCAGCTTTGCAATTAAGGGTGCAATCAACACAATAAAATGCAGTATTTCTGGTGGAGTTCAAGGCAGAAGCAGTCGAAATGCAGCTTTGCAATTAAGGGTGCAATCAACACAATAAAATGCAGTATTTCTGGTGGAGTTCAAGGCAGAAGCAGTCGAAATGCAACTTTGCAAATAAGGGTGCAATCAACACAATAAAATGCAGTATTTCTGGTGGAGTTCAAGGTATAGCAGGTTCTCAGACAGATTGAGTACAATTTTACTTATAGGGTGTAGAGTGTTGTGCATTAACAGGGCGAAGTCGTGGCAGTAGAGGAGGCATATGTCACACGGACGTACTCACTAGCAAAACGTGCATTAAACCGTTTTGGACACAATAGTTTGTGTATGTTGCCTTGTGTGGAGGTAGGGTGTAACAGCCAGGGTGGTCTTGCAGACGGCAGACATGGCACTAAACAGGCAGCAAACAGGTGCCAGCCTTGATTCTGTGGGCCTTGGGTGAGGTGGGCCGGCTTTGTCTGCCGGCGCCCAATCAAGGTGTAGAAGGCAGAGGCAGCCAATCAGATGGTTGCAGTGACTGTAAGGGGCCTGGTTAGGCTCTAATGGCAGACAACAAAGGGCGGTCAGCCATCTTGGAGCATACTGGTAGCTCATGTACCACAATGGAGAAACAAATGGAATTAGTGCACAAAATGGCACAAGCAGCTATATTTAGGCTAGGAAACCTATTCTTCGTCCATACCTCGGCGCTGCTTTAATTGTAGAAGCTCCGGTGCTCGTGGAGGCGATTCTGCACAAGAGCGTGCTGCGAGCATAGCATTTGCAGAAAAATCGGCTCGAGTCAGCTGGGCTTGGTGTCAGGTGCCCACTGCTCCTGCAGGGGCTGGTCCTGGACGAGGAGCTCCTGCTCCAAGGCTGGGAGGGATGGCACTGGGCTTTCTCTTCATGGTGTCTTTAAAGGACTTCTGGATCTTTAAGTTGTCAATTGCAAAATTCACCAGACTAAAACAGTGAAAACTGTGAGAAACCTGAGGGTATCCTCACTCCTACTCCCCATGGGTCCTCTGCTCAGGTGGCTAGGGAAAGGCCATTGCTCTTGAATCCCTGGGGGTGGAGAAACGAGGGAAGATCACCTGGGTGGAGGGTCCTTGGGGATTGGGAACAGGGTAACCCCATGCAAGACATGGTATCCACCGTTTCCCTGTGAAAGTCATCCTAACCCTCCCTCAGTCTTTATGGGCTAATGTACAACAGTTCCCCTCAATTTTCCTCATTCAAACTACTACAGTACTGGGACAAGGAATAAGTGACTATGAGTAGTGAACACTATTAACCTATTTCACCACTCTAGTACTGGGATGAAGAAGATGCCTACAGAGTATTGTGAAGGTCAGGCATGTCGTTCTAATTGCAGTGAGGCAATTCTAATTAAAGACTCAAACCTGCAATCTATCAAGTTGTTGCAGGTGTTTAAAAAGGGAGGAAACCAGCAACACACAGACCAACAGGGAGACCTGTGTGGAAGAGTCCAGCAGGGAGTCCAGTTTGGAAGGAGGCAGCTGTGGTGGGTCTTGCAGCTCAGCCAGGATGCTGGCAGAAGACCTAAAGGACTTTTGGTGCCCGTGAACAGCAGGGCCATGAAGGAATTGCTTTTGGGAGCCTCTGTGGTCAAAACCATGCCACCGGAGCTGTGAGGGGAGAAGAGGAAGGAGGGAAGCTGCCAGCGTCCACAGAAGCAGATCGGAGCTGACAGTGAGATACGAAAAGTCACAGTAGAGCAAGCAGAGCTCGCAAGCATAGGGAAATAGACGGGTGAGGCTGAATACTGACAGCGCAGCCATACGGAAGGAACGCACAAGATTGGTGAGTGAAGAAAGCAAGTCACTCGGACCGGGGCGCTCCTGAGGGTTGTGGGGAATGAAAGGCAAGCACTGAACATCTGAAATCATATGAAATAGATGAAACAAACACGAAGCTGGAGGTTGGGTGAAATAGAAACGGCAAAGCAAACAGAACAATTATTGAATAACGCACTGAATGAAACTGTTACGCTCACCTGGTCTCTGCAGAGGCGTCACCCCCTTCAGGCCTCTCCCCCAGTAGAAAAGCTGTGAACAGTGGTACGTGGTGATACTGCTCCTACGTGGAGATAAGAGTGGGTGAGTGCGCCTATCTCTGAACCCTTCACCCCAAAGTACGGTTTCTGTGAGCATATGCCGGCCCATAAAGCTCACCTGTGAATTATGGAAGATAAGCTCTCCGTCCTGATACTTCTGGCAGGGGCGCGTTGAATGGGATCTAGTTCCTTCACTGATCCCTGATAAGGATTAGTCCAGTCCAGCTGCCACTAGGCTTCTCCTTATGATTGGTAAGTCTTTCTTGAGCTCTTGTGACGCTGTTCGTTCTCTTTAATGTCTGTATATGTTGCTCCTATTTATGCCCTCAATAATGTCTCTCTTCTGTTTTCTTCCCTTAGATGGAAATGCGGCCTCAATGCAGCTGTGAGACGCGAGACGCGGCCGGATGGAAGATGGATGTGCCCGCAATGCTCGACAGCAGGTAAGTGATGTTTTAAGGGAGAGTGCGAAGTATGGCGTAGCGCAACCTTAAACTGACTGTTTTTTCGATGTCTAACCTTGTCTTCTGTTTTTCCTTGCAGGCGCTGCTGTCGACGATGGAGCGTGTCGTGCTGCAGTGCCAAGATGAAGATTTCGGCTTTCCAGAAGTGTAAAGATGAATACCTGGTTCGCCGAAGAGATGTACAGGTAAGAACAGCTTCCCCCAGTTGGTAAGTATGCTGCCAGGAAGCAGGATGTCCAGGAAGCAGGATCTTCAAAGGTAAGTCTGACCTCAGGCGACAGTGAGCGTTACGCTGCTTGCAAGTGGAGAATAACGCAAAGCATATGTCTTGGATCGGAGCAGCTTATATAGCTGAGATCGTGGGCACGCCAATTAGGGCCGGTTAACCAGCCACACCCTGCCACTCCTAGAGAGTGAGCACGTGCGAAGGCAATCCATTAGCAGCCACACCCAAGAATACACTTGGGGCTGCTTAATGGATGGAATGGTCAAGGTTAATGCATCCTGCTTAATGGATGCAATGTTCAAGGTTAATGCATCTGAAGTGCTATGTCCATAATAAAAGTCTTTTGGTGTTAAATGGATGTTTTTGTTTACTTTTGTTCATGAGCCTGGAGCCAAAGGCGCCAGGACAATGTCCACCCAGGTCTCCTGTGCATGCGACCCCTGCATGCCTGTGCCCCTGACTTCATGACCATGACAGAAACTTTTATGAGTAAAGTTATAACAAATGAGAAATGCACATGAACTATAGCTGGGCAAGAAAGTAAGAATAGAAGATTGCGAGAGAGCATAACGGCAAGGTGGTGATGGAGTGGGCTCTTGCAATTGAACACGGTGTGGAAAAACCAAGGATTGGTCCAAGTGGTGTGGCAGGGCGAAGGATTGGACCAAGTTGTGTAACACAGTGTGGAAACGTCAAAAGGTTGTCAAGGAAAGGTCAAATGAATGAGAGCATCCACATAGGAACAGAAGCAGAAGAACCTGCGTGGATAAAAAAGACCTATGGTTCCTGGTTGCGTGACCAGTAATAGGTGGACCGTTTGCTCTGACAACTGTGCCTAGACCAGGGAACCCTCAACTATGGAACCAAAGACTCTGTTTAAGTAGACCAGGAAAGAATAAGTTGAAAGAGTTATTAAGCTGATCCAGAAGAAAAGATAACTTTGTTTGGAACACTGAGAGACAGAAGCCAAGAAGAGACTGGCCAGTTGAAGTCTTGGGGAAGGGAATCCTGGGACTTGCTGAACTTTGATGTCTTGAGGACGGAATCCTCACGCCCTTTTCTGTGAAACTGTGTTGCTTTTAACTTGCGCAACGGAACTCCAAGGTTTTGTAGAACTGTTTTGAACTTAATAACAGTAACACAGAGACTTTTGTGAAACTTTCTTGAACTTGGGGAAGGGAAGCTCAAAAGGAAGCTAAGAGCTGGCATAAGCTCTGAACTCCTGTTTTATCACCATTACCTTTGTTCTTGACATCCCAAAACAATGTTTAGCTTTAGTTGTTAGGGCAAGGATAGGTTTTGGACATAGGTAGACTTTTAAGTTGAACTTTCAGACTCAAACTTTCCTTAGTTTTGTTGAGGTAGGGAAATCCCAACTTAGTGTAGGGCAAATTAGACCTTCAACCATGCTGAAATTTGAGTTAATAAATCCTTTTATTCTGAATTTTGAATCTGTTGCCTGTTTCTTGCTTCATGATGCCTTCACAAAACAAATCTTGAAGCTTGAATCTTCTGTATGTGGTGTGCATGAATGGGTTCAGAACACTTTGGTTAAGTACTTGTATTTATTATATCACTGTGCTACCCATGCTAATAAAAAGAACTATTCTATTCTTCACTGTGCTTCCACGCTTTGATTCCTGGTAGGTAACTCTTGTTTTCACTGCTCTCCCCATGCTAAGCTCTCGTGTTGCCTGGTGACAAGTATGCTTTAGTAAGGATCCCGGCTCGCGCGCATTCACGCGATTAGATGCTTCCCTCTTGCGTGACCAGGACCAAGAGGACACACCTCTGAAAGTAACAAATGCTGTTTGGTGAAAACCAACAGTAACGCACAGATTGCCGACAGTGATGTTAACTCGCTACACTCACCTGCACTCCGCCGATGCCATGACGCTCCTCTAATTATTCCTGCCCACGCTATGGTGTCAGAAAACCGAATGAACATCTGTTTTCTGAATCGCGCTACACCTCACTTCAAAAATGACCTTCACTTTAAATATAGAGCTTCCTCAGGTGAAGTTTACAAGGTTAGTATTAACGCCCCAATGTCTTCAAGATGTTGCAAGTTTTAAACCTGATCTAAAAGGTTAACTTAGCAACTATGTACAGGATAGCTTCTTATCCTAAATAACATTTGAACCATCATTTATCTTCTTGACAGCTTGTAACTTTGACATGTAGTTTAGTCTTCAAATCTTCTTATTCATCTTTCTTCCGCTTCATTCTTAGTTTTTGCTTTAGCTCTTAAAACTGCAAACTCCTTAGTCTATGGCCCCCATTACAAGGTTGCTGGTAGGCTGCTGGTGCTACCGGCGGCCTACCGGCAACCTCGGATTACCGTTTCTGCTGCCCGATATCCCGGTAATACCGGGATATTATGGGCGGCAGAGGAACGGTAAGTTCCCATTCCCGTGGAATCCCATAGGATTGTTAGACTATCAGGTCTGGGCTGATAAACAGTAGTGAAGTAGTGAGCACCGAAGATTAAGGTGGGACCCAAATGAGTGTTATTTCTGTGGGGCACCTGTGTCTGCTGCAGAGTGGAATCAAGATAAGAGGGGATCACTCAGTCTTTTTGGTCTTGTGATTAGTTATGAAACAGTTAACTACTAAACATGGTAATATTTGAGAGTAGTAGGAGCATTGATACAGGCCGATAACTGGCAGGGTTATTAAGTAAAACCAAAAAAGTGATGGGTTTAAGGTTTTAAATGAATCTGAACAACTGCTCTCGGCAACCTTCCACACTAATGTTTTTCAGCCTGTCTGAGCCATTGCAAAAGGGGTCCAGCCAAATGCAACTCAGTCAGGTACTGCCACCAATGGGAGCAGCCCTGCCCAAACTGCTAGGCCAGTTCCCCTCTGCATGGAAACACATGCAACCCCAGACATGTTTCGGCCTTGTTGGGCCTCCTCAGTGAGGTGCAACTTGGTTCCCTATGGTGCAGCAAGCAAGGGGCCCACGTCTGGGCATACCCTCTCTCACATAGGGAGACAAACTAAAAGGGTTACTAAGGTCAGCAGAGTCTTTTCTCTGATCTGAAGGTAATTCTGGTACCCCACCATCAAAAACTACCGTCAATTCCCCCAATTGAGTCCTATGGGACTCGATGGAAGGTGGAGTAACTACCCTTACTGGCACTTGAAATCTGCCGGTAATTCCGGCAGACCAAGTCCCGCTAACGGTATTACCGTTTGGTGGCAAAATACCACCAAACTTTAATGAGGCCCATTGTTGCCCTGCTTGGCTGTCATCAGACCCTGGTCTGTGGATATAGATGACAAAGGTGTGGGTTTTGGGTGTGGGAAGTGATAGAGAAGGGGGATTAGGCAGTGGACAAACAACTAGAGTGAAAAAACAAAACACATAAGGTGAGGACGAGGGATCACAGTTGTATTAGGTTTAATTGATGTTTTACTGATGTGATTAGTTATTGGTAAGCATGAGATAAAGTTTAAGGAGGGTTTAATCAGTTTTACAAGGAATACTAAACTGTAATGGCGGTATCTAGAACAGACGATGCCTGGTGCTAAATATGGTTGGTGTGTGGTTGCGTGATGGACTTGAGAGGTGCTTCAGCGGACCCTAGTAAGGTGGAGGCTTTAACCAGTTTAGTTTTTTTAGAATAAGGCAGAGGGCTTGGTTGTATAAATTGACATTTTAGAGAAGTAGTCGCATCCTTTTAGCAAAGTACACTGATGAGGAATGGTACCTTAAAAATAATGTGATTTGGTGAAGTATGAAAGGTTCATAATTCACGAGGAGGAGGAGTTCTTAGGGCAATCGGCTTCCTTCAAACAAACTATATTCTTATATGAAATTTGATGCTGTGTTTGAAATTGAAAGCCATGCTCAACTCACATATCAGGGACAGAGGCACAGCACATAAATGGCATAAATTGGATAGATGTACCTATAACTTACTAGTTCTTAAATACACTGGCTCTTATTGACATTTTGTTTTTACTAGTACACAGCATCATACTCTGTAATGTCTTTTATTTTGTGAGAGAACCACTGACTTAATTCGTACGGGGCAAGTTTTGGGGATCAATGAGCCTCACTCTTACATTTACATAATACCCACAGGGGAGGAAGTTGTTTAGTACTGCTGCATTGTGGGTACTGTGGTCCAAATTCCCAATACATCTAAAGCAGAGGTTGAGAACATTGTTGCATTGTGGGTCTTGAACTCCACGTTTCCAATCCTTCTGAAAAAGAGGTTCTGAACCCCAGAGCAAGAAAATAGAAAGACTGTTATGTTGTGTGAATTGACATTCACATTCACAATACCTCTGATGGAGAGGTTGTGCATAGTGAGAACTGAAGTCTATGTTCCCAATACTTCTGAAAGAGCGGCTGTGAATCCTAAAGTGGGAAAAGTGAAAAACTATTCAATGGGGGCACGGAAGTCTGGGTTTCCCATACATCTGGAGAAACGGTTGTTTACCTCGTATTAAGGAACATTAAGAACAGCTGCATTATCGGGATTGAAGACCATATTCCCACACCTCTGAAGGAGAGATGATTCAAAAATACCAAAGTGAGAGCAAGATTTGAAGTCATAAGTCTCAAAACGTTAGAAGAAACCAATGGTGAAGCCAACCACCTGTTCCTGCGAACGGAATCTAGTTTACGAACAAGAGAGAAACAAGAGACTAGAAATCACAGAGTCTGAGAAATGCGTGGGAGTGGTTGAGGATGACGTGTCAATCCTTAAAACTGAATTCTCTGCTCTCACAAAACAGGTTCCAAATTACACTTAAGAAGTTTGACGACCTAGAATGCAGATCATGCTGGTGTTACATCCAAATAGTCGGTGTACCAGAGGGACTCCCGAAAGGTAACATGGAGACATTCGTGAAGTAAACCCTACTGTAGATCCTGGGAAACCCTGACCTATCACCCAACTTTATTGTGGAGCATGCACATAGGTCACTGCCCCACAGCCCAGGCCGAGGGCTGCACTAAGGCCAATAATTGCAGAACCCTTAACTACAGGAAAAGTTTGACCTCAGACTTGGATTGGTCAGAATTCACATTTATCCAGATTTCTCAGTGGCCATCCAACAGGAGCGGAAGACCTTCCTGGGTGCCAAGAAGCTGCTGTGAGACAGGGGGAGAAATACTCTATGCTTTACCCAGTGAAACTCAAAGTTTCAGAGAAAAATGTATTTTTCACATTACCTGAGGAGGCAATATCGTTTATTGAATCCAATATAGCGGCACCCCCACTGATACGCTTACCGATGATGTTGGTCTGCATAGCATTTCTTTTTGTTTCTCTATTTGTAATTTGGTATACTAAGAAACCGGTGTTGCTTGTGTTCTTGTGTTCGTAACCCTAGATATGATAGGGTGAAATGTATCCAATTCTTGATAAGTTCATATTGTCTGACATTTTGTTGAGGGTCTTGAACCATGGCCTAGCGGCATAATGTGTACCCCAAGCAACGTTGCTAGTTTGTTGGGATCTTCTGGGCTGGGATTTGCACTACCATTGTTGATAGGGTGGTGATGGTGGGGAGGAACTTGGCGCTAAAATTTGGAAAATTCATGCAGATTTGATATGATTTGCTTTGGTTATTTGGTTATTTGTAAAGTGCATATCTTCCAGTGGGGACCCATGCAGCAAACGGCATCCAGGCGCAGATGTTATTAATATAGTGAACAGAAAAGAGTATGTTCGAGAGTTAGAAAACAATTATTGAAAAATACATGTTTTGACCTTCTTCCTGAATAAAGACAAAACCTTGATTATCCAAAGGTCAATGGGCAGTGAGTTCGAGTCACGAGGGCCACAAATGGAAAAACATCTGTCTCCATGGTGTACAAAATGGGAGAAAGGGATCACAAGAAGGTGTTGATCACCAGACCAAAGGGGATGAGTTGGGTGTTGGCCAGTGATCTTGGAAACAAAGTAGCTGGGCATTAAGCCATGAAGGCACTTGAAGAAAACACATAAAACCTTTAAAAGGACCCTCTGTTGTAATGGGAGCCAATGATGACTTCTAAGAGAAGGGGCTATTGAAGTATGTCTTGGGAGCTTGTAAAGAAGTCTGATAGGCACATTTTGCACAACTTGGATGCTGTGCAGCCGACCAGCCGGGATACCCATAAGAAGGGCATTGCAATAATCCAATTTAGAATTCACCAGTCCCAACGACAGCTGGACGCTCTTTTTCTGCTATTCGAAGAAGGATGGGTTGCACTAATAATACATTGATTTCTTAATTTCTCAGACATGTGAATTGCAGTTCAAATTCGACTGCCAAATGCAGCTGACATTTTTGACGCTAGAGGAGAAAAAAAGTGGGTACTTCGAATAGGGACGGGCAAGGAATGCAAGTCTGATTTCATTTGATTAGGTTGTACTTATAGGTTTGCAGGTTGCGCACAGAAATGTGGCTTTGTCAATGGATTGAAACTAGTTACAATATTGCATAGAACTCACCCTCCTGCATACAAATGTGCCACACTTGATGTTCAGTGATTCAGGAACTGTTGTTTATTGGCACATCCAGTTCTAGAAATACATCTTGTATTGCCCTCTGTCACATAGCAGACGTGACAGAGGAGCTGCTTAATGTCGGGACTCACCTCGGTTATTACTACGACAACAGACTGCAGTTTATGTGTCACGAAAATCAGCCCTGGTTTGAAAAAGGCATTTATAATTTGCAGAAATACATGTCACCGACAGAGGGCAATACACAATGTATTTCTAGAACTGGATGTGCCAATAAACAACAGTTCTTGAATCACTGAACATCAAGTGTGGCACATTAGTATGCAGGTCGGTCTGTTCTATGTTATTTATAACCTGGAGGTTGGGTCTTGTACCTCTATTTCCCCTGCAAGTGTGACACAGTCAATGTTTCCTTACATTACCTAGGGTTGCGGAGTATCATAAGTTGGTGTAACTTACCCCCGTTTTCCGTTTAGTATAGTTAGAATATTGTCAGACAAACTCCATATATCTCTTACATTTTTGAAGGATGGCTGAGATTACATGCATGAGTTGGAATATTCGCGGGTTTAGCAATATGACAAGGCACCAGAAGCAGGAGTTGGAAACAGAGGTGGCATGATTCAAAGTAAGATTTATTTATAAGAATAGAAAACCTAAGTATCCCTAACTCTAGAGGGATTCCCCTACCTGATAAACAATAATCTCAGGCCAGTCTCGTCAGAATGTCTGTTCAAATAATAAATCTGTCCTCTGTCCAAACTCCTGATCTCGCCCAAACACGACTAACAGAAAATCACTAAATACTATTCAGCAGGATGACACACTCCACCTGATTAAGAAAAAAGGTTTTAACCTTTCAACACTAAATACTTAGAATTCAAATCGGGATGCCCCGAGAATGACTCCCTTCTCCTGACTCAGTTCCAAAAAGGATTTCCTAAGTTTTAGCTTGTCTCTTACTTTAGAGTCAGATTTGCCAACCAGGAGAATGTCTCACTTCTCCTGGAATAAATAGTTCCTTGGTATGGTCAACAAACACTTTTGGGTTTTGCACGTTTGCACCCTGGATAATGGTCCAAATATCTTCTCTTTGGTTCTCCGATAATTTACAAATGATTCCCAACTTTGAAGAGTACCTCTCTTGATGAGATTGGCATGAGGGAATTTCCTTTTGACCGACACTGGACAGTTCTTTTCTTCAGTAGTTTCTTCACTGCTACTGTTGAGATTAGAGTTCTTTCCACCGGTGGCTTCATCTCCACCACTGGACTAAAGGCAATCACTTTCAATGCACAGATTAAAATCTCATTGACTAGTAGCGCAGTCTCTGCCACACTGGACAAAGGGAGATTGCTCCCGATCAGGGGCATAGACAGGGTAGGGCAAGACCCACCCTAAATCTGTAAATGCTGTCTCAGCAGTGCTGTGCAGGCATTTACAGATGTTAATGTCACTGGGGTGGGCCCTACTACATTAGCTTCAGGCCCCACTTATTAGACAATCCTTGCTACGTCTCTGCTCCTGATGCCCAGATTGTAGTTTCTTTCAACAGTAGGCTTGTGTCTGCCACTGGGCCAAGGAGATTAATCCAGATGCACGGATTACAGTTTCTTTCAACAGTAGCCTTGTGTCTGCCACTGGGCCAAGGGAGATTACTCCTGATGCATAGACCACAGTCTCTTTTACCAGCAGCCTATCCTCTGCCACTGGGCCGAGGGAGGTTACTCCAGATGAACAGTTCAGGGTTTCTTTCACCACTAGCCTTATCTCTGCCACTGGGCCGAGGAAGATTACTCCTAATGCGCAGTTCACAGTTTCTATCACTGGCAGGGTTTCGCTCCGCCACCTCCGCATTCCCACTGGGTCTTTAGTGCCTCCCTTTACCTTCCTCCAGGCTGCAGCATGTCAACGGTTGTTCCTGGGACTGGGGTCTGTGTTGGCAGCTGCTCTGGTTTCTCTGTTCTGTGTCTGCTGTTCCACGATGGCACCGCGGTCCTCATCTCTGCACAGGACACGTCACTGTTTCTCCTCTCTGGTCTTATAGTCAGGTCTGCTCCTGCTAGAGCCCCACAGGACTCTCTCAGCTTCGTGCCGGTGTTCTCAGTTCTGCAGTTTGTCCTCAGAGTTTGTAACTCCTGCCTGAGGTCTGCTCCACTCCTGCTGCTGTTTCCAGCTGGACTTGAGATTTTGCTAAATCCATTGTCTCTTTTTATACAATGTTGGCATTCCCTCTCTGGTAGACTATCAGAGTCCTTTATCACTTTCAAGGGTTTGATCTTCATGCCTCTTTGGGGCCTCCTCGTCTTAGTGTTTGAGGAGTCTACTGTGTTACAATTTAACATGTTGGCACTATGAAGAGTGTTATAAGACTGTGGTGGGTAGCTTGGGGTTTCAGATGGAAGGGGGTCAGGGAAGGGAATGTGGGGAATCCTGCGGATCCCTCACCAAAACCATGCCTAATTTCTCCTCTCAGAAGGCCAGGAGAGGGCAGACGTTTCCTGATCCCAATTAATGGGGGGTGGTGTACGCCAGGAGGATCACCTGGGTGGACACAGGGCCCAGGGTAGTGAGGAGATTCTGTGGGATGAGACACAGTATTTTCCTTCTGAGAGGGATACTCTTCCACTATTTCAGAGGAGGTCCTGACTTCTTGTCACTTTAATATATCTCAATGTCCTAGTAAGACTGAAATGGTGAATGGTAAAGGATGTAACTTCACAACATATTATATCAAAATAACAGGTCTTTTGTATCCTCAAAATAACCATCTTCCACAATGCCAAAGGTACACTAGTAGAGATAGTGAGAGTGTTGTCTTCTCTGCACCTTCTATATCTAATAAGGTTGAAATCCACAATCCCTCTTCTAAAAATATTAAGGGAATTAAAGCTACCCTTAAAATTGTAAAAGGAATGGAACCCCCTAATTTCACTGAAGTGAACTACATGTCCCAGAATCCCACAGAGACAGAGATGAGGAAGAGGGCTGAGAAGCATGTAGAAGTAGAGGACAGGCAAGTAGGCCTAACAGCCTTTGTCAGGATCAGGCAATTAACTTGTATAGTCTGCACCTAAATTCAATTGCCCCACCTGAGAGGCATAAAAGGCTGTATCAGGAGGAAGCTGGAAGAAGAAGGAACTGGAGCAGGAGCTGGAAGGCTGGCAGTAGTAGCAGATGGATAAGAGCACAAGACTGGCAGTTCATAAGGAAGTGTGATGACATAAGGGATGCTGGGATGAGAAAAAGCAGATTTCACCTGCAGGTTCTGAGTTGGTCCTGTGTTCACAAACCCTGTCTTGCAGTGGCTGCACTGAGGGAGACAAACCGAGACTGAAGGTCTTCCCATGTGCGTCTAGTGGCTGTAATTGCAGAGCCGAGATCGTGCTACAACCAGAAGCCTGTATGCAGAAGCAAGCCGAGGGACAGAGTGAAGGAGACTCCCTGTGGTCGAGGCCAGACAGGAGACACCCATGCTACAGAGGGTTGTGGGTCCCAAGAGTGCTGAAAGTACTAGTATCAGGAAGAAAAGTTGGGAAGTGGAAGCAGCCCGCCACCGCAGTGTTTCTGGTGCTAGTGAGTGAATCTTCGTATTCAGATTCACTGGAAAACCCTTGCCGGTAACTGTAACCAGCTCAATTGTAACTCTCATAAGAGTGGGAGCGAATAGAAGTTGTATCCGTTAATGTTGAAAAGTCAGAATAACAAAAGAAATGTATCACACGCACATCTAATGCAAGTCAGAGTGCTTGAGTAAACGAAAAGCTTTTTATTTCCCATTGTTGAACAGTGTAACTTTACCGGAGTGGTTGCGTGTCTCCAATTAAGAAGGGGAACGCTGTTCTAAATCACTCAGAAAGTTAAAATCTGACTTTCATGAATTGTTACAAGGAACATTGCATCAAAGAGAGGTCACATGTGGACTACTGTGATTCCCAACCAGAGTCAAAGTATCACTCTGCATGAATGAAAGTGAATACAAGTCCTTACAGTTCTTTGAAGTTAAAAATGTCCATCAATGTGAGGTTGTGTCTACCTAAATTGTTTTTTATTGTGATGCTTGAACCTTGTAGAATCCAGAACAAGTATTCTATAAATGTAGAAGTTGCTGATTTAAAGAGAAGAACAAGCATTACCCAAGCCAGTAGAAAAATAATTTCAATAGAGAAACCAGCCCTATTGAAATCTACCCACCTGTATTTTCAGGTTTTTAAAATTGTTAAAGGCCCAGTGTCCTCTGATACAAGTGTGGCAAGGTTATCCAAAGCTAGGAGAGTGGCAATACAACTGTGGGGTAGCTAATGGAACCAAGGCGGTGAATAAAGCTGGGGGAGGGAGTTAGGCGCATTTTAAGCAGACTAAGTCAATGCTGAGACAGTTGTAGTTGAGAAAGAAGCAGTCTGGAAGCAAAGGCTGATTTTAAAGTTGGCAGTTAGACAGACAGAAAAGGCAAAGAGGCTGCCCTTTTCTCATAACATAGGAAAGAAGAATGCCTTGCTTACCTGTGGAGGTCAAATAGTCACCTCTATAAGTTGCCTAACAATCATAAAGTATCAAGCTGAAGCAGAACTAACATAACTGTTGTTGTCTATAATAATGTCAGTTAATGTTGTATTAAAGGTGTTTGAAGCAGTGGCATACTGTGGAGCAAAGGAGCCTGCCTCCACAGTAACAGTAGTAGAAAGGAAAGTAGAGTCAAGAGGAAAGCAACACCCTAACAAGAAGCATCCTGACAAATGATACTAAAAGTTGCCATAGAGGTTACAAATATAAGGACAGTTGTTGAAGTAGAAGTGGTCCTTTTGTCTTTGAACTGTGTCAAGTCCGTCCTGGAAGGAGGATATCCAGGATTACCACTGGTGGCTTTTTTCTTTGCTGGAATTAGAAGGGGAACTTTTCAAAAGACGGATAATGAACTGTAACCAAAGGATTTTTGTTTGCGTAATTTTATATTTCTTTTGGAACTCTCAATAACTGATTCAAGACTTTCCTTTATGAACACTTGGAGAGATTGACTTTGGACAATCCTGGCAATCATTTATTTATGTTCTTTATGATTTACTTTTAATGTTTTGTTGTTTATTGTGAGGGCCAGTTTTGTTAATGCTGCGAGAATTTCCCTTAGAACCTAGACTAGGTAGGGAAGTCCCTTGTAGAGTAGGTTTACCCAGGTTTTCTTTGCACTTTTTGTTATTAATAAAATGTCTAACACTGAGAAAACCAAAGCAGTTGTCTGCTTCGCATTACTGACCCCTGACAGGAACCATAGAATAAACGTCTCTATTCTCCACTGGATTTGTCACAGTAACTCTATAAAAATGCATATGTTACTCGCGCACATTGAGCATCATGGAGTAAAACCACTCTTTCTGCAAGAAACCCATGCACTGGATAAGTTTAGCAAAGGTTTTGGAAAATCATGGGGTAAACAAAAATACTTCATATCCTACTCATCTCAAGCACGGGGGTTGTTGACTATCATCCCTAAATCTTTGATGTTCCAAGTAGATTCCCTAGGACTGTATGTTATTGTGTATGGCAAACTAGCAGGCAGAGAAACTCTACTTGTTACCAGTATCAAGGACCTGCAATTGTATTCCAACATGATTGAGATATGTGAAACCTACCCACTGGTTCATATACTCTGGGGGGTGATCGTACAGGGATGAGACCAAGGGGGTTTTCTAAGGTAGTCTGTATGGTACTAGTGGGGGCACAGTGGCTGGCACGTCTAGACACATGGCAAACATTAAAGCAAAGTACCCAGAACTATAGGTTTTACTCCTCAGTACATGACTCCTTCTCGAGGATAGATTAATGGTTAGGTTCTAATGTCCTCATGCCTGTAGTAAACTCACCTCAGATACAGCCTAGAGTCTACTCTGATCATTCACTGATCCTTCTAATGTTGAAATTGGAGAATCATCCAGCCCAATATAGATACTAGGAATTCAAACCCCAAGCAAACCCCAGAAGCTAACATCTGGGATAATATAAAGCTATTTTTTGGCACCAACACAGGCACGGTGGACACACAAAGCATGCTAAGGCACACATTTAAAGTATTTATAAGAGGAATCGCCCTGGCCACTGAATCTGGGGTCTTGAAGGTGATTAGGAATGATATAATAAAATGTGAAGATGAGCTACATGGACTGAAACGTAAACAATCGGCCAAACCCTGCACCATATCTCACACAGTGGTCAAGGATGCAGTGGACACATTCTGGCAAACAGCAGATAGAGATATACCTTTTTTGGGGGGGTCACTTCATTGGCCAGGTGGTATGGCAAAGGTGTGACACCAGCCAAAACACTTGCAAGATTGATACAACTAGAAAGAGGGCATAGCTGCATCCCATTGTTCATACATGCAGGGAAATACAAAAGTAATTAGTAATTTTCATGCAGGACTCTATGATCAAAGAGATATGTGTACCGTAGAGGATGTAGAGGCATTTCGCAGGGAGCTCCCCTTAACACAATTATCCTGAGACCCCAGCATGCAGCTCGACCTACTCATTACGGTTGAGGAGGTGATCCATGCAATTGACGATCTACCGTCGGGGAAAACACCAGGCTCAGATGTCCTCAATACTGAATTTTATAAACAGTACAAGTTAACTCTTGCTCCTCATCTCTTCAGGGTGTGGGAAGAAACTTTGGATAAACTATTGCTTCCGGCATCCATGCATGAGGCATTTATTACCATCCTCCTCAAGCCTGACAAGCCCCCTGAAGATTGTGGGTCATATAGACCCCTATTGCAGATTACCACCGGTATTAAAATATTTGCTAAAATACTAGCTAATAGATTAATGCCTGTAACGAGTCACATTATTCATACAGACCAATCAGACCAATCAATACATTCATGGCCAGTGAGACAAACAGGACTAGCTCACTACGTAACATGTTCTGGGTTATGACTGTTTGTATGAAAGGGAGATGTTATCTAGTGAGCTAGTCCTGTTTGTCTCACTGGCCATGAATGTATGCCTGCAGAATGTTGGTGTATGGATGATGTCATCTCAGGGGAATGTTGAGTGAGTGTGATGCATGAGTGTTCCATGGTTTGTCAGTTGGGGGCCTGAGCTGGATGAATGAGGATGGCCAGTGGGTGTCTGTGTCTTCCATGTAACTTATGTTACCTACTTCCCCTATAACCTGTAAATACCCCAAGAGAAATTGGAGTCATATATATATGTATATCATATGTAAATAAAGTCACCTGGAAGCAATCAATAACTCTTCAGCTGGTCTGTGAGTGGACTGATTCATTCAATGAAGGTATTTACAGCAGTTCTGTAAACCATATGATAAAGGTGGTTCCCCACCTGAACTTCCAGCAAGCTTCCAGATTTATTATTTGATAGTGCAGATGCAATATGCAGCTTGTACCCACAAGTAAAGACTGAAAGGCATGCGGCAAGGAAACATTATATGAGGTCTTTGATACTAGCTTTGGGTTGCTCTGATGAATACAAGTTTGACCCAGTCAGAACACCTCTTTTAGCTTGGAGGAACATTCTCAAACTGACCAGCTCGGACCTGCCATACTGAAAGGATGTCCCTCTCTGGCATTGTCTGCACCTTCCTCCTACATTTGATGCAGCGATAATTGAAAATTGGACCAGACAGGTGTCATGAAAATAGTAGACCTGTATATAAATGTCTGTTTTATTTATAAACTCAAGATACCAGTGCCCTCTCCCCACCACCCCGTCATAAAGCTCTTCTTTGGTTGGAATAGTATAGGCTATGTGCATCGTTTCAAACTCACTGCCCAGTGTTTCCGGTGGAACCACAAGTGACCCTGTGCCTAGCATGCATAGTATATGCAAGGGGGTGCCCAAGAGATGCATTATCCCTATATAAGTTAATCCTCAATCAAATACCTAACACATTGTTCAATATTTGTAGCAAATGTGCTAGGAATCTGAATACTGACGTCACAGATGAGAAGTGGCAGAGAAGGTGTGGGCTTCCATGCAAGGTTTCTCTAAACTCATGCTTTCGACTCATCCAACTAAAGGTGTTGCAGAGATACCATTACACCCCTTGTAGGTTGCGACTGTTCTCTGCGACTCCAGTGGCAAATGCCCTCAGTGTGGGTATGAGGGTTCTACGTATATACACATGTTGAGGCCTGTCCTTGACTGTGAACACTCTGAGAGGATGTATGCTCCGCCCTGGAGACTATCATGGGAATGCAGGCTCAGCTCGAGCAATCATATTCCTGTTCTGTCTATTTGACAAAGTGGATCGCACCACCCACACGTTTTTTGGACTCACTCTAGTGTCCCAAGTAAAGACCAATGGCTGAAGGATATGGTGTTGGCCATTGAGAAAGAAGAACTATTGATGTCTTTGTTTCCTGCCATTATTCGTCTGAAACACATTTGGACTCATTTCAGAGTGCATTTACTCCCACTGAGCTCGCCCCAGGATTCATCAGCAATACCGCCTTGATGTGTATTTATAGGTTTGAAACCACATGCCTAGATAATGGGTTGGGGAGTCTTGCTCAGCTGTATGATAGTATTGATAAATTGATGATGTATATGTGATGTAACTGAAAGTGCACACCGACGCTCTCTATCACTTGCTTGTATACCTATGTGCCATGCCAAGTATATAAATAAAACAAATGATACGCTTGATCTACTATGATCATTTACTGCATCTCCACGGGGTCTTCAAGAAAAGGATGCAGCCTGTGGTGAACCTGAGGAATAGTGTATATGGTGAAGTGGATGGTGCACATCTGCTTAACTTTTGCCAGCTAATTTTGACTACTGGGTGTGCTTTGAGGGGTTCACAGGAGCATGACTTCCCTCTTCACTAGGTTCAGTTTTACATAGGCACTTGACATCCAGATTGTATGAGAGAAAGGTATTAAGTAATTTAGTATCTTCCATTTACACTGTTTGCCCTTAAATGTAGTCTGTGTCTTGATGGTTTTTGATGTTGAGGCAGATCAGGTGTTGCCCATAAGACTCCATGTAGAGTAGTAGACACATCACTGTAAGGAATGACACACCAAACCAAATGCCTCTGGCAAGGATGCTAAGGCACGTGTAGCAGACTGTGTCAGAGGTGGCGGAGAGATCCAGGAAGTTCAAAGAGCAGGGTTCCTCTTCATGTGAAGGGCCTCCTCGATTACCTAATGGCTGTTCTCTAATTACTGCATCTTGGTGAAAGCCAAACCTTTAGTCTCCTAGAGTGCTCTGCTGGGAGATTTTCTCATATAAGTGGAGACAGAGAATCTTTCTATAATGAAGGGTAGGTGTGTTATGGGAAGATAATGGACCAGGTCATCTGAGATGAGAGAATCCTTTTTCAACAGAAGTTGGATCTGGCCTGCCTTCCGTGCATCAAGAAAGGTGCCTTTGGTGAGACCGTATGGATGAGATCTTTGTAGGAGGTTGCCTTCCATGCAGAGACACCAACGCCGATTCACAAAGGCCCAAGAGCTCAGGACGGGAGATACTCAGGATGCCTTGATACATGCGCCGGTATTTCCTTGAATGAACATCCCTGATTTACTGCAGGGATTTGTATGCAGGGAAAGGATGGAGTGGATGGAGCGGATGGAGTGGATGGAGCGGATGGAATGGATGAAGTGGATGGAACGGATGGAGTGGATGGAACGGATGGAGTGGATGGAATGGATGGAACAGATGGAAAAGGTGGATAGAGTGGATGGAAAGGATAGAGTGAATGGAGTGGATGGAAAGGACAGAGTGGATGGAGTGGATACATCTCTGTATATCTCTGTATCCCCTATATATACTATGTATATGCTACGCACCTGTATCCCCATGTTATCAGTATCACATGTTTACCCCTATCCATCCTGTCGCTCTGTATACGTATGCCGCTATGTACGCCCCCTGTCCTGCTCTCGTGCTTGGTCGCAGGCGCTCTACTGATAACCACCATATCACACTACTATGCTTACTCTCTTCTATACCCCATCATTCAACTAGAACACAGCTATACTATCACACATTCAGCCTAGCTGTTCTCATACTAACGTGACCCCACGAACACCTCATCATCCTAATAAAACACAGCTAGCTGAGCACATTCCGGCGAGTTTAGACGTCTCCTCAGGCCTAACGCAGCCAGAACTCAGTCTGGGTGTCCACCCCCCAGACTGAACAAATCCAACTGATTTCCTCAGCACCACATCTACCGCTAAGAAGCAGCTATCATGCAACAACCACACCAGCTGCACACATATACAGTGCGCCCACGCACCATATGACACTCCCTCTCTCTACTGACTTCAACTGCAGTTCCCGAGGGCGTTCAACCTATCAGCGCTTTGAGGTCATACCAATGATACATAAGGCGCTATATAAATGCCAAGTAACATAACATAACAAATTCAATTTTAAACATTCTTTTGTTTTTTGTGTTTTTAATTTGTGCTCTGGTACCCACATTACCCCACTGTCACCACGATGCGTACACGGTTTGTGCCAAGATGAGATAATAAACTAATTTGCATGTCTCACTGTAGGGACCTGACAGTACCTCTTAATTATCAAGACAGATTGTAGATGATGGTCTCTAGATTATCCGACCAACAAGGGCGAGCCACTGGTGCGCGCGCACTATAGATGTAAACGCCTGTGTGCCCTTTATAGAGCATGCCACTTGGCTAATGATAGCTACCAATTACACCTCCCGGTGCGATCCTATCCTGTGATATTTTAAACAAATGAATATTGCCTAAAGAGGCTCTGCTTATTCCGCACGTGTATTCGTTTGGGGCATTGCCCAGAGTGTAATTGCTCAAGTGAGCTATTCCTATGAAACACAAATATCGTGTCTGCAAGTTGCCATTCTGGCTTAGTTTGCGCAGATAAATTATTCACTTGCTACTTAGCACTCTGATATAACCTATTTTAAAAGTAGCTCCCCAACTGCATGCAGAAGCCAATGGTCCAAGCAGAGCATAGTGCAGTATAGAGGTTAGTCGAAAGCCTGGCAGGAGAACGTTACAATGTATCTTGGGCAAAGTGCCCTTCCTGAGAGTAACCTTAATGCACAGATGTCTCTGCCAAGTCTAATGTGCTGCATTACTAATAGAAGATGCTGCAGCATAAAGGGAACATTATGCAAGGAGCCACGTCGTAAAAAAACCTGAAGGGAAATTGTTGACACAAATCAAGAGCCTTATGCCCATCTCAACCATTAGCTTGTTTCACAAGTAACTCGTCCAAATGCGGTATGAAGAACGTTCTCGTATTGACAATAAAAGATAAAGTTGACAGTCCTTGAACACAAAAGGAAAACACAAAGTGATGTATATCACCCTAATTTTGACACGAGTCTTAGCTTACGTTATCTGGTATATACTTTATGAGGACCCACGGGTCACATATGCAAGCCGCACACACAGCATTTCCTGTTTGCATTGGTGACGTCACGCGCAATGTGTGATGTCGCGATTTGTACTTGACTCGTTTTTCCAAAATGGCATCCGCAGTCATTACACGCGGGACGCCAGCAAGGCACGGTCTCTCCCTAAACAGGAGACTGGATTTCTGTTTGCAAAACCCATCAGGTCAAGGCAGGCTTTCTTTGGGGCCCCAATATGTGTCCTCATTCGTCTAAATAAATTATATAACAGATCCTGCTCTACTGACACTGCAGAGCCGGTGTTGGGGGTGGCACAAGACTGTGGCCCTCATTACGACCCTGGCGGAAAGTGACTGACCGGACCGCCACAGCGTAAATAGCGTTTCCGCCATTGCACGATGGAGCAAAGTGCGGCCCATTCCGACCCATCGGGCACGAGCACCACGCCATGGTGGAAGTGCAAAGTCTGCGATGGCGGAAATGACCCCAAAACGGCCCACACCGCCGCCGTACGGCGCCCTAGGTGCAATACCGCCACCCATCATAGCGGACACCGCAGTGAGCGCCAACCGGAAAGTACGGTGACCGTAAATATACGGAAACGGAAGTAAAAACATGGGCCCGGAACGGGAAACAACACCCCGTACACCTATAAAACCACAAAATACACACAACCACTAAAAACACCACCCTGAGACACATCCCAACCCGTCATCCACCCTAGTGAAACCAAGAAAAATGGGAAAAGTAGCGAAGAAAGCGTGCGACCGCAAGCGGCAGGTCCACTTCTCCCGTGAGGAACTCACCGTGCTTACAGAGACCCTCCAGGAGAATGCCGCCGCCGTCTTCTCCACGCAAATGACCAGGACGGCACTTGCGAACAAGAAGGCCATATGGGCCCTGGTGGCACAGCGGGTAAGTGCGGTGGGGACCGCACCCCGCAACCCACAGCAATGCAGGAAGCGGTGGGACGACCTGCGGATACGCGTCCGTAGCATACTTTCTGCCAACCGCAACATTGCCACAGCCACCGGGGGAGGGTCGGAATCACCCATCAAGTTGACCCCCTGGGAAGAAATCTGTGCCTCCACCATTGGAATGGAGAGCATAGAGGGAGTCGGAGGGATGGAGAAAGGAGTGCAGACATCCGGAGAATCAGGTAGGTGGCCCAAATAAAACCATGCCAAATCCACAATGTCCAATCATGTGACTCACATGTGTCCACATAGCGCAACAGCAACACATGGCCAGGAGAACGTCCACACACATTGGCCTGATAGCGCACCTTAAAACTCACAATAAATACATAAATAAGTAAAAACCCCAAAAACACCCACTACACGTGCAGCAGGCACACCCTAACTGCAGGCTGCCAAACAACTGCACCCTCACTCCACACACAAATGAAAGCACCTCCAAGGCCCCGACCCAAATCACCCTCAGGTACCACCCCAATGCATGTGATACATTGCCATTCCAATTCCCACAGACCCATTAATAACGCTTGCCCTCCTTTACTCCACCACAGGGTCCGATCCAAACGACGAGCTCCAGGACACCCCTACCAGCACACCTGCAAAGAGGGCCAAGACCGACGGCCAAAGACCCTCCACCTCAGCTGCACGCATCAAGACACGGCAGCAGCACATATCAAGTGGCAGCACACAGGAGGGAACATCAACAGGCACCCCAGCAGCCAGCATGCCCACAACAGCACCACCACAGGTCCCCCCAATGGATGCCATAGAAGGTACTGCCTCTGGTGGCAGCAGCACCATAGGTGACACCCCATTAATGGCAGCATGCTCCGACACAGAAGACGGGGATGTCGAAGTCAGATCCATCCATGACCTGTCCCAATCCCCCTGTCTGTTCCATCCCGTACACCATGAGGATACCACGCAGGGGCACCCACAAGACGACGACTGGCCATCCCCCACAAGCCCTGTGGCAGGGCAACATGAGGCGAACAGCCCCTCTGTGACACCACCGCAAATGGCCATGGCCCAGCAGAGGCAACAGTCCCTCGACCAGTTAATCGTGCAACAGCAGCAACTGGCCACGCTCCTCAAGGACCATGCCGATGGATGTGGGGGCACTAAGGCAGACATAGAAACATCAACTGAGACACTTAGGGCACAAATGGAGAGTAGCACCGAGAGCCTGAGAGTCCAAATGGAGAGTAGCACCAAGAGCCTGAGAGTCCAAATGGAGAGTAGCACCGAGAGCCTGAGAGTCCAAATGGAGAGTAGCACCGAGAGCCTGAGAGTCCAAATGGAGAGAAGCACCGAGAGCCTGAGGGGGGAACTGCATGCGACGTCCAAAGACGTATGTGCCGAACTTGCCGCAGTGCGCCGTGTGCTCACTGAGCTCTCACAAACCCTTAGGGACATGCATGGACGTGAGCAGGCAGAGACATCATCCGTTGCAAGTTCCGTCCAGGGCAGCCCCCAACGTAGATCTGGGAGGAACCTGCGCTCCACAGGCAGGGGTGCCCCTGATACCCGCAGAGGGGGCTTGCAATAGCGACTGCCCACTGACAATGAGCATCTTTGGACACTGGTGTTCGGGGGGGAGGTAGGAGGGTGGAGGGGGTGTGTTGGGCTCACTTGGGTGGCGGGTCGATAGGGTGTTCAACATGATATCACATATGCCATAAACAATGCACGATCAAACAATGAGATGTGTGGACAATGATCTTTGTGTACTAGGCCATCATATGCGTACAGTCCATATTGTGCATGTACCAGACACACACAGTGCCACGAGTCCCGTGTCCATGTATCAGCCACCAGGCGTGAGTGCTAGAAGCATGCATCTATGAGATGCTGACGAATTTCACGGCCCTCCTGTGCCTCGCAGACTCCTTGAGGTGCTGCCACATCCCCACCCTCATCATGACCATCTTCAGGTGCTTGCAGTTCTGCGTCAGGGGGCATGGGCACATTTCTACGTACGCACATGTTGTGGAGCATGACACATGCCATCACCATCTTTGCAACCTTCTCATGGCGGTACAGGAGTGCCCCGCCAGACCTGCTGAGGCACCGGAAACGGGTCTTCAGTAGGCCGAATGCCTGTTCAATGACTACACGGGTACGTGAGTGGGCATGGTTGTAGTCCTCCTCATGCTGGTCCCGTGGGTTCCGGACTGGTGTGAGGAGCCATCTCTTCAGTGGATATCCGGCATCACCTGTATGTGGACGATAAACGAATTATGTGGAATGCCATTGCTACATACGCACCCCCCCCCTTCCTGCCAGGTCATTGCCGCATCACATACCCCACATCATCATGCATGAAATGAGACTCACCGAGTAGCCAGGATCTGTTCCCTGCGTGTCGCTCCATGTAGCGTGGTATTGTAGAGTTCCTCAAGACCATAGAATCATGGGTTGATCCAGGGAATCGGGCACAACAATGTGTAATGATCCTGTTGGAGTCACACACCATTTGTACATTCAGTGAATGAAATTGTTTTCGGTTGCGGTACTGGGCCTCCATGGCATGTGGGACGACCAATTCCACATGGGTGCAGTCGATGGCAGCAATGCAACCCGGTATGCCGCCAAGTGCATGGAATCCCACTTTTGTGTTGGTTATTTCCTGCTCCGAGCGTGGTGGAGAGATGTAGTCGTCTGCGTGCTGCAGGAGGGCATCGAGCACTTGCAATAGTGTCCGTGAGAACAGTGGCTGAGAAATGCCATGCAACTGTCCGACTGTGTGCTGGTAGGTGCCTGTGGCCAGGAAGTGGAGTACAGACACCACCTTCAGTAGGGGTGGGATGGCGGTTGGGCTATCTATCATGCTGACAAGGTCAGCCTGTGTCATGTCCACAATGGCGGCTATGGTGTCCCGGTCCAAACGGTAGAGGGTGTGGATCTGCTCATCAGTGAGGTTGAACGGATGTGCTCGGAGGCGTGGGATTGCGGGCTGCCTGCGTGGTGGTAGTGGCTGTGCTGGCAGCCCTTGCTGGCCCTGCCTTGCCCTCCTCCTCCTCCTGCGTCTCCTCCGTGCGGCCGGTTGTAGTTGGTGTTCGTCTTCTTCTTGGAGTTGGAGTACTTGCAGTGCTATCAGGTCCCCCAGGGCCAACATCGCGAGTCCTGCCGGTAGCATTTCGGAGTGGGTGTGGTTGTGGGAGGAGACTGGGTGTGCAATTTATGTGTTTTCAGGCTGTATGGCCTCCACCTGTGGTGATTCATTCCACCTGTGCAAGCTGCTCTCCCCTTTGGGCGAGCACGTCCCGCACACAACGCTGCAATTCGGGGAATGGCATCTTGCTATTACAATCATGTATTAGTACCCGATGGCCGTGTAACATTGGTTGATATGTTCATTCGGCTATGGTCCCATTGTTTCACATGCATTCTTTGCAGTCGCGAACAGACTTGTGAAGGGTCAGTGGAACGTAGTACTCGAGTAACGGTGGACCCTCATGCATCACTGTACCGAGGTTCACCGACGGGCGGGGCCTCCCATTTGTGAGTGAAGGCAGTTGCCATTTTCACACACAGCCGCACTAGATGGATTAATTTGTGATTTCAAGCGGCCACAGATGCCTTTTCGACGTGATGTTGCAAATGAGGAATTCGAAGGGCGGCGCTTTCGGTCTTCAGCTAGCGGCGAGGAGATGCCCACAGGTCTGACTGCAAATATAACGTTCTATTGTTCAGTGTCCTTGGGACAGGGGCCATGGCGGGGATGCAATGATTGATATGAATAGTTTGGGATGCGCAATAGCGAAGTGGATGATGAGGCCGGACGTTCCCAAATACATGTTACTTCACAACACTGGAATTACGGGCTGGGGCACAGTGGATTTTGCAGGCTGCATAACGCACAGACTCAATGGAATTCTCACATGTTATGTGAGTATGGAAACAGGCGTTATCATTACGGGATGAGGGAATGATGAATGGATGCATGGACAGATGATTTGATACGGTGTTTGCCATGTACAGGGCTTCTTGGAATCTGTCCGCCTCCCCTGCGCTATGTGATGCAGGGCTGCCATAGTGGGACCATCGTCTATCTGGCCTTGTTGAGCCCTCCCTGTCTCGACGCGCCTTCAGACACTTGTGTCCATGCACGTTACCAATCCCATCTGATGGATTCTGTTTTCACAGACGCATGCACAGGTACACTCGTTTGTGATGGTGTTTTCACCTCGATATGGATAGTTATGAGTCGCAAGTGGTTTTGGGGTGGTGATGATCCTTTGGAGTGGGCTAGCATGCATATGGCTGTGGATCTAGTGTGATCATTGAAGTGAGTTGTTCGAATGTAGTTCTGATGGCCATTCTATTCTTTTTCTTTTCTTTTGGTTGACAGGTATCTCCTCCCCTTTTGCCACTGCCATCTGTATGCCACTCCTGCAGATGGGTTTTACTCCCGACACCTGCTGCTTCGTGTTAATCATTGGAGCAGCATTACGATCTTATGGGACGATCGCCATTGGGCCACATGCCCTTACGCAGTACTAGTGGCTCGGAGCAACATTTCGGCCTTTCAGCTGGACTAGTGCCTCCCTATTGGGACGGCCCTGCGGTTCTAGGCGCTTCCATGTTGCCTTTTCGTACGAGAATGTAGCCCCTGTGTACCATGAAGGAACAGGGCGTCACACAAGTAGCTGGTCATTTATTGCGGATGCAGCCCACAATGGTGAAATGTGTTTTGGAGTTCATGGCCTAATGGCTGTATGGGCTTGGTGAATTTGTTGTGCATTAAATTTCTATTCTGATATGGGCCGTGTAGCGTTCTTCTTTGCAAGTGATGTGGCATATTCCTATTTGGGGAGCGATGTATTGTGAGGAGATCTGCATTGGGTTCCAGCTTCGGAGTATAGTTGCGTGGTACTGTGCTGGGCGCGTTTGCCTACGAAGCCCAGTGAGGTCAGGGGTGAGGGCTGCCAATATGACTGTTTGAATGATGTCATGCTCAGGGGCGGGGGATTAGGTTTTGTGTAACAGATGCCGGTCAGCCAGGTGGATTGGTGGAATGATGTGATTATCGGAATATTGCTGGTCACAGGTGCCTGTGTTTGCGTGCGTTTCTTGGTGGGAGACTGAGGTCATGTCCATTGGTATAGCTTCTGTATTCGTGCCATCTGTGCCCTGCAGCTCCCATTGGCCCCTCTTGTGATTCTTTTGTTCGTTGGCATGCATGGGTGACTTGTACATTTCACTGGTTGCATTGTGACTTCGTTGCACCTACGGGGAGTTGTACTATGTGGCCAGGGAGCGGTGTACAGGCACTCAGTGGGGCCGTTTACGGTTGATTCGCGATGCCGTACTTCTCACCATGGCGGAATGGTACTTTCCGCCGTGCTTGATGGCGTTAAGTACATGTCCGCTAGGGTCGGAATTCGCGTACCCTTGCGCCATGGTGCTAATTACGGTTTGGCATGGCGCGCGTGCGCGTACTTGGTGCAGTTAGCGTTGGCGTTCACTACGGTGTCGCTAATGGCATCGTACTTTACGGTGACGGGTCATAATCGCACCGAGCGCTATTCGATGGCGGTATTGCATTTCCGCCATCGTTTTTCGATTTCCGCCAGGGTCGTAATGAGGGCCTGTATCTGCAAAGGAATGTGAGTGTGTTGTAATGGAACCTTTGTTTACCAACCCAAGGTTCTACATTCTTGTTCAGTTATATTGCTTGAGGTAAGAGTTGCAGGGCGCTGTGGTCATCAGCCAATAAACTTACCTTCTCACCACAGCTAACCTACATACCTGCCTAACCTCTGGGTTTTCCGCGGAGACTCTGGGTTTTTAGCTATTTCTCTGGGTCTCCGAGGAAGACCCTGGAGTCTCCGGGTTTTCGGGTCTCGTCGAAACCTCCATCCGTTTGGCTACCAGCAGTGGTCTTTTGCAGCCAGTCGGATGGAGGATTGGACGGGACCCAGAAACCACGAAAATGCAGTATTACCGCGTTTATTTTGCTTAAACTTTAATTCTTTTTGGCCAGTTTGCCTTATGATTTAGTCGCCCTAAATTGAAGGGCAACTAAAACACAAGGCAAACAAGCCAAAAAGAATGAAAGCTGAAGGAAACAAAAATACGCAGAATACGGCTTTCAATCCATTGTCATTAATGACACAGGATTGAAAGCAGTATTCCTATTTTTTCAGCTTGCATTGTTTTTGGCAGTTTGCCAGGGCGCAAGTTGAGGGTACACGCGGACTCGGTCCCCCCACAGCTAAAATGAGAAACATGAAGGTACTCTATGAATTCATGAATTAGCCAACCTCAGGGATTGAACCACAGCCAGCAGGTTTGCAGGCTGGACACCTCACCACCACACTATATAACTGCGTGAAAAATAGCAAACAACTAAGGTGAAATGTCCATTTTCGGTACTGCAAGTTCCAGAGAAAACCTTTGTATTGGTTCTTGGATTTTAAAACATGCACACATGTTAACGTTTTCCAAAACATTATTTGAAGAAAATATCCTCTCTGGGTTTTGTGTGTGTATTGCTTTTATGGAAGGTCAATGCCATTCGTCCTATGCAATTTGGATGGTTATGCATGTCCTTGGACATTCACATTAATTGCATTCCACTGTAAAGTGTAAAATGCAAACGTGTTTCTAATGACGGCTACAACAACCGAGTTTACCTTTTTTGACAGGTGGGCGGGGCTGTGTGCAAATGGGCAGAGTCTTTTGTGACTGTGGGCAGGGCATCAATCTCAGAGTTTTTGATTTTCAAATGTAGGCAGTGTTGGGGGTCTGTCCTTGGCCCCCCCATGCGTGCCCGTGAGCCCCCAACCTTACAGAGCTCAGACTCACACGTCCGTTAGGTTCGGGCTCCCCGGTCGCTCTGCGGTTCCGGGAACGCCCCGTTTATTTATGCCGCACGCGGCGACGTGCAACGTCACGCCGCCGCGTGCGCAGCCCTTACGGGGCAACGCCACACTCCTCCTTTTTCAGGAGGACACACAATTACTTTATTAGTTAAACACAACATATCACACAGCAAACAACTTGCCCATCCTGGACCCATGCCTCTTTAATGTCAGCCTCCTCACCCCGGATGACTCTCCAACTGTCCCAACACATAATGACTGAGGTAAGCGGGTTTCCCTCGCCCAGTCCTCTGGGGGTACCTCCCGCTCACCTCCGGCACTGGCAGTCCATCAACAGCAGCCTCCCAAAATTTAATGAAAATTCACAAAATGGGCATGGGCGTGTGGATCATGTCCTCAGCACCCACAAGATCCAAAAATTAGACCCGGATCACCTTCTCGGTCCGAACCGGAGATCCGAGAAGTTCCGCGGCCTCGTCTGCAAAATGGCCGCCAGCCGCGTGTGTGTTCCGCAGCCACGGCATGAAACGAAACGTCCGTGAACGTTCCGATCGTTTCAGAAAAATTTCGGACGCCTTTCACCGCCGGGCCCGGGCATCCGACATCACTCGTCGCCACTGTCGCTCTGCGGTTCCGGGAACGCCCCGTTTATTTATGCCGCACGCGGCGACGTGCAACGTCACGCCGCCGCGTGCGCAGCCCTTACGGGGCAACGCCACACTCCTCCTTTTTCAGGAGGACACACAATTACTTTATTAGTTAAACACAACATATCACACAGCAAACAACTTGCCCATCCTGGACCCATGCCTCTTTAATGTCAGCCTCCTCACCCCGGATGACTCTCCAACTGTCCCAACACATAATGACTGAGGTAAGCGGGTTTCCCTCGCCCAGTCCTCTGGGGGTACCTCCCGCTCACCTCCGGCACTGGCAGTCCATCAACAGCAGCCTCCCAAAATTTAATGAAAATTCACAAAATGGGCATGGGCGTGTGGATCATGTCCTCAGCACCCACAAGATCCAAAAATTAGACCCGGATCACCTTCTCGGTCCGAACCGGAGATCCGAGAAGTTCCGCGGCCTCGTCTGCAAAATGGCCGCCAGCCGCGTGTGTGTTCCGCAGCCACGGCATGAAACGAAACGTCCGTGAACGTTCCGATCATTTCAGAAAAATTTCGGACGCCTTTCACCGCCGGGCCCGGGCATCCGACATCACTCGTCGCCACTGTTGGGGGTCTGTCCTTGGCCCCCCCATGCGTGCCCGTGAGCCCCCAACCTTACAGAGCTCAGACTCACACGTCCGTTAGGTTCGGGCTCCCCGGTCGCTCTGCGGTTCCGGGAACGCCCCGTTTATTTATGCCGCACGCGGCGACGTGCAACGTCACGCCGCCGCGTGCGCAGCCCTTACGGGGCAACGCCACAGGCAGGTATGCTAGCGTACTGTTCCTCATTTCACTGGTGACGAGGATTTCCTTGACGAACCCTGGCAGGCTGGACAGCGCGTGCAGCATTCGGGTCACCGATCCCCTTTTGTGAGCCCAGCAGCAATCGCAAAGAATCCCCAAGCGGACGGCACTTTTGGAGTTAGACACTGCCAGGCTTGGCAGCCCATAGAGCAAGGAGCCTGGCATACCCGTGTGAGGACAGAAGTGTGAAGAGGGAGAAGCTTTGCCCCGCCTCACACGAAAAAGGTGAGCGCAGCGACACTACCCCGCAGGTCCCGCTTTAAAAAAAAAAAAAGAAGGGATAAGGAAAGGGTGGTGCTGGAGAAGAAAACCCCCCTCCACCCAGTGCGAGCCCCCGAAAAAGATAACCCCTGTGCGAGCGCCATCAACCTCATGCACCTGGAGACGTTTCCAGGAGGGCTAGAGGAAAGGCCCTATGTGCGTTGGTTCATGCACAGCGGTTGCTAAGGCAACAAGACAAAAGCCTGATTTGCTTATCCACGGCTCCAGGAATGACAGGGGAGACAGGTGAAAGTAAACGGCACTACATCTCACCAGGGATCAGCAGGGCAAATTATAGTGTATGCTGGAAATTGAACTTGGTAGTTGGCAACAGAAACCCCAATCTGAGTGAATAGAACATACGCCACAGGTACTGCAGGGGCATCTCACTAATGACCTGCAGACCGACCTAATCCTTGGTGCAAGTTTCTGTCTACATCACGATGCAGCAGAGCAATGCCCGCCCCCCACCTTCGTTCATGCCTAGCCCTAGCCCAGGGGAACCCCCCCAAAGCATGCGACCTCTGAATTGATGCTTTTAAAGTGTACCTGAGGGGGGCAAGGGGTCCAAGTACTCCGATGATGAAAAGTGTAGTAATCTGCTTTCAGGCTAGGTGGGTGTGTGACATCACCTACTTGGAATGTTTATGTAGAATGTTGGTGTGCAAGGTTCTGTGAGTGACGGTTGGGAGTGAGAGTGAAGAGTGAGCTGAGAAGATGGGTGTGGGGGTGAGCCCGGTGTTTCCCTTGTCATCTTGTGTCCCCTACCATCCCTGTGTCTTGAGGAAGAGTACTGGACATGGACAATAAAGGAACCTGTAACTTACCTGAAGTACTGGAGGTCCACTTTGTTACACTGGCGACGAGGATGGGATGGTAGGTGGACTGCCTTTCGTACGGCGCTGCTGGGGGGGGTGCAGCACTCCTGGAACACCGCCCCCGTGTGGTCCCCCCACACCCAGGCGGGCCTGTATCCTTTTGGCCAGAGAGAGTATCAAGTTTGCTGCCCTCAGTGAGGTCTGTGCCAAGAACGCCTCATTTGTTGGAAGGGCAGCTATTACTTGTGTTGCCATTCTGAGTGCAAGTGGCTGTTTGTCCTGGAGGTGCGAATCTAGGAGCCCTTGCATTTCAGGCGCTCCTTGGTCCAGGAAGTAGGAGCGTCTCCTGAGGTGCACCTCAGTGTTTGGCGCTGACCTGTGGAGGAGGGGGCTGCGTTCGGCAGCGTGGCGCAGAGGACTATTTCCCCACAGCTGGCCTTCCCCTATCCCGAGTTGCGATCATGGAGGGGCGGTCCCTTCTCTCGACCCCTCCATGGGAGGCTGTGGAACGGCCCCTCCCGAATGGCATCGGGTGAAGAGAACTTAATGTGCACAGATGGGCAGGTCTTTCGGAGGAGACTTGTGCTCAGCTGCCGTTTTAACGAGGTGTGCGCGTTGCTCCTATTGCGGTCCATGCGCGCTGGCCTCAAGAAGGAAAAAGAGCGCCCTCCAGCGGTATGGATTAAATCCGTTACTCCGGTTTCCCTGGCTGTTAGTATTTGGTCACCGCGACATGAGCCTGGGTAAGGGAGCGTACGTTACCAGGTGTTGTTGCTGGGACGGCGACTTCATGTTTTCTAATTACGTCACAGCTGGGGGAGGTTTCCCAATCCGTCACGTGTGCGGAGAACGTTGCCTTCCTGCATTCCAAGCCTCATTCACAGCTCGTTGGGAAAGGAAAATACGTGCCTGAGAGGGAGAGCGGAGAAGCGTTTCACTGGCGGTGAATGTTTTCATTTGGTTTACAAACTGATTCTGGAAATGTGCCGGGAGGTGATGAATTTATGACTTTTTCCCGTTTTTTTTTTTCTGGGAAATTTCGGAACTTGCAGTGTGGATTATCTTTAATGAGGGAATGCCTGTCAGGGCATTTCGTTTCTTCCGTGTGTTCCTGAGCGTGTTTCCGGATAGAAACTCTGTGGCCTGGTTTCATAAAGTGCGGGCCTTGGAACAAGTTCCGGGTTAATGAATTGCCGAATTTTGGGGTCAGGTTAGTGTGGGGCCGCGTGCCTGTGTTTGAGTGTTGTATCTGTTGTGGCCCATTTGTTTAGAGATATAAGTGCCTTTGATTAGTCTCAAGGCGGGGATTTCCCTCACTTAGGTGTAGGTGGCCGTTGTTTGTTTCCTGTGGTGTCACTGTGTTGTGGCCCTGTGGGGAATCTGTACCCTAGCATAGGGGGCTCGGGGTGGTCCCTTTTTGCAATTGAAGGGTTGGTGTGGGTGGTTTGTAATTAAATGCTCTTCGGAGGTGTACTGATTAACCATTTTTGCAATTGTAAATGCCAATGCTATATTAATGTTTCACCTGGTGGATGGAACGTTACTGGGACTAATGTTAACCCCTAGTGGTGTAGATTGGGGTGCGTTCTTACTTATGAAGTAAAGTGTGGGGTCTAGAATTTTCATGGACTTGAGGGTGGTGGTCCACGTGTCAACTTTCATTGGGAACACTGATTTCAAGCAAGCAACAATGACATTGTCTTTGCACATATTTTTAGTGCTATTTTACATCTGAGGACTTTGCAGGGGGGGTCATCATTTAATCTAATAACATGTTTTGTGCAATGTTTTCAACATGTGTTGTGCAATGTTTTCAATCTTGAAATGTGTTTTTATGATGCCTGCATTAATGCTTATTACTATGTCATGTTGTGTATGGTTAATGTTATCAGTGTTTGGTCCGAGAGTGCACTGTATGGGTGCGTGCAAGTGTTCTGGCGCATCTGAGGTCATGTGTTTTCAACTGCATTTGGTTCTTAGTGCCTGGCATTGGTTGTGCTAGGGTTGGTCACTATGTTTGCGTGTGTTGTTGATCTCTTGACCTTTGGTTGCATCTACCTGTGTGGTTTCAGGTTAGGTGTCTTGGAGTGAGGTGTGATTATGGTCTTTGGTGCCTGATCTGTCCAGGGTGGGTCACTTTAGATGTTCTTGGGTGCCTGGTCTTCCCAGGGTAGGTCACTTTAGATTTAGTATCTCCCTCATTACTGTGGTGATTAGTGCCTGATAGTTCAGGTTTGGTCACTTTGGCCTGTATGTTGTGGTCATTAGTGCCTGAGCTTAATTCAGGGTAAGTCACTTTTGGCGGAGTCTTATTCTCAGAGCAGTTGTTTGCTGTAGTGATTCATAGCGTTGTTATCTCTGTTTTGGTCGCTATGCCTGAGTTGAGTGGAGTTTTTCTTACTGTCCTTAGTGTTATCCTATTGGACGAGGTGGTGTCAATTTTGCTTTGCCAGTGTGCCTCCCGATTCCTAGTCTGGTATGTCAGGTTGTCTCCTGGTGTGTTCGAAATGGATTTTGTGGATAGAGGGAATGGTCAACGGTTTTGTGCAGAGTAGCAGCATGGTGTTGTGGTTCTTCCTCATACTGTTGTCAAAGTTGTTTAAGTGGTCCCTCGGTTTGTTGGGCATTTGTTGTTGCTTCCTTTGGGGGCGGTTGGTTAGCGCTTGGAGGGGCAGCTCTGAGACTTTGGGGTGGCAGACCGAAGTGGAAGGTGATTTGTGCTAAGGTGGGTAGGTTGGTTAGGTGTTAGTTGTGTTAGTGTTCGCTAACAATAGTTTTGGCTAGGGGTGGCAGCCCTAGGTCCTGAGGGGCAGCTCGGGACAGGCGTAAGTGCTCTGTTTTTTTATTTTTGTGGCCTCGAGGTGTGACCGAGGGAGTGGTGTTGTTTTGTTTTGGTTGCATGCCGTTGGCATCTTTTCCTTCTTGGTCCATTGGTGTCCAGTTAATGCTGTCCTTTTGTTGGATTTCCGTTTTTGGTTTTGCCAGAGGTTCTGCACATAGGCGGCCGCTGTGTTCTGGAATTTCTGGTAGCGTGGTGTCTTGGGGTGTTAAGGTCCTGTGCTGGTCACACTACCTTGTCATTCCTTTTTGTCTTCCCTGGGAAGCGTTGGCGTAGCAGTTGGCTTTTGTGTTTCTAAGGGGGGGAGAAGTGTAGTAATCTGCTTTCAGGCTAGGTGGGTGTGTGACATCACCTACTTGGAATGTTTATGTAGAATGTTGGTGTGCAAGGTTCTGTGAGTGACGGTTGGGAGTGAGAGTGAAGAGTGAGCTGAGAAGATGGGTGTGGGGGTAAGCCCGGTGTTTCCCTTGTCATCTTGTGTCCCCTACCATCCCTGTGTCTTGAGGAAGAGTACTGGACATGGACAATAAAGGAACCTGTAACATACCTGAAGTACTGGAGGTCCACTTTGTTACAAAAAGGAAGCAGCATTGTTAAATTATTTTGGGACAGAAGGGCTACACGTATTTAGACACCTGCCTGGAAAGGACGTACATGTTCCTGGTACCGGCGATGGAGAAACTGTGGTGAGCTCATACGAGACGGCACTCAAAAAGCTTGGCCGTTTTTCTGAAAAAGGCCAAATGTGGTATTAGAAAGGTACCATTTCTTCTCAAGGGCTCAAGGTGTGGGTGAGTCGATAGATGCCTAAATCACCACCTTGCATATGCTCATCGCCACCTGCAAGTTCACAGGTGTTCTGGAAGAATACATAGATCAAGTGATGATGAGGACAAGTAATGCCAAGGAGAGGGAGAGACTATGGATCGATAGAGACCCTCCACTGGAGAAAGTAATTGAAAACGCAAGGGAAATTGAAGAGCCATGAGTGAGCGTGCAGGAAGTGACCGAAAGGCATGAAAAGGAGAACCAAGCAACTCGTGTGCATGCAGTGATGGCCAAGAAAGGAATTGGAGAAGGAAGTGGAAGATTTAGCAGAGGAGAGAACTTTTCCAATAAAGACAACAAATGGATATTCTCGACGAGAGTAGTGTGCAGGAAATGTGGTTGGAGGGCACATCCGACAGGAGCTAAGGAATGCTTAGCCTGGAATGTGGATTGCAGGATGTGCAAGGGAAGGGGGCACTTTACATGCATGTGCCGGACACTCGCAGAGACTAGACAAAACTGTGAGGATGATGGATGCTGAAGGAGGTTCAGATGGTGTGATCGGGTATATCAGTGAGGTAGCGCGTGGAAGAGCGTTGCATGAAGGATTGCGTGAAGGAGTGTGGCTGAGTGTGGTGGGTGCGCAAAAGAAAGGACCATGGGCCACCGTAACAGTGAATGGTGCTCAGTTGCAAATGCTTGTAGATTCAGGGTCACCGTACAGTATGATGTCACCAGAGCTATATGTCAAGAGTTATGGGAGGCAAGTATCCTTCCGAATGCCCCCAACATAAATCTGTATGCATATGGTTGCATACCCATAAGGGTGCTAGGGTATGAGTGGGCCAAGATTGAGTTCAAGGGGCGCACAGTGGAGGGAAAGCTATATGTTGCACACAAGGGTGACACAGTCCTGGGTTGGGACGAGCACGCAGCTTTAGAGATAGAGATACGCCCTGGGAAACCAGTTCCCATGTTATGCGTAGAGGGCAGTGATGGGACATTGACCGGAGGGAGGGTCATAACCACAGAGTACCTTAAAGAAGCTTTTCCTACTGTATTATCAGAGAAATTGGGGAAACATGACGGTTTTTCACACAAAATTGTGCTAAAAAGGGGTGCTCTGCCGAAGACTCACAAAGTTAGGAAGGTGCCTGTGATGGCCAGGGATGGATTTAAAGGTGACATTACGAAACTTAAGGATGCGGGCATAATTGAAGAGATTGAATGCTGTGAGTGGTTGTCACCAGTGGTATTGGCACGCAAGGCAGATGGAAACCTAAGAATGTATGTGGACCAGAGGGAACTTAATGCCAACATATGGGTTGGCCGCCATCCCTTACCCAACATTAACAAGCTCCTGGCATCTGTAGGGAACGCAACATGTTTCTCCACGTTTGACCTATCCTCCGCTTACCACCAGATAAATCTGCACGAAGAGTCACGTGCCCTGGCATCTTTTGTCACGCCCTTCGGGGCCTATCCATTTTGTCGCATGCCCTTTGTGTTTGCATCAGCATCCGCAGTATTTCAGAGGCTGATTCAGATGCTTTTTGGGGATGTGCCAGGTGTTAAAAATGTCCAGGACGACATACTAGTGTGAGGTGAGGATCGCAAGGAACATGATGACAGAGTGATTGAAGTGATGCATGTTTTGAAGAAGTGGTCAAAGTTCCATTTGGGGGTACCTAGTGTAACTTACCTGGGCCACACATTGGATGAGAGGGTCATAAGTCCCAAGGAGGAGTAAGTAAGGGTGATGAGAAACGTGCCTGCTCCTGTGAACAAGGAGCAGCTCAGGTCAGTCCTAGGGATGACATAATATTATGTTAGGTTCATTCCATTATATGCAGTAAAAACACTAAACATGCGAGCACTATTAAAAAAAGTGCCCGATTCAAGTGGACGGAGAGTTGTCAGAGAGAGTTTGCGATTTGAAGAGCGCCGTGCACCATGCCCCGTCTCTGGGTTCATTTAAACCTAGTAATACAACCGTGCTGACTATGGATGCCAGCGATGTGGGTTGGAGGCAATGCTGGAACAATGGGAGAATGGGGAGAGCTGCCCCATAGCGTTTGCTTCTAGGCTGCCAAGGGACACAGAAAAGCATTATGCCATCATAGAGAGGGAGACATTGGCCGCTGTATGGGCGTCCAAGCACTTCAGGACTTTTCTCTGGGGCATCCCTTGTGTGGTCCAGATGGATGTAGAGGAGGTCCCAAGTACAGCCCGCACCCCAACTGTCCATTTTGAAGTACCAGGAACGTTCAGGCCGAAATATGTGATGTATGATGAGCAAGTAAACCAGCATAGAGCTGCAGTGGGGCTTTGTCCAGTACCTATCAGAAGAACAGCACCCATTGAAGTGCCAGTACCAAGGAAACCATGGACAGTAAGGTATCCATTGAGAAAGCCATGTCAACCAATGAAACGAAATGAAGATCGTCTGAGTACAGTCCCTGAAGAAACCAAAAAGGTCTTAATGGAAGACGAATGGTGATGTCACAAGAACCTGGACTGACTCACATATAGAAGAAATGACGACCAGAGAATGACGTAAAGAGACGAAACGCCATTAGACAAGAATATCGTGAACCTAAAGTGAAATAACGATGTCACATGTAAGTAGCTTAAGCCATGAGCAAAATGAAGATATTCAACGAGTTTACACGTGTACATGTGCTTGGAACCGCAAGAAAGCTAAGTAAATCGTGCAGCTTGCTATGCTTAGTAGAAAGATAGTGCGGCAAGCGTCACTATACATAATCTACCTCAAAGAAGTACGTTATATAAGTATACTTCCACTTTGCACAAGAAGCAGAATTAACCAAGACTACTAAAGGCCACACGAGAAAAGTTTCATATGTAACGAAACCAAGAATAGAGCGGCAGAAACTAAACTCAGCAGAGGCAAATCGTGCCTTGAGAATCAATGTCATATCTGTCAAGATGGACAAACAGTAGTTACAATTAATTGAAGCAAAGAACAGAATATACTGCTTTAAAGGGTCAAGATAAGAAGCCGAAGGCAGGTGGTGGGTGAAACGAAAATATGAAGAGGCAAATTCACGGTGTCTGAACCATGTGACCAACCAAGCGAGCAGAAGTAAGCCTTTCACGCCTACGTATGGAGCCTTATCGTGCCCATCCTCCTTAACTTTCTGAGACCAAGAGGCAGGCTCAAGGCCAAACTACAAGTCAGAAATTGACACACGGCCACTACGGTGATGAATGACTGTAACATAAATTGGAGGAAAGCTGTGCTACAGACTTACTCCCTGAACCTGGCCCCATTATTCTGCATGCTGCTAAGCGAAGTGGAAAAGTATGGGTGGGGTTGGTGCCAACCCAATCACAAGGGACCAAGTAATCTAGGGTCCTATAGTTAGTAGAACCAATGAGATGTCGTACTTTTAGTGACATCTACAGTAGCTAGTTTGAAGGTAGGGCTTAGATGCCCCACCTGACAGTGTTTACCCAATCCACTTACTCCGTTACCATATACAGATATAGTACCTATAGTAAAGTTACCTTTTCCAAACAAATAGAATTGTATGCCAACTTTTAAGCATTAAACGTCAGTGATGACGAGTTTCTGGTATAAATGATGTGTCTTTTATGAAGTTTGTTGGGGTTGAAGCGAGAAGGAAGATCGTGCCACTGCTGATATTCATAACTCCCCGTTTTTTGTACTTGTCATTAAATGGACTCCCTTTGCCAAACCGTCGAGTTGTCATTATTGATTTGGTGTTGGAGTATTTAATCTGCACCCCCATCCATCTTACGGGTGCTGCTATCTTGTCTTAAAGTGCTTCTGGGCAAACCCCGACTCTATGGGCCGGTTGGGGGTCCCGGAGCACACTTGGTAGCAGAGGATGGTTATTGATTATCGATTAGAATAAGTCACCCATTGACCATCGACATAAAGTAACTCTAGGTCCTTGTAATATCACAAGTCCTTTGCCATCCGATTGAGTAGACCGTGAATCTCCCCGTAGACAGTGGTAGAATAAAAATAGAATCTGCAGAATGAGGTCTGAAAGGACCCGTGTTACCCACATAACCCCTTCCCACTCCTACGGCAGCTAAGCGGGTGAACGGCCGGAGAAGGCAGTGACGAAGGCAGTGATCCCAAGCATCCAGAGAGGAAACATGCAAATGGTGAGTGAAAAAGACTAAATGATTTGGCAAAAAGTATATACCTTAGAACAAGTAAGGGAAAAGGTAACAGAGGGAGGCGGGAAAACAAAAAATAGTCAGAAGTAGAGTACAATGTATATATATATATATATATATATATGGTGAAGGAAATAGTGACTTAGATGGTGACTAAAAATAGTAAAAGAGGATACCGGGTAGGACGCCCGAGAAGAGAGAGGATACCGGGAGGGACACTGGAGAAGAGAGAGGATTCGCCTTATCCCTATGCTTTAATATAACGGCTAGAAGAAACTTGTATCCAGAGTCCTGAATGAAGAGGAACAAATAGTTCACCACGACGGTTAAAGACGCCTGTGAAAGGGATACGTTTAAACTCTATGTCGGGGTAATATTAGAGGCAGAGGTATATGTGACCAGCTGGAGTTTGTCTAGTCTGTGAAAGTCTGTCTTATGTGTTATTTGTTGTGACATCATAGGTCGAACTTTTTCCTTCAATAACTAGCATAAAATGTACGCGATTAAGTAACTGAGATATTGTATTGTACGAATTGATGTTTTTGAGTAAAAAGCAGAGATACACATTTTTAGTGGGAAAAACGGGATTGGAGCTTGAGACGATTGGTGCTCGCTCATATTGTTGGAATTGTTTAAGTAACGGAAGGCATTAACAAGTGTTGTATCAAGTGAAAGGGAACAAAGTTAAATATGGAAGACATGACTCCATTAGTACACTGTGAAAACAGTTGCCAAAACACGCACCTAAGCTGAAAAAGTACAGTGCGGAATGGTTTAAAGGAACCACCCACAAAATGTTTATGCCTTGGCCCCAGAGTGGATCCTTATCTAGACCAGTCTTGCAATACATGACAACATATTTGCATGCCACATTAAAGGGCAAGAAGTTAGACAAACGCCTAGCTAGTCTAGAGATGTGGAAAATGTATCAACAGGACATGAAAAAGGAGCCGCCAGTAGATTGAATACTTAACGTATGTACAGAGAGGGGTGAGACGCCCTCAGAGCCACCCGCCCCATCTGAAACAAAAACTGAAGACAGTAAGGGCGAAGGGTTATACTTGCTAAGAGAACTTACAGCAGCTACAGGGTATAGCAACCCGGCATATGAGTCACCTATGCAAATCAGTGATGAAAATCTAGACAAAGATAGAGATATGACCTCCAAAGTCCAGAGGGACAAGGAGAGACTCAGACTCAAGAACGAGTGGAAAGACCAGACACAAGCAAGTACATCTCTCGACACAGAGAGGGAAGGCAAACGATGGAAAGGGAATAAGGATAGAACTGATGAGATAGCACTTACACAGAACGAATGGGTAGGAGGTCAGATTTGATTGAAACTCGATGGTAAAGGCATTGACGACGCAAAATAAAAAATGAAGCTAGATGATGTACAGAGAAGGGAGAAGGAGAAAGAAAAAGGATTGAGAGACGAAAGAGTAAGGAAGAAAGATAGACAGAGACGATAACAGTTATATCGTGAAGAGCAAGAAAGGCAACTTGATCGTACACAGAGAGTAGCCAATGATCGAGACAGACAGGAGCAGCGAAGGATAGAGTAAGAACAGAGGCTACGAGAGAAAAGAATAAAGAGACAAAGGGATGAGGAAATCCAAAGGGCAAACAACCGTAGAGATACAAAGAAAGAGGAAGAAGATAGGGTCAGAGAAGAAGCGAGGAAGCACAGAGAGTTCGATGATGATGTAGAACGCAAGCAAAGACAGAGAGCACGCGATCTCGAATATCTGGAAAGAGAGGTTAAAAAACCTGAACCAGTAGTAAACTGGGAAGATATAGAAGAATTATTTCCTGAGTACGATTCAGTACCAGGCACGTCTAGGGCTAATTTCGAGGATGACTTCGACAACACCAGAAGCATCGGAGAGACGATAGATAGAATATATGATGAAATGGGGCTAGAACAAGTACCCCAAGGGGAGGGGGAAGACGAGCGCCTGGAGAGCACTAAGCTGTACGACATTGAGGATGTCTCCCGAAGTAGTGGGAATAGAGAACTGTTCCTAGATAGGCTGGAAATAAGTAGGAACAAAGAGTATGCAAGAAGTTGCACGAGTTGGGGCAGACAATGTCTGATGCTGAAAGAGAGGAGCATGAAGAAAGGGAGAAAGAAAGAAGGCGCGAAAAACGATTCTCAAGGGGGAAAGGGATAAGATGGACAGACACTTGCGAATCTGCACCGAGGGCATCAGGATCAGCCACGCAGTCAGACCAACAGAAGAAGTATCTCACGGTCAGAGGGAGGTGTCTCCATCACCCTATGTGAGCCGGCTAAGGACATTGCCGATAGGCGGTGATGCGGGAAAATCACTCCTGCAATAGACAGAAGAACAATGAGAGAAGAGAGAGAGAGGGCTATGCATCCCAATTTCCGTAGCTCGAGAAGGGTGGAGCAAAACCACAGTATATTCCATGGCAACACATGGATCGGGAAAACCTGAAAAATAAGCTTCCAATGCTGACATCGGGAGTCGGAAAATGGATACACGAGTTAGAAAAAATGACAAGAGGGAACACTTTAGCTATAGGGGATATTAAAGGTCTCTTAATCACCATACTTGGTGATAGAGCAGACAAAGTATGGACACGGGCAGGTTACCCTGGTGTGACAACAGTTAATACCGCGCAAGACGGATCTCCATTTAACAATTGCAGAGCCGCGGTATGGAAAGGATTGCGATTATTATATCAAGATACTTCTGACATAGGAGCTATCATGACACCTAAAATGAAGCCGTCAGAGGACCCGTTGATTTACATACAGAATTTTCAAGGTGCGTGGGTACTCGAGACTCAGGAATCCTAGGGGAAATCTATACCCGTGTTCTACCATATATTGTTCCAAGTGCTGCCAGAGTCGGTACCGAAACAGCTCAAGAAATTGGTAGGAATCGAGGCCAAATCGTGGTCGGAAATACAGCTGATCATCGAACACTATTACAGACTGCTACAAGAAAAGAATCGCAAAAAAGAAGCTGCACGAAAGGTTGAAGAGGCAAAATTAGTGCAGAAGAAATTGTCAAAATATGCCCTTGAAAGAGCAATGATAATTAGCACAGACGGATCGAACATTGAACAAGCCAATAATCCACAGCAAAATAATCAGGGCAATACTGGGTTTTACCCCAGTGGAAGAGGATTTAGAGGGAGAGGATGGCAGAGTAATCAGGGAGGTTTTCATAGTAATCAAAGAGGTTTTCAAAACATGCAAAATGGCAACCAAGATATGTCAAATGGGCAAGTGATCAGACCACCGCCAGTATGTTGGTTGTGTGGGGTGACAGGACATTTAGCGCGCACATGCAGAAATCAAGGCATTATGCAGAACGGCCAAGGAACACAAGCAGGCATGGTAAATCCACCTGTGTTTTTACAGCAGGGAGGAAATGGAGTTGCACAGAATCACATGGTGCAACAGCAAACGCCAGGAGCACAGCAAAGCTTGCAACCTCAGAACTCGATGAAGTTTCCGCAGGGACAATCTCAATAGTCACTGATGCAACTTTCACAGGCAGTAAGTGCAGTACAGGCTGCTAACCCTGGAATGAGGAGTAACACTGGTGATGGGGGAAAACATTCGACAAAGTGGGACAAAATTATATATGGACTAGGACAGCTCACTGGGAACCCTGATGTGTTCTATCCTATCAGTGACACCAGACCCTCACCAGGAACCAAGGGTAGATGTCATTGTAGGGGATAAATAATATTCCTTCCTAGTTGACATGGGTGCAACACATTCATGGATACGCGAAGGCAAATTTCCTTGTCCGGCGATGCTATAAATACTCATAGTTTCACAGGAGCTACAAGTCGTATTCCTTTTACAAACGCACTTCGATTCTCTATAGGAGAATGTGATATGAATGTAGCGCTAATATATTCACGACAAAACCCCAGTAAACATTTTGGGTCGGGGTCTAATGACAAAGTTAAATATGACAATCTCGTTCACGGAGGATGGCATAGTATGCTCCACTCCAGGAATGCATTATTTGAAAGTATGCGAAATGATTAGAGCATGCGCAGGACACACAGCTATGAGGGGTGTACCACCAGAGCCAGAAATATTTGCGTATGGAGTATGTGTTCTAATGGCAGGACTGCCAGCCCTCGCAGATAAAACCATGAGTACCCCAGATGAGTTTCTCCTTAGGCCAAGAATACCTATGCACGAGGAAAAGGGACAAGTATTTCCCTTGATGATACACACCACCATAATATGAGAGAAAGTGTGATCGATGGTTGTGATGATGAAGGCCAACAATGGTGCACAGTAATCGCCATTGAAGAAGGGTACAGATTGACTGATGTCACTGATGATGATCTCTTTGCGGAGCAAACAGATGGCGGAGAAACAGAAGTTGAGGTAAACCTCACTTTTGGGTGAAAATTATCAAAAGAGAAGTGCCTCAGAGAATGATGCTGGCACAGAACCGTCCTGAATATTTTGAGGAAGACATGGCCCAGGTGCCTGTCTCAGTGTGGACCACATGCCCTATGACGTAGGATTATTGAAGGAAGTCGGAGAAGTGAAAATTAAACTGAAGCCAGGAGCAATTCTACCAAAAGCACGTCAATACCCCATGTCCAGGGAGGCCGATGAAGGAATCTTTAAGACAATTTCTACCATGATGGATCAGGGCATTTTAGTGACGTCAGAGTCACCATATAATACGTCAGTGTACCCTGAGAAAAAAAGTAAAGGAGGGTCTAGGAGGCTAGTACAAGATTTGAGGCCGATGAATAATATTGTGGAGGCCGAGTTCCCTTTAGTCCTGAACCCGGCTACACTCCTCTGTAATATACCTGTTGAGGCAAAATATTTCATGGTGATTGACTTGAACAATGCATTTTCCTCAATCCCATTGCACAAGGACACACAAGATCTGACATCATTTACGTTCAGACAGATGCGTCTGAAAAGCACGAGGCTACCCCAGGGGTACTATGAGTCACCTTCTGTTTTTAACAGAGTCCTGCAGATGGACCTAAGCACCATTGCATTAGAGAGTGTTGTCCTACAATATGTGGATGACATCTTAATTTGCAGCACGACAAAGGAGCAATGTAGACACGATTCTGTTCAGCTATTGACTATATTGGCTGAGAAAGGATATAAAGTTAACAAAAAGAAGTTGCTATACTATCAACAAAACGTACTATACATAGGTCAGCTGATCTCACATGAGGGGAAAAGAGTTACCCCAGAAAGAGCTGAAGCCATACAGCACACAGCCAAGCCACACACTGTAAAGCAGAAGCAGAGCTTCTTAGGCCTTTGCAATTATGTCAGAGCATGGGTTTTCGATTATAGCTCCTACACCAAGCCGTTGCTTCAGGCCCTAAAGAAGCACAAGCGACAAAGGGAAAGATTAAATGGTCTGAAACCATGGAGGAAGGATTTGCTGAACTCAAAAGAGCCATTTGCACGGCACCAGTTTTAGGGATTCCCAATTATGGAGAGGAATTCTACCTGTTCTCACACACGAATGGCAGCGTTATGACAGCAGTGCTCACACAGAGAACCACATTGGGGTACAAGCCCTGGGCATACAGTAGTGGAAATTTGGACCCAATGATGAGAGGTCATTTCCTGTGTGAGCAAAGTTTAGCTGCAGCAACGTTCGCCATCGAGAAGGCTACTACCATTGTAATGGGATGCTCAATGACGTTGTACATCGAGCACTCGCTATTTGCTATTCTAGAGAAACCGAAGGGCACACTGACAACTCAGAGAGTTTCTGCTCATGAAGTTATCATATCAAATCCATCGATTAAAATAGTCCGATGCAAAATAGTGAACCCAGCTACGTTCATAGCCGAGCCAGTCACTGAAGGAGAGCCCATACATGACTGTGCGAATTATGAAGAATTCTATGATGAGATTCCCAGAGTGAAGGAAAATGCATTGGCAGCAGGAGAAATTGTCTTCATTGACGTTTCTTCGAGAATTGATCAAAATGATGGGCAAAGATATACAGGCGTCGCTATGATGAAGCACACAGCAAATGGAGAATATTGAGTACTTCTTAGTGCACGAATACCATCTCATTATTCAGCTCAAGCTGCAGAATTATTAGCGTTGATACTCGCGATTGAGAATCACGCAGACCAGGACAGGAAGTAACAGTGTACAGCGACTCCACATATGTGATATCAACAGTGCACGCAGGCTTAGTGCGCTGGAAAAGGAGGGGCTACCTCCGAGTGGACGGAACGCCAGTGCAGCACGTAGCCCTATTGGACAGGTTGATAAAGGCACTACAGCTCCCAGTGGGCATAGCGGTCATGAAATGCGCCGCCCATACGAAGGGGACAGATTGTATCTCACGAGGAAATTAAGCAGCAGACACGGAAGCCAAGCGCATGGCATCCAAGAACGAGACAATCATGGATGTGGAAGTCACAAATGTACATGAGAAAATGATTGTTGCACGGAGTGAACCTGAGAGTTACAATAATGTGGGACAAGCACAATTAATGGAACTCCAAGTGGAGGCACCACAGGAGTAGAAGAACTTATGGAAACGGCGAGGGTGTTCTTTAAACCCCTCTGAAAGCTTTTGGAGACAAGATAGCACTGGTAAACCAGTAATGCCTGTAGCCCTGTTAAAAATAGCGCTGGAGCAGCTACACTATCCAGCACACATGACAAAAGAGAATCTAGCAGCAACGCTTGCAGAAGACTGGTTCATACCGAATTTAGCGGAGCATGTTGCATTTTTTATGGTGAACTGTATAATTTTCCAACAGTTCACAGCTGGGCACACACTAAAAGTTATCAGAGGAGCCATCCCAAGGCCCAATGGACCTTTTCAGCACTTGCATGTCGATTATGTTGATATGATTCATTTATGGAATGGGTACAGGTATTTAATTGTTGTGGTGGGTCCATTCTCTAGATGATAGAAGCAGGTCCATGCACACACCTGGACTCTACCTGTGCGGCCAAATTCGTAGTGAGAGAGTTATTCCCCAGGTGGAGGGTATGCGAAGTCATGAGGTCAGATAACGGGACTCACTTTGTAAATGAAGTTTTTGAGCAGATTAGCTTGTTGTTTGGTATAAAGCACAAGTTGTCGTCTGTGTATCATCCGCAAGGTAACGGGATATGTGAGAAGCTCAATGGCTTGTTAAAGGAAAAGATAGCCAAGTTGAAGCTTACTCTAATAAAGGGATGGTTACACTGCCTTCCTTTGGCACTGTACACACTCAGAAACCACCCCGGTTCTGACCACCATCTTATGGCGCACGAAATAGCCACAGGAAGAAGAATGCGCACTCCCCTGACACCCCGAGACAGAACTAGATGTGATGCCCAGTCGACAGGAGAAATCTTAGTGTCTGAAATGCAAGATTACTTGAATTGCACGACATCTTGCCTTACTGTAATTTCAAGCCAGCTGCAGCGACGGCGAAAAGGGTGCAGGGCAGAAGGAGACACTGCTGCCGGCACAGTTTAAGGATTACGTGCACCATCCATCTTCCCTGGAGATACTGTCCTGGTAAATACTCATATGAGGAAGAGGTGGGACGAGCCAAGGTTTAACGGTCCCTTTGCAGTGGAAGACTGCGCTTCCTCTGCAGTAAAGGTACAAGGAAGAAGAGCTTTGATCTTTCTCGGTGACATCAAGCCATATATCGGAGAAGGCCCCCTGCCTCCACCCCAACGCGAAGAGACTACAGACGATGGGGAAGAACCACAGCACATGCAGAGGCGATCCATGACGAGGAAGAAGGACACATGAGCAGCAGCAAAGTAAAGACAAAGAACTTTTCGAGCAACAGTTGTGGCTTCATTTTGGATATTCCTCTGATCAAAAAAGGGGATAAGGACATAAAGAACAGACACTCTGTGCATCCTAGTTGCAGGGTGAAGATGAAAAGTGCATGTGGAAGCCACAACATAGTCTGTTGACTTTGAAATTTGGACTGAGGCACACTGAAGACTTGATTAGAAAAGGATATGCCAAATTTTGATCGAGGACATATAAATTGGAGGAAAATACAATATCCAGATTCTTTCCACACAGAGACCTTATTCAGAATCACTTATGGTGTCCCACAGTAGCGACATCACCAAGGATGTACTATCATATTTCGATCTAGTGCTTAAAACATACCCGTCATTGGTGGGGATTCTCAGGAGTGTCACTGACTTCCTTCAAGAACCCGAAAACGAAAAGACTATAAGGAGGCTGCTTACTGTAATTGTTGAACAGTTCCTCCTACTTCTGGAATACAGCGAGGTAAAAGCAAATGTCCCAAGCGGAGGAAGAAGTGAATAGGCTTATCAACATACTATTCTTTCGCCTAATTGAAGACTGTCCAGGTCTTGTTGGAAGAACTACAGACAACTTGACATTTCTTTGAAGTCCAGCAAACACAGACCATCTAAGCATAATCCTAAACAATATTGTGATCCAAGTTGCTATTCACGCATACCGAAATTGCAGAAACAGTTCACAGTGAGTGACAACTAGCACCTTTCACCAGAAGATAGCAGATTGGCGAACAATGTCTTCTTTCGCCTAATTGAGGACTTTCCAGAGCTTATGGGGAGACCTGCCGATGTTGATGTCTTCACGTTCATCAGAGACCCAGCAGAGTCTACCCAGCTAAGCATGCTCCTGCATGGTATTGTAGTGCAAATTAAACTCTCCAATCTTCACCAGAGTTTCCGGAGAAGACCGTGAAGCTTTTCTGCCGAGGGACAGATCGAGAGAGTAACACCAGAAGGTCTACTTTTATTTTTCTGACAAGGACACAGCATGTCTTCGGGAATGAAGCAGATCAGAGGCGTGGATTAGGAACTAATATATATTTGAACATGCACAGTAAAGAGGCTTATTGAATTATCACCTGATTTTGACATTTTTCACAGAAAAAGAAACTATATCAAGAGACAATAGACAACTCATTGTTCAAGTAAAGAGAGACATTTATTTAGTACCTGCAGCTCGCAACCACAACCAACAGAATCCAGAGATAATATTGTTTAGAAGTTATATTAAAAGTTAGCTTATTTCAACAGATGATCGAGATGGGGATTCAGAGCAGCAATCTTGTCGTCCCCCAGGTGGAGAGACGTCCGTCCTTTCCTGGAAGTAAATGCTGCCGATGGACCTACAGGGGAATAATATATTTATTTATTATATTTATCATTATTTTGCTATTGCTGACAATGAGAACAGTGAATGCCCACATTCCAGTGTTGGTGATCCCGAAGAGAGAACTGAATATTGACAGTTTCCCGAAAGCAGATGCTTACCTGAGGAAGAAGAGATCTGTGGAACTGCTGACTCGAATGAAGAGGGAGAATTACTTTTCTGCCAAACCAGAAGAAGCTTTTTATGCAATCCCATACAAACACAGACTGTTCAGCCTTACCTCATCATTATTCCCAACAATTTTCATGCCAAGGTTTCAAGTTGGAGCAAACATTAAATGGTTGCAGATAACCAGATGGGAGTTACTACAGACCATTAACACGACCATAAAGGGATTCAACACAATCAAAGAAGAGTTAAGGGCAGTTCGGCTGATGACTTTCCAGAACAGATATGTCCTTGACATGATCACAGCTATGGATGGACGAGTTTGTGCAAAAATCGGAGAATCATGTTGCCTTCTCACAATGAAGAAATATCGATGAAGAAAGGTTTATACCTTCTCACGATGAAGAAAATTGAACTCTAACAGAAGCCATAGTTATGCTGACGAAACTACAGAATCAAATGATTGATGAAACGGACAAAGTTGATGATGACAGTTGGTTTGGATCACTATTCTCATGGGTTCCACAATGGATGGCAGATGCATTCAAGTTCCTGGGCACCTGCTAGTGATGATATTACTAGGATTCTGTGTTATCAAGATAATATTATCTCAGTGCCAGAAAACTGCGAAAAAAGCCATAGGTATCAAGATCATGATTGATGTCAAGCCAGGTTGGAAGCCCAAAGACTTGACTGACGAAGAAATAAGAGACTTTGTGAAGGCCAGCATTGACGCACCAGAAGGAACAAAGTTTTGATATCCGAAGAAGCATAGAAATAATGTGGGAAGATGGGATTACTGCAGCTCAAATGGACAGTGTCAACTGATGACGTGGAAAAAAGACGAACACTTAAGAACAGCAGGAAGCCTGAGAGGAGTAATAAAGATATGGACCCCAAAGAGACATTTCTTCAGACCATCATGTATAGACCCAGAAGACGAAGACAGAATGGACTTGAACAATGAAGTAAAAAAGAAATTGGAAGAACTGAAGAAAGAAGGAAAAGTGGTCCATGAATCGCCCAGAGGGGGGAGTGTAGAGGAGGTCCCAAGTACAGCCCGCACCCCAACCATCCATTTTAAAGTACCAGGAATGTTCACGCCGAAATATGTGATGTATGATGCGCAAATAAACCAGCAGAGAGCCGCAGTGGGGCTCTGTCCAGTACCTATCAGAAGAACAGCACCTATTGAAGTACCAGTACCAAGGAAACCATGGACAGTAAGGTATCCATTGAGAAAGCCATATCAATCAATGAAACGAAATGAAGATTGTCTGAGTACAGTCCTTGAAGAAACCAAAAAGGTCTTAATGGAAGACAAATGGTGACGTCACAAGAACCTGGACTGACTCACATATAGAAGAAATCATGACCAGAGAATGACGTAAAGAGACGAAACGCCATGAGACAAGGATATCGTGAACCTAAAGTGAAAGAATGATGTCACGTGTGAGAAGCTTAAACCATGAGCAAAATGAAGATATTCAACCAGTTTACATGTGTACATATGCTTGGAACCGCAATAAAGCTAAGGAAATCATGCGGCTTGGTATCTTTAGTAGAAAGATAGTGCAGCAAGTGCCACTATACATAATCTACCTCAAAGAAGTATGTTATATAAGTTTACTTCCACTTTGCACAAGAAGCAGAATTAACCAAGACTACTAAAGGTCACACGAGAAAGGTTTCATATGTAACGAAACCAAGAATAGAGCGGCAGAAACGAACTCAGCAGAGGCAAATCGTGCCTTGAGAATCAAGGTCGCATCTGTCAAGATGGGCAAACAGTAGTTACAATTAATTGAAGCAAAGAACAGAATATACTGCTTTGAAGGGTCAAAATAAGAAGCCGAAGGCAGGTGGTGGGTGAAACGAAAATAAGAAAAGGCAAATTCACGGTGTCTGAACCACGTGACCAGCTGAGCGAGCAGAAGTAAGCCTTTCACACCTACGCATGGAGCCTTATCATACCCATCCTCCTTAACCTTCTCAGACCAAGAGGCAGACTCAAGGCCAAACTGCAAGGCAGTAATTGACACACGGCCACTAAGGTGATGAATGACTGTAACATAAATTGGAGGAAAGCTGAGGTACAGACTTACACCCTGCACCTGGCCTCATTATTCCGCTTGCTGCTAAGTGAAGTAGAAAAGTACGGGTGGGGTTGGTGCCAACCCAATCACCAAGGACCAAGTAATCTAGGGTCCTATAGTTAGTAGAACCAATGAGACATCATACTTTTAGTGACGTCTACAGTAGTAGCTAGTTTGAAGGAAGGGCTTAGATGCCCCACCTGACAGTGTTTACCCAATCCCCTTACTCCGTTACCATATACAGATATAGTACCTATAGTAAAGTTACCTTTTCCAAACCAATAGAATTGTATGCCAACTTTTAAGCGTTAAACGTCAGTGATGATCAGTGATGTCATCAATGACATTTGTGATGTCATCTTTGATGTCCTGGGTGTTAGTCGTAGCAATGCACGTAGATGGTGCGAGTTATGGTTGGTTAGCTTACCATAATTGGGGAATGTGAAGTGTTTTTTGGTTTCACTGTGAAATATAACATCCGTTTAACAAAGTGGTTTTTACTGAATGTACATATATATATATATATGGCAGGGAACGAAAACAAAGGGGCTTAACATGTGATGTCGTCAGTGATGTCATTAATGACATTTGTGATGCCATCTTTCATGTTCTGGGTGTTAGTGTTAGCAGTGCACAGTGGTGATGGCAGGTATGGGGGCTTAGTTTACCATAACTGGTGAATTTCAGGGGTTTTTCAGTTTTAATTTGAACCATAATGGGAAGGTAGAAATAGTTTTTTTAGTGAAGTACACAGGTTTTTGGTAGGGCAACTTAACCATAACGTCCCCTCAACAAAGTTTTTTTTGTAGTGAATTTTACAGGTTTTTGGAAGGGGAACTTAATCATAACATTGTGTCAATGAAGTTGTTGTGCTGAATATACACTGTCATCATGCGATTGTGGGAGATAAATAGTATAATGTACGTACTTGATATATATTTTACATAGAATATACAGAACCCCCTCCCTATTGATGTTAGAAAGGGATGGACTGAGCGCCTGTTTACGGACGGGGGCGGACGGGATCAACATTACCCAAAGATGCAGGGGGTATATGAAAATGTACTATTGTCTTACACAAAAAATTTGCAACGTAGAAGGACATAAAGACATTATGGGCCTCATTACAACCCTGGCGTTGGACCATGGTGCTATTAGCAATGTAATGAGGCCCTATAAGTAGTAATAAGTAAATATGGAAAGCTAAAGGTGTGAAATGAAAACGACACATTTAATAACCATGTAGAATGAAATGGATGGTACCATAAAAATAAAGGATGCCTCCATCGTAATCACTTCACAGAAACTCTGCAGCCTGGGCCGACAGTGGACAGACGCAGTAGGACGAAAGGAAATTACATCAAAATAGTGAGTGAAAGTCATTTTTTTGTATGTGTGTGTAATTTTTTTGGTATGTGGTGCAAAAATAATAATTTCTTTCTGTTGTTTTGACAAAGAAATGGCTAGTACTTTGGAATGGCTGGAGGAGAATTTTCCGCATGGGGAAATGTCTGAAGACAGCGACAATAATGGTACACACTGCTCTGCATATGCAAAAAAAATAATGATCAGTATTTTATAGGCATTTAACGTATGTATATTTTTTTTGTACAGACCAGGAAAGAAAAGAAGAAAGGCCAACAAACAAGACAGAAGAAGAGAGGATGAAAAGGATTGAGCAGAACATGGATGTACTGAATGACAATTTGAAAAGTTTAAGGGAGTTTGTGGAGGACTGTGTGAGAGGAAAAGTACATTACCATTGTCCCACCTGTACCTGCCCCGCTTCTCCATTCCCCAGTGAACCATCCCCAAACCTTCAAGAAGAAAATAGATGTTTTGACGAAACATCCATCCCTTCTTCCCCTCACAAATCTTCTCCTCATAACCAGACCGTGTTGAATCCTAATTCCCCTATATTTGTGTCAGTATCTGCTTGCCCCGCTATTTCTTTGGATTGAAGTGTGTGCATGATACTTCGCCGTGCCGCTTACAAACGAGATCAAACATGTTCGTAGAACACACCAGGTGTCCGGGATGGCTGTAAATGAGCAAAATGGGAGTGTGTTAAGGACAGTATACCTGTCTGTATCCTCCACAGCCAAAATGGTGGCGTCCGTAGAACAGGCGCGGTGGCCGGCAAGTTCGTAGTCAAACAAAATGGAGTTGTCCTAAGGACACTGGACCCGCCCGTACAGTGAGCATATCATGTAGGCACATGCGCAGTACAACCGTAAGTATAGCGAACATTGCGCCTGGCCCTAACTGTCCGTCTCACTTGTATCGCACTTTGAATTAGTTTGAGAACCCGAACCCTGTCCGTAGGACACTTGCGCGTATGTGCAAGTTTGTTACTCTGCATTTGCTGTCCAGCGGACTCCCGTTTCTATCGCGGATGTGTTCAGGACGTCATCATGTGACAACACCCGAGCTGAGCGTGTGGACGAATTTGCGCAGTTTATGTGCATCCGCAGCATTATAAAAGAGCTGTAGACACAAGGCAAAATATTGTAGAGTGTAAAAATATCATTTCACATAACCCAGACAATAGCTTGCCTGAGGACTTGTTGTGTAAATTTTTTGTACCGCTTTGCAGTGATGAAGATGGTCACGAGGCACACCACTCCACCCCTATAAATGGCCACACCCCCAAGCACATCTTCATTGTCCTTCTAGCTATAGCACATTGAGGTGTACTGCCTTTACTACTGTAGTGACCAAAAGGAAAGTAATCGGTATGGCTTCCATGGCTGCTATTGGTTCATTAGCCTCTGCACCACCCACAAACCCGCCACCACCTCCCCAAGGGCCTGCAGAGAGATATACAGGTGAGGATGTAGAGAGCGAGGAAGAAGAGGAGGAAGAGAATGAGGTGGAGGAACTCTGCACTACAAGTACTCGCCGGGAGTCGTGGGTGTGGCGGTTGTTTTCCGTTTATGGGAACGTACCAAAAGCATGTGCGAACCTGGTGAGGTGTAATGAGTGCCAGGTGGTGCTGAGTCGCGGGAGATTTGATGCGTACAGCTTTAGTACGACAACCATGAAGCGACACTTCACTTCGTTCCACACTGTGAACATTCGCAAGATGGTGCCATGTGAAGAGCGTAGTCGATTGAGTTCCTCCACACCATCCTCCGTGTCCGATCCTCCCACCACAAGAGACACTCCTGTGGGGGAGCGCCTCCCTCCAGCTGCCTCACAAGCCATTCGCAATGCTGTTGACCCTTACCTTTCAAAGGTGACAATAGTGTGTATGTATTGGGACGTAGTACTCTGCAGGGGGGAGAGTTTTCAAAGTGCTTTTGAGGCTACAGTCACGGAGCACCAGAAGATCTGCTCCTTACCTAAGTGCAGCTGACCCTATATCTTTCTCTGTCCACTTGCCCTTTCTTATCCCCGTGGCTGGTGTCCCTTCCTTACCCTCCTTTGGCCTCCTCTTCTAGTGTGTCGTGTGCTGATAAGCAATAAACGAGAGCCGCCTTTCTCAGTTTAACAATAGAACTATGAAATGACCGTTGTAGAGCCCCGCGGAGTTGTGGAAAAGTTTGCGGACAGTCGTAGGGAAAAACAAGGAGGGTGCAAGCGGAGCAAACACAATGAAGTATACGCTGGGAGTAAGTGGTGGCACTGAAAAGAGCCATTCAGTGGTTGTGTGGGTCAAAAACTGTGGATTGGAGAAAACGGATTGTCACATAGGTTACTGTGAATCCAAAAGAGGTCGCAATGCATTTTGTACATTGCGAAGAAAAATCTGATTCCCAGCATATGTGAGATGGACTCCATCTCTGTGGAAAATGAAAGAGCTGCAAAACAAAGTATTTTCATTGTGGAATGAGGACATGCCAACATCTCTTAAAAAGGCACAAACAGCCTTATTCACATTGCGTCTCGCTTTCTCCATTTGTGGACCAAAAGCAGAAGAACGCAGCCATATTTGTCTTTGTGCAATATGGGAAAAAAGTATTTGACAATTTGGAAACATGTCCATGAGCTTCGCAAGTCCTTCCTTCATTGCAAATTGCAAAGAAATTCCAGAGACATGGCCTAAACTGTTTTGTCCGCAATGAATGGTAAGTATATCTGGAGGACGCTCTGGGCCTCATTACGAGGTATGCTATTGGCGGCATGGCCAAAACCGCATCCGTGTCCGTGTCCTCGGAATGAGGACTTACCGGACCATTCCGAGTTCGGATGGCCCGGTAATTCCTCACTCGAGGACATGGACACGGTTCATCCCCATTCCCATTTCAGCCCCCATAGGGCTGAATGGGAATGGGAGAGGGAGTAAACAACGGGCCATTACGAGATGGCCTGTTGTTTGCTCCCTCTTCCCCTCGCGGGACCCGGTATGCACGCCTGGTTTTCCCAGGCGTGCTTAACGTGTCCCGCGAGGGGACCTCGCAATGTGGCGGAACGGGTTGAACGGCGCCGCAGCCTTTTACGGCGCCATTTAACCCGTTCCGCCAGGGTCGTAATGAGGTCCTCTGTCAGTAAAGTAACACAGAGAGGTACCAAGTCCAGCTACCTCATGCCACGCACGACATGCCACTGCACTTCCACATGAGGAAATCCGAGATCTACAGATAAACTGCAGCTTTCTGCATGCACCTTCAACCAATGTATCCATGAGTCTCCCAAAATCCAGATAATCTGTTATCGAGCAGGCAAAACCATGGCTGTGTGGTCTCCTATCAGGGAGAAGGCGGTCTTACTAAATCTCGCTGTTCAGAACACACCCACTGAACTTTATTGAGCAATCCCTAGATCCATTCATTTTCATTTGCATGCGTCTCCACCCCAGAATCCCCGTTGGTGATATGCGCTGGCTGCAAACTACCGCATGTCCGCGGACATGTATAGGATCAGAGCATGACGACGGTACATTAAAGTATTATTCCCCTTTTTCCCCTTTAAGGTGGGCTCTGAAAATAGCTGTTTTTTTAGTTTTTGGGCAGATACCTTAAAGACATCTGTTATTTTGTTTATTGTTTTGTATTTTTTGTCCTTACTTTACTCCGACAACCATTACAGAACCTTCTCTAAAGCAAGCCTTACGTTCCAAAAGAACATCGCATTTCCCAAAGAAGATAGCGCAACACCATCTGCTTCAAAATAATCTGCATTACTTGGAACAACGTTTTCGTGGCTGCTAAAAAAACATACCAGCGCGTAACATAAAAGCACACATGCCGCGATTAATGATACACCTCCCAATACTTTCATCTGGACAGAAAAAAGAATTGTTGTCCCATTTTACTCTAGGGAGTAAACCAGAAAAAATGACTTTCACAGTTGGTAAAATGTTCATGAGCGCTTGAACCAACTGTCCCAAATCTGCCAACAAAGTACGTGCAGTCACGTAGCCCAAATGGCAAGCACCGTAGTGCAAAATTACCACATGAGGAGAGGTCATCGTACGTATGTCTCTGCAAACTTGCAGAATTGCCGCAACATTGGCATCAGTGTCAGCGTTCAACAACACCTCCACTCCTCTCACATCGAAATGGTGTGCCACATGCCTACTCTCGGCATAATGTTGTAAGCCATGGACAAAAATGTCTCCAAGCACCAAAACCCTGACCCTCTCCACCTCTGCCATCTTCAGTGTACGCCACGTCTTTCGACACAAAAGAGTAATGTGACCATCTGATTGGCTGATGCCTTCAGTCCCCTTTCCATGCAGGATTTGCTGTAGAAACCTGTATGTGACACGCCCTACCCACGGACAAGCGTTGCCTACGTGCGGCACGTAACTCTTACCCAGTCCTTTCACCCTTTCCACAGCAGTAGCAAATCGAGTCCCTCATTGGACACAAGTAAGCAGTCACACAACCATCCACCAATCACATTGAACATCGCTAAATCTAACTCCGTCATCAACATTGCGCACTTCAAAATTACTGTCGATAATTCTAAATGGAAGTCGGATATCATTGCAAAGCACCTACTTCAGAAGCTACTGTGCAAGTGTTGCGAATTTCTACGTACAGCTCCATGCATGCGCACATGCATGAGTATCGAGTACAGGTATGTATATTTTAATCAGAGAACATGTGCAACCCTTATGATTTCATTTAAACAAATTAATGCTGCTAAATGTGCATAGGCAATACATACCAACGCTCCCCCTTTTAAGTGCAAGATGTCCGATTTATCATTGACAAACCGCACAACTTCTTACTGTCTTCCGCATAACATATGCATACGTTGTGAGCATGCCTATTTAGGGTGAAACTCGATTTTGTATTAGAAAATGTCGGAGTTGTGTACTGTGTACGGTCTACAGTAATGCTACGTGCAATATAATCGTATGACAAAAGTAAGCGCTCCCGATTGCTGTGGTGACATCTCCTGCCGAGGGTCTCCCGATTTTTCGGCATTGTGCTTTTAAATTGCAAGTAGAACATTTTCTCCCATCTACTACTATGCCCTATCGCTTACAAACCTCTCTCCTATAGATAGTACACCTTGGAAAAAACAAGGCATTTTCATAACCTTAAACATGTAAGCAATTTTGAAGGACTTGCAAGTAACATATTGCAAATACCATGCAAAGGCTGCACAGAGTGAAGTGAAATGCACACATGTACTCGGTTGAAATATGAAAGGAGAATTTTCTGACGAAAGATGCACAATTAATGTGTGCAGTATCAGCACTGATGTAAACACACAAAGTAATTAATTTTGTTTTTTTGAATCGTAGTGAAGACTATTCTCCTGAGAATCAACAGCATCTACACTGCAGACGACATATCCGAAGAAACCTGGTCATTTTGCAAAAAAAAGTAAGTACAGTACTACCTTTATATTGTAACTACTCCTCAAAGAGGCTGCGTGGGTTATTTGTTTAATTTGGGCACCAAAGCAAACATTGATTTCTGAACCATTCTACCTACAAATATCCATTTATTAAACAAAGAATAACAGGCACAATGGCTCACAAATCCGCTGTTGCAAGTTTATGGCATTTAGTTTATTAATAATACTTCTCGTCACCACTAGCCCACTTTGTACTCTCATCTGAAGCACATTGTAGTACTATACAAACAGTAAAATAGCCTTACCAAATCATTGCAAGAGTCCAATACACATTCACACACCATGACAAAGAGCTTCCACATCAGACTCATGCACGCATGCACACAGTACACATTCATTGTACAACAGAATAAAGTATGCCTTCTTTTTTTCAACAGACACCAAAGAATGCCTACCAAAAAGCAACTCCGTAGAAAGGAACGCAGAAGTAGAGCAAATAAAAATAAAAGTGCCCAATCTAAGCATCCATCTGTTGTAGAGTTTGTAGAGAATGTTCGAACAAACCAGCTAATGCAGTCGGTTAGCAAAACAAAGGAAGCTTCAACTACCGAAACTTTACCTCCTCCATCAAAATGTGTCACAAAACTCAAAAATGTTGGCAAAAAATCGGCTACCAGTACAGCTAACAATGCTCCTACTAATCCTGATACTGTAACAAGAACCCATAGTAAAAAAAGTGTTTTATCATAAATGTTTCATCACAGAGTCCTTCAGAATCTACTAAGAAGAGGACCGAAATCATCCTCACCCCTTAAAACCTACCGTAGAAAGTTAATCCTACAAGCTCTCATGGACAGTGCAATCCTTCTCAAAAGGAAGTTGTTTATATTAGTGTTAAATAGAATGAAAGCATTAACAAAACTAAGTACCAAACTACAAAAGAAACTCAGCAATAAACGGAATATGAACAAAAATAATTTCTTAAATGTTTGTGGTGGTGAATGGGGTCACACAACAACCACAGAACCATATTTTAATGAAGAAGCATACAAACAAAATCAAACAAACACAATTGCCATTCATAGCAGTGGACGAGGGTATGAGAAAATCAATACTACCATCATGGAACAAGAAACACTGCTTACAAAAGTATCCTCTGAAAACTCAGAATAACCTCATGATTCAACAGAACCACACCGTCCAGTATACAAATGGCCGTGCACATCAGTGTGTGCCATTCCAAACAAAGCTTTCAAATCTTTACGTCAGTTCCTGAATCAGTATGTAAAAGGTAAAGACAAAACTAAAATGAAAGTGCTGCAAAATATGGATATTTGTCCAGTGCGCAAATACACAGGACTACAAGGACATTCATTAGCCTGCATTTCTGGGCCTATTTGCAAAAGCATTTTCCATGATATCAAAAGGATATCAATACATCATTCAAATGTAAGAAATCTAGTGTATAAAATATACTATGCAAAAAAGTCCAGCTTCAGAATTAGGCAATTTAAATAACACTCTTCTGCCTGGTACACCCAAATACTTACAAGAAGAAATTGACCGTATTCAGAGAAAGTATTTGGGAAGTGAAAGCCACTTACAAAATGCAATAGTTTTGGAACATAGTAGCAACAATTCTGCACATAGCAACCTTGTATTACAAACATACAGAAAAGAAATAGTAAAATTTAAAAGGTCATCGGCTGAAGTGCCAAACCATCAGGGTAATTCATAGAATTTCGCAGAAAAGTGTCGCAAGCGGCTGGCGCAGAGTGTCCGCGTGCGATTGACTGCGCCAGGCGCGTGCGCTAAAACCGATTTCCGCGCACAGCGTATTCATGGATTTTAGGCTTCCAAACCAGCCGTGGCGCAGAGAATCGCAGCGACCCTGAAGCAGCGCCCGTAACGCCCCCAAGAACGCCCTCGCGCAAGGAAAAGCCATCAAAATCGCTAAATCATCGCAAAGGGCTGCGCTAACCCTGGACCAGTTCAGCGGGCTGGCAAACAGCAAACGCCAAGCGGGGAACGTGTATTGCAGGGGTGCGCGGGAAGTTCCACACGCGACTGGCCCCGTGCAAGCAGGGTACGTGTATTTCAGGGGTGCGCGGGAAGTTCCACACGCGATTTCAGCAGGGTACGTGTATTTCAGGGGTGCGCGGGAAGTTCCACACGCGATTTCAGCAGGGTACGTGTATTTCAGGGGTGCGTGGGAAGTTCCACAAGCGATTTCAGCAGGGTACGTGCATTTCAGGGGTGTGCGGGAAGTTCCACACGCGAATGGGCCAGTGCGAGCAGGGTACGTGTATTCCATGGGTGCGTGGGAAGTTCCACACGCGATTCCATCAGGGTACGTGTATTTCAGGGGTGCGCGGGAAGTTCCACACGCGATTGTCCCAGTGCGAGCAGGGTACGTGTATTTCAGGGGTGCGCGGGAAGTTCCACACGCGATTGTCCCAGTGCGAGCAGGGTACGTGTATTTCAGGGGTGCGCGGGAAGTTGCACATGCGATTTCAGCAGGGAATGTGTATTTCAGGGGTTCTGGGGAGTACTACACGTGAATTGGCCGTGTGGGTCCTCCCAGGTGTACGCTCCACAACCTCCACGGCCCCTGCAGGCAGCCCACACCACGGGGGACTACCCTGCACCCCTGCTCATGTCCCGCAGGCAGCCCATCCACCATGGGCATGCCCCCCAGCCAACCCACATGTCACCTTGCACTACTGATCAACAATGCATGTCTCCCACCACCCCCACCCCCCAGCACTGTGGGGCACCTGCCAGCAGGCCCCCACTCATGTCCAACTCATGTTTCCCACCCCCCCCACCCCCCTGCACCGTGGGGCACCTGCCAGCAGGCCCCCACCCATGTCCAACTCATGTACCCCTGCACCCCCACCCCCCAGCATTGTGGGGCACCCTCCACCAGGCCCCCACTCATGTCTCCCACCACCCCCACCCCCCAGCACTGCAGGGGCAGCCTCCACCAGGCCCCCACTCATGTCTCCCACCACCCCCACCCCCCAGCAGTGCAGGGGCAGCCTCCACCAGGCCCCCACTCATGTCTCCCACCACCCCCACCCCCCAGCAGTGCAGGGGCAGCCTCCACCAGGCCCCCACCCATGTCTCCCACCACCCCCACCCCCCAGCAGTGCAGGGGCACCCTCCACCAGGCCCCCACTCATGTCTCCCACCACCCCCACCCCCCAGCAGTGCAGGGGCAGCCTCCACCAGGCCCCCACTCATGTCTCCCACCACCCCCACCCCCCAGCAGTGCAGGGGCACCCTCCACCAGGCCCCCACTCATGTCTCCCACCACCCCCCAGCAGTGCAGGGGCAGCCTCCACCAGGCCCCCATTCATGTCTCCCACCACCCCCACCCCCCTGCCACCATGGGCAGCACCCACCAGGCCCCCACTCATGTCTCCCACCACCCCCACCCCCCAGCAGTGCAGGGGCAGCCTCCACCAGGCCCCCACTCATGTCTCCCACCACCCCCACCCCCCAGCCACCATGGGCAGCCCCCACCAGGCCCCCACTCATGTCTCCCACCACCCCCACCCCCCAGCAGTGCAGGGGAACCCTCCACCAGGCCCCCACTCATGTCTCCCACCACCCCCACCCCCCTGCCACCATGGGCAGCACCCACCAGGCCCCCACTCATGTCTCCCACCACCCCCACCCCCCAGCAGTGCACGGGCAGCCTCCACCAGGCCCCCACTCATGTCTCCCACCACCCCCACCCCCCAGCCACCATGGGCAGCCCCCACCAGGCCCCCACTCATGTCTCCCACCACCCCCACCCCCCAGCAGTGCAGGGGCACCCTCCACCAGGCCCCCACTAATGTCTACCACCACCCCCACCCCCAGCAGTGCAGGGGCAGCCTCCACCAGGCCCCCACTCATGTCTCCCACCACCCCCACCCCCCAGCCACCAGGGGCAGCCCCCACCAGGCCCCCACCCATGTCTCCCACCACCCCCACCCCCCAGCCACCAGGGGCACCCTCCACCAGGCCCCACCCATGTCTCCCACCACCCCTACCCCCCAGCAGTGCAGGGGCAGCCTCCACCAGGCCCCGACTCATGTCTCCCACCACCCTCACCCCCCAGCAGTGCAGGGGCAGCCTCCACCAGGCCCCCACTCATGTCTCCCACCACCCCCACCCCCCAGCAGTGCAGGGGCAGCCTCCACCAGGCCCCCACTCATGTCTCCCACCACCCCCACCCCCAGCAGTGCAGGGGCACCCTCCACCAGTCCCCCACTCATGTCTCCCACCACCCCCAACCCCCAGCAGTGCAGGGGCAGCCTCCACCAGGCCCCCCCCATGTCTCCCACCACCCCCACCCCCCAGCCACCAGGGGCACCCTCCACCAGGCCCCCACCCATGTCTCCCACCACCCCCACCCCCCAGCAGTGCAGGGGCAGCCTCCACCAGGCCCCCACTCATGTCTCCCACCACCCCCACCCCCCAGCAGTGCAGGGGCAGCCTCCACCAGGCCCCCACTCATGTCTCCCACCACCCCCACCCCCCAGCAGTGCAGGGGCAGCCTCCACCAGGCCCCCACTCATGTCTCCCACCACCCCCACCCCCCAGCAGTGCAGGGGCACCCTCCACCAGTCCCCCACTCATGTCTCCCACCACCCCCACCCCCCAGCAGTGCAGGGGCAGCCTCCACCAGGCCCCCACTCATGTCTCCCACCACCCCCACCCCCCTGCCACCATGGGGAGCCTCCACCAGGCCCCCACCCATGTCTCCCACCCCCCCCCACCCCCCAGCAGTGCAGGGGCACCCTCCACCAGGCCCCCACTCATGTCTCCCACCACCCCCACCCCCCAGCAGTGCAGGGGCAGCCTCCACCAGACCCCCACTCATGTCTCCCACCACCCCCACCCCCCAGCAGTGCAGGGGCAGCCTCCACCAGGCCCCCACTCATGTCTCCCACCACCCCCACCCCCCAGCAGTGCAGGGGCACCCTCCACCAGGCCCCCACCCATGTCTCCCACCACCCCCACCCCCCAGCCACCAGGGGCACCCTCCAGCAGGCCCCCACCCATGTCTCCCACCACCCCCACCCCCCAGCAGTGCAGGGGCAGCCTCCACCAGGCCCCAACTCATGTCTCCCACCACCCCCACCCCCCAGCAGTGCAGGGGCACCCTCCACCAGGCCCCCACTCATGTCTACCACCACCCCACCCCCCAGCAGTGCAGGGGCAGCCTCCACCAGGCCCCCACTCATGTCTCCCACCACCCCCACCCCCCTGCCACCATGGGCAGCCTCCACCAGGCCCCCACCCATGTCTCCCACCACCCCCACCCCCCAGCAGTGCAGGGGCAGCCTCCACCAGGCCCCCACTCATGTCTCCCACCACCCCCACCCCCCTGCCACCATGGGCAGCCTCCACCAGGCCCCCACCCATGTCTCCCACCACCCACCCCCACCCCCCAAGCAGTGCAGGGGCACCCTCCACCAGGCCCCCACTCATGTCTCCCACCACCCCCACCCCCCCAGCAGTGCAGGGGCAGCCTCCACCAGGCCCCCACTCATGTCTCCCACCACCCCCACCCCCCAGCATTGCAGGGGCAGACTCCACCAGGCCCCCACTCATGTCTCCCACCACCCCCACCCCCCAGCAGTGCAGGGGCACCCTCCACCAGGCCCCCACTCATGTCTACCATCACCCCCACTCCCCAGCAGTGCAGGGGCACCCTCCACCAGGCCCCCACTCATGTCTACCACCACCCCAACCCCCCAGCACTGGATGGGCACCCTCCACCAGGCCCCCACTCATGTCTACCCCACCCCCACCCCCCTGCCACCATGGGCAGCACCCACCAGGCCCCCACCCATGTCTACCACCACCCCCACCCCCCTGCCACCATGGGCAGCACCCACCAGGCCCCCACTCATGTCTCCCACCACCCCCATCCCCCAGCAGTGCAGGGGCAGCCTCCACCAGGCCCCCACTCATGTCTCCCACCACCCCCACCCCCCAGCCACCTTGGGCAGCCCCCACCAGGCCCCCACTCATGTCTCCCACCACCCCCACGCCCCAGCAGTGCAGGGGCACCCTCCACCAGGCCCCCACTCATGTCTCCCACCACCCCCACCCCCCTGCCACCATGGGCAGCACCCACCAGGCCCCCACTCATGTCTCCCACCCTCTCCACCCCCCAGCAGTGCAGGGGCAGCCTCCACCAGGCCCCCACTCATGTCTCCCACCACCCCCACCCCCCTGCCACCATGGGCAGCCCCCACCAGGCCCCCACTCATGTCTCCCACCACCCCCACCCCCCAGCAGTGCAGGGGCAGCCTCCACCAGGCCCCCACTCATGTCTCCCACCCCCCCCACCCCCCAGCCGACAGGGGCACCCTCCACCAGGCCCCCACTCATGTCTCCCACCACCCCCACCCCCCTGCCACCATGGGCAGCACCCACCAGGCCCCCACTCATGTCTCCCACCACCCCCACCCCCCAGCAGTGCAGGGGCAGCCTCCACCAGGCCCCCACTCATGTCTCCCACCATCCCCACCCCCCAGCAGTGCAGGGGCACCCTCCACCAGGCCCCCACTCATGTCTACCACCACCCCCACCCCCCAGCAGTGCAGGGGCAGCCTCCACCAGGCCCCCACTTATGTCTCCCACCACCCCCACCCCCCAGCAGTGCAGGGGCAGCCTCCACCAGGCCCCCATTCATGTCTCCCACCACCCCCACCCCCCAGCAGTGCAGGGGCACCCTCCACCAGGCCCCCACTCATGTCTCCCACCACCCCCACCCCCCTGCCACCATGGGCAGCCCCCACCAGGCGCCCACTCATGTCTCCCACCCCCCCACCCCCCAGCAGTGCAGGGGCACCCTCCACCAGGCCCCCACTCATGTCTCCCACCACCCCCACCCCCCAGCAGTGCAGGGGCAGCCTCAACCAGGCCCCCACTCATGTCTCCCACCACCCCCACCCCCCTGCCACCATGGGCAGCCCCCACCAGGCCCCCACTCATGTCTCCCACCACCCCCACCCCCCAGCCACCAGGGGCACCCTCCACCAGGCCCCCACTCATGTCTCCCACCACCCCCACTCCCCTGCCACCATGGGCAGCCCCCACCAGGCCCCCACTCATGTCTCCCACCACCCCCACCCCCCAGCAGTGCAGGGGCAGCCTCCACCAGGCCCCCACCCATGTCTCCCACCACCCCCACCCCCCAGCCACCAGGGGCACCCTCCACCAGGCCCCCACTCATGTCTACCACCACCCCCACCCCCCAGCAGTGCAGGGGCAGCCTCCACCAGGCCCCCACTCATGTCTCCCACCACCCCCACCCCCCTGCCACCATGGGCAGCCTCCACCAGGCCCCCACCCATGTCTCCCACCACCCCCACCCCCCAGCAGTGAAGGGGCAGCCTCCACCAGGCCCCCACTCATGTCTCCCACCACCCCCACCCTCCTGCCACCATGGGCAGCCTCCACCAGGCCCCCACCCATGTCTCCCACCACCCGCACCCCCAGCAGTGCAGGGGCACCCTCCACCAGGCCCCCACTCATGTCTCCCACCACCCCCACCCCCCAGCAGTGCAGGGGCAGCCTCCACCAGGCCCCCACTCATGTCTACCACCACCCCCACCCCCCAGCAGTGCAGGAGCAGCATCCACCAGGCTCCCACTCATGTCTCCCACCACCCCCACCCCCCAGCCACCTTGGGCAGCCCCCACCAGGCCCCCACTCATGTCTCCCACCACCCCCACCCCCCCGCAGTGCAGGGGCACCCTCCACCAGGCCCCCACTCATGTCTCCCACCACCCCCACCCCCCTGCCACCATGGGCAGCACCCACCAGGCCCCCACTCATGTCTCCCACCCTCTCCACCCCCCAGCAGTGCAGGGGCAGCCTCCACCAGGCCCCCACTCATGTCTCCCACCACCCCCACCCCCCTGCCACCATGGGCAGCCCCCACCAGGCCCCCACTCATGTCTCCCACCACCCCCACCCCCCAGCAGTGCAGGGGCAGCCTCCACCAGGCCCCCACTCATGTCTCCCACCACCCCCACCCCCCAGCAGTGCAGGGGCAGCCTCCACCAGGCCCCCACTCATGTCTCCCACCACCCCCACCCCCCTGCCACCATGGGCAGCCCCCACCAGGCCCCCACTCATGTCTCCCACCACCCCCACCCCCCAGCCACCAGGGGCACCCTCCACCAGGCCCCCACTCATGTCTCCCACCACCCCCACTCCCCTGCCACCATGGGCAGCCCCCACCAGGCCCCCACTCATGTCTCCCACCACCCCCACCCCCCAGCAGTGCAGGGGCAGCCTCCACCAGGCCCCCACCCATGTCTCCCACCACCCCCACCCCCCAGCCACCAGGGGCACCCTCCACCAGGCCCCCACTCATGTCTACCACCACCCCCACCCCCCAGCAGTGCAGGGGCAGCCTCCACCAGGCCCCCACTCATGTCTCCCACCACCCCCACCCCCCTGCCACCATGGGCAGCCTCCACCAGGCCCCCACCCATGTCTCCCACCACCCCCACCCCCCAGCAGTGCAGGGGCAGCCTCCACCAGGCCCCCACTCATGTCTCCCACCACCCCCACCCTCCTGCCACCATGGGCAGCCTCCACCAGGCCCCCACCCATGTCTCCCACCACCCCCACCCCCAGCAGTGCAGGGGCACCCTCCACCAGGCCCCCACTCATGTCTCCCACCACCCCCACCCCCCAGCAGTGCAGGGGCAGCCTCCACCAGGCCCCCACTCATGTCTACCACCACCCCACCCCCCAGCAGTGCAGGAGCAGCCTCCACCAGGCCCCCACTCATGTCTCCCACCACCCCCACCCCCCAGCCACCTTGGGCAGCCCCCACCAGGCCCCCACTCATGTCTCCCACCACCCCCACCCCCCAGCAGTGCAGGGGCACCCTCCACCAGGCCCCCACTCATGTCTCCCACCACCCCCACCCCCCTGCCACCATGGGCAGCACCCACCAGGCCCCCACTCATGTCTCCCACCCTCTCCACCCCCCAGCAGTGCAGGGGCAGCCTCCACCAGGCCCCCACTCATGTCTCCCACCACCCCCACCCCCCTGCCACCATGGGCAGCCCCCACCAGGCCCCCACTCATGTCTCCCACCACCCCCACCCCCCAGCAGTGCAGGGGCAGCCTCCACCAGGCCCCCACTCATGTCTCCCACCCCCCCACCCCCCAGCCACCAGGGGCACCCTCCACCAGGCCCCCACTCATGTCTCCCACCACCCCCACCCCCCTGCCACCATGGGCAGCACCCACCAGGCCCCCACTCATGTCTCCCACCACCCCCACCCCCCAGCAGTGCAGGGGCAGCCTCCACCAGGCCCCCACTCATGTCTCCCACCATCCCCACCCCCCAGCAGTGCAGGGGCACCCTCCACCAGGCCCCCACTCATGTCTACCACCACCCCCACCCCCCAGCAGTGCAGGGGCAGCCTCCACCAGGCCCCCACTTATGTCTCCCACCACCCCCACCCCCCAGCAGTGCAGGGGCAGCCTCCACCAGGCCCCCACTCATGTCTCCCACCACCCCCACCCCCCAGCAGTGCAGGGGCACCCTCCACCAGGCCCCCACTCATGTCTCCCACCACCCCCACCCCCCTGCCACCATGGGCAGCCCCCACCAGGCCCCCACTCATGTCTCCCACCCCCCCCACCCCCCAGCAGTGCAGGGGCACCCTCCACCAGGCCCCCACTCATGTCTCCCACCACCCCCACCCCCCAGCAGTGCAGGGGCAGCCTCCACCAGGCCCCCACTCATGTCTCCCACCACCCCCACCCCCCTGCCACCATGGGCAGCCCCCACCAGGCCCCCACTCATGTCTCCCACCACCCCCACCCCCCAGCCACCAGGGGCACCCTCCACCAGGCCCCCACTCATGTCTCCCACCACCCCCACCCCCCTGCCACCATGGGCAGCCCCCACCAGGCCCCCACTCATGTCTCCCACCACCCCCACCCCCCAGCAGTGCAGGGGCAGCCTCCACCAGGCCCCCACCCATGTCTCCCAGCACCCCCACCCCCCAGCCACCAGGGGCACCCTCCACCAGGCCCCCACTCATGTCTACCACCACCCCCACCCCCCAGCAGTGCAGGGGCAGCCTCCACCAGGCCCCCACTCATGGCTCCCACCACCCCCAGCCCCCTGCCACCATGGGCAGCCTCCACCAGGCCCCCACCCATGTCTCCCACCACCCACACCCCCCAGCAGTGCAGGGGCAGCCTCCACCAGGCCCCCACTCATGTCTCCCACCACCCCCACCCCCCTGCCACCATGGGCAGCCTCCACCAGGCCCCCACCCATGTCTCCCACCACCCCCACCCCCAGCAGTGCAGGGGCACCCTCCACCAGGCCCCCACTCATGTCTCCCACCACCCCCACCCCCCAGCAGTGCAGGGGCAGCCTCCACCAGGCCCCCACTCATGTCTACCACCACCCCCACCCCCTAGCAGTGCAGGGGCAGCCTCCACCAGGCCCCCACTCATGTCTCCCACCACCCCCACCCCCCAGCAGTGCAGGGGCACCCTCCACCAGGCCCCCACTCATGTCTACCACCACCCCCACCCCCCAGCAGTGCAGGGGCAGCCTCCACCAGGCCCCCACTCATGTCTCCCACCACCCCCACCCCCCAGCAGTGCAGGGGCACCCTCCACCAGGCCCCCACTCATGTCTACCACCACCCCCACCCCCCAGCAGTGCAGGGGCACCCTCCACCAGGCCCCCACTCATGTCTACCACCACCCCCACCCCCCAGCAGTGGAGGGGCACCCTCCACCAGGCCCCCACTCATGTCTACCACCACCCCCACCCCCCTGCCACCATGGGCAGCACCCACCAGGCCCCCACTCATGTCTCCCACCACCCCCACCCCCCAGCAGTGCAGGGGCAGCCTCCACCAGGCCCCCACTCATGTCTCCCACCACCCCCACCCCCCAGCCACTATGGGCAGCCCCCACCAGGCCCCCACTCATGTCTCCCACCACCCCTATCCCCCAGCAGTGCAGGGGCACCCTCCACCAGGCCCCCACTCATGTCTCCCACCACTCCCACCCCCCTGCCACCATGGGCAGCCCCCACCAGGCCCCCACTCATGTCTCCCACCCCCCACCCCCCAGCAGTGCAGGGGTAGCCTCCACCAGGCCCCCACTCATGTCTCCCACCACCCCCACCCCCCAGCCACCAGGGGCACCCTCCACCAGGCCCCCACTCATGTCTCCCACCACCCCCACCCCCTGCCACCATGGGCAGCCCCCACCAGGCCCCCACACATGTCTCCCACCACCCCCACCCCCCAGCAGTGCAGGGGCAGCCTCCACCAGGCCCCCACTCACGTCTCCCACCCCCCCACCCCCCAGCCACCAGGGGCACCCTCCACCAGGCCCCCACTCATGTCTCCCACTACCCCCACCCCCCTGCCACCATGGGCAGCACCCACCAGGCCCCCACTCATGTCTCCCACCACCCCCACCCCCCAGCAGTGCAGGGGCAGCCTCCACCAGGCCCCCACTCATGTCTCCCACCACCCCCACCCCCCAGCAGTGCAGGGGCACCCTCCACCAGGCCCCCACTCATGTCTACCACCACCCCCACCCCCCAGCAGTGCAGGGGCAGCCTCCACCAGGCCCCCACTCATGTCTCCCACCACCCCCACCCCCCAGCAGTGCAGGGGCAGCCTCCACCAGAACCCCACTCATGTCTCCCACCCCCCCACCCCCCAGCAGTGCAGGGGCACCCTCCACCAGGCCCCCACTCATGTCTCCCACCACCCCCACCCCCCTGCCACCATGGGCAGCCCCCGCCAGGCCCCCACTCATGTCTCCCACCCCCCCCCACCCCCCAGCAGTGCAGGGGCACCCTCCACCAGGCCCCCACTCATGTCTCCCACCACCCCCACCACCCTGCCACCATTTGCAGCACCCACCAGGCCCCCACTCATGTCTCCCACCACCCCCACCCCCCAGCAGTGCAGGGGCAGCCTCCACCAGGCCCCCACTCATGTCTCCCACCACCCCCACCCCCCAGCAGTGCAGGGGCAGCCTCCACCAGGCCCCCACTCACGTCTCCCACCCCACCCCACCCCCCAGCCACCAGGGGCACCCTCCACCAGGCCCCCACTCATGTCTCCCACCACCCCCACCCCCCTGCCACCATGGGCAGCCCCCACCAGGCCCCCACTCATGTCTCCCACCACCCCCACCCCCCAGCAGTGCAGGGGCAGCCTCCACCAGGCCCCCACTCATGTCTCCCACCACCCCCACCCCCCAGCAGTGCAGGGGCAGCCTCCACCAGGCCCCCACTCATGTCTACCACCACCCCCACCCCCCAGCAGTGCAGGGGCAGCCTCCACCAGGCCCCCACTCATGTCTCCCACCACCCCCACCCCCCAGCAGTGCAGGGGCACCCTCCACCAGGCCCCCACTCATGTCTACCACCACCCCCACCCCCCAGCAGTGGAGGGGCACCCTCCACCAGGCCCCCACTCATGTCTACCACCACCCCCACCCCTCAGCAGTGCAGGGGCAGCCTCCACCAGGTCCCCACTCATGTCTCCCACCACCCCCACCCCCCAGCCACCAGGGGCACCCTCCACCAGGCCCCCACTCATGTTTCCCACCACCCCCACCCCCTGCCACCATGGGCAGCACCCACCTGGCCCCCACTCATGTCTCCCACCACCCCCACCCCCCAACAGTGCGGGGGCACCCTCCACCAGGCCCCCACTCATGTCTCCCACCACCCCCACCCCCCAGCAGTGCAGGGGCAGCCTCCACCAGGCCCCCACCCATGTCTCCCACCACCCCCACCCCCCAGCCACCAGGGGCACCCTCCACCAGGCCCCCACTCATGTCTCCCACCACCCCCACCCCCCTGCCTTCATGGGCAGCCTCCACCAGGCCCCCACCCATGTCTCCCACCACCCCCACCCCCCAGCATCCAGGGGCAGCCTCCACCAGGCCCCCACTCATGTCTCCCACCACCCCCACCCCCCAGCAGTGCAGGGGCACCCTCCACCAGGCCCCCACTCATGTCTACCACCACCCCCACCCCCCAGCAGTGCAGGGGCAGCCTCCACCAGGCCCCCACTCATGTCTCCCACCACCCCCACCCCCCAGCAGTGCAGGGGCAGCCTCCACCAGGCCCCCACTCATGTCTCCCACCCCCCCACCCCCCAGCAGTGCAGGGGCACCCTCCACCAGGCCCCCACTCATGTCTCCCACCACCCCCACCCCCCTGCCACCATGGGCAGCCCCCGCCAGGCCCCCACTCATGTCTCCCACCCCCCCCCTACCCCCCAGCAGTGCAGGGGCACCCTCCACCAGGCCCCCACTCATGTCTCCCACCACCCCCACCACCCTGCCACCATGGGCAGCACCCACCAGGCCCCCACTCATGTCTCCCACCACCCCCACCCCCCAGCAGTGCAGGGGCAGCCTCCACCAGGCCCCCACTCATGTCTCCCACCACCCCCACCCCCCAGCAGTGCAGGGGCAGCCTCCACCAGGCCCCCACTCACGTCTCCCACCCCACCCCACCCCCCAGCCACCAGGGGCACCCTCCACCAGGCCCCCACTCATGTCTCCCACCACCCCCACCCCCCTGCCACCATGGGCAGCCCCCAGCAGGCCCCCACTCATGTCTCCCACCACCCCCACCCCCCAGCAGTGCAGGGGCAGCCTCCACCAGGCCCCCACTCATGTCTCCCACCACCCCCACCCCCCAGCAGTGCAGGGGCAGCCTCCACCAGGCCCCCACTCATGTCTACCACCACCCCCACCCCCCAGCAGTGCAGGGGCAGCCTCCACCAGGCCCCCACTCATGTCTCCCACCACCCCCACCCCCCAGCAGTGCAGGGGCACCCTCCACCAGGCCCCCACTCATGTCTACCACCACCCCCACCCCCCAGCAGTGCAGGGGCACCCTCCACCAGGCCCCCACTCATGTCTACCACCACCCCCACCCCTCAGCAGTGCAGGGGCAGCCTCCACCAGGCCCCCACTCATGTCTCCCACCCCCCCGCCCCCCAGCCACCAGGGGCACCCTCCACCAGGCCCCCACTCATGTCTCCCACCACCCCCACCCCCTGCCACCATGGGCAGCACCCACCAGGCCCCCACTCATGTCTCCCACCACCCCCACCCCCCAACAGTGCAGGGGCACCCTCCACCAGGCCCCCACTCATGTCTCCCACCACCCCCACCCCCCAGCAGTGCAGGGGCAGCCTCCACCAGGCCCCCACCCATGTCTCCCACCACCCCCACCCCCCAGCCACCAGGGGCACCCTCCACCAGGCCCCCACTCATGTCTCCCACCACCCCCACCCCCCTGCCACCATGGGCAGCCTCCACCAGGTCCTCACAATCCCCAATCATGTGCGTAATGGTCAGCCTCCACAGCCAAAAAGCCCTACCAAGTAACCCATTCACCCACATGGAAATGGAAATTACATGTTACACCCCCAATGTTCATGAAGCTAATGAACCCATGTCCGTCACACACAATGGTTGCAATTGAATGGGAAAACACCCAACATGACATGCATGAAACCAATGAGATGATACCACACAGTGAAGTATGAAAACAAAATTGTATTGAAAAAAATAAAGAATGCTAAAGAAAGGAAACAAACTACAATGGGAATGAGAAAAAATAAGCTGCATGTCCGTATTAAAAAAAAAAACTGCAAATCAGAATCCAAAAAAATGTCGTCCAAAGTCAAATGTAAAAAAATCTCTATGCAATAAAGAACTATGTTAAAAACTAACAAGGGTCCATGAGCCCAACTGAACAAAGGAAACCTACTATAAAACCTAACTAAAAATAAACTATATACAAAAAGTGGAGCAGTGTCCGTCGACTCCAAATCATAATAAGAAACAAAGGAAACCTAAAACTAAAGAACTATATACAAAGGCGGCGGGCAAGTCCAGCGGCTCACTCCGTGGTGTCCCGGGTCAGGGCATCATCGAACTCCTGTTAGATGTCCCGGAGGCGGTCCAGTGCCATGACCCAGAGGGTCCGCAGGGACGACGCCGTGTCCTCCTCCAACCCCCTGCGGATTGCCTCGAGGCACTCGGCCCGCCTCAGGGCCCTCCGCATGGAGTTCTCCGCCCTGACCATTGTGAGCCGCGCCTCTTCCGCCCGCCGCCCCTCCGCACCTATGGCGTGGCCCAACCGCTGCCACACGGAAGACACTCTCTGTCCTGGGTCCCCCTGCCCTCCGGCCGATGCCTGCCCCTCCGATGTGGAAAGCCCCGAGCCTTCATGTCTCCCACCATGTTGCTGCTGCTGCACTGCCTCTGCCCGTGCACTGCCTCCTGCTGCCTGCACATCCTCTGCCGGCTGGGGTGCAGTTGTTGATGTGGCCACCCCTGCTGGACCTCCGACTCCCAACTGTGGCAGGGATGCCTCCTCCACCAGCCTGGCCGCACCGTCAGAGGCAGCTCCACAGGGCACCCAGGTGACTGATGGGTGGGAAGATGGCACAGAGGACAACTGGCGCGTAGGGTGTCCAGTTGAGGAGGGGGTCGGAGCAAGCCCAATTAGACGGAGGAATCCGGCCTGGGTGACCTGTACCAGCAGGCTGACGTGGTCAACGAGCCATTCGAGATGACGTGCAGTCTCTCCATGAAAAGACTGCAGGTCACCTCGCATGGCCCGTTGACGCAACGCCACACCAGCCAGGACAGGCTCAACCCGGACCTGGATGGCCACGTCCGCAGGCAGAGGAAGGCCAGTTGACGTCAGCTCATCCCCTGCCTGAAAACGGGTCTGGACGTAGGCATCCCTGCTGGTGCAAGATGATGCAGGGACAGGATCGGGGACAGGATTGCACACAGGCACCTCCGCGGCGGCCTGTGCTGCCTCCTGTCCCTGGTCCTGCACTGCACCACTAGCACCAGTGGGATCCCCACCTCCAGTCCCCGTCTCTGGTGCTTGCACGGCCTCCTCCTCCACCAAACCCCCCACCAACCTGGATGACTCCGTGCCATCTTCCCCTGTTGGGCCCTGTGGGGTCCCAGCTGCCCCTTCTGCTGCCGAGGAGTCCAACTGCAACCTCCGCCTCTTGGACCTCCCCCCGGCAGCTGCGGCCTGGGACACGGCACCGGACTCCTCACTCCCCGACGAGATGACAACACGGGAGGGGAGCCGGGCCTTGCATCTCCGGCTGGCGGTCGGATCCCCGCCGCTGTGCTCCACAGCACCTTCTCCGCCCTCTTCATCAGTTGACGCTGCAGACAGGGAGAAACAAAACACAGGCATCAGGGCACTGTACAATGGACACATACACACATGACAGTTGCACATGAGTGGCATTGGCAAACCTCAGACATGTCATCACAATCCCCAACACACATGTCATTGCAACTCGCACACATGAGCCATACCACAGCCATATCGCAACTGCCAGCACCATCCATACACATACAACAGCATCAGCAGCCAAAGGGGAGCCAGACATCACATGCAACACAGGAAGTGCACCACACATGTACATACACCACCACACTTGCATGCATGTGTACACCTCTGCCAAGTGTCGCACTGTTCAGACGGCCATCCATGTCACATCTGGCAATCAGGCTTCCACATACCGCTGTCACATGCATCCATGTTGCATCACTGTTGCACCCTTGTCAAATACACACACATGCACATGTACACAGTGCTCATACATGCAGCCGAAAACAACATACATGCGTGACATCACGGACATGTCTACTTACATACACATTCATACAAACATGTGTGCACGCACAACTGCATTTGCCATGCAAGCCTACACACACAAGCACCATCCATGTCTCACACATTACAGCCCTCGCATGTGTCAGCCCCACGGCCCTGTACACCCCCACCCATACTCGACCCCATACAAACAGATGTGCAACCTGCACAATACCGAATAATCACCACACGCACTGCTCACAATCAGGATGCATGTACACTCACCGCTCGACTCCAGACGGGTCTGCTTCTCTAGGACCTGGACGTGGAGCGCTGGGGATATGCGTTCCAGGACCCCCATCTGTTCTTCCGACAAGTGGCCCCGGCGCCCCTTGGCATCCGCTGCCTTCAAGAGGCGCCGGGCCTTGTTCAGGGTCCTGGACCTGTAGTCCTCCCAGCGCTTCCTGACATGTTGTAAGTCCCGGACTGCCACCCCCTCCGCGTTGATGGCAGTCACGATGTCAGTCCAGATCCGAGTCCGTCCTTCCTTGTCGGCGCGGGAACTTCCGAAGAGGGCATCATACTGCCCCAGGACTTGCTCCACCAGGACACCAACTTCGGTGGCACTGAAGCTGGTGCCCCTCTGCCTCTCTGGCCGGGGGTTGTCAGTGGTCACAGATGGTGTTTGCCCCGACATGACAACCCCAGAGGCAGGAGTGGGTGGGCAACTGGGTCCTGGGGCTGGGCTGTGGAGCGATGGAATTCCAGTCGGGAGTCTTCGGTTCCAGCAGGGGTGGTCACAGCAACAGCACCCCTGGCTGATGTGCAGGCAGCAAATGGCAGTGCACATGGGCAGCAGGCAGTCAGGCAGCAGCAGATGGCAGGTGGGAGCGTGCTCGGAGCTCTGGGGGGCAGTAGTTCGGCCTTCTGGGCAGGAGCGTGGTCTTCCGTGTGCTTACGCGTGGCCAGCTTGGTACGGAGTGATTTGGCACGTGAAAATCCTGCACGTCAGCGTGAAAATCGAGGAAAGGCCCTTAGCGCGTAAGCGCGTCAGCACGCATACGCGATTCTATTGGACCAAAGGCCCTTAGCGCGTAAACGCGTCAGCACGCATACGCGATTCTATTGGACCAAAGGCCCTCAGCGCGTAAACGCGTCAGCACGCATACGCGATTCTATTGGACCAAAGGCCCTCAGCGCGTAAACGCGTCTGTGACGTGACCCGCACGGGTGTTTCCCACACAACACGTGATGACAGAGCACACGTGGAAAGACTGCACGTCAGAGTGTCATCGCGTGTAATTGGACAGCACGTCAGAGTCTCATCGCGTGTAATTGGACAAAAGTGCGCGTACACGCGATTGGCCTATGTACGTGTATATCAGGGGTGCACGGACACTTACACACGCAAATACGTCAGCGCACCTGTATCCCGGGGTGCGCGGGAATTTCCACACGCTATTGGAATGGGTACTGGATTTCAGGGGTGCGCGGGTCACACACTCGCCTACAACACACGCAACGCATTAATTTGCGCGTTAACAAAATAACAAGCTCAGACCCAGGATGAACATACCGTTCCTAGCAGCAGTGGGCGTGGCCTACCAAAGGAGGAGGAGGAGGATAGTCAGGGCCAGAATATTCACACCCAGAACCAGCCTTTTCGGGATGCCTGATGACCAGGTGCATGGGAGGTACAGGTTTCCACCACACATCATACTGGACCTGGTGAGTGAGTGGGAGGATGACCTCACATCACCCACCCTGTGCTCCCAAGCACTCAGCCCCCTGGAGAAGGTCCTCAATGTACTGCACTTCTTAGCCACTGGATCATTTCAGCGGACAAGTGCCATTGTGGGTGGTGTATCACAGGCCACCCAGTCACGCTGCCTACACCAGTTCTTGAACATCATCACTGCACGCCCATCAGTCCGCAGGCACATATACCTGCCCAGAACACCTGCAGAAAGGCATGCTGCCGCCCTGGATTTTTACGCTGTGGCACGATTCCCCAAAGTGCTAGGTGCCATCGACTGCACCCATGTGGCTCTACGTCCCCGCAGGGCATCTGAGCACATCTATAGGAACCGCAAGCACTGGCATTCCATCAACGTGCAGGTAGTATGTAATGCCAAGGGAATCATCACCTCAGTATATGCAAACTATCCCGGGTCAACCCACGACAGCTTCATTTACCGAATGTCCACCCTAAGCCGGGACCTAGAAGCTGGGCGGCATGGCGATACATGGCTGCTTGGTGAGTATGAATGCCACTGCACATGCATGCATGTCAGACACTGAGCAAGGTCACAACCCCACCAATGATACCAATCACCACCTCCACAGGGGACAGTGCCTACCCTCTCAGCCCCCACATGATGACGCCAATTCGGAACCCCACCACGCCACCCCAGGTAAGATATAACACAGCCCACATTACAACCCGGGGCATAGTGGAGCGCACATTCGGAGTGCTAAAGTCACGCTTTCGCTCCCTTGACCGTTCTGGCGGGCAGCTGTTGTACGCTCCCCCAGTAGTGTGCAGGATCATAGTGGCAGCATGTGTCCTGCACAACGTTGCAACACGCCGGGGCCTGGCCGTGGACATGGTGGTGGCCCCACATCCCCAATCACATGCACAGCCGCTGCGCATGGGAGGGGAAAGGGCACGGGGGGAGGCAGCCCGTACACAGCTAGTGGCTAATTACTTCACATACAAATCACACCCCTGTGGAGTGCACACTGCCCTGGCACATTCCATCTGACAATCAATGATGACTCAACCTGACACTGATCCTGAATGTCTGGAGAATGAACCGTGAAAACCATATCAGCCTGAGATTGTTCACCTGGAAGTATCACAATGTGTGCTTCCCTACCCACACAGACACCACCAATGCAGTTTTGTGAAGTAACACATTCAAGCAGCTAAAATGAATACCCACTTGCAAAATGCAACAAGAGGACAGTGCCATGTCAGCCAACCCATCCCCAGCACCGCCACACCACACACCGTGCCATGTCATGCTATTTGCAGGTAAACAAAGTAATCCCCACAACATGACACTAGTGTCACAATGTAGAGTGTCCCTAATTGAAACTTGCAACACCTGAAATGCTCACAGTAATGCAGGACCAACAACAAACTTGAGCAGGTACTACCATTAACATGACATCACAAATGTTATATATTAGTAGTCTCACCACCTGGAAATGCCTGCACTCCCACCACTACCAACTGTGCAGTGTTGGCGCCATGTAGAGTTGTAGGTGCACTGCTGCCAACATGGACCCCATCTCCAGACTAGAGGGCCTTGTGTAGACATGAGGAAGGGACCTGCAAATTGGGAGGTAGACACAGATGATGAGTTACACATCAATGCAACATGCAGTGTACAACACAACAGCAATATTCACTAGGAATGTATACACAGTATTGACTACAGACTGCCCACACAGCTCATGGGAGTCCAACGTCACTGTGTAATTCACTGTCACTTGGGCACACCCTTTGCAAGCCCATGGAAACGGGAAGCAGGAGGGGTGTGTGTGACTCAAACCCAAGCATCTGAACCAAATACATGACAAGCCTGCATGTGCCCAGCCACAATGCTGCGTATGCCCACAGGAACCACGGAAGCCAACAAATTGTCCCAAAAAAATTGGGAAAAATTATTTAGAAATTAAAAATAAAAATAAAAATAAAAATAAAATTTAAAAAAATAAATAAAAATAAAAATCAAAAATAAAAATCAAAAATGGCCATTGATGGGCCCGGGGGTGTTTGGGAGGCCACCCAGGAGGTCCGAGGACAGGGTGCACACCAAAACCCACCTGTGTGGGTCCTGGGAAAAAAAAACACCTCCATGGGCTCATGGCCCACACGGCTACCCTATTGTGGGAGTATCACTGCTGTCGCTATTATCACCCTGTGCAGCTGCATCCGGAGGTGGTTGCACTATGGGAGGCAGCCCACGCAAGGCCCTAGTCTGCTCCTCCATGGCTGCAAGCATGCGGGTGTGGTAGGTCTGGTTCTGGAGGATGAGTGTGCGGAGGTCCCCATGCAACAACTCACGGGATGCCCGGACCTCCGCCCTCGTTGCCTGCATCTCAGCTGAGAGCGTACGGGTGAGACGCTCCAGCTGCTGTTCTGTCCTTTGGTGTGTTGAAGCCTCAAGCTCAACAAGAGTCGTCCTGAGGTGAAGGAGCTCCTGCCTCAGGGCTTCCCTGTGGGCCTTGGACTCAATGGAGATGGCCTCCTGCAGAGTCGCCAGTGCCGCCCGCCTGTCCCTGTTGGACCCCAACATGTCCTCCCTGTGTGACTGGCAGATGGAGTCGGTTGCCTGCTCTAGTCGCTCCATCAGCCTTTCAGGGGGGACAATGGAAGTGGCCACCCTATCCATGGCCTGAGCCATCATCTCGGATGATGCTGCCTGTTGTGTTGCCATACCGTAAATGGATTGCTCCCATGCGGTATTGCCAGGTGGCGTACGGCCACCACGTCGGCGGGCACCACACCTGTGCCGTCACTGCCTGAGGCTGCAGGACTGCATTCCCCCTCTGATCTGCTGGCCCAGGAACAGGATCAGATGTCGCGGAGTGTGACCCTGCATCCGTAACCACCAAAGGCGTAGCTGCCAACACTGACATCCCCATTGAAGGTTCTGACCCTGGTGCAGGTGGGTGGGACAGAACAGAATCCCTCCCTGGAACACTCACCTGCGACGGCACGTAGGTCTCATCCGAATCAACACCTGAGTACAGCTCGGGGGAGGTGCAGCCAGAGACACCCCTTGAGAGCACGACCTGCAGCACTTGTGGGTTCTCACCCACCACCACACCACGTCCCTCACTGGTGGTTGGTCGGCCCTCGGACCCCTCCTGGGTCTGCACCATCTCCACAACCCCAGCAGTATCAGGTGCGTCTTCCCCTGCAAAGACATAAAAACAGAGAAATGGAAACAGGCATTAGCACCATGGCACACAATGAGGGCTGAGAAGCAAGAGAACCAGTACTTGATTGACACATGTCCCACATGACTAAAACCCTCCCATGCATGCACCCTCACTGCATATGAAGGGCAGGCAAATGGCACACACTGATGACACCAAGATGGAAGATGAACACATTTTCTGCATGCTGCCTGGCAGTGGCATCACACATTGGCCTGTGATTGCCAGGTGAAACACACATGCCATTACACAGATGGCATGTACCATTGCTATTGAGTGAAGATGGAGAGGAGGGCAGCACCTATTCATTCAGTCCAGTTCCCGCATGTAATAGCTTTTCTAATTCTAACAGGTCAGATTTTTCACCTGGAGCTGCCAGTCTGAAATGGTCCAATTGCACAGGGACATGTGTGAACAAATGATATCCAGGTAACAAAGTCACTCCACTTTACCATAGCCATGTCAGACATGTGACTAGTGGACTGCGACATGCCTAGTAAAGGTGGTGGAATGCAAACAATCTGACTGAATGAACAGTGAAAAATAAGCAACAATGTTGTGGCAAGGTGACACTTCAAGGGCAACTGGCGTGCAGTTGGGCTAGATGTCTACTGTTGGCAGAAGGGATACTGCTATGGCCAAATGCAGCTGCGCAGGATGTATTGCATGAAGCACATGGCTGACCCATACGACTCAGGCGCACACACTCTCACCTGGCACACAAACAGAAGCCCTCACACAGACACCATGCACATGGATGACACACACATGCATGTGCACTCACCGGACAATGCCTCGTAATCAGCCAGATCTCCCACGCCTTGGATCTGTTCCTCCGTGACGTATGTCCCAGCGACTGACTCATGTGGAGTGAGTTCCATGTCTACTACTGGAGACCCACCTCCAGTCACTAGAGTTGCGGCATGACTTGAGGCCAGCTTACTCTTTGCCCTGCGCTTTAGGTCATTCCAGCGCTTATAGCAATCATTGGCTGTGCGCCTCACGATTCCAAGGGCACTTACGATGTCCGCAACGGTCTGCCAGTGTGCCTGGCGTTGTGCAGGTGTGGTCTTGGATCCTGCAACAATGACCATCTCGTTGTCATGTGCGGACACATACTCGACAAGTGCATTCAGTTTGTCATCCGTGAAGCTGGGCTTCCTGGATGGGCCGGACTGTGTAGCCGTGTCTGGGGCATCAGCCTGTGCCGGACGAGCACTCTTCCTCTTCCGCTTGGAAGGTGGTGGTGATCCTGAGTGTCCTGCGCCGCTCTGGACACTAGGGGCAGGAGCCCTGGTGGACTCTGTATCAGGAGTGTGGGATTGCACACTCAGCATGGGAGTTGGTGCAGGCATTGGCTCTAGTGTGATGGTGTCAGGGGGAATGTCAGCAGCATGGACTAGGACCGACACTGTCCTGGCTGGGTGTGTGAGGGCTCGGGTGGATGGAGCCGCAGCTGCCCCTGCAGCCTCTCCGCCCTGCCTACTTGGTGCAGCAGATGACCTTGCTGCCCCAGATGCACGTGGCATGGTGACATCAACGTGCACCAGCGCACGTGTCATAGGCCTGCTGACCTGGAAGTCAGCCATGGAGTCAGCCAGGTCTGGTGCCACAATGAGCTGGTCCAACAAGGGCTGAGCATGGATGGTGTCAGCCACATCAGCCTCAACGGGAGGGGGGGGGATTATGGGTGCCCTTGACTGGTCCTCCACACATGGGGGGACAGGCTCACCCTGCAAGTAACGACCACGTCCCCTACCGGATCCACCACGGCCACCACTTGTGGCTCTTCCACCTTTGCCACCCTTACGGAATCCTCGCCTCCCAGCCATGGCACTGATGTAGATGTGCGTATGGGAGTGGCTGTAAACTATTGTCCTGGGAAATTGGGGGTCAAAGGGGTTGGGTACCAGATGGTAATTGTACCCTAGTGCTCTTGCAAGGCTGATTGTAACCCCTGGGGAAAGATGACGGGTCACGCTACGCACAGGAGCCCCAAAAAAGGGAGATGACGTGCACGCAACCCCTCCTAGACCACGTGTGCAGAAAGAAAAACCTGCACTATGCTGTGGCACCCAGTAACACAAGAATGAACGTATGCGTGTCACACGCAGCCTAGAATGACCTCTGAAGGCGTAGGCTACACACGGGGCAAGCACAGATGTTAGATACGTGCGTGACTCACCGTCTGCCAGGTAAAAGAGCGTGAAAAAGGAACGCGTTTGGTTGGCAACACCCCCGCCAAAAGAAGATTTGTACGCTGTCTGAGGAGACAGGACAACAGTAGAAGGGAACACTGTTTGAGGGAACAGGCCCAGGTAAACCAGTAAAAGAGAAAAAAGAGAAAAAGCTGTCAGAGGTAACAGGGAATACGAACTTGAAACGCCGTGAAGTAAATCGCGTGTGAATTGACAAGAAGTACAGAATTCACCCACTCGCTCTCCACGAAAAGCACGTACAAGGAAATGGTGTTCTACACGTACCTTTTATACAGGCCCACACGTCCAGCGTCACTTACGCGGCGTGTACGCGCTAGGGCCATTTCCACCAATTACACGCTTTGTCACTTCTGCGTGTAGGGCCATTTTCACCAATTACACGCTTTGTCACTTCTGCGTGTAGGGCCATTTCCACCAATCACACGCGATGAGACTCTGACGTGCTGTCCAATTACACGCGATGACACTCTGACGTGCAGTCTTTCCACGTGTGCTCTGTCATCACGTGCTGTGTGGGAAACACCCGTGCGGGTCACGTCACAGACGCGCTTACGCGCTGAGGGCCTTTGGTCCAATAGAATCGCGTATGCGTGCTGACGCGCTTACGCGCTAAGGGCCTTTCCTCGATTTTCACGCTGACGTGCAGGATTTTCACGTGCCAAATCACTCCGTACCAAGCTGGCCACGCGTAAGCACACGGAAGACCATGCTCCTGCCCAGAAGGCCGAACTACTGCCCCCCAGAGCCCCGAGCACGCTCCCACCTGCCATCTGCTGCTGCCTGACTGCCTGCTGCCCACGTGCACTGCCATTTGCTGCCTGCACATCAGCCAGGGGTGCTGTTGCTGTGACCACCCCTGCTGGAACCGAAGACTCCCGACTGGAATTCCATCGCTCCACAGCCCAACCCCAGGACCCAGTTGCCCACCCACTCCTGCCTCTGGGGTTGTCATGTCGGGGCAAACACCATCTGTGACCACTGACAACCCCCGGCCAGAGAGGCAGAGGGGCACCAGCTTCAGTGCCACCGAAGTTGGTGTCCTGGTGGAGCAAGTCCTGGGGCAGTATGATGCCCTCTTCGGAAGTTCCCGCGCCGACAAGGAAGGACGGACTCGGATCTGGACTGACATCGTGACTGCCATCAACGCGGAGGGGGTGGCAGTCCGGGACTTACAACATGTCAGGAAGCGCTGGGAGGACTACAGGTCCAGGACCCTGAACAAGGCCCGGCGCCTCTTGAAGGCAGCGGATGCCAAGGGGCGCCGGGGCCACTTGTCGGAAGAACAGATGGGGGTCCTGGAACGCATATCCCCAGCGCTCCACGTCCAGGTCCTAGAGAAGCAGACCCGTCTGGAGTCGAGCGGTGAGTGTACATGCATCATGATTGTGAGCAGTGCGTGTGGTGATTATTCGGTATTGTGCAGGTTGCACATCTGTTTGTATGGGGTCGAGTATGGGTGGGGGTGTACAGGGCCGTGGGGCTGACACATGCGAGGGCTGTAATGTGTGAGACATGGATGGTGCTTGTGTGTGTAGGCTTGCATGGCAAATGCAGTTGTGCGTGCACACATGTTTGTATGAATGTGTATGTAAGTAGACATGTCCATGATGTCACGCATGTATGTTGTTTTCGGCTGCATGTATGAGCACTGTGTACATGTGCATGTGTGTGTCTTTGACAAGGGTGCAACAGTGATGCAACATGGATGCATGTGACAGCGGTATGTGGAAGCCTGATTGCCAGATGTGACATGGATGGCCGTCTGAACAGTGCGACACTTGGCAGAGGTGTACACATGCATGCAAGTGTGGTGGTGTGTGTACATGTGTGGTGCACTTCCTGTGTTGCATGTGATGTCTGGCTCCCCTTTGGCTGCTGATGCTGTTGTATGTGTATGGATGGTGCTGGCAGCTGCGATATGGCTGTGGTATGGCTCATGTGTGCGAGTTGCAATGACATGTGTGTTGGGGATTGTGATGACATGTCTGAGGTTTGCCAATGCTACTCATGTGCAACTGTCATGTGTGTATGTGTCCATTGTACAGTGCCCTGATGCCTGTGTTTTGTTTCTCCCTGTCTGCAGCGTCAACTGATGAAGAGGGCGGAGAAGGTGCTGTGGAGCACAGCGGCGGGGATCCGACCGCCAGCCGGAGACGCAAGGCCCGGCTCCCCTCCCGTGTTGTCATCTCGTCGGGGAGTGAGGAGTATGGTGCCGCGTCCCAGGCCGCAGCTGCCGGGGGGAGGTCCAAGAGGCGGAGGTTGCAGTTGGACTCCTCGGCAGCAGAAGGGGCAGCTGGGACCCCACAGGGCCCAACAGGGGAAGATGGCACGGAGTCATCCAGGTTGGTGGGGGGTTTGGTGGAGGAGGAGGCCGTGCAAGCACCAGAGACGGGGTCTGGAGGTGGGGATCCCACTGGTGCTAGTGGTGCAGTGCAGGACCAGGGACAGGAGGCAGCACAGGCCGCCGCGGAGGTGCCTGTGTGCAATCCTGTCCCCGATCCTGTCCCTCCATCATCTTGCACCAGCAGGGATGCCTACGTCCAGACCCGTTTTCAGGCAGGGGATGAGCTGACGTCAACTGGCCTTCCTCTGCCTGCGGACGTGGCCATCCAGGTCCGGGTTGAGCCTGTCCTGGCTGGTGTGGCGTTGCGTCAACGGGCCATGCGAGGTGACCTGCAGTCTTTTCATGGAGAGACTGCACGTCATCTCGAATGGCTCGTTGACCACGTCAGCCTGCTGGGACAGGTCACCCAGGCCGGATTCCTCCGTCTGATGGGGCTTGCTCCGACCCCCTCCTCAACTGGACCCCCTACGCGCCAGTCGTCCTCTGTGCCATCTTCCCACCCATCAGTCACCTGGGTGCCCTGTGGAGCTGCCTCTGACGGTGCGGCCAGGCTGGTGGAGGAGGCATCCCTGCCACAGTCGGGAGTCGGAGGTCCAGCAGGGGTGGCCACATCAACAACTGCACCCCAGCCGGCGGAGGATGTGCAGGCAGCAGGAGGCAGTGCACGGGCAGAGGCAGTGCAGCAGCAGCAACATGGTGGGAGACATGAAGGCTCGGGGCTTTCCACATCGGAGGGGCAGACATCGGCCGGAGGGCAGGGGGACCCAGGACAGAGAGTGTCTTCCGTGTGGCAGCGGTTGGGCCACGCCATAGGTGCGGAGCGGCGGCGGGCGGAAGAGGCGCGGCTCACAATGGTCAGGGCGGAGAACTCCATGCGGCGGAGGAGGACACGGCGTCGTCCCTGCGAACCCTCGGGGCCATGGAACTGGACCGCCTCCGGGACATCGAACAGGAGTTCGATGATGCCCTGGCCCGGGACACCACGGAGTGAGCCGCTGGACTTGCCCGCCGTCTTTGTATATAGTTCTTTAGTTTTAGGTTTCCTTTGTTTCTTATTATGATTTGGAGTCGACGGACACTGCTCCACTTTTTGTATATAGTTTATTTTTAGTTAGGTTTTATAGTAGGTTTCCTTTGTTCAGTTGGGCTCATGGACCCTTGTTAGTTTTTAACATAGTTCTTTATTGCATAGAGATTTTTTTACATTTGACTTTGGACGACATTTTTTTGGATTCTGATTTGCAGTTTTTTTTTTCTCATTCCCATTGTAGTTTGTTTCCTTTCTTTAGCATTCTTTATTTTTTTCAATACAATTTTGTTTTCATACTTCACTGTGTGGTATCATCTCATTGGTTTCATGCATGTCATGTTGGGTGTTTTCCCATTCAATTGCAACCATTGTGTGTGACGGACATGGGTTCATTAGCTTCATGAACATTGGGGGTGTAACATGTAATTTCCATTTCCATGTGGGTGAATGGTTTACTTGGTAGAGCTTTTTGGCTGTGGAGGCTGACCGTTACGCACATGATTGGGGATTGTGAGGACCTGGTGGAGGGTGCCCCTGGTGGCTGGGGGGTGGGGGTGGTGGGAGACATGGGTGGGGGCCTGGTGGAGGGTGCCCCTGGATGCTGGGGGGTGGGGGTGGTGGGAGACATGGGTGGGGGCCTGGTGGAGGCTGCCCATGGTGGCAGGGGGGTGGGGGTTGTGGGAGACATGAGTGGGGGCCTGGTGGAGGGTGCCCCTGGTGGCTGGGGGGTGGGGGGGCGGGAGACATGGGTGGGGGCCTGGTGGAGGCTGCCCCTGCACTGCTGGGGGGTGGGGGTGGTGGTAGACATGAGTGGGGGCCTGGTGGAGGGTGCCCCTGCACTGCTGGGGGGTGGGGGTGGTGGTAGACATGAGTGGGGGCCTGGTGGAGGGTGCCCCTCTACTGCTGGGGGGTGGGGGTGGTGGGAGACATGAGTGGGGGCCTGGTGGAGGCTGCCCCTGCACTGCTGGGGGGTGGGGGTGGTGGGAGACATGAGTGGGGGCCTGGTGGAGAGTGCCCCTGCACTGCTGGGGGGTGGGGGTGGTGGGAGACATGGGTGGGGGCCTGGTGGAGGCTGCCCATGGTGGCAGGGGGATGGGGGTGGTGGGAGACATGAGTGGGGGCCTGGTGGAGGCTGCCCCTGCACTGCTGGGGGGTGGGGGTGGTGGTAGACATGAGTGGGGGCCTGGTGGAGGGTGCCCCTGCACTGCTGGGGGGTGGGGGTGGTGGTAGACATGAGTGGGGGCCTGGTGGAGGGTGCCCCTGCACTGCTGGGGGGTGGGGGTGGTGGGAGACATGAGTGGGGGCCTGGTGGAGAGTGCCCCTGCACTGCTGGGGGGTGGGGGTGGTGGGAGACATGGGTGGGGGCCTGGTGGAGGCTGCCCATGGTGGCAGGGGGATGGGGGTGGTGGGAGACATGAGTGGGGGCCTGGTGGAGGCTGCCCCTGCACTGCTGGGGGGTGGGGGTGGTGGTAGACATGGGTGGGGGCCTGGTGGAGGGTGCCCCTGCACTGCTGGGGGGTGGGGGTGGTGGTAGACATGAGTGGGGGCCTGGTGGAGGGTGCCCCTGCACTGCTGGGGGGTGGGGGTGGTGGGAGACATGAATGGGGGCCTGGTGGAGGCTGTCCCTGCACTGCTGGGGGGTGGGGGTGGTGGTAGACATGAGTGGGGACCTGGTGGAGGGTGCCCCTGCACTGCTGGGGGGTGGGGGTGGTGGGAGACATGGGTGGGGGCCTGGTGGAGGCTGCCCATGGTGGCAGGGGGGTGGGGGTGGTGGTAGACATGAGTGGGGGCCTGGTGGAGGCTGCCCCTGCACTGCTGGGGGGTGGGGGTGGTGGGAGACATGAGTGGGGGACTGGTGGAGGGTGCCCCTGCACTGCTGGGGGGTGGGGGTGGTGGGAGACATGAGTGGGGGCCTGGTGGAGGCTGCCTCTGCACTGCTGGGGGGTGGGGGTGGTGGGAGACATGAGTGGGGGCCTGGTGGGTGCTGCCCATGGTGGCAGGGGGGTGGGGGTGGTGGTAGACATGGGTGGGGGCCTGGTGGGTGCTGCCCATGGTGGCAGGGGGGTGGGGGTGGTGGTAGACATGAGTGGGGGCCTGGTGGAGGGTGCCCCTGCACTGCTGGGGGGTGGGGGTGGTGGTAGACATGAGTGGGTGCCTGGTGGAGGGTGCCCCTGCACTGCTGGGGGGTGGGGGTGGTGGTAGACATGAGTGGGGGCCTGGTGGAGGGTGCCCCTGCACTGCTGGGGGGTGGGGGTGGTGGGAGACATGAGTGGGGGCCTGCTGGAGGCTGCCCCTGCACTGCTGGGGGGTGGGGGTGGTGGTAGACATGAGTGGGGGCCTGGTGGAGGCTGCCCCTGCACTGCTGGGGGGTGGGGGTGGTGGGAGACATGAGTGGGGGCCTGGTGGAGGGTGCCCCTGCACTGCTGGGGGGTGGGGGTGGTGGGAGACATGGGTGGGGGCCTGGTGGAGGCTGCCCATGGTGGCAGGGGGGTGGGGGTGGTGGTCGACATGAGTGGGGGCCTGGTGGAGGCTGCCCCTGCACTGCTGGGGGGTGGGGGTGGTGGGAGACATGGGTGGGGGCCTGGTGGAGGCTGCCCATGGTGGCAGGGGGGGTGGGGGTGGTGGGAGACATGAGTGGGGGCCTGGTGGAGGCTGCCCCTGCACTGCTGGGGGGTGGGGGTGGTGGTAGACATGAGTGGGGGCCTGGTGGAGGGTGCCCCTGGTGGCTGGGGGGTGGGGGTGGTGGGAGACATGGGTGGGGGCCTGGTGGAGGGTGCCCCTGGTGGCTGCGGGGTGGGGGTGGTGGGAGACATGAGTGGGGGCCTGGTGGGGGCTGCCCATGGTGGCAGGGGGGTGGGGGTGGTGGGAGACATGAGTGGGGGCCTGGTGGAGGCTGCCCCTGCACTGCTGGGGGGTGGGGGTGGTGAGAGACATGAGTGGGGGCCTGGGGGAGGGTGCCCCTGGTGGCTGGGGGGTGGGGGTGGTGGGAGACATGAGTGGGGGCCTGGTGGAGGCTGCCCATGGTGGCAGGGGGGTGGGGGTGGTGGTAGACATGAGTGGGGGCCTGGTGGAGGCTGCCCCTGCACTGCTGGGGGGTGGGGGTGGTGGGAGACATGAGTGGGGGACTGGTGGAGGGTGCCCCTGCACTGCTGGGGGGTGGGGGTGGTGGGAGACATGAGTGGGGGCCTGGTGGAGGCTGCCTCTGCACTGCTGGGGGGTGGGGGTGGTGGGAGACATGAGTGGAGGCCTGGTGGGTGCTGCCCATGGTGGCAGGGGGGTGGGGGTGGTGGTAGACATGGGTAGGGGCCTGGTGGGTGCTGCCCATGGTGGCAGGGGGGTGGGGGTGGTGGTAGACATGAGTGGGGGCCTGGTGGAGGGTGCCCCTGCACTGCTGGGGGGTGGGGGTGGTGGTAGACATGAGTGGGTGCCTGGTGGAGGGTGCCCCTGCACTGCTGGGGGGTGGGGGTGGTGGTAGACATGAGTGGGGGCCTGGTGGAGGGTGCCCCTGCACTGCTGGGGGGTGGGGGTGGTGGGAGACATGAGTGGGGGCCTGCTGGAGGCTGCCCCTGCACTGCTGGGGGGTGGGGGTGGTGGTAGACATGAGTGGGGGCCTGGTGGAGGCTGCCCCTGCACTGCTGGGGGGTGGGGGTGGTGGGAGACATGAGTGGGGGCCTGGTGGAGGGTGCCCCTGCACTGCTGGGGGGTGGGGGTGGTGGGAGACATGGGTGGGGGCCTGGTGGAGGCTGCCCATGGTGGCAGGGGGGTGGGGGTGGTGGTCGACATGAGTGGGGGCCTGGTGGAGGCTGCCCCTGCACTGCTGGGGGGTGGGGGTGGTGGGAGACATGGGTGGGGGCCTGGTGGAGGCTGCCCATGGTGGCAGGGGGGGTGGGGGTGGTGGGAGACATGAGTGGGGGCCTGGTGGAGGCTGCCCCTGCACTGCTGGGGGGTGGGGGTGGTGGTAGACATGAGTGGGGGCCTGGTGGAGGGTGCCCCTGGTGGCTGGGGGGTGGGGGTGGTGGGAGACATGGGTGGGGGCCTGGTGGAGGGTGCCCCTGGTGGCTGGGGGGTGGGGGTGGTGGGAGACATGAGTGGGGGCCTGGTGGGGGCTGCCCATGGTGGCAGGGGGGTGGGGGTGGTGGGAGACATGGGTGGGGGCCTGGTGGAGGCTGCCCCTGCACTGCTGGGGGGTGGGGGTGGTGGGAGACATGAGTGGGGTCCTGGTGGAGGGTGCCCCTGGTGGCTGGGGGTTGGGGGTGGTGGGAGACATGAGTGGGGGCCTGGTGGGGGCTGCCCATGGTGGCAGGGGGGTGGGGGTGGTGGGAGACATGAGTGGGGGCCTGGTGGAGGCTGCCCCTGCACTGCTGGGGGGTGGGGGTGGTGAGAGACATGAGTGGGGGCCTGGGGGAGGGTGCCCCTGCACTGCTGGGGGGCGGGGGGGGGGGGAGACATGAGTGGGGGCCTGGTGGGGGCTGCCCATGGTGGCAGGGGGATGGGGGTGGTGGGAGACATGAGTGGGGGCCTGGTGGAGGCTGCCCCTGCACTGCTGGGGGGTGGGGGGGTGGGAGACATGAGTGGGGGCCTGGTAGAGGGTGCCCCTGCACTGCTGGGGGGTGGGGGGGGGGTGGGAGACATGAGTGGGGGCCTGGTGGGGGCTGCCCATGGTGGCAGGGGGGTGGGGGTGGTGGGAGACATGAGTGGGGGCCTGGTGGAGGGTGCCCCTGCACTGCTGGGGGGTGGGGGTGGTGGGAGACATGAGTGGGGGCCTGGTGGAGGCTGCCCCTGCACTGCTGGGGGGAGGGGGTGGTGGGAGACATGAGTGGGGGCCTGGTGGAGGCTGCCCCTGCACTGCTGGGGGGTGGGGGTGGTGGTAGACATGAGTGGGGGCCTGGTGGAGGGTGCCCCTGCACTGCTGGGGGGTAGGGGTGGTGGGAGACATGAGTGGGGGCCTGGTGGAGGCTGCCCCTGCACTGCTGGGGGGTGGGGGTGGTGGGAGACATGAGTGGGGGCCTGGTGGGTGCTGCCCATGGTGGCAGGGGGGTGGGGTGGTGGGAGACATGAGTGGGGGCCTGGTGGAGGGTGCCCCTGGTGGCTGGGGGGTGGGGGGGTGGGAGACATGAGTGGGGGCCTGGTGGAGGCTGCCCCTGCACTGCTGGGGGGTGGGGGTGGTGGGAGACATGAGTGGGGGCCTGGTGGGGGCTGCCCATGGTGGCAGGGGGGTGGGGGTGGTGGGAGACATGAGTGGGGGCCTGGTGGAGGCTGCCCCTGCACTGCTGGGGGGTGGGGGGGGTGGGAGACATGAGTGGGGGCCTGGTGGGTGCTGCCCATGGTGGCAGGGGGGTGGGGGTGGTGGGAGACATGAGTGGGGGCCTGGTGGAGGGTGCCCCTGCACTGCTGGGGGGTGGGGGTGGTGGGAGACATGAGTGGGGGCCTGGTGGGTGCTGCCCATGGTGGCAGGGGGGTGGGGGTGGTGGGAGACATGAGTGGGGGCCTGGTGGAGGGTGCCCCTGCACTGCTGGGGGGTGGGGGTGGTGGGAGACATGAGTGGGGGCCTGGTGGAGGGTGCCCCTGCACTGCTGGGGGGTGGGGGTGGTACGAGACATGAGTGGGGGCCTGGTGGAGGCTGCCCCTGCACTGCTGGGGGGTGGGGGAGGTGGGAGACATGAGTGGGGGCCTGGTGGAGGGTGCCCCTGCACTGCTGGGGGGTGGGGGTGGTGGGAGACATGAGTGGGGGCCTGGTGGAGGCTGCCCCTGCACTGCTGGGGGGTGGGGGTGGTGGGAGACATGAGTGGGGGCCTTTTGGGGGCTGCCCATGGTGGCAGGGGGGTGGGGGTGGTGGGAGACATGAGTGGGGGCCTGGTGGAGGCTGCCCCTGCACTGCTGGGGGGTGGGGGTGGTGGGAGACATGAGTGGGGGCCTGGGGGAGGCTGCCCCTGCACTGCTGGGGGGTGGGGGTGGTGGGAGACATGAGTGGGGGCCTGGTGGAGGGTGCCCCTGCACTGCTGGGGGGTGGGGGTGGTGGGAGACATGAGTGGGGGCCTGGTGGAGGCTGCCCCTGCACTGCTGGGGGGTGGGGGTGGTGGGAGACATGAGTGGGGGCCTGGTGGGGGCTGCCCATGGTGGCAGGGGGGTGGGGGTGGTGGGAGACATGAGTGGGGGCCTGGTGGAGGCTGCCCCTGCACTGCTGGGGGGTGGGGGTGGTGGGAGACATGGGTGGGGGCCTGGTGGAGGCTGCCCATGGTGGCAGGGGGGTGGGGGTGGTGGGAGACATGAGTGGGGGCCTGGTGGAGGCTGCCCCTGCACTGCTGGGGGGTGGGGGTGGTGGTAGACATGAGTGGGGGCCTGGTGGAGGGGGCCCCTGGTGGCTGGGGGGTGGGGGTGGTGGGAGACATGGGTGGGGGCCTGGTGGAGGCTGCCCCTGCACTGCTGGGGGGTGGGGGTGGTGGGAGACATGAGTGGGGGCCTGGTGGAGGGTGCCCCTGGTGGCTGGGGGTGGTGGGAGACATGAGTGGGGGCCTGGTGGGTGCTGCCTATGGTGGCAGGGGGGTGGGGGTGGTGGGAGACATGAGTGGGGGCCTGGTGGAGGCTGCCCCTGCACTGCTGGGGGGTGGGGGTGGTGAGAGACATGAGTGGGGGCCTGGTGGAGGGTGCCCCTGCACTGCTGGGGGGTGGGGGGGGGTGGGAGACATGAGTGGGGGCCTGGTGGGGGCTGCCCATGGTGGCAGGGGGGTGGGGGTGGTGGGAGACATGAGTGGGGGCCTGGTGGAGGCTGCCTCTGCACTGCTGGGGGGTGGGGGGGTGGGAGACATGAGTGGGGGCCTGGTGGGGGCTGCCCATGGTGGCAGGGGGGTGGGGGTGGTGGGAGACATGAGTGGGGGCCTGGTGGAGGGTGCCCCTGCACTGCTGGGGGGTGGGGGTGGTGGGAGACATGAGTGGGGGCCTGGTGGAGGCTGCCCCTGTGTTAGGCGGAAACCTGTGCAGTTCCCTCTGGGACCACTGCAAAAGATTTAGGACTACAGGTGTTGCGATGAACCCGCTTGGTAGCAGTCTGTACCACACAGATCCAATTGGTAGCTGTGGCTGAGCAGTCAGACTTCTCTCAAGAAAAGTTGGTCAGTATAGGGAGTATACAAGATAGGGTAATTCTTCGCAGCAAAACGAGTAAACACGCAACCAGGCTTTAGTATAAAGATAGTAAGTTATTTATTAATAACAGAATGTCTACGAAAAATACTAAAGTGAACCACGGCAAACAAATCAAAATACAATTACTCTGCAGGGTGGAATAAAGCTCAACCCCCCGAAACACTATATCGACAACTCTAGGTTCTACGGCACCACTTATTTTCAGACAGAGGTGTATACCTAAACCCAGATGACACTCGAATATTTTTAGTGAGGAAGGGAGAGAAGAGAAAGGCAGGTAACGAAGTCAACACGGTTCGTACTGAAGCGGGTAAAAATGCAAGGCAAGAAAGCATTAATCACACTAGATCATACAGTTCGGCGGCCAGGCCCACTCGGTGAGAGGCAAGGCACGATGTCCTGGAAAGTCTCTACGGATGATGCACTCAAGTCTTGTTTAGCAAATTGTTTAGCGACAGGTTGAACCAGTTCAGAACAAAGAGTGAATAAAGATTGGAGGCAACCCAACGGAACGGAGAGGAATCAGATACCTCACACGAACCGATCAAAAAGGGAAGCCAGGCGGTTTACGGTACCTTGTGGGGGAAGACAGCTCCGACGGGGGCAGTTGTTCCTGGTGGTGGATGCACGACGGGTCTTGGCCAAGAGAAGAGATGCTCTCGTCGTCGAAGAGAAGATGTCCGGTGCACCACCAGGGAAGAAACCAGCCGCGGAGTGCTTCGTCACAAGGCACCACCTTTCGATCACGATGCAGGAGTAGTGGCTATCCGGTTGCCGGGTGCTCTGCACGGGCAATTCGACCACTGCGTTCTGGGCGACCAAAAAGCGCAAAGAAGAAGAAGACTGGTTGTTCCCACCAGCCAGGGAAAGAGCCTCTCCGGCAGGGAGATCTCTTCTGTCGTCGGGAGATTGTGAGACGATTCCGCAGGGCTCCACCGGAGGTTTTGTCGTGCAGGTCGGCTCAGCGTTACCCTCGTCGGATTCTTTAGGTCCAGTGGCGACTTCCTGAAGATCCAGTCCCAAAGGCCCTGCTTTTATGCAGACGTCCCCCATTCATTCAGCCTAGCTTGTCAATCAACACATGCTAAGTGGTGAGCGGGAAGGCTCACCACCTGGGCCAATCACTCCAGAGTGCGACCTGAGTTGGCAAGGCAACTCGGTCCAGGGTGTCTAAACCCCCTCCCACACCCCTGAGGTAACCCAGACAGAATGGCGCCACCTTCGCGGGTCTCTGTCCAGAGGCCCGCCAAAAGTGGAACAAAGGGCTCAACCTTTGGTTTCGGAGTCACAGAGAAAAACACAGACGCCATTTTTCAACCCGAGTTCTGGCAGAAAATACCACTCGATAAACTTATTTAAGATAAGTAGATCGGTGGTACGTTGGAGATTAACGAAAAACAGTATCAATCTTCAACAATGGGACGAATCCCCTAGGGTTATGCTCGGGGCCGAACATAACAAGTAGTTTCCACTGCCACCAGCCAAAACTCGACGAGGGGGGACGGGACAGTGCCCCCTCGAGTAACAGATCCAGGAGTAATCGTATTACCCCTACTAGCACGTCCACAATAAGATGGTTGGTACTAGTTCTGTTAGTAAATTTAGGTCTAGTAAAGCCAATGGTGACTTTACATGCCCGGGGAGACAGTAGTCAGTCCCCGGGTATGGAGTCTATGGTGGGGGGACCTGCTAGGGCGCCCCCGTGTCACGACACGTAGGGTGCAGAGTGACACACATAGAAAAACTTATGAGACCCTATGGAGTAAAAGACCCCATAGCCCATCGAACACATTGACACCTCAAAGGAATTCCACACATACATGTCCAAGAGTGAGAGGAAAAGGGTCACACTCTTGGCAGGAGGGAAAACACAAACCCCAGAAATCCAGCAAAGCTGCTGGGGGACTCACTAGGTTAGGAAATTCAGCCTAAACAGAGAATTCTCCCTAACACTCGCCCCCCCCAGACTAAGGGACAGGAGGATTTAATCCACTCCTGGATGAATCTCATACCTCTAGTCGATGATATACATCCTAGAGAGACCATCAGCATTTTGGTGGTGACACCCTGACCTGTGCTCAATGGTGAAATCGAACCCTTGCAGGCAGATCGACCATCTCAGTAGTTTTGGGTTTTCCCCTTTCATTTGCATTAACCATCTCAAGGGTTGGTGGTCAGTCTGAATAACAAAAGTAGAACCATACAAGTACGGCCTAAACTTCTTCAGAGCCCACACGATAGCAAAGCATTCTCTTTCGATTGTTGCCCACCTTGTTTCAGGATCCTTCAGCTTACGGCTGATGTAGCAAACGGGGTGCTCCCTACCTTTCGCATCCAGTTGACTGAGTACGGCACCTATCCCTACATTGGAAGCGTCTGTCTGCACAATGAAGTGTTGGCGGTAATCAGGAGCTCTGAGTACTGGGGCTTGGCAAAGAGCCTTTTTCAGGTTTTCAAACGCCTGATTGCACTCCTCGTTCCATTTAACCTTTTTAGGGAATTTGGGCGAGGAGATGACATTCAGTGGAGAAGCTATGGTCCCATAGTTCTCTATGAAATTCCTGTAATACCCGGTGAGGCCTAGGAAGGCTCTCACCTGAGTCTGAGTAGTCGGTGTTGTCCAATTTTGCACAGCTTCAATCTTACTGAGCAAAGGCCTTATTTCTCCACCGCCTACCTCATGCCCAAGGTAGACTACCTTACTCTGTCCAATTTGGCATTTACTCGCCTTTATGGTCAGATTGGCTCGTCCAAGAGCCTGCAAAACATCTCTCAGGTGGGTTACATGTTCGTCCCAGGAATTGCTGAACACTGCTATGTCATCCAAGTATGCCATGCAGAAGTCCTCCATCCCGGTTAGAACCTGGTTTACCATCCGTTGAAACGTAGCAGGTGCATTTTTTAGTCCGAAAGGCATTACCGTAAACTGGTATAAACCAACGGGGGTAGAAAATGCAGTTTTCTCCTTGGCATGGTTGGTCAGGGCTATTTGCCAATAGCCTGACGTCAAGTCAAATGTGCTGAGGAACTTGGCGGCGCCAAGTTTATCCACCAACTCATCTGTTCTTGGCAAAGGATGGGCATCAGTCGTGGTGACTGCGTTAAGAGCTCTATAATCCACGCAGAATCTAAGTTCTTTAGATCCGGCCTTTGGTACTAACACAACTGGGCTAGACCATGGACTAGTAGAGGGCTCTATTACCCCGAGATCAAGCATCTTGCTGACCTCACCTTTGATGTGGGTTCTTACGTTTTCTGACATGCGATATCCTCTGCTTTTGACAGGCAGACAGTCACCAGTGAGTATCTCGTGTTGGCCCCAAGGGGTCAAGCCTGGTGAGAGCGAGAACAGGGAGGCAAACTGATTCAACATAGACTTGGACTCTTCTTGTTGCTCGGGTGTCAGATTGGGGGAGAGATTTACTCCTTCAATTTTTTCATCTAACGGTAGGCCTCTGAGGAGATCTGGAAGAGCTTCACTCTCTTCTTCTTCCTCGACCGATGCTAGAAGCAACGCTCCTACGTCAGGTCGTGAGACATACGCTTTAAGTCGGTTGGTGTGAAAGACTGTCGGAGCCTCCTTGGGGTTGCCCAAGTCCACCAGATAGTTAACCTCACCGAGCTTACCCACTACTCGGTAGGGTCCCATCCATTTATCTTGCAAGGCCCTCTGCCTTGTGGGGATCATAACAAGAACAAGCTGGTTTTGAGCGAACTCAACCATGTTAGCCTTTTGATCGTGCCAGTGCTTGACCAATGCTTGTCCAGCTTTCAAGTTATCGCTTGCTTCTGTCATCAGGTGCGACATTCTCCTCCGGAGACCTATCACGTAGTCAGTCACTCTGACTGGCTTGGGGGAAGGAGCACTCTCCAACCCTTCCTTAATCAGGGCCAATGGACCTCTGACGGGATGACCATAGAGCAGTTCGAAGGGAGAGTAGCCTACTCCCTCCTGAGGGACTTCTCTATAAGCAAAAAGAAGGCATGGCAATAGAAGGTCCCACTTACGCTTAAGGGGTTCTTCTAGAGCACCTATCATGCTCTTCATGGTTCGGTTGAACCGTTCTACCAACCCATTGGTTTGTGGGTGGTAAGCCGTTGAGAACTTGTAAGTTACTCCGCAGGTTTTCCACATGGCTTTCATGTAGTGGGACATAAAATTTGACCCCCTGTCAGAGATAACTTCCTTAGGAAATCCGACCCTAGTAAAAATACCAAGGAGGGCCTTAGCCACAGCCGGAGCTGTAACAGTCCTCATAGGAATTGCCTCAGGATACCTAGTAGCATGGTCTACTACAACAAGTATAAACCTGTTGCCTGAGGAGGTTGGAGGATCAAGGGGACCAACGATATCAATCCCTACTCTCTCAAATGGGACTCCCACAACGGGAAGAGGCACTAACGGTGCCACATTCTTGGACCCAACCTTACCAGAGATCTGGCAGGTATGGCAGCTTCTGCAGTGCTTTTCTACTTCGGCCCCCATTTTTGGCCAATAGAAGTAGAGTGAGAGCCTTTCCTTAGTCTTCTTGAAACTCAAGTGACCAGCCAAAGGAATCTCGTGGGCTAACTGCAAGAACTGTGGTCTGTTCTCTTGGGGTACTACAAGGCGTTTGTAGTCTCCAGGTGCAGACTCGGTCGGTTCACTATAGAAGAGGCCATCTTCCCAGTGCAACCTATGTTTCCCAGGCTCTTGCCCTTCAGCCTGAGTTTCTGCCTGACGGCGAAGACCTTCCAGAGTTGGACATTCTCTCTGTCCCTTACTGAAGTCTGCCCTGCTGGGTCCACCTTCTGCCAGTAACGACTGCAGCTCAGGATGGTCAACAGGATCCAGATCTCCAATGAGTTCCGGGCCTTCCATTAGCTCTTCTTCAGAGTCTAATTCTACCATACAGGGTTGTACTTCCCCCTCAGCCTCAGCTGGAGGTGGAGTTACGGGTGTGACATTGGACAACCGCGGGGAAGTCCGTGTCGGCTGCATCGGAATGTGGGCTGTTGGTTTCGGTTTAGAAGTTTTAGGTTTCCCTTTGACTTCTGTGTTCCTAGAGACAGCGGCCGCCATTTCCAATGGAGCAGGAGTGATTTCTTTCTTCATCATCTCCCCGAGAGTACCGCGCAGGGTCCTCTCTCTTGCAGGTCTGGTTAGCTCCTGTAACCGTTTACTAGGAGGTCTGGGAGTATGCGATACAACTCCGAGAGTTTTTAAATCGTTACCCAACAGTACGCGTCCTGGTACCTCACTCTGTATGCTGACAGGTATCTTTACAGTCATGTCGTTACACTGGATGAGAACTGGTAATTGGGGAAGCATCTGCACAGGCCCTCCAGCTAACTTGGTGAGGCGTTTGGGTGCCTTAGCAACATCCTCAGCCTGAAAAAACGATTTATCCACCACAGTTATGCTGGCCCCAGTGTCCCTAATGGCAGGCGTCTCCTGACCATTCACCTGGACACTGTCCTTATAATACTCTTTAGTATTATCGGGGATAGAATTATAGACGTCTAAATTCTGTTGTTCCCACAACCCCAGAGATACTAAAGAAACGCTGGCTGAGACTCCAATGGGTTCGTCAGCTAGCAGTAGAAAGTTTCCACTTGCCATTTGGACTTCCTCCTCTGGAGCGAAGGCTAAGGAGACAAGCTGGACCCCTGAAGGTTTACCCTTACATCTGGGATCTCCTTTCACGTGATCAGTCGAGCCACAAACAAAGCATTTCCCGAATGCTTTCTGGAATGGTGGCTTGTTCTGACCTCCTTCCGGTTTGGCACCAGAAGACACACTATTCTGCTGTGGTTTTCCCGGTGGCTTACCCTTCTGGTTTTGTTTGGGGCCCTCTTTGGAATGTGAGTTATTCGAATTCTCCTTTGAGTCTTTTTTAGGCTGTTTTCCCTCGTCCTTTTTCTGAGTTACCCCAGAATCCTTGTGAGTAGCCCTGTTGGCAACCCACAAGTCAGCAGCCTTAGCTAGAGCCCTGGAATCTAATTCCTTCGAATCAGCCAAGTGCTGTCTGAGCTCAGGAGAACAGGCATCATAAATCGACTCCAACATAAAAAGATTTCACATACCCTCGTAAGTGTCAACTCTGTAACCCTTAATCCATCCCTCTAAGTTTTTCAACCCTTCACTCACCCAGGTAGCCCAAGGGGTACCATCATGCTTTTTGAGGGTTCTAAACCTCTTAAGATACTGGGAAGGGGTCTTCCCGAATCTAGCTATCAAAGCTAGTTTCACACTTTCGTAATCCGTCTTATCCACCTCCCCCAATTCCATTACCACATCAGTCGCAACAGGAGGAAGCCTAGAGAACAACCAGGGAAGCAACGCATTCCCGGTGATGTCCTGGAGCCCATGATTGTATTCAAACAGTTTCAACCAATCCAACACATCCAATCTCGGTTCGTACATACCCACTAATTCCTTCGGCATCCGGGGTCTTTTGGAACTGGAGCTCCTAGAGGAACCAGAGGAGAGAGAAGCATTTTCCATAGACAACTTTTTCATTTGTAACTCATGATTAAGCTCTATTTCCCTGAGTCTTAACTCAGCTTGTTTCTGCTCAGCCTGGGCATTCATTCGTCTGAACTCGAGCTCTTGGTTTCGTTCAGATTGAGCCAAGAACCGTTTATATTCTAATTCGAGCTTCATTTTTTCAAGTTCAAAATAAGCAGGGTTACTTGTGGCACCTGGTATTGGCCCCGTAAGCACAGTTGGTAAGGCAGGTAGAGGAACAGGTGAGACAGTTTCGTTAGCCTCGCCGTCCTCGTCAGCCTCTTCATCGCTATCATCAGAATTACGATTCAGATCAACACCATTACTGTTATCTACAGTTGCTGGAGAGTTTGGTTCCTCTGAACCAGTACCCAGACTTTGGTTCGCCAGCAATCTCTCTATCAGTTCTAACTTCTTGCCTTTTACAGGAAGATTCTCTTGTCTACAGAGAGCTCGCAGACTCTCAGTATTTTTATCCGACAAAGACTCTTGGCTGTACATTTCCATTGTAGACATGTTTTTTGAAAGTTGCTTTTGTAACGTTTTGTGGTTAGTCGTCCTACAGCGTCGAAAAACACTCTAAACTGTATACTCGATACTAATCCCACCGCTGTACACCAGTGTTAGGCGGAAACCTGTGCAGTTCCCTCTGGGACCACTGCAAAAGATTTAGGACTACAGGTGTTGCGATGAACCCGCTTGGTAGCAGTCTGTACCACACAGATCCAATTGGTAGCTGTGGCTGAGCAGTCAGACTTCTCTCAAGAAAAGTTGGTCAGTATAGGGAGTATACAAGATAGGGTAATTCTTCGCAGCAAAACGAGTAAACACGCAACCAGGCTTTAGTATAAAGATAGTAAGTTATTTATTAATAACAGAATGTCTACGAAAAATACTAAAGTGAACCACGGCAAACAAATCAAAATACAATTACTCTGCAGGGTGGAATAAAGCTCAACCCCCCGAAACACTATATCGACAACTCTAGGTTCTACGGCACCACTTATTTTCAGACAGAGGTGTATACCTAAACCCAGATGACACTCGAATATTTTTAGTGAGGAAGGGAGAGAAGAGAAAGGCAGGTAACGAAGTCAACACGGTTCGTACTGAAGCGGGTAAAAATGCAAGGCAAGAAAGCATTAATCACACTAGATCATACAGTTCGGCGGCCAGGCCCACTCGGTGAGAGGCAAGGCACGATGTCCTGGAAAGTCTCTACGGATGATGCACTCAAGTCTTGTTTAGCAAATTGTTTAGCGACAGGTTGAACCAGTTCAGAACAAAGAGTGAATAAAGATTGGAGGCAACCCAACGGAACGGAGAGGAATCAGATACCTCACACGAACCGATCAAAAAGGGAAGCCAGGCGGTTTACGGTACCTTGTGGGGGAAGACAGCTCCGACGGGGGCAGTTGTTCCTGGTGGTGGATGCACGACGGGTCTTGGCCAAGAGAAGAGATGCTCTCGTCGTCGAAGAGAAGATGTCCGGTGCACCACCAGGGAAGAAACCAGCCGCGGAGTGCTTCGTCACAAGGCACCACCTTTCGATCACGATGCAGGAGTAGTGGCTATCCGGTTGCCGGGTGCTCTGCACGGGCAATTCGACCACTGCGTTCTGGGCGACCAAAAAGCGCAAAGAAGAAGAAGACTGGTTGTTCCCACCAGCCAGGGAAAGAGCCTCTCCGGCAGGGAGATCTCTTCTGTCGTCGGGAGATTGTGAGACGATTCCGCAGGGCTCCACCGGAGGTTTTGTCGTGCAGGTCGGCTCAGCGTTACCCTCGTCGGATTCTTTAGGTCCAGTGGCGACTTCCTGAAGATCCAGTCCCAAAGGCCCTGCTTTTATGCAGACGTCCCCCATTCATTCAGCCTAGCTTGTCAATCAACACATGCTAAGTGGTGAGCGGGAAGGCTCACCACCTGGGCCAATCACTCCAGAGTGCGACCTGAGTTGGCAAGGCAACTCGGTCCAGGGTGTCTAAACCCCCTCCCACACCCCTGAGGTAACCCAGACAGAATGGCGCCACCTTCGCGGGTCTCTGTCCAGAGGCCCGCCAAAAGTGGAACAAAGGGCTCAACCTTTGGTTTCGGAGTCACAGAGAAAAACACAGACGCCATTTTTCAACCCGAGTTCTGGCAGAAAATACCACTCGATAAACTTATTTAAGATAAGTAGATCGGTGGTACGTTGGAGATTAACGAAAAACAGTATCAATCTTCAACAATGGGACGAATCCCCTAGGGTTATGCTCGGGGCCGAACATAACAAGTAGTTTCCACTGCCACCAGCCAAAACTCGACGAGGGGGGACGGGACAGTGCCCCCTCGAGTAACAGATCCAGGAGTAATCGTATTACCCCTACTAGCACGTCCACAATAAGATGGTTGGTACTAGTTCTGTTAGTAAATTTAGGTCTAGTAAAGCCAATGGTGACTTTACATGCCCGGGGAGACAGTAGTCAGTCCCCGGGTATGGAGTCTATGGTGGGGGGACCTGCTAGGGCGCCCCCGTGTCACGACACGTAGGGTGCAGAGTGACACACATAGAAAAACTTATGAGACCCTATGGAGTAAAAGACCCCATAGCCCATCGAACACATTGACACCTCAAAGGAATTCCACACATACATGTCCAAGAGTGAGAGGAAAAGGGTCACACTCTTGGCAGGAGGGAAAACACAAACCCCAGAAATCCAGCAAAGCTGCTGGGGGACTCACTAGGTTAGGAAATTCAGCCTAAACAGAGAATTCTCCCTAACACCCTGCACTGCTGGGGGGTGGGGGTGGTGGGAGACATGAGTGGGGGCCTGGTGGAGGCTGCCCCTGCACTGCTGGGGGGTGGGGGTGGTGGGAGACATGAGTGGGGGCCTGGTGGAGGCTGCCCCTGCACTGCTGGGGGGTGGGGGTGGTGGGAGACATGAGTGGGGGCCTGGTGGAGGCTGCCCCTGCACTGCTGGGGGGTGGGGGTGGTGGGAGACATGAGTGGGGGCCTGGTGGGTGCTGCCCATGGTGGCAGGGGGGTGGGGGTGGTGGGAGACATGAGTGGGGGCCTGGTGGAGGGTGCCCCTGGTGGCTGGGGGGTGGGGGGGTGGGAGACATGAGTGGGGGCCTGGTGGAGGCTGCCCCTGCACTGCTGGGGGGTGGGGATGGTGGGAGACATGAGTGGGGGCCTGGTGGGGGCTGCCCATGGTGGCAGGGGGGTGGGGGTGGTGGGAGACATGAGTGGGGGCCTGGTGGAGGCTGCCCCTGCACTGCTGGGGGGTGGGGGGGGTGGGAGACATGAGTAGGGGCCTGGTGGGTGCTGCCCATGGTGGCAGGGGGGTGGGGGTGGTGGGAGACATGAGTGGGGGCCTGGTGGAGGGTGCCCCTGCACTGCTGGGGGGTGGGGGTGGTGGGAGACATGAGTGGGGGCCTGGTGGGTGCTGCCCATGGTGGCAGGGGGGTGGGGGTGGTGGGAGACATGAGTGGGGGCCTGGTGGAGGCTGCCCCTGCACTGCTGGGGGGTGGGGGTGGTGGGAGACATGAGTGGGGGCCTGGTGGAGGGAGCCCCTGCACTGCTGGGGGGTGGGGGTGGTGGGAGACATGAGTGGGGGCCTGGTGGAGGGTGCCCCTGCACTGCTGGGGGGTGGGGGTGGTGGGAGACATGAGTGGGGGCCTGGTGGAGGCTGCCCCTGCACTGCTGGGGGGTGGGGGTGGTGGGAGACATGAGTGGGGGCCTGGTGGAGGCTGCCCCTGCACTGCTGGGGGGTGGGGGTGGTGGGAGACATGAGTGGGGGCCTGGTGGAGGCTTCCCCTGCACTGCTGGGGGGTGGGGGTGGTGGGAGACATGAGTGGGGGCCTGGTGGAGGCTGCCCCTGCACTGCTGGGGGTGGGGATGGTGGGAGACATGAGTGGGGGCCTGGTGGAGGGTGCCCCTGCACTGCTGGGGGGTGGGGGTGGTGGGAGACATGAGTGGGGGCCTGGTGGAGGGTGCCCCTGGTGGCTGGGGGGTGGGGGGGTGGGAGACATGAGTGGGGGCCTGGTGGAGGCTGCCCCTGCACTGCTGGGGGGTGGGGATGGTGGGAGACATGAGTGGGGGCCTGGTGGGGGCTGCCCATGGTGGCAGGGGGGTGGGGGTGGTGGGAGACATGAGTGGGGGCCTGGTGGAGGCTGCCCCTGCACTGCTGGGGGGTGGGGGGGGTGGGAGACATGAGTAGGGGCCTGGTGGGTGCTGCCCATGGTGGCAGGGGGGTGGGGGTGGTGGGAGACATGAGTGGGGGCCTGGTGGAGGGTGCCCCTGCACTGCTGGGGGGTGGGGGTGGTGGGAGACATGAGTGGGGGCCTGGTGGGTGCTGCCCATGGTGGCAGGGTGGTGGGGGTGGTGGGAGACATGAGTGGGGGCCTGGTGGAGGGTGCCCCTGCACTGCTGGGGGGTGGGGGTGGTGGGAGACATGAGTGGGGGCCTGGTGGAGATAGCCCCTGCACTGCTGGGGGGTGGGGGTGGTGGGAGACATGAGTGGGGGCCTGGTGGAGGCTGCCCTGCACTGCTGGGGGGTGGGGGTGGTGGGAGACAGGAGTGGGGGCCTGGTGGAGGGTGCCCCTGCACTGCTGGGGGGTGGGGGTGGTGGGAGACATGAGTGGGGGCCTGGTGGAGGCTGCCCCTGCACTGCTGGGGGGTGGGGGTGGTGGGAGACATGAGTGGGGGCCTGGTGGAGGCTGCCCCTGCACTGCTGGGGGGTGGGGGTGGTGGGAGACATGAGTGGGGGCCTGGTGGAGGCTGCCCCTGCACTGCTGGGGGGTGGGGGTGGTGGGAGACATGAGTGGGGGCCTGGTGGAGGGTGCCCCTGCACTGCTGGGGGGTGGGGGTGGTGGGAGACATGAGTGGGGGCCTGGTGGAGGGTGCCCCTGCACTGCGGGGGGGTGGGGGTGGTGGGAGACATGAGTGGGGGCCTGGTGGGGGATGCCCATGGTGGCAGGGGGGTGGGGGTGGTGGGAGACATGAGTGGGGGCCTGGTGTTGGGTGCCCCAGGTGGCTGGGGGGTGGGGGTGGTGGGAGACATGCATTGTTGATCAGTAGTGCAAGGTGACATGTGAGTTGGCTGGGGGGCATGCCCATGGTGGATGGGCTGCCTGCGGGACATGAGCAGGGGTGCAGGGTAGTCCCCCGTGGTGTGGGCTGCCTGCAGGGGCCGTGGAGGTTGTGGTGCGTACACCTGGGAGGACCCACACGGCCAATTCACGTGTGGTACTCCCCAGAACCCCTGAAATACACATACCCTGCTGAAATCGCGTGTGGAACTTCCCGCGCACCCCTGAAATACACGTACCCTGCTCGCACTGGGCCAATCGCGTGTGGAACTTCCCGCGCACCCCTGCAATCCACGTACCCTGATGAAATCGCGTGTGGAACTTCCCGCGCACCCCTGAAATACACATACCCTGCTGAAATCGCGTGTGGAAATTCCCGCACACCCCTGAAATACACGTACCCTGCTCGAACTGGGCCAATCGCGTGTGGAACTTCCCTTCGCACCCCTGAAATACACGTACCCTGATGAAATCGCGTGTGGAACTTCCCGCGCACCCCTGAAATACACATACCCTGCTGAAATCGCGTGTGGAAATTCCCGCGCACCCCTGAAATACACGTACCCTGCTCGCACTGGGCCAATCGCGTGTGGAACTTCCCGCGCACCCCTGAAATACACGTACCCTGCACGCACTGGGCCAATCGCGTGTGGAACTTCCCGCGCACCCCTGTAATCCACGTACCCGGCCAAATCGCGTGTGGGACTTCCCGCGCACCCCGGTATACACGCACACGTATTTTTTGTCAGCGGGTGTCCGTGTTTATGGGTACCCCTTTGCACGTCATTTGTCCTGGAGGGCCACAGTATAGGACATTCATCATGGCAGTATATAGGTGCTATTTGTTGGCGCACCTTTTGGCGCACATTTCTTACAGCCGCAGAGACGCTACCGCCTGCTTTCTTGTGGCGGTCGTGTTTGTGCCTGTGCGCTGGTTTGAGCGTGCGCTTTTTTGCCCTATTCTATTCCATGAATACGTGTTGTAGGCGAGCGTGTGGGCGTTCCGCGCACTTGTGCCCTGTACTTCCCCCGTGACGCCCACGTTTTGGCAAGTTGTTCCCCATTCCGAGTGTTACGCCCGTGTTCCGCCTACTTTTGTTGCGTGCGCCGCGCTATGTGCGATTTTCGCTGTGGCCTGTGCGATTTTCGCTGTGACCTGGCGCACGCAGTTACATGGCCTGTGCGCCAACGTGCGCCGCGCACTTTTTTATCGCACATCCGCTGGTTTTCTCGCGCACGGCCTTCCATGAATCGATGTGCGCTGCTTTTCGTGCGATTTTCGCACTTGCACTGCGATTTTCGCTATTCCACTGCGATTCGCACGTTTTTGCCCACTTGCGCCGCGCTAATTATTCCATGAATCGGCCTCCATGTGTGTGTGTGTGTTGCCACAGAACGTTTTATAAAAGGAACACAAAAAATGTAGACATAGCATACAAAATAGAAGACAAGATTCTAAATGGTTTGAATTAGCTCTCTACCTTTTAGCAGAAAACAAATATGAACTAACTGAACGCCTAATATGTTGCAGTTACTGTAGTACAAAATTAGACAACAACCACACTTCTTCACGTGCTATTACAAATAATTTGGAATTGTTCCCACTACCACAAATCCTGCAACAACTCAATTTGTATGAGAGCATAATAATTCAAACAGTTCACCCATTTCAAGCAATTATACGCCTTCATCCAAAAACAGCAAAATTACCTTCCTCTGAATTGGTGAAAGGCATTTGTGGCAAAGTAGTTTATTTGCCATTAGATCTAACGGAAAATGTACACACTCTAGGAGTGCAACGTTCAATAGAGCATTCTTTAATAGTCTTGGTAAATGGTGTACCAACAAAGGACAAAAAAGTTTGGCAACAACTGGTGGACTTACATAAAGTTAGACAAGCATTGCAATATCTAAAAGACAATAACAAGTACTACAACGAAATAAATATTGATGAAAGCTTAAGGGAAACAACTGAAATAATTCAAGAGCCATCAGAAAGTGGACAATTCGAACTTCTGGATCCTGCTACAGTATCCACTCTTTTGGACCATTACACAATTCATCCATTGCATTCCAATGAAAGCATAGATGATGCACTAGAAACTTACCAAATGCGACAAACCAAAGGGTCACCAATGAGTATATGGGAAAAAAGTATAGAAGCATGTGCTTTTCCACTGCTATTTCCTACTGGCAAAGGTGGAAGATACGATGATAGACCCACTCAGATTGGGGCATCAGAATACCGCTCTTTACAAATGTGTTTGCAAGATCCCAGATTTAGACAAAATGTGGAATACATATTCCACCTACTCTATGAAAGTGAATTAGCAACACTATGTTACGGAGTTGCACACATTTTGAAATCTGGAACCCACTTTCAAAATATATCAGCTACGCAGTTAATACAAAAAGTACAGGAAAAAGGTGAGGTTTTACAATCAAGTATAACAAATTTGTTTGCAAACATGCGTGGTACAAAGGAATACTGGTTCCGACGGCACAGAGACGTGCGTTGTGTGATCAGAAACCTTGGACCACCGACTTGGTTTGTTACGCTAAATTGGGCAGAATATGCATGGGAAGATTTACATGAGTTCCTACGCATAGCAAACAGCAACAAAAACAACATAGATATATTAAACCTGGAGAACTTTGCTCTCTAGATACAGTTAATGTGTCAAGATATTTCCATCATCGTTTCATTGCCACGCTACACTTTATTTGCAATAAAACTGTTCCTCCCCTTGGGGAAGTGCAACACTTCTTTCGGCGAAAAGAATATCAAGCAAGAGGAGCACCACATATTCACATGCTGTTATGGATCAAAGGTGCACCGAAATTTGGTCACGACAGTGATAGCACTGTTTTGCAGTTTATCCAAAAATAAGTCACTTGTGAAATCCCTTCACAACAGACACATAGTGAGCTGCATGGGCAGATTTTACAATTTCAAGACACAAATGTGGCAAATATTGTCGCCGCAAATACAAAAACAAAGGTAAATACTACACCAAATGCCGCTTTGGTTTCCCTAGATCAGTTACAGAAACAGGTGAAGTAAACAACTTCATGTCTTCAGTTCGGCATAGTGTTAAAGGTAAATCACCTAAGAACACGTATTACATAAAAAGAAGGGAAGAATTAAAATATATCAATGATTACAATGCAATCATTGCCCTCTTATGGAATGCAAACATAGATGTGCAGTACATTGCAGACAATTCAACTGTTCTTGCACAATATGTTACAGCCTACTTAACAAAAGCCGAAAAAACAGAGCTTTAAGACCTCTCGGAGGACCTAGCATCAGACAAAACATTATCACAGAAATTGTGCAGCCTAGGCATAAAAATGCTCTCTCATAGAGAATGTGGCACCTATGAAGCAGCAGATCGTTTAAACGGTACTGCTTTGTATGGAAAATCAGACAACATAGTATGGCTAAGTCGTGGTCCTGCAAAATCTAGAAAAAGAGTGCTGAAATCATATTAGGACATAGAAACAATTGCCAGAAATTATCCCAACAGCCAAGACATTCTAAAAAACAATTTACTGGACACATACTATCCGAACAGGAGTAGCACTTTGGAAAGCATGTGTCTATAACACGTAGCTCAAAACTTTGCATACGAAAGTAATGTAAAACCTGATGAAAGCAAATGTAGATATAGAGTGACTGATTGTGAAGGGAGCTTAGTGAAACTTACCAAATGAAGCTTAATTAATCATGTAAAATTGTCATAAAAAACTCCTCAACAGAAAGAACTATATTACATGTCTCTGTTACAACTTTTCAAACCATGGAGAAAAGAGGAAGACATACTAGAAAACTATGACTGCTATGAAGATGCTTTCAAACCAAATGAAAGCGCTATCACCGATGTGAACTTTACGCAGTACAAAACAATGTTACACAATGAGCAGCAACAGGAAGAAGAACTTCAGGCCCAGCTAGATAAGGACTCTTCCGACAGTAGTCAACCTTCTGTAACAGGAAGTCAAGAACCACTAGAACAACCACTAATAGCAAATGAGGCTGAAGTAGCTATGGCAGAAGTAGAAAACACCATGTATGAGTATCAAGAAGATACAGAAGACTTAAATGTACAACAAGCAAAACTTAACAAAGATCAGCGCACCATTTTTGAAGACGTTACAAAACAAATTGTACATGGTGTACAACACGAAAATAAAGAATGTACCTGCCAAAATTACAAACCTATACTGTTGTACGTGAGTGGTTAAGCTGGATCAGGGAAAACATTCTTAATCAATGTCATCAGCAAGTCCCTTCAACAATTGACAAACAACAAACCGTCAGCTGTTGTAACGCCCCCCACAGGTTTAGCTGCCTACAACATAGGCGGTGTCACTTTACACCGATTACTACTGCTTCCAGTAGAGCATCAAAATAAATTAGACTATTACAAACTTTCTGCAGAAGCTGCAATCGAATTACGCAGAGTATTAAAACAAATGAAAATGCCACTAATAGATGAAGTGAGCATGGTCTCCAACCTAATGTTGGCTTTGATTCACCTCAGATTGCAAGAAGTACTTAAAAGTAACAAAGAAGAACTCTTTGCAGGGAAACACATTATCGTTTTCGGAGATCTTCTACAATTTACACCAGTGAAAGGTGAACCTATTTTTAAAACCTTAGGCCACAAACTCTGCCGGAAAACTGTTGGTAGCATAGGTAATGTCAACCTTTGGCAATATTTCCAATGCAGAGAATTAACTGAGAACATGCAGCAATCTGCAGATCTCACTTATGCCAACATCTTAAAAAGTATTAGAGTTGGTGTACTATTGCAAGAAGCACAGGTTGTATTGAAAAACCGGCACATTCATGCACTTTATGGCGATAATGCATGTACAACTGATGTTATGGAACAAATAGCGCACAAAAATGACAATTGTATGGCCTTAATGCCAACTCTTGCAAGCTGTTTCAAATTCAATGAAACAATGTTAAGTAAAGAAATGCAACCAATAATGGAAATTAGCACCACAGACAAACTAAACGTACATGGTATGACAGTACCCATGTATGAGCAAGCCACAACAAGACTAAATAGTTTAGAAAATTCAATCTCCAACACAGTTGGGTAAGAAAAAATATTAAAATTATCCTTAAATTGTAGAGTAATGCTTAAACGTAACCTTGACGTCGAGCAAGGGCTAGTTAATGGAGCACTAGGTACAGTTGTTGGCTTTCAATCATACCCACGTGACAGCAACATTCAGTTTGTCAATATTCACTTTGATAAAGTTTCAGAAGTGAAAAGGATAGGGCGCTCAATTGCTCGATTCCTTCTCTTCAAAGACATGTATGTACGTAGAGAGCAATTTTCTCTAACTCTTGCATATGCAGTTACCATTCATAAATCCCACGGTCTTACCCTAGACAAAGCATTGATAGATATAGGAAACAGAGTCTTTAAGGAAGGCATGAGCTATGTAGCATTATCACGCTTACGTACACTTGACGGTCTACTGCTAATGAACTTTGATGCAAGTAAAGTCAAAGCTGATATTCCTTGCATTCTAGAATAAAATAGACTGTGTTGACTGTACACCCCTCATCTGAAACAATATCCTGTTCCAGATAAACTAAAACGTGGTAAAAGAAAACTAAATGAAACAGAAATGCAACAGAATCCAACAGCAAATTCCTCAAAGAAAAGAAAAGAAGCTAAAGTTTCAGCAATTACCACAAACAAATAAGAACCTATTAGGGAATGTAAACCAGGGACGTTGTAAAAGAAAGAACAGAAATTCCGAAAAATGCACTCAGATACAGAACTAGCTGGTCCATTCAAATTTGCAAATGAAAATGGGGTAAATTGCTATGCAAATGTAGCAATGCATATTCTATTTCAATTGCCACCAATTGTTCACAATATTTACTTGCACAGTACAGACCAATTGTGTTTGCAAATGTTAGTGCTTCATAGAAAAGCAACAAGCAATCCTGACAACACATACAGTGTTCATGGAATATGGCAAGAATTGGACAAATGTGCTGGAATGGTGAGATTCACTGTGAACTCACAAGAAGATCCACAAGAATTTCTAATGTACTTGCTATTAGTATTGGAAAACAAATATTTCGTACATGTGGAAACATACATGCACTCTCTGTAGCAATGTGATACACGAACAAATCCCAAATGAGCGATTTGTGCATGTTTCCATACCTAATTGTGAATCCATTCCATTTCAGCAACTTGTACAGAATGCAAACCATGGCAGATTATGTACTATTTGCAATTCAGACAATCGCTCCACCTTACTGATATAATCGCATAGTGCAGATGGTACCAAAAACAACTGCAAACTGACTGGATTCACACACGGTCAAGTGTCACTTGGAAAGAAAACCTTTACAACAATAGGTATAATCTACCATGCAGGAGCTACAACCAATGCAGGTCACTACACTGCATACATTAAAAAGAAATGTGGATGGTTCGAATGTAATGATAGCACCATTACTCTAAAGCAGAGATTGCCAGCTAATCTTACAAATGCATATTTAATCTTCTTAAAGCCAAAATTTAATAAATAATGTGTACTTCAAGATTGCCAAAAAATTATGTGAAAGACTACAAACAGTTAGAATACGCCAACAGGAATCTAACTGCCCAAGAGGATGTAACAACGACACACATAAATGCATATCACAGATTTGTAGGAACAAATGCACAGTTAGAATACGCCTACAGGTATCTAACTGTTGTTAAAAATCAGCAGAAAGGCAACAAACATAACATTAATCAGAAAGATGAAGGAAACACTCAAAGGAAACAAGGAAGTAGTTAGTACCATAGCAAATGAAGGTTTTTTTTAATACGACAAGGATTTTTTTCCCCAGACCCAAGGATTAGAAAAGCAAACACAGAAACTGAGCACAATGCACAGTACACTGGTTTGTAAACTAAATATGAGGGTAAAAAAAAAGGTTAACTGTCTATTATGCAATGTGGTAAATTTTCATAAAATGCAAACACTAACATACCTTTTTCTTTTATCACAGAAATTTAAAAAGGGATACTTCTGCCAAGTATGAAAGGCATTTAAAAAATATATGTGGATTCTGAACAAAGTAAGGAGTAAGTATATTGGCAGTAATTTTCTACACATGCGAATCTACACGTCTAATCTATGGTAGTAATATGCTGCAGTGGCTGTAAGCTGGCCCTTGCATCTTCGGTGTGTAACCTACGACCTACGCCTTACGACCAAGGTACAAAGAGTATAGCTCCTAGCCACAACCATTGCTGCATATCAAAACCATGGTCCTTGTAAATTAGCTACTTATAAATGTACTTTTGGGACCATCGTCTGCAGCCATTCAGCCAAGACATTAGGGCCATGCTACCAAAATGCTACGCCCTCCCCACAACCATCTTAATGATGTTGCATAATACAAGTGTACAAATAGCTGTGATATGGTGCAGTAGTTTGTAGCCACAGGCTACAGACATGAGTTTGAGGCCATAGAATTATCAAAGTATGGGTGTACAGTATATAAAATGCACAGTTGCTTACAACAGCAGTGCTTATTACTTCGTTCAAATACTCCTGGCCACTACTACCACACCATTGCGGCATATAACTACACTACATACAAATGTGCTTTTGGGGGCATGGCCTTTGGCCACCCATGATTGAAGCCCCTCCCCAGAGCAGCCTGAGTGAATGCACTACCACACCATATCACACACATTGTGCCTTGTAAGTACACTACATATAACTGTTCTGTGGCCATGCACTCATGACTGCAGACCCTCACCCTCCCCACAGCCACCTGACTGATGTTGAATACTAGGGGTGTCTCTGTAGCTCTGGAAAGCTGCACTGTTTGTGGGCAGGGCCTAAAATCTTAGGTGTATGTCCATACATTTCAATATATTGTTGTGAAGTGGCTTATAACTCCAGTGTTTACAAGTTTCCTTTTGGGTGCATGCCTGGGTGTATGGCATACAGCCTGCAACCATGCACTAGATAAAACCCATGTGGGCTTGTAAGTGAAGAGGGTATAGCTTTGTTGTTGGGTGCATGGCCTTTGGCCTTTGACCCAAGTCTGCACGCACTCCCCACAACCAGGCAATCGATACGCATTACTATGGGTGTATCCATGGGTGTGACATGCTGCAGTGTTTGTGGCCAGGGCCTAGAGTTTTGGAAGTAAGGCCTTTGGCATGTGACACCCATGGCGGCGTGCTAATGAATACAACACCCATAGGAAAAAGTAATGCAATTACAGCATGTTGGCAATTTCAATGTTCCCTAACACCACGCATGTCCGTACAACAGTTACAAGTTCCCTGTGCACTGCACGGACTGAAATACTGCCCTTATTGGACCCCTCATTTTCTGTGCGTACAAGGTGGCCATAGAAAATACATCATGAAGAGGTTGTAACTTTGTTATTGGGTGCATGGCCTTCGGTCATGCCCCCAAGAGTGCAGTGTCTCCCCACAACCACCTCAGTGAGGTGTGGTAGTGGGGGTTTTTCTATAAGTGTGGTATCCTTCACTGCTTCTGGCCAGAGGCTTCACTCCTAGCTGTATGTCCATAGATATTACATGGGATGGGTATGCAGTGGCTTGCACGTCCAGTACCTATAACTTTGTTGTTGGGTGCATGGCCTTTGGCCATGCACCCAAGACTGCACACACTGCCCACAAGTTAGCAATCGATATGCAATACTACGGGTGTATCCATGGGTGTGACATGCTGCGGTGGTTGTGGCCAGGGCCTACAGTCTTGGAAGTAAGGCCTTCGGCCATGCATCCAAGACTCTAGGCCCTGGCCACAACCACTGTAGCATGTCACACCCATGGTGGCGTACTAATGAATATAATAATACCCATAGGAAAAAGTATTGCAATTATGGCATGTTGTCAATTTCAATGTTCGCTACCACTAGGCGTGTCCTTACAACAGTTACAAGTTTCCTGTGCACTGCATGGACTGAAATGCTACCGTAATTACATCCCTCATTTTCTGTGCATACAAGGTGGCTGTTAGGAAAGATTTCATAATTGTATGTAATTTTCCCTCCATGTGGCAACCCCCAAACTTTTTGCTGTTGTTTTACACCCTGATCTAGACTTTGCCAGAGAAGCACAGCCTTCAGTCGCACTCCTCTGGGCTTCCTCTCAATTCTTATGGGGAAACTGACATGCCCTTAAGACAGTCAGTACTGGGAGACTTTGTTTCCCTTAGTCCTTTCCTCATGTTGCAGCTTTTGCGCAACATGAAACAAGAGTGCACCGTAACTTACATTACCGTGCTCTTGGGTCTCTAGTCATTCCAAAGGCCCTAAAAACTCTAGCTGGACTTATCATGAACTGTGCAAGTGTTTCACGGACGGGACTGGTGGCAGCTATCGTTTCTCTTGTGTTTTGAACCCTTTTTTGCCATGTATCCGCGCTTACCGCGTTTGGCACGAATAGGTGGCCTGGCTCCCAAAATGGCCATGCCACGAGGTTCTTTGTCCTGTCCGCTGACCGTCTTGCCCCTTCACCTTCCCCCAGGTCGAGCCGATGCGGGGCAGTCCTTATTTGGTCATGCACTTTCCCGCGAAACACAACACTTTTGCGGGCTTCTGCATGCCTTGTGTGTGCCTCCAGGATGTGGGCTGGGATGTCTGTTCCCAATACACATCCTGGGTGCCAGAGAGTCTAGAGTGTCCTGAATGCCTGGGACCACCGTGGTCCGTGATAGGTCCACGTATGGTGTGAGTGTTTGTGAGCAGATCTCCCATTGGGCTCTCTCCGTTTTGGCGCAAAGGGAACTTTGGATAAGAGGAGGCTGAAAACATCACTACCATGTCGATCTCCTGAGCTCACACCGAACAAGGGATAAGGAGCCAATTATCCTGCAACAAGAAGCTGAGTCGAGGAACCGCTGGTGACCCACTGAACGTTTGGCACCCTGAGCCGCTGTCGTCCTGCGAGACCCCTTTGCATCTGATCGTCCTAGAAGGTCTGCAAAGGCGCTTCGACCCATTGGAATAGTGGGATCAACTATTCCCGGCACCTTCATCAAACCCTGCAAGTAAGCCTCTTCGGAAGTGTCCCTGGGCCAACCAGTGGGCTGGGTCCCCTGCACACTATCAACAAGAGGCTAAAAGCCTGTATAGAAGTTTTAATAAGTACAGTCAGTAGCCTAGTAGTTTTCACAGTTTTTAAATAAATTTCATTGCTTTGTTTAGCTCACAAAGTTATTATTAAATCATCCAATTATTTCTTGACAACTTTTCTGTTTATCCAACAAACAGTAGTTTATTCATTTTATAACAACAAATCATAAATCACAATTTAATGTGGCCCAACGCGTTTCGAGTATCAATTTTCACTCTTCATCAGGGGCAATGTGTTCTGTATTCTTAACATTCAATACAATGTCTGTAGAAAAAAGTAATAAATTAATTATCTAATGATATGTATTCATGTTTATACTTTTGAACCAAAAAAAGGTACTTCATTAGTTAGATAGGAGTACAAAAAATGGCATCATCGCATATTTTCAACCAATAACATTAGTTTAAGAGATTTAGTCTTGTAACAAAGGATGAACTTATTCGCCAAATGCTTGGGAGCCTATTGAGTTTGTAGACAATACCATCAATAGAATCGGAGTGTGATTGGTAACCTATTAAGAAAAAAAGTGGGGAATGGTGTAACAAGATCCTGTTCCTGTGCTATTTAGACATGTAAGAACTACAATGGTGACAAATGCCAAGTACCTGTGGTGATTTATGAAGTGTAGAATAAAACCTAGTCTCACTTCACGATGTCATGTAGGACACCCCCAGTAGTCTTTTAAAGGCATCAGTGTGAACTGGTTGTAGTATTCTAAAAAAAGAGAAATAGCATGGCTATATTAAAAAGAAAAGGTCAAGCCGCCTAAGAAAAGGTAGCCTTAAAGGATACTTACAGTACAAGAAGGTGACTGCTGGTAAGAGGTAGAGTATGGGCATTCTCCATCCGCACCCGAATGCCGGATAAGAGTGGTAAGTATATATATAGTCGCGAGTGACGTCACCCGCGCATGCGCGTGATGACGTCACGTCTCAAGCTCCAATTTCTGATTGGATTTAAGTGTAAACATGGTCGCGAGTGACGTCACCCGCGCGTATTGCGTGATGACGTCGACGCGACCGAGCTCCCACGAAATAATCGTGTAGAGGGAATCATGGGAATTGAAGTTTGTTTTCCCATCGTACTGTATGTCAGACGGCAGCATCTGCTAGAACACAGAATATGTTTTCCTACTGGGAGGCAAAAGGTGGTAGTCCGCCTCGTTTGTCTGTAGATGAATCTGTATATGTATGGAAGCTCCCTAGATGCACTAAATGATCGTGTATGAGTGTTTCTGTGTGTTACTCAAGGCTTGAAATATTTGAAAAAAAGTGTTGAAAAAAAGTGTTAATGCACATAATAAATGTCGCTGTGACAAGTGGGAGAGTGGGCAATGTATGTCCACAACCTAACTAAGTGTTGTTAGTGAGATAGAATAAATATTCAACAAAATAATAATAATTTGGTGAGCAAGTAATAAAAACAAAATAAGATAAATCGTCTTAAAAACAAAAGAGACTCCCATGCATTTTTCAAAAAATGGTATCAGAACACAAATAAAACTGTGTATCTAGATGAATCTGACCCATTAATGGGAGTACATTCTAGAAATCAAAGTATACACTTGTAATAATTTTATATGTCTATTATATTCCATTTGAACCCAGAATTTGATGGGTTTTCATCCTCTTTGGTAACAGTGTGTAGTTGGACATGCTACAATTTAGGGAACTTATTGAAAATCAATTATATTAAAAAACTGTATGGTATTAAAAATCAGGGGTGGTCAAAGGAATCAACAAATAAGAGAAGAGGTACCATGGCTGTGTTTCCAGATAAGTATACAAGCTCACAAGAATGGACCCAAATAGTATTCCTCATTTAACCCTAAGGGGTACATGGCGTCTAGTTTTTGTATCCAATACAACTCTCTTTGGGCTAAGATTTTTTGGAGATCACCTCCTCTTGAAAGTGGGTGGACCACTTCAAGAACTAGCATTCTCATTTGTGAAATGGTATGTTTTTCATCTCGATAATATCTGTAGACCGGTGACTTCACATTTTTTGTTCCTATGGAAGATTTGTGTTCTGTCCACCGTTCTTTTACTTTCCGGTTAGTTTTTCCAACATAATATTTTCCACAGGGACAACGAATTGCATAAATCACATTTTTGGTATCACATTGTGTAGTCTCTCAAATTTATTTTTTTGCCTGTGTTGGGGTGTCTCACTTGATCTCCTTTTATGATATTATTGCAATGTTGGCAGTGTAAACAGGCGAATGTACCTTTTTTCTGCTTCGTATGAGTAGTCTGTGTTGTTCTTTTTGGTTTTTCTGCTTTAATCAGTTGGTCTCTGATGTTTCTACCCCGTTTGTATGCCATCATAGGGGGATCTGGAAAGAGTTCTTGTAAAGTATTATCTGTCTGTATGATATCCCAATTTTTGTAGATGATCCTTTTGACTTGGAAACTTTGGCTTGAGTACTTTAAAGTATGTATTAGACTTTTGCTTTCCTTCTTTGTATTCCCTTGGAGGAGGTCTTGTCTTTCTTGTAAATTGGTTCTGACTATGGCTTTTTCCACCGTCTCTGTTGGGTGCCCTCTTTCAAGGAATCTCTGTTACATGATATCATATTCATTCTGAAGAGTATATTGATCTGATGTTATCCTCTTTAGTCTTAGTAGTTGACTGTAAGGTAAGTTTTCTTTTAGATGTTTAGGATGGAAGCTGCTATGATGAAGGCAACTGTTGACATCTGTCGGTTTTCTATATATCTTTGTCTTGAGTGTTGTACCTGAGTGTTCAATTGTGACATCAAAAAAATTCACCTCCGGTCTTCCTATCTCCATGGTAAAACCGATTCTGTCATTGTAGTTGTTGAGAGATTCTGCGAATTTCACAAGTTCACTTTCAGTTCCATGCCAAATCCCAAAAATATCATCTATGTAGCGTCTCCAGCATTTGATCTTGTCTCTCCATAGTGGATTTTCTAATACAAATTTGAGCTCAAACTGGTGCATAAAAATATTTGCATACGATGGGGCCACTGATGAGCCCATTGATTTTCCAGAAATTTGTAGGTAGTATTGGCCATTATATCTAAAGTAATTATTATAGAGGATGATGTTGATCAGTTCAATTGCAAAAGCTTTTTGTATATGTACATCTGAATGCCGAAGTAAAAACCATTCCATGGCTTCTATGCCATCTTTGTGAGGGATTGAAGTATAAACACTATTGACGTCCATTGTGAACAAGATAAGTTCTTCCTCCACTAAGTTTAAAGTGTTAATTATACCCAGAAAGTGAGTGGTATCCTTTAGGTAGGTCATGGTTTTTTGTATTGAAGGTTGTAATGCAGTGTCCAGGTAAATTGCAAGAGGTTGAAATATGCTGTCTGTTCCAGCTACTATTGGTCGAAATGGTGGATCTTCTTTGTTTTTATGTATCTTCGGTAACCCATAGAACACTGGGGTCACTGGATGTTTCTGTATAAGGAAATCAGCTGTTTTCTCACTTATCCAATCCATATCCATAGCTTTGTCAACTACATTTTTGAAAAGGTCCTTAATGTTCAAAATCGGGTCACCATCTAGTGGTAAGTAGGTCTTGATGTCATTGAGAAGTTTCAAACATCCTGTATTGTATAAATTAGTGTCCATTAGCACTAAGGCACCTCCTTTGTCGGCTTTTTTTAAGGTCAAAGTATTATCCTCTGCTAACTGTTTAATCACCAATAGTTGATGTTTACGGATGTTGCCGGTTTTTGGTGGTTCATATTTAATACGTTTCACTCGCGACCATGTTTACACTTAAATCCAATCAGAAATTGGAGCTCGAGACGTGACGTCATCACGCGCATGCGCGGGGGACGTCACTCGCGACTATATATATACTTACCACTCTTATCCGGCATTCGGGTGCGGATGGAGAATGCCCATACTCTACCTCTTACCAGCAGTCACCTTCTTGTACTGTAAGTATCCTTTAAGGCTACCTTTTCTTAGGCGGCTTGACCTTTTCTTTTTAATATAGCTATGCTATTTCTCTTTTTTTAGAATACTACAACCAGTTCACACTGATGCCTTTAAAAGACTACTGGGGGTGTCCTACATGACATCGTGAAGTGAGTCTAGGTTTTATTCTACACTTCATAAATCACCACAGGTACTTGGCATTTGCCACCATTGTAGTTCTTACATGTCTAAATAGCACAGGAACAGGATCTTGTTACACCATTCCCCACTTTTTTTCTTAATAGGTTACCAATCACACTGCGATTCTATTGATGGTATTGTCTACAAACTCAATAGGCTCCCAAGCATTTGGCGAATAAGTTCATCCTTTGTTACAAGACTAAATCTCTTAAACTAATGTTATTGGTTGAAAATATGCGATGATGCCATTTTTTGTACTCCTATCTAACTAATGAAGTACCTTGTTACGGTTCAAAAGTATAAACATGAATACATATCATTAGATAATTAATTTATTACTTTTTTCTACAGAAATTGTATTGAATGTTAAGAATACAGAACACATTGCCCCTGATGAAGAGTGAAAATTGATACTCGAAACGCATTGGGCCACATTAAATTGTGATTTATGATTTGTTGTTATAAAATGAATAAACTACTGTTTGTTGGATAAACAGAAAAGTTGTCAAGAAATAATTGGATGATTTAAGAATAACTTTGTGAGCTAAACAAAGCAATGAAATTTATTTAAAAACTGTGAAAACTACTAGGCTACTGACTTTACCTATTAAAACTTCTATACAGGCTTTTAGCCTCTTGTTGATAGTGTGCAGGGGACGCGGGTTTCCTTAAATAGGAAACTATTGTTCCATGTATGTATTCCAGCCTAGATACCAAGGCTGAGCACCTCTCCCCTGCACCTCAAATTACTTATTATTCCTGATTTAACTACTTTGAATCATTACTATATACACTCAAAATATAGGTGTGCATGGTGATTATCAAACTTCTTGTTATTACGTTTCCAACCAGTGGGCTGACCAGCTTACGCAGGACGCTCTGCTCTGTCACCGCCGCCGTTTCGGGGAAGCCCTCGGAACTTGGTCTACTGCTTGCTCTGCGTCCACGGCACCCTCACACCGAATTTGTACGCTTGGCAGTCCCAGGTCTAAAGTGAGACGAGTGCGCCCGGACCAGAGTAAACACGGTTGCCGTGTTGCCCTGCTGTGGTAACAACCTGTGCACGTCCGCTGCATTTGGGACACCCTCTACCCTGCATCCTGCTATGCAGAATCTACACGGTGTCGAGATGTCCTGATCATCGCAGCTGAACCTGCCAGCAACGTGAACTGAACTGGAGAAGTCTGGGTCTGCCTGCGTCGGGGACCGGTGAGTAGTCCATACCCCAACCGGTGGGCCCTCGCGCAGGAGCCCATTTCTTTTCTACCTCTGTTACGAAATAGCGACTCTATCCCGCACTCTCACCCTGCCTCTGCCCACAAGTGGACGCCTTGCTTGAGTAGTGGAGACTTGTTGTGCATCACTTCATTCACCTTCCTGAACTGCCTGATATCCTCGAAGAGGCTCTCTTGTTTCCATTGGCACCAGGGCGTGCAGGTACTTTTGAGCATAAGGCTCCTCTCTTCGTAGGGCTCGGACTTCCTCCTAGTTAGGTGTATTTCAGATGTCGAACTGGGTCTAATGATTACTTGCACTGCCTGTTTTCCTCCCTATCTAGGTGGTCTACCTATTAAGTGCTCCTAACTCCTTAGACCCTCCGGTCTTGTATATATATTGTATTGATTGTGATGTGTTGGTTTACTTTAGTATTATTGTGATTCTTTGCTATGGTCGATGTTACAAAGGCCGTGTAATAAATGTGTCTATATTTTTAATATAACACCTGTCTGGAGTAATTTGTAAGTGTCCTTGCTTTGTGTGCTCATTGAGGTCTTTCCGTCACTCTCACCCCTCTTGAGACTTAGTCTTGACTGCCGCCATCGCTACCCTGATTGGTCTGGCTTGTCCAGAGCTTACCCTGTTCCAAGAAACTAGGCTGGCCTTCTGAACCTCTGCCCCTCCAGGTCAGAGTTCAGAAATCCATCTTAACAGTGGCCATAGAAAATACATTGTGAAGACCGACCCCAGAACAAATGCATTGATCACCCATGTCTTACTGACTGAACCTGTCCCAATGCTCTGTGACACAGCAAAAGAGTTTTATAAATATAGCATGTGTACGCTGGTTGTTGCTCCGCTATCGGCGGATCCAAGATGTCGGGCGCAGCCAAATAATATGACGCAGAACACGTCTCGCAGCAGCCAATCGGCAGAGACGCCGTGTGTCCGCGGTCATGACGCGAGCCCATTAGCCAATCATTATCTTGTCCGCGGAGCGAACAGGGAAGTGTGACCGCGGAGCGGACATAGATATCACAAATTTTTTTAGACATACTTTTTGGTTGTTTTAAAGAAAAATACTGGACGGATTGTGATGTGATAGGTCGACATTTTTCCTTCAAGAACTACCATAAAATGTACGTGATTAAGTAACTGAGATATTGTAGTGTACGAATTGATGTTTTTGAGTAAAAAGCAGAGATAAAAAAAATTTGGGGGAAAAACGAGATTGGAGCTTGCGATGATTGGTGCTCGCTCATATTGTTGGAATTGTTTAAGCAATGGAAGACATTAACAAGTGTTGTATAAAGTGAAAGTGAACAAAGTTAAATATGGAAGACATGACTCCATTAATACACCTGTGTAAGCAGTTGCCAAAACACGCACCTAAGCTGAAAAAGTACAGTGCGGAATGGGTTAAAGGAACCGCTCACAAAATGTTTATGCCTTGGCCCCAGGGTGGATCCTTATCTAAACCAGTCTTGCAACACATGACAACATATTTGCATGCCACATACAAGGGCAAGACGTTAGACAAACGCCTAGCTAGTCTAGAGTTGTGGAAAATGTATCAACAGGATAAGAAAGAGGAGCCGCCAGTAGATTGCATACGTAACATATATGTACACAGGGGGGTGAGACACCCTCAGTGCCACCCGCCCCGTCTGAAACAAAAACTGAAGACAGTAAGGACGAAAGGTTATACCCGCTAAGAGAATTTAAAGCAGCCACAGGGTACAGTATATGAGTCACCTACGGAAAGGGGTGATGAAAATCTAGACAAAGATAGAGATTTCACCTCCAAAGTCTAGAGGGACAAGGAGAGACTTGACAACGTAAGGAAAGACCAGACACAAGCCAGTACATCTCTCGACACACAGAGGGAGGGCAAAAGATGGAAAGGGAATTAGGATAGAACTGATGAGATAGCACTCACACAGAATGAATTGGTAGGAAGTCAGATTTGATGGAAACTCGATGGTAAACGAATTGACGACGCAAAACAAAAAGTGAAGCTAGATGATGTACAGAGAAGGGAGAAGGAGAAAGAAAAAGGATTGAGAGACGAAAGAGTAAGGAAGAAAGATAGAGAGAGACGAGAACAGTTACATTGTGAAGAGCAAGAAAGGCAACATGATCGTAAACAGAGAGTGGCCAATGATCAAGACAGACAGGAGCAGCAAAGGATAGAGGAAGAACAGAGGATACGAGAGAAAAGAATAAAGAGACGGAGCGATGAGAAAATCCGAAGGGCAAACGACCGTAGAGATGCAAAGAAAGAGGAAGAAGATAGGGTCAGAGAAGAAGCGAGGACGCGCAGAGAGTTCGATGATGATGTAGAACGCAAGCAAAGACAGAGAGGACGCGATCTCGAATATCTGGAAAGAGAGGTTCAAAATCCTGAGCCAGTAGTAGACTGGGAAGATATAGAAGAATTATTTCCTGAGTACGAATCAGTACCAGTCATGTCTAGGGCTCATATCGAGGATGACTTCAACACCAGAAGAACCGTAGAGATGATCGATAGAATATATGATGAAATGGGGCTAGAACAAGTACCCCAAGGGGAGGGGGAAGACAAGCGCCTGGAGTGCACTCAGCTGTACGACATTGAGGACGTCTCCCGAAGTAGTGGGAATAGAGAACTGTCCCTAGATAGGCTAGAAATAAGTAGGAACAAAGAGGATGCAAGAAGTTGCACGAGTTGGGGGCAGACAATGTCTGATGCTGAAAGAGAGGAGCATGAAGAAAGGGAGAAAGAAAGAAGGCGCGAAAAACAATTCTCAAGGAGGAAAGGGATAAGATGGACAGACACTAGTGAGTCTGTACCGAGGGCATCAGGATCAGCCACGCAGTCAGACCAACACAAAGAAGTTTCTCACGGTCAGAGGGGGGTGTCTCCACCACCCTATGTGAGCGGGTTAAGGACATTGCCCGGTAGGCGGTAATGCAGGAATATTACTCCTGAAATAGACAGAAGAACAATGAGAGAAGAGAGAGAGGGCTATGCGTCCCAATTTCCGTTGTTCGAGAAAGGTGGAGCAGGAACAGACCACAGTATATTCCATGGCAACACATAGATCGGGAAAACCTGAAAAATAAGCTTCCAATGCTGACATCGGGAGCCGGAAAATGGATACACGAGTTAGAAAAAATGACATGAGGGAACATGTTAGCTATAGGGGATATTAAAGGTCTCGAATTGCCATACTTGGTGATAGAGCCGACGATGTGTGGACACGGGCAGGTTACCCTGGTGTGACCACAGTTAATACCGCGCATGACGGAGCTCCATTTAACAATTGCAGAGCCACAGTATGGAAAGCATTGCGATTGTTATATCCAGATACTTTCGACATGGGAGCTTTAATGACACGTAAAATGAAGGGGTCAGAGGACCCATTGATTTACATACAGAATTTTCAAGACGCGTGGGTACTCCAGACTCATGAATCTTGGGGGAAATCTATACCCGTGTTCTACCATATATTGTTCCAGGGGCTGCCAGAGCCGGTACAGAAACAGCTCAAGAAATTGGTAGGAATCGAGGCCAAACCATGGTCGGAAATACAGCTGACCATCGTACACTATTGCAGGCTGCTACAAGAAAAGAATCGCAAAAAAGAAGCTGCACGAAAGGGTGAAGAGGCAAAATTAGTGCAGGAGAAATTGTCAAAATATGCCCTTGAAGGAGCAATGATAACTAGCACAGATGGATCGAACATGCAACAAGCCAATAATCCACAGCAGAATAATCAGGGCAATACTGGGTTTTACCCCAGTGGAAGAGTATTTAGAGGAAGAGGATGGCGGAGTAATCTGGGAGGTTTTCAGAGTAATCAAGGAGGTTTTCAAAACATGCAAAATGGCAACCAAGATATGTCAAATGGGCAAGTGATCAGACCACCGCCAGTATGTTGGTTGTGTGGGATGACAGGACATTTAGCGCACACATGCAGAAATCAAGGCATGATGCAGAACGGCCAAGGAACACGAGCAGGCATGGTAAATCCACCTGTTTTTTTACAGCAGGGAGGAAATGGAGGTGCACAGAATCACACGGTGCAACAGCAAATGCCAGTAGCACAGCAAGCTTGCAACCTCAGAACTCGATGAATTTTCCGCAGGGATAATCTCAACAGTCACTGATGCAACTGTCATAGGCAGTAAGTGCAGGACAGTCTGCTAACCCTGGAATGAGGAGTAACATTGGTGATGGGGGAAATCCATTCACGCAAAGTGGGACAAAATTATATATGGACTAGGACAGCTCACTGGGAACCCTGATGTGTTCTATCCTATCAGTGACACCAGACCCTCACCAGGAACCAAGGGTAGATGTTGTTGTAGGGGATAAAGAATATTCCTTCCTAGTTGACACGGGTGCAACATGTTCATGTATACGGGAAGGCAAATTTCCTTTGTCCGGTGATGCTATAAATACTCAGACTTTCACAGGAGCTACAAGTTGTGTTCCTTTTACAAACGCTCTTCCAGTCTCTATAGGATAAAACCATGAGGACCCCAGATGAATTTCTCTTTAGGCCAAGAATACCTATGCACGAGGAAAAGGGACAAGTATTTCCCTTGATGATACACACCACCATAATATGAGGGAAAGTAGCTTTGATCGATGGTTGTGATGATGAAGGCCGACAATGGTGCACAGTAATCGCCATTGAAGAAGAGTACAGATTGACTGATGTCACTGATGATGATCTGTTTGACGAGCAAACAGATGGGGGAGAAACAGCAGTTGAGGTAAACCTCACTTTTTGGGTGAAGATGATCAAAAGAGAAGCGCCTCAGAGAATGATGCTGGCACAGAAACATCCTCAATATTTCGAGGAAGACATGGCCCAGGTGCCTGTCTCACTGTGGACCACAGGCCCCTATGACGTAGGATTATTGAAGGGAGTCGGAGAAGTGAAAATTAAACTGAAGCCAGGAGCAATTCTACTAAAAGCACGGCAATACCCCATGTCCAGGGAGGCCGATGAAGGAATCTTTAAGACAATTTCTGCCATGATGGATCAGGGCATCTTAGTGATGTCAGAGTCACCATGTAGTATGTCAGTGTACCCTGTGAAAAAAGTAAAGGAGGGTCTAGGAGGCTAGTACAAGATTTGAGGCCGATAAATGATATTGTGGAGGCCGAGTTCCCTTTAGTCCCGAACCCTGCTACAATCTTATGTAATATACGTGTTGAGGCAAAATATTTCATGGAGATTGACTTAAAAAATTCATTTTTCTCAATCCCATTGCACAAAGACTCACAAGATCTGACATCATTTATGTTCAGACAGATGCATCTGAAAAGCACGAGGCTACCCCAGGGGTACTGTGAGTCACCTTCTATTTTTAACAGAGTCCTGCAGATGAACCTAAGCAATATTGTATTAGAGAGTGTTGTCCTACAATATGTGGATGACATCTTAATTTGCAGCACGACAGAGGAGCAATGTAGACACGATTCTGTTCAGCTATTGACTATATTGGCTGAGAAAGGATATATAGTTGACAAAGAGAAGTTACAATACTGTCAACAAAAAGTGCTATACATAGGTCAGCTGATCTCACATGAGGGGAAAAGAGTTACCCAAGAAAGAGCTTAAGCCATACTGAACACAGCCAAGCCACACACGGTAAAGCAGATGCAGAGTTTCTTAGGCCTTTGCAATTATGTCAGAGTGTGAGTTTACAATTACAGCTCATACACCAAGCCTTTGCTTCAGGCCCTAAAGAAGGCACAAGCGACAAAGGGAAAGATTGAATGGTCTGAAACCATGGAGGAAGGATTTGCTGAACTCAAAAGAGCCATTTGCATGGCACCAGTTTTAGGGATTCCCAATTATGCAGAGGAATTCTACCTGTTCTCACACACGAATGGCAGCGTTATGACGGCAGTACTCACACAGAGAACCACATTGGGGTACAAGCCACTGGCATACTATAGTGGAAATTTGGACCCAGTGATGAGAGGCCATTTCCTGTGCAAACAAAGTTTAGCTGTAGCAGCGTTCGCCATCAAGAAGGCTACTACCATTGTAATGGGATGCTCAATGTCGTTGTACGTCGAGCACTCGCTATTTGCTATTCTAGAGAAACCGAAGAGCACACTCACATCTCAGAGAGCATCTGCTCATGAAGTTTATCATATCAAATCCATTGATTAAAATAGTCCGATGCAAAATAGTGAACCCAGCTATGTTCGTAGCCGAGCCAGTCACTGAAGGAGAGCCCATACATGACTGTGCGAATTATGAACAATTCTATGATGAGATTCCCAGAGTGAAGGAAAATGCATTGGCAGCAGGGGAAATTGTCTTCATTGACGGTTCTTCGAGAATTGATCAAAATGATGGGCAAAGATATACAGGCGTCGCTGTGAAGAAGCACACAGCAAATGGAGAATTTCAAGTACTTCTTAGTGCACGAATACCATCTCATTATTCAGCTCAAGCTGCAGAATTATTAGCGTTGATACTCACGATTGAGAAGTAACAGTGTACAGTGACTCCGCATATGTGATATCAACAATGCACGCAGGCTTAGCACGCTGGAAAAGGAGGGGCTACCTCTGAGCGGACAGAACGCCAGTGCAGCACATAGCCCTATTGGACAGGTTGATTAAGGCACTACAGCTCCCAGTGGCATAGCGGTCATGAAATGTGCTGCCCATACGAAGGGGACAGATTTTATCTCACGAGGAAATCAAGCAGCAGACACGGAAGCCAAGCGCATGGCATCCAAGAGCGAGACGATCATGGATGTGGAAGTCACAAATGTACATGAGAAAATGATTGTTGTGCAGAGTGAACCTGAGAGTTACAATAATGTGGGACAAGCACAATTAATGGAACTCCAAGGAGAGGCACCACAGGAGGAGAAGAACTTATGGAAACGGCGAGGGTGTTCTTTAAACCCCTCCGAAAGCTTGTGGTGACAAGACAGCACTGGTAAACCAGTAATGCCAGTAGCCCTGTTAAAAATAGCACTGGAGCAGCTACACTATCCAGCACAATTGACAAAAGAGAATCTAGCGGCAACGCTCGCGGAAGACTGGTTCATACCAAACTTAACGGAGTATGTTGCATTTTTTATGGTAAACTGTATAATTTGCCGACAGTTCACAGCTGGGTGGACACTAAAAGTAATCAGAGGAGTCATCCCAAGGTCCAATGGACCTTTTCAGCACTTGCATGTCGATTGCGTCGATATGATTCAAGTATGTAATGGGTACAGGTATTTAATTGTTGTAGTGTGTCCATTTCCTAGATGGATAGAAGCAGGTCCATGTGCACACCCGGACTCTACCTGTGCGTCCAAATGCGTAGTGAGAGAGGTATTCCCCAGGTGGGGGGTCTGCGAAGTCATGAGATCAGATAACGGGACTCACTTTGTAAATTAAGTTTTTGAGCAGATTTCTCATTGGCGTATCATCCGCAAGGTAACGGACTATGTGAGAAGCTCAACGGCTTGTTAAAGGAAAGGATAGCCAAGTTGAAGCTTACTCTAAGAAAGGGATGGTTACACTGCCTTCCTTTGGCACTGTACGCACTCAGAAACCAGCCCGGTTCTGACCACCATCTTACGCCGCACGAAATAGCCACAGGAAGAAGAATGCGCACTCCCCTGACACCCCGAGACAGAGCTAGATGTGATGCCCAGTTGACAGGAGAAATATTAGGGTCTGAAATGCAAGATTACTTGAATTGCATGACATCTTGCCTTACTGTAATTTCAGGCCAGCTGCAGCGACGACAAAAAGCGACGACAAAAAGGGTGCAGGGCAGCACGGAACACAGAAGGAGACACTACTGCCGACACAGCTCAAGGATTCCATTTACCATCCATCTTCCCTGGAGATACCGACCTGGTAAATAATCATATGAGGCAGAGGTGGGACGAGCCAAGGTTTAACGGTCCCTTTACAGTGGAAGACTGCGCTTCCTCTGCAGTAAAGGTATAAGGAAGAAGAGCTTGGATCTTTTTGGTTGACATCAACTCATACATCGGAGAAGGCCCCCTGCCTGCACCCCACCACGAAGAGACTACAGATGATGGGGAGGAACCACAGGACATGCAGAGGAGATCCATGACGAGGAAGAAGGACTCATGAGCAGCAGCAAAGGAAAGACAAAGAACTTTTGTGCAACAGTTGTGGCTTCATTTTAGATATTCTTCTGAGCAAAAAAGGGGATAAGGACATAAATAACGGACACTCTGTGCATCCTAGTTGCAGGGTGAAGAAGAAAAGTGCACGTGGAAGCCACAACATAGTCTGTTGACTTTGAAATTTGGACTGAGGCACACTGAAGCCTTGATTAGAAAAGGATATGCCAAATTTTGATCGAGGACACATAAACTGGAAGAAAATACAATATCCAGATTCTTTCCACACAGAGACCTTATTCGGAATCACTTATGGTGTCCCACAGTAGCGACATCACCAAGGATGTACTATCATATTTCGATCTAGTGCTAAGAACATACCCATCATTGGTGGGGAGTCTCAGGAGTGTCACTGACTTCCTTCAAGATCCTGTAAACGAAAAGACTATAAGGAGGCTGCTTACTGTAATTGTCGAACAGTTCCCCCTACTTCTGGAATACAGCGAGGTTAAAGCAAATGTCCGAAGCGGAGGAAGAAGTGAATAGGCTTAACAACATACTATTCTTTCGCTTAATTGAAGACTGTCCAGGTCTTGTAGGAAGAACTACAGACGTCTTGACATTTCTTCGAAATCCAGCAAACACAGAACGTCTAAGCATAATCCTAAATGATATTGTGATCCAAGTTGCTCTTCACGCATACTGAAATTGCAGAAACTGTTCACAGTGAGTGAAAACTAGCAGTCCCAAACTGCAGCAAGGGCAGGACGAATGTCCCTGTCACCAGAAGATAGCAGGTTGGCGAACAATGTCTTCTTTCGCCTAATTGAGGACTTTCCAGAGCTTGTGGGGAGACCTGCCGATGTTGATGTCCTCACGTTCATCAGAGACCCAGCAAAGTCTACACAGCTAAGCATGCTCCTGCATGGTATTGTAGTGAAAATTAAACTCTCCAATCTTCACCAGAGTTTCCGGAGGAGACCATGAGGCTTTCCGCCGAGGGACAGATCGAGAGAGTAACACCAGAAGGTTTACTTTTATTTTTCTGCCAAGGACACAGCATGTCATCGGGAATGAAGCAGATCAGAGGCGTGGATTAGTAACTAATATATAGTTGAACATGCACATGAACATGCACAGTAAAGAGGCTTATTGAATTATAACATGATTTTGACATTTTTCACAGAAAAAGAAACCATATGAAGAGACAATAGACAACCCATTGTTCAAACAAAGAGAGACAATTGTTTAGTACCTGCAGCTCGCAACCGGAACCAACAGAATCTAGAGATAATATTGTTTAGAAGTTATATTAAAAGTTTGCATATTTCAACAGATGATCGAGATGGGGATTCAGAGCAGCAATCTCCTCCTCCCCCAGGTGGAGAGACGTCCGTCCTTTCCTAAATGGTGCTGATGGACCTACAGGGGAATAATGTATTTATGTATTATATTTATCATTATTTTGCTATCGCTGACAAACAGAACTGCATTATTTTATTGGTGTACAAAGCGTTCCAATCCCAGTGCATCCACATAATGCTGCATACATGAAACCTACGAAGGCACCCAGACCTTGCATAGGGCCTCATTACACGGATGGCGGTAAGAAAGAAACCATACCGGTAAGGGATTACTGGTATCGGTAAATTCCCTTGCCGATTATGACCCGGCCAACCGCTATTAGCGGCACCGCTAAGAACGGTACCACTAATAGCGGCTAGACCACGGGCGCGCGACCCCTCATCCCGTAAATAGCGGCATGGCGCTATTACCACCCAATCACAAGCCATGCGGACGTGCTAATAGCGGCATGGATCAGCCCCCAAAATCCCATACCGACATGGTGTAAATACCACTATTGCGAACCACCCGTTAAGAGAACTGAGCATTGTTCACACCTGCCACAGGTGGACACAATCAGCACAGGTGGAGGCAATGGAGACTATGGCAGCACAAAAGGAGCACACCACACCCCTTCATACAGCCCTTCCCACACCAAGATGGTTCCAATACTAGCAGCATTACATGGGCTGGAGGACATGATTGCATTGCAGCACCAACAACAACAGGCAGCCCAGAGGAGACGCAGGAGGAGGAGGAGGAGGAGGAGGAGGGCGAGACAGGCGCAGCAAGCACCACCAGGGCACCTAGTAATACCACAGAGGCAGCCACCAATCCCCAGGATCCGAGCAAGTCCATTCAACCTAACCCTAGAGCAGATACACACCCTGTACCGTCTGGACCTGGACACCATCACCAGCATCATGGACATGATACCCAACGACATTGTGAGCCTCATAGACATCCGAACTGCCATCCCCCCTCTACTGAAGGTGGTGACTGTGCTCCACTTCCTGGACACAGGCACCTACCAGCATACAGTAGGGCAGATGCATGGCACCTCACAACCGGTATTCTCACGCACGCTGACCCAGGTGTTCGATGCCCTCCTGAAGCACACAAGTGAACACATTTCCCTGCCACGGACTGCCCAGGAGATCGCAAACACCAAAGTTGGCTTCTATTCACTGCCAGGCATCCCAAGTTGTATTGGGGCCATCAACTGTACCCATGTGGAATTGGTGATCCCACATCACAATGAAGTAGTCTACCAAAATAGAAAGCAATTCCACTCCATCAATTTCCAAATGGTATGGGACTCAAACAAGATAATCACACATTGTTGTGCCCGATATCCCGGTTCAACCCATGAATCAATGGTCCTGCAGAAGTCAACCATACCACGCTACATGGAGCGACAAGCCGGACAACGTTTGTGGCTACTTGGTGAGTAGCAGGGCAAGCACATGGCAGTGTGATGTGGGGTGTGATTGGGGGGAGAGATGCATACTCCAACTGGGTGTGATTGGGGGGGGAGATGCATACTCCAACTGGGTGTGATTGGGGGGGGAGAGATGCATACTCCAACTGGGTGTGGACTGTCGTCCGTAGAACAAATGGACATACAGATGTACGCCAATGTCCATCAAGGAAGGCCACAATTTACTGGAAAAGAACCCACATGCAATTTGAAGCTGCACAACATTGAAAACAATCCAAGATGCCAAACATGACACATCCATCCATATGCACATTGCACATCATGCCACACAACATATGACACAAATCAGCAACATGGCGTCAATATAGTAATAGAAAATGAGCACTGCACAACATCAATACAGCAATGCGCCCTTGAGTGCATGCAAAGGGATCACCTCTAGCCATTGCACTGAACCACACCCCTACACCACCACTGAAGTGTTGCTTCACAGCATGGCAACATCGATGTCAGAATGGCATTACACTAGCAGTGTGGTACCAAATTTGCCTGGGCCCAGGGACACCTAAGACCAGTCCTCACCCAGGACATGTCAATTACTGTTGGAGGCATGCATGGGGCATGTCCACTTGCAGGGACGAGCTCACCTTCGCATATTGCAGTTACACATATCATCTGCATGCATGCAGGGATTCGTGGATGCCAATCACAATGCAAAGTCGATTAGGGTGATATGTACAGGTTGCACTTGAGGTGAACAGTAACAAGTCCCCATTCTTCCACCCATGCAGGTGATGCTGGCTATCCCCTGAAGAGGTGGCTCCTTACCCCTGTACGGAACCCACAGAACAGGCACGAAGAGGACTACAATCGTGCACATACCCGTACCCGCGTCGTGATTGAGCAGACATTTGGCCTTTTGAAGACACGGTTCCGGTGCCTAAGCAGGTCGGGTGGGGCTCTCCTGTACGGCCATGAGAAGGTGGCCAAGATCACCATGGCATGTGTGATGCTGCACAATATGTGTATCAGACGGAATGTGCCACTGCCCCCTGACGTTGAAATGCAACCACCTGATGAGGATGATGATGGGGATGAGGACGGAGGGGACGAGGCTGCAGGTCATGCAAGAGGCGATGCCCAGGAGGGACGTGATGTGTGTCAGCATCTGATCAACCAAATATTCTGAGACACATGGTTCAACTCTGTTGGCTGGATATGGGTATTAGTGCACTGGTGTTTGTGGTGAAGCGCACAATGGGCCCTGTCCCCAATAAAGTACACATACACAATGATGAAGTCCATGCCCGTGTTTTAACTAGTCACTGGTGTATTGAATATATCATGAGATGAAAAAGTGCATGTCCCCAACTATGCCACCACCCTTTCCCCCCTTCCCCCACAACACTCCCAAAACACCATTTACCCCCTCCCCCCACAACACTCCCAAAACACCCTTTCCCCCTCCCCCCACAACACTCCCAAAACACCCTTTCCCCCACAACACTGCCAAAACACCCTTTCCCCTCTGCCCCCCACAATAACCCCATGTGTGGCTTGCACAACGTTGGTGTCCTGCTGCACATGTGCCAGCTAGACCCTGCTGTCCCTAATTAATATTCCCATCACCACCATTAGGAGGTTGGGAGGGTGTGCGCCTCATGGTGCGCAAGGAGCGGTGGCGGGGGCTTGTCTGCCTTGAACTTGCAGAGGAGGAGGTGCCTGTTTGTCCCTGTGGTGGTGGGTAGTGTCGTTCCATCGCATCCGCTATGCGCGTGAGGACCTGCCTCAGTTGTGCCATCTCCTCGCACAGCCTGTTGGTACAGGCTTCCATGGCCTCCCTCGACTGACTACCATTCTCCGTGACCTCCCCCCTCAGACGGGCAGCCTCATCTACATGCTGGCCAACCAGCGCTGCAATATCCTCCTGGCGCTGCCTGATGGTGGCCAGGTCATGGCCACTGTGGCCGGCTCGTGGTGTGGCTGCTGCACCTTCCTCTATGTCTCGGCCATCAGGTGAGGCCACCTGTGGGCTCCAGCACCCTGCCGTGGTCTCCTCGCCAGACTGGCCATGGATACTGGATGGTGGTTTTGGCCGTGGGCTTGCTTCTCTGGATCCTCGGGGTGTGGGGGTGTGCATTTCCATGGGGAACTCACTGGGGTCCTCCACGTCAGACAGCGGTGCAGTGGCTGCTACCGCACCAGTCGAACTGGTGGCAGCGGAGAGTGGGCCCTCCGTGGGTGTGTCCTGTGTTGGGGGATCACAGCAGTGGGTGTGGAAATTGTTGCAGCCGTGGATTCAGGTCTTGGTGCAGTGGCACTCTTGCTATGTTTGCCCCTCTGCAGGTGCTCACTCCTCCCTGTGCCCCTTGATGTGGTGGCGGTGTTCCCTGTCTCCCGTGCCATGGCTTGTTTTTTGGGAGGGGGAGCCTGAGTTGCTGTGTCCTTTTCTTCGCTGTCGGTCTGTGAGCCTGTGGGGGACAAAGAAGGGGATGGCATTGGTGATGATTCAACGTGCTTCATGCAGATTCTGTTCATCATGCTGTTCTGTGCATTGGGACTTCATTAATGGCCATTCAGGTCATGGGGCTGTTGAATGGGTCATCCATGCATGGGTCTGTGTGGCACGTGTCTGTGGTGATGCGTGCATGTGTGTGTGTTGGGGTGTGACACTCACATGGGCAGGGTTGTGTGCATGTATGTTTGTGGCCGCATCCATGAGGTGATTCTGGGCTCACATTTGGGGGGTGGCTCACCATTCACAGTGCATTGTTTCATGTGTACACTCACCTCCATCTGATGTTGTGGCCGCACCACACTCCATGTCCCCGACTCCCTCAATGGATTCTACGCCAATCGTGCTGGCGCAGTTCTCCTCCCACTCCCTGAGTTTGATGGGAGAATCAGCGCCACCTGCTGTGGCCATGGCCAGTTTACATTTAGCAGACAGTATGCTGCGGACCCGGAGGCGGAGATCGTCCCACCGCTTCCTGCACTCTTTAACGGTGCGGGTGGTGGTGCCCACCGCACTGACTTTCAGGGCCACCTCTGCCCAGGTGGCCTTTTTTTTAATCAGGGTCTCCCGCCGCATGTCAGTAGCAAAGACAACATCAGCGTTTGCTGCAAGGGTCTCCGTCAGCATTATCAGCTCCTCATTCGTAAATTTATCTTTGCGCTAGCGGTCTGCGCCTTTCTTGATTGCCTTTGGCATTGTGAGGGGATCCTTGAGGCTTTGGGATTGCACTGGTGTGGAATCAGGTCCTGGGGGCAGAGGATGGCAATGGATTGTGTTTTTAAAGATGGCCGCCGTGCTCTTTCCCGTTCCTGTGCGATGACGCTATTTCCGGTTCTGCAATTTTACGGTGACCGCTAGCGGTAACCGCTATTAGCATGTTGGAGGAGGTCGGAAGTGCTATCAGCGCTTTCGTCGGTGCCGCTAAGGGTCTTTAGCAGCATGACGGTAGGATCATTACCGGCATGGCGCTGTGCTCGTGTCCGCGTACTCGTAATGGCATGCAATTAGCAGCCTCTTCCCAAGGCAAACACGTTATTAGCGCCATGCCGGTAAAGGCCGGAATTTAGCGCATAACTTGTAATGAAGCCCATAGTCTTTCCAGTCCCTTGAAGATCTGATAACGGAGTGAGTGAACTTGAGATGGATGTGATTAGCAATGCCACAAACACACTTGTGGTAACAAACAAATCGAAAAGCCGGAGACAGGGTCGGCGGAGTGTGAATGTAAAAAGGTTACTTACAACCACACGCATGCAAACATTGAATGCACACACGCCAGGCCTAGTGTCAATAACGGCAGAACCACAATCCGAACCATGGTAGAAGAAGAGACTGCCTACTATGAGAAGTTCCACTAAAAGTGAGATGAGAAGGGAAAGGAAAGAAACTGAACTCCTGAAGAGAGAAGAGGAGTCGGAGAGCAGACCAACAGAGAAAACATTAACAAGCACACATGATCCAATGAAGGGGACGAGTATGAGTTCTACAATACAACCATATACCAGACCAATGACAGAGTGGATATGGACATTTTTAACCAAAAGAAAAAGAATGCAAGAGACGTTGGAGAAAAAAACAGAATTGACATGAATGAACACCCCTGATGCGACACTGATGGAAACGAAGATAAGCTGAGAGAAAATCTCACGAGCACAGCTGATAGCAGAATCAATTTGGCCGTAATTGGCCAGAGCCAGAAAGAGGCAAGAGCAAATAGAAAGAATTGCCAGACTTTTCTCCACTCAACTGGCACAGATGAAGATACCTGCATCATGGATCAGGATACATGAGGATCCTCCAGCAAGAGGGAGCCATACAGATGCATTCAGGGATGTAGTTATAGCAAACTACATGAAAACCTTGAGGATCAAGAGAAGCATGCACAGGGACGACAGCAAACTAAACGATTACTTGGACAGCACAGCACATTTGGGAAACAACATCTGGTACCAGCACATGAAAGAAGTGGGGAGACGGAGCTCAGAAGGGGAATGCTTTGTTTGTGCACTCCTACCGTGTAGCATGGGGAAGTCCAAGATCTTTGTAGCTGTAGAAGTTGATGTCCAGACAGCACACTGTCTCTCGCATGTAGCAATGTGTAAGACCAGGGGCCAGTTCATGGGAAGTGATGCCTCATTGAAATGGGCAACTGAAGCAACTGATCCTGATGAAGATGATTATGTCCAGGACATAAAGACAAGAAACAGAGCTCATACTAAGAATCATGTGATCAGGTATGAGAAACCTGGAGTAAAAGGAACCCGGAATAAGATGGGAAGTGAATAAGAGACTGGAGAGTCCAGGAAAGTCTGCAGAAGAAATTTGTGAATGGAAGAACAAAGGCCAAGTGCAAATCTGGGGAACAGTGCTTTCACCAGACGGATGGGAGAAAGGAGTAGTAATCTGCAGAGCATGGATGGTCTCTGGAGCCTGCAAGGAAGCAATTGAAAATTCACAAAGGATATGCAAGCCATTATGGCCAAAGCTTGCAAAACTATTAACATGGGTCGAAGACAGAGGGGGACCCTTGCAGATGATGCCATTGGAGAATCCAAAACTGTTCTTCAGGAATAACGGCACAAGAAAGATAGGAGAGAATCAGAACTGTGGACGAATTTTTGGCACCCCAGGAATGGCGCATGGAACTGCTGTAATTATAGATCATTATTGGGCATGTGGATCCAAAGCATACATTAGACTGCCAAAAAACTGGGGAGGTATATGCACACTAGTGAATGTCCACGTTCCAGCGTTGGTGATCCTGAAGAGCGACATTTATATTGACAGTTTCCCGAAAGCAGATGCTCACCTGAGGAAGAAGAGATATGTGGAACTGCTGACTCAAATCAAGAGAGAGAATTAATTTTCTGCCAAATCAGAAGAAGATTTTCATGCAATCCCATATAAATACAGGCTCTTCAGCGTAACCTCATCAGTATTCACAACAATTTTCATGGCAAGGTTCCAAGTTGGAGCAAACACTATATGGTTGCAGATAACCAGATGGGAGTTACTGCAACCCATTAATACGACCATAAAGGGATTCAACGCAATCAAAGAAGAGTTAAGGGCAGTTCGGCTGATGACTCTCCAGAACAGATATGTCCTTGACATGATCACAGCTATGGATGGAGGAGTTTGTGCAAAAATCGGAGAGTCATGTTGCACATTTATACCTTCTCACGGTGAAGAAAATGGAACCCTAACAGAAGCCATAGGTATGCTGACGAAACTACAGAATCAATAAAGTTGATGATGACAGTTGGTTTGGATCACTATTCTCATGGGTTCCACAATGGATGGCAGATGCATTCAAGTTCCTGGGAGCCCTGCTAGTGATGATATTGCTAGGATTCTGTGTTAACTAGATAATATTATCTCAGTGCCAGAAAACTGTGAAAAAAGCCATAGGTATGAAGATCATGATTGATGTCAAGCCAGGTAGGAAGCCCAAAGACTTGACTGATGAAGAAATAAGAGACTTTGTGAAGGTCAGCAGTGACGCACCAGAAGGAACAAAGTTTCGATATACCAAGAAACATAGAAATTATGTGGGAAGATGGTTTTACTGCAGCCCAAATGGACATTGTCAACTAATGACGTGGAATAAAGATGAACACGTAAGAACAGCAGGAAGCCAGAGAGGAGTAATAAATATATGGACCCCAAAGAGACATTTGTTCAGACCATCATGTATAGAGCCAGAAGACGAAGAAAGAATGGACTCGGACAATGTAGTAAAAGAGAAACTGGAAGAAATGAAGAAAGAAGGGAAAGTGGTCGATGAATCGCCCAGAGGGGGGAGTGTAGAGGAGGTCCAAATTACAGCCTGCACCCCAACTGTCCATTTTAAAGTACCCGGAACATTCACGCTGAAATATGTGACGTATGATGAGCAAATAAACCAGCAGAGAGCCACAGTGGGGCTCTGTCCAGTACCTATCAGAAGAACAGCACCTATTGAAGTACCAGTACCAAGGAAACCATGGACAGTAAGGTATCCATTAAGGAAGCCATATCAACCAATGAAACGAAATGAAGATCGTCTGAGTACAGTCCCTGAAGAAACCAAAAAGGTCTTAATGGAAGACGAATGGTGACTTCACAAGAACCTGGACTGACTCACATATAGAAGAAATGACGACCAGAGAATGACGTAAAGAGATGAAACGTCATGAGACAAGGCTATTGTGAACCTAAAGTGAAAGAATGATGTCACATGTAAGAAGCTTAAGCCATGAGCAAAATTAAGATATTCAACCAGTTTACACTTGTACATATGCTTGGAACCGCAAGAAAGCTAAGGAAATCGTGCGGCTTGCTATGCTTAGTAGAAAGATAGTGCGGCAAGCGCCATTATACATAATCTACCTCAAAGAAGTAGGTTATATAAGTATACTTCCACTTTGCACAAGAAGCAGAATTAACCAAGACTGCTAAAGGCCACATGAGAAAAGTTTCATATGCAATGAAACCAAGAATAGAGCAGCAGAAACGAAACTCAGCAGAGGCAAATCGTGCCTGGAGAATCAAGGTTGTATTTGTCAAGATGGACAAATATTAATTACAATTAATTGAAGCAAAGAACAGAATATACTGCTTTGAAGGGTCAAGATAAGAAGCCAAAGGCAGGTGGTGGGTGAAACGAAAATAAGAGGCAAATTTACGGTGTCTGAACCACGCGACCAGCCGAGCGAGCAGAGGTAAGCCTTTCACACCTACGCATGGAGCCTTATCGTACCCATCCTCCTTAACTTTCTACGACCAAGAGGCAGACTCAAGGCCAAACTACAACGCAGTAATTGACACACGGCCACTAAGGTGATGAATGACTGTAACATAAATTGGAGGAAAGCTGGGGTACAGACTTACTCCCTGAAGCTGGCCTCATTATTCTGCGTGCTGTTAAGTGAAGTGTAAAAGTATGGGTGGGGTTGGTGCCAACCCAATAACAAGGGACCAAGTAATCCGGGGTCCTATAATTAGTAGAACCAATGAGACTTTGTACTTTTTGTGACTTCTACAGTAGCTAGTTTGAAGGTAGGGCTTAGATGCCCCACCTGACAGTGTTTCCCCAACCCCCTTACTCCGTTACCATATACAGATACAGTACCTATAATAAAGTTACCTTTTCCAAACCAATAGAATTGTATGCCAACTTTTAAACGTTAAACGTCAGTGATGATGAGTTTTTGGTATAAATTATGGTTTTTTTATGAAGTTCGTTGGAGTTGAAGTGAGAAGGAAGATCGCGCCACTGCTGATATTCATAACTCCCCGGTTTTTGTACTTGTCATTAAACAGACTCCCTTTGCCAAACCGTCAAGTTGTCGTTATTGATTTGGTGTTGGAGTATTTAATCTGCACCCCCATCCATCTCATGGGTGCTGCTATCTTGTCTAAAAGCGCTTCTGGGCAAACCCCGACTCTATGGGCCGGTTGGGGTCCCGGAGCACACGGACAACACGCCTCTCACATTTGTATTAACGACAAGGGGCATATCTTAAGTTTCTCCCAGGATTGCTAGATGGATGGCTGATTTGCAGGAGTTTAATTTTAGGGTAGAGTATATACCGGGAGCTAAGAATGCTGTGGCTTCTTGCTTATCTGGTTTGTCTAGTTTGTCTAGTGGAAGTAAGGATTTGCAGGAGGACTTTGGGAAAATACACAAGTGGCCAGTGTGTTTTCTGCTATAGACAAATATTAGTGGGATAAGGAATGTGCCATAGATCCCGAACTAATATGGATCAGGCAGAGCCTGAGAGGCAGAGTATTTGAACTGAATAGCAAGCAAGTAGGAAGGAGCTACGAGCAGGTGTGGCGTGAGTTGTTGGACAGCCCATGGGGCATTGCGAGAGGGGACAGGTTAGTACCTCTGTTTAATTTGAGGTCCAAGTTGGTCAACTTGGCACACAAAGGACATTTGGGAAGGTCATTAACGAAGAGAAGATTGCAGGATTCATACTAGTGGCCAGGGATGGATGAAGAGGTTGAGGTGATTGTGAAAGATTGCGCAGCGTGTGCTGTAAGTGATAAAAGTAAGGTACTCAGACCGTAGCCCATGTATCCCGTGGAGATACCCGAAGACGTGTGGTAAAAGTTGGCAATTCACATAGTAGGTCCCATGGATGTGTTGGGTGGAGAGTTCAGGTTTGTCATGGTTTTAGTTGATTATACCTCGCGCTGGGTGGAAGCCACCACCTTGGAAACAGTCACGGCTGGGAAGATTGTGTCTTTTCTGGGTACTGTTTTTGACAGGGAAGGAGTGCCGGCCAGCATTGTTACTGATAACGGGGTGCAGTTTGAGTCGTGTTGTATGCAGGATTTTCGGAAGGGATTGGGAATAAGGCACAACAAGAATGCTTTGTATAATGCATCCGCTAATAGTTTAGTGGAGATGATGAACCGTTTCCTCAAGGGACTATACAGTTTGCGGTGGCCAACAGTTTGGTCTGGAGCGAGGTGTTATCAGAAGCGTCGTCGGCATACATGCATATACTATCAGTTAGTACTAGACATTCCCCGTTTGAACTTATGAGGGGTAGGAAACCTGGTTCCAAGTTGAGAATTGCAGTTTGGGGTGGAGGTGTTCGCACCGATGTGGACATGGATGATGTTTTGGAAAGAGTGCACCTACAACAGTATGGGGTAAAGGAGGAGCAATTAGGAAGGGGGCCCCTTGAGGTGTCAGTTGGCCATCATGTTCAAGTAAAAAATCTCCGGTTTGTGCCAAAAGGGGCCAGTGTATAAATGATTCCCTGCATTGTGGTGAAGGTGGGTGCAGTGCAGGCTATTTGGTATTGTATGATGGGCCGAGGTGGAGTAAAAGGAGGATTGTGGTACTGAGGGGCGGTGGGGGCTGATTCTGGCCCAGTGGTTCCATGTGAGGGATGTGTGGTGGGACCCATGGAAGGTGACATTCTGTCTGGTGTTTCAGGGGGAGCTGTGACCCTGGAGAGTGCTACCACAAGTACTGATGAGGAGAGGAGAGGTGATGTTGGGTTGAGCGGAGGAGGTGATGTTGGGTTGTGTGGAGGAGGAGATGCTAATGGGGCTGAAGGAGGGGTTCCGGTTTCCATCCCGGTTGTGCAGTTTGATCAAGAAGGGGCTTGGTCCAATGAGTGTATTGTCTTGGGTCGCCCCACAAGAATTATGCTGCCACCCATCAAGTTCAAGGACTATGTGCAGTGGGTGTCTAGGAAGGGGGGTACTGTTACCCAAATGTAATTGGATGTGGTCAATCCATTCGATCCTATTCATTGTCATTTATTGGGCAAGTTCTTACTATGTGTGCTATTTGTTTTGCTGTGCGTTTGCATGTTGATGATTTTTCATTCATTGCTGTGTTTCTTTGTTTTCCTTTTCCCTTTTCTTCATTTTCGTCCTGGCCTTCTAGTAAGGGAGAAGTGTTGTAATGGAACCTTGGACTGTTTACCCATGTCCAAGGTTCCACATTCTTATTCACTTATATTGCTTGGGGTGAGAGATACAGGGCGCTGGGGTCGTCAGCCAATTAACGTACCTTCTCACCACAGCTAGCATACCGTCCCTCATTTCGGAGTGTAAGTAAAATGTTGGCATAGAGTGTTGGCATAGAGCGTTATGAAAGGTGGGAGTCTGATAAGCAGATTTCCCTTTCAGAAACAGGATTACCTGCAGCATTTTATTAATATAAATAAAAAAGCTAAGGCAATCACACCCTCGCAGGTGGCATTCAGTCACATCTTGTTATAAGCCAAACTTGGTGTGTGGTCCTTACGAGCTACCTCCTAGCTCACAGGCGAGGCACAGCCACAGAGGGGGGTTTGGTGAAGTAGAGAGGTATTTTGATCGCCTCAGAGAGTTGTAACCTCCTTGATGGCGGGGAAGGCATGAGCGGCCGTTCCCCAAAGGCTGGAAAGGTACAGAGGGGAATTTGGGCGTGAAATGTGTTCCACACTTCTTCACGTCCAAGTTTCTACATCCAAATTTCCCTCTAAACATAAAACTCAAATGGTACTGTATATAAAGGGGAGGAGTGGTTTTGTACACAGGAATTGTGCATATACACATAGTGAATTGCAGTCAATGTTGATGGTCATTACCTTATTGGACAATGCTAGCAGTTATACTACTGCCCCAGTGGCGTGTAATCAATATGCTGACACGTGTCGTCTGGTTGTTGTTTTCAAGTAGAGTTTTCCCCATGGGGAAATGTTATACTTTGGTGTCACGTGTACTTTAATATATGAGGTTTTGCTGGGAACTCAAGATGTAGCCCACCTCCTGTGGTGTGGGTCGTCTTTGTGTCGCAACATGACTTTCTCTTCACAGCTTTTCTGGCGACGGTGGTAATTAACACCCCCCTGTTCCCCAGCGCCCCGATTCCTCGTCACCCAGCCAGGGCAAAAGCACAATTCCCACGCCCCCCACCCATGGTGACACCATTGAAGTCCACGTTCATCTTTGCCTGTCCATCTGCACGTTTGCAGATTGTATCCCCTGCGCCCATGGCAACAGCAGGCAGTTTCAGAGGTAGATGAAGGGAAATGTTATGGGGTGGTGGGCGTGCCCTCTGGCGGGGAACAATGGGCAGCCGATTGCGTGCCCTTCACAAGAGGCGCTCTCTGCACACGGGCTTTGTTAGTTCACAAAAGGCTGCTGTCCACAGGGGTCTTTGTGAATTCCCAGAATGGGCTCTTTCTTCCCTCTCGCCCGTTACCAGGAACCACATATGATTTAACCGGAAGTAAATAACAAATATCAGGCATGCATTACACATTTTACGCCAAACTTCACAGGGACGTCATTTCACCAAAATGCCAGGGGTAGCATAAGTGACATCACATGACCCTTGACCTCTGATGACATCACAAGAAGTGATGTAATTTGACCCCCACCCCGAAGTGACATCATGGGATGCGAGGGCACACGACCTTTCATTGAATTTGAGGTGTTTAAGAACAGACTAAATCAGTGACTCAACTCCTGAAGTGTGCCTAAAATAAACCTTTAATGAGCCTAGCAATTATTGTATAAAATTCCAGAAAGACAAATTATTTACTATTCCTATTCTTCCTTATTTAGGGTTACTGTTACATTTGTGGACCCCCGCGTTTTTTTAAAGAGGTCTGGACAAGAAAGCCAGTCACTCCAGAAACAAAGAGCCACATTGTGCTGGCCACAGTCCAGGAACTTCCGTTTGTGAAAAAAAGAAAAAAAAGTGTATTTTTTTTTTTTAGGGGTAGCAATGAAGACCACAGGGGTCGCAATTGTGACCCTGGCGACCCCCAAATGACGTCCCTGCTTCCACACTATCTGAGCAATAACCATTGTTCTTGCGTGCGGCGTAGTAGCATTTAGGATATAAAGTGGACAGGTAACATGGCGGACTGAGAGCCACCAGTGGCCCGGGCAGTAAGGAACACCAGCACGTTCGAACAATGTTACATTATTCCTCCGTATACACAGCATTGTAAGCGCTCTTGCGCTCATAAGCACTGCCGCAAAATAAGCGGACCGATTCATGGAATTTTTTGCACAGTTCAAAGTGACTTTGCACTGACTTTGCACTGCAAAAATACACTTTGCACAGTTCCATGAATCATGGCTTGTGTGGGCAGTGCAAAGTCACTTTTCAGCAGTGCAATGCCACTTTGAACCGTGCAAAACATTCCATGAATAAAGATGTCTAAACCCGTTGCTAACATGGCAGCGTCAGCAGTACATGCATTTATGTTCTTGCTGCATTTTTCCTAATATTAGACATTTTAATGGGACACATTTTCTGAACAACAGAAAAAAATGGCATACACCACACACATGGTGGCAGCCCCATATCAACACCAGAGCAGCCTTGGCACCTTTGATGGGGCCAGGCCAGAGTGTGAATGCCCGATTAGTTCAATGCACAATTCGCCCCTGGACAGGGTGAATTAAACCCCATTCAAAGTGTTTACGGGTTAAAAAAATCAAACACCAAATTCCATTGGCTGCTCCCTCCTGAAGCAGATTTACAAATTTGCTACAAAATCTCATCAGGGGTTGGGCGGTGTGGTAAAATTGTGGCGGTGGAGGCAACTCAGAGGCAACTTGGGATCCGGCACTAATACCGCCGGACCAAGTTGCGATAACAGTCATTGGGCCTCATTACGACCCTGGCGGTAAGTACCGGTCATTACCGGCATGGCGCAATTACCGTGTCCGTGCTGGCAATAGACCGCTAAAAGTGGCCCATTACGAGTTCGCGGGCACGAGCTTTGACCCATGCCGGTAATGACCTCACCGCCATGCCGTAAAACCCCGAAAAGAAAACCTTTCCGGCACCGTCTGAAGTGGAAATAGCTCCTCCGGCATCCAAGCCATCGGCATTAGCAGTGACCGCTAATAGCGTTCACCGCTAATAGCGGTGACCGTTATTAAGCGGAACCGGAAGTAGTGTCATCGCACAGGAACGGGAAAGAGCACAACGGCCATGTTTAAAACACAATCCATTGCCATCCACCACAACCAGAAGTCATCTGACCACCGGAACTCTTACACACCTCCACCACTACCTTTTGCTTTTAACCATGCCAAAAGCTGTGAAGAAAATGGGAGATCGCCAGTGCAAGGAGCGCTTCTCCAGAGAGGAGCTGACAATTCTAGCTGAGACACTGCAGGAGCATGCAGATGAGGTCTTCTCAAACGAGATGTCCCGTCCAGCACTGCAGCGCAAAAAGCAGATTTGGGCGGAGGTCAGCCAGAAAGTCAGCGCCGTTGGCACCACCCCCGCACACCAAAAGAATGCCGTAAGCACTGGGATGACCTGCGTTTACGCGTACGCAGCATACTCTTCGCAAACCACAACATGGGGATGGCGACAGGTGGAGGTGCGGAGTCCCCCATCAAATTACAACCGTGGGAGGAGATAAGCGCCACCACCATAGGGGCAGAGTCAATTCACGGAGTCGGGGACATGGAGCGAGGAGCACCATCATCGGGCGATGCAGGTAGGTGTCCCAAATGATACAATGCTAATACCACCATGATGATGTCCACCTGAACTGACAGTGCAATGATGTAGAGCAGGGTCCACCAGACACATGAGTACAAGACTGCCTACAGGCAATGCAGAGCATCACCTTGTCCACATGCTGAATGCACCCCATATGTGTAAGGCCAGACACCTCCATGCATCACCCACCCAAAAGCCAAGCAACCCGTATGTCACTCCCCCAATGTCAATCATCTGACATTCCATATGGATGCAGCCACCCCAATGCATGCCCGATGCCTGTAGACCCATCCTTAACCCTCTCCCTCTATTGGTCCCCCACAGGCACGCAATCAGACAGTGGTGATGAGGACAGCATGGAGGAAGATGGCACACCACATAAGAAGGCCAGGGCCGAGGAGGGACAACACTGCCCCTCCACTTCAAGGGGCATAAGCCAACCTGCACCACATCGGAAGGCGAAGACAACACCACAGGCCACAGCACCAATGTGCTCTATGGCCCCCACTACAGCGCCCACAACAGCCACCAGCAGGCAAGTGGCAGCGGCAGAAGGGACTGCATCGGCTGCAAGCAGCACAGTGGGCGAGACAGCTGTCACAGCAGCAGTCTCTGATGGTGAGGAAGAGGATCAGTTCCATGTTGCAACTCCCGCCACAGGCCCCCTGCATTCCCCACAACTGTCCCCATGCAGCATGCGCGACACCAGCATGCACGGGGTGTCTCCGGATCATTCATGGCCTGCAACTCCCAGCACCACGCCAACTGTGCCCGAGGAACAAACCCCAACCACCCAAGAGGGGATCCAGGACATTCAGAGGCGCCAGCAGGAGCTCACTGGCCTGTTGACGCAGCACATAACTGAATGTGGGAGTGTAAGAGATGACATCCAGGAATGTGCTGCATCTTTGAAATCAGCTATTGAGTCATCCTCGAAGGACATATTTGCCGAATTGGTAGCAGTGCGGCACGTCCTCTCTGAGATAGTGGCAGCAATGCAGGCCATGCGTCCACCACAGTTTCCTGAACAACCGGGTACATCATCAACTGCTAGTTCAACCAGGACCAGCCCCGTGCGGAGGTCTGGCAAGAACCTGCGTAGATTGGACAGGGGGGCACCTGGTGCTGGAAGAGGGGGAGGCCAGTAGGCACAGCCATGCGACCACTGGTGCATGCTACTGCACACCATGTGTGGGGGAGTTGAGGGGGGGGAGTGTGTGTGGGGGAGTTGAGGAGGGAGGGGGGAGAGGGTGTGTGGGGGAGTTGAGGAGGGAGGGGGGCAGGGTGTGTGTGGGAGTTGAGGGGGGAGGGGGAAAGGGTGTGTGGGGGAGTTGAGGGGGTAGGTGGGAGAGGGTGTGTGGGGTGGAGGGCTTGTTCACTTAGTCATAATTCTTCAATATACATTTTGGTAACTCATAATTCACATGTGTGGACATTGCTTATTGCGTACGTGTGCTTTATTGGTGAACAGCCTCCAGTGTCCATGTCCCTGACACACCCAGTGCCCCGAGTGCCATCTCCATGTCACACTCCCCGTCCATGTGTGCTAGAAACATTAGTTGATCCGAGTCTGACGCATGTCACGTCCCTCCTGTGCATGGCTGCCTCCCTGAGGTGCTGCCCCATCCCCACCCTCCTCATCCTCATCGTCAGGTGGTTGCAGTTCAGCGTCAGGGGGCAGGGGCACATTCCGTCTGATGTACATATTGTGTAGCATGACACATGCCATGACGATCTTTGCCACCTTCTCAAGGCGGTACAGGAGTGCCCCACCAAACCTGCTGAGGCAGTGAAACCGTGTCTTCAAGAGGTCAAATGTCTGCTCAATCACCACACGGGTATGTGAATGTGCACGATTATAGTCCTCCTCGTGCCTGTTCTGTGGCTTCCGGACTGGGGTAAGGAGCCACCTCTTCAAGGGATAGCCTGCATCACCTGCATGTGGGCAACAATGTATGTGTAAGTCATCACATCATATGGGACCTCATTCATTGACACCATAGCATGCATTTATTTCTTCATTTCAACCACATTTCCATGCATGAATGGAAACACACGATGTGACTGCTATGTGTGTATTCCTCTTATGGACTGGTGTGCGTGCCATCAACTAGTGGGAGCAGGGGAGTCCAGTTCCTTGTGAGTGCTCATGCACTGTGTTAGTCCACGGCGGTTGTTTCTATGATCTGGCTGATGTCCAGTAATTTGTATGCTTTCATCATGGCACCGTTGATGTCAGCCTCATGATGATCTCACTATGCACAACAAATGGTGACATGCAATTCAGTTGGACCTCTGTGTCAGTGTAGTGGTGTATTGATCTATTTGACCCTCATGTGACTCCTTTGTACGCAGTAATGGGGGACTGTCCTTTCAGTTGATGGTATTTGGTGCTGTGTATTGGCCATAGTAATTGCTTGTAGCTGCATTGTGTTGAGCGGGATGCGGTCTGATTTGGTACAGTGCACATGCAGATGGCTGTGGAATGGTTGTGACACTGCATCATTTACATGGTAGGGCTGCTTACGTCTTGCATTATGTGGTCGGGTGTCAGGTCCAGTCTGGGCTGCTTTGGGGTATGAGCATGGTCCATTCCCTCAGGCACTCGCAGCCAGGTGAGGTATGCATCTCTACCCCCCATCTCAGCCAGGTGAAGTATGCATCTCTCCCCCCCCCATCTCAGCCAGAAGATGTATGCACCTCCCCCCCCCATCTCAGCCAGGTGAAGTATGCCTACCCCCCCCATCTCAGCCAGGTGAAGTATGCATCTCTACCCAAATCACCTACCCACATCACATTTCCATGGGCCTAACATGCGACTCACCGAGAAGCCAGGCTCTCTGCCCTGCATGTCGCTCCATGTAGCGTGGTATCATGGAGTTCCGTAGGACCTGAATCATGGGTTGATCTGGGGAATCGGGCACAACAATGTGTGATGATCTTGTTTGAGTCACATACCATTTGCACGTTGATTGAGTGGTATAGCTTATGGTTGCGGTACGCTACCTCCATGGTATGTGGGACCACCAATTCCACATGGGTGCAGTCGATGGCGCCAATGCAACCAGGGATGCCGGCCAGTGAATGGAAACCAACTTTGGTGTTTGAGATCTCCTGGGCAGACCGTGGTAAGGAAATGTGGTCGTCTGTGTGCTTGAGGAGGGCATCAAGCACTTGGTTCAGCGTACGTGAGAATAATGGTGGTGAAATGGCATGCATGTGCCCCACTGTGTGCTGGTAGGTGCCTGTGGCCAGGAAGTGGAGCACAGACACTACCTTCAGTAGGCGTGGGATGGCGGTGTGTGTTTCAATCAGGCTGACAATGTCGTCATGTATCATGTCCACAATGGTGGTGATGGTGTCCCGGTCCAGGCGGTACAGGGTGTGGATCTGCTCAGGGGTTAGGTTGAATGGACTGGCTCTGATGCGAGGGATTGGGGGCTGCCTACGTGGTGGCACTGGCTGTGCTGGTGGGGCTTGCTGGCCCTGACTTGCCCTCCTTCTCCTCCTGCGTCTCCTCTGTGCTGCCTGTTGTTGTTGTAGTAGCACTTCCACTGCTATCGTGTCCTCCAGCCCTAGCATTGCTAGTAGTATTGGAATCATTGTAGAGTGTGACTGGGTGTGGGAAGGGGTGGGGTGTGCTCCTTTTGTGCTGGCCCAGTCTGTATTGCCTCCACCTGTGCTGATTGTGTGCACCTGTGGCAGTTGGGAACACTGCACATAGCCGTTTACGGGTGGTCCGCGATGGCAGAATTAGCTCCATGCCGGTAAGGTATTTTTCGGGCTTCAGTAGGGCGTTATTTGCATGTCCTCCTGACTTATGATGATCCCATGTTTGCGCCATGCCGGTATTTGCGGCATGAGTGGTTGCGTGCCCGCGCACTTGGCGCTTTTAACGGGACCGTTAATTACGGTGCCGCTAATAGCCGTCTATCAAGTCCTAATCGGCCGGAGTGGTAAGCGATGCCGGTAATCCTTTACCGGCATCGTTATTCACTTACCGCCGGGGTCGTAATGAGGCCCATGGCTTTGGAAAACATCTGCAGACAGAATCACAGAAATACGTGTGGGATACCTCACGTGTCTTTTCAGTAAATATAATATACCTGTGCAGCCAGTGCTCCAGATAAGATTTGGACCTGGGAGTATTTTACTCCATATTTTTTAAAGTTGGGAGTAAAATTATTTTTTAGGGAGTACAAATATAAGTCCAATTCCCAATGTTTTTAAACTGGAAAACGGAAATATTTTTATTATCATTATTTCTTTGCACCTAGTTATTCATACAGATTAAAAGATAGACGTTTACTTCCTCTAAACAAGCAGTAATAATACCAGTCTCTTCCTTACTGCACTACAGTCCAAACAAATCCATTCAGCTGTGTGGGTGAAAGCAGGGTGCAACGTTCACTACATGACTGTTTCCTTTTTTTGGTTGGGAGTGTTTTTACTCCCTATTCTAATTTTTCGGGAGTATTTGCCTATATTTAGGGAGTCAAAGTGTTTGATACACCCCTTATCTGCAGGGCTGCGTGCAGCCTTAGCAGATTTGTCAAGGTGTATTGTGTACTTGTGTGGCCTAACACACAGTGCGATTCCTGCGACAGGGGAGCTTCTCTTGCTCCCTTAGGTTATGGGTACTCTTGGTCATTTAATCCCTCATCAATTAACATGCAGAGTTTTTGAATTCACTTCACAAATGCGGGCACTCAACGTGATACCAGCACAGAAATGGCGGCCATTCTGATGGTCCTCAAAACACAGGTGGAAGTGCTTCCTTTAGCGTGTTTGTTGAACTGCACACCCTCCACCGACCCGGCCTCCAAAAAAGCACTAATACTACAAACAACCTACTGGACACATATAATAAGTATTAATAAATGTTATTTTATTAGGACATATGCGCGCGCGCATCAGTGCCATTTTCATGGCCTCCATGTGCTCTAGCTGTTCTGAAAAGGCGCAGATAGAGGTTGGGTTAGTCGGGTGAGAGGGAAAATGCAAGATTGCTGTCCTCTTGTGCTGATGCCTGTATACCTTAAGTACTACCCTGAGTTCTGTGTGCAAGAGGTCCTAGGTGTTTTGTGTTAAGTGTACTGAGGGGTTGTGTCCAGAAAGGAGACCTCATGTGCCCATGGACGGTGCATTGGATGGGGGTAGTGTTCCCCTAATTATTTTTCTCTGTGTGCTGAAAGGAAATGTTGTTGTGCACTTTTCTTGGCTGTGTGCAAATCCGGACTGGAAAATAAGTAGCTGAAATATCGCACATGACGTGCCTAAAACATGGTTTTAATCATGCACCCTGTGATACAACTAGAGATGAAAAGGGCATTGAATGGCAGTGCCATATCATATATTCATGAGTGTTCTTGTGCATCAGAAGTCATGTTCTAAAAAAATGCTTTCATCAGCATTCCTTCATTACAGAACATGACAATCAAAATTCTTCTTCCAATGATAAGTACTATGCCCAGAAATTGGAATGTGATTAAATATTCCCATCAGATGTACCCCTGCTGTCTGTGCCCCCCATTCTCTGCCTGTTTCTCTCTCTTTGTTGATTATTAGTGAACCCAGGGATTTAAGTGGGGAGGGCCAGACAAGTGGGGCTCAGCCAGGGCCCTGCTGGGGCCCCCCCAGTCCCACAACGCTGCAGTGGGACTTTTCCCCACGCTGCGACGCCGCTATACAGAGTTGTCAGCCACAGCATCGTGCAAATTAGAACTTCCTCTCATGACCTGCGAGAGGAAGTTGCAGTTTGCGTGACACTGTGGCTGGCACTGCTGTCAGTCACAGCAGTAGCAGCCAACAGCCTCGTGGCAGGAGGAAGCGCCAATTAGTGCAACTCCCTCTGGTGACCCCTCACGAGGGGTCGCAAGAGGAAGTTACAGCCCCAAGCCCAGGCCGCCATTTTGGCCTGGCCTTGTCTGCTGCGCCTGGAACCGATGAGAGGAGAAAAGAGGATCCCACGCTGCGCTGGACGAGATACGCCACAACCAGGAAGGTTACAAAACATTCCTTTACTTTGCACATTTATCAGCAAGTCACTGGCTGATAAATGTGCAAAGAAAAGGAAAAAAATGTTTCCACGGTTTGCATATAATCACATAATGCGTTGAGCAATAACATTGCCACACTTCCTCTGCACGTATCACGCACATTTCTATTTTATCTGGCAGTTTCTCTTTCCGTCGCGGTGAGGGAAAGAGAAACTGCTGACAGGTAAAAAAAAAAAAAAGAAAATATGTGTGTACGTGTTGAGGTGGTGTGGCAATTGTATTGCTTAACGCATCATTTGGGGAAAGAATAAAAAGCATGTGACGAGCAACATAAAATGATTATATTTGAAGGTGCCTGATCCTTTAAACAAGTGAAGTAATGATGCTGTTGGCTGCATGTGGAGATAAGGCATTGGGTGATTCAGAGACCAAGAACATTGCTACTCGCTGCAAACAACCCAACTCCCCATCAGCCCTCCTCTGCAAGCACTGCACCCTTCCCAGGGTCTGCGCAGCACATCAATGCCGTGCCAGTGCCCACAGATGTGCATTTGCGAGAGCTGTTGACCTCACACAAAAGTATTTTGTCACTTGCAGCCCATTTGGTTTCACTGTGCCACAATACTACAACTCCCATGATGCATTACCTGTTGGATGAACTTCTAGGACTGGTAACCGGGTGTCCAGGTGATTTGGGTCTCTTGGCCGCGCCACAGCATTTAAGTCAGTGGTGCACAGCAGGTAGCCCAAGGGCCAAATGCGGCCCTTTGACACGTTAATTATGACCCACCAAGTCAGAGGAGTTTAGTGATGCATTGTTGCCTAGCCTGAAGTCAGTCTCTAAGTCTGCCATGTGTGCAGCCTCTGTGGTCCAGTGTTTGTCCTTGCATGATACGTGCAGTTTTACTTCTATTTAAAAACATGATTTCAGTTGCTTGTAAAATGCTATATATCACGTGTTACACTAGAAAAGTAATAAATAAAAAGTGCACCTTAAAAACCATTAAAACCTTTTTGTCAATGTACGCACTGATGCGCCTTCCACTTGCTCATTCCCACTAGTTTGGCCCACTGTATGGTGCGTGTGTGGTACAGAGCAACAAGTTGTGCACCCCTGATGTAGGTGAACGTGCTACTGACTGCATAGCAACGATAGGCTCTTCTAGCTGGGTCCCACCACTGCATGCAGTGACATCGAATTAAGGCCCGAGAGGCCCGAGCACAGCTAGTCCATGGGCATGTCTATTGATGTGTGCCGATGCTTTGCCTGCTGCCACCCACCCGAGTACCACTTACAGGCACATCAACATTTTCATAGGTGGAGTCCTGAATGGGGAGGGATTAGGAGGTGTACTTTTAGAGTGATGAACAACACACAAACAGTTCTTTCAGTGAACCTCATGTTTAAGGCTACCCAGAGCCCCGCGCGTAATGCACCTGAAACTGCCTTGCCCGAAGGCCTTGGCGAGGAAAGCAACAGCACTTGGAGGTCAAGGACTCGCATTTCAGTCCAGCCGTGTGATCCCGCTACTCTGTAGGATTGCAATATTGGAATTCCTCTCTGCCAATCCAAATGATCGTTTTCTAGGCCTCCCAAGGTCTGCATTCCTGCACTTTGATTATACTGGTGATTCTTCCATCCTTTACCATTACAGTGGAACCTTATTATTTATACGGGTCAACCCTATAGTCATACTTTTTTTAAAAAATAATAGCATAATATATTAACATAAACCATGAAGTGAATCAGAAGCACTTACAGAGCTGCAGATAAGACACCGTCCAATTAAATGATTTGGATCACACACCTTGGTTGTACCAAGTGGACTGTGTTGCGATCTGCACTTAGTCATGGAGGCCAAACCACCCATGTGCTTTTTTTCATCTTCTTCTTCAAGCCACGTCCATCAAGTCTTAGACCACCCCCACCAGGCAATCCACGCCCCCAAACGCCCCCCCCCCCCCAATATCCACCTACACTTAAAGCACTGGGTGAACCCTAGCTGACTGTAAACCCATAATACAAATATCTGGTCCCACCAGGCAATCCACGCCCCCAAACGTCCCCCCCCCCAATATCCACCTACACTTAAAGCACTGGGTGAACCCTAGCTGACTGTAAACCCATAATACAAATATCTGGTGTCTCTCTCTCTCTCTCTCTCTCTCTCTCTCTCTTTCTCTCTCTCTCTCTCTCTCTCTCTCTCTCTCTCCCCCCCCCTCTCTGTGACTTTCATATTCTTCCTACGTACCCATCTCTGTTGCCGCTTCATTCTGCTCACCTTACTGCCGCCTCTTGGCTCTCTCCAAGTGCCTCCTGTACCTCACTGTGTTTTTTCGCTCTCTGCTTTTCTTAATCCCCCTCTCGCCATCGTTCTCTCTACTTGTGCATGCCTGTCTCTCTGCTTCCTGTATTTCTCTCTACCACCGGTCTCCCCGCACATCCCTTTCTTCTGGGGCTGTCATCCCCCTTTCCTGGTGCACCGTTTTCCTGCCGCTTTGCTGCCTCCCCTTTTCTGTGCCTTCTCCATGGCATGTTATGTAGCCACCGCCTTTCTGTACAGCATGCCTTTACGGTTCCTTTCTCTTTCAGTTCCAGGGTCTATGCCAATGTGCAGCCCCTTTCTGTTGATTCCATGGCGCCATGCTTTGCTTCTGTACCAGCCCTGCACCCATTGCCTGAGCCCTTACCTTCCCTTCTGCTCGCAATATCAGTCTAATGGTAAGCAAAAGAGGCAACCCGAGGATCCGCTCCTAAAGATTGCCATGTGCAGACAGTCTGACCTATATGATATGTATAATAATAATTTCGCATTTATATAGCGCTACGAACCCTCAGGTATCTGAGGGCTGCTTATTACCCAAGGTGTGTGGTGCTCATTTATCGACCTCGGAAGGATGAAAGGCTGAGTTTGGCGCTGCCGGGATTCGAACCTGCATCAGAGCGAGCACCCTACTCACTGCGCCACTTGACCGGCTAGCCAGTCTAGCCAGCCTCCCAAAACAAGTGGGTGATGCTGCCTATGTGTGGCCATTATCAAGCAGTCTGAAAGTGTATCATCAATACTTAATGGAGAGGAAGTCTGCAGGACATTTCAGCACCTTGAACTGAGCTTGGGCAGTGGCTTGTTCAATAATTTGAGCAATTGCTAGGAAACAAGGTATATAATAGGAGTACAAATAAAGCTTACAAAAGAGAAATATGCATTTTTCTCACACATTAAGCAAGTCTTGCCAGCGTTCAATTATGTGACACATGGACACAGCCTGAGCGGGGCGGCTGGTGAAATTGGGGCTGATTTTATAGCAGTCTTTAACTTTTGTGTAAACTGGAAAAGGGAAGCAGAGTGTCTGAGGGGAGGGTGCCAAGAAGTGACGTGAAAGTGTGACATCAAGTTGAACAAGCATTGGCAATGACAACAGTTGGGGCTTTTGTGTAGGCATGGGAAATGTAGTTATACAGGCACTGCCATAGTGGTATTAACTGGCCATTGATGGTAGCAGGGGCAACATGGTGAGAGTACGAGGGCATCCAATAGCAGTGCCTTTCAAATGCCTAATACTCATACAGTAGCCAAAACTGTTGGCTTTGCCAATGCTTGTTTTTAATAGGCCTTCAGTGGAGGACAAGCATAGTACTTATGAACTGAATGGCTGAAGGCAGACCTGGTTAAGACATTTTTATCACACCAGTTGCAGATCTACAGCTCCAGTTAAGTCATGAACTCTCAGACGACTGTTTTAAGAAAACACTGAGGTTTGATGGTAACGCTTGTTTAAAGTGAGCTCAAAGAGTTCCCATGAGGAGGTGTTTTGGGCAGGGAGGGGCAGGAACTCGGTGAGAATGGCTATAGGGATTAGTATGGCCTTCAGCAGTCAGTGGGTGGACAAATAACCATACAACACCTAAAAGCTTTGTGTTCCTGCTCATATGCCATTTCTCCCTGTAATCTAATGTATTAGTTTCGATTTATAGGTGGTGCTGAAGTACCACCTAATAGCCCAAACTAAAAATAAAGCGAGGAAAGTGTAAGGCAAGACCTCCAGACAACCAGTCAATGAAAACACTCCTCTAGGGGAAAAGGCTCTGTGCACTGCTTTGCAAGGAAATCAAGATTTATTTTGTATACAAAAAGGAAAAAGATGTTGGTTGGTTCCATAGAACCAAAATGACACAGAGCTCTCTGCTAGTTCAAAGTAAGTACGAGGTTTTTAAGGAAAGAGATCGTCACTCATGATGTAAACAATATACAGTGTTACTCCCCACCCTCATTGGCTACCACCTATGGTCACATCCTATTCTCCCCCTGCCCTCTAAACCGTGGTTCCCCTATTCCGTCACCTTGGTTCCCAGCTACCGAATTGACGAGTTACCTGGGCTGTTACCCGCCCCATCGGCCCAGTCACATGGTGTGCACCTGGTCATCAGCATGAGCTCAGTAGACAACTGCAAGGTCAAATTGGGCCCTTGAGATAATAGTGCGCTCCTCTTGATACCAGACATGCAGGTGTCCTAGCCATGCCTCCCGGGCTCTGGACTAGATTTGGTAGCATCACCTTGTGTTCTTAGTGTCACAATTCACAGGATGTTATGCTCCTCGCTCCCCCTTATCAGTTGCCCACCCGCGGTACACCTCCTTTCTCTTTCTCTCTCTCACTCTCTTTCTCTCTCTCTCTCTCTCTCTCTCTCTCTCTCTGACCACATTAATTGACCCAATTCTGATGTACTCTACTTTCCAACCGCCTGACAGTTGAAATAGGATGGCCGTTATCCTGAGGCGCTAGTGTCCTAAATCTAAACCAAGCATGTTGGCAGTTCGAGACAACTAAACTGACTCCCATGGATTTGTCCTCCGGGATGGGTGCAGCCCTACTCTCGCTCTGCCGTTCACATCCCAATCTTGTTCCACAGGCCTACAGCTTGATAAAATGAACAATGCCACTATTCTCAGCTTCACTCTTGGGGCTTCGGAAAGGGAGAATAATTTGAACTCTTCATTATGCTAGGCTGCTACACCTCCAACAGGGAATACAAAATGCTAGGCCTCACTTCCATTATGGCGATGCTTAAGTATTTCCCGCACCCCGGCCCTGTGTCTGCATCATCATCGTTACGCATTATATTTCACTACTGCTATACAATATCACCCATACCCTATACCTGAGACTCCCTAAGCCTCTTTAACTACTTTGGGAATACATTTGTTGCTTCCAACTGCATTACTCACCCTGCTGCAGCCACGCACCTTCACTTTCTCGTGCACTAATAGATTTTTGTCAACCTGAATCGTTTGGCCGTGTATGGGAGCTGAACATGCATTTAAACATTCCCCCCTTCAGTTAATTCCCCATTAAGCAGCTTTCCTACTTCGATAATCATCATCTTTGGGCACCCATACCCTGCACACGTGACATAAACCTCCCCCATCCTAGGCATATTTTTCTGGGGTACAGGTAAGGTAAAAAGAATCGCTATCCCCAGCTAAGTCGACGCAGCGCTCCACATAATACTCAAAATCTGGCAGGGGCAAAGTTAATGCCCCCAGGGGATATATAGAATGTTCAATTCTCACCATACATGGCCTTTCTGGACTGTCTGTTTGCATATAACTGTGTTTTGTGATAGGAGGAGCTCCACCTGCCCTTATTGTTACCCCTATCATGGCACTGTATGGGAGAGCCTTGGTGCAACATCGAAGGACAATCTGGCACATGGAGAAAATTAGCAGCAGGAACACTATGATAGGAACCATTAACTTCATCGCTGCTAGCCAAGTTGGGGCCCAGGTGAACATGATGTTGAACCAATCCTCAGCTTCCACTCCCGCTTCTGCCTCCATTCCGGTCTTCAACTTATGTAGGGCACCTACTATATGGGACAAGGAGTCATTGTCTGCATCATTTGGGGGGACATACGTGCAACATGACATCCCTATTTATTTACAGATGCCCCATTCGATGGCCGCGAACAAGTCAAAAATTTACAGATTCTGCATATCCGTATTGCTTGCAGCTCACTTTTTATCTAATTCAGACCCTTCTCTGCATTGTTTGCCAACTGGATCATTTCATACTGCACTATCTGCAACCATTTGGCGTTGGCTGCAGCCTGGATACCTGGCACCAAAAGAAAGGCAAAAAACATTTCTTTCTTCGTATAGAGGTGATATTGGCCTTCAACAGTTTGGAAGATTCTTTGGACAGATAATTACATAATTGCTGGTGGCTTCTTCTGATTAAGCATTTCTTTCGCCTTACTTGTGGGGGTTGGGATGGCTCTGGTCTTGGCATATTTGCTAGAGACAAGTGTGCATCATGAACCACCAAGACAGCTTAATGCAGGGTAGTTAGAGAACAAGTACCTCTCCATGGTGGCGGGAGATGCATATAGGTTTGCTGGCTACAAACCCAGAATATGTCCATAAGAGTAGCTATTCCTTTGCTAAGATCAGGGATGAATAATGCGGTGCCGCTAATAGCTGTCTATCAAGTCCTAATCGGCCGGAGCGGTAAGCGTTGCCGGTAATCCTTTACCGGCATCGTTATTCACTTACCGCCGGGGTCGTAATGAGGCCCATGGCTTTGGAAAACATCTGCAGACAGAATCACAGAAATACGTGTGGGATACCTCACGTGTCTTTTCAGTAAATATAATATACCTGTGCAGCCAGTGCTCCAGATAAGATTTGGACCTGGGAGTATTTTACTCCATATTTTTTAAAGTTGGGAGTAAAATTATTTTTTAGGGAGTACAAATATAAGTCCAATTCCCAATGTTTTTAAACTGGAAAACGGAAATATTTTTATTATCATTATTTCTTTGCACCTAGTTATTCATACAGATTAAAAGATAGAAGTTTACTTCCTCTGAACAAGCAGTAATAATACCAGTCTCTTCCTTACTGCACTACAGTCCAAACAAATCCATTCAGCTGTGTGGGTGAAAGCAGGGTGCAACGTTCACTACATGACTGTTTCCTTTTTTTGGTTGGGAGTGTTTTTACTCCCTATTCTAATTTTTCGGGAGTATTTGCCTATATTTAGGGAGTCAAAGTGTTTGATACACCCCTTATCTGCAGGGCTGCGTGCAGCCTTAGCAGATTTGTCAAGGTGTATTGTGTACTTGTGTGGCCTAACACACAGTGCGATTCCTGCGACAGGGGAGCGTCTCTTGCTCCCTTAGGTTATGGGTACTCTTGGTCATTTAATCCCTCATCAATTAACATGCAGTTTTTGAATTCACTTCACAAATGCGGGCACTCAACGTGATACCAGCACAGAAATGGCGGCCATTCTGATGGTCCTCAAAACACAGGTGGAAGTGCTGCCTTTAGCGTGTTTGTTGAACTGCACACCCTCCACCGACCCGGCCTCCAAAAAAGCACTAATACTACAAACAACCTACTGGACACATATAATAAGTATTAATAAATGTTATTTTATTAGGACATATGCGCGCGCGCATCAGTGCCATTTTCATGGCCTCCATGTGCTCTAGCTGTTCTGAAAAGGCGCAGATAGAGGTTGGGTTAGTCGGGTGAGAGGGAAAATGCAAGATTGCTGTCCTCTTGTGCTGATGCCTGTATACCTTAAGTACTACCCTGAGTTCTGTGTGCAAGAGGTCCTAGGTGTTTTGTGTTAAGTGTACTGAGGGGTTGTGTCCAGAAAGGAGACCTCATGTGCCCATGGACGGTGCATTGGATGGGGGTAGTGTTCCCCTAATTATTTTTCTCTGTGTGCTGAAAGGAAATGTTGTTGTGCACTTTTCTTGGCTGTGTGCAAATCCGGACTGGAAAATAAGTAGCTGAAATATCGCACATGACGTGCCTAAAACATGGTTTTAATCATGCACCCTGTGATACAACTAGAGATGAAAAGGGCATTGAATGGCAGTGCCATATCATATATTCATGAGTGTTCTTGTGCATCAGAAGTCATGTTCTAAAAAAATGCTTTCATCAGCATTCCTTCATTACAGAACATGACAATCAAAATTCTTCTTCCAATGATAAGTACTATGCCCAGAAATTGGAATGTGATTAAATATTCCCATCAGATGTACCCCTGCTGTCTGTGCCCCCCATTCTCTGCCTGTTTCTCTCTCTTTGTTGATTATTAGTGAACCCAGGGATTTAAGTGGGGAGGGCCAGACAAGTGGGGCTCAGCCAGGGCCCTGCTGGGGCCCCCCCAGTCCCACAACGCTGCAGTGGGACTTTTCCCCACGCTGCGACGCCGCTATACAGAGTTGTCAGCCACAGCATCGTGCAAATTAGAACTTCCTCTCATGACCTGCGAGAGGAAGTTGCAGTTTGCGTGACACTGTGGCTGGCACTGCTGTCAGTCACAGCAGTAGCAGCCAACAGCCTCGTGGCAGGAGGAAGCGCCAATTAGTGCAACTCCCTCTGGTGACCCCTCACGAGGGGTCGCAAGAGGAAGTTACAGCCCCAAGCCCAGGCCGCCATTTTGGCCTGGCCTTGTCTGCTGCGCCTGGAACCGATGAGAGGAGAAAAGAGGATCCCACGCTGCGCTGGACGAGATACGCCACAACCAGGAAGGTTACAAAACATTCCTTTACTTTGCACATTTATCAGCAAGTCACTGGCTGATAAATGTGCAAAGAAAAGGAAAAAAATGTTTCCACGGTTTGCATATAATCACATAATGCGTTGAGCAATAACATTGCCACACTTCCTCTGCACGTATCACGCACATTTCTATTTTATCTGGCAGTTTCTCTTTCCGTCGCGGTGAGGGAAAGAGAAACTGCTGACAGGTAAAAAAAAAAAAAAGAAAATATGTGTGTACGTGTTGAGGTGGTGTGGCAATTGTATTGCTTAACGCATCATTTGGGGAAAGAATAAAAAGCATGTGACGAGCAACATAAAATGATTATATTTGAAGGTGCCTGATCCTTTAAACAAGTGAAGTAATGATGCTGTTGGCTGCATGTGGAGATAAGGCATTGGGTGATTCAGAGACCAAGAACATTGCTACTCGCTGCAAACAACCCAACTCCCCATCAGCCCTCCTCTGCAAGCACTGCACCCTTCCCAGGGTCTGCGCAGCACATCAATGCCGTGCCAGTGCCCACAGATGTGCATTTGCGAGAGCTGTTGACCTCACACAAAAGTATTTTGTCACTTGCAGCCCATTTGGTTTCACTGTGCCACAATACTACAACTCCCATGATGCATTACCTGTTGGATGAACTTCTAGGACTGGTAACCGGGTGTCCAGGTGATTTGGGTCTCTTGGCCGCGCCACAGCATTTAAGTCAGTGGTGCACAGCAGGTAGCCCAAGGGCCAAATGCGGCCCTTTGACACGTTAATTATGACCCACCAAGTCAGAGGAGTTTAGTGATGCATTGTTGCCTAGCCTGAAGTCAGTCTCTAAGTCTGCCATGTGTGCAGCCTCTGTGGTCCAGTGTTTGTCCTTGCATGATACGTGCAGTTTTACTTCTATTTAAAAACATGATTTCAGTTGCTTGTAAAATGCTATATATCACGTGTTACACTAGAAAAGTAATAAATAAAAAGTGCACCTTAAAAACCATTAAAACCTTTTTGTCAATGTACGCACTGATGCGCCTTCCACTTGCTCATTCCCACTAGTTTGGCCCACTGTATGGTGCGTGTGTGGTACAGAGCAACAAGTTGTGCACCCCTGATGTAGGTGAACGTGCTACTGACTGCATAGCAACGATAGGCTCTTCTAGCTGGGTCCCACCACTGCATGCAGTGACATCGAATTAAGGCCCGAGAGGCCCGAGCACAGCTAGTCCATGGGCATGTCTATTGATGTGTGCCGATGCTTTGCCTGCTGCCACCCACCCGAGTACCACTTACAGGCACATCAACATTTTCATAGGTGGAGTCCTGAATGGGGAGGGATTAGGAGGTGTACTTTTAGAGTGATGAACAACACACAAACAGTTCTTTCAGTGAACCTCATGTTTAAGGCTACCCAGAGCCCCGCGCGTAATGCACCTGAAACTGCCTTGCCCGAAGGCCTTGGCGAGGAAAGCAACAGCACTTGGAGGTCAAGGACTCGCATTTCAGTCCAGCCGTGTGATCCCGCTACTCTGTAGGATTGCAATATTGGAATTCCTCTCTGCCAATCCAAATGATCGTTTTCTAGGCCTCCCAAGGTCTGCATTCCTGCACTTTGATTATACTGGTGATTCTTCCATCCTTTACCATTACAGTGGAACCTTATTATTTATACGGGTCAACCCTATAGTCATACTTTTTTAAAAAAATAATAGCATAATATATTAACATAAACCATGAAGTGAATCAGAAGCACTTACAGAGCTGCAGATAAGACACCGTCCAATTAAATGATTTGGATCACACACCTTGGTTGTACCAAGTGGACTGTGTTGCGATCTGCACTTAGTCATGGAGGCCAAACCACCCATGTGCTTTTTTTCATCTTCTTCTTCAAGCCACGTCCATCAAGTCTTAGACCACCCCCACCAGGCAATCCACGCCCCCAAACGCCCCCCCCCCCCCAATATCCACCTACACTTAAAGCACTGGGTGAACCCTAGCTGACTGTAAACCCATAATACAAATATCTGGTCCCACCAGGCAATCCACGCCCCCAAACGTCCCCCCCCCAATATCCACCTACACTTAAAGCACTGGGTGAACCCTAGCTGACTGTAAACCCATAATACAAATATCTGGTGTCTCTCTCTCTCTCTCTCTCTCTCTCTCTCTCTCTTTCTCTCTCTCTCTCTCTCTCTCTCTCTCTCTCTCTCTCCCCCCCTCTCTGTGACTTTCATATTCTTCCTACGTACCCATCTCTGTTGCCGCTTCATTCTGCTCACCTTACTGCCGCCTCTTGGCTCTCTCCAAGTGCCTCCTGTACCTCACTGTGTTTTTTCGCTCTCTGCTTTTCTTAATCCCCCTCTCGCCATCGTTCTCTCTACTTGTGCATGCCTGTCTCTCTGCTTCCTGTATTTCTCTCTACCACCGGTCTCCCCGCACATCCCTTTCTTCTGGGGCTGTCATCCCCCTTTCCTGGTGCACCGTTTTCCTGCCGCTTTGCTGCCTCCCCTTTTCTGTGCCTTCTCCATGGCATGTTATGTAGCCACCGCCTTTCTGTACAGCATGCCTTTACGGTTCCTTTCTCTTTCAGTTCCAGGGTCTATGCCAATGTGCAGCCCCTTTCTGTTGATTCCATGGCGCCATGCTTTGCTTCTGTACCAGCCCTGCACCCATTGCCTGAGCCCTTACCTTCCCTTCTGCTCGCAATATCAGTCTAATGGTAAGCAAAAGAGGCAACCCGAGGATCCGCTCCTAAAGATTGCCATGTGCAGACAGTCTGACCTATATGATATGTATAATAATAATTTCGCATTTATATAGCGCTACGAACCCTCAGGTATCTGAGGGCTGCTTATTACCCAAGGTGTGTGGTGCTCATTTATCGACCTCGGAAGGATGAAAGGCTGAGTTTGGCGCTGCCGGGATTCGAACCTGCATCAGAGCGAGCACCCTACTCACTGCGCCACTTGACCGGCTAGCCAGTCTAGCCAGCCTCCCAAAACAAGTGGGTGATGCTGCCTATGTGTGGCCATTATCAAGCAGTCTGAAAGTGTATCATCAATACTTAATGGAGAGGAAGTCTGCAGGACATTTCAGCACCTTGAACTGAGCTTGGGCAGTGGCTTGTTCAATAATTTGAGCAATTGCTAGGAAACAAGGTATATAATAGGAGTACAAATAAAGCTTACAAAAGAGAAATATGCATTTTTCTCACACATTAAGCAAGTCTTGCCAGCGTTCAATTATGTGACACATGGACACAGCCTGAGCGGGGCGGCTGGTGAAATTGGGGCTGATTTTATAGCAGTCTTTAACTTTTGTGTAAACTGGAAAAGGGAAGCAGAGTGTCTGAGGGGAGGGTGCCAAGAAGTGACGTGAAAGTGTGACATCAAGTTGAACAAGCATTGGCAATGACAACAGTTGGGGCTTTTGTGTAGGCATGGGAAATGTAGTTATACAGGCACTGCCATAGTGGTATTAACTGGCCATTGATGGTAGCAGGGGCAACATGGTGAGAGTACGAGGGCATCCAATAGCAGTGCCTTTCAAATGCCTAATACTCATACAGTAGCCAAAACTGTTGGCTTTGCCAATGCTTGTTTTTAATAGGCCTTCAGTGGAGGACAAGCATAGTACTTATGAACTGAATGGCTGAAGGCAGACCTGGTTAAGATATTTTTATCACACCAGTTGCAGATCTACAGCTCCAGTTAAGTCATGAACTCTCAGACGACTGTTTTAAGAAAACACTGAGGTTTGATGGTAACGCTTGTTTAAAGTGAGCTCAAAGAGTTCCCATGAGGAGGTGTTTTGGGCAGGGAGGGGCAGGAACTCGGTGAGAATGGCTATAGGGATTAGTATGGCCTTCAGCAGTCAGTGGGTGGACAAATAACCATACAACACCTAAAAGCTTTGTGTTCCTGCTCATATGCCATTTCTCCCTGTAATCTAATGTATTAGTTTCGATTTATAGGTGGTGCTGAAGTACCACCTAATAGCCCAAACTAAAAATAAAGCGAGGAAAGTGTAAGGCAAGACCTCCAGACAACCAGTCAATGAAAACACTCCTCTAGGGGAAAAGGCTCTGTGCACTGCTTTGCAAGGAAATCAAGATTTATTTTGTATACAAAAAGGAAAAAGATGTTGGTTGGTTCCATAGAACCAAAATGACACAGAGCTCTCTGCTAGTTCAAAGTAAGTACGAGGTTTTTAAGGAAAGAGATCGTCACTCATGATGTAAACAATATACAGTGTTACTCCCCACCCTCATTGGCTACCACCTATGGTCACATCCTATTCTCCCCCTGCCCTCTAAACCGTGGTTCCCCTATTCCGTCACCTTGGTTCCCAGCTACCGAATTGACGAGTTACCTGGGCTGTTACCCGCCCCATCGGCCCAGTCACATGGTGTGCACCTGGTCATCAGCATGAGCTCAGTAGACAACTGCAAGGTCAAATTGGGCCCTTGAGATAATAGTGCGCTCCTCTTGATACCAGACATGCAGGTGTCCTAGCCATGCCTCCCGGGCTCTGGACTAGATTTGGTAGCATCACCTTGTGTTCTTAGTGTCACAATTCACAGGATGTTATGCTCCTCGCTCCCCCTTATCAGTTGCCCACCCGCGGTACACCTCCTTTCTCTTTCTCTCTCTCACTCTCTTTCTCTCTCTCTCTCTCTCTCTCTCTCTCTCTCTGACCACATTAATTGACCCAATTCTGATGTACTCTACTTTCCAACCGCCTGACAGTTGAAATAGGATGGCCGTTATCCTGAGGCGCTAGTGTCCTAAATCTAAACCAAGCATGTTGGCAGTTCGAGACAACTAAACTGACTCCCATGGATTTGTCCTCCGGGATGGGTGCAGCCCTACTCTCGCTCTGCCGTTCACATCCCAATCTTGTTCCACAGGCCTACAGCTTGATAAAATGAACAATGCCACTATTCTCAGCTTCACTCTTGGGGCTTCGGAAAGGGAGAATAATTTGAACTCTTCATTATGCTAGGCTGCTACACCTCCAACAGGGAATACAAAATGCTAGGCCTCACTTCCATTATGGCGATGCTTAAGTATTTCCCGCACCCCGGCCCTGTGTCTGCATCATCATCGTTACGCATTATATTTCACTACTGCTATACAATATCACCCATACCCTATACCTGAGACTCCCTAAGCCTCTTTAACTACTTTGGGAATACATTTGTTGCTTCCAACTGCATTACTCACCCTGCTGCAGCCACGCACCTTCACTTTCTCGTGCACTAATAGATTTTTGTCAACCTGAATCGTTTGGCCGTGTATGGGAGCTGAACATGCATTTAAACATTCCCCCCTTCAGTTAATTCCCCATTAAGCAGCTTTCCTACTTCGATAATCATCATCTTTGGGCACCCATACCCTGCACACGTGACATAAACCTCCCCCATCCTAGGCATATTTTTCTGGGGTACAGGTAAGGTAAAAAGAATCGCTATCCCCAGCTAAGTCGACGCAGCGCTCCACATAATACTCAAAATCTGGCAGGGGCAAAGTTAATGCCCCCAGGGGATATATAGAATGTTCAATTCTCACCATACATGGCCTTTCTGGACTGTCTGTTTGCATATAACTGTGTTTTGTGATAGGAGGAGCTCCACCTGCCCTTATTGTTACCCCTATCATGGCACTGTATGGGAGAGCCTTGGTGCAACATCGAAGGACAATCTGGCACATGGAGAAAATTAGCAGCAGGAACACTATGATAGGAACCATTAACTTCATCGCTGCTAGCCAAGTTGGGGCCCAGGTGAACATGATGTTGAACCAATCCTCAGCTTCCACTCCCGCTTCTGCCTCCATTCCGGTCTTCAACTTATGTAGGGCACCTACTATATGGGACAAGGAGTCATTGTCTGCATCATTTGGGGGGACATACGTGCAACATGACATCCCTATTTATTTACAGATGCCCCATTCGATGGCCGCGAACAAGTCAAAAATTTACAGATTCTGCATATCCGTATTGCTTGCAGCTCACTTTTTATCTAATTCAGACCCTTCTCTGCATTGTTTGCCAACTGGATCATTTCATACTGCACTATCTGCAACCATTTGGCGTTGGCTGCAGCCTGGATACCTGGCACCAAAAGAAAGGCAAAAAACATTTCTTTCTTCGTATAGAGGTGATATTGGCCTTCAACAGTTTGGAAGATTCTTTGGACAGATAATTACATAATTGCTGGTGGCTTCTTCTGATTAAGCATTTCTTTCGCCTTACTTGTGGGGGTTGGGATGGCTCTGGTCTTGGCATATTTGCTAGAGACAAGTGTGCATCATGAACCACCAAGACAGCTTAATGCAGGGTAGTTAGAGAACAAGTACCTCTCCATGGTGGCGGGAGATGCATATAGGTTTGCTGGCTACAAACCCAGAATATGTCCATAAGAGTAGCTATTCCTTTGCTAAGATCAGGGATGAATAATGCCTTGTTGCATTTGCTGTTAGTTACCACAGGAATGGTGCCATTTCCTTGGAAGCAAAACACATATTCTGCTGCTGTCTGTATTTTCACTGGATTCTCTTGTTCACGCTCTGTATTACTTCTTCATCGAACCCCGCCAAACCCCCTGATGAACAGCTTACTACTGCTGCCTCCCACCCGTTGGCAACAAACAGTCCTCCTTCGAGCTTCAGCAATGGGCGTGTCCTGCACTGTGGGTCTTTGCACATTTTCGCACATCTCTGTCCATCCATACAACTTGTACTTCATGCCCTTGGAACATGCTTCGTACCCAACACAGTGCCAAATGGACTAAACACTGGGCTACCAGAGCTGGCATCTAATGGGTGATTAACAGCTTGTGTGCCCCTGACGCATGAGGTATCAGGGATGAGGGAGCAAACATAACATCTCGCATTTGACCTCTCCTTCTCCACTAAGAGCATGTGACTGTACAATAGATTGCTGAATTCTGGGTAGGACACGTCAGCCACTGTATCAAACACCACCCCTATATGTGGGTCATATTCCATATCTTCTCCACCCCCCCCTAATGCACTATTTTCTGAACCAAGTATTCTTGTCTATTATTCTAGTTCTTTTCATATGGACAACATCATTTTGAAAAATATCACTCTGTGCACACCCTCTACACCCCACTTTATATATCCCCACCAAATAAACTGATCCAAAGAATATACACAATATCCTACAACAAAACCTAGATATAAGTTCAACAATGGCAATATTACACAATGCTTATGGGGTGATACCTGCAGGGGACGAGAAGAACGAGACAACCATGCTGTGATCACAGCATTCGTCATGCTCCTTACCACTAGAACTAATGTGTTATAATACTAAATGAGCACACTCCTGAAAAAAGAACACATTCTCTACTTAAAAATGCTTTCTTTAAATCATCAATTGCTGGCAGTCATACTTAAACAGCTATATCTTTATTTTGGAAGTTGCTGTGGATCTGGCAAAGAGGGAGCTGTATGAGGTGCATACCGGACATCAGAAACGTGAACCCAATACTGCAGCTCCTTTACCTTGACAGCAAATGATATTGCATACTCAACGGTGTAGGGGGCCTTTTAAATTGGGGTTGACTCCAACACCGGTGAAAGTTCCTTACATAGATGGTGTCTACAGGCAGGAGCTTACGTCATGGGGGTGCCGTGCCCTCCTCTGGATCTTCTCTTTTTGGTACTATCTGTCAAGAGAGAACTTTTATGCATCTGGTTAACTGACACAAATACCCTGTAAACTCCTCCCCCAAAATACTTGCAGACCTGTGAGCATCAGATGCACTACATGTAAGTCAAAGTGGTGTGTACATTCTCCTCACTGTCCAAATTTTGTGAGACGAGAGGTGATGATCATTGCAGAGTTGCGTTCTGAAACTGAAGAAAGCCAGGGGTAAACGGGGGCCCTGTTCTTTTTGAGGGTCACACACAATTTGGACAATTTCCCCTTACGAAGTGCACCTCATCCATTCAACAATCCCGTTGGCTTGAGGGTGGTAAATGGAGCACACCTTATTCCGAATGTCTAACAATGCAACTATCTCCTTAAATAGCTTGTTGAAGAAGTGAGTGTCATTATCAGATTTAAATACTTCACACACTGTCCGAACTAGAAATGTGGCCGCTGATTTAGCATCTGATGTGCACATGGCCCTGCCTCAACTGTGATGAATCCTATGGATCCTTCACTAAAACCCTGCCTAAAGTCTCCTCCAAGGTGGCAAGTGTAAGGGAGGCATGATATCACAAGTATGACACTGACACAAGAGCTACACATTTTGAAACTTTTATTAAATTCTTGGGGATTAGAAAAACTCCTACTTTGTCCTATAGCTATGATGCGAGTAGTCTCTACCATCAAATAATAAGGAAAACACAGTCCTAGTCAGTCTATGTCAAATCAAAATGGCCTATACTAACAAAACCAATGCCTTCCCTATCTCTTATACAAACATTGTGTAAAGGGGAATGTGTATGTAAAGGAAAGTCAGTGTTGTAACAAAAAGGATCAAGGTGGCTAAATCAGCTCTCCTCCCCACTTTGGACAGCACAGAGTAAGGTGACCCGCATAGACAGGATGACACATTCTGCCTCATGTTATCAGAAAAAGGCAGTTCAAAACGTGGCCAACTTCGCCTTTCGCATTATAGTCCAGCTCTTTCACAGTTCAACAAAAGTACACGTAGGCCTCCCTCTGTCGGGCTCGGACCTCTCAAGACATCAACAGTACACATAGGTCTGCATCAGTCAGGCTCGGACCTCATAATCACAGCACTTGCAGGCGTTCCTTTCCCCAAGCTTCATTCACCTTCATTAGGGGTCCCTTCCCCTAATTTATTTCCTGTTCCCAGTCTCCCTCAGTCAGACTCAGACCTTACCCTGATGTTGAAGACTTTCGAATGTGCTTTGCCTTTTCCATAGACTACTTCGACTTTCAATTCAGCTCTCTCTTATTTTATTTGCCCCAGTGTCTCTTGGTTTTGGTAGCTCCATAACACAATCAGAAAAGTTCAAAGAAATATTTCTCTTAAAGCAATCACATTTTCCCCTTTCAACAGGATTAATCTTGACTGTTGCTCATTTCATAGTTGGTTCACTTTGTCGCTTTATAACAAGACATCAAACATTTCATGGCCTTTTAAGTGGGCTATTTCCTTTCGCCGGAGCACTCTGCTACTCTGTATCACTGGCTTCACAGTTATCGTTAACTTTTAAAGTTCAGTACTTGCTTTCTTTCGCGTTTCATCAGCATGCGCGCAACCTTCAATCGTAAGATACACTGTTGCGGCTTCAATCTTTCCTTAACACAAACCAGCATTTCATGTCTTTCGCTTCCTCACCGGTTGTGTGCATTCCTTTCTAGTCTTTGCAGCTTTGATTCACGAGTCAAGGTTAATACCACAGGCTTGGCCTCGCCTCCCCAACTCTGTTGTTCACCCGTGAGGGTCATTGGCATCCTTGAAACACAATGCAGGCTTCTTCTTGTCTGGGATTTGGCTTTCTCTGTGTATCCCTCACTGTTTCATAGAGGCAACAAGCTCCTGCAGGGATCTTCAGGGTTTTCCTACCCTTCGCTCTGGTCCCCCGATCGGTTGTCCTGCTTCAATGGGTTCACCTTCGCCCCGAAAGATCTGCTCCTTCTTGTGTCCCACCTTGCTCAGAGTGTGTCTCTATGTTCCACCTTTTATCCGTGTGGGGGAGCTAATGGGTATCAGATGTATGTTATTAAGGTCAAGTGCCTGACTTTGCTTGACCTGATTAATGGGACATGGCCAACGAGATACGCAAGTCTTAGCCTCTTTACTCTCAGTCCCCCTCTTCCTCAGCCCAGTGTTTGTGTAGAATCGGGGGTGGGGAGTTGGAATGTTGGCGAATCCTATAAAATAGGATTAGGTATTGGTGCAGGAAAGGGGGGAATACTGCGTCTCACCATCAGCTGCCTCACCCCCACTCCCAAAAGATCCCCCACCCAGGTAACCCTCCCGCATGTGCACTGTACACTGTTGGAGGATCATCGAGGATGAGAAAAGTTTCAGGGTGGTGAGGAGATTATGTGGGATGAAATGCAATATTTCTCCCAAAAAGTAAAGAACACTTCACAAGTACCAAAGTGTCAGATGGCCTATTGTCGCTATAATGGGTCTGTTCCACCAATTGAACATCTTAATGTGGATAAACCATATTTAAAATCCTCAATTATTATCAGAAATTAAACCTCTTCTTAGATTTATAAAGTTAGAAATCAACCCAACTTCCAGAGGTACAATAAAAGGAAATCTGTGAATAATGATTTAAACGAACTGTCTTCCCCTTTTCATGTAAATTCTTCTGATGTTCTTTGAATTAGACCTAGAAAGAATGAACTTGAGTTCAAAATTAGAAATCAAACTTCAAAACATAACTTTGCTGTTGGGGACTCCAAGTCCCACAATTCCTTAAGTACTGGGATTAAGAAGACGGTTCAAGAGCAAGGTTGCAGGAGTGGTCAGCTTGTTAAGGCAAATGACCCACACCTGAGGAAAGCAGAGAAGCTTAAAAGGCCCCCTCAGGTGCAGCTCGTGATAAGGAGAAGGGGAAATCAGCAGCAGGAGAAGCAGTTGTGGCAGAAGCAGGTATGCGGTTTCATTTGGCAGTCCAGGCAGACAGAGTAAAAAGAGGGAGCTGGGACAACAGCAGGGCAGATTCCAGCTGCTGGTCCTGCGATGGTCCTTGCCCCCAGAAATCTGCGGTGCAGAACTGCACAGCAGGAAGCTCGAAAAAGAAAGTCTTTTCGCACTGTGAACCGATCTGCAGAGGCTGCGCAGCATGAAGCATTCAGGAGGCTGGGTTGGGTGGCTGCTTGCACCTTTGAGCCTCAAGACCATTGATGTTGGCTGGCGTGCACAAGTAGGTCTCCGGAGTAAGGGTCCCCCCATGTTGAAGTGGCATGAATGAGGACAATCCTATCGAGGAGGCTTGCTTGTTTGTAAACGGCCAGAACCATTCAAGTTCTGCGTAGCGCGAAGGGATCAAAGGCAGAGCTTAAAGCCGGTGAGTGATCTGGGGTGCTCTACCCTGTTCGCAAGTGGAAGGCAGGCAACAGTAGCGAGAAAGAATCACTCACATAAAAGGTATCACTCGTGTATGAGTGAAATTGCTTTATAATCTACTTTTGCATGCAGAGCTATTTGTACATGAATGAAAATCGTTAAAAGGGAAATTTAAAAGCTGACCATTTGACTGTAATTGTGTGAGTCTGAAGAATACTCAGCTAACCGAAGGGGTGACATTGTTGCAAAGTAAGAATGCAAGTATTGCCGAAAGCCAAGAGATATACAAGCATTGCCTAAGCCAAAAGAGACTAACATCAAGTCTCATAAAATTCAACAGAGATTGCCACAAGAAATAAAAGGGCTAATGAAAAGTTCCTAAGGGTGAAGCTTGTAAATTCACAATTGTTCTATAAAACGAAAGCTGGTAAAAACTCACATTACCAAAGTCAAGAGAGGAGAACTTGATATCCCATTATTTTCTATATTTTGTTATTGGTGCAGCATAGAGACACGAGTGGCAGAGGCTGCCCTTCTGGAGGGGAATGTTTAGAAGGAGATGAGCATTGCTTGCATGAAAGTTTTAAAGAGCACTAATGTAAATCTTGTAATTTCTAAAAAACTGTTGAAAGTTATAAAGCTGCAAACTGCTGTCGCTGTTGTGAACTTTTAGTTGTCAGTCGATCAGAACTTCAGAAGCACTATTAATTGTAGAGAAGTTGTTGGGCAGGTGAGGAAACCCGTACAGAGAATCTTTCTCGAATTAGACCGGTTATGAGAACAAACCGGGTGGAAGTTGAAGTTCTGTGGAGTTATCCTGACAAAGATACATTTGCTGTTTATGATGTTGAAAGAAGAGCTGAGACAAGTTAATAATCAGCTGTATTTCGTTGAACTTTAAAAGTTGCGGCAAATCATCCTGACTAAAAACATCACTGATGCTTTTGAGGAACTGAAAATATCTGTTCAAGGAATAAGAAGACTCTATTCTGTATTGAACATTCGAGTACTGGAACTTTCTGTTGACAAGCTGAGGTTGCAAACAACTGTGATGGAATTTTGTTCTAAACCAGGATCTCCTTGTTTCTTTTAGTTGAACATTGAAACTGAAGTCTACTTAAAAACCTGGGGAAGGGGAATTCACTAAGAATATAAGAAGAGATTGTGGTTACAATACAATTATAATCAATGTTGCTGTGAATTGCCATATGTGTTCTTGTGTTTTCTACGTATAAGTGTGAGGGCCAGATATCCTTTGTTAGAGTGTTTCTTTTAGTTAAATTTAGGCAGGGAAATCCATGCCAGGATAGGGATAGTGAGGCATTTATTGAAACGTACCATTTAATAAAATGCCGTTTGTTGAAAAATCCTTTAAAAGTTGTCTGCCTCACATTTCTGACCCCTCACACAACCCACCTGGAGAACAGGCCCACAATGACATTGAGATGTCTGTAGGTGTTACATCTTTCCCCAATATCGGCAAAATCTATATGAAGCTCACGGAATGGTCCACTGGGCCGGGGTAATGTGCCACACAGTGTCCTCAACATTTGCCCAATGTTGTACAGGTGACATGTAGTACAATTAGCTACAAAAACATTCAATAATTCCTGCAGGTTTGGGATGAACGGATCCTCCTGAATGTATGCAGCAATATGCTGCTTAGAAATGTGCGCTAGGTGATGCAGCTGCTCAAAAGCAAACATTACCAACTCTTGGGGCATCACTACTTTACCTGTGATGACCTGTCTCCATATAGGATCAGTAGGTTATTGCATACATCCCTTTTTTTGCCACAACTCTTTCTCTTCCTGGGGTGCCTGTACCTGTAGTTCAACAATTGTAGAGAGTGGTACAGCAGTATATGGAACCTCTAATTGCATTTGCAAACTTGCTACTTCTGGATAGGCCCCAATGTCTGGAACTGGGAGATATGCTGCTGCTTTGGCTGCCTCATCTGCCGCCTTGTTGCTCAGGGAAATTGGGTCTGTGTTGTTAGTATGGGAGACGCACTTGACCACTGCAACAAGTGTAGACTGTGAGAGGGCATTAATCAATCTGTCTAGTAATTGTGAGAATCTCACCCGCTTGTCCCCGGGGATCTGTCATCCAGGTGGGCAGAACATGGCCATCCCTATTGGATCCAGTTCCTGCGGTCGACCAGTGCAGGAGGATCACATGGATGGGGGGTCTTCAGGAGTCGAAGTGGAATACCAATGGGTGAAATACGGTACCCCTTCCAAATAACTCCTTTTTCCAATCCTACCCCATAGAATACTCAGAACTTCTACCCCCTCCTTTTCCAACACAAACACTTTCTTCCACCATGAAAGACAACAAACTAACACCAGGGCCGTTTACCTGACATGTCCCAACACAAGGGTCAGGCAAACTTAGGCAATTGACAAATAACCACACACAGACGGCCCTTTCCCTTCCCCACAGGGATAAAAGGTGTAGCACGAGAGCACACTTTGAGCAAGGCAGACCACATGACGAGGCAGCTATTCCAGGCCGGCTGTTCAAGAGGAGGAGAAAAGTGGTGAGAACCAAAAGGATGACAGGGGGGGTAGTACCCTTACCCTTTTTCACCCAAACCCGCAAATCCTCTGAGAAAGGAATCACAAGGCCAGGAATAACAACCAGCGTGTGGTGTAACAGGTGTCAGCGGTGCACAGAACACTCCTACACTGATAACCAAGTCAGGGGAGAGACACTTGCAACCGTGGTACTGCCCTTGACTCCAGAGACAAGAAATACCAAGCGGTTCTGCACAGCCGGTGAGTCGGAGGGAGAACCGATGGCAAACCGAATTGTGTTGAGCGAAGGTTGCAGATGGCAACATAATGTGAATCAAAGAACCGAGACTTCGTGTGTTATTGAACTGTTGAAACCCCCAGGGAAAAACCAGCTACAGAGTGGTCCAGCGCCACATGGCCGTTCATTTGAAAGACTATGGCCGGTCCCCTTGGGTTGAAACTACCGATACAAGAAGGCCCTAGGAGAGCCGACGCAAGAGGTCAAAGTGGTCATACAAGGGTCAAGTAAAACCCCTTGTACACTCGAAAGTCTTTGACCCGTAACCAAGAGGAAAGCTAAGGGAAGTAAATCCTGCATTGTGTAAAGCAAAGTGAACTGTATTTGTGGCAAATATGAACCCGACTGAGGGATGCCTGCTAAACCAGGTGAATTACGATAACCCCGTTAACATTGTGTTGACAAGAGTGAACCCGGCTGAGGGATTTCCACAGTGAAATCCACAGTGAAAGATTGTTGAAAAAGAGACTGACACTTGTGAATACAGGTGAAATATTCGGAGTAAAAGGCTGTAGTGAACCCGGCGGAGAGAGGCTAACATTCGAGAAGGGTCTGAGCCTGGAAGAGGGGGACCCAAGAGTCATTCCCCAACGTACATACGGAAAGGAACTTTTGTTTTGTTGTTTTAGACACATCAGGCCGTCGGTGACGAGAGACTTTGTAGAAAAGAGACTTAACCACTGAAGGACCTGATATCGCTGAAAGGAACTGTAGGGTCATGCTGGAGAAGCCCAGGAGGGTGCTCTGCTCAAGAGTCCCACCTTGACTTGTGCTAAAACCATGAGGATGGGAGACCCCGGCTATAGCATTCTTTCTTTTCTTGTGAACACTATCCCACACTCTTTTGTAACTTAGTGGTAAGGATTGGCAATAGTATTTTTTAGTATAGGCCCTTTTATTTGACAAGACGCCACAAGAATTGCTTTATTATTATTATTTGATGGTTGTACCTTGCTCCCATCTTAGATTTAGATTTAGGATTAGATTAGGCATTTTTCTTACCCATTTATACAGTTTAATAAATACCCTTGAACCGTGATCACTTCTGGCTGTCTTTACTGTTGCCACCATGAGTTCCTTACATAGTGCTACATGTTGTACTGGGAACCCGTCAGCCCTGCAAAACCCTCTTCTCTTGAGATAATTCTGAATGCACATTGCTCGTGACATATGCTGAATCGGAGTATATTGTCACTTGTCATCCATGGGATGCTTCCAGCACTTAATTAGGGCAATGAGCTCTGCAGCTTGGGCGCATTAGTACATGGGCAATCTTTCCTGAACCAATACCTCATACCCTCAATCACTAGCTGGACCACTGCCACACCTTTGTGCCTTATGCCCATCTCCTGGTCTATGATTGCTGAACCATCCACAAAGAATACTCCCCCCTCCTCAAGAGCACCGTCCCTCACCTTAGGTATGTAATCCTTGTGGCCCTCATAGTTAACACAGTCATGCACTTTGTCCCCCTCATTTTTTGTTTCAATGAGAAAAGAAGCTGGATTGATGGTTCTACACCTAACAATGTGAATGGATGGGATTGATAAAACCACTTTGTATGCTGAAGCTCTCTGTATAGTCAGTGTGGATTTGGACCTCTTAAGAATTGTGACTACTGCATGTTCCACATAAACAATTACTGAGCAGCCCACTGTAATCGTGGCAGATTTTTCAATGGTGAAACCCCCCTTTAAGGGTAGGCAATCCTGAGAGAGGGATATGGGGTATCCTCCCTTGTCTCAAAAATCCCATATGTCCATGGACTATATGGAAATTGACAACTGTAATGAGGCTTCAATGTGTATATATATGGTTGGTATGGCTTCTGACGCTCTTCAGGCACTGTACCCAGAGCAACATGGAAACCGGGATATAAGTCCTCCTCCTTGCTACCAAGGAGGAGAAGGACCCACCCATGCTTGTCGGGAGGCCTGGGAAAGGTCCACTAGTCACACAGGAGAATCCTCCTCCGTGGAGTTGTGGCTTAGAGAGAGACGTTGGTGCCAGACGTGGTGCGCAGAGCCACGCTGGAGGCCACAGAATGCTTGCCTGATGAGCCTCAGCAGAAGATACCGAAGACCGGCGCAGGCAGCCGAGGGAAAGGAGCGGGAGACACCGGGCCCTGGAGAGAACTGTGAGAAAGTGCAGAGCTGCCACCAAAGCCCTGCTAGGAGCTGGTGGGAAGTGAGCACCCATTTTGATGATTTTCAAAGATGACTAAGCGAGACCCCATGCCCTCCACGAACCACCCGACCAGAGAAGCACCACCTGGATACAACAGGTGCACAGTGGCTCAGGGGAATTGAGAGGTGATTGGCACAATTGATCCACACAACCCCAAAGTGGGCTGAAAGTCTAATGACCTCATGGTGGTGTGAGAGAGAAACAACCCCGAAGTTGGGTGAAAGCCTAATGACCCCAGGGAGGGGTGAGAAATAAACAACCCTGATGTGGCCTGAAAACATGACAACCCCAAGCTGGGGTGAGAGAGAAACAACCCCAAAGTGGGATGAAAGCCTGACAAACCCAGGGTGGGGTGAGACAGAAGCAACCCCGAAGTTGGGCAAAAGCATGATGACCCCAGGGATGGTTGAGAGAGAAACCATTTCAAACTGGGGAGAAAGTCTAATGGCCCCAAGGTACAGGGAGAGAAAAGATACCCACAGATGGGGTAAGGGAAAAACATCCCCAAAAAGGGGCAAAAGCAAACTAACCCTGAGGTGGACAGAAAACGGAAGATCCCAACATGGGAAGGAAATTCCGAGACACAGGATGGGGACAACAAGAGAAAGAATGGAAACGGCATTATTGGAATTTGTCAAGTAGAAGCCCTGGGAATGACTCGGTGCAGGACTTACATGTCAAAGGGGTGTCAAATGCCCGGGACAGCTACCAGAGGCAAGAATGGTCACTGAGTTAAAGTAAACTCTTAACCCAAGATGAGGGGGAGGTCAAAGAGACATTATTTTGCTGCAGCTCAGGACCCCCTGTACAAGAAAGAAAACAAACAGCGGGCCAGAAGCCAACCAACAGTCAAGCCTTGGGTGAGAAGCTAAACTTTGTATTATTAATGTTAGGTTCTTTTTGTATTAATGAGAGGGACAGAAATCAGGGCAGATCATGCATTCTGGATGAAGATTGTGTTGTTGGACTTGAGTACTTGAAACCATCATACCTCCCCACGATGGTGCCATGTACAGGTTTTCATCATTCCCGGTGATATCGACAAATAACCTCCTCCTCCCATACCACTACCCTATATATGCTTGTAATGTGAAGTAAGGTAGGGTGGGCTGGAAAAGGGCATCTCTCTCACTTTGGCGGCCCCTTTTGTGCATGGCCCTGCAAGAGAAGAGGAGGTGTTTGTATGTCAGTGGGTCGTAGGGCGAGACGGATGCAAAACCATTGTGTTGATGAGTGTGGCCGGAAATGATCTTGTGTGCATGGAAATCCCCCAACAGCTTCAACATCGAGGATTGGGGGGAAAGTTTGCTGTGTCCATGTACGAAAAGGTGATTTTAAAATACAATGCTTTAATTACTTGCTGCATGAACTATGTACAGTTTACATGATGCCCTGGGTGTGCAGTCATAATGTCGACATCAATAATGTCGACAGTCAAAATGTCGACAAATTAATGTCGAAAATCAATAATGTCGACATACAAAAATGTCGACATTTTACATTAATGTCGACATTTTTTCGAAATGTTGTATAAATAAATATATATTTATTGTTGTGTTGTATGTGTTGAGTATGAGGGGTGGGGGGTGGCAGGGGGTATTGGGTGAGAGGGGTTGGGGGGGACATCCCCATAGTAAATGATATTCTTTTTATTTATTTGTTTATTTATTTATTGAATAATAAATAAATAAATATATAATTACTATGTGTTGGGAATGAGGGTGAGAGGGTGGTTGGGGGGGATGTGGGGGGGTGTCAGGGGGGTGTTGGGTGAGGGGGGGTTGGGGGGGGGACCCCCCCATAGTAAATTAGACTCTTTTTGGTTATTTATTTATTGAAAAAATAAATAAATAAATAATTAGATTGTGTTGAGTATGAGGGGTGAGAGGGTGGTTAGGGGGTGTGGTGGGGTGGCAGGGGGGTGTTGGGTGAGGGGGGGTTGGGGGGGGGACCCCCCCATAGTAAATGATACTTTTTGTTGGTTATTTATTTATTGAAAAAATAAATAAATAAATATATAAATAATTAGAATGTGTTGCATATGAGGGGTGGGAGGGTGGTGGTGTGGGGTGTGGGGGGGTTGCAGGAGGGTGTTGGGTGAGGTGTTGATAGTGTTAAGGGTTTATAGTCATATTGTCGAAAAAAAAATGTCGACATTTTTTTTTCGACATTATGACTTTTTACATTAAAAGTATAGAATGTCGACATTATTATTTTCGACATTATTTTTTCGACATTTTTGTCTGTCGACATTTTTTTGTCGACATTATGACTATAAACCGATGCCCTGATGTCTATCATCATCATGATCTGGCTGTTTTGCTGTGTTACATATGAACCCTTTTGGATGGATATTAGGTGGGACATTGTTACAATACGTTTTGTGATTGATGCTTTTTTTTCTTTTCTTTTTCTTTTCTCCTTATTGTGCAATGCGACAACATAGCTGTACAAAATATAGTTGTTATATTAGGCTTACAAAGTTCCATGGTCAATTTGTTTTGATTGCACTGTTTCTATATGCATATGTATTATCTTTTGCTAAAATACAAATGTTTCATTCCGAAATACCTGAGGACAGATTGCTGGTGTGGTTCGGTGTGATGTGTGTTGGTGACAGTTGGGTATGCGTTGTTTATCTGTAGGGGAGAAGCCAAGTGCTGATGAGAAGATGACAGTCCTGGAACACCAGGTTACCTGCTGTCGTGGGGGCGTGTGTGATAGACCTGAAGATGTGAGTTCTGGTATTGCTCTTCCTAAGTTAGTGTGCAATTAGTAGTTATTAAGCTGCTGTGTGCGTGGTGGTCTGTGTGTGTAGGATAAAGGTACTGGAAGAAGATAGTTAGTTGGGAGAAGGAGAGGAGATTTGAGATTAATGAAGGCTCTTGTTATTGGAGTTTACGGCTAAACTGGGCCATTGGAGTTCCTGACTGCGACTGATGTGGGAGTGGAGGTTCTGTCTTGTTGTTCATTAGGGTGGGGGTGTTCTTACTGTTCTGGCTTCCATCTCATGATGTTTGTTGGGTGGTGTTGGGGTTTTATGGCTGATAGGAAAGGAATTGAATTCCAAGGTTTGGTGAATTTCTTTCTGGTGGATTCTGGGCCCCTGCTGTGGAAGACGCGGTCGACTTTATAGAGTATTCTTAATTGTAACCTGCATTTGACTGGGTGCCAGTGGACTATGTCGAAGAAGGATCGACGGGCTAAAGTGTTTCCATCTTTGAAGCCTTAGGAGTCGTCTGGCTGCTGGATTTTGATCGTTTGAAGTTAGTTTATTAAGTATTCCAGGAGGCCTTGGTAGAAGCTGTTGGCATTGCCAGTTCTAGTGTTCTACTGATAAAACGCATGGCCGTGAAAACACCTTTTGGCTGTTTTTACACAACCGATGAGTTATGTAAATTAAATTTGAATTAAAATTTGAATATTAACATCAGTAAAAAACTACACACAAGAACAATCACTTCCCTGCATAGTCTACTTGCTTTGATGGCCAAAAAAGGTGATCGCAAACATTACCTATTACCTAATACAAATCAAAGGTTTGGCAGGTAGAAGGCCAAAGTAGTCTTTGAACTCCTGAGGAATTTTTTTTAGCTGTGGTCCAATATTTCTTTTTTCTCGAACATGTTGCATTTGTCTTCAAAGAGACTGAGAAGGTACTTCTTAGGACTGTGGTTGGTAAGTTCTTGACAATTTGTCTCTTGTTTGTTGAAATCTAGACAGGGTCGGACTGGGGCACAAAATGGACTTGCGCACCTATGAAAAAGTGCTACCATATTAGCAAATGGCAATTCATTCCGTTTGTGATAGATTAAGTGGTATGCTAGGAGTTTTTTTTAATAAAATGTGTTGCAAATTGCATTTTAAGAATATTTGTGAGAAACACCGGTCAAAATTACTAGCTGCACAGAGAATGACCTCATAAAACTGGTTGGACTTCAAGTCTATGAGTGAAGAGGTGAAATTCATGTCACACAAGACCAATTCATACTGGTGTACTGTGGTTCCTAATGTGAAAACATAATGTGGGCAGGCAGAGGGCAATGCCTGCAGCCATGTCATGTGTGATTTTGGATTAGGGTTTTAAATGGGTAGGATGAACGGGACAGGGGGGGGGGTATGAAAGTGGTGTCAAGGTGGGTGAGTAGCAGAGAAAGGGCGGGCACGTTTTCCAGATGTTACAGCGTCTTAATGTACATCTAAATTGACCATTTACCACATACATCCCAACATTATCCATTCCATTCAGGAGCCAATAGTCCAGTCCTGGTTTCAACTTTGCGTTCCAGGACTTGGGTTTATCCAGGACCTCTCAGAATGCAAAGTTAAAACTAGGACTGGATGGAATAGATAATGTTGGTATGTATGATTTACAGTGCACTTCCAAACCCCTGAAACCCGGGCTCTTCAGGCAAAATTTCGATTTCGACTGAGGAACCACGACTGAAAGAGGAATCTCGCTCATGGGACTCCATTTGCGTCCACTTGGACTCCTCGGGCCAGATTGCAGAAACTTTGCACCAGTACAATGTTGGCCTTAGTGCAAAATCACATTGGGCCATGTTCGAAAACGTTTGCCCCATGACAAGTGCAATTTTGCAGGATATTAGCAGTAGGTCTAAGTTTTCCCCTGGGCAAAAAACTATCATTTCAATGTATTTTTGCAGCAGGGCAAAGTGTGCCCTAGTGCTAATACGGAATGGCATGAGCACTAGGGCAATGTTTGCTCCGGTGCAAACATGCATTGAAAGTATGAGTTTTTTTGCCCAGGGGCAAACTTAGACCTACTGCTAATATCATGCAAACTTGCATTAAGGCAAACCCTTCTCAAGTGTTAATACCGTGCAATTGTGCACTGGCACCGGTGCAACAGTTCTGTAATATGGCCCCTAATGCATATTTGCGTCATTCACCACCCAACATCTTGACTCTGCCTAAATGATGGGTGTTCACTTGGGAGCTAAATGTGGGTTTAGGGCGTGAGCAATAAAAGGCCTTAGCGTAAAAGCGGGGACAAATCGACTTAATCACAATATTTACAGATTCAGCGAACTTTCTCTCTAGGGATTGAGCAGCGTTTGAGCTCTGCGCTTGGCCCGAGGCCTGCGGCTCTGCGTCCTGCAGAGTGCTGATGTGGCAATGGCGTATCTTAATTCACTTACGGTGCGGGGAAAGGCTCTTCGTCATTGCTGGCTGGACTGAGTCAGCGTTAGGCAGTACGCAGCATTAAAGAGGCAGGTAAGGTGAGCATGCGGCCTCGCCCCTGCTACTGGGAAACAGCGCTACGGGGGTTATTATTTCCGGCAGCCGCTGGGCTTCCAGGAGAGGTTCATTCGATGATCGAGCGAGTGGCGTAGTTAGTGCCAGAGATCACGCGAGGCGGCATTCGATCATCAGCGCTGACGCAGCCAGCCTCCTCTCCGGGAATGGATCATCCCAGAGGAGAGTTGGAATAATTCCGTCCTAATCTTGAGTAAATCGATGTGTATAGCTCACTCTGCCTCTGAAATCGCTTTGAAGCATTGGTTCTTGTGAGATCAAGGTCGGACACCGAAGCCCTCCCACAGTCAGGTGAGAGTTCTCACTACCCTGGTCAGGATAGGTTTGGGCATTGTGTGTCCAGTCCGTGTCCTCTCCACTTTAAGGTGACCAGTGGTGCGGACTGTGATATGGTTTTGGTGGAACTGAAACTGTTTTACTGGCCTAGGAAGCCTCTTGTGGGCCTGTCCAGCCCGCCCGAACACCCACTGCACCTGTGTCACCCAGAGAGACACGGGACACAGTGGTGCTCGTTCGGGGACTGCTCCCTTTTTTGTCCACGACCTGGATTGGATGCGTCTCCTACGTCAGTGACAACTTCCCTGTGGACCGGCATGATCGTACTAACACTTTGTCACTGATCACAAAGTGCTGGCCCTGCAGCCTCGTCCTCTTACTTCCCATGTAATTTGCTCTCCGTCACTGTTCCCCTACTCGCTGATCATCAATCTTCTCTGGAGTCCACGACTCATGAAACAAGGCTTCTGCCGGGGGAACCCTTATTGAGCAATTTGGGGTGAGCCGATAATCAAATGGGAACTTGTACAGAGCTCGGCAAATACATTTGCCTTGGCTGCTAGCAATGCAGAACACTTTATTCAAAGTTCTCATGAGGCACTCCACTTCAGCATTGGCCCTCAGCCACAGTGGGGTTATCTTTCAATCCGGAATGCCACACTCTTCGATGAACTGCTGGAAACTTTCACCCTGAAATAGTGCCACATGGTTTGAACACACCTCTGAGGGGTACCCATGGGTGGCAAAAATCTTTCCCATCGCTGGAATGACATCCGTCAATGCCGCGGGTGCCCCAAACTCCACTTCCTGATGTCTGGAGCACTGATCAACCATGACTAGGAAGTGATTGTTTGTACTCATGGACATAAAATCAACGTGTATCTTGTCGGAGGGCTTGCAGCTTCTCTCCATGGATTGAATGGTTGGCAGTCTGTGTTCTGGCACGACTGCTTGGAACCAGACACATGATTTTGCATAAATCATCAAACATTTACTCCAACCTTGGGAACCACACTTTCTGATGTAGTCAGGCTTTTGTCTTGGCTGTTTCTTGATGTACATGGTGAGCTAGTTCGATCACTTTCAGCACCAATTTGGTGGGGATCACCATGCATGCATCTCGTAGTAGCATGGCACCAGCTGCAAAAGTTATCTCACTCTTCACCTTCCACACCTGTTCCCAATCAAAACTTGTGACTGCTCTTTGCATGATCTGAAAACATTAATCTTCTCCTAATGCTTCTTGTATTTACTCAATCAACACGGACTTGGGGACTGCCGCTTCTGTTACCAGACGAACATAGTCCTCCACTACTCCTTTCTCTACTGATGACTTTCAGTTCATCAGGGAGGGGTGTCTGGAGAAGTAATCAGCTGCATTGTCCCCTCCCAGGCGGTAAATGAGGGTCACATTATACTCTTGAAGCGCAAGTAGCCGCTTCTCAATCTGTGCATGAGGCCTTGATGATGATCCTGACATTATCGTAATGAGGGGCTTGTGGTCGGTAATCACCGAAATAGGTTTCCCATAAATGTAGAGGTGGTGATGGCCGTACCCCATAATAGGACTACGGTTTCTCGATCTGTTAATACCCCTGCTCCGTGGCCGACAGTGCTCTGCATGCATATGCCACAGGTTTCACAATTCCTCGTCTGTCCTCCTGCAGCGACACTGCCCCCAGGCCAAATGGACTGCGATCCACCATCAGCTTTGATTTACATCATGGGCCAAAGAAAGCCATTGTGCTCTCTGCTGTGAGAGCCATCTTGACCTAACAGAATGCCTCTTCCTCCAGCGGCATCCCCTGCGACGGTGTGTCCTTCCTCGTAAGTGATCGTAGGGGTTCGGAGTTGCCAGATTCTATATGAAACTCTCACAGTACGTGGCCATTCCGAGGAAGCTCCTCACCTCTGACACGTTCACAGGGGCATGGGCATTTTTAATGTCCAACACCCTGCTGGGATCTGCAGAAATTCCTTCTTTCTGACAAAGTTACCCAAATAATTCTATTTTCTTCTGGAGAAACACACATTTTTCTCTGTGGAGAGGGAGTCCCAATAACTGTGGAGAGTGAGTCCCAATAACTGCATAGGCTCAAGTACCTTCTCCAAATGATCCAAATGCTCCCACTCACTTTTTGTGAATATCAGAATATCATCGCGGATATTAATTGCACCTGGGAGATCTGCTACTGCACCTCTCACTGCATTCTCAAACACCTCTGCCACATCAAACGGACCAAAGCGGGTGGGATTGGCTTCTCACATATAGCACCCAAACTTTGGAATGCCCTACCCAACACACTCAGAGCTGAGACTTCCCTCCCAGCCTTCAGGAAAGGGCTAAAAACAACACTGTTTAACTAACGCTGGATTCCCCCTCACACTTGCTCCTTCCTCTTCCTCCCCATCCTTCTTGTCTTCTTCATGTAACTAAGAATGTATTATGTAACTAAGCTTCTTGTCTTGTAACAGCACCACAATGTCCTGGGGCTACTGCACACTTTATAAATGTTAATAAATAATTGAAATAAATATGAGACACCAAAACTCAGCCTCTTGTAGCGATACAATGCCTTGAGAGTAATGAAGGTGGTGATGTGGCTGGTGTCAGGGTATAAAACCAGTTGGTGTTATCCGGCCCTCAGATCCAGTTTTGAGAAGAAAGCGGCCCCTTGCAGGTCCGATACCACATCATTGATGGTTGGCATTATGTGTCTTACCCTTTTGTTGGCTTTATTGGGTAGGGGCATGTTGACACAGACCCTTGGTTATGTTGCTTGTGCTTTCGGGCAACTAAAATGGGAGACATCCATGATATAGACCCCTCCACACTCTCTATGATGTACAGTTCCACACATTTTTCTATCTTCACTTCAACTTGTCACTGAAGATGAAATGACACACGTATGGGTTGGGCTGTCTCATCAATATGTAGGTGAATGTGCTCATCCTTCATTCGCCCTATTCCAGTGAATACTGAGTCAAATCGCAAAATTCACGATCCTTAGTGCTTCTGCAGATGTACACCGTAGGAGAGTCGCTTCACTGACTGCGGTAACGTAGAACCGTGCTTTACTCTGCAGGTCTTCATGTCTCATAGTTGTCACAAATACACCAACCAACGGTAGTGACTTACTTCCCCCAAACGTAAATATTCAGACTTGTGTTGGCGATAGGGCAGGGGCTGTCGCAATGATTTATAGTGATACATCACCATGACATTTACCAATGCCCCTTTATCTGTCAGTACAGGGATGTGAGCTTATGGTCCTCGGAACGTGCATCTATTGCTGGATGGCATTACACCACAGTAATTCTGAGTCCAAATAAGCAGCCAAACTCAAGAAGATGGCAAGTTGCTGTTTTACTAGCAATTATCTAAACCAGGGAGTTTACAACAAACATCAACGGACGTATGCTCATTCTCTGTGATTTCCACAAAAAATACAATTATATACTTCATTATGTGTCAGAATGACATCATGCTACGTTGAAATAATGATTGGTTAAGGGACACATCTAGATATGCAATCATACAGGTGCTAGGTTTGTTATTGGATGTCCAATATCAGGTGGACAATTTATGCCTACCTCTTCATATGTGTCATTTAAGAAAAATAATTTACACAGTGTTTCATTGGTTTCTTAAACTATAAGTTCCTTCGTTATATGGTCTAATACAATTGGTTTGGCATGCTTGTGCCATGTCTGGAACATTCGGTTCAATTAGCAGCACGTAAGCCAAGACCCAGGTGCAAGTAGATAGGACATAAGGCTGCTCTACCACCCAATTAGACCAACATTTCTCATCATCCATGCCTTCTGCCATGACATTCTCTTTGTACTTGGCCTTGCAGAGTATTCTTGTCCTGGGAATGCTACAGGTGTGAGGGCATTCACTATCGTATCTGGAACTCCAATTCAAGCACTACTTCCATCCCCGACTCACGTGACAAGAGACCACAATTCTGCTCATTCTGCGAGCTTTTAAATGTTTTAAAATTAATTAAGACTTGGCATCCTTTGTATTCTTTCTTGCAACTTAATGTGAGACGATTCATCCTCCTCACACTCTTTTCTCTTTAGCGTAGGTAGCAGACCTCAACGTCTCAGTTCTTGACTTCAGGCCAGACAGCCTCCCAACGCAGCTCCAATAACCTGCTATTCTACTGTGACACAGCCTTCCATTTGCTCTGCATGATTCTTTGGCTTATTATTTCATGATACCAATGTCCAGTTTTTGGACAATGTCAACTGCGCCTGCATTCTATTCACTACTTATAGCTAGCCTATATGATGACTTGATCTATCTTTCGTTTCAGTGTATGCACATTCTTCTGCAGCACTTTTTACAGTGTAATTTCCTTCTTTTACACTTTAAGGTTCACTTGATTCTTTACTTCGTCATTTCTCCTCCAGGATCCATACATCGTGTTCATTCAGTATTTTCAGGACGTCGTGCACTCTTTCTTATGACATCATCAGTCAATTTGCTTAGTTCTTTCTCATATTCCTTCAGGGAGTTCCTCCTGTATGCTGTCATCAACCTGAGGGTACATTCAATATGTTCATCTTAATGGATTCTGTCTTTCATGTACTCGCTGTGGTATTGGTACAATAGCTGGTGTTAGACAGGGCACAGTCTCATGGCTCCAATACAGGGGAGTTAAGGGGTAGGATATCCTGCAGACATATACTGCAGATTCATATACTGCATACTGCATATACGGCTCCTCTACATTCCCCCCTCTGGTCGAGTCCTTGACCACCTCCTCAAGTTTTCTTGTTTCTTTGGACATTCTCTTGAAAAAAGGTTTCTTTGATATCCATATCTTTGTCACCCCCTCAGGGTGCTCACATTTTTTATGTGTTCGTCCACACTACGGGTCATGTAAATACTTTCTCCACTTGAGGTACAGAAGACCCAACGTCCCATGTAATTCTTAGGATCGCTTGGATACAGGAACTTTGCTCCCACAGGTGCCACAATACTTGCTTTTATGCGGTCTCTAATGGTACATTCGGTCTGCGCGCTGACTTCTGTTTCACCCTTCACATCAATCATGATCTTCATTCTCACAGCCTTTTTTGCTGTTTTCTGGCATGTGCAATTATTATCCTTATAACACAGAATCCGAACATAGCATCGTCAATGTTGCTTCAAGGAACTTGAATGTACTCGCCATCCAGTCGGGAATGCATGAAAACAGGTGTGAGACCAATCGTCCTCTCCAATAGCCTCTGTCTCCTCCTCTGTTTTTGTATGCAATTCTGTCAACATGGTTTTAGCATCCACCAGAGTCCCGTTCTCTCCATCATGAGATGGTTTGAAAGTACAGCAAGAAGGCGCGACCTTGGCACAAATACCTCCTTCCATTGCTGTAATCATGTCAAGGACATACCTGTTCTGGAGGGTCATTAACCTTATGACCTCAATTCTTCTTTTATGGCATTAAATCCTTTTATAGTGGCATTGATTGCCTGTAACAGCTCTCACCTGGTAATCTGCAGCCATTTTGCATTGACTACTGTTTGGAGTCCAGGCATGAATATAGATGTCATTATCATAGCAGGCTTGCTGAACAACTTGTGTTCATCAGGAATGTCTTCATAAGCCTTTGATTTTGATGAAAAATAATTCTCTCTCTTCATCCACCGGAGTGCCCACCGGAGTGCAAGTGACCTTCTTTTTCTCAAGTACTCATCCACTTTTGGAAATCCCTCGATTTACAGGTCGCTGTGGGGAATCACCAAGGCTGGAACATGGATGAGTACAATGGAACACACTCCTCCCTAGTTCCTGGGCAACTTCATATATGCTCTGGATCCACACGCCCAATATCGATCCATTAGGACAGCATTCCCTCTCTTCATTCCTGGAATATCAATTATGTTCTTGCACCCTTTATTAACTCCAACCTGGACTTTACCTTTGCTTCAAAAGCACACTGTCACATTAATCAATGGCACTACAGCCATTGGTCCTGATTCGTTGTCCACCCATGTCAGCAGTTTAGAATTCTTAGCCCATGACTTTAGGCACTCATCGTTCACTTTCTGCACCTCGTGCACTGGTTCCTTCATTAGTAGATGAGCTGCACAGGACATCATCCCACCTTTCCATCCTTTGGTCGTAATCATTCATCCATAGATTAACAGCTGTGTGTGCTACCAACATCCAGCCATTCCAGTCTTATCAGTTTGTCAGAGCAATTCATCTTGTTCGTTTCTTCAATTATTACTTTGTCTTGTCCCATGGCGGATACACAAGCATCTTGTCTTTCCATCCAGGCTCTTTTTCCACTTGTGTTGCCTTAAGATGATCATCCTTGTATGGGAATTACTGTTTTGATCGCCATTGCTGTGTTGCCCAGCTCCCTTGTAACTGTCCTCTGGTAGTACATGCTGCTAAATGACTGAGGCACTTTGCATCATGTGCCGACATCACTTTTGAAATGAATGTTCTTACTGTACTCATTGCATAGGGAATGAGAGAGCAGACATAACAGCTCTCATCAGTTGCACTCTCCCCTACCTTTTTCATATGTTGGTACCACATATTATTCCCCAAGTGAGCTGAATTATCAAGATAGGTATTTATCCCCTGGCTATTTTATTCTGCATCCCTCTTATGTCAGCTGACATGCCAAAATAGGTTAAAGAAATTATCATCATTTGCACTTATACTGGGAACGATCATGTGTGTTGTGTTGTCAATTGAACCATTAGATTGATAAAGACTTTGAAATGTAAGATATAGAAAGAAAAAAGAAATCACAAGCATATGTTTATCAGGCATAAGAGCCTAGAAAAATATTTTATGTGCCACACCATTTCTCTTTGAATTGCTAGTCTTCCTCAAACTGCATTTTCTTCCTTCTGAATTATGTTTTATACAATTACTCCAGTCATATTCGCAGTTGCACAATCTGCTCAGTTATTGCAATCAAAAGCCTTCTTATAACTGGGCCATTCTTTGGATCGTGGAGAAAAGTGAGAATATTGACACCTCTCCTAACGAGGGTAGGGTATGGAGTATAAACACAAAAATATTCTACTGCAAACCTATGTGTGTCAATTTCGGCTGGTGTCATGTTATTCTTAAAATCAATATCTTTGCAAAAATGAATCTGGGTATTGAGCTCTCTTCCAATGTTTGAGAATGAATAGGCGCTTGGGCATGGTTCCGATATGCGTTTTACTTTTTCAAAGAATCTCTAAAAAGTACGTTAAAGCTCTGGAATTATCTGCAAGTCCATGCACTTCCTTATGATATTTTTAAGGAGTGTCCAATGAATTCCAGTCCAAAAGAAATGTTTTTAATCACACACTGGTTGATCGTCCTTCTTCCTTGTCATCGAACGAGTCTGCACACGTGGTAATTCTTCTTCTTGTCGTGCTTCCCAGTCAGCGGGTACTAGAGGGAAGGTCTTGCCTTTGTAGATCTTTATGTCACCCAAATGTAACCAAGCTCTTCTTTCAGCCACTCTAACTGAAGTAGGGGAAACGTCCTCTATTGGAAAAAAGTCCATTAAACTTTGGCTCATGCCATCTATGGGTGAAATGTTTGATAGGCACTTGATCTCCAACATACAACTTTGGTGGTGGCAATAATTTGCTTGGATCAGTTATGGGCCGTCCTCTTCCAGGTTCCTCAACACCTCCCTCCGATGTTTGACTTTATCTGAAATGAAAGAAACACTTGTCATCATACATGTCAAATAATAATGCATCTCATCACCTGGAGTATGTGCTACACTCTGGGCATCACTCCTGACTCTAGATGGGGGTGTAAGGGGTGACCTCATGCAATGCCCTGTTACTAGTTCGTGGGGCGTAAGGTGATGATCCGGACCTGGCTGATTTCGAATGGCATACAAGGCTAGGGGTAGGCAATATAGCCATCCCTTCTTCAAGGTTAATCTGATCTTTGCTATTCTTTCCTTTCAAAGGCTGTTGAGTCTCTTACATATCCCATTTGCTTGTGGGTGATAAGCAGAAGAAAACATATGCTTTATGCTCAGTAAAAGCCCCATTTGTTCAAACAGCTCATTGTCAAAGTGTGGCCCATTATCCGGCATTAATACTTCGCACATACCTTATCTTGGAAATACTTTGCGCACTAGGAACTTCACTGCGCAGGTGGCATCATGATGTGTACATGGATCGGCTTCAATCCACCGAGAAAAGGCACACACCACCACTAATAGATACCTAAAGCCATTACATATCTGCAGCATATCGACCCAGTGGATATGGAAATGCTGAAACAAGCCATTTGGTCAGGGTATTACTCCTCTGATTGTTCTTAGTGTATGCCCAGCTGTATATTTCTGACACACGATGCAATTCCCAATTAACTGTGCAATGTGTTCCAATAAATTGGGAACAAACCAGTCCCCTGCAATGGTGGCAGCAAGACTTTCTCGGGTTATATGCGCAGGATATTGCAGCTGCTTGAGTGCGACTTTCAGTAATGCTGCTGGCATCACTGGTTTTCCAGTGCTTTCCTGTCTCCATAATGCTTATGTGGGGGATAACGAACACCCCCTTTGTCTCCATAGCTCCTGTTCTTCTTCTTCTTCTTGTGGGGCTCTACCCTGTATCTAATTGACAGCATATTAAACCCCTCTCATACTAACATGCTTCTATATAACACTCCTTTAACATTTTTGGTTTTGAAACTTGAAATTTCGGAGGAATACGCAACCCTTTTGGCTTGTAAGTTGGCGGCTTTGTTTTCACAAGAGATAAAGTGTGTTTGTTTAGCATCTGCTGCTCATTTTATGACCAATATGGCTACTGGGCGTTGTAGTGCCTTAATGAGCCTGTCTGCACGGAGATAACCCCTCCTTTTCCAACATGACAGCCCTGTGTGTACGATTAACGTCACATAGGTGGAGTCACTGTACACAGTCACTTCCTGATCCTTGTGTTTCTTGAGCGCACCAAAATCACTACTTATTCTGGTGCCTGCGCTGAAAAATGGGACGGTAGTCTTGCACTCGCCACTACCTCAAATTCACCATTTAATCTATGCCTTACAACTGCAGATCCTGAATGCCTCTCCCCGCTAGTTTGGTCGATTTCTGAAGAACCATCAATAATGAGAATCTCCCCTCCCGCTAAAGCGTTTTCTTTCACACGGGGTATATCATCATAAAATTCAACATAATAAGTGCAATTGTGTACATGATCACCTTCTTCTACAGGTTCAGCTGCAAACGTGTCTGGGTTCAATATTTAACACCTTACAATTTTAATCGCTGGATTGGAAATCATTACTTTGTACACAGACGCTCTTTATGTTGTCAATGTATCTTTGGGTTTCTCTAAAATGACAAATAAGGCATGCTCCACATATAGCGACATTGTACAGCCCATGGTAATACTTGTGGACTTCTCAATGGCAAATGTGGCAGCAGCCAAAGATTGTTTGCATGGAAAATGTCCCCTCATGAATGACTGGATCTAAATTCCCACTGTAATATGCCAAAGGTTTATACCCTAGTGTTGTTCTTTGTGTGAGTAATGCTGTCATTATTGACCCATTAGTGTGCAAAAACAAATACATTTATTCACTATAATTGGGGATTCCCAAAACTGGATTGTACAAATTGCTTTTTTTTATTACTCAAATCCTTCCTCCATTTCTTCCTTCCATTATATCTTTTCCATACCAACTTACGCTTTCTGAAGTGCTTGCACAATCGATTTTGTGTACATGATGTAGTCGAACAACCAGGCCCTGCAATAACTGCATAAGCTCAGAAATGTTCTCAGGTGTCACTTTCTTTCTTTCATGTGATATTAACTGGCCTATGTACAACACCTCTTCATGGCAATACTGTAATTTCTACTTATATACCTTGTATCCTTTGTTTGACAATACAGTCATTAACTGAACAGCGTCCTGCCTAGATTCATCCTCTGTTTCAATACAGATTAATATGTCATCTACATACTGAATTACGTGACTCTTGTGCTCAATGTTACCTAAATCCTTCTGTACGACCCTATTAAATATCGATGGGGACTCACAGTACCCTTGAGGTGAATGAGTATGTTTTAGTCTCTTTTGTCTGAACATAAAGGAAGTAAGGTCTTGTGAGTCTTTGTGCAACAGGATCTTGAAAAATGCATTTACAAATCTATCACTGTGAAGTACTTAGCTTCAACTGGGATGCTACACAATGTTGTCACAAGATTTGGAACTAATGGAAACTCGGCTTCTACAATCTGATTAAGAGGGTGCAAGTCCTGGATAAATCTCCACGACACCCCTTTAGATTTTTTAATCTGATACACCGCAGTATTGCATTGGGGCTCCGATGGCAATACGATTCTCAGATTCATCAACACTGAAATAGTCTTAAATATGCATTCATCAGCTTCTCGAGACATGGGGCACTGTTTTGCTTGGGGTAAAATGGTTCCTGGCTTGAGTTTTATTTTAACCTTCCCTATTCCCTTCAATAGACCTACATCATATGGGCCCATAGTCCAAAGGACACTTGGCACCTTTTCTATGCCTTCTTGAAAGAATGATGGTCTTTGCTGCATTAGTGACATTTGCTGTGGAACTTCACTTTTCTCGATCTTTATCCAGTATGTAATGCTTGATTATAAAAAACACTACCTCATCATCTATACATTCATCTCTGAACATATTTTCATCTGTTATGTCAGTTAATCTGTATCCCTCCTCAGGAGCTATCACTGTTCTCCATGATCTGCCTTCATCATCTACTCCTTGAAGCATTGCTATTTCCCCTTGCACTATAGCTGCTTCCAGTTCTATAGGAATAGTCTGCCCTCATCCATAGGTACTTGTGGTCTAAATAAAAATTCATTAGGTATCCTCACAATTTTCCCCAACTAATCCATGTAGCCATTTTAATAAAATTCTCACCCCATACATGAAGACTTCCGGATCTACTGGAACTCCTTGTAGAGCCACTTGTCCTGTAAATGCCAGCATAAACTCTCCCACATTTAAATATTGTATTACTGGAGTGGAGCACACTATTCCTTGATCAGTGAATGAACTCATTATGTTAAGTTTTGTCATCCACTGTCTTTCCAGAATTTTAACGGGTGTTTGTCGCGAATATAACAATGGGACAGACATGTCACATTCCCCTATAGAAACAAGTAATTTATCAGTAAAAGGAACTAAATTCATAGCTCCAAAGAACCCTCGAGCATTCATGGCAATACCTGGCATTGGGCTTTTTTCCTCCCTTAAACAAGAGCGAGTCAAACCAGTGTCTACAAGAAAGGAAAAAAGATGTGCCTCCTATCATCACATCAACCCTTAGTTCCTCTTGGGAGTCTGGTGTTACTGATAGTACTGAACACATCAAGTCACCCTGTGAGCTGCCCTATTGAGGGTACAAATGTATCCCTGTCACTGTAAAAAAGTGTTCCCCCTACCACAGTGACACCCCCTCACCTAGGTGGTTAGTATTTGCCCTATGTTCGCATTCTGTTGTGTCTGCATAGGTGCTTGTTGCGATTGCGCTTGCGGTGGGTGCATTTGAACTGACCCCTGCTGCGGTGCCTGCTGTGCTTGCAGTGCCTGTGTCTGATAGGACGTGTGATCATGGGCATATCCTTCCTGTGTTTATGTGCTGTGTGGTGTATGGTGGTGGATGACCTTCCCCCTCTTGAATTCTGTCCATTCTGTTGCATGCTTCCTCGGCTTCTATATACATGTGCAATATGCCCTGTTATCCCACAATTCCAACACACTGGGGGTGGCCCTCTGGCAAACCCTCCATTATATCCTCCCTGAGTATTCTGATTTCCAGCCTGGGCATTTTGAAATCCACCTTGGGTGTTCTGAAATCCACCTCCTCTTCCTCTAAATCCCCCGGAACCACTTACTCGTGGCCAAAACCCATACCCACTTTGATCCAACGGATGTATATTATTCACCTGCGATGCACCCGTTATTTCTAGCATTAGTACTCCTTCTCCACTTGTCAATACTGCCCCTTCTATAGCAAATGTTGACAATCTCTTCTGAACTAACTTGGCTTCCTCAATCTTTCTGTTCTCCTCTTTCTTTCTATTCTTCTCTTGTAATAATCGGCAATGATGCACGATAGCCAACTGTATCTCAGCCCATAGCTTTGCTTCCATTCCAACTTGTTTTTTCATTTGTCTCTGTACTTGTTCCGGCAATCCCTAACACAAAATATGATAGAATAGTGCCACTGTTTTTTCCCAAGGCTCACGTGTCTCAAGCTGCCATTTCTCTTGAATATCCTGAATATAAGCAATAGGGTATTCATCTTCTTTCATTTTACGTGTCATAATTGCCCCCATATGTGACATATCAGGATACTGTACCCTGAGAGTCCTCCAAACATCTGCTCTACAATTATTAAATGGCGCTCCATCATGCTTTGTTTTGTGATGTCACACCCGCATATGCTGCTCATCTCCAAATGTTTTCAGCTCTCTCGCCAAGAATAGCTGCCAACAGACCTTTTGTCCCCTATTGCTAACGTATTTCCCCCTGTCATTTTCTCTAATTCCTATTTCCACTTCCCAGCCCCTGAAGTCAACCTAGGTAATTTGCATTTTAAGTTATTCTTATCCATCTGAGGCCATGAAATATATTGTGGTCTTGCTCCCCCCTTCTCTAGCAAGGGGAACTGTGAGAACCCCATCCCATAATTATTTGTTTACTTCGTCTTCGTGCTGTTAACAATCATAACATACTCACATAAGGTAGAGACTCTCCTCTCTCACTACACAAACGTCTTTGGGGAAGTTCCGGATATGGTGTAGGATCTGGTGTTCTTTCCTTAGGATGTTCCAGATCCGACCATCTTACCTCCTTATCCAGGTTTTGACTTCCCAAGAGGGCGCTTGTTACCCTCCCCTCCTATATCATGACCTGACTCCCTTTATTCGTCTGACATTGCTCTACCCCAACTGGTGTGACTCTCATCCTCCTCTTCCCTATCTAAATTTAATCTACTCAAAGAAAATGCTCTGCGTTCATCACTAAACATGTTTTCCTCATCCCGTGGTTTTGGTATCTGGGATCGTCTGCCACTCCCTTGAGTCCCATAGTCGCTATTCTGCATTATTTGCTGATATATCTTATCGATCCTCTCTCCAATACTTTATACATCAAATCTTTCCTCCTCTTGTGATACTTTAGGTATTTCTTGAGTCATTTCTCTCATTGGGAAAACTTTGCTTACCGTTTCCCATTGCCTCTGTATTTCGCCGCTTGGTCTTATTCGTTCTTAAAGAAGGCAACTGGCGTTAAGATCTTGCCGCCTTCTATTCTGTTTTATTTCTTCTTCCACTTCCCTTTGCTTTCTCGCATCCCTTCTTGCCCTCCCTTCTTCTTGCTTTTGTGCTTCCCTTCTTATTTCTTCTCTTCGTGCTTCTTCTTCTCTTCATTCTTCTTCTTTTCTGTAATCTTTGTTCCTTCACTCGTTGTGCCTCTACTTCTTCTCCCTTCCTTTCTCTCCTATCCCTTTCTTCTATTTTTTATTCCGACTGTCATATTTCCTTTGTTCCTCTACCCGCTTTTCATCTTTCTCTTGTTCTTCTCTATATACCTTTTCCCATCGTTCCCTGCTTTTTCTTCCTTGCTCATTCTCCCTCAACCATTTTTCTTGTTCCTTATCCTTCTTTTCTTGCTCGTCTTTGTCTTCCTTTTGTCTAACTTCCTTGATGCTTTTCCCATATACCTTGAGTAATATCTGTCCTCCCATCCATTCGTTCTGTACAAGCATTACCTCATCACTCTCATCCTTTTCTCCTTTCGATCCCTTTATTTCTCTGTCTATATCTGTTGATATATTCGATCTCTTGCCCCATTCCTCTTTATCTCATAAGAACTTAGACGTGGCTTCCTTCTTTTGCTCTCTTCTGAACTTTTATCGCTACTATAAGCGGGGGGTGCATATGTCGGGTTACTTTACCCCACCGCTGCTTTTAATTCTTTTAAAGGATAAACTCCTGTCTCTTCTGCATCTACATTCTTAGTTTCAGGCAGAGTAAAAGGAGCTGAGGGCTCGAAGCCCTCCCCTTTATGCTGATTAAGCATCCACTCCTCTGGTGGTTGGTCCTCTTTCTCCTCATGATGCATTTTCCAAAGTTCTGAAACTGCCAGTCTTTTATCAAATTTCTTTCCCGTGTACGCAGTGTGCACATATGTGATCATGTGTTGTAATACTGCTTTTGATAATGATCCCCCTTGTGTCCATGGTATGAACATTTTATCAGCTTTGCCCTTTTCCCATTCTGCACTGTACTGTTTGAGCTTGGGCACATGTTGTGGTAATGTTTTACAAAGGTGAATAAGAGTAGTGTCCTCCATAATGACAAGTCACAATTAACAGTCGATATTTACCAGATCGTTACCTTGTTATATTTAATAAATCTCTACTTATCTCAAAGCTTATTGCTCAACTCTTTTAATCTTGAAAACAATAAATATAAGCATGCACCATCAATCGCAGCTCAATCCTCTTTTGTCTCAACAACCTATCTGTCGTCTGACTGGAGCCAATCGTTTACTATACTTTAACTCAAATCAACTTCACTTCCAACTTTCACAATTTATCACTTTTCAGAACTTCATACATCACATAATAATCACAATAATAACACAATACACATTAACAACCCCTGTGATCACCTACTCTGTTGCCTATAATCAGTTATAGTAAGAGGTATTCTTTCTTCGCCTCCAATTATATTACCCCATATGCAGTTTAAGACGTCACCTTCCACGGTCCTAATGGTGTGTATTCTCTCTCTTAATATTCCTACTTGAAATTGAGATGTCTTCTTCTATCTCCCTTGAAATAGCATTACCTAGGTATTCCTTTATCCACACACAATTTCCTGTTATTCACTTATTTTAATAAAATATCACAATCCCGCCCCTTTATATTGCCATTTCCCTTAGTCCACTTACATCCGTTTAATCGACTCGAATCCTTCGGTATCAACACCTCCTCCAATCTGACCACTTTGCCTTCCATCCACAGAGTCCCCATGGAAACCGGGCAGGAATTTCTTCAAAGAGGGACCTGCCCACCATCTCGGTTCTTCTTGCAAGTTTATTTTTTATCAGCCACTCTTCACCGATAGCTCCACGTTCTTCCAGCTAATGGCGGAAGATGCCTGATCGTCCAAAACTCTGAAGCCAAACTAGTTAAGATCTGAAACCATCTGCACTGCTACCACATGAGCTTATGGCCCTTGGAACGTGCTTCTATTACTGGATGGGATTATACCAGAGTAATTCTAAGTCCAAATAACCAGACAAACTCAAGAAGATGGCAAGTTGCTGTTTTATTGGTTTGAATGAGGTAGGTTGTATCCGCATTTCGAGCAGACAGTCACGGCTTCAGCATTTTTCACCTCTCCCCATTTGTTGCCTGGGCAGTCTTCCTGCATCCTGCGCTCCATCTGCCAGATCTGCCATGATCAGTGCCTCACATGGGCCCCTCTTTGGCCTGAGTTGTGTAGCCTATATCTTAAATGTGGGATCTCTCTGTTGACGTCGCTAGACTTGACCAGTGGTGTTCTGCCCATCTGCGTCTTTTATGTCTCCCTTGGAATTATACTTCCTATCTTCCCCCATTTTCCTCTCATACTCCACGCCCGTGGGATATGTAGGATGTACTGCACAGCATGAAGAAATCCCGGGGCCAGCTCCTCGGGGCTCACCTTAACACGCAACGCTGAACCGCCAATGGCAGGGTATGACGCCGGGCGGATAATACCTCAATTCCGAGCTGATGCCATGTAGCGGTTCTGAGCATACGCATGCTCAGTGAGGAGCACATGCAACCTCCTCGTCGCCAATCTTGTGGGCCTGTGCCAGCTCACCCGAACCCCCACACACCTCTGTCCCCCAGAGAGTACATGGGACAGACACATTGGATCTCGTTTGGGGTCCGCTCATGCTGTGTCTTTCACGCCATGTGATGCCCCATTTATATGGAGAACGTTCCGACGTATTCAGCACCGTTCTCTTAAAGGCACACAACAAAGCCCACTGTCGTAATTAAAGAAGTCAGTTGGCAAGCCAAGAATCACGCCAGAGACTTCCTGGGTAAGTAGGACCAACCTTTATTGGTGATGTAGTATTGATAAGAAGAGAACTACAGGTAAGTAGATACTTAGGATACTTAGAGTACACAGGTAAGCATAGTTCTCAATGTTTTGTGGCCTTAGGGCAGCTGAAAAGACCCGATTTTGGTTTTAAGCCCATTGACATATGGGCAGGTCATAAAGCCTCTTACAGGACAGGTGGCACCCGTCAAAAGCGTGTGAGTTGAGAGGTATGGAAGTAAACCCACCAATGCATTCATCCATCTTCAGGCACTCTTTTAATTGTCACTCTAAGAACACTTGTACCCTCACACACGCATCATCCGTCCTCAGTGGCGCAACAACCATTGCACAGATTGGGCTTAAGCCCCCCCCCCCCACCCCAGGACATTTTGGGTTATGTTAAATTGACCTGGTACAGAGCCATGGCAGGAGAGGACACAGACAGTAAACGGTTCCCGCGGCTGCACAGTAATTAATGGCCTGTCAATTACTAATCTAAAGCGTTTTATTGTTCGCATCTGTGTTGGTATGCATACATTTGTAGGCATAAATCGTGATGGGATGGTAGTACTTGCATGTGAGGGGGAGGGATTACAAGTGTAGTGGGGCAGGAGACAGCTGCTTCTCACAAAAGTCCTAAAGTGTCTGGTTTCAGATAGGATGGAGCGGGTTAACTGCTTGGAACATTTAAGCTGCACCAGAGTACTATCATTAGAATATGTAAAGAGGTTAATTGCACCAAGTCTCCCCCACAGCCTCGGCATTTAGCCCCTCGACCAAAATGTAAAGGTGTTAGTCCCCCCCCAAAAAGGTTGGTCTAGTTTTAGCCTGTCCATCCTGCATTCTACCTTCCATGAAATCACATTCCCAGTGACAGCAACTCCCGGACACAAGCCAGGTCTCTGCATCCACCATTGCTTTAATGTGATCATTGCCCACCTGGCACAGCTTTTTCCCAGGCTTACCAGCCTGCGCCATATCACTGAGTTACCCCATTACCCAGCTTGCCCGGGTCTAGGTTAGAATGTCCCAGGGAGGGGGCAGGAGGCAAGGCCCCATGTGTGGAATAACATAAGGCATAGACCCAGCTGTCTACCTCAACTGGAGGGTAAGGCCTGGCCAAAGGTTTGATGCTGGCAGTGGAAATTATACATTGGGGGGAAGGAGAGGAGAGGCTCTCACATTATCTGAATCGCAGCCCATGAAAAAGACAGTACTAGGCAATGATCTAAAAGCAGACCCTAGGGGATGAGACCTCCCTCAACGACCCCCAGGGCAATGGCGGGAGTCGATGGATAGTGGTGAAAGGTTAGCGTTGCTGCAAGGAAGCGTCACTGCTTGAAATGGCGGGCTGGCCATCTACTTCACATTCTCAAGCGTTCCTGTCCCTTTGTAGCTGAACCCAAAGCTTCAGGAGTCACAGGGTCCGACATTACAAGTCGAATAGGTGCTGGTTTGTCTCAGGAGGATAGCTCAGGGGCAAAGTGCTCGCCTTGAAAGCAAGATGACATGACGCAACACAGGTTCGATCCCCGGGTCCGCGCTTAGACATCTTTAGGTATTAAGCGCGTTATAAATAACATATCATATCAACTTCCTAAACACTCAGTGAGAGGGTTATTTAAAGGGTATCACTGCAAAACATCGGAGACAATTACTGCGAGGTAGAAAACGTCAAAGGTAAAACAACGATTTCAAACAAAAAAATAGGTGGGATTGGGTCCGAGTGTTTATTAAAGTGGGGGATTTAAAATAGAAAAAAATTATCGTTTTACATTCTAGGCTTTCGACCTTGCAGTAAAAATATTGATGTTTTAACGTAGATCCGTTTAAAGCGTCCTTTGGTAGCACTTCCTACCTTGCACCTGGAGGAACTGCAGATGTTTGCCACCCTATATGGTCCAAAACCTCCAGACTTAACAGAATCGAAGTGCCCCTGGTCTTAGTGCAGGGTAGATTTCCAGTGTCTCTTGGCGGCACTCAATCCCAAAGGCTACCAAGGGTGGCAATTCCCATTTGGGCTGTGATGGCTGCTCAGAGAAAGACACTGAGGGCCCGATTCATGGAATATTTGCCCGGTTCATAGTGAATTTGCACCGCTGAAAAGTGGCTATGCACTGCCAACACAAACCCTGAATCATGGAACCGGGCAAAGTGTACTTTTGCAGTGCAAAGTACGGGCAAAGACAGCGCATAGTCATTTTTGCAGTTCAAAATTCCTTTGCCAGGACTTGTCCAGTGGGCGCTTCTGAGTGTCCAGCCGTGTGGCTGAATGTGCCTTGTTTCTACACAAAGGCTGAATGGACTGAGTAGAAATGTTTGCAGGTGGCATTGCTAAAACATGTATGCCTTGATTTCTGTTTCAATATTGATTTAAGGATTTTCTTTTCAATCTCCACCTGATGACCGTAAAAACAGCTGCAAATGCAGGATGCTGCATGATGAAAATATCCAGGAGTCTATTCCAAAAATTGTCCCCCACGCAAATATTGGAATCTGTGCACATACGATGTGCCCAAGGAGATGTCTCTTGATCGGCCACAGACCACTTGCATTGGTCTACAGTCACCCCGTCTTCCAGGGACTCCCCCACCCGCAGGTGGGTAATCCACAGAGAGAAGATCAACCTCACACGGCCTAGCAAGACACATGGCACTTCAGCGCCAGGAAAGCCCAAAGCACGACCACAACTGAAGGCAAGCCGGATACTGAGGCATAGCAAACTCCTACCTGACGCCAGAAGGTGGCTAGACTGATGGCAACCCCACTCTGGTAAACAAGTGTCTTTTACTGCAAGAGGAGGACAGTATTCTTTATATTATCTTGGAGGCATACGTGTCTCAGTCCAAGGAACTAAAGGTTGTGATCACCAGCCCAGTCCTTTATACAAAATGAACAAGGAGTGTTGCTTTTGTCCACAAGCATATATTCACAAGTGTAAATAACAAATGAAAGCCAGTATTATCGTTGTAGAAATCCTTTTTGTCAAAGTGATTTATTCCTAGTTAGATACAGGCCTGATATGTGTTTCGCACTTGCTTCCTCCATCAATGCCTTTTCAGTTCTTAGACTGTTTCTTTTTATTTTATTGTATTGCTTATAGCGCAATTCCAGCTCAAGAGCAGCAGACCGCTTTACAACAGGATGGTGCCAGAATTGGGCTTGACATTTTATACAGTAACGCAGGACTGTTGGTGGAGGGAGAGAGGTCATCTCCCCCATCAATATGTGTGATAATGAGGGCTTGGACCAATATACAGAATTCACTTGGGGGGAAAAAGTATTTGATTTTGCGGAGTGTGTGAATCTGTATCCATGCAGTTTGTGCCTTTTTGGCTATATGCTTTTAGAAGGAAAGGCTACTATCAACAATGAAGCCCAGGGATTTGTCTGAGTTTGACGGGTGAGGGGTGAATCCTCCCAGTCATATGTCATCCAGCCATTGTTGCACAAGTTGTTGTTTGGTGGGGGCTACCGATGAGGACAAATTGAGCCTTTGTCGAATTCAGTTTAAGGTAAGTGTTTGACATCCATGTTTGGATAGTAGCTGGGCATTCACAGAGGCGAGCAATGTCCTGGGGGCAGCTGACCTTAAGATACAGCTGAGTTTCATCAGCATAATGATGGATGGCAATGTTGGGGTCATTTGGGAGAGCTCTCAAGGGTTCCATGTATAGATTGAAGATGATTGGGGAGAGAATGGAACCTTGGGGGACCCCACACATGACTGGGAGTCAGTTGGATCTGAATGAGCCCATTTGTAGGACCTGCTTTCTATCCGATAAGTTGGGTGCAAACATTTTAGAACAGTTCCAGAGAAGCACATCCTGTTGGTGAGGAGGGAGAGGAGTATTTGGTGATGAACTGTTTTGAAGGCAGCTCTAAAATGACGGAGACATGACTCTCCAGTTTCAGTGATTCTGAGCGCATCGTCCACCACTTGGATGGTTGCAGTCTCAATGCTGAATTTGGGGCAGAAGCCAGACTGGTAAATGTAAAGGACGTCAAGCGGGTCAATTTTGGCAAGTAGTTGGGTAGCAACTACTTTCTCGATAAGCTGCCCGATGAATGGGAGGCTCGTGATAGATCTGTAGTTGGCTAGTTCCACTGGGTCAAGCAAGGGTTTTTGGAGAAGGGGTTGTATGAGACCTATCTTCAACACATCTGGGAATGCAGCTTCACTGTGGGAGGTGTTCACAATACTGAGGAATGTGGTAAGTGCTGGGTTAGTGAGTTGTTTAATGAGGGAGGCTGGGATGAAATTGTCCGTGTATGTAGTGGGTTTGTTTGAAGCTAGTGTGTCTGAGAGATCCTTGGGAGAGAGGAGGGTGAAGTCTGTCCAGGAGGGCAGTGCCCTGAGGCAGGGGTGGCTAGAAGGGCTGTGTCTGGCTTTGAGGCATCAATGTGACCTCTGATTCTATCCATTTTTTCAATAAAGAAACTGTTCATTCCATTGTATCTCTCTTGTGAAGCCGGTACCTCAGGGACAGTGGTGGGTTTAGAGCAGTGCTTGGCTATTTTGAATAAGGCTTTTCTCCTGTTAGAGGTGGCCTCAATGCTGGAAGTGAACGAGGCAGACTTAGCCTCAGAGATTATGTGTGTGCATTGGGTACACAGGGGTTTGAGGGATGAGAGATCCTCTAGACTGCGGTCCTTGCACCACCGCTTTTCAAGGGATCTGATAGAGCGTTTGTTTTTGGCAGGTTTCGGCGTGTACCACAGTGCAGACGCTGTGACCTTGGTACGACTAGACTTTAGAGGTGCATGGGTGTCCACTAATTCTTTGGCAAGGGCTGAGGCATTCCCTGTGGTGGGGAGTGTTGTGAGTATTCCCTATACAGTGTCTAGCGGGAAATTCTTGAAGGATCAGTGCTCAATAACTTTGGCCTGACCTTTGTGGGGCAGCCATGTATGTGATATGAGAAGGGGAATTGTGGCATGGTCGGTGCAGTCGAGGGAAAGAGGCTTTGAACATGAGGGGATCGGGCAGGAGGTGAAGACTAGGTTGAGCCTGTGACCTTTGGCATGCGTGGGGAAAGTAAGATCTGTGTATTGGTCCATGGAGTCACCCAGAGAGAATAGGAAGTCAGGAAGGTGTTTTGCTGGTTGGGACTCAGTGATGTTGAAATCTCTGAGGAGGATAATATTAGAGTACAAAACTGTTGTAGAGAATAGAAAGTTAGAAAGATCATCAATGAAGTTACAACTCCCTTGAGGTGGGTATTGGGATTACCACACAGGGCCATTCAATCTTATGGCTGACTGCCACTCCATCTCTAGTTTTTCCTGTGCAGTTAGTATGTCCGATACTGTAGCCATGCAATAGGAAGACATCGAAGATGTAGGGGAGGAGGGTGTAAACAGTGTTTCAGTAATTAAAAGGGCATTACGAATGTTGTTGGTTATGAGGTCAGCGATATCGGCAGTGCGTGGATCTGCTGAGCGAGCATTAACCCTCATAACAGGGTGGGCGTGAATAGGTGCATGTTGTAGGGGTCTATGGGGGATATTGATGAGGTTTGCCAGGTTAACTGTCCAGGGATGCTTTGGGCGTTTAGCTGTGCGATCCCTGAAGAGGATGGGAATGGGTTGTGGTGAGTGGAGACACATGGTGATATTTACCTGCTGTAGTACGAGCAAAGAAACTGGCATTTGGCCCTTACAATGCCTTAAAAGGACCAAACAGGTGTTGCCCTTTTCTTCGACTGCCTTTCATGCCTTAGTGGTGGGGTGGGGGTTAGGTCACGTGACCTAGATCCAATTGCACCAGCTCACCAACTGCAAAAGAAAAAAAGCTGCTTAAATAAGGGGGAAAAGGGCGGAAAACCAAGAAGGCACCAACGGTTAGCAGTGATTGATGGGTGGGGTTTGGGTCACGAGACCTAGATCCAGTTGCACCAGCTGACCAACTCACCAAATGCTCCAACCACAATGCTGTCAGCACTATACTGCACTGATGATCCCTAAAAAAGGTGAAGCCAGGTATCTATTTGTCCTGACAGCCTTGCAAAATGTCTGTTTTGGGCTGATTAAGCTATGTATAAAGTAGTACTGCCCTCTTGGACAAAGACAATTTACTGGAGAAAAAGGTTTGCATTTGGGATAATTTGCATACCCACAATCCCTTGCGGGTCAGAACTGGAGGTGAACTACCAGCAATGACTACTAGGGGCACTGTGGAATGTGTGACTTGACTCCAATGGGTTTTCCCATTTTCACAATTCAGGTGAAAGGTTTTTTTTCAAACCTTTTAAAACCCACCATAACTTTCTTGGTGTTGCTAAAACATGGCCAAATGCTCCAACCACAACGCTGTCAGGAATGTACTGCACTGATGATCCCTAATAAGGGTGAAATCAGGTATGCAGTTGTCTTGGCACCTTTCAAAATGTCTGTCTTGGTTTGATGAAGCTATTCCTTCTTAGACAAAAACAATTTCCTGGAGCAAAAGTTTTGCATTTGGGCTAATTAGCATACCCACAATGCCTTGCAGCTAGGAACTGGAGTTAACTTCCAGCAATGGCTCCTAGGGGGCTGTGCAGTGTGTGACTTGCATCCAATCGATTTTCCGATATATATATATATATATATAGCTTGGCTGATTTACTAAGCTTGACTAACACCAGAAAATGGCTTAAGTTCTAATTACCCAATTCTATTTTTAGCTTAGTATATTTAGTCTGACTTAAACTACTAATTTAGCTGGTCAAATGAGCCCCACACGTATGGAAGGTTTATGTCTGCAAGCACAAGTTACATTTTCCACAGTGTACCTTTTATTGTAACCACAGGTGCCTATGGGGTTAAACGTCTGGTCCATCAATGGCCAGCAGGTAGCCTTAGAGCTACATCTAGTTCATTGGCTACCAGTGGGTAGCTTTCCAATTACCTTAAGCAGTACACACTCTTGACAGTGCCAGAGCAAGTTAAATTGTGAAAAACAAGAAAGTCCCAGCATTTAAGGACATGGACATTAGGTTTTATAGGGTTAACTACAATGAGTGCATTGCAAGGAATATCCATTGGCACAAGTGCCATTTGAGCTCATTACGGATGGTGTGCTGAAGTGTCTTCATCATCACCTGAAATACGGTCATCTCCACGTCATCTCCACGCTCTTTCCTCAATGTCCACTATAGCATGACCAGGACTGTGGCTCTGCAGAACATAGAAAAAAGACCCGAATCTGCTGACAGTGCTAAGAGATGCCAATGGGCGAAACCAAGTGAGTGGAAATAGAGTCTTGCTCCTACCATGGGGGAGAAAGGCTGCCCAGCAGTATCAGGCAGGAGGATCTCTAAAGCAGTATCAAGCGGGCTGGAGAAAGGTTGCGGCCCAAGAGGAGAGATACAGATAAGCGATGCCAAGTGGACAGACAGAGATTTCTGGAAGGGTGGGTAGATTCTAAGGAACAGTTCCTGATGCAAGATCAAACGGCGGTCTGTGACGAAGTCCCCTTCTCTAGGGGTAAGGGATGGGGTAGCTATGGGGGCTGGCTGCAGCTGCCCACTAAGAAATGCTTGGCCCAGCGGTGAGCAGTATGGGGAGGATCTCCAGGCTTACCTTCCCATGCCTGGGTTGCCTGGCAATGGCTTGTCACAGAAAACCAGAAGGTGCCCCTCTCCCTTGAAGGGCAGTCTCTGGTGTGGATTGGCCCTTTCAGCCATACAGACCCCTTCAGCACAGTGAGCCCCAAAGGATGCTCCATATTGAGTTAGTGAAAGCCCCTCACCCCAAAAGAGGTTCTGACAAGACAGTCATAGCCCATGGTTGAACAGTGGTATCGAACCTTAGAGGGGTGGGGGGCAGGGATCAATATGTCCTACCTATAATGTCATCTAAGGCACTGGGATCCGGAGAACACAAGATGTAGATATGTTGCAAATTACCACAACCAAACTACCTACGCAAGTCACATTGTCAGCAACTTGTCACAGGAAACCCCTAAGTTTTGGAACAGCATACTTGGCAGAGTAATGCAGGTGGTTTTGCTCCACGACGGTGCAGGAATGAATGCCTTCTAAGATTACAACTAGCCTATATAAAGGCTTGGGCCTTGTTGCTTGGAAACTGTAGTGGGGATGTCAACTCCCACCAACATGCCACCAAGATTACATACACCACTCACTGAAGCAGCCCTACAGACCATAACCGGATGACATCACTCAAGTAATCATGAAGAGGCGACATGGCTGAACACACACAAGTAGATGCGTTAGACATGAAGCACACGCATTCCTGCACGAAGTTACCCAGACACCTATGCTGCATTTCTCTTAGAGATGAAGAATATGCTTATGACTCATATAGTTAGAGGACAGACACACATATACCTTTTGCCACGCGGAAACAGCAATATGCACAAGAATACACATGAAATGCTTCCTGACGCTTAAACGCAACTAACATGAACAGCCATGTACATAAAGATGGAAGCCACAGTTGCATTGAAATGAATGTAAGACACTGGAGAGGCTCAAAAACACAGGGAGAGGCCTGACACACTGATTTCCCTGAGAAGCGCAGATGTGGCTGGCAGTGAAGCTATTGTGCACAGCCTTGCCAAGGACACTGAGAGAAAGTTTCGAGTCAACAGAAAAGATAGGACACCTGCAAGGGCGAGAAGCTGAAAATCCTCAAAAATGCAAGCAGAGAAACTCAAGTTTACGGTCCCTACACCCATGATCTGAACCTGGGAAACAAAGCCCATTTATTTGAGCGAGACAGAGACCATTTTCCCCACCAAACTGAAGATAGAAGATACAAAAGTAATACAGCTTGACGTAGGAGGGTAGAATGTCCTTGCTCATGGCCAGAGGAGTCAGAGTGATAACCTTATTAAGAAAAGGTGGCACTCTGGGGCCCTTCTCCCCACTCCACATTGTGCTCATGTGCTGGTACTTTTTCCAGACTGAGAAAGCTCATGCTGGCCAATCCTCACCCGTCTCTAACGCTGCTCACAGTTTGTTGCATCAGCCACTCACACCACACCAGCATGACATGATTTCACTTGCAACATCTTGTAGGTGGTCCTAGGCGAAGTTACCCGATATGGTCGGACCAATTAGATCACCTATCCCATATAGAATGTATTCCTATCCAAACTGTTCACCCAATCCCATTTCACCTGAAGTTTAGAGATGTATCTTTTGTTCGTGATGTAAGTGTGTAATAAAACCCCAATGCCAGCATGTAAGGAGGTGAGAGTGCCTTGGAATCTTCAGACGTCTGTGTACATATCCCTGCTTTTTGAACTGTGTTAATAAAGCAGTAATTTTCTCACATTTCTGGACTCTTCTGTTATTTGGGCGTGGGGATTACCCCTGAGTTCCACCTCTGGCGTTTTTACTTTGCTTTAAATTGGTAGCAAAGGATGGTCGCTAACGCCTCTGGCAAAAATGCTGTCTCCCCTGCATTCCTGCCCGCTCCCTGTGGGACGTCCAGAAGATTGCAGGGTAGAGTGGCAGGCTGTGGGAGTGACGGTGCCCGAGGGCTTCAGCGGACCCAAGGAGTTTTAAGTATAGGTCCAGAAATCTGACAAATCATGACATCTTGCCACCTTCAAGATGCCGACCGCAACGAGCCGAACGTTTGCGTACATGCCCCATCCATTATGGCGGCACGTACGCTTGGCTCCGCTCAGTGGTTGCAGGTTTGTTTGCCAAACAGCAGACTGTTTCAGTCACCGAGGCTTGAGTGCTTGCGCGTCTCAATGCTAAGGTTGGAGTATCCTTAGCTCAGCGTGCTTCCTCCTTGCTTCCTTGTTTCTTTCCTGCCATGCTTCTCTCGTTCCGTTCGTCATTCCTTTTCCCTCCCTATCTGTGTTCCGCTGCTCCCGCTGGCTCTACTCTATGCTTGCTCATTTTGTGACCCTGCGAAATCTGCTTTGCTCCAGTGGTCGTTTCTTTTGCCTTCTCTGCTCTACGTTCTGGACCTACCTGACCTCAGAATACGAGGCAGATAGACTCTTCGGACTCATCAAAGGGTTTTCCCCCATTAGAGGTTTTTTGCCCTGGCTTTGGAGATTCACTCCCGACATTGCCTAGTCTATGTTGACCTGACCAGGCAGGGTGACGTCCAGAGAGGACCGTCCATATCTTCACGATTCTCTAACTCCACACAGACTCCGGACCAGCTCTTGGCCTCCGTTTCCGCTGGATGTTCAGTCTCAGGTGAGCCATTAACTTGACACAGTTCACCTGAGTAGCGCTGAGCCTGAGCAGTCCCTGGGGTGGGGCTGGTTATGACTTGCATATCATTGATGACGCGGACATGTCACCTGCAGGTGGGGCCCTCATTTCCTGGTCTGGGGGTCCAGCTCCCTGAAAGAATATAAGGACCTGAATAGCAGCAAAGTCAGGTCTAGAAGGGGAGACATGCATAGAGATTGAGGCTGGAGTCATTAAAGTGCTTCACTTCAACAACTGGAAATATTCACAGGTGGTACAGCAGGAAGGGGACCCAGAAGCTCAGCCTGTATGCACATTTCTTTTTGAACCACTCTCCAGTCAGAAGATATACCCCCTGCACCCCAACTCGGCTTTCCTTTGGCCCGAGCCATCCTAGCCCAGCCGTATAAACGTTTCTTGCAGTCTGCTTTTGACCAAACAATGTGAGTATACGAAAGGGGTTGGTAGACCTGTTTTCAGTTGCCAACCCCCTTCGTCCCCCCCATTCAAAAAAACACATCTGGGTCCGGTTCATGCCCATCTGACCACAGGGCATCAGGGTATTGCAAAACCCGAGGCCCTGTTCTTAGGAGTTGTTTTTTTTTTGGCCTTGCATTTATCAGCAAGCAAAAAGATTTTGTGATGTGCATGTGATTTGCAAACAAAAACACGTGCATATATGTGGACGAAGCTCCTTTACACAGCTCTTTAAGTGGGCCGGAGTCAGCCAGATCGGAATCCCATAAGAAAAGTACTCCTCTCCTCTTTCAGGGCACCTATGTCTCCTATTAGCCCTGGCCGATCCGATGTCGCCTGTGTGTGCGCGAGAGAAAGCGTTTCAGTGAGTGTGGTGCAGCTGTAGAAATGCGTGCCTTTTAACTGAGGGGGGGGGGGGGCGAGAAGGAGATTATCACTGTCTCTGCATGATGGAAGAGGCGCCTTCTGGTGGGCCTTGGCACTGCAAGTCAGAAGCAAAAAGAGAGGCCGGTGCAGGAGAAGAAATGATAGCAATGCACCCTCCTCCCCGGCCGATGGCCCCACGCTGTCTCTTTAACTTCGAAAGTCTCCCACAAAGACTAGTGTATTCCCATGGGAGCCTATCACAACGTGCTAATCACGTGTACGTTCCACTTCTTCATCTCCCACTTAGTGCAACTCATGTTGTATAACTACAGCCGTATTCTCCATTCTCAAACATGCGCACAAGACTGGCCCTCATTACTTTAGAAGGCGGAAAAGCTGAGATGGCCGTGCCAGCATTTGCACATGCAGGTTGCACGCACGTCTCAGCACAGCCACTCAACCCACTGAGCTATGCTCCCAGTTGCTTTTTAAGGGGCACAGAATGGTGCGCACAGGACATGGAGGAAGGAGCCAAGATGTAATGGCGCTCACCGGGATTCGGCTTGAAAAATGTAAATGACGAAGGATACTTTTAGGACCGGTGCCAATAAATTGCTTCTGCGCACAGTGCTGGCAAGCCACCTGACATTACAAAAGGTATACATGAGCGCACACATGGGTGTATGTGCGTAAACAGCTCCCAAAACCCTCAGAAGAGGACATGAAAGAGGGAGAAAGGTAGAAATAATGAGGCAGTGGGGAGAGGTAACCTAGCAAGAGGGAATACAAAAATAAGAGAGAAAGAAGAACGGAGGAACTGCGACAGCTATGATGGGGAAGAGAAATAACCATGCCGACTGCCCCCCTGTCAGTATCCAGAGTGCATCCCTTTTACTTCTTTGAAACTGCCTGTCCTCTGCATTCCTTTACAGGGTGGGTTGTATTTCGTAGTCTTGCTAAAGCTGGCTGTTGTGATAATAATAAAGTAGATATGTTTAAACTACCTTGACTGGACAGTCCCTTTTATCATTGGGTAATAATAGTATTTTCGCTGTGTTGCAACTAACCAACAATCAACTACCTTTTCGGAGATAAGCCTGCCGTTCCGTCCACGTTACCAAAATTGGACAAGGAGGTTTATAATTTGCTTGTGTTTCCAATCCGTTCAGATCCCTTCTGGTGTAGTAGATGTGTGGGGCTGACTGATGGTTTAGAAACGGATATTCATCCCTGGACCACTGGTTCCCCAGATGTTGATTTGTCACAACTGGTCAGTTGGAAGAGGCTCATTACAGTAAAAAAAGAAGTGTCCCTATCGCTTTAAGGGAAGCTTGCAGTGTGGATAGACCCTTTGAGCCATTAAAACCCCTTTGATGCAGTGAACCCCAAAAGATGCTCCATTCCGAGTTAGTGAAGCTCCCTCCTCCCAAAGGAGGTTCTGATAAGACAATCTTTGCTTATGGTTCAACAGTTTTAGAACCCTGGGGGGAGCAGGGATCATCATCCCTTAACTATAAAAGAAATGTCTTTAAATGCACCGGGAGCAGGAGAACACAGGACCCGTAGATATGATGCTGAGCATCAGAAACGAACTACCTACGAGGGCCACCTTGCCCTAGGGGGCATGCACGTTTTGTAACTGCATGCATGGCAAAGTAATGCAGGAGGGAGACGCTGAGCACGGCTGGAGGAACCTCACTCTGCCCATGTACAGGAAGTCTTTCCAAGATGGCGGCCTTCCTATGCAAAGGCTCTGGCTGCACTGCTGAGAGAGAAAGGGGGAGGCTCCTGCTGCAGTGGGCAAGGTCCAGGTTGTCAAGACTTGACCAATATCACACAGAACACCTGAGTAGAGTTTAGCATGGGCAGTCCCTAGAGGCAGCCGGACCAATGAACAAGCTGAGGGAATTTGAATGAGCGAGAGGGCATTCAGGGGCAGTGGAGGAGGAATGTTGGAGCATGTTAGGGATGGAAGAAGGAGGAGGTTATTATCTGTCTTGGAAAAGAATACTGGAGAGAGGAGACCAAAGGGCCAGAGAGGGGACTAGAGGTGAGGCAGTGGAGGTTGAAGAGCTGGTGAAAGCTGAGGTGGTGAGGACTGTGAAGAAAAACATAATACGGGTTGAAGAACAGATGTTATATATCAGTGAGGGGGCGATTCAGATCAAAGGGAAGTTGGTGAATAGTAAGAAGGAGGGGGTGAAGATTGAGATGGAGGAGGTGTAAGATTGAAAAAGAGGTGGTGAGCAAAGAGGCAGTGAGTAGCCAGGTGTATGTGAGGAGCGGAAAGGAGAAGAGGAGGAACAACGACAGAAGGAGTGTGGTGGCTCCGTAGATGGTGAAAGCAGAAGCGGAGGGGAAGAGAGACACAGAGGAAGTTGGAGAAGGAGACAAGGACATGGAAAAGAGGTGAGTTCGCTGAGGAGAGGCTGAAGAGGTAAGGGTGAGTGTGAACAGGTGCACATCAAACCTGATAGAAGAGAGTTGAGGAGGGGTTGCAGTATCAGGATGTGGGGGAGCATCAGCGAGGCGCAAGAGGGGTACATGGGAGAAGGAAGGTGAAAAGCAGTAGCATAAGTCCCCTTAGACAAGGGATTGATCCAACCCGTCCAATAGGTACACAAGTACAGGGTGTTGGGGACTAGGTCCAGGACCCTTAAACAGGAAAGAGGAGAATGTAGCCTCACTCAGCTTGTAGACTATCACAGGTAGTCTCTTGGTGGAAGTCTTGGCTAGTCTCTTGGTCAAAGCTCTGGGGCTTGACTTTGTCTTACACAGCCCTGCCTTTAGCCGCTTCCTGAGCCTGATATGCAAGCACACATTGGGGCTGGAGACCCGGGCGAGAGGGATGTCCAGGGATCCAGGACGAGAAGCAGACACACAACCAACAGAATCTGGAGTCAAGGCTGCCTGAAACAGCTCAGCCTGAACATCTGTGAAGTCCTGCTCTCGAACCTTGATTCCAACACCCCCTGTGTCCTCATCCTACTTGATCTCTCTTCTGCCTTTGACACTGTCAACCATGCCATCCTGCTTAACCGTCTCTGTGATAACCTTGGTATCCCTGATCAGGCCCTGGCTTGGCTGACCTCTTTCCTCTCTGATCGACCCTCCAAGGTCCAACTTGGGTCCTTCCTCTCCTCTATCTCTATCTCTACCTGTGGTGTTCCCCAGGGGTCTAACCTCTCTCCCTGGCTGTTCAACCAATACCTGGCACTTCTTGCCCAACGTATTGCTGCTCCCTGCCCCAACTTTCAGTGCTATGCGGATGACACTCAACTCATTTTCAGGCTCTCTTCCACCACTTCTTCTCTATCTCTCATCTCTGATTGTCTGTCTGCTGTCCAGGAGTGGTGTGTCGTCAATGATCTCTGCCTTAATGCCAGTAAGACTGAGATTCTCCTCATTGGCACACCTGCTCTCTCATTTCCTGTCGCTGTCTGGTCTCGGCCTCTCTTGGCCCTCTTCCTGCTCCCACCCGTGAGGCTAAAAACCTCGGGGTCATCTTTGACTCCACACTCTCCTTCTCTCCTCACATCTCTGATGTCTCTCAGAAGTCACACTACCAGCTGCATCTCTTCAGAGGTATCCTTCCCTTCCTCTCCTTCCCCCAGAAGCTCACTGTCTCCAGAGCTCTGGTTCTCTCTAGGCTGGACTATTGCAACAGCCTCTTTCTTAATCTGCCTGCTTCTACTCTCCGCGCTCTGCAACTCATCCAGAACAGGAATGTGAGACTTGTCCTTGGCCTCAAGCCCAGGGATCATATCTCTCCCGAACTGAAAACCCTGCACTGGCTCCCAGTGGCTGCGAGGATTAAGTTCAAAACCCTCTGCATTGTCCACAAGGCCTTCTGCGGCCTGGGGCCTCAATACCTTCAACTCTCTCTTCCTAACTATCTTCCTTCTTTAGCCCTTCGCTCACCCGCCTCCAACTCCCTCAGGGTCAGTTGCTTTCTCCAAGCAATACGTTGGTGGTAGATCTCTGTCTTCAGCTGGGGCCTCCCTCTGGAACAGCTTCCCTGCCTCCCTAAAACCTGAGGAGAACCATCTCCGGTTCCGGAAGCACCTCAAAACCTTCCTCTTTGCTTCTGATTTATCTCCTCCTCTCCCCTGAGGAACTCCTGGCTGAAACTGAAACTGCACTGGTCACCTGGCCACCCTCTGATCTCAGGCCCAGGTATCCTCCCTCGCCATTTGCACACCTGAATTGCCTCCCTGGTAACTCCCGCACTTGGGGTCTGTTTTCTGTATCCTTATAGAGCACTTGACACCTGATGTCTGCACTTACCTGTGCACTTGCCACCAGCTGGCCACACCTTTTACTTATTGCTTTTATTTATTCATTTTTCTTTTTTTACTGTCCATCCCATGTACTGCACTCCCCCCTCCTGCTTGCCTGCTTCACTTTTCCCCTTCTGCCTTCCCCTGCACTTGAGCAATCTCAATGTCACCTGGCCTAGTAAGATCGTTCTCTCTTTCGTCCCTCTGTTCGTCCCTCCCTTGCCTCATCACACCTTGAAACACTTGTGTAAAGGCATGTTATAAATGCCATATCATATCATGTGCCAGGACACTTACCTCCCCAAGAATGTGAATAACTGTTTCTGCTTTTTATTGTTTTTTCCAGCCACTATTTTCCATACATATCTGGCGTAAATTATTTTGGATTAAGGAAGGCCCCGATTGTTTCTGTATCAAAAGCTAATATTGAAGCGATATGTCCCGATGTGATGGGCCCACCCTGTGGGTAACGGCCCGCTGCCCAACTTAAGGGCGTGAGAGAAGCGAGGGTCCCTTAGCGAGGGTGGCGGGCCGTTACCCACAGGGTGGGCCCAGCCACCGAGGAGCATATCACCATTAGCACCTTTGTAGTGTGCTACACTGGTGCTAAATGGTTTTTAAAGAAAAAAGAAAAGTATTTTCTCTCCGTGAACAGAACGCCTCGCGGTGTCCCGTTCTCCAAGAGAAAATACTATACCAACATGGCGGCCCGGGAATTGGAAGGCGGTACGTCATACGGATCCCCTCTTCCATGTCCATGGCGGCCACACAGGCTAAGGAGCTGCAGTGGGGATCGCCTGCGCAATCAGGTAAGTGGGATGGGGGGGAAGAGGAAACAATAAAATGGGGTTGGCGTGGGAAGAGGGCAAGCGGGGGAGCCAGCCATTAGGCAGCTTGGAACCCAGGCTTTCGCTGGTAGTGTCAGCCCGCGTTCCTAGCCACCTGATTGGCTGGCTCCCCCACCCAGGGTGCTAAGGAAGAATTGTTGCCCTGTAACCCAAAATCTGTGGAGCCGGTCAAAACCAAATACTTACGTTTCGTGGGTACCACAGAGCAGTTGTACTGGGAGATAGTAAAAAAAGCCACCCACTGGTCCCAACCTTTAAGTGCTAAGGGTTTCTATGCTGGTCCTGAATTCCCATAAGGAATCAGTGTAGGCTCTGCCCACTCCGGCAGTTAAGTGGTAGTTTTAGTTTGTAGCTCGAGATCATTTTCATTGATCAGAAATAGTCCACACTTCCGAAAAGGCTAGACACTCCTGGTCGAGTCCATATGAAGAGAAATGTAGGTGTGAAGCAGGGTCGGATTGGCCCATCTGTCACCGTGGCCGGGCCAAAATCATGTTTAGTCCATGGGGGCCGGTTTTTGCCTATGACTGGGCCGGTTTGAAAAAAAAAAAAGTTTGAAAACAATATATGAATCATTTTGAAACAAAAAAAAAGCACCGGTAACGGCATAATTCATCAAAGCAAGGTACCAAATGTTGCCTTGCTTTGATGATTGATTTGCATGCATGATGTGTGCATCATAAATTATGATGCATGCATCATTCACATGCTGCTGCAGCATGTGGCCAACTTTGCACCAGACCTGCAGATGGACTTAACTGGTCTGCTCTTAAATCTCATGAATATAATTGCTCATTTTTTGATAGCTCAGTGGGTTGAGTGCTCGCTGCTGCGATGTGTGTGATCTGTAGGTTGCAGGTTCAAATCCCAGCAAGACTATCTCAGCCTTTCATCCTTCTGAGGTTGATAAATGAGTACTAACACAGGAAGGGTGACATTGTGTGCATATTTGTTCTATAAAAAGTGCTATACAATAACATTTCATTTGGCCTTGGACGTCGGCTTGCATTCACAGTAATTTGACAATATGGATCTATACACACAGATATTAATGACACATATGGTGGGTGATCCATTCTTGTATAAAATGTAAATCACATTAGTAAAATCATAACCATATTTTTCGTAGTGTACTTAGGAACAATTCTATTTGATGCCACTTCCTGTTTTGTCAAGGGTTGAAAGGTCGTGTTTCATCGCTTTCCGGGATGTCACTTTCGGTCAACGGTCGTGAGGTGAGGGGTGGGACACTTTTTTTGAGGCGAGGGGTGGGCCACTTATTCTTGGGTGTCCGTGTCTATTTTTTGTCCCAGTCCGCCCATGGTATGAAGCGAAATTACAGACCTCAGCCCATACTCAGTTCAGACACTGCAAAGCGTTTAGGGCTTTGTAAAAACGCACGTTGACTCTCTCTAACCGTTACTCTCTCACGCTTAGTCCCTTGTCATATGCCCCCTTTTCCTGACTCCCCACTTGCTCACACACTTCCCCTTCTTTCATCCTCACTCCTCCACTTATACCCTGCTCACACACTATCTTTTCCTCACTACCTCTGCATATTTGCCAACATGACCCATTCCAATCTGTATTTATCCAGTCCTGGTTTTTACTTTGCCTTCTGGGACTTGTAGTTCCACTTTTTCCATTATAAAACTCGGCCTAGAAGTCCCAGAATGCAAAGAAAAAAACAGTACTTGATAAGCACCTACAGATTGGAATGGGTCATGTTGGCGACTATACTGCATTTTCACATGCACACCTCGTTTTCCACATCCCCTAATTTTCCACCCGTTCACCTCCTACTTCACCCACAGCCTACACAGCTTGACTCGCATCCCGCCATTTCAGGACTGGCGGCCTAGGTAAAGTGTTTGAGTTTTATTTAAGTAAGTGCCACAGAGTGTTGGCATACCATGCTGTCTGCGGCCTATTAATACCGGCCCCCGTGCTCAGACCCCCTGCAGCTGTCTGTACTTGCTGCTCGTCACTGGATCTCTAAAGGCCCAGTGACGAATGTAAAGGGCAGTTGTCGCCAGATGCACAAGGTATGGAGACTGGAGGCACTATTTATGCGGACTTGAAAGTAGATATTGACTGGACTTCCCTAGAATCGAGCAATAATTGTCTGCCGGGATCTGGAAAAAAAACTAAAAGCCTTCACCTGCAGTGATCCGCGGTTCCAAGTGCTTGTACATATTCTGAGCTCAAAGGGGCTCTGCTGTGGCATGTCTTCATTTTTGTTTAATTTTGCAACTATGCATATTAAAGTTCAATTAACTTTGCATGGTGCAGAAAGTGACGAGCGGATAATTGGTACTAGATGTTGACCCTTAAGAGGTGCAAATGTTGGGTTATTAGAAATAGGAGTGCATAAAGCTGTGTGAATGAATGACTACAAGCAGGTGATTATATTGTGTATTTTCATATTCGATTTCTTTCAAGAAGCCTTTTCAAAGCATCACATTACTTTGCCTGCTGGTAATTGTAGGCTTTCGTCCAGAATGGCGCTGACGACGAAGGACCCAAAAGCAAAATGGAGGAGGCAGCAGGGTAACCGCTGCGGAGTCATGTCGCCGGCAACCTGGGACCCTCCTCCTGGGAAAAGGGGGGCAGGGGGCGGAACGGCGCCAGGGCGCCAAAACAGCCCAAAAGCCCACGAAGGGCTAACAAAAGAAATGGGCGGGGTGAGCGTCTTATAAGCGGCAGGGCCAGGTGATGAGACATCTCGCTCCTGCAGTGGGACCCTGCCGCCGACTCGCCGTCACAGAAGGATTTCGTTTGCTGTTGGAGTTCGTTGGAGGATCGTCGGGCGGTGGAGGATTTCGTGAAGGCGTAGCGAAGAAGCCAGCGGGCAGGGCGAAGTACTCTTCCGGAGTACGTTACATCCCCCACACGGCGTGAAGCCTCCCGAGCTGTGACGAGCCAGGTCCAGCAGAGGGAAGGAGCAGGAGCCGGGGAAGAGAGGAAGCCGCCGACAGAAGCTCCGTCGGGTGCGGGAGCAGCAGGACTGACGGCAGCTGCGGACCGGCACAGAGGAGCGGATACGAGGAGGCGGAGGTGAGCAGGCAGTTGCGGGCGCCGGCACGGAGAGCCAGGCACCCGCTTAAGGACGCTGAGAGGACTGCCGGGCAGCGGTGAGGGGAAACATTTGTTCCCTGCAAACCGGGGCACGCAGGCGGGGACACGCAACCGCCGGAGGACGCCGCCGGCCAAGAGGGCAGCAGCGGGCAGGATAAGTCCGCGTCCGGCGCACACAGCCCTCATCACAGCTCACGGAGGGCTACGCGGACTACGGCCTGCCTGAAGCATAGGCGGTCGCCACAAGAGGACACTGAACGGCCGCGGCGCATGAGGCAGCAGCCCAGGAAAGAGCAGGAACGCTCGCACGGAGCAGTTCATCACCCAGGAGGGAGGTGGGCAGTTGGCCCAGCAGGGCCCACAAGGCACAATGGATCTGGCGGCCTTTCTGGAAATGGCCAGGGTGGCAGCGGCTACCCACGGCCCGGACTGGATGACAACAATGGTGGCCCAGCCAGGCCAGGAGAAGAGAGGACACAGCCAGATGGGGGGCAGCTCACCGCTTTTGTTTCAGGACAGCAACAATGAACCAAGAGTGTTGGAAGTGGAAATCCACGGCTGAGAGGAGGACGAGGAGGCGGAGGTGCAGCTGGCAAAAAGGAAAAGGACACTGACGGCGAAAGCCAAAGCGAGTCAGGAACAAGCCAACGGCACCAAGAAGCAGCGACAGAAGGGGAGGGCGCAGGAGGATGTGGCTTTAACGGCTCCTACACCTGCTGAGGCTCCAGGGAACCAAGTGAGCCCACCCAGCACTCCTGTGACCAGAACGGTGGAGGTCGCTGGGGGAGGAACCACATCCCTGAAGATGGTGAAAGTTATGGTGATGGAATGCATGCAAGCATGGGGAAAAAATAGGCAAGTGCCAAATGTTATTGCTAATGCTAGTATGATGGAAGGGATGGTGAATAGTGTGGGAGCAGCAACTCAACCCGGGACAGCCCAGGGCCCAGGGGGCTCATGGTGCGGAAGTAGGAGTCAGGGCTGGTCTCAAATAGGGGGAGTGAGTCAGCTGCCACAGAGGAGCGGGATCCCACCCGGGGGTTTCCTATCTGTCGGGCTGCCTAGCGTGGGGCCACCTACCGGGGGCGGTCAGCAGGAACAGATGGCGGGCACAGGGGGGATACCAGGGGGACAGGAATGGTGGAGTCAGGGGCTGAGGGCTCCGGTTACCACGGGGATGGTCCAACCGCCTATAGCGGTGGTCCCAATGGGGGTGCAAGCGGACCAGAAGGAATGGGGGCTGGGGCCAGGGGCGGTCTTGCCAGGGTTGCAGAGCGCAGCGCAGCCTCCGACAATGGGCCCGACCATCATCGATGCAGGGGGAGTGTGGGGCCAGACAACCCAGTATGGGAGACCAATGCCAGGGTTCGCACCAATGCGGGCAACAGTGAATTCCTTAGTATGGCATATTCCATGGGCCGTCAAGGAGAGGTTGTGGAGGAAGGATTTTATTGACATCTTTGACTTATTAGGGATTGTACCCATGGAGGGAGGGCTGAAAGAGCTGTCCGAGAAGGAGAAAGAAAAGAGGGACAGAGAGAGCACCAAGGTGGAGCACTCCATTAACAATTGGCTCAAGGCTTATAGGATGTACATGTCAGTGATGTTGGAAAGGTATCCTCATGATGCGCTGGCAATGATAGCTTATGAACAATATGTGCATGACTTGTATCAGAAGTATGGCGGCGAGGGGTGGTTGGAGTATGACCGGGGTTTTAGACTAAAAATGCAGCTATGGCCAGCAATGTCATGGGACGAAATGGATGTCGGGGGATACATGGACAAGGTGGTACCCTGCAGGGAGCCAGAGGACAAGCCACAAGGGGAGAGGTCCCGGGCAGGGAGAGGCCGAGGGGGGTACACACAGCGGGGGAGGGGGTCCTTTCGCGGGCCCTCCTCCTGGGTGTATCAGGCAGCAGCCCACCAGGGGGAGCAAGAGACCTGCTGGAGGTTAGCAGAGGGCTACTGTTCTTATGGGAAGACATGCAGATACAAGCATCAAAGGGGTGGACAAGCTCAGGGACAGTAGCAAACCGAAAGAAAAAACAAATGTTGATTGATATGCCGGCAAAACAATGCAATGTAGGGGAAATTGTGAATGACAAACATATGATTAAAGGGACATTACCTACACCAGTTAGCCTCCTTGCCATGACTCCCTTTCTGAATATTTATCACAACAAGGCGGATGCAAAGTTGTTGTGGCAAGGGTTCAGGTGGGGTTTTCAGATCCCGGGGGCGGGTAGCCAGGGGGGGAAGGAGGCGGCCAACTTGCAGTCAGCATTGGAGAAACCCGATGTGGTAGAGAGGAAGGTGGAAAAGGAGGTGCAACTAGGGAGAGTGGCAGGCCCCTTCCCAGCACCACCAATGAGCAATCTGGTGGTGTCCCCACTAGGGTTGGTACCAAAGAAGGAGGAGGGCCAATTCCGTCTGATCCACCATCTATCCTTCCCCGAGGGGCAGTCTGTGAATGATGGCAGTCCAGAGGAGTGGTGCAGGGTGCAGTACGCCTCCCTGGAGGATGCGGTACAAATGGTGAAAGCAGCAGGGGAAGGGGCGCTGCTAGGGAAAGCAAACAAAGAGTCAGCTTTTCGACTGTTACCAATCCACAGAGACAGTTACCACTTGCTGGGTTTCAAAGTGGGTGACAGCTACTACTACGACAGGTGCTTGCCAAACGGTTGCGCTATTTCGTGCGCATATTTTGAGGCATTCAGCTCCTTCTTAGAATTTACAGTGAGGCTGGGGAAGAAGGAAGGGGGAATCTTGCACTACCTAGATGATTTCCTCTTCATTGGGAGAAAGGGGACAGAGGAGTGCAGGGCCCTGATGGAGGAATTTCAGGGGCGTATGGAACAGTTGGGGGTACCTTTGGCACCAGGGAAGACCATGGGTCCAGCTACAACATTGACATTTCTGGGGATTGAGATTGATTCGGTGAAAGAAAGTGTAGGCTCCCGCAGGACAAGGTACAAAAGTTACAGGGCTTGATACGTGACCTATTGGGGAAAAGCAAGGCAACCTTGCGGGAGCTACAGTCACTGGCAGGTAACCTCAATGTTGCAGGGAGAGTAATGCCAGCAGGCAGGCCGTTTGCCAGAAGTGTGGAACTAAAGACAGTGGGCTTACAACACGCCTCTCAGCACGTCCGGTCAGGAACGGAGGTAAAGGAGGATCTCCGGATGTGGGATATCTTCCTAGCGGAATCCAACGGGGTGGCGTTCTGGAGGGCGGATTGGGCTAGCAGTCAGAGGCTCAAACTGTTCACCGATTCCTCAGGGTCCCTGGGTTTTGGTGCGATCCTGAGGGAGAGGTGGTGTGGCATGGCTTGGCCACTGGAATGGCACAAGGAAGGGGTCACTAAGGACATTACACTATTGGAACTATTCCCCATAGTAGTTGCATTTAAGTTATGGGGGGAGCAGCTGCAGAATACAAAAGTTGCATTATGGTCAGATAATTTGGCGGTGGTCCAGATTATTAACACAGGGTCATCCAGCAATCTGAGGGTTCTACGGCTACTCAGGGAACTTACCAAGAGTCTGTTAAGTCTGAACATTGAGGTCAGAGCACGGCACATTCCAGGGGTGAAAAATACGGCCGCTGATTCTCTGTCTCGTTTACAGTGGGACCGGTAAGCAAGGAAAGAAATGGCCCCATTCAAGGAACAATGGTGGGGGATGATTGGGGTGATCTGACCTCTTTGGTAGAGACAGCATTGGCGTCTGATACAGCTAAAAGGTACAGGGCATGTTGGGACCGTTTCACGCAATTCCAAGAAGAGGTGCTAACGGGTGTCCAGGGCGAGAACCCAGTACGGGCATTTGTGGGCTGGTGCTGGAAGACGGGGATGACCCGAGCATGGGTAGGCTACCACTTGGCGGCCATAGTGCATTACGCAAAAATAAAAGAGGAGAAGGACCCCACCAATGAGCACTACATCATGGGCAAAGCAATCTATAACAAAACCAGATGAGAGGCGGCCAATTGATATTTTAAAATTGCACGGGTTAATTAAATGTCTGGGCGCAGTATGTAACGAGGAGACCGAAAAGGGTACTGTTCACGGCCGCCTTTACAGTGGCATTCTTTGGGGCTCTCAGGGTTAGCGAGCTGGTGCCGGAGAACAAGGACGGCAAGGGGAGCGGGTTTTTACGCTTCAGGGACGTCCAGGTGAACAGCACCCAAGTTGTCATTTATGTGAGGAGGTCAAAGACGGATCAAAAGGGAAAGGGGGCGGCATTGACACTGCAGGCCATTCAGACAAGCAGGGTATGCTCGGTGGCAGCAGCGGCCAACTTTCTCCAGCAGCGGCGGCCATCCGGGGCAGATGCGCCATGGCTCTTGCACAGAGATGGGTCCGCATTAAGCCGCTTTCAGTTTAAAAAAGTGATGGGGCAGGGTTTGGCAAGGGTGGGGTTGACGGGGGGTCGGTTTGGGACACATTCATTCCGAATAGGGGCCGCCACCTCCGCGGCGGTCGGGGGTTTAGGGCCGGAGGACATCAAGAAGTTGGGGAGATGGTCCTCGGGATGTTACAAACGATATATCAGGCCTGAAAAAATGTAAGTTAACCATGCCGTTCCCTCCATTTGTCATTTCCCAGCGGCGCAAGGAAGGAGGAAAACGCACGGTGTGGGTAGTGGGGCACTCGTTCATCTCAAGGGCCAAGGCGAGCTGGACTCAACAGCAGGAGGCGTTGACGGCTGGCGAGTTCAGGATTGAGTGGCACGGGGTGCCAGGGATGAAATGGGCTCAGCTGAAGGGGCAATTGCGGAAGTTGCTGAGTAGGCAGCAGAAGCCAGAGGTGTTGGTGATACACTTGGGAGGGAACGACCTGACCAGCCTGGGGAGGGGTGTCTTGTTGAAGGACATTACAAGCTCATTGCAGGAAATCTCGGCACAGTGGGGCGAGACGGAAATTATATGGTCTGAAGTTATTTCCCAGGAACAATGGAGTGGGGCAGAGAGCCATTCAACAGTAGAGAAATCAAAGAGGAAGCTGAATGGGGCCATTGCAAAATTCTGCAGGGGCAGAGGTTTCCATCAAGTCAGGCATGGCTTGATTGATGGGAAGACGCCCGAGTACTTCCTAAAAGATGGGGTGCACCTGTCCTCAAAAGGAATGGAGCTCTTTTTCTGGAACATTTGTACCAAATTGCTGGAGTTATGAGAAGGAGACAGGAAGGGGGGAGCCACAGTGGGCGAGAACCCACTTAGTGGCGTGGCGGTGTTTGGGCAACCAAGCACAAATGATAGACTCCGGACGAGCCAGAAGGAAACGGAATGGGTCTTCGCTCTTCCGGACCAGCGCCTCTTGGGGGCCTAAACGGCGGGGGCGTCTGGTGGTAACGAATAAGGCTCAGCTTCCCCAAAACAAACGGCGCTCTCCCCACCCACGGACACCTGCACGGGCAGGATAGGCTCAGGTACAATGGGTCGGGGGAGTTGGGGGCCTAGTATACAAAGTATAGGGGGAAGCAAGGGAAATCCGGCAAGCAAGCGCCACACTTACAGACTGAAGTTCACAAATGTACACAAATAATTCTGTTGTCATGGAAATAAAACTGCGGCCAAGTTTGCCATTTGAAATACTGTGTCATGCCAATTGATTGTGTGGAAAGGAACAAACGCAGTGGGGTGCATGCGCAAAGGAATAATTGGCAGAAAGGCAAATGGACAAATGCAGTGGTTATGGCGCTGACGACGAAAGACCCAAAAGCAAAATGGAGGAGGCAGCAGGGTAACCGCTGCGGGGTCATGTTGCCGGCAACCTGGGACCCTCCCCCTGGGAAAAGGAGGACAGGGGGCGGAACGGTGCCAGGGCGCCAAAACAGCCCAAAAGCCCGCAAAGGGCTAACAAAAGAAATGGGCGGGGCGAGCGCCTTATAAGCGGCAGGGCCGGGCTGCTGAGAAATCTCGCTCCTGCAGTGGGAACCTGCCGCCGACTCCCCATCACAGAAGGATTTCGTTTTCCACCCACCCACCAAAGGGCGAGGAAGGAGGGTGACACCTGGACGTCGCTGTCGCAGGACGGTCAGGGCTATATGGGACAGTGTTGGCGGTGTTTGGGCAACCAAGCACAAATGATAGACTCTGGACGAGCCAGAAGGAAACGGAATGGGTCTTCGCTCTTCCGGACCAGCGCCTCTTGGGGGCCTAAACGGCGGGGGCGTCTGGTGGTAACGAATAAGGCTCAGCTTCCCCCAAAACAAACGGCGCTCTCCCCACCCACGGACACCTGCACGGGCAGGATAGGCTCAGGTACAATGGGTCGGGGGAGTTGGGGGCCTACTATACAAAGTATAGGGGGAAGCAAGGGAAATCCGGCAAGCAAGCGCCACACTTGCAGACTGAAGTTCACAAATGTACACAAATAATTCTGTTGTCATGGAAATAAAACTGCGGCCAAGTTTGCCATTTGAAATACTGTGTCATGCCAATTGATTGTGTGGAAAGGAGCAAACGCAGCGGGGTGCATGCGCAAAGGAATAATTGGCAAAAAGGCAAATGGACAAATGCAGTGGTTATGAGGAAATTCATCCAGAATGAGGAAAACAACGCTACACAGTCACACTCTTTTTGCACACTTTGTTACTATAACGATTTTCATCACGTTGGCTTAGTACATGATTTGTGTGTGTTTCAAGTAATGTCTATAAAACGGAGTTTTATTTTAGCCCCGTGTTTTTTTTACAACTTTTATAGACATAACACTTGCCTGCCATGACTCCACCTCCATCCCAACCCTATCGCTGTATCCACACACACCCCTCTAGACGTGGGATCGCAGAGACCTTTTTCTCCATTTCTACCACTGTGTCCACAGCGTGTGTGCCCATTTTAAAAAACCTCTCACATAAGGGACTGCAACTAAAGCAAGGTGACGCTTTAGGTCATTTGTTGATGTATTCAGTCATCGTGGATATTCCCTCACCAAAAACAAACCAACGCCCTAAAATCTCCCAAGTTGAGCCGTGGTTTCTTTTGCAGAGCATGAGCCATCCAATAGAATTCAAACTCAAACAGAACCAACCGATGACATCAAAGTTGAAGCAGTGGTCTGCGTGTTAAGCAGCTCCTGTCTGGCGGGGGAGGGGTGCAGTATTATTTAGTCATATTTATTAAATAAACATTATTGACTGCATGCAGAAGCAAACACATATCTGGCAGGGATTTCCAAAAATGTTCCATCCTTTGTTTATTCAAACTGCTGAAAAAATGGCACTTTTGCAAAGGCTTTTGGAAAAGAGTGTTACATTTTCCGCCCTACAAGGAAGCAGGGATTGTCCTGTTCAGAGGCAATTCCAGAGTGGACCTTAGCCCTCTGAAGGGATACAATGTGCTGCTTAAAAGAGAGTGTGCCCGAGCAAGACATGGTTCCCTCTGTGTAGACGAATGCTGCTGTATTTGGACCTTAGAACCTTCTGGATGGACGGTGTATGTTATTCAGGAGTCCGAGCAAGCCATAGACCCCGATTCATATAAACGGGGTGAGTATCCAGGGACGCCATTTACCAAAATGGCACAGTAGCGGGAGTGACACCAGGCACCCTTTAACCCGACTCCTCCGATGACATCACAGGACGTGACGTCACGTGACCTCTGGTGCTTACACATAGTAGAACTCTGTGGGAACATTTCAGAAAGCAGGCCGTGGCGTTCATCCCTCGGATTGTGCTATTGGTTGGGCAGAGCAGCAGGCCGTATGCCCCCACACAGATGCGGTGGTGTGCACGTGGGACAGTGCCAGAAAATGTCAGACCCGCTTGCACAGGCACGGAGTGTGTTATTCGGGGTGCATGCTTGGGTGGGGCATTGATCCCTGCACACGTGTAGTGTAATGTACAGAAGAAGGTGGCAGAAAATGACAGGGGCCCCACTGGATAGACATATAGTGGGCTATTCGGGGACCATTTTAGAGGGAGACCCCAGTGTACACAGCGTATGCTAGTCAGGAACTGTGCCTATAAGAAATCGATGTTCTATTTTTAACATACAATGCATCTCGTTTCTTGCATGGTTTTCGACCTTGCTGAGAGTGATCCGGGACTAATCACTCCCATGCCAGTGGCGAAGCACACACTTTGGGGGCATTCTGCGAGCCATGCTGAGGGGTCCCCCCCACACCCCTCCGTGGCAAGCCTCCAACCAACAAAGCATGGAACATGTCAGACTCCGGGCCGGCCTGAACCACCGTGCGTGTGCAATGTCCATGATGATCATGCTGCCGCAGGGCATGTGTGCGCTTCGCGGGGTGAGAGATGTATGTTTTTTGATCAAAGCTTAAATCTTTCACCCGGTGTAAGAACAAGGGGCGGTGCCTGGCACCTGGCACCCAAATGTACCAGCGACCATTGGCGGCTGGTGAATTTTTTTATTGGAGGGGGTGTAAATATTTGCCACAAGTATGCAAGAACGACCAATTGTAGCGAGGGAGGCCGAACCCACGAAAAGAGGTTCGGGGGAGGGAGGGCTTTGGGGTGTAAATATTTGCCACAAGTATGCAAGAACAACCAAGTGTAGTGAGGGAGCCCGAACCCACGAAAAGAGGTTCGGGGGGACGGGCTTTGCACACTTTTGGGGAAAAAATTGGTATAAAAAACAGACAATTTGCAATCGGTTTTGTTGGTTAACTCATGAAAAAATCCAATAGATGCAAGTCACCAACAGTGCACAGGCACATTTCCCAATGCAGTTTCATGCCTTTCCCCACAATATATGTCAGTATAAAAAACATATTTACGTTTGCTATACCCATACACATCCATGCTGACTGCATCAATATATGCCAGTATTCACATATGAGAACATGCTCATGTCTGATCTGCGCTTAATACCAATAATGACACTATAAGAAAAAATGTCTGTGCTGGCACTGCCAATATAAATATATACCAGTATCCCCTCATCAGAACATACTCCTGTTGGCTATGCCATTAAAAATGTCATATCACAATAAGAAAACATGTGGCTCAAATGTAGGCAAGTCGAGACATGTAAGTACACTTATCCTGCTTGCTTTATCAAAAATGCTCATTAAAAAATGTCATACCACAATAAGGAATAGCTAGGCTGGCTGCACCAAAATGCGAGTCTAGCCATGTAATAACACGTATCATGCTTGCTTTATCATAGATGCTCATAAGAAAATATGCCACTGTAAGAAATGGTTAGACTGGGTGCTACAACATGCCAGTCTAATCATGTAATAACACTTGTCATGCTTGCTTTATCATGGCTGCCCGGTACAAAATGTTAAGCCAAATTAAGAAATAGCTAGATGGGCTGTGCCAAAATGCTAGTCTAGCCAAGTAATAACACATAGCATGCTTGCTTTATCATAGATGCCCAGAAAAAAAGTATTCCACAGTGAGCAATGGCTAGACTGGCTGCACCAAAATTCCAGGCTAGCCACGCAATAACACACATCAAGTTGGCTTTGGCCCAAATGCCATCAAAAAATGCTATGTCACATAAGGAAATGTCAAAAATGCTCCAGTACTGGCAGGCCCCGCAGCGACTCACATGCACACAATAACATTTATAACCATTTATCCACCAGTCCCTCAACCATAGACCTTCTCTCATATCCACTCAAATGCATTCTCCAAGTGAGCACCCACCCAGAACATTCACACAATCAGATTCATACCCATTCAACCACCAGCTACTCACCCATTAACCTTCTCTCAGATTCATTCACACTGCATTCTCCACACATGCACCAATCCACCCAGACCATTCACAGTCACATTCATACCTATTCACTCAGTTATCACTCATCCATATGCCTTTCACATTCACTCACAATGTATTCTAAACACAGGCACTCACCGTGAACATTCACACAATCAAATTCATACCCATTCACTCACTGGTCCTTCACACATAAACCTTCTCTCACATCCACTGAAACTGCATTCTCCACGTGACCCCCCCCACACGAAACATTCATGCAAACACATTCATACCCATTCACCCACAAGTCACTCACCCATAAACCATTTCTCACATTCATGTACACTGTATTCCCCACACGGGCAGCCACCCAGAACATTCACACACACATGATCACATTCATACCCATTCACCCAGCAGTCACTCACCCACAAATTATCTCTTACATTCACACACACTGCATTATCCACACGAGCAGCGACCCAGAACATTCACACACACATGATAACATCATACCCATTCACCCACCAGTCACTTACCCATGCACCTTCTCTCACATCCACTCAAACTGCATTCTGCACATGAGCACCCACCTAGAACATTCACACAATCAGATTCATACCCATTCACCCACCAGCCACTCACCCATTAAGCTTCTCTCCTATTCACTCACACTGCATTCTCCACACATGCACCCATCGACCCAGACCATTCATAGTCACATTCATACCTGTCTGCTCAGCTATCACTCATCCATACACCTTTCACATTCACTCACACTGCATTCTTCACACGGACACTCACCATGAACACACAAACACACATCACATTCATACCCATTCACTCACCAATACACCTTCTCTGACACCCACGCAAACTGCATTCTCCACACAAGCAACCACCCAGAACATTTGCACAAACATGGATCACATTCATACCCATTCACCCATCAGTCACTCCCCCATAAACCATCTCTCACATTCACTCACATTTCATTCTTCACCCAGGCAGCCACCCAGAACATCCAGACACAAATGATTACATTCATAACCATTCACCCGAGGTTACCAGACATTTGGTAAAAAAAATTGGTCGGCCAGACAAATGGTCGAACCAATTTGGTCGAAAACCAAACGGTCGAATTTTTTTTTTTATTTTCACCTTTTTTTGGGGGGGGGGGGGATCCCCCCAACCCCTTTTTTTTCTAAAAACCCATTTTTGTAAAAAACGAAAACCCGAAAAATAAATATATAATTAAAAAAAAAAATCGACCATTTGGTTTTAGACCAAATTGCGTCGACCAAATGTCATTCGACCAGTTTTAGGTCGACCAAATGTCTGGACACCTTCACCCGCTAGTCCCTAGCCCACAAACGATCTCTCACATTCATGCACACTGTATTCTCCACACGTGCAGCCACTCAGAACACTCGCACACACATGATCACATTCATACCCATTCATCCACCTGTCACCCACCCATAAACCATCTCTGAAATTCACGCACACTGCATTCCCCACACAGGCAGTCACGCAGAACATTCACACACACAATAATATTCATACCTATTCACCCACCAGTTATCAATAAACCATCTCTCACATTCACACACAGTGCATCCTCCACACAGGCAGCCACTCAGAACATTCACACACACATGATCACATTCATACCCATTCAACCATCAGTCACTTACCCATACACCTTCTCTCACATTCACTCACACTGCATTCTCTACACATGCACCCATCCACACAGAACATTCACAGTCACAAACATGTCTATTTGCACAGCTATAACTCATCCATATTCCTTTCACATTCACTCACACTACATTCTACACACATGCACCCACCCTGAGCATTTACACACACACACACACACAAACACACACACACACACACACACACAAACACCAATATCCATTCACTCACCAATACACCTTCTCTGACATTCACTCAAACTGCATTTTCCACACAAGCACTCACCCAGAACATTAACACAATCAAATGTATACCCATTCACTTACCGTTCCCTCACACATAAACCTTCTCTCACATCCACCCAAACTGCATTCGCCACGTGACCACCCACATAAAACATTCACGAAATCAGATTCATACCCATTCACCCACCAGCCACAATACATTCTCCACTCTAGCGCCCATGCAGAAAATTCACTCACACAAAATCACATCCATACCCATTCACCCACCACTCAGTTACTCATACACCTTCTCACATTCACTCACACTACATTCTTCACACTAGCTCCCACCCAGGACATTCACACACACGAAATCACACTGAATCCCATTCACCCACCGGTCACTCACAATGCATACCATTACACACTTACATGCACAATCGCAGCAGACACTCACTCATGCACATGCTTTCACACAGACACATTTTTCTTTTTTTTAAAAAGGTTTCCTTTCCTGTTCTGGCAGAGCCAATGTCTTCCCTCCAGGCTGACAACACATGCGCGCACGCAGACCGGAAGCAGGGTCTGATTCCGGTCTTTTTGCGTAGCGGCTGGGCGGTGGAGGACCACCTCTAGTTTTCTCCAGTCTAGCCCTCACCCTGTTTTAATGTCAGGCTTAGGGCTGGGCCGGCGCCCCTCCAAGACCTGCAGTGGCGGGGTCATCTCACGCCAGAGGGGCTGCGGGGCTCCCGTTACACCAGTGCCTCATGCCAGTTAATGGGTTTGGCGTAACTCGCCCTGCTTCATTGTTCTGGGACGATGCCAGAGTGTATGATTTGTTTTTTGTAATGTAATGTAAAGTGGTTTAGTATAGCACACCCCTGCGATTTTGACAGTATCGTTGCAACCTGCCCTGAAATGGAAGGTGTGGGTGGGCATGGAGTTAGTGGGATGGAGGGGGGACGATGGGGGACGATGCTAATCCTGACGTGATGATTTGTGCGAACATTTCCGTCACATGAGTTTCAAGGCTTTAATGAACCTTGTCAGTTCAATTCTTTTGCTGATCTTGCGTGGCAATTCGTTGAGCTGTTTTTCCTCAGGTTGAAGTGTTGCATTTACTTAGAGGGGTGGGGTGGGTGGGTGCAGGGGGTAGTGGGGTGCAAGGAGACCAACTCAGCTGAGTCCGATCTCTCGAGTTTGTCGGCTGAGGCGTTATGAGCAGGAGCGTGCCATATTGATGAGACTACCATTTTCCCCCCACTTTCCTCCTCCGCAACCAGTGCCTAGATGCTGTGGGTTTTGTGCGCTCCTACAAATGTACAAAATAAGTGGTTCTTCGCTCCAGATGATCTTTGGGTGCAAGTATGTAGTGTTTCTCCATAATGCACAAAGGTTTAAAGCCTGTGGCCTGAGCGGTTGCAGGTCTATGTATCTCATTGTTTATAGTGACTCAATGTCTCAGAAATTGGGATGCTTGTTGGATGAGGTTGGTCGGGTGTGCTAGGGTTTGATGGGGTCTTAGTTGGTATCATGCTAGTTTGTCATCCTAATAGCCAGGTTTTCACGAATTTCCTGAGGGCTAGCTGGTTTTCCACTGCGTGCAGACATCTCGGTAGGGATTCCAGAGCATGGTTGCCATAACGAGAAAAGGCAAGTCTCTGTGGTGGTTTCACTTGAAATTTGGCACTGTTAATTCTTGTGAGAAGTAGTCACCCGGTCCGTGGTTTGCACTTTGATCCCCAGGACAGAGAACTTCTTTGCCGTCTGGGTTCTCTATTGGCTAATCGTTCATAGTTGGTGCTTTTGTAAGGGGATCACACTGCCGTTGGGTTGACTTGGAGGACAGTGCATGCACAGGGTGGTGAACTGCAGGGCAAAGGTTAGAGGGGAAATGTCGCAGAGGCAAAATGTCTGACCGGTGTGCCATGCTTCGGGAGCCATATTCTGCCCAGTTCGGGTATTTCTTCAGGGCTCTTCTGGAGTTTGAAGGAGAGTTTAAGGACGTCCATGGTTGGCTAGTAATAGTGGAACACATTGTATACCTCACCAGGTGGAGTGTCCTAGTAAGATGTCTGAGTAAGGAACGTATTTGAAGTCAATGCTCTGCTTTACTGGCAGCCAATAGAGTGCCTTCACGCCAAAGGAGATGGGACTGGGTGAAGTTCTTCATAGGCTTGCATTTGTGAAGGCTTTTCTCTGGAAACCTCGCAGAGATCATGGGGGTCATTCATTACTCGTCAGTTCTCTGTTTGTGCAGTGGAACTAGTGCTACATATGATGCAAAACTTAAGAAAAGTTTAAAGTGGTTTATATAAGATGTCGGGGTGGTGGGAGGGCCCTCTCCAACACAGTGCAAAGAAGCTGTGAGCAGAAGTGGTGTCAGTCCTCAGGAATAAAGATAATATAAAGAGATCGAAGTGAGCGGGCATGGTCGGGAGCAGCGTTCACTACACGACCATAGTCACCATTCTATGCAGAGGATGTGTCCGTTCATGTCCCTGTGCAAGTGTAAAGTTGTAATGGGAGCCTTCGTTACTAGTCACTTATACTATGGCAATGACACATCCACAACCCCTTGTTACATGTTGCACTATGCTTTTACCTATGCTCTCCCTTGCCGAGGCCACAGTTCCACTACTTTTTTTGGTACACTTCTACCACTGGTGATATATATGCAGCCTGCCTGCATATGCATGCACTATTGACAGCAGTGGCTGCAGGGGCTCTGCAGGGATAAGGCTCCTTCTGCAGCCCCTGCTACCAAACAGTAATATTAAATTCTGCATAGTTCTCGCAGATCTGCTGTCTCTACCTACATAATGACCTGAGAGACAAATCTGCTCTTTGGGACGTGTACCTGCATAATCAGTGTGACAAATCAACTTCTGGGGCACCAGTGGTCCAGGGATGAATACCGGTTTCTAAACCATCAATCAGACCCATACCTCTAGTGCATCAGAAGGGATCCAAACAGATTGGAAACACAAGTAAATTATAAACCTCCTTGTCCAATGTTGGTAACGTGGACAGAATGGTAGGCTTATCTGCGAAAGGTTGTGCACCATTGGTTAGTTGCAACACAGCGAAAATACAATCATTACCCAATGATAACAGGGACTACCCAGGAAAGGTTGTATACAGATATCTACTGTATTATTATTATTACAACAGACAGTTCTAGCAAACAACACGACACAACCCACCCTGTAAAGGAACACAGAGGACAGACAGTTTCACAAAGGAAAGGGATGCACTCTGGATACTGACAGGAGGGTAGTTGGTAAAACAATCAGTCTTAACTGTTCAAGGTTATTAGGTTTCAGCACCCAGGGAGCAAGGGGTGGTAAATGTCACTACAGGCCTTCGGAGAAGGACCAGGGGGACAGAACCACAATGTACTTGGTGCTTGAGATGATCTTGATGCTCGACAGCATCAAGTCGATTCCAGGACTCTTTGCAGTACTTGCAACAGAGTTAAAGATGGGAGACAGCTGCGGATATCAGGCGGCAGGCAGTTCGGCAAGCAACGCTGGACGGACAGCTGCAGGCTGGCCTACACGGTGGCTCAGGGGCAAGAGTCGTTGTTTATGTGCTGGGTGGCATATCTGGAATTCTGGTCGAGGCGTCTCAGGTGGCTTTAGCGACTGCAGTCAGTGGTGCAGCCAGTTGCAGTTTGAGGGCCCAACTGCCTCAAGAATGTCCTTAATAGATGGCCGCTGGTTGATGCTTGTTGTGGCACTCCTCCTAGCTTCTTTGCTGGCCACGTGTTGACCTTTAAGGCGAACAGCCCAAAGCTGAGGAGAGTGTTTGCAGGCAACTGCCTTGTCCTTTGATCAGAGACTCTCTGGCACTTCCCACCTAGGTAGCTTGCTGGCAGAACCTAGCATGGCACGTTGTGTGCCAGTTCTGGAGCTGCTGGACGGGTCCTCTGAGTCCGGTATCTCCCTCTGTTCCCTGGGAGAGGTTTAGTGGAGGGGTCTTGCTTCCTTCTTGGAAATCTTGGCCTTCCTTCATTGGCGGAAGCTGTAAGGCAGACTGTGCCTTCAGTCAGGGTCCAAATGAGTCCTTCTTCTTACTCCTTTCAAAGTCGTCGGATGATCAGTCAAAAAAGGGGCTCAGCCCTCTTTTAAAGCCAAATGGGCCATATGATTGGTGCAGGCTAAGCCTACCTTTATGAACCAATCCTGGGTCCCCACCAACAATGTTCTGTTATGCGTGAGGTCATAACCAGAGTGCTTTACAACAGGAAAGGTAAGGGGTGGCAAACGTGTACTACTAAGTCTCACCCATCTTCAAAAAAGTGCCACACTTAGATAGAATTATGAATGTTAGCAAGTGCCACACTTAGATAGAATTGTGAACATTAGCCTGCGTCACATCTAGACAGGATTGTGAATGTCAGCCAGTGCCACATCTAGATAGAATAGCAAATATTAGCCATTGCCATTTCTAGACTGCATAGGGAATATTACCAATTCCACATTTAGATAAAATTGTTAATGCTATGTTGCTTCGCATCTATACAGGAGTAAAGAAAGGGGGGCAGAGTCACATTTGCATATAACTGTGAATATTGGCATGCATCATATATAGACAGGATTGTGAATATTAGCCAGTACAGGATCCAGATAGAAATGCAGAGATATTCACACGCCACATATAGAAAGAACATGGAAACTTAACACATATCACTTCTAGATAGCGAGGCCAATAACCAACCCACTAAAAATTTCACCCCTCTGCATACACCTCTCAAACTGTAACCAAACACAATCACAACCCTAAAGCACAACAAACCGCACAAACTTCACTACACCGCAACAACAAAACAAACCACACATAGCTTCGCACAACAGCACACAACGGCTACCGATCGGAAAGCACCCCCAAGCTCAGTGAACGGTGTTAACCGAACTGAAGCTGCCAACAGCACATCACTGCTCTCTTGCACTTATCCCGCTCGTTCCCACTAGCTCACCCCCCACCTCCTTTCCTTTTCAGATCCACCAGAGCGCCAGGGGACCCCTCCGGTGGTTATAGTGCACGGTACAAATATCCTTTAACATTAACATTGATAAAATGGGGATTTACCATGGGGTAATGCCATGGGACTGAGTGGCGATGATCGTAAGCGAATTTGGTGGTAAATTTGTGATTTTACTGCCAGTTTAGCAACTAATGCACAAGGTAATTGAAGAGCGTGTTGTTCTTGCAGCCCCTCTGGAGTTTGGTGCTGCGTGGGGCTGCTTAGAGTTGCTTGGTGCCTGGTGTTGTCTATCATACAGTGATGTTGCCTAGAGGTTTTGTGGGCGTGCCCGTCAGCGTGCTACTCAAAGGCAGGCTGGTTCCACGTGTGGGGTTGTATACAGAGCTTCCTTAGGGTCCCACTATTCTAGAGGGGATCAGCAATCTTGCCATGCAGTTGTATGGGCCATCTGGCCTGTTTGGATTGTACGGTTTGGCCCGAAAAGAATTTTTTTGCAGTGCAAATCTTGGATGGCTTTGTTATTTTACTGGTTTCTGTCAGAATACTTAGGGGTTTTTCTACTCTGCAAAGACTTGCAGTTTCTGCAGGTTTTGTGAATCACCTTTCTCCCATCTGCATCCACTGACCTAAGTCTTTGTCTAAGGTGGTTTTTGGTGGTAGAGCATGACGAGCCAACAGAAATGGGGCGACTATCTGGGTAACAAGAGGAAAAAGGAGTGTATCAAATCTAGTGAGACTCGAGTCAGCAAGATTTTACCTCAGACATTAAATGTCCCCTTGGGGCAGAACTTGGCCACAACCCTCAAGCCAGCAGCTGGATGCCCCATCATTATGTGACCCAAGTCCTCTGATTATTAGCACAAATTGTTTTAATGACTTTCAATCTGATAATCCCCAGGGAGAGGGGTAGGTTATGTCTCGGGAGGATAGCTCAGGGGCAACGCGCTCGCCTTGGAAGCAAGTCAACGCGGAGCAACACACAGGTTTTTATCCCCGGGTCCATGCTTAGAAACCTCTGGGTATTAAGCATGTCATAAATAACCCGTTACAATTACTTGTGGAGCTGGTATAAAAATAACTGCTTGTAGCGAATAATGTTATTCTTTATATCCTCGCTTTAAGTGAATGCTTTCACCAGCACCTGGTGGCAGTGCTTGCCCATCACCCTGTTAGGGATCAACCCCTAAGTCGAATCTTCACAGAACCGTGAGAATCTTCTGTCAACGTGGAGGAAGACAGCAGAAGACAGCCGAGCTCGTAGACGACGAGTTCTTCCTACCAATGTACCCCTTGGTTGTTCAAATGCGACAATCCAAGGTTTCAATTGATTGAAAGACAGGGATTTCAACCTCGGCCCACTGGCTGCAAAGAAGAAAGGACACGGTTGGCACTTATGCAGTAAACAAGAGCATAGATTCACTGTAACAACAGAAGTGGTTAACCTCTGAATCAGAGCAGGCTGATATACCAGGTCATAGACAATAAAGTGCGCTGTGCCAGTGTTTCGGTAGATACACCTGTAACACAATACAGTAATCAGCAAGGAAAAAAACGACCTAGACCAGGTAGCAACAAACACAGGTAGAAACACCCTTACCAGGTTGAGGGTCCCAGAGTGGCACAGAAGGGGAACCAGGATATGGATATTGATATTTTATTTCTATTGTGCTTGTACACAAGTGTTTCAGAGCGGGACAAGGCAAGGGAGGGGAACAGGGAGAAACAAAACAGCAATCTTACTAGGCCCAATGACATTGAGAACATGCAAGTGCATGGGAGAGGGGGAGGGGAAAAGTGCATAGAAGGGGGGAGAAGTGGAAAGTGCGAAGCAGAGGAGAAACAGATAAATAACAATAAATAAATAATAAAGGGAAGAAACCGTGATAGTGCAGCCAGCAATTTGCAAGTGCTAGGTTTAAGGCAGCAGACAGGGTAGGTCTGATAAGTGCAGGAAGAAAAAGGGGGGGCTGTATGGGTACAGATACAGACCCCACTGCAAGGGGTGGCCCGGAGGCAGTGCGGGAGGGTGGCAGGGTGAGCAGGTACCTGGGCCTGGAGGACAGAGGGTGGCCAGGTGCACACTGCCAAGAGAGAACAGATCAGCAGGGGAGAGAAGGGAGCGAAGGCAGAAGAAAAGAGGAAGGTCTTGAGGTGCTTCTAGAACCAGAGAGGTTTCTCCTCAAGTTTTAGAGTGGCAGGGAGGCTGTTCCAGAGGGAGGCCCCAGCCGAAGACAGAGATCTACCCCAGCTCGTTTCTTTGAAAAACGACTGACCCTGAGGGAGTTGGAGGTAGAGGAGCAAAGAGCTTGAGATGGGAGCTATTTGTGGAGGGTTAGGTGAAGGTATTTTGGACCCAGGCCCCAGAAAGCCTTGTGGACAATGCAGAGGGTTTTGAATTTAATCCTTGCATCCACTGGGAGCCAATGGAGAGATTTCAGAGCTGGAGAGATACGATCCCAGGGCTTGAGGCCAAGGACAAGTCTTGCAGTCCTGTTCGGGATTAGTTGCAGAGGGCGTAGAGTAGAGGCAGGTAGATTTAGAAAGAGGCTGTTAGAATAGTCCAAGCTAGAGAGAACAAGAGCTTCTGGGGAAGGAGAGGAAAGGCAGAGTACCTCTGAGGAGGTGCAGTAGGAAATTTGACTTTTTAGAGACCTCAGAGATGTGGGCGGAGAAGGAAAGGGTGTAGTCAAAGATGACCCCGAGGTTCTTAGCCTCGCAGGTGGGGGTAGGAAGAGGGCCAAGGGAGACCGGCCAGAGAGTGAGGGGAAAGGATGGTGAAGGTGTGCCGATGAGGAGGATCTCCGTCTTGCTGGCATTCAGACAAAGATCATTAGCGCCACACCAATCTTGAATGGCAGTTAGGCAATCAGAGATGAGAGAGGGAGAGGAGGTGGCAGAGGGCAGCCTGAAAATGAGTTGAGTGCCGTCAGCGTAGCACTAGAAATTTGAGCAGAAAGCGGCAATGCAGTGGGCGAGAGTTGCCAGGTATTGGTTGAAAAGCCAGGGCGAGAGGTTAGACCCCTGGGGAACACCACAAGTAGAGAAGAAGATAGATGAAAGGAAGGACCCAAGTTGGACCTGGGAGGATCGATCTGAGAGGAAAGAGGTCAGCAGGCCAGAGCCTGATCAGTGATACCCAGGTTTTCACGGAGAAGGTTGAGCATGATGGTGTGGTTGACCGTGTCGAAGGTAGAAGAGAGATCAAGGAGGATGAGGACAGAGAGCATGTTAGAGTCAAGGTTGGAGAGCAGATCTTCACGGATGTTCAGGAGAGCAGTTTCCGTGCTTCTGGCAGCTCTGAAGCCAGACTGGTGTTCATGGAGACAGCCAACATAATTGGAATGAAGGTTAAGCTGAGAGATGGCCAACTTTTCCAGGAGTTTGCCCAGAAACGGAGTAATGGAAATTGGGCGATAGTTAGCTGAGTGAAGAGGGGTAGAAAATCTGTTAATGCGGGTGGAAGAAAACCTTGATGATGAGCTGAAGCAACCCAATCCTATCCCGACGGCACAAGGACGCCTATAAAGTGCGGCAATGTCTCTAGTCCTTTTGGATACGATTACCAGTGTTTTTTGGTAGTTCGTGAGATAATCCGAAATCCCAAAAGATGTCCGTGAAGAGCTGAGGAATAGAGAGCAGTGTCAGGTAGCACTGTGGAGTCTCAGGTCGTAGCAGAAGTCAAGGTCAGCATTGAGTGGGCTGTGCGAAGTAAAAAACTTTAGGAAGAAGGCAGTCTGTGTAACAAGCCAAGGCGTTTGACAGCAGGCGGGCGTTGAGCAGTACTAAATGTTAGGAAGAAGGCAGTCCGTGTAACAAGCCAAGTCGTTCGGCAGCAGGCGGGAGTGACAGTACACAGGGGAATAAAGGGACAGTCCGTATGGCAGGCAAGGGTCAGAACGTTACGAAATCAGAATACGGGACAAGGGCTCAGACGGTTGCAAAATCCTGAAGCAGAAACAGGTCGTTAACAATGAAGCATGAAACAAGAACAAGAATTCACGGAACGAAACCTGCAACTTCATTCAGAAGCGCCGAACCTGTGCAGAGGGCGTTCTTGAACTCTAAACCGAATCACATGACTCGTCCCCTTGCGTGAGTCACGTGACGAATCCCACGGTAACGGTACCTTAGCCCCCATGGCAACCTAAACGTGAAAGGTACTGTAATCCCTTATACCATGGGAAATTACTAGAATGGAAATGCCGTTGAGGTTTTCTTGTACTTGGAGAATTACATGACCCGGAGCGCGAAGCCCCATCATTGGTAGAGTGTGGTTTAGGGGCAAGTGATGTATCATCAGGGGAGCCAAACCCACAAGAGGACAGAGTCCTGACACACCCGTGGGGTTCAGAGCCAGCGTGATGATGCGGCACAGAGAACCACTAACGCATCTCATCACTTTTGGCTTACTGCACAAAAACCCAGACTCATTTAAAAGTGGAAAAGGTCGCTTTAATGTGACAGGCCAAAGCTTACAATCAAACGCTTAACTGGCTCCATGGCCTAACAAACTAAAGAAATATTTTAACAACCAATTAAATAAATTAAACATTTTCATTTTCATTTTCCCCCAACAATTAAATAATTAAATGACCCATTTCCTCCCTAATGATCCCTTGGATCCTACCGTCTCCTTGCCCCTTTTCCAGGCGTCCGCCTTTCTCCCCGGGGCCATGCCCCTCCAGGCTCAATACCTGTTCCTCCGGGGTGACCTGCTTGTGCAAACAGCGCCACCCCCTCCTTTCCCGTGTCATTCCCCCATTGTGCTTTCCTCCCCCCACATCAAAAGGGGCCATGCCCCCGGCGCCCGACCCACTTCAACCCCTTTTAAACTCCCCTCTACACCAAACTCCCCCTTCCTATGACCTGCAGCCAGCCTGACCTGCCACATCAGCAACATATATTACATAGAAACTTTCACAATGCCCTGACCTGTCACACAAAACTACCAACCCCTACCCTCCTAACAGACCCCAAAACTCATAAAAACTCCCTATGACATCTAAACCCCCCCCCGCATAATACCATGAACAATGGACCCCCCGCCTATTCCATAAACAGACATTAGCCTAAAACCAAACTGAAGGGGTGGGAGGGCGGGCACAATCACCAAGTTCTAACCGTTGCCTGGCTCCCGAACCTTCCCTGCCCCCTTAAATACCCCCGGGAGGCGCTCTGCCCCCCACGGCCACTCGCTGGCCTTGTGCAGCGCCAAAAACTCCCCGGGGGGAAATGCTTCGCGTTCCCCCCGGAACCCCCCTTTTGGCTTACTGCGCAAAAATCCAGACTCATTTAAAAGTGGAAAAGGTCGCTTTAATGTGACAGGCCAAAGCTTATAATCAAACGCTTAACTGGCTCCATGGCCTAACAAACTAAAGAAATATTTTAACAACCAATTAAATAAATTAAACATTTTCATTTTCATTTTCCCCCAACAATTAAATAATTAAATAAACCATTTCCTCCCTAATGATCCCTTGGATCCTACCGTCTCCTTGCCCCTTTTCCAGGCGCCCCGCTTTCTCCCCGGGGCCATGCCCCTCCAGGCTCAATACCTGTTCCCCCGGGGTGACCTGCTTGTGCAAACAGCGCCACCCCCTCCTTTCCCGTGTCATTCCCCCATTGTGCTTCCCTCCCCCCACATCAAAAGGGGCCATGCCCCCAGCACCAGAAAAACCCTCCCCCAAGGAGTTCTTTCTGCCCCAACCCCCCCCCAAATTTTTTCTACCTCAAACTTTTTACCCAGTCTCCCAGCCAAGAACCCAAGTCCGCCAGGTAGTGATTATTCCCATACATGGACAAGTGTACCCCATCCTCTCTAAAGATAAGGAAACCCTCATATGTTATTTCCTTATGGTCCATGACCTGCACCGCCACCGAGGCACAAAATTTTACCATTTCCCTGTTTATCCCCTTCCTGGCCCGCTCTATTGCTCCCTCACTTCTTGCTCCCCTCCAAACTCTTCGCGGCAACAACTTAGTCCACACCACCACCGCTTGAGGCCACATTTCCTGCACCCACACTAAGTCCCTCTTCATTTTCTTTAGCAGAGCCACCCCCGTATCTCTCACCAGGTCGTTCTCCCCTGCATGCATCATCACCACCTCTGGAACCCCATAGCGTTCCCTCATCCCTGCCAATATGGGCAGCAGCTGATCCCACCGCAGGCCCCCCAAACCGTGCCATCTCACTACCACTTCCTTGTAATTGCACCCCAACTGCCTTCCAAACACCCTTTTCTCCGCCTCTTTCCCAGCCCACTTCACAATTGAATGGCCAACAATCCAAACTTGCGCCAACTTCCCCTTCTTTCTCGCAGCATCTGAAACAGAAATTACAAAAATCACTGACAAGTCAAAAATATTTCAACAACAACAGTTGGCCCAAATAAAATCCTCCTCCACCTTTCTTCAACATTCCCCTTTATCAAAATCCCTGACGTACCCCTTGTATTTCCCAGACCTCCAACGCCCCAATCTTTTCACCGTGTCTTCTGAAAAACCTAGCCTGGTACCCTCAGATGCTGCGCCCATCCTAAAAGAATGAGTCCGAAAATCCTCTGTCTTTTCTCCCACCGCCACCAGCGCCTTCCGCAATACCCCTAGCACCTGGGCCGCTGAAACCGGCGATCCCTCCGCATGCTGAAAAACCAAGCCTGACTTACCCCCACAGCGCTCTTTCCACACCTTGCCTGCCTGAACTGGGCATAAAACCTCGCTCCCTCGACCCAGCAGAACCCAAGAGCCCCTTCCCTTCTGATCCGTCTTGGACCTTTTAATCTTGATGTCTAAACTTTCTTCTGTAATTTGAACATCTTCCCATTGCAGTCCCCCTACCCCCCCTTTTCCCCCGACCAACTCAGAAACCCTGAAAGCCCCAAAGAATAACCATGTAAAACAAGTCGCAAACAGTTCCCCTTCCCATACCGACCAGCAAACTCCCCCCACCACCTCAATCATCCTCTGCAGCAATTCCGCCGATATCGGCCTCCTCTTATCCTTGTCCCTCTTACTCTCCCTTGCCCATCCTTCCAACATCCTACTCGCCATCTCCCCCCCACTTGGTTGAAAACCCCAAAACCATTTCCCATAAAAGGCAATCCGTGCCCTCTTTCCTGCTATCGTTGCCCTTGACCAGCCCCTGTCCATGCACCTCAGGAGGAAATTCGTGACATCATCCCTCCTCCGCTCTTCCGCATCCCATCTACCCTTCCAACTACAAGCTCCTCCTCTAATAAAATCCTCCCAGGCCGTCCTGTATGACTTCTTAGATGCCGAGGCCAATGAACCCTCCACCAGAGCAAGCGCTCTCAGCTTCCTATCTTCCACAGCTCCTCCGGAATCTGCTGCCCCTCCTGATCTGCGTCTGGAGCCAATCCACGGAATCTCTGCCATTGAAAACGAGATAATGCATCAGCGATGCCATTATCCTTCCCCGGCACGTGTGTTGCCTTAAAAACCACATTCAATTCCATGCAACGCAGGACACATTCTCTCATCAGTCTTGCCACCCTCTGATCCCTAGCTGACTGTCTGTTCACCACATGGACCACGCATTTGTTGTCGACATTGAAGTTCACCTTCTTGTTTTGCAACTCCTTCCCCCACAACTCCAATGCTACTAGTAATGGAAAAAATTCAAGAAATGCTATACTCCTTCCTTCCTTCAACCACCTCGCTGGCCACTTTTCCGCACACCATTCCCCCCCCCAAAACACTCCAAAACCTCCGGCCCCTGCTGCATCCGAGAGTATCTGAACTTCCCATGTCACCGGGTCTCCCTGCAACCACATTGACACTTCATTGAAACTCTCCAAGAAGCGCAGCCAAATTCTGCAATCCTCCCTCACTGCCCCCGATACTCTTATCCGATGATGTGGGCACTTTGCTCCCGCCATGGCCCTTGCCATGTTCCTGCAAAACGTCCGCCCTGGGGCCACCACCTTACATGCAAAATTCAGATGCCCAACCAATCTCTGCATCTCCACCAGCATCATTTTCTTGGCCCCCACCGCTTTTTCCAACAGTACCACCAATTTGCTCACCTTGTCGTGCGGCAAGCGTGAGGTCATGGCCACTGAATCCAGTTCAATTCCTAGAAATGTTAACACCACTGCCGGCCCTTCTGTTTTGTCCTCGGCTAAGGGTACACCCAGCTCCTCCATCAATTCCTGAAACAACCTTAGCATTTCTTTGCAGTCCTCTTCCCTTTCTGCCCCGCTAATGAACAGAAAATCATCCAGATAGTGCAGCACACTCTCCCAACCCGAGCTAAATGAGAAAACCCACTGTAAAAAGGAGCTGAACCGTTCAAACAAAGCACACGAAATTGCGCACCTCATTGGCAAGGCTTTGTCTATAAAAATGCGGTCCTCAAACTGCAAACCCAACAACCTAAAATCCTCCGGGTGCACTGGCAATAACCTGAAAGCCGCCTTGATATCGCACTTGGCCATGAAGGCCCCTCGCCCTTCTTTCCTTATCAGCTCAACTGCCTGGTCAACACTTGCATACACAACCCCACATTCTTCGGGTGCAATGAAATCATTAACTGACATACCCTCCGGCCAGGACAAGTGATGAATCAGTCTGAACTCCCCCGGAGCTTTCTTGGGCACCAACCCCAACGGGGATATCACCAAATCACCCGGCATGTCATCAAATGGGCCCACTATCCTTCCTACCTCTATTTCTTTGTTCAGTTTTTGTCTTACCACCTCAACATTCTCTCTTGCCGACTTCAAATTTTCAGCCCACCGACGCACCCTTGGGCCCTGGTACCCTAATCTGAACCCCTGACCAAAATCCCTCACTCAAAATCTTAGCCCCCTCCCTATCCGGATAAAATTGCAACCATTTTTCCAACACCCCCACTTTAATTGGAGTAAAAGCCTTTTCCCACAACCCCTTTTCCTGAACCTCTCCCCCTGTCTCCCTGTTGGAAACATTGAGTGAGAGGGTGTTTTCCACCACCCTTGCTACACTCGTGCCTGAACCTACACAGGGACCTTGTGCAGCTGGCCTTATTATACCCCCAGCATGCTGCTGAGGACTGACCCCTGCCTCCTCCCCCTGCCCCCTCATGGGCGGGGCAACCAAGAAAGGGCCGGAAAGGCACGGGCAGCCCACTTGCTGTGTGCAGTGTCGGGGCAGGCCTCGTTGGGGCCATCCATTGCAGTCAGAGATCCATGTCTATCTCCCCCCAGACCGCCTGACTGTCCTCTGCCATTCTCGCTCTGAATTCCTCATCGTACCTTACCCAGGCAAAACCCCCAAAACTCCTTATTACATCCATATATTTAAGCAGTGCCACACAGCGCTCTGGGAATTTTTCGCAATACACCCTGGCATAAATGATAAACGCCGACGTCCAATTCTCAATAGTCACCGGGACCCTTAGGCGTGAGGCCAGTTCCCTCTCTTCCTCCTTAGACCCCTCCTTTGCTCTCACTTCCCTATGGAGCAATTTAAAGACATCCACGAATTCCCCAGCCTGAATCTTCTCCCTGGTTGCTTCCATCAAATGCGCCCCAATGGCTTTGTTATCCCCATGTATGGCAATTTTCTCTCCTTTCCTTTCACTTCAACCTCCTTATCTTTTCCAGCTTGCACTTCGCGCATCAATGGCTCCACCACCTTGTCCGTTTGGACCTCCACTGAGCAAATGCTCTTCTCAACCCCTGCGGCTCCAATGGCCTGCACACCAACTTCTTTCCTTACACCTTGCAGTCCCAACCCTTCCCCCCCTGTCCCCCTTCTTGTGACCTCTCTCTGCCATGCAGATGACCATTCCCTTTCCCGCTCACCTCTTTCCACCTCTGCCGCCTGTGTTCTGGCATCAACACCTATGCTCCTCATATCCTTTCTTAGAGGGCTCCTACTGCGGGGACAAAACATGTCAGCACACTCCCCCAGCCAATAATTCCCCTGACCCCTTACCCCCCGTCCACCCTGCACTTCCCTTTCCAAATCCCACCTCAAACTTCTTCTCTCCTCCCCCCTTTCCCTTTCTGCCCTATAATCTTCCACTTCTCATTGCCCCACATATTCCTCCCACCCAACTTCATCACCCCTTAAATACCATTGCGGATGAGAGCTCATGCCCGAGTTGAGTTGATGATCTTCTTGCGAGCCCGGGGCGTCCGCCCCACCACTCCTTAGACGTCTTCTCGGCGGGGTTGTGGAAACCCCTGCCTGGTCCTCTTCTCTCGGGCGAGGCGTTCCGTCCTCCACCCTGGAATCCTCATTGCCAGGGGCTGTGCTGCACCCTCTAGGCTCTCCTTGCGCTGACCGAGGAGGGGGTCGTACTGAAATCCTCTACCTCCACCTGACCAGCGGGGGCTGCGCAGCGCCCTCTGCCCTCACTCCTCCTACCCGAGGGGGCCGTTCCGCGCCCCACTCTAACCTCCTCAAATGCCGGGGACCTCTCCCTCCTTCTCCCACCTGCACTCTTCCGCAGGTATTTACCCCTTCTTCCCCTCTGCCCTAACATGCCCCTCTGCGCCCCATCACTGCCCCCACCTTCATTCCCTTGAGCCACCTCCTTTGTAGCACTCCTAGCTTCCCTAGGGCTATCCCTCACTACCTCCCTCACTGGCTGCCCACCCGAACTCAATTCCCCCCCGGACGCCCTCCTGTCTATCTCCCTCCTCATCTTCCTGCCTCTGCATTCCCAAACCTCCCCTCTCCCCGCCGCGGGGGTGCGGGCCACCACTGCCGCGAGGGCCCCATCTGCTGCCGCTCTCCGCTGCGGCCTGCACCCACCTAGCTCCATCTCACCTGTGACCTCCACCACTGCCCCTTCCAGCTGGGCCTTAGACGCCCTGCTGATAATTTCCAGGGCCTCCCTCAGAGCCCGAGCATCCACCAGACCCTTCTTGCCCGCTCCCTGGCCCACCATCGTGCATCAATAATCTGTATGTGCCCTAAAATATGCCCTTTGACAATTCAACTAAATAACTAAGCCCCCGCGCCAGGTACCTACCCGTGGATCACTAACCTCACCAGAGAAAACCCAATTGGGCTATCAAAATTCCCTAGCACCCAAAGCGTTAATCAAAATCTATACTTCCCATATATTTAATACCGACAACTTATTCTAGGGGGAAAAGAACATTTTTCTTTTTTTTTTTCTTTTTTTATTTTAACCCCCCCTTATTCATAAAACCCTAGCCCTAAAAAAGCCCTTCGCCTAAAACTAACCTAAACAAGAGAAAAACCGACACAAAACTGGCCCCAATCAAATTGGGCCTAGAAAGACAGTATCACCCTCCCCCCCGGTGGCTAAGAGGCCACACCGCACTTGCACAGTAAATTGAATGCTGTAACTTTAAGGGAACTGCAGTGCCCTCTATCCCTACCTAACGCTACCGCGTGCAAAAACAAAACGGTCCCTTTCAATGGACCGCACTGCCTCCCCCTGCCCAGAAAGAGCTATCGCATAGCTCGAGCCTGCAATGCTCCTGCCCGGGAAACCCCCGCCCACGCACCCCTTCCCCTCGCCTTAACTGTAAAACAGGGGATTCCACCGCAAAGCGAAGAAAACAGAAAAACAGCTCACTCCTCCACACGCCGCAGGCCCTCACACGACGGAGGGAAGTGCCAGAAAACAAAATCCCCCCACAGCACCGTACCCCTCGCACCAGCCGCAACTGGACCAGACGGTAAGCAGGCCAGGGGTGTCTTATCTACGGCACCCCTGCTACATGTTCCCCCCTACTAATAGATATATAAATATTATTATTATATATATATTTTTTTTTGTAATATATCTTACTAACAACTACCTACCCGCCCCCTCTACAAACAATCCCCTTCCTCACCTCACTACTCGCATACCTAGGCCCAGCTAACACCAGGGAAGGCTCGGGAGCAGGCAACAGGACAGGACAATCACCAAGTCCTAACCGTCGCCTGTGTGCACTGTAGATGCTTGCATTAAGATGTCATTTTTCATTCTTTTACTCATTTGCGCAAATAAGGGAGCATTTTTGTGCATTTCAATGCACATCCTGAAACCACAAATATGATGCACTTTCAAAAGTGGAAACATGAAAGATCTTGCACTGCGCCTGTTTGGACTATGCACAAGGGAATGTCCAATACACAATCGGGTCATTTCTAAACCTCTCTTTCATTTTCTTTGAAGTGGGACAGCAGCAGCTCTTCCACTTGTATTTCTTTCCTTTCAAGAAGGATAGAAATTCATTTTTGTACCGCATTTTATAGTGATAGGAGAGCGTGCCACTAAGAAATAAGCTCCAAACACCCAAGCGGGTGCTGGGAGCCGGTAGCACATTAGTGTCAGGAGCACGCTCCCCACACTGTGCAGCGCTCCTTTGTGCTACTGCTCAGCCACCCCTGACTTTGAAAATAAGGAGACCTACACATTTCTGAAATTAGTGTAAATGAAAAACGCGCATCCTCTGAGCTTTTTTCATTTGCTCTCCATTTTGAGAATGTGCCCCAGCTTGTCCGTCCACTATAGCACAACTCTTGTAGCATTCCCACCCTTCTATGAGCAATATATTGATCATGTGTGATCCTGAAAGTTGAAATGCAAATTGATATATTTGAAGGCCACACTTTTTCAGAAGATCGCTCAGTGTGTTAAACAGTTGTTGCAGAGACCTCCGTTCATATTCCATACATATCACAGTACCAAATTCCGGGAAGGCAGACTCGGCCTTGCCAAAGTCTGAAGCTGATAACTTGCGTGTATTTTTATTTTGGTGATAGTAACGCCTGCTATACTACAAAACAATGTACCGCATTAGACATCGCTAGCTATAAAAACCAACATAGCATCAGTATGATGCAGGCCTAGAGGTTGAGTCCTCCAAATGAGGGTTCTAAAAACGAATAGCCACCCTACTAAAGAGCATAAAGCGTTAATCGGGAAAGGTGATTAGGTAGTCAAGTTAAAGAGTGTGGAATCAAAGTGTTGAGGCTTATATCCTGACTTTGCCAGCAAAAGGTACAGTGATCCTGGACAAATCATCGTATCTCACTGTATATTACCCTGCTGCCTTATGTGAGAAGGCCTGCATTCTGACATTCTGCTGCCATTCCTTAGCCCATTTCCTGATCTTTCCTTTTATGTAGGCCATAGGAGTGAAGAGGTTATATAAAGAAGCGAGCTAACCAACAGCCACCGGCCTCTGGCGAGAATGTGTTCAGGTGTGGTTATTTAGCACAATAAATTGGTTGTTGTCTTATAAAATTCCAAAGGTACATCAGAAATAGCAGCCACGAAGGAAAGGGGTGCACTCTGGATACTGACAGGAGAGTAGTTGGTAAAGTAATCAGTCTTACAGTTCAAGGTTATTCGGATCCAGCACCAAGGGGGCAAAGGGTCGTAACTGTCTCTAGGGGCCTTCGGAGAAGGACCAGGGGGGTAGAACCACAATGTACCTGGTGCTGAAGAAGTTCTTGGTGCTCAACAGCATTGAGGCGGTTCCAGGGCGCTTTGCAGCCCTTGTGACAGAGTTAGTGGCGGGAAACAGTTGCGGGTACCAGATGGCAGGCAGTTGGGCAAGCGAGGCTGGACAGACGTCTGCACGTTATATGGCAAGTTGGTTCAGGGCCAAGAATCGTTGTCTCTGTGCTGGTTTGCGGATCTGGAATGTTGGTCGAGGCGGCTTGGATGGTTCTGGTGACTGCGGCGTGATAACAGTCAGCGGTGTAGCCGGATGCGGTTCAAGGACTCGACTGTCTCGAAAATGTCCTTAAAAGATGGACGCTGGATGATGCTTGTGTGGCACTCCTCCCAGCTTCTTCGCAGGGCTCGTGTCCTTTCAAGGCCGATGGTCCAAAGCTCTGGAAAGTGATTGCAGGCAACAGCATTGTCCTTTGTCCAGAGACTCTCTGGCACTTCCCACCTAGTAAGCTTGCTGGCAGAACCTAGTAGGGCACGCTGTGTGCTGGCTGGGTACCAGTTCTGGAGCTGCTGGCCGGGTCCTCTGAGTCCGGTATGTCCCTCTGTTCCCTGGGAGATGTTTAGGGGAGGGATCTTGCTTCCCTCTTGGAACTCCTGACCTTCCTTCACTGGCGAAAGATGTAAGGTAGACTGTACCTTCAGCTCGTGTCCAAGTGAGCCCATCTTCTTACTCCTTTCAAATTGTTCAGATGAACTGCTAAGTGAGGGGTTCAGCCCTCTTTTATAGCCAAATAGGCCCCAGTGATTGGAGCAGGCTATGCCCACCTTAATGAACCAATCCTGGGTCCCCACCAACAATCTTCTGTTATGCATGAGGTCAGAACTAGAGTGTTCTGCAACAGGAAAGACAAGGGCGTGACAACATATACCTAGGTCCCACCCATCCCCCTGTCTGTTGTAGATCAAAGTGTCTCTCTGGTTAACTGAGCCCTCTGTGATTCTTGATTAAAGCGCAGGGTTCCCTTAAAGTTTGTGCTGGGAGCAGACTTCCTGTCTCCCCCAATCCACATACTTCTCCCCTCTGAAAGGAGTCTGCTAGGCAGGGACACCTGTGGGAACTGCTGGACTCAGACAGGCCATTCACTGCCTTTAATACAGAGAGGTGGGAACTAGCTTCAAGTTGACACATTGCATACCAAAGGAGTGTCAGTCCTGCTTTCCTGTTATCTCTTCGGCAACCAAGCCCACTCAGTAGGCTTGCCTCAATTATCTCTCATTAGTATGCACTGCCACCAGCCGGAGGACAAAAGAAATGCAGATCCATAGAGCCTTTGATATTCAAATTAGGCTGCCCATGCTGGAGGATGGTGTGCCTTCCCCGTCCTTGAGATACTTTGATGTACCCGAGGCTGTCACATTCCAGCTGAAAATAACAGGGGTAGACGGTGCCAGTAGGCTGTGTCTTCCCGGTGTACATGTGACTATGCGTTTTCATGCAGGAAGCGGACAAAATGTGCGCGGAAATGGCCTCTCACATTTTTTGGAGGTTGGTCTCCCATCATTCATTTTCATTATTAAAAAATCAAAAAAGCCCAGCCGAGCGCTCTCTCCCCGGGCAGATGGTCAATTTCCTCACAGAAACAATGTGTCAAATGAAGAAATTGCAGATTGGCTCAAATCCCAGTTTAATCTCATAACCAACATGTGCTATCCTGGGCAATCCATTTAATCTGGTGATGCCTAACCTGTCAAAATTACTATGGTTTAAAGGTTTCTACATCTCAAACGACACCCTCCTCATAGCTGCTATTTTTAGTTTGGGCTATTAGATGTCAATAAAGTGCCACCTACAAGGTGAAACTATTGCATTGGAGTACAACAAGAAGGGATATGGGATGTGAGGAGGGATACACAGCCTGTATCTGCTATTTGTTTTTTTACTCACCCTTTGACTGCCCTTGGCCATGATAATTAATATGGCTATTCCCACTCAGTAGCGGCCCCTCCCTGCCTAAAATACATCCTCCTATTATCTTTTTGAGCTAGATTTATTAAGCTGTAACATCAAACTTTAGCCTGCCTGTCTTCTAAAAATCTTCTGAGAGTTAGTGGCTTAATTTCAGTTGTAAACGTGTTACTAGTGCAATGGAAAATGTCTTTACAAAGTGTCTATTCAGCCACTTGATTTGTAAACAGTACGCATGTCATTGCGCTGAAGGCCTGTTCAACACAAGCATTGGCAAGGTAACAGTTTCAGCTAGTGGATAGGTATTAAATAGGCATTTTCCAGAAACAGCTATCATGCCTAGATGCCTAAGGGCTTTGTGTGCTGCTATGATTGTAAAAATTAATAAATAAATGTGCCCAGGTACTCACCAGTTTCCAGCTGTTGCCCTTTTATGGCCAGGTGGTACCGTTATGGTAGTAGAAGGCAAATGCCTATCTCATGTCTACTCAAAAGCCAAATGTTGCCCTTGAAATGCCACTTGTTTATTGTTCTGATTCCAGCAAGTCTGAAGACTGTAGGGGTACTGGAAGGGCGTACCCATGCATATTTTGATTAATACGGGGCAACATATCATGCTATGGGTTGTGATCACATTGTGGAGTGTGGGGCATTACCAGAGATTCTGAATTCCTGCATTTATTTGGTTCGGGGTGGGGGGCCCAAAGGCACCTGTGCCATGAGCCCAACATTTCCATAAAATGGCACTGAGCACAGAAGGCATTGAGTTGCATAAGGCATCAATACTGACGCATTTGAGGCTGTACTTGGAATATGATAGCAGCCTTGGCTATAGGGCGCTTTGCTTAGGATAAGATTTCAGTAACCTCTTATGCCCTGCATAGTATAGTGTGCTACCGTCTACGTAGGCTGGTTTACTCCATTCTCTAAGGGTTAACTTGGAATGCCATTTTCACTGATGGGGGGGTGGGTACGGTGCCCTTCATGGCCAATAGAGATATGGGCCCTTCACATTGCGGTTGTCTCAGGGTTCGGGAGTGCACAAGCTACAGTTTATGAGATGTTTCCCCAGGATACCATTAAGAGATTCTCTTAGCTAAAGGGATGACTGGCGGGGGGTCAAAGCAACACATTTTCTTTCTTAATGCTGACACTGACCCTCTCCAGGAGGGTGAAGATTGCTTCAAAGGGAGGCCTGCTGTACTTACCTAAACCCCCAGCCACCCGTTAGGTCATGCCCCTTTTGAGGCCACGCCCCCCCTCCTAGATCGTGTGTCAGAGCATATCAAGGCAATTTCAGACAAATTATAGTTATGGTGTGAGTTTCTAAGCGGGGCGGGATCGAACCTGTGTTACTCCGTATTGTTTTGTTTTCAAGGCGAGCACGTTGCCCCTGAGCTATCCTTCCACGCAGACATATGGTGGAACTTGTTGGCAAATGGTGTGATTAATATTAAATTTGTGTGATTAGTTGGCCAATTGCTGCCAATTCATATAGATCATTCCAAACTATTGTCTTTGTCAGTGCTTTTTAAGTATCTCCCTTGCCTGCAGCCTCTGAGCAGTGAGTGGCAAAATTACTGTTGTGACATACGCTTATCGCCAGGCTACGCATTTCACAAAGGACCGCTTCGTTGGCGGTCTCTAGTTTCCAACCAGGCCCCAATAGTTCTCGGTAACCGTGACCTACCCGTGCCACCTACCCAGGCAGGCTCCAATGAGGCCTGGGCTCGGTAGTCACCTACCGGTGGCTTCTACACTGGATCCACAGAGCGCCATTGGGACACACAGGATGAGTTCAGTATTATAAATAAAGACATGTTTAGGTATGAACTGCACGCGTCACTTACATTTGCTTATTTAAAAAGTAAACTGAATTTGTGTTATAATAATTAATCATTCTGAGAGCTTGGTGTTCACAGAAGCGAAGCCTCCGTGTTCTGGGTGGTCTGCTTTTTGTCACCAGCGTGGAAAGCTGATGTGTGGATTCGTTAGATATATAAGGCTAGGCATGTGCTGGCGGCAGGGTTAGCCGTCCTGCGACAGGCTTGGGCAGAAATAGTTTTCGGCGATGCAGGAGCAGGACGGGCTTGTGGGAGTGAGGGTCACCGTTACATTTTTAGTGAACTGTGGCCCGAACATGACGCTGAACGGATATCGTTACAACATGATGTCTCTAAGTGGACCGATAGGGGGCCAGCGGTGATTGGCTGGGATAAATATGGGACCTGTCACTGATAGGTGGGCAGGGCCTGCGTCACTGTCTCCACGTTTATTTTGGGAATTGTTATCTGTTGCTTGTCATGTTTCCACAGGCAGACCTGACGAATCTTCTGACCTCTTGTGATACAAGTTCCCGCCAATAACACCAGGGCGGGCCCTGTACCAAATAAAAATAAAAGAAACCCTCGACCCAGGACGGTCTCGAGCAAGGTTTGACGCCATTATGGGCGGCCATCGGGCATGCGCAGTTATGCTCAAGGAATATTCTGATAAGGTCAAGACCCTGTTTAGGGCTGTGTCTGCTTGCCTATGTGCAGAGCTTTATTTCTTATTCGAGTGCCCACTCGCCTAGCGATGCTGCAAAAGAATGGATAAGGAAAAAGAGGGCTGACTGTAAATAAACAAAGAGAGAAATGAAAAGGGTTGTGCCAAGGAAAAGACATCAATATTAAACAGAAAGGTGCTGCCGATCGGCTGGGGTTGTAAAACGTCTTGAAGATGTTATTCTTTGGTTTGAAGTGATAGTCTGAAATGTTGAAGAAGAAAACTGTGACCATGTTGTGCCACAAATAAGAAAAGCTGGTCTGGCCTGAGTTATTTAGCCACGGTGGGCTACAACGGGGTGGTATGTATCTTGCCAGGTGGGGGGCGAGCGGCATCCGACTACTCATGTTATTACCACTGCTCTATAGGCAGGAGTGGACTGGCCTATAGGGAACTCTGGAGATTTCCCAGTAGGCCTCTGCACCCTGGCCATCTTATGTGTGGTAACCTGTTTTATTTCCAAATCTTCCCATAGGAAAAGGTTTGGCGTGCTGAACATTATTTCTAGGGCCTCTTTTGGTTCCCAGTTCACCCCTGTCTACAGGAGTACAGGGCTGAGAATTGGCTGAGAGGCCTACCTGGCCGCACACTTCTAAACCAGCAGTGAACCTAATCATAAAGGTGAAAGGGGCACGCCCAGACAGCTATAGCGTACATCATACCTCCTTGGCCGCTTTTGATGACATGGGCCGTGGGCAGGTTATATCGTCAGGAGGTGTGTGAGCCGATACAGTTGCAACACAAACATCCATAGTACAGTGGTACCAAATAAAAGAATGTCCACCATGGTTCTAGAAATCTGAACTTTAATAAAAACAATCAATGCACAAAAATCATTAAACACTACAGACCCACTCCTGTAAACCCAGGGGATGCCAACTTTGTGTATAAAGGGCACTTTGGGTTGATAGGCAGGAGTGCTCAGGCAAAAGGTGTCAGCAGCAATGTCCATGTTCAAATATATGTCTTTAAAAGATCGAAGGGTAGTGAAGCGAGGCTTAAAGTCACTATCCTGCTTTAATGTGCACCAACCAAGGTAAAGGGCCTCTTCGAAATACCGTTGTCTGTCTTTGATGCTCAAGAGCGTCAAACCAGGCTTCTGGGTGCTTTTCTTCAGTTGAGTCAGCGTTGAAATGGTCAAATCACATTGATGAATTGGCAAGTCTGCGTCAAGTCGCCTTTCAGATGGGCTCTCTGTGGATCAAGTCGGTGCTCCAGGCGGTTCGAGTTGATGGGTCTCAACAGCTCAAGTCGGCGGTTGAGTAAGGTCGAAACAATGCATCTGCTGGGTGGAGACAGTGTTTGAGACAGACAATTTGCAGCCTTCGAGTGGGTTGAGTTGGCTTTCTAGTCTGCTCAAGACGATGCTTGCGTTGGGTTGAGTCGGCGCTCGGCTCTCAGAATGGGGTGAGTCGAGTGCATCCACTGAGGCGAGCAAGTGGTCGATTCGTGGAGGCGATGCACTTCACAGGGCTCTACTCGACATCAACACAGCGCAAAGAAGCAGGTAAGCAGTTCACAATCTTTAGAGTGCCAAGAACAGCAACATGAGTCCTGTAGTAGCACAAAGTAAGTCAAGCACGGTCACATCAGCTTGAAGATGACTTGAGGTGTTAACTAGGGTTCCAAGCTGCCTGTGGGCTTCTGGGTTGTTGGGTGGGCCAATCCACGTTCTCCAGAACAAGGCAAGTCCTTAGTTCCTAATTTCCTTTCCAGGGTATTTGTCTGGCACCTGAGTCCTTCAACTCCAGTTTGGAGGATCCTAGTTCCATTGCACAGGCAGCAAACAATCCTTTGTCAATAGCATTATCACGTCAAATGTGCCCTTCGTATGGATAGGAAGTAGAACTTGCTTCTCCCTTGGAGCCTTCTGTCTTCACTTCTATGGAAGAGTTCTTTTGAGTAGACTGTAGTCCCAACAGAGTTCCAGCAAACCCTTCTTCTTCTTCTTAGTGTCCAAAGATGAATCAACTAAGAGAAGGGAATCCTTCCCTTATGAAGGCAAATGCTACAACGGGATGTTCAAAAGCAAGCGTTGTCAGGGTTCCAATCAAGGCTGTAGTAACAAGTGTCCTTTTAACTTCTGACCTTATACCTAGAGTGCTTTGTCTGCAGGAAGCAGGGGCGGGTAAGAGGTTTAGTGAGTCCTAGTAGTAATCCTGTTAGACCAGAAACGTAACCCTATAGTCGAATGATATGTATAATATGTTGGCCTGAAACCAATCGCATCATGTGACAAACATCGCGATCAGAGAATCGTCAATGTAACCAAAGGGCGTCCATTTACTGAATTGTCGGCCATTTGCTTTTTTTCTTTCTGTCAAAACGCTTTGCAAATGTATTCTATGCTTTAAGTATTGAACACAGTGCGAGGCCACAGCCTGAACGCTGAAACACTTACACAGACAGGAATGGTAAACTGAACAGAAATACATTGTTTTTCTCTCTCACTAAGTTCTTGAAGTAGAGCAGAAGCCGCATCTAATCAGTAGTCCATGTGCCGGGTTGTCTTGCAAACGCTGTAGTAAAAGGAAGTTAAAACATGAATTATATTCTTTTAGCGGTGCTGCTTTGCGGAGAATGGTATTTTCTGCTTCAGAACTATCTGACCTTTAGCTCATGACCCAAGTCATACAGATAACGTAATAAGGAATGTTTTCCCTGCTGAGAACAGAATATCCTTGCTGAGCCAGAAGCTCCATGTTCCCCGTAACAGAAAGCTGTCTCTGCTGCCATTGTTAGAATAACTATGTTTAGACTGAATGAAGACTTGTCATAACATTTCATAATTGTCATGATTGTCAGTCACCGAACCCTAGCCTGAATGACATGTTTGTGGGCGGATCGAATTGCCTTTGTAAAGATTATATGTAATGTATATATATTGCTGCTCAAGCGTTGCTCGCTCTCTCGCATCTCATGAGGTCTGGGAACGCACGTCGTGAGGCGTTGAGACCCAGTCGGCCGACTAAGAATACTTTGAAATAAACCAGACTTGTTTGGAAAACAAACCTCGTGTCTGACGTGTCACTTGGATATATGGTTATTGTGCCTTAGTTTCCATATGTGGTCTTAATGGCCTAGCAAAGATGGCACCCGAACAGGGACCCTCCCACTATTGCTCCATCGTATATGTTGAAGTTGAAGAAGGCAAAAACGAGTCGAGGACAAAGCAGTTGAAACCGGGATCAGAAGGTGTTCGGGGTGCCCCTGTAGAAGTGAGAGACTCCTCCGCAGATCTGTACACAGCCGATCCCTGATCGACGAGCAGCGCCCAGCGAGCATCAAGGCAAGGGTCCTGGAACGAGGGAGATTGAGCAAGACACGCAGTCACGACGATTCTTGGTTGCGTCTGTATACGGGTGAATTACGTCTTGAGTGATGAATTGGTTGATCAAGTGAGTCGTGCCCCGATTCTTAAACGTCCTGATATTGGTTGAGAGTTGCTCTTGCAAGATCAAATGTCCAGGGTAAGAAAAGGGTAAGAATTAACCATGCCTGGGAAATTGTCTTCCTGTTTAGTGAGTTTTTTTCACTGCGGTAGACAATCTTTGGAAACTGGCCAGATCGCGCCATCCGAAGGGTTGCTGGCACATGAAATGTACATAAAATATGGTATAGGGGCAATAGTATTTAATGCGATTTGGCATAGGCAGACCAGGCGTGTATCAGACCATCAGTGGCCTAATAATGGGAGCTTTGAATTAGCACGTATAAAACACCTAGAATCAGTATTGTTACGCAAGAAGGCCCGACCAGCAGCGTTCAAGGTTGTAAGAGACTGGAGGAAGGAAGCTAATCTCCGATTGAGAAGTAGAGAGAAACATGTGCGCAGACATGAAACGAATGTAGAGAAAGCGCTAGAGCATGACCAACATCAGCAGACAGAAGCCATTAGGAACATGGACAGGGCCTTCCAATTAGATGTACAAAAAATATATCCTCAGCAAGATTTGCATACATCAGATGAACTAATAAACAAAATATTAAATGAGCGAAGAAATGAACATCAAAGTACTGACCCAGTTGCACCTCCTCCTGTACCTCCCATTCTTGTTTTTCCATCTGCACCTGCAGTAAGCAGTTCCTCCACCCCTGTGCCTGTGACATCATTTTCTCCACTGCCGCCAGAGCATGAGCTAGCCACTTTAGCAGGCAGGTCTACAGAGATGGAGCCTGCGCAAGGAAGCATTAGACAGACTCGTAGCACGATTAGCAAAGGAAAGAAAGAAGAACTGAAAGAGTGGGCCGAAACGTATATGAATTATGACAATGAAGTGGCTGTGCAGAGTTCCATATCTGATCATAGAGGCCTTGGTGAACAACAGGTATTGTTAGAATGCATGGGTAATTATCTTGTGAAAATATGGGGTGATTTGACCGATACAGTGGTACCGCAAGAGTTGCGCAATTTGGTTGTTCTTTCGAATTTGCGAAGATGATGCGATGAAAGTACGAGATCACGTAAGCTGAATATTTGTGTTTAAGCGAGAACTTGATCGATTGCATAAAGAGCTATTGAAAAAAGATAAACCGCATATGTGGTATGTTCAGCAACAGTTTTTACCGTCGTTGAAACCTGTTAGTGAAGAGATGCGAATTTGTACGCGAGGCGCGCTTAGATGTATTACGGATGCCGCCATTTCCCCAATTGAAGTGCATGATACGTTTAGTCAGTATACGCCAGAAATGCAGAGAAAGGTATTGCAAGTTATGGTAGAGTATCTACAAGATGAATGTATGAAGAATAAGATACGTTGTCCTGCTGATTTAATGACAATTTATAAAAGAGCATTTTCACCTGAAACTGGAACGGCTGTTTTTTCACTTGATTTAGCGTTGTTGCTTAATAGACGAACCAATGTAGAATCACCTAGTGTGCAATTACCCATGACGGAGGTGCTTCCCACGTTTGTCCCGAAAGTAGAAGTTGCTGCCTCTGGAGGAACTCCAGCGCGAACGATAGAAGCTCATTATATTGCACAGTTTGTACATGTCCCTTTTTCTAGGGAAGAGGTAAATACTATAAAGCAGACGATCCCTGATATTAGGAAGAACCCGTCAGGATTCTATAAGGAAATTGAATCTGTTTTGAATTCATCTGTTTTTACATTGAGTGACATTGATTTATTGTTTCCCGTGATTCTTCCTGTAGACATATGGAAACAGGTTAGAAACATAAGTGACGCGCCGATGCTAGGCGATACATGGGAGAATTTGACTACAATTGATAGTGATGGAAAGGCTGGAGAGAAGCCACCACAGGTAATGTTGGCTTTACCATTGCGAATAGTAGAGAAATTGAAAACTTTGGTGCCCGAGAAAAGAATAGTTTGGGATAAATTGACTGCTTGTTTGCAGGGCAAAGAGGAAGGAGCGACAGATTATTTTAATCGATTTGAAGAAGTATTTGCAGATTTTAGTGGTCAAAGATTTAAGTACTGAACCTGGGAAGAGATTATTTGTTGATAACATTTGTGCGAGGGTTATTGCCGAAAATTCAAAGTTTAATAATGACATCTGAAAGTGCATGGCAAGCAAAAACACAGAGTGAAGTACTATATATAGCCCAGTATTATGAGAACAGAGTAAATTCAGAAAAGGATAAGGAACTAAGGGAAAAAGGGAATTTGAAGACAAGAGTATTGTTACAGCAAGTAGCGAACAATAATAGAGGCGGTGCGAATGCACCGTCCCGAGTCCAATTTGCATTAATGTCCAATATGCAAGGGGGTCCAATAGAGATTAATCAATGTGCCTATTGTAGACAAGAAGGCCATTGGCCCGCATATACAGAATAGGAATGGGACCTTACTGAGAAGACAGAATAGAGGTCGTCCGGGGATACACGGGCAGAAAAGAAACCAAAGAGCACCTCAACTTCAGGATAACCAGGGAAATCAGAATCAAAATCAGAATCAGAGCCAACAACGAAACAATACAAATGGTGGGAATGTTTTTGACAATCAGACCAATGCATATTACTCTGGCGACTTTACATCTGACGATGTATTGTTTTACTAGGACAGCCCGAGACAGGGGTTGGAACCAGTATCTATTCCCGTAGACCAGAAAGGGCCCTATGTAGAAATGAAGGTTGGGAATAGGGAGCACATTTTTTTAGTGGACACAGGTGCACAAAAATGTTCAATTGACCATCAGCGGGTTCCAGATATACCACTGTCAGGGCATAAAAATGTCTCAGTAGGGTTCTCAGGTACACCAGTAATTAGTGCAGTGTCTCAACCAGTACCTATAACATTAGGTATATTCATATAGACTTGCCCATTTCTTTTGACAAAAAACTGCGGCGAAAATGTATTGGGATTAAATCTATTGAAGAAATTGAATGCAGTCATTTATTGTTCTCCAGATGGAGTGTATTTGACAGTCTCGCACAAAAAACTCCTGCATCGCAATTTGTATCTAAGCCACTACCGACTGAATTGAGTAAAGTACCGGCTTGTATATGGGCAGTAAATAACAATGATGTGGGTTGTTTGAAAGTAGAACCAGTAAATATTATTTTGAAAGAAGGAATTACATTGCCGCGTATTCCGCAATATAAAATTTCAGATGAAGGAGAAAAAGCTTTGAAATGTATTGTATCAGATTTGATTAAAAGAAACGTAATTGCAGAAACTTCTGGTAGTGCTTGCAATAGTCTGATTCTTCCGGTTTATAAGAAAGGAGGTAATGAGATACCTTACCGTTTTATTATTGATATATGCAGAGTAAATAAAGTGGTTGATCCACAATTTCCATTAGTCCCAGATGTGACTGCAATTTTGACTATGATTCCAGCCTCTGCTTTGTATTTAGTGTTATTGACCTGAACAATGCTTTTTTTGGTATCCCAGTACATCCAGATAGCAGATATTTGTTTGCATTTACATTAGGAGGATGTTCTTTTACATTCACACGAATTCCACAGGGCTACACTGAAAGTCCAGTATTTACAGTAGAGCATTAAAGGAACAATTAGATATGCTTGAACTACGGACAGGCTGCGTATTATTACAATACATAGACGATTTGTTGATAGGAGCAGACACAGAAGAGATTTGTAAAGAAAGTACAGTTGCATTATTGACCCATTTAGCATGGACACAAAGCTTCACTTAAAAAATTCCAGTATTGTCGAAAGGAAGAGGCCTACTTGGGCTACCTACTTTTGAAGGAGGGAAGCAGATTGACACCAGAAAGAATAGAAAGCATCTCTGATATGCCTATTTCAAATACGCAGAAAGAAGTCAGGGCTTTAATTGGCATGGCTTCATATTGTAGGCAGTGGATCGCTAATTTTTCTATGATTGTGAAACCAATAGAGGCATTGACAAGGAAAGATGTTACCTTACCTTTGCCATGGAACATGGAATGTCAAGAAGCATTTGACTTGCTTAAAGCTGCATTATGTTCAGCTCCAGTTTTGGGCATGCCAAATTACAACAAGAGTTTTAAGTTGCTTGTGCATGAAAATAATGGATGTGCTTTGGCTGTTTTGACTCAGGAACAAGGAGGGAGAAATAGACCATGCGGTTACTTCTCTTCCATGTTGGATCCTGTTGCATGTGCTTTGCCACGTTGCTTGCGAGCTGTTGCTGCAGCCGCTGCATTAGTAAAACAAACTGAGGGGATGGTTTTAGGTCACGCTTTAACCGTCATGGTACCGTATTCAGTGGATGTTCTTTTAAATAGAACGCAGACGCAACACTTTACATCAACCAGATTAGCAAGGTATGAAATAGTTCTATTTGCACCACATATACAAATTAAAAGGTATTGCTCTTTAAATCCGGCCAAGTTAATGCCCCCTCCAAATGACAAAGGGGGTGAAAAACAATTCCCCCATGATTGTTTAATGGTTACTGAATGAGAGACAAAAGGAAGAATTTACCTAAATGACACCCCACAGAAAGAGCCAGATGGAGAACTGTTTTGTGATAGTTCCTGTTTTAAATTACCAGATGGCACATCAACTGCTGCTTATGCCACCACTACACTGAAACGTATTGTAGAAAGCAAAAGAATCCCATATAACTCAGCACAAGCTGCAGAAATAATAGCATTAACAAGAGCATGTGAAATCTCTGCAAATCTCAATGTAATCATATACACTGACAGACAGTATGCCTTTGGGGTGGTACACAATTTTGGTCGATTATGGGCTGAAAGGGGTTTCCTGACATCACACAGAACCAAAATCCAACATGGCACTTTGATAGTGAAACTATTGTCAGCACTTACGCTTCCCAAGCGATTAGTGATAATGAAATGTGAAGCACATAAAAAAGTAACATGTAATGTTGGAAAGGGAAACTGATTTACACACAAAAATGTATGTTGAAAGATGAGAAGAAGTACCTTGCATGATAGAGAATGGAACTGCAACAGTGAAGGAAATGCAATCAGAAGCTACTGTAGATGAAATAAAAAACTGGTCTGAGGGTCTAGCAGAATTAGATTCTGAAGGTTGCTGGGTGGACAAACAGAATAACAGATGGATGTTGCCAAATGCCTATGTAATGGCTGGCCCACAGTCCAACACACATATGTGCTAGAAAAATGATACAACACCTGGATTCTGTATGGCAGAATCCACACATTAGAAAAACTGCTGAAAGATTGGTTCAGAACTGCATGACTTGTTTACAACATAACATTGGAAAGGGAACAGCGACACCCGTAGGCAGTTTTGGCCCACCGCCTATGTCGTTTGAAGTAATCCATTTTGATTTCATAGAAATGGAAAGGTGCCAAAACTATAAGTATGTTCTCGTGGTGGTATGCGCATTCAGCAAATGGGTAGAGGCCTATCCCCTGAAAGATTGTACAGCCATGTCCACAGCTAAAGCCATGCTAAAGGAATACTTTCCCCGTTTTGGCCTGCCCCGTGTCATATGGTCAGATAATGGCCAACACTTTATTGCGGCTGTAATATTGCAAATTTGGCAGGTCTCCAGATTGATAAACGATTCCATTTAGCCAGACACCCGATGAGTGGCAGTTTGGTATAACGTCAGAACGGTATCCTAAAAAACAAAATTAGTAAAGTATGTGCGGGGAGCAATTTGAAATGGCCTGATGCATTACCGCTAGCTTTACTGTGCATGCGCACAACTGTAAAGGCGAGGACTGGTCTCTCCCCTTACGAAATCGTGATGGGGAGACCAGCGAATGTTTGGAATGCCCCTCGGTCGAAACGGCTGAGGGATATAGAGTGCACATTACTAATAGATTACTGTAGACAGTTGACTCAAAACTTGTGTTTGATTCATCAGCAGGTGCAGGACGTAATTCCTGTCAGGTATACCGGCCCAGGACATTGTCTGCAGCCTGGGGACAGGACATTAATTAAGAATTTTGAAAGAAAATCTTCACTCTCACCGCGCTGGGTGGGACCCTTCCAGGTACTGCTGGCTACACAGACTTCAGTCCGAGTGAATGGACACAAGCACTGGATCCACGCAACACACATGAAAAGAGTTCCATTTCCTTCACCACATGAGAAAGAGCTTGATGAGCCTGACATTGAAAGAGAAACAGACGCATTTGATCACAAAGATATCATCGCCAATCCTCTGTTAAAGGTGCTTCGTAAAGCCGAGAAAGGGCCTGGGGAGATTGCAACAAAGATCGAAAGGCCAAGGTGCCTCAACTTTGTCCGACTGCTGCCTTATCATCATCACGCAGTGCACCTGAAACTGGCACTGATCTTGCATCTGGAAATGAGTATATTATTCATTGATCATACTGTACCTGGAGTTGTGAGGTACAATCTACCTTTGCAAAATCGGAAGTGATCAGCTTTTGTTTTGCCTTTGTTCCCAACATGGAGGAAATGGGAATGGAGGCCTAGGGAAAAGGAGCCTATGTGCTGTATGAAGCTGGATCAAATTGAAAGCTCTGACACGCGGTTTCCTGGTGCTACCATTGGAAAGTGAAGGACCATTGCAACCTTGCACGGACAAGTGGGGGAAATTGGTACCGATACCATCGAATTGATACTTGCTCCTGCCTTTTTGGAGGTTTGTGCAAATTCACAGCAGCTTGCTGGCATCTGTTAAGCAGGCTAGCCTCAACTGGCCTGAACGCTTTGCTGCTAATGTGTGTTGCTGTGGAGAACTCTTCCTTGACAGACATTGAAAATCTTATTCTGAAATAAACATTACAAACAATGCCTATATTCGCTCCTGCTCCCTCCTGCACCGATGCTGTTGATGATATAGAAATAGAGACTAAGCCTGTTCCTAGAAAGACTTGGTTCGGAAAGAATAATATGCTAATGATTATGATACCGCTTTGCATTTTGTTTACATTAGTCCCAATATTCTGGTATCTAGAAACTGTGCATCCTTTGGACTCTCTCTTGACTGCTCCCACTGCTCCCACTATGAGCAGCCCAGTACATGTGCTCTCTTATACTCTCCCCTCACAAGAAGTTAAATATTGGGTATGCCAATAATACATTGCTATTGATTATGAATATGACCCATGCTATCTCGAATAGGTCCAATTGTTGGGTCTGTTTCCATTTACCCCAGCACAGGGAAAGAGGAATGGGTTGATATGTGCATCCTTTGCCACTTAATACCGCCTGTTATGCATCATTAAGAGCGCTATTTTTTGGAAAATGGAATGACAGTTTCACTGGTCAGTTTGATGGAACAAATATAAATGAATTTGAGAGATTGCTGTTAGAACCGTTAGGTTGTTCCGTTTTTACAAGCAGAAGCAAAATAAACCTGGTAACAAGTCCAGAAGATAGGCTCTCTAGGCCTTACAAATCCCTAATCACTTTTAAAATGACTCCGGTAGGAAACAACAATGCTGTGCCTCCCTCTTATACTATTAATCATAGTCCACGTTCTGTCCCATTCTGCTTACGGAAGAAGGGTTCCCACCCGGTGGGAACATTCACTAGATGCATGAACATTGCTGTGCTTGAACAGGAAGAGAAACCCTTATATGTAGGAGGTTCTGTCTATTTTATATGTGGAGATCAGGTCTGCCCATGGTTACCTAGAACTTGGGAAGGGACCTGTTATTTAGGTATACTTCTGCCTGGTGTATTTCTTTCCAAAACTTCTTAGATAGCTAAATTATCTAGATCTCGGCCACAACGAGATGATACTGCAGGACAAATTGCAGGGGATATAGTAAAATCATTTATACCATTCTGAGGGCAAGCAATACATTGATGGAATATAAGAAAACTGTCCAGGGTGTTAGAGAAAACGATAAATGGGACAACAGATATACTGTATAATATGACATTGGAACAAAAAGCAATCAGATTAATTGCACTTCAAAATAGAATGGTCCTTGATATAATTTTGGCTGATCGTGGAGGGGTCATGCAAATTGGTGGGGTTAGCGTGATGTGTATTCATAAGTGACTCCTCCGCCATGATATTTGAAGCAAATAAAAAATTGCATGTCCTAAGTTCTGAACTGCATGTTCCCACAGGATGTTGGAATCTGAATAGAAGTTCTTGGTTCTGGGAACTGCTGCGATCATGGGGATGCAAACTAATTGCAATTTTGGTTATTGTATTTGGAATCCTCATGTTCTGCTGTTTTTGCATACATTGCCTGCCAGTCCTTTGCTCCCAAATAACAAATGAGTGTGTACATGCAATCAAAACGAAACCTCCTTGCATGCTAAGTGAAGGTGCACAACACGAAAATGAAATAATTAAAGAATTTATGACAATTAATATTTCTGATGACGATTACAGCAGTATGGGGAGCTCGGAATCGGACATGTGGTCCGATGAAGATGCAATGTATGGATGATGCTCTTGGCTTATGGCCAAAATTAAGGTTTGTTAGACCAGAAACGTAACCCTATAGTCGAATGATATGTATAATATGTTGGCCTGAAACCAATCGCATTATGTGACAAACATCGCAATCAGAGACTTGTCAATGTAACCAAAGGGCGTCCATTTACTGAAATGACGGCCATTTGCTTTTTTCCTTTCTGTCAAAACGCTTTGCAAATGTATTCTATGCTTCAAGTATCGCACACAGTGCGAGGCCACGGCCTGCACGCTGAAACACTAACACAGACAGGAATATTAAACTGTACAGAAATACATTGTTTTTCTCTCTCACTAAGTCCTTGAAGAAAAGCAGAAGTCGCATCTAATCAGTAGTCCAGGTGCCGGGTTGTCTTGCAAACGCTGTAGTGAAAGGCAGTTAAAACATGAATTATATTCTTTTAGCGGTGCTCCTTTGCGGAGAATGGTATTTTCTGCTTCAGAACTATCTGACTTTTAGCTCATGACCCAAGTCATACAGATAACTTAATAAGACCTGTTTTCCCTGCTGAGAACACGATATCCTTGCTGATCCAGAAGCTCCATGTTCCCCATAACAGAAAGCTGTCTCTGCTGCCATTGCTAGAATAACTATGTTTAAACTGAATGAAGACTTGTCATAACGTGTCATAATTGTCATGATTGTCAGTCACCGAACCCTAGCCTGAATGACAAGTTTGTGGGCGGATCGAATTGCCTTTGTAAAGATTATATGTAATGTATATATATTGCTGCTTGAGCGTTGCTCGGCTCTCTCGCATCTCACGAGGTCTGGGAACACACGTCGTGAGGCGTTGAGACCCTGTCGGCCGACTGAGAATACTTTGAAATAAACTAGACTTGTTTGGAAAACGAACCTCGTGTCTGACGTGTCACTTGGATATATGGTTATTGTGCCTTAGTTTCCTTATGTGGTCTTTATGGCCTAGGAATCCAAGGTGGTGGAACCCCCTTTCCTGGCCTAATGATTTCCTCTGAGCTGCCATGACTCTATCCCCTGCCCATGTCGCCCTACTTTTAAAGGACTTCAGTGATCAGCACCCTGGTGCTGGAGTGACTTTGCTGTGTCAGGGCTACCCTGAAGGGGAATCAAAAGAGCAGCTTCCTGGGCATTGTTCCACATGGCTGTTGTGTAGACATCCAGGCCAGACAGTTAATGCACATCAGCCCTGTAATGGCCAAAGCACTGCTCACCAAGCTGACACTCACATGATAGCCAAATGCTGTGGCTGTATAGTTGTGAGATTCTAGTAGACACCATCTCATAACCAGGCATGGCTTATCTTTAAAGTTGAATGTGCCACCAGGCTAAGTAGGATACATAATTATGATGCTTTGAATCAAAGGTGAAGAAGATTAAAAAGCCACCTCTGCCTGTTGACACTTTGTGTTGCATCACCTGTCAGGAATTAAATGTGACCGTTGAACCTGCCCTGATGTGACAGTAGTGCTTTTACTGGGGATGTCAGAAGACTGCCCCAGCAAGTGCACTATGATTTTGGCATGGAGCAGTATGAAAGAGGGGTCTGATTAGCAGACTTCCTTTTCAGAAACAGAATGAACTATCCTCACTAAATGCCATTCGGTCAAAGGAGCAGTTCAACAATCCATACATTTAAGGTGCAGTTTACTGGAATGCTAAGCAAACTATGACACAGCATGTATTGCATGCTAGAAAGGTAAACAAATGATGACATAGCCAGGATTCATGGTGCACCCAAATGCTAAGCAACAATGACAATCCTAGTGACAAGGAATTGATGTCACGCAGGCATGCTACTCCTTAGTGCCAAGTAGACATGACATTGAAATGACAGCCACAGCCTGCCTCAGTCCTAACCAAACTGCCATACACAGGCATGGATAATATCGGTGCTCAGCAGGCTGCAAGTCTCAGAAATCTGTGACACGGCAGACAGGGTGCTTCTGAATGCTAACCAATCCGCATTTGTTCCACTCAGTGATATTCGGCCAGGGTTGTTGTGTGAATACTCAGAATTGAGCAGTTGCCTTATTACCTCCAAGTCCATTGTTCTCGTTCCAGGACTTACCTTCGAGGTGATCCACTTCCCATACAGGAACCATTTATCAAATGCAATTGTTATGCATAAGATAAATGTCCTAGTGAGAAGGTACATGTTGGTGAGAGGTCAAGGAGTGGCAATGCATAAGCGATTGGGAAGTCTGCAGATGGGAGGAGTGATGCCAAGTCATCTGTCTCAAGGCACTTTGATTTGTCTGGACACACTGAGGCTTGCTTGCCCATGGTTTTTAGTGCTTGAGCATATTGGGGGGGGGGGTGATAGTTCCAGGATGCTGCATCAGAGAGAATGTTTTGGGATTCATTATTTGTCTTTCTTGTGTCCGTACAAGTATTTCAATTTGAATTGGCTTATTTGACATGTATACAGCGCAGCAATCTAACATTTGGTACATTGGACATGTCCAGGATGCTCACTCTTTCTTCTGTATCTATTGCTGCCTCCTTTGCAGATCAAGGCCTAGTCAGTGTCTATTATGGCAGCAGCCAGATGGAGTCCCAGCAATGCATCCGCATGAGGAGTGACATTTCGAACATCATGACCTCTACTGTATTAAGTTTACTACAATTGACCAAAAGATACTATTTTAAAATTGATTTTTGTTTGTTACTACAGAACACTTGATAAATAGAAGTTTGTGTTTCCCCAAAACTTGTGTCTGAAAAACATAGATGTGTGGAAATAAACAAAGCAAAGTAAGACATTCTGAAGGAACGATTTTTTGGAAGTTAGCGTGAATTTGTAAAGTTAAAGTCCGCTCCAAATTCTTGAAATGATTATCAAAGGATATCAAACTATAATCTGTTTCAGATAAAACAATTTTAAGTATATACGAATGCAGGAGTGTCCCCACAACGCGTGTGAAACCTAGAAACGATTTCTTTCTTCTGGGGTACCACTCCATTTATTGACCTTCAAGGATGGAGGGCTGAATCAGCCCAGCCGGGGTTTTAACTTGAAAAGAGCCAGCTGGCCCATGCCAAAGACAAACACTCAACTCGTGATCTGTCCATTCATTTATGTCAAGTTTACTGGGATTGTCAGGTTTACAGAGAATGCGAAAAAGGGATCTTCTTGGGGGTGGCAAATTGCGATCTTACTGAGAATGCCACATTGGGAGCATACTGGGGGTGTGAAAGTGAGAGCTTAATGGCAATGTCAAACGCATCTGTAATATCCAACTGGGAAATTGGAATATCAAACTGGGTGTTACTGGGAATATCAGACTGGGAGATTATTTGCATATTAAGCCTAAAGGGTGTACCACAATAGAGCTTACTGAGAATGTCAAACTGGGAATTTACTGGGAATGTCAAGCTTACCTGGAGCCCAGAATACTATACTGCAAACTGACAATGTCAAACTGGGAGAGTAGTGTGGATAGCAAGCTTACTAGGAGTATCAAACCATGAACTGTGGTGATGCCGAGCAATGCCACGCATCACAGTAACTGCTTATGGTTAAACAAGATGGTTTTATTATTAAATTATACAAGTCTGCAGGGACGCAGATCAGTTTGAAGTTCTCTTCTTTGACAGTGGAAGTCATATATAGACTCTGTAGCGACTGGTTAATGGGCCTCTCTTGTCTCAAACGTCCATGCCCACTGAGGTGATTCTGTCTAACATCTGTCTTCCAAATGTCAGTATCTGTGGCTGTCCAATCCCCTTTCAAATACAACTTTGAAAGAGCACGGGCCTTTGCCACATGTACTGCTATGTCAGACATCTCTCTGTTTAAAATGCAACAACCTACCTCCAACAATTTTCACTAAACAAAAAAGTTAATGTTTTTTAATCATCTTTTAACACTGTCGCTCAATCACTTACAACTCCAAATTCAAACCCACATAATTATCTGTGTACCAATTATTTCTGCGCACACCTTAGAATGTCCTCCTGCGGCTGCAGTATCAATATCATATAATTCAATGCAACGCAAAGCTTCCACAGACACATTTGCGGGCTCTGCACAATTTCATTTAAAAGGGCTGTGTTGCAATGACACTATTTATCCTAGAAATCATATTTCAGTGGATCGCCAGGTTTGTACGATGTTTTAATTGGGCGACATTTAATTCAGGGGAACTTTCCACCTAGCCCAAACAAGGCGCGCACAATTTCCCTTCATTTAATTAAGTTCTTTTTATGAATCTGGGACCCCCAATTTAACAGAATTGATTCCTAACAGACTCCCTCCTCTTTCGGAACAAGAAAGAACAAGAAACACACCGGTTTACACAGAAGGTATAATTATTAACCAAATAGAAATAATTGAATCCACTTAAAGATAAACATGTTACACATCCATGAATTCCTAAGGTTGAAAGTTAATCAGCACACTATTCACCTCAGTTTTCAATGCGACAGTCATAGAAATTTTGACTTTTGTAACACACACATGACCACTTATATATTTTGTTTACCCTGGATGCACATGCACCATTGATTAAAAATGCATGAGGGGCCAAGATAAAACTTTCATTTGTTAAAAGAAACAAATTAATGTACAACATCCCTGGCTCTCCCATTCTCTCTACTTCCCCTTTATTGCAAATAGATACCACCCCTTACTCAATAGGTGTGTCAGAATTTCAACAGCGTTCTACCTTCCACATAAAACATTTAGACACAATGGGCCTCATTACAAGCATACCGGTCCGCTTGCCGGAATCACTGTGGGCAGGTCTGACCCTGCCGGACACAGTGGCCACGGTAAGCAGACCATAACGGAGGCACCAGCACTGATATTAACTGTGCTAGTGCTTCCGCGTTACCCATTCCCATAGTCTTAACTGAATTACCGGCGCATGACTTCCCAGCCACCGGGGTTGTAATACCCCAGTGTTTTTTGGCAAGACAGGCGCCAGTAATATGTTTTGGGTCTGGCGACAACCCGCCGGTATCACCGGTAGGGTTGCCAGACCCGTAATGAGGCCCAATGTTTAGATCTCCAAATGCGTAAAGACACAGGCATCATGTATGGCAATTTTGGATGTCTGAGCAGAAATTATTGGTACTCATTAATAAAAAAGATGCATGCCCAGTGCAACGGGTCAGAAGAAGGACGCAGACTCTTTGAGGGCATTTTTAAGTAAGGTTTATTAAATACAAGTCAGAGAGGCCTAGCTATCCCTGTGGATATGGGATGTTCGCTACCTAAAGAATAACTAACGTGCTCATCAGTCGTCTGTTTCTCAATGTCCAAAAAGAATCTGTCCATCGTCCAAACTAATACTATCTGACCCTATCACCATCATAACAAAATAAAGGCAGGAGAATGACTCCCTTCTCCTGCTCCATGCTTGCAGCAGTTGTCTTCTTGGTATATGTTCTCTTCCTTGGCAACTCCCTTTATCAGTTCAGATCATTCCTTTCTTGAATTAGACAATTTGAATTCCACGTTAGGCAAGTCTTTGCTTTGTTCAACTTGTTTTGTTGTATAGGCTAGGTGGGCCTTTAACATTCTCTCTTTCTTTTACTCAAGGTATTTTCATTCATTAAGGTTTGAAAGGGGCCCCTAGAGGTCCCTCACGTCTATGGAAACAAGGCAAGTCACCACACACGATAGATACGCCAGACACAAGGTTGTATTCCCAAAGCTAGGGTTTATTGCAAAGCAAATAGTCTCAGTTGGCCAACTCGGTCTCACGCCTCGCGACGTGTATCTCTGGACCTCGAGGGACGCAAGAGAGCGAATTACGTACATCAGTTACATATATACAAAATGCATATCATACAATCAGCTGTGACATTTTTAACACCCCCTTTATTGGGTTTCTTTGAACTCGGTTTGATGATGGACACTTTCGACGAATATGACACCTTCAAATATCTATTCTAGTAACAATATGCAATTTTGCAAGTGCGGAGACATCTTTTACTTGTTGAATAGAACACAGTGGTTCTGTTCTTGGAAGCAAGCCACATACGGGGGAAGAGTCACATTCCAGACCTTGCTATCTATGAGGTGCTATTCGTGTCCTGGGAGCCGACACGCTCTACAGGGCTCGGTAAAGGGGGGGCCGTAAGAAGAGCATAATTCAAGCCTTTAGCTGCTTTATTCTAACATATTCTACCATCTAACGAGACTGGCTGGCAACTGTGAAATTATTAAATGCCCTGCGGCTCTGCTTCAAGGCTACATTCGGGAGGGAACCGGGCATTCCTTCCCGGCGCTGCCTACGTTGTGTTTCAACGAACTCTTATTAGCCTCGCAGCCCTGCGGCCTTGTCCTTTCACGTTCAGACAACAATATTAACAGTCGAGCAGTGTAAGCAGAAAATGTGCTGCGAAGCAATTTGAACAGAAAGCAATGAGCAATTGTTAGAAAACAAAATGGCGATCCTTGTTACATCAAAATGGCCGTTCATTGGTAAACTCGGAAACCTGTATTTCTATTGTATCGTGCATGAGACAGTTGGCCTTCGGCCACCAAAATACGTTTGCCGTCAATCATGAGAGGTATCCATTTTTCTAGACTGACAAACCCTCCTTTGGCCGTATGCCAAACGTCTCATTCATCTATTGTATCCTCCTCTGACGACGATAAGTCTGAAGCACTTATGTCGGAATCTTGCATGCTATTACAAGCATCATCATCTTCATTAATGTCTATAGCCATTAATTCTTTTACTGTTTTTATTTCATGTGTGTCTCTGTCATCCCGGCCATAAGTTTGTTTTCTTTTTGTTATCATATGCATACATCCCTTCGTACATCCCTCAGTTACCTCAGTGCAAACTAACGGTAGGCAGTGTATACAACAATAGCACGTTATGAATATTCCAAACACCACTACTAATATCGAGATCAACTTCCATCCCCAAGAACGCAGTATTCCCTAAAACCAGGACTCTATTCCCCAGCCCCCTTCTCCAGTAGGGAATTCAGAGCTTAGGACATGCATTTTCTTTATTGCTTCAAAAATCGTAAGGGAATAGTCATCTACAAATACACAGCGCGCTGATCCCACAATCTTGCAAATTCCCCCACGATCAACCAGGATCACATCGAGAGCCATTCTATTTTGCAGCGTCATTAACCTCATTCCTTTTTCTTCCAACGTCATGTTAAATAGTATATCTGTCGTTGTGTTTATGGTATCTTTTAGTATTCTGGACAGCAATCGTACAATCAAAGGGCCATGTTGAATTCTGGCACCATGTGATGTCAAGAAACCTCTCAGCCCAGAGTCGACCAAAGTTATGAACCACCCCAAAAGCATACTGACTATCATTATATATATTCACATTTAAATTTTCAGAAATCTCGCAGGCTCTGGTCAATGCTATTATTTCTGTGGCTTGTGCCGAGTTGTAGGGGATTCTTTTGCTTTCTACAACACTCTCTAGGGTAGTGATAGCGTAGGCGGCAGTTGTTGTGCCATCAGGTAATCTGAAACAAGAGCCGTCACAAAATAACTCTCTGTCCGGCTCTTTCTGTGGGGTGTCTGTCAAATCAACCTTTCCCTTCGTTTCTTCCTCAGTGACCATTAAACAATCATGGGGTGGTGATTCGTTGTCACCAATTTCTTCTGTGGGTAGTGGCATTAATTCTGCAAGATTCAAAGCGCTATACCTCATAATTTGGATATTGGGTGCGAACAAGATAATCTCATATCTTGTCAGTCTAGCGGAGGTGAGGTGTTGCGTCTGTGTCCTATTTAAAAGGACATCTATGGCATGTGGTACCATCAGAATGAAAGTATGCCCCAATACCATCCCTTCCGTTTGTTTAACCGACGCAGCAGCCGCCGCGACAGATCGCAAACATCGAAGAAGTGCGCGCGCGCTTCAGGGTCCAGCGCGGAAGAGAAAGAGCCGCACAGCCTATTTCTTCCACCTTGTTCCTGTGTCAAAACCGCCAATGCACATCTTTCACTTCCACACACAAACAGTCTAAAAACCTTTTCATAATTTGGTGTGCCGAAAACTGGAGCAGAACACAATACAGTTTTCAATTGATCAAACTCTCTCTGACATTCCTCATCCCACTGTAAAGGCATAACCGCATCCTTTCTAGTCAAGTTCACCATCGGTTTCACAATTAACGCAAAATTACCGATCCACTGTCGGCAATACGAAGCCATGCCTATTATGGCTCTGACTCCTTTCTGTGTCTTTGGAATAGGCATACAAGAAATACTTTCTATCCGCTCTGGCATTAGCCTTCTCCCTTCATTCGAAAGTAGGTAGCCCAAATAGGCCACCTCCTTTCGATTATATTGAAATTTCTTCAGACTAGCTTTATGGCCATGTGCCGCTAGGTGTGACAATAGTAATACAGTGCTTTCTTTACAAATCTCCTCTATGTCAGCAGCTAACAACAGACCATCTATGTATTGCAAGAGTACGCAACCCACTGGTAATTCTAGCATGTCTAGCTGCTCTTTCAATGCTTTACTGTAAATATTCAGACTTTCCGTGTATCCTTGCGGAATCTGCATAAATGTAAATGATCGTCCTCCTAATGTGAACGCGAACAAATATCTGCTGTCCTTGTCCACTGGAATGCTAAAGAAAGCATTTTTTAGATCAATTACACTAAAGTATTCTGCTGAGACAGGTATCATTGTCAATATTGTAGTGACGTCTGGGACCAAAGGAAATTGTTCATCTACTACTTTGTTCAGCGCGCGCAAATCAATTATGAAACGGTATGGTACTTCATTGCCTCCCTTTGTATAAACTGGAAGAATCAAGCTGTTGCATGTACTGCCTGTAATGTTCTTCAATCACCCCTAATTTCACCAAATCTGTAACAATACTCTTCAATCCTTTCTCACCATCAGCCGAAATTCTGTATTGGGGAATTCGTGGCAGTGTAACACCCTCTTTCAAAATGATCTTTACTGGCTCTATTTTCAAGCATCCTACATCATTATCATGCATTGCCCATTTAAATGTTGGCACTTTACTTAACTCTCCTGGTAAGGTTTCAAACATGAATTCTGACACAGGGGCATTTTGTGGCCAAATCGTCAGAAACACCCCGTCTGACGTACAATGTATAATCGCACCTAGCTTTTTCAACAAATTTAATCCCAACAAGTTCTCCCCACAATTTTCTGTTAGGAGAAAAGAACAATGTTCACTGAATGGTCCTATGGTAACTGGGACTGGTTGGGACACTGGGTTTATGACTGGTGTACCTGCGAACCCTACGGAAACATTCTTTTGCCCTGACAGTGGTATATCCGGAACCAAGTGATGGTCTATTGAACACTTTTGTGCTCCTGTATCAACAAGGAAGCGGTGCTCCTCATTCCCGACTCTCATTTCTACGTAGGGTCCTTTCTGATTCATGGGAATAGACACTGGTTCCGACCCCTGCCCTGGGCTGTCCTATTGGGGAAATAACACATCATCCGATGTGTAATCACTACTATTACTGTAATACGTATTTGGCTGTGTATCGAAAACGTTCCCACTCTTCCCTCTATTTCCCCCACTCTGGTTTCCATACTGTTGGTTTTGCTGGCCCTGATTCTGGTTAGGAGCACTTTGGTTTTGGGCTTGGTTTTGATTACTTCCATTATTGTGGTGCTGCTGCATACTATTCCTATTTGGTCAATTCGCTCCTTGGTGCCCTCTCTGCTGTCTTCTCTGACCAGACCCATTTCTATTCTGCAGATGTGGACATTGCTCTCGCCAGTGTCCTTCCTCCTTACAGTACGCACACTGATCTGGTCCCAATGGCCCCCCATGCATATTCAAATTACTTCTTCCTTGTGCATTCCCTCTCCCTCTATTATGTCCTGCTACTAGCTGCGTGTCTTCAATATGCATGCTTTCAAGTCTTCTCCCACCTGTTTTAACAACAATCATTCGTCCACCATCGCCTTTCGCCCCGGCGATGGTAACTGTTGCCGTTGATTATGTGGCCCTAGCATTTCCTTCCTATCTCTCCCGATATCCTTACACCTGTACCCAGGTGCAGTAAACATTTCAGCATAATCATTATCCAATTCATTTTTAAGTTCAAAAAGTCCATATACATGTTCCCTTACTTCTTCATCTTTTTTCTTCTACTGCGTGCTAATGCATTCAAATCTAACAATCGCTGCGGTGGTAATTTCCCAATTAACTGTTTCCATTTCTCCACCAAATATTCACCCATACATTCCAACACTACCTGTCTTTCGTTGCTTCTTCGGAAGTCATACATCGAAGCCAATGCTGCCGTCCCATCATTCCCGTCTATATACATCTCTGCCTGTTGCTGCAATTCCACCTTCCTTTCCTTGCTGATCGCGCCGCGAGTTACCCTCGTGCATCTACTTTGTTCAGTCCCGCCTCTCACCCCTGCGGTTTCAACTTCAACCCTGGGAGGGACGGACGATACCGAGTCTGTATCTAAGGCGGGAGGTGTGGATGGGACAACAGGAGCGGCGAGTGTCTGCTGTGGGCCTGGTTGGCTAATAGGAAGTGCTACATGCGTGGTCTGTGGCTGTGGGAGGGCTTGAGCTACGGGAGGGGCTTGAGCAGTTGTTACTGGCATGTTTGGCCTCGCTTCTGATCTTGGGCCTTGTTTTGTATGGATCAATATGTTTTCTATCAATTCATCTGCTATGTGCAATTCTCGTTGTGGGTATATTTTTTCTATATTCAACTGGTCACGTCTACCTGACCTCCTTAGACTCTCAGTCCAATCCTCCTCCTCCTTTTCTTCCGCTACTTCACCTTTCGATTTATGCCTGCGCGCATGCTTCGGTCTACTTCTAAGTCGGAGCATTGCTTCCCTTCTTCATTTCTTAACGATATCAAATGCTGCAGGACGCGCTTTCTTTCTTATCAACACCCTTTCCAGGTTATCTATTCTCGCTATCTCAAAACTATCATTTATCGGCCACTGATGGTCTTGTTGCTTTCTGGTTTGCCTATGCCAAGTCTCACAGAATATTATCGCTCCCACACCATACTTTACATACATCTCATACGCCGGCGTTCCCCCCGGTGGTGCAATTTGGCCATCTTCCAAAGATTGTCTACCACAGCGGAAAAACCCCGCTAGGGTGGACAATACCCCAGGCATGTTTCAACCTTCCCTTGGTTAATCAGCCTTACCTAGGGCGTTTGATTTTGCAAAGTCAACTCTCAACCAATATCAGTATTACTTTGAATCGGGGAATGACTCACCTGATAAATCAATTTGTCCTCCAGGACACAATTCGTCTGTATACTGACGCAACCAATGATGTTGTGTCTGCGTTTCTTGGCTTCCACCTCGTTTCAGGAGCCTCGCCTCCTTGTTCACTAGCCGGGTATGTCGATCAGGGATCAGATGTGTGCAAAGGAATCTCTCATCACTTCTACAGGGCTCCCCGAACACAGGGCTCCTCTAGATCCCGGCTTGATCGTCCCGTCCTCGCCGTTCTCCGCCTTTACTCAATTACAACGTACACGATGGAACAAGTGGGGGAGGGTCCCTATTCGTGCGCCATCTTGAAAGGGACCTCTAGGGGTTCCTCACGTCTATGGAAACAAGGCAAGTCACCACACACGATAGATACGCCAGACAAAAGGTTGTATTCCCAAAGCTAGGGTTTATTGCAAAGCAAATAGTCTCAGTTGGCCAACTCGGTCTCACGCCCTGCGACGTGTATCTCTAGAGATCGAGGGACGCAAGAGAGCGAATTACGTACATCAGTTACATATATACAAAATGCATATCATACAATCAGCTGTGACATGTTTAGCACCCCCCTTTATTGGGTTTCTTTGAACTTGGTTTGATGATGGACACTTTCGACAAATATGACACCTTCAAATATCTATCCTAGTAACAATATGCAATTTTGCAAGTGCGGAGACATCTTTTACTTGTTGAATAGAACACAGTGCTTCTGTTCTTGGAAGCAAGCTACATACGGGGGAAGAGTCACATTCCAGACCTTGCTATCTATGAGGTGCTATCCGTGTCCTGGGAGCCGACACGCTCTACAGGGCTCGGTAAAGGGGGGCCGTAGGAAGAGCATAATTCAAGCCTTTAGCTGCTTTATTCTAACATATTCTACCATCTAACGAGACTGGCTGGCAGCTGTGAAATGATTAAATGCCCTGCGGCTCTGCTTCAAGGCTACATTCGAGAGGGAGCCAGGCATTCCTTCCCGGCGCTGCCTATGTTGTGTTTCAACAAACCCTTATTAGCCTCACGGCCATGCGGGCTTGTCCTTTCACGTTCAGACAACAATATTAACAATCGAGCAGTGTAAGCAGAAAATGTGCTGCGAAGCAATTTGAACAGAAAGCAATGAGCAATTGTTAGAAAACAAAATGGTGATCCTTGTTACATCAAAATGGCCGTTCATTGGTAAACTCGGAAACCTGTATTTCTATCATATCGTGCATGAGACGGTTGGCCTTCGGCCACCAAAATACGTTTGCCGTCAATCATGAGAGGTATCCATTTTTCTAGACTGACAGGTTGACCTTAGGCATCTTTCACTTTTATTCACCACTTTTATTCATCTCCCTCTTTGGGAACGTTATTCTTTCTTCATTTGCATTAGCAGAGTTCACTTTTAGTAAACATTTTATATTTTTACTTTCATCCCCTCCCCGTAACAGTCTTTTTCTCTTCCCCCATCTATCATAGTTCACATTTAACAATGATAATTCACTTGTATTCAACCCTCCTTCAATGAGCGTTATTGATTTTGTGTTTGTTTCATGCCCATTCCAATATAGTAACCCTTCTTTCTAATTTGTACTGAGACAGGTTATACGTTCAGTTTTATACTCTTCGTTATTCTTCCTGTGCCCCCCTAGTCCCCATTACCATCCTTCTTAGGAAATGGTCCTGGGACTCTTACGGGTCTGGCGTCGGTTCAACTTCTCATTCCTGCCCCTTTTGGGATAGTTCTCAGGTCTTGTAGATTCTAGATAAACACTTTGTTGTTCCAGCTTTCCTTTTTCCCCTTCCTTCAGAAGGGGAATGGTAGCCTGAAATCGCAGATTGGAGAAAACAGATTCACTGGTCAAGCTGAACTCCTATCATTTAAAAAAAAAAAAAAAGGTTAAGCCCCCTGCACACAGATGCAAGTCATAAAGAAGCCCCATTAGAATGAATTGCAAGTTTGGCCTCCCAGTGAGCTAGTTGCAGGACCATCATTATCTTCATGACTCAACCTCTTCAAACGAAATCCAGCTCCTTAAAGTGCAAGGCAGATCAATTCTGTTGTTGTTCTGCTGGGGATGGTGAATTGAACAGAATATTAGATATCAGAGTTCAGTCCTGGCTTCATTTTAATTTGGTCCCATTCACAATTGCAGCTTGTAAATATACATGTTCCTGTTCCCCTTGAGCTTCCCTTTTCACCCACCATGGCAGTTTATCCATTGTATAGGTTTCCCAATCTTAACTCTTCATTTATGAAAAGGAAAATAAAACCAACAGCAGTAGAAAATGCAAATTCGTTTTTCTCTGTCACTTTAAAATGTGATTTTCAACTCGGATAGAGTAAGTCTGCATTTTAATAAATGTTGCAGAGTGCTTTCTTTGTCCTTGGAAATGCTTATCTCAGTCCTTGTCACTATATGTTCATTTTTAGGGGTTGCCAAGCATCACATATTTTGCTTGCACGTTTGTTTTCCAACTTCTGTGCGCAGACTGCAGTTTACATGTTAGTTTTGAACATGGCGCTTTGCTCTGCATTTGTTATTTGAATTAGATTTCCCTACGGACGGTTCTCTCTCAAAGTGTAAAATTCGCAACCTAGCCTTGTTAGTCTCTTGTTAACACACAATACTCTAAAACAAAGTCCAAAATGGATGGGCAATTAAAGGTTCCATAACCTATTCTTAGCACGTGTTTTTGCCACCTGGGTATCCTATGCTAACAACACAACATTTTCCAAAGATTGGACCAAAGAAAACGTTCTTAAACCTATTCTTCAAACGCCATTCCTATCTAATGCCAAGAAACCGAAAATTCTTTCTAGGAAGGTTCTAGTAGCAGTTACAATCTGGTCTCTCCTTCATCTCGCTCTGCTTTCACCTTGCTTCTCCAAGCCCCTCTGACTTCTTTCTGACATCTTTCATCCATACAAGAATAATTTCTGGGCTTATTCCAGCCCTTAATTTCTCAGGTTTTCCTGAATGTCTCAGCCTCTAATTGATTTTAATTACAGGCCTTACATGTGATTGTCAACAACAGTTTTTGGCATGCCTGATGGGCTATACCAATTTAATGTTCTACCATTTGGTCTACATGGTTGCTATTGCAACTTTTGAACGCCTTCTCTCAGGCTCCACAAGTCACTCCTGGACCGTGGGCTTGATTTAAGCTGCACATAAGGGCCCTCCTTGACTTTCACTTTCTCTCCAGATTCACAACTGGTACCCCCTGGACTTTGATTTTGTTTAGGATTCACAAGGGGTATCTCCTGGACCTTGGCGTCATTTAGCACTTGCAACGGGTCACTCCTGGACCTTGCTTTCCCCTTCCAAATTCACAACAGCAATGGGTATTTCCCCACAACACCACTTAATTGGGCCCTTGTGATGCAGCCAATATTTCACCTTCCTGCCACTGGTTAATTTTTTCACCCTTTTTACCAATGGGTCGCCCGGTAGAAGGCATTTGGATTTAGCCTTCCAATTCCATTCAGACAGGGGAGTAGCTCAAAACACCCCCTGGTTATCCTCTCCCTCCAAATCCTACAAACGTGGTCAGCTTCCAGTCTGGTCACCTACCACTCTGCCTTCTGCCAGACTGTACTCTTATTCTAGTCCCTTTATTCAGGAATCTCCTCTTGTCTCAAGGGAACATGGGTAGACATGCCTGTCTCCTCAGGAATTCTCTGTCTAACTGAGGTTTTACAGTTTCTTGTATGCTCCTATGACTGGGGCTCGGCTTCTAATGTTGCCCCTGATAGGTTATTCCTCATTGGCGTTAAATTCTCAAAGTTAATAAATTAGTCCATGGATAGTTTTTGATAGCTCTTATACTATTATTAGTAATGTTTTCGTGTTGGATAATTGTTTATTAGTACCTGGCGGGGGAGTGGTTTCAGCCTCCCAGCCAATGAGAAGGGTCAGAGCGGAGGCTTTACCAAATGGTAAAGCCTCCGCTCTGACACTCCTCTGAGCTGGAGGCTGCCATCTTCCCCTGCCGGATAATCAGGCAAGTGTTCCCCTGTGCTCCAACGTCCCCATCCCCAAGCCCCCTTCCACATATTTAGCCCCCTCCCACCTTCACACCACTTACCTTACGCTGCTGTCCCTCAATAGCACTAGGAACAGTAGTGTTCCTGGCGAGTCCCTGACATGAGACTAGCTGCCATGGAAAGGGAGAATGGACTACGTGTAGTTCCCTTCTTCCCGATCCATGGTGGTCATCTTATTTTGTAGTTTATTCTAAGTTGAGAAACAGCAAATATGTTGGTTCTCAGCTTGAAATAAACTATTAGTACCCCGGTACAACATGCTGGGGTACTAATAGCAATATTACCCTTGCAGGTGGGCATTACCGGCACAGATAATGACCTCCTTACTTGGGTAATATGTCTTAAATCATCTAGATGGCTGTTACTGAGACTTTGTGAAGCTTTCAAGGTGTTTTGTGGCAAGCAGCACCATTTTGCAATGTTCCTTGGGAGATGTAGTCCTGTGGGTTAGAACTCTCTAGTGGGACACTGTGAGGGGGCAGAATTGAGAGGTAGTCACAAAATTGTAATGTTTTCAACATTAGACATTCTTATTAAAATGAAAAGGGTGGGATAAATGCCTCTCTGTCCCTATCCTAAGGAGCTTCCCTGCTTAGGAAACTAAAACTAACGATCAGCCTGTGTCCCATCGTCAAAATTATATGAACTGTCCTTGTGTCCAAAACATACTCATCTGACCCTCACATTGGAAATGAACAACTAAGAGTGTAAGGAAAATGTCTCTGACTTGGGTTTGGCAAAAAGTATTCAAAATTAAAACATGTAGATAAATCCAACAAAATAATACTCGGATCTAGAGGTTGGTTCCATTCCCCTGGATGTCTCAGGTAGAATGGTAAAAGTGTCTTTTCCAAACAATAGCTCTTTAAGGATGGCAAAAGTGTCTCTTTCAGGTGACAGCTTCTTTGGTTCCTTATACCTGGTTGAGGAAGTTTCTGTGCAAACAATTTCTCCTGCCATTCAGCTTTCTAGGTTTCTTTGCACTGAGTTCACAAACCAAAGGGGTCTTGTTCACAATGAGATGTTCCATTTAGGATACTCTTCAACCGTTTGGATACTTTAGCAGACCGCATGATATACTTATCAATCAGAGATCCTCCCATGAGCTCTTTAGGTCTCTGCTTATATCCTTCTGCTAGGTATTTGGATTTTTAACAAGAAAAGGGTCTTTGTTCAATTTCTCAACTTCCACTTGCCTGTTTTCTTAGAGTCTCTGGTTCACTTGATTTACCATGTATGTTGCAAAAGTAAGTATGTTTCTTTCTATGACTTCTGTGGACTTCCTGTTATACCATCCTGCCAGGAATACTTTAGTAGGTTTATCAGATCCCCTGGTATACTCTCCTGCCAGGTATCTTTTCACAATGTCTTATTCTTTCATATATTTCAGTTGGAATGCCTGGTGTACTGCACTGCCAGGAATCCATTTCTGGGGCTTGCAGATCCCCTGGTATGCTTCTCCGACAGGTATGTCTCACCCACCCCCAATGCTCACTGCCTGATGTTCTTCTCTCACCAGGGCTTCTTTTAATGTTCTCACTGTTTTTCAGTATAGCATAGTTGTATTCCTTCATTGTCAATACTTCATTGGCTTGAGGTACTACTTGTTCTAACTTTCCCAACATTGAAATCTCATAAATAGATACATGTTCAAGTTCTGTCTTTTAGCTTCCTCATTAGTATTCATCTGCTTTTGGTAATACTTGCTCCAACTTTACCCATACTGAGATCTCTTTTATGGAGACTTGTTCAAGTTCTGTCTTTTAATTTCTTCATTAGTATTCATCTGCATTTGGTAATGCTTGCTCCAACCTACCCCATATTGACATCTCATACATGAGGATTTGTGCAAATTCTGTCTTTGTATTCGACTGGGTCGGTATTCTAAATAAGTTCTTAATTGCTCACATGCATGTCTGTATGCCCCAGGGTCCCCAATACCACTGGGAAGACTCACTGGTGTCTGGTAGCATTCCGATTCATGGCACATTGCGGGGGTAAATCTTTCACTCTGGGATGGCGTTCGCGCTCTGCAGACCTTCTCCCAACTCTCCCGCCAGCTCCATGTTCACCCGCTGGTAAGACTGCTGCTTCTCGGCATGACGGTGCTCCCGGTATCTTTTCTGCTGCTACCGGCTGCCCAGCAGTTCTCCCACGGTGCCTGCTCTGTCTCCTTTAGCCTCGCGCCACGCTGGTAGGTGCTTCTTAGGAGCGGCAGTCTGGAAGTGCCTGCCTTCTCCAGCACGGTCCATTCCTGTGCTGCTACCTGCTCCCTCGGTTCTGCTTCCTTCTTCCTCCGTTCTGCTTCTCTCATTGTGGACACCATTTTTAAATGTCCTGCACTCTTGGGCTCCATTACAACAACTAGCCCGACCAAATGTTCAGCGTGTTGTTTCCTTCAATCCACATTAACTCCCTCTTCCTCTTCCTCGTCTCAGTACTTTAAGCTTTATGGGAGTTGGAGTCCATAGAATTTATGGGCCTTTTAAGGTGATTTAATTTAGGATTTTTGTTTAGAACAGAAACGTCAGAGACAGGAGATGTTATATATGTGTTATGTATATATGAGGTGTCGATGGCATTCTGACTAGAATATTTTGCAGGAAGGAGTTTTGAGGTTTTGCAACGGGAGGGATTTGTATAGTGACAACTAGCCATTAAGAGTTTAGAAATTATGGGATATTCTTCTCTGGGACGGAAAGAATACTGCTTCTCTCCTGATGGGGTCACCACCTTCCCCCGACAGCCATCTCCTCCCATGTGATCCTCCCTCATAATACCACCCCCAGGGTCAGGAACAATATTTTTGACCCCTGGTCACATGGGAGGATGACTCCAAAGGATTCATCACAACACTCAGTGTCATATTGCTGTGTCTCTTGGGGGACAGCAAGCAAGCAGGATAACTTCTCACCCACTCTCTGGGAGGGCCATCGTGTAGCAAGTAAAGCAGTCCAGTACCCAGTGGCTTGCCTCCCCAACATGCAAGGATGGGGAGTTGAGATAACTCCCTACACTCCCCTTTCTTTCCTCTGAGAATCCTTTGAGTTTTCAATAGGGAACCTGTTAAAAAAGTCAAAATTGCTCTGTTCTCGGCTCTTCCAATAAATGAATCACCTCAAATGTGCAGGGCTATAAAGCCAGAAACCATCATATCACCCTAGCATTAGAGTCTTTGTGGCATGCTAGCCAAACAAGGTGGGCATGATTTGTGATTAGGGTGAACCTCCCTACCTCTAGGTAAGATTTTAGAGATTCGATAGCCCACTTTACGGCTGTGGCCACCATCTCTATCGTAGTGTAGTCTTTTCAAATGGAAACATTTTTCACCTGGTATTCAGGATGGAATGTTTTTTTCTGTCTTGTATTTCGCACAAGATCACAAGATCACCCCTAAATCTACTTTAGATGCACCCATCTGTACACAAAGGCGTTCAAAAGGTCTGTCGTTTTTAACAAATGGGCACTGCATAAACAACCTTTACACTGTTCAAAGGACTGTTGCTCATCTTGACCTCATCTTAACACATTTTGACATTTTGACAGTGAACATTTTCTGTACGGCGAGTCGTCAAAGACTAAATTGTTGGTAATAGCCAACTATGCATCAGAATATATGCTTTTGGATCTTTCTAATTGTGAGGTAATGGGCTGTTCCTAACTTTTCCCACTTTTTTTCTCCTGGGGCTGGATAATACCCACAAAGGTACCCAGGTACTTAACGGAATTCTACACCAGATGATATTTTCAGGATGCGCTCTTAAACCAGCTGCTCTCAAGGTTCGTATTTTCTTGTATAAACATTTTACCACCTATATGGTGTTATGAATTCATGGATATCATCAGGCCCCTGCGAATGAATACCATTTAAAAATAACATCTATTAGCCTTTCAAAAATGGTGATTGTGCCATGTAGACCGAATGATAAACCATTAAATTGGTGCAGCCTATCAGGCGTGCCGAAAGCTGTTGTTCCCAATCACATGGAGGTAAGGGAATCTGTGAATATTCCATTAGGAGGTCTTTAGTGGAGAAATGTTTGACATGCCCAACAATGTGTTGATCTTGTCAATTCTTGCCAATGAATAGTGTCAAAGGTCAAAATCACACTGATCTGTGGAAAGTTAATGCAAATTCTCCAGCTTTCTACATGTTTTGTTACAAGTACCACTGGGGGTGACCATTCACTTTGTGTGGGCTCAATCACTTGGAGTTTTAAATATTTTGGTTATCTCTTCACTCACCTGGCTTCGGGTAGTTGGTAGGTTTTCATGGAGGAAAAGGAAGAAACCTTCTTCTTGGTCTGGATCCACAGAAATAACATCAGGGAAATTGTTCCAACAGATCTTGGAGAACTAGTTTCTGTTGGCTGCCTAGATTCTTCTGGGATAAGATCTGGGGAACTTTCGGGGCAAATTAGTGCTTTTACATCCTGAACTTGGAGGTTGGGTCCCTCCACACCCTCAAAAGATTAGTATGGTAAGTTTGCTCCTTCAGTGGGGTTCTGACACTGTAATTGAGTCAGCTTTGATATGCCCTTGACTGGGGCTTGGCTTCTAATTTTGCTCATTATGGGTTATTCCTTATTGGTGTATTCATAGTGTATAGGTTATTCCTTAGCTAGTTCCTAATAGCCCTTATTGTACTATTAGTATTTTTGTATTGGATAATTGTTTTATTCTCTGTATGGATGTTAGCGAGGGCCTGCAAGGCTTTAACAGTGATTGCTGCATGCAATGCCAATTTAGGGCAGTTCTGCAATGCTCTGCAGCTAGCCAGCTCCTCCTCAGACCACATTAGGTGCTTTGGGGCTTCAGTTCTGCAAGGTGGTGTTCACTTGCTTGTCTGTCGGTGAAGGTTTCCTTTAATTTCTCCACCGCTTGCAAACCCCTCAGATTCACGGCATTACTGTCCCCTGATATATGGTGATTTTCCCTTCAGTTTTAGTCCTGCAATTTTATCTTGCAATGTTCCTTTGGCGATGTAGTCCTGCAGGTTAGAACTCTGCAGTGCCACACTCTCTAAGGTATTACCATGTCTCTGGGGAGTGGAGGAGGACAGAAAACCAAGTGGGATCTTTCCTCTTCGGAAGAGGCTCTTCCACCCTCTTGTGAGCACATCTGGTAGTAACCGGATCAGACCAATCCTTGGTGGCTAGCTTTCATTTCATGCAAGGATGAGGAGTTCAGACAAATCACTACAAAACTTACTGTGAATTGTAAACTGGGAGCATATTGGCAATACCAAGTTTACTGTGCATGTCAAAACACTACTGGGGAAGTAAAGCAGGGAGGGAGCTTACTGGGATTATCAATGTAGAGTTCACTGGGAATATTAAACTGGGTTCTTATTGTGAATTAGCAAACTGGAAGCCTATTTGGAATACCAGGCCTACTGGGATTTTACTGGAAATCTCAAACTTAATGCAAATGTCAGACTTGGGGTTTACTGGGAATGTAAAATGTGGAGCTTACCATGAATGTTAAATGTATTGGGATTATGAACCTGGGACATTATTGGCTATGTCCAACTAGTTGATTACTGGAGATAACCTTACTGAGAATATCAAACTGGAAGTTTACTTGAAATGTCCAACTATTGTAGCATTATACTCTGATACCACGTCTCTCCTTAGACTTAATCAGGACGGCTTTCTCTCATCCCCGATCCCCAGAAACTTCAGATGAAAACAAGGTTGTGTCCTTGCCCGTGCCCTTTATAGTATATATGTGCCAGATTTAGACACAGACTTACAAGAATGTCATAATATTCCACCAAAAATAGGGCAACAAGTTGTAAGTTGGCTTTCTTACGCTGACGACACACTGATATTGGACCATACCCCCATCGATCTAAAGCACAGTATATTGGTGTTACAACAATATTCATCAAGGAATCATTTGAATAAATAATCTTACTAAAACCAAAATAATGATTATTAAGTCTACTAAGAATAAGAGGTCTGGTTTTGTATGGAAAATTGATAATGTTCCTTGGAAAATTGTTCAAAAATATATTTATTTGGGGATACCAATATATGATTCATTAAACACTAGTCTTCCACATCAAAGAGGTTGGGTGGCTAAATGTTTTGGAGGGGAAACTGTGGGTTTTAGCTTTACGACTTTTAAGGTCAACCCCTAGTGAGACCATCTACATTAAATTGGGTTTCATCTCATTACTTACCAAATGGAAAATTGCAAGCAGCATATTATTTATAAACTTTTAATATGAGGAGAATGAATCAACGTTTTATTCCAATTTTAGCAAACTTTTTAAAAGTGATATGAGGAAGCATGTTTTTGCTGAATGGATAAAGGAAGTGTGCCAATTTTAAGATGAAATAGATTTTAAACTGAGCTACCCAATAAATGTAGGTCTTGCTTGTAAGGAATTGAAATGTAAGGACTTTGACTGGGATAGAAGTAATAATCTTTATAAATGATCATTTAAATGATCTTTTAAGAAATATGTTTTGCAAGGCATCCCTTTTAACCATTCAGTTATTTCATGAAAACAAGTAATTCCAAACTAAGGCGCTTTATTATGAGACTATAGGCCTCATTACGAGTTCAGCGGTAGCCGTGCTGGAAAAACCGGCAGGCTGCCGCCGAACCCGAAATACCATTCCGCCTCCGTGATTGCTGGAATCACGGGGCATTACAATCCCGTGACCCGGTAATTCCGGAGGCGGAATTCCATAAATCCCCATTCCCATGGAGTCCCATAGAACTCCATGGGGATGGGGACAATGGAAACACTGGTTCCGTCTATGAAGGAGCCGGTGTTTCCATTTCTGTCTGCAGGCGGGTGGCGTTACTCCCGCCAGGTCAGACCTGGCGGAAGTTACAACTCCCGCCTGCAGAACTCGGAATCAGCCGATCCAGAAACAATGGTGGTGGCGGATTTGCTGCCACCGTTGTTTCCGGACCGGCAGGGTCATAATGAGGAACAATGTTTTGAACAGCTCCCTATTAATGTTAGATTGGATGCGTGGAGGAAAATTCAGTGCCACTTGAGAATCTGCAGGTTTTGTGTGCTTGAGGTGAAAGCAACTCGTCATCTTTTCACTTCATGCCAGGCCCTGGAAGCTGAAAACAAAAAAGATTATAACAAGTTAATACACAGTGTGGCAAGTATACAAAATGACCAATTTTGGGATAATATTTACTCTGGGCAAGTGTCTATGCTGAATGCCGCATTTTTATATATTTGGTAATTAGGTTCAACCGGCTTAATTCTGAATGTGTTATTGTATGTATTTTTGATATGGTATATTATATTTTTTTATTATTTTATTTATAATGTTAAACATTTTGTGTAATGGTTTTAGAACGGTTTTATATACTGTATCATATTCTTGGTTGTTTGATGGTGTGAATGGTTACATAACCAAAATCACAGAAATAAATAATAAAAAAAATATCAAACTAGGACATACTGTACATTTCTAGATGGGTGCTTTCTAGAAATGTCAGACTGGGAGCTTCCTGGAAATGTCATGCTTTCTGGTAAAGTCATACTGGGATATTAATGTGAATGTCAAAATAGTTAACTGGGAATTTACTGGAAATATCAGATTAGGATTTAACTTGCAATACCAATTTTAACAGTAGTTTACTGTAAATGTCAAACTTACATGGAATGCCAAAATGGGAGCTTACTACTAATGCCAACCTTGCTGGGAACGAAACGTACTGGGAATGTGCAGTGCAGAGCAGAGAGTGTAGAGGTGTAGGTAGCAAGATTTAGACAGTGTTAATGTGGTTTGCGAGTGTCAGGTCAGGGTCCATGGTGCATCCCAGGCTTTTTACTACGGTGGATGCAGTGGGGTGGGGGTGAAGGCAGAAGGCCAGGGGGTGGGTTGGGGTAAGAGAGCTGGCTTCCTGCAGAGCATGATTTCAGTTTTTCCGGCATTGAGGAGGAGGTGGTTGGCCATCACCCAGTGATGGATGTCTGTGAGGCAGGATGCGAGGTCTTGGTGGGTGGTGGAGACGGACTTGGGGATCTTAAAGATGATTTGGTTGTTGTCTGCATAATTGTGGCAGGTGAGGTTGTCTGAGTGGGTAAGTGTGGAAGAGGGTTCATGTAGAGGTTGAAGAGAAGAGGTGATATGCAAGTGCCTTGTGGGGCTCTGTTATTGACTGGGATGGGCTGTTGAGGTGAAGGGAGAGAAGTGGTGATGAATTAAGAGATCCACCTTAGTGCTGTGTCCCTTATGCCGAGAGAGTGGAGTCTGTCAATGAAGATGCTTTGGTTGATTGTATCGAAGGCTGCAGAGAGGTTGAGGAGTATGAGTGCAGCACAGCCCTCTGTGTTTGCCGAGGTTTTGAGTTCATACCATATGGAGATTAGGCATGATTCAGTTCCATGGAGGGGTCTGAAGCATGTCTGGGTGGTGTCAAAAAGGTGGTTGGATTCAGTGAAAGTGCAGAGCTTGGAGTAGGCCATTCGGTCAGTGAGTTTGGCTAAGAAAGGAGTGTTAGAAATGGGTCTGCTGGCTGGAAGAAGGGAAGTCAACTGAGGTTTTTTGTGGAGGGGTTTGACGTGAGATGATTTGAATGCTTCTGGGAATATGACTAAGGTAAGGGGGGAGTTAAGGATGGATCTTGCGATGCCGCCTGCACAGGTTGAGGTAAAGATTTCTTTGATGAGGGTAGGAGGGCATGGGTCACTCAAGGATACAGCGGGACGGCTGCTAACAAGCAGCTAAAGGAATTTGAATCAAGAGATGGGAGAGAAAAAGGAGAAGATAGGGAGGGAGGGGTGGAGGGTTAGTGGGTGTCGGTGGAGGGGGTGGGAGTGCTGCTAGATTTGTGCCAATGGTGCAGGTTCTTTCTAGGACCATGTTGTAGAAATTGCCAGAGAGGGCAGTATCGAAAGATCGGGAGATGTGTGAAGGGGGAGAGTGCAAGGAGGAGCCATGAATTCTGTGATGATCTTGTGGAGTTCCTTGCTGCTGTTACGGGCGTTAGAAATTCTGTTCCCGTAAAAGGATTTTTTGGCTTTCCTGATTTCAGCTTTGTAGACATGGGTCTGAAGGGCGTAGGCAGTTCTGTTATGGAGAGCTTGGTCAGCCCGCCATCTCTGTTCAAGGGAGTGGTTGAGTGTTTTGAGGAATTTGAGGAGAGGGGTGAACCGTCAGGGTGAGGGACCTTGTCTATTGAAGGTTGATCTTGAGGGGGTGAGAGGTAGGATGGCATTGGAGAGCCATAGGTCGAAGTGACTGATATAGGGTAGTTCTCCCTCGACTGGTAGGTTGGGGAGGAAAGAGAGTAGGGAGTCTGCCAGGTCCGGGGTTACTATGAACTTGTTCCATAGTGGGACTTGGGTGAACGGTCTGGTGTTAGCCATGCGTGAGCGGTCATGGGAGGAGCATGGAGATAAGGTTGGTGGAGCTTAAAATTCCATCAAGAGTATGTCCTGCTGCGTGAGTGGCACCTTTAAGCTGCTGAGCCATGTTGAGGGCGAAGTGGAGGCAATTGGAGTTACCAGGAGGACTCCCTGTGTGTGCTGTCTTGCTGCTTCATTGTGCTTCAAGGACTTTTCTTTGGATTGCGCTTTACTTTTGCTATGGAGATTAGCGTGGGATATAACGGTGTGTGCCCTTTAAGGTTTTGAAGCCTTGTGAGCCCTGGTGAGCCCCTCCCCTCTCCGGCCAGGAACACCCAACTCCTACTTATACCTCACTTCCTCCGCGAAGCGGAGGCAAGTGGAGTTACCAGGAGTGAGCAGGAGGGTGCAGAGGAGTGTGCCTTAGGTGACTGAAGATCTTCTATTCCTGTCGATGTCAGAGCGAACCAAGGCTTCATGCCCGTCCAGTGCGCGTACACACCTGCAGGTAAGGAGAGGGGGCGTTGGGATGGAATTGCCATCCGTTGGTGGCTTGGTCCGCACAGGCTTTGAGCTGGGCACCCCAATAATGCCCATAACGGGGCTCCCGGAGGAGGGAGCAGACAATCATGATGTGCGGACCGACATGGGGGCGAGGCCTGAAACATTTGATGGGGCGGCTGCACATTGGGCTATAGCCAGCTTCCATGATAGTAATGGAATGGAGAATTTACCATCAAAATCACCTATTCAAATGAAGAACCTGCTGACAAGGTGTAATGATGATGTTGCAGTGTGCTCCGAAGTAGGTGATGCTTGGAACTTTGAAAATCTGTTAGTGAATGACAACTGTTTGAATGTGAAAAATACCTTCAACTCTCTCTTCCCAAATATATTCCTTCTCGAGCTCTTCGCTCATCTGCCTCCAACTCCCTCAGGCTCAGCAGCTTCTCCAAGCAACGAGTTGGGGGGTTGCTAAATCACTGAATCTGCACTGAATCTGCAACTGGGCCACTCACCAAGCGCGGTCCGTGGCCCAGCCTCTCTCCCCTGCACTGCCCCCCTGGCAACCCCTACACTACAAGACTGTCTCTGTATCCCTACAGCCCCCCCTTCCCAGAACTTGACTGCACTTATCTTGCACTTGCCACCAGCTAGCCCTTATTATTTATCTTGTATTTTCTAACCATGTACTGCACTTTCCCTTCTCCCTTCCCCCTTGCACTTCTCCCGTCCCCTCTACCCATGCACTTGCGAGATCTGAATGACACCTGGCCTAGTAGGATCGTTGTCTGTCTCCCTCTGTGGCTCCCTCGCTGCCTCGTCGCGCCTTGAAACACTTGTGTATAGGCGCGTTACAAATGCCATATCATATCAAATCATTCAGCTGGGGCCCCTAAACTGTGAGGTGGCCGGCTCAAATGAAAATCAGTATGCAGGCCCCCCGGTTTGTGGGAAGGAAGGCTTTTTAAACCGGGTAGAAGACTCCGATATGAGCACCCAGCCACTAACTGTATTTTCAAATGGAGAACTGGCAAATAAATTGGCCAAGGACCTGTTCGATCTTTCCTTGAAAATAGCGAGACAGAAAAGACTAAGCTTATCAACCGTGAACGATTGCTTGAAGATGCTCGACCAATCACTGCTGAAAGCTGATATGGAGGTGGAGCGAGAGGTGAGAGGCGCCAGTGAGCATAGATTGGACACATATCTGGGATCAAGAGCGATTCCATCCTTGGAATCTGATGATGGTGAGATGCAAGGAACAGTTAATGATGGCCCTGAGGCAAATGTGTTGCCAGAAACTGAGGGCAGGTGTCCAGCAAGTGAGAGGGATGTTATTGCTCTGCCCTGCTCCTTGTTGGAAACTCCGCCCACCGAGGAGAACGAAGGAAATGATGATGTTCCTATGCTGATGATCCACCCAGTATATCCTCTGTCTTATCAACTTATATATCTACGCCGCCAGCAAAGAGAAGAACTGCAAGGTCAAAGGATGATCATCGGATGGCGGCGGTGGATTTGACACATATCCAGCAATTGGTGATTGCTTCGATCTCTACAACGCTAATACCCTTCATAAAAGTTATATGAGAGTTTGAATAGCTCCCTGCAGGACCAATCTGCTCTGATTACTAGCTCGTCAGATAAAATACTACATCTTGAGTCTCTTGCGACAAGAGTAGATACAAGATTGGATAAGGAAGCTGAAAACTCAGCTGTTTGGCAAGGTAGATTATGTGATTTGGCAAGACGGGAATCCTCTGATAAGTCTGCTATGATGGAAGCCCTCTTATTAGACTGTCAATGGATGAGAGCTAATATGAAAGGTGCGACCCTGAGGAGTAGTTCACCGATGGAGAAAAGAGTGATTTGGAGCCCCTTATAATAGGGAAGGCTCCCAATGAGAGTGTCGTGGATCTGACAGTTGGAGCTGGTACTCAGCCAAGCTATCTCCCGGCTAAGAACGTTTTTTCAGTCTTTAATATGAAAAAAGATCCTACAAATGATGCCATGATAGCAGGTGCAGAGAAGAGCCTCCCGAAAAGTGCCTCCAGAAATGACCCTATAGCAGATACAATAAATAAGATCATACCTCAGCAGTTAAAAAAAACAAAAAACATGCCAGCCAGAACAAGAAGGAAAGCCAAGGGGTCCAGGGCGTTCTAAGGAACATCAGATCTCCCCCTGTATTGCTCAATATCCCCGCTGCCAAAAAATCCAGAATAGAGCTCCCCCCACTCAGTGATGGAGGGGCTGAACCACTGTTAGATCTGGACGCTGACTTGGAATCGAGTGAGCGTTTGCCATCTGTGGGTGTATTGAGCTTGCTGGTGGAAAGATTGGAGAGAGCGGAAGAGGATGCCGGATGAAAAGATGTGAGTAACTCAGAGTGGGAAAAAATGGAGGGTCTTATTTAAGAGACCAGCCTGCCGACAGCAAAAAAAGATTTAGCCCCTAATTCTTCAAACTTCAGGGTGAATTTCAAGGGCCCCAGATCTGTGGCTACTCGAGGGGCCATTAGAAGGCCAATAAAAGTTGATGATGTACCCGTGAGATCCAACTAGGCGGGTAAAACATCTCAAAAGGCGTGTGAAAACTCTAAGACCCAGGAAGAAAGAAGAATGGGTAAGAGATTGTACAATGAAAAGTACGAAGCTCCTAGGGAAAAAATTCAAAGAACGCCCATGAAAGATTGTTCGGCCCGTGCTCAAAGGTGGCCTGAGACCAAAGGGGAGCTTCTTAGGAGTCGGGATAGGTTGAGTCCGAAGCTATGGGCCTCATTACGACCTTGGCGGAGGACCATGGCGCTATAAGCACCATGGTCCATGGCGCTAAGGTGCCAACTCCGCCATGGTGGTTGGCGGACTTACCGCCCCATTCCGACCTTGGCGGGGCGGTAAGTCCCCAATCCCCATTTTACCATTCCCATTCTTACCCCATAGGGCATAATGGGAGTGGGGAAGGCGTTAATTACGCCACTGTAAATTACGGTGGCGTAATTAACTCCATGGTCCCTTAGCGCCATGGATTTTAACGCCTGCAAAAAGCAGGCGTTAAAATCACCATGGCGCCAAGGGACCTCGTAATCAGGCGGTAAGGGTCGGCGCTGTTAACGCTGGCGTAAACCCCTTACCGCCTGGGTCGTAATGAGGCCCTATGTCTTGAATAATCAAGCCCGATGCTAATATGATCATGCTGAATAGAGGAAACGTTTTGCGATTGCTTAAGTGCGTTATCCCAGATCGTGAAATTTGCTTCAAGTGATATAAAGATTGTTGAATTTGTGGAGGAAAAAAAGACCAACTGGGTCATACTACATTTATTCTCCCATGCTAAGAAGGATTCAATACTGGCATTTAAAGAGAAGTTTTTGTGCTTCGGGTATGAAGTTTCGGATTACCATACGCAATTAAAAGTAAAGTGGAGTGAAGACACTGATATGAAGGATGAACAGAAAGGTGGACCCCCTGCAAAACTTGCAACGATTGAAGATTGGGGAAAAATTGTACCTAAAAACTCTAGAAGTGAGGAGGAGATTGTACCTACTCAGAAAGAGCTCCACTCCCTGAAATGTATGGTGGCTAATCAAAGAAAGGCAACGGAAGCTCCCAAAAGTACTGGCAATGGTGTGACATCGGAGGAATCTTCTTGGTCCTGGCTGGCGGGAGCCTTGGGCTGTGACGGGGGTTGCTAGATCCCAATGGAATAGCGACAGGAGCCTTTGAAGATCAGATGTTGGAACACTGGTGGCTTCCAAACTCTTTTCTGTGAAAAGATTCCTGATCTTGAACTGTTTGATATGCTGCTATTTCGGGGGACTTGGCTAAGGAAATCCCCAAACTGTGATGGCTATTTAGCCTTCCTAAATCCTGCACCGAAGGGGGCGATGTGGCGACCGTATGCAGGCCTCCTTATGTTATTGAAAAATGACTTGGGATGGGCGATGGTTGAAACTAAATGCCCTAACCCCTATGTTCAGATTTTATATCTAAAACACGACAAGGACCCTAGGGATATCCCCCTGGTGGTGATGAATATTTACTGGCATGTTAACATGGGGAATGATATGCATTTTATGATGTCCATTACAAGTGCGATCGATCAGACGATATGTGAAGCAGAAGGAGTGATGATTTTGGTCTGTGGAGACCTTAATATCAGGCTCCTTGATAATGAGGGGCGAGTTTTAGAGAGGAATAAATGGAAGGAAAGAGAGGTGGTGTGGATGAGGAACATGGTAGCCAGAGCCATGCTTACGGTCAATGGTCAAACCGATGGGGATATCCCGGGGTGTCCAACGTGGCACTCTGGTGAAAGAGTGTCTTGTATAGACTATTGTTTTATCTCTGAGAACTTAAGGGAAGGGATTGAGAGCTTCTCTATTAGGCCCCAGCAATTTAGCGATCATGATCTGCTGGCTATCCACTTGAGGAAGTGGTATGATCAGAAGCCTAGGGATAAGATGGGAGAGGTGGTCCTAGGCTCCTGTGGGATTCGTCTATGACTGAAGGTGCAGGATCTAAGGAAAATAAATGTGGCGTATACGGCTCAGTTATGTGAAGATGCTGCTGATATTGATTACACTGGCTTGCTAAAAGAATTCACCCAGGAAAATGCCCTTCGTGCTAAATTAGCTTGGTCACAAAAGCATGTATATGACCTAGAATTGGTGGAAAGGAGGACATTTTTGAGAAAGAAAGTGAAAGACATCAGAGGTGATGTTAATGATAATTAAAGGGAAAGGATAAGGAAAGCTTGTCAAGGGTATAGGAATTGGCGGAAGTGCACGCAGCTTTTGAGTTTGCAGAAGGATGCCGAGCAGATCCTTAGAGTGGTATGCTCCAAAAATGCTAAAAATACTTGGGAGCTATTAAATAATGGTGGTGTATTCAGGCAAGCAAGTATTACGACCATGGTAGCGGAAAAAGACTGGATCCTACATTATTCTGCTCTATTTGCGGATCCGGGTGGGGCTAAAGAGGAGATTAAAGAAGCTGGTCTGGGGAAGTGGAATTGTGTCTTTGACGAGCATGACTTTCTTACCATGATTAGTAACCTGAGTGGTTCTTGTGCAGCGGGCCCCGATGTTCTCTGTAATCAAGAATTGAAAAAAAATAGAGACCACTGGGCAACAATATTATTGATCATGTTCGATCAAATTATGATTAATAAAATGATCCCTCCCTCATGGAGGGAGGCGTATATTGTGCCCATCTTTAAAAAGGGCAATAGGGCGGATCCCAAAAACTACTGCCCTATTGCCCTTTTGGATTCTATTGGAAAGCTGTTTGCAACTGTCCTGCTGCGGGATCTACACAACTGGGCGGAGGAGAGTGGGATTTTGGACCCCAGACAATCAGGTTTTGTTAAGGGGGTGGGTACGGCCTTAAATCTTTTCATCATAAACCTCCTATGGGTGATGGATCATCCCTGTTCATGGCCTTCATGGACCTTGAACAGGCCTTTGATGGTGTCATTAGAGGACATCTATGGTCAAAACTACAGAACTGGGGTAGCCCCTGGGACTTGGTTGAGGCTATTGAAGCCTTATATACTGGCACCTTGGTTAGAATCAGGCTTTCAACTAAGGGAAATCTATCCCATAAGATCTTTACCTACCAGGGGGCTGAAGGAGGGGTGCGCTCTTGCGCCCCTGCTATTCTGCCTGTATATAGCAGATTTAGTATCATTCCAGATGGGGATTCAAGCACTTCTGCTTAAAATTAATGGAATGGAGGTTCCCTGGATCCTTTTTGTGGATGATTTGGTTTTTCTGAATCAAACTCTGATAGGCCTCCAGATACGTTTAGAAGTCTTTGAACTTTATTTGAAGGTGAATGGTATGAAGATCAATATTAAAAAATCAAAAATTCTCCCCACGAAGAGAGCGGGTAAAACCAAGGTAGAGACGTATACGTGGAGGGTTGAGGGTGTCCCGCTCAAAACGGTGGAATCAATAGTTTATCTGGGAGTTACGTTGAATAAGAACAGTAATGATGCCGCTCAATTAGAGTAGTACGGTCAAGACAGATTCCACTGATAAATCAAGGTAGAGTCTTCCAGCGTAGATTTGGTAAATATAGACTGGCGCCTATTTTATCCTTCTATAAGCAGAAGGTGGACCAAATCTTAACTTATGGAGCAGAGTCTACACTCCGCCTATCTGGGTAGTGGTGGGAGAAACTGGAGGCCCATTTTTGGCGATCGATTTTAAAATTGTCTCATTCTCTGTCACCTTGTGCTATTAGGTTCAAATTTAGGCTTCAATCCTTAGAGTCCATGGCGGCCTGGAAATCTACCTCTCTTTATAGAAAATGTGCTTTGGAGGGAGTGAAAAAGCCTTTTGAAATCTTGGCTTTTGGTAAAAGTCCGCTAGAGATGCCCTTTGAGCTCTGGAAATCGAAGATTGAGGCCTTTCTACGAGAAAAATATGTCTCAGTGGAAATGGTGATCCACAATCCCCAATTGACAAAAAAGAAATTAATGATGTGGGATTGGATCACTACTGTGGATCAATGTGCCAACTTGAAATCTAGACAATCCTTAACCCTGGAAAGTGGGAGGATGAATGTCCTGCCCACATTTCTATGAAAGTTTCCCTCTCCTAAATATAGAGACCTTCTCCTTAGGTGTAGGTTAAACATCTTAAATACAAGAGAGGTCTTGTTTATGAAGAAAACACCTGGGGTTGAAAATGCTGCTTGTCGTTACTGTAAGAACAGGATGTCTGTGGAAACCCCAGAGCATTTAGTGATGCTTTGTGAAGGCTTGCAAGAAATAAGACTCTTTTTCTTGGAAGAATGTAAAGCTATGGGAGCTACTCTTACCCTGTGAGAATGGTGGAATTGGGTATTAGTAGGGGATCAAACCAAGCTTGTAGTTGCTACTATGAAAATGTTAGAAGCAGTGCTATTAAAAACCTCAGAAGTAGGGGGTGGCTCTGGAATAAATCTGGATTGTGTGTGTGAATGGGATTCATGATAATGTTAAAGGTTTATTTTTGTAAATGCTGATATTGAGAGGGAACGAATTAAGGAAATGATTGAAATGATAATTTACTTTCCCTTTTTCATTTGTGAATTTCCTTTCTTTTTCGCCTTTCTGTCTGATTTATGAAACCAAAAAAAATGTAAATACTAAAATATGTTGAGGGCTTCCAGGTTGTCCAGGAGTGGTTGTGTCATGGGGTTGTCTGGGGCATTGAACCATATGCTAAGGTTTCCAAGCAGGGTGAGGGAGGGTTGGGAGACCAGGATGGCCACCTCGGAGTCACTTAGGGAATTAGCGAAGTGCATGTTGTAGCCGGGGGGTCTTTAGATGGGTAGGAAGCTGTGGGTGAGTGAGGGGTTGATGAAGAATTTCACTAGGAGTGATTCACAGTCTGTGTTGCATGCTTGTACTTTGGAGTGTGTTTGGGTGAATGACTTGTGAGTGAGTGGGTATGGATATGATTGTTTGTGGGTGTGAAAGTTCTGGGTGGGTGCCTTTGTGTAGAATGCAGTGTCAGTGAATGTGACAGGTGTATGGATGAGTGGCAGGTGTATGAATGGGAATCAGTGTGACTGTGAATGTTCTGGGTGGGTGAGTGACCATGCCTATGTGGAGAAGGCAGTGTGAGTGGATGTCAGAGACGGTGTATGGGCAAGTGTATAGATATAAATAGGATTGTGTGTGTGAGAATGTTCTGGTTGGGTGCCTGTGTAGAATGCAGCGCAATTGAATGTTAAAGTTGTATGGTTGTGTGGTAGGTGAGTGAATAGGTATGAATGTGACTGAATGTTCTGGGTGGCTGGGTGACCATGTGGAAAATACAGTTTGAATGACTATGAGAGAAGGTGTGTGGGTGAATGACAGTTGAGTGAATGGGTATGAATGTGACTGTGAATGTTTTGGGTTGTGTGTGGAGAATGGAGTGTGAGTGGATGTGAGATAAGGTATATGGGTGAGTGAATGGGTATGAATATGATTATGTGTGTGTGTGTGTGGTTGTTCTGAATGGGTCCCTGTGTGTAGAAGAGAGTGTGTGTTAATGTGAAAGGTGTATGGATGAGTGATAGGTGAGTGAATGGGTATGACTGTGACTGTGAATGTTCTGGGCCATGGGTGCATGTTTGGAGAATTCAATGTGAGAGGTGTATGGGTGAGTGAATGGGTATGAATGTGAATGTGAATTTTCTGGGTGGCTGGGTGTCAGGTTCAGGTGTCTCTTTTACCACTTCCGAGTCACACCATTCCCCCTCCTCCTCACCTGTGAGTTCTGATTCCAAAGTTCCACCGAACCTTTTCTTCCACTGCTCTTCTTTCTTCTTTCCTTTTTTTTTGAGGATGGGGTCTGCCCCAAAGGGAAGCCACCTTGACCCCAGAATAGAAGGTTCCGGGGGGGCCCACCTCCGGTTCAGACCAAAGGGGAAAAAGCCATAGGCACAAAAAAAACTTTCCGAAGGTATCTGGTGGTCTTCACTATAGAAAATGCAGAAGGGATGATCCAGAAGTGCAGGGATGAGATGCCGGTATGGTATGCAGCAAAGGAAGGCAGTGGAGGAGTCAGGACAAGTGTCCGGGGGCGACCCAAAAGACAGACAAAAGAACAGCACCTTAAGAGTGGCGCTCAGTGTGGCTAGAAGATCACACATATCCATGATTAGGCGTCAAAACAATTGGCTCTCAATATATAATAAAATCCAGCTAAAAACTGCATGCCTGACTCATAAAACACTGAACAATGCCGGCCCCAGCTATCTCATGGATAGATTCCAGAGGAGAACATGTACTAGACCCATGAGACTAACCAACACCAACTGCCTGACCACCCCTAGATTCAAGCTTTCTAAAGTCGGTGGATGCAGCTTCCCCGTCAAAGCTGCCCAATTATGGAACTCCCTGCGATACCCCATCAGAGATGACCAACCCTACACCAAGTTCAGACTCAGCTAGATTAACTGGCTCAAGTCTACTGACGTGTACATTTCACGCACGCATGCATGCATTCCCTTCTGCAACTATATTCCTTCCTTATGTATTTTTACTTTTAGCCCTGCATTGTAACTCTTATACATATTTCCTGTTTTTACTCCTGTATTTTAGATTTTGTAACCCTTGTACATATTTCCTGTTTTAATCCTGTATTGTACATTTGGTGCATATATCTTGTGAACCAAAGCCTTGCATTTTCTCTACTGCTGCGCCCTGTTACCTTAGGGTCTTGTGCGCATTATAAATAAATAAACAAATAAACAAACTAAACAAACAAAACATGACAAAAATTCTGGATTTTCCCCAGAATGCTTCCAGACTGATCGACCATTCCTGAGACAAGAAAAGGTGCCTGCTGAGAGCATCTGTCAAGGATGTGTTCATTCCACTGATGTTGGCTGCCTCCGGAGCGAATTTGCTTTATGCACATTAGCCCAACATGTGATGGATCTTCGTCAGCCCATCTGACCTTGCCGGTTCACATATGAAACTGCAGTTATATTGTCTGAAAGGATCTTCACAGGGCAAGCTACAATCAGACGTCCAACTAAAGATGAGAGGAGAAAGAAAGAGGGAAGGGAAGAAAGGGGGAAGAAAGACCTAGAAATCTAGGGGGAGCCCACGAGAGTCAGGAGAGCAAGGAGAGGCAGACTAGAGAGCCCGCAGCAGGGAAGAGCAAGCCGGAACAGAGGGAGAGCGAGGGGCCGCAAGGGCTGAGAGAAAACACTTACGAGCGCGCCAACCCGAAAGCCTGACGCGAGTAGGTTGCAACGCGCAGACTTCTGGGTTGGAGCTACTAAAAAGGCCTTCCCCGGCGGCCGCCAGAAGACTAGACAGCAGCTGAGAGTGGGGGGGGGGAGACGTGGCGGAGCGGTTAATGGCCGCTCCAGCGCCATCGGCTCCATACACGCCAGTTACGACGGCGTGTGACACTGGGTGCCATGTGGAGCAGGCACTGTGATTCACTATGAGAGAAGGCGCATGGGTTACTGCCTATTCGCTGTCTATCGCGGTCCTGGGCCCTGGGGGTCGAGTTAGCGGAGCAGAGCAGCCCTTCTGGGCGTGTAAGGGCCACGCTCGCTTCAAGGGTTGTCGCTGTTAAATCAATGATTGAGAACTCAGAGCAGCTGCCTCATGTGTGTACAGTGCAGGACTTTGAGGATAGTGCAAGGATGGAGGACGGCCACAAGCTAGTATTGCAGGATTCTGTTGGCCCAATGGTGCAAGTGCTGAAGGAAGAAGGGGAGGCACAGCCTGCCAGAGATCTCCTGGGCTCTGTGAAGAACATCAGATGTGTTTTGGAAGAGTCCTACCACTGGGGCACGCAGGATGCAGTTTACTTTGTGCAAATTGAAGGAGAGCAAATTGTACTGCGAATTGCTCACTGTGCTCAATGAAATTAGCCTACTCTTTATTGTAAATTGCTCATTGTGCTCAATGGGACCAGCCCACCTCTAATTATGAAATTCGGTACACTGCCCAGTGGGACTAGCTTACACTGCCTTTGAACTATACCCAAACCTACATCCACTCACTCCCACATTGAACCACCCACTACTCCTTGACTAGCCCATATTATACACACATACTAGAGGCTCTATCATCGAAACATGGCACACTCACCCCCCTGCTCCCACACTATAGCACCCACACCATTCCTACCAGCACTATACTCAGGTAGGACCATTAGTAGGCCTAACCACACCATCACTCCTACTAAACCACCCTCTAATAGTCGGTTTATCACTACCCCTATGCCTCTCCACATCAGAAACCAAAGACTAAGTTGCCGATCTGCTCACCCTGCAGCCTCCACCAACACTCTACCTGCTAAACACTTCCAGCATCCACCAGCTCATGCCAACACCCGTATGTCAAACACACCTAGCACAACCAAAATTCCTCACAGTGCTCCTGCTCCAACCAAACTAAAAGACAACCAGAAAACACAACTCCAGTGCGCACTCATCAACGCTCGCTCTCTACCAGCGCATGCAACAGAGATCCACGATCGCATCACTGATCTAGACCTAGACATACTTGCCATAACTGAAACCTGGCTACACATCAGGATACATTATCCTGCGACCAAGACAGAACATCTAGTAAAGGAAAAGGGGTTGCCTTGATCACCAAGGAAACCCTCAATGCTAGGCAGCTAAAGAGCAACAAAGTTGATAACTTTGACTCACTATCAGCTAAAATATCTCCCTCACCTAATGACACTATAACAATACACACTGGGCCTCATTACAACCCTGGCGTAGGACCATGGTGCTGTTAGCACCATGGTCCATGCCGGATTCCGCCATGGTGGATGGCGGATTTACCGCCCCATTCCAAGGTTGGCGGTGCGGTAAATCCCCATTCACCATTGCCCCTTCCCCATTCCCATTTTTGACCATAGGGCTCAATGGGGATGGGGAAGGCGCTAATTACGGCACGATAAATTACGGTGCCGTAATTAGCACCAAGGTCGCTTAGCGCCTTGGACTTTAACGCCTGCAAAAAGCAGGCGTTAAAGTGTGAATCTGGCATTAAGGGTTTAACGGCGCTGCAGCCTTTTACGGCGCCGTTAACCCCTTAAAGCCAGGGTTGTAATGAGGCCAATGTTTACTGCCCACAAGGGCCCTACTCTCGACTTCCAATCTAACATCACCCACCTCCTAGAAGACAACTTAAAAGCAAATTCAAAAGTTATACTCCTAGGCGACCTCAACTTGGGCTTTAAAGACCCAAAAGACAAAAAAAGCAAAACCATTGCCAAAGCCATCCTAGAACTAGTATTCACCCAACGAGTGAACAAACCCACCCACACCAAAGGTCGAATCCTAGACTGGATCGCCGACCACAACAGCATAGCAGACATCAGCTCAAACACCCCCAGACCTTGGACCGACCACCACTTACTACATTTCTTTATACCACTAAAAACAGGAGCTCACCCATACCCACCCGCACAAGCCACAATGGCAAGATCAAAAAAACTGCTCACTGCAGAAAGACTAATTCCCCTCCTGAGAACATCAGCACTGGCTCACCCCACCTCCAACGACCCCACAACACTAGTTGAGATTCATAACAACACACTAAAAACCATAATAGAGGAAGTAGCCCCACTCGAAAAGAGAAAAGCCAAAAAAATACTCCATGCTAACTCCTGGTTCACACAAGAACTCAAGGACGCACGTACTGCCAAAAGAGTAGCGCTAACCGCCTGGCAGTCTATTCCTTCCTCCATCACAAGGGACACCTACCTCTCTGTCGCTAAACAATATTAAAAGGCCATCTCTACAGCCAAAGCAGCCACTTACAATGCTAGAATCGAAAAAGCTAACTCACAATCAAAAGAGCTATTCGCCATCTACAATGAGATTACGATCCCCACCACCTCTGCACATCCCACTGAGAAAAATGCCACATGATGCAACAACATCCAACACGCCATGCTAAACAAAATCAAAACACTCAAAAACAAAATCAAAACTCAATTTGACAAACTGCCCAAATCCAGCGCTTCACCAAAGCTGTCCACGGACAAACCAGATGGAAACACTAAACGTAGTAGAGATCCACTAAAATCCTTCAACTTCAAAGAAGTAACTGTCCCCGAAGTATTCCAAATCATGAAGCACATCAAACTATCACTATGCAAAGGCGATATCTGCCCAGCCAACCTAATCAAAGATTGCGCCACTGCTCTTGTCCCTTTTGTCACCACTTTCATCATCGCATCCTTCGCCACTAGCACCATCCCACTCACCCTTAAGAAAGCTTGGGTGCGGCCCCTACTAAAAAAAACCTTCCCTCGACCCGGACTCCCCTAACAACTACCGCCCCATTACCACAGTGCCATTTCTGTTGAAAATTCTGGATAGGGCTGCATATTCACTCCTGCGTAGAAACACATAACCTCCTTCGAAAAAGGCAATCAGGCTTCCGCCCACGTCACGGCACAGAGTCAGCCTTACTCAACCTCAAGAACCAACTCCTGGAAGCCATGGACAAAGGCAAAACCTCACTCCTCCTACTTCTAGACCTCTCGGCGGCCTTTGACTTGGTTGACCATAAGATCCTCTGTAAACATTCTCTAAAGAAGCCACCTCCTGGATCACCTCCTTCCTGGATGGTCGAGCTATGAGAGTCTTCTCAGACCAAGGATCCGCCCTACTATCACCCATCGATTGCGGAGTCCCACAAGGTTCATGCACCTGCCCTACACTCTATAACCTATTCACCCTCCCCCTATTCAGCGACCTAGAAGAATTTGGCATAGCCTTCTCCAACTATGCCGACGGCACACAAACTCTCATTCCCCTAACAGGCAACTACGAACAAGACCTCAAAACCCACCAAGACATATACACCCGCATCCAGGCCTGGATGGCGGCAAATGGCCTATGTCTAAATGGGGAAAAAACTGAAATACTATTGGTAGGCCCCAAAGAAGCCCTAAAAAGACTTGACAACTCATACAGCTCCTTCATCATTGAAGACACAATCATTACAACCTCTGCTTCTGTGAAAACCCTAGGGGTCTACCTGTATCCATGGACAGGCAAGTCAGCGCTATATCATCAGCAGCTGCTCTCACCTCTAATCTATCACCAAAGAACCACCTCAACATTGCTACAGCCACATTAGGCGCAAAATTAGACTACTGCAATATCCTACTCCTTGGTACATCTACAACCAACATCAACCGACTGCAAAAAGCACAAAACAATGCCCTCAGAGCGGCACTCAGTATCACTAGGAGAGAGCACATCACCCAGGCAAGAAAAGATGCCCACTGGCTCACAGTCAAAGATTCAAAGCCCTCACCATCACACACAGATGCCTCGCCCAAACATCACCAGCATACCTAGTAGAAAGAATACACCTAGCGCAAACCCACAGACCAAAACGTAACAAATATTCACACCAACTTACAGTCCCAGCTTTGAACAGAGCAAAAGGTGGCGGTACTAGCTTTGAAGTTCTAGCCCCTAAAGCATGGAATCCGTTACCCCCCCCAGTCTAAGAAGAGAAGAATCCCCCTCTACGTTCAGAAAAACCTTGAAAACAAAATTGTTCAACTGAAACGACTGTATAACCTGTACTTCCTACAACATTGTTCAACCTGTAACCACTGAACACCTGTCCAACAATGCTATATGTACCTGGCTGTAACCAATGCTACTAAATTGTACTAAGCTGAACTTTCTGTAACAGTGCCATGATGCCTCTGGGCCGCTGGGCGCTTTATAAATCCAAATAAATAAATAAATAAATAAATACATAAATGGGTGAGTGACATATGTCTAAATGGTTATAAATGTTACTATGAATGTTCTGCATGGGTGGGTGCCTGTGTGGAAACTGCGGTGTGAGTGACTATGAGAGAAGGGGCCTCATTACGACCCATGCGGTAAGGGGTTAAAGGCACCGTAAAAGGTGGCAGAGCCGTTAACCCCTTACCGCCTAATTACGAGGTCCCTTTGCGGGTCCCTACCTTAACGGCTGGTTTTACCAGCCGTTAAGGAACAGGCCCGCAAAGGGACCTTGGAGGCAAATACGGTACCGCAATTTGCGGTACCGTAATTACCGCCTTCCCCATTCCCATTGAGCCCTATGGAGCAAAAATGGGAATGGGGAAGGGCCAATGGTGAATGGGGAATTACCGCCCCGCCAACCTTGTGATGGGGCGGTAATTCCGCCATTCACCATGGTGGATTCCGGCGTCAACCATGGCGCTAATAGTGCCATGGTTAACGCCTGGGTCGTAATGACCCCCAAGGTGTATGAGTAAGTGAGCAATGAGTGAATATGTATGAATATGACTGTGAATGTTCTGGGTGGGTGCATGTGTGGAGAATGCACTGTGCGTGAATGTGAGAGAAAGTGTATGGGTAAGTGACTGGTGGGTGAATAGGTATGGATGTGATTGAGGGTGGATGTTTGGAGAATGCAGTGTGAATGTTCTGGGTGCATGTGTGAGTGAATGTGAGAGAAAGTGTAGGGGTGAGGGACTGGTGGGCTAATGGGTATGAATGTGATTATGGGTGCACACAAGTCGTTGGGGGCCCTGGGGATCATGTGAGCAATGGTGGCATTTCCTTAAGTTACATGGCACGTTTAACTGGCATTTGTGGGCAAACCGGAAAGCGATAAAAACTATGTTGTTTGTCTGAATAAGGATTTCTGGTGCCACTTTCCTGTTTAAGCTGCACGTGCCATTCTATTTGTGATGTAACCTTCACTGTGACTGTATGACAAACCAAAACTGTAACCGCCTTTGAATGTTATGTTTCCTGCTAAGTATCACTGTTAGCCTAGACGCTCATTTGTAAACATTAGCTAAGTAACCATCCCTTAACTAAGACAATTTCATGCAACAGTGCCTCAATGCCCCTGGTCTGCTAGTGCGTTTTACAAATCCAAATAAACAAAAGCCAACTTGATCTGTGTTATTGTGAGGCTAGACTGAAATGTTAGGGCAACCAGTGTAGCCATTACATATTGTGGATGGCATTTTGTTCTGGACATCTATGATAAAGCAAGCATGATACGTGTTATAACTTAGCTAGACTGACATTTTGGTGCAGCCAGAGTAGCCATTTCATACTATGCTTGACATTTTGTGCCGGGCAACTATGATAAAGCAAGCATGATATGTGTTATTATATGGCTAGAATGGTATTTTGTGTGCAGACTGCCTAGCTGTTTTGTACTGTGACATTACATTTGTTTACTGAGCATCTACGATAAAGCAATCATAAGTGTATTTACATGTCTAGACTGTTCTACATTGGACCCAGTTTGGTCATATTTTCTTATTGTGGTATGGCATTTTTAAGGGTAATGCCAACAGGAGAATGTTCTTATGTGGGGGTACTGGCGTATATTGGCAGGGCTAGCTTGGATTTTTTTAATAGTATAATTACTACCATTACGGACAAAGCAAACTTGAGTATGTTCTTATATGGGAATACTGGCATTTTTATTTATTTATTTTTTATTTAGACGTTTAGTTTATTACAAACTTTTGTCTCATTTTCAAAGTTGTTGCCTTTGGTAATTAAAACAAGAATTTAAAAAAAAGCTTTCATCCTATTCCATATTACAACAATTTCATCATATCCAGGTTTAAACAAATAAATAAACAACAATCCAATGACCAGAAATTCAATTCAATTATAAAACACCCCTACATTCGTGAAAACACATCTCCTAGGAATTTCACCAAAGCAAAAATCATCAAAAAATGTTGGCCCAACATAAAGATAAGCCACCAATCCTCTGCGTTATTCCTTCCCCTCCTTTCTATAATTTCTCCCAAATATCTGATCCTAAGAGCCGTGAGGCCTGTACAGTAGAGAGTGATATGCCTCAGAGATTCTGAGGTTAATTCATAGAATTCAGCGCACAAGTGGCGCACGCGGCTGGCGCACATTGTGCGCGTGCGACTTTCTGCGCCAGCCGCGTGCGCTAAAATCCATTTCCGCGCACAGCGTATTAATGGATTTTAACATCCAAAACCAGCCGTGGCGCAGAGTGGCGCATCGACCCTGCAGCAGCGCCAGTTACGCCCCCAACCCCTCGCCCCCAATGTACGCACAAATCCCGGACATGGCGCACAGGCTCAAAACCTCGAAAACGCCTGTAAAACTCCCTGCGCACCCCTCCGAATACACGTACCCCGCTGCGCGGGTAGTCTCACACGCGATTGGCCCTGTGCGAGTGGGGTACGTGTATTACTGGGGTTTGCGGGAAGTTTCACACGCGATTGGCCCTGTGCGAGCAGGGTACGTGTATTACTGGGGTTTGCGGGAAGTGTCACACGTGATTGGCCCTGTGCGAGCGGGGTACGTGTATTACTGGGGTTCGCAGGAAGTGTCACACGCGATTGGCCCTGTGCGAGCGGGGTACGTGTATTGCTGGGGTTCGCGGGAAGTTTCACATGCGATTGGCCCTGTGCGAGCGGGGTACTGTATTACTGGGGTTCGCTGGAAGTGTCACACGTGATTGGGCCTGTGCGAGCGGGGTACGTGTATTACTGGGGTTCGCGGGATGTTTCACACGCGATTGGCCCTGTGCGAGCGGGCTACGTGTATTACTGGGGTTTGCGGGAAGTGTCACACGCTATTGGCCCTGTGCGAGCGGGGTACGTGTATTACTGGGGTTCGCGCGAAGTTTCACACGCGATTGGCCCTGTGCGAGCGGGGTACGTGTATTACTGGGGTTCGCGGGAAGTGTCACATGCGATTGGCCCTGTGCGAGCGGGGTACATGTATTACTGGGGTTCGCGGGAAGTTTCACACGTGATTGGCCCTGTGCGAGTGGGGTACGTGTATTACTGGGGTTGGCGGGAAGTGTCACACACGATTGGCCCTGTGCGAGTGGGGTACGTGTATTACTGGGGTTCGCGGGAAGTGTCACACGCGATTGGCCCTGTGTGAGCGGGGTACGTGTATTACTGGGGTTCGCGGGAAGTTTCACACACGATTGGCCCTGTGCGAGCGGGGTACATGTATTAATGGGATGCGCGTGAAGTTTCACACGCTATTTTGCTGTCAGAGCAGGGTACGTGTATTTTGGGGGTGCGCATGAAGTTTCACACGCGATTTTTCTGTCAGAGCGGGGTACGTGTATCCAGTGTGGTGCGCGGGGAGTCCTACACGTGAATTGGCAGTGTGGGTCCTCCCAGGTGTCCCCTCTACCCCCTCCACGGACCCTTTAGGCAGCACACACCACAGGGGACTACCCTGCACCCCTGGTCATGTCCCGCAGGCAGCCCATCCACCATGGGCATGCCCCCCAGCCAAGCCACATGTCACCTTGCATTATGATCACCAACTCATGTCCCCAGCACCCCCACCCCCCAGCAGTGAGGGGCACCTGCCAGCAGGCCCCCACTCATGTCCCACTCATTTTCCCCAGCATCCCCACCCCCAGCAGTGAGGGGCACCTGCCAGCAGGCCCCCACTCATGTCCCCCAGCACCCCCACCGCCCAGCAGTGAGGGGCACCTGCCAGCAGGCCCCCACTCACGCCCCCCAGCACCTCCACCCCTAGCAGTGTGGGGCACCTGCCAGCAGGCCCCCACTCATGTCCCACAGCACCCCACCCCCCCAGCAGTGAGGGGCACCTGCCAGCAGGCCCCCACTCATGTCCCCCAGCACCCCCACCCCCCAGCAGTGAGTGGCACCTGCCAGCAGGCCCCCACTCATGTCCCACTCGTGTCCCCCTGACCCCCAGCCCCCAGCAGTGAGGGGCACCTGCCAGAAGGCCCCCACTCATGTCCCCTAGCACCCCCACCCCCCAGCAGTGAGGGGCACCTGCCAGCAGGCCCCCACTCATGTCCCCCTGCACCCCCACCCCCCAGCAGTGAGGGGCACCTGCCAGCAGGCCCCCACTCATGTCCCTCACATGTCCCCCTGCACCCCCACCCCCCAGCAGTGAGGAGCACCTGCCAGCAGGCCCCCACTCATGTCCCCCAGCACCCCCATCCCCCAGCAGTGAGGGGCACCTGCCAGCAGGCCCCCACTCATATCCCACTTATGTCCCCCAGCACCCCCACCCCCCAGCAGTGAGGGCCACTTGCCAGCAGGCCCTCACTCATGTCCCAAAACACCCCCAGCAGTCCCCCCCTATATAAAATAAAGATGCACATTGTAATTGGAGGAAAGGGCCTAGCGCGTACACGCGTAAGTGACGTTGTACGTGTGGGCTGCTTTAAAAGGTAAGTGTAGGACCCCATTTACTTGTACATGCTTTTCGTGAAGCGCGAGTAGGTGAATTCTGTACTTCTTGTCGGTTCACACGCGATTACTTCACAGCGTTTCAAGTTCGTACTCCCTGTTACCTCCGACAGCATTCATTTGTTTTGTTGGGCCTGTTTCCTCAAACAGCGTTCACTTCTTCTTTTGTCCTGTCTCCTCAGACAACATACAATTCTTCTTTTGGCGGGAGTGTTGCCAACGCGCACATGCACATTTTTTTCACGTTCTTTTTCCAGGCAGACGGTGAGTCGCGCACGCATTTACCAAATGTGCTTGCCCCCTGTGTAGCGTACCCCTTCAGAGGTCATTGTAGGCTGCATGTAACACGCGTACGCTTATTTTTGTGTTCCTGGGTGCCACAGCGTAGTGCGGGTTAATTTTTCCATGCACGTGGTCTACGAGGGGTTGCGTGCATGTTATTTTTTGTTTTCGGGGTGCCTGGGCATTGCGTGACCCGTCATCTTATATTTCCATCTAGTACCCTACTCCTTTTACCCCCAATTGCCCAGGACAATCGTTAACTGCTACTCCTATACGCACAACAACATCAGTGCCATGGTTGGGAGGCGACCAAGTGGTAAGGGAGGCAAAGGTGGCCGACCTCCAAAAGGTGGGCGTGGTGGGCACGGTAGGGGACGTGGCCAGGATTTGCAGGGTGCCCCTAGACCCCCATGTGTGGAGGACCAATCAGAGACACCTGTGCCCCCCCCATGGTTGTGGGAAATGTAGCTGACACCATCCCAGCTCAGCCCTTGTTGGACCAGCCCATTGTGGCACCTAACCCGGCACAGGATGACTCCCAGGCTGACTTCCATTTCAGCAAGTCTAAGCCACGTGTGGTGGTGCAAGTTCGTGTCACCAGGCCACGTGGATCTGGGGAAGCGATGTCATCTGCTGCCCAAGTAGTAGCTGCAGCTCTATCCACCCCAGCTCTGAGTCTCCCAGCCGGGACAGTGTCGGTCCAGATCCATCAAACCGATGTTGCCCCTGCCAACATCACACTTCAGCCAATGCCTGCACCAAGACCTATGGTCATTGTGCCTTCGCACACTCCTAGTACCCAGTCCACCGGCGCTTCTGCCCCTACTGACCAAAGCGGCGTAAGCCACTCAGGCTCCGCTCCACCTTTGAAAAAGAGGAGGAAGGGTGCTCTGGCACTACAGGCTGAGACCCCAAACATGGCTACACAGTCCGGCACGTCAAGGTAGCCTAGCTTTAATGACGCCGAACTGGATGCACTTGTGACCTATGTGTCGGCAGATAGCCGCGAAATGGTGGTGACTGCAGGGTGCAAGACCACACGTGGTCAACGTAGGGCACACTGGCAGACCATCGCGGACCGCACAAGTGCCCTTGGATTCGTGAGGCGCACAGCTGATGATTGCTACAAGTGGTGTAATGACCTGAAACGCAGAGCAAAGAACAAGCTGGCCAAAATCATGCCGCTACTCTGGTGACTGGCGGTGGGTCTCCACCAGAGGACAACAAACTCACTGAACATGAGTCTGTTGCTGGGACCTTCTTCACAGAGGAACAGATCCAAGGCATTGGAGAGCTACCTGATTACGACACATTGTCCGGTGAGTGCCCATGCATGTGTGTGTAATCCATGTGTATGTTGTTTGGGTGACGGGTTCTGATTGAGTGCCAGGTGAGGGTGTGTACTCCTGAGTGTTATGGGTCACCCATGTGCTTCCTCCAATACATTCACGTGCCTTTGCTTTGGGTATGACAGTATCCCTTCTGCCCACAGTAGCCAATTAGCCCCACTTTACTGTTGTTGTCCTTGAACTATCATCTTGCAACAACATTGTTCTGATTTTTTCTGTGTTCATTCAGGCTGATTGTTTAGATCATCCCATTTTTCTATGCTTTTTTCATCCCTAATGCCACATATGTGACATGCTTCTGTCATTGTTTACACCCCACATTGTGCCACTTTAGCCACCTGGTTATGTGAATAATTAGACCATTCAGAGCAAGGGAGTATTGGCCAGCTGAATTTATTTTTAGGGCCTGTTTGCATGTGGAACATGATAGTTGTTTCCTGACATGTTGAAGTAACCAACCATTGATGTGTACATCTGCCTACAATCACTGTTTTATTGTACACTGGATGTGTTGCAGTGTGTGGCACATGCATATTTTGCAACACTATTCTGCATTAATCTTCTCATCATGTCCATGTGACATGGATGTGTGACAGTACTCATTCACTGACATATTGCTGTAGTTGTCTAATTTACCATGGCTATGCTACATGACATCTGTGTGCTGGCATGTGTCATGTATGTGTATTGGACATGCCACTCACAGGCTGATGTGTGATGCCAGTGCTACACAAGATGCTGCGAATGTGTTGCTTTTCCATCTTGGTGTCCTCATTGTCTGCCTTTTTGACTCCCCTTCAAACTCATTGACAGTGCATGCATGCCAGGGTTATAGTCATGTGGGACATGTGTAAACCATGTACAGGATCTCTATCTTGTCAGGCCTATGTGTGTGCTATGGTGCTCATGCCTGTTTCCCTTTCTTGTATTTCATGTTTTTGCAGGTGACGACACACTTGATGCTGGTGAGGTTTAGGAGATGGTGCAGACCCAGGAGGATTCTCAGCCACGACCAGGTAGCAGTAGGGGACGTGGTGTGGTGGTGGGTGAAAACACTTTGGTACTGCAGACCATACTGGGTGCAGCTCCCCAGACCTCTATTCAGGTGCTGAGTCGGATGATGAGACTTATGTGCTGTCGCAGGTCAGCGCTTCTGGCAGGGATTCTGTTCTGTCCAACCCACCTGCACCAGGGTTCGTACCCTCTATGGGGATGTCAGTGTTGGTAGGTCCGCCTTTGGTGGTTACGGATGCAGGGTCACACTCCACAGCATCTGATCCTGTTCCTGGGCCAGCAGATCAGAGGGGGGATGCAGTCCTGCAGCCTCAGGCAGTGCCAGCACAGCAAGGTGCAGATCGCCTTGCCCCGAACAGGTGTGGTGCCCGCCGACGCGGTGGCCGTGTGCCACCAGGCAATACTGTATGGGAAAACTCCATGTACGGTATGGCAACCCAACAGGCAGCATCAGTAGAAATGATGGCTCAGGCAATGGAGAGGGTGGCCACTTCCATTATCCCCCCTGAAAGGCAGATGGAGCAACAACAGCTGTCAATCTCCATTTGTCAATCACACAGGGAAGACATGTTGGCGTCCAATAGGGACAGACGGGCGGCACTGGAGACTCTGCGCGAATCCATATCAATAGAGTCACAGGGCCACAGGGAAGACCTGAGGGTAGAACTCAATAACCTCAGACAGAGTCTGCTTGAACTTGAGGCTTCCCGAAATGTTAGGGCAGAACAGCAGCTGGAGCAGCTCACACATTCGCTCTCAGCTGAGCTGCAGGCAACACGTGAGGAGATCAGGGCATCCCGCGAGGCCATGCGTGCAGAAGTGCAGGCAACCCGTGAGGTGCTGCATGGGGATCTCCGCACTTTAATCCTCCAGAATCAGACCTTCTAGACCTGCATGCTTACTGCCATGGAGGACCATACCAGGGCTTTGCATGGGCTGCCTCCCATAGTGCCACCACCTCTTGATGCAGCAGCAGAGGGTGAAGAGAGCAACAGCAGTTCTCCCACAATGGCATAGCCGTGCAGGCCATGAGCCCATGGAGGTATTTTTTTTTCTTGCAACATCCACGCAGGTGGGTGTTGGTGTGCACCCTGTGCTCGAACCTCCTGGGTGGCCTCCTCCCCTTTTCCCCCACATGGCCATTTTTGATTTTTTTGTTTTTTTTAAAGTGTGTTGCCTTGTGTGGCTCCCGTGGGCTTCCACTGTATTCCGGCTGGGCACATGCAGGCTTGTCCTGAGTTTGGGTTAGTTGCTTGGGTTCGTGACACACACACACCCCTCCTGCTTCCCGTTTCCATGAGCTTGCAAAGGGTGTGACCTAGTGACAGTGACTTACATATTGACATTGGGCGGCTCCCATGAGCTGTGTGGGCAGTCTGTAGTCAATACTGTGTGGACATCCCAAGTGGGTATTGTTGTTGTATTGTACACTGAATGGTGTATTGATATGTGCTTGTGCATCCATGTTTTCCTCCTAATTTGCAGGTTCCTTCCTCATGTCTTCACAAGGCCGTCTCCTTTGCAGATGGAGTTCATGTTGTGTGCAGTACACTGACACATTTGCGTGGCAGCAACACTCTACAGTTGGAAGGGGTTAATGTGCTGGCTTATTCAGGTTGTAAGACTACCACTACTTTGACTTAGTACTGTCATGTTTTTGCAATGTTTCATGGTGTTTTGCTGTATTGTGTTGGTGGTAAGTATTTGTTCATGTGTGCTGTTCGTTATTGATTACTGGGAGCATATTGTATGTGGGCAGTTTCAATTTGGGACAGTGCACTTTGTGACACTTGTGTCAGATCTTGTGCATTGCTTTGTTTGCTTTCACATTGCATGACATGCCATGGTGTGTTGGGTGACGGAGCTGGGGAGGGGTTGGGTGACATGGCGCTGTTTTCATGTTGTATTTTGCAAGGGGGTTATCAATTTAGCAGCATAGATGTATGTCTTATAATGACACAGCATTGGTGGTGTTTCGGTAGGTAGGGATGCACACAATGTAACACTTCCAGGTGACCAATCTCAGGCTGGTATGGTTGTGACAGATGACTGTCCCTTATGTCATCATCATTGATTGTCAGCTGGTATGTGCCAGGTCTGTGTGCACTCCACAGGGGTGTGATTTTAGGTGAAGTAATTAGCCACCCGCTGCGTACGGGCTGCCTCACCATGTGCCCTTTCCCCTCCCATGCGCAGCAGCCGTGCATGTAGTTGGGGATGTGGGGGCACCACCATGTCCACTGGCAGGCCTCAGCGTGTTGCAACGTTGTGCAGGACACATGCTGCCACTATGATCCTGCACACTACTGGGAGATCGTATAACAGCTGCCCACCACAGTGGTCAAGGGAGCGAAATAGTGACTTGAGCACTCCGAATGTGCACTCCACTATGCCCCAGGTTGCAATATGGGCTGTGTTGTATCCTACCTCGGGTGGTGTGGTGGGGTTCCGAATTGGCGTCATCATGTGGGTGCTCAGAGGGTAGGCACTGTCCCCTGGTGAGGTGTTGATGGGTATCGTTAGTGGGTTTGTGACATTACTCAGTATCTGGCATGCATGCATGTGCAGTGGCATTTATACTCACCAAGCAGCCATGTATCGCCATGCCGCCCAGCTTCTAGGTCCCGGTTTAGGGTTGACATTCTGTAAATGAAACTGTCATGGGTGGACCCTGGATAGTTGGCATATGCTGAGGTGATGATTCCCTTGGCATCACATGCTACCTGCACGTTGATGGAATGCCAGTGCTTGCGGTTTCTATAGATGTGCTCCATTGCCCTGGGGGGACGTAGAGCCACATGGTGCAATCAATGGCACCTAGCACTTTGGGGAATTGTGCCACCCCGTAGAAATCCTGGACGGCAGCCTGCCTTTCTGCAGGTGTTCTGGGCAGGTATATGTGCCTGCGGACTGATGGGCGTGCAGTCATGATGGCCAACACCTGGTGTAGGCAGCGTGACTGCATGTCACCAGGATCAGTGATATCTTCGTCAGACAATGTAGACTCCGAAATTTCCCCCTCCCCTGACTCCTCACTTTCTTCTTCTTTCCAAGAACCCTCTTTTCCTTTCTTCGTGATTGCACCTTTTTTTTATGTAGATAGGGACGACCCCGGAAGGAAGCCACCGTGCCTCCCAAAAGGGAGACCAAGGGGGCCCCTCCCCTGGGACCGTCCAGAAGGGGTAAAAGCCCGTAGGCACAAAAAACCCCTGAGCTATCACAATGCTCTTCGGGAGGAGCGGAGTCGAGATACCCTTGAGGAGTTGTTGGCTGGTCAAGAGGGTCCGGAGGTACACCGAGAAAGCGTACACAGCAAGAACAGGCAGTCCAGTAAGCGGGCCGGGGACTGGTACACGGGAAGTAAGCTCAGCAGAGGGATCCAAACGTAGAATAACAGGCAATCCAGTAGACAGGCTTGAGACTGGCACACGGGAAATCAACACAGCGGAGGTATCCAGAACGGTAAGAAATAGACAATCCAGTAGAGAGGCTTGGGACTGGCACACGGGAGTATGGTACTGCAGGACGAGAGAAGAAAGGAGGAAACAGGAAGGCAGAATCCGGAGAACAGGAGCACAGCCGAGAGGAAGGATGAGCGGGCAGAACGAAGATGGGAAGGAGGGAGGGTAAGCACAGGCTGGAAGGAGGGCGAAGAAGGCGGGGAACACGGCAAAGGCACAGGAAGCAAGGAAAGAGCTGAATGAAGCAGCGGAAAAAAGGAAGGCAGGAGAAAGGATTCCGGACTGGGCACGAGGACCCAACCGGAGGAAAGAGCACTGGAAAAACAGAGGGGGAGCAACCAGAGAAGCACAGCAATGCAGGGCTAGCGGAAAGGAAACCGGAAGCGTTGCGACGCACCTGCGACCAGGAAAGAGCTGGTTATAACTCCGGGTCATGGAGCGTCACAACCAATGGAAACTGAACAGAAGATAAAACAAGGAAGGGGCGTGGCTTGATAGCGGCTGAGCGAGACGGGACTAGAGTCAGGAACTCGGCGGCATGACAGTATGCCCCCTTCGATCGTTTCCTCCCCCGGTTTACCTGGGTGAAAGAAATGGTACTTGCGAAGCAAGGAAGTGGCATTTATATGAGTGATGGGTTCCCAGGAGTTCTCCGAGGAGGGGTAGCCTTTCCATTTGACTAAATACTCCAATCTGCCTCTATGATACCTTGAGTCGCAGAGTTGGGCAACCTCATATTCCGCCTGCGTAGAACCCCGAGGAACCGGGGCCTGCCTAGCCTGACGTGCCCAGGTGTCGGCATAAAAGGACTTAAGTTGTGAGGCATGAAAAACAGGGTGGACCCTTTTGAGGTTGTTAGGTAGTTTTAGACGAAAGGCCACTGGGTTGATCTTCTGTACTATCTCGTATGGCCCTAGGAACTTGGGAGACAACTTGGAGGGATGGACCCAACAAGGTAAGTATCTAGTGGAGAGCATAACGCTGGTTCCCACATCATACCCCGGGACAGGTTGGCGGTGTTTGTAGGCTTGAATGCGATACCGCGCTTGAGCCGACCTAAGGCCTTCCTCTGCCTTCTTGTGTGTCTCTCTAAGGAGGGAGAGTGAAGAATCGACAGATGGTAAACTAGTAGAAAGGCCAGAGACTGGAAGGATGGAGCGAGGATGGTAACCATAGGTACCGAAAAAAGGACTAAACCCAAGAGCGGAATGTGCAGAATTATTATAGGAGAATTCTGCTAGAGGGAGCAACGGGCACCAGTTGTCCTGCTGGGAGTTGATAAAGCACCTTAGGTTCTGCTCCAGGGTTCCGTTAAGGCGTTCGGTCTGCCCGTTAGATTGCGGGTGGAATCCAGAAGTTAGAGCTCTTTCGATTCCCAGTCTGGCACAGAGCGCCTTCCAGAACCGGGAGGTGTACTGGCTCCCCCTGTCCGAGATTATCTTATTAGGCATACCGTGCAACCGGAAAATGTCCTGGAGAAATACTTCCGCCATTCTGGCCACCGTGGGAACCCCGGGCAATGGGGAGAAGTGAGCCAACTTAGTAAACGAATCCACAACCACCATGACACATGTGCATCCTTGAGATGGGGGTAAATCCACAATGAGGTCCGTTGAGATGGTGCTCCAGGGGCCCTTGGGTACCGCACATGGTTCGAGTAAACCGATCGGTCATTGACAAGAAGACTTGCTCCAAAGAATGACAACACAGGACCGAACGTATCGATCCACATCTTCTCTCATCTTTGGCCAGTAGAAATGCCGTTGGAGATATTCGAGAGTACCGGTTCCGCCCCGATGTCCTGCAAGTTTGGAGTCATGACACCAGGTCAACGCCATTTTGCGGAAGGCTGGAGTGGGTAAATAAAGCCTTCCATTGACAAGGTAAAGGCCGTCCCGAATTTCATAGGTCAGGTCTTTAGGATGTCTTTCCACCTCGAAGCGACCTCCAGAATCCTCCTGAATCTGCCTGAGAAACGTTGATACAACTCCGACAGTCTTGGCCTGGGGGAACATCCGTTCAGGAGGCGTATCTGCCTCTGGCATGTAATCACATCGGCGGGAAAGAGAATCGCCCATGACGTTCAGTTTGCCTGGGATGTACGTGATATGAAAATCAAATTGGGTGAAGAAGTGGGCCCATCGGGCCTGTCGAGTGTTGTAGCACTCGAACTGTCTTAGAACCTGTAAGTTCTTATGGTCTGTCCGAATGGTGAACGGGAACCTGCCTGCCTGAAGGAGGTGACGCCATTCCACACAGGCAGCCTTCATGGCTAATAGTTCTCGTTCTATGACCGAATAGTTCCTTTGGCTGATGTTTAAAGTCTTCGAGTAGTAAGCCACCGGATGTTCTACGCCCTGGACTTCTTGAAGAAGCACCACCCCTATGGCGACTGATGAAGTGTCAGTCTCCAAAATGAAGGGTAGGTTTTGGTTTGGTTGTTGCAGGATGGGCGCGGAACAGAAAGTGTCCTTGAGATCCCCAAAGCTGTCTTCGGCCTCTACCGACCATTTGAACGGGGTTGCTGACTTCTTTAAGAGAGAGGTGATGGGTAATATCTTTTGAGAGAAATTGGGAATAAACCTCCGATAGAAGTTTGCCAACCCCAAGAATTTCTGGATCTCTTTAACCGAGGTGGGCGAAGGCCACTCAATGATGGGGGACACGTTGTGTGGATCCATAGATATTCCGTGGTCCGACAGGATGTAACCCAGATAGGGTATGGAGGAGGCTGCAAACACGCATTTGGCAAGCTTGACGGACAAATGATTGTCTCTGAGCCTTCGGAAGACTTCCTTGACGTGTTTTTCGTGATCTTCAGGAGTGCTGGAGTAGATCAGGATGTCATCTAGGTACACCAACGTGGTTTGACACAGTAGGTCAGAAAATAATCTATCCATGAACCGTTGGAATACCGACGGGGCGTTAACCAACCCAAAAGGCATTACTTAGTACTCAAAAAGTCTGAATGGAGTCGGAATGCCATCTTCCATTCGTCTCCGTCCTGCACTCGGAGAAGGTGATAGGCATTTCTTAAGCCGAGTTTAGTGAAGATCGTGGCTCCATGAACTGCTTGTAGGATTTCGGTGATCAAAGGCATAGGGTATCGATCTTTTATGGTGACATTATTTAGGCCGTGATAGTCAATACACGGCCTCAACTCCTTAGATTCCTTCTTAGAGATGAAGAACATGGACGCCCCTGTGGGGGACTTCGATGGTCTTATGAGTCCGTTTTCCATATTGCTGTCCAAATACTCTCGGAGTTATTGTTTCTCCTCCAAAGATAGTGAAACATTCTACAGAAAGGCACCAGTGCTCCTGGGGTAAGATCAATGCAACAATCCTCGGGCCGGTGCGGCAGGAGCTCAATGGGTGTCTTTTCCGTTACTACCTCGTTGAACTCCTTAAGGTAGTGTGGCAGACAGTGGACCGTTCTGATTTCACAGCTGTTCGTTGTCTTGACAGTTTCGAACTTGGGCTCTGGTAAGCATTCTGACTTGCAAAAAGAGGATTGGAACCCCAGCCAGTTCCTAGACCAGTCAATACTGGGGTTATGTCTGCGTAGCCAGCATATCCCCAAGATTATGGGGAAGTGAGCAGCTCTGATAATATCGAATGTGATACTTTTGGTATGTTGTTGTATGGACAAGATAAGCGCTTCTGTGGTGTGAGTGATCATGCCCAAGCTCAAAGGTTCGCCATCAACCCCTTCCACCTTCTGATCTACTTGCTTAGCGATTCTCTTCACTCCCTGCTTTTCTGCGTATCCATGAAATTACCCGAGTAGGGCTAATGTGGTTACTTCTTTGGTGACTACTCTGAGAGTAACCGTGAGAACCATCAACCGGGAGTCCTCGGACATCTCCGTCGAGGACACAGAAAGAGGAGCGTAGGGACTAGGACCAGCCCCTCGGTAGTGTGTCCCAACATTTACCAAGGGCGTGCGTTTCCCGATCTTCTGGGCGGTACATCTGGGCAATCTCTTAGCAAGTGTGAGGAAGACCCACAGTACATACACAGGGAGCTCTCCCTGCGCCGTTTCTGCTCTTCAGGTGTGAGTGGGGCTCGAGTAGTGCCGATCTGCATAGGTTCTTCCTTAACGGTCCGTTGGAAGGGCATTGACGTGGATGGGTGAGTGTCCAAGAGAGGGGGTACACTTGACTTAGTTCTCTTCCTTTCTTGACATCTTTCTGTCATTCTGAAGTCAATTCGGAGGGTAGCGGTCAGGAGCTCAGCAAAGGACACAGGTCTTTCAATCCGAGCTAGTCCGTCTTTTAGGTCCTCCCTTAAACCCCGCCGAAATATGGCATACTGAGCCTGCTCCTGCCAACCAGCTTCAGCTGCCACCTGTTTAAAGGTGGTGGTGTAGGTTAAGAGATCTGAACTTCCTTGACGGATATCAAGGAGGTCCTCCGAGGCCAGAAAGGTACTTTCGGTTCGCAAAAAGGTTTGCTGTATCAGGGTTTTAAAGGCGTTGTAGTCCTGCAATACCAGGTCGGGCTGGTTTACCAGGGGGGTGGCCCAAGCCAGGGCATTCCCAGTCATGTGGGTAATCATAAACCCCACCTTGGCATGGTCAGATGCAAAGGTCTGGGGGCGAAAAGAGAAGTGTAGATTGCAGGCGTACAGGAACTCCTTGACCCTTTTTGGTGAGCCATCAAACTTTCCCGACACAAGGAGAAGTGGGGGTAAATCGGTTGAGGGTCTTTCACGTTCCGTCAGGCGCTGTTGTAGGGTGGCATTGGCTGACTTGAGGTTCTGCATCTCCAGATTCAGGCTTTGTACAGCAGCTATGAGTTCTTGTACCTGCTGCGGGGTGGCCATCTCTTTTAGGCGTCGCAAACTGTCACCAGGATCGGTGATATCTTCGTCAGACAATGTAGACTCCGAAATGTCCCCCTCCCCTGACTCCTCACCTTCTTCTTCTTTCCAAGAACCCTTCTTTTCCTTTCTTCGTGATTGCACCTTTTTTTAATGTAGATAGGGACGACCCCGGAAGGAAGCCACCGTGCCTCCCAAAAGGGAGACCAAGGGGGCCCCTCCCCTGGGACAGTCCAGAAGGGGAAAAAGCCCGTAGGCACAAACCCCTGAGCTATCACAATGCTCTTCGGGAGGAGCGGAGTCGAGATACCCTTGAGGAGTTGTTGGCTGGTCAAGACGGTCCAGAGGTACACCGAGAAAGCGTACACAGCAAGAACAGGCAGTCCAGTAAGCGGGCCGGGGACTGGTACACGGGAAGTAAGCCCGGCAGAGGGATCCAAACGTAGAATAACAGGCAATCCAGTAGACAGGCTTGAGACTGGCACACGGGAAATCAACACAGCGGAGGTATCCAGAACGGTAAGAAATAGACAATCCAGTAGACAGGCTTGGGACTGGCACACGGGAGTATGGTACTGCAGGACGAGAGAAGAAAGGAGGAAACAGGAAGGCAGAATCCGGAGAACAGGAGCGCAACCGAGAGGAAGGATGAACGGGCAGAACGAAGATGGGAAGGAGGGAGGGTAAGCACAGGCTGGAAGGAGGTAGAAGAAGGCGGGGAACAGGGCAAAGGCACAGGAAGCAAGGAAAGAGCTGAACGAAGCAGCAGAAAAAAGGAAGGCAGGAGAAAGGATTCCGGACTGGGTGCGAGGACCCAACCGGAGGAAAGAGCACTGGAAAAACAGAGGGGGAGCAACCAGAGAAACACAGCAATGCAGGGCTAGCGGAAAGGAAACCGGAAGCGTTGCGATGCACCTGCGACCCGGAAAGGGCTGGTTATAACTCCGGGTCATGGAGCGTCACAACCAATGGAAACTGAACAGAAGGAAAAACAAGGAAGGGGCGTGGCTTGATAGCGGCTGAGCGAGACAGGACTAGACTCCGCGTCGCCAGCGGCTCCACAAACACCAGGAACTCGGCGGCATGACATTGCGTGGCCTGTGACACCCCCCCACTATAGCACTTGTCCGCTGAAATGATCCAGCGGCCAAGAAGTGCAGTACATTAAGCACCTTTTCAAGGGGGCTCAGTGCTTGGGAGCACAGGGTGGGTGATGTGAGGTCATCCTCCCACTTACTCACCAGGTCGAGTATTATGTGAGGTGGAAACCTGTACCTCCCATACACCTGGTCATCAGGCATCCCAAAAAGGCTTGTTCTGGGTGTAAAAATTCTGGCCCTGACTATCCTCCTCCTCCTCCTGCGGTATCCCACGACCACTGCTGCAAGGAACGGTATATTCATCTTAGCGTCTGAACTCCTTTGTTGTTTGTGCGCACTTTTATGCTGCGCGGGTCAACGTACACCTGCTTCCTGCTGACGTATGTGTTTCCGGATTAGCGCGTCTTTTTTGGAGCACGCATTAGCCCCGTTTGATTCCATGAATACGTGTTGTGGGCGTTCCGCGCATTTGTCTCCCGTACGTCCCCCGTGATGCCCACATTTTCACACGTTGTTCCCCATTCCGCGTGTTACGCCCTGTGTTACATCTACTTTTGTTGTGTGCGGTGCGCTATGTGCGCTTTCGCTGTGCGCGTTGTGCATGCTGTTTGAAGACGTGTGCACCCGCGTGCGCCACGCAGGATTTTAGCGCACATCCATGGATTTACACGTGCACGGACTTCCATGAATCACTTGCGCTGCGATTCGCACGCTTGCGCAGAAACTTTCAGCGCACATTAATTCCATGAATCAGCCTGCAAATCTCTCCCTCCATGCCACAGAATCTACAGCCTTTGCCATCAATTACTAGTTTGTAGCAGACTGTGACCTGTTTTGTTGGATAAAGGTTCAATCTGAACCTTAAGAAACCGTAACTTAATTTTGGGGAGGGGATCTGGAAAGATATTTTGGCAATGAATTAAGACTCTTTGGGCCTCATTACGAGTTTGGAGGTAGCCATGCCCGTAAAAAGGGCATGGCTGCCTCCAAACTCGGGTCTGGGTCCGTGGTCCCTGAATGGGGAAACACCGGGCCATTCTGACTTTGGAGGGCCCGGTATTTCCCCATTCAGGGAATCCGGACCTGGACCATCCCCATTCCCATTTGAGCCCCCATAGGGCTCAATGGGAATGGGGAGGGAGCTAACAACGGGCCCGTTTTAGTAACGGGCCCGTTGTAAGCTCCATGGTCCCCTATCGGGTCCCGCAAGTGGACTTCGTAATAGGGCGGAATGGGTTTAACGGCACCCACAGCTCTACCGTCGCCGTTAAACCCATTCCGCCAGGTTCGTAATAAGGCCCTTTGTTTCTGACTTCAAGGCATCATATAAAACATATTTGCCTTTTGCCTCCAAGGTCTTTATCCAATCATTTGCCCAAAGCTTCAGTTTCACTCCCTGTGGATTGATCACAAATGATTCTAGGTCTACATCAAGCTGTTTTTATCATTGCTAAACATTTTGAGTTCCAATGGACCACTAAGCTTTTATTCCCCTTTAAAAGCTCCTCTTTTACAATATAGTATGGGGATGCCGCCATTGAGGTCTGACATTTCCAAACCAGCTGTCATATTTTCCTAGTGATTCTTGCAGCCAGCAAAGTAAGGCCAAGTTCAAACCTAATTATCACTGTAGGGGTTTTGCATGGCTATCTTAAAATTGCTCTCCAGAAAGACCCCTCTACTGTTGGCCATGTTTCAGCTGGTGTGCAGAAAATGCCTCTGCAGCATACATGAATGTGGGTGCTACTTTTTGGTTAAAAGATGCACGCACTGGTTCTATGGAAAATTTGCCATATTTCCCACATATAATCCACCCTTGAGATATCATGTTTTTGCATTTCATTTTTAGCTCCAGCACACGGGGAGCGCTGCAGGTACTGGGAGATACACACGTGCGCAAATAAGTAATATTTGATGTTTCCATTAGGGCTTTTTCAGCTACATACCATCTGAAACCTTTTCTACTTCTAGCTCTGCCTCCACCAATGGTCACAATTTTGGATTTAGTCGTATTAATCTCCAATTGATTTTCTAACATCTATTCATGCAGAGCTGACAGCCTATGTTGTAATCCGATCGCGATCTGATCGATCAGGACTAGGTCATCTGCGTATAACATCCAGCCCACGTCCTAATCGCCGATCCTTGGAGGGAATGACTTTGATTGTTTTAGAGCTTCTGGCAAGTCAAGTTTGAACAAGGTTGGGGCAAGTGGACAGCCCTGCTTTAAACCATTGTATGTTTGAATTTCTCTAGTCAATCTACCCTGAGCATTCAATGAAATATAAACCTTGGTAGAAGTGTATAATGCCTTCATAGACGAAATCAGATGTGTCGGACAGCCCCAAACTCTCAGCTATGACCATAGCGTTTCTCTATTTATGCTGTTAACTGCCTTTCTCAAATCTATGAAGGCTAAATACAATTTTGTGTGCTCTTCATCGCTTTCCATTTTAGGAGAATCAATACAAATAAATTGAGGTCCGTCCCCACTCCTTTTACAAACCCTGTTTGTCGAGAGTCCTTTCTCCCTGTTAATCTCTATCCAGTTTTGCAAGTGAGTGAGGAGCGTGCAGCTTGCCCAGTGTGCCCAAGAGGGTGATAGGGCGGTAGTTTGAGGGATCTGGCCTATCACCTTTTTTAAATTTTGGTACCACTATAGCGACTTTCCAGTTATCCTGAATTGTACGTAGTTTGTTTATCCAGCCAAATAGGTCCATCACAAAAGGCAACCACTCATCAAGATTTTTGTTTATTGTGTTATAAGTAAGCCCATTAGGGCCTGGTGCGCCTGACGAGTTTGTCTTTTTAATTAGCTGCACCAGGGCCTCCCGGTCAAAGGGGATCTCCCTAGAACACTCACTCTCCTCAGTAATTTGGACTGAGTTGAGCTTATCTCAGCCAAAGATATCTCCATAAAAAGCTGCCCTATCTTGCTCAGCATGTATCAAAAGCCAATTTTCATATTTCTGTTTTCTTTTATTCGCCATCAAGGCTCTCTGTTCCCCACCCTTTTTATTGATCACCCTGACATCCTGTCTGAGTTTTCTTTTCTCCAAAATAAACTCATAGTCAAAACCATGCTTGTGGGGAAAATGTGCCATGTTCTTTTTAATTGATTTTGAACAAAACTCCAACAGTAGGGGGCATAGTTGATATCCATGATGCCCTCTCTCATGTTTTCTCTAAAGTCCTTAGTAAGGAGGAGTATTACCTGTGCATCCATCCGTAGGCAGTTTCTACCCTGTGTAACCTCCAGATGAAAATCCCAGCTATCTATCCTCACCCGCATTTAGCTGTTTTTAATCCTTGGTCGCTGTGGTGTCTCTTTGTCACTTTCATTGATTTTACCTGGCATACTAGCATGTGTGACACATATATACATATATAATCCAGGACTATTGAGTATGTTCCATTTGTCCAGGTCGGGGCTGGGGGTATGTCACCCACTGTTTGTCCATTGAGCATGTGAAGATCTCTAGCATGCATGGCAGCTACCCACTTTCTAATTTCTACACATTCTTTGGGTAGTGATCCCTTCCCAATACCCTTCCTCACCATCATCATTGCATCATATGATATGTTCAAATCCCCACATAGCATAATGGTGATACCATCATATCTGACAGAGGCCCGGTCTATTGTATCTGTGACTGAGTCAATGAAGCTATTTGCTTCGATAGCCAGTGGGTTCCAACACACATTTAGGATCAGTGTCAGAGAGTTATGTTTAGAATTCAATGTGTTCTTTTGTAACATCGGGAATTGCACAAACGGGTTCGGGTTTCCTTTCTCCAGCACTGTCAAACCCTGCCCCATCTTTACTAATGTCAAAAGGCCCGAGGGAGTCGTGCCTCTGTGACCCATGTATGCCGGATTTAAGAAACTGGTATAGCCCTCCGCCAATGGAGTGGCTCGCAGCCAAGTTTCCTGAAGGAATAGTATATCAAACTGTTCTTTCTGCAGCCAGAGAAATTCCCAAACACATGTTTAAATCCTCGGGTGTTCCACGAGCCGATAGTCCACTCCTCCCTTTTCTGTCCATTTCATTGTTACTTGTTCTTAGTTTTTATGGAATTTGTCAACAATTGCACCCTTTTCTGTTAACGTTCCCGATCTGTTGGCCGTTTGCCCAGATCTGCTATGCTTCTCTGTACTGAATCCTGTTGGCAGACAAAGGTCACTTTTATTCTGGTCTTCATTTTATCAGACATATCATCTTCATTTTTCTGTGCATTCACTGCCAAACCTCTTCTTCTGAATTCCTCTTAACAGTGCCTAATAGGCTGGTTTATCAGAATCTTTTTCATTCTCGAGGTTGTTCATCCTCGAGCAAGAGTTAGGGCCTCATTACAACTCAGGCGGTAAGGGGTTTACAGCGCCGTAAACAGCGCCGACCCTTACCGCCTGAGTACGAGGTCCCTTAGCGCCATGGCGGATTTAACACCTGCTTTTAGCAGGTGTTAAAATCCATGGCGCTAAGGGACCATGGAGTTAATTACGCCACCGTAATTTACGGTGGCGTAATTAACGCCTTCCCCACTCCCATTATGCCCTATGGGGCAAAAATGGGAATGGGGAAGGGTAAATGGGGATTGGGGACTTACCGCCCCGCCAAACTCGGAATGGGGCGGTAAGTCCGCCAACCACCATGGCGTAAACGTAGTTTACGCCATGGTGGTAAAGTCACGGCCCAGGCGGTAACTTACCGCCTGGGTCGTAATGAGGCCCTTAGTCTCCAAGTTAGCCACCACCCAAGGGTCTCTTAGTTCAAAAAGGGTAGTAGCAAATGTGCTGTCTATAATAGGAAGATTTTGATCGTCATTGAGGTCACATGTAGAAAGACATTGTCCAGTATACTTTCTCTAGGGAATTCAATGATCTTTATATCCTCTGTGGTGACAGATCTCAGTAGTGGTACATGATGGAACAATCTCATGACATTTGCCTGTTTAATATCAGACCATCTTTAGCTCGTAGAATGCCCTCTTATTGAAGACAAGGTCCACGGGTCCACTTTTCTCTTGCCGCCACTGGTTTTTCTATTTTTTTTGTCTCTCGCCTTTCCGATTCATTCCCGCAGCTGCATGGGTTCCATCAGAATTCCTATGTCTTCGTTTCGATTTGCTGAATGGAATCTCAAGTCTGCCAACAGGTGTTTTTCTGCCAAGTTTCGGAAACCAATATTTTGTGTTTCAATAAGATGATTTTTGTTGCCTTCCTTTTTCGCATTAAGGTTCTCATTGCAAATAACCTTTTTACCCTTTCTTTTAATTCAGCCAATGTACTATCCTCTTGAAAGTTTTCAGAGTTGGTTTTAGTTTTTCCACTCACTTGGTTGCCAACACCTGCCTCCTTTGATGTTTTCTGCTGGGGTTGAATTATACAGGCACTCTTGTTCTTACTCTCCCCATATTCCTCTTGACAAATCCAAGCAGTCAATACTTTCATATCAGTGTGAGAGTTGCGTTTTGTCCATCACAATGATTACTTCAGTTGCTATATGTTCTCATGACACTGTAGATTGTTTCCAAATGTTATTGCTGGCTCTTTTCTCTGAATTTCCTTTATGGTTAGTTCATAGGGATGACAAATTACGAAAGAGGTTTTTTTTGCATCATTTGATTTTCTATGTTTCTGTGGTGGAAGGTTCTTTATTTTTTGTTTGTTGTTGTGACATCTAACTCCGCTCCATACTCCTGATTTTCCTTTTTTTTCCCCTCTCTTTGAAATATTGGGAATGATGTCTCCTGATCTTTATCCAACTATCCAATTTTTTCATTTAAGCCGCTTTCCTGTGGTAGCTGAATTTCAATGCTCTCCCTTCTCTTTGGTCCCCAGTCAAATGGGGCTTTTTCCAAATTAAGGTTATTGCCGTTTGGGATGATCTGTCGCACTCTTGAATTCTCAGAATTGGGCTGAAGTAGCCCCACATTGATTTTTAATTTGGTTACATGAGTGAGCTTCTCTCCCTCGGCTCTTCCCAGCTTGACACTCAACTCATCCAATGCTTTCTGTTTAACCGTGTTCTCATTGCAGGCTGATTTGATCATCGTGGTGCTTTGTCACTACGCTTCCTGTTCTCCTTTTCAAAAGCACCTTTATCATCTCTCTTTTATCAACCCGTTCACAGTTGAGCATCTCTTGGAGTTTCCTCTCTACATAAGACAAGGTTGCCATCTCATTTTCTACGCTGGAACGGAGGGATGTTATAAAGGATTCCAGATAGATCATTTTAGTAGGAGTCATCACTAAGAGTGTTGCTTGATCTTTAAATGACTCATTTACTATTTCAAAGAGTTTCATGAAAGGATTAAGGGCCATGGTTACTACTGTCATAACCATAGTTTGAGTATTGTAAATTGTGGAGCTTGAAATTCAGGCCTTGAAGTGTTCATGGTGAAAACAAATCCTCCTCTGATGTAGACGTTGCCTACTCGATTGATTTTTCGGCATAGGTGGTGGCAGGTCAGTGGAGAAAGATATCAACTTTGACTGTGTAGAGCGATTCTTTCTCTTGCCTGCATTTTCACTTACTTTCTCCGAATTCAGGCTTTGTTCTCTTTTGAGAGCATTAACATGTGCCAAATTTGTCAGAACTGCTTCACTTTGTAAGTTGAGTTTGTTTGAAAACTCAGTACTCAAGTCATCATTGCGTTGTCTTGTCTTATTATCCAACTTCTTTTGGATCTGGGCAATGTCTCTTGATAATCGGGCAGCCAAAATGGAAGGAGGGACCCTTTTTAACCCCTACTCGTCATTCGTGTTGGTCCTTGGGGCATTAATTCATCTTTTTGGCCCACTTGTTTATTCTAGGGTCTGGCGTCACACCCATCAATTGTTGATCTTGTTTTAATAGTTCCTTTGGTATAGTTGGTTTATTCACAGCCAACTCTATATTGCTAATTATCTCCACTTTAGCTAGATTCAGGGTTGTATGTGCATTAATTGGTGAGAGATTTATCTCCAAAAGTTCTTCCAATATTTCTGCACCCGTCAGCTCATTGACATTTAACCTCGATTTTGAAACGACCAGAGTTGGGGGAGAGAAAAGATATTATTTTAATTATTTGTGATGCAGGTGTAGAGTTGCTTGTTGGTATAGGCATCACATTTTCCATCATTGCTGACAGTGCTTTTTTGCCTTCATTACTTTTATTAATCCTCCTCACTCCATAGCATCCATTGAATCGCCTACCCACATATCAGCATCTCTCATGCCAAGATTAACAATGGGCTGCTCTTCAAAAGAGCGGGGCCTCGAAGGTGCATTTGCTAATTTCGGCGATTTTCTTTTGGGCGGAAATATGGAGTTTTCCATAGAAGCGTAGATCCCTTCTTCCATTCAATGAGTTTGCTTCCTTGTTCCTGGGCATTCCACTTTCCTTCCGCTTTTCATCGTTCTTTTCCCCTCTCCTCTTGTCCCACCCTTTTTTCACCAACCAAGTGTTTGTCTATACTTGATGTTCAATGCTTGGTACTCAGTTTTCGCCTCCACTGCCCAACACTTTTGCTTATCAGTGTTCAGCAATCAGGAGCCACGTGGAACTGTTATTACCTTCCAAGCACAAGTGTGAATTCAAATGGCACAAAATAAATGTAGTCCTCAGTTGTCAGTTGTCGGCCCGAACCAATGCCCAGGGCCGCCCAGGAGGTCCAGAGAGCCCAAGACCCAGGGAACGCAGGAAACACTCTGCAACCACTCTGTGATGCTCCGCGTCTTGGTTGCCATTATGAGGGAGGAGTGAAGTAGAAAGGGTTAACAGACTCGCCAGCTTGCCTTCCTCACTCAGAAAGCAGAATGGCGTTCTCCCCACTCAGGAAACACTCTGCAACCACTGGCATATATTGGTGCAGCTGACATGAAATGTATGGGCACAGCGAGCTTGAACATGTTTTTTGTTGTGGCATATGTTGTGGGGAAAGGCATGAAAATGCATTAGGAAATGTTCCTGAGCATTGTTGGTGACTTGCATCTGTTGAATTTGGTCATGAGTTACCCGACAAAAAGAAAACCAATTGTCACCAGTCTGGCTTTTTACACCATTTTTCACAAAGGTTGTGCTGTATAATGCACCATTTCAACCCCATATTCCTCTGTTTACTCACCGTGGCATTGCATTTATTTGCTAAGCATCAATAATAAAGGAAGCATGATAATGCACCATTTTAAACCATTATTAAAAATTCTCGGAGGGAGAGCACCCCTGAATTCCTTTTCATTGGTTTAGGTTCCCTCGTTACACACGGTCGCTCTTGCATGCTTGTGGCAAACATTTACTTCCCTGCAATAAAATAATTCACCAGCCAACACTGGTGGCTAGTACATTTGGGTGCCAGGGGCCTGGCACCACCCACTCGTTTCTACACGAGGTGAAACATTTAAGCGTTGATTAAAAAAAATACATCTTTCACCTAGCACAGTGCGCGAGTGCGCCTGCAGCAGTGTGAACATCATGGACATTGCACATGCATGGTGGTCCAGGCAGGACCGGTGTGTGGCGCTTCCCGTGCTTTATGGAGGAGCTTTGGGATATTGGGGAGGGCCACACTTTGTGTTAAACCACTGCCCAGGAGCTTGCAGCGCCCATGGCCATACATTACATAGCACAAGAGGACAGCATGACATATGCCAGGAAATATTACGTGCCATATCATGACATGATGTATTGCATGACGTATCTTGACAATGGTGGCATTACATATATCTTTACATGACATGTCATGCCATGACAAACGTGGAGAATACCTGCACTGCCAGGCGTGTGTTCCCAGGACTAACTTTTTGTGGTAGGCTTGCATTGCTAGTTGTGAAGCCAACGCACCAACCAGATCCAAGCTTGCCTTGGCAGTGGCCAAAAAAAGGAAATGCACCCATGGGTTCGGGCTGGCGCATTTATACTGGCGTCACTTCCTGTACCAGTCTCTCTGCAAATATTGTGATTGCAGTCAGGGGGGAGGGTAGTCACATTAGAGTGCAGTGTTGGACAGCAGATAGAAGTATATGTGAAATTACCCAATTTCTGATGTCTTTGCACTTGCGCAGAGAGAGAAATTGTGCTCTTGCTTGCAACAATACACACTGACAGTGCACTTGTGCAAAGGTCAGCCACGTTTAATAATTTCACTGGCACTACAGCCTGCACAAAGCCATTCAGTACGAGTGCAAAGTGGGTCATTGACCCAGTGAAAGTGAAAAAAAGCTCACAGGGCGAGATGCTGTCAGATGCCACCAGAACTGTGTGCTTGAAGGATGGCTGCAATGTGCTGCGCCTTGCAGTCCACCCCATCCCAGCTGGCCTCCAAGCCAGTAGCACACACTGCATGCGGGTCAGATCTGCTGTGCTGGCCTTGCTGGAAAGCTGCCAGGATGGGCAAACCGGGCATAATGCAGGCTGGCAACAATCTGCTAAGGGGTCCTGATGTCATTTGATAACTGGACATGCTATAGACTTGTATTGATGTGCCAAGTGAGTTTGGTGTGAACCGGCTGTGTTGGGATAACTACGTGTGACGCGAATGATGTGCTAGCCAGGTCCAGACAGCGGAGGGTATTCATCCGAATGTTTGGCACCCCACAGTAGCATTACCACTTTGAATGTGTACATCTAAGAAGAGCACTAAACCACAATGAACCCTTAATGGACCAGTCACTTGCTCAGATTGATCTCCAGCTCTTTCCAAATCTGGTTCGCTTTGATGTAGCAGCAGGTTGTAACCGGCTTCAAACCTTCAAAGTCGCATTGAGAATAAAATGGGAGCGTGCACTCCTGCGAAGTTTCCCACGCTTAAGTGAACTTGCTTTAACTTTTCGCAAGAATACTCGATGTTGGCACCCGCACGTTTTTTTTTTAAACAAAAAAGTAAGGCTTGATTTATGGAGGCTAAAATTATAATCTTCTACAAAGGGAAAACTCTACCTGATGTAGGAAGTACATTTTCCCCAAGGAAGAAATTGCACGCAGGGGACGGCCTCCATTTGCACTTTTGTGCAGAAAAGGGCCCTTCCGTGCAATGCTCCCCCTTTGGAACAAGTAGTGGGAAAGTGTAACACACCGTTACACTTTACTTTTGCATTGCGTGTTTGGGAAAGTGCAACTGCTTGCAACACTTAGCCACTGCTGCGGAATCCGCCGGCTTTTTTACCGGGTGCAAAAGCCATGAAACTGAGAAGCTAAGGCAATGCACTCAGATTTGTTGGATATGGCTGAAAAAGCCACAACTGTTTCAAATCTGTTGGACCCAGAAAATGAACTCTATTGACTTTTCTTTTGGCTTTTCAGGTTCAGAATCCTGCTTGCTGATATTGCAAAGGCAAGGCCTGTATGCCAAATGCGTTACAGGTTTGCCGTTTTCCTATGGCTTTTTGCCTTTGTCTTGTTTGAGACAAAGGGAAGCTTCTATACTCTTGGCCGATGCAGATTGCCATGGTCATACTATCGAATTGTAAGCACGTTTACACCTGGAGGCAGACATTCATTGCAATGTGCTTACTTTTATTTAGAAATATAGTCCCAGGCCTTGTAGCTCAAACTGCTTAGTCTTGCTTTAATTTCTACAGAATACACTTAGTTTTAATGCTTATGATAAATATGTAGTGGTTATCTTTTTAAAGCTACAAGTGACAGATATGTTCTTATGTGTGTTTGTGCATTGCTTTCTTAAAGCCCGGATTCCCAGGAGACAATGCAAGTTAGGAAAGGATCAGGGACGTCATTTGGGGGTCGCCAAGGGTCGCAGTTGTGACCCCTTTGGTCTCCCTTGGTACCCCTGAAGTCTGCCTTGCTACCCCTAAAAACAAATAAAAAAAATATATAGATATATATTTATTTTTTATGTAAGCTCCTGGGCTGTGGCCAGCGCCCTGTGGCTCTTTATTTACGGAGTCGCTGGCTTTCTTGTTCAGGCCTCTTTAAAAAACAGGGAGTTCCATAAATGTAATACTTTGAGCAGTGACCCTAAATAAGAAAGAATAGGAACAACAAATAGTTTCTCTTTCTGGAATTCTACACAATTATTGATAGGCTCATTAAAGGTTTATTTCAGGCACACTACAGGGGGTGAGTCACTGATTTACTCTGTTCTTAAACACCTCAAATCAGCCTTTCATCCTTCTGAGGTCGATAAATGAGTACCAACACAGGTTGGATGATATTGTATGCATATGTGTTCTATATAAAGCGCTTAAGCGTAAGTGCTATATAATAACACATCATTATCATTTGGCCTTGGACGTCTGATTGCATTCACAGTAATTTGGCAATATGGGCCTATACACACTGATCTTAACGATACATATGGCGATCCATTGTTGTATGAAATGTACATCACATTATAGTGATATCACAACCATATGTTTCGTAGTGTACTTAGGAAGAATGCTATGTGATGCTACTTCCTGTTTTATCAAGGAGTGAAAGGTCGTGTTCCATCGCTTCCCGTGATGCCACTTCGGGTGGTGGTCAAATGACATCACGTCCTGCGATGTCATCAGATGTCAAATGTCATGTGATGTACCTTCCGCTACCCCTGGCATTTTGGTGAAATAACGTCCCTGGAAAGGATTGGTCTTCTTGTGTGCTCCAAGCCGGTGCTCTGCTAGAGGTAAAACCCACCGTGTTAGCATTCCTGCATTTTCTTTTGGTGAGCTGGGAAATCGAACGGGGCTGTCATGGAGGTGCCAACCTCCATAACAAGAAACCCTTTTCTTATTATCTTTTAGTCCTACCCCCTCTCCCTGGAGGTACATTGCCGCCAGTATCCCATAATCGCTTAATTACATAACCAACAGAAGCATGGGCTCCTCCATTGCTAGTAGGGTAGGGTGGGAGTGGTGGGTCACAAGTAGTGTGATGAGGATGCGTAGGACTAAGAGTAATACGGGTTCCCGGCACATGATGTGATCATTACCTCCATGCCTCTCTTTCTTGTCCCAGCATTTACTTATGAGGCATACCGAAGCTGATGAAGGATGGGGGCCTATGAAGCAAGTTACGCAGACCACCACATATGCTGCTGCACACCAATCGCCACTTATTGAAGGAGTCAATAGCCCGAGCCCCTAATATGAGGCTGTTGACATCAGGTCTGTAATGATGTCTGAAGAACATACGGGTTGGCCATGTTGCCGCTCTGCAAGCCTCCTACAATGGAACCCCTCCTGCTTCAGCCAAAGAGACGACCATTCCTCTATCTACCCTGGATCTGAACGGAGAGTGGAAGGCCTTCACAGGTGTAGGGTAGGGAAATGGTAGAACTGATGCATGTACAGATTGCAAAATATGTGGCCTTTCTTTCGTTGCCTAAAGGACCAAATGTAATGAACACACACTGTCTTATTTACTGTCGGGGATGCACCCGTCAAATAGGTCAGAACTTTCCTCGTAACATCGAGGCAAAACCTATCCTCCTCCTTTTTGTAAGTCGGGTTATGAAAGAAAGCAAACAGGACAATCTCTTGGGCAGGAAGGTTGGGTACTCCCTCTAACTGGATGACTGGCTTCCCTATCCTGGAGTTCATCTAGCCTGTTAAGATTGTTACCCAGAGTCCACCCCCAACCAAATTGCTGGAATGTGTTGTAATTATAGTTCATATGACGACTTCAAAGGGAACCCCTTTAGCAGGTCCAGTCACCACTGTATGCTGGTGTTCGGGGCCTTGAGTTTGGGATAGGGATGTAACGGTATAACAGTATACCGTTAAAGATACCGTGAACCACTTAATTGAACAACAATAACCGTCACATTGTTTATACCGGTATACCGTTTATACCGTTAAGTGTGCTTTTCAATCTGATTTGGAAAGGCTGCAGTAAGCAAGTGCTGCGCAGTCTTGGTTTTGCACTGTTGGATGTGCCATCTTGCAAGCAGTATCAGTTGGAGCAGTTTTTAATGCCATTCCATAAACCACAAGTGCCTGACACAAAATCAGTATGTTAGCAATAGGAAGAATACATACAGTGCCAAGAGGGAAAAGGGTTTACTTTGGGTTGGCAGCTGTGGGGTTTAAATATTTATAATGGATAATATTTGCTAAACATATGACAATGGGAGATTTCCGTGGTTCTATCATTGAATTTACATATAATAAGTCACACTGCGAAGTTCACTCATCTGTGGGTATTCCCTGCTGCCATACCAAAGGGTAAGATGTCCGTGATTACTGAACACCTTTTGGCCCTCAAGTAAACTAAAGGCTGTATCGTAAAGAGAGCGTGCGTGTGTGCGCACAAGCGTATACTACCATCAGCCTCCATTGATCTGTGGCATGGAGGTTATAAAGATGGCAACATGTTCATCTTCACCATTAGCCAGTGGGGGAGCTAAAAGCCTAAATGACCACTTAAGAAAAGCTATTCAGTTTGCTTTGCCAGTGCAGCAGGCCTCCCCTCCTGCTCCTCCTCCCCCTCTCCACATGTGTTTGTGTTTGGTGGAAGCAAGGGGTGGCATTTCAATGGAAAGTATGTTGAAAAGCCCAATTCTGGCCCTGGGTGCCGGGTTTTGTTTACGATGATAAATCTGACAATTTATGACCTTTTTAGAAAATATTTGTTAAGATTGGTTTACTCCACCTGCTATACCGCGATAACCATGATATACCATCATTTGGCAAGAAGGTTATCGTACCGTCATAAAACTAATACCGTGACACCCCTAGTTTGGGATACTAGGTTTGAACACCTGTGCATCTGGTAATAGGTGCCTGTGGAGATAGGAAAGCAGTTGCATCAGTTGGAGCCTTACTTATCCCAAAAATATACACAGGCCCATGTGACCCTGAACTTGCGGAATATGTCTTGGTACAGACGTGTGCTCTAGGAGCAAATCTTGGGCCAGTTTCCCTGCACTGTCTACCAGAAGAAGGATTCTTCCTTCGTCAGGAATCTAGCCCCTGTGAATTTTATATCCTCTGAAGAACTCAGGCGGGGCTTCTACCAGTTCACCAAAAACCCAATGGTTTGTGGTAACACACATGTCGGCCTGGTGGTCCATTAATGTCTCTTCAGTCAATGCTCTCAGGAGCCAATGGTCGAGGTAGGAAAAGGCTTGAATATCTTCCAGATGCGAAGAAGCTACCACCAGGGGCAGGATCTTCATGAAAACAGAAGGAGGTAGTCTTTTAAAGGGGAAGGGGCGGTCACGGAATTGGTATGTCTTTCTCAAAAGGCAAAACAAAGTAACTTCATGTGGGATTTGCTTATGGGCACATGAAAGTAAATATATTGGAGGTCGATTGATGCCAAAAAATCCATGTGATATCATCAGTGTTATTTTGAAATGGGAAGTTGGAATGTATTGGTCAAATCTTTTCAAGTCCATTTGGTATCAAAAATGCAATGGAATAAAATCCAACTCCTTCAGAAGATTTGTGGATTTGAGATATAGCTTACTTTGTCAGCCCCCAAGTCCATGTACTAAGGCTTTCTTGTTCAAGGTCCTCTGGTAACTGGAGTCAGGATGGTTCTGTTCTGCTGAGGGTGTTTGGTAAATGTGTTTATTGTACCCCATTTTGATAATGCTCCTGTGTGACAAAATAACTACTGTTCTGCAGGAGTACAGGGATAAGTAGTAGCTACATCTCTAACTCAGCCCCACACTACTACTAAACCAGAAGTGTTCCCAATCAAAAAGGTAAAATGGGCACAACCTGAAAAGTGTACCTCGTTTGCCTCTTTTGGTAGCGCAGGCTGTGGCAGTCTATACTTTCAGGAGGGGAGCAACCTGCTAGCAGCAACCCAAACAATGGTTCCAAAATAAAGGAATGTCCAATCAAGGTTCTGTCATGGGTGTGTTCAGGCCGTCAGATTGGGCAACAGTGTCAATGTTCAAGGATATGTTCTTGCAGACAGAAATAGAGAAGGGGGCTTAAACGTCCCTATTTTTGCAGAAAGTGTACATGGTGGTGCAGGGCTCTTCACAGTACCTTAATGTTATGTCTTAGTTGATCATAGTGTCGAGCCAGGTTTGTTGGTTCTATAGCGGTACAATAAGCAATTCTGGGATTCTATCCTCACCTAGTCACTGAAATGTATTTTTGCATGTATTTATGTCGCGCAAGGTGGTCACTGGAGTTCACCCCTAACTCTGTATTAGTCACAAAGAGATGGCGTGTCTTTTTTTAGTTTTTAACACCTTCTCCAACTAAATCCTATTTTAATATGCCTCAACTGAAGCCTTTTCTCTCACCTGCTCCAGCAGCCTCCTGCCTCTGCCCACAAGACTGATCCCAAAATTGAAACATGAAACCTTATTTACACCATTTTAGCAGAAACGTTTTGAAACCCTTTGCCCAAACCCCTGATGATGTTCAAGAGAGCTAGTTTATGACAAGAAGACAATCGTCGTCTCATTTGGTGTTTGTCCAAACATGTTTGCCCAGACTTAGCCATCATTACAGTTTTCTTCTTCTCCGCCTTCCTTTCCCAACCAAGCACATTCTTCTTTCTCTTCAGCACTTTGTATCGATTCTCTCTCACATGCCCCCTTCTCTGTCATTCCTGCTGCTTCCCCTTCCCTGTTTTTGTCACCACTTGTGAGGATGGACCTCTCATCACCTTAACCCAAAACAGTCCCACCATTTAAGAAGCGAGTACACGGTTGTACATGAAGCAAGCTTCTTGTACAAATCTCTGGGGAGTGGTTAGATGGTGCTGCAGGACCAAACAAACCAAAGTTTCAAGAATACAACATCAGTTGGCATCTTATATACTTTTGTGCAACAATTTAAAACACCCCCAGATACTTTGTTACCATCCACTCCCCAAATATGATTGGACAAAACCTCTTCAAAGAAAGCCCATCGTTTCCCAGTTCTTCCATTTTCATTGGTCAGTCTTATCTTGGTTATCATCTCAGATCATATTCAAAACATGCCTCTTCTTGGGATTCATCCTTGGTAGGTCATGATGTCAGTACATGGTTAAACATTGGTATTGAAAACATAATTCATTGCTAGCAATAACTGGCCTAAGCCTTTAACTTTAAATGTGATTGCACATGGTCTGCTAACATATGTTAGCAAATAGAGGAAGGTCTGCATGAACAGCGATCTCAATTCCACAGACACTTGGCAGCTGTAAAAGACCTTCTAATGTATGTGGCGACATACAGCCTCTGATGACCTGAAAAAAACACTGAACCACTGGACCCTGGCCTCGGACCTCATGTTTATAACCACCAAACAAATGACTAACCCCCCTCTAAAGAGTAAATAAGAAGGGCGAGATAACATCTTTTCCCTTGCAGGACTGTAAACCATGTCCTGTTCGTACGCTGACCTTCTTACCAGGTAACTCATTCTTCTTTTCGTCAAGATTGTCCATGCTACTTAGAATTCATGTGCAACAGCTCAACATGGAGCAAAGCACCCCATTGTGTGGATTGTGTTTGTATTGCATTTGTGGTTTTGATATTGCATCTTTCTACATGGGTGAAGATCTAATATGTATACATTCTAAATGCTTGTAACTCTGAAAGTAACATATAATTAACTCCATCCGATTCATATGGATTTGCAACACTGCCCCAGTTATCATGATCCAAGTCAGTGAGCATAGTCCTCATTCAGGCATTCAGGCTAGGCAGAGCACATTATATCACTCAGCAGGTCAAAGGTGGGTGTTAGACTGCCACATATGGCATTTACACCATTCACAGCATCTACTACCATAGACTCCAGTGATGTTCAATAGTAATTTTATACTCGTAAGATGGCCGCCCGCAAAACCCATTTACAAGTAGCAGCACGGTGCTATTCATATTTGCAGAGGGAGCCTACTAAGCCCCGCCTGCGCTGGAACGTGTGCTCATTCTTAAAAGAATAGACCTTTCAAGTCAAGAAGCTACAGAGTTCATCAGCATCCCAAGTTACCATAGTTTCTCCATCTCAACGCGCACCTGTAGAAAAGCAGGATGGAGAGCTCCACAATAATAAAACACAGGTGAGAAGGGAATTCAGCCCTAGAGTTAAAAGGGAGTGATTTTAGCGGTATACACACCTCTTATAGTATTATCTCAGTTGATAGATGTTATAGCATTTCTATTGTTGTCATTTGTTTGTTCAAAAAGAAAAAGAATCCTAAACGCTCCAGGGTATCAGGTCCACAGGCTGGAAAGGTATTAGGCTCCTGAGGAGTCCAGGTAAGCGTTACACCAGTTCGCTGCCATCCCACCGTCATCAATATGGTGTGCACAACATGAATCCCTCGTAATAATGGGGACCCTCCTTAACCACCCGACACACTGATGGCCAATTTCGTCCTCTGACACTGAGCTGATTTGAGTTGACGATAACATTAAAAGGATTGGTGTTATTCCGGACTCTTATTTGATTCGCTTTCAAGTGGCTGTTCAGTTGTGAAAGAGTTTGTACCCAGTTCCTGCATACAGGTATTTCAAGTAGTCCCATGTCTTTTGTGATGCTAGAAGGCAGCTCCCTGGTTACACACATGAAATGCACGGTCATTTGTGCAAACCTAAGATCACCGGTTTGCATCGTATTGGCTTAATTCAACCTTTCGCTCTTTTCAGAGCAGCAAAATGTGGACTATTGCAATGAGAATGAATAACCCTGTTTCTATTTCCTAGCAATTCTTTGGTTCGCAAAGACCACTAGATTTGAGTAGTTACTATCATTACTAGCACATACGGTTGTTTTTGAAAAGTCTAAGATTTCTTATTAAAAATGCTGGGTTATAAGTATCAGAATGCAGAGAAAAAACAGAGGCTTGAAGAGCTCCTCACACCTGGCAGTGAAGAGCATAAGATCTCTTTCTGTGTCAAACCTGCTTGACCTCCAGGATTGGCTCTGAGTCTCCGGCAGGGCATGTTAAAACTCTGGTATTCCTATGCTGCAAGGAGGAGGTGGAGCCGCTGCACCCATGAGAGTGTGTTGGCTGTAGGCTACCTGCTAGTGGCCATTTTGGTGTAGGAGAGAAGCTCCAGGTGCGTGGCCCATTCAGGTGGCAATATTACTAACGATACTGCTGCAGAACCTGGTCGGTCCTGTTTAGAATTAGAGATATGGCAGAGCTGGCCACACAGGCGTTATTGTCTTTACGGTGGTGTGTGCTGGGGGCACCACAGGGTTTATTCCACGGTTACAAGGGAAGTACTCGTCGCGATGCTCATGTGCTGGTTGCTGCCCTGTTTGTGTAGGAGGGTGTTTGTAGAGTCATCACATATTAGACCTATGGAGGTGGTGTAGAGGCAATATGTTCACCAAAGCAGCCACTTTTGGGTGCACTCTGTTACTGGAAAACACACCCATTACTTAGAATGGGACTTTGGGGCCGCGTGGGCAGCTGAAGTGTGAGCTTGGGGGTGCTGTGTGAGCAGTCAGGAGGGAGGGTGACGGAGAGAAGTATTTTGTGGTGATAATTGCACCTCATGGTTTGTACTCCTGTGGTAAAGCAAAAAAAACATTTAATACCGACGATTAAGTGGGTTCATCTCATTGGGGCTAGCGGGCACGGTGGTGAGTGGAGCTTTGAGCACTGATGGGCAGAGTTTCTGATATCTATAGGTGTGGCCAATACTTAAGGGTTTTTTAATTTGCAATTTTAGGCAGCCATGGGCTATTTGTGCCTTGAATATTGATTTTTGGGGGACGCGACTGTGCGCTGTATAGAAGATCAGTGGGTATTTTTGTACTTCCTTAACCAGAACGGATAGTAATTCTGATCTTTAAGCAGCAACTTAATTTCCAAACATGGGTGCGCTCGAGAAGGGAAAAGCAAGTCTGATTCTGTGGCAGGGCGTGTTGCTAGATCTGGAAAAGATCCGGGGCTACACCAATGTCGGGATTGTCGGGATTCGGGGCTAGCCTTTTGGTTATAGCCATGATCTTCTATCCGGGGCTACAGCCAAAAGACCCGGGGCGTTTTAGACCTTGAAAGTTATGTTATGAAACAGCAGTTGGAGACCAAAGACAGCCAAAGAAGTCGATTCTGTTTTACATGCCAGCAGTAGCCACACGTTAGGCACCATGAAGAACATCCCAAATGGAGAATTTATCAGAACAAAACACAAGTGTAGTGAATTGCACTGATATAAAAAGGAAGCCAGATTAATTTCTGAATGAGTTACAAATGTGAGTATAACAAGAAGAACATTAGAGTGGCCATTGTGAGACCTGAAAACGATCAGATTTGCTTGTCCTCACCTTTACATCTGGGAAGATGTGAGAACAAGAGTCTGTGGGCTCCATCACTCAATACACAGGTGACAGCTTGATCACCCAGAAAATACTGAGAAAGCGCTGGCGCATATTATCTTTCACATTATGTGTTCACAGCAACGCTGTAACTTTGCAAAATGAATTGTGCCCAAACTACATGCCCAAATTAAAGAATGTTACTAGTACTATGGGGCTTGAGCAAAGTTGTGCAGGATTGGTTAAATGCAGCACTTGCACACTATACCATGTGCAATGAAAAGGGGCTAACAACAAGAGCATCAAACTCAGGCAATTGATTAATTGTAATAGTACATTTTTGATATATGTGATCATTATTCATTTGTCAAAACATCTATGTGGGGAACACAAAGCAGGAACTACATATCCTCATTGGAGAACGCCTTGCAAGCCTTCACAACAATGACTCCCGCTATCCTTTGGCATCAAACTGGTAGAAAGAGCACCAGTCAGATGACAAAGAAAATACACAGTTTCTCTGCATTAAGAAGGTCTAGCAGATCAACGCTGGGGGAGATCTGGGGTTACAGATGCGACAGCAGGAAGCAAAGAAAATGTTTAAGTTATGTGCAACCACTGAAGGACTCAATACAGAACACAAGTTCAATGTGTGTTTACTGGATTAACACTAATGAGGGGCCAATTCCTCCTGCACAATGATTTACTGTTAAGGCAAGTGACTTTCTCACCAGTTAAAGTGAAAACTGCATTCATCAAAACATGCTTCAGAAAATACAGGGACCATTTGCGCATGCTTGCCCACTATGTTTTATCCCCATGTACCTTTGACACATCCCAAATCTCCCTAATTAAATCATAACATAAAGGAGTATTTTCATCAGAATGTTATGTCTCCTTTTGGTATTGTTTTCTCAAACCTCAATAATACATCACAGCTTACTAATTAGACCATTACACAAAAGACTAATACTGTCATAAGCTCCTTGCTGCTTTACCACACAAATTGTCATCAATATTATTCCCATCAATACAATTACACTCCTTTCTCGGCACTATAATTATATCTGAGGAAGCAATTAAATTCACAATAAATCGGTCAAGCAACATTCCAATATGGCGACTGTACATAGATACTATGGTTTTCTCTTATTTATAATCTTTAGAACGCAAGGTCAATGCAATAGACCTCTCCAATAGTTTGCATGAAAATTACAAATGCATTCCTTGTATTCTTCTCTATAAGTAGGTAGTGACCTATATTCACTCAGATCAATACATACTAAATACAGACGAAAGAGTTTGATTTTTCATGTATACTAAGAAAAGGAATAAACAATGCAAAAACATTACAAAGTATACTTTTTCCAAGTTTCTTCACACCAGATGCAAGAAAGGGGTTCTATAAATGTGATAACTAAAGTGTATGCAAGTTTGGGTCAGACAGAATTTTGTTTCCAATAAATCAATGTAATACAAGACATGTGACGTATGCGATAATATGTATATGTAAACAGATCTATATTTAAAGCATGATTAGAGCACCCAACAATAGAATGTATGAAAATGTCAGATCCATGAGAATTAAAGATGACAAGTAACCTCTGGCTTCAGTGGAAAACTGAACACTTGGAAGAAAACATTGAAATAAATCTGATTTTGTGTCATATACAAGATCAACAGTCACCCACAAGGTGGAAATAAAGAACATGTATTGTGTTGGCAATATGCCAGGCAAATCTTTCAAATTCAAAGTACAATTGTAGAGATAAATAAAGACCATGAATGAAAGTGTTTTTTAAAAAAAATATAATGCAATATTTAGGAATGATCTTACTTTGTGATGAAGTACATACATTTTGTGCAAAATATAGAGAGATGAAATGCATAAATATTGTACAAAATATAGAGTTCATTTGTTAATTATATGCAGAAGGATTGACTTGATTAACAATATTTAAATAATACATACTTTTGTTCGAAAGGTGAGTATTGAGTAGCAATGCCACTCTATCAGACGTAAGTAAAACAAAATGAAATCGGGGGTTACAAATATCAATATACGTGTAAACATAATAATTGTTAACATCAATATAAACTCATATAAAGAATTTGTGATTATTAAGATATTCAAACCTACTTTGTGGTGACACTGTTGAAACAAACAACAAATCAACAATTAAGATTATTTGTACATAAAGTGCATGAACAACTTCTCTGTTCACATATTAACAATTCACCAAGTAGGTTGATGGGAAATTTCAATTGAATGGGGAATTTTTACTGTAGAGTTAATTTGCAATATTTAAATAAATCATGCTGAGAGCAACTGAAAAAGGCAATTCTTATAAAGATGTACAAATAGGTGCATAGTGGCCATAATTAGTAAATATGTTCAAAGATGTAAGAAGAGGTGAGAACCTGTAAGTGTCAATTTGTAATGTTTACAGTCAGTACATATGTTCAAATATGGCCACTGAGTAATATGACTCACTTTCAATATTTACCAACCGATGCAATGGTATATAATGAAGAATCAAAATGGCGCTCTGTGCTAACAGGAAACCAAGAAGCCATGCGATTTGCTTGTCACTGATATGGACTCTCTTTCAAAGAAATTAAGAGATGTAATTCCAAGCCAACTCGTACTGATCAGATGAGTTAAGAAGATACATAGATTAAAAAAATGTATCAATACAGAAACTGGTCTTTCCATTCAATGTGTATTTGTTTGCACTGACTTTAATACAGTTAAAAAGTTGCAATAAGTTACACAACTGCTATTAAGAAATCATCACTCTTTAAAACAACACAAATACAATTTAAAAATAACAAACAAATATAAAAAAACAGACAGGTGGGCATTGATTTACTAATGACAACTTAGACATGCTTCATACATTGAAGGAAGATGGGTGTTTTAACCAAATTGTATTATGTTGTTCCTTTTTGGTACATCACTAGAACAGTGAATGTTCTATACGAACGAACATAAGAGCTCTGATGATACTAAAGTAATCACAGATACATGTGTATAATTTAACCACACTTAGATTAGATTTTTAGTTTTGTTTTTTGCATTTGTTAGTTAAGAATACATGATAGTTTGACATTGCTACATTAAAGTCTTTTAAACTGTGTAAATTACATCTATGTGAGTCTACTGGATTATACACTAATAGCATTGACAATTGTTTTTCTTTTCTCGGTATTCTCTCTGTTTCTTTATTTTATTTTGTATGGGTGATCTTTCTAATACAAAAACAAACAGTAGGAAATACTAAATAGTTATTGAATGAATAGCTAACAAAGCCCTTAAAAAGCTCACAGCTGGAATGTCGATATGTATATCCTGAACCCGCTTAGTGAAATATGTCCAGGCAAATTTAGGTTAAATTCAGTATTGGCATGTTAAGTAATTTGAATTCCGCTTAATTTGCTGATGTACTTATTTTTGATATGGTGAATTGTGCACAGTTACTATTGTAATTAAGGAAATAGAATCAGTCCCTTGGAAATGGTTTCTTGTACCTCAGACAACCGTGGCGTATTAGAGCCAATAATTATAATACGCAAGAAAAGCACATTTTCTTTTGATTATCACTGGCAAGTCAGCTGGATTTACAGCTTTAAAACAGAACTGCGCTTGAGGTTAGTTTGGCCACTGCAGTGCTTAGTTGGCAATATGTTGAACAATAGTCATTGTAAATTTAGAGCTATTGCTTAGTTGTCAGTTAAGAATGGCATCTCTGGCTATGTCGAACAAAACGTAATAGATTGTTAGACCTGTGCTTATTAGACAGTCGTTTTCTAAGTCTAAAGATTGATACATTTTGATTGGCATATAAGCACAACATGCAGCAGTACATAATACCCCAGTCAGCAGACTTTTAACATATACACAATTGGTACTAACAGAATAAAATAATGTAACTCTAAAAAGGGTGCAATCTAAAATGACAGTTCAGAAACTACAATGACACCTAATCTTTCTGGAGGTATGACACTTTTAAAATATTAGACTGAATCAAACGACCTTGTAGTACTTATGGGACCATGTGAAATTTCAGTTTACAAACTACAGGCAAACATAATTTCATAGCCGGATTTTAAATGTGTCCTTATATTAAACCTTCACTACAGTGAATGGCAAAATGGATTTTGAATCCCAGTCATCTGATATATTCATCAACATTAAAAGTGAGAACTGCCGTGCTTGCCAGAGCATGTGCAGTAAAAGCAACGAGTAGCAAACTCTCTACCTATGCGAAATGTCCAACCAGGGCAGACAATAACATGACTTTCTGCATTAAATCTATGTTATACAATTGAGACTGTACTGATCACAAGTTGATCACTTTTTACTAACTGTTAATATTGTTCTTTTTCGTGTTTTGATTTCAGTTTTTTCACATACACAGCAGGTTTACTTGAACCAAAGATAATTCTTGTTTGCTATGACTCTATGTTCTGTAACTAATGATATTGCATAACTGCTATTCCTGGGAACATAATCAAAGTTAGACCAACGATAGTTGCCCTGAAGAAACACAGGTGCATGAAACCTATGTAGGCTTATGATGGTGTCCATCAGGAATTTGATGCTAATCAACCAATAGTGTATCAGTACTTACTACTCGTAGCTTTTATTTGGTTTGCCAGAGGTTGTTGCAGGTGAGAATGTTTTACATGTGTGCAGTTAAATGAATGCAGATTTGTCATTTGCTACTAATCATCTATTTTTGTTTCAGTTTTTGTTCAAGAAATCAAACTTGTTTTGTATATATTACAAGAACCATTACGGGCAAGGTGCTTAAGAACTCCCCATTCATATAAAAGTTTTAAGTTTCAAGAAATACTAATGGGGTAGTGCAGCTTAATTTCTCTCCAGTGCACAGTTAACGTCTTCAACCTGCACATGTTTGTAGACTTATTGGTCTAACCTTAACTCTTTTGTTAAAAAAGAAAAAAAACGTTTTTTACGGTTACATGGTCATCATTGATTTTGAGTCTTTGTTGCAATACCAACATGTGTTGTAAGAGCATGCAGTATAAGTGTTTGTGTGGCATAAGAGCATCCTGTGTAACAGCGCATGGAGTAAGTGTATGTGTCGTAAGTGTATGTGTTTATTTATTTATTTATTACATTTGTTGGCAGCGTCCAAACTCAGAGGTATCACAGCGCTAGTACATAATCAGGTGAGTTGAGTATATAAAGTAATACAGGCTGTCATATATCAAAGGGAGCAGGAGAAAGGGAGAGGATAATTAGATGTTGAGAACCTTAGTCATATTTGTTGAACAGCATTGTTTTTAAATGTTTTCTGAAAGTTAGGTATGATGGTTCTTGTTGGATGCATGGAGGTAGAGCATTCCACATAGTGGATACAATGACTAGACAGTAGGAGCCCCATACTCGCTTTCTATTGTACCTGGGGGTGAACAGAGCCACAGATGAGGAAGACCGCAGGTAGCGATGGCTTGACATTCTAGAGATGCGCTGGTTGAGGAAGGATGGTGCAGCGTTGTGAATGCATCATGTGTGTGACAGGATCTTAAAGTCAATCTGGGCTTTCATTGGTAAACCAGTGGGAATCACACCTAGCTTTAGAGATAGGGGGCCAGATTACAGAACTTTGCAGTGGTGCAAGTGCACAGTTTGGACAGTATTGGCACTAGTGCAAAGTTTGCCCTATTTTTTAAAAACAATGGGACACATTAAAAAACCATTGCACCTCGGCAAGTGCAGTTTGGCTTATTAAAAGCACCAGGGCTAAAATTGCACTAGTGCTAAAAAGATACATTTTTATGTATTTTTGCATCAGGCCATAGTTTGCCCTAGTGCGAATACCATTTCGTATTAGCACTAGGGCAAACTTTGCCCCGGTGCAAAAATGTGAAAATGCATCTTTTTTGCACTAGGGAAATTTTAGCCGTGGTGCTTTTAATAAGCCAAACTACACTTGCCGAGGTGCAATGCAGAGGGTACCTGGTGGTCCTGGGGACAGAAATTAGAGGGTACGTGTAGCCCTGAATCTGGGCAGTATCTTCATAGTCTTGATCTTCAAAAAAGACTTTTAGTCGCAGAGTACGAAAAAATGTGCGCACCTCCATCTCTGTATTAAACCAATCGGTTTTTTGTGTAGGGACATAGGAGAGTCCTTTGCAGATAGCTGATACTTGTACTTTGGAAAGGGCAAACTTAGCCAAATTGAAAATAGGTATAGGAGGGTCTTTTACTTGGTTCATCTCCTACGGCCTCAAGGGTTGTGCATCATTGGTGGATATTGATTGAACCACGGGGGTCCCCAACCGGGTAGCCCCATCATCCCGCCTCCTCCTAAAAAAGGAGGGGGTTGTGGTTGTTGATAGTTGCCAAAGGGACGTGATTGATTTTGTCGACTCTGGTCGTCTGGAATTTGAGAAGGTAACCCATTTCTTCCTATATCTGCCTTGATTTTGTGAGGGTTGTTGTGATTTTTTTAGAGACGGTTGCGGTCTTGAAGTCTGCAAGGAGTTTATTTGTTGCTAGAATTTGCTTGCGAGCATCAGTAAGTGCCGGATTATTGAGAAAACTCCTTATCCAGTTTGTTTTGAATTTCTTTGCTAATACGTCATGCCGTAGAAATAGTCAAGACCATAAGGTTGCGGCTACATTTTATTGCAATGTGACTGAATATAGATGAATACTCCTTGTCGCTGAGGACGAGACAGGGCTCGTTGCGTACAATTAGGCCCGCAGGGATAATGTTGGATCTTAAATATTCCCGAAGAAAATGTCAGTGTAACTCTGTTCGGAACTGTTTCTTTTTTAGTTTTAGTAAATCTTCACTTCCTGAAATTGTTGTGGGGCTGGGATTGGATCCTGCGGGATCAAAAATAGATGGACCCTGAATTATGTCTGCCATTTCTTCTAGGGTATAACTGAAGGTTTGACCTTCAGCCATTATAAGAGTTGTGAAGATAAATGTACTGCCCAGTGGTGTTCAGACAAGCTTGGTGAAAGAAAGTAATATGCAGGTAATGATGCAAAGTAAAAGCAGCAAAAAGGTTATTAGTGTTCATATACACAATGTTAATACCACAAATGTATGTGTAGGGTTTTAATATAACATGTACCTCCATTCTGCTAATGCTTTGTATACCTCCTACACTTATGGAAACTCACCTTAAAGTCAACTTTAACTTTAATGTGTGTTTTATATATACGTAGGCATATTCTACTTCTCCAATTTGTATTTGTATGTAATTTAAAGCTCTGGAAAACTTACGGCAAAGTAAAACCTGACTTTACTGAGTTTTTACAAGTTGTAAATTACAGTTGGTATGAACATTGCACATTTATTGCATCCCCTGAACACTCACATCAAAACAAAATTAGCCCTAACTGATGTGAGATTTTAGATGTAAACTGAGCAATCTATGGACTGTGAAACACATGCACCTCTTGGTACAGTTCGTATGAAAAGTGTACATTTATTCTATCTCCCTAAAAGTGACAACATATTTAGCCCTTACTTGCTTTTGATGTGAGTTTTCAGGTGATTTAAATTTTGTTATATACGAACTGTAAAACTCATACACTCTGCATACATGTTAGCAGTGCATGTTGTAGGTAGCTGTGTGGTAAGGGTGTGTGTTGTAAGAGTGTGTGTGTAGGACCATGTGTTGTAGGAGCACATGTTGTAGGAGTGCACGTCATAGCAGCATATGTCATGTGTGTAGTAGGGGCATGTCTAGTAGCTGCATGTGTCATAGGAGTGCGTGTTGTAGGAGCACGTTACACGAGTGTGTCATAAGAGTGTGGTATGCAAGAGTGTGTGGTTAGAGCATGTGTCATAGGAGCACATGTAGTACGTCCACATGTTTTGTGTAGTAGGCACATGTGTAGTAGGTGTGCATGCCGTAGGAAAATGTATTGTAGGAGTGGGTGTCAAGGAGCATGTGCTATAGGAGCATGCATTGTAGGAGTATGTTATCAGAATGTGTTTCGTAAGAGTGTGTGGTAAGTGTGAGTCATATTATGCTTCTGCACTGTATGTTGCGTATACATATGAAAGGTCACATTAAAGTTACCTTTAACTTTAATGTGTGCTTTAATATGTATGAGAGGTGTATTTAACTTTTCCATTTCATACTTATTTGCAATTTACAGCTCCTGAAAAGTAAACCCTGACTTTCGGCTAGTTTTTAAAAGATTTAAATTGTGTGATCTATGAACTGCGATAATCATACGTGCCTTGGTACAGTCGGATTAAAAATTGACACTTATTACACCCCAGAAAAGTTAAATGCGGAAGGTATGAACTGTGAAACTCATACTCCTCTTGGTACAGTTTGTGTGAAAAGTGTACATTTATTCCGTCACCTTAAAACTGACATGAAGCTCAGCTGTGACTTGCCTTTGATGTGAGTTTTTAGATGTTAATTGTATAATGTTTGAACTGTAAAACCCATATGCTCTGTGCACAGTTTCTATGAAAAGTGTACATTTAGTTCATCACCTTAACAGTGACATCAAAGTTAGTTGTGACTTGCCTTTCAATTTAGTTTGTACGCTCTCTGTACAGTTTTTATGACTTACCGTTGATGTGAGTTTTCAGGATATGTTCATTTTTGTAATGCACCAACCGTAAAACTCATACGCTCTTTGAACATGATTGCAGCGCGTGCTCTGGGCACCTGTGTGGTATGAGTATATGGTGTAAGAGTGTGTGGCATATGACCATGTGTTGTAGGAGATTATGTCCCAGGGGCGCATGTTTTAGGAGCATGTGACATAGGAGCAGGTGTGTGTAGTAGGGGCATGTGTAGTAGCTGCACGTGTCATAGGAGTATGTGTTGTAGAAGTGATGTTGTAGGAGTGTGCATCGTAAGAGTGTCTGGTAAGTGTGCATCGTAAGAGTGTGCATCATAACAGGGTGTATTGTTGGAACGTGTGTCGTAAGAGCACATGTCGAATGTCCACATGTTATGCATAGTAGGCACATGTGCAGTAGGTGCAAGCATCATAGGAACACGTATTATAGTAGTGTGTGTTCTAGGAGCATATGTTATAGGACCTTGGGTCATAGGAGTGTGAGCCATTAGAGTGTGTGCCATAACTGTTTGCAGTAAGTGTGTGTGGTAGGAGTGTGTGTGGTAAGAGTGTGGGTCATTGGAGCATATGATGTAGGAGCATGTGTCAAAGGTGCACATGTCATAGGTGCATGAGTGCTTGATGCATGAATCCTCTGTGTATATGAGAGCATGTATAATACGTCCACATGCTATGCGTAGTAGGCATGTGTGTAGTGGGTGCACTTGCCATAGGAATGTAGAGGAGAAGTTACATGCCTCTGCAGGAAATCCCACCCCCTTCCTCCTATATGTCGGAAGTCTGAGATCGTGCTGTGTTTGACACCAGCAGTTGTGCGAATACCGCAGCGTATATTCGAAATAAGATACCCATTGAGACAACCCTATCGAGTGTATCCCTGAAGGGACGACAATCTGAGGGAGGAACTCCCTGGGACGACAATCTGAGGGAGGAACTCACTGAAGGAATATGAAAAAGAGCAAAAAGAGAAGCTAGTGACGTCACACAATACATGTGCGATGTCCTGAGATATTGCTGAACAGAATGCATGGATCCTACAGAAACTAATGACGTAAAGAGTCAGGTGAACTTTCAAATACGAAAAAGAAGATTGTACATGCACGAAGTGCTGCAGAGAATCAACCCATTCAATAATTGTACAGACGCTGAAACGCAAGGTAGACTAAGTCATCATAGAAGCTGGCTATATGTAGTGAATAGAATGCAGGCGAAGCTGCCACTGTATAGAAGCTGGACATTGGCATCATGAATTTTAGTAAGCCAGGACCCATCAAGAAGAAAGGGAGAATTGTGTTGCAGTAAGAATTTGCTGAAATCGTGGAACTGCATGGCGAGGCTGTCTGGCCTGGTATCAATACTGAAGCAGCTAAGGTCAGCTATCTATTCTTGAAAGGAGTGAAGGTGCAAAGGATGAATCGTCTCTTATTAAGGTGCAGAGAAAGAACACCAAAAGTGCCAAGTTTTATTCATTTAAATCATTTAAAAACCTGCAAAATGAACCAAACCATGGTCTCCTGTCACGTGAGCCAAGGATGAAAATAGAGCCGAACTTGGAGTACTAGAACAATTATAGTGAGTGCCTGCACTCCCATGAATTCCCAGAGACAAGGATACTTTGCAAGCCCAAGTTCAAAGACAATCTTCATGGCAGAAGGAATGGGCGATGATAGATGTTGGGCTAATTGGGTGGGGAGATAGAGTCAGGTCCACCTCCTTGCACCTGGGTCTAGGCTTACATGCTGCTAAGTGAACTGAATGTTCCAGATATGGCACAAGCATGCCAACCAATTATAGAGGTCCATATAACTAAGGACCTTATAGTTTGAAGACCAATTGAAAACGTAATGGTTATGAAGATGACATCATTTAGAGGTAGGCATATATTGGGCCTCATTACGAGGTATGCCGGTAGCCATGCCGCTATTGGCGGCATGGCTGCCGGCAAAACCGCATCCGTGTCCATGTCCTCGGAATGAGGACTTACCGGACCATTCCGAGTTCGGATGGCCAGGTAATTCCTCACTCGAGGACACAGACACGGTTCATCCCCATTCCCATTTCAGCCTCCATAGGGCTGAATGGGAATGGGAGAGGGAGTAAACAACGGGCCATTACGAGATGGCCCGTTGTTTGCTCCCTCTTCCCCTCGCGGGACCCGGTATGCACGCCTGGTTTTCCCAGGCGTGCTTAATGTGTCCCGCAAGAGGACCTCGTAATGTGGCGGAACGGGTTGAACGGCGCCGCAGCCTTTTACGGCGCCGTTTAACCCGTTCAGCCAGGGTCGTAATGAGTCCCATTGTCCACCTGACAGTGGGCAGACAATCACAATCCTAGGTCCTATGTAATGTGTTCTTAAATGTTCCACTTAAGCCTATCACAACCCCTAGTAGGTTTTTCATTATTTGCTACGTAGTGTGACGTCACCTCTGATGTATTTTTAGTATAAAGTTTATGTTTTGTGAAAAGATGGCTGAGAGAAATCGAGCAAACGTCCGTTGATGTCTGTTGTCTGTTGTCCCTGTTTTAGATTATTATTATTTATTTTTCTTCTATTAGAGTTGTTTTAGTTGACAATGTTCAACTTTTTCAATATATTATTCCATTACATTTCTAGTTTACATTCATTTATCTATAACATTTGTTAGATCTCTTGATAACATTTTCAAGTAATGACTTTTACAATTGTTTGATGTAACAAGCTTATTGTCGCATGTTTTTCCACAAGTTTGACACGCGCTTGTTTCCGATATTTTTTATCGCTTTTGACAGATATCTCGTCTATTACATTCAATTCATATCAGCATACGACAATTTTCTGAACGTTTTCCAAAATTCAAGTTTGCATACAGTTTTAATTTCAAAGTGTTTAAATAAGGATGTGATCAGAGATTTAAATAACAGTAAAATTGAGCAGTTGGCAAATGATTTCTAACTAAGAAGATTTCATAAAATAAAGCTAAAATAATCACTCAAAAATACAATATTGATTCATAAAAAAAGATCCTCTAAAATGTGTAGATCATAAAATCGAATTAAACAGATTTGTAGTATTGTTAAAGAAGTATATATAAAATATTATAGATATTTAGTTAAAATCATATTCTTCTGTTAAATTGAGAGCTAGGAGAAAATTCACTGTTTCAATGTTTAATGAAACCTTTGTGGCATTAAATATTTGAATCCACATTTGTTCTTTTGTCAAGGTTTTGAACTCACTAAAATGCTTGTAATAAGCTTGTTCCTTGCGTGTATGAGGGCCGAGCATTCTGTAATGAGATGTTGAAGGATTTCTTAGTTGTTACTTATTCTACAGAACCTACCAGTTGCATCTTTATTCAAATTTTATTTATAGGTCGCTAGTTTCGTTTTAGTTGGCCATAGGTTCATCCGAAGGCATAAGATTGACATTACATACTTCGATTGTGGGAATTGGGTAAGGTAGCTTGGCATATGATGTAATGGTTTTAAAAGGAATGGTCCATGACGAAATGTAGCAGTCCCATAGCCATAGCTTTGATTTCGCTTTATCAGGCGATTCTATTGGTTAGTCAACTATAATGTCAGCTAGTTTAATTGTTAGATGACAGGATGTTTTCCATGTATGCAGAGGACTCTCAAGCACAGAGTCAAGAGTCGATTTTAAAACGGGAATGAGAGTATGGACATTAGGGCGATAAGACATTTTCTGTAAGCAGTTAGGCGTTGCCACAAAACAATTGGTGCTAATGACGTGAGGCCTAACTCATATCTAACTACAGCAATTGGAGTACTGGCAGGGAGAGACAAAATTTGTTTCCACTAAAGGCCTTCTAATAGGTCCCATTTGGGTGTATTGTTTGGAAGTTTAGTGTGTGCTCCATATGTATAATAGTTTATGCCTCAATGGGGATAAAACCAAGCTCCTCATAGTAGGCCCCAAGGAAACACTCAACAAACTTGACAATCAGTACAACTCCTTTAACATAGACAACTCCCAAATCCCTGTCTCAGGAGCAGTCAAAACCCTTAGGGTGTACATTGACTCCACTCTCTCAATGACACGCCAAGTTAGCTGCCTTCACGACCAAACTAATCAATGCGGTCCAACCATACCTATCTACGCCGAATTGTCTCCTCATAGCTAGAGCCACGATTGGAGCCAAGTTAGACTACTGTAACGTCTTATTTGCCGGCAACTCGTCCAAAAATCTGAATAGACTTCAAGTCATTCAGAATAATGCGCTCAGGGCTGCCCTTAGCATTCCCAAAAGGGAGCACATTGCCAGTGCCAGAAAAATGCTCACTGGATTCCAGTCAAAGAACGGATACTCTTCAAGACACACCCACAAATGCCTCTCATTCACAGCCCCCTCTTATCTTACAGAATAAATTACCAGAGCTACACCTTACAGACCCAAGAGGTCACACCACTCTAACCAGCTCAAAGTCCCCACCTTCAAAAGGGCCAAAGCAGGAGGGGCTAGCTTCACCTTCCTTGCAGCTAAACACTGGAATGCCCTCCCAACCACCCTTCGAAACGAGACATCCTACCTAACATTTCGTAAATCTCTAAAACCGGAACATTTCAATTAGCTCACTTTATACTTTCCGCCCACTCACTCTGTACATCCTGGTGAAGGTTTCCGGCCTTCTCTCGATTTCTGTTGTTACCTTAACCACTCTTCCATTCCTTTTATATGTAACTCTCACCTGTCTGGCATCAGGTTCAATGTAACTAAGAATAGTAACCACAGATAGATGCTCATGTCCTCTTTCTCTTAACCAAGGAAGCACTCCTGTAAACTATTTCGCCTGTATCTCTGCACACTTTTCCATTTCTCTTCATTGTAACTCTCACCTGTCTGGCATCAGGTTCAATGTAACTAAAAACCAAAGATAGATGCTCATGTCTTCTTCCTCTGTATCCTCTGTAACCAAGTAAGCACTGCTGTAACAGCGCCACAATGCCTCATGGCCGCTGTGCACGCTTTATAAATGTAAAGACAAAAAAAATATGTAATAACAATTATTACCTATTGTCAATAAAACATTAATGATGGTTTATAAGTAGAAGTACCATATTTGAACTGTAGGACTTTTCCTTGCAATGTTAAGAGTTTCATTCTGATCTTAAGTCCCGCTTTATATGGCAAATCAGATGGGTGGGTATTTAGGTTAATTCCCAAATATTTATAATATATAACCTGTGTTAAAGTGGCTTGTGATAGAGTCAATTTGAATTTATAACCAGTTTTAGGTAGTCTATGATGATAAACCATTTTGTATGATTTAGAAGTATTAATTATAAGCTGACTAGCCTTCACATATGCATCTAGAGCAGTGAGTTTTCTTTGGAGACCTATTGGCATTATATCTAATATAACTAAATCGTCTGCATATAGTAGCCATGCTATTTCTCTGGTGCCGGGCCTTGGTGCAAAAGAGCGAACTGATTCAAATGCTTTGTGTATGTCATTGATATAAACGTTAAATAGAATAGAGGCAAAAATGCACCCTTGTTTGAGGCCTACACAGGCTGATTTAGATAATAAGCCATCAGTCGTAAGTTTTACTTTAACTCTCGTACCGGTGTAAAACTGTTGTATCAAATAAAGTAAATGGGCTGGGCAATTGGCATTAAAAAGTTTCTTCCATAAATGTTCACGCGATACCAAGTCACAAACTTGTTTAATATTTATTAAAGCTAAAAAGAGTGGTTGTTTTGACACAATGGCTTGCTTTTTAATTGCCGAGAAAATAGTTAAATTTAATACAGTGCCTACTTCTTTAATAAAACCCGACTGGTGTTATCTGTTCTGGCACATCGAGGTGCACTATAGGCCTATAATTCATAGGGTCAGATCTATCTCCTTTTTTAAAAATTGGGATTAAAATAGACTGCCGCCAGGATGGAAGAATTTGGCCTGTTTTAATGATTCTGATAAAAATGAACTCTAAAATGACGGCCCACTCTTGCGGGCTAGTTGTAAGTGTGGCATTAGTCAGGTTATCTGATCCTGGAGCTCTTGACAAGCTTAGTTTTTTTTTATCATAAGAACAATGTCCAATTTATCAAAGTTAAGTTTAGAAAGATCAGGAAAAGGGGTTGATGTAAAGGATGTTTCCAATGCAGAGTTGTTGAAAAGCAGGTCAAAATGAGTTGTCCATGTCTGCCCATCTATAGAATTTAATTGTAGAGGTGAGACTGCAGGAATTATTTATGAGATTCCATATCTGGGCAGCTGACTTTGTCGTAATTGCATTTAGCATCCTTTCTGCATTAATTTGTTTTTTTTTGCTATGATTTCTTTAATGGTATTTTTATACTTGGTCCTTGATTTTGATCTTTGATTCGAGAGGGAAAGTGTCCTCATAGTATGTCAAACTTTCTTTTAAAGATCAGAAATGTCTAAATCCCATGAATATTTGTGTTTATACGATAGGAGACCCGGAGAGATAACTGATAATAAAGCAGAACTTTACCATCTTCCTGAATTGGTTTGGTTAATTCTACTCAGAGTTATTCTATGAACCCATCCAATGCATGCACGTTACTACAGGGCCCTAAACTCAGGAACATGTATTCTAGGAGTGTGTGTTGTAGCAGCACTTATAATAGGAGCATATGCAGTAGGGGAATGTGTTGTAGGAATTTGTGTCATTAGAGTGTGCAGTGTGTCTTGTAAAGAGTATGTGTGGTAGTAGTGTGTGTCGTAGAAGCATGTGTCATAGGAGTATGTGCCATAGGTGCATGTGTCATAGGTTCATGTGTAATGTAATTGGTTCATGTGAGAGCATGTTTTGTATGTTCACATGTTAGGTGTTGTAGGTGCGTGTGCAAAATCATCCATGACATTGATGTTTTTTCAGATGTACACTGCGTAATGTACAAACTCTGAAACTCAGACTTCACTTGCTACAGTGTGTATGAAAAGTGTACATTTATTCCATCACCTTAAAACTGACATCAAAGCCAGCTGTGACTTGCCTTTCATGTGAGTTTTTAGGAAATCTTAATTGTGTAATGTACGATCTGTAAAACCCATACGCTGTGTGTACATTTAGTATGACTTGCCTTTGATGTGTGTTGAGAGTGTGTGGTAAGTGTGCATAATAAGAGTGTGTGTTGTAAAAGTATGTGCGGTTGGAACATGTGTTGGAAGAGCGCTTGTTGAATGTCCACATGTTATGCGTAGGGGGTGCGTGTGCAGTAGATGCACAAGTCATTGGAACATATACAATAGGAGTGTGTTTTCTAGGAGCATATCTCATAGCAGCGTGCGTCATAGGAGTGTGTGTCATTAGAGTGTGCGCCATAAGTGTGTGCAGTAAGTGTGTGTGGTAGGAGTGTGTGTCACAGAAGCACATGTCGTAGGTGTGCGAGTGCTTGGTGCAGGAGCCCTCTGTGCATGTGAGAGCATGTGTTGTACGTCCACATGCTATGCATAGAAGACGTGTTTAGTAGGTGCAATTGTCATAGAAATATATATTTTAGGAGTGTGTGTTGTAGGAGTGCTTGTCGTAGGAGCATATGCAGTAGGAGCATGTGTCACAGAAGTGCATGTCATTAGATTGTGTGTCATAAGAGAATGTGTGGTAAGTATGTCTCAAGAGTGTGTGTGGTAAGAGCACATGTAATAGGAGCACATGTCATAGGAGCATGTGTTATAGGAGCACATGTCGTAGGTGCATGTACAAGCACTTGTACGTCCACATGCTATATGTAGTAGGTGCATGTGTAGTAAGGGCACGTGTCATAGAAACATGTATTATAGTAGTGTGTGTCACAGCAGCACGTGCCATTGGAACACACGCAGTAGGAGCACATGCTATAGGAGTGTGTGTCATTAGAGTGTGTGTCGTAAGAGTGTGCGGTAAGTGTATGTTGTAAGAGTGTGTGTGGTAGTAGCATGTATTGTGGGAGCATGTCCCGGAGCTGCATGTGTCATACGAGCATGTGGTAGCATGTGCTGTATGGCCATGTTATGTGTAGTTGGTGCGCTTGTAAAATCAGCCCTGACATTGACATGTTTTCAGATGTAAACTGCATAAAGTTAACACATAGGGCCTCATTACACGGAAGGCGGTGGTCCAGGGTGCTATTAGCACCCTGGACCATGCCGGTAAATTACCGGCACCGCCTTGGCGGAAAGGGGATTTACCGCCCCATTCCAAGGTTGGTGGGGCGGTAAATCCCCCTTCCGCCATTGCCCTTCCCCATTCCCATTTCTGCCCCATAGGGCTCTATGGGAATGGGGAAGGCGCTAATTACGGCACCGCAATTTTGTGGTGCCGTAATTAGCTCCGAGGTCCCTTAGCGGGTTGGTTTTTAACGCCTGCAAAAAACAGGCGTTAAAACACCAACCCGCTAAAGGACCTCGTAGTAAGGCGGTAATGGTTAACGGCCACCTTTACCATTAACGGTGGCCGTTAACCATTACCGCCTTCCGTGTAATGAGGCCCATAATCCTCTTGCTACAGTTCGTATGAAAAGTGTAGATTTATTCCATCACCTTAAAACTGACTTCAAAGTCAGCTGTGACTTGCCTTTGATGTGCATTTTTAGATGTTGTGTAATGTACGAACTGTAAAACCTGTACGCTTTGTTTACAGTTCGCATGAAAAGTGCACATTTTCATATGAAAAGTTTGCATTTATTCCATCACTTTCAGACTGACATAAAAGTAGCTGTCACTTGCCTTTGATGTGAGTTGTTAGATGTTAATTGTGTAAAGTACGAACTGTAAAACTCATACACTCTATGTACAGTTTGTATGAAAAGAGTACATTTATTCCATCATCTTAAAACTGACATCAAAGTCAGCTGTCACTTGCCTGTGATATGATTTCTTAGGTGTTATTTGTATAATGTACAAACTGTAAAACTAATTCCCACTGTGTACAGTTCATATGAAAAGTGTAAATTTATTTAATCACCTTAACACCGAAATCAAAATCAACTGAGACTTGTCATTGATGTGAGTTTTTAGGTGAGATGTTAATTCTGCAATGTACGAACTGTTAACTGTGGAATGTACAAACTGTAAAACTCATAGGCTGTGTGTGAAGTTCACATGAAATATGTACATTAATTCTAGCATGCATCGTATATAGATACATTTCAAACGTTAATATCTCAAAATTGGCCATGCTGATTTTCAAAATTCTTTTTCAGTGCACCAATTCCAGATGACATCAGGGCACGTGCAAGAAATTGTACAAATTGTACAAGCCAATTTTGAAATAGTTGGGCCAAAAAAAATATTTTTCTCTAATTGGGAAACCCCATGGTAAAAGCTATTCAAAGCCTGATCGAAGAAAACATGTTTTAAACTAATGAGCCATTTATGTATACTTCGGTAGTTGTGCATTCACAGGCTGCTTCTTCAAAACATTACTGTGTAATATTTTTTGATTTTTCATGCAAGCATTCGAACATTATTGAGAAAAGCCATTTTCTGAAATGCCATAAAGAATTTGGGCCTAATTCATGGAAGCGTTTTATAATGGCAAAACCCCATTGGAAAACACTCTGTGAATCGGGGCCTTTGTCTTAACTATGTCTTGCGCTTTTAAACGTCGATGGCAATCGGGACATGGGATGTTCTCATATAGGGAAACATTGCCATCTAATATTGCACAGCACATATGCACTTTAACACTGTGCCTTGTAGCAGTGCAACAAAAAAGTTTACCTCAATTGCACAACGGCGCAAGTGTGTTCGATCTCACATGGGATGGAACTACACAAAATGTATGTCACGTAGCCAACGCAAGTGTGTCACAACACGTTTTCTGTGCCCAGCTGACTCTCTGATACTTTAGATCTTTACTGAACACAAACATAGGACAACTGACAGTGGATACTGACGCACATGAATTTCTTTCTTCCTGTGCACTTTCCTCCGTTTATTTCACAAATTAGGTATTTAATAGGTATGATAACATGGGCAAATCATGTGACCAAGCAACTAGTTGTTGCGAAACGCGTTGTTTTCTGCTGCCACCCCCTACTGTTACTTGTGGAGCTGCACCAGATATTTTTACCTTTATACTTTAATAAAACAGACTTTTAAATATTCATTGTGGTGTCTGTCGAGTTGGAGGATCATTTGTTGCTATTGGAAAATATACTGCCTGGGAGTGCGACACATTTTTGCCTGTGTGCACACACTGGCCTCTACAGGATATATATATATATTTTAGTTTTTTTGGTTTTTATAGTTAAGGTGAGTAGTGAGTTCCATTGGAAATCAAAACAATGAATTACTAATCTTTTGACTTGTGCAACAGATTTGGCTGACATTTTGCAGACAAGTGTGTACCAATCCCCCCTAATCCCCCTCCCTCTCCGACCCCAAAAAATGCACTTTGGGCCTACTCCCCATAAATCTTTCCATAGACAAAAAATGTCAATTTTGGCTCCACCACACAGCACAAATCGCTCGACGGATTTGGACCAGGTCAAAAACAACAAGGGCATGAAGCGTTAATTTGCGATCCTTCTGTGGTTTGGGGTTATTCCATCCAGTAGTTTATTAAATATTTGACAGAGAAGAGGGAAGCCATGATGAGTATGGGGGAGCAGGCACAGATGAGGGGGCACTTGGAGAGTGCCTGGGAGGACGAAAAAAGCATTTATTTGCTGTTTTTCCCAATGGCCACAGGTATACTACAAATAACCAAGGGAATAATCGAGGGTATCTGTAGTTCATTACAATGTAACTGTGGTTATAGGAAAAAAGGTATTTAAATGAAATGTATATATTTTTACAGCTACTGTGATGTTGGTGGAGAATAATCCATGGTCAGTGACTTGGTAGTGTTTTAAACAGCCGAAGGCATAGTAGTTTTGTAAATTATAAAGTGTCCTGTTAGTATTAAAAAATAGAGAGCAGGCAAGGCCGAAGGCCGTAGTGGTAAAAAAAAAAAAGAGATGGGCCATGGCCAAAGGCCATGGTCAGTGGCACTGAAAAATATACAGTGGGCACGGCAAAAGGTCATGGCCAGTGACACCAAAAAATATACAGTGGACATGAAAAAAACTATGGTATAACAAAACCCTTGAAATTCTAGGAAAAATCTTTAGTTGAAGTGCGTTAAGTAAAGTGAGGAAACTTAACGCAACAAAACCCTGGAAATTCAGAGCATTGGGAAACTCAGGATCGGCTTAAATCAGCGTGTTCCCATTGCAAATCCCAAGAGCACATATATTATAAGAGAAGGAATTTACAATGCCTGTGATGGCCACTGACACCAAAAAATATACATTGGGCATGAAAAAAAACTATGATATAACAAAACCCTTGAAATTCAAGCAAAAAACCTTAGTTGAAGTGCGTTAAGTAAAGTGAGGAAACTTAACGCAACAAAACCCTGGAAATTCAGCACATTGGGAAACTCAGGATCGGCTTAAATCAGCGCGTTCCAGTTGCAAATCCCAAGAGCACATATATATTATAAGAGAAGGAATTTACAATGCCATTAAAAATGGCATTATAGGGGATATGGCATTATGGGGGTGAGCAAGAGGAACACACAGAGATAGGCTGGTCCTGAGATTCCCAATTAGCTGAATTTCAAGGGTTTTGTTGTGTTAAATGTACTCAGTTTAACTGCAGTGTGGACTGCACTCCGAGTCCGGCTATGCTGAAGAGAAAATCCAGAACTCAGGTCGAATGACTGGACATTTTTAAAATGAAAAATACAATTCAGCAGAGGCAGGACAATACAGGGATAAAGTCTTGTATGATGTGTTTTGCACTCAAAGAGCGCTTGTTCACATGGAAGGAGCATAACAGAATGGTCTGAAAAGTAAAACAAAAGTCCTTTCTCAATGTTTACAATTGATGCTGGTATACAGAAACAAACACACAAAGCAGGCAGACATCTTGGAATGGAGGTGCATGGGCATGATGCATGGCAAGTGTCAATCTATATACATATAGAGAGTAGATAAAAAAATCATCACAGAAATTGAGACAGAAATGAAAATACACAATACCTTAGTCGTTCAATGCAATACAATTGACTAACGAAAAGGGGGGGCGCACCAGCCCTCAGGCAGGACAATGTGATGTGTGGGCAAAGCTCATGGAATGCAAGTGCTAGCAGCATTGGCATATAGTACCTCCAACAACAATAAAAAGTGTGAATGCAACAGCTTGAAAAAGATTAATGCAAAATTTTTCAAAAACACAGTATAAATGGTCTACGGCTACAATGAACCAGAAGGAATGCACATACCTACTAGTGTAGTCAAGCGGTTGCATGCGAATAAAGTACAAATGCCTGCTGATATTAAAAGGTGTAAGGATACAGATGAAGTAAGATGAAGTGCTATTGCAGAGATTTGATAGATGTAAACCTCAGTAAAGTGCAAATGTGTGTGCAAGAATAGAGAAGCATTCATGCGGTCATGAGGGTAAAGTGCCGGTGTGAGCCGCAATGTCTCAAGTCAATGCTTGAACCGCCATGTAATGAGGGTATTCATCACATGACACAAATAAAGTGCAAGTGTTAGCAGCAATGTCAGAACCGTTTGTGCAGTACCAACTTCCTAAACAACAGCAAGCAATTAGAACACATCATGAACATTTATGAGGTCATACAGATAAAGTGCTGTTGTAAGCCACAATCTCACAAATCCATGCTGAACAAGTAAAGTGCAAGTGCTAGCAGCAATGACAAAACTGTGAGAGCAGTTAAAACATCCTGAAAAACAACATGTATAGGCAGCCCATGGTAAACATTCATGGGGTCATGGGGTAAGGTGCTGGTGTTAGCCGCAATGCCACAAGTCAAAGCTTGAACTGACATGTCATGAAAGTATTCACAAATAAAGTGAAAGTGCTGGCAGCGATAACAGTACTGCGGGAGCAGTGCCCACTTCCTTGAACAGAACATGCATTTGCAGCCAATGACAATCAGTGACTGTAGTGGACTGAAGGCACTATGTTGAGATCCCACTCACCCAAATAAATGACAATTGTAATGATGGTCTGAAAGTCTAGAGATGTCATGATTTCCCAGAGAATATAAACAAAATACCAACACTGTTGTAAGAGACAGACAAAAACCTGCAAAGAGCCCCATGCTGCCTTACAAACAGAAACAAATACAATGAGAAAAATAGGTGAAGCCCAAGGTACTAGGCAGTCTAAAAGAGCAGCAAACTCTAAACACGAAAACAAGTGGAGAAAGTCCCCATAAGTGCATGAGGCATGTATCAAAAATGAAGGCATTAGAACAGAAAGCAATAGCACAGGAATAAAAGGAATGACATCATAATGTGACAAAGTAAGAAAATATCAGAGCCCTATGAAGGCATATCATTCTTTGTCAACATTGTGCCCAATCGGTACATTTGGCCTCAAGCTGGCACAATTGGAGGACCCTGTCACCCAATCTAGGATGCTTAGCAACATGGGACACCACAAAGAAAGTGAGCAACTGTTCATTATTATTATGATGCTCCTTGAAGGGTTTCGCCGGTTGTATACTAATTGACTTTTCACAATTGACCTCAGGAGAATTGACCTCGGGAGAATTTACCTAATTTAGAAGGTCAATTAGGACATATATGCAGGGAGAACCCCCCTGCAACCCCCCACCCAATCCCCTTATATTATTTATAATCCAATACCAACCCAATACATATATAAAATAACTAAAATAATATAAAGGTCAATTGTGCAGAAGGTCAATTAGGACCACTATAATTAGGTCAATTGTGCAAAAGGTCAATTGTATAAGGTCAATTTGGGTGTTGCAAAGACTGAGAAAAATCGTTTTTACAAAACGAACGTTCGCCCATCTGCTGTTTGTTTCCCAGCACTGCGAGCTACCAAGGGCTCTTGCTGAGACGCGCTTGCCTCCAGGAGGAGGCAGAGCTTGCCCGCGACCACGTGACTGATCACGTGACCCTTCTTCACCATAAAGTGCAGCTCCAACCACCCTTGCGGCGTAAAGCCCCACGGTGTAAAGGGCGTCGACTGTTTGCGGCTGTTTGGCGCTGGGGGGCCGCTCATCAGCAGTCTACAGAGGCTCAGAGGTGAGGAGACATGGTCTTGCAAGCTGACCCAAAAGCTTTGCCTCTGCTCCCCACAACAACACAATCATACAGTGATAACCCACTCATTACGGACAATCCCACTCCTCAGCCTCAGCCTGAGCAAAAAAGTCCCTCAGGCAGAGTGCTGAGGAGCAAATACGTCCGATTACAAAACCGGAAAGAAACTTGTAAAAGTTCAAACTCGAGTTTGAGTTTGAGTGCGGGGACAAATGGTGGCACCGAACCCATTTCTAGCATGCCAGCACAGAAAAAAGCATCTACCATACTTGCACAAATGTGCCCAATTCCTACTGAAATGACCTCCTGCCTTTTGGAGGAAATGACCAAAAACTTACAGGACGCGGAGGAGGGAGCATTCAATGAAAAATCAGATGAGAGCTATGAGGACTTTAGCGAGGACGATCTACCCGCCTCTTTAACAACTTTCCGCCCTTCTGACATTCTATCTCTCCAAACCCCCTCCACGGCTTCGCTCTTAGAATCGCCAGCTCAGCCCTTACCTGTGGACGCAGACATGGTGATCATCCCGAAGAGACTTCACTGTCTCAACGGCTACCGCTGCCTCTGGTGGACGCGCCCCCGGAGGCTCGATCGCCCCCGCTGCTGTCTGCTCATGGTCCGCGGGCCTCCGCTGCGGCGAGTGAGATGGAGCCGAGCGGTGTCGAAGGACGCTGCGAGGCTGACCTCAGCTCGGGGCCCGAGGAGACGCTAGTGAGGGTTGGGTCGGGTGGTGCCCTGTGCGATCACGCGCAGACAACGGCTGGGGATGGTGCGTCCTCGATCCAGGAACTGGAGGTTGGTCCGGCACAGGTGACTGAGGGAGAGGCTCCATGCCTCAGTATACTGACAGAGTCCCATGCCAGCCAGACTGGAAAGCCATTGAACGAACTCGGCGCAGTAGCAAAGCCCTATCCACCAAAACAAAAAGAAGAAAAGCTCTCAAAATACTCCTCATAATTCAGAGGGAAATGAATTCATGGACTCAGACTTAGACCGCGAATCAATCCTCAGCTCATCGAATGTTTCTACAAATTAATTGATTAGACAAAAAAGGGACATAGCAATGGCATTGTTAAAAAAAAGAGCGTTAACAAAAAAGATCCTCAGGGAGCAGGGGGAACTTTTGAATCAAGATCGCCAACAGCAAAGAAAAGGTCCCAGAGCTACACCCCAAAAGGGAGAATCAGGAAAGCTATTCTTGCAAAACCCTCTGACTGTCATGTACGGGCGTGCAAGCAGTGTTAAGAAACGGCTGCATAGCCCTTTAAGGACGCTGCAACCAGGTGCCTGGAAGTTGGCAAGGCAACGCAGGCGTCCTCTCAGTGTTTCCTACGGCTGACGCCGGAATCTGCGTAACGCTGTCATGTGACCTTTCCTTTTTAGGCACCGCCTTCACTTCGTATCGGTGCTTCTGATTGAGAATTGGTGGCGCCTCGTACCTTGTGCTTTGTATCCTGTTCCCTTGAACCCCTGTTGCAGTACCCTTCCTCCTCCCCATTCCCTCCTGTGTTCCTGATTGCCTCGTTTCCCAGACCCAGACCGTTACCTGGCCTTGATTCTGGACTGCCTTTTTCTTGTATGCTGCCCGTATCGTGCTTCGACCTCGGACTGCTCACGGTCCTCTTTGCCTTGGCCCATTTGTTTTGGTTGCTCTTCGTTTGTCTTCTGGATCCTCACTCACCTGGATTGCGTCTGGGGAATTTTTGGGATTGTTGAAACTTTGGAACTTTTCGAACTTTTGAATTGTTGAAACTTGAAACTTGGACTTCCTTGCTACGTACACTAACTCAAAACTGCCAAGTGTGTATTAGGCGTCCTCGTGCCGGCGGGATAGGTGGTTGGGCTTTTCTTGGATTCTGGATTGTGGATTTCGGATTTGGATTTGTTTCCCTGCCTTTTCCACCTGACTCTCCCCGGCGTTGATCAAGACAAAAACACGGTAAGCCATAATCTAGCATGGGAAGGGGGTTGTTATTGGAATTTGACAAACACGTATTGCATTCTTAATCTGTTGTTTTCGGGTCTGGTCAGAAGGGCGGTTGGTTATACATTCTGTGTTGTGGTAACCCCTCACTTGCAGATCCAACGCCTGTCCTCGGCCACTCGTACCACCCTGGCTTCACCGATAACAACTCCTGCGGCACGTGTCATCATCTGGGTCGTCTGGGTCTCATCTGGCATCCTTTCTTTCCTCTGATTGATCGCTCTGGCTGTCTATTCCTGGAGCCAGAGGGTTCCATCAGGAGGAAGAACTCATCAGCTACAAGACGTGGGCAACTCGCATCTGACATAATCAGAAGCCATTAATATAGATGCCAATGAGACGTTGACCAATATTTTACAATCGGTGGCCGACTTACGCAATGACATGACTGCGGCTCATTCAGCCACGCAGCGACGCATTGATGAGTTGCAAGCAGGGTTTCAACCCCTTGGGGCAGTTGCGCCTCCTTTGGCTAGTGTCTCTGGGGCAGGTGCTGGTCCTCCCCAACAGGGTTCTGGACCAGTTTATATGACTGCCCAGTTCCCTTTGTCTCAGCTGGAACGGTTCAATGGGGACCCCAAGACCTATAGGACCTTTTTGAACCAATGTAGACTGCATTTTCTGTGCCGTCCTGCCTCTTTTCCGGATTCCACTACCAAGGCGGCGTTTCTGTTATCCCATTTAGGGGGTACCGCGGCTGCTTGGGCCAATCCGTTGTTGGAAGATGGCAGCCATCTTCTTTACAATTGTGACGCCCTAAATGAGGCTATGAGTCGTGTGTTCGACACACGTTACGCCACACAAGCTACTGATTTGGAACTGCTCGGTCTCCAACAAGGCAGTTCGCCTCTCTTGTCTTATCTAGCCAAGTTCAATCAGCTGGTGGCGGAAACCGGTTGGCCCGAAGAAAAGAAGGCCTCTCTCTTCTATAAGGGGCTATCCGACTCCCTAAAAGACACACTGGCTACCGTCCCGGTAATCCCTACAGCTTTTTCGGAACTATTGGATTTGGTTCTCCAAATCGATTCCCGACAAGCAGCACGGAGGGGTGAAAAGAGAACGGCTCCTCCTGTTTCTCTCTCTGCTCCTTTACCTGCCTCTGGGTCCACGGAACCCATGCAGATCGGGGCACTTAGAACTCCTTTGTCGGCAGAAGTTAGGGAACACCGGAAGAAGAACGGCTTATGTTTCTACTGCGGAGGATCAGACCACTTACTCCGAGAATGTACCAAAAAACCCACTAAGAAACAGGGAAACGCCAAAACCCGGTGACTGAAGGGGTCCAGGTGCCGGGTGGTTCTTCGATAGATTCCACAGTTTACAGCCCTTATTGTCTGTCTGTTTCCCTGTCGTTCCCCAGTTCTGAGAAATGGGCCGTAATGATGGTCTTGGACTCAGGAGCCACGGAGAACTACGTGGATGCCGCTTATGCCCGGGATTTGGGTCTTCCGGTTGTGCCTAAGACATGTCCTGAAGTGGTGAATTCAGTGGATGGCTCTTCCTTGGTCTCTGGGTTAGTGACGGAGCAGACCACTGATCTCACCATGATCACAGACTGCGGTCATCAAGAGAGCATATATTTTGATCTCATTGCGGCACCGCAGTTCAAATTCATTCTTGGCTTACCATGGTTAAAATTGCATAATCCCTCTGTGGATTGGCATTCTGGGGAGGTATGTTTTCTCTCGGAATACTGTGAAAATAAGTGCCTAACTATCAGTTCAGAGACCGCCAGTCCAAGTCATGCTCTCGCTGAAACTACCCGTACTGTGGGTGCAGTAGTCAACACTGTCCTTCCTATGGTGTACAGGGAATATCAGGACGTATTCGACGCACGTGGGGCAGAGGTACTTCCGCCACACACGCCCTATGACTGCCCCATTGAACTGATTCCTGGAGCCAAGATCCCGTCTGGGCGTATATATTCACTGACCCCTAAGGAGAACGTGATTTTGCAGGAATAGATTGAGAAATCCTTGAGTACTGGCTTTATTCGTCCTTCCCGTTCACCTGCTGCCTCCCCCATGTCCTTTGTCCCTAAGAAGGAGGGGGACCTGCGTCCCAGCATCGATTACCGTGCATTGAATGCAGTCACGATCAGGAATCAATATCCGATACCTCTGATTTCAGTCTTATTGGACCAATTGGGTGCAGCTAAGATGTTCACTAAACTGGACTTGAGGGGGGCCTACAATCTCGTACGGATTTGCGAAGGCGACGAGTGGAAGACTGCCTTCAAAACCAAATATGGCCTCTTCGAATACTGCGTTATGCCCTTTGGCCTGTGTAACGCTCCAGCGACCTTCCAATACTTTATCAACGACGTATTTCATGACATGCTAGACCAATATGTAGTCGTTTATCGAGACGACATCTTGATCTACTCCCCTTCAGTTGACACTCACGTCGTCCATGTCTCTAACGTTTTGCAACTTTTAAGGGAGAACCACTTGTATGCCAAGTTGGACAAATGCAGGTTCCATGAAACTGAGGTGGAGTTCCTAGGCTATGATATTACTAGCCGGGGAGTGCAGATGAGCCAGTCTAAGGTTACCACGATATTGGAGTGGCCTTGTCCCAGTACCTTGAAGGCCCTGCAATCCTTTCTAGGCTTTGCACATTTTTATCGGCGGTTTATCCAAGACTTCTCGGCCATTGCATCTCCACTTACCAAACTAACCAGCACCAAATGCTTGTTTAAATGGAACGAGGACGCTCAACGGGCTTTTGAGACCTCAAAGTCTGCTTTTACCACTGCTCCCGTCCTTCAACATCCGGATTCGTCTTTGCCTTTCATTGTAGAAGCAGATGCATCAGATGTTGCACTAGGAGCCATCTTGTCCCAGCATTGCCCAGAGTCCACTGGATTACATCCTGTTGCGTGTCACTCCAGAAAACTCACCTCTTATGAGAGGAACTATACGATCACAGAACGGGAACTGTTAGCGGTGAGGGACGCCTTTATGGTATGGAGATATCGGGCTTCATTACAACCTTGGTGCTAAGTGCACCAACTTTACCACCATGGTGTAAACTCCGTTTACACCATGGTGGATGGCGGATTTACCGCCCCATTCCAAGGTGAGTGGGGCGGTAAATCCCCATTTCCCATTTTCCCTTCCCCATTCCCATTTTTGCCCCATAGGGCATAATGGGAGTGGGGAAGGTGCTAATTACGCCGCCGTAAATTACGGCGGCGTAATTAGCACCATGGCAGGTTAGCGCCATGGATTTTAACGCCTGCTAAAAGCAGGCGTTAAAATCAGAATCAGGCGTTAAGGGTTAACGGTGGCGTTAACCCTTAACGCCTGAGTTGTAATGAGGCCCATCATCTTTTGGGGTCCTCCGAACCGGTTCAAGTGTTCACTGATTACCGAAACCTCTTGGCGCTGCAATCAGTGAAGTGTACCACGGCACACCACGCCAGGTGGCATGAATTTTTTGCCATGTTCAACTTCGCCATTACCTATCGCCCTGGGTCTCTGAACTCGAAGGCGGATGGTCTCCCCGTATCCATGGGGTTCCTGAACCATCTGAGCTCAAGGGCGCCCTTCTATTACCTAATCAAGTGGTTTGTGGGTGTACCTTGCGCCCCTCTCTGAAGGCAAGGATCCAAGAGTGGGTGAGAACCACTCCCTCCGAGATTGCTAGCCTGGGATTGGAGATCATCCATTCATTGCCTTATAAAAAGGGTAAAATATATGTACCTGACTCCGACACAAGACGCGTAGCCATACAATGGTGTCACGATTCAGCGGTAGCTGCATATCCAGGTACCGGGAAAACTATCGACCTTTTGAGAAGGTGGTGCTGGTGGCCCTCCATGTCACACGACGTTAGGGAATACATAATCTCTTGTGCCACTTGTGTGCAGTGCAAACATCAACCGGGCAAACCTGTGGGCCTACTACAACCCATGCCTATACCAGATAGACCTTGGCTAATGGTTTCTATGGATTTCGTAGTAGAGCTTCCAGTAGTCGACGGCTACAACACTATATGGGTGGTCGTGGACTACTTCACAAAATCAGCCTTGTTTGTACCCTGCCAGGGGATTCCTTCTGCTCCTGTTTTGGCAGAGTTGTTCTTGAAGAACGTCTACCGGAGATTTGGTCTGCCCTCCATTTTCGTTACTGACCGGGGACCGCACTTCACTTCTCGCTTTTGGAGAGCGTTGACAACGACGCTGGGTATAGACGGCAGATACTCCAGTGCATACCATCCACAAACAGATGGGCAAACTGAGAGGCTGAATGCCACTATGGAGCAGTATCTACGATGTCTTACCCTCCAACGCCAAGATACGTGGGTTTCTGTTCTACCACTGGCGGAGTTCGCCTATAACAACTCTCTGCACACGGCGACACGTGTATCTCCATTCTTTGCCTTGTATGGCCAACACCCCCGTTCTTTGCCCAGTATTGCTGATTGGCCGTTACACAATCCGGCTGCCTCTAGTTGTCTTAGGAATCTATCAGATACCCACGCTATGGTCAAGAACCAGTTACTACAGGCCCAGACACGTACCAAGTTTCTGCAGATGCATATCGCTCCCCGGCTCCTAGCTACCGACCGGGTATGAAGGTCTGGCTGTCCACAAAGAACCTACGCTTGCCTGGTCGACGAGCCTTGTTACCTCGGTTTGTGGGTCCCTACAGCATTCTGCAGGTTATTAACCCTGCTGCCGTCCGACTGGCCCTTCCTACTAAATGGAAGGTACATCCGGTATTCCATGTCTCTTTAGTGAAACCATGCCACCCATCTACCAGGCTACCTGCTCGTTCTCCGCTGATTAAGGTGCACGGGTTTGATGAATTCGAGGTGGGTGCGATCTTGGATACCAAAGTTCAAAGGGGCAGGCGTCTCTATCTGGTCGATTGGAAGGGCTATGGACCTGAAGACCGTACGTGGGAACCTGCGGGGAACGTCCATGCTCTGGTCCTTTTGTCTCGTTTCTGGTCTGCACGGGGGGTGAGGCCCACTTTGAGGGAGGATACTGTCATGTACGGACGTGCAAGCAGTGTTAAGAAACGGCTGCATAGCCCTTTAAGGACGCTGCAACCAGGAGCCTGGAAGTTGGCTTGGCAACGCTGGCGTCCTCTCAGTGTTTCCTACGGCCGACGCCAGAATCCGTGTAACGCTGTCATGTGACCTTTCCTTTTTAGGCACCGCCTTCACTTCGTATCGGTGCTTCTGATTGAGAATTGGTGGCGCCTCGTACCTTGTGCTTTGTATCCTGTTCCCTTGAACCCCTGTTGCATTACCCTTCCTCCTCCCCATTCCCTCCTGTGTTCCTGATTGCCTCGTTTCCCCGACCCGGACCGTTACCTGGCCTTGATTCTGGACTGCCTTGTTCTTGTATGCTGCCCGTATCGTGCTTCGACCTCGGACTGCTCACGGACCTCTTTGCCTTCGCCCATTTGTTTTGGTTGCTCTTCGTTTGTCTTCTGGATCCTCACTCACCTGGATTGCGTCTGGGGAATTTTTGAGATTGTTGAAACTTTGGAACTTTTCGAACTTTTAGATTGTTGAAACTTTGGAGTTTTTCGAACTTTTGGATTGTTGAAACTTGAAACTTGGACTTCCTTGCTATGTACACTAACTCAAAACTGCCAAGTGTGTATTAGGCATCCTCGTGCCGGCGGGATAGGTGGTTGGGCTTTTCTTGGATTCTGGATTGTGGGTTTCGGATTTGGATTTGTTTCCCTGCCTTTTCCACCTGACTCTCCCCGGCGTTGATCAAGACAAAAACACGGTAAGCCATAGTCTCGCATGGGAAGGGGGTTGTTATTGGAATTTGACAAACACGTATTGCATTCTTAATCTGTTGTTTTCGGGTCTGGTCAGAAGGGCGGTTGGTTATACATTCTGTTTTGTGTTAACCCCTCACTTGCAGATCCAACGCCTGTCCTCGGCCACTCGTACCACCCTGGCTTCACCGATAACAACTCCTGCGGCACGTGTCATCATCTGGGTCGTCTGGGTCTCATCTGGCATCCTTTCTTTCCTCTGATTGATCGCTCTGGCTGTCTATTCCTGGAGCCAGAGGGTTCCATCAGGAGGAAGAACTCATCGGCTACACGACATGGGCAACTCGCATCAGACACTGACGTCTCACTCCCTAAAAGACTTCTTTTTCAAACAAACAAAAAGGAAATCAGAATCTGAGGTAAAACTTTCAGACGCCAAACTATTAGACGCTGTCGCAGAAGTTCCCCCATTTCTCCCAGTTTCTAAACAAAGGAATATCATACCTACCCCATCCCAATCCTTCTCAGAAGACACCCCCTGTGCGCAGGACACTGTCCCAGGCCCAGAAAATTCTGTCAACCTGAATGAGAGGAACAACGTCCATAATTTACCGTCTAGAGGCATAGCCCTGGCTCAAATCAACCTACTTGATGATGACGTTTCACCTTATTGTGCGGAGAGGTTTGGACTAGGAAACGATCTACTAATACCGTCAGTCAACGCCACGGTAATTAGTGGATGGGATCAAAGAAGCCCACTTCAATGAATGCAGGCTCAACCAGTGTTGGCCCAGTTGGGTCAAAGAAGGAACAACAGTGACTCCCCAGTCAGGAGATCTTCAACCCAAAGTGGCCTTCCATATAACATCTCAACCCTAGTTAGAAACGAAAGACCCAGCAGCAGTTTTGGGAATCTTCCCAAAGAGACTCCATAAAAAAAAACGGATCTCATTACGATCATGTCAGCAATTACGGTGGGACTGGCTCCTTTTGTAAAGTTGTACGAGTCAATAAATGACTCAATGAAAGATTCATTAACCTTATCAGCCTCAATAAACACCAAAGTAACGTTCTTAGAGGGCTTTATTACAGCGTTAACCCAACAAAACAGCGAGAAAGAAGAACAACAAGATGCAAAACTTGCACAACTCCAAAATTTAATTGAAACCAAATTTAATGCAAGTTGCTTACGAGAATCACATTTGAACGCTCAAAAGGATCAAATTTCGACGCTGATCACAAAGAAGCCAAAAATTGATGGTGCAAACACCACTTCTATCAGGATGACCCATCGCCCTCGCCCAAAATCCCAAAACGGGAAAAAAAACAAAGACCAATCTAAAGTAGCGACAATTTTCAACATTGCAAAGTCAACTCCGCCAATTCCCATCAAAGCTGTACCATCATCTAAAACTCCCACTATGTCCCAAGGTCCAGTTTGCCAAAACTCAACGAAGGAACAAGAGATAATTGAATTAGATAATTCCATTGCATCTGCAGCCGACTCATCGAGAAACCTGTCACTTTCAGACTTAACAGTTCATTTGGACCACGAAGGAGTCTATGACTCACCAGATGACACTGACCAAAACCGAGAGCAGACGGCAAATACAGCAGAAAATACTGCCACTCAAGAGAAACTGAGAAAACCATCTACAATTACGACCATACCAGAAACTCAGAGCCCCACAGTCAATGTTTGTGAAGAAGCGGACAGAGCTCCTTTGGACCCACCAAAGAAAACTCAACAAAACGAGAACCAAACTCCAGAAAAAATTGAAATTCCTAGACAAAGGCAGAAGACTAGTAAGGTACAAAACATGGCTAAATTGCGAACAGGTTTATCAATGGCTACGAGACTCTCCAAAGCACGAATTTTCAAGATGGAGCAATTGACGGACGGGAAAAACTCTCTAATCTTAAACAGAAAGACAATCCTCAAGATCTTAGCCAAAATACCAAAGCTGAAATCCTTGGATACGGCAGATCTGGTGTTGATCGAACCATATCACCTACATAAGCATGTCAAAGCGTACCTCCACGTCACAAAGGCTGCAATTATTGAACTAAAACAAGTCGCGATCCTCGCCTTAAAGGAAATGGCTTTTGCCCTTGAGGAAATCCTAACACTAGTGTTATATGAAAAAAGCACGCATCCCTCAAGTAGATCGACGGAAAATCACCCTGACCATCAAATAAACACAGAAGTCCAGATCACAAAGAAAAGAGGTGAAATGTACAAGGGGGGTGGGGACAGCCGGAGAGGGAGACTTCAACCAAAATGCTATGCAACAAATGAAAATGCAAACTACAAGAAACCAAAATATATAGAAAACATAAGAAAGAACGGCAGATGGGAGAACAATCGAAGACACGGTTCCTCGACTGATCAAAGCACTGAGTGGTCCCATAACTAAAAACGCGAACCTTCGGGTCCATGGAGATGGCTGAAAAAGGTGCTAAACCCAAATACTCAAACATAACAATGAAATGGCTCATCAACGTCGACTTGCAACATAGTTCCTGAAACTCTCCAAGACCTTAAATCAAAGGAAACATCGATGTGTTAATGGAATACGAGAGGCCACGAACATTTAACCAAATTAGACACATTTGATCTGGCACAGTTTGACATCATCTGCCTCCAGAAGACCTGGTTGATGGGACAACCAATGATCGACGGTTACGAAACCTGTATTTCTCCGGCAAGTAAGGGCATGTTTGGCAGACCCTCATCTGGCCTCTTAATAGCAGTCAAACTTGGATCAGGAATTTCTATCAAAAAGAAAGTGACAGAATCCTACAGTATTTTGGCTCTACAAACAGAGTGGATCCACTCTGAAAAGCCATCACGAAAGAAAACAAAATCCAGCTTAGCCATCATAAACGTTTACTGGAATCCGCAAAAAACAACCAACACCGACTTCTGTAATGCCGTCGCAGACACCTTAGATAAATTCACCATTGAATTGGCCACTGATCATATCCTCATTTGTGGAGACCTGAATGCTAGGTGTGAGCAATTCTTGACAAACCCCCATCCGTCACCGTCTTTAGAACGAGGTGTACTATGGTCAGACTTCATGGACTCCAGAAATTTCCACAACGTGGCAGTGCTGCGCGGCCGTCTTCCAACGATTCCAACCTGGGAACGACTTGACATCTCAGCAACACTGGATTACATTTTCGTTTCACATTCTCTTCTATCGTCTATTGATTTTTATGAAGTCTACCGAACTAAAGCCAGCGACCACAACTTGCTGTCAATGACCTTTGAGTCAGTGAGCATTTCTAAAGAATTCTATCCTTTTGACTTAGAGGTATCACGTAACTCTTCCCGAATCCAACTCACAGCAGCAAACATCAAGGAGATCTCCCGGAAATTCGATGAGGCAGACGAAACCATCACGTCCTCGCAAACAGGCCAAACTACCTCCCGCTACTTGTGAAGTACAGGAAAAAGCAAAGAAACCAAAGCTCATCAAATGAAAACAGGACCCACGAATACGATGCACAACTGGTGGTGAGAAAAAGAGAAGTCTGCAAACTGAGGCGTTTGGCTAGAGTCTCTGATAATGACGAGCAAAAAGAAATCGCTATAGCTGCTGCGAAATCATATAGAACATGGCTGAAACATCATAAAGGGGCCATGTATCAGAACAACGCCGAAAAAAAACTTAAAACCTTGATGTCAAAAAACTCGAAAGATTTATGGGCGCTGATTAAAAACAAAAACAACAAGACAGCCAACCAACTCTCAAATGTAATATCAGAATCGACTTGGATATCCTTCTTCGCAGCCCAATTCGCACCCTTGCCTGAAACTACTGAAATATACACATCTCCCACGGCGACATCATGGGCTGATCTCGCAGACCAAGAAGAGATTTTGGCCACAATACTGAAATTGAAAACATCTAGGGCACCGGGCCTGGATGGCCTAACTAACATGGACCTAAAACAACATCCTCAGGAATGGTCCATTCTCATAACCGAAATTTTCAATCAATGCCAGGCAAAGAAACAAATCCCCAAAACATGGACAGAAGCACTGATAGTGCCCATCTTTAAAATGGGAAACAGAGACAACCCAATGAACTACCGGCCTATAGCCCTCTTAGATATTATGGGCAAGATATTTGCAACTCTTCTTCTCACTAGATTTCATACATGGGCAAGAACATCTCCATGTCTGGACGAACTCCAAACAGGCTTTGTCAGAAACGCGAGTACAAGTATCAATATTATGATACTAAACATCATAAAAGAAAACGTGAAGAACGGCATGCCAAAAGCATTCATAGCATTCGTAGACTTGACGCAAGCATTCGATAAAATCAGTCGACGGAAGCTTTGGTCAAAATTATCAAAATGGAACTGCCCGGGAGAAATCCTAGGACCGGTGATTGCTCTCCACACGGATACAAAGCTGAGAGTTCGTCTTAACAAACAAGGTTTGATGTCTGAGCAATTTCCATCTGAACGAGGCGTGAAGCAGGGGTGTCCGCTCGCCCCGGCCCTCTTTATTGCATTTCTGGGCGATTATCAATACACCTAACCGGCGGTAAGAGCTTTTCCACCAAAAGTAGGAAATATTTCAATATCTAGAGTACTCTAGGCGGACGATTTAATTCTTATGGATCAGACCCAAATTGGGCTCCAGCGCCAACTCAACAACTTGGCCAAGTACATCGATGAAAATTATCTGGAAATAAACACCACCAAATCCAAAATTCTGATCATGGGGAAAACCGATCGGCCGCAAGCAACAACGGACGCTGGTTTTTGAACAATGAGAAGATAGAAACTGTCACCAGTATAAAATACTTGGGAATAATGTTCGATGCTACACGCTCAGAAAAGGCTACCCACTTGGCCTTGTGGTCGAAAATAAAAACACTAACCGCCCAGACTAAACTTGTAGACCGGAAATATGGAAAATGTTCCCTACTGCCAGCGATACAATTCTACAAGCAAAAAGTGGTTCCATCGATAATCTACACAATGGACGCGGCTCTAAACATCCAAGATACAATATGGCCAAAACTGGAAGGTTTTTTGTGGAAAGCAGTACTGGGCCTCCCAAAATCAACATCAATTTCAGCTATTAGGCGTGAACTGGGCCTCTTATCAATGAAAGCGTCTGTCAAGCAAAGTCAAATAAGACTCCTGCGCAAAATCATTTCTCCAGATGCTCTACCACTATTTAAAGCAATCCAGAAGGAACTTATTCAAGGACACTGCATTGCCCTGAATAAATGGGAGCAAGAACTAAAAAAAAATCTGGCTGATCTAGCTTGCACGCCAGAGGACTTAATGCAAAGTCCTGGCAAGATAAAGAGAAAAATAGCTCACGAGGACTGGATTCAAACATGTGAGGTAACGATGGCAAATAAGTTACTTGCTCACCTACCGCCGACAACAAACAAGCTCAACATACCTTTGTATTATTGTATATAATTTTCCGACAAAAGGCTACAGAAAATGTTCATGAAAATGAGATTTTATCTAATGCTAACTCAGGAAATCAAAGCCATTCGGACAAAATCCCTCTCTAAAACATGCAGATTATGCCCAGAGACTCAAGATGTGGAAACTGTAAAACACTTACTTCTAAATTGTGCAAAAACAGCATATCTGCGAGAAGCTTTCCTGCTACCTTTAATGTACGATGCAGCACTTCGAGAGGAAGACACATGGTGGTGTCGCCTGGTTGCAGGCGAAAAGACAAAATGGTCAACTGCGGCGGTAAAGATGCTGGAGGCTGCACTCAAACTAGCAATAGACAGTGATAGCTCACTCAGTATCACCTAACAAAGTTTCTCCTACCCTGTCTGGCATCTCTTCTTATGTTCCACTGTGTTTTTTTCTCATTTCCACTTTGTCTTCGTGCAACGGTTTTTCTTCTCCTCCACTATGTGAGATATGAGATGGGATTTCTTGTAAAAATGAAATTTTGTTTTGATTATAGACAAGTAAATAAAAAAAATAAAAAAAATAAAAATGTGGGTAATACCATTTCGCCATGGGACATGAGGGATCAGATGTTTTTATGTCCCTCAAATGTTTAAGTCTCTGCAGCATTAATTTACATGTGGTACCACTTGTTGCTCAGGGAACAAAGGACGTAAACAAAAAATGTGGTTGAGCTGTTTGATAGCCAGTGGCAACGCTGTGACAGGATGGACAAATCATTTTTGGACAGTGTCATGAGGACAGACTTTACATTTGTGACATTTGACAAAACCGGTAGGAAGCACGGAAAGCTATGCAGTGCCGGTTGGATTCTTGGTGGAAGGATGCAAAAAACTCAACACCAACCTATCCTTTAATGAGGGGGAACATTTGTAGGTTAAAACTGGGTGAGATGAGAGTAGAGGGGATAAGTCCTTGTCCATAGTAAGGACATGCCAATGCTTCTGGATTATCGTTCTCACATTGGGTGCAGATGTATCAAACGCGACGATTAGGCATGGGTCATCACTAGTGGTGGATTTGAGAAATGTGTTCATGTTAAGTAAAATGTCTCCCTGAAGTGATCTGGCTTTTACACACGCACTTTCTATAACAACCTTGGAGTAACCATGTGCTAAGAAATTGACGGAAGCAGTGGCAAAGCTTTGGTCAAATTGCTTAATATCAGTGCAATTTCATCGATAATGGACACATTCGCGATAAGAGATGCTCCTCTTGCAGCTAGCCAGATGGCTGCTAGTGGCATGCAGAGGAAGACTTGTACTGTTAATTTTTTTTATACATATAGGTGTGTAACACAGACGTATCCAAAGTGATAGTAACGTCTTGATACACAATCTCACTGCAACTATGGCTTTTCATAAACATCAAGTTAACTCAATTGGTGTTAATGCCCTTTAAAATGTTGACCAATCACATTCAGTGCCCTTTCAGATGATGAAAACGTCGGCAATGTACCTCCACCACAACACAATCTGTCCAGGAAAATTCTCTGATAAATGATCTGACAGGAAGGTGGCCTCCCACCAACCCATCGTCAGGTTTGCATGGGGCAAAGCAAAAGTACTGCCCATAGCAGTGCCTCGCACTTGACGAAAAAAGGTTCCTTCAAAAATAAACACATTACAGAGACAGAAATGTAACATTTCCAAAATCATAGTGCTGTATGCAAGGAGATTTAACAAACATGTGTCCAGAAAGTATTTACAGGCATTCATGTCAACCTCATGATCGATGGAAGTATAAAATGAAACCACGTCGAGAGTGGCCAACATCAAACCCTCTTCCCATGGTACTTCATTAATGTTTTGTAAAAAATCCTTGGTGTCCTGCAAATAAGAGGGTAAAACGGACACAAACAAAATCAAAGTCTCATCAAAAAACCAGAAAAGATTCTCCAACAGAGATCCTGGTAAGGTGACAATGGGTCTTCCAGGTGGATGGACTAGAGATTTGTGGATTTTGGGCAAAAAAATAAATGGTGGGGATGGTGAAAAAAGAAGGAACAAAAAATGTGAGTATGTCCTAATCGGTAAACCATTATCACACCATTTATTCACCAATGTCCTTAATTCCAACTGTATGACAGGAAAAGTATTGGGGGCAGAGCCAAACAGCAAGTTCTTTCCCGAAGTTGCCTATGTGCCTCAGCCACATAATCGCAGCAATCCTGGAGGACGATATCAGAAACCTTGTCAGCTGGCTTAATGACAATGGCCCGCATTACGACCCTGGCGGAATACGAAAAACGATGGCGGAAATGTAATACCGCCATCGAATAGCGCCCGTTGCGATTATGACCCGTCACCGTAAAGTACGATGCGATTAGCGACACCGTAATGAACGCCAACGGTAACTGCACCAAGTACGCGCACGCGCGCCTTGCAAAACCGCAATATCCGCCATGGCGCAACGGTACGCGAATGCTGACCCCAGCGGACATTCACCTAACGCCATCAAGCATGGCGGAAAGTACCATTCCGCCATGGCGAGAACTACGGCATCGCGAACCAACCGTAATGGCCCTACTGAGTGCCTGTACTCCACTCCCTGGCCACATTGCACAACTCCTCGTAGGCGCAATGCAGTCACACCATGCAACCAGTGAAATGTACAAGTCACCCATGCATGCCAACGAACAAATGCATGCAGGGGCCCCAAGTGCCCTGTGAGTGGCCATCCACAATTGGCAACACACCATTGCCGTACTGATGCAGCACAGGCATCTGAAGGTGCAAGTACATCAAAATGAACTGAAAATTCCATGACACAAAACAACAACAGTCCCCCATCGCTTGCCACCAGTGTAAACCAACAGTCAAAGCAGTAACCTGAGGGAGACTGCACCAGCCCTGTACACATGGCAGTAGTCAAAACAACCATCAGCATAAGCACGTACCACACAACTGTACCCAGAAGCCGGAACCCAATGCAGAACACCTCTCTATACATCGCGCCACAAATCGGAAAATGCCACATTACTAGCAAAGAATAACGCTACACGGTTAATATCTGAATATAAATTTAATGCACATCAAAATCACCAAGGCCATACAGCCATTTGAGCATAAACTCACAAATGATCAGCATTACTGTGGGCTGCATCCGCAATAAATGACCAGCTTCCCCATGTGTGACGCCCTGTACCTCCATGGCACACAGGGGCCACATCCACGTCCAAAAAGGCAACATGGAAGCGCCTAGGACCGCAGGCCTGTCCCATGAAGTAGGCACTAGTCCAGCTGGAAGCTAGGTATGCTGCACCTAGCCACTAGTACTGCGTAAGGGCATGTGGGCCATTGCCGATCGTCCCATAAGATCGTAATGGTGCTCCACTGATTAACTCGAAGCTGCAGGTGTCGACTGTAGAAGCCATCTGCAGGAGTGGCGTACAGATGGCAGCGGCAGAAGGGGAGGAGATACCTGTCACCCAAATGAAAAAAAATATAGTATGGGCATCCGAACTTCATATGTATTACTCACTACATCCAACACACCAAACCTACAACCATATGCATGCTAGCCCACTCATAAGGATCAATTGCAATCAAAAATCACTTCTGAATCATTACGACACAAATCGAGGTGAATACACTATTACAAACGAGTGTCTGTGTGCATGCACCTTTCAGAACAGGATCCATCAGATGGGATCATCAACGTGCATAGACACAAGTGATTGAAGGCACGCCGAGACAGGGAGGGTTCAACAAGGGCAGACAGACGATGGTCCCACTATGGCAGCCTTGCATCACATAGCGCAGGGGAAGGGGATACATTCCAAATAGCCATGTACATGGCCGACTCCCAATTAAAACATCTTCCCATGCATCCATTCATCATTCCCTCATCCCGTAATGAAAACGCCTGAATATTCACTCACATCACATTCGAAATTTCCATTGAGTCTGTGCGTAATGCAGCCTTCAAAATCCACTGTGCTCCTGCCCGGATCCCTTGTGTAGTGAAGTCACATGTATTAGGGAACGTCCTGCCTTATCGTCCACTACGCTATAGCGCATCCCATTCAAATCATATCATACATTGCATTCCCGTCATGGGCCCTGTCCCAAGGACATTCAACAATAGAACGTTACATTTCCAGTCAGACCTGTGGGCGTCTCCACGCCGCTACTTGAAAACCGAAAGCGCTGTCCTTCGAATTCCTAATTTGCAACATCACGTTGAAAAGGCATCTGTGAACGCTAGTATTCACAAATACATCTATGCAGTGCGTCTGTGTGTGAAAATGGTAACTGCCCTCATTCACTGATGGGACTCCCCGCCGTCGGTGAACCTCGGTACAGTGCTGCATGAGGGTCCACCGTTGATCGAGCACTACATTCCGCTGACCCTTCACAAGTCTGCTTGCGAATGCAAATATCGTATGTGCAACAATGGGACCATAGCAGATTCAACATGTAAACCAATATTCCACAGCCTTCGGGATTAAGAACATGAATGCGAATGCAAGATGCCATGCGTCGATTTGCAGCGTCGTGTGCGGGACGTGCTCGCACGAAAGGCATTGCAGCTGACACAGGTGGAATGAATCACCACAGGTGACGGCTATACAGCCTGAAAACACATAAATTGCATACCCAAACCCCTCCCACAACCACACCCACTCCAGAATGCTACCGGCAGGACTAGCGATGTTGGGCCTGGGGGACCTGATTGCACTGCAAGTACTCCAACTTCAAGAAGAAGACGAACGCCAACGACTGCAACAACCGGCCGCACAGAGGAGACGCAGGAGGAGGAGGAGGAGGGCAAGGCATGGCCAGCAAGCCCCACCAGCACAGCCACTACCACCACGCAGGCAGCCCGCAATCCTACGCCTCCGAGCTGATCCGTTCAACCTCACAGCTGAGCAGATCCACACCCTCTACCGTTTGGACCGGGACACCATAACCGCCATTGTCGACATGACACACGCTGACCTTGTAAGCATGATAGATAGCCCAACCGCCATCCCACCCCTACTGAAGGTGGTGTCTGTACTCCACTTCCTGGCCACAGGCACCTACCAGCACACAGTCGGACAGTTGCATGGCATTTCACAGCCCCTATTCTCACGGACACTATTCCAAGTGCTTGATGCCCTCCTGAAGCACTCAGACGACTACATCACTTTACCACGCTCGGAGCAGGAGCTTACAAACACAAAAGTGGGATTCCATTCACTTGCCAGCATACCGGGTTGCATTGGTGCCATCGACTGCACCCATGTGGAATTGGTTGTCCCACATGCCATGGAGGCCCAGTACCGCAACCGGAAACAATATCATTCTATCAATGTACAAATGGTGTGTGACTCCAACAGGATCTTTACACATTGTTCTGCCCGATTTCCAGGATCAACACATGATTCTATGGTCTTGCGGAACTCTAGAATACCACGCTACATGGAGCGACACGCAGGGCGCCGATCCTGGCTACTCGGTGAGTCTCATTTAATGCATGAGTATGTGGGGTAGGTGATGCGTGAATGACCTGGCAGGAAGGGGGTGGGGGTGCGTACGTAGCAATGACATTCCACAAACATCCTTTCTCGTCCACATACAGGTGATTGCGGGTATCCACTGAAGAGATGGCTCCTCACACCAATCTGGAACCCACAGGACCAGCATGAGGAGGACTACAACCATGCCCACTCACGTACCCGTGTGGTCATAGAACAGGCATTCGGCCTACTGAAGGCTCGTTTCCGCTGCCTCAGCAGGTCTGGCGGGGCACTCCTGTACCACCATGAGAAGGTGGCAAAGATGGTCATGGCATGTGTCATGCTACACAACATGTGCGTACGTAGGAATGTGGCCATGCCCCCCGACGCAGAACTGCTAGCACCTGAAGATGGTCATGATGAGGGTGGGGATGTGGCAGCACCTGAAGGGGTCCGCGAGGCACAGGAGGCCCGTGAATTCCGTCAGAATCTCATAGATGCATGCTTCTAGCACTCACGCCTGGTGGCTGTTACATGGACACGGGACTTGTGGCACTGTGTGTGTCTGGGACATGCACAATGTGGACTGTACGCAAAGATAGGCCTCGTACACAATGATCAATGTCCACACATCTCATGGGATGATTGTGAAGAGTTGTATTGCATATGTGAAATGACATTACACACCCAATCTACCCGCCACCCAATGAAGCCCAACACACCCCCTACACCCTCCCACCTCCCCCCCGAACACCAGTGTCCGAAGACGCTCATCGTCAGTGGGCAGACGCTATTGCAAGCCCCCTCTCCGGGTATCAGGGGCACCCCTGCCTGTGGAGCGCCGGTTCCTCCCAGATCTACGTTGGGGGCTGCCCTGGACGGAACTTGCAACGGATGATGTCTCTGCCTGCTCACGTCCATGCATGTCCCTAAGGGTTTGTGAGAGCTCAGTGAGCACACGGCGCACAGCGGCAAGTTCACCACATACGTCTTTGGACGTCGCATGCAGTTCCCCCCTCAGGCTCTCGGTGCTTCTCTCCATTTGTCCCCTCAGGCTCTCGGTGCTTCTCTCCATTTGTGCCCTTAGTGTCTCTGTACTACGCTCCATTTCTGCCCTAAGTGTCTCAGTAGATGTTTCAATGGCTGCCTTAGAACCCCCACATTCATCAGCATGCTCCTTGAGGAGCGTGGCCATTTGCTGCTGTTGCACTATCATCTGCTCGAGGGACTGTTGCCTCTGCTGGGCCATGCCCATTTGCGGTGGTGTCACAGAGGGGCTGGACGCCTCATGTTGCCTTGCAACAGGCCTTGTGGGGGTTGGCCAGTCGTCGTCTTGTGGGTGCCCCTGCGTGGTGTCCTCATGGTGTATGGGATGAAACATACAGGGGGATTGGGAGAGGTCATGGATGGATCCTACATCTACAGCACCGTTTTCTGTGTCGGAGCATGCTGGCATGAAAGCAGTGTCACCTATGGTGCTGCTGCCACCAGAAGCAGTGCCTTCTGTGGCATCCATTGGGGGGACCTGTGGTGCTGCTGTTGTGGACATGCTGGCTGCTGGGGTGCCTGTTGATGTCCCATCCAGTGTGCTGCCACTCGATTTGTGCTGCTGCCGTGTCTTGATCCGTGCAGCTGAGGTGGAGGGTCTTTGGCCGTTGGTCTTGGCCCTCTTTGCAGGTGTGCTGGTAGGGGTGTCCTGAAGCTCGTCGTTGGAATCTGACCCTGTGGTGGAGTAAAGGAGGGCGAGCGTTATTCATGGGTCTGTGGTAATTGTAATGGCAATTGTATCACATGCATTGGGGTGGTACCTGGGGGTGATTTGGGTCAGGGCCTTGGAGGTGGTCTCATTTTTGTGTGCATTGGGGATGCAGTTGTTTTGCAGTCTGCAGTTAGGGTGTGCATGCTGCACATGTAGAGTGTGTTTTTTGGATTTTTTAATATTTATTTATTTAATCTGACTTTTAAGGGGCGCTGTCATGGCAATGTATGTGGTCGTTCTCCTGGACATGTGTTTCTAGTGCACTATGGGGACACATGGTACTTCACATGGTTGGTAATTGTGGATTTGGCATGGTTTTATTTGGGCCACCTACCTGATTCTTCTGATGTCGGCACTCCTTTCTCCATCCCTCCGACTCCCTCTATGCTCTCCATTCCAATGGTGGAGGCACAGATTTCTTCCCAGGGGGTCAACTTGATGGGTGATTCCGATCCTCCCCCGGTAGCTGTGGCAATGTTCCGGTTGGCAGAGAGTATGCTCCGGACGCGTATCCGCAAGTCGTCCCATCGCTTTCTGCATTGCTGTGGGTTGCGGGGTGCGGTCCCCACCGCACTTACCCGCTGTGCCACCAGCGCCCATATGGCCTTCTTGTTCGCAAGTGCCGTCCTGGTCATTTGCGTCGAGAAGACGACGGCAGCGTTCTCCTGGAGGGTCTCTGTGAGCACGGTGAGTTCCTCGTGGGAGAAGTGGACCTGCCGCTTGCGGTCGCACGCTTTTTAAGCAACTTTTCCCATATTTATTTTTTTAACTGGGGTGGCTAACGGGTTGGGATGTGTCTCAGGGTCGGATTTTTAATGGTTGTGTTGGGATTCTGATTTTATAGGTGTACGGCGTGCTGTTTCCCGTTCCGGCCCCATGTTTTTACTTCCGTTTCCGTATATTTATGGTGACCGTATTTAGCGCTGACCGCTCATTACGGTGACCGCTAAGATGGGTGGCGGAATTGCACCTAGGGTGACGTACGGCGGCGGTAAGGGGCGTTTTGGGGTCATTTCCGCCATCGCGGACTTTGCACTTCCGCCATGGTGTAATGCTCGTGCCCGATGGGTCAGAATTAGCCGCACTTTCCTCCATCGTGCAGTGGCGGAAACGCTATTTACGCTATGGCGGTCATGTCAGTTGATTTCCGCAAGGGTCGTAATGAGGGCCAATGTCTTGTAGATTTTGTAATTCCTGTAAAGCACTGTATTGCTGGTGAGTTAAATTGCGTTTGATGGTTGAGTCAGATGACTTGCGTAATTTGTGCATTTCAACAATGCATGGGTCATGAAATGCCTCCAACAACCCCCGGTGGGCATTGGTGGATTAAATTTAGATTTATCTTTTAGCTGTGTGGAGACAGGACAGGCCAATCAGAGTTGATGTCAAAATTGACAAAAATTGATGTTGGGCGGGTCGAAGGAAGCATCGGCCAAGGTGGCCAGATCAGTGAGGGACACAATGTCCGAAATAAGTAGATTGGTACTACCTGTGCAGGATATGCATTTATTTCTTTTAACAGGATTGACAATAAATGTTGTAAATTTGATTTTATGGAAAAACTGATTGAAATCCAAACGGGTTTGCACGTAATCAAAGGGACAAAAATGTATAACCAAATGACAGGAGACCCAACTGAGGACCAGTCAAGATGTGCGTAGACAAGTTGATAACCTGTGTGTTCTTCATAGGAATCACTTCTTGGATTTGGCCACAGAGCGTGTTTGTCTGCTCTGTGGACCCTTGTTTGAGTCATTTCCCACGTTGGCCTCGGCGAGTTTTCCTCCATTCAACATATTGCGACCTCTACCTCGAGCGCGACCGCTGTCCCGTTTTTAATTTTTTCCATCTTGACACAGCAGCCGCATTTCCTCTAAAAAAGTAAGCCTTACTGAAGGCTCATCATTTTCTGAGTTTGATACATACGATTCTGACGATGTAGTGCCAGCTTCCTTGGACTGAGATGGAGTTTGCTGTGACTTGGAGGTTTTGCGTAAGGTGTCAAAATGTTTGGCAAATGTAAATACCTGAATGCTTCGTAGTCAGCTTTATCTCTAATACATTTCCTGTGATTCCGCTGTTTTATTTCCTCTTCATAATTCGCCAATTTTGGATCGGAATGTATTGCCATCTTCAATGGCAGGAATAGCCTTGAGTTCGGTTTCTGCTACTTCAATGAGCTTCAAGACAGCAGCATGATCCGGCTTGGCATATTTGACCAGAATGGACAAGAAACGCCCTGAAGACTGCTTACTGGCGCCACCACATTCCTTGAGCATCTCAGGATATTGATCTTCAAAGGAGGGGGTAGTCATGATGCGCAGTCCCCTAGGGACTCACCCAAATAGTTTTGTAGGGAGTTCTGCTCCCGCCATTTTGAGATTTCTTTCTTTTGACATTTTTCAATTCCTCTAAGCAATGTTAATTCCCTACTGATAACTAGATCAGGCTGTTTGGCAATGTGAATACCAGATGCCTGTAAAACGTATATGAAACACTAGTAAAGTTATAGTAGGTTAATAAAGCTTGAAAAAATTCTTCCACCTGAAATGTGAAAGTACAATATTCCATGTATTGCACTTTCACCTTTCAGGGGGAAGGGTTTTTAAAAGCTTTTCATAATTTTGCTGGTGTTTGTTAAACATGCCCCAGCGCTCCAACCACAAGACTGTCAGACTATACTGCACTGATGATCCCTAAAGAAACTAGGTATGTAGTTGTCTGCAGTCTTGAGAAATGTCTGTCTTGGGTTGATTGAGCTATGTATAAAGTAGTACTGCCCTGTAAAACAATGTTTTATTTTGTGGAGCAAATGGCTTGAGCTAATTTGCATACCCACAATGCCTTGCTGATGTGGCTCAGGACTGGACATTTGCCTTTTTAAACCCATCATAATTTAGCTAGTGTTTGATATATATATAAAAAACTTTGTTAAAGGGACATTATGGTTAAGTTGCACTAGCAAAAACCTATGAAATTCAATGGAAAAACGTTGTTACAGGGTCATTATAGTTACAGGTAAAACCAAAAAACCCCTGAAATTCGCCAGTTATGGTAAGCTAAGCAATCATAACTCGCGTCACCAGTGTGCACTTGCACACAACACCTCTGCAAATGGTGCACAAAGGTATCACCGACGATAAGCACTGTGCGTCTCTTCATATCGACCAACCTCACGACACAGTATTGGGAAGAAATGGTAGCACCCCTTCTGGTCAACCACACCCTAAACACTTAATTGCCTATTTCCCACAATTCCGTTTACATAGCCACCATGCTCATAATGGCAGGATGTGGCACGTGCACTTTCCCATCTACAGTGAGGGCCACGGCCCAGTAAAGCAGACACAATACTTCTTCCCTTTGCACTGGCATTTTTGCAGCACTCCCTCATTGGGTGCTGTCAAACTTTCAAACATGTATGCTCAATCACATGCAAAACCTCTGCATTGCACACTATCATTTCTGTACACCACTCCATATGCCCTGTTAAACACTGTCAGTGCACATTCCATTTGATTCCAAAGCCCCTCCACCAGAAACGTCTGCGAAAGAATGCACGATTGCAGCATCCACAAAGATCCTGAGGCGCACCCAGCACACCTTTGGCCATGCAGACAACATTGTATCCCTTGCCCACACCCACCACAACACTATGGATCCATGCATGCGACCATTTGGGCAGCTAACATTATGCACAAACGTAACATACGTAGCAGCACTTCTACCCAACTCCCCCACACCATAAAACACCCATCATGAAAACGTGTCACAATTAGCAGAATCCACAAACATACCACAGCCTGCACCACCCCTACCCACTGCAGTTCACAAAGTATTGTGTCACTGGCAACCTAAGCGCAACATCTTCACAACATTGGGCTTACTTCAATAAATCTGAACATAGCAGAGTAACCAAGCACATATAAGCTGCACTTCAACCATACCATCTTCCATACTCGCATTATATAAACACTGCACCCTGTGGCCACACTGCACAACTTCTCACTGCAACATATCCTGCCGTACACCAAATACTGTAGCATGTTGCAACTATCACCACAACCATGGAACACACAATACATGCTTTTCAACACACTTGTGCTGCTGTAGCATGTCTACAATGTGCTCCACACCCATTCTCCAAAGATCACCAACCTGTGCCTGATGCACAGTCAAACCTGCATTGCTGCAGTGAGTGTGCTCCTTGACCACATTCCCTGCACCGTAATGCAACCATGCATGTCAGCATGTCACCAATTACCACTATGCACATACGCACCACTGGCACCAGCACTCCTACCCAACCTCCGCACAGCAAAGGAGCTATACAGTGTAAAGTGAAACATTTACCATAATCTACAAACATTACACTGTCTCCGGCACCCCTACGCCCTTTCATTCACATACCTTGGAATGTGGCGGTAATAGCTCCATTCACCAGGGCGGAGTCGGTATGGGTTTGGAGGCAGCCATGGCGCTAACAGCGCCATGGTTACCTCCAAACTTGTTATGACCCCCACTGTCTCCGGCGCCCCTACGCCCTTTCATTCACATACTATGGTCTTACCCACTTCCACTCAGAAAGTATTGTGTCACTGCCAACCTAACCACAAAATGTTCACAACATTGCCCCTACTCCAAGCAATTTGCACAGAGCACGCTATCCAAGCACCACCCTCCACCAGATGCAGAGTTAGACATGCATTGCTGTGGTGGGTGTGCTGAAGCCCTAGGCTCTTGAGTGCATGCCCTATGGCCTATGGCCTTTGGTCATGCACCCAGCAGTCTAATCTTTCAACAGACCCAGCGCTACTTCATGCACCCATGCATGCCACCAAATGTACTACTGCAATCTATCCGCAGAGCACAGCCACGGGCACTCCCACCGAACCTATGTCATGTACAATTCACTCTCTTTCTGATATTCACCTGCCACCACTCACCACGGAAAGAGATTGCCACAAACAGGTCGCGGCACAAGCTATCAGGCCGTTACAACAGCTGCCTCCAATCACCACACAAAGTAGTCGCCTGTCTAGGTTCCCATGAAGTGGCACAATACACACGAATACTGCAGGCACTCCGTCTTCTTCCACCTATTCACATATTTTACATGAACCACTTCTCACTCCCCCACCCTTTCCCTCCCTTCTTGCCACCAACACATGGCGTACAGTATATTATCCAGACCCTTCTGCCGGGCACTGTCCTCCGATACACCATGGTGGGGTTAGGCAAAGATTGTTGACGCACAGCGCGCTTCCTTCCAGCCAACCACTAGCCGTGTCCAAAGTTCTCCGACAGCTGGCCGTTCCGCAAGCCAATGACCCTTCTGTCCACATAGCAAACAGGGAAATGGGTCCGCAGAGCGGACCCAGATATCACTCATTTTTAGAGATGTACGTTTCAGTTGTTTGCAACAAAAGTACTGATCGGATTCCCATCAAACACACAAAAGCACTCTTTGTGGCCCAAGCCCCTGCCCCTGCCACAGATTTGGTGAAAGTCCGTCCAACCGTTAGGGCTGTAGCCATATGCAAAGTTTTTGCACATTCAGTCTATGGATAAATAAAAATGTGGGACTCCCCCTATAACTTTGCCCCCCTCTGAACGGAACCTCGCCCAACTTGGCGAAATAATTCAGAGCCAGCCATATACTTTTTTTTGCAAAGTTTGGTTAGGATTCCTCCAGGGGCAGCGAAGTTATAAGCTGCCGAAAAAGTTCTCTTCCTATGAGTTTAGCAACTTAACCATAACTACACGGCTGCTACCGCGGGCCGTGTAATATATATATACACTCAAGTATAAAACTTTTGTTGCAGGGATGTTAAGGTGAGAACTTAACACAACAAAACCCATGAAATTCAGCTAAAGCCACCTTAACTTTGCACCCCCTGTTGCGCAGCCTATGACCACAAATTGTTTATCATATGTTTCCATGACACAACGTGGAGCGCTGCCATCCTGAAAGAAGCCACAATTAAAGGAGTAGCCAAAAGGCACAAAAGTAATGTGCTGTGATAAATTGTGTGAAACTGAATGAAACTTGCTAAATCTTCCTGCAACCGGCAGTACTAAATATGTATATAGTGTGAAGCACCTAAATGAATGGAACATGTATGACAAGAATTGTATGGAATCATATGAATAGCACTACACCTGCTAGAATCTGATACATATACTGACAACAGGGTCAGTTGAATACTTACCTTTAACAGGCTCTAGCAGGCATTATCTAAAAACAATTGGAGTTGACACTTTAAGCAAACCGGTATAAAAGGAATGCCTTGTATACAGAGGAAATAAAATGTCCATGTGCCTTAGTAAAGCCCAAGTAAGGGCAAAACAGTAGTGCGTACCTTCTAGAAGGTGTAATGTTGGCACAATGTATATTCTATATGAATAATCTAACAAAACTCTGATTTATATTTTAAAAAATCATTTACCATTATAGAGGCCAAGGCACTTCAGAACTCAGTTCACTCAAATATAGTGAGTAGCAGTCAATACTAAGTTCTGCTGCCAGGCTATACAACCTCTAAAAAGTGAGTATTACTATCTATGAACACAGGGAAGGCACACTACCTTCTACTCACTACCCACTGTCACGTAATACATGATCCCCAAGCATTTTTATTTTGTGGCGCTCGTTCAATTTCCAATATGCATCATCCACATCATCCCAGGAGACTCGCACCAGATGGTTTGTCATGATTGATGTTCCCAAGCTTTCTGGCGGAACATTAGAAGGGCCACATCTTAGTGTTCCTTGCACAATTTTAGACATATTCAAATGTCCAACCGGTGATGAAAATATAAAATAACAAAAATGACAACTCTAAAAAGACAATACCACAGAAAATGAAGCCGCCTCTCTGAACCTCTCTAGCATTTCTAATAACTCTTCAATAACAGAGTGGTGAATTGCTGCAGGTGTTTGAAGACTCTGGCTGTTGCTAGCAGCACATTTAATGGATGGAGGTTGATTCTGCACAACCACCGCTCACAGTTACAGTAAAGATATAAGACCACGTATAAGCCAAAAAAGGCAGCAGCCCAGTATGATCCAGACCATCTCATGCAATTTCCAATACGCATCATCCATCCACATCATCCCCGGAAACTCACACCCAATGATTTATCACGATTGATGCTCCCAAGCTTTCCGCACAACATTAGAAGGGGGGCGTCTTACTGTTTCTTTGCACAATGTTGGACATGTTCAAACGTCCAACTGGTGCGCAAAACATAAAATAACAAAAATGACCACTATAAAAAACAATGCCACAAAGAATGAAGCCTCCTCTCTGACCCTCTCTAGCATTTCTAATAGAGTGTATCAGTGCTGCAGTTGTTTGAAGACTCTGGCTGTTGCTGGCAGCACCTTTAATGGGTAGAGGTGGATTCTTCACAACTACAGTGAAAATATAAGACAACATATAAGCCACAATTGTCACAATCCATACCTACACCACCTCCCACAGCTACCCATTGGTGGCATATATCACAGATAACTCTCATAACTTAGACATTGTCAGACAGTAAAACTGGAACATGTTGAATTGACACTGCTGCCAAAGTCGAGGGTTCATGAACTCTTGGTGGCGTAACACATCAGCCCAAGCATTTTTATTTTGGGGTGCACATACAATTTCCAATATGCATAGTTCACATCTTCCCAGGAGACTCCCACCACACGATTTATCATGATTCATTTTCCTAATATTTGTGACAAAACATTACAAGGGCCACGTCTTACTGTTTTCTTGCACAATGTGCAAAGAACATCCAGTGCCTCCCTTTTAAAGCATGGACTATAATTTGCGCACAGGAATCTACTGTAAAAAAGCATCACTACTGCTGCTGTTCTCCAACCTAATAAAGACACTATTACTACTGCAGTATAATGAGCTGCAGTCCTAATAGCAATAGGACCGGAGCCAAGGGGGCTTTCCTGCATCAGATAATGCCCCACAGTCTTTATTAAAGCCCTCACGGTCAGACCTGTAACTATGGGTATGCTAAATATTCACCCTAATTCCATGGAAGAACCAGTGTGCCCAGTAAACTGCCATTCACAGCTGCCATTATTTCTGTATCATGTAGCAGTAGAGTAACAATAATATTAAAAAGAATTTGGTGTGTTTCCTATTTTAAACTTTTGCACATGGAACCTTCCAATATACCATCCCAACATTTTAAACCTCTAACTTGTGTACTAAAATTTGATAGCTAAGCACATACCGCACCTGCATTTATTAGGACAATTTGCACCAGAAAATCCATTCCATTTCTATTTTACATAATACCAGTTTGCACAACTAATACCATTCTATATTCTTTATGAATATATATTTAACAATAAAACCAATCACACATATTGTTCATGAAATTAAACACTAGGTTTCACAAAACAATAAACACATGAAGACAATGCATTTTCTCTCATATATACCACACACACACTTCAGCAAACCAAATCTTTTTTAAAGCACCCACATTTTCAAATCACCCCACACCAGCAAAACTAAAATCTTTTAAAAACAAACACATTTTCATATCACCCCAAAAGCACTTTAACACACACCGTAAGTGTGTATAAAAGCATTGTCGAAAACAAATATCACATTTCTACTGCTATATTCCTTCTTTTATTTTGAGTGCAGGAAGTACATGATTCTATATCATGCACCTCACTCAAATTAATTTTCTTTCGTGATAAACAACTTCCAACAATTATTTGCACCCATTTTCTACATATACGACAGGACCACTTCATTGTTAAAAAAATACAGTAAAAAACACACACAAAACACAGAGCCCCATTATCAACATATCATCAAATAAAACTTTCAACAAAACAATCACAAACAACTGATTAATGGCAATCATATTTTATCACAGGTAACATGAACTGCCCAGTGTGAGTTCTTCAATCAAAATGAGAAAAGTAGACAAAATGGGGAGTTTCATACTTTAGAAAATCAAAGCCAAAAAAGAGGACTATACTCTAAGAAAACTATTAAAATGGCTGACACATATTCACTGCAACCTATCACACAAAAGTACATATTTACAACATTAACACCAGCCGATTAGAAACAACGAAACACATACAAAATCATGCACAGCATAACTGGAAGCCACGGATATTGAACGCAGCTACAAAGCTTACTTGTAGCCAGGGGTACACGTACATTTTCTACAAACTAAAAAACAAACTACGGCAACTTTCAAAACTTCAAATAAGACAACACCTAAGCACACAAAATAAAACACACAGATAACCTTCTGTGCTCTATCATCCACATAACAATATGATTATTGCGCAGAAAATGTATATTTATATACGCGCCTATAAATATAGCCGCGCCTATGAACGCAACCAATAAAAAGACGAAAAGCAATGACACGCCTACACACGTGCTTTTTATACACGCGGGTATAGACAAGCCCATGCATGAACGTTTGCTGATAGCCATGGCTATTCACAAAAACTGTGAATTTAAAAATGTATTTACACTCCCGCAAACTCCAAACAAGTGTCCCTAATGCACATACCAGCCCCCGTCCACTCCCCATGGTCCTCCTCCACTGCCCTGATCTCTCCCAATCCCACAAAACACTCAATCCGTCTATGATGCTACTCCACCCAAAATGTCGAATAGCTGCGGCTACCACACGTCCACAAACACACAACGTTCAATTTGCCTTGTTATAGTCCCGGTTGCATAGGGTGCCACATCTACCCGCAGGTAGCAATGCCACGCACTGAGTGGCTGCTGGATAGCCAATGATAATTACAACAGTACCATCAACCAATTACAATCTCGAAAACACACACATCATACATACCCATCTCATATAAATGACTAGAAATTCCAACTAGGAATCATTTTACTGGAAACAGTGAAAGACTGCAGATATCATGGCTGGTTTGAAAACTGTGTGGCTGATCGGAGACAGTTGGCTGTTTTGGTTACTACCTTTTTGTAAGAAATGAAATATTGAAATGGACCTAGGTTTGAGAGATTTTACAATTAAGTGGTTTAGATTGCTGGGAATGCGTTGGTTCCAGGTTTTTCCAAAATGTTTAATGTGTGAAGTACAGGGCAGCCAGACGTCATACTAATTCATTGTGGAGGCAATGGGCCTCATTCCGAGTTGGGCGGTAAGGGTTAACGATCACCTGTAAGAAGAGCGGTGCCATTAAACCCTTACCACCCAATTCCGAGGTCCCTTAGCGGGAGCCACAAAGGACGCGTGGTCTGACGTAATTAGCATCTTCCCCATTCCCATTGAGCCCTATGGGGGCTCAAATGGGAATGGGGAATGGTTGGTTGAATGGGGATTTACCAGGTCCACACAGGTCAGAATGTCCCGGTAAGTCCCCATTCAACCAGACCGGACCCGGTTTTGGAGGCAGCCATGGCGCCAATAGTGCCATGGCTACCTCCAAAGTTGGAATGAGGCCCAATGATTTGGTGAATGTACAAGGTGTGTGCATTACTTTAATGATCAAACAAGACATGGGAAAACTAATGGAACTATTTCCTCACACCATCTTTATCTTTTCCAATTTGACTCAGAGGCAAAAATGGAGATGGCCCACCACATTTACTGGTAAAATTGAGAAATCACTGAGAACATTTTAATAAAGTAGTTTCAACGTTCATGAGAGACCACAACCAATTATGGATTTCAATTAACAACATACAGTTCTACATGGCCATTTTCTATAGACATGATGGAGTATACCTAACCGGTGAAGGAAATGCAGTGTTCCTTCAAACCATCAAAGCAGTACACCAAATATACTAAAATACTACCCTAGCGTACCCCAAAACAGTCCTTTTAAGGACTACTTATCAAATATAAATGCACAAATACATTAAAATAATAACCAAAACATTTTATTATTATACCCGCGGGTACAGTTCATTGACTTTTATTATAACCACAGTTACAAATTCTTAGTTAAAGGTGGGGGGGACTCACTTAAGTTTTTATACTAGAATAAAATTTAAAAGATCAATACAATACAACACTACTAATGTACTTTTGTAAAGTAGCTGAAGATAAAGAAAGCACATAACAGTAAACTGGGTAGGCAAACATTTCAGAACCACAAAATATAATACCATAAGTGAGAATGCACACACTAAAATGCAGTGTATGGGGCATCTAAAACTAGAGTATGATTGCTCCTTTTTATATTAATTTTGTTGAACTATGTTCTTCTGTTTTTCTCCAAAGTCTCACATGTACGAAAGTCTGAAAACACAAAGCCAAAATAAAAAAGACTCCCAAATACCTACTGTGTCACTGGCCATGGCCTTTGGCCATGGCCAGTGATTTTTCACCACCAACATCACTATACCACACAAATAACTTTCAGAAATAAATAAAACACTGACACCCCAAAATATATAGCCACGGTCATGGAACTACTCATACCCCGGTTATCTGTAGTCCTATTGTATCCTCGGATGTAGCCACGAATAACAGAAGAACAGACGGAAAACAAATTCTTTCCTGGCCCCCAAGTGGCACCTCCTATGTGCCAGCTCCCCATACTCCCCAGATGCTCTCCTCAAGATCCCTACCCTCTCCTTGCCCCCCACAAAACACGATGTTTCTTTGATGTAGTTTGCTTTCAGATGTCGGCTATTCATAGCTATAACTGAGGCTACAGAAAACTTCCCTGTACCTCCTATAACTTTCAAATTTCATTTACTGTCCTCAACCAACTTTCCCACCTCTAGACTAAAGTCATTTGCAATTATTTGAACCTGCAAATAGCATTTTAACTACTTTTATTTTCCCATTATACTCTGCTATAGCGGCAGTTACTGCTTGCATTGACAAAAAACAAGATGGCGGCTATTTCATTTCTAAAAACAACCACTTTTGGGTAAATCCCTGAGATATCTCCATCTATTTTTGGCAAGAGGGCACCCCCTTAGCTGTCAAATATTTAATAAACTACTGCATGGAATAACCCCAAACCAAGCATGGATCGCAAGCCAATGATTCGTGCCCAAGTTGTTTTGCACATAGTCCAAATCCGTCCAGATGTTTGGGCTGTGCGCTTTGGCAGAAATTTACCTTGTTTGTGTATGGGAAAATTAATGAAAAGTAGACCGCACTTTTGGAGAAGAAAAGTATCTTTTGACGCTTAATAACTTTAAAACTTTTAACAAATCTTTACGGAACTTTACAGTCTGGTGGGCCCACTGGTTTTTAATCACTTTCGGAATTTCGTCCAAAACCATTACTCGAATCAAGTTATTAATGATAGAATTTTGAGGGGTTCCTATGGGAGTCCGACTCACCTTAACTGTAGCGCGGCTTTCACAGCCTATAATATATAAACATACACACCTTTCACAATAATCCCCTTGCTACCTCTGTAGTGGTTAACAAAGCAGGTAGGTATTGAAAAAACATACACCACGGCACTCGATCTGCACTTGCTAACACTTGTGATTTAATCAAAACACCAGTGTAAAAAATACACAGACAGACATGGTCTTACAGAGGGTAAATAAGTCCTGGAGTAAACACTCCCCTTTCACCACGCGTTGCATCCCCACACTTTGGACTTCGTCATGTGTACTTCATTTGATTTTTCTCAGGCACCATTTAAAAAAAAAAAATACAACACTCGAATATCACGTGATTCAACATCTTGGTGGTCATGTGACCACAACTTTACAAGGCTCTTCATTCACTGTTACTCTCAGCGCCATCTTGGAACAGTACGTTCTAAGTATTAAACCAATCTCTTTTGTATAAAGCGCCTATTGGCGCACAATTATTACATTGAATGCGCTTAACATACATTTGTTTTCTATGTGATTCTAACGTGTGAAAGGTTATAACCCATTTAACAATTTTTGCCAGAAAAATTTGAAAATCACATTGAACTATAAAACGTTAATATCATTGTGCCAGTGCACTAAAATCATAGATGATCACTTCCAGGACTTTCAGGAGGCTTACGCACAAACGGCTGTCAGGCTGAAGAGCTGTATTAACAAAATAGTAAATATATCACCCAAGTTGGCTCCCTTTTCATACATGACTCTAATTTGGTCTAACCCAAGTGGGCACAGACAAACGCTCACAAGTACAATTTAGATCTAATAAGACTCAATTTGAGATTTTGAATATCCTCCACATTCTGTCTCACATACAACCTTATATTATGTCGTACTTATAGCAGCCAATTACATTTAATTGTTCATTACATGTACCGCCAGTTCTTCATCTGTATTGTGGCCAAATGGCTTCCGGGTGTTGAATTGTATAATCAATTTTACTCCGGTTGTCTAAGATGTCTCTCCCTGTTACCTTTCCTACAATGTTCGTGAATATGTGCCAAAGCAGTGTATTTCAATAGGGTTGCATCACTACAGTGCTTTGCCTAAAAATGTACTGCCAGAGGATAACTAACGGCTTTATTTTTTACAGCTCTGTAGTGTTGAAGAATCCTTACCTAAAGATGACAAAAAGTCAACCCAATGTACATCAGATTACATGGACAAAATATTCTATAGACCACAAACCTAGTAGTGCATGTAATATTCTCGTTGATGTGACACATTTGTTTGTTATCTTTTCCATAGGGGACTTGAGCCCCTGTTACTGCTTGCTCACAGATCTTGCATTTCTGACATTTGTAGAATCCTCTTTTGTTATTTCTTAGGCAGTTAGTTTGGTTCATCTTGTGTGAATCACTCGGTGCAATATGTTCTTTAATCGGCTTTGCTTTGAGAATGTCATCTGTGGCTGTGATCCCACATATTTTTCAAAATCCCTGTCTGTTTGTAAAATCGGCCAATGCTTTTTTAGAATTGATCTAAGTTCTCTTGCTTTGTTTGAAAAATAGGTAATGAATCTCACTGGATCCCCTTCGCTGTCTTCTACTTTTTTAACTTGATATTTTTCAACAGTTTTTTTTAAAATATATTTTTATTGATTTTCCATTTTAACAACATATACAACCAAAACAAGTCAAACTATAACACTCATGAATTTTACAAAACAAAGATCAATATCCCCACCTCCTAACCCGCTACTATCCCCCACCCACCCAAGCTTACTCTGTATCAATCTCTGTCACACCCGCTGAGAGTGTACATGCCCCTGCACCACCGGAGAGTTTTCCTCTCCGGAGTCGTTCTTCATTGAATCAAACAGAGTGGCCACTAAGTGTCTCCAAGCCGTCAATTACTCTCCTGAGTCATCCCCTCCTCTATCGGCTGCTTCACTCCACACCACTGTCTCTGCTTCTACCCATTTCTGCAGGTCGCTCCACCACACCCTAGGTCTTTTGATGGCTTTCCATGGCGATCCTGCGTTTGGCAAGAATATAAGCCTTTTAGTTTACTCAAATGTTTCATCTTACGTGGCCTGGGAAACCCCCCAATCATGCAAGCCCAGAGGGACTCCACCTCTAGTCTGGTTTCTCATGCAAGCATCTAGCCACCTCTCTCCAGTATCTCCCTATCTCAGGGCATACCCAAAACATGTGTATCATGCCCACATTCACTTCCCCACATTTAGAGCATTTCTGCATTCCCGCATTCTTGAATTTCACAATCTTCCGGGGAGTCATATACGCCCTGTGGGTGATATACAACTGTATTTGTTGCAATCTCACATTTCTAGACACCTTTTTATGATACCTCTGGGCCCGCACCCACAACCTGTCCTCCATAGGTTCTCCAGCTTCATCCTCCCAGTCCCTCCTATATTGAATCACCTCCTTCCCAACTTTAGACATTAACAGTTCATAAATCCGGGAGACCTCATGACCCCCCTCCGACATGTCATAAATAGTTTCAATGGCTGCGGCTGGCTGACTCTCCAGTACCCCCTCTTCCCACGTATCTTTTATTATCCGGATCAACCTAGCTTAAGCAATATATTGGCCCCGACCCAGACCAGTGCTCCCGACTAACGTGTCAAATTCCAAAATGTTCCCATCTTGCCACACATCTCCCAATGTCGCAACACCATTTGGTTCCCAGTGACTACGAATCACCTTCCGCAACTGGTCATCTACACCAGTCAACACAAACAATGGTATCTGCGGGGAACACGGGGACAGGATCCCCACTGCCTGACTCACCCTCTGCCAGACCTCCCTCCCCCTCCCAGCATACTCTTGCCTTCACCCAGCCTCGATTTCGGCAGCCAGATTCATTCTTTCAGAAAAAACTGGGTGCAGTCCGCTCTCAGTAACCTGGACTCCGGTGTTGGGTCATCTCATAACCACCTAGCTACATATTATAGCTGACTGGCCAGGAAATAGATCTCAAAGTTAGGCAAGTTAATGCCCCCCCAATCGTATGCGTTTTGCAATTTGCACAGTGCTATTCTATTTCTTGCGTCGTGCCAAATAAACCCCCTGCACAAGCTGTGGAACTTAACAAAAAACCTCTTAGGTATCATGTGGGGTATATTCGCAAAGAAGTGCAATAACCTGGGCAACACCACCATTTTTAACAATGCCACACTACCCATCATAGTCAAGAGGAGCTTAGCCCAAAACTTCATACTACGTTCAATATTCGTCATTGCTTTCACTGTGTTCTGTGTATACTCGACCTCGGTCATGTGATAGACATCTATCCTTAAGTACCTAAAGGCCTCCGTCTCCCATGGTATCTGAAGTAATGGTAACTTCTCCCGCGATAACCCCCTAAACCTACCAAGGGGAAACACACAAGACTTCTTAGGGTTCACTGTTATCCCAGAAAATGCAGAGTATTTGTCCATCACTTCCAAAACATATTCTAAATTCTCTTCGGGGTATCTCAGATACAACAGCATATCATCTCCATACAACAATATTAAATGCTGCCCACCTCTGGTGCGAATCCCCACTTCCTCATAATGTGTTCTCAAATATATTGCCTTCGGCTCCAGAGAAAGGATAAACAGCACCGGGGACCACGGGCAACCCTGTCTGGTGCCCCTACCATGTTGCCATCGGTCAGAGATTATCGCACCCGTCTTGACCCTAGCCAGTGGTGCGCTGTATAACAAATGCACCCATCTCAAATACACTGGCCCCATCCTGTAGCTTTTCTGAGTCACCATCAGCCAAGGCCACTTGACAGAGTGAAAGGCCTTAACCGCATCGGGTGTGGGTCCTCTTCTACCTGTTCCATAATATAATGACGCCTCCTAAGGTTTATGGATATGTTCTTGTGTGGGACATACCCAGTCTAATCAGGATGGAGCAATCTGTCTATGACTGGCTTGAACCTGTTTGCCAACACCGCAGTCAGGATCTTGCTGTCTTGGTTAAGCATGGATAGCGGTCTATATGACCCGCAATCCATGCTTGGTTTGCCAGGCTTAAGGAGCAGAATAATAATCGCCTCTCTCAGGGATTCCGGCAATACCCCATTTTTGAGTGCCTCATTCAACATTGCCAACATCGGACGAAGGAGTTCCGCCCTGTATGTTTTATAAAACTCACCAGGGAGTCCGTCCATCCCTGGTGTCTTATTAGTGGGCAGGACGTTAATCACTGCCTCTAATTCCTCTATGCTGATTGGGGCTTCTAGTACCTCTCTATCTGACGCCTCTATCTGGGGAAGACCAATTTCCTCCAGCGTGTCAACGATATCTGTATCCGTCGCCCCACCAGCATCTGCATATAACTGCTGGTAGAACTCTGCAAACCTATCATTCACCTCTCTTTGGGTATATAACTTCTGCCTGTGCCTATCCCATATCGCTCTAATAGGCTGCCTGGGCGTCTCACATTTGTATAACCAGGCCAACAGCCTGCCAGGCTTATCACCTCCGGCATGCTGTCGCTCCACATATTTTTTATAATTCAGGTTACACAGTCTCCTCCAATGAGTCTCACATTCCTGTTGCAAACTTCCGACGGTCTCCATCTCCTCCCGTGAGTGCCCACCTTTATGCATAACCTCCTCCAGTCTTTCCTCTGCCTTGCAGAGCTCTCTAGTGATCTCCCCCAGCAACACCTTGGATTTCAATATTGCCGCACCTCTGACTACCACCTTAAATGCCTCCCACAACGTACCTGCTGACTCCACACTCTCCGTGTTGTGCTCAAAATATTCATCTATCTTCTTTTTCAAGTCCTCCCTAAACATCCCATCCTTCAAGGCCTCCGCTCCAAGTTTCCATGTCGGAATCCTCGTCCTAGGCGGGGAATACTGCCATTCTACAATCAATGCCGAGTGATCCGAAAGGACTCTTGCTTTATACCCTGAACGCACTAGTTCTCCCAACAAATCTTCCGTGGCAAACATAATCCAGCTGCGTATGTAGGTCTTGCGGTGCTGCATAATGCGAGTACTGCCTGTCCTGTGGGTGATGCAACCTCCATATATCTATCAGGTGAAAGTCTTCCAACAGAGCCCGGAGGGCCTTAGCTGCAGGGCCCTGGTGCATAACCTTCCCATCCGACCTATCAATTTGGGGGTCCAACGTGCAGTTCAAGTCCCCCCCCCCATTTAACTGCTCTTCCCATATTCGGGCTGAGTTTGCCATACAAGGCCCTGAAATAGCCCACTGTGTTTTTATTCGGGGAATACATGTTTATAATACTCAATTCTCTATTCTCTAGCAGACGCTTAATCAGCACCATCCTCCCGTCCTGTCCTATGGTAGACTGCAGTAGCTGAAAGGGGACATGAGGTGCTATCCAGGTAATGACCCCCCTTGCATAAGCCGAGTAGGTTGCTCCTATAGTGGTACCCTTCCATTTCTTCCCCACTGTTACTTGCTTCTCCTTCGTTAAATGAGTTTATTTCAATAGGGCGATACCAATCCTTTGTCCTTTCAAATATATCATGACCTTTCTCCTTTTGAAATAGCTATTGAGCCCCCTGACATTCCAGGTAACTATCTTAACCGTATCCCACTCCACCCTCACTTTCAATCCTCCTCTGCCGCATTGGCTTGTAAACGTAAGCTCGGTCCCCAGCTTCCCCAACTCCCTCCCACCCGCAACTCACCCCCTTCCCAACCCAAACTCCCCAACTACTAACTCCCACCCAACATTCCCCAACTCAAACTGATTCCCAGCTCCATCCCTGGATCTCAGGCTACCCTGCATCTAGCCCCTTTACGGCAATACCGATACACGGTCACAGCAGGGGATAGCACCCTTATGGTGATTCACCTACTCTAACTACTGGGGGTAGGTCGTGCTCCCTCTGTGCCTCCCGCTTAGGTTTCATCACGCACTCTCAGCACATGTCTGCGATTACAAATCTTTTAACTAGTCGAATTGGCTGTATAGCAATCACCGACCACGCACGTATTTTTTTGGGCCTGTATTTGCATTTTGCACGTTATAGAAATTTTCAATGGAAGATGAATATGTCTATATTACAGGATGATACTATTCTAGAGAGAATTAGAACGGAGGCTGAATGCTTTGTGACTGAGAATGAGAATTCTTCAGAAGTTATTAGTAAGAAGGTTATTTGGGAGGCATTCAAATGTACAATGAGGGGCATAGCTTTAGGTTTATCCTGTGGTAGGAGGAAAAGACTGTCTAAAGTGCAGATGGAAACTGATGCCCATATTGTTGAAGTAATGGGTGATTTGGTGCGGGATCCAAATGATGTTGACAAAAGAATGGAACTGAAGAGATTGAAGAAAAACCTGAATAATGTTTTGAGCGCTAGGGCTGAAAAGGATTTATACAGGATCAGAAGTGCTTATTTTGAGAAAGGCGAGAAGTGTGACAGGTGGCTCGCCTACAGATTGAGGCAACAGATTTTGGAGGGGTCCATTAACTCTATAAAAGGCCTGGATGGAGTAGTCACTTTTGATCCTTGCCAGATTAATGCTGTTTTCAAGGATTTCTACATGAATTTATATGAGAATGAGGCTGGTATTTTTGACGGTGGTGTTGGCTTCTTGGATAATTTGATGATTCCTAAGGTTTCTGATGATGAGATGGCTGGCTTGAGTCGGACGATTACTGTGGATGAAATTAGGCTTGCCATTGCAAGTTTGAACTCCGGGAAAACACCGGGTCCTGATGGTCTGCCTGCCAAGTTCTATAAGATTCTTCCTGACATGGTGTTGGGGCTTTTGAGAGATGTATACATTGAGTCCAGGGAGGAGGGAATTCTTCCAGTATCTACTAATCATGCGACCATCTCTGTATTCCTTAAGAAGAGAAAAGATAGTGTCCTACAGGGGTGGACTGGAAACCAAAAGAGGCCCTGGAAATAATTTTCAAAGTGGCCCCATATTACACATTTTCAGCGGCCAGTCCACCCCTGGTGATGTGCGTGCCATTCTGCCCGCAAATCCCCATTCATCAAACAGGGATTTGTGGGCAGAGTGGCTCGCAAATCCCCGTTTTACACGCAAATAATTCCATGAATCAGGGTGATACTCTGTAGGTGTTGTTTGGTTATGTGCCCACACATTGCCTGCCCACGGCCATGCTAATCCCTATGGACATTCGCACCCATTCCTGCCTCTGCTCGCCCAAAACACCTCCTTGTGGGAACTCTTTGAGCTTGCTTTCATCAAGCCCTTCCATCAGGCTTTACATTCAATTTCATCAGGCTTTACATTCAAAGTGCCTGCCAGTGTTTGTTCAAAGCAGTCTTCTGAGAGTTAATGACTTAATTGGAGCTGTAAACACGCCACTGGTGTAGTCAAAATGACTTACCAGGCCTGCCTTCGGGACTCGATTTATAAGCACTCTGCATGTCCTTCACTGAAGTCCTGTTAAAAATAAGCATTGGAAAAGCCAATGAAGTCCTGTTCAAAACAAGCATTGGAAAAACCAACATCTTTGGTTAGTGCATACGTTTTACGCTTTTATCAGGCACTGCCATTAGATGCCCAGGTACTTGCACCTTTTGCATCTGCTACCAACAATGGGTAGATAATATACCACTATGGCTGTGTCTGTTGAGTGTCTTCCCATACCTACACAAAAGCCAAAACTGTTGGCATTGGCAATGCTGTTTAAATGACTTTGGTGTGCCCCAGTTCCAGGAAACAGATAGCTGTATGTTAGAATTCTAGAAAATTAAAATGGACACATTCATTTTTCACATGAAAATGTCCATGAACCATCATGGCATGAGTGTTTGTTTTCTTATTTTCCTATGTAAAGTGTCATGCAACCATAACATGGTAATATGACAGAGATGTTGAAAGAACGTGCGCAGTTATGATTAACCAGATTGAGACACATAACTTTAGTGCCTGCGGAGAAAAGTACATGAACTCTCCACACAAAATCATGCACACTGATAATCACGTTTGTGTTTTGCGTGTGGGCTCATGTGTATGTGTGTTTTGCCTTTGTGTTTAGAGATTTGTGCACACATGAATAGGGATTCCAGTCTTCAAAATCCGTAAATTAAGGGCATGAACACATTACCTTCGAAGTATGTCAGTGTTTGTTAAAAACAACTATAAAGCATTATGTTACTTCTTTATTAGCCCTTTGCTGCTGCACTGGGACCATTTCTGCTCACATTGCTTCCACTTCTGACTGCAGGATTACCCAGTGACGCCCAGTTCTACAGATAGACTCCCTTAAAAGGGCGTGACTCTGCTCTTCACCAGATCATCCCACCACAAGCCTTTCCCTGGCTGAAACACTTCACAGTTCGCAATCGCTATATTATTTCTGTTCTGCGTGTAAAATAATGTCTTCCTGGTTGGGAATCTCCCCCCATACCGCCCCCTGCCTGCCTGAAATCCGTGTGCCTGCTTAAGGTGCTGTCTCGGGCACTGGCTTTCCGGGCAGACTGCAGTGCTGCAGTGTGCAGTGCAACACGCTGTGGACCTCACGCATATTTTTAAAATGAACAGTACCACCGAAAATAAAAATAAAAATGCACGCCGAGAGGCATTTCGCCTTCATGGAAAATGGCAATCAGATGTTTTGTGTGTATTTCGTGGCACACGTCACTGCTTTCATTAAAAGCGTGCATCTGCTTACCTTTGAATCTCCAGCAGAAGGCCTCACTCCCATAGGGACGGCTGCTGCCTGCTACCTGACCTGCGCAATATGTGTGCAGGTCACATGCGGTTCCCCTGTGCCCAGACCCTCCAGCGCACGCGCGAGCCCTGAGCCCTGCAATAAAGACAAAAAAAAAAGTGCAGCGCCTGCAGCAGCCAATTCAAAAGAAACCACCCAGGAGGATTCACACCGCCACGTGTATCCTTCTCTTCTGCACCAAAGAGGCCCTGTGAGCCCAGAGGCCTACCGGGGGATGTCCCGGTGGGGCAGTCCAGCCCTGGTGTCCTACCTTCCAGTTATCGGCCAATTAGCTTAATAAATACCGATAACAAAATGTTGGCTAAGGTCCTCGCGTTGCGCATTGAGGATGTGATTCAGAGGCTTATTCACACAGATCAATCTGGTTTTATTAAACATCGTAGAACTTCTAGCAACATTCGGAATCTTTTGTTGACCATGTCTCAGGCCTAGGATTTGGATGATGATGTGGCTGTATTTTCTTTGGACGCCGAAAAGGCTTTTGATCGTGTTAATTGGCAATATTTGTTCACTGTGATGAGGGCGATGAATTTGGGTGATGAATTTATTTCTTGGGTCTCACTTTTGTATGCTCGTCCCAAGGCTAATGTTAAGACGAATGGTTTGTTATCTGGAACCTTTAATCTCTGGAGGGGTACTAGGCAAGGATGTCCGCTTTCGCCCTTATTGTTTGTGTTGGCTATCGAGCCACTTGCAATTGCTCTGCGTAATGATTCAGTCTTGGAAGGTGTGTCTTTCAATGGAGTGGAGCAGAAAATTTGGTTTTATGCAGATGACCTTTTATTGGTTTTGAGGAATTTGGAAGTATCTTTGCCTTCTTTGATGAATATTTTGGACCGGTTCCATGCGGTGTCGGGTTATCTAGTAAACTGGTTGAAGTCTGAGGTTTTACCTATCACAAGGAGTTGTGTTAGATCAGTAGTGACTGGATTTGGTTTTCAATGGTGTGTCGACAAGATGAAATATTTGGGGATTTGGCTGACTCCGGTTGTTAATGATATGGTGGAAGCGAATCTAGGGGAGGCCTGTCGTGAATTGAAGTCATCCACACAGAGATGGTCGGTTTTGCGTTTGTCATTGTGGGGCAAGGTGAACGCTTTGAAGATGGTCGCAGCCCCCAAAATCAACTATATTTTGAGTATGCTTCCTTTGAAGATCAGTACGTGTTACTGGAGAATGATTGATGTTGCTATGCAAACCTTCCTCTAGGATGGGAAACCTCCTGTGCTTAAGTTGTGGAAGTTGCAGCTCCCTGTTGACAGAGGGGGCCTTGGGGTCCCCAATTTTAGAGCATATCATCTTGCCTTCTCTTGTCAGTTTTTACTTCCTTTTCTGGATGTTTCTCCGGGTGATTGGGCTGTGGCGGAGGCGGGCACCTTGGGTCCTCCTGCCACTCGAACGATTCTTACGACTGTTCACAAACGTGGTAGGATGTTTCCTTTGACTGAATTTTTACGGGAGGTGTGGAGGAGCGTCCATGACATGTGTGGTTCATCTGCTCAGACTTCACCTTCGGCTTCGATTTGGTTTAATAAATCTATCACTGAAGCTGGCAAGCCTATTTTTTGGCCAGAATGGTTTATTGGCGGTGTTCACTGGATTAAGGATATTAACACAGGTGGGAAATGGATTGATTTTGATATGTTATGTGCTGATTTTAATATTGAGAATGTGTCCATTGCAGATTACAGGAAATTGAAAAGGTGCATTGGTAAGATTGATGCGTGTGAACTTGAGGTTTTGGAAAATATGGCGGTGGATTGTCAGTCTGTTGCGAGCAAAATGTATCGCCGGATGGTTGCAAGTTACAAAGATAGTGGTGGATTGGTGGATGAATGGAGTAGACGATTGGATTGTGAAATTACAATTGATATGTGGAATGAGATGTGTGCGAATGTGCGGCTTTGCTCAGTTAATTTGTGTGAACGATCTATGCAAATAAAAATTCTAAACAGAGTGTTTTGGTGTCCAGAGAGGCTCAAAAAGAGGGGCATGTCTGATTCAGATGTATGATAGTGTTGTGGTTTGGATGTTGGAACTCTTGAACATATGCTCTGGGATTGTGTCAGGGTGAGGGGCTTTTGGCAGGAGGTTTGCACTATGTGCCTCCGGGTCCTGGATTGTAACATTGATTTGGATTTTAAGACAATGGTTCTGGGCTGTGGTGAATTGCTTGAAGATCTTTCTATGTCTGAGAAGACATTTTTGTTCAGAGGGGCTTCCGTGTCCAAGAAAATGATTTTACAGGGTTGGAAATCCCAGGTGCCGCCAACAGCGGAAGGTTGGATTGATGAGATGATTTCCTTGGCAAATATTGAGAAGGTGATGTATAGGCGATTGAAGAAATTGCAGGTACATGCTAAGGTGTGGGAGGTATTCTTAAATCTGTATTAACAAGTACAATGTATATAAATCTGCAAGGGGAATGTTTATATATATATATATATATATATATATATATATATATATATATTATTTTTTTTTTCTTTCTTTCTCTCTTTCTTTCCATGTATTCAGGTATTGTTTGCATTGTGGTTCTCCGTTCATATTATGCTGTATTTGCTTTGTGATCGATGTATTCTTGTTGTGGTAAAAGTTAAATAAACATTTTTTTTAAAAAGCAAATATCTATATTCCAGTCCAACAAGTCCACATAATGAGTGTGCCAAATTGTCTACATTAGCACTGCTGCATTAACCCTCAATCCAGCAATCTGCAATATTGCACTGGTTCACTTATCCTGTCCGCTCTGCTCCCGTCAGTCCGCATCCTCTGGGCAGCCTTGGGCGTCCAGCCAACTCGTTGCATCCTCCGGCACGTCGAAGAAGTGTGCCTTGCCCTTGCGTAAAACTCTAAGCTTTGCAGGATACAAAAGCATGTATTTGAAACCCGCCGCTCTCAATCATCTCTTTACTGCCACATAGCTGAAGAGCTGTCTCTGCACCAGCATGGTGTAATCCGGGTACACCGTGACCTTCGCCGATGCTCGATTTATCATTCCGCCTTTACGAAAGTATTCTAGGATCTTTTCTCTATCCCGGTAATTGAAACTCTTGGCTATGACTCCGCGAGGCAGAGCCCCAGGCTGTGGCCCCCTCACCTGGTCCCTGTGTGCCCGTTCCACTGCAAACCCTTGGGAGAGCTTGCCAGCCCCTATTTCCTGGATCAACATATTTGCCACATAGTCCGTAGCGTCTGCACCCTCTTCACCTTCAGGTAGCCCCACCATGCGGATATTGTTGCATCTAGCGCGCCCTTTGCCTCCTCTACTCGGTCCTCCAAGTGGCGCACATGTTGTTTTAGTATGTGGACCTCTTTCACATTGGCAGTGCTGAGTTCCGTGTTGGTTTTCACAGCACTTTCTAGGTTACTCGTGCGTTCGGCCAGCACTCTCAAATCCTGCCTCAGGAGGTTGACATCCACGTCCACTGCATCGATCTTGGACTCCAGTGCCGCTTTCAGATCCGCTATCATTCTCCCCCATGAGGATTTCAACTCTGTTATGGCGTCAAGGATCAAATGATCATCTTGCGGCAAGGCAACCGTATCTTGTGCGTTACCTTTAGCCTGTGCAGACACCGTCGGGGACTGCTGTGGTTTGGCAAAGACATCCATAGTCGGCCGTTTACCTTTACCTTTGCCACTCTTAAGTGCCATTGCTCTTTACGTCACTAGTCTGGCTTACCTCCTGCACCAAGTTGCAAGGCACCAATGCAGTGTCAGTCCTAGTGCTGGACGACAGCCCTCACACCAGGAGCACAAAGGCTCTCTGCAATCCAGCCCAGCTCGTGTTGCTTCTATATGGCGGCGGGTCTACCATGCATGAGGTCCGAGTCCCGCGCCAGCTGGGCCGGTGGGCTTGTACAGTCACTGATACCACAGGGGGTCTGCAGCCCTTCCTCAGCCTCGAGACTGTCCACAGCCTTGTCGCCGACCGGGCACTACACCTGTGCCCAATTATGCATCATATGAACCTCCTGGGGGCACAGGGCGTTCAGTACCTCTTCAGATTGCTTATCAATCCGCCCAAATCTTGGTTAAAGTTATTACACTTTTACAGTATTAGAAGCTCTCTGGGCGCGGGTGCGCCCAGTGCAGTTACGTCCCAAAAGGTTATGTGCTTTTATGACTTACACGGGAGGATCTCTTCCCTCTTCACTGGCATCACGCTTCAACAATATTTGTAGGGCTGAGGGTGGTCGGGGTATTCAGAGTGACTTTCCCATGTTATTGGAAAAATAAATGTTTCCCCTTTTATATTCTATGTCTGCTGGCTCCATGCACAGCTGTCTCTTTGCTTTCCGCCCTGCCTATTTACAATATTATACGCCCCACAGTTCGGGTATCTTCCTTGTGTCTGATCAGGTGTTTTCCGGACTTAACTGCCATTGATATTGACTCGCAGCGCTGCATCCTTTGTTGCGTGGTGGGCCCCCTTCTGCTGCAATAGGACCATGCTCAACTTGGACACTTTTTACTTTCCAACTCCCCTTCCCCCTTCTTATTGTCCACAGGCCTCGTTGTTCCAGGCCTTAGCACAGGGCTGCACTCTAGGGTATCATCTGTGCCATGTGGTAGACATCATACCAAAGGGAGACAGATTTAAAAGATCTTCCTTAGTCTCACACATTCATCAGCTTCACATTCTATTCCGTACCTTCTGGGTAGCTGCAAGTGGATTACTCGACTCTGCTACGTGTAAACCTAACAGCACGTTACCTTCTCGTCGGCATTCGGGCCTCTGCTATTTCCACCACTGCCGCCACTGTTATCCACAGCACGTGTTACGTTTGTGGTGTGCTCTCCATTCCACCTATACGAGTCGGGATCTCTCAGGCCCCGGGTGCCTGCCAGTTCTCAGCAGTGTTCCGTCACCGTTGCTCACTTTCTCACATTAGCACTATCCTTGCTAACGTGCATTTGGAGGATTACAGGGTCCATTTTCTTGATACTTTCATTCAGCGGACTCTAAGTCTCAACCCTCAGGTCCGGTTTCAATTGTGTGTCCCGCTCTGGCTGTGGCAACCCGTTGTCACTGGTTTTTCTGCAGGATTCCACGGGGCACAATAAGTTGTAATACACTTCTATTACGGCACTTGTCTGCTTGCCCCTTGAAGCCGTATGCTACCCTCTACACACTTTCGTTGCCGGCGATCACAGGCACTCCATTCCTCTCCGTTACAATGTCTCTGGCACCGTGTTATCTGATGTGTGCCAGCTCCTGCTTGCAATGTGTTTTGGCCAGCGCAACAATGTATCTGCTGCTCAGCTGTGCTCCACTTTGTTGGCTAATATTACACACCCGCCAGCTGCAACCTTCAGTTCCATAACCAAGTCCCCTCCACCTATGTCATTTCCGTTTCACGAGTCTGCTGTGTCGTGCAACGTCTTCATCTCTACCCCCTTTGTTCTCTGCAGGGCGCCATCTTCTTTCCTGGTCGGGCTGCTCTTTTGCGGTCTTACTACACAGCTCTCACTTCATTATTCGTACGAAGTTCAGCACTGCTGCATACCCAACATCTTCATGTGGACTCTCATGTATTTGTACGTCTCTCAGTTGGCCCTGGATATTCTTTTTTTTCAGGATCACGGATGGATCAGAAGGAGCTCACAGAGATCACGTCCTAACCCGCTGCCATTTAGCCACGCCCATATTTTTCAACAGTTGTCCTCTTTCTGCTGTCTTGGCTTTCTGTAGGGCAATATTCATATCTCTCGATGTATAGCCCCTGACTTTGAATCTATTAGTGATGTTTCTTTGTTCTCTTTCATAGTCTGATTTATTTGAACAATTCCTTTTGGCTCTCAGACGTTCACCATAGGGTATACTTTTGATCAGTGCTTCTGGATGACAACTTCTAGCATGTGGTGTGGAATAGGAAGCAGTAGATTTCTTGTATAGATTGCTGTGTAATTGTCCTTCTTCTGGAAACAGAATTACATCCAAAAATATTAATTCTTCTTTACTAATTTTCATTGTTAGATGTAGATTCAGCAAGTTGTCATTCAATATTTCTATATACGCCTCTAGTTGTTGAAGGGAGCCTTTGCAGATGAGAAAAAGATTGTCAATAAAGCGATATTAGCAAACTATATGTTCCACATACTTGTCATATTTTTCAGACCATGCTATTGTGAGCTCCCACCAGCCCATGTACAAATTGGCATAGGTGGGAGCTACACACGACCCCATGATGATCCCACGTTACTGTCTGTAGAGTTTCCCTTCAAAAAGAATGATGTTATGTTCCAAGCAGAAGCACAACAGGGTCAATATCAATTTGTTATGTTGTTTATAACTAACTGATTTGCTGTCTAGAAAATGTTTACATGCTTTTAATCCTTCTTGATGTTTAATGTATATAAAGAAGTTACATCCAGTGACACCAACATATATTCTTCATCTCATGAGATGTCATTGATCTTATCAAGTAGATGTCCTGTGTCTCTTATGTATGAACTTAAATCTTTAGCAAATGGTTGCAAAAATGTGTCAATGTATTTCAATGCATTTTCCAAAAGAGATCCTTTCGAGGAAGCAATCGGCCTCCCAGGTGGATTAATAATACTTTTGTGAATCTTGAGGACAAAATACAGGATCAGAGTTGTCAGGAAATTGTTCTTCAAGAACATCATTTCTTCCCAATCAATGAGTTTGAGATAGTTCCAGTTAGTTAGGAGCTCATCAAATTCCTTTGAAATTCAAAGTAAAAACTTTGTTAAACGGACGTTATGGTTCCAAGTAAAACCGAAAACCCCCTGAAATTCGACAGCTATGGTAAGCTAATCAACCATAACTCGTGCCACCACCGTGCACTGCTAAGACTAACACCCAGGACATCAAAGATAACATCACAAATGTCATTGATGACATCACTGATGACATCACATATCTGGGCCACTTGTTTTTGTTCCTTGACATATATAGGCCAGGTGGTTTTGTTCACTCGCAGTCAGAATAATAAAATTTAAAAAGGTTCTATATATCTAGATGTTAACCTTGGCACATGTTCTTTAAGTACTTTCCTTAGGGTTTGGTCTCAGCTCACGGTGTACATACATGGGGAAATAAGCAGGCCTCCAACACACAATTCATTTGTATACATGAAGATAAACTTTAATATCATTAACATTTTCTGATGATACAGTTTCTTTCTTCCTTACTTTTGTTTCCCTTTATGTGCCTCTGATTTGTATGCATCGTGGTGATTCATATGTATTGTTTGTAGCAGCACAAGTGCTGTAAGTCTTGAATTGTTAGCTAGTTATTACATGTTTAACATTACTCAAAACTCTCATAAGGGAGCATTCATTATTGTACTATCCAAAATTACAATATTATAAATAGTGTACTTCTATGGTGCATGCTGCAGTCATTGCCTATGTTTATATATGATTAGGTTTCTGTATTAACAACAACACTCCAATATAATGGTGTTAGATGAGTACATTTTTTAATAGATTAAGTAGTTCATGATAGGTCTCCCGATCACTCCTGACATTTTATCAACAATATAAACACAACTCCGTGTAGAGACTTTTCATCAAAATGTATTTCACGTGTGATGTCATCAGTGATGTCATCAATGACATTTGTGATGTCTTCTTTGATGTCCAGGGTGTTAGTCTTAGCAGTGCACGTTGGTGGCGCGAGTTATGGTTGCTTAGCTTGCCATAACTGTCGAATTTCAGGGATTTTTCGGTTTTACTTGGAACCATAACGTCCGTTTAACAAAGTTTTTTCTTTGAATTTTATAGGTTTTTATTAGTCCAACTTAACCATAACGTCCCTTTAACAAAGTTTTTGCAGTGAATTTCAAAGGTTTTTATTAGTGCAACTTAACCATAACTTCCCTTTAACAAAGTTTTTTCATTGAATTTCATAGGTTTTTACCAGTGCATGCTATTTTCCTACAACTTACTAATATCATACTTACCCAATATAGCAATATTTGTGTCCAATTTCCAAAGTTTCACCTTAAATCTCTGCCATTTCCCACCATCTGGAGTAATTTTTAACACTTCTATACACTTCTTGCAACTATTTCAACTAGTTTTGCACCCGTAGACGTCTACGAACATCTGACTTCATAGCGGACCTTCCGGACAGTGCCACATGACCATACGCTAGCGCGCGGCATGATGACGTGTCTGAGAACCCGTCCGCACTTCGCGATAAGATTTCTGCTTCGCGGACAGTTCGGAACTGCATTTTCTACTGATCTAGGAACTTACAACTTCAAAATTTCCCTTGCACAGCTCCAACACCTATTCCTACTCATTCTCCATTAACAATCTAGTACACAGTACATACTTTTAGCAAAACTGCTATGTATCTTAAAATGGCATCAGCTAATGCCATCCCTCCTCCCCAAGAGCCACCACCACTGCTGTAAACAAGGAGCATGATAAACAGTGACCCCTAACTTAGAAATGACACACCCGCAACATTTTCCCTTGTCCACCTATCCCTCCATATTAGTGTTTGGTTGCTCTTCCCTCATTTCCCTCCCCACCTTTCGTTCTCAGCTCGCCTGCCAAAAAAAATACATCCAAAAACAACAAACGACATATTCCTTTAGGTACCACCTTTCACAGTTACAAAATAGAACAAAACAAAATGTATAGACTCCATCTACTTTATATTTTTCAGTAAAGTACATAGACTAGATAAGATTTTCCAACGTTTCCATTTACATTTTGTGTTATGCTAGTGGGAATATTGTGGCGTTCATCCTCTTCCAGGGACTGGCACGGTGGATACCGGCCCAGCAGCCCAAGTTATCAGCCCAAGCGAAGCGAGGGTGGATAACAAGGTCTCTGGACCATTATCCTCCCATTCCAGCCCCTGAAATAGGGGAGGAAGGCCATTAGCACCCTAGGTTCCCAAAGCGGGAACCCGGGGTGCTAAAAGATAGGATTTTTCTTCCAACACCGGGACGATGCAATCCTTTTCCAGGATGGCCACCATGGAAAGGGAAGGTGAGGGTTCCATACAGGGCCCCTCTTCGCTTTCCATAGCAGCCTGCAGAAGGCAAAAAGAGAACCCTATGACCATATTACCACAAGCACATTTTTCTTCCCTTTCAAATCTATCCTAATTTCGAATAACTTTACCACAAAGCCAGTCCCAGGTGGACATGGCCACTTTAATCCTATCTTTTGTTCCTTGTGGTCATGGCCAGTAGCCAGATTGTCCGGAGCATGACCTTATTCCATGACCCAGACAATCTGACCACTGCCCATGGCTACAGGCTACCCCTGAGCCACTAAAGGTATACCGCAATTTTTTGTAGCTACATTATGACACTTGTCCAATAATGAGAAACACTGGCACATTTGCAAAACCATGCTTGTAGGTCTTTGCAAATGCTCCTTATGCAAGTTTGCTGGAAATCCACCCATTTTTATTTTTTCAAAAGTGTCAAATGCATGCACATACAATCGTCATATAACCTAGCTCCCACTTGACAAAATCCATTCAGACTTTACGAAAACATCTAAATCTAGATCTATAATCTTTTTGCAAACCTTTGTGTAGATTTGTCAAATGGCACCACATTTAGAAGCCTTTATAATATTTTGGGACCCCCTACTCTAATTTTGCTCCCTCTCAACAGAATCCCATCAAACTTCGCAAAAACATGTATATCTTGATCTATTATCAGTTTGCCAAATGAAGTGTAGATTCATCAAATGGCACCTCATTTATAAGCCTTTACATTATTTTGGGACCCCCCCTCTAATTTTGCCCCCTCTTCACAAAATCCTACCAAACTTCGGAAAAACATTCATATCTAAATCTTATCAGTTTCCCAAATTAAGTGAGGATTCATCAAATGGCACCTCATTTATGAGCCTTTACATTATGTTGGGACCCCCCTCTAATTTTGCCCCCTCATGACAGAATCCCACCAAACTTTGCATACTCACTCAGTACGAGCCCAGGAATATACATGCACAATTCCATGCAGTTCCATTAAGTGGCGCCAAACTTATAAGCTATCCAAGAACTGCCTTTCACCAACCCTGTAATGCTAAGGTGTTCGCAAACTTTCACAGGACTGTTCACGAACGTCAGGACTGTTCGCGGACTTTCGCGGCAGAAAACACCCATTTTTTTTGCTTCTTGCAGCCATATCCCATCCCATCCTCATCACCCCTCACCTCCTCAGAGATTATTTGATAAATTTGACAAGTGGGATGCTGTGTTTTTTTATATGTTTTTACTGCAATGTCTGCGGACATCGGCTGCTGTCCGTGAATCCAATATGGCGGCCATTTCCAAAAATCCAACGCACTTCACGCTCCTCTCCATCCAATCAGCGAACACGTTGCATGTCTGCGGACATGACGTAAGCCGATTAGCCAATCAGGACAGTGTCCGCGGAGTGAACAGGGAAGTGTGTCCGCGGACCAGACATAGATATCACAAATTTTTTGTGATGTACTTTTGGGTAATTGTTTTAAAAACTACTGGACGGATTTTCAGCAGATTTACAAAAGCATGCTTTCGGGACCAAGCCGCTGCTCCTGCCGCAAATTTGGTGAAAATCCGTCCAGCGTTTTGGGCTGTAGGCGTGAGCAAATTTTTTTCGCCATTCAGTCTATGGGAAAAAAATACATTTTGGGACCCCCCTATAACTTTGCCCCCCCCAGACCAAACCTCATCAAACTTTGCAAAACAAATCAGAGTGGGCCATATAGTTTGGTGCTGATTCGTCCAGGGAGAGCGAAGTTATAAGCTGCCCAAAAAGTGTTCTTCCTATGGGATGAGCAATTTAACCATAACTACACGGCCAATGTAATATATATATATATTGGGCAGTTTCGTGGTTTGATGACATCGCCCTCAGCGAGGTCCGGAGGGTTGTGGCCATTTTCCCATTGCTCTTGTGACGGTGTGCTCTATTGCAGCTTTTGGGGGACAGTGATGAGGTCTCCTTAAGGTTTCCTAATGTTATACAGGTGCCTTGTGTTATATTTTTCTGGGGCATCTGTGAACATATAGCCTGGATTGTTTATTGTTTTATCTGATGATAAAGACGTTTCGAAATCATTAAGCAGGAAGTTAATCTCATCAAGTTGAATTATTCAGTTTTCTCCTAGCTACACATCAATTCAATTTTCAGATTATAGTGTTATAGTGTTCTTTATGCTTCATTGTTGTGATATTCACAATTTATTTTTTCTGTGACATTGGTTCATGAACACAATAATTGTGTATGTGTTGGTTGTGTATATGGCTTGAG